>NC_086097.1:150877796-153567796 GCF_963921235.1 Mobula hypostoma | reverse complement strand
GTAGGAGGCAACAAGCATATGAATGCCAAAGCTGCATTTTAAATTTCTGTTGGTCAAATTTCTGGAACAATATCTGCTTAGAGTCTTGTAGATAGCCATTATGGATGATAGTGTAGATGTAGAAGCATATAGGGTAATTGAGGAAAGGGTTCTAAAGTACAGGGCATTTTTGCTGCACTATTTGATTAGTTCCTCCTTAACGCTTGGCCTTTCCTGGAACAAACTTATTTTTGTCCAGGAGAGCCAAGAGGAGAGTGTTATGACAAGCAGCCATTCATGCCATCTTCTGAGGATTTAGACACTCTAGCTTCCCGGAGTATGGATAGCTGGCATAGCCCTTTTAAAGATCAGGACAGTCCTGCTAATTGACAATCATGTTTTAGGCACCAAGGGTTGAGCATTAAAGGAGCACTTAAACTGAGGTTCGGTGTTCAATCGTAAGCCTACTCGTGATTTTGTATAGTGTTTGTTTTGTGCTCAGATTCTCAATCCAGTTTGAAACAATGTATTGATCATAGCCTCGGATACTCCAGCATTTGGGTGCAAGTCATCCTTGCTAAGGACTCTCATCACAGTACGGGTGAGTCACAGTATGGACCCAGTGTGGTATCAGAATCTTACATCTACTGTGACCAGCCACAGTGAAGATAATTCCCGACAGAGCCTGGAGATACACCAACTTCATGCAGCCATGGGTCAACTTTTGCAAGGAGGAGGCCAGAGCTGCTTGGGAGAACCAGTCAGTCCCGCTCTGAAGACAGTGCACCTTTCAACCCCGGAGTGATTCGATGGTGTCTCTGGGTCTTACGGTGACTTTGTCTTCTAGTGGTCATAGTTCCAGCCGTCCCAGTTCCCTTCGGAGTGCAGAATGTTGGCCTTCATTATCTCTCTTCTGACTGGGAGAGCCCCGACCTGGCTCACCGCACATTGGGAATGTAGGTCGAAGATTTGCTTGAACTTGGAAGAATTAATGCTTGCGACGAGAGAAGCGTTTCATCACCCCACAGGAACCAGCCGAGCCTCTGACCATTTGATGAAGGTTTGACAGGAGGTACGGTCAGCAGTCGACAACACGATCGAATTTTCGACCTTGTCCCAGTAGAAGGGCTGGAATGGGGAAGCCTTGGCCATGTATAGCGCCATGGACTCCAAGATAAACTGAATGATGCCCTCACCTTGGGAGAGCAGGTAGAGAACTTAGAAGTGCTCAGGAACCACTGCTTTCATCTTGATAATCCTCTGGCAGAGCTTAATTGGGACTACATCAAGAGGTCGAGGAGGGCTAGCCCCATCCCGGACTCAATGCATCGCTGTTCCACTCCCCAGCCTTGGACTATGACCAGCCTGTTGCCTGCTTAAGACCCAGTTGAACCCATGTGGATCGGTTGCACTAGATTTTCTGCTGATGAGAGGTCCCGGCACCAGGGTCAGGATTGCTGCTTTTAATGTGGGGAAGCAGGTCACCTGTGGGATGAATGTCCAAAGCTGCAGCCACCTGGGGAACTGCTAAGGCTGTCCAACGTCATGCAGACTATTATCATGGTAATTGTGAATCATTTTTCAAAAGCCTGTATTGCAGTCCATAATTTGCATCATTTTTCTGGAGGGTGTTTTGCAGACTGGAACAACAGTGAGTCTTTCCTCTGGTTTCACCCACAGTCCAACAGCCAGATGGAGTGGATTAACCAAGATATGGAATGTACCCTAAGAATCCTGGCCTCCGAAAGACTAAACAAGTGGAGCAACCATTTGATGTGGGTAGAGATCGCCCACAACATGTCAGCCTCGTATACATCAGCATTTGGATCTAAGTTATTCTCATCAAGGACTCCTATCACAGTGGGACTATTAGGGAATATTCCGGAGTAAGGGTATATAGCCAATATTAACTTCAGCCACCAATCTTTAGAACTGAGCATAGATTATATACTAATTTTAAAATGCAGCCCTGGACAATAGTTTCCTGCAACTGTGGACACCTGCTAAATGAAAACCAGACAATGCTGATTAACATTCACCTTTGTTGTCTGGAGTGTGGGTGTGAAGAAGGAAGTGTGAAAATTATATGTTTCTCAAAGGAAATGTTGTAAATACATTGTAACTGTAGAATCGTTCTGCTGCTCCATTTAAACTTCAGCATATAAAGTGTCATGTAGCATTGGGTCAAACTGGTCTCTTCCTCCAAAGTGTCTCATTTTGTTGAATAAAACACTTCTGTATCCACTAGCTTCAGTGTCTCTCCGGTGACTTTGTTCACATTACAACAGCATGAATTAGTTTTTCAGCATCATTCTGTGATAGAAATGGAGGTACCTTTGTAATATTCCCCAAGTGTAGAGGACCATTATTCCATAAGATATAGGAGCAGAATTAAGCCATTTGGCCCTTGGAGTCTGCTCCGCCATTTCATCACAGAAATGCTGTTCTGGTCACTTTCTTTATGTGTGATTTAAAATTTAAATCTGAATCAAGGATGACACCCAGGCTTGTTACTTCTGATTTTACAAGGGAAGCTAGGTTTCTAAGTTCATCAAGAAGTTTATCTCTTTTCGCTTTGGGACCAACCAAATGTTTTTTCAGATTTACCTTCATTTAGTTTTAAGAATATATTGCTCATCCATTTGTTTATTGTAGCCAAAGCAGAAGTCAGAGAAGATAAAGTTTTATCATCATCGGGCTCAACCGAGATGTACAATTATGTGTCATCTGCATAACTGTGGAAATCAAGGTTATGCTCTCTAATGATGTTTCCTAAGTGGAGTAGAGTAGGGGACCAGGACAGCTTCTTCTTGAACTAACACCAAAAAGTCCATCATACCTCTGAGAAAATTGGTCTTCAAGATAGAATGAGTTATGTTCATATTAACGTCTCCAGAGAGGCCAAACCAGTTCTCAAGACAATCTAGGAAAATGTTACGGCCACTTGTTTTGAAGGCAGTACTTAGATCTCGAAGAATTAGAACTGAGTCTCTGTAGGCATCAGTGCTGAGCCTAAGGTCACTGAAAGTTTTGGTGAGGGTCGTCTCCGTGCTGAGGTTTGCATTGAGACCTGACTGAAGCTTTTCTAGAATACTGTTCTCATTCAGAAAGTTGTCGATTTAGTTGAAAATGACTTTCTCAAGAACCTTGCCCAGGAAGAGAAGATTTGATATTGACCTGTAGTTTAGCTAGTACCTCACTAGCAAAACTTGGCTTTTTAGATAAGGGATTGACAGCCACAATTTTGAAAGCATCTGGAAAAACTCCAGTTTCAAGGGATGGGTTAATAATTTTCCTAACACTATTAAAGGAGTCCTTAATAAGTGTGGTAGGGACAGAGTCGAGACAACAAGTAGGTGATTTATTGCTTGTTACAATCTTATAGAGTTCTGAGTCAGAAATATTTGTAAATTTTGACATGATTGCCATGTTTTTAAAGGTTGGCAATAGAGGGAAGCCAAGTTCCAAAGTTCACCAGTATCTGTAGATATACTCTCCCTAATGGAAGTAATATTATTTATAAAAAGTATTGTGAATTCCTCAGAGTTAGAGGTAGAGGCTTGACTGGGAACATTATATGTTGGACCAGTGTTCAACAGTTGGTTTATAGTTGAGAATAATATTCTTGAATTGCCATTATTCTCTGTAAG
Organism: Mobula hypostoma; assembly: GCF_963921235.1. Classification (NCBI taxonomy): domain Eukaryota; kingdom Metazoa; phylum Chordata; class Chondrichthyes; order Myliobatiformes; family Myliobatidae; genus Mobula; species Mobula hypostoma. The sequence continues at coordinate 153,564,167 of NC_086097.1, read as the reverse complement.
GTCTAGGAAGCTGAAATTGGACAGCACATTAGAGAAATGCATATAAAGAAGCAGAAAAGAACTTAGAGACACAAGAAAGACAGCAGGTTCTAGCCTGATCTGCCGAGTTCCTCCAGCATTTTTTTGTGTGCTGTCACAGGAAAGAATGTAATGAAAAGATCAGGGAAGCTAAATATCATTCTCAAGTAGGATTAAGGACAATCCCAAAGCATTTAATACATCCCTTAAAAATAAGATGGTAGTAAGGGTTAAGGTAGGACCTTTCAAGAACAAGGGAAAGTACTTATGTCTTGAGACAGAGGAAGTGAGTGAGATATTCAGCAAGTACATACTTTGCATCAGTTTTTCTCAAGGAAGAGGACATGGAAGATAAGGAGGAATATCGTGATACTCTGACATGGTGTTATTAAGAAGGAGGAAGTGAAAGCCATGGACAGTGTGGAAACAGCAAATACTAAACAGCATATATTTAAAGTGATGGCGGGGTTGGGGTGGGAAGTTTAAAAGAGATTTGAAAGGCATAACTTTTTTTACACAGAACATTATTAATGCCTGGAATGTGCTTCCAAGGAAGTTGGTAGAATCAGCTGTGATAACAATGTTTTGAAGACATTTAGACTGACACATGAACAAGCAGGGAATGGAGGGGTATAGACTAAATGCAGGCAAGTGGGATTAGTTCAAATTGGCATCATGGTTGACAGGCACTGCAGCCTGAGAGTCTGTCCCTGTGCTGTATTGTTGTATGCTCCATGCTCTATTCTTTCAATTGATTTCAATGCAGAGTGAAAACTAATATTATTCTCAATCATGTCGGTTTCTTAACAGGTGAACTGGGTTAAAATTGCTTCAGTGCCTCATCCATTCATATTACAAATATACAGTTGAATGACTTATCCAATAGAATATAGAAATAACTTGGGATATATTTATCTATTTCATGTCTTTCATCTCATGTTGCTACAGTTTATTGATCCTTCCCATTTTCGGCCTGCTACCAGCAGTTTGATTACAGATAGAACCATTTGGAAAGAACCAGTTAGCCATAGTGTGTTACTGAATGGTTATTAAATTGTTTTCAATATTATATTTCACTATAATGAACTCTGGAGTCTCAGATGTAAAGGTTCATTTACTAGTTAAGCACAGCTACGAAAATAGGTCCCTTAGCTTACTGTGCTGATGCTAACCATCAAGTATCCATCTACACTGACCAGGTAGCTGGAATTCTGAAATGAAATTGCTATTATGAAAGAAATGTGGTCACATACGGTAAAGCACCCAATATATTAATGAGATTAATGATCGACAAAACTGCTTATCTGCAATAATAATCAAAAGATGTACAGTATATTGTCCCAAAGCACCAGAGAGAACTCCTTTGCACTACTGCCGAAGTGTTATGAGTTTTGAACAGCAACCCAATAGGATAAATGCAGTTTGGGCCTGAATCCTATACAATTTAGTTTTAATTACACATGTAAAACAATCTTTCTTGTTTCACTATTAAAAGGTCTAGTTCTAATTTAAGAACTTAACTAATCGGTCTGGAGTTGTCCATCAGAAAAAAATACTCATTCCTTGTTTACCCCATTAAAAAGCCTTTGCCGATTTCATATCACCTCTTTTCTACACTCAGAGGATACAAACTGTTGAACTCTATCCTATTTGCTCAAGCTTCTGAAGCTTTATTCTCCCAGAGGAATCTGGCCCTGGAAGGAGTGCTGTGCACTAAATTGGCTACATCCAACTGGAGTATCGATACATTACAGGTGTTTGAAATAATTCCAATGTTCCATTAGCTTTTTGTTCTTGATGTACTTCTCAAGTGAGGTTCAATGAATAATTTTACACTTTAACTTTCTTATTTTCTCATCATTTTGAAAATGTTCCCGTTTTCCACAATGGATGAGAATCGTCTTTTGAGATCTGTTTTCTACAGATTTGCCTGGTCATTAAAATGTTAATATTCCTTTGCAAGCGTCTTTTCCAGCTTAATTTTATATTGGTCCTCCTAAAATAATGTCATCTGGGTAAATGTCATATTTCATTCTAAATCCAAAGGGAACAGGTAAACTTAAATGGTTATAATTATATATTGTAAATACATTCCAGGTCAAAATATTGATTCAAATCATTTTGCTTTGTTTCGTTGACATTAACAGGAGGCCTCAGGCAGAAGATTAATCAACTGTCTGCTTAATCAAAATGTTACACCAGACCAATATAAATCAAAGAGTTATGTGTATGAAAAGGGTAAACATTTCTGACATTTAAAGTTGACCATATCTCCTTGATTATTATTTATGCTTGCTGACAGAGATAAATTAGCTCTTCAATTTCAACTCATTATTAAACATCCATTTATAATTTTTTCTTTCAAATTACAAATACAGTGGTCTTTGAAGCTAAAAGATTGTACAGTAAGCTCCTTATCAAAAGATTTCTATTTGAGTAGTTTACTGAGATGCTCAAATGGATGCCAATTATCATTTGCACGTCGAAATTTTTATATTGACTGAGCATCAAGATTAAATTGCATTTATGTAGGATCACAAACATAAGAAAATGCAATGATCCTTTGGACAAAATCTATTAAAATCTTCCCCTAGATCGCTGGTAAGACATTTGTTTCCAGAATGCGGACTCGAGAATACAGATGCTGGAACTGGAGCAAAACACAATCAGGGAGAGTAACTCAGTAGGTCAAGCATCATTTGTATGTAGGAAGGTGAAGGGAAGCCAAATAAGTGAGGTATAATGGGCAAATAAAAGCAGTAGAGGAAGGGAACTCTGTGAGAGGAATATGCAGGTGATGGAGAGATGGAGTATTTGGGTGAGGAGAAGGAAACTGGGAGATAGGGAGCAGGGCTGTAGTAGTTTAGAAAGACTGGTATGTACAAGAGGGCCTAGCAGATCAGAAGAAGGAAGGAAAGGACAGAGGGTGTGTGTGAGATACCTGAAATTAGTGAATTCAATCTTCATGCCATTAGGTTGTGGACTACTGTTGAGGTGCTTTTCCTTTAGCTTGCTTTTGGCCTCAGTGCTGGAAGTGGAGAAGACAGAGGACACACTATGGAGTGGGAAAGGGGTGACGAATTAAAATGGCTTGCAGCTGGGAGCTCCAGATGACCATAGTGGACAATGCACATGTGCTTGGCAAAGCAATCACCTAATTTGCGCTCTGTTTCACCAAATGCAATAAAAAAGTTGGAGGATGTGTTTCCATGGTTGCAGAGGAAAGTGCAAGATAAGATGAGGGATAGTGAGGGAGAAATAAGTGAACTAGGGAGTTTTGGAGAGAGTGGTCCCTGTGGAAAGCTGAAGAATTTGGAGGGGAAGATGTGACTGGAATCATTTCAAAGTTCAAAGTTCAAAGTTCAAAGTAAAATTTATAATGACAGTAAATACATATCACGACATACAGCCCCAAGATTCTTTTCCCTGTGGGCATGCTCAGCAAATCCATAGAAGGGTAGCTGTAGATTAAATCAATGAAAGATAAAGAGCACAGAAGACAACAAAATGTGCAAATGAAAATATAAATAAATAGCAATAAGTAAAAAAAATATGAAATAACAAAGTAAAGAACCCTTAAAGTGAGATCATTAGTCAAAGGAAGATCTCAATAGATGAGTGTAGTTATCCTCTTTCATTCAAGAGCTTGACAGTTGAGGGGTAGTAACTGTTCTTAAACCTGGTGGTGTGAGTCCTGAGGCTCTTGTACCTTCTACCTGATGGCAGCAGCAAGAAAAGAGCATGGCCTGGATGGTGAGGATCTTTGATGATGGTAGTGCTTTCCTACAACAAAGTTTCAAGTAGTTGAGAGGATTTTACCCATGATGTACTGGGCTGAGTCCATTAATGTTTGCAGGATTTTCCACCCAAAGGCATTGGTGTTTTCATATCAGGCCATAATGCACCCAGTCAACACATTTTCCACTACACATCATTGTCAAGATTTTTGATGACATACCAAATTTTCGCAGACTCCGAGGGAAGTAGAGGCACTGTTGTGCTTTCTTTGCAATTATTTTTATATGATGGGTCTGGGACAGGTCCTTTGAGAGAGTGACACACAGAAATTTAGTTACTGACCCTCTCCACCTCTGATCTTCCAGTCAGTATTGGTTCATGGACTTCTGGTTTCCCTCTCCTGAAGTCTACAATCAGTTCCTTGGTCTTGTTGACATTGAATGAGAGATTATTGTTACTACACCACTCAGCCAGATTTTCAGACTTCCTCCTGTATGCTGATTCATCACTACCTTTGATACAGGCCACAAGAGTGGTGTCATCAGCAAACTTGAATGTGGTGTTGGAGCTGCACTTAGCCACATGGTCGTAGGTGTGGCATTGTCTTGACCAAAGCACAGCACCAGCAATGCTCTCTGCTTGTCCTAGTCCACATTTGTCATGACCGATTTTGTTCACCAACGGCAGTAATTTATGTAGCATCGTTGATTTAACCAAATTCCTTAAGCCCCTTCACAGATGCATGATGAAACAAAAATTGACGGAGAGACACATGAGCTATTCACAAGGGTGACTAACTGAGAGATAAAGGAGATGGGGGAGAATTCTGGAGCGTTTGGCAGAAATAGCTGAAGACATAACTGACTGTTGCAATGAAAGGAGCAGAAGATGTCATAACCATAGACACTGCTGCGGAGTCTGGGTGTCCTCGTAGCTGGATGTCTGAATGGGGTTGGCATTCATGTTTGTGAATGAATTGATGGAAAGACCAGCCAATTAGTGTTTCATGCAATTGTATTCAACTCCCTTCCTTTCATTTCAGTCTTGGTCGAAGCATAGCGACAACAATGCTCCCTGCCACTTTCTGGGGAAGAAGATTACAATTTTGATTGATGCTGCAAAGGGGTGGTGTTACTTTAGTTTTAAGTCACTGCTTCTGAGCCATGGTGACAGCATGAGATTTCAGTTTAAGAGTTTTAGCTAGTGGTCCTGTTGGCCTAGCGTTTATTATTTTTCTTTTGGTTCTGTACAGCTTTTATTAAAACTCAGGGAGTCGCTCATTCTGCCCTGTCTCTTCCTGTGTGTTTGGGCCATCACCGAACACCACGTCAGCAAGACTTGACCACTAACATAGACCCAACAGAAAGAGATAAACTGATCTCAGCTCTGAATTTTGTTGGGCAGGTAGGTGAGAAGCTACAATCAGTAGAGGCTGGGTTAGCAGGAGTGTCAGTGAGGCAAGCCCAGTCAAACGCAAGTTCTTTGGGCAGATGAAGTTGAATTCATTGGAGTCTGGGTTGGCAGAAATGGCTCGCACGGTGCAATAAGTGCTTTCAGAGTGGCAAGTCAAGTCCAAAGCAGAAGAACGTGTCAGCGATGGTTCAGCAACTCACCACTGACAGTCAGAATCAGGGGACAGCCATTGCTGCTCTGTCTGGTGCAATTCAGCAGCAGTAGCCTTCCGCCAGGACAGTCCCACTCTCAGCATCTCCCACATCTTCTTCTGTAACAGTCTCTTCGGCTTCAGCCACAAGTTGTCCAGCACCCTGAGCAGTTTCTGGGTTAGAGACATATATTCCTCCACCATGTAGATACTCTGATGATCCTGACAGCTGAAAGAACTTTATTTCCCAATGTGTGCTGATTTCCCAAGCTCAGTCAGATTGGTTCAGTGATGATGCACATAAACTGGCTTACATGAATCTCTTAGATGGTTCCCCACTCAGGTTGTTCAATGTTCTATGAGAACAAGTTCGTGGGTATACTTAAGATGGAAGTTGATAGATTTCTGATAAGTCAGACGTAGCCAACCCTCGGACCCTCGCTCCAAGCCCACTTCAACTGGCGGTCTACCAACTCTCTCCATTCACGTCTTCTCTCCTCATCTCTCCCTGGCAAGAGACCGCAAAATCCCTGGTCCCAGACCCGCAACAAAGAACAACATCCCACTCATTGGCTAGCATACATTCCAAAGCCCCCATTATCTCTAGTCATAACCCAAACAGTGCTGCTACAGAGAAACCATTACCTTAGCAATGAAACATTATAGAGAGGCCATTACATTAGCAGTGAAACCTTACAGTGTATTACAAGAAGTCTGACAGATCGATTCTCCCTGCAAGCATCTTCTCCCAATCGAATAATTCTCCCAGCTTCCTCATTGTGGTGGGGGTTTCAGACCCATGAGCTTCAGGCATTTATCTACTCTGGGATGGCTGGGAATCTCATGGATTTCTCTCTTGCTCAAAAATAGGGAGATAAGACTCAACAATTGAGAGAGAATATTCATGTCAAGAATATGATGATTGTCCTCTGGGCACTGGCAAGATCCAGTTCTCTACAGAACCCCTCCAACTTGTGCTAGAGGGCAACCATAGGGAGCAGCTCTCCTTCTATCTTGTTGGTTCGCCTGAAATGTTGCTGGTGTTCGGCCTTCCCTGGTTATCTCAATACAACCCACAGACTGAATGGCCCCAAAGGCACTCCAAGACCTTCTTGAGCTCTTCAGTAAGAAGAAGTCTGCCACTCCGCTTCCACACTGGACAAACAACTGTCATTGAGGTCTTACCCGATACTATTCCTCCCGGGGCAGGCTCTTTTCCCTCTCTCATCCTGAAATGGTGGCCATGGAAGTGTACATCAAGGAGACATTGGACAGGGTTTATCAATCCATAAACCACGCCATTTTAGGGGCAGGCTTCTTCTTTTGTGAGCAAAGAGGATAGCAAGCTCTGCCCTTGCATTGATTATCGACCCTTGAACAACATCGTAGTGAAGAACCACGACGCTCATCCTCTGCTTAGCTCTTTATCTGAACATCTCCAAAGAGCAGACATATTCTCCCAGATAGACCTACACAATCCCTAAAACTTGGTTCGTATCCATGAAGGGGATGAGTGGAAGACACCATTCAACACCTCCACTGGTTATTGTGAGTACCTCATGTTGCCGTTTGGTTTGGCAAATGCCCCTGATGTTTTTCAGTTCTTGGTCAACAAAGTATTCCAGAACATGTCAGATCAGTTTATTTTTGTGTATTTGGACAGTATTCTTATGTACTCCTGCTCTTGCCAGGAAAACCTCCAGCATGTCTGGAGAGTTTTCAGACAACTGCTTGAGAACAACCTTTATGCCAAGACTGAAAAATGTGAGTTTGATGAAGAGCAGGTGTCATTCTTGGGCTGTACCCTCAACCTTCCAGTGTTCAAATGGACCCGTGAGAAGTTCAGGTAGTCACAGAGTGGCTGGAACCATCTATGGTCAAGCAGGTGAGGTGCTTCATGGGTGATTGCAAACTTTATTGCCGCTTCATCAGAAACCTTAGTTCCATCGTGGCCCCCATAAAAGCACTCATCAAGAAGACCTCTGTAGGATTCCTGTGGACAAGTGAAGCAGAACAAGCATTCTCAGACCTAAAGTGATGCTTCACCACTGCCCCAGTGCTGCAACATCCAGACCTATCCGATCCATTCATTGTTGAGGTGGATGCATCAAATGTCAACGTTGAGGCTGTAGTCTCTCATCACTCCTCCATAGATAATTGGCTGCACCCCTGTGCTTTTCTTACCCCTCACTTGACTCCTGCTGATTGTAACTACAACATCAAGAACTGAGAATGCCTGGCTGTCAAGAAGGCCCTGGAAGCATGGTGACATTGGCTGGAAGGAGCAGAGCATCTCCCTCTGGTATGGGAAGATCACAAGAACTTCTACATTCAGGATGTCATGAGACTTAACGCTTGTTGTCTGGTTTTACTTCACCATCACCTTGTCATTTTGGCAGAAAGAATACCAAGGCCAATGTTTCCTCCTGCCAGTTTGACTACTCCAGTCCAGAGTCAATGGACTTAGAATTCATGAAAAGATGATTTTAGTGGCCTTCTGTCTCCCAGGATGGTCCATGACTTTGTCTCAGCCTGTCCCATTTGTGCACAGAACAAGATGTCACTCTGCTTTGCCTGCTACCTGTGGCTTACTGCCCCAGGTCCCATGTCTTGGTTGCTTTCATCACAGCCTCTGTCAGATGGAAACACTACTATTCTGGTGTTGGTGGATCAGTTCTCCAAAGCTACAAACCTTCCCATTTTATTACTCTGCCCAAGCTCCCATCAGCTCATGAGACTGTCACCCTCATGGGTCAGCACGTGTTCAGGCTGCATAGCTTCCTTCAGGACATGGTGTCCAATCAAGGACCACAGTACATGTCCCATCTTTGGAAAGATCCCTGTTCTCTTATCGGAGGTTTCTATGCTCGATCTAACAGCCAGTCTGAGAGAGTGAATCAGGAGCTGAGGACAACCCTGTGCTGCTTTGTGTCTTCCAACCCCATGACCTGGAGCTCCCAACTCGTTTGGGTAGAGATTAGCTAAAATAACCTATAGTCACCCTCCACTGGCATGTCCCCCTTTGAATGCCAGAAGGGATTCCAGCCTTCCCTGAGCAAGAAATTTACATGGGAGTACCTGCTGCTGAACAGTGGATCCAACGCTACAAGTTCATGTAATGACAGGCCAGGGCTTCTCTGCTGCACACTCAGAAATAGTATATCCAGCAGTCTGATCAGCTCCACCAACAGATAAGGCCATTCAAGCCAGGGGAGAAAGTCTGGCCAGCACAAGTTAGCCCGATGCTATGTGGGACCATTAGTAGTAAAGAAAAGTATCCACACACTCTCACATAGACTGCACCCACCATCATTGATGAAGATTCATCCAATTCCATGTTTCTCAGCTACTCCCCCAACCCCCCACCCCCAACCCCTGTTTCGCTCCAGTCATCCTCTCCACTTCCTCCCTGCTTGCTGGATGGGGTCCTGGTCTAATCTGAGCAGCACCTCCTGGCATCTTGCCAGGAGCGGGGCAGGGTCCAGTATCTTGTGTACTTGGAGAGGTCTGGTCCTGAGGAACATTCTTGGGTTCTGGCTCATGACATCATGGATATGTCTCTCATCCAGGACTTCCAGTGGGTAGAGTGCGTTGGGAGCTGTGCCTAGGGAGGGGTGGACTGTCACAACCATGGACTCTGTCTGGGTGCCTTCACAGGCAAACAGTTGAATGGGGTCAGCAATAATGCTCATTGCAGCCAGTTAGTGGGTCATTGAGGTTGTATTTAAATCCCTTCCTTTTGTTTCAGTCTTGTCGAGTATTGACTGAATAGCAATGGCAGTGCTCCCTGCCTCCTTCGTCCACGTTGTGGAAACAAGACTACAATTCTGATTGACGCTGTAAAAGAGTGATATTAGTTTTGTTTCAAGTTCTGAGCCACAGTGACGCTGTGGGATTTTAGTTTGAGAGTTTTAGCTAGTGGCCCTGTTGGCTTAGCACTTATTATTTTTCCTTTGGTCCTGCAGAGTTCTTATTAAAACTCACTGAACTGTTCATTCTGCTGCTGTGTCTATCTGCACTTAGGCCATCACCAAAAACTGTGTCAAAGGATATATAAAGACAGGATCAAAGGGAGAAATGAAAGATTTTTCTGAATGATGCAGCTTCCTTAAGCAGTGCTACAGAACTTCCTTTTCCTCTGCAGGAACCATTTATGCAGTTTAGATCACAAACTTTTGAACTGAGATCTTTCAATGAGAAATAAAATGGAGTCTTCATCAGTTCTTTCAGGTATGAATATCAGCCCTGGACATCCCCATATGTCCAAACCTTTTTTCTTGTTTGTTCCCAAATGTAATTATTCCCTCACAGGAAACCTTGTCTTCATCTGCCAAGGTTCGAAACATTGACATTTCCCAGTATATACCTCTATTTCCCCCTTTATGCCACTTCTCAAATGTTACCTCTTTACCAAAGTTACTAGTTCTCCATTGCAGTACATTCTTGTGGCTTGGTGGCAAAGTTAGCTTGCAACGTTCCTGAGAAAGATCTTAGGTACTACACTAAGGCAACACAGCAGTGCCATGCCACAGCTTATAGAGCTTCTGCCACAAAGAGTCAGGGAGCTGAGTTTGATTCTAATCCCCAGCCTTGCCTCTATGGAGAGTTTGCATGTCCTCCCTGTGAATGTGTGGGCTTCCTCTAAGTGCTTGTCTCATCACAGTGTTGTACAGGTTAACTTACTGTTGTAAAATGTACAGGATTAATAGAGATCAACATTCAATGGTCAGCAAAGTGATAGTGGGCTGAAGGGCCAGCTTCCATGCCAGAGGAGTTGCTGATCAATACCGTATAGCTGGAATTATCTGAGACATTTCAGAATCTAAAAGATTCCAATGCACGATTTGGAGCATTGACATAGGTATTCTCCCAGTGACCTTGGAAAAGTTTCTAATCGATTTAATTAAAACAGATTCATTGTCATTATCATACTGCTGTGTGAGCAGTCTGCCTGGTGCAGTCTGTATACTCGCAGACCACTGAAAACTACAGAACCATTTGGGATAGCTGAACTCTGAAATATAAGAGGATGGCTATGCTGAAACTGTATCCAATACTGGCTGAGTCATATCTGGCGCACTGTGTTTTGGTCACCGCACCATAGGAAGAATGTGGCCCCAAATGGAATAATACAACAATCCAAAAGCAAAATGTTTTAGATGCTGGAAATCTGAAACAAATTTCTGACAGTGTTTAAAATGATCCATAGGTCAGGCATCCTCTGTAGACAGAGAAATAGAGCTAAGAAGGTGGATCATGCTGATAGCCATCCATTCATTTCATGCAGAACCATGGTAGTGTGTACATTAGTGTATTCCAGATTTACCTGTTTGCACATTACAGAATGGAAGAATAGACTTTACTAGATGTCAGATATGGATAAACCCTATCTCTCACTACTACGTCTATAGGTTTTCCTTACATTTTTGACCTTGAGGGTTAGAAGCACACTCTATCCAGCCACTCTGACTTAAGCAAGTCCCAACTGCTGTAACCAGTGTGCCCTGCTCATTTCAATAAAAAGTTAATTTCAGACATGCCCTTGCTGATTTTTAATAATAATTTTACTATGCATTTATAGAATCAAAGGATCCTTTGGAATAAAATCAGGCCCTTCAGCCCACCATGTCCATGCAAACCACCAGGTTCCAAGCTACGCCAATCCAAATTACCAGCACTTGGTAATAAATTAAAGCATTTATTTACAGTGTTGATAAAAATTATTCACAACCACCCCCCTCACCGGGAATTTTCATGTTTTAGGTTTACAACATTGAATCTCAGTGGATTTAGTTTGGCTTTTTTGACATTGATCAACAGAAAAAGACTCTTCCGCATCAAAGTGAAAACAGATCTCTATAAAGTGATCTAAATCAATTACAAATATAAAACACAAAATAATTGATTGCACAAGTAATTCACCCCTTTTAATATGACACACCAAATCATCTCTGGTGTAGCCAATTGGTTTTAGAAGTCACATAATTAGTTAAATGCAGATTACCTGTGTACAGTCAAGGTCTTTCAATTGATTGTAGTAATAATACACCTGTATCTGGAAGGTCCAACTTCTAGTGAGACAGTATCCCAACAAAAAAAATACACCATGAAAAAAAACACTCCAAGCAACTCACGAAAAGGTTATTGAGAAGCACAAGTCAGGAGAAAGATACAAGAAAAAGTCACTGAATATTACTTGGAGCACAGTTAAGTTAATCATCAGGAAATGTAAAGAATATGGCACAGCTGTAAATCTGATTAGAGCAGGCCGTCCTCAAAAACTGAGAGACCGTGCAAAAAGGGGACTAGTGAAAGAGGCCACCAAGAGACCTATAACAGTTCTGGAGGAGTCACAAGCTTCAGTGGCTGAGATAGGAGAGACCGCACATGCAACAACTGTTGCAAGGGTTCTTGCCAGTTGCAGTTTTATGGGAGACTGGCAAAGCAAACACCACTGTTAAAAAAAAACTCATATGAAATCTTGAACAGAGTTTGCCAGAAGGCATGTGGGAGACTCTGAAGTCAGCTGGAGGAAGATTCTATGGTCTGTTGAAACCAAAATTGAGCTTTTTGACCAACAGACTAAACACTATATTTGGTGTAAGCCAAAAACTGCACATCATCAAAAACACACCGTCCTGAATATGAAGCATGGTGGTGGCTGCATCATGCTGTGGGGCTGCTTCACTGCAGCAGGCCCTGGAAGGGTTGTGAAGGTAGAGGTTAAAATGAATGCAGCAAAGTACAGAAAAATCCTGTGGGAAAACCTGAAGCAGTCTGCAAAAGAACTGCAACTTGGGAGAAGACCTGTTTTCCAGCAAGACAATGACCCCAAGCAAAAAGCCAATGCTACACAGGAATGGCTTAAAAACAACAAAATTAATGTCCTGGAGTGGACATGTCAGAGTCCAGACCTCAATCCAATTGAGAATTTGTGGCTGGACTTGAAAAGAGCTGTTCACTCATGATCCCCATGCAATCTGTCAAAGCTTGAGCAGTTTTGTAAGAAGAATGGGGAAAATTTGTAGCGTCCAGATATGCAATGCTGATAGAGACCTATCCACACAGACTCAAGGCTGTAACTGCTGCCAAAGGTGCGTCTACTAAATACTGATTTGAAAAGGATGAATAATTATGCAAACAATTTTTTGTGTTTAATAACTGTAATAAATTTAGACCAATTTGTAGAAATTTGTTTTCACTTTGACACAAAAGAGTGTTTTCTATCGATCAGTGTCAAAAAAGCCAAATTAAATCGACTTTGATTCATTATTATAGACAATAAAATATGAAAACTTCCATGGCAAGTGAATACTTTTTATAGGAACTATAATCAAGGTGTAAAGAATCTTACTTAAATCAATGCATTATATATTAAAAGTTTATCTTTTCAATCTTTTTAATTATTAAATCGATTTCAACTGCATTTAATTTATTCTGATAAACAGACGTTTGAAAAGTGTCAATGATGCAATAAAAGCTGCTGGAGCTGTGTTGCCGGTGAGCATCTCAGAATGTGATATCTATTGGCCTGTTCAGAGAGTGGTTAGGGAACATTGGCCTTAGCGTCCTTGCATATACACATAAGGTTTGCAGACTTGTAGGATTTAGGAGGTGGAGTTTGTGAGCTTGGGGAAAGACAGATCAAGGATATTGATTTGTATTAAGCCTTTTTGACAACTCCATTGATCTCAGTCGGCAAAGCCAGATCATGCAGCTGGATATGAGATGAGTGCATAACCAATGTGAAATAGAAGTAAGGAATGTGGGGGAGGCATTTCCACTCAGGCATGAGAAGAAACTAGTCATCAGGTGAGCCTTGCCCTGGACCTGCTTATACTTCATTCCTGCACTGTAGCATCTTCTAGTTCCTCTGGAGGTCAAAGATGGATAATTTCTGCAAGGATTTGATGAACAGCTCTTTGGAGGAAGTGAGGAGTGTGTACCAACATGGCCCTATTCCAAAGTGCTATCTTTGTGTGTATATATATGTATGTATATAGTGCCTTGAATAAGTATTTGGTCTCCACAGCTATTTTCATATTTTACTGTCTCATTTTCTAAATTTAAAATCAATTGAAGTAGGACTTTTGAGCTAATCTACAAAATATTGTGCATCATGTCAAATCAAAGAAAAAATTCCAGAACCTGTCAACAATTCACTAGAAGTTAGAAACCAAAATTGTGAGATTGAAAATATATTCGCCCCCTTTGGAATTACTACACAATATATTACCTTACCAATGTACCCAAGTTGTTGATATAGAAAATTGGAAGATCACCTTTTTTCAATGAATTCATAAGAATAAATATCCCCTCTTTCTGTAAGGTCCAGTAATATAGTAGATTTTTAACAGTGCAAACCCAAATGAAGACAAAAGAGCATTCAAGACAAGTCAGGCAAATGATAATAGAGAAGGTCAAATCTGGGGATAGGTAAAAGGCCACCTCTAAGGCACTAAAGGTAACTCGGAGCTCAGTGCAGTCCATTATCAAAAGTAGAAAACATATAAAACCACAGCCATACTGCCTGGGTCAGGCCACCCCTCTAAACTTAGTCGCAGGAGAAGAATGGCACTTGTAAGAGAGGCTGCTATGATACCAACAGTCACTGTCAGTGAGCTGCAGAAGTCAATGGTTGCAACTGGAGAAGAGGTTCATGAATTCATGATCTTTAAGCCCTTGCACAAAAAGGGTACTTACAGAAGAGTAGCAAGGAAGAAAGCCTGGCTGAAAAAAACATATCCTTGCCCATAAAGACTTTGAATAGCTTCACTTAGAAGATACTGTAAAGATGTGGAAGAAGGACTTGTGGTAGGATGAGACTAAAGTGGAATGTTTTAGCCTCTACACTAAGCAGTACCTGTGGCATAAATCTAATACTGTGTGCTTCACATAGGTGTGGCTAAGGCCCAGTTCTTGAAGCTAAAAGATCTACTATGCAATCGGAAGGTAGACATCCAAAGTAGAATCCATTTCCTCGAGTGTTACATATGGTCAGTACTGAGGTATGGATCAGAAACACGGACCTGAAGAAGAATGAAATGAAACGGATTAATGCTTTTCGAATGTGGTGCTATTGATGAATGTTGAAGATCAGCTGGGTAGAGAAAGTTTCAAATGAGAGGGTTTTGTCCAAAGTTGATGACCACGGATATTGCTGGCGAAGATTGTGAAATTAAAAGTTGCTTGTCGTGGACACGTTACGCGGAGAGATAACATCTTGTCGGACTTGCTATATGGAAAGGTGGAGGGAAAGAAAGGAAGAGGAAGGCAAAGAACAATGTGGCTGGATAACATCAAGGATTAGACAAAGCTGGACAAGACTAGGGATGTTGTGGACAAGTGTCGGGACAGAGCGGCATGAAGGGAAATCGTCTGCCAACTGGAAATTCCAGATGCGACCTAACGACGATCACATAGTATGGCATTAACAAGCCATACCTACTGTAAAGTATGGCATCATGCTATAGGAATGCTCTTCAGTCACAGGGACTGTAAATCTGGTCAGTATTGATGGAAAGATGAATGCCGCTAAACACAGAGAGATCCTGAGTAAAAACCTGCTAGCCTTGCCAGAAAGCTTACACTAGGGAGGAATTTCATCTTTCAGCAGGACAACAACCTAAAGCACACTGCCAAAGTAATCATGGAGTGGCTTCAAATGAAGAAACTGATGTCCTTGAGTGGTCCAGTCAGAGTCCTGAACTTAACCCAATCAAACATCTCTGGCAAAACCTCAAGACTGCTAACTTGGCACAGTTTGAGTGATTTTACAAGGAGGAACGGGCAAATCTTGCTCCATCACATTGTACAAATATAACAGAGACTTATCCCAAAAAATTACTGGCTATAATGGCTGCAAGAGGTGGTTCAACTAAGTACTGAGTAAAGAGTGGGGAATACTTTTGAACTGCCGACACTTCAGCTTTTGAATTTTGAGTTTTTCATACCTTATAACTTTCTGTTTTTTTGGCTCTATGGTGAAAAAGGAGCATGTGATACACAAATAAAAATTATTAGTTAAATTGATCAAAATCCCTTGTTGTAATACTCAGTTATGTGAACAAAGGGTTAGAGCCCGAATACTTTTACAGAGCACTGTAAATGTATACAAAATGTTGGAAGAACTCAAGCAGGCCAGGCAGCATATTTGGAAAAGAATAAACAGTTGACGTATCGGGAAGGGTCTCAGCCTGAAACATAACTCTCTTCCATAGACGGTACCTGGCCTGCTGAGTTCCTCCAGCACTTTGTATGTCCTGCTCTGCAGATTTCCTCATGTTCATCACTGTAAATGTATGCTGTCGCTGTACGAAATATTTGATCATATGTGTATGGTGCTTAAATATGCATTCAGAGATAAATCTTGGAGAAACCACCTGGAACAGTTCTTTGTTTTCTCCTAAATATTCTGTTTCCAATGCATATTACTCTATTGACACAAGGGACATACTGAATGCATTACAACTTTGAACTTAACCAGTGGCTAATTATTTTTCTTTTAATATGGAATAAACTCTTTCAAAATCAGGTGAATATGAAATACTTACTCCATTTTGGAAGTGCTGAAAAGAACTTTAATGGTGCTTATTTCATTGCAATAATTGACGATTTTTTTATTTCCTTGCACCAGCCATAATGATGCACATTTTTTTCACATATATAGACTAGATTCACAATTTGTGTTGCAGGATTCTGAAATTCTGCAAGTAGTAGTGATGTTACCAGTCTATGCCATTGATAAAAATTAACATCAGTGTCCAATACAATTGCTTTCTCAAGTAACTTTATCTAGAAAGCTCAATAGTATAAATTGAAAATATAGTATCCATAAATGTAAATCTCATCCTGTTTAACCCAAGAGAACTGAACCCTGATGAAAGAATTTGCAGCAGATTAGCAGCCCAGCACATAATATCATCTTTGCCAAACAATCACAGTCTGCTTACATCTCAGGTTTTCAACTTGCAAACCAATGATGGCAATTCACACAGCAAATCTCCACCGACTGCAGATCCTGAATCATTATCACCTTGCTTCTAACACCCTTGGTTCCTCAGGAGCTCTTTGGTTGCTTTTATTGCAACTGTTCTCTTGAGAAATGGTTTTCTTTGAGGCCAATTCTCAGGTCCATTTTACACCTTTTTTTAACCCAGCTTGGCTCCTTAGAAAGCCTAGAAAGTCCCATGCACACATTTTTGCATTATACCCACATCTATTGCTATGCCTGACTATTACATCCAAATAAATACGCCTGCAAATCATTCAAAATGTGCAAACTTCAAAAAATATATTATAGGCTGTCCTCAGTTTAGCTTATGCTGTGATTTGCCTAAATTAATTTTCTTTCAAAACTGAAGATTTATTTTTCTGCAGTGACCTTTGTTATAATGGGTGACGCTATCACTCAAGAATGAAACAGTCAAATTCCAATTTAGTGTTGAATAGAAACCTGTGCCTACACAATTGCATTTAGTTCTTCAATTGGTGGGTAAAATCTCCTGCCTTTTCTTAAGAGATTTTGAAAGCAGGGAGGTATACACCACTATGATGAGACTCGGGCAGGGTGTTTGACAGTGTAATGTTTAAGGAGGAGTACTGAGAATAAATACAAATTGGAGACACTGTGATATTAGAGAAGCAATGAATTACAGAAGGTTAGCAAGAAGCTAACAAAGAGCGTTTTAACAAAAATTAACTCTCTGAGATTTGGAGGGTTGGTCGCAATGAGCATGAAAGACTGCTCAAGTGAGCATGTTGCTAAAATTATTTTGAATAACTTTGCAGGGCTTACTACTTAAAGAAACTAAAATTGATGAACAAAGTGTTGAAGGACTAGAGGGCAAGGGTAGACCAAAGGAACCCCATGAAGCCACGTAAATATAAGGATGAAGAGTCTCGGCCCAAAACGTTGACTGTTTATCCATTTCCACAGATACTACCTGAACTGCTGAATGCTTCCAGCGTTTTGCGTATTCCACAGAAATATAAGGAATTCTCTTAAATTAATTAATTAATTAGGTAACTTGTTGAATAGTTGTCACATGTACTGAGGTACAGTGAAAATCTTTATTTTGCATGCTGCCATAGTGATTATTTCATCACATCAGTGCATGGAATAATACAAGTGAACTCAATAACAGAATGCAGAATGCATTAAGGTGCAAGCCCATGGCGAGGTAGATTGTGAGGTCAAGAGTCCATCTTATCATACCAAGGAAACATTCAATAGCATAATAACTGCAGTGTAGAAGCTGTCCTTGAGCCTTGTGGGAGGTGCGTTCAGACTTTTGTATCTTCTGCCCAACGGAGGAGGGGAGAATGCAGACTGTCCAGGTGGCCACACATTTTAATTCCACATCCCATTCCCATTCTGACATGTCTATCTACGGCCTCCTCTACTGTAAAGATGAAGCCACACTCAGGTTGGAGGAACAACACCTTATATTCCGTCTGGGTAGCCTCCAACCTGGTGGCATGAACATCAACTTCTCTAACTTCCACTAAGGCCCCACCTCCCCCTCGAACCCCATCTGTTACTTATTTTTATGCACACATTCTTTCTCTCACTCTCCTTTTTCTCCCTCTGTCCCTCTGAATATACCTCTTGCCCATCCTCTGGGTCCCCCTCCCCCTTGTCTTTCTTCCCGGACCTCCTGTCCCATGATCCTCTCGTATCCCCTTTTGCCTATCACCTGTCCAGCTCTTGGCTCTATCCCTCCCCCTCCTGTCTTCTCCTATCATTTTGGATGTCCCCCTCCCCCTCCAACTTTCAAATCCCTTACTCACTCTTCCTTCAGTTAGTCCTGACGAAGGGTCTCGGCCTCAAACGTCGACTGCACCTCTTCCTACAGATGCTGCCTGGCCTGCTGCATTCACCAGCAACTTTGATGTGTGTTCTTTGATTATGCTGACTGCTTTATTAAGGCAGCAAGAACTATAGACAAAGTTCTGGGAGAGGAATCTGGTTTTGTGATGTTCTGAGGTGTGTCCACATGCGCTCCAGGCAGAGCAGTTATTATGCAAGCTCTAATGCATCTGGGTAGGTTGCTTTCTATGGTGTATCGAAAAAAAGTAGCGACATCCAAAGGGACGTGCCAGATTACTTTCGCCCCCTGAGGAGGTACAGGGGTTAGTCTGTTTCTTGGCCATTGGTGATGTTTACTCCCTAGAACATGAATTCTTTCCAGCTTCAGCATCATTGATGTAACCAGAAGTCTGTGCACTGCCCCCTTCCTGAGGTCAATGGTCAGCTCTATTGTTTGCTGACATTGAGTGAAAGGTTATTGATTAGCTTTATTTGATTAAAAATCTGTGCCCCTGAGCTCTCTATCTCCTTCCTGTACACAGACTCATCATTATTTGAGATTCAGTCCACACCAGTGGTGCCCTCTGCAAAATTGTAGATGGAATTCAACCAAAATCTGACAATGCAGTCATGAGCATAAAGTGAGTGAAGCTGGGGACTGGGGATGCAGTTTTGTGCAGCAACTGTCTTGAGGATAATTGTGGCAGAGGTGTTGCTGCCTATCCTTACTGACTGTGCTCTGTTGGTCAGGCAGTCAAGGATCCAGATGCAAAGAGAACTACTGAGTCTCAGATCTAGGAATTTGAAGGTGAGTTTTTTTGGAATGAGCGTATTGAAGTGGAAGCTGTAGTCAATAAACAGTAGTCTAACAAAGGAGTCATTACTGTCCAAACATCAGAATGGAGAAGAAATATGATCAAAATAACTTTGACAGAGGAATGATTGTTGATGCTAGACAGGGTAGTTTAAGTATCTCAGAAACTCCTGGGATTTTCGTGCACAACCATCTCTAGAGTTTACAGAGAATAGTGCAAAAGTAAACAAAAAAAGATACAGTACGTGGCAGTTCTTTGGGTGATGATGAGAGAGGCTTTGTTAATGAGAAAGGTCAGAGGAGAATGGCCAGACTGGTTCAGACTGACAGGAAGGTGACAGTAATTCAAATAACCACATGTTACAACAGTTGTATGCTGAAGAACACAACACATCAAACATTGAAATGGATGATCTGTTGCAGCAGAAGATCACAAACACAAACTCAGTGACCAACTTATTAGGTACAGGAGGCACCTAATAAAGTGACCACTGAGTGTAGGTGGAGTGGAAGGCAGCATTGAGGAAGATGTGCAGAAGAAATTGGACAGATGAGGAAAATGGGCAAAACACTGGCAGATGGAATACAGCTCAGGGAATTGTATCGTCATGCACTTTGGTAGAAGGAATAAAGGTATAGACTATTTTCTATAGGAGGAACAAATTCAGAAATTGGAGGTATAATGGGACTTGGGAGTCCAAGTGCAGAATTCCCCATAGATTAACTTGCAAGATGTGGAAGTGCAAGTAAGGAAAGTAAATGCAATGTTAGCATTATTTCAAAAGGACTAGAAAGCAAGAACGTAATGTTAAGGCTTTATAAAGCAATGGTCAAGCTGCAGTAGGAGTATTGTGAGCAGTTTTGTCTCCTCATACAAGAGACTGTGCTGGAACGGGAGAGGGTCCGGAATGGAGAGGGTTCACAAAATGAAGTGGTAACATATGTGGAGTGTTTAATGGCTCTGGGCTTGTACTCTCTGGAGTGCAGAAGAATGAGGGAGATTACTGAAGCCTATCAAATGCTGTAAGACCTAGGTAGAGTGGAAGAGCAAGGATGTTTCTGATAGTGGGAGAGTCTAGGACCAAAATGCACAATCTCAGGATAGAAAGATGTCTCTTTAAAACAGAGATGAGGAGGAATTTCTTTAGCCAGAGGGTGGTGAATCTTTGGAATTCTTTGCCACAGGTGGCTGTGGATATCAAATCACTGGGTATATTTAAGGTGGAGGTTGATATGTTCTTGATTAGTAAGGGTGTCAAAGGTTAGAAGAAGATTGAGGTTGAGAGGGGTAATAAATCAGCCATAGTGGAATAGCGGAAAAGACTCAGTGGGCTGAAGAGCCTAATTCTGCTCCGTTGTCTAGTGGTCTTATGAAAAGTGGCTTTCTTAAAGCAGTTGAGAAGTTCTTAAAGATTGGAGGATGGAGAAGTTAAAATGTCTGCAAATACCCCTAATATCTGATCTGCGCAGGATCTAAGAACTTAGCTGGGGACCATCCGGGCCTATTGCCTTCCACGCGTTCAACCTCTGGAGTGAAATTTCTTTTGGAAGGTATCAGATATGGTACAATATATATCCTTCATTTTATGCAGTATTTAAAGCTTGAGATGTTTCAACTGTCCCGTCACTGCTCATCCAGTTAGGAAGCTGGTTACCCACAATACGTAAAGAAGTTTTATTGCAGCACAGAAGCAATGAGGTTAATTCAAAGCCTATTCCATCTCATGCATTGCACTACAATTTTTTCTTCAATGAACATTATTAAAATTTGTCTAGAGGGTATCACTTTACTGCTTCTGGGGTAGTGGTGTGCTCAAATTCAATGCAGTTCTTTTTACATTACAGAATGAGTATGCCTACTTTTTTGAGTTTTATTTTCTTTAGCATAAACTGGTTATAAAATATATCTTCATTTTACTGCAAATAATAGGTTTGTACAGCTACTGTCACCGAAGTAATTATTTTATTGACCATGAAATTACTGTAGATGGTAAGTGCTCAGGTTGTAGTGAGGTCCACATTCCAAAAGGTGAATTAAAAGAAAATTAACATGCTGTTGCTCAACAAAAATGTAGTGTACATATTAGTGAGTGCTCCTTCATATAGTATTGATCAACTACAACATCAGCAACCTCATATGCTACTCAATTCACCTCAGCCATTTTGATCAGCTTCCAATGGTTTCTATCAATCAGATCTCACACCTCACCTAATTATGTTTCATCATTCCCTTACACATTTAACACTGTTGCAAGTCTTACACCTTTTATCTTGCATATGCTGTCAGTTGTTCAGTGGTGGTTACCTCATCACCCAACACAATTTTATGTTGCTGGAGCACTTCCCCCTCACTTGCAAATTAAAGAAGTGCATACTGTAGAAAGCAGGAGCTAATGAAAGTGGGAAGTTAAAGTGTCTCTTTAAAACAAAGATGAGGAGGAATTTCTTTAGCCAGAAGGTGGTGAATCTTTGGAATTTATTGCCACAGATGGCTGTGGAGACCATGTTTTGTGCTCCCTAGCAGAAGCGAGGTGAACGACAATGGAATTATTGTTGGTCAGCTGTTGGGCCAAATCAGCTGCATATGTTGGAAACCCATGCCTTATCCTTCTTCTCATGTTGCACTCGCTCTTCATCTTACAGAATTGACTAGCTCACAAAAGCACTAGGCCTGTTTCCTCATAGTTCCTCAAATGCCCTTGACCTTAGCACATAGAAGATAGAACAGAACAGTGCAAGACCTGCCCTTCAGCCCATGATCTTACACTGAACTAATTAAACCAATGATGGCTAATCATCTAATCTTCTTCCCTGCACATTGAACATATCCCTCCTTTCTCTGAATGTTCATGTGTCTATTTACTGTAAGAGTCTCTTAAACATTCTTCTGCTATCTGGCTCTATAACTACTCCTGGCACTGTATTTAGATTCCCTACCTTATAGATCTCCTTTCTACTTTCCCCCTCTCATGTTAAATACAGGCCCACTAGTATTAGACATTTTAATCCTGGGAAAAATAACTGGCTCTCTCCTCTATGTCTTGCATAAATTTATAAAGTTCTAACAAATCTCCTCTCAGCCTTCACCTCTCTAAAGAAAATAGCCATAACTTGTCTAGCCTCCCCTCATATCACATGTTCTCGAAACTGCCAGGATATGGGCCTTCTACAAAGTCTTCACATCAGACTTTCTATATTGAAGCAACCAGAAGTAAGTTAAATCCTCTAAATGTGGCCCCACCATAACTTTAACATAACTTCTTGGCACTTGAACTGAATGGATACTTTGACTAATGAAGGCAAGCATGCCATAAGCATGACGAAGGGCATGATCCGAGAATCCTAGGGTCGATACCCAGAGGTCAGCAAAGTCTGGAGGGCAAACCTGAAGGCTGAAATCCAGAAAACACACACTAAGAGCTGGAGGAACTCAACAGTTTGTGCAGCATCTTTGGAAAAGAGTACAGCTGATGTTTCAGGCCGAGACCCATCGGCAGGACTGGAGAAAAAAAGATGAGGAGTAGATTTAAAAGGTGGAGAGAAGGTAGAGAGAAACACAAGGTGATAGGTGAAAACAGGAGGGTAAGGGGTGAAGTAAAGTACTGGGAAGTTGATTGGTGAAAGAGATACAGGGCTGGAGAAAGGGGAAACTAACAGGAGAGGACAGAAGACTATGGAAGAAAGAAAGGGGGGGCACCAGAGGGCAGCAATGGGCAAGCAAGGAGATAGAGTGAGAGAGGGAAAAGGAGATGGGGAAAAGTGAAGGGGGGCATTACCGGAAATTTGAGAAACTGCTATAATTCCCTTTATTCCACTGTAACATTGATACTTTATCTTTCCCCTTTAAACCTGCAGGGGGATCTCTATCATATTATGATCACTAGCACCCACGGGTTCCTTTAGCTTAAGATCCCTAATCAAATCTGGATCATAACACAACAGCCAATCTAGATTTGCCTTTATCCGAGTGGGTTCAACTAGAAGCTGCTCTAAAATATTATCGGCATTCCTGGTATCGAGCACCAACCTAATTTTCTACTTGTGTCTGCATATTGAAATTCCCCACAACTATCGTAACATTGCCCTTATTACATGCCTTTTCTATTTCCCATTGAGATTTATACTCCATGTCCTCACTACTTTTCGGAGGCCTTTAAATAACTCTCATCTGGGTCTTTTTACCCTTGCAGTTTCTTAACTCTACCCACAAGGATTCTACATCCTCTGGCCCTATATCACCTTTTCCTAAGGATTTGATTTAATTATTTTTTTACCAATAGAGCCACCCCACCCCCTCTGCCTATCTGCCAAGTCCTTTCGATACAAGCAGTATCCTTTTAAGTTCCCAACTATTATTTTCTTTCAGCCACGACTCAGAGATGCCAACATACCTGCCAATCTCTAATTTCGCTGCAAGATAATCTACCTTATTCCATAACTGCATTCATTCAAATATAACATCTTCAGTCCTGTATTCATCACCCTTCTTAATTTTGTCCCCACACATAATGCCACTGAATACCGTTTTGCCCTATCATCCTCACAGTCTCACTACACTCTGCATTGATTTACATAGCAACTGCCCCATCCTCAGTCCCATCATCCCAGTTCCCACCCCCTGCCAATTTAGTTTAAAGCCTCCCCAAGAGCTTTAGCAAGCCTGTCCGCAAGAATATATGTGAGAGGAGATGTGGGATTCATGTAGCGAATGGTACAGTAGTGAGAATGTGGGGTATAAATCTCAATGGGAAATAGAAAAGGCATGTAATAAGGGCAATGTTACGATAATCATGGGAGATTTCAATATACAGGTACAAGGAGAAATGGCCAACATGGACAGGATAAACTGCAAAGCAAATTTCTGTGCCCTGTGACTCTATAACTTCTGGCATAAACTGATTGTATCAAATGTTGGTTTATTAGTGAGATGACACTTGGAAATCAGGTTTTGGAGTCAGGAGGATGTTCTTGCACACACCACTCCGTGTTGACCACAAGAGCTTAAGATAACTCCTGAGAGTACCTTAATCTCATTTATTTTCAGCAACAGTCAGAGGAATTTAAGAAGCAACTAACCATGATGAATCTTTGATGTAGCACATTTTTGGGGTCCATTTTCCTGATAAATTTGTATTCGGGTGTGTGGGATTAAGGGAAGATGTATACTGAAGGTCTAAACTGGTTTCAGACAGTGGCCATGTGCTGAGTTACATCATGTATTTGGTAGATGTTTATTAGGGAGTATTCTGGGGTTATGTGAATATAGCAGATATTGTTTGAAAACAAGAACCAGTCTTCATTACTTAATGTTGATTGTAAATTGAAGTTAAAAGCACATACAGACTAAGCGATATGTTTTGCAAAATGGTGACCATGAGATGTTTGCATATGCATGAGTCTAAAGCTAAAACAATGGGGTTGTGTTAATGGCCCTGCTGCAATCCATGCAACTATGGGTTTAAGGAATTTGTACCATTGTAACATTGGAAGCATTGTAAATAAGTTCAGGGATGCTTGCAATTAGCAAAGGTATTTGAACATTCAAAGGCGTCTCCCACTGCAGATATGTAATTCACCTGCTGTTACTTTTGATCTTAAGGGTATAAAAACGCGATGACATTTGGGTTAGTGAGTCTGTGCTGAAAGTGTCTCCAGAATGATACCTGCTTGTTGTGATGAATAAAGGCTTTTCACCAGCTTCCCTGTCTCTCCGGTGACTTCGATCAGTCACAACTTGTTTACTGAGGAAATGTTAACATTCTTTCCAACCAATATAACCAGAGAAATGCACAAATATCACAACCATTTCAGAACAACTTCTACTTAAATAAGAATATTAATAAACCCATATTTTGCCCATTCTATTTAAATTTTCTTTATCATGTCATTTCTAAGCCTGGTAATATTAGAACGTTATTTTCAATTTATCATTTATTCAGTACATGTTGTGTAAGTGCATGCGTTTGCATAAACACACACAAACACACAAATCCACACAAACATATTCATTTTAATGCAGGAAAACTTGTCAGTTTACCTGCATACTTATATTCTTGCCTTCCACATCTACTTACCAAACCAAATGACATTGCTTTTCTATCTTTTATTTTTAGTAGAATCTAATTAATTCCATAGTATCATTTTCAGTATTTATTTGTACTATCAGCCACCAGTTGAATGTATTACAAAAGCTGCTGCAGCCTTGGGGCATAGAAAGAGAGAAAAACTGATTGAAATCTGTTGTGCTTTTAATGAGGTTTAATGGTTACTATAGTTGCTGCATAACCAATTAGTGAAATGTGTTTCTTGACGGTTGTTTCCAATTCAAAGAAAAAATGTGATATATGTTTAAAAACTTTAGCAATGAATTCTAATTATAAAGATAGGACATTTTAACTTGAAGTTTACAGATCTATGGAAACTAGTCCCTCTATCAGACATTCTTTGATTGAACAATGTTCTTGACAAGGACTACAAACATTTTGTCTCATTTTATTTTTCCCACGTACATTGTGTCTGATGTGCTTCTGATTTCAGTTGTGATTCACAACCACACATACTTAGCGTTACAAATGACTTCAGGAAACAAGATAGTTCAGTAATGTATGTGACGTGTACACACATCAGATGCTGAAATACTCCCTAGGATGCACTGGGACACATCGCCAGTGATGTAACCTGGGGTCATCAGGTGCTTCAGGTCAGCATTAGGCACCCTCACCCAGGCGACCCAGCCAGGGTTAATCAGGCCCCGGCTTGTGTCCCAGCAGCAATGGTCCACGGGTCACACCTCTTGATCAGTAGCCTTCTGGAGGCTTGCTCAGCAGCCTCTGTGATGGCCCTAATGCCTCTTTTCTTTGCAGTCCCTGTAATGCCAAGGAGAGAGTAGGTTTTACACAGTGAGCAGAAAGGAAAATCTCCACACCCCACCTCAATATGCTCGCCAGAAATAAACAGAGAAGGCAGTTGATGACATCATTTCTCGCACAACCCTAACTTGATGGCAGTCCTGAAAAATTGGTTTTCATTATAAAAACCCATGGGATTCATTGGAAAGTAGTAGTTGGGATAACATATTGGCCTGATTGCAGAAAGCAAAGATGAATGAATAGTTGTTGGAAACTTTAATGACTAGGAGGCTCCACACAGTTGAGTTCTATCAAGTGCTGCTATGTCACTGTCCTGCATTACCAAGAGTAGAGTATTTCCTGCATTTTATGTCACAAAGCTGGAGATTTCCAGTATCTAAATATTTTAATTTTTATCCACAGAACATCTTCAAGCCTTTCAATACCTCATGCTATCAACATTGCCTCCTGCTTCTCCTCATTGATATGTCACTTTACATTAAAACAAATACAGAATTCAGCTATCTTTTGCATGCATTTTGTATATACTCAGTGTAATTTTTAACTGTTTGACTTTCCCAGCATTGCCTTCAATTCACATGCCGCAGTTCATCTGAAGCATTATGTTAATGCTGGTTTCCCACAATCAGGTTATCCAGAGAGTATTTCACATCAAATAAAGAAATGTAGCATTGATTTAATAAATACTAATGTACATCCACAAAATCTGACAGATCATGAATGGTGCTGATTATAGCCAATAGCACAAAAAATGAAATAGTTACACAAATGTCACAGTTTAAGGTATACACATTATTCTTCACTATAACAGAAGAAAATAAAATGTAAATGCATAAAAAGCCCAAAGGAGAAAATCCAAATATTGAAGCTATAAGATTGGTAGTGCATTTCTAATGGGTTTAGGGCCTCCTCAGGGCATTTAAATATTGAAAGAGTTTGCTCATTTTAAGTACTATTATAACTCACAATTAATAAGGTTTATTCTGGAAAAAGAAAAAAGGCTTTGACTATCTACCCTATCTATGCCTTTCATTGTTTTATATTCTTCCATCTGAGGCTCCAGAGAAAGCAATCCAAGTTTGTCCAACCTCTCAGTACAAATAGTACCCTCTGAACCAGGCAACATAGTGGTGAACCTTTTCTGCACCCACTCTAACACCTCCATATTCTTCCTATCATGCAGTGACCAGAGTGGTGAGTATGAGTATGATTTTCTCCCAAGGGGTTATTCCCTTAACGGAGAATGCCTGTGCATGACTTTTCTTTAATGTGTGAGTGCTGATGCATGGGCAGCCACTATACAGTCCTTGATAGATCGAGCTCAGGGTCCAGAATGCAAGACGATTGGGGACGCTTCACCGCTGCAGCCTTCCTCCACCTTCGCTGCCATTGTGATGTGTTGTCACCTTCTGTTAGCTCCACCGCTGAGGTCTTGTTGGATCGTTGTTTGTCTGGAATCTGCACCTCAACTATACCACCATGGGTGAACTTACCAGGAGCTAAGCTCCAGACGGCATTGCTCTCAGGACTTCAAGAATTCAAATCCTCTCTTCCATAACAAGGTGATGATCGGCCAAGAAGACCGGAGCAGCACACAATAACCAATGGTCTCTATAGCAACTGTATGGATTCCTGACTTTTAATCTCAACAACCCAACAGTCCCCATGCAGGAGGATATTTGGCATTTTCCTTACACTGCTCCCCATGCTGCCGTTCCTGTCGCACACCGGCCCTTTTGGCATCCTTGCTTTCTGTTTTGTGTCTATTGATCTTCCCCTCAAACTGATTCCCCACCTCTCCCTGTGAAACGTCCTCAGCTTTTACCCCTTTCCTGAGTACCCAAATTGGGGTATTTAGTTGCTGTTACATTCCATAAAGAGACAATACCTCTGGATATTGTGTTAGTTTGCACCATGATAAACAATATAGAGCATCAGCTGTTTCTTTGAAAGAATTGGTGAATTGTCTGATAATGAGTTTAGACTTGGAACATTAACTGTTTTTCTCTTGATAGATGACGTCTGATAGTTTCTAGCCTGTGTATTTCCAGCAATTTCTTCCTCTGCTTGTGAATTTCCTAAGATCACCTAAAGATGGGAACATTGTCCACCAGTTTTTGATTTGGTTCTGACCATTTCTATCTCTTAACTGCATTGGCCAAGGAAAGGCTTAGTACAGAGTCAGATCAGCTGACTCCAAAGCTAAACAATAAATAACTCCACATGTATTGCAGCAATTGTTTCATCTAGAGGGTAAGTTATGAACTGAAGCTCATTATCTATCCTGCTGCATTCAATGTATGCAAAAGTGCAGCTTTATCAGATTTGGGTTATTTTGCTGCATTCGATGTACGCAAATGTTTAGCTTTATCAGACTCAGATTAGGCCGCACCAAAGGTATTGCATTCAGTTCTGGTTGGCCTGTGATAGGACAAATGTTGGGTCCATGGAGAGGGTGCAGAAGAAGTTTACCAGAAGGCTGCTAGACTTAGAACGCAGGTGTTAATGGGGAGAGGTAGTATAGGCTTGGGTTGTTATTTCTGGAGTGGCGGAAGCTGAGGGGAGACCTGAAATAACTTTATAAGAATATGTGAGAAATAGATTACCAGCTTCTACTTTTTTCCCCAAGGTTTAAGTTTCTAAAACTACAGTAGATGCAACCAGTTTGGTGTTGCATTAGTAGTTTAACTATTGTGGTTTAACATCATGGGTTGGAGGGCTATTTTGTGTTCTATGTTCAGTTCCCAAAGGCAGGATTGTTATTTTGATACTTCATCTATTAGTGATCATTGCTAATCACTGGTGGTATCTCTTCTCTGGCCAGCTTACTGTACAAACTTCAACAGCAAAGGCCTTTGAAAAAATAAATCACAATCCAAATGTATCTCTCAATTCATGGAACAGAGAGTAAGTCTCTATGATAGTCACCCTGAGGTACTCACCATCAGTTTAAATGTTGGGGTTATCACATTAAAGTCAGATTTGATTGTATCCATCGAAAACCAGAATTAGTCTGATCTCCCTTAGACTAATAAAAAGTGGAATCACCCCGAATGTTCATCTTCTGTTGTAGTGAGCAAGCACCAGTTGAGAATGCAGTTAACTTGTGTCTTCATAACATTTGTCAACATTTGGACTCCCCCAATACCTATGTGAGGATTTTTTTTGTGGATTTTAGCTCTGCCTTCATCATTATTGTCTGGAGTTGCACCATAGTAAGCTTATCTAGTGGATTGTGAAGTTCCTGATAGAAAGGAATCAGTATGTAAGGCTGGACTCCTACTTTCCTGATTCAATGTCTATAAGCACAGGCTCTCCCCAGGGCTATGTTCTTTCACAGCCCTTCTGTTCTCACTCTATACAAATGTCTGTATCTTCACAGACAAATCCATTAAAATCATAAAGTTTGCAGATGACATGACTTTAGTTGGTCTCATCTTTAATAATGATGTGACCTGCTATCACAGAGAGGTAGACCATCTTGCAGCATGGTGTGCTCATAACAGCTAAGAGCCTAATGTTATCAAGATAGTGGAAATGAGGTTTGGCTACCCCTGACAACTCCCTATCTCTCCCCCTTGGAAAGTAATGATCAGGCCGTGTCTGTGGTCGAGTTATTCAAATTTCTGCTGATTACCATTATCAATACGTTGAAGTGGGACAAGTATGTTAGGCTCATCACTGGGAAATCCCAACAGAGATTGTTCTTCCTATGCCAGTTGAAGAAATTTACTATCTCATGGCATTTCCTGATGAAATTTTACTTGACCATCATTGAGATTGTTATGACCACCTCTATCACCATTTGGTTACCCACTGCCTCCTCCCTCTCCACGTCCAGGTTGCAGGGGGTGGTCCAATCTGTGGAGAAGATCACTAGCTGTCAGCTATCAACATTTAGGGACATGTTCATTGACAGAGCGAAGAAAAGAGCTAAAAAAAATTACTGCTGACTCCACCCATTCTAGGTCACCTATCCACCAAATTGCTATCAGGTATATGCTACAAACCATCACCACCAGGACTACATGTCTCCCCTGAAGCTTCTTTGCTGTAACTATCCAGCTTCTGAACAAAATTCACTCAGGTGTAATACCCTTCACAACATCCATTAAAAGGTCTTTCCTGCTCTCCTTGTCCTGTTGATAATTATTGAATCTGTTCATATGTTCACATTTATTTAAGTTTGATTATTGATATTTGTGCTGACTGTTAATTGCTCATGTCTGTTTACACTATTGTCTTGTATACTGTTGATTGGTATTGTGTTGTTTGTTATGGTTTTGTCCTGTGTTTTGTGCTTGGCACTGAACCACAATCAATTCTGGCATGTTTCACATACTGCAAATAAAGCCATTCCGATTCTGTTTCATCACTGGCATAATAATGGCCACGTGGTTCTGATTATCACACTCTTACCATTTGGAACAAGGTTGTGATGTCCTGTGCCAGTCAAAAGACTTATAGAATATAGAACAGAATAGTGCACAGTGCCAAACTAAACAAAATCTCTTCTGCCTACATATGATTCATATCCCTCCATTCCTACTGTGTCTTATCTAAAATCTTCTTAAACACCACTATCATATCAAGGATCAAAATTATGCACCACATACAATGCATTTATATGCATTAGGAACTTGCTGTGGTGGATATGCAACAAAAAGCAACGTTCAACAATTATAAAGACTGACGAATGATATAAAAATAATCAGAACCAGGTTTATTATCACCGGCATGTGATGTGAAATTTGTTAACTTAGCAGTAGCAGTTCAATGCAATACATAATCTAGCAGAGAGAAAAAAAACATAATAATAAATAAACAAGTAAATCAATTATATATATTGAATAGATTATTTTAAAACGTGCAAAAACAGAAATACCGTATATTAAAAAAAATGAGGTAGTGTCCAAAGATTCAATGTCCATTTAGGAATCGTATGGCAGAGGGGAAGAAGCTCTTCCTGAATCACTGAGTGTGTGCCTTCAGGCTTCTGTACCTCCTACCTGATGGTAACAGTGAAAAAAGGGCATGCCCTGGGTGCTGGAGGTCCTTAATAATGGACGCTACCTTTCTGAGCCACCACTCCCTGAAGATATTCTGGGTACTTTGTAGGCTAAGAACCAAGGTGGAGCTAACTAGATTTACAACCTTCTGCAGCTTCTTTTGGTCCTGTGCAGTAGCCCCTCCATACCAGACAGTGATACAGCCTGTCAGAATGCTCTCCACAGTACAACTATAGAAGTTTTTGAGTGTATTTGTTGACATGCCAAATCTCTTCAAACTCTTAATAAAATATAACCGCTGTCTTGCCTTCTTTATAACTATGTCGATATGTTAGGACCAGGTTAGATCCTCAGAGATCTTGATTCCCAGGAACTTGAAGCTACTCACTCTCTCCACTTCTGATCCCTCCATGAGGATTGGTATGTGTTCCTTTGTCTTACCCTTCCTGAGGTCTACATTCAGCTCTTTCGTCTTACCGACATTGAGTGCCTGGTTGTTGCTGCAGCTAGTTGGCATATATCACTCCTGTACGCCCACTTGTCGTCACCTGAGATTCTACTAACAACGGTTGTATCATTAGCAAATTTATAGATCATATTTGAGCTATGCCTAGCCACATAGTCATGTATATATACAGAGTAGAGCAGTGGGCTAAGCACACACCCCTGAGGTGTACCAGTGTTGATTGTCAGCGAGGAGGATATATTATTACCCACCCACACAGATTGTGGTCTTCCGGTTAGGAAGTCGAGGTTCCAATAGCAGAGGGAGGTAC
This sequence comes from Mobula hypostoma, assembly GCF_963921235.1. Taxonomy (NCBI): domain Eukaryota; kingdom Metazoa; phylum Chordata; class Chondrichthyes; order Myliobatiformes; family Myliobatidae; genus Mobula; species Mobula hypostoma. The sequence goes on along the minus strand of NC_086097.1, from coordinate 153,532,529 downwards.
AGAGGCCCAGTTTGTGCAACTTCTCAATCAGGATTGTGGGAATGATGGTATTAAATGCTGAGCTATAGTCAATGGACAGCATCCTGACGTAGGTGTTTGTGTTGTCCAGGTGGTCTAAAGCCACATGGAGAGCCATTGAGATTGCATCTGCCATTGACCTATTGTGATAATAGGCAAATTACAATAGGCCCAGGTCCTTGCTGAGGCAGGAGATCAGTCTAGTCATGACCAACCTCTCAAAGCATTTCATCACTGTCAATGTGAGTGCTACCAGGTGATAGTCATTAAGGCAGCCCACATTAATCTTCTTAGACCCTGGTATAATTGTTGCCTTTTTGAAGCAAGCGGGAACTTCCACCTGTAGCAGTAAGAGTGTGAAAATGTCCTTGAATACTCCCGCTAGTTGGTTCACACAGGTTTTCAGAGCCTTACCAGGTACTCCATCAGGACCTTCCACCTTGCGAGGGTTCACCCTCTTTAAAGACAGCCTAACATTAACCTCTGACATCAAGATCACAGGGTCATCAGGTGCAGGAGGGATCTTCACAGCTGTAGTTGTGTTCTCCCTTTCAAAGCATAGAAAGCATTGAGTTCATCTGGTAGTGAAGCATCACTGCCATTCACGCCTATTGGGTTTTGCTTTGTAGGATGTAATGTCTTTCAGACCTTACCAGAGTTGCTGTGTATCCGATGTCACCTCCAACCTTGTTCGATATTGTCTCTCTGCCTTTGAAATAGCCCTCTGCAAGTCATAACTGGTTTTCTGGTACAGGACTAGGTCACCAGTCTTGAATGCGACAGATCTAGCCTTCAGTAGACGACATACCTCCTGGTTCATCCATGGCTTTTGGTTTGGGAATGCACAGCAAGTTTTCATAGGAACACGCTCATCCACACAGGTTTTAATGAAGTCATTAACAACTGTCGTATACTCACCCAAGTTCGAAGCTGAATTCCTGAACACTGCCCAGTCCACTGATTCAAAGCAGTCTGTAGGTGCTCCTGTGCTTCCCTTGTCCATACCTTCTTGGTCCGCACTGTTGGTGCTGCAGTCTTCAGTCTCAGCCTATACTCAGGGAATAGAAGTACAGCCAGGTGATCAGACTTCCCAAAGCACGGTAGGCATTCCTGATAGTGGTGTAGCAATGGTCTATTGTGTTGTTTCCTCTAGTATTGCAACTGATCTATTGATAGTAATTTCTAGTGACTTTTTTCAGACTGGCCTGGTTAAAATCTCCCAAAACCGTGGTGAAGATGTTAGCATGTGCTGTTTCGTACATGTTGATCCTATTGCTCAGGTCATCTGAAGCCTACTTGATATTGGCCTGGGGTGGAATGTAATCACCTTAACAGTACGACCCATGGCATTAGCTATTTCCACCCTGAGAAAAAGTTTCTGACTATCCGCTATGCCTCTTATAATCTTATACATCTCCATCATGTTGTCTCTCATCCTCCTTCACTCCAAAGAGAAAAGATCTAGATCACTCAACCTGTTTTCATAAGACATATTCTCTAATCCAAGCAGTATCCTGGTAATCTCCTCTGCACCCTCTCTAAAACTTCAACATCCTTCTTATAATGAGATAACTAGAACTGAACGCAATATTCCAGATAGTGAAATTAATTGGAGCAATTATGGTGTCAAATGTTACATTTAAACAATAATAGTCTCTCAAATTTAAGTGCAAGTATAAAGTCATCCGTTGTTATCAGACTATTGCAGAATCATCAGTAATTCAATCCTGGCCTATTATATGGTCAAGAGGAAACACCAGTCCTATAATGCTGCGACATAACTACAAGTTTGTATATAATAAAGAAACACACATCAAAAAGTACATAATTGGCAATAAAGCATTCTGACATTCTGAAATATGCTTTCTAGATATGATTAATGGTGGCTTTGTAGGAAATGGGAAAAATACGTGCACATGCCAGCAAATAATCAACACTTCAGCAAAAAAGATAAAAAAAATCAAGGTGGAAACAAAATATTTCCCTTTGCATTAATATCAAGAGGTACAGAAAGAAGATTGTGTCAAATCAGCCCACTACATTTAACTTCCATTTTAAAATGCAGATTGATTACAGCTACTGGATTAGTTTGTAGTATGAGTATTTGGAATGTACCACTTTATACAGGGGATTATACAGTACGTGTGCTGTAAGCATTGGTAAATTGATTTTCAGCCGGTGGCCAATGAAATAAGGAAATCAACTAAATGTATCTGCTTTCAAAATACTAAATTCAGATACTAGAGAGTACCCCTGTGGCTGTCCCCCTTAACAATACATAATCCTGTTTGAGTACTGTTGGTGGGGAGGGGAAGGCATAACTGCGGCAAGCAACAGTGGCCGTGCCTCTGGCATAGAGTCTGCCCCTGTGGCTCAGAAGGGTAGGAAAAGGAAGAAGGCAGCAGTAATAGGGGTCTATAGTTAGGAGGTCAGACAGGCGATTCTGTGGATGCAGGGAAGAAATGCGGATGGTAATTTGCCTCCCAGGTGCCACGGTCCGGGATGTTTCTGATTGCATGCATGATATCCTGAAGTGGGAAGGTGAACAGCTAGAGGTCGTGGTACATATTGGTACTGATGACATAGGTAGGAAAAGAAAGGAGGTCCTGAAAACAGACTACAGGGAGTTAGGAAGGAAGTTGAGAAGCAGGACCTCAAAGGTAGTAATCTCAGGATTATTGCCTCTGCCACATGACAGTGAGAATAGGAATAGAATGAGGTGGAGGATAAATGTGTGGCTGAGGGATTGGAGCAAGGGGCAGGAATTCTGACTTCTGGATCATTGGGACCTCTTTTGGAGCAGGCGTGACCTGTACAAAAAGGACGGGTTCTACTTGAATCTGAGGGGGACCAATATCCTGGCAGGAAGGATTGCTAAGGCTATTGGGGAGAGTTTAAACTAGGCTTGCTGGGGTGTGGGAACCGAACTGAAGAGATGGAGGAAGGAGTGGTTGGCTCGCATATACAAAAAGCTTGGAGACAGCATGTAAGGGAGGATAGGCAGGTGATAGAAAAGGGTTGCGCTCAGACCGATGGTTCGAGATGTATCTATTTTAATGCAAGAAGCATCATGAACAAAGCAGATGATCTTAGAGTGTGGATCAGTACTTGGAGCTATGATGTTGTGGCCATTACAGAGACTTGGATGGCTCAGGGGCAGGAATGGTTACTTAGAGTACCAGGCTTTAGATGTTTCAGAAAGGACAGGGAAGGAGGCAAAAGAGATGGGACTGTGGCACTGCTGATCAGAGATATTGTCACGGCTACAGAAAAGGAGGAAGTCATGGAGGGATTGTCTACTGAGTCTCTGTGGGTGGAAATTAGAAACAGGTAGGAGTCAATAACACTACTGGGTGTTTTTTATAGACCACCCGATAGTGACAGGGACATCAAGGAGTAGATAGGGAGACAGATTCTGGAAAGGTGTAATAATAACAGGGTTGTTCTGGTGGGAGATTTTACTTTGCTAAATATTGATTGGCATCTCCCTAGAGCAAAGGGTTTAGATGGGGTGGAGTTTGTTAAGTGTGTGCAGGAAGGTTTCCTGACATAATATGTAGATAAGCCTACAAGAGGAGAAGCTGTACTTGATCTGGTATTGGGAAATGAACCTGGTCAGGTGTCAGGTCTCTCAGTGAGACAGCATTTTGGAGACAATGATCACAATTCTATCTCCTTTACCATAGCATTGGAGAGGGATAGGAACAGACAAGTTAGGAAAGCATTTAATTGGAGTAAGGGAAACTATGAAGCTATCAGGCAGAACTTGGAAGCGTTAATTGAGAACAGATGTTCTCAGGGAAATGTACAGCAGAAATTTGGCAAATGTTCAGGGAATAAATGCGTGGTGTTCTGCATAAGTGCGTTCCAATAAGACGGAGAGGATGGTAGGGTACAAGAACTGTGGTGTACAAAGGCTGTTGAAAATATAGTCAAGAAGAAAAGAAGAGCTTACGAAAGGTTCAAAAAATTAGGTAATGATAGATATCTAGAAGGTAGCAGGAAGGAACTTAAGAATGAAATTAGGAGAGCCAGAAGGGGCCACGAGAAGGCCTTGGTGAGCAGGATTAAAGAAAAGCCCAAGGCATTCTACAAGTATGTGAAGAGCAAGAGGATAAGATGTTAGAGAATAGGACCAATCAAGAGTGACAGAGGAAAAGTGTGTGTGGAACAGGAGGAGATAGCTGAGGTACACAATGAATACTTTGCTTCAGAATTCACTACGGAAAAGGATCTTGGCAATTGTGGGGATGACTTACAGTGGATTGAAAACCTTGAGCATATAGACATTAAGAAAGAGGATGTGCTGGAGCTTTTGGAAAGCATCAAATTGAATTAGTCTCTGGCACTGGACAAGATGTACCCCAGGCTACTGTGGGAGGCGTGGGAGGAAATTGCTGAGCCACTGGCAATGATCTTTTGCATCATCAATGGGGATAGGGGAGGTTCTGGAGGATTGGAAGGTTGCAGATGTTGTTCTCTTATTCAAGAAAGGGAGTAGAGATAGCCCAGGAAATTACAGACCAGTGAGTCTTACTTCAGTGGTTGGTAAGTTGAAGGAAAAGATTCTGAGAAACAGGATTTATGAACATTTGGAGAGGCATAATATGATTAGGAATAGTCAACATGGCTTTGAGGATGTGGGACTTGTTGATGAAGGTAGAGCACTAAATATAGTGTATATGGATCTTAGCAAACATTTGAAAAGGTACTCCATGCAAGGCTTATTGATGGAGGAATAGGATCCAAGGAGGACCTTGCTTTGTGGATCCAGAACTGGCTTGCCCACAGATGGTAAAGTGTGGTTGTAGATGGGTCATATTCTTCATTGAGGTCGGTGACCAGTGGTGTGCCTCAGGGATCTGTTCTGGGACCCCTTCTCTTTGCGATTTTTATAAATGACCTGGATAAAGAAGTGGAGGGATGGGTTAGTAAATTTGCTGATGACACAAGGGGTGGAGGTCTGTTAGAGGTTACAGTGGGACATTGATAGGATGCAAAACTGGGCTGAGAAGTGGCAGATGGAGTTCAACCCAAGTAAGTGTGAGGTGGTTCATTTCAGTAGGTCAAATATGATGGCAGAATATAGTATTAATGTTAAGACTCTTGGCAGTGTGGAGGATCAGAGGGATCTTGAGGTCACTCTAAGCTGCTGCACAGGTTGACTCTACGGTTAAGAAAGCATACAGTGCATTGGCCTGCATCAGCCGTGGGATTGAGTTTAAAGCTAAGAGGGAGTTAGATATGGCCCTTGTGGCTACGGGGATCAGGGGGTATGGAGGGAAGGCTGAGGCAGGGTCCTGAGTTGGATGATCAGCCATGATCATAATAAATGGCAGTGCAGGCTCGAAGGGCCGAATGGCCTACTCCTGCACCTATTTTCTATGTTTTCTATGTTTTCTATGTAATGTTACAGCTATATATGACCCTGGTCAGACCCCACTTGGAGTATTGTGCTCAGTTCTAGTTACCTCACTACAGGAAGGATGTGGAAACTATAGAAAGGGTGCAGATGAGATTCACAAGGATGTTGCCTGGATTGGGGAGCATGCCTTATGTGAATAGGTTGAGTAAACCTGGCCTTTTCTCCTTGGATCAACAGAGGATGAGAGGTGACCTGATAGAAGTGTATAAGATGATGAGAGGCATTGACCGTGTGGATAGTCAGAGGTTTTTCCTAGGGTTGAAATGCCTAACATGAGAGGGCACAGTTTTAAGGTGCTTGGAAGTAGGTACAGTGGAGATATCAGGGGTATGTTTTTTATGCAGAGAGTGCTGAGTGCGTGGAATGGGCTGCCGGCAACGGTGGTGGAGGCAGATATGGTAGGGTCTTTTAAGAGACTCCTGGATAGGTACATGGAGCTTAGAAAAATAGAGGGCTATGTGTAACCCTAGGTAAGTTCTAAAGTAAGTCCATGTTCGGCACAGCATTTTGGGCCGAAGGGCCTGTATGGGCTGTAGGTTTTCTATGTTTCTGTGATAAATCATGGTTAATCAATCTTTTTTTCTAGCAAATGATTATCACAAGGAATAGTCTTAAACTTGTGGCTGAGGCGAGGCAGTGAGTTGCTGAAAGTGAGTTGGACCTGAGGTTTGATCGATTTAAGCATCGAGCCGAATTGGGAAGGGCGGTTACAAGCTGAATCGTAGTAGTGGGGTCTAGGTCACAGAGCCTATCAAAGCGACAGAGCCCAATGTTTCGATGATGATTTAAGTGATGGACTGAATTTGAAAGTTTGGGAACAAGCTGAGTTGAGGTGGCGGGTATCAGGCCCCAGAGTGCATTGAAACCACTGAAGCTGATGTTTGGGCGATGATTTATGGGCTGGACCGAAATGGAAAGGTCAGGATGTCAAGGCCCAAGGCAAGGGATGGGCCATTGCAGCTCGCTGCTCTGCTTTGCGCTGAACTAAGTGTCCATGGGCAAACTCTTTGTGAACTTCAGTACAGAACACTATTTGCGTGTGTTTATTGTTCGCATATTTTGTTTTTTTTTCTCTGCACATTGGGAGTTTGATGTTTTTTAAATGTTTTTTTTGGGGGTTTCTTTGTTTTGTGGCTGCCTATTAGTAGATGAATCTTAAGCATGTATAATGTGCACATACTTCGATAATAAGTATACTTTGAACTTTTGAGAGGGTGAGGTTGCCTTGACTATGGAGATCTCTCATATTCCCAGATGAAAATGGACTTTTTCACAAGGTATTAGATAGTCAAATATATAACCTGTCATATTTATATCTGGTCCACTAATTCCTATATTAGTTTCACTAGACGTTGCAAAATAGGAGCAAAGTATCCTAGTTCCTGCCTTTTGTGGCTTCTCTGTTAGTCACTACAGAACACCACCAGTAATTAAACCTTGAACAGGAAGTGAATAAATTTTGCTTTAAGCACTGCAACAATGGAAGCTTATAGGGAGTGTATGGGGTGTCAGGGAGGGGTAGCACCTCTGGTGGGGGAACATGTGGCGTCCTTTTCAGGGCGGTTTGTCCACCTTTGGTCCCCACCTGGCACTCAGCTCTCACCTGTGACTCCCCGTAGCTGTTTGCATGCGACAGTGGCCACACCCCGGGCAACGGCTTCGACAAGCTGGCTAAACCAGGTGAGGGTAGCCGACGGGTCTTAAACCCTCGGTGAGATAGGGAGTTGTCTATCCCAGCATGTGAAGACAGACTCCGGCAGATTGAGCGGATGAGATCAATGGAAGGTTCAACGGTCAAGAAGGTGGTCTCTGCAAGCGTCGTGGAACGTGTAGAGCAGGACGAGACACAGAAGATGTCCTGGTCATCCACTGCGCCTAGTCCCATCTCCAGCCATCTCGAATCTGTCTTGCCACTGGACTCAGATGGGAATTGGGAGAGAGTGAGGCTGACGCTGAGCAACTCTCCCTCACTTAAATCCAAATCAAGCGCTAGTCTCGACACCATCAGCTGGCTGGTGGCACAGTGACATCAGCACCGGACTCCAGGAGCGAAGGTTCCCGAGTTTAAATCCAGTCGAGCCGCTCCTGGGCATGCTTTCCATCTGTGCCAGGTTAAGTGTCGAGCTCGCAACTCAACCTTGTTAAAAAAAAAGTACTAATGGTGTCAAGGTCTTCATCAATGACGATGGACGAACCTTATGTAGGCTATTCATCCCTAAGATGAATCAACTATTCAATTTGATGATGGCTGATCTGCACCACATCCATTCACTGATTTAGCTTTGCAATATGTTCATATCCTTATTCAAGGTCTGTGTTTTAACATCACCAGCCTCTGAGGAGAGGCTACTGAAAGAAGAGTTTATATAAATTCCAAAACAGAAAAAAAATATCCTGTTACAATCCTATATAATCCCTTGAACATTTAAAATGCCTCAATCGAATCACCAGTTCATAATTTGTAATGAGGATCAATAGTCTTATGATCAGATCCCTCTTTACAAGCAGTAATGGATCTTGAAGAGGTGCAAGAGCCTAAATTCAAATGATTTCACTGTATATGGCTCTTATAACCAGAAATTGCAGAGAAACTTTTCAACACAGTTGTTAAAACTAAATATAAATTCTTCCTGAATTAGTATTCATTTTGCTATGAACAATCTATCTGACGATAATATGAATTGCAATGAGTTTTGAAATGCTGACTTGAAGAAAATGTTTATTGGGCCTATTTTTGAATGATTGATCTTCACTGTCCATCTAATCCCTTTCTTTCTTTTCCCAATTACAGTACATTTACTTTTCAAGGATTGATACATTTGCGGTACTTGAATTCAAGAAGAACAACAGGAATAAGACAGGTAATTACATATCTGTGAGTCCAATATTAGTGGTAGGAGGTTATTGGAAATAATTCTGAGGGACAGAATAAATACACACTGGGAAAGGTAGAATTTAATTGGGGATGGTCAGCACAGCATTGTTTGCAGGAGATCCTGTCTGACTAATTTAAATAAGTTTATGAAGAGGTACAAAACTACACTAACATTACCAATGATGTAGTCCATGCAGATTTTTTATGGACTTCAGTAAGGACAATGATGTCGGTCCTAAATGGAAGGTTGGTTCAAAATATGAGAGACCATGGGATTCACAGCAAGTTGACAAATTTGCTCCAAAATTGCCTTCATAGTAAGAGAAAGAAGGATAACAGTGAGGGGTTGCCTTGCTGATTGCAAACTTGTGACTAGTGATTGGTATGGAGACTCTTATACTTTATCATATACGTTAATGATTATGAATATAGGAAGTACAATTAGTAAGCATGGCATGAAATTTGGTGGGGTTGTTGATAATGAGCCTTACATTAAAATGCAATATTGACCATTTGGTAAATTACCATGAGCAATTGCAGATGGAATTCAATCCCAAAAGGTGCAAGGTGACAAATTTTGTGATATCCGCAGAGGGTAGGATCTACTCCATGACTGATAGGTCCCGAGGAAACATTGGAGAATATAGATATCTTGGTGTAGTACTCTATAGATCACTAAAGATGGCAGTGCAGGTACATAAGATGGTGAAGAAGGTAAAAGGGATGTTGACCTTCAATACTGAAGGCATAGAAATAATATGAACGATAAGGGTTGCCAGTCTTCATTATCTTGCGCAGAGAATGGTGGTCAAGACACATTTTATAAAAGTTTGATGAGGCCAGAGCTGGAATATAGTGCACAGTTCAATGAAAACACTATAGGACAGAGATTATTGCACTGAGGAGGGTTCATAAGAGATTTACCAGGATGTTGCCTGGATGGATGGCTTTAGTTATAAGGAGATCTCATCACCGATAATAGAAAAATGGGCCCAAGACATACTCAGACTTCAGATTCAAGCATTTTACTTGTGCACAACATGGCTCCTGTCATCCTCACTGTTCTGAAGACATATCAGAAAACTGCTATTTTTATACAGAATTGGATTATCAGTTATGGATCTTGACCATTTACTAAATTGTGTATGATTAAATTCTGTACTTGCAAAATCAATCACCATTCACAATAGAGATATTAGAAGTTAATAGAAACTGCAATCTGACACCTGGAAGTTGGTAAAGCAATTGTCCTTTATTTGTTGGGTGTATTTCACATCCTTCCATTACTCCTATCTATCTGTCTCCAGCACCATCTACTGTGTAAAGAGAAGCTATGTTCTTCTAGGTTGATTACACACGGCCACAGTCATCATCTGCTATATCTGTCTGCAGTAAACAAGACTGCCTACGGCGGTCTTACTTCAAAGGTTTTTCATATCTGGGTTTGAACACATGCTGCCACAGTCATCCTTGGCTGGATGTTGTCTTTAACACATATTGCAACTTCCACGGTCCCTCCTCTTTGTTCTATAGAGTACAACATAAATTTATTGTATTTCAAAAGTACAGAGTCTCTGAATCTCCATGATATTCGGCTGTTGATATCAGGGACATACGTGCAACACTCCTGGCTAATAATGGAACCATTACCACCTCTCTTAGACAACAGAAAGTCTACTGCTAGTTGACTTTGAAGGGCCACAGTGTGGATGGCCAGCATTTCGGCAGTAATGTCATTGATGACCTGGCTTGTGTGACATAGTGATAAGGTTGTATCATTAACCATTTCTCCAGTAGGACTGAGGCCATATTAACAGTTTCATGAGGCAGTCTGGCGGGTTCTTAAAACAGGAGCACTGCAATCCAGATACACTCACTCTCCATAGTCCTTCCCCACACAGTGGGATGTAGAGAGAGAGAGAGAGAGAGAGAGAGAGAGAGTGTAAGGAGTTGTACATCTACTGTATGTTGGCCAGATAACAAAAACCCCTCTGTGGCTTTGGTTTAGGCCAAACATCCCATTTAGAAGAGGTATTCCTGGTAGTCAGTGATAGGTCCGTTGGCCACGCATCCAGTAAGTAACATTATCAGGATTTGGAGGATCACCAGTGGTATAGACATTGCATGTACTTAACCTAAGTTAGTTCCGCCCTTTGATGGTTACATTAACATTGGTGGTGGTGGCATCCATTAGTCTCGCGAGACCATGGATCTGCGCCTGGAAAGTCTTGCTTCAGTCCGTGTTAGAGCAGCATCCGTTGTGGCTGTAGAGGCCCTCACGGGAGTGACAGTCTCGGCTGCAGCGACTGCACTTGAAGGCGCTGTCCTCCAGTGTTGTCTTGGTGTTGTTTTTCCGATGAGCGCGCTTTTCTTCAGCAGCAAGCCTCAGCTTCTCTTCTCCTCTTTTTAGACCTCTGCGTAGTTCCAGCCTCCAGTGAGAGCGATTGCTTGCGACGTCCTCCCACCTCTGCTCACAAGGTCGAAGGCCTTCGTAAGGTCAATGAAAGCGACGTAGAATGGTTGTCTTTGCTCTCTGCATTTCTCTTGTAGCTGTCGAAGGGAGAAGATCATGTCGATTATGGACCGTTCCGACCTGAAACTGCACTGAGACTCGGGATATACCCTTTTGGCTATTTTCTGCAGTCTGTTCAGGACATTAACATACTTCACCCTTATCTCCATGAAGCAGTTTTGGAGCAGGAAGGTTATGCAATCAATATAAGTAGGTTGATTCTATGTCTCAAATTATTTGCATTGGTTAGCGTCATTCCTGTGTGCTCCCTTTACAGTTCTAATTTTGTTATCAAAGTAAAACACAAAATCAAACTCACTACAATCCAGGGGTATAAATGCATTGGCAGTCCAACTTCTGAATCTATTGGCTCTCTCTACAACACATCCAACAACCTGACTGGTTAGTACATGATGCATATTCATAACGAAACAAAGAGAAGGGTTAGTACTATTACTGTCGTAAGATACATCTGCATTTAGGTAGAATTAGATGTCCAGATAATCCAAAACTTATAATGCAGAGAGATTACTTAAATTGACAAGTAGCAAAGATCAAGTGTTCAGTTCATCAGTCCTTATCATCAGCGATGTTCTGGCCACCTGTTCCCTGGCCTGGTAGCACCTCCGGATTAACATGCAAACTGTGCATCCACATCAGCTTTCCTTGGACCTTTATCAGAAACACTCGGAATGCTCCTTCCCAGCTGGGCCCCAGGCAGTTCTTTCATCTGTAGGCTCTCACAAGTACCCAATTTCCCAGCTAGTAGGTGTGGCACTCTGCAACTAGCATCATCTTCTTGTTTGAAGTACCTGTCGATGGAAGCTTTTCAGAGCTTGTGTTTGTGCAGTACAATCATGCACTGTGTATTCACTCATAATATGGATGCCTATCTGTTTATCCAAAACATGAGGAATGACCGGCAAGCAAATGGGACATCCCAAAACTATCTGGTGGAGATTGGCCCACTTTGCAGCTTAAAGTGCAGCACATTGTTATGAGGGCCAGTGCAAGTGCCTCAGACCATTTTAGCTTGATCTCATTGTGCAATTCAGCTAACCCGTTTTGCAAGGCTCTGTTTCATTATTCAGCTGCCCTATAAGATTGATGGTGGTAAGGACAGGTGAAATGATACTTGCACTATAAGGCCTTTGTTAGTTCCTATATAACTTTACCCATAAAGTGAGGATAGTTATCATGAAATTTTTCTCAGGGATCCTAACCGAGGAATAAATTCTTCTAACAAAATTTCACGACAGATGCAGCAACGTTTCTCTAAGTTTGATAAGCCTCTCCCCATGGAGATAACAACACAATAACAGGTGCATAATCACAACCCATACATTTATGTAACTGGAGAAATTCTATTTGGAAATGTACAAGTAACCTCCAGTGGAAGTGTCCAGCAGCAGCAGATACCAGCAGTGTCTTTTGCAATTAAGTCTCTGGTAAATCATTCAGTTGTTGCTACTTTTCTTGTTATGGTCGATAATCTCTCATATTCAATTACAATGCCTATAAAAAGTATTCACCCCTCTCCCTTAGAATTTTGCATGTTTTGAGGTTTTATAGCATTGATTCACAATTGATTCAATTTGGCTTTTTTGACAGTGATCAACAGAAAAAGACTCATTTGTGTCAAAGTGAAAACAGATCTCTACAAAGTGATCCAAATTCATTATAAATACAAAACACAAAATAATTGATTGCATAAGTATTCACCCCCTTTAATTTGACCAATTAGTCTTAGAAGTCACAAAATTGGCCAAATGGAAATCACCATTCTAGCAAAAATACTCTTGTATGTGAAAGGTCTGATTGCTGGTGAGTCAGAATCCTGACAAAAACTACACCATGAAGCCAAAAGAACACTTCAAGCAACTTAATGAAAAGGTTATTGAAAAGCACAAGTCAGGGGATGGATTCAAGAAAAATTCCAAGTCACTGAATATCACTTGGAGCAGTTGAGTCAATCATCAAGAAATGGAAAGAATATGGTAGAGCTGTAAATCTGCCTACAGCAGGCTGTCCTCAAAAACTGAGTGACTGTGTAGGAAAGGGAGTAATGAGGGAGGCCAACAAGAGACCAACGACAACTCTGGAGGAGTTACAAGCTTCAGTGACTGAGATGGGAGAGACTGCACATACAGGTGTTGCCCAGGTGCTTCACTAGTTGCAGTTTTATGGGAGAGTGGCAAAGAGAAAGCCACTGTTGGAAAAACAAACTGATATGAAATCTCAGCTCAAGTTTGCCAGAAGGCGTGTGGGACTCTGAAGTCAGTTGGAAGAAGGTTCTATGGTCTGATGAAACCAAAATTGAGCTTTTTGGCCATCAGACTGAATGCTATGTTTAGCATAAGCCAAACACCGCACATTATCAAATACACACCATGTGAAGAATAGTGGTGGCTGCGTCACGCTGTGGGGATACTTCATTGAAGAAAGCCCTGGAAGGCTTGTGAAGGTAGAGAGTAAAATGAATGCAGCAAAATACAGGGAAATCCTGGAGGAAAACCTGATGTAGTCTGCAAGAGAACTGTGACTTGGGAGAAGATTTGTTTTCCAGCGAGATAATGACCCCAAGCATGAAGGCAAAGCTACACAGGAATGGCTTAAAACAACCAAGTTAATGTCCTGGAATGGCCAAATCAGAGTCCAAATCTCAATCCAATTTGTGGCAGGACTTAAAAAGGGCTGTTCACTCATGATCCCCTGCAATCTGCCAGAGATTGAGCACTTTTGTAAAGAAGAATGAGGAAAACTTGCAGTGTCCAGATATGCAAAGCTGTCCACACAGACTCAAGGCTGTAATTGCTCAAATACTAGCTTGAAGGGGGTGAGTATTATGCAATTATTTTGTGTTTAATAATTGTAATAAATTTAGACCAATTTGTAGAAATTTGTTTTCACTTTGACACAAAAATCTTTCCTGTTGATCAGTGTGAAAAAAGCCAAATTAAATCTTCAGTGATTCAAAACTGTAAAACAATGAAATATGAAAACTTCAAAGTGGGAGCACGAATACTTTTTATAGACACTATATGCCCATCACCCTTTATAGTTTTGCACATAGTGTGTTTTAGTCCTCTCAGCCTCTGATGCATCACGCCGTAATTGTACTAGTTCATCAAAGGAATTTGGAAAGTATTGGTAAACAGATCAGATTGGAGTGCTATGTTGCCATAAAGATGTGTTGTTGCTGGTTTAGCAAAATAGTCAGCTCGTTTGTTCCCTCTAGTTATTTCATCCTTTCCATTAGTATGAGCCACATAATTTATAACAGCAATTGCAGTAAGTAATTGAAAACAGGAAGAGATTCATAGCCAATTCACTGTGTTTTATCGGAGTTCCAAAGAGGTGACAAACCCACGGAGTTTCTATTATTCTTCCGTGTCATGTGCTAAGACATAAGGAGATTGGGTGTAATTATTTACAGCAGCACTAGCTGCAAAGGTGTAAGCTTTTGTGAAGGTAAGAGGTTCATCTTCTGGAACACAACAGGATGGAAGGTAGCTGTGCTGCTTTGGCTGCTATATGAATTTCATGCACCGTACTTCCACATGGATTTTCCACTAACAATTTTTCCAGTATCAGATCAGAAGGAAAAGCCATCAAAGGAAGATTTCATGTAGGCTTACAGCAGGTGACATTTTACAGTGGGCCCAATTAAAATTGTACAAGTTCTTCAGTATAGTTCAGGAACAGATAATTTAAACTGCTGAGTCTATGGTGCTGCTGGTGGTAAGGCTGGAAACTGTTATCAAAGTTGCTTTGGCCCAGTGGCCAGACTGTCCATGAACATAACATATCCCTTGTGGACATCTCCATGCTTACCCCTAACATGTGCACTGTTCCATTTCCATATTTATTGGATCAAAGAACTGTAAAACCCATACATTTAGAATAGTATTTTTGAAACAAGTATGCTGTTCAAAACAAAAATTACCAATGAGTCACAAATAGGTCCCAAAAGCCATGTGTGTATAAAGCAGGTAAAGTTAAAATTGAAGTTCACAGAGAAATTTTAAGCAGAAGTTATTCTGGTAATGACTGTCCAGAATTTGGTCATGGTCAATTTGGTTAAATATAAAACAAAGCTACAAGTTAAAATGTCATTGAAATTGTATAAAACAGCTTTTGTAATACAGGTCGACCTTCACTAATCCGATTACCTGTAATCTGGCACCTTCGATAATCCGGCACCGATTTCAAATTTTCCGTGCAACTGTAATTTCAAATTTCCTGGGCCACCGTACCAATCTGCTGCGCATTGTTTTGGTTGCGCTAGATCTGTTCACACGTTGGCCCACTCTTGTAAGCACAGACAGGCGATTCCTGCTTGTTTTCCTGCATTTATTAATACCATTTGCTCTTTTTTGGCCCCAATTATGGCCCCAGTGAGTAAAGGAAATGCACCTCGTGCTTTGAAGTGAAAACACCACACATTATCCATTAAAGATAAGGTTGAACTCTTGAAAAAACTGGACAGTGGTGTATTGGTGAAAAGCTTGTACAAGTGTTACAATATTGGCTCTTCCACAGTGTACGATATAAAGAAACAGAAAGAAAAACTGCTACATTTTTTTGCTGATAGTGGCTCAAAGAAACAGATGTGCGTAAGAAAAACAATGAAAGACGGAAGAAGTTTGGAACTAGGTAAAGTGCTGATAACGTAGTTTAATCTTTGTGTAAGTGAAGGTGTTGAACTATCTGGAGATATGGTGAAGGAACAAGCCAAAGTGTTTCATGAAGAACTAGGGCTAGGTTATGAGTGCGACTATAGCGAAGGCTGGCTTCATTGGGTCAAGCAGCGTCACGGCTTACAGTTTAGTGCGGTGTGTGGTGAAAAAAGTTCAACAGACAAGGAAGCAGCAGCAAAGTTTGTTGATGAGTTCGCCAAGTTAGTCTCCGATGAAAAATTAAGCCCTGAGCAGGTGTACAATGCTGATGAGACTACTTTGTATTGGAGATGTACACCAGGAAGAACACTAACAACAGCAGATGCAGAATTGCCAGCAGGGTATAAGGCATCGAGAGATCATGTGACTTTGCTAGGCTGCCCAAATGCTGCAGGAACCCATAGATGTAAGTTACTGGTCATTGGCTAAGGTTTACGTCCCAGGGCCTTCAAAGGTATGACGCAATTTCCTGTAATTTACTGTGCTAACAAAAGCAGATGGCTTACAACTAGCATCACACTAGAATGGTTTGAAAATTATTTCGTTCCTGAAGCATGAGCTCACTGTAACTCTGTTAGCCTGCACCACAACTGTAAGATAATTCTTGTTTTAGACAACTGTTCAGCACACCCAAAAACAGAACTCCTGATAAAAACAATGTTTTTGGTATCTTCCTGCCACCTAACTGTACCTGATTAATTCAACCCCTGGACAATGGCATATTACATTCTCTCAAGTCGAAGTACTGTTCCCTTTTTATGAGGTGCCTTTAGAGTCCAGTTAATGCTGGCAGAGCAGTAAAGGAATTTATAAAGGGTTTTAATATGAAAAAGATGATTTACTGTGCTGCTAATACTTGGAGGTCTGTAGAGCCATCCACACTGAGGAATGATTGGCATAAATTATGGCCAGATTTAATGTTTGAGTCTGCACCGGGTGAAGACACTAGAAATGACTTTACAGGCTTTAGAGTTTCCAAGGAAAAACAGATTATACATGAACAGCTTTCTTTTGCTCAAGAGCTAACTAATGCTGCTGCCAAGGATCTTGCATCAAGGTTCAATGATGGCAATGTTGAAGAACGGATGAATATAGATGAGGATGAGCCTACTGTTCATCATTATACTGACTTGGAAATTGTGCAGATGGTTGTACATCCGGGGAAGGAAGAAATTGGAGGAGAAAGCAGTGATGAAGATAAGGAAGTTGTAGCAGACAGACTTTCTATTGACAGGCTAATTAAGTTGACAGGTGAATGCTGAAAGGATTAGAGCAACAAAGTTTTATAACTGAGTAAGAAATAATGAGTGTTTATATGCTGCAGGATAAGCTAATCAGAGAGAGACCAAAATATACAAAACAGCTTACCTTGGAAGATATGTTCAAAAAAATTGCTAGAAAAAGTGCAACAGGGGAGCTAACACTTCAAAATCCAGTGCCATCAACTTCTGCTCACCCAGATGTGCTGCCACCAACCAGTTTCAGCACCAGTTCCTGCTGCTTCACTCATTTTCAAAATGAAGATGTTGATGATCCTAACAACCCCACACTTGCAAACATGTAACTTTGCCTGAAGGTATATTAAACTTCTCACTTTAGAAGTGGGAAGTGCTCAACTTTTCTGTATAAATTAATTCCAGTACATTTACCTATACTTTTTATTTTATCTGTGCCTGTATAGTATATTACTTTATTAAAATTTCACTTGCTACTCATTTGATATTTCTGTTTCATTATTATCTAACTTGTTCCGATTTACATGATATTTTAGAAGTATGATAAGGTGGTTAGCTAATGCTTAATGTGATCCTTCAGTAATCCGGCATTTTCACTAATCCATATAACCATATAACAATTACAACATGGAAACAGGCCATCTCACCCCTTCTAGTCCGTGCCAAACTCTTACTCTCACCTAGTCCCACCGACTTGCACTCAGCCCATAACCCTCCATTCCTTTCCTCCATATATCTATCCAATTCAATGTTAAATGACAACATCGAACCTGTCTCAGCCACTTCTGCTGGAAGTTCATTCCACACAGCTACCACTCTCTGAGTAAGGAACTTCCCCCTCATGTTACCCCTAAACTTTTGCCCTTTAACTCGCAACTCATGTCCTCTTGTTTGAATCTCTGCCACTCTGGACAGAAAAAGCCTATGCACGTGAACTCTATCTATCCCCCTCATAATTTTAAATACCTCTATCAAGTCCCCCCTCTACCTTCTATGCTCCAACGAATAAAGACCTAACTTGTTCAAGCAACACACATCAAAGTTGCTGGTGAACGCAGCAGGCCAGGCACCATCTCTAGGAAGAGGTACAGTCGATGTTTCGGGCCGAGACCCTTCGTCAGGACTAACTGAAAGAAGAGCTAGTAAGAGATTTGAAAGTGGGAGGGGGAGGGGGAGATCCAAAATGATAGGAGAAGACAGGAGGGGGAGGGATGGAGCTAAGAGCTGGACAGGTGATTGGCAAAGGGGATATGAGGAAGACTCAGGGAGAAAGACAAGGGGGAGGTGGGGGGAAAACCCAGAGTCAGAAGGACAGAGGGAGAAAAAGGAGAGAGAGAAAAAGAATGTGTGTATATAAATAAATAACGGATGGGGTACGAGGGGGAGGTGGGGCATTAGCGAAAGTTTGAGAAATCAATGTTCATGCCATCAGGTTGGAGGCTACCCAGACGGAATATGAGCCAACCTGAGTGTGGCTTCATCTTGACAGTAGAGGAGGCCATGGATAGACATATCAGAATGGGAATGGGATGTGGAATTAAAAACGTCCGGTGCTCCCGCTGTGTATAAACGTCCGGTTCTCCCGATGTGTATAAATCCATGCCTTAACCTAACATGTTCAATCTATCTCTGTAATTTAGGAGATGAAACCCAGGCAACGTTTTAGTAAATCTCCTCTGTATTCTCTCAATTTTATTGACATCTTTCCTATAATTCAGTGACCAGAACTGTACACAATACTCCAGATTTGGCCTTACCAATGCCTTATACAATTTCAACATTACATCCTAACTCCTATACTCAATGCTCTGATTTATAAAGGCCAGCATACCAAAAGCTTTCTTCACCACCCCATCCACATGAGATTCCACCTTCAGGGAACTATGCACCATTATTCCTAGATCCATCTGTTCTACTGCATTCTTCAATGCCCTACCATTTACCATGTATGTCCTATTTTGATTAGTCCTGAGCACTCCTCAGGTCCCAATGGTGCCGGTTTAGCGAAGGTCGACCTGTATTTTTAAAGCAAAGTATACTATTACCCAGAGGTTATAGTGGAGCAACTGGGAAGTTTCAAACAAGTCCTCATTCCCCTGGGCAGTTTTAATCATTTGATGTAATTGCTTTTGGCAATATTGTAAGACATTCACAATTTTACTTAGTTCTTCTCATCTCATTCAAGTAACCATATATGTTTTCTTTAACCTAGGTTGTAACTCATTTACAATAACACTTATTAAGATGGGTGTCCCCACATCTAAGGTTAATCCAGAATATTTTTGAAAACATTTACAGACAGGTTCTACATAGTACATTTTGTATGACACTGTTATTTTATACCAATCTACCTTGCGAGGGAAACATTTTCTTAGAGCTCCTGTTGTCACATGAACAAAGTCACCAGAGAGAAGTAGCTCGTAGATATTAAGTAGTCTCTTTAATCAACAAAATTAGGCACAACAGGCATCATATTGAGACTCTTTCAGAGGAAAAGGCCTGTTTGACCCTACACTAAATGACATTTTATATGCTAAATATCAAAGGGAAACTCCATATTTACATGTAACCACAATGCCTACTTTGAACTACAAACTTCACACCTCACTATTTGCACACGCTACAGACACCCAAATGAATTTAAATCAGCATTGTTTGGTCTTCCAATTAACTGTGGTTCACTGCTATTAGGAACCTATTGTCCAGAGCTGTATTTTAAATATAATCTAAATTTAATATTACCGGACGCCCCCAACAGTGGATTTAGTGGATTTCTAGGATTTAGACGCTCAAGCTCCCCAGAGTATGGATCCCAGGCGTGGTCCCTTGAAGTGTTCAGAATGGTCCCTCTAATCAGTAATCATGTTTTGAGTAACAAGAATTGAGTATTTAAGGAACATCCGAACCAAGATTCAGTGTTTTGGGCTATGTCTGACCCTTGGCGGTCGGTTGTGGAAAGAGAGAGTTAAGTTGTGACTGGAAAATAGCAGAGAGAGAGAACATCAAGGAAAGAGCCAAGCTGTTGAAGGAAGTGAACTAGAGATGGGGGTCAGCAGGAAAGAGGAATGGAATGGAAAGAGGAAGAAAAGAAAGCAGAGCTACGGGATATCAAACACTGAGGAGTCAGCGGATGATCAAAGCAGGACAGCAAAACAATGGAAAGAAGATGAGATTAAAGCAATTATAAAACTAGGTGAAGACGGGGCATCTTTTGGTGATTGGAACCCAATTCGTTTGACGAAGATGCTCAACAAAATTATAGGCAAGATTAAAGGAGCAAAGATTTTACGAAATGGATCACTATTAGTGATTTGTCAGGATAGTGCTCAGCAAGGAAAAGTGATAAGATTATGTAAAATAGACGGCAAAGAAGCACAGTGCTCAATACCCAACAATAGAAAGTGGACTAGAGGAATTATTTCAGGGATACCAACAAAAGTTACTATGGATGAGATTAAACAGAACATAAAAAGAGCAAAAATTATTGAGGCCAAACATTTGGAAGTTACAAGAAATAGGAAAAAGTGTGATAGTTTATCGGTAATGATTAACTTTGATGAAGAGAGATTGCTGACTAACGTTTACTTATGATATATGTGTTATGCGGTTAGAATATATATATACCACTACCTTTAAGATGCTATAAATGTCAGAAATTCGGTCACATTGCAGTGGTCTGCAGAGGAAAACAACGATGTGGAAGATGTGCTGGAGAACATGAATATGGGAAACGTTAAGCGGGCGCTGGGCTGAAATGCTGCAATTGTGGTGAGGAAAGTGTAGCTTATCGAGGGTGCATTTATAGCAAGAAGGCAGCTGAGATACAATATGTAAAAGTAACTCAAGGGATCAGTTATCCAGAGGCAGTGAAAGAATTTGATGAAAAAAAGGCTGTCAAGCGAACAAATACAGGGAATAATAAACTGGTGAATTGTGAGAGCTGTAATAGGAAAAATAAGGATACACTATTAATGAGTAGAAAGGAGTTTGTGCTTTTTATGGTGGATGCAATTAATTGTTCAGCGCAAACAAGCAAAAGAACTGATAAAATTAAAATTATCGTCAAGTCTACAGAAAAATATCTTGGTCTTAAAGGAATTAGGTGGGAAGAAGTCAAAGATACTCTGAATGGAGGATCCAACAGTTCACAGGCAGGGGAGATGGAATCTTAATGGCAGTATATTTATCGCAAATGGTCAAGAATTTAAGAAATATTTCAGAATTTAAGGAAAATACCCAGATTTTATGGTTGAAGCCCAAGGTAAATGTGCAGAACTCCAACAACAAAGAAGTACCCGACAAGAACAACAGTGAGTTGGAAAGAGGTTGGAAAATAGAGGAAATTATTACAAGGACATGAAAGGAAAAGGAAGTTGTTGTAAAGTGAATTATCTACATTCAGATTATAAAATGAAAACATGGACGCAAATGAAGGAGAACTCCGAGGTCTCGGTAAACAACTGCAGGCTACGATCCAAGGAAAGGAAAACATGAAAAAGCAGTTAGACTTGGAAAAACAGCTATTTTAAAAGTATAATGTGCGATAATTACTATTCTTTAACAAGACAATTTTAGTCTTACAAGTGATGTAGATGAAATCAATGTAATTGAGGTAATGCAACTACGCAAAAACAAGTGACATAATTAGGGAAGAATAGCAGTTTGCAGCATTATCTAATGAGCGCATTAAGCATTCACGAGGAATTGCAACTACACAGTGATGCTAATAGAGAACTGCAGGCTGAACTAGATTGTCTAAAGTAGAGAACTCCAGGACATTTTTGGTTGGAACACCACAAGTCTAGCAGGTGGCGGTAATGCACTGAAAACTGGTTGCCAACTGCCATAAAACAAAAAAGAAGAATAATAAGAAGAAGAAGATTCAGTGCTTTGGCTCAGTGGACCCAGAGAGCAGTAGGGCAGGATTTGGGATGTATGTGTCTCAACTTGGAGTTAAGATTGGTCACCGGGTTTCAGATGGTGTTTCCGTCTTTGCAATAGAATTATTAGCAATCCTCTGGGCCTTACGGTGGATAGAAGACTCTCAACCACATAGCGTTATCATCTGTTTGGATTCTGCTGCTGCCTTAGAGTCTATAAAAAGGAATAAATCAAAAGCTTGTCCTGACATAGTTATTGAGATTCTCTTAGTATTGTTTAGAGTAGGGAAGATGGGTTGTGCAGTTAGATTTTCATGGATACCTGGGCATGCTGGGGTGGAGGGAAATGAAATTGTGGATGGCATTGCAAAGTCTTCCTTACAGAGCAGGCAAGTAGAAATTAGAGTTCCCCTAGGCAGAGCAGAATTGAGAGGTAGGATTAAAAAAGGTATAGAGAAGAAGTGGCAGGAGGATTGGAAAAATGAATTAAGGGGCAGGCATTATTTTTCTAGTCACCCACTAGTTAAAAATGTCTCAGACTGTTACCTTTTAAGTCGTAGAGATATAGTGAAATTTACAAGACTTAAGTTGGGGCATTGTGGGCTAAGCTATTATTTAAAGATAATAGGAAAACATCCTACTGGATTATGTGACTGTGGTAGTCCAGAGACAGTCCAGCATGTTTTGCTGAGTTGTAATCGATACAAAATTGAAAGAAGCATGCTGTTCAAGAGGCTATCTGGCTTAAATTTATTTTGGTTTTCTATTCAATCTTTGTTTGGCCATCAAGAGAATCAACATCTGATTGAAGAGTCTATTATTCAGTTTATACGTGAGACTAGCTTGTGTTCGAGAATTTGAGTTCCTTGAAGTTCTGTAATTAATTATACATCCTGTGGAGGGCTGTAATATGCCTAGATGTGGCTAAACAGCCCGAAATAGAAGAAGAAGAAGAAGAAGAAGAAGAAGTTTCAGTGCTCGTGGCGATGGGGGAAGGAGTCTGGCAGTTGGGGCTGTTGATTGAGTGGGTGGGGACTTTGGTGTGGAGGAGCCTAGTAGCTTGGAAAGGGTTAGTTTGTAGCCTATGGCTGCAAAAGGGAGGGGGGGGTTGAGATTGAAGGGGGAGGGTGGGAGACTGTGGAATTCTCCAAAAGTAAGGGTAGCCAAAAAAAGGGTGCATCAAGTGAAAGACCAGAAGTAATGGGGGACAACAAATTGAGGAAAATGGGTGAATTGGAGGAATTAATAGTTCTGTATAAAACTAAAGGTCAGAAGGAAGGAGGAAGAGGATTTAGAGCCCTTAATCCTTTGGAAGTGGCAGCAGCAGTAGAGAACCAAATAGGTAAAGGATTCTAGGCCAAGATTTTGTCTAATGGATTGCTGAAAATTTGTTGCAAAGATATTGACCAATATAACAGTGCTAAAATGGTGGGAAAATTGGTTGTATAAGTGGAGTGTATTACTCTGAAAGAAAAGAAAGTAGTTAAGGGGGTAGTTCATGTTATTTGGTCTGGCATGACTGAAAAGGAAATTTTGGACAATATTAAAGGTGGTCAAGTGATTGAAACCAAATGATTAAAATCGAGAGAAGGTGGTAATTGGGATTCCCCTATTCTTCCGGTTTTTGTAGGTGATGTTCTTCCTTGGGTCTATCTTGGGTGCATGTCTTATCAAGTTAGAGAATACATTAGGCCTCCCTTACGCTGTTGTAATTGCCAGAGATTTGGACACGTTGCCGGTTCATGTTGAGGTAAAAGAAGATGTATGAAATGTGGAGAGGATCATGATATTAAAGCATGTAAGGCAGCGGTGCCTAAATGCAGTAACCGTGGAGGGGACCATATAGCGGCGTTCAGAGGATGTGAGTATTTTAGTAAGGCAAAGTAAATTCAGGATGTTAGTATCCAACAAAAAATATCATATGCTGAGGCAGTAAGGAAAGTTGATAGAGAGCAAAGGATAGGTAAAGAAAAGTTTGGAATGATGGGGAGTCAGTTCATTCCGAGTTCTCCAACTATGGTTCCTTTAGGCATGTTGTTGATGACTAAAGAGTCTTTTTTTGGCATTTGTTGTTGATGTACTGGTTGGGGCTAAAACTACAGCCAAGAGGTTGGATATGATAAAAGTAGTTGTTGGAGCTGCAGAGAGATTCCTTGATATAAAACAGATTTTGCCGGAAAAATTACATGAGTATATGACAGACAAACAATCACTGAATACTTTCCAGTTGTTGGGATCAGAGAGTACAGAGGGGCTTTATGTGGATGAAGAGGCCAATAATTAGTATTTGGATGTTTTTAATATTACAATGGAATGCAAGAAGTTTATCTGCAAATGGTCAAGAATTAAAAAGATTTCTTGGAACTTTTAAAGACAAGCCTGATTTGATCTGTATGCAGGAGACATGGTTAAAGCCTCATTTAGATTTTGTGATCCCTGGATATGATGGTTTGAGAGCTGACAGAACGGGTAAATCTAGTGTGCAACTTTCATAAAAACAGGACTCCAGTTTAGAAGACTTGATTTTAAATCTAACCTTGAAATTGTGGCTGTGGAGGATTGGAGCTCTCGTGGTCAAATAACTTTGATTAACTTTTATAATCCAGATAATATGATGTTATCAGATTTGGATGAAATTATGAATAAGGTAAGATCCCCAGTAATCTGGGTTGGAGATTTCAATGCCCATAATCCTATATGGGGCAGTGAAAGTAAAGATAGTAATGGAGCGGTGGTAGAGGAGTTTCTAGATAAACTAAATGATGGAAGGCCTACAAGACTTAATATTGTAAAGAATATTTGTAGTCACTTAGACTTACCTATCACTTCCTCAAACTTAGCTAGGGTTAGGGAATGGGATGTTATGGACAGATACACACTAGGAAGTGATCACAATCCTATATTATGTAGATTTGGTAGAAATTTGATAGTAGAAGTTGAGGAGAGATCTGTTAGGTACAATTTTTCTTTGGCCCATTGGGATGAGTACCAGGAGAAAGCTGTGGATATAATAGAAGAGATTAATAGCGAGGGCTCCATAGACGATTGGAATGAATCCTTCTGTTCCATAATTCATAAAGTTGGTCAGTTGACTATTCTGCTACGGCATGTTCCTAAGGCTCGAGCATTAGTTCCGTGGTGGAGTAAAAATTGTGATATAGCAGTAAGAAAACAAAATAAGGCTTACTGGAAATTAAGAAAATACCCAGTGTTAGATAATGTTATGGAGCATAAAAAGGAAAGAGCAGTAGCAAGGAGAGTAATTAAAAATGCAAAGAGGGATAGTTGGAGAAGATTTTGTGGAACCCTGAGCCCTGAGACACCTATAAAGCAGCTATGGATGATCATTCACGGAATGTCAGGGATATATAGGAAACCATCTATCCCAGCTTTGCTGGAAGGAGATATTGAAGCTGTAAACGATAAGGAAAAGGCTGA
Organism: Mobula hypostoma; assembly: GCF_963921235.1. Lineage (NCBI taxonomy): Eukaryota > Metazoa > Chordata > Chondrichthyes > Myliobatiformes > Myliobatidae > Mobula > Mobula hypostoma. The sequence continues at coordinate 153,507,467 of NC_086097.1, read as the reverse complement.
TACGTTTGTAGAGGTGGTCCAAGCGTACACAGTTCTGGAGAGTTAGGTGATTTGAGAAAGGAAATTATGTTAAAGGAAAGTTGGAAATTGGACAGGAGTTTGGATGATAATAGCTCCATAAATTTGTTTTTCTCCCTTCAGGAATGAAAGCATGTGGTGGTAGTTCCAGTTTTAAAGCCAGGTAAGGACACGTCTAGTCCTATTCGTATTGGCCTATAGCTTTAACGTCAGGGCTTTGTAAAACTATGGAACGAATGGTCACCAACAGACTTGTTTATTTTTTGGAGAATAAGGGATATTTTTCTGCCTATCAACACGGTTTTAGAACTGGAAGATCAACAATGGAATCTGTTGCCTTTTTAGATCATGATATTAAAAAAGCATTTCAAAATAGAAAAATAATGGTAAGTGTATTTCTAGATATTGAAAGAGCATATGACTCACTATGGAAGGATGGCTTATAAATTAAACTCTATGATGCGGGAATTAGAGGTAGAAGGTTTACTTGGATCAAAGATTTCCTTAAGGAAAGGACAATTCAAGTAAGAATAGGCGGAACAAGCTCCAAGTCAGTTAATATAGGTAATGGTTCCCCTCAAGGAAGTGTCATTAGTCCAGTTCTTTTTAATGTCATGATAAATGATATCCTTGATCAGGTAGGGACAGGATTTGGCAAATCATTGGTTGGAGACGATGGTGCAATCTGGAAAAGAGGAAGAAACATCAAGTATATATTAAGGCAGGTACAAAAGGCTTTAAGATCAGTTGAAAACTGGGCTAATAAATGGGGTTTCAGGATTTCTGCTTCTAAGTCCAAATACATGATTTTTGGCTTTAGAAGAAAGATTCCTGATTGTGAATTGTGTCTATATGATTCTCCACTAAAAAGAGTCAAGGTATTCAAGTTTTTAGGTGTCTAGTTTGATGGAACACTTGGAGGGTTCATATAGGTAAAACAATTGGAAAGTGTGAGAAAGTTTTAAATGTTATGAGAAGCATTGCTGGATGCAACTGGGGAGCAGGGTGGGAAACTATGTACTTAATATATCTAGCTATGATTAGATCAGTTATAGATTATGGTTATATTGCTTATGGTTCCGCTGCTACGGCAGTGTTTGGAAAACTAGACACTGTGCAGTCCAAAGCACTTAGACTCTGTTGTGGAGCTTTTAGAAGGACATCAGTCCCGGCATTATGTGTGGAGATGGGAGAAATGCCTCTACATTTAAGACGAATTCAGTTGGGCCTGCAGTATTGGGTTAAACTAAATGGATTCAATCACAGCTGTCCATTAAAGTGTCTTTTGCAGGGAAAGTCAGAGCGCCAAAGTAAAATTAAAAGATACCCATTTTTAGATTTGGTTAATAACTGGGCTGTGAAATTGAAACTGACTGAGGAAGACATATTTGACCAAATTTGCCTGCCACCCATCCCTCTTTGGCTCTTCCCAGAACCAGAAGTAGACCTATTCCTCCATTTTCAGCTTCAAGGAAGCAGTGCAATTTCATCAGCATTGATCACAAATGAATATTTAAATAATAAATGGGGATCTTATCTGAATATTTTTACTGATGGCTCAGTGGACCCAGAGAGCAGTAGGGCAGGATTTGGCATGTATATGTCTCAGCTTGGAATTAAGATTGGTCACTGGGTTTCAGATGGTGTTTGTCTTTGCAACAGAATTATTAGCAATCCTCTGGGCCTTATGGTGGATAGAAGACTCTCGACCACGTAGGGTTATCATCTGTTCGGATTCTGCTGCTGCCTTAGAGTCCATAAAAGGGAGTAAATTAAAAGCTCATCCTGACATAGTTATTGATATTCTCTTAGTGCTGTTTAGAGTAGGGAAGATGGGTTGTGCAGTTAGATTTTCATGGATACCTGGACATGCTGGGGTGGAAGGAAATGAAATTGTGGATGGCATTGCAAAATCTTCCCTACAGAGCAGGCAAGTAAAAATTAGAGTTCCCCTAGGCAGAACAGAATTAAGAAGTAGCATTAAAAAAGGTATAGAGAAGAAGTGGCAGGAGGATTGGAAAAATGAATTAAGGGGCAGGCATTATTTTTCTAGTCACCCACAAGTTAAAAAGGTCTCAGACTGTTACCTTAAGTTCGTAGAGATATGGTGAAATTTACAAGACTTAGGTTGGGGCATTGTGGGCTAAATTATTATTTAAAGGTAATAGGAAAACATCCTACTGGCTTATGTGACTGTGGTAGTCCAGAGACAGTCCAGCATGTTTTGCTGAGCTGTAATCGATACAAAATTGAAAGAAGCATGTTGTTCAATAGGTTATCTGGCTTAAATTTATTTTGGTTTTTTATTCAACCTTTGTTTGGCCATCAAGAGAATCAGCATCTGATTGAAGAGTTTATTATTCAGTTTATACGTGAGACTAGGTTGTATTCGAGAATTTGAGTTCCTTGAAGTTCTGTAATTAATTATACATCCTGCGGAGGTCTATAATACGCCTAGATGCGTCTAAACAGCCAGAAATAGAAGAAGATGAAGAAGAAGATTCAGTGCTCATTTGTAAGCCTACTAGGGATATTGTCTAGTGTTTCTTTTGTCTTCAGATCCAGTGCGATATCGTATCTGAAACCTTGCTTTGGATATTCAGGATTGGGTCCATTTCATCCATGTTAAGGACTCTTGTCACAGTAGGATTGAGCCAACGTGGCCTGGAGGTTCATAACCTCCAGGTAGCTGTTCATCAACTTTCGCAAGGAGGAAGCTAAAATTGCTTGGGAGAGCCAGGTTGTCATTCTGTGAAGCCAGCACATCTTCCAGTCCCAGAAACATTCAACGGTGACCTAGGTTCTTGCCACAGCTTCCTCACCCAATGCTTACTGGTGTTTGAACTCCCAATTCCTTTTGGAGTGCAGAAAAATGGCCTTCAGTATCTCTCTCCTTACTGGAGGAGCCCTGGCCTAGGCTACCATGCATTGGGAACATGGGTCAGAGATTTGCTTGGATTCGGGGTAATTCATGGTCACCATAATTCAGAGCAAGAAGGCTGCGAGTGGGATGGCTTAAGGATTTCCGGAGCGAAGACATTTTACTACTTGGGTTAAAAGGGAGGTAGGTGCGTGCCGTCAGCCGGTAGAGCGGGAAAAGTTTAGAAAGAAGACCACCATATCCAGCGGGCGGTGGAGTGAGAGGTGGCAGAGTGATAGGGCTTGGTTCAACAGGCTTACGTGGTAACGAGGCGAGGTAGGTTTACATGTGTTAATTGCAGAAAGGAAGCATTATGTGTGTGAGGCCAGTTTTCTGTGCTTGGTGTCAGATGCAGGAGGTCCTGGAGTCTCCCAGCCTGCCGGATGGCCATATCTGCACCCAGTGTGTCGAGCTGCAGCTCCTAAGGGACAGCATTAGGGAAATGGAGATGCAGCTCGATGACCTTTGTCTAGTCAGAGAGAGTGAGGAGGTGATAGAAAGGAGTTATAGGCAGGTGGTCACACCGGGGCCACAGGAGACAGACAAATGGGTCACAGTCAGGAGGGGGAAGGGGAAGAGTCAGGTACTAGAGAGTATCCTGTGGCTGTACCTCTTGACAATAAATACTACTGTTTGAGTACTGTTGCAGGGGGGGGTGACCTACCTGGGGGAAGCAACAGTGGCCGTGCCTCTGGCACAGAGTCAGGCCCTGTGGCTCAGAAGGGTAGGGAAAGAAAGAGGAAGGCAGTAGTGATAGGGGACTCTATAGTTAGGGGGTCAGACAGACAATTCTGTGGATGCAGGAAAGAAACTCAGATGGTCATTTGCCTCCCAGGTGTCAGGGTCCGGGATGTTTCAGATCACGTCCAAGATATCCTGCAGTGGGAGGGAGAACAGCCAGAGGTTGTGGTACATATTGGTACCAACGACATATATAGGAAAAGGGAAGAGGTCCTGAAAAAAAGAGTACAGGGAGTTAGGAAGGAAGTTGAGAAACAGGACCGCAAAGGTAGTAATCTCAGGGATACTGCCTGTGCCACGCGACAGTGAGTATAGGAATAGAATGAGGTGCAGGACAAGTGCGTGGCTGAGGGATCGGAGCAGGGGGCAGCGATTCAGATTCCTGGATCATTGGGACCTCTTTTGGGGCAGGACTGACCTGTACAAAAAGGACGGGTTGCACTTGAATCCCAGGGGGACCAATTTCCTGGCAGGAAGGTTTGCTAAGGCTACTGGGGAGAGTTTAAACTAGAATTGTTGGGGTGTGGGAACCGAACTGAAGAGATTGGGGAAGAGGCGGTTGGCTCACAAATAGAGGAAGCTTAGAGACATTGTGTGAGGGAGGACAGGCAGGTGATAGAGAAGGGACACGCTCAGACAGACAGTTTGAGATGTATCTATTTTAATGCAAGGAGTATTGGAGTTATCATGTGGTGGCCATTACAGAGACTTGGATGGCTCAGGGACAGGAATGGTTACTTCAAGTGCCGGGTTTTAGATGTTTCAGAAAGGACAGGGAGGGAGGCAAAAGAGGTGTAGGCAGGGCACTGTTAATCAGAAATGGTGTCACGGCTGCAGAAAAGGTGGACGTCATAGAGGGATTGTCTACGGAGTCTCTGTGGGTGGAGGATAGGAATAGGAAGGGGTCAATAACTCTACTGGGTGTTTTTTATAGGCTGCTCAATAGTAACAGGGCTATCGAGGAGCAGATAGGAAAACAGTTCTTGGAAAGGTGTAATAATAACAGAGTTGTTGTGATGAGAGATTTTAATTTCCCAAATACTGATTGACATCTCCCTAGAGCGAGGGGTTTAGATGGGGTGGAGTTTGTTAGTTGTGTTCAGGAAGGTTTCTTGACACAATATGCAGATAAGCCTACAAGAGGAGAGACAGTACTTGATTTGGTATTGGGAAATGAACCTGGTCAGGTGTCAGATCTCTCAGTGGGAGAGCATTTTGGAGATAGTGACCATAATTCTATTTCCTTTACAATAGCATTGGAGAGAGATAGGAACAGACAAGTTAGAAAAGCGTTTAATTGGAGTAAGGGGAATTATGAGGCTATCAGGCAGGAAATTGGAAGCTTAAATTGGGAACAGATGTTCTCAGGAAAAAGTACGGAAGAAATGTGGCAAATGTTCAGGAGGTATTTGTGTGGATTTCTGCATAAGTACGTTCCAATGAGACAGGGAAGTTATGGTAGGGTACAGGAATCGTGGTGTACAAAGGCTGTAATAAATCTAGTCAAGAAGAAAAGCTTACAAAAGGTTCAAAGATCCTAGGTAATGTTAGAGATCTAGAAGATTACAAGGCTAACAGGAAGGAGTTTAAAAAGGAAATTAGGAGAGCCAGAAGGGGCCATGAGAAGGCCTTGGTGGGCAGGATTAAGGAAAACCCTAAGGCATTCTACAAGTATGTGAGGAGCAAGAGGATCAGACGTGAAAGGATAGGACATATCAAGTGTGACAGTGGGAAAGTGTGTATGGAATCGGAGGAAACAGCAGAGGTACTTAATGAATACTTCAGTATTCACTATGGAAAAGGTTCTTGGTGATTGTATTGGTAAGCTTGAGCATGTAGAATTAAGAAAGAGGATGTGCTGGAGCTTTTGTAAAGCATCAAGTTGGCTAAGTCGCCAGGACCGGATGAGATGTACCCCAGGCTACTGTGGGAGGTGAGGGAGGGGATTGCTGAGCCTTTGGTGATGATCTTTGAATCATCAAAGGGGATGGGAGAGGTTCCGGAGGATTGGAGGGTTGCAGATGTTGTTCCTTTATTCAAGAAAGGGAGTAGAGGTAGCCCAGGAAATTATAGATCAGTGAGTTTTACTTCAGTGGTTGGTAAGTTGATGGAGAAGATCCCGAGAAGCAGGATTTACGAACATTCGGAGAGATATAATATGATTAGGAAGAGTCAGCATGGCTTTGTCAAGGGCAGGTCATGCCTTACGAGCCTGATTGAATTTTTTTGAGGATGTGACTAAACACATTGATGAAGGAAGAGCTGTAGATGTAGTGTATATGGATTTCAGCAAGGCATTTGACAAGGTAACCCATGCAAGGCTTATTGAGAAAGTAAGGAGGCATGGGATCCAAGGGGACATTGCTTTGTGGATCCAGAACTGGCTTGCCCACAGAAGGCAAAGAGTGGTGGTAGACAGGTCATATTCTGCATGGAGGTCGGTGACCAGTTGTGTGCCTTAGGGATCTGTTCTGAAACCCTTGGTCTTCGTGATTTTTATTAACGACCTGGATGAGGAAGTGGAGGGATGGGTTTGGAAGTTTGCTGATGACACAAAGGTTGGAGGTATTGTGGATATTGAGGAGGGTTGTCAGAGGTTACAAAGGGATATTGATAGGATGCAAAACTGGGCTGAGAAGTGGCAGATGGAGTTCAACCCAGATAAGTGTGAAGAAGTTCATTTTGGTAGGTCAAATTTGATGGCAGAATATACTATTAATGGTAAGACTCTTGGCAGTGTGAAGGATAAGAGGGATCTTGAGGTCCGAGTCCACAGGACGCTCAAAGCAGCTGCGCAGGTTGACTCTGTGGTTAAGAAGGCGTATGGTGTATTGGCCTTCATTAATCTTGGAATTGAATTTAGGAGCCGAGCGGTAATGTTGCAGCTATATAGGACCCTGGTCAGACCCCACTTTGAGTACTGTGCTGAGTTCTGGTCGCCTCACTACAGGAAGGATGTGGAAGCCTTAGAAAGGGTGGAGAGGAGATTTACAAGGATGTTGTCTGGATTGGGGAGCATGCCTTATGAAAACAGGTTGAGTGAACTCGGCCCTTTCTCTTTGGAGCGACAGAGGATGAGAGGTGACCTGATAGAAGTGTATAAGATGATGAGAGGCATTGATTATGTGGATAGTCGGAGGCTTTTTCCCAGGGCTGAAATGGCTGCCACAAGAGGACACAGGTTTAAGGTGCTGGGGAGTAGGTACAGAGGAGATGTCAGGGGTAAGTTTTTTTACACAGAGTGGTAAGTGAGTGGAATGGGCTGCCAGCAATGGTGGCGGAGGCGGATACGATAGGGTCTTTTAAGAGACTTTTGGATTGGTACATGGAGCTTAGAAAAATAGAGGGCTATAGGTAAGCCTAGTAATTTCTAAGGTAGGGACGTGTTCAGCACAACTTTGTGGGCTGAAGGGCCTGTATTGTGCTACAGGTTTTCTATGTTTCTATAAGAAAGATGATTCATCACCCCGCTGCAGCCAACCAAACCACAGTCCACCTGATGAAGATTCGACAGGGGGTATGATCCATGGCTGATTATGTTATCAAATTTCAGACCTTGGCCGAGGAGTGTGGTTGGAATGGGGAGGCCTCGTCCACGCTTTACCACAACAGACTAAGATGAATTGAAGTATGCCCTCACCTTGGGAGAGCAGCAGTGAACTTAAAAGGTTTTGATGAACCAAATCCAAATTTTTCCTTCATCGTGGAGTTGGACGCCTCTGACATCGGAGTGTGTGCTGTCTTGTCTCAACAATCACCTTCAGGACAGTAAAGTGTATCTGTGTGTTTTCTTCTCCAGGTGGCTATTCCCGGCAGAAAAGAACATCTGGAATCAGGAGCTTTTTGCAGCTGTTAGCTTTGGAGGAATGAAAGAAGTTCAGCAGTTCATGCAGGCATGAGCATTGTGTGCCTTGAACAAGGACTCCCATATCAATCTCAAGGGCTCTTCTACCTCCTATCTGTTCCAGAGAGACCTTGGGCACATATTTTCATGGACTTTGTCACAGGTCTTTCGCCATCTGAGGTGAAGTCAGTTATCATGGTAATTGTTGATCGGTCTTTAAAAGCCAGTACACATTATCTCAGATCATGGTCCACAATTCACATCACATTTATGGAGAGCATTCTGTAAGCTGACAGGGGCAACAGCAAGCTTTTCCTCTGGGTTTCATCCTCAGTCCAATAGCCAGACAGAGGACCAGCCAAAATTTAGAACATACTCTAAGATGCCTGGCCTCTGAAAGACCTAATGAGTGGTGTGACTATTTAATATGGGCAAAGATCACTCACAACACCTTACAGCATTTGGCACACAGATATCACCATTCAAGTGCCAGCTTGGTTATCCTCCACCTTTCTTTCCAGAACAAAATCCCAAGGTTGGGGTCCCTGTGGCTGAAAATCTCATCCAACGCTGCAAGCAAAAATGGATTGGGGATTTTGCTAGCCTCTACCTGGAAAGCAGAGACCAAGCCAAACTGAAGAAATCAGGAATCCATTTTACAGCCTGGGCAATAGGTCTACCTGTCTATTCCTGATATTCCTCTGAGTGGAATCTAGAATGCTGGTGCCCAAGTTCATTGGTCTTTAAAATCCTAAGGAAAGTAAACCCAGTGGCTTACACCTTGCAGCTTCCAAGACCCTGAGAATCAATCCCACCTTCCACATCTCTAAATTAAATCCTTCCAGCACCAGCCCCTTAACCCACCACCACTGGCCCTGTTGCCACCCTGGTTTATTGATAGAGACCAGGTCTTCACGGTGAGACTTTTGGACTCGCATTGTCTTTGATGTGTTCAGCGATACCTCGTGGACTGGGAAAAATTTGGACCCAAAGAGAAGGTGCTAGGTGCCTGAAAGAGACAACTTGGATGCAGGTCTCATCCACTGTTACCATCACCACCTCTTACAGCAGCCAAGGCTATCAGGGGCCAGCCATAGGGATGGGGGTCCTGTTACGAGATGCCCCCAACCACGCCAACTTCTGGGATTTGGACCCTCAAACTCCCCTAAGTATGGCTCACTGGAGTGGCCCCTTTAAGGGTTCAGAATAGTCACACTAATTAGTAATCATGGTTCAGAATAGTCACATAAATTTGTCATCATAGTTCAGAATAGTCACACGAATTTGTCATCATAGTTCAGAATAGTCACACTAACTGGTAATCATGTTTTGAACACCAAGAACTGAGTATTTAAGGGACACCTGAATTGCGGTTCAGTGGTCAATTGTAAGCCTACTAGTGATATTGTTTAGTTTGTTTTCAGTTCAGATCCAGTGTGATATTGTGTCTCAAACTTTGTTGTGGATATCCCAGCATTCGGGTCCAATTCATCCTTGTCACAGATCTGAAGATTGGTGGCTAAAGTTAGTTGTGGAAGTTACTTGCTATACGTGCCAACTACAAAAATGCCATAATAGCTCCTACTAGATCAGGTCAAGGTATTTTTAAATCACCATTTCGCTTACCCCTTCGCCTCCCATTTCCCTGAGTGACATTGGGAACTACCACCTGTGGCAGAGCACCTGCTGATGCTGACCTCACTGAGTACTCGAGAGACATCTGGGGAAGGCAGACATCCAGCATCTCGTTCACCCTCAGACTCTGGTACCAATTTTTTTTTTCAAACACTGTGGTTGAAACTATTATCCTTTGCCTTTTTTTGTGTCTTTTCCTTTTTTAACTTGTGTTCACTTTCTCTGCATATTTACTGGATTCATCTAATGGCTTTTTTGCATTTCATATCTACATTGAATAATCACAGCCACCCAATAGTCTTCTCACATTTTCCTTTCTTGAACAACAGGTCTGCAGACACTCACTTAATCCATTCCACCCATACAATGTACTTCTCAACATACTTGATGCCTTCTGGTCATAATGCACAAACATGCACGCAAACAAAGTCCTTCAGATGTCCAGGACAGGGGGCTTTCATGCTACCATGCGCGCGCACACACACACACATGCAAGTACGTATATGCACACAGTCACATGCATTTTAGAATTCCTTTTTTAATAACAAACTTACTGAATTTTCCTATGCTTCTTGTGGGACCTACCCACGGCAACTTCACGAGGAATATGACCCGAACCGTGGCAACTTTGTGTGGGTCACAACACAAACCATGGCAGCCTTTTTTAATGTTGCAGCTGTCCTATGTCAGTGGCAAGGTGTAGACATACCTTGACTACTCCTCACAGGAGGAAGTTTGTGTTCCAGTAGCAGACTCAGTCTCTTGCTCAAATATGAGCAGCCTAGGATTTAGGACTGATCTGTTACCAGAGCTGAATTCCTTTTTCTCATACAACAAAGCCAAGGAATAGCTATCTTAGTACAGGGTTCCCCAACCTTTTTGTACTGCGGACCAGTTTAATATTGACAATATTCTTGCTGACCGGCGGTGGGGGTGTTTAAGTGGGGTTGCCAACTTTCTCATTCCTAAATAAGGGACAAAAGTAGCAGTCAAATACGGGTCCCTTGTGTTTACCCTGAGAAAGACTACCATGACCATGAAGCCTTGCGCGGGCACCTGTGTGCACATGCGTGACGTATGCATACATGACATGCACATGCATGTACGTGCCAATTTTTTTTCTACAAATCGGTTGTGGCTCAATCTTCCCAATTTTGTTAAGTGAAACTACACTGTACATACATTATTTCTACTTTATATAGGCTGTTTATTTATCATTACCATTCCTGCTTTTACTATATGTTAGTGTTATTTGGTATGACCTCGTAGGTTATATTTTGGGTCTGGGAATGCTCAAATTTTTCCCATATAAGTTAATGGTAATTGCTGCTTCGGCTTACAAACAGTTTCATAGGAACGCTCTACTTTAGCAGGGGAAATACGGGACAACGGAGGTCCCATATGGGACAAACCAATTTAGCCCAATATACAGAATGTCCTGGCTAATACGGGACAGTTGGCAACCCTATGTTCAAGTTCAACAGTGCGTGACAGGGAATGAGGAAAGGTGCAGCTGATTTGTATCTTTTCATATCGCCAAATCATATGGTTTCCTCGTGGCCCAGTAGCACATGCTTGGTGGCCCGGTGGTTGGGTACACTGTCTTAGTGGAGCCTCCAAGTAACAGTCATCATCGATAATAAAATAAATAGGCCCTGAACACACACAAGGCTGAAACATATTTTTATTTTTCTTGTCCCTAGGAGATCAGCACAGCCCCTGTCACCCACACTGTTCCGAAGGCGAGACAGAAAACTACTATTTTTATACAGAATTGGCTTATTGGTTATCAATATTCACCATCTTGTAAATTGTGTATGTTTTAATTTCTTATTTGTAAGATCAGTCGCCATTCACAATGGAGATGTTAAAAGTCAATAGAAACTGCAAACTGACAATTCTAAGACCCTTGGTTGTTGGGTGCATTTCACATCCTTCAGTTATTCCCATCTCGTTTGTCTCCAGAACCCCCCCCCCCATTGTATAAAGGGAAACTATGTTCTTCTAGGTTGATTACACTCTGCCACAGTCACTTCCACCTACTGCAGTAAACAAGATTGACTTGGCGGTGTCACTTCAAAGGTCTCCCTGATTTGGGTTTGTATACATACTGCCGCAGTTAATCTTGTCTGGATGTGGTCTTCAACCCTTGCCTTACCACAGCTTCCACTGAGAGACTGGATAGGCTGTGTTTACTTCCTCCATAACAGAAGCATTAAAAATCACCAGTCATGGGCTTAATCTGAGGTGTAAATTGATTAGAAGGGATGTGAGAATTTTTTTAAATCCAGAAAATGTTTGGAACCTACCTGGAAAATGATTCTTGTGAAGGGGGTGGAGGCAAGTACTCTTAAATCGTAACTGGACGATCATCTGAACTGCCAAGACAATGGACTAAGGGCTGGTAAAAGTGATCAGTTTGATGGGTGTTTGATAGCTGACATGGAAATGATTGGCTGAAGGGCCTTTTCCTGTGCTCGTTGATTCTATGGCTATAAGAATATCATGGGTAGGTAGTTAGATTGGTACATTTGTGATACCACACTAACTGTTTATCGGTCCATGTCTGTATATTTTCTGGGTGTTAATGCATACAAGTATAAACTGCTTTATTTGATGGTAATTACAGACCAGTGAATCTAGCATTATTGATAAACAAGTTACTGGAAATATTTCAGATGTATAGGATTAATCCACACTTGGAATGCACCAGGATAGGTCAGTGTGGTTTGTTGGTGGGAGATTCTGAGTATAAATAAGTGAGAGTCAAGAACTGGGCTACTCCATTAGATTATCAGTATCCTTCCAGTCTGTTAAAATATTGATATGTTTTCATTTCTATGCAATAACCAGTCTGAAAATGTCTATTTCTCTATGACCTTTCCCTTCAGAAAATAAAATTAGCCTTGCATACTTATTAAAAATATCACTGGGTTACACTGAGTCGATGTCAAATGAATGCTTCCACTTGTAGAAGAATTGAAAACGGGTTATAAAATCTAGTGAAAAAAAAATTGCATATACTGGAAATTTTAAATATAATTCTGGTCAAGTTGCAACTGTGGTAAGAGATGTGCTGATGTTTCAGGTCAAATACCTTTCATTGGAACAATGAAAACAAGGTGATTGACAATAAATCTAGAAGGGAATTTTCAAGAAAATTCTTTACTCAATTAGTAGTTAGAATAAGGGACCTGCTATCTCAGGAACTGATTGAGACAAATAGCTTGGATCCTTTCAGAAGAAACTAGGTAACTACTCAGAAGAACAGACAATGGAAAGATTTCTTAAAAGGCTGATATGAAGCAAATAGAATAGCAGGAGGCTTGTCTGAATCTTGGTTTTGTCAGACCAAGTGACCTGTTTCTGTGGAGACACAAGACACTGCAGATGCTGAACTTTGGAGGAACAAACAATTTGCCAGAGGAGCCCAATGAGTTGTGCAAAATCTGCAGGAAGAAAAGAATTTCCAACATTTTATGTTGAAACTCTGCATCAACTCCTTCATCCTCAACAATTCCTTTCCTCCTACAGTTGCTGCTTAGCCGTTTGAGGTCCTCCAGCAGATTGTTTGTTGGTCTATTCCTGTATTACTTCTCCCATGTAATTTAATAATGGCCTATTCAAGCGTATGTAAAACAGGAATAATTTGGATTATCTGAACAATTTGGCCATCATTTTAGATAAGAAAGGATGGTTAAGTTGTTCTCAGAAAGCATCCGTAAGTTCTTTTTCCAGCCAGTGTTAAACTAGAAACAAAACTGCAAAAACAAGATATCCGTGATTTGAAAATTTGTAACTTTTCTACATTAACTGCTGTCTTCACGGTAAATGGTATTGTTTTCCTTAATGAACTAGAGGTTGTAAGTAGAATATTAAAAAGCCTCAATTGAGACTTAATATCAGATGTTTTCTTTTAAAAAGCAGAGTGGAAACTGACTTGAGCAAAAACAATTAATGTTACATCCATTAACTTCCAGCGGCTGAATAAATACCTTGCAAATCACAGGATTTGAAACTCCAAAGGTAATTAAAGTCTTGGATGTTCAAATAAATTTCACAACTGCACTATGTGTGGGGATGGGGGTTTGTTGAGGTGGGTGAGAGCCTCAGATTTTTAGTCATAATGACCAAGAAAATGTCAGAATGCTTATTTTGTTTAAATTTGCAGGAAGAAATGTTGTGACATTGAGTCCAAGATTGAAAGGCTTGAACTTCACTCTCCTCAAAAAACTACCCTTTCCCAAATTGCTTTGAATATGCTTTGTTGTCAGCTTTAAAATGAAGCACAAAGCATGGTCTGGTTGTTCTAATGAATATTTCTTTCAGATAACTATGAAATTAGCATATGAGTTGAGAACAAATGAGCCAGGAAAATTTTCTTCAAATTAACTAATCTTAATATACAGAATATTTTAGAAATCAGAAAGCTTTGTTGCAAATTGGTTGCATCATGGGCTGGCACAGCATTTCAAAGGTGCAGGAATGTAAGAAGCTTCAGAGAATTGTGGATTATGCCCAGAATATCACAGGCAAATCCTCCCTGTCATCAGCAGTATCTAAAAGAGACATTGCCTCATGAAATCCACATCTATCATCAAGGATTCATGCCACCTGTCCCATGCCATCTTCTCACAGCTACCATCAGAAAGGAGCTTCAGTCTTAAAGTCTTCAGGTTCAAGAACAGCTACTTCCCTTTAACCATTTAGTTCTTGAACCAATTGGCACACCCTGATCACCAGAGTTTAACAACACATTGGCCACTTTGATCCCTTGACACAAAAATTGACTTTTGTTTTTTTTTTGTGTTCCTCCTTGCAAAGTAAAGGTGTATAATTTACAGACTACAAGTCCACCCTGTGTGTCGATGACAGTGACTCCTCCCTTCTTGATAGGCTGAATACATTCTATGCACAATTTGACACAATGAGTGAAGTGACATTGAGGGAAATCCCTCATCCCCCGGGCCCCCCCCCCCCCGCCACCGAGCAGCAGGCATGCTGTTTCACAACTAGGGGTTGTTTTTGAGAAAGAGTTTTCTTTTTGTCTGTTAGTATGTAGACTTTTTTTTTGTTGGCGTCACCTCTTGCATATGCTTTGTACTTGGGTTGTTTACCTTTTGTGTTTAATTGCTCTGGTTTTTCTCTTTGTTTTGCAGGAGCCTTATTTGTGATCATAGAGATTGTTAATCTCTTCATATTTAACACTTTTTTTTAATGGGGCAGCACAGTGGTTAGCACAATGCTTTACAGTACCAGTGACGTAGGTTCAATTCCTGCCACTATCTGTAAGGTGTTTGTACATTCCTCCATGACTGCATGGGTTTCCTCCAGGTGTTCCGGTTTCCACCCACAGGCCAAAGACATACCAGAAAGTAAGTTAATTAATCATTGTAAATTGCCTCATGGTTAGGCTAGGATTAAATTGGGGTTTCTGGATGGCATGGCTTGAAGGGCTGGAAGGATCTATTCCTTGCTGTATCCCAATCAATAAATAAATACATTTGGGGTAATTGAATTAGCACATTATTTTCAATGTCAGGAATTCCTGCATGGCCCAGTGCCTATTTCAGGGGAACATAACTTCTCTCTGTTAGGTCATTGTTCTTTGTCGGGTGAAATTCAGACCCCATCGTCAGTGATTTCTGTTCATCAAAATTCCTATACAGTTTGCTTGAACTCTTGTTAGTTTTTTTGCTAATGTTTGTAATTAATCTTTAGTTTTACTTTAATTGCTGAAGTCTCAGTGATTCCTGCACTTAAATTTGCTAGTGATCCTAACACTCTGTCTGGCCACAGCAGAGTTGAGGGGGATACTAGCCAGGGTAAACTGTGGGGCCAGACAACATACCTAGTCAGGTGCTGAGGGATTGGGCAGCCCAGTGAACAGAGGTTTTAATGGACGTTCTTAATTTCTCTTTGCAACAGTCCACTTGTCCTTGCAGGCTTTAAGGCAGACACCATCATTCTGGTGACCAAGAGAGTAATGGAAGCTTGCTGAAATGATTAGCACTCAATGGCACTGACTTCAACAATCATGAAGTGCTTTGAGTGGCTGGTAATAGATCATAGAAAATCCTGCTTTCCAGCTACACTGGACCCTTTCCAATTTGCCTACCACTTAAGCCAATATACTGATGATGCCATAACTCCTGTTCTCCTTTATGTCCTGTCCCTACTAGAAAACAATGCCTCATACCAGGTTGTTGTTCATCATCTTCAGTTCAGTGTTTAACATAATTATCCCACAGAGGCTGATTGGTAAATTGTCCTCACTGGGACTCAACACCCCTCTCAATAACTGGATCTTTGACTTCTTGAATGAAAGATGCCAGTCTGTCTGTGTTGGCAGCAACATTTCAAGTTCCATCACACTGAATGCTGGTGCACCCCCCCACCCCCCACCCCCCACTCAGGCAGTGTGTTCATCCTGCTGCTGTACACGCTGCTGACTCGTAACTGTACTGTCAGGTCTAGCTCTAACCACATCAAGTCACTGATGATACTGCAGTGGCTGGCTTCATCAGCAACGATGAGGAGTTGGCATACAATGGTCAGGTAAAGAGGCTTGACAAACGGTGTGAGAACAATAACCTGAATCTCAACGCAGACTAAACAAAAGCGATAACTGTGGACTACGGAGACACAGGTTGACGACTCTCCATTGCACATCAATGGCTCTGCCGTTGACAGAGTGAAGAGCATCAAGTTCCTTGGTGTGCACATAACAAACGATCTAACATGGACCCACTACACCACCTCGGTGGTCAGGAAGGCACAGCAGCATCTGAATTTATTTTTGAAGAGTTTGAGGTCTACAAAGCTACCCACCCCCATTCTAACAACTTTCTACAAGAGTACCATCGGGAGTGTCCTGTTTGGCTACATCATTGTGTAGTATAGAAGCTGCAAGGCATCAGACTGCAAGACCCGCGAGAGAATAGTAAAAAAAAATGTCGAAAGGATATAGGGGGTCTCCCTCCCCGCTATTTGTGATATTTTACTGGGAATGTTGTATATGAAGGGCCTGAGACATTGGTGTGGACCCCTCCCACCATCCAGCAATCTCTTTGACCCACTACCATCAGGAAGGAGGCACAGGAGCATCAGGAGTAAGGCTGCCAGACTGGGTAACAGGTTTTTCCCCACAAGGCTGTGAGACCTCGACTGAGGTCCCATTACTAGGACAGCGAGCTGTTTACTGTTCACCTGTGCTGCATATTAAATGTGCTTTGAATTATATTTTATTAACTGTGGTTGTATATATGTATAGTGAGATGACGATGAGCTTGAGTTTGAGTTTCTTTTTCCTGTGAATGCTGATTATATGATGCTATGTGCCTATGATGCTGCAAGTAAGTTTTTCCATTGCACCTGTGCATACATGGCCCTGTGCAAGTGATAAACTCGGTTTGATTTTGAAATTGAAAAGTTAACTGTGATGGAGTCAATGATTCTAAAATTACACATGGGGATCACACAAGCATTTTCAGAAGTCAGTGGTACTGAAACTGCCAATTTATCAGTATTTCCTTATTTGCATATTTGAAAGATTATGTGGGATATATAGAACTCAATTTTTCTGATGTTTTAGCTTCATTTAAAACTCCTCCCAACTTTTGTCACTTACATATGTCTGTTTACACATTAATTCACACTCTGACACATATTTGACCAGCTCTCCTACTTTTTTTCTAAACTACTTGCTTCAATTCTTCCCTTGTGTTAGCATTTTTCAAACACACCCCATTCTTTGGGTTCAAAAGTTTCTTCTGAATTCTCCATTCTAAATCAACAGGGAATAGTGGGAATGGAGTAATTAAAAGTAACGTTAAGCCTCTAGAAGTAAAACCTGGCTGACAATTACAATGGTAGAGAGTGATGACAGCAGGGACGGACATGTTAGACCACAAGAGTTGCTGTTATCTAGATGCACTGATAGTCACAGCTTTGCAGTTTACTCATTGCTCTGATTACAGAATATTGCGGCATGCACAACCATCTCCACAAAGAAAAATCCTTGCCTCCATGAGGTAATACCACACAGCCCCTCCATTAATGTGCTAAAGTCTTCTGCAAAATGCTCCCATCCAAATCACTTGATATTGTGCACCGTAATTGTCCACAAGCAGCAGCACACTAGGGAGAACATCTCCAGAGAATCACTAACACATGGATCACAGATTTTTATCATGGGATATAACCAGCCTGCAAGGAATTTGTAATTGTGTTGGTTTCACTGCTACTACAGTTACTGGAATCCCAAAATTAAAACAGTTGTATTTCTCTCTTTGGTGTTTCTATTTGTCTCTTCTTGTTTTGTTCATGCTCAGTGTTTTTGTTTTCCTTCGTTTCTTTGATAAAGTGTGGCTAAAATTCTCATAAAGCCCATTTAAAATCTTTTTCCATACGAGTATGCTGTACTTTTTTTTGCCTTAAAATGGAATTCAATAATTGAATGTAATCTGTTTACCTCAAAATTTGCTTCTCGTTCTTTCATCCATCTGTAGTAGTAATTCAATTTTTCTAACATGGCCTGAACTGCTGCGCATTTCTTACAGGTGTACATTTCACAACATTTATGTGCTCCTTTCTGCTCTCTGCATCTATATGTCCTTATTAATCCTCCAACAAGAAGACTTCTTCAACAGCGTATCACCTATCTATCATTCTTGCGGACCTGTCCTCACACAAATTTTAACCACTAACCTGAGCAACTGCAAATTGAGATGTGCATACTTTTAAAGATCAAAAGGACTTTAATTCTTGGTTTGCAAGGATTTAGTTATTTGCTTCAAAAGTAAATGGGAGATAATATGGAAAGACTATGGGGAAATGAGTCTGGATGCGACCATCAATGACCAGCTCCTTGTCAACACGTTAGTTTTGTTTCCTGGTATCCACATATTGGTGTAACAGTAGTCCAGATGAGTAAAGCTGACGAAAGTAACAGCTTTTGGTGTCATTACCACATTAAACTGATAACATATGTAGTTTGACGAAGTCATCCAAAAGTTGATGTTAGTGATTCAATCCAGCTCCACTGACAGGTGTTCTTTGCAACATTCTCCATTGTGATCAAAGTAAATCACTTGAACAGATGCAAACTGAAGTTACTTAAAAACTTGACCAACTGTAAAATGGCTTAAAAACCTAGGGCCTTAAAGCAGCGGTCCCCAACCACCGGGCCGCAAAGCATGTGCTACCGGGCTGCGAGGAACCGATATGCTTCCATTTCCAACATTTTTCTGCAAAGCGGAGTTTTCTGCAATGAATGCAACAAAAACTAAATTGCGGAATAGACTGGACATAAAGAACCCCCTTCGAGTATCGCTGTCTCCCATCACCCCTCGATAGGACCATCTTGTTGCAGGAAAACAAGCCCAGGGCTCCCACTGATTCAGCGATATTGGTATGTTGCAATGATTTTATATGTTCATACAGGGAAAATATCTGCTGTGTGTTTAATATCCAAATGTTACTTAAAATATTATGTGACTTATATAACCATATAACAATTACAGCACGGAAACAGGCCATCTCCGCCCTTCTAGTCCATGCCGAACGCAACTCTCACCTAGTCCCACCGACCTGCACTCAGCTCATAACCCTCCATTCCTTTCCTGTCCATATACCTACCAATTTTTTAAAATGATAATATCGAACCTGCTTCTGCCACTTCTACTGGAAGTTCCTTCAACACTTACTTCAAGCTTCCCTGTCCTCCCCTGATAATTGACTTATCACTATATTCATGCGAGGAAAATATGCACTGTGTTTAATATTAAATTTGTTAGATAATCGCTTTTAGAAATGAAATTGAGTGTATTAGCCACTTATCACCTATCTTCCGGTCATGATTCACACCTCCTGCGCCCCTCTGAACAGAATCGCCAAAAACGATTTGCAGAGAGAAAAAAAAAAATCGGCAAGTGCACGCATGCGCACTGGAGCCCACGCAAGACTTCATGGTCTTGTAGTCTTTCTCTGGGTAAACACAACGTATCTGACTGCCACTTTTGTCCATTGGCAACCATACCCCCCTCCCCGCCCCCCTGGGTCGGCCGGTCCGCAAGAATATTGTCAATATTAAACCGGTCCGCAGTCCAAAAATGGTTGGGGACCCCTGCCTTAAAGGGTTTCTGTGATAGTACTTATGCCTTGGTAAAAGATCATGCACTGGGGAACCAACCTGAACTATTTCTGACTTGGAAGACATTGTTTTGTATTGGTCTTTTCAAACAAGTGACTAGAAACCACAAAAATAATTACATTGCCTAGGAATTTTACTTTGACTTTCTCATCCAACTAATGCATTCTTTTCACATACAAATACTGGTAACACCAGTATCAGTAGCACCGCTTGCAATGAGATAACAGCCTGTGATGGCTGGCAGAAGGATAACAAAAGTGCAATAACATGGTAGAAGAATGACTTGGCAAATTTTAGTTATGCTGCCTGCAAGTGTTCATGGAGACAAATAATAATTGTTTTTAGCATAAAATAACAAAAACTATGAGCCATCATGTAGACTATTTTCTTAAGGCATAGATTACCATATAAAAGCATCATTTTTATAATCTTATAGATGTATTGTAATTTGATTTGCATACATAAAGTATAATTAGCTCAGAGCCAGTCACATAAATATGTGCTGTATGCTGACCAAGAGGATACAGTCCATATCTGCATCTTACACACTGCATGAAAGACTCAACTCGACATTGTTGTAATTTATAAAAGCTTGCAGAAATACATGATGATAAAGTGCAACTTGTTATTTGCTGAAATATTATTGCTTCAGTTTGCACAAGGCATTTGGCAGAAATTAAAATACATTACAGAAATGTATTGTTCCATGAGTTTTCCTGAGCTATTTGACAATGCAGTGGGGTTTACATCAGTTTTAACTATGCAGACCCACTGAGTGTTTACAGCATAGGAAACCTGTTGAATCAGCACTGGCTCTATGTCACAGCATCCAGCCAAACCCACTTCCCACAGAAGTCCCACCTAGTTCATGTTTGAACACCACAGTTAAATCCACCTTGCTGTGAAACAAAATGTTTCTCCTCATTTCTCTTCTATCAATCACCTTCGATCTAAATTTTTTCTTTCACTTAAAATGCTGAAGGAACCCAGCAGGTCAGTCGACATCAATGCAAATGAATAAGGAATCAACCTTTCGGGCTAAGGCCCATTTCCAAAGTTGCTGCCTGACCTGCTGTGTTCCTCCATCATTTTGTATATGTTGTTCTGGATTTCCAGCACGGCTGGATCTCTTGTATTTATTTTTTCCTCCACTTATAAGACCATAAGGCATAGGAACAGAATTAGGCCATTCAGCCCATCGAGTCTGCTCTGCCATTCAATCATGTCTGATCCTTTTTTTGTTTCCTCTTCAACCGCAGTTCCCGGCCCTCTCCTCGTAACCTTTGATGCCATGTCCAATCAAGAACCAATCAATCTCTGCCTTAAATACACCAAATGACTTGGCCTTCACAGCTGCATGTGGCAACAAATTCCACAAATTCACACCCTTTGGCTAAAGAAATTTCTCTGGATCACTGTTTTGACAAGGTGCCTCTCTATCCTGAGGCTGTGCCCACTTGTCCTAAACTCTCCCACCATGGGAAACATTCTTTCCACATCTACTCTGTCTAGGCCTTTCAACATTCAAAAGGTTTCAATGAAGATCCCCCCTCATCCTTCTGAATTCCAGTGAGTACAGACACAGAACCATCAAATGTACCTCGTATGATAACCTTTTCATTCCTGGAATCATCCTTGTGAACCTCCTCTGGACCCTCTCCAATGCCAGCACATCTTTTCTAAGATGAGGGGCCTAAAACTGTTCACAATACTCAAGATGAGGGCTCACCAGTGCCTTATAAAGCCTCAGCATCACATCTTTGCTCTTGTATTCTAGACCTGTTGAAATGAATGTTAACATGGCATTTGCCTTCCTGATCTGCCTATACCTTTCACAATTCAGACATGCCTATCTGATTACCTCTTACACCCTTCAGTGTTCCAAGAACAATTCCAGCTACTTCAATTTTTTGTTAACATCTGTTCCTACTCCCTGGAATCATTTTTGTAAATTTATTCCATACCTTCTCTTCTGCTGTTACATCTTTCCTGGAGTGTGGCACTGTAATTGTAGCCTGTGTGGGACTGAAGTTACTAGTTTGCTAACCCAGAGATCTAGGGTCCCAAGGTGAAATCCCACCAAGGCAGTTGAATAATCTGAAATCATTAAACAAAATGTATCTAATCTTAGAAATGATTACCACAAAACCACAGGATTATCTAAAAATAAAACTGTCTAGGTTACTAATATTTTCTTGAGAGCAAATGTATCATCTTAGTCTGACCTAAATAGGATACTAATTCTAAGTAATGTAGCTATGCTGAGCTAGAAAGGATATTAAATTCTGCTCTTTTATTAGTGAAAGAAAGAAGGTTGTGTAAGATGATTCATCACAACTTCCTTGCAATTGTTTCACATTTACAGACTCCAGAATCCCCCATTCATTTTAGATAATTTCTGAAACTGTTCTGCTGCTGACATCAGATGTTCTTTTTTTTTGGTAATAAGGCCTTTTCCATTACTTTGAAAATTCAACAGATCCTTTGAGGAGCTTTACACTCCAGTCACTTCAATGTGTCTTTACTCATGGTGTTCACAACGACCTTGCGCACAAACAAACCTTTCAATCCACATTTGATATGGACACAGACATGGTGCAGCATTGCTAAGATGTTAAACTCAGATTTTGTTATTCTCCTTAGTGCCTCAGCAAGATTGTTCAATACTGGTACTCCGGCTTTTAATTCCAAGGTTGCTTTTCCACTACATTAAAACCAAAGGATGGGGATGGACTAATAATTAAGGTCTTAAATTGAGAGAAATATAAATTTCATTAATATAAGCAAAGGTGGATTCTACTTGCTGGTAATCTTATAGTTGTACAGTTGAAAACATTCAAGGGGAAATAATTAGAGTTCAAAGCCAATGTGATCCCATGCCGTTAAGAGGTAGGAGCAACAAGTATAGGGAATCCTGGACGTTGGACACATTGGGGGTCAGAAAAAGAGGAGAAAAAAAATAACATGTAGGGAACTTATGATGAGAGGAGGTTTATCAAGAGTATATTGAGTGTGGCTGCTTAAGAAGGAAATGAGGAAGACTAAGAATGTGTACAAAAAATATCAACAGGTAGGATTAAGTAAAACCTGAAAGCAGTTTGTAGCATGTTGAGGGCAAAATAATAATCAGGGAAAAAGTAGGGTGAATTTGGGACAAACTGCCAGTTGGTGCATGGGATGCAGAAGGATTAAGCAAGATCCTAAATGAATACTTTTCATTAGTATTCATAAAGAAAATAGAATATGTAGTCGGAGAATTCAGTGAAGGGGTAGGTGAAAGTTTAGTGCTCATTTGCATAAATAAATACACACTTGTACATGACTTTAACCTACCAAGCATAAACTCAGTGTCTTGGTAGGGTTAAACAGATAAATATCAAGGACTGGATGGGATTTATCCAAGAATGCTACAAGGGGCAAGGGAATTAATTGGTTAAGTACTGGCAGAGCTTGGAAAATCTTCTCTGGACATAAGTGAGGTGCAGGTGATTGAGCATAGCAAAAATGTTTCCCTCTTTTTAAGAAAAGCAGCAGGGAAAAGACTTAACTACAGACCTGCCATCAGTGGTAGAGAAGATATTGGAATACATTCTAAGGAAGAGGATTAATAACATTTGAAAAGGCAGGGAAGAATCACAGACAACCAACATGGCTTTGTCAAGGAAAGATTCTGCCTGTCCTATTGGATTTAGTTTACATGAACTTTAGAAAGTTCTTTGACAAGGATCCTTGTGTGAAAATCGTTCAAGAGATTAACATCCATGAACACAGGGCAAGGATAAACTGGATTCAAAGTTTGCTCAGTGATATGAGGCAGAGGGTAAAAGTAGAGGATTGCTTGTACAATCAGATGTCTGTAACTAAGTATTTCCACTTTATTTGGGACACCTGCACAATTTCTTGTTAATGCAAGTATTGAATCAGCTAATCATGCGGCAGCAACTCAATGTAAAAAGGCATGCAGACATGGTCAAGAGGATCTGTTATTGTTCTGACCGAATATCAAAATGGAGAAGAACTGTCATCTAAGTGTTTTTGACTGTAGATTGATTATCGGTGTCAATCAGAGTGGTTTGAGTATCTCATAAAGTACTGATCTCCTGGGTCCTTTATGCATAACAGTCTCTAAATTTTACAGAAAATCAAAAAAAAAATTCAGTAAGTGACAGTTGTGTGGCTAAACTAAGAGAAGTCAGAGCAGAATAGCCAGACTGATTCAAGCTGACAGGAGGGTGACAGTAACTCAGCTAAACATGCATAGGAACACTAATATGCAGTAGGGAATCTCTGACTACACAACACATCGAACCTTGCAGGAGATGGTCTATAGCAGCAGAAGACCTCAAACATGTAAACAGTGGCCATCTTATCAGGTACAGGAGGCACTTAATATGTGGTCACTGAATGTATGTACTACAAGGACTGGTGCTGGGATACTTCATTTGTAATATACATAAATGACTTGCTTGTGGACATTGGATGTCATCAGTAAGTTTGCTTATGACGCGAAGATTGGTGAGGTTATTGATAATATGGAATAAAAAAAAACTTGCATAAGTCGCTTCAAATCAAATCCTAAATTCGTTGCACAATTTCAAATTGGTGTCTCTAACCTCAGTAATAAACTGAACATAAAATCAATTCTTTAATTAAATCCTTCCTTCTAGCCATTTTAATAAAGGTTCACCTGATAATTAGTTTTGGCTTATTTTCATTGATCATCTGTGTTTTTTTCTTTCATGGAAAGATTCAGTTTTTACTGGTAATAAAATAAAATACCATCCCCAGTAAGTTCTGAGACTTGGGGAAGGAAGATAATTAGTGCAGGGGATGATGCAGTGTTTTGATTTAAATACAGTGATAATTCAGGAAGGATCACTGAACAAAATTGTATTTTGAATTTAATCACCCTGGCTCTCTTGCAAAAAAAAAGTCAAATCATGCTAACATGTGATTCCTCATAAATAATGGTACTATTTATACAGTAACACATTCTCACATTGAGTACAGGATGCTCCTGTTTCTTAGAACCATCCCAGAACTAACAAATTCACCTGATGATCAGGAAGAAGTAGTGTCAGATTTATCTTCATGGAGAACATGGATACTGTATGCAATAAATAAATCTAAGTGTTTGCTGCTCCATTTTGAAAATGCATTTGCAAAAAGCCTTTTGCTTGTCGGCATTATGTTGTTTATTCCTTCAGCATGGAAACAGATTCTTCAGCCCACTAAGTCCGTGCAGGCCTCTTCACATTAATCCAACTTTCAAGTTCAAGGTCACGTTTATTGTTCTTTAACCATACACATGTTCGCTCAGTTGCAGCCTATTCACTTCAATGTTCGATGCCCTGTGCATTCAGAGATACTTACTTGTATACCACTGTTGTAATGCGTCATTTTTTTTTACTGTCATCTTCCTGTCAGCTTGAACCAGTCTGGCCATTCTCCTTTGACGTCTCTCATTAACAATGTGTTCTCACCCACTGAACGACCTCTCACTGGAATTCTTCTTGTTTCTCGCAACGTTCTCTGTAACCTCAAGAGACTGTTTCCATGAAAATCCCAAGAGATCAGCAGTTTTTGAGATACTCAAAAACACCCTCTCTGGCATCAATAAC
This sequence comes from Mobula hypostoma, assembly GCF_963921235.1. Classification (NCBI taxonomy): domain Eukaryota; kingdom Metazoa; phylum Chordata; class Chondrichthyes; order Myliobatiformes; family Myliobatidae; genus Mobula; species Mobula hypostoma. The sequence continues at coordinate 153,482,535 of NC_086097.1, read as the reverse complement.
CATTGTATGGTCCAAGTCACTTAGATCATACCTCTTCCCTATTCTGCTGCTTAGTCTGAACAACAAGTGAACCTCTTGACCATGTCTACTTCAAGTTGCTGCCACATGATCAGCTCATTAGATCTTTGCATTAAAGTGCTGGTGTGCAGGTGCACCTCATAAAGTGGCCACGGGGTGTATACAGCTGAATGAAACCTCTTTCCTCTCGGGTCAAGGTGAAAAACATTGTACATATCGTCACACACAACACAAATAGTTACAATCCATCACGTGCAGTCACAAAATAAAATTAGCACGTGGCCCGAAGATTGACAGCTTGAAGTAAAGTATGAGGTGTATGTCATTGTCAGAAAATAAAATGTTGTCAGTTTATGTAAAATGGAACCAATAAAAGTTACAAAGTGACCAGTGAAGGGTGGTGGTGGAGCATTGCAGGGCATTCAGAGCGCGTGTACGTGTGCACTGGGTAGTAGCAGAGAGTTAACAAGTCTAACAGCCTGGGGGGAAGAAGCCCTGGCAGTTCTGTTTCTTGTGCTATGGTACCTTCTGCCTGACAAGGAGGTCAAAGAGATTGTGGGAGGGATGGGATGAGTTGTTGACAATGGTGGAGGCACTGCATATGCAACACTGCTGATATATGTGCTGGTGGGAGGGCTGTGGGGAGAGACCCCTGTGACGTTTTCAACAGCCCTCACTATCTGTTACAGGAACTTGCGATCTGATGCACTGCAATTCCCGTACCAGACAGTGATGCAGCTGGGCAGGAGACTCTCCATCGTGCTCTGGTGGAATGTGGTAAGAGTGGAGGGGAGGGGAGCGCCCTCAGAAAGTGTAGGTACTCTTCCCTTTTAATCGCCTCACATTACCATCAACATCCTCCAGAATGTAGGAGCAATTCATAGATGCCAAACAGCCTAGAGTTGAAAACACACTGTGATAGAACAACATGCAGACAGCACTTGGAGCCACTGGAACGGCAAGGTATCAGCTCTACTAGTGGTGCTAGCACTTCACAAAATAGGTATATCCATCAATATTTGCTTCTATCTGTTTAGGAATGCATCCGTCTTCCATTCATCTGCGATTTCTAAAAATAAGAATATTTGTGATTCACATGAAAACACTTAAAATATTAAATGATTACACATTAGTGTAAATTTTCATTATGGCAATCAACATCCCCTTGACTTCAGACAGGTACTGTATTTAGAGATAGAAAATGTGGAGGTTTTATTGTTGTTGCATGAATTAAGAGACTGGAGAAAGGTACTGGTAGGTATGAAGCAGTCTCTGTAATCGACAGAACAAGATACAGCAGGCATCATATTGGAATGCTTTCAGTGGAAACATCTGGCTGGCCCAACATGGCCTGATATTTTATATGCTAAACATCAAAGGACAACCATTTTTACAATACATCCACAATGCTTTCTTTGAAACTACACACAAACTTCACACCCACACCACAGACATCTAAATGAATTTTAATCATTGTCTGGTCTGTGATTCAAGGTCTTTGGAAACCTGTTGTCCAGAGCTACATTTTAATCTATATTTAGAATCTATATTCAGATTTGAAGATAGGTGGCTGAAGTTATTTGCTAGACATACTAAACCCAAAAATCACTCTAACAGTCATTACCAGACTAAAAAGATGAACATTGAAGAATGTATTACCTGTCCAATTTCATATAGAATTTAATGGCTGATGCAAGCAAAACTTGGTGTAAAATTGGAAGAGACCAGAGTTGCTCTGTGGTGTAACAAATGTGTTAAAACTGAAGGAAAATAGGAATGTCTTCAACTGGAGTGAGCTTCTGCCAGAAAATTTCTTACTCACTTGCAGTGACTTTGCTTGGTAGAATTGCAGGACCTCTGCTGAAGTAAAGCATGTGGTGGAGTTTCTTTTGTCCTTACCTGCCACCCCATGAACCACTGCATTTAACACATCATTCTCCACAACTTCTGCCATCTCCAAAGGGATCCTACCACCAAGAACATCTTTAAGTATCCACCCCCCCCCCCCGCCCACTGCTCTCCGCAATGACACCCTCTGTGATTCCCTTGTTTATTCGTCCCTTCCCACCAATCTTCTTCCCGGTACTTATTCCTGCAAGCAACCAAAGTAATACAGTTGTCCATTCACCTCTTCCCTCACCTTCATTCAGGGCCCCAAACAGTCCTTTCATGTGAGGCAACACTTCACCTGTGAATCTACCAGGGTGTTGTCTATTGTGTCTGGAGCTCTCAATGCAGCCATTTCTAAATTGGTGAAACCATTTGTAAATTGGTGTCCTTTGCTCCATCTGCCAAAAAATCCCTCCCCTTCTCACCTTCTTCTGTTCCCCATTAGGCCTCTTACTTCTTCTCTCCTGCTTATCACCTCCCACTAGGTCCCCCTTCTTCCCTTTCTGCTGTGGTTCACTCTCCTCTCCAATCAGGTTCCATCCTTTCCAGACCTTTTCTACACTCCTGGCCTCAGCTTCTAGCTATACTTCTTCCCCTCCCTTGACCTTTTTATTCTGATGTTTTTCCCTTACCTTTCCAGTCTTGATGTTTGGGCTGAGATCCTTCTTCCACTGTTTATTCACTTCCATGGCCACTGGCTGACCTGCTGAGTTCCTCCAGCACTTTGGTATTGCTTTAAAGCATGTGGTGCTTATATCAAATTAACCAGATTTTTTTGTGTTGTCTGCTGTTGAAATCATGCACGTATTTGTTTAGAGTTTTCAATCATCTGAGCAGTAGCTATTTAAACAGCCGTGTTTTGAGTGGCAGTAGAAGCTTAGTCTTGTTTCAAATTAAATGGAAGTGCAGGCCTATCAACCTTGAGTTGTCTCTTTCAGTGATTCAGCACTGCCACTGAATATATGAAACTATAGTCTGTCAACACAGGACAGAACAGCAATCTCCTAGAAAATGGCAAGCACAAAGCCCCTCCACTTTCCGATTTCTAATGGTCCTTCAAATTATTTATTTCTTTTTTTTTGTACTGTTTATTTATTTTGCAATTGACTGTAATTTTGTCTTGGCACTGTACTGCTGCAGCAAAACCAGAAACCGTGATAACCCAGATCCTGATCCTGCACAGAGTGCAGATCTGAAGCTAAATAATTGATCTGAAGAGTTAAAGGCACAGAAATCAGAATAAAACTGCAGAACACTTACCTGTCTACTCAGCAAATGAAACTAAAAAACTGTACTTGCTGGAAATCTGAAATAAAAGAAGAAAATTCAGCAGATTTGTCAATGATGGAATTCCGATGAAAGGATTTCAACCTGAAAAGTTTTTCCTTCTGCAGACACTGTACTACCAGAAGAGTAGATTTGGCATTTTCGGCGCTGAATCAGCCATCTTTCATAGTTTCAAGAATTTATATCTCTATAAACAAAGGTAACAAAGCCATTTTAACTAAATGCACTCATATTGAAAATGTACAATCAAATTGTTGTCCATTTTACATTCTATCTGATAAAATTTATTATTGACTTCAGTGCAATGTAAAATCAGAAAGAATATTAGGTAGAGGATTATTCCAACTTCACAAAGAGCAGTTAGCGCAACGCATTGCAGTGCTAGCGACCAGGTTTCCATTCTCAGTGCTGTCTGTAGGGAATTTGTATGTTCTCATGATGACTGCATGCAATTTTACAGTTTTGGTCATGTTTATATTAGAGAGAGCAGCATTTCCACTTCCTTCCCCACTGCATATCACCCATTAGTGATGTCACTAACTTTATTTTAATTACACCTTTAATTCAATGTCTTATATTCACCCCCCAATCCCCTTCATTCAAATATTATATGTTCTGTTTCCAGTGATTAGAAGTAATTAGAATTATTAACTTACAATTACTTTTATAACAATGTACAGTACTGCTGCTGCAAAGCAACAAATTTCTCATTATGTAAATCAGTGATAATAAACATAATTCAAATTCTGATTCTGATAGATAGGCATTAAGAGGATCCTGGATGAGCATATGACGCAGAAATCTGTTTGGACACATTGCCTTCTACAGAGTTACATGTTATTGATCAGTGTTGCATCCTGAAATGATCTGGCCTGGTCTTCCCATCATACACTGGGACTCTCGGGTGTCAATAGCATTAAAAGACTTGGAGATACAGCCACAGTTTTTATGTCTGCAAACATAACTACTCACACTCCTAAAACATTGAGTTAAGATACTAACAAAATATGAATTAAACTCTAGATGCATTAAAAATGAAAGGTTCATCTTCAATGAGTTTTTTTTCCAGCTTCTCCTCTTTAAACAAGCCCAGTACTGCACAGGTCAGGTTATTGCAACAAGAGTGTTGACACATTAGGTTATCAAAGAACAGCTGCATGGTGACAAAGTTTCTGTTGATGCAGGGTACTGCATTCAGCCTAGGGCCCTTGATGACCATGTGAGTATCATTAATCACACCTTCACTACTGTAAAGCCAACAATCTAGTGTACAGTCCTATGCTGCATTCATAAATAATCTGGTTAAAAAAAAACATGTTTTTCTCCCTGGTCCAAGACTGCTTCAGCAAATGAACTTCTCCCTTTGCAAAAGTGTCCTAGTTCAAGGGTAGTACATTGACACCTGGAGGCAGAATGTCACCAATGCCTTCATTGCTTCTGCCAATCTTTCTTCACTGAAATGTGAAACCTGTATGTAATCATTATCGTTGAAACCCGCCAGTGAGCAAAAGCTAATTGAGACATGAGAGACTGCAGATGCTAGAGTATAGAGCAAAAATAACTGTTGGAGAAACTCAGTGGCTGTATTTGTGGAGGAAAATGGACAGTTGATGTTTTTGGTTGAGACCTTTCATCTGGAATACTAACTGACATTCTCACTGAGCTCTTTAGCATCCCAATTGCAAGAACTGAAGTCCCAATTTAGTACATGAAAGGGAACTTCACTGCAGGGTTGCAGCAGGAAGAAAGCAATATTACAGGCTTGATACATTTAATTATAAATTCTGAATAGATTTACATTTCAAATGATTTGCCTGTGTGAAGCCACTACATGAGCATCCAGAGGCTTGGTCTAGGTGTTGACTTTTAAGGAAGGTCCAGAAGAGATGAGACCTCAGAGGGAGAGGCAGTTGATGATGACATTGCAGGTACAGTGATTGCCACAAGATTGATGCAAAGGGATAACTACGCTCAAGGGAAAGATACTGGGCTAAATTCAAATCATATACAATTCTGGAAGCACAAACAGAAAAGTATTTTTCAACATGCAAGCCTTTTCATCCTTCATTCTGAGCTGAATTTTAATACAGAAGCAAAAGTACTAAATGACTATTACATTGCCATAAAACTGCTGTCTAACAATATTCATTCTTGGTCTATTATAACATTCATCATTAGTCTTTGGCAAACCATTTTACATAAGTAGAAAATTACTCTATTTTATTTCAGATATCGGAAAAAGAAATAATTCACAATGACTCACTTATGATATTGGCTCAAATAATATCTAATGTATTAAAATAATTTGCAGAACATCCATATAACCATCTAAGCAATTGTTATCAGTGATCAATTAATTAGTGACAAGATCTTATCACAGAAAATCTTTTGAAAATTGAACTGCTTAAAAAAAAGTATTTTTGAATTTCCTTTACTCTGTGTTCTGAATTAATGGTTTCAGGTTCAAAAGTAACTGTGACAAACCTAATAAAATGGATGCCATCTGCTTTCTGCAGTAAATTGTCATCATATTTGGCTCTTGACTAAGCAAGCATTGCCGAGAACTCCACTGAATGAAGAAATGAAATGATTTCTATATCACAGATATCAACTGTAATACACTGCCTTGTCAATCAATAAGTGACTAAATTCAACAATTTTATTTTAAATGTGGCTGCCAATTGGATATGCACTCTGAAAAGAAAAATGACATTGACTTTACTCACACAATTCTACCTGTTGCCTTGTTGGGTCAGTAACTATGACTAAATCCGGCTTTCATAGAACATAAAATATTATAGCACATCAGCAGGCCCCTCAGCCCTCAGTGTCTGTGACAACCATTATGCCAATCTAAACTAATTCCATCTGCCTGTAATTGGTTTGAATCTCTTCATTCCTTACCTGTTCATGCAGCTGTCTAAATGCCTCTTTAAACACTACTATCGTATCTGCTTCTACCACTTCCCCTGGCGGCATCTTTCAGGCAGCTGCAGGTGCTTGTGTAAACATCTTGCTTCTTAAATCTCCTTTAAATTTTCCCCTTCTCACTTCAAACCTATGCCCTCTGCTGTCACTTTTTTCTTTCCTCCTGATCCACCCAGTTCTTCCTACAACTGATCCCAATCCCCATTTCCTTCTTTCTTTTCCCTCCTCCACCCTCTCCATCATTCACACACTCATCTCAATATCCTAGTTGTTTCCCTCTTCTAATCCCATCTGCCTTTCCCACCCCTTCCTCCATTTACTCCATAGTCTGCCTGCTTCTTGTATCAGATTCCATCCTCTTCATCCCTTGGTTGGTTGCACCAATCAACTCCAAACATCTGACACTGTTCCCACTCTCCCCTTTGCAATCTATTTATCATCCCTGCTCATTTGAATCTACTTATTATCCACTAGCTGACGCTCCACTTCTTCGTCCAACTTAGTTTCTTCAGTTTCTCAAAATTCCTCTTACAGAGGTTGACATTTGTATAAAAAAAAACAGGTAAACTATATACCTTCTAACCCCCATCTTGATCTTTCAGTCTTGATGATGGGTCTTAACACAAAGTGTTCACTGTCCAATTCCCTCCAGAGAAGCTCTTGGCCTGTTGAGTACCTCAGGTTTTTTTAGGGGTTGCTTCATATTCCAGCATCTGTAGTCCCATTTGTTCTAAAGAGAAAATGAGCAGCCTTCCGGCAGCTAGGCTCTGAATCTGCAGGGTACACTGGGGCAGGAACTTCATCCACAAGGCTGCCAAACAGGGAGTGTAACTTTTTAGGCAAAAGCCAAAGTTTCCATTTACATTTTGTTTATTTTTAATTAACTGTTGTCAAAAATGTAATGTATTTTCATTTAAGGGGAATTGACGAGGTCAGTTTGCAAATAGCCATAACTGTATATCCAGCAATCCCTCATAAGAAAGGTTGACAATAGAATCAGAGAGTATTACAGAACCAAAATGTTTTACAGGTCATTTTAACATAATAGAGTAAAACTTTAATTGCTGCTAGGTCCAAACGATGCTTTCCCATTAAAAATGATATCACAGCAACAAAGCACATTATTATGAATTTGCCTGGTGGCTTAGCTGCTATGTTACTCCAGCAATAATTGTCTATGATGCAGCATCAGAATCAGAATCAGGTTTATTATCACCGGCATGTGTCGTGAGATTTGTTAACTTAGCAACAGCAGTTCAATGCAATACATAATATAGAAAAAAAACTAAATAAATTAATTACAGTATATGTATATTCAATAATTAAAAATTGTGCAAAAAACAAATATTTTACCACATTGCCTACTGTATAATATAGAAACATAGAAAATAGGTGCAGGAGTAGGCCATTCGGCCCTTCGAGCCTGCACCGCCATTTATTATGATCATGGCTGATCATCCAACTCAGAACCCAGCCTTCCCTCCATACCCCCTGACCCCTGTAGCCACAAGGGCCATATCTAACTTCCTTTTAAACATAGCTAATGAACTGGCCTCAACAGTTTGCTGTGGCAGAGAATTCCACAGATTCACCACTCTCTGTGTGAAGAAGTTCTTCCTAACCTCGGTCCTAAAAGGCTTCCCCTCTATCCTCAAACTGTGACCCCTCGTTCTAGACCTCCCCAACATCGGGAACAATCTTCCCGCATCTAGCCTGTCCAATCCCTTTAGGATCTTATACGTTTCAATCAGATCCCCCCTCAATCTTCTAAATTCCAACGAGTACAAGCCCAGTTCATCCAGTCTTTCTTCATATGAAATAATATGGGACCATTTTATGTCGTAGTAACACTTTATTGAACATGCTCTATTAGGTGCGTATTGATCTGTATATATGTGTTCAGTTCGGGTTCCACAAGTAAAAGCCCCTGTTAACTTAGCTCCAGTCTCTAGTGTTTTTATTAATGATATTGTTGTGTAACTGGCCACATACACAACAAATTGGCGACGAGGTTAATGAACCTGCATCGTATCGGAACGCCGTGTTTTAGTTGATAACGGCACTCAGAAGAGACAGAGTGAGGCCACGAGTCTGAAAAGAAGCGGGAGTTCAGCCGGAGTCGGGAACGTCAGGAGACCAAAAGACACAATCGGAGCTGAAGCGCATTCAGGCGAGACCACAACCGACGCTGAACCCCAGGGCTGAGGGTCTGCCTGCCTTAGAAGGGAGATAAAAAAAGGAGTGACACACACACACACAGTACGCTCGCAGAAAATAAAGATCACGTGAGTCAAAAAGAAAACAAGGGATCAAGGTTAAATTAACAAGGGACCGGGGCTGAATTAACATAACAAGGATAAATTAACACAAGGACGGCGTTAATTGGAACCAATACAGCATTTCATAGTGGCATTGAAGACTGGGCAATTCACATTGACAGAATAGAGTTATATTGTGATGCTAACGATGTTAATGCAGAAAAGAAAGCCAGCGTCTTAGTGTAATGGGCGCAAAAACGTATGGCCTACTATGGAGCTTGTTAACCCCTGAAAAGCCAGTTGACAAAACTTTCAAGCAATTAGTAGACACTTTCCAACAGCATTTAACCCCCAAACCGCTGGTCATTGCTGAAAGATTTAAATTCCATAAATAGAATCAGAGCAAAAATGAAAGCACTTCTGAATATTGTGCTGAATTGCGCAAATTATCAGAACATTGTCAATTTAGCTGGTCTATCAGATGCATTGAGGGATAGGTTAGTGTGTGGCATGTACTGTGAAACCACACAGAAGAAGCTTCTGTGTGAAAAAGACCTTACATTCGAGAAAGCGCTGAACATCTTAATATCATTAGAAATAGCCACACAAGGTGCTGCAGAGATACAACAAAAATCTCTGGAACATGCTACAAATAAAATGCCACTGCGCAGAAATGAAGGAAAGAAATGTTACCATTGTGGGAACAGGTCACATGACCCTGACTGTTGCTGGTTTAAAGATAAAGAATGCAGAAACTGTGGCAAACAAGGCCACACTGGCAGAGTATGCAAAGCTAGTAACCAGCTGGAAAAGGACAAAATACAGAGAAACAAGAAACCCCAGACAGGAAAATACAACAATGTGCACAAAATGAAAGAAAGCAATTCTGATGAAAGTGACTCAGACAAAAGTGAATTGTCTTGTCTGCCACTTCACAGCGTGGAAGAGACAGATAATCGAAGAGTAATATGGATCACTCCACAAGTGGCAGGCGTGAGACTGAAAATGGAGTTGAACACAGGCTCAGCTTTAACAGTAATCTCTGTACGTGACTACAAAAGACTGTTTTCGCACATACCTCTGAAATGAACTAAACTACTGCTGAAGACTTACACAGGACAGAAAGTGTGTCCCAAAGGCAAAATGAAAGTGACAGTGACCCACGGAGGTAAAACACAGCAACTGGACCTCTATGTACTGAAAAATGGAGGACCACCATTGCTGGGACATGAATGGCTCAGGAAAATTCAGTTGGATTGGCACACCATCAAGGCACTAAATGTGGCAGTGAAGGCGGGCAGCAAGGCTACATCTGAGAGACTGTCACAAATACTTGTTGACTCTGAGGAAGTGTTCATGAAAGGAATAGGAACACTTCGGGGCATGAAAGCAAAGATTGAGAATGAGGAAAACGCATGTCCAAAATTTCACAAAGCCAGGCCAGTGCCATATGCAATCTGTCCCACAGTAGAGGCAGAGCTGAAAAATCTGGAGCAGACTAGGGTCCTGTCGAAGGTGGATTGGAGTGAATGGACCACACCTGTTGTTCCAGTGATGAAGAAAACCCCCAGCACATAAGCAGGAAAACCAAGTGAGGTGTGCATATGTGGTGACTTTAAAGTGACTGTTAACACAGTTCCCCACACAGTACAGTATCCTCTACCCCGTATTGAGGACATTTTTGCTTCCCTGTCAGGAGGGGAAGCTTTCACAAAAATTGATTTGACCCAGGCTTACCTTCAAGTGGAAATCGAGGAAGCATCCAAGAAATACCTGACAATAAATACACACAAAGGACTTTATCAGTACAACAGGTTGCTGTTTGGGATAGCATTAGCACCTGCAATCTGTCGGAGGGCAATGGAATAGGTTCTGCAGGGGATTCCAGGGACTTAGTGTTACCTGGATGACATAATTGTCATTGGCAAAGATGACGACAAACATGACGACAAACATCTTTCAAACCTAAAACAAGTGCTCACCAGGTTACAAGAATATGGGCTCAGAGCTAATCAACAGAAATGTGAGTTTTTCAGAAAGGAAATTTCACACTGTCATCGTCGTGGCTACCCCTCGAGGTTGAAGATGATTGTCATTGTTCTGTTGATCTACTTGTGGGCTCTCAAGTGGCTTATGAGTCCAATCTTGGCTTTGAAAGTTCTTCCGCATTCAGGACAGGTAGTTCCAGATGGCAGATCGGGCTTTCGTTGTTGCTGCCTCTCTTTCCATTTTCTTCTCTTTTCTTCTAATTCTGCACATTTGTTGGCTTCGAAAGTTGCTCATCCTTCTCGGATGATGACTTGCCAGAGTTTCCTGTCCTTGGTATTGGTTTCCCAATTGTTGATGTCGATGTTACATTTATTCATGTTGGCTTTTAGGACATCTTTGAATCTCTTCTGTTGTCTGCCTGTTTTACGTTGGCCTTCTTTAAGCTGGGAGTAGAAGATCTGTTTTGGCAGACATTCGTCTTTCATCCGAACAACATGATCGCTCCACCTTAGTTGGTTCTTGATGACGTAGGCTTCAATATTTGTTGTTTTTGCTTCATTTAGCACACTGACGTTGGTTCTTCTATCTTCCCAGTTGATATTGAAGATGTTTCGAAGACAGCATTGATGGAACTTTTCAAGTGCCTTCAGTTGGTATGTTGTCCAGGTTTCTGATGCTTACAGGAGCGTTGGAATCACCGCTGCTTTGTACACTAACATTTTGGTGTCTGTTCGGATGTCACGATCATGAAAGACTCTTGTTCGGAGACGTCCAAAAGCTGTTCCAGCGCACTTAAGACGATGTTGGATCTCCTCATTAAGGTCGACATTGGAGGACAGATGACTTCCAAGATATGGAAAGTGGTCCACGTTTGTTCCCACATCGAGTTCCAATATGCAGATGACAACAGTGTTGCAGCTCTTTCAAAAACCACCTACAACAGATTCTGACTGCCTTCAACCGTGCGTACACGAAACTTGGACTTACCATCAATTCCAAGACTCAGATCATCTATCAACCGTCACCAACTGAGACAAATCGGATAGAACCATCAATTCAACTTGGCGAAATAACCCTGGAAAACATAGACCACTTCACACTGTGCGCATGTGATCAACAAGGATGGCTTACATCTGTCTCAAGACAAGATAGCAGTGGTGCTTAAGGCACCACCACCTGAAAATGTGTCTCAGCTGAGAGCATATCTTGGTCTAGTGAACTATTACCAGAAGTTCTTGCCTAACCTATCCACAGTCCTACACCCACTAAATGAATTATTACAGGCAGAGACATAATGGAAGGGGACTGAGAGCTGTGAGAAAGCGTTTCAAGAAACTAAAGGACTCAATTTCAGACGGAGTGCTCGCACACTTTGACCCCTCCTTACCTATCCGACTAGCTTGTGATGCCTCGCCCCATGGGTTAGGAGCTGTGTTATCACACAAGTTTCCAGATGGCTCCGAAAGACCAATAGCCTTTGCCTCAAGAACACTAACTTCAGCTGCACACAACTATGCACAGATTGACAGAACCTCGTGTGGAGAGTCAAGAAATTTAGTCACTACCTGTATGGCCAAAAGTTTACTCTGTTAACTGACAATCAGCTGCCCGTGTCAATCTTCAATCCAAGAAAGGCGTTCCAGTGATGACAGCACAAAGGCTGCAGTGATGGTCCCTTTTCTTAGGAGGGACCAAGCAACACAGCAACTCAGATGGTTTGTCACGTTTACCACTGCCCACTTCCGAGGTAACTACGCAAATGGATTTAGCAGAGGTTGTTCACACGACAATAGTTGAACAATTACCAGTAACAAACAGCCTCACTGAAAGGGAAACACGCAATGATCCTATGTTGTCAAAAGTGTATGACATCACGGTAAAGGGGTGGCCAGCACGGGGTAACACATTGTTTCCAGCCTTCTCAGCGAGGAAGGAGCAGTTGTCAGTGTGTTGGGGAACACTAATGTGTGGTTCACGAGTTGTGATCCCTCCCAAGCTACGCACCAGAGTGCTGGAGGAACTGCACGAAGGGCACCTGGGTACCACGAAAATGAAAAGTCTTGCCTGTGCCTATGTGTGGTGGCCAGGAATCGATAAACAGATTGAGGACATGACCAAGAACTGTTCTGGATGTCAAAAGATCCAGAACACACCACCACAAGCCCCTCTCCATCCATGGGAGTGGCCCTCATCACCATGGTAGTGAGTGTACATCGACTTTGCTGGACCATTCATGGACACTTATCTTTTTAAATCGCCATCAATGCATATTCCAAATGGCCAGAGGTCATCAAAATGAAGACAGCCACATCAGAAAAGACCATTACGATGCTGAGGACCAAGTTCGCCAGGAATGGCATACCAGAGCAAATCCGCACAGACAATGGACGACAATTTGTCTCTGAGGAATTCCAAAGTTTTGTGAAGAACAATGGAATCAAGCACTTTACATCGGCTCCTTACCATCCATCCACAAATGGCTTGGCAGAAAGATTTGTACAGACATTCAAGAAAGCCCTCAATGCAAGGGACAGCGAAAATGGACCACTGCAACACAGGATAGACAACTTCCTCCTTGCCTATCGTATTGCAGTACATGCAACTACTAACCAGGTTCCAGCAATGATGTTTCTGAACAGGTACCTGAGGTCCCACATGGATCTTCTCCAACCAAATGTACGGCGTGATGTAGAGAACAAATAGTTCAAACACTTGAATGCTAAGTCAACATGGAGCTTCAATGTGGACAGTCAGTTCTTGCATGGGATTACCGGACTGAAAAGTGGCAGCTGGGTGTAATTTCCGCCATAGATGGGCCACTGATGTATAGAGTACAGGTGCGAGAGAACGTATGGAGACGTCATGTGGATCAAATCCTGGATACTCAGGTGGAAAACACAACAACATCTTGCCCGGACTCCCTGGACATAGAAGCAAACACTTCCTGATGGTACATCAGACTCGCCTACAGATAAGCCTGTCATCAGTGCTGAGGACCCACCTGATGTACCTGCAGAGACTCATTCCACAAATCAAATGTTGCAGGGCAGACGTTACCTGAAGAGGCAGAGAAGGCCCTCCCAGAGACTTCAGTTATAATTATTATAATAATAATAATTATTATTACATTACTTTGTTATAATTTCATATTATTAAGTTACTAATTAAACAGTTGGTGGGCATTTGTATATTAAGGGTACACATACAGTATTTGTTTAGCGTAGTGCCCCTAAAAAAAAGTTGATACACCTTTAAAATAAAAGGGGAGGAGTGTTCCACATAGCCTACAGTATAATATGGGACTATTTTATGTTGTAGTAACACGTTATTGAGCATGCATTATTAGGTGTGTATTGATCTGTACATATATATGTGTTTAGTTCGAGTTCCGTAAGTAAAAGCCCCTGTTAACTTAGCTCCAGTCTCTAATGTTTTTGTTAATGATATTGTTGTGTAAGCGGCAACGTACACAGCAAATATGTATTAAAAAGTGAGGTAGTGTTCAAGGGCTCAATGTCCATTTCAGAATCAGATGGCAGAGGGGAAGAAGCTGTTCCTGAATCACTGAGAGTGTACCTTCGGACTTCTGTATCTCTTTCCTGATGGTAACAGTGAGAAAAGGGCATGCTCTGGGTGCTGAGGGTCCTTAATAATGGTGCTACCTTTCTGAAACACCACTCCTTGAAGATGTCCTGTGTACTTTGTAGGCTAGTACCCAAGATGAAGCTGACTAAATTTAGAATCCTCTGCAGCTTATTTCGGTTTTGTGCAGTAGCCACCCCATACCAGTCAGCGATGCAGCCTGTCAGAATGCTCTCCATGGTACATCTATTTAAGTTTTTGAGTGTATTTTTTGACATACCAAATCTCTTCAGACTGCTGTCTTGCCTTCTTTACAACTGCATCGATATGTTGGGACCAGGTTAGGTCCTCAGAGATCTTGACACTCAGGAACTTGAAACTGCTCACTCTGTCTACTTCTGATCCTTCCATGAGGATTGGTATGTGTTCCTTCATCTTACTCTTCCTGAAGTCTGCAGTCAGCTCTTTAGTCCTACTGACATTGAGAACCAGGTTGTTGCTGTGACGCCACTCCACTAGTTGACATGTCTCGCTCTTCCATGCCCTCTTGATACCATCTGAGATTCTACCAACAATGGTTGAACCATCAGCAAATTTATAGATGGTATTTGAGCTATGCCTAGCCACACAGTCATAGGTATAGAGAGAGTAGAGCAGTGGGCTAAGCACACACCCGAGGTGCACCAGTGTTGATCGTCAGCGAGGAGGAGATACAATCACCAATCTGCACAGATTGTGGTCTTCTGGTTAGGAAGTCAAGGATCTAATTTCAGAGGGATGTATAGAGGCCCAGGTTCTGTAACTTCTCAATCAGGATTGTGGGAATGATGGTATTAAGTGCTGAGCTATAGTCAATGAACAGCATCCTGTCTTAGGTGTTTAGCAGATGTAAATGTAAAGCTGATTTCTATTTTCTTTTTTATTCATTTCTTTGTCTACTTTTTCTGCGGCAAATAACTGAGAAGCTGATGAAAGTATGCATGGTTACACAGAAAAATGAAACAGCAGATTGTTTTTTTTCCACAGCTGTTTTTTTCCAGAGCTTTGAAAGCTGCAAGTAAAGATGAGGGAGTATTGGTGAAAAGTGATTAATTATGCAGGAATGTGGATTATCACATGGAATTATAAACTGAGTAAAACATGGTAGTCCTGTATCTGGCACTTCAACTATTCATATGAGGAGAGATAAAGAAAATTGAGATTGTGTTCTCTAACGATTAGAAGAATGAAAGGAGATTTGTTCAAATGTGAATTTTTTACAGCACTTCTAAGACTGTATACTGAGAGGATGCTCCCACTACCTGAGGAGTTCACAACCAACATGTGTCATCTACTGCCATCAAGGATGATCCAGAGTGCAGGAATCTGACATTACTTCACACCTTGGTCATCACAGCAAAATATGGTTGATGCACAGGATACAGAGAACAAACATAGAACATATAATATAGAACTGTTCAGCACAGGAACAGGACCTATGGTCTCATGATGCTGTGCTAAACCAATTAAGGCAATGACCATAATCATCTCTGGCTGCACGTAGTCCACATCTTTCCTTTCCCTGCATATTCCTGTGCCCCTCTAAGAGTCTACTAAATACCTCTGTTGTATCTGCCTCTAACAGCACCCCTAAAATTGCATTCCAGGCACTCACCACTCTGTAAAAACTTATACTATACACGTTCTCTGAATTTTCCCTCTCATGTCAATTGTATGTCCTCTAGACATTTGGATCCCAGGAAATAATTGTTGGCTGTCTACTCTATCTCTGCCTCTTATGATTTTATGAACTTCTATCGTGTGTCCCCTCAGCCCACACCGCTCCAGAGAAAACAACTCCAGTTGCTAACTACTCCTAATATCACAGGCTCTCTTATTCAGGCAGCATCCTGGTAAAACTCTTCTACACTCTCTCCATATCCTTCCTCTAATAGGGTGAACAGAAATTAATGGAATAGTCCAGATGTGGCTTAGCCAGAGTTTTATAAAGCTGTAGTATATCTTCTTGATTCTTGAACTCAATCCCTTGACTAATAAAAGCGAGCATGCCGTACCCCTTCCTTATGACCTTATCACCTTGTGCAGTCACTTTCAAGGAGCTATGTATTTGGATCCCACTCTAGCCATATCGCTCTGAGGTCACTGTCTTTGGGAACGTGAACCTACCGAAGTACTCTCTTCCAACACGACACCGGACAGTTCATGAGACCACTTCTACCGAAGGGCCTCAGCCCAAAATGGTGACTGTTTATTTCCTTCATGGATGCTGCCTGACCTGCTGAGTTCCTCCTGCACTTTGTCTGTGTAGGGCATGGGAATAGTATCTTTATTACTAGTTAGACTCATCCTCCTACCCTGAAACCTCTGACCTCTGGAGTCATCTACCAGCCCTATCCGGGAAACGCTAGTAATGCCAGTGTTGTCACCACTGACACCACTAATTAAAGGAGCAATTCAATCCTGGGGAGAAAAGAAATCATTGGAAAGTTCATCAAGCCTGTAGTGACTTCTGTGATTTTCCACTCAGCCAATCAAGCAGCATCTGCGGAAAGAGTAAGACTAAGCCGAGTTATTCCAGCATTTCTGCTTTTATTTCAGTTTCTAACATCGCTGTTTATTTGGTTTCTATTTATTACTACTCACTGCCGTCTAATTCTCAATCCAACTCATGTTCTCCGTGTGGTTTTCAATTGCACAGTTTGGCTTCTTTTGCAGATTGGTGTTTGTCAGTCTTTCTTCATGTTTTTTTTTGTAAAATTCTATTGTATTTCTTTTTTCCTGTAAATGTCTGCAAGAAAATGAATCTTAGTGTATGGTAGCATATGTACTTCAAGAATGAAGATGGTAGCATATGTACTTCAAGAATGAACTTACTTTGAACTTCTTGAATATTTAACTTTCTATATTATTTCCGGTTTCATATGCTTTAACTTTCTAAATTAGCCTGTTATAAAGGAACTTATCTAAAATCCAATTAGACCTTGGTTATCCCTTTCTCTAAAAAGGTTGGTTTAAGGTGAGAGGAAGGAATTTCAAAGAAGATCTGAGGAAATTTTTTTCTACATAGAAAGTGGTTTATATCTGGAACATGCCATCAGAAGATGTGCTTTAATTGATATAATCACTATGCTTAAGCTATCTTTAGACAGATGCTTGAATGATGTACTGTACACTTATAAGACTCTGAAAATTTCAGTGGAATTGTGAAGTATAATTTCCCTTTTATAAAAACAAGTTGACTTTGTCCAATCCCATAATGCTTCTAAATGATCAATTTAGAAAGATAGATAGATACTTCATTGATCCCAAAGGAAATTATAGTGTCACAGTAGCATAACAAGTGCAGAGATATACAAATATATAAATATTAGAGGAGAACTAAGAAAGAATAAAAAATGATTTATCTTAAACAGTCTACCAGGAGGGAATCATCACTTCCCAGGCTATAGGTTGGCTCATTATTATTGCCTAATGGCCTAGGGTAAGAATAACCACATATAGTGCTCTTCGGAGTACTTTATACTTTATTGTCACAAAACAATTGATACTAGAATGTACAATCATCACAGCGATATTTGATTCTGTGCTTCCCACTCCGTGGATTACAAATATTAAATATTAAAAATAGTAAATATTAAAAATTTAAATTATAAATCATAAATAGAAAATAGAAAACTGGAAAGTAAGGTAGTGCAAAAAAAACTAAGAGGCAGGTCCAGATATTTGGAGGGTACGGCCCAGATCCGGGTCAGGATCCGTTCAGCAGTCTTATCATAGTTCAAAAGAAGCTGTCCCCAGATCTGGCCGTACGAGTCTTCAAGCTCCTGACCCTTCTCCCGGAGGGAAGAGGGACATAAAGTGTGTTGGCTGGGTGGGTCATGTCCTTGATTATCCTGGCAGCACTGCTCCAACAGCATGCAGTGTAAAGTGAGTCCAAGAACGGAATATTGGTTTGTGTGATGTGCTGTGCTGTGTTCACGATCTTCTGCAGCTTCTTTTGGTCTTGGACAGGACAACTTCCATACCAGGTTGTGATGCACCCTAGAAGAATGCTTTCTACGTTGCATCTGTAAAAATTAGTGAGGGTTTTAGGGGACAGGCCAAATTTCTCTAGTTTTCTCAGGAAGGCGCTGGTGGGCCTTCTTGACAGTGAACTCTGCTTGGTTGGACCAAGTCAGGTCATTTGTGATATTAACCCCGAGGAACTTAAAGCTTTTGACCTGTTCCACTTGCACGCCACCGATGTAAATTGGGTCGTGCGGTCCGCTACTCCTTCTGAAGTCAACAACCAATTCCTTCATCTTTCTGATGTTGAGGGATAGGTTATTGTCTTCACACCATGCCACCAGGTTCTTAATTTCCTCCCTGTACTCAAACTCATCATTACCTGAGATACGTACTACAATTGTTGTGTCATCAGCAAACTTGTGTATTGAGTTTGATGGAAACTTGGCTACACAATCATGGGTGTACAGTGAGTACAGCAGGGGGCTGAGTACACAGCCTTGTGGGGCACCGGTGCTCAGAGTGATTGTAGAGGAGTTTGTCCCCTAATTTACAGCCTGGGTCCTGTCTGTGAGGAAGTTGAAGATCCAGCTGCAGATCTCAGTGCTAAGGCCCAGGTTCTGGAGCTTAGGAATCAGTTTATCTGGAATGATGGTATTAAAGGCAGAACTGTAGTCAATGAAAAGGAGCCTTACGTATGTGTCTTTATTCTCCAGGTGTTCCAAGGAGGAATGTAGGGCCAGAGAGATGGCATCTGCCGTTGACCTGTTGCTCCAGTAGGCTAATTGCCAAGCGTTGAGGTTGACCAGTAGGCTGTGGTTGATGTGTGCCAAAACCAATCTCTCGAATCACTTCATAACAATTGATGTCAGAGCCACAGGTCGACAGTCATTCAGGCATACCACCTTGCTCTTCTTCGGTACTGGGATTATCGTTGCCTTCTTAAAACACGAGGGGATCTTAGACTGAAGCAAGGAGCAGTTGAAGATGTCAGCAAACACTCCAGCTAGCTCGCTTGCACAGGCCAGGAGAACCCCTCCTGGGATGACATCTGGGCCTGTCGCCTTCCTTGGATTTACCTTCAGGAAGGCCCTTCTACTATCCTCCTCAGTGATGATGAATCTCAATGCCACCAGGTTCGGTTCATCCGGAGGGAGCGGGACGCTCCTCTTCTGTTCGAATCTTGTATAGAATACGTTAAGTTCGTTAGGAAGAGAAGTGCCATAGTTATTGATATTCCCAGCCTTTTCTTTGCACTCAGTGATCTCATTTAGACCCTGCCATAGTCTACTGGCATCCCTCTGGTTAGCCTGGGCTTGCAACTTTGCTGGATATTGCCTCTTGGTGCCCTTAATGGCTTTCTGGAGTTCACGGCTGGATTCCGTGTAGTGACTGGTATCCCCGGACCTAAAAGCCGCAGCTCTAGCCTTCAAAAGGGACTTGACCTCATAATTCATCAAAGGTTTCCAGTTAGGGAATACCCAGATCATCTTGCCAGACACACAGTCCTCCGTGCATTTCCAAATAAAGTCCGTGACAGTTGAGGCATACTCATCGAGGTTAGCTGCCGAGTCCTTGAATACTAACCAGTCCACCGGTTCAAAGCAGTCACGGAGGACCTCATCCGTTTCCTCTGTACAACGCGGCACTACTTTTGACACCGTGACCTCCCGCTTCAGTTTCTTTTTGTAAGCCGGGAGGAGGAGTACGGCCTGATGGTCCGATTTTCTGAAGTGAGGTCGTGGGACGGAATGGTAGGCATCCTTGACTGCTATGTAGCGGTGGTCAGGTATATTCGGGCCTCTAGTGGGGCAGGAGACATGTTGGTATAACTTTGGCAGCGCCTTTCTGAGGTTGGCCTAGTTAAAGTCCCCAGCTGTAATGAGCAAAGCCTCCGGATACCTGGTCTCAAGTTCGCTGATGTGGGCTTACGGTATGTTCAGGGCACACTCCACGTCCGCCTGGGGGGGAATGTAGACCGCTGTTAGTATGACCGAGGTGAATTCCCGTGGCAGATGGAAGGGACGACACTTCATCGACAGGTGTTCCAGGTCCGGGCTGCAGGAGCTTGTCAGTGCCACTGTGTCTGAGCACCACGCAGTGTTGATCAGTAGGCAGACACCACCTCCTCTTGTCTTGCCCAAAGACACCGTGCAGTCCATCCGATGGATCAAAAATCCCTCCGGTCAGATGGCACAGTCGGGGGTGGCAGGGGAGAGCCAGGTCTCGGTGAAACAGAATACACAGCAGTTCTGCATCTCCCTGCAGTAGGTGAGGCTTCCTTTAAGATCATCCACCTTGTTCTCTATGGCTTGCACATTAGCTAGTAGGATGGTGGGCATAGGGACCCCGAAGCCCCTGAACTTCAATCTGACCAGCAGCCCAGATCTTTTCCCACGCTTCCTCGGTAAGTAGTGCATCTTTCCAGGTTTCCATCGATGCAGTGTGTTGTTGTCAACTCTTTGCGGTTGGTGGACGCATCCCGCGGGGATCGATCAGCGGGTCACGTTGTCGGATGCTCCGGGTCGGGCCGAGTAACGAGGGAGGCTCCACTGCCACTTCTAGCTGCCTGGGGCCCAGGCTGTCGATTGGGTCGGGCCCCGAAGCCGACACTTAATCCCAGATGGCTGGGCTCCTGGCTGAAAAAAAGTCCTTAAGCCGAGTCATGGTTGCGGAGGCCTCCGCTCCAGCCGAGCCTTGGGCTTAATTTCGGAGGTCGGCCGCAGAGGCCTCACTTACGGCAGCTGTGGATGGCCACCACTGGGGCTTTACGGTGGTCGCTTCGGGGAGGTGTCTGGGGCACTTTGAGGTCTCCGCTGTCACTTCTGTGTGGTCGTCTGCTCCAGAGAGGTGCTGGTCGGAATGGGCGTGTCTCCAAGCACTCCGGCACGGTAGCAGACCGCGGGTCTCTGAGAACGTGGTGGGCCTCGCTAGTCAGGTCCAGGTGCGGTCCGGAGTTTAAGAAGCAGTTCTGGCGCGGTGGTCTCCAGCTGGGTCAGTAGCTTCGCCAGGGTGTTGTTGATCTTGATCTTGCTAGATTGGAGGTTTAGAAGGGTTTCTCAGGTATAGGATAGTGGAGAGGGCAGTTTGCTCGGGAGAGCTCACGCAAAGTCGCCAGTTACCAGCGCCATCTTTAATGGAAATCCTTAAATGCCATCTTTTACTATTATAGATTTTACGATAAATTCTGGTATCTTCCTCAACAATGGTAGTAGACTTACAATTTTGTGATTTCCTGTTTTCTCCTCCTTCACCTCCTGTATTTAAATTAAGTGTACATATTTGCTACCCACCAGACAGTTGGATCTCCTTCAAGGCTTACTAAATTTTGGAGGATGACCACAAGTGCACTGTTTCTAGGCAACTTCCTTCAGTACTCTGGGGAGTGCATTAACAGGCACCGGTAGAAAATCCATTCCAAGATGCCAAGAAAACCTGAATTTCGGAAGGTTAAGAACATTTGTGTGGAGAACAAGGATTCCAGGATTCCGTGAAACAAAGGACCCACGTGGTCCTAATGTCCCTCTGATTCAGCACTGTAGCTCTGAGATCATCGATTTTATTCACCAGAAACTGCACATTAGCCAGCAAGATACAGGTTTCCCCCGCCATCTGAAGGTAGAGCGTTCCTATGAAACGGTTCGTAAGCCAAAATGTTGTAAAGTGAAGAAGCAATTACCATTTATTTATATGGGAAAATTTTGTGAGTGTTTGCAGACCCAAAAATAACCTACCAAATCATGCCAAATAACACATAAAACCTAACAGTAACATATAGTAAAGGCAGGAATGATATGATAAATACACAGCGTATATAAAGTAGAAATACTTCTCTACAACGATTGCCTGCACAGATCTCCGTAGCGAAAATCTCATGCAAGCGCTCTCGGCATAAACGCGCTCTCCAGTAACCTTTAAACTATGAAGCTGCCAAATCTACCAAATAACACGTAAAAATACGCAGCCTATATAAAGTAGAAATAATGTATGTACAGTGTAGTATCACTTACTGGAATTGGGAAAACAGCGCCGAGCACACTGATGATGGTGTGTTAGGCTGAGTCGTTGCAGGTTGGGGTGGTGCAGTGGCCCCTACCCTCCGGGCCGCTGACCCGATACATTGCCGCGAAGAACACAGCGGTAGCCGGGAGGCACACAGCACATCTTTAAGAAAAAAGCCGAAATAAACATGCTAATTAATTACATGCCAGGCAGCACCTAATTAATTAGCATGATTATTTCGGCTTTTTTCTTAAAGATGTGCTGTGTGCCTCCCGGCTACCGCTGTGCTCTCCGCAAATCGGTACAGTATCTGTCCGGGGCTCGGGTCTTGAGGTGGTGGGACACAGGGGTGTCATCTCATCGATCAGGGCAGGCAGCTCATCTTCTCCTATGACTGCCTGCCTCGATGTCGAAGGTCGAGGTTCGTCGTCTGCTGTGGCTGATGTGGAATGCTTGCTTGACTACTGAGCCTCACGCATTTTTCTATCATACAGTTGTTTGTAAGCACTCAAACCATCCTGCAAATATCCCCTAAACCTAAGTACCCTTTCAAAATTAAAGTCGTGCTTTATCATTGCAGCAAAAATCTCACACAGTTGCTTCACTTTCGCTACTGCATTCGGTTTCGATTGTTAGCCTTTCCTCTTCCAATTGCATCAGCTTTTCATCAGTTCTTGGTCATGGGATGCCAAAACCTCTTCAACATCATCTTCGTCAGCTTCCACAAGCCAAGCTCACTTTGTCCTTGCTTCGTTCACCACGATCGAAACGCTTAATTATGTCTAGTTTTACGCTAGGTGTAACACCCTTACGCTTTCAGGCTTTTCCGACACCTTAGAACTCATCTTGCTAACGGCTGCTCAATGTAACATGTTTAAGCAATGCCGTTCCGAATCTGGGGGAGAGCGGCTTCTTGGGGCGCACGCTGCCTTTCTTCGTAACTGTGAAAACACCTTCTGAAAGCGAAAACAGGGTACTAATGTAGGTCTTTCGTAACAGTGAGGTTTCGTAAAGCGAACGTTTGAAAAGCGGGGGACACCTGTAACGTAAAATTACTCTATATTCCTAATTTTATTCACAAGTCGGTAAATGTTCCTTTTGTGGCAAAAAGGAAAATCAAAAGTATGTTATGCTTAAAGTATTTTGTATGTGACCTATCAGTTTGGTTAGGGTCTTTTTATTTCTCCTCTTTTAGTCTACACTGGCATGTTAGTCCATTCTTGGCATCCTCCTTCTCTGCTTTTCATTAGTGGTGGAGGCTCAGCTGAAACAGTATCAAAGCACTATTTTTTAAAATCACATAGCAAGAATGGTTCATCTCAGTTAATTAGGAATCATCAGTAGAATCCTGGCAGTTCCAAATATCAGGCACAGAGAGCATAATAACTTCTTTTCTAACACAATCTCAACAAACCTACTTGAAATGAATATTCTTGGAACTAGCATTGTGCAGGTCCTTCTGTTTGGATATAAATTTTTTACATATCCCACCTTGTGTATAAAGTGCATATGTATACTACAGCTCATTGCAGCAAAGCTGTCAACATTGCTTGAAGTTTGAACTCACAATGGAATACTCTGAATATCTCTGTGTATATACAATGTAATTCAATGTTACAAGTAGCCCAAGGTACAAGTTACTTTGAAATTGTGTACATCTGGAATCCATAGCACCAAAAACATGAGTCTGAGTGTCTAATCTAAAGCTTTTAAACATAATACTTATGATATTCATTTAAAAAAAATTTTTCTCGAAAAAGCCCATTAGAAAAACTCCCAAAGTCCGACTGAACTTGAGACTGGTTTCAAAAGTACATAGATCACACACAAACATTTCAAGACCTGCTGAATTGAAAAGTGAAGCTCAGGCCTACACTGCAAAGGGCTGTAACTTAACTCACTGACAGAGGCAGACTGCCCCTTTCATACTGAATAGAGCACAATGTGATCCTTAATGCTAGAATGTTGGAGAGTTTCACTTCTACTCAATAGACAGTGACTTTGATAAAAAGGTTTGAGAGCTTGGTCTTCAAAGACTCAAAGAATCAAAAGACTCTGTCTGTTAAGGACTGTACTGGTGCATTGCATTTAATGGCCAAGTTCATCAGCTATGTCTACTTTCTCTAAGATATGCAAAAAGATCCAAGTTTTTCAGGGTCTCCCCTAAACTATATCACCAGGATGTGGTGTTGTTGTCCAGCAGGAAGAAGTTTGCTTAGAAAGTATCATTGACATACATCTATTGTTTACGGAGCAGTGCAGTGCAATACTTAAAAAAAAAGAAGCAATCCAAGTTACAATAAGAAATATATTTTGAAAATCCTTGCAAAAAGAGTGCAAAATAGTGAGGTAGTGTTCATGGATTCATAGCCCATTCAGAAGTCTGATAGTGGAGAGGAAAAAGCTGTTCCTAAAATGTTGAATGTATGTCTTCAGGCTCCTGTAGCTCTGTGGTAAACCATATACATGTGGTAACTGGGTTAACTGTCTGGACTCGCCCCCCTGCTGACTGCTCCTGTGGCTCCTCCCACAGACCCCTGAATAAAGGTGATTTCGCCTTGCTCCTCCCCCTCAGCCCGGGGGCAGACACTCAGCATGGAGGTCACGTCTTACTGCGAATAAAAGCCTTTCAGTATTTACCCTACTTCAGTCTTTTGGAATTATTGAAGGAGCTTCAAGCTCCTCCTCTTGCTTCTGCAGTGGAGATAGCAGAATGTGAACAGTTAAACTTAATGCTGTAGTTTAAATCTGCTTAAAAAGTGAGTTCTCCTAGTGTTGGTTGTTAACTACTTCTATAAGCACAGCATGTGTACAGTAGAAAAGCAATATCCACCTACTGTGATTCAATGTTCAGTCTGTGTTAACTAGTCCCTGCTGGTATAACAGAAGTATGTTAACTGCAGTAATACAGACTTACCTTCCTTGACTTCCTGACCAACAGACTTCAATCAGTAAAGACAAGCAGCAACACCTCCAACACGTATATCCTCAGGAATGGTGTTTCCCAGGTCTGTGTCCACATTCCAGATTTACTCTCCATACTTTTCATGACAGCATGGCCGGATTCTGATCTAATTCCATCCACAGGCCGAACCTCCACAGCCTCCTGAAGAAGAGGAGCGCATGTTGTGTTTTCTTCACAATAATATTTATATGATGGATAGTCTCAATCTGAGGAAAGACATCCTTGCCATAGAGGGAGTACAAAGAAGGTTCACCAGATTGATTCCTGGGATGGCAGGACTTTCATATGATGAAAGACTGGATCAACTAGGCTTATACTCGCTGGAATTTAGAAGATTGAGGGGGGATCTTATTGAAACATATAAAATCCTAAAGGGATTGGATAGGCTAGATGCAGAAAGATTGTTCCCAATGTTGGGGAAGTCCAGAACGAGGGGTCACAGTTTGAAGATAAAGAGGAAGCCTTTTAGGACCGAGATTAGGAAAAACTTCTTCACACAGAGAGTGGTGAATCTGTGGAATTCTCTGCCACAGGAAACAGTTGAGGCCAGTTCATTGGCTATATTTAAGAGGGAGTTAGATATGACCCTTGTGGCTAAAGGGATTAGGGGGTATGGAGGGAAGGCTGGTACAGGGTTCTGAGTTGGATGATCAGCCATGATCATACTGAATGGTGGTGCAGGCTCGAAGGGCCGAATGGCCTACTCCTGCACCTATTTTCTATGTTTCTAAAGAAATCTAAGATATCCCCATTGCCACTTACCAGTTTTTATAGGTACACCTTATAAAGTATTCTACTTGGATGATTCATGGTGTGGTGTGGCACTGGCTCTGTGCAAGATGACAGGAAACTGCAGGAATTTATGGATACTGCTCAGCACATCATGAGAAGCAGCCTCCTCATCATGGACTCTGTATCTACATCTTGTTACCTTATTAAAGAAGAAAACATAATCAAGTACTCCTTTTATTCTGGGCATTCTCTCTTCTTCCCCTCTGCTTATTGAGCAGAAGATACAAACGTCCAGAAACAGATACCACCAAGCTCAAGGACGGCCTCTATTCCACTGTTATTAGTCAATTGAATAGACCTTTCGTAGGATGAGATGGATACTTGTCCTCATGATTTACCTCATCATGACCTTGTATCTTGTTGTCTGCATGCACTGCACTTTCTCTCTAAATATAGCACTTTATTCTGCATTCTAATATTGCTTTGCCCTTGTACTACCTCAACGTACTGCTGTGATGAAATGATACAGATGAATGGCATGTAAAACAAAGTTTTTCCTGTGTTTCAGCTCAGTATATATGGCTATACAAATCAATTTACCAAGTTAGCACCACAGATCTCCAAAAGGAAGCTTGTTGAAGTCTTCATAATTAAGTAAACTCCTCAAGTAACGAAAGGAAGTTAACAAACATTAATCATTTCTTCCATCTATTTATTGCTATAACTTCCAAGCTTAATTTTCCTTAGATATCAAATAGTAATTTCCCAGAATTTTGTTTACTCTATAATTTCACCTTTCACAGGAGTTATTTGTGGAGAGTGAAACCAATTAGGCATTGTGGCCATTTCATAGGTAGGACATATTGGGTAGAGCAGTTGGCCTTTTTATATCTATTTCTGTGTCTACAGCTTGTGTTTGCACTCTGGATTAGAAATTGAAAACCCAGCCAGTGTTTCTACTGCTGATTGCTACCTTGACATCTGATGTTGGATGTCAGAACAGAAGTTCTCAAAGGCAGCCAATACTATTTATGAAGAATTATTCAGTAAACCTCTAGAGGATATTCACTACTGACATGGCACTGCATTTGCTAGACCTAGGTCATGTGCTTCTATCTGTTTGAAAGGTTTGTTTGATCAAGTAATTATTAACTTATTTCCACTGGGGACTTATCTCTGTTAATTTAGATAGTGAAAATGGATAAAACCTTGAGATGTCATATGTCATAACATAAACAGAACAAAGTTTCAAAGCAATAATGCCTCAGAGTTCAGGGGATATTGACAAACAGCTCTTTGCTTCATGAGCATCATCTTGAATATCAAATATACTGTTACTTGCCTAAGATGACGTGCTATCTGTAAAATGTGCAGACCCATGAATCATCTTACACCTTCATTCTGCTGCAGCCTTGACTTCTACAGCTACGCTTTATTATGTGGAAAGGGACAGTGGCATTGCTGCCAGGTGTGAAACAAGTTATCCCCTGATGTGACTTTTGAAGATGTTTCCACAAAGGATGCGTGATCAATGATTCTTATTCAAGTTGAAATTCAAGTTTATTGTCATTCAATCATATATATGTATACAGCTAAACAAAGCATAGTTCCTCTGGGGCCAATATGCAAAACACTTAACGTATAGTCACCAATGATCCAGCACATACAATCAGAAAATAATATTACTGCAAGTCCCTGAATGGGACATCTAAGATTGACTTTTTAGAAAATAGTCAAAATGCATTCAAATCTCTAGCATTTTGTGTTGCTTTGGATTTCCAGAATCTGCAGATTTTCTCATCTTTAAGAATGCATTTATATTTTTAATGCCAAATTTACTTCCTGCTACATTCCCTACTGACCTCACCCTCACTTTCAATATCTACATCACTGTTCTCATGGAAATCACCAAGGAACTGTATGCCTTATCTACTAGTCAACCTGTCCAGTTACGTTCCCATGGTGTTGTCCTCAATTGACTGCAAAGTGATGGAAGGGTATTCATTCTCACTAATAACCTCTCCTCAGTTGCCACTGTACTTTCCATATTGCTTCAGATTTCTTAGCAGCCATGGTGCAATCCTGGGTAAAAATTCAATATCAGGAAAGGAGGTGACAAAGCAGCCTCTGGCAGATGATGATATCAAGCAGCTCTGGTAAATTTGAAGTTAAATTGGAATCAGCAGGGAAGCAATACACAAAACAAGATGATTGTAGTTGTTGGGAGCCAGTTATCTCAGCACAGAACATAGCTGCTATAGTTCCACATGATATTGTCTGAGGCCAAACAACTTACAAATGCTTTTCATCCAAAATTAAGCTAAAAGTGGGAATGTTCGCAGATTATTGTAAATTTCTAAGGAGGCAGACAACCTTCTGTGCTGCAAATTTCAATGACTCCATGATTGCTTGTGCTTGCAGGCAGCAAGATCTGGACAAGGCAAGAAATCATGGCATACAAAAATCAGGAAATGACATCTCCAGCAAAGGCTTACTACTTTATAGTGTGCTTCAGCATTACCAGCTACTCCATCATCCAAACTGAGGCATTACTTTCAGACAAGAACTAAAGTGGACAAACCATATTAATGATGTGGCCACAAAAACAGGTCTTTTAACTTCCCAGTGCCCTTCTACCATCAACAAGGTGCAAGTCAGAAAAATACACAAGTGCTTTCCAGTATCCTAAATGAGCAGCATCAGCGAAATTCCATTTAGAACAAAGCAGCCTGATGGCTGACATCACTTTCACTTCATTAATATTAATATTATTTCTCTTCATTATTGGATACCCTAAAGACAATTTATATTGTCACTGTAACATATCAACACTGTACCAGTAATAACAACTCTCAAACATGTCAAGTGCAGTCAGCCGTCTGGAAAAACCTGGGCAACAGAGGCATTGGCTGGAACCAAGAAATTCGATGTTCTCACATGAAATAAGCTGTTAATCCTATGCTATTCCCTGTCAAAGTTTTCTGCCATACTGTACCTTAGATGTACCTTCAAAATAGCAATTGCGAGTGTTCAAAAACAAAAATGCACAACCCACCTGCTGATGGACGATTAAGAATGGGCACTAAATGGTGACTTTAGCAGCAATGCCCATATCCCATTAATGTATTAAAAGAGTCGGAGTAATCCACTGCAAGAACATAAAGTCACATCGTAACTTATGTTGGCGCCAATTGTCCCTCAGTCTTCTCGCATTCTGATACCCATCCAGAATGTAAGTGAATAGACTTTCAAAGGATTAATCTCAAATTATTATCAGAAACATCCTGTAATTTAAATGGTATTAATGTAGAAATACATTATTTGTTATCTGATCTGTAGCACATCCTAGCCTGGGTTCCATCCTTTATGTATCAGGCATTTAAAAGCTTTCAGATATTAGTGTTGCTAATGCTAGCAGAATTTGATAACGGTCAAGGTTTGCACTCTGTCCCATTAAGCCCTCAGGGATATTTCAATAATGAATGTTCAGATATTAAAATGTCAACAAAATCACTTGAATAATAAAAAAGAAAGGATTATATTTCAGGGAGATTTTATGTAACACGTTTTAATGCTGCTTCAATTGAACTGTGCAGCATTTCAATAAAGAGGAAAAATACAGCCAGTAGCTAAACATTTTCTCAGAATTTTTCAGAACTTGGAAAATATATTTTAATTATTGAAAAGATGAACGCTAAATTAACTGCAACTTCTTGTCTTATTTGCAGTTTTCTTGCCTTCCTACAGTAGCATGTGATCATTTTCAGTCCCTAATTTATTTTACATAGTGAAGTATTGCCTCTTTCATTGTGTGAAGTCCCACAGTACAATGTCCATAATACTCCTCATAAATGTTTACTAATAACATTGCTCCCTGCAGTCAGGTAATATTACCAGAAAATGAAAAATATACTGAAACCACGTTACTTTTATTTAACTTTTTTTTTCAATTGCATCTCTGCACAATGGTGGGAAGTATTTTATATCTTTTTAATACAATATTGATAAAGGGCCCTGCATTACAGAATGGAAGGGTTTGAATTGTAGTCATGGTGTGAGGCTCAATTCAGGATAAACTAAAACATTCATATGGCACCATGAAATACTGTGATATTGCATCTGTAGGGGCCAATCAGGTTCATTGAGTAAAAATGAAGGGAAAAGGTCAAAGAGTGGACTTCCTAGATATTAATTGAAACTTGGGAAGGTATAGCAAAATGGTCATTTACTGAAAGGATTTGGAAGCTAGACATAAATAGAACTATAAATATAACTCTGTACTCCCAACACACCCATTTCCTCCATTCTTTCGGTACTAGTTCAATAGTAATGACAGCCTGCATTTGTGTAACACACTGAAAGCAGCAGCACACACCAGGCATTTGACAGGACTGTTAGTAAACAAAATTCAACACCAAATATACAAGATGAAAG
Source organism: Mobula hypostoma (assembly GCF_963921235.1). Lineage (NCBI taxonomy): Eukaryota > Metazoa > Chordata > Chondrichthyes > Myliobatiformes > Myliobatidae > Mobula > Mobula hypostoma. The sequence goes on along the minus strand of NC_086097.1, from coordinate 153,452,445 downwards.
GGGAGTTGAGAGATAAATTGCAGGAGGTATCCCATAAGAAGAGAGGTAAAGAAGCAAAGTGACATGACAAAGGCATGCCAAAACTCAGACAGCAATGGTGGAGCAATTAAGGTAAGAGATGTACAAAATCATAAAACTGGAGGAGCATAGTGTTTCTTGGGGATTGTAGTGCTTGATAATTAGACAGGAATGAACAGGGGCAAGACTATGCTGGTAATTAAACATTAAGATTGAAAGGTCAACATGGTATCATTTGTCACATAAGAGGCCAATGCAAATCAATAGATAAAGGACTTCTGAGCAAACAGAATCTTGAAGATACATGTTATGAATAGAGGGCATGGGCTTGATAATTGAATAATATAACGAAAACTATGTGCTGATGTGGAGAATGCAGGTCAACAAAGAGTGCCTGATTTTAGCAGCTCCATTTCTGAAGCATCTCCTTTTTTGTGCGAAATGGTGTAAAAGGGCATCCATGGTCATTTGTAAAGGAGTTCTCTCAGTTATTTCAAAAATTTTCAGAAGTGCATATAGAGATTATGAAACATAATGAATATTTAAGCACTTCTGGTGAAGGAAAACAGGAAGGATCTCCCCATTCTTTTCACTTCCGCAGGCAAGTACAACTGCAGATGGAAATCCAAATTCCATATGAAAACACAAGGGAAGTATGCCAGTTGAGAGCATGAATACCATCTGCAAATAGACGTGGAACAAAGGTAATGTGCCTAAGGTTTGGCCAAGTTTTTAGATACACAGCAAGGAAGCTATCACTGTATTGGAGAGCTGAAGAACTACTAACCTCATCTGCCTTTGCAGCAGAATCATGTTGGCAATATGAAGCCAAATCACTTCTCACAAGAAGGAGCAGATGGTGAAAGACTGAGTTGGCTTCAGTACAAGAAGACATACTAAATAGAAGATTTTTCTTTTAACACCCTGCATGATTCCTAAAATCTACCAAGAAATCCAAGGGAAAGAAGTATATCATATTTTAATCAAATTACTGTGAGATGCTAATATTCCAACAGAATACTGAGCTTGAAACCAAAAGTTATCAGAGCGTTTTATGATTATTTTGCAAAATATATAACAAAAGTTCTTACATATACCCAGGCCCATCCTCCTTCATTGTCCCTCCAGTACAGATGGTCAATGAATGCCAAGTCAGCAACAATAGAAAAGACTATCAGAAAGTATCAGTCTTGACCCTTGTTACTCCAGGGACCTACTGAAGTGCAGAAAAGTGATCTGACCAGGAATATTCATGTAAGACTCACTTTTCCATGAGTTATAACATCCGTAGAATCCTGCAGAACCATACTTTGGTCGAGAACGATCAATTCTTTTTCTGTCTAATTTCTGGCACTGTTGCAAGGTGGGCGTTGATGGCGGACCAAAATGCAAGACACAAACACGGAAGAATAGGAACAGGACTAGGGTTATTGAGATAGCAAGGTGAGTCAGGAAGAAACGACGCTGGACAGGGACACAGACCCTGGACGAAACTAGGATTCAGGGCCTGGGCAAGGACTTGGACTAGAAACACAGGACCCGGACGTGGAACTAGGAATGAGGAGCCTGGACTAGGAACACAGAACTCCGGAACCAGAGCCTGGACAAGGAACCTGGGTCTTGGTTGGGACTTGGAACTGGAACCCGGATCTAGGCTAGGACTAGGGACTAGGATCTAGGATCTTGGCAAGGACAGAACATGGCTATAGGACAGGACGAAATACTCCAGCACAGGATGAGGAATCTCCAGCACCGGGCTGGGTGAGGAACCCCTGGGCTGAGAGAGGAACATGGACTGGAAGAGGTACCAGAACTGAATGAGGACACGAAGCTCAGACTTGGACAGGGCTGGAACATGGTGCCTGGACTTGGACTTGGAGCACCAGAACACAGAGCCTTGGGCCTGAGCACCAGAACACAGAGCACAGAGCCAGGACTTCTCCTTGAGAACAGGACGTAGGGCCGGGACTCGTACATGGGACACAGAACCAGGACCTCTCATTGGGAACACAACTCAGGGCTGGAGCCTTACACAGAGTCAGAACCCCTCCTTGGGAACAGGACCTAGGACTGGGACTTTTTTTGACACGGACGCTAAACATGGGGACACAAAGAAACAGTTCCAAACTCAGCGATAGATAGTTCCTTATCTTGGCGTGTCAAGGCTCCAGTCTCACTCCGGCAGTTGAACTTGACAGGGATACTGATGAGGTTGCAGGCAAAGGTTACAGATGCCGATCTTCTAGGTGTGGGTTCTGACAGGGACTGAGACGAGGAATGATGGGGTTTCCGCTGGGGCTGGGGATTGAGATGGGGAGGGGAAGGGAGAGAGAGAAGACAGTCCAGCAACCAATCCTTGGTTTGCAGAGGTATTTATGTGCCACCCCGAAATGAGAATCAGGTGCCTCAGTGGAACCAGGGAAAACCGGAAAACCTGGAATAGGGATTGATGGACCGGACCATGAACTGGAATGTGGACTTCATGGACCGGACCATGACAGGTGTCCCAAAGCCAGCAATGAAAGCTTTTCTGTATCTCTTTTGTACTTACAAGCTCATCCTCAAAAACTACAATTGTTTTCACAATATTGTTACCCCTTGACTGCATTCATTACTCTTTCTGTCATCAAATAAAATATGCTAAGCTGCTTCACTCATCTCAAAACATTTTAAATTAATTAATCTGCTCTCACCTTTTATGCATGGGACAAGCAAACCATCCCATTCCACAGGCACCAACACTAATTGAAGACCAAAGGTGTTTGTTGTTGGCTTTCAGCTCAAGTTGGTTGAAATATTAAAGTGAAGAAATGGTGTTCCAACTTTACCTAGCCTTAGTCAAACAGCATCTGAACTACTGCATTTAGCTTTGTGCAATGTTTTAACAGAATGATAAAGACAGAATAGAATCAGAGAAACAGACTCTTTTGGTCCATCTCAACCATGCTGTCCTTTATTCCTATCTGCACAAAACCAGATTCCTCAGAACTGTGCAGGGGTTTAAGATTAAGCTGAAAGAAAACACACTGAAACAAGAATTTGTTCATTAGTCCAGGTTAGACAATATTACAAAACAACTGGCCAAAAGAGAAGGGAGGCAATATTGTCAGTCAAGGAAGATATCTAATCATGACATATAGGCTGTGGATAGTAATGAAGAATTGGCTTGGCTTGAAATCATGAATAGCAGAGGGAAAGAAGACACAATAGTCCCCAAAATGTGACCCCTCAATGGGATGGAGCATAAATTGGAATAATCTCAGGCATATTTTAAATGAACTGCATTTGTATAGGGGATGAGAATCAGGTTTAATATTATTGGCATATGAGGTAAAAGTTTGTTGTCTTGCAGCAGCAGTACTTGCAATACATAATAAAAAACACATGAATTTCCCTCTGCTATTTAAATTAAATAAGTGGTGCACGGTCTGGGTGATAGTGGTCCTTATTGATGGATACCACCTTTCTGAGGCAATGCCTTTTGAAAATGTCATTGATCATGGAGATTACATTAGATTAGATTAGATTATGAGGACATGCAGTCCTCTTTTATTGTCATTTAGTGATGCATGCATTAAGAAATGTTACAATGTTCCTCCAGAATGATATCACAGAAACACAAGACAAACCGACTGAAAAACTGACAAAAACCACAGAATTATAACATATAGTTACAACAGTGCAAAGCAATACCGTAATTTCATGAAGAACAGACCATGGGCATGGTAAAAAAACGTCTCAAAGTCTCTCAAAAGTCCTATCATCTCACGCAGATGGTAGAAGGAAGAAAAAAAAACTCTCCCTGCCATGAGCTTCCAGCGCCGCAAACTTGCCGATGCAGCATCCTGGAAGCACCCGACCACAGCCGACTCTTGAGTCCGTCCGAAAACTTTGAGCACCATCTCTGCCGAGCGCTTCAACCCCAGCCCCGGCAAAAGGCAATAGGCAAAGCCGAGGATTCAGGGCCTTCCCCTCAGGAGATTCTCGATCGCGCAGTAGCAGCGGCAGTGAAGCAGGCATTCCAGAAGTTTCTTCAGGTGTTCCTCTGTGCTTCTCACATCCGTATCCATCAAATCAGGATTGCGCATGGCCCCTAGTTAACACATACGATTTCATTTCGGAGCGGCCGCGCGCACTGCGTCGTGCCGCCATCTTCTCCTCCCCCTCACTGATGGCTGAGTTTGCAACTCTCTGCAGCTTTTTCTGATCCCATGCAGAGGCCCTCCATACCAATCAGTTAGAATGCTGTCCATGGTGCATCTGTGCAAATTTTACAGTGTCTTTGGTGACATACCAGATCTCCTGAAGCTCCTAATGAGTTGCCTTCATGTCTTCTTTGTATTGCATCAATATGTTGGGCCCATATATTGATTATTCTGTTAAAGTATTGCATGAAGCTAGTTGCAGTAGTTCAGGTGGTGAATGACTAAGACTAGGAAAATCTGAAGCATCGCTTCTTCACTTTAATATTTCAACCAACCTGAGATAAAAATCAACAGCAAATGCCTTTGGTCTTCAATAGTGTGAAACTGCTCACAGTATCCACCGCTAATTCCTCAAGAAGGACTGGTGTGTTTCCTTATATTCCCCTTCCTGAAGTCCACAATCAAGTCCTTGGTCTTACTGAAGTTAAGTGCAAGGTTGATGTTGTGACACCACTCGACTAGCTGCTCTATCTCGCTCCTGTACGTCTCCTTGTCACCATCTGAAATTCAGCCAACAATAATTGTGTTGTCAGCAAAATTATGAATGATGTTTGAGCAGTACCCAGCCACATGGTCATAGGTGTAGACAGAGTAGAGCAGCAGACTAAGCATGCATCCTTCAGGTGTGCCGTTGTTGATTGTCAATGAAGAGGAGATGTTATTTCCAATCCACACTAACTGCGCTCTCCTGATGAGGAAGTCAAGGATCCGGCTGCAGAGGCCCACGTTTTGGAGCCTGTTGATAAGAACTGAGGGCATAGTTGTGTTGAATACAGAACTGTAATCAATAAACAGAAGCCTGACAAGGGTATTGCTACTGTCCTGGTGGTGCAAGGCCTAGTGGAGAGCCAGTGAGACTGCATCCACTGTAGACCTAGAAGTTTGTCAAGGTTTTAGATGTCATTCCAAATCTTCAAAAACTCCCAAGAAAGTAGAGGTGCTGCATTTCTTTCCTCATAATTGCACATATATGCTGGGCCCACAACAGTTCCTCAGAAATTATAACCTCAAGGAATTTAAAGTTCCTGACCCTCTCCACCTCTGATCCTTCAATGAATGCTGGCTTATGAACCTCTAGTTTCCTCCTCCTAAAGTCAATCACCAGTCCTTGGTTTGTTGCTGTGGTACCACTCAGCCAGATTTTCAATCTCCCTTCTATATGCTGATTTGTCACCACCTTTGACTCGGCCTATGATGGCAGTGTCATCAGAAAACTTGAAAATGGCTTTGGAACTGTGCTTAACCACAGTCATGAGTATAAAGCAAGTAGAGCAGGGGTCTAAGGACACAGGCCTGTGGTGTACCTGTGCTGATGGAGATTGTGGAAATAGGTGTTGTTGCCTATCTAAACTGACTAGGGTCTACAAGTGAGGAAATCGAGGATCCAATTGTACAAGGAGGTATAGAGGCCAAGGTCTTTAAGCTCATTGAATAGATTTGAGGAGATTATAGTATTGAGTGCTGAGCTGTAGTTGATAAAAAGCATCCACATGCTTGCATCTTTGCTCTCCAGATGTTCCAGGGTTGAGTGAAGAGCCAATGAGAACCCTTAGAAGGCAGTGGAGGCCAATTCTCTTGATGCTTTCAGGAAAGAGTTAGATAGAGCTCTTAAAGATTACGGAGTCAAGGGATATGGGGAGAAGGCAGGAACGGGGTACTGATTGTGGATGATCAGCCATGATCACAGTGAATGGCGGTGCTGGCTTGAAGGGCCGAATGGCCTACTCCTGCACCTATTGTCTATTGAGATGGCATCAATTGCGGACCTTTTGCTCTGGTAGGCAAATTGGAGCAGATGCAAGTCTGTTGTCAGGCAAGGGTTGATATGTTTCATCACCAATCTCTCAACATACTTCATCACCATGGATGTACAGTTAATGCAACTGGACAATAGTCATTGAGACAGGATACCATATTCTTCTTAGGCACATTTGCTATCAAACATATTGTCAGGAAAGAGAACTGCAAGTTGTAGTGCTGCTGTTGAAACAAGTGATTCCTGATTACAGTGGGAGCCCTTGCCTTTTGTGGTCAATAGACCTTTCCAGGAAAACAAGTGTCATAAGAGTACAGTTAAGAAGTGGCCCTGCATTTGTCAGATTGAGAATTCTGTTCAAACGTTATTGCTTTATCTTGCTGCTTTTTGTTAGTCAGTGGGAAATGCTGCAAGTGTTAGCTCAAACATGACAGGACATGGCCTCTTATTGATTAAGTGTGTATTGTTGCAAGCCAATATTTTTTTCTCTTTCTCTGTTAGTGAGATTGTAGTGGTATTGCTGAGTGTAATGGCAGAGTCGATGCCTGCAACTTCCTCAAAAGATTTCAATTTCCAGGTAGGTTAGACTGGTCAGGATGGAGAATCTGGGGTTCATTTGGAAATATAACAGGAATTATTCAACAATTATCAAAAGGCTTGAGAGAACCTTTATTCTTGCTGGAAGGGATAAATAAAATAGGGCTGAATGGATCTGTTTCAAAGATTTTTGAAGAAAAGAACAACTTATCCGCAAACAGGAATTCTGCAGCTGCTGGAAATTCAAGCAACACACATCAAAGTTGCTGGTGAACGCAGCAGGCCAGGCAGCATCTCTAGGAAGAGGTACAGTCGACGTTTCAGGCTGAGACCCTTCATCAGGACCTCAACACAACTTATCTGTAGTTATGTTGAAGTTGTACAGTATCAGATATTGGTGAGGCCTAATTTGGAGTACTGTATTATTTGCTTTTCTGGTCATCTAGCTACAGGAAAGATAGGAGTAAGATTGAAACAGTACAAAAAAGACTTACAAGGGCATTGCTGGGATTTGGGGATTTCAATTATAGGGAAAGATTGAATAGGTTAGTACTTCATGCCCAGGAGCCTAGGAGAATGAAGGAAAATTAGTTAGATGTACTGTATATAAAATTATGATGGCTATAGAAAGGGTAAATACAAGTAGCTTTATCCCACTCAGGTTAGGTGAGATTAAAACTAGGGGTCATGGTTTAAGAGTGATAGATGAAATATTTAAGGGGAACTTCTTCACTCAGAGAGTGGACCAGGTGTGGAACAAGCTGCCAGTGGAAGCGGTGGATACGGGTTTGATTTCAACATTTAAGAGAAATGTTTATTAGTATGTGGATGGGAGGGCTAAGTTCCAGGTGTGGGTCAATTTGACTTGACACAGTAACAATTCAGCGTGGATTAGATGGACCAAAGTTCCTGTTTCTCTGCTGTAGTGCTCTGTGACTATACTCTAAAAAGAAAAGATAACTATTTTGAAAGATTACCTAGTTACAAAATGTAAAATATATTTTATTATTTACACAAAAGTAAGGTCATGATATTTACTACATTACGAATGGAGCATAGGGTTTTATGGTGGCCATTCTTGACTTTGGTATATTCATCTCTTCATATGTGGGATGACGTTTGATGGTTTAGTTCAAGCAGTTTCAGAAATAATAATGCATTTAAACACTCTTTTTTCTCAACAGAGAGAACAAAGTTGGGTAAATTCTCTGTATATCACAGATGGGCTATTTTAACTTACTTTTGTATCAGGAGCAAGAAATATTGTTGTTTCTGCTACTTATTGGAATGATTTGGTCAGAGATTCAAAGTATCATCTCAAAGTACCCATAATGTCTGAGTTAGGAAGTTGAATTGCATGATGTATAAAGCAAATAGGCAAGCCAAACCCACGATTTCTTCAATGGCTATTAAAATTCCTTCCTTACACCTGGTAGCAAGGAATAAAAAGAGCATCAACCTTAATGCTTATAATACATTAGTTAGCTATGGTGCTGTGTGAATGTGATTTTCTTCATCACATTCCCAAAAATCAAACAGTGTCACTGGCTGTGCTATGTCTGAGGGTAAAATAGGCAGAACAAACGCCTTTACATGTGCAGTGAAGGAAGTACAGTGACTTACTGTGCATATTATTCACTTAGGAGTTTTGGACATCTGGTGTATCTGCAAAGAGGACTGAAGCAGAAATTAAAGGAGGCCACTGAGAGTATAATAAAAAAATTGTTATTTTTTTTGAGAAGAAATGTAACACAGAATCTGTGGATTCATTATACAGGTTGGCATCCAGTCCATTCACCATCCCAATTTTTCCTTTCTAATCAACTTTCCTTGCCTGCTTGACAAAGAAGAAACTAACTGTTCATTCTAACTAAGGTGTTTCTATTCAGTTATAATCAATAATTTCACATGTGTCAACCCTTGTCAAAAGCTATAGGAGCAGAATTAGGTCACTCAGGCCATCGAGACTGCCTTCGCATTCCATCATAGATGAATTACTAACTCTCTCAACCCCATTCTCCTGCCTTCTCTCCATAACCATTGATGCTCTGACTTACCAAAAACTAATCAACCTCAGCCTCAAATATACTCAATGACTTGGCCTCCATAGCCATCAGTGGCAAAGAATTCACAGATTCACTGCCCTCATATCTGTTCTTAATGGACATACCTCTATTCCAAGGCTATACTCTCTGGGAATAGAGTCACCACATTAGGAAACATCCTCTCCACATGTCACAGTGGAGGATGTTGGGAATGGACCCAAATGCAAGACACAGACACTGAAGTACTAGGAACCGGAACGGACGAAACTAAATGATGGGACAGGACGCAGATGAGGAGTGGGGACAGGAACACAGACTAGGCTAGGGGAGCAGGACCAGGACAAGGGAGTGGGAACAAGGAGCCTGGGCGTGAACTCCGGGCCAGAGACTCGACAAGGACCCAGAACTTGGGTCTTGACTCAGGCTTGGATCCCAAAACCAGGCGAAGACGTGATGAGGCTTGGGTTCCTGGAGACCAGGCGAAGACGTGATGAGGCTTGGGTTCCTGGAGACCAGGCGAAGACGTGATGAGGCTTGGGTTCCTGGAGACCAGGCGAAGACGTGATGAGGCTTGGGTTCTTGGAGGCTAGACGAGGACATGACAGGTCAAGGGTACTTTGAGGCAATTCCTGCCCAGGATGCAGGACTCCTGGGCAGGACAGGGAGAAATAAACCCAACCGCAGGGTCACAGCAAACAGCCTCGCTTACCCGACAGTGGCAAGGGACAGGAAGGGCCAGACACAACCACAGGGTAATGGCAAAAAGCCTGGCTTACCCAACAGAGGCAAGGGACAGGAAGACACAGAACCAACCACAGGGTAACAGCAAACAACCTGGCTTACCCAACAGAGGCAAGAGACAGAAAGGGACACAGCCAACCACAAGGTAACAGCAAACAGGCTGGCTTACCTGACAGAGACAAGGGACAGGAAGGGAGCTAGGTCCAGGGTGGCTCCAAGACTCGAGGCAGCCAGTAATCTCAGCAGGCTACAGAACAGCCAAATTCATATCTCGATGACTGCACTAGCCTACCACCAATGGGTTGCTCCAAGGGGAGACTGACAAGACAACCCTGTACCAATACTTGATCCTCGGGCCACTTATATTCCCAGCCCTAAGATGAGCATCAGGTGCTTATGGTTAAGTCCAACCGAAACCAGGGACAGCCGGAAGACCCGGAGTCCGGAGTCCGTGGACCCGACCGTGAACTGGAATATGGATTTCGGACCGGACTATGACACCACATCCAGTTTATCTTGACATAGAAACATAGAAACATAGAAAATAGGTGCAGGAGTAGGCCAATCGACCCTTCGAGCCTGCACCGCCATTCAGTATGATCATGGCTGATCATCCAACTCAGAACCCTGTACCAGCCTTCCCTCCATACCCCCGATCCCTTTAGCCACAAGGGCCATATCAAACTCCCTCTTAAATATAGCCAATGAACTGGCCTCAACTCTTTCCTGTGGCAGAGAATTCCACAGATTCACCACTCTCTGTGTGAAGAAGTTTTTCCTAATCTCGGTCCTAAAAGGCTTCCCCTTTATCCTCAAACTGTGACCCCTCGTTCTGGACTTCCCCAACATCGGGAACAATCTTCCTGCATCGAGCCTGTCCAATTCCTTTAGGATTTTATACGTTTCAATCAGATCCCTCCTCAATCTTCTAAATTCCAACGAGTATAAGCCTAGTTCATCCAGTCTTTCATCATATGAAAGTCCTGCCATCCCAGGAATCAATCTGGTGAACCTTCTTTGTACTCCCTCTATGGCAAGGATGTCTTTCCTCAGATTAGGGGACCAAAACTGCACACAATACTCCTGGTGTGGTCTCACCAAGGCCTTGTACAACTGCAGTAGTACCTCCCTGCTCCTGTACTGGAATCCTCTTGCTATAAATGCCAGCATACCATTCGCCTTTTTCACCGCCTGCTGTACCTGCATGCCCACTTTCAATGACTGGTGTATAATGACACCCAGGTCTCATTGCACCTCCCCTTTTCCTAATCGGCCACCATTCAGATAATAATCTGTTTTCCTATTTTTGCCACCAAAGTGGATAACTTCACATTTATCCACATTAAATTGCATCTGCCATGAATTTGCCCACTCACCTAACTTATCCAAGTCACCCTGCATCCTCTTAGCATCCTCCTCACAGCTAACACTGCCGCCCAGCTTCGTGTCATCCGCAAACTTGGAGATGCTGTATTTAATTCCCTCATCCAAGTCATTAATATATATTGTAAACAACTGGGGTCCCAGCACTGAGCCTTGCGGTACCCCACTAGTCACTGCCTGCCATTCTGAAAAGGTCCCGTTTATTCCCACTCTTTGCTTCCTGTCTGCCAACCAATTCTCTATCCACATCAATACCTTACCCCCAATACTGTGTGCTTTAAGTTTGCACACTAATCTCCTGTGTGGGACCTTGTCAAAAGCCTTTTGAAAATCCAAATATACCACATCCACTGGTTCTCCCCTATCTACTCTACTAGTTACATCCTCAAAAAATTCTATGAGATTCGTCAGACATGATTTTCCTTTCACAAATCCATTCTGACTTTGCCCAATGATTTCACCGCTTTCCAAATGTGCTGTTATCACATCTTTGATAACTGACTCTAGCAGTTTCCCCACCACCGATGTTAGGCTAACCGGTCTATAATTCCCCGGTTTCTCTCTCCCTCCTTTTTTAAAAAGCGGGGTTACATTAGCCACCCTCCAATCCTCAGGAACTAGTCCAGAATCTCAAGAGTTTTGAAAAATTATCACTAATGCATCCACTATTTCTTGGGCTACTTCCTTAAGTACTCTGGGATGCAGACCATCTGGCCCTGGGGATTTATCTGCCTTTAATCCCTTCAATTTACCTAACACCACTTCCCTACTAACATGTATTTCCCTCAGTTCCTCCATCTCACTGGACCCTCTGTCCCCTACTATTTCCGGAAGATTATTTATGTCCTCCTTAGTGAAGACAGAACCAAAGTAATTATTCAGTTGGTCTGCCATGTCCTTGCTCCCCATAATCAATTCACCTGTTTCTGTCTGTAGGGGACTACATTTGTCTTAACCAATCTTTTTCTTTTCACATATCTGTAAAAGCTTTTACAGTCAGTTTTTATGTTCCCTGCCAGTTTTCTCTCATAATCTTTTTTCCCCTTCCTAATTAAGCCCTTTGTCCTCCCCTGCTGAACTCTGAATTTCTCCCAGTCCTCAAGTGAGCCACTTTTTCTGGCTAATTTGTATGCTTCTTCTCTGGAATTGATACTATCCCTAATTTCCCTTGTCAGCCACGGGTGCACTACCTTCCTTGATTTATTCTTTTGCCAAACTGGGATGAACAATTGTTGTAGTTCATCCATGTGATCTTTAAATGCTTGCCATTGCATATCCACCGTCAACCCTTTAAGTGTCATTTGCCAGTCTATCTTAGCTAATTCACGTCTCATACCTTCAAAGTTACCCTTCTTTAAGTTCAGAACCTTTCTTTCTGAATTAACTATGTCACTCTCCATATTAATGAAGAATTCCACCATATTATGGTCACTCTTACCCAAGGGGCCTCTCACGACAAGATCGCTAATTAACCCTTCCTCATTGCTCAATACCCAGCCTAGAATAGCCTGCTCTCTAGTTGGTTCCTCGACATGTTGGTTCAAAATACCATCCCGCATACATTCCAAGAAATCCTCCTCCCCAGCACCCTTACCAATTTGGTTCACCCAGTCTACATGTAGATTGAAGTCACCCATTATAACTGCTGTTCCTTTATTGCACACATTTCTAATTTCCTGTTTAATACCATCCCCAACTTCACTACTACTGTTAGGTGGCCTGTACACAACTCCCACCAGCGTTTTCTGCCCCTTAGTGTTATGCAGCTCTACCCATATTGATTCCACATCCTCCCGGCTTATGTTCTTCCTTTCTATTGCGTTAATCTCCTCTCTAACCAGCAACACCACCCCACCTCCTTTTCTTTCAGGTCTATGCCTCCTGAATATTGAATATCCCTGAATGTTGAGCTCCCATCCTTGGTCACCCTGGAGCCATGTCTCTGTGATCCCGACTATATCATATTCATTAATAACAATCTGCACTTTTAATTCATCCACTTTGTTACGAATGCTCCTTGCATTGACACACAAAGCCTTCAGGTGCACTTTTACAACTCTCTTAGCCCTTATACAATTATGTGGAAAAGTGGCCCTTTCAATATTCAATAGGTTTCAATAAGATCTCACCTTATTCTTTTAAACTCCAGGGAATACAGGTCCAGAGCCATTAACAGCACCTCATACACTAACCCTTTCATTCCTACAATGATTCTTGTAAAACTCCTCTGGAGTCTCTCTGATGTTGGCACATCTTTTCTTAGATAAGGAGCGCAAAATTGCTCACACTACTCCAAATGTGGTTTAGCTAATGCCTTGTAAAGCCTCAACATCACATATTTGCTCTTGTTCAAAACCAAGTGTTCTAAACAATAAATAAATATTCTAGTCCTCTTGGATTGAATGCTAACATTACATTTGCCTTCCTTACCACCAATCCTGCAAGTTAACTTTTAGAGAATCCTACACGAGAACTCCTAAGTCCCTTTGCACCTCAGATTTTTGAATTTTCTCCCTATTTAGAAAATAATCTATGCCTTTATTCCTTCTGCCAAAGTGCATAACCATACAATTTCTTATTATATTCCACCTGTCACTTCTTGGACCATTATTTCAATCCGTCTAATTCCTTCGGCAAACTCCTTGCTTCCGCAATACTACCTGCCTCTCCACCTATCTTCATATCATTTGCAAACTTGGCCACAAAATCATCAGTTCCTTCATCCAAATAACTGACATATAATCTGAACAGAAGCTGTTCCAATATAGACCCCTGTGGAACACCACTAGTCACTGACCGCCAACCAGAATTTTTTAAAGTAAAATTTGAAAGCAACACTGTTTTAAGCAAAAATACAGACCTTGTTAGAAAAGATATATTAGACGATAAGATATAGGAGCAGAAGAATCATTCAATCATGTTGTGGTCGCCATTCAATCATGGGCTGATCCAATTCTTCCAGTCATCCCCACTCCCCTGCTTTCACCCCATACCCTTTGATCCCCTGGCTAATGAAGAGCCTATATCCTGGCTAATGAAGAATAAGGTGAAATCTTATTGTTTAAAACCAAGTGTTCTAAAGAAATAAATAAATAAATCTTCTAGTCCTGTTGAAATGAATGCTAACATTGCATTTGCCTTCCTTACCACCAAACTTGCAAGTTAACCTTTAGAGAATCCGACACAAGAACTCCCAAGTTATTGGAATCTTTGATCTGCATATATACTGGAGTGTATTGAAACCGATCAGGGAGCTGAAGTTTGGACAGAAAACAAAAGAGCTTGGGTTTCCTGGAATCTGTTGAATTTTGACTTCACTTTTTATCTATTTTGATCTTGAAAAGGCTGATTACATCCTGGGTGCATTCAAGTTGGAGGTCTTCAGAACAGAATATCAGACTAGTTTGCTAATGTTTTCCATACATGCTGCCTGGCTTGCTGAGTTCCTCAAATATTTTGTGTGTGTTGCTAATGTTAGTGGTTTCAATAGGTTTCAATAAGTAGATGTAATGTCAGAGAAATGTAGACAATATACATCCTGAAAAGTGGTGTGCATGAATTGACTATTTCTTATCAAAGTAAGGTGGGAGCTGTTATAATTTGTAACTCCAAAAAAGTATTCAAAAAAAACCCCACTGGAACTGGAAGATGTGGGTCTACTTTGTTTTTACTGTAAGTGAGGCATGCACTAAAGTTGTGGTGGTGTAATGACGTATGCCATTCATGTATTTTACATACAATCTGTAATAAATTATGTAAACAACAAAGAATTTAATCAAACAATATATTTACATTATCACTCAAACATTGAATACACAACAGTCTTTTCTGTATAGCTATGAACTCCAACTCAACATTGAATGCATCTTAACTGAAATATGTAACATATTGCTCTCTTGTGGGATAACATCTTTCCTGACCAGGGAGGACACTCTGCTTGGCAGGTGAGATGTGTGGCAGTAAAACAATCTCAGATTCTGGGACGTCTTGTGCTGTGTGGAACGAGCTTCCAGCAGAAGTGGTTGAGGCAGGTTCGATGTTGTTGTTTAAAGCTAAACTGGACAGCTATATGGACAGGAAAGGAATGGAGGGTTATGGGCTGAGTGCAGGTCAGTGGGATTAGGTGAGAGTAAGAGTTCAGCACGGACTAGAAAGGCAGAGATTGCCTGTTTCCGTGCTGTAATTGTTATATGGTTATATATGGTCTTCCATAGCAGTTTTAGGAGTTGACTCTGGGACTGTAGGAAGTGGCTCTGACAGCTCTGAATATCTTTCTTCTGGATGTGATAGCATCCCAAACAGTGCATAGCACGCTGCTCAATTCCAAGTCACCAGACAAAGCTTTGAACCAACACTTTCATTTTGATCATGTCTCGATGATCAATACGTAGCTGCTCCAAAACTTTAACTCTCAGCTTGGATGTACAAATCTCAATCCCTACATAAATTAACAAATCCTAAAATGAACCACAACTGTGATATGACATTTGGCATTGGGACATCCATTACCGCTTGAATTCTCTCAGCACACTTGTGTAAATTCTGTGCATCAGTGATGTGACTACAATAAGTGATGCTTGGTTTGAAAAATTCACACTTGTTGTGTTGTGTTCTGAGCACATAATCTTCTAACCTCTTTGAGATATTCTTTGTCATTTCTACTGGTAAAATGATGTCATCTAAGTAACACTAAGAGCCTGGGCAGTCTTGAAGGTCCTAATCTATAGCTTTTTGCAAGAGTGTAGTGCTACTCTAGAAATAATCCCATTATAGCGATAAAGACATTTATGAGTGTTTATGGTGAGAAACAATTTGGACTCCTCTACCATCTCCATCTGTAGGTAGGCATCAGCTAAGTCCACTTTGCTGCAGTGTTTCACTCCAGAAAGGTTTGCAAAGATATCCTCTACCTAGGACAGAGGGTAGTGAACTACTTTCAGTACTAGGTTGATGGTGACCTTAAAATCACCACATACCCTGACAGACCCATCCTTCTTGGCTATTGGGACCATTGGCATTGTCCATGGGCTTCACTGAACCTTGGAAGGAATTCCTTCAGCCTCCATGCAATCTAGCTCACTGGCTACTTTTGCATGGATGGTATAAGGAACTGGACAACCTTTGTAAATCATAGGTATGGCATTTTCATATAACACTATGAAAACCTTGATATGTTGTATTTTCCAATGCCATCCTTGAACACTATTGTGGCATCATCCAGTAACATTCTTAATTTGCTTTTAGTTGACTCTACTGCAAGGGATGTGGCATGCAAATGGTGGATGAATCTCAAGTTGTAGCTTGCTCAGTCAATCACGGAGCCACAGTGCTGGCACTCCTGTATTTACCAAACACAAGCCCATTGTGGCTTGCTGGTTGTTGAATTTCATTGTTACTAATGTCATACCCACAGGAATGATCTTTTCTCTGGTATAAGTTCTTAGTTGGATATCTGCAGGCTTCAGTTTAGTATCTTGGAAATGCTGCTCAACTCATTTTGTGGAATGACTGAAACAGCCAAGCCAATGTTCAATTCCATTTTAATTAATTTGCCATTTTCTTCTGGTATAAGCCATATTGCTTGCCTATTGTTAGTTTCACATTGTAAATGTCAAGGATACTCAGTCCTGTGTCACTCTCATCATTGTCAAATTTTTCATTAACAACATGTAGATTAGTGCTCTTTTAGAAACTGCAGCTTGACATTTATCTTTTTCTCTTCGCTGTGCAGTCCAATTATTTTTGTTTGACCAATGTAATCATTGTGTGTGTCCAACTTTATTGTGTTTTCTGCAAGTTTTGCCTTTAAACCATGGTCCAGTGTATGTGAGACCCTGCCACAACAGGAACACAAGTTGTTCATCCAGGCAGGTTTACGTTTAGAGATTGCAATTTTGTTCAAGTTTGCTCTCATTCCTGACAGCAAATCAATTACATTTCTGTATGGTGTTTCCATTGATACAATGATTTCAACTGCTGTTTTAAATGTGAGTTGTGCTTCAGTTAGGCACCGTTTTTGAATGCTTTCTGGTAAGATTGCCCAAACTAACTGATCTCTCAGTAAGCAGAGTACCCCATGGCCATTCTCTTCAATTCTAAGTATACCCTACTGGGGAGAGCTGTAGCTTCCCGGTCTCTGGCACTGAGTCTGGCACTGTGGCTCTGAAGGGAGGGAGAAAGAAGAAGGCCACAGTAGTGACAGGGGATTCCATAGTTAGAGGAGTAGACACTAGATTTTGTGGACACAATAGAGACACCAGGTTCCATGGTTAGGGATGCCTTAGATCAGGTCCACCACATTCTAAAGGGGAAGGGTGGGCAGCCAAACATCTTGGTATTGGTAGCAATGACAAAGCAAGGAAAATAGAAGAAGTCCTAAAGACAGAAGTTAGACAGCTAGATAGAAAGCTGAAAAGCAGGATCTCCAGGGTAACAATCTCTGATTTCTGTGGCTGAGGAACTAGTGCAGAGGGCAGGGTTTCAGATTTATGGATCACTGGGATCTCTTCTGGGGAAGGTATGACCTATACTAAAGGGCAGGGCTACACCTGAAACTGAGTAGGACCAATATCCTAGTGGGCAGGTTTGCTAGTGTTGTTGGAGAGGTTTTAAACTAATTTGGCAGGAGGATGAGAACTAGAGTGAGAGGGCTGTTGGATTACAAGCAGAGGCAGTGTTTAGAGAGTCTGTCAGAAAGGCAAATGATAAGGCAAAATTTCAGTCAGTGGAATGAGTTGTAGTATAAAATGGTGCAAATTCGAAAAGCTGATAGATATGGGGGTTAAGGTGCTATATTTGAATGCACGTAGTAAATGATCTTGTAGCGCAATTAGAAATTGGCAGGTACGATGTTGTTGGCACCACTGAGTTGTATTGGAAAGAAGCTCATAGTTGGGAGCTTAACATCCAAAGCTACACATTGTATTGAAAGGATATGCAGGTAAGCAGCAGAGTGGTGTGACTCTGTTGGTAAAAAATGAAATCAAATCCTTAGAAAGTAGTGACATAGGATCAGAAGATGTAGAATCATTGTGGGTGGACTTCAGAAGCTGCAAAGGTTAAAAAGACCCGGATGGGAGTTATATGCAGGCTTTCAAACAGCAGCCAGGATTTGGGCTAGAAATTACAATTGGAGATAGAAAAGGCACGTCAAAAGGGCAATGTTACGCAAGTCATGGGGGATTTCAATTTCAATGGTTCAATGATTCAATGGTTCTATGTTCATTATCAGAGAATGTATACAATATACAGCCTGAAATTCTTGCTCTCTGCAGATATCCTTGAAACAGAATAAAACCCCCCAAAGAATGATTGACATAAAAATACATAAGAACCCCTCCCATGCACAGGTAGCAGCAATTAGCATCAACTCTCCCCCCACTTAATCTAGCAGAAAGCATCAGAGCCTCCCACCACCCACCATGCAAACAACAGCAAAGCCCCCAGAAACAGACCATGGTTCCATTGTTTACAGTACATCAGAAACTAACTGTTCATTCCTACAATTCGACATCCTTCTACCTTTCTCTCTGTCTCACTAACAAGGGAGAGACAGATATCACTCCTTCCACCATGAGAGGGGAGACGAACAGTCACTGTTTCGATATTACAGTCACATGCTGCAGCATCACTTTTTAGTTTGAATTCCCTGACTCAATAACTGGCAGCAAACTCTCACTTACCATCAGGAAAGAGAGAGAGCGTGATTTCCTGAGTGCAGAGGCCTCCGACAGCCACTATCACTGTCCTAATGTTTTGGGTCCCCTTGACAATACAGTTTGCAACACCAGCAAGAATTTGTGTCCACAGGGCCATGCAAGGCCACATCCCGAAGGTGCTCGACTTGAGGCCACACCTAGCGGTATTGAAAATGCGGCTGTTGGGCAAGCTCCAAGAATGGGAACATGCTGCCATGCAAAACTGCAGTCTGAGTGCTTCTATAGATCACAGACTCCAACAGGATCCCAGCCACCTTGAAAAGGAAAATAGAGACATTAACAGAGGAAGAACTTAACTGTTTCACTGATGAGCTGGGAGAAGTTGACCTCTGGCAACATCTTTATCTCTGCAGGTAGATTGGGAAAATCTGTTTGGTGCCAGATCCCAAGGGAGACAATTTCTAGGCTGCCTACAAGATGGCTTTTTAGAGCAGCTTGTGATTGAGCTCATTAGGGGATCAGCTATTCTGAATTGGGTGTTGTGTAATGAAACAGATATGATTAGGGACAGATATGATTAGTTGGAAATGAAAACCAATTTCCCCCGGGATCAATAAAGTATGACTATGACTATGACTATGTCTATGGGGAGCTTAAGATAACGGAACACTTAGGAGTAAGTGATCGAATGGTTCTTTTTTTATCGGAGTACGTTAACAATACACAACTTGAAGTACTTGACTTTTCAGACATCCAATGGAAACCAGAAGAATGAACAATAGAAAAACGTTAGAACCCCAAAGTTCCTCCTCCCCCTCCCCTGTGCAATCAGCAGCAAAGCATCAATGAAACAACCTCCCCTCCCCCTGCCCATTTCAGCAAAACGCATTAGCACTCACCCCCCACCAAGCAATAGCAAAGCACACGAATCTGCAGTCAACAAAACCATTGTTTACCCAACAGTTCAACATGCCACAGGCTCTCTTTCATTCACTAACATGAGGTAGAGAGAGATCACCAATTTTCACAGTGAAAGAGAAGTATTACAGTTGCTGTTACGATATTACAGTCTGCTGCCTTGCTACTTGCTCCGAGATTCTCTGACTCGAGAATCAGCAACAAACTCTCCCACTATCAAGAGAGAGAGAGAGCAGCCGCTGGACTACAGAGACCTCTGTCCATAAATCTGCCACAGCAAAATCAGAATGTTTCATCTCCCGCAACGTCTCAGTCATCAACACCGGCCTGGAATCAGTCGTCCACAGGGCCGCACCCCGGAAGCATTGTCTTCCAAGCAGCACCTGGAGAATGTTGAAAAATGGCCAGCCAGTGACTTCCAGGAAAGGGAATTCATCTGCTGTAAAAGAAAAACTGCAGTTTGAGTGCCACTTACAGGTCATGACACCAGTAGAACCCCAACCACCCTGAAAAGACAAAAGAAAAGACGTTAAAGAGGAATTTAAGTTATTTCTGCAGATGAGCTCAAAGAGGCAGCCACTTGTTACCATCTTAACTCAGCTCCACTCAGTTAGAGTATAATGGAATTCACCCTGCAGTTGAGAGGGAGAAGATAAAGTCAGATGTATCAGTATTTCAGTGTAATAAAGGGAATTAAAGAGGCATGAGAGTGAATCTGGCCTAGCAGGGATGACTGTATGATGTTTCTGGCTAAATTTGGAAGGTATTTGGATAGATATATCCCAAAGATGAAAAAGAATTTTAAAGGGAGGATGAGGCAACTGTGGCTGACAAGGGATGTCAAAGCCAATATAAAAGCAAAAGAGAAGGCATATAATAGAGCAAAAATGAGTGGGAAGTTTGAAGATTGGTAAGCTTATAAAACAACATCAAAAGGTAACTTTAAAAAAGCCATAAGGGGCGAAAAGATAAAATATAAAAGTAATCCAATCACAAACAAGAGAATATCTGCAGATGCTGGAAATCCAAGCAACACACACAAAATGCTGGAGGAACTCAGCAGTCCAGGCAGCATCTATGGAAAAGAGCACAGATGACGTTTCAGGTCGAGACCATTCATCAGGACTAGAGAAAAAAAAGATGAGGAAACATGAAGGTAAGCTAGCCAACAATATCAAAGAGGATGCCAAGATCTATATGAAGAGTAAGAGACGTGACAGTAGATATTGGATTGCTGGAAAATGATGGTGGAGACGTACTAATGGGGCCAAGGAAATGCTGGATGAACTGATTAAGTATTTTGCATCAGTCTTCACTGTGACATATGCCAGAGGTTTGAGAATATCAGGAAGCAGATTTGAATGCAAGTGCTCTTGCTAGAGAGAAGCTGCTTGAGAAACTGAAAGGTCTGAATGTAGATAAGTCACTGGACTGGATTGACTACAATCCAGTGTTCTGAAAGTGATTGAAGTAGCTGAAGAGATTGTAGAGGTATTAGTAATGATCTTTCAAGAATCACTAGACTCTGGCATGGTTCTGGAAGACTGGAAAATTAAAAATATCTCTCCACTCTTCAAGGAGGGAGAAGGAAGAAGAAAGGAAATTATAGGGCAGTTAGTCTGATCTCAGTAGTTGGGAAGATGTTGGCGTCAATTCTTAAGGATGAGATTTTGGCGTATGTGGAGGCACATGATAAAATACATCAAAGTCAGAATGATTTCCTTAAGGAAATAGCTTGCCTGATAAATTTTCTGGAATTCTTTGAGGAAATAACAAGTAGGATAGACAAAGGAAAATTAGTAGATGTTCTATACATAGATATTCAGAAGATCTTTTACAAGATGCCGTTAATGAGGTTACTTAATAAGATAAGACCCCATGGTATTACAGAAAAGATACTTGTATGTTTAGAGCATTGGCTGATTGGCAGGAGGCAAGGAGTGGGAATAAAGGGAACCTTTTCTGATTGGCTGCCAGTGACTAGTGATGTTCCACTGGGGTCTGTGTTGGGACTAAATCTTTTTACATAGTATGTCAATGACAGAATTTATGGCTTTGTGACCATTTTTGCAGAGGATACAAAGATAGATTGAGGGGCGGGTAGTGTTGAGGAAGCAAGAAGGCTGCAGAAAGACTTGGACAGATAAGAAAATTTGGCATCGATGTAGCAAATGGAATGTCTTGATGGAAATGTATAATCAAACACTTTGGTAGAAGGAATAAAAGTATAGTCTATTTTCTAGACAGGGAGAAAATTCAAAAATCTGATGTGCAAAGGGTTTTGGGAGCACTCCTGCAGGATTCCCTAAAGGTTAACTGGCAAGTTGAGTTAGTGGTGAGGATGTCATAAGGGGGCGTTGGTGGAGGACCCAAATGTAAGACACAGACACTGAAGTACTAGGAACAGGACTCAGTGTGACAAGAAAGCAAGGGAAGTGGGGAAGAAAGGACGATGGACATTGACAAAGGCCCTGGATGAGACTAGGATGCAGGGCCTGGGCTAGGACATGGACAAGAAACATGGAACCCGGACAAGGAACTAGGAACACGGAGTCTGGACTAGGGACACAGAACTCCGGAACTAGAGCCTGGACAAGGACCTGGAACCTGAGTCTTGGTTGGGACTAGGAATCTGGGTCTTGACTCGGAACTGGAATCATGGATCTAGGCTAGGACAAGATGTGGACCAAGGACCAAGGGCCAGGGCTCTTTCTATACACAGTACACTGAACATGAAGAGACAGTTCTCCACTCAGGGTAGTGAAGAACATCTTGAACTATACAGAGGAGGCGAGGACACAAAGAGACGGTTCCTAACACAAGGTAGCGGCAAACGGCCAGTCCTATCCAACAAAGACAAGGACTCATAGAGACGTTTCCCAACTCAAGGTAGTGGCAAACGTCTGGACCTACCTAGCGAATGCGAGAACACAAACAGACAATTCCAAACAATGACAGACTGATCCTTATCTTGACACAGCAAAGACCCGGACATGCTCCGGTGGTTGAATGTGACAGCGTTACAGCTGAGGATGCAGGTGAGGTTGCAGGCAAGGCTTCAGGCGGAAGGGGAAGAGAAGGGAACAGTCCAGCAAATGAAGCTGAACCCAGGAGCTATTTATGTAGCCAGCCCAAAATGAGAATTAGGTGCCTCAATTGAGGCATTCAACAGAACAAGGGAGAAAACATGAAAACCCAGAACAAGGATCGATGGACCAGACTGTGACACTGGAAGGCAAATGTAAAGTTAGAATTCATTTCGAGAGGACTGGAATAGAAAAGTAGAAATGAAATGTTGAGTCTTTATAACACACTGGTGAGACTGCACTTGAACTAATGTGAGCAATTTTGGACTTCTTATTCAAGATATGATGTGATGACATTGGAGAGAGTTCAGAGGAAATTCATAAGAATGATTTGAGATGAAAGTTTTTTGGTATGAGGAGCAATTACTGGCTCTGGGCCTTTACTCACTAGAATTTAGAAGAATAAAGGGTGATCTCAGTGAAACCTATCAAATGCTGAAAGGCCTCAATAAAGTGGATGTGGAGCGGATGCCTGCTCTGGTGGGGGAGTGTAGGACCAGAGGACACAGTCTCAAAATAGAGGGACTTACATTTAGAATGGACATGAGGAGGAAATTCTTTAGCTATCAAGTGGTGAATCTATGTCAGTCATTGCCAAAGGTTGCTATGGAGGCCATGTCATTGGGTATATTGAAGGTGGAGTTTGATAGGTTCTTAATTAGTCAGGACCCAAAAAGTTATGGAGGAAGACAGAAGAATGGGTTTGAGAGGGAAACAGATCAACCATGATGAGGTGTTGAAGTAGACTTAATGGGCCGAATGATCTAGTTCTGGTCTTATGGTCTGATCATTAAGCCTATTACTGAACTGACATTACTCAGCCGATCTCTGCAGTTCAGCCACATACACTGAAATGGACTCCCCTTCCTTTTGATTCCTAAAGGGTTCTATAATGGTTTCAGTTCTATATGTTCCTGCATTACTTTCACGATATCAGTAAAGCTAATTTCAGCTGGTTTGGTTGGAACAGTCAACCTTCTAAGCAAACTGGCACTTTTTTCTCATTGGCTATTTCATTTGCTTCAAAATACTGCTCAATTTGTTCAGTATAGATCAGCCAGTTACCTGTTGTGCAATCAAATGACTCCATCTTTCTGATGTAGGCAGCCATTTCTGCTTTTTATAATACTTATAATTATTATCATCAGGTATTCATTGTTTATGAACCCATGAACTTTCAGTCATTTTTTTGTCTTTTTTTTAACTCAACCAACTTTTTCCTTCTTCCAAAGAAAAAAAAAATTACTGTCCTTTTTTAAAACTTGAACCTTTCACTGTGCTATTTTTAAACTCGAATATCTCTTTTCCCTCCGCTGATGGGAATAGTTTCCCTGAACCTTTTCTGTCCATGGTATTCGTGATTTCAAATAACACTATTAAATATCTTCACAAACCTCTCTCTGTAGCAAAGAGAGTAACCTCAGATTCTGTCCACATAACTGTCATCCTTCATCAAAGCCTTAAGCCTGATGAGCGAGTAGACAGGTGCTATCTATTGAGTATATTCAAAGTGAAGAACAAATAATATAAAGGTGAGGGGGAGAGTCAAAAGTGCAAGTTGGTTGATCTTTCGGTTTAGAGTAGATTAGAAATATCACAATGTTTAGTACTGATCTTTGACATTATAAGGTAGAAGTAGCAACTTATAGCTGAGGTTCAGGTCATTTGACTCATTCTGCCAATACCAGCTCACTGAAATACCTACAAAATTCCTGCTCCTCCTCCTTTGCTCTTTCCCCAAATGTTTTCTCCCAAATACATTCTCAAATGTATATATAATTCCCTTTTGAAATCCACAAATGCAGCTGATATTGCTACCTTTCAATCACCATGTTTGTGAAATTGTAACATTTTCTCTCCATCTCCTCTCTGTTTCTTTTCCTTTAAACTGGCGTCCACTATGTACTGGCCTACCTACCTGTGGTTCCAATCTCTCCCTTTCTGCCCTGTCACAGACAGAGATAAGAGAAAAGGCACAATGCCAATTTTCTCGCATTCTGTTTATTTAACATTTGGCTGTGGGTGGCATTCTGTCTTATTAATGATTACACTTCGACGACTGCCAAATATAGCAGAACATTAAGGCAGCTCCAAGCACACTTGAATTTGCCCTGATTCAAAATTTCCATTGGCAGCAGAATGTGCGAATTGACTCTCAGTCACAAACATACTCAATGTCTTTGACATTACTCAGTGACTTCAAAATATGAACTGCACTATAATCCTTACATGTTGTTTTACTAGGAAAGTTGCTGTATGCTGAACTGAAATAGCAGCTTTATACCTAATGCGGAAGTGTAAAATTATAAACACGAGAAATTCTGCAGAGGCTGGAAATCCAAAGCAATGCACACAAAATGCTGGAGGAACTCAGCAGGTCAGGCAGCATCCGTGGAATTGAATAAACATTTGGCGGTTTGGGCCGAGACCTGTCTTCAGGGCTGGAAATGAAGGGGATAAAATGCCAGAAAAAGTGGGGAGAGGAGAAGGAGGATAGCAGAAGGTGATAGGTGAAGCCAAGTAGGTAGGAAAGGTAAAGGGCTGAATAGGAAGGATTCTAATAGGAGAGGAGAGTAGACTACGGGAGAAGGGGAAGGAGAAGGAAACGCGGAGGGAGGTGATAGGTAGATAAGAAATAAGAGGCCATGGTAAAGAATAGAATAGGGGAGGGGGAGGGAAAATTTGTTTACTGAAAGGGGAAATCTATATTAAATTTATACTGTGAAGAAAAGAATTGGTTAACCAAATGGTGGAATAAGTTATAACAGACTCATATTTTACTTGCCTTCAGCAACATTATGAATTTGTAGACAGCCTGTTGTTTAGATGACTGAATTAAGAAATGCTATTTTATAGAAAAATCTTTGTAAAAGGTTAGGCTGCATATTAGAACCATCCACAGTGAAGAGATTCACTGAAAATGAGGAAGGTAGCTTAACAGAGCTTTCAAACGTTTTAAAAATGAAAGTCATAGATTGGTGGAATGATGTAGTGATCTGAATTCTGACATGGTAAGAATAAGACAAGAGAAGTGATGTATTCAAAATCAGGGAAAGTCCAATAGACCATTTTTAAATGGCTATTTTGAATTAGGAATTAATATCAATATGTTTCATCAGGAAAAAAAACACTGGAAAATTGGAAATGGGGATAGCAACTTCTTTTAGCTAACTCGCTTTATGTGCTGCATTTTCAAGGTTTCTATACAGAGAAATTCAGGCATGACGGTGGTATTCAATGACTTAACAGAGTTAAGAACGTCAAAGAAAGAAGGCCGAGAATGAAAAGTGAGGTTACAGATAAGGAGACGTGGAAGTGTCACCTGGGATCAGTAGAGGCAGTGAGAACAAGAATATCAATTGAAATTGAAATGTCCAGGGAAATGGGACAACTATTACATCATTTATTGAGAAAAGAAGGCTTGGAATTCATGGGGGAGTGTGTCTTTGACAATCTATTGGTAAACTCACTCCTTTATTTGAGTTGAAAAAGCAGGAATCAAACTACATAGAGTTTCCAGAAGCACTTTTATTTTGCAACAAATGACGTGGGAATTCTCCAACCACCGGTTTCTTGGACTTAACCATTTGAAAGGAAAATTCAAGAAAATTAGATAAATCATCCTGGACGCTGAAGAACTGGAAGAATAATAGATTCTATAATTATTCTTTTGAGTAATTTGAGCGTGTTCAAGCATTAGATCATTCGCATCTTCAGGGGTTGTAAGGGTGGGGCCAGCAGGGAGGTTGGGAACTTCTCCAGTGCTAGGGTTAGTTAATACTATCCCTTTGAAGTAGGAAACAGTTTTATACAATAAATGTCTTCTAGGCAAAGCCTACAACATTTTCCCTGTTAATGAGGGATCCTTAATTAATTCTGCTTATACTGATGGAATCAATGACGAAAATTGTGAACCTGGGAACTTCAGTGCCACTGTTCTATTTTTAAGAAGTGAACAAAACAAAATTAGTTTTGCCACATTGAAGAGAAAGGGGATTAAGATATACTGATTCAACTGCTGTACTGCTGTGGAACAGAGATCATGTTATCTCTAAACTGACAGATTTAGAGCAAAGGGATTTATTGACACTGAAAGAACAGCAAGGTTAGTCATGGGAAACCTTGCAGTTATTGGAAAATGTGGTGAAATGCAGATACAGTGCAAAATCATTATTTTGTTTAATTTTATTCATTCATGGGATGCAGATGTCATTGGTAATGTTACCATTTATTAAACATCCCTAATTGCCTTTAAATTCAGCAGCTTGCAAGGGCATTTCAGAAGGTAGCCAAGGATCACTGTTCTATATTTGATGCAGCCAAGAATAAATAAGGATAGAAGATATTGTTTCTTGCAGGGCATTAAGGAACCAGATGGGTTTTTACAACAATCCCTCGATTCATTGCCACCATTACTGACACAGTCTTTTTTTTATTCCAGACTTATTTAATGACTAGAATTGAAGTTCCCCAGCTGGCATGGTAGGATTCAAACTCAACGGTCTGGAACGATAGCATAGTCCCCCAGGAACCAGTTCTATGACTTAACCCTTATGATACCATCACTGCTTCTAAAGGGCTGATCAGATAGCCGTACAGTAGTTTGGATCAAAATTCACCTGACTGTAATTTGTTATTGATAAACTTGTAGATGCCATCATGCCTGAAAGACGCCCACATACTGACTATTAATATCAATGTAGTGAGCGTCCAAAAGTTATGATATATTGACAAAAAGTAGAATTTTCATTTTAAAATCTTCATGTAAATGTGCATACATCAGGAATTTTAAGATAATTGATCAGTAGGTGGTTCTAATTGTACAATATCCAATAGATATTAAATACAGCCCACGGTTGAATTGCATTCATAATTCCTCAGAAAACCAAACAGTCCTTGCCAACTTAAGGTTTAGTCAACATTCAATAATGGACTGTTCAGTATAAGTAAAACTCACGCTTCATCTGTGCTAGACAATGTTGTTTTCCAGCAACAGTCTACCATTCTTGTGTTAGACTAACAGTCCAACTGTCTTGATATTTAATGACACTTCCTTTACTACCATTATTATATATATTTTTTTATTTAGAGATAGTGTGGAACAGCTCCTTCTGGCTCAGTGAGCCATGCAACCTTGCAACTCACCTTTTCAACCCTAGCCTAATCAGAACCAGATTCAGAATTACAATCAGGTTTAATATCACTGGCATATGTCATGAAATTTGCTGTTTTTCAGCTGCATTATATTGCAAAACATAATCAAAAATACATAAATTACAAGAAGTATATATATAAGAATATAAAATTAAATAAGAGAAAAAAATAGTGAGATAGTGTTCATGGATTCATTGTCCATTCAGAAATCTTGTGGCGGAGAGGAAAAAGCTGTTGCCGAAATGTTGAGTGCATCTCTTCAGACCCCTGTACCTCCGCCTTTATGGTAGCAATGAAAAGAGGGCATGTCTTGTGTGATAGGGGGTCCTTAATGGTGGATGCCACCATTTGAAGGTGTCCTCGATGCTGGGAGGCTAGTGACAAGGAAGAAGCTGGCAGAGTTTACAACTTCCCACTGCTTTTTCCAAACCTATGCAGTAATCCCTCCATACCAGATGGTGATGTGACCATTAAATGCTCTCTGCAGTACATTTGTATAAACTTGTAGGAATCTTTAGTGACATACCGAGTCTTCTTAAATTCCTAATGAAATATAACTGCTGTCATGCCTTCTTCGTAATTGCATCAATATTTTGGGCCCAGGGTAGATCCTCAGGAATGTTGACACCCACGAACTTGAAACTGCTCATCCTTTGA
This sequence comes from Mobula hypostoma, assembly GCF_963921235.1. Taxonomy (NCBI): domain Eukaryota; kingdom Metazoa; phylum Chordata; class Chondrichthyes; order Myliobatiformes; family Myliobatidae; genus Mobula; species Mobula hypostoma. The sequence continues at coordinate 153,424,287 of NC_086097.1, read as the reverse complement.
TGAGGACTGGTGTGTGTTCCCTCAGTTCCACTTCATGGTCCATAATCAATTCCTTGGTCTGAATGACATTGAGTGCAAGGCTGTTGTTGTGACACATCTCAACCAGCTGATCTATTTAACTCCTGTACGCCTCCTTGTCCCCATTGGAAATTCTGCCAACAATAGTTGTGTTGTCAACAAAATTATGCATGGTATTTGAACTGTGCCAAGCCACACAGTTCTGGATGCAGAGAGGGAGAGCAGAACAGTGGGCTAAGCACGAATACTTGAGGTGTTCCAGTGTTCCTTGTCAGTGAGGAGGAGATGTTATTTCTGATCCGCACAGACTGTAGTCTATCTATGAGGGAGTCAAGGATCCAACTGCAGCTGAAGGTACAGAGACCCAAAGTTTGGAGCTTATTGATTCAAAATGATGGTATGATTGTGTTGAATGTGGAGTAGTAATCAATAAACAGCAGCCTGACATACAGTAGGTATTACTATCATCCAGGTAGTCCAAGGCTGACTGGAGAGCAAGTGAGATTGCGTCTGCTGAAGACCTATTCTCGCAATAGGCAAATTGCAACAGGTCTAGGAATTGATTGGAGCATGACCAACTTCCAAAAGCACTTCACATTGTAGATATGTATGCTATTACGTGAAAGTCATTCAGGCAGCTCACCCTGTTCTTCCTTGGGCACTGGTAATTGTTGCCTTTTATGAAGCAGGTGGTAACCTCAGACTGCAGCAGAGGGATTGAGGATGTCCTTGAATGTTCCTGTCCGTTGGTCAGTACAGGTTTTTAGAGCTTTACCAGGTTCACCATCAGGGCCGGATGTCTTGCAAGGGTTTATTTACCCTCTTGAGAGATGCTTCCAAGACAGAAATCACAGGTTCACCAGGTGCTGCAGGAATTCGCAGAGGTGCAGATCTATTCTTCCTTCCAAAGTGTGCATAGAAAGCATCTAGGCGTGAAGCATCACTGCCATTTATGATATTAGGTTTTGCTTTGTGGGAAGTAATGGCCTGTTAACCCTGCCAGAGCTGACATGCATCTGATTCTGCATCTAAGTCCAAGTGGAATTGTATTTTTTTCTGTTCTTTAAATAGCCTTCTGTAGGTCATACCTGCACTTCTTGTATAGTTCTGGATCACTGGTCTTGAATGCCACAGATCTAGTCTTCAGCAGACTATGAATCTCCTGGTACGTCCATGGTTTTTGATTTGACTATGTCCAGTATGTTCTCAAAGGGACACACTCATCCACACAGGTCCTGATGAAGTCAGTGACAAGTGTGGCATATTCATTCAGATCTGAAACTGAATCTTTGAATATTGACCAGTCCATTGACTCAAAGCAGTCCTGTAAGCACTCCTCCACATCCCTGAACCATACATTCTTGGTCCTCACCGCTGGTACTGCAGTCTTTGATTTCAGTACAGATGCTGGGAGTAGAAGTACAGCCAGGTGATTGAACTTTCCAAAGTGTGGTTGTGGGACGGTGTTCTTGAATATTGGTATGTCAGTGATCATGTATATTGATTCCACAAGTGATATGTTGGAGGTAATTGTCTAGAGACTTCTTGACGCTGGCTTGGTTGAAATCCCGCCATGACGGGGAAGGCATCAGTGTGCGTTGCTTCGTGCCTGCTGATTATAATGCTCAGCTCCTCCAGTGCCTGCCTGAGGTGGAATGTTCACTGCTACCAGAATGATAGCAGAAAACTCATTTAGCAGATAAAAGGGATGATATTTGACTGCTGGATGTTCCAGGTCAGGTGAGCAGGACTGAGACAGAACCACTATGTGCACTATGTGCACTACGACAAGACAATTTACAGTGACTAATTTGCCTAGTGCCTGGTACATCATTGAACTGTGGGGGGAAACATTTGTGCTCACAACAAACATGTACAAACTTCCTACAGACAACCAGAATTGAACTTGTAACTCTAACATCCTGAGCTGTAATAGCATCATGTTAACCACTAGGATACCATGGCACACCAATAGCATTTTGCATTTCAAAGATAGGTATCCTGTAGCAAGTGAATATTTTCCTGAGTCCTCAAAACTCATTCATTGTTTAAGTCAGAAGTGTGATGGAATTTTTCATTTGCCTGGGTGAGTATAGTTCCAGCAACAGTCTTTTATATCAGCAAACAAAGCAAAGCAAAGCTGACAACATGATTGGTACCTAAGTATTCTCTTTCTCCACCTCCATAGATTGCTTTACCAAAAATACATATTGCAGTTACTTACCTACAGTAAAAGACAGCAAGCTCTAAAACATGCTCCAAGTTATTTATCATCCTGACTTGGGAATACATAGCTATACATTAATCATTGTTCACTGTCATTTTCTCAAGGCTATTTGTGATGGACAAGAAAGGCTGATTTTGACAGAGATGTCAACAGCCCAAAAATGAATGAAAAAATGTCATATATAAAATATAGATATAGAATTGACGCAAACATATTTCCAAGAGGATTGCAAGACAACTAAGGCAAGGGACATACAAAACTTCTGGCAGTGAAGATATTTGAACTGGCTCTTTCTGGAGTACAGGTTGTAGAAAAGTTGAGAGATATAATAGTAATAACAATAACTCTGATCATAATTGGTAAAGAAATTAATGAAATTGAGAAAAAGTAACAATGTTCTTCTTCCAGAGAGGTGTAACTGAGCTTTCAATCTTCTGTCGCCTGTAGAAAGCAGTCTTTTTGTAGCCAACAAGAGCTTTCAGAGTCCTAAAACCTAGTTTCCTTAAAACCGCCAGTGCCCCACAAGGAAATCAAATATTATTGAAGGTTTATAAATCTTAAAGTTGATAAGATTTCATTGGCACAGTGACACTTTAAAGCATGTTAAAATTAAAAAGGACGGCGTATTGGATGAATTAGCAAGTATAACTGTTGATATATCTCCCAAAGCTCATTTAGTGATATCCCATTTTTTAGGGAGGCAAGGAAAGTGCTTGGCCCCTGATGGAAATATTTTTCTCTCCTGGCCAGTAGCAAATATGCTACCTTTATTCAAGAAGTGCAGACTCTTATTTAAGATGTCCAGCAGGAATATTCCAGGGTAATGGATCTTAAACCAGTGGTAAAAATTATTGGAAAAAATGTTCAGAGATGGTATTTATATACATTTGGTAAGGCTGAGGTTGATAATGGTTTTATTCGAACATGAAAAATAAAACTTGATGGACAAGCTAATCAGTTGTTATAGTCAGGATTGCATTTCCTGAGTGGATTACAAATGCATGCTCAACCATAACTTGCAGAAGTGAAGTGTATGTACACAAAGGAAGCTATTTCCACTCACTCTTCCTTCCTCCAACTGCCTATCACCACTCTTCACCTTTCATTTTCCAGCTCTTGTGCCAGCCTTTTCCTCCATTTTGTTGTATCGGCTAAATTCCCTCTATCTTTCAGTCCAAATGAAGGTTCTTGACCAGAAACATCAACTGTCCATTTGACTCCACTGATCCTGCATTTTCTGCTGAATTCCTTCAGCAGTATCCTTTAGTTCCAGATTCCAATATTTACGATCTCTTGTGTTTTGATATGTCTATACGAAAAGGAAGCTACTACACTACAGAAACAAAATGGGGCAACCAGACTCATTGAATAGATTTCTTATAGGGCAGATATTAATGTGATGAGTCCATGTAGAGTCAAAGATTCAAATAGTTACTAAGTCATGTGGTTACACAGCATGGAAACAGGCCTTTCAGTCCATAGTATACTTGCTGCCTATCTAGAACCCAGCTTCACCAATTCCATTTCTCAACACTCTGATTTTTAAAAAAATATTCTTGGAGAGCCTGTTTCCGTTATTCCCTTAGACAATACGTTCTCGATTTCAACTATCCTCCCAATGAAACAGTCCCCCACCCACCTTAAAATAATCCATATTCTCTAGTTTTTGATTCCCCTCACTTGCCTGTTCCATTCGACAAGATTAGTTCCACTACTTTTCTTTCTCCATTCGAGCTCACTATATATTTTACAGTCCTAGGGAAGTCCAAAAAAGAAGTGAAAAAAATGCACACAGCAAGACCAGAGAACATGGGAACAAGCAAAATAGACAACATCAAATGCAACATTTCAACAGCACTGAATGGGATTCATCCTAATAAAAGAGAATTCACTGTTGTGAAGGTCACAAACGTGAGAAAATATGCAGATGCTAGAAATCCAAGCAACCTACACAAAATGCTGGAGGAACTCAGCAGGCCAGGCAGTATCTATGGAAAAGAGTAAACAGTCGAAGTTTTGGGCTAAGACCCTTCATCAGGAAGGGTTGTGTGGTATTGCGTCCCCTGACTGCAAAGCACTAAATTCTAAAGAGGGATTTAAGCCCTATCCGATATAGATAGAGTGGTTACATTGTATTGACCTTCTCCTCAAAGACTAACTTTCTTTCCTGTCTATCCTCTGTGGTAAGGCTTAGCTGCCAATACACACTGCTTGAGTGATGGGTCCTCCTCTCTACCAAGGAGGAAATACTTCCAGCTCATGAAGTAGTTCAAATACAGTTATTTTATATTTAATGATACACATTTAAATATACTGCATACAAATAATTCTTAATGCACATTTTACACTGAGTTACAAGATTTAGAAACTACAAAGGATTTACAAAGACAGGTACAATTCTTATGAACTAGAAGAATATGCCAACAAGTTGCAGACGAATGAGTAGTCCATCGCATAAACCAAAGGTTGAGGATTAATTCCAGTTGTTTTTCCTGTAATCTCTTTTTTTTTTAAATTTTATTTTTATTTGGATAAGGAGTTCACAATTATCATGTACTTTTTTCACACATATAACCTTTTCCATTTTTTTATATGTATAAAACTACAATTATTTATACATTCTTAAGTACACATTGAGATGATATAAAAGCAAAATAAACATTTAAATAGATAATTATGTACTGTGGTAAATCTAACCTATTAGGCTAAGTAATGAAATTAGTTGTTAAGAAAAATGGTAATAATAGTTTCCATACAACCCTTCTGGACCATTTCCACTGGTCCAAAAGGTTGCATACAAGCCTATATACCAACCATTGTAGGTGTTTATATCCCAATTTGTTCGTGCTTGTTCCTGCCCGCAGACATAATTATCCAATCCCTATGTACTTATTTACTTAATTTTTTCATTTTTTTTATCCCTTTCCCAAATCTTTCCCTTTACTTGTGTTAATTCTCTGTTTTCCAAAAAAAAACAACAAACATTTAGACTAGGGGTGCTTACGTTAGCAATATTACTGTGTTGATGAGAAGAGCAATATAAATCATTAGGAGAGTCATCTAAAGTCTGCTCGCATTGGGGTTATATATTCAATCCATTTATTCCAGATTTGATAAAATGTTTCTTTTTGAGTTCTCAGGGAGTAGGTCAACTTTTCCATTTTAAATATTTCCAAGATAATTTCGTACCAATCTTTAATGTAGGTGGTATTGGATTTAGCCATTTTCTAGTGATTGATTTCTTACTTGCCGCTAAGAGGGCCTGCAGCAACTTTATATCTTCCTTCTGTTCAAGGAACAATACATGCCACAAATAGAGCGTCTCAAAGTTCAGAGGTATCTGGGACCTAAGTACCTTAACTAATGTTCTATGAATACCTTCCCAAAATAGACTTAATTTAGGGCAACCCCAGAAAATATGAAAATGATTTGCCTCCTTGGAGCCGCACCTTCTCCAACACATCACATTTGTATCTTTATATTTTTCCTGATATGGGGTCTTGAAGTATCTTATAATGTTTTTCCAACAATGTTCTCTCCAAGTCAAAGAATTAGTCGAGGACCATTGAAAGCTGCAGATTTTCCCCCAAGCCTCCTCTGAAAGTACCAACCCCGCTTCTTTCTCCCACTTCTCTTTAATATACAGTGTATTTACATTTTTAGCAAGGGAGAGTGCATTATATAGGCGAGAAACTGATTTACTAGGTATTGAACTGCAAGCCGAATTCAGAATCTTGAAAAATTCTAATTCTACTGTTGATAGGTCTGTATATCTACAACTCTGGTTAACATAGTTTCGTATTTGAAGGTACCTAAAAAAGTCATTATGTTCTAGGCCATGTTTGTCCTGCAGGATTTGGAAACTTTGTAATACTCTTTTATCTATAAATGAGAGGTAGGTTGTAAGACCTTTCTTTATCCATAGCTCAAATCTTTTATCTCCTCTGTTGGGAAGGAATTCGGTATCATATGCACACCATCTAAAGAGTTTTAGCATGTTATTAATTCCACATGAATTAACCACCTTCTGCCATACTTTTAATGTAAGATTTATCCAAGCATTATTAAATTTTTCCAACTGGCCCATCAATCCTTTGTCAGCTATTGAGGCCTGAAGAGGAAAACTGTCAACTAATCCAAATTCTATTTCCTTCCATCTAGCCTTATATTCCCTATTACACCAATATAACAGAGGGGTTATCTGTGAGGCATAAAAATAATTTCTCAGGCAAGGAAGAACCATACCTCCTCTTTCCTTCCCTAACTGTAAGGTGTTATATCGAATTCTAGGTTTCCTTCCTTGCCAAATGAAGCGGGAAATCCATTTGTCCCATTCCCTGAATTGATTATCATCCACCTCCACTGGTAAAGTATGGAAAAGATATAATAACCGAGGAAGAATATTCATTTTTATAGTATTTATCATTGAATTTAAACTTAAAAAGGGGATAAGATTCCATCTATGCATATCTGCTTTTATCTCTGAGATTAATGGCCCATAATTTACCTGTGACAGTGTTGAAAGATCCTTCGGCGGGGTTATTCCTAAATATTTTAATGATTTAGCTTCCCACTTAAGATCGTATGTATCCTGCAATTTTTTGGATGGTGTATAATTTAGGGACATAACCTGCATTTTCTTTACATTTATTTTATAACCTGATATTTTCCCAAAGTCATCCAACAAGTAAACAATCCTATAAATGATTTTTCTGGTTCACTCAGATAGACCAAAACATCATCTGCGAATAACGCCACTTTCTGTTCAATCCCTGCCACCTTGATACCTTTTACGATTTCGCTCTGTCTTATTAGTTGGGCAAGTGGTCCAATATATAGCGCAAAAAGGAGAGGAGAAATTGGGCATCCCTGTCTAGTGCCTCTCTCTAAAATGAAGGAGTCAGAGAGGTCCCCATTTATCTTAATTCGGGCTGTTGGGCTGTCATACAGAGTCTGAATTACTTTAATAAACCTTTCTTGAAAGCCGAATCTTCCTAACACTCTGTATAGGAATGCCCAACTAACCGAATCAAAATCTTTCTCAGCGTCCAATCCTACTACCATTGTCTCTGTCTCGTTCTTATTAACCTGTTCTAATATGTGCAGAGTTCTCCTTATGTTGTCCTGTGTTTGTCTTTGTTGAATAAATCCAGTCTGGTCTAAATGGATTAGGCCAGGTAAAAGCTTTTCCAATCTGCGCGTTAATATAGATGTAAATAGTTTGTACTCTAAATTAAGAACACTAATTGGCCGATAATTGCCACATTCTAGTTTATCTTTACCCTCTTTAGGAATAACTGAAATAATCGCTTCTCTCCAGGAAGGTGGAGTTTCTCCTCTCTGCAAGATCCAATTAAAGGTGTCAAGTAGTAATGGGGCTAACTGTGTCTTCAGGGACTTGTACCACTCTGAGGTAAACCCATCAGAACCCGGGGACTTTCCAGCCTTTAACCTAGAGATGGCCACGTTCAGTTCTTTGACAGTTACTGGTTCTAATAAACTTTCATTTTGTAAATCTGTAAGTTTAGGTAGATCTAAAAAATTCAATACACTGTCTATATAGGGCTCATTGGGGGCCCGGGGTTGGGAGTACAGCTCTCGATAATACGTTTCAAAACTCTCTTGAATTTTCCCTATTGTACTCTCCACAAGCTTTGTCTTTGGATTCTTTATTTTATGAATTGTATTGTCTGCTTGTTGTTTTCGTAATTTATATGCTAATAATCTAGCTGATTTACCTCCTACTTCATAATTCTTTTGTCTCAGGTAAAGAAAATTTCTTTGAGTTTCCAACGTATAAATATCATCAATTTCACTTTGCAATTTCCTAATTTCCTGTTTTCGATTTGAATTACTTTTGTTGCTATCCCCAACTTGAAGTTGTTTTAATTTTCCTTGAAGGTCTGCTAATTTTTGTGCATTGATTTTTTTCATGTGAGTAGTAATGGAAATAATTTTCCCTCTCAGTACAGCTTTCAATGTATCCCATAAAATCACTGGTGATGTTTCTCCCGTGTCATTAAGGTCTAGATATTCTTTGATTTCTCCCCTTAATCTCTGCATTACTTTTGGGTTATTAAGTATATGTGAGTTTAGCCTCCATAGTGTTTTCCCCATTTTCCTTTCCAGGATTAGAGACATAGAGACTGGGCTATGATCCGACAGATCAATTGTTGCAATATTACAGTTTTTTATCCTGAGTCTATCTGTATTAAAGATAAAGAAATAGTCTATCCTTGAATAGGCTGAATGAGGGAAAGAGTAATATGTATAATCTTTACTAGTAGGGTGTAATTCCCTCCAGACATCTATAATTCCCAACTCCTCCATCAATGAATTCACTTTCTGAGTCAGAGGTTTATTCTGAGTAACTATTCTTGAAGAATCTAATATAGGATTTAATCTAATATTAAAATCCCCTCCACAAATTACTACCCCTCGAGAACTGACCATTAGGTCAAAAATGTGTCTATAAAATGACCATTCACTACCTGGAGGAGCATAAACATTCAGCAATGTTATTTCTGTACCTTCTATTCTTCCTGTGATTTTTACAAACCGTCCTTCTTTGTCTCTAGTCTCTGAAATATGTTCATAATTAAGAGTACTTGATATTAAAGTAGCTACCCCTCTTTTGTGACTCAATTTATATGATGAATAAAATACATGCTTAAAGCCCATTCTTTTTAATTTTCCATGTTCAGATTGGCTCATATGTGTTTCCTGGAGGAAAGCTATTTGTGCCCTCTCTTTTTTCAATTTAGACATAATCTTATTTCTTTTAATTGGATTCAAAACCCCATTAACATTATAGGAAATTATTTTTACCAATTCAGTTTGCATTTTTATCTAGTAGAGAAAAAGCACTCTCCTTTTCTAACCAAACAGTAAGCAATCCCTTCTCAACAGTAAACCAAGACATATAACCACACCCTAGACATTTCTGAACGTATAACATTTGAAAATTTTCCCCGACTTCCCACAGTGAGGCCTGAGCACCGACCCGCCTCAGTTCAGAGGGATAACCTCTATCTTCACCCTGTGTTAGAGGGCCCTCAGCAGTTTGAATAATCATAGAGAATTTTCTCCTATTTATGTCTCGACCATATTGCTATCATTCAAGTTATTCCGCCTAGATTATTTTCAGTTACCAGTTTTCATTTTACTTTTAAGTCCGATTTACTCTTTTCAGTCATTTCTCTTAATTAATCTGTATTCTCTGTACATTCGCGTCTGAATATTTGCAGCTTTTCCTTGTAGTTTGACACTCTGGTTCGAGTGGAGCGTCCTCGCCCCACTAACTGCCACGACTTCTGCCGAATCCTCTCCAGTAGCGACTCCGGTTGGGTGATAACTTTAATAGGTAGTCCCCGGTCCGCCAGGTCCGACGTTGCCTCCTCCACCGTAGCGTAAGTTTTTGTCCCTTCGTCGTAAAAGACTCTCAGCCGAGCTGGATACAGGGCCTGGAATCTGATGTTGTTTTCCTTCAGGACTGTCCGTTTTTCTGTATATTCCTTCCGTCTGGCAAGAATCCCTGGTGCGTAGTCGTCGTCTAAACTGATTTTACAGTTGTTCCACATGAAACCTTTCTTTTGCCATGCTCATTTAAGCACCTCTTCCTTCGTTCTGTAACTGAGAAATCTGATCAGAATCGATCTGGGCTGGGTGCCTGCCGGAGGCTGTGGTGCCAACGCACGGTGAGCCCTTTCTACCTGTAGGTCTTTTGCGGCTGGTATATCAAGGTTCTCTCTAAGCAGCTTCTCCACGAAGGGAATCATCAATCTGGGTTTACCTTCGGTTCCTTCGGGAACTCCGTAGATCCTCACATTTTCCCTTCTCGAGCGACCTTCTTGATCTATTAGTTTCCACTGGAGTTGGTCTTGTAGCTTCAGCATTTCTGCTATCACCTCCTCTGCATTTTGTAGCTTCTCTTCAATTCCAACAATCCTCGCTTCGGCTTCATCTATCCGCGAGTTAGTTTTTACTATTTCTCCTTTAATATCTTCCAGCTGTTTGCTGTTATCTTGTCGGAACTCGCGAATCTCTCCGAGAATCAAAGACAAAGTCACCGATTCCCCCTCATTATCTCCGTCCTGGCTTGCCGTGGGAGAGCTAGGCCCTTCGCCTTGCTGTATCTCTTTATGTTTATCAGCCTTCAGAGCGGACTTTTTATTCTTGTTCTTAGACATCATCCTTGCCCCTTTTATTAATATAGTTATGCAATATTAAGTATTTGTCTAAATTCGATTTTGGGGCAGTTTACCTTCTTTTTTGTCGAGAGACCTTTTCCTTACGCCGCCATTCCCTTGATGACCCGGAAGTCCTCTGTTTAGTTTTTCCTGTAATCTCATCGTTCTGCTGTTTCCTTTGTTGTTGCCCTTAATCCCCAAGCTATGATGATATCTATGCTATTTTCTCTCCGAAGGTATCGTCTGCTTATGATGTTTTGCAGATACCTTTGCTGGGACAAAGTAACTAATACAGATGGTCTTAAAAGCTTCTGGAAACAGAGGTCCCATACATCAACAATTAATGCTGTGAGGGGTGAGCCCCTGAGTACACAAGCATCCCAGCTTGTAACCGTGTTTGATGTGCTAAGTGTTGTAACCTTGTTGTCTGGTGTTTGGCAAATTGAGAAAAGTCTCCTGGTTACTTTACTTTGAAAAACTGTGCCTTCAACTTCAAACTGATTGCTACTTGCAACTTACATTAAGAACTTGGGACAAAAAAGCTGAGTGGAGAATATGTATTAAAAGATTATGCAGCTGTGCTGGAAAGCTGAGTTTAGCTATAAGCCTCTTTTGCCCTGGAAAATGAATATCCATCACAACATAAGGCTTGTACCATTATCACACAACTGAACTAATGTTTTCTTTCTTCTGATTTCCAACAGCTATGGAATCCTACAAATAATTGCTGTGATTTTTTTTGTGTCTCTCCCTAACTAGTCACATTTATCTTCTCTATTTACTGTCTTCCAGCTATGGTTAAACAGAATTGATTTCACCTGATTAGATGGATTTGAAAACCATTGTGACATCTGGACAATTTTGACCTCTTATCTATCATGGCCATTTCCTTCCTTTTCTGCATCCCTCCCTCTCCCTGCCATTTAAAATGCACTCGATTTCTCACATTTCCAGCTCTGCTGAAGGATTATTGACCTGAAGTGGTAACTCTTTTACTCTTTCAACAAATTCTGCCTGCCCTGTTGAGAATAAAAAGCATATTTTTCTTGACAAATCAAGATTTTGTACCACTCACTGTCCCTTAAGTAAATTAGAAATTTTCTATTTATGTTTTGGCCTTCTCAGTTAATAAAAAAAATCACTCTACAAATTTCACACTTCATATGAAAGTGAGACAAAATCATTATATAAACAGATTGACAAGCTCTCAGCATTATATTTGTTTTCCATTTAGTTTTGTTGGAACTGACATTTAACCACGTATAAATTAACATACCTTTTTGAAAATATGCCACATTATCCCTCATAATGAGATTTTTCTCTTCAATTCATTATTAATTCCAAAACTGACTCCTTAATTCACTTAATCACAGAAATATGTTCACCAAATCTCACAGTATTGATTACATAAAATGTATATCTCTACCTGAAAATGTCAGCAATTACTCGTGACTAAAAAATGGAGATCACAATGCCCAAAAGCTCATTAACTAGAACAGCAAGATTTATAGCTGAGCCTGCGGGCTTTTTTCCACAAAATGGCTTCTGTGAGCAAAATGAATGTCTTGGACTTTGGCCATGGCACCTTTCAACATGTAGGATCAATTTAAAGCCTGATCTATGCAGATTCCATTGTATTGTATAATTATATCCTTGTATAATTAGCATATACATATCATCAGCTCAATTTTGTCTTCAATCAATATTTTTGATATAAATCTACTTCTGTCCATAAGATGATTTCATTTGCTAAAGAGTTCTTTGAGTGACTTGTTGTATTTTATTTGTGCTCCACGTTGAGGTGCTCCTCGCAAAGAGGGCTGAATAGCTCAGATGTGAGACACCCTTTTGAATTTCCTGCTCCTAATTCATTCAGAGATAGCTTCCTATTCATACTTTCGCCTTGAGAGTTCATAACTGATCAAGAGGTTTTTGACTTGCATCTATCATTTCTTGTTATAAAACATATTCTTATTAAATCAAAGTACCACTTGCAACGTGAGGAACATTCTCATGTAAAATCCAATTTTAACTCATAACTTCATAAGTATATGACTGAAAACTGGGGGAATGCAATCCCTCTGGATTTTCACTTCTTTTGTGAAAATATGATGTTTCAGCTAGCCTTACTTGGCTCAGTACAGTGGTCTTTAAAGAAAAGTGAGTCATGTACATTATAATAATTTCTAATCAAATTGTGAAGTACTTTCGAGTTATAATTACCAGAGTGAGGTAGGAGACAATCTGTGCACCCCATGCTCTCCCTAAACAGTAATAGAACAATGATTAAATAAACAACTCTACCGATGTTGAATAAGTGAATAATATGCTCAAGTTTAATTCCTTTGCTTTTCTTCAAAGCAGTGCACAGTATCTTTTCTGCTTACTTAACAGAACATTTCATATCTTGGTTTAATTCTCAACTAAAAAGCAGCATATTTTCCACTGTCTCACCCCATCAGTACTGCAGGACAATATGAGCCCAGGTTTTGCAGTCAAGTCTCAATGATGGCATTTTAATTTATGATCTGTAATCTCAAGGCAAATAAGCCATATCATATCTGAAGCCAACACATCATACCCTCAAAAAACAGATTTTCTTTATAATCCTTTTTTCCCTCAATTTTCAGCATCCATATTTTCAAAGTTTAAAGATCAAAGTAAATTTATTAAAAAGTACATAAATATGTCACCATATGATTTATTATCTTGTGGGTATACTCAGGATATCCAAGAAACACAATAGAATCAATGAAAGATCAGATCCAGCAGGACGGACAAACAACCAATGTACAAAGGAAAACTTAATGTGCAAATAGAAAGAGAAAAAGAAAATTAAAAATAATAATACATAAGTAAGCAAGAAATATTGAGAATATGAGATGAAGAGTCATTTAAAGTGAGTGCCTAGGTTGCGGGAACAGTTCAGTGATGGGCTGAGTGAAGTTATCCCCTCTGTTTCAAGAGCCTGATGGTTCCTAAACCTAGTAGTGTGAGTCCTGAGGCTCCTGTAAGTTTTTCCTGATGGCAGCAGTGAGAAGAAAGCATGTCCTGGATGGTGGGGGTCCCTGATGATGGATGCTGCTTTCCTGCAACAACATTTCATGTAGATGTACTCAATTCTGTGGAGGGCTTTACCTGTGATGGACTGGGCTGTATCCATAACTTTTGTAGGATTGTCCATTCAAAGGCATTGGTGTTTCCATACTAAGTAGTAATGTAACTGGTTAATCAATCTGCTCTCAACCACACATCTACAGAAGTTTGTCAAAGTTTTAGAAGTCATGTGAAATCTTTGCAGCCTTCTAAGGAAGTTGAGACATTGCTATGCTTTCTTTGTCTTGGCATTTACGTGCTGGACCTCGAACAGGTCCTCTGAAGTTATAACACTGAGGAGTTTAAAGTTGATGATCATCTCCATTTCTGAACCCCGATGCGGACAGGCTCATGGAGCTCCAGTTTCCTCCTCCTGAAGTCAATAACCAACTCCCTGGTCTTGTTGACATTGAGTGAGAAGTTTTTGTTGGGGCATCATTCAGCCAGATCGTCAATTTCCCTCTTATATGCTGATTTAACACCACTTTTGATTCAGCCAATGACCGTGGTGATGTCAGAGTATGCCATTAGTGCTGTGTTCAGCCTCCAAGTCATTGGTATAGAGCCAGTAGAGCAATGGGCTAACAACACAGCCTTGTGATGCACCTGGAGGAGATGCTTTGGCCAATCAGAACTAGTGGGGTCTGCCAGCGAGGAAATCAGGGTTTGTCCTCTGTCTGTTTTATAACTCAACTATCTCTCTTTCCCCTTCTGAAGAAAATAATACATGCTATGCTTTTTTAAAGAATCCATACATCTCTCTCCTGTTCTGAAGAAAAAAACAGCTGCTGTGTTGTAGGTTGTCATCTCATGTTCACTTTAAAACTTCCTCATTGCCACTGTTGTATTTTGTACCCCCAGAAACTAATTGAAAGAAAAACACAGGAACTGGGATACTTGTCTTTTTTTCCTTTTTTTTTAGTGAGCCAGTCTCATAGGATGTGGTGGCATAATAGTGTAAGCCATTCACGTACTTCTTACATATAACACACAGTGAATTATACAAGTAAACTAAGAATGCTTAATCAAACAATGTATATACAATATCACTGAAATACTACTGAAATATTGAGTACACCGCAGGCACCAACAATCACTCCAGAGTCAAAGTCACTTAGATCACATTTCTTCCCCATTCTGATGTTTGGCTTGAACTAAAATGAACCCCTTGACCATGTCTGCGTGCTTTCATGCATTGAATTTCTGCCACATGATTAGCTGATTGGAAACTTGCATTAATGAGGATGGGGGTACAGGTGTACCTAATAAAGTGGCAACTGAGCGTATGTCCAATATCTTAGTTTTTTCTTGGAGTTTCAGTAACTTATTATGCCACATACTCAATCCAAGAACCCACAGGTTTCTATCCAAGGTTAATAGCAGTCAATTGATAATGCACAAATACAGCAACAGTTCACTAATTGTTGAAATATAGTAATGGAGAGAGGCTATTCAAATTTTTGTGCCAATGCTGAGTCTTTGAAGTACTTATTTCTGCACCCACCGTTCTTCATGATCACTCTGTAAGCTTTCCATTATCATCATCGTGTACTTCTTCCTTTTAAAATTAACTCTGGACTCACATTCCTTCATCTTTGGCCGGAGCATTCCAGATCCTGTCAGCTCTTTGATAGAAAGCATTATTGCCATTTCCTCTCTGGATCTTTTAACAACTATTTTAAACCTGGATATTGACTCAAGAAAGACTTTCCTTTAACATAGATTCTTATCACTTTGCAAAACGATCATTAGTTTATCCCCATATCTTTTCTGAAGAATAGTCCTACTTTTTCCAAATTTGTTTCATTTGTTATTCACAGTCACAGGCTCTTACAACACAGAAACAGGCCCTTTCAGCCAACTTAGTCCGTGCTAAGCATGAAACCTATCTACAGTAATCTTATATGCCTGTATTAGGCCCTTATTTCTCTACACCTTTCCTTTCCAAGTACCTGTACAAACCCTTTTTAATACTGCAATTGTATCTTCCTCTATCACCTTCTTTGGCAGCTTGCTAACAACCTCTTAGCGAAAAACTTAAGTTAGATCTTTAAATCTCTCCTCACTCACCTTAAACCAATGCCTTCTACTTCTAGGCACCCCTGCTCTGGGAAAAGGTTTGCCCATTTATCCTGTCCATTACTCCCATAATTTTATAAACTTCTGTAAGGTCATCTTTCAGCTTTGTACTTATAGTAAGACTAAACCTACTCTGTTCAATCTCTCTTTATAACTACAGTCCTCTATACCCAATAGAATCCTGGTAAATATTTCCTGCACTATTTCAACTACTACCAGAACCTTCCTGCATTTGTTCTTCATTTCATTTACAGTAAATGCATAATTTGTTACTCAGTTAAACTACCATTTAACTGAGTAACAAATTATACATTGAAATGAAATACAGAACAAATTAGAACACTACTAGTACAACTGCAGTATTATAAAATTGTGTATTAGTTCCTAATAGTTATCAATGGAAGAATTCAATGCTGCCATGTTATTTTGATCCACTCTACATAGATAAAATTACACAGACACCTAGTGAAGATAATGGGCCCTCATTACCTTCCTGTATAAAGTCAAAATAAAACATAAAATTATCAAAAATTACTGCTTTATGAATTGGTGTCTGTTGGCCCAAATAGATAATATAACACAAGTTCATACAACTGACGCTATTTAAAAACTTACACTCTGTAATGTTTTAATAGCTGTTCCTGGCATCTCGAAGCCTGAATTTTAAAAACAACAGTTTTGAATTGTCTTACTGCTTATTTCTCACCAGTTATCAGTGACAAAAACCATTGCCTTTTGAACAGAAATGCACACAATGAAAATGCTCTTGAAAATGTTTCCAGGATTAAATGGCTTGTCTTATGAAGAGCATTTGATGGCTCTGAGCCTGTACCACCTGGAAGTTAGAAATTCTAAAAATCCTGAAAGGCATTGATAGATTGGATGTAGACACTCTCTGTGGTGGGTGTGTCTAAGACCAGAGGACACAGCCTCAAAATAGAGGGGCATCCTCTTTACACAGAGATGAGGAGGAATTTCTATAGCCAGAGAGTGGTGAATCTGTGGAATTCATTGCCATAAACAGCTATGGAGCCAATTTTTTCATGTATATTTAAGGCAGAGGGTGATAGATTCTTGATTGGTCAGGGCATGAAGGGATACGGGGAAATGGTAGGAGATTGGGGCTGAGAGGAAAAATGGATCAGCCATGATGAAATGGTGAAGTAGACTCATTGGGCCAAATGGCCTAATTCTGCTCCTATATCTTATGGTCCTATGGTCTAACTGATGCTTCGGAACGCTCTGCTCTCCACTCCCTCCGCACTAATCCTAACCTTATTATTAAACCCGCTGATAAAGGGGGTGCTGTTGTAGTCTGGCGTACTGACCTCTACCTTGCCGAGGCACAGCGACAACTCGCGGATACCTCCTCTTATTTACCCCTCGATTGTGACCCCACCAAGGAGCACCAGGCCATTGTCTCCCACACTATCAACGACTTTATCCGCTCAGGGGATCTCCCATCCACTGCTACCAACCTTATAGTTCCCACACCCCGCACTTCCCGTTTCTACCTCCTACCCAAGATCCACAAACCTGCCTGTCCTGGCCGACCTATTGTCTCAGCTTGCTCCTGCCCCACCGAACTCGTTTCTGCATACCTCGACACTGTTTTATCACCCCTTGTTCAATCCCTTCCGACCTATGTTCGTGACACTTCTCACGCTCTTAAACTTTTCGATGATTTTAAGTTCCCTGGCCCCCACCGCTTTATTTTCACCATGGATGTCCAGTCCTTATATACTTCCATCCCCCATCAGGAAGGTCTCAAAGCTCTACGCTTCTTTTTGGATTCCAGACCTAATCAGTTCCCCTCTACCACCACTCTGCTCCGTCTAGCGGAATTAGTCCTTACTCTTAATAATTTCTCCTTTTGCTCCTCCCATTTCCTCCAAACTAAAGGTGTAGCTATGGGCACCCGTATGGGTCCTAGCTATGCCTGCCTTTTTGTTGGGTTTGTGGAACAATCTATGTTCCGTGCCTATTCTGGTATCTGTCCCCCACTTTTCCTTCGCTATATCGACGACTGCATTGGCGCTGCTTCCTGCACGCATGCAGAACTCGTTGACTTTATTAACTTTGCCTCCAACTTTCAGCCTGCCCTCAAGTTTACCTGGTCTATTTCCGACACCTCCCTCCCCTTTCTAGATCTTTCTGTCTCTGTCTCTGGAGACAGCTTATCCACTGATATCTACTATAAGCCTACTGACTCTCACAGCTATCTGGACTATTCCTCTTCTCACCCTGTCTCTTGCAAAAACGCCATCCCCTTCTCGCAATTCCTCCGTCTCCGCCGCATCTGCTCTCAGGATGAGGCTTTTCATTCTAGGACGAGGGAGATGTCTTCATTTTTTAAAGAAAGGGGCTTCCCTTCCTCCACTATCAACTCTGCTCTTAAACGCATCTCCTCCATTTCACGTACATCTGCTCTCACTCCATCCTCCCACCACCCCACTAGGAATAGGGTTCCCCTGGTCCTCACCTACCACCCCACCAGCCTCCGGGTCCAACATATTATTCTCCGTAACTTCCGCCACCTCCAACGGGATCCCACCACTAAGCACATCTTTCCCTCCCCCCCTCTCTCTGCATTCCGCAGGGATCGCTCCCTACACAACTCCCTTGTCCATTCGTCCCCCCCATCCCTCCCCACTGATCTCCCTCCTGGCACTTATCCGTGTAAGCGGAACAAGTGCTACACATGCCCTTACACTTCCTCCCTTACCACCATTCAGGGCCCCAAACAGTCCTTCCAGGTGAGGCATCACTTCACCTGTGAGTCGACTGGGGTGATATACTGCGTCCGGTGCTCCCGATGTGGCCTTTTATATATTGGTGAGACCCGACGCAGACTGGGAGACCGCTTTGCTGAACATCTACGCTCTGTCCGCCAGAGAAAGCAGGATCTCCCAGTGGCCACACATTTTAATTCCACATCCCATTCCCATTCTGACATGTCTATCCACGGCCTCCTCTACTGTAAAGATGAAGCCACACTCAGGTTGGAGGAACAACACCTTATATTCCGTCTGGGTAGCCTCCAACCTGATGGCATGAACATTGACTTCTCTAACTTCCGCTAGGCCCCACCTCCCCCTCGTACCCCAGCTGTTACTCATTTTTATGCACACATTCTTTCTCTCACTCTCCTTTTTCTCCCTCTGTCCCTCTGAATATACCTCCTGCCCATCCTCTGGGTCACCCCCCCCCCCGTCTTTCTCCCTAGGCCTCCTGTCCCATGATCCTCTCGTATCCCCTTTTGCCTATCACCTGTCCAGCTCTCGGCTCTATCCCTACCCCTCCTGTCTTCTCCTATCATTTTGCATCTCCCCCTCCCCCTCCAGCTTTCAAATCCCTTACTCACTCTTCCTTCAGTTAGTCCTGACGAAGGGTCTCGGCCTGAAACGTCGACTGCGCCTCTTCCTATAGATGCTGCTTGGCCTGCTGCGTTCACCAGCAACTTTGATGTATGTTTCTATTAAAAAAATGTTCTTTCTAAGCATATTGTAGATCTACACAAGTATACGTGACTGGTGCTAACTGAATCTGTTCAGCAACAGTCTTCTGTCCCAATTAAACAAAGGGAACCACAGCTATTTTCTCAATTAATTTTTGTTCTTTAAGAGTTGTCCCAAATGAACGATGGCCCAAATAACTGCACTCCAAATATGGTCTAACCAATGTTTGGAGCCATTTTCACACTGAACATCATTAGAATTAAATTCCTTTACTTACCCTTATCTTAATATCAGGGAAACAACGTTTCATTAGCACTTTTGAAATCCTTTTAGCATGTGACAGAGAAATGCATTGTTTACAACATGATGGCAGATGGCAGAAATTAATTGATGCCATCCATATCAAAACCCTGACCATTTCACATTATCCTAATGACTTAGTGCCCTGCAAGATCCATCAATAAATGTAAATAAATGTGAGTGGTCAGTTATGAGCAATGGAAGTTCATGCAGTTAATTGCTTACTTTACTGGCAGTGGGTTTAAGGTCTTTACTTAAAACAACTTATTTCTCTCAGGGATTTTTGAGGGAAAAAAACATATTTTAAGCAACCCAAGTTTCTCTCTTCAGCCAAGGTTCTAGCTGCATTAAAATTGACAAAATCTAAGAACAAAGGATTTCTGATGCAACAAGAATCTTCCTTCAGCCAAGGCACAAAATGAGCCAGAAAATATCCCAATAAAAGTTATGTTTAGCAGTCAACAAAGGCCTCTCATAAGTTAGACTGTCAGCTACATTTTATAAGCAGCTCCAGAAATGAATAGATCTCACTATTCATTACTCTTACATGCGCCCACAGAACTAATGTGGTTTCTTGAATAGCAGCTCACAGCTTTCACAGATTATCTTCGGTATAATGCACTCTGTAGGTGACCTGAGTATTTGGGCTACAAAATCAATGAAGTGGTTCTTCAATCAATCAGACAAAAGAATCTTGATTGAGACAAACCATGATGTACTAACTGGAACAATCAATTCAATGTATGAACATGCATAGAAAGTGAAATATTGCATGG
The DNA here is from genome assembly GCF_963921235.1 of Mobula hypostoma. Lineage (NCBI taxonomy): Eukaryota > Metazoa > Chordata > Chondrichthyes > Myliobatiformes > Myliobatidae > Mobula > Mobula hypostoma. The sequence continues at coordinate 153,404,144 of NC_086097.1, read as the reverse complement.
GAAAATCATATGAAATGAAAAGAAACCGGAGTGGTTGAGAGTGATGAAAGGACAAAAAGACAAACATATAAAAGCACAATCTTCAATTCCCTGTACATTCAGAAAGAATGAAGCTCAGTGGCTGAACATGAAATCTTTGGTTTATCATGACTTTGCTACTGGCTTTCTTCTTGGCTGCCCTTAAACAAAGAATTCAGAATTTCCTTCGTACTTTGTACCTTCTTCATTTGCATGGCAACTCAAGGGTAGCCGGGATCACAAAGCAACTTCCCTTTGAGTACTACAGGCCAGCTCTAACCAGTGGCAGTCACTCATAATATCACTCACCCGGCAATGAGGCCAGTCATCAACACCATAGTTCTGATGAAGGGCCATTGACTTGAAATGATAACACACTTTCACTCTCCACAGAATGCTGCCTGACCTGCTGAATACAGTATCTCCAGCACTTTTTGTCAAATAACATGGTTGTATGTTGAAAGAATGATTGAATTAAAAGATAGTGTGGGAAATTAATGCACTATCAATGGACTCGGTTAATTGTGAGTCATAATCTTTATATTTTATTTTGCCCCTTCTCACTCTTAATTCATCCAAAGCTATCTGGCAGTCACTTTTCCACTTAATAGGACTTGCAATTAGGCATTATTTATGCCATACAAAATTAATTAGAAATATCTGGAGCTGTTTATGAATATGTAGTTATGCTAAAAACAAAGAGAGCTGAGGCTCTGCTCTAGCCCTGTGTGATTTGTTATTTTGCATATATTTTAGACGACTGCACTGAAAGCCAGCTGTCTTGATCAGCAATGGCAAAATGCATATGCAACACCCTAATGAGAATTGCAAATTTATTAAAAACCATATTTTTGCAATTTGCTTGCATGAGTAGTTGCAAAGCAAATGATTCTAAAGTGTTAAATGACTAAGAATATTGTTTCTCTCTGTGGTGACATCTTCATCGAAGAATCTTTCAAGTTCAAGTTTATTGTCATCTGATTTTACATGCATCCAACTAAATGAAGCAACGTTCCTCTGGACCACAGTGCACCCACACAACACATATCACACAGAACATAAACCGAAACATTATACTATAAATAAGTCAATAAAATATAATTCAAAATTTACATAGTAATGTGCCGCACAGGTAAACAGTAAACAATATAGTAAACAGCTTGCTGTCCTAGTGACGAGATCTTGGAGGTGGCAGGGTATTCATTAGTCTCACAGCCTGAGGGAAGAAACTATTACCTAGTCTGGCAATCCTAGTCCTGATGCTTCTGCACCTGCTTCCTGATGTTAGCGGGTCACAGAGATTGTGGGATGGGCGGTAAGGACCCTCAACAATATTTTGTTTGCTTCGTCTGCAGTGCTCCCAGCAAATGTCGCAGTAGGGGTTAGGGAGACACTGATGATCCTCCGTGGTATTCACTGTCCTCTTTAGGGTCTTGCAGCGCAACACCTTGCAGCTTCCGTACTACACGATATTGCAACCAGACAGAACATGCTCGATAAGGCTCCCGTGCAAAGCTGTTCGAATGGGGTGGGGAGCTTTGCACTTCTCAATCTCCCCTGGAAGTGTAGACGCTGCGGAGGTGTTGTGGGTTCAGGTAAGATCGTCTGTTATACACACATCAAGGAACTTTGTACTCTTCACTCTCTCCGTGGCAGAGCCACTGATGTGCTTTTATGACATTGCTAATGAACCTTTGTGAATGGCACATGTTGTTTGTAATGGAATGGGAACCTGTTTACCACACTAACTTGTCAAGACCATTGTTGGCTTCTGATTTCTTGCCATTACACATTTTATCTGTTGGAGTCATTTAAGAAAACAATGAATTGTGGAAACGTTCCGATTTCTGTCTGCTATGTATCATTTTATCAAATAAATGCAATGCAAAAAACGTCATGAAATACTAGTATTGTATCTCACAACATTATTTTTGTTAAAATTTTCCAGACCTCTCTGCTGAAAGTACTGATATTACAGTGGGATCAGTATCCTGAAAAATTAGCGAATATCCAAATAAATTACTTCTGAGAATGTCACATGGCATTAGGAATTTGATTTTAATATCTTGTCAATTTTGCACATTCACGTATTTCTTAGTATCATTATGGACTGAATCCTTATAGTTCACTTTCTTGTTTGAGAACTTGAGGCCCACTCCTTCAAATCCCTAATAAAATGTTAAATGAGGTCACCATAGTCATTGTGTTCTGTGTACTAAACTTTTAATATTAAGTAATGAATTTACCTTAGGAGCCAGACGTCTGTCCTAGCATGTTGTTCTATTTAGTAGAACAGCTCGGGGCATGTGGTGAGTCCTTTCTAAATACCTTATGTTCCAAATCAATGACAGTGAATTAGCAAATCAATGACAGGACAGTTTTATGCATATCTAAGGGTCTCACCTTCAGACAAAAATAGGAAATGGGATTGATAGGTATTGATTGGATAGCCATAGTGAAAAGCAGTCATTTGGAGGGCAAGGTTTGCAGATGGGGTCCAAAACTAGAGTTTTTAAAACAATATTAATTCCAGTGGAGAGAACATTTTGGCTAGCAATGCTTAGAATGTGGAACACATTTTGCAAGGAATATTAGAGTTGAAAATTATAGAAACATGTTACAGAGTGCTGATACGAGAGAGAAAGAAATAAAATGCAATGCTGATAGCTCACTGTCTAGATGGGAGAGTGCTCATGTGCAGAATATTAACAGTAGCTTAGATCATTTCAGTGTTATATTTTAAAGTCCATGTTATTGTATCAGTCCTATGGCATAAACACCATAGATAGTAAAATCAGAAAATAGTGGAAGCACTCAGCTGGTCAGCTAGCATATGTGGCAAAAGAAACAGTTGTCATTTCAGGTCAAGACTCGCAAAATCCTGAAGGAAGTCAGCAGGTTAGGCAGCATCCGTGGAAAGAAATAAAGAGTCGACATTTCAGGCTGAGACTCTTCATCAGGGAAGGGACCTTTCATAAGGGAGCTAGGGCTTTACTCTTTGGAGAGAAGGAGGATGAGAGGAGACATGATAGAGGTGTACAAGATAACAAGAGGAATAGATAGAGTGGATAGCCAGCACCTCTGCCCCAGGGTACCACTGCTCAATACAAGGGGACATGGCTTTAAGGTAACAGGTGGGAAGTTCAAGGGGGATATTAGAGGAAGGTTTTTTACTCAGAGAGTGGTTGGTGCGTGGAATGCACTGCCTGAGTCAGTGGTGGAGGCAGATACACCAGTGAAGTTTAAGAGACTACTAGACAGGTATATGGAGGAATCTAAGGTGGGGGCTTATATGGGAGGCAGGGTTTGAGGGTCGGCACAACATTGTGGGCCGAAGGGCCTGTACTGTGCTGTACTATTCTATGTTCTATGTTCTATCAGGTCTGGAAAGTAAGAGGGAAGAAGCCAGAATAAGAGATGGGAGGACAAGGATAAAGCTGGCAGGTGATTGGTGGAAGGTGGCAGATGAAGGCGAAGGTGAGTAGGTGGGGGAGGATGTTGAAGTGAGAAGCTAGGATGTACAGGTGGAAGAGGCAAAGGACTAAAAAAGAAGAAAGGTAATAACAGAGGAGAACGCACCTTGGGAGAAAGGGAAAGAAGGGACCCCAGGAAGGAGGAAATAAAGGGAGTCAGAATGATGAATGGAAAAAAGACAGAAGGGGGAGGGATGAGAAAGTACAGGAAGTTAGGGAAATTAATGCTGTCAGGTTGAAGGCTACCCAGACGGAATATGGATAATAACAGGCAGGATAGACAAAGGAGAATCAGTGGATGTTGTTTACTTGGATTTTCAGAAGGCTTTGAAAGTTGTTGCACATGAGACTGCCTAATAGGGTAAGAGCCCTTGGCATTACAGGAAATATACTAACATGGACAGAAGTTTGGCTGACCGGCAGGAGGCAAAGAGTGGGAATAAAGCAGGCCTTTTCTTGTGCTGCTGGTAACTAGTGGTGCTCAGCAGGGGTCAGTATTGGGACTGCAGCTTTTCAATGATTTGGATGTGGAATTGATGGCTTTGTGGCCAAGTTTGCAGACCATATGAAGATTGATGGAGAGGCAGGTAGTGTTGAGGGAACAAGGTGTTTGCAGACGGATCTAGACAGATTGGGAGAATGGGCAAAGAAGTAGCAGATAAAGTATTGTGTAGGGAAGTATATTCTCATGCATATTCTCATGTAGAAGAATTAAATGTTAAGGCTAAGGGCGTAGTGCTGAAGCTTTATAAGGCATTAGGCAAATTGCACTTGGAATATTTTGAACAGTTTTGGGTCCCTTATCTAAGAAAAGATGTGCAGACATTGGAGAGGGTCCACAGAGAGTTCATGAGTATGATTTTGGGAATGACAGGGTTACTGTATGAGGAGCATTTAATGGCTCTGGGCCTATACTCACTGCTTTAGAAGAATGAGGAGGATCTTATTGATTATTGGATGAGCTAGATAGAGCAGATGTGGGGAGGATGTTTCCTGTGGTGGGTGAGTCTAGGACCAGAAGGCACAACCTCAGAATAAAGGTATGTCCTTTTAGAACAGAGATGAAGATGCATTACTAAATGGCAATAAAAGAGGACTGCATGTCCTCATAATCTAATCTAATCTAAGAGGAATTTCTTCAGCCTGAATGTGGTGAATCTGTGTAATTCATTGCCACAGATGGCTTTGGAAGCCAAGTTACTGAGTATATTTATGTTCTAATGTGTTATTCTTCCAACCTGAGAGTGGCCTCATTGTGGCAGTAGAGGAGACCATGGACTAATGTGTCAAAATGGGAATGGGAAGCAGAGTTAAAATTGGTGGCCACATCACCTGCAAGTGCTGCATGACATAATGAGTGTTCCGAGTATTTTATGATTTTATTTCAGATTTCTTGCAGCAACAGACATTTTTTGAATTTCATAAACAGGGTACAGTAGAATAGTAGTTAGCATAACAGTTTATAGCAGTGAGGGTCATGTTTTTTGACTTCTCCAGTGCATTCAACACCATCCACCCTGCTCTGCTGGGGGAGAAGCTGACAGCGATGCAGGTGGATGCTTTCCTGGTGTCATGGATTCCTGATTACCTGACTGGCAGATCACAGTACGTGTCCGACAGAGTGATCAGCAGCACTGGGGCTCCACAGGGGACTGTCTTGTCTCCCTTTCTCTTCACCATTTACACCTCGGACTTCAACTACTGCACAGAGCCTTGCCTTCTTCAGAAGTTTTCTGATGACTCTGCCATAGTTGGATGCATCAGCAAGGGAGATGAGGCTGAGTACAGGGCTACGGTAGGAAACTTTGTCACATGGTGTGAGCAGAATTATCTGCAGCTTAATGTGAAAAAGACTAAGGAGCTGGTGGTAGACCTGAGGAGAGCTAAGATACCGGTGACCCCCGTTTCCATCCACGGGGTCAGTGTGGACTTGCTGGAGGATTACAAATACCTGGGGATACGAATTGACAATAAACTGGACTGGTCAAAGAACACTGAGGCTACCTACAAGAAGGGTCAGAGCCGTCTCTATTTCCAGAGGAGACTGAGGTCCTTTAACATCTGCCGGACGATGCTGAGGATGTTCTACGAGTCTGTGGTGGCCAGCGCAATCATGTTTGCTGTTGTGTGCTGGGCCAGCAGGCTGAGGGTAGCAGACACCAACAGAATCAACAAACTCATTCGTAAGGCCAGTGATGTTGTGGGGATGGAACTGGACTCTCTGACGGTGGTGTCTGAAAAGAGGATTCTGTCTAAATTGCATGCCATCTTGGACAATGTCTCCCATCCACTACATAATGTACTGGTTGGGCACAGGAGTACATTCAGCCAGAGACTCATTCCACCGAGATGCAACACAGAGCATCATATGAAGTCATTTCTGCCTGTGGCCATCAAACTTTACAACTCCTCCCTTGGAGGGTCAGACACCCTGAGCCAATAGGCTGATCCTGGACTTATTTCATAATTTACTGGCATAATTTACATACTACTATTTAACTATTTATGGTTCTATTACTATTTATTATTTATGGTGCAACTGTAACAAAAAACAATTTCCCCCGGGATCAATTAAGTATGACTATGACTATGACTATGGTTCCTCCCATATTTTAAAGACATACGGGTTGGTAGGTTGATTGTCCACATGGGCGTAATTAGGTGGCGTGGGCTCTTTGGGCTTGAAGGGCCAGTTACTGTGCTGTATCTCTAAATAAAAAATTAAGATTAACAGAACATTATAGGACGTTAAGCTTTTCAGTAAACAACAATACCACAAAGAAGTCCAAGAATTTGAAAATGTGCATAGTCTTCACACTTCTTTAATAAACATCAGAGTTGGTTCCAGCAAGTTAATATCAATGGGGTTCCTCACTAGAGATCAGAAAATACTTCTGCCAGGGAACCAGTAAGCAGTGAAATCTTCATTTCAAATTTATTCCAAGGTGGATCAGGATAGAGGGACTAAATCCAATATCTTACATGGATGCTTATCAGTCAGTAACCAGTAAATGCTTTTTTCCAGGTTACTGGAAAGACACCTGATTTGTCCAGAACAAATGACGGAAACAACACCGATTGTGGTTGGAAGTGCCCATGGAGGACACCTTGGAGAAGCGCGGGTGTAGATCAGGGTTACAAGTGCGCTTAAGGAAACAGGGTTTAAACTCCCTATACCGACTACAGGTGTCCCCCGCTTTTCCAACGTTCGCTTTACGAAACCTCACTATTACGAAAGACCGACATTAGTACCCTGTTTTCGCTTTCAGAAGGTGTTTTCACTGTTACGAAAAAAGGCAGCGCGTGATAAAAAATCAGCGCGCGAAAAAACCAGTGCGCGATAAAAGGCAGTGCGCACCCCGAGCAGCCGCTCTCCCCCGGACTCTCGCCAGCACTGCTTAAACACGTTGCATTGAGCAGCCGTTAGCAAGCTGAGCTCTAAGGTGTCGGAAAAGCCTGAAAGAGCTCGTAAGGGTGTTACACTTAGTGTAAAACTAGACATAATTAAGCGTTTCGATCGTGGTGAACGAAGCAAGGACAAAGTGAGTTTGGCTTGTGGAAGCTGACGAAGATGATGTTGAAGAGGTTTTGGAATCCCATGACCAAGAACTGATAGATGAAGAGCTGATGCAATTGGAAGACGAAAGGATAACAATCGAAACCGAATGCAGTAGCGAAAGTGAAGTCGTCCAGGAACTGAACATGAGGCAACTGTGTGAGATTTTCGCTGCAATGATAAAGTACGACTTTAATTTTGAAAGGGTACATAGGTTTAGGGAATATTTTCAGTATGTTTTGAGTCCTTACAAAGAACTGTATGATAGAAAAATGCGCGAGGCTAAGCAGTCAAGCAAGCCTTCCACATCAGCCACAGCAGACGATGAACCTCAACCTTCGACATCGAGGCAGGCAGTCATAGGAGAAGATGAGCTGCCTGCCCTGATCAATGATGAGATGATACCCCCGTGTCCCACCACCCCAACCCCTGGGCCCCGGACAGATACTGTACCGATTCACGGAGAATGCAGCAATAGCTGGGAGGCACACAGCACATCTTTAAGAAAAAAGCGGAAATAAACATGCTAATTAATTAGGTGCCGCCCCACACATAATTGTCGGTCCAGATCAGAGACGACGCAATCGGAAATCGCCTCTGATCTGCGCCGATATTTACGTGCTGGGCAGCACCTAATTAATTAGCATGTTTATTTCAGCTTTTTTCTTAAAGATGTGTTGTGTGCCTCCTGGCTACCCCTAAGCGCTTCGCGGCAATGTATCAGTCGGCGGCCTGGAGGGTGGGGTCCACTGCACTACTCCAACCTGCGACGACTCAGTCTAACACACCATCATCTGTGTGCTTGATGTCTTCCCAATTCCCGTAAATGATACTACACTGTACATACATTATTTCTACTTTATATAGGCTGTGTATTTTTACGTGTTATTTGGTAGATTTGGCAGCTTCATAGTTTAAAGGTTACTGGAGAGCGCATTTATGCCAACAGCGCTTGCATGAGATTTTCTGCCGAGAGCGCTTGCGTGAGATTTTCGCTACCGAGATCTGTGCAGGCAATCGTTGTAGAGAAGTATTTCTACTTTATATAGGTTGTGTATTTATCATATCATTCCTGCTTTTACTATATGTTACTGTTATTTTAGGTTTTATGTGTTATTTGGCATGATTTGGTAGGTTATTTTTGGGTCCGCGAACACTCACAAAATTTTCCCATATAAATAAATGGTAATCGCTTCTTTACACATTTCGGCTTACGAACGCTCTACCTTCGGATGGCGGGGGAAACCTGTATCTTGCTGGCTAATGTGCAGTTTCTGGTGAATAAAATCGATGATCTCAGAGCTACGGTGCTGAATCAGAGGGACATTAGGACCACGTGGGTCCTTTGTTTCACGGAATCCTGGTTAACCCCCTCTGTACTGGATGCAGCGATTCAGATTGACAGGTTTACTACACACCATCAGGATAGATCTATAGAGTCTCTCAAAAGCAGAGGTGGAGGAGTATGCCTCATGATCAACTCTTCTTGGTGCAAAAATATTATCAGTGCTGTCCCAATTCTGCTCACAAGACCTGGAATATCTAGTAGTAACATGCCTTCCTTTTTACCTACCACGGGAGTTCTCTTGGGTCATTTTGGTAGCAGTTTACATTCCACCTCAGGCCAATGTCAGATAGGCTTTAGATGATCTGAGCAATGGGATCAACATACACAAAACAGCGCCCTAACGCCTTCACCATCGTTTTGGGAATTTTTCACAAGGCCAGTCTGAAAAAAATTACTAAGTAACTACCATCAATAGATCACTTGCAATACTAGAGGAAACAGCACAGTGGACCATTGTTACACTACTACCAAGAATGCTTACTGTGCTTTTCCACACTCCCACTTCGGGTAGTCTGATCACCTGGCTGTACATCTGCTCCCTTAGTATAGGCAGAAACTGAAGACTGCAGCACTAGTAGTGAGGACGAAGAAGGTATGGACAAGGGAAGCACAGGAGCGCCTATAGGACTGCTTTGAATCGATGGACTGGACTGTATTCAGGGATTCATCTTTGAATCTGAATGAGTATGCTGCAGTCGTTACAGACTTCATTAAAAGTTGTGTGGATGAGTGTGCGCCTACAAAGTCTTACTGCACATTGGCAAACCAAAAGCCGTGGATGAACCAGGAGGTACAACATCTGCTGAAGGCTAGATCTGAGGCATTCAAGTCTGGCAACCCAGGCCTGTACCAGAAAACCACATATGATATGCAGAGGGCTATATCAAGTATGAAGAGACAATTTCAAACAAGGTTGGAGGCAACATTGGATGCACGACAACTCTGGCAGGGTTTGCAAGACATTACTTCCTACAAAACGAAACCCAATAGCATGAATGGCAGCGATGCTTCTCTATCAGATGAACTCAAAGCCTTCTATCCCCGCTTTGAAAGAGAGAACACAACTACAGCTGTGAAGATCCCTGCTGCACCTCGACTTCCTAACTGGAAGACCACAGTCTGTGTGGATTGGTGATAACATATCCTCCTTGCTGACAATCAACACTGGTGCACCTCAGGGGTGTGTGCTTAGCCCACTGCTCTACTCTCTATATACACATGACTGTGTGACTGGGCATAGCTCAAATACCATCTATAAATTTGCTGACAATACAACCATTGTTGGTAGAATCTCAGGTGGTGACGAGAGGGCGTACAGGAGTGAGGTATGCCAACTAGTGGAGTGGTGCCACAGCAACAACCTGGCACTCAACATCAGGAAGACGAAAGAGCTGATTGTGGACTTCAGGAAGGGTAACACAAGGAGTACATACCAATCCTCATAGAGGGATCAGAAGTGGAGAGAGTGAGCAGTTTCAAATTCCTGGGTGTCAAGATCTCTGAGGATCTAACCAAGTCCCATCATGTCAACGTAGTTATAAAGAAGGCAAAACAGCAGCTATACTTTATTAGGATTTCAAAGAGATTTGGTATGTCAACAAATACACCCAAAAACTTCTAAAGTTGTACCATGGAGAGGATTCTGAAAGGCTATATCACTGTCTGGTATGGAGGGGCTACTACACAGGACTGAAAGAAGCTGCAGAGGGTTGTGAATCTAGTTGGCTCCATCTTGAGTACTAGCTACAAAGTACCCAGGACATCTTCAGGCAATGGTGTCTCAGAAAGGCAGCGTCCATTATTAAGGACCTCCAGCACCCAAGGCATGTCCTTTCTCACTGTTACCATCAAGTAGGAGATACTGAAGCCTAAAGGCACACACTCAGTGATTCAGGAACAGCTTCTTCTTGTCTGCCATCTGATTTTCCAAAATGAACTTTGAATCTTTGGAGACTACCTCACCTATTTTAATATGCATTATTTCTGTTTTTTTTTAAATTTTATTTTTATTTGGGTAAGGAATTCACAAATATCATGTACTTTTTTCACACATATAACCTTTTCCATTTTTTTATATGTATAAAACTATAATTATTTATACATTCTTAAGTACACATTGAGATGATATAAAAGGACATTAGACACTTAAATAGATAATTATGTACTGTGGTAATTCTAATCTATTAGGCTAAGTAATGGTATTAGTTGTTAAGAAAAATGGTAATAATAGTTTCCATATAACTCTTCTGGACCATTTCCACTGGTCCAAAATGTTGTATATAAGCCTATGTAACAACCATTGTAGGTGTTTATACCCTAATTATACCCTATTCATGCTTGCTCCTGCCCTCAGACATAATTATCCAATCCCTATGTACTTATTTATTAATTTTTTCATTTTTTATCCCTTTCCCAAATCTTGCCCTTTACTTGTGTTAATTCTCTATTTTCCAAAAGAAAACAAAAAAAGAAGACATTTAGACTAAGGGTGCTTACGTTAGCAATATTACTGTGTTGATGAGAAGAGCAGTATAAATCATTAGGAGAGTCATCTAAAGTCTGCTCGCATTGGGGTTATATATTCAATCCATTTATTCCAGATTTGATAAATTTTTTCTTTTTGAATTCTCAGGGAGTAAGTCAACATTTCCATTTTAAATATTTCCAAGATAATTTTGTGCCAATCTTCTAATGTAGGTGATATTGGATTTAGCCACTTTCTAGTGATTGATTTCTTACTTGCCGCTAAGAGGGCCTGCAGCAACTTTATATCTTCCTTCTGTTCAAGAAACAATACATGCCCCAAATAGAGCATCTCAAAGTTCAGAGGTATCTGGGACCTAAGTACCTTAACTAATGTTCTATGAATACCTTCCCAATATAGACTTAATCCCAGAAAATATGAAAATGATTTGCCTCCTTGGAGCCGCACCTTCTCCAACACGTCACGTTTGTATCTTTATATTTTTCCTGATATGGGGTCTTGAAGTATCTTATAATGATTTTCCAACAATGTTCTCTCCAAGTCAAAGAATTAGTCGAGGACCATTGAAAGCTGCAGATTTTCCCCCAAGCCTCCTCTGAAAGTACCAACCCCGCTTCTTTCTCCCACTTCTCTTTAATATACAGTGTATTTACATTTTTAGCATGGGAGAGTGCATTATATACCCGAGAAACTGATTTACTAGGTATTGAACTGCAAGCCGAATTCAGAATCTTGAAAAATTCTAATTCTACTGTTGATAGGTCTGTATATCTACAACTCTGGTTAACATAGTGTCGTACTTGAAGGTACCTAAAAAAGTCATTATGTTCTAGGCCATGTTTGTCCTGCAGGATTTGGAAACTTTGTAATACTCTTTTATCTATAAATAAGAGGTAGGTTGTAAGACCTTTCTTTATCCATAGCTCAAATCTTTTATCTCCTCTGTTGGGAAGGAATTCGGTATCATATGCACACCATCTAAAGAGTTTTAACATGTTATATACATTTTTAAAAATCTATTCAATATATGTAATTGATTTATTTGTTTATTTTTTTATTTTATTTATTTTTTTCTTTCTGCTAGGTTATGTATTGCATTGAACTGCTGCTGCTAAGTTAACAAATTTCATGTCGCATGCTGGTGATAATAAACCTGATTCTGATTCTGAAGTTCTGGACACCCTGTAATTTATTGGGCTGTGATTGAGGGAAAAATATGTGTTTAGGAAATGTTGAGGAGTATTGGGAGAATGTAGCCAGAAAAAGTGGCTCACCTGAGGACTGGGAGAAATTCAGCAGAGGAGGACAAAGGCTTTAATTAGGAAGGGGAAAAAAAGACTATGAGAGAAAACTGGCAGGGAACATAAAAACTGACTGTAAAAGCTTTTATAGGTATGAGAAAAGAAAAAGATTGGTTAAGACAAATGTAGGTCCCCTACAGACAGAAACAGGTGAATTGATTATGGGGAGCAAGGACATGGCAGACCAATTGAATAACTACTTTGGTTCTGTCTTCACTAAGGAGGGCATAAATAATCTTTCGGAAATAGTAGGGGACAGAGGGTCCAGTGAGATGGAGGAACTGAGGGAAATACATGTTAGTAGGGAAGTGGTGTCAGGTAAATTGAAGGGATTAAAGGCAGATAAATCCCCAGGGCCAGATGGTCTGCATCCCAGAGTGCTTAAGGAAGTAGCCCAAGAAATAGTGGATGCATTAGTGATAATTTTTCAGAACTCTTTAGATTCTGGACTAGTTCCTGAGGATTGGAGGGTGGCTAATGTAACCTCGCTTTTTAAAAAAGGAGGGAAAGAGAAACCGGGGAATTATAGACCGGTTAGCGTGACATTGGTGGTGGGGAAAATGCTAGAGTCAGTTATCAAAGATGTGATAACAGCACATTTGGAAAGCGGTGAAATCATCAGACAAAGTCAGCATGTATTTGTGAAGGAAAATCATGTCTGACGAATCTCATAGAATTTTTTGAGGATTTAACTAGTAGAGTGGATAGGGGAGAACCAGTGGATGTGGTATATTTGGATTTTCAAAAGGCTTTTGACAAGGTCCCACACAGGAGATTAGTGTGCAAACTTAAAGCACACGGTATTGGGGGTAAGGTATTGATGTGGATAGAGAATTGGTTGGCAGACAGGAAGCAAAGAGTGGGAATAAACGGGACCTTTTCAGAATGGCAGGCAGTGACTAGTGGGGTACCGCAAGGCTCAGTGCTGGGACTCCAGTTGTTTACAATATATATTAATGACTTGGATGAGGGAATTAAATGCAGCATCTCCAAGTTTGCGGATGACACGAAGCTGGGCGGCAGTGTTAGCTGTGAGGAGGATGCTAAGAAGATGCAGGATGACTTGGATAGGTTAGATGAATGGCAAATTCATGGCAGATGCAATTTAATGTGGATAAATGTGAGGGTATCCACTTTGGTTCAAAAACAGGAAAACAGATTATTATCTGAATGGTGGCCGATTAGGAAAAGGGGAGGTGCAACGAGACCTGGGTGTCATTATACACCAGTCATTGAAAGTGGGCATGCAGGTACAGCAGGCAGTGAAAAAGGCGAATGGTATGCTGGCATTCATAGCAAGAGGATTCGAGTACAGGAGCAGGGAGGTACTACTGCAGTTGTACAAGGCCTTGGTGAGACCACACCTGGAGTATTGTGTGCAGTTTTCGTCCCCTAATCTGAGGAAAGACATCCTTGCCATAGAGGGAGTATAAAGAAGGTTCACCAGATTGATTCCTGGGATGGCAGGATTTTCATATGATGAACGACTGGATCGACTAGGCTTATACTCGTTGGAATTTAGAAGATTGAGGGGGGATCTTATTGAAACATGTAAAATGCTAAAGGGATTCGACAGACTAGATGCAGGAAGATTGTTCCCGATGTTGGGGAAGTCCAGAACAAGGATAAGTTTGAGGATAAGGGGGAAGCCTTTTAGGACCGAGATTAGGAAAAACTTCTTCACACAGAGAGTGGGGAATCTGTGGAATTCTCTGCCACGGAAAACAGTTGAGGCCAGTTCATTGGCTATATTTAAGAGGGAGTTAGATATGGCCCTTGTGGCTAAAGGGATCGGGGTTATGGGGGGAAGGCTGGTACAGGGTTCTGAGTTGGATGATCAGCCATGATCATACTGAATGGCAGTGCAGGCTCGAAGGGCCGAATGGCCTACTCCTACACCTATTTTCTATGTTTCTATTTTTCTAAGGTGACATATCATTATGACTCCCATTCCACTATGTACCTTTGGCACCTGGGCTAATGCAGCACTTAAAATCAAGCCCTAATTTGAAAATATACATATGTTTAGTACATCAATGGATGTTTATCAGTTTGGCTGCCCTGAAAAGTGAAGTAATTAATGACTTATTTATATTGCTGAAATGTACTTTGAAACATTATTTCAAATCTGCCTAAGGGCTCCTGGGTGATGGAAATCACACTATTTGTGTTATGAATGGGTTCCTCAGCAAAGAAAAACAAAAAAAAGTAACTGGCATAATTTTACTGTAATGATTTGTTGCTTTGAAGTTGACTATGTATCTTTTCTAATGTCAATATGCACTCAGTGGTACTTTATAGGCACAACTCTACAACTGCTCGTTAATGCAATTATCTAATCAGCCAATTCTATGGCAGCAACACAGGGCATAAAAGCATGTAGACATGGTCAAGAAGTTCAGCTGTCGTTCAGACCAAACATCAGAATGGGAAGAAATGTGGAATGATAGTTGGTGCCAGACATGGTGGTTTGAGTATCTCAGAAAATATCGATCTGCTGGGACTCCCATGCATAAACAGTTTCCAGAGTTTACAGAGAACAGTGTGGAAAACAAAAAAAGAAAAAAAAATCCAGTGAGTGGCAGTTCTGTGGGTAAAATGCCTTGTTAATGAGAGAGGTTGGAGAGTGACCAGAGTGTTTCAAACTGACAGGAAGTCGCCAGTAACTCAAATAACCATGCATTATAACAGCAGTGTGCAGAAGAGCATCGCTGAAGACACAATATGTCAAACCTTGACGTGGATGGGCTATAGCAGCAGAAGGCCACAAACATACACTCAGTGGCCACCTTATTAGGTACAAGAGATACCTGATAAAAGTGGCCACAGATTGCATAAAGATGCAAAAAGCATTGACTTACAGTATTGTATTAAAACAGTCGAGTTACCAGAAAATAACCTATTCATAACAGTTCTGGGTGCTTCTGCCTTTAGAGAAGCTACAAAATAGACATATATTTAATGGGAGAATCACAACCTCAATTAGCTAACCTTATTGTCACCAGAGTTGGAGGAAATAATCGCAGCAAAAGCATAATAAGTATCAGTAAATGGAATGGACGCTCTACCAAGACCTTGGTACTAACAGAACTGAGAAACAGGCAAAACATGACGTAGAACAGGAAGCACAAAATGTAATGCTTCAATTGCATTAACTCTTGGTTGTCATATTTACGAAGAATGTAGAAGGAAATTCAACAAAGGAAAGCAAAGATAAGGGTGTCCATTTGGAATATAGTCAGCATCAGAATCAGGTGCATTATCACTGGCATGTGACACAAAATTTGTTAACTTGGCAGCAGCCGTTCATTGCAATACATAATATAGTACAGAAAAAAAAGTAAAACAATTACAGTATGCATATGTTGAATAGATTAAAAAACGTGCAATAACAGAAATACTGTATATGAAAAACAGTGAGGTAGGTTCCAAGGGTGATTCAATGTTCATTTAGGAATCGGATGGCAGATGGGAAGAAGCTGTTCCTGAAGCACCGAGTGTGTGCCATGGTAACAGTGAGAAAAGGGCATGCTCTGGGTGCTGGGGGTCCTTAATATTGGATGCTGCCTCTCTGAGACACCACTCCCTGCAGACGTTCTGGGTACTTTGTAGGCTGGTATCCAAGATGGAGCTGACTACATTTACGATCCTCTGCAGCCGCTTTTCGTCCTGTGCAGTAGCCACCCCCCACCCCCATACCGACAGTGATGCAGCCTGTCAGAATGCTCACCACAGTACATCAATAGCAGTTTTTGAGTTTTGCTGAACACCTACGCTCTGTCCGCTAGAGAAAGCAGGATCTCTCAGTGGCCACACATTTTAATTCCATGTCCCATTTCCATTCTGATATGTCTGTCCATGGCCTCCTCTACTGTGAAGATGAAGCCACACTCAGGTTGGAGGAACAACACCTTATATTCCGTAGCTTCCAACCTGATGGCATGAACATTGACTGCTCAAACTTCCGCTGATGCCCTGCCTCTCCCTCGTACCCCAGCCGTTATTTATTTATATACACACATTCTTTCTCTCTCTCTCCTTTTTCTCCATCTGTCCCTCTGACTGTACCCCTTGCCCATTCTCTGGGTTTTTCCCCCCTCCCCCTTTTCCTTCTGCCTGGGCCTCCTGTCCCATGATCCTCTCGTATCCCTTTTGCCAATCAACTGTCCAGCTCTTGGCTCCATCCCTCCCCCTCCTGTCTTCTCCTATCATTTTGGATCTCCCCTCCCCCTCCAACTTTCAAATCCCTTACTCACTCTTCCTTCAGTTAGTCCTGACGAAGGGTCTCGGCCCGAAACGTTGACTGTATCTCTTCCTAGAGATGCTGCCTGGCCTGCTGCGTTCACCAGCAACTTTGATATGTGTTGCTTGAATTTCCAGCATCTGCAGAATTCCTCGTGTTTGCATTTTTAAATATGTTGGGACCAGGATAGATTCTCAGAGATCTTGACACCCAGGATCTTGAAACTACTCACTCTCTCCAATTCTGATCCCTCTATGAGGATTGGTATGTGCTCCTTTGTCTTACCCTTCCTGAAGTCCAAAATCACCTCTTTCGTCTTACTGACGTTGAGTGCCAGGTTGTTGCTGTGGCACCACTCCACTAGCTGGCATATCTCAGTCCTGCATGCCCTCTCAACATCACCTGAGATTCTACCAACAACTGTTGTATCATCAGCAAATTTATAGATGGTATTTGAGCTATGCCTAGCCACACAGTCATGTGTATATAGAGAGTAGAGCAGTGGGCTAAACACGCACCCCTGAGGTGCGCCATTGTTGATCGTCAGCAAAGAGGATATGTTATTATCAATCTGCACAGATTGTGGTCTTCCAGTTCGGAAGTTGAGACTCCAATTGCAGAGGGAGGTACAGAGATCCAGATTCTGCAACTTCTCAGTCAGGGTTGTGGGAATGATGCTATTAAATGCTGAGCTAGAGTAGATGAACAACTTCCTGACATAGGTGTTTATATTGTCCAAGTTGTCTAAAGCCGTGTGGAGAGCCATTGATAATTGTGTCTGCTGTTGACCTATTGTGGTGATAGGCAAATTGCAGCGGGTCCAGGTCTTTGCTGAGGCAGGAGTTCAGTCTGGTCATGACCAACCTCTCAAAGCATTTAATCACTGCAGATGTGAGTGCTACCGGGTGATAGTCATTCAGGCAGCTCACATTATTCCTCTTAGGCACTGCTATAACTGTTGCCTTTTTGAAGCAAGTGGGAAATTCCACCCATAGCAGTGAGAGGTTGAAATTCCACCCATAGCAGTGAGAGTTTGAAAATGTCCTTGAATACTCCCACTAGTTGGTTGGCACAGGTTTTCAGAACCTTACCGGGTACTCCATCGGGAGCTTCTGCCTTGTGAAGGTTCACTTTCTTTAAAGACAGTCTAATTTTGGTCTCTGAGACAGAGATCACAGGGTCATCAGGTGCAACAAGGATCTTCACAGTTGTAGTTGTGTTCTCCATTTCAAAGTGGGCATAGAAGGCGTAGAGTTCATCTGATAGTGAAGCATCGTCGCCATTCATACTATTGGGTTTCGCTTTGTAGGAAGTAATGTCTTGCGAACCCTCCCAAAGTTGCCATGCATCCGATGTCGCCTCCAACCTTGTTCAAAGTTGTCTCTTTGCCCTTGAAATAGCCCTCCGTACATCATACCTGGTTTCCTGATAGAGGCCTGGGCCGCCAGACATCAATGCCATAGATCTAGCCTTCAGTAGATGACATACCTCCTGGTTCTTCCACGTCTTTTGTTTTGGGAATGTATAGTAATTCTTTGTAGGCACACACTCATCCACATTCATCTCCTCAGCAGTCTTACTGCACACCCACAGTAAGCATTAAGCTCATTTGAAGCTTCTCCTTTTCACCTTGCTACTAATCAATGGAGACTTGTGAAATAAGGTAACTAAGATGGCTTTTTGATTATTGATGAGCATGAACACTAAGAACAACTACTGAAGTTTGCACTGCACCTCCCTTCTCAGGAACAGTTCAGACTTGGCGTAATTATGCGGATCCGCAGAGGGCGTGCCACTCTCACTTAGGTCACAGGAGATCTGTATATGCATGGAGACCGCTGGTTGCATTATTACTATGGAGTACCGAAGTTTAATGGCTCCATGAAGACTACTAAACATGTCAAGATAGTATTATTTCTGATCAAACATATGAGCATTTAGCTAAGAATATGCACCTAGCATATTAAACTATAACAGCAGTCATACATAAGACCATAAGGTATAGGAGCAGAATTAGGCCATTTGGCCCATCGAGTGTGCTCAACCATTCCATCATGGCTGATCCCTTATTCCTTTCAGCCGCAATCTCCTGCTTTCTCCCTGCATTCATTCATGCCTTGTCCACGCAAGAATCTATGAACATCTGCCTTAAATATTGTAAAGACTTGACGGCCACAGCTGCCTGTGATGAGGAATTCCACAGATTCACCAATTCCTAGCTGAAGAAATTCCTCCTTATCTCTGTTCTAAAATGACGCTCATCTATTGTGAGGCTGTGTCCTCTGGTCTTAGACTCTCCAGTACAGGAAACATTGTCTCCACATCCACTCTATCAAACCCTTTCACCATTTGATAGGTTTCAATGAGATCACCCCTCATTCTTCTGGATTGCAGTGAAAACAGGCTCAATGCCATCAAATGCTCTTCATATGACAAGCTACTTCTTTGTGCTATCTCCTAATCTGTTTAAATCCTTCAGTAGGCTCTCTACTTCCTCAAAACTACCTGCCCCTCCACCTATCTCCATATCATCTTCAAACCTTGCAATAAAGTCATCAATTCCATCATCCAAGTCGTTGACAGGTAACGTAAAAAGAAGTGGTCCGTACTCAGATCCCTGTGAAATACATCTAGTCACTGACAGCCAACCAGAAAAGGCTGTTCGCCTCCTGCCAATCAGCCACTGCTTTATTCATGCTAGAATCTTTCCTGCAATACCATGAGCTTTTAACTTGTTAATCAGCCTCACGTGTGACACCTTGTCAAAGACCTTCTGAAAATCCAAGTACACAACATCAACAGTTTCTCTTTTGTCTATTCTGCATGATATTTCTTCAAAGAATTCCAACAGATTTATCAGGCAGTATTTGCACTTGAGGAAACCTTGCTGACTAAGCCCTATTTAATCATGTGCCTCCAAGTACCCCAAAACCACATACTTAACAGCCAATTCCAACATCTTCACAACCACTGAGGTCAGGCTAACTAATCTATAATTTCTGTTCTTCTGCCTCTCTCCCTTCATGAAGAGTGGAGTAATATTTGCAAATTTCCAGTCTTCTGGGACCATTTCAGAATCTATTGGTTCTTAAAAGATCATTACTAATATCTCCAAAATTTCTTCATCCACCTCTTTCAGAACCCTGCAATATACATCATCTGGTTCAGGTGACTTATCTATTTTCAGACCTTGCAGTTTCCCAAGAGCTTTCTCCCTAGAAATGGCAACTTCACACACTTTTGACGCCTGACACCCTGGAACTTCCACCGTATTGTTAGTGTCTTCCACAGTGAAGACTGATGCAAAATATTTATTCAGTTCATCGCTGTTTCCTTGTCACCCATTACTACCTCTCCAGCATAATTTTCCAGTGGTCTGACATCCACCCTCACCTCTCTTTTATACTTTATGTATCTGAAGAAAATTTTGGTATGCTCTTTCATATTATTAACTACCTTACTTTCTTATTCAATCTTTTTCTTCTTAATGAGTTTTTTAGTTGCCTTCTGTTGTTTTTTAAATGCTTCCCAATCCTCTAACTTCCCACTAATTTTACCTCAATTATATACCCTCTCTTTAGCTTTTATGTTGGCTTTGACTTCTCTTGGAAACCATAGTTGTGACATATTGCCTTTGGAATACTTCTTCTTCTTCTTTGGTGTATATATATTGTGTGCCTTCCGAATTGCTTCCAGAAATTTCTGCCATTGCTGCTTTGTCATCATCCCTGCCAGTGTTCTTTTCCAATCAATTTTGGTCAATTCCTCTCTTTTGCCTCTGTAATTCCATTTACTCCACTGTAATACTGATACATCTGACTTTAGCTTCTTCTTCTCAAATTTCAGGGTGAATTTGATCATATTATGATCACTTTCCCCTGGTAATTCTTTTACCTTAAATTCTCTAATCAATTCCAGTTCATTGAACAGCACCCAATCCGGAATAGCTGATCCCCTAGTGGCCTCAACCACGAGGTCTAAAAGAAAAACATCTCGTAGGCAATCCAGCACCAACCTGTTTTTCCCAACCTAACTGGATATTGATATCTCCCATGACTATTGTAACATTACTCTTTTGGCATGCATTTTCTCTATCCCATTGTGACTTGTAGGAACAACATCCTTTCTACTGTTTTGGGGTCTGTACAGAACTTCCATTAAGGTCTTTTTACCCTTGCAGTTTCTTAGCTCTACTCACAATGATTCAACACCTTCTGATCCTATGTCACCTTTTTCTAATGATTTGATTTCATTTTTTTACCAACAAAGCAATTCCATCCCCTTTGCCTACCTGCCTGCCCTTTTGATTCAATGTGTATCCTTGGTAATTAAGCTCCCAGCTCTAATCTTTTTCAGTCATGATAAAGAGATGCCCAGAACATCGTGCATGCCAACCTGTTACTGTGCTACAAGTTCATTTACCTTATGCCATATATTGTGCACATTGAAATATAACACCTTCAGTCCTGTACTCACCTGTTTTGACTTTGTCTGCCTTTTACATTGCAACTCATCCTGTTGACTGCAATTCCGCCCTATCATCAGCCTCTCCTTGCTAGGGACTCCCTACACACTACCTTTAGTTGTAAACCAACTGCTTTATTGTCAGCACTATCACTCCAATCCCATCCCTCTACTAAATTAGTTTAAACCCTCCCAAGCAACTCTAGCAAACCTGCCCACAAGGATATTGGACCCCCTCAGGTTTTGGTGTAACCCATCCCTTTTTTACAGGTCATACATTCTCCAGATGAGTTCCCAACGATTAATAAAACTAAACTGCTGTGCCCTCCACTAGTTCCTCAGTCGTGCATTCACCTGCCAAATCATCCTATGTTTCCCCTCATCAGTACGTGATACAGGCAGCAATCTAGTTTCAAAGATTCAAAGTACACTTATGTATAAGTTATGCAACCTTGAGATTTGTTTGCTTATAGGTAGTTGCAAAGCAAGGAGCCCAAAAGAACCCAATTAAAAATAATAAGACCAATTGCAGAGAGAGAGAGATAAAAAAACAAAACAAATTATGCAAACAATAGAAATGAGCAAAAACAATAGCATGCCAAACCAAATTGAGTCCTTAGATTCCCAGAGCAGCCGTAGTAGACCCAAAACCTCAGTATTCAGTTAATCAAATTAGTGGGGCAAATCACCTCAAAGCTTGCAGACATGAAGCACAGCAGTTGGGAGCAGGCTCACAGCCTTAGCGCTGTGGAGAGAGGATCCCTGGTCTGTCTGGGCTGGCATTTAAATTGGCCAAACAATGGATTGTATCTCGCATTCGGGCCCGGGCTCCACTGCGGCAAACCACTCCTGGCCTAGTTTTCACTGTTGAAGAAGCCATTCTCAACCTCTTCAAATCAGCACGGTGCACAGACCAATGCAACCTAGCCTTTCCAGTCTAGCTAGGGCACCATTTGGATCGTCCAAACAGCGAATTGTGCTTCGCATTAGGACCTGGGCTCTGCTGCAGCAAATCGCTCTGGGCCTAGAACACGCCACCAGCGATTCGCTTCGGGTCTAGATTTTGCTGCCAAAGAAGCCGCTCTCAACCTCTCCAAATCAGAGTGATCCACTTAGAGTGATCCACCCTCACTCCCGGGTTAGTTGAATGGGCATCGGAGCTCCTCTGTCTCATCTTCTCCAACTCCAAGTGTGTCCATATTGCAGTGCACGAGCAGGTCACATCTTACAAATTTGCTTTGCCTTCCCTTACCTCTTCATTGTTTATGGTGATAGTTACCACAATTTATTTCTTTAAAAAGTGCTTTTAATAATGTTTTAAATCAATCCCTTTGCTTTAAAACCACAAGGAAGCTGTCACACATCTTCGGTAGCGCCATCTTAAACTGGAAGAGGTCACTACCTTGGAGGTGTTGTTTCTCATTTTTCTACTGAACTCCGAAAACTCTGTCTTCAGGACCTCCTCACCTTGTCTACCTATGTCATTAGTGCCAATATGCACAAAGACCTCTGTCTGCTCACTCTTACCCTTGAGAATGCCACAGACCTAACCTGAAACATCCCTGACCCTGTTACCAGGGAGGCAACATACCATCTAGGTGTCTCTATTGCTCCAAAAAATCTCTTTTCTGTTCATCTGACTAGGGAATCTCCTATCAACAGTGTAGTCCTCTTCAGCTATCTGCTCTTCTGAACCACAACACCAGTCCCAATGTCAGAGGTCAGAGCTCTTGTCACGTGGCTCTCCGCAGTAGATTGTCTTCCTCAACAGTATCTAAAGCTGCATTCTTATTATATAAATGTTAATCAGTTATATCTTGCAGCAGGGCACATGACTCTATGCAGTCAGAAGAAGAACATGCAAAGTCCACAGTTTTCCTTTGCTTTTTCTTACATGCAATATTGTGAAGCAAAATGACACAGCTTTCTTGCTCTGTCTCACTGTAGTGAATGGTTCACGATATAAATCATTGTGATCACACTTTGAAGTATGGGAAGTATTTAAGTGGTGTTAACAAATAGCAAGCGGAAGCCAGTGTAACAGCTGGCTCCCAGACTTAAAAGATGATGAAAGTTGAGTTTATTGTTCCATGTACAAGTACACATATGCACAGGTTTAATACAACCACATAAATTATCTAAAGTTATCCACACAAAACACGATCAGAACAAATTAAGTCCATCATTGTACCAAGTGTCAAAATGGTCATGGTATAGTTATAGTGGGGTAGTGAATAAAGATATCCCAGTTGGTTCAAGAACTGAATGGTTGAAGTGAGATAATTGTTCTTGAACCAATTGATGTGGGACTTTAAAATTCTGTGCCTCCTTCCTGGTGGTAGCTGTAAGAAGATGGCATGGTAGTGGGGGTCTCTGATGACAGATGTTGTCTCAAGGAGATACTTCCAAAGATGCAGAGGGATGTACTCATGATGTATTGGGCTAAGTTCAATATTCTCTGAAATTTCTTGAATTTCTGCACATTCAAATTGCAATACCAGACCAGGATAACCTTAACCATGAGAGCAGAGGAGACAATCACATTATGACTCAAATGATTCAACACCAAAAGATGAATGGCGTTGACTTTATACCCATGATAGACAATCCATGGTGTTCCTAATGTCACCGATAAACCAATTTTCATTGCTGAGGAAGTTCATCTTTCATAACTAGTGTGCAGGTTAACAGTTGGTACTTGGAAATTTACCTTCTTTGATCCCTACGTTTGGATAGCTAACTCAATCATCTGGATGACAGAGGTCAGATATGTTTTCATTTCATTCATGTTCTTGGACCAAAATTATGAATATTAACAGCTGCCACTACTTTTCATCAATACCTTTTGAACCTATTTCTGGAGATCATCTTACCTCATATGGGATGTCCCATCTTTTTGCCACTTATTGCCAAAAGGATTCCACTATACTAACAGAAAATCTTTCTGCTTACTCCCCTTCTTTTCATTTTGCATCCAATAGCAATTCCATTATCAGATGATCATGCTCATTTCAACTTCTCTTTAAGAGATGCAAATTCCCTTTAATTGGCAATTGCTATTTGTGATACTGGAACCATGTTAATACACATAGGCAAAGAACAGCATTCATAGATGGTGTTGGCTGACATAGCAATCATATAACGCAGCAGGATGCATGAATTTAACTTTCAACCTTACCACAATGTTAATTGTGATCTCCACTCAGTTTGCTGAGGATCATCAATTTAACTCCCTTGGAGTTTTATTAACTGCATTGATAGTTATGGGATGAGCCTGTGTGTGTTAGCACAGAGATTGAAGAAGGAAGTATCAAAGATCCAAAGGTTCAAAGGTTCATTTATCATCAAAGTATACAGCTCCAAAATTCTTCTTCTCCAGACAGCCACAAAACCAAGAAAGAAAAGAACAGTAGCACAGTCACCAACCCTCAAATCCCTCCTCCCCACGTAAGAAAATGAACACAATGGAACAAGCACATTGACCCACCTCCTAATCTCCCTCCCCTGCACACAAAAAAAATGAGAAAGATCAGGTGGAAAACACAGAATACAAAAAAAAACCGTAAGTCTGAAAAAAAGTCCACAGTCCAAGCCCATATCCAAAATGCAGAAAATCTGGGCAACATTCTCCCTCTCCGTAGCAGAGCTATTTCACCAGCGATAAAAAGGCAGTCTCTCCACTATGTAGCAGATTGAGCTCACCAGCGATAAAAAGACAGTCTTCCTCTCTTCCTCTCCGGCAGCAGAGCAATCTCCCAGCGATAAAAAAGAATGTGTTCTGTCCTCCATTTGCCTTGATGAAGTGTGGCACTACAAGAAAGAGCGAGAAAGATTCTGTGGCACTGACAATGTTTTTGGAACCTTTTCTGCTTATGCTTTCCATTCTGCATGTCTTGAATTTCCATTTGTCAGACACTTGGTTTCAGAGTCTTCATCAAATCTAACACTCTCAGTGAAACTCCTTCACCTTCCACTAATTCACTTCTCCCAATCTACCTTATAAAATACAATTTTCAATTAAGTTTTCAGTCACCAGTTGTTAACTTCTCTTCAGAATCCAATTTTAATTCCCTTTCTGTCAAACCTTTCTAACATATCTTGGAATATTTTATTTATCAAACGATACAGTTGAAAACAAACACTTATTGTTGCTGAAAATGTGACAGTGAGAGAAACTTGCTTATGAATCTTCAAAGGATTATCACAGTATTTTATTTTTTGTTGGAAAAGTAAAACAATGTATAATAGTTGATGATCCATTGACAAAATGGCTGCTGCACTTTGTCTGTAACTGAATGATTTCATGCTATATCATTTCATTAGCTTGAACGGCAAAAAATCAGCCCATCACAATGCACCTGTAATAATGATCCCTTAACACTTCTCAAGTAGCTAACGAGGCACTTAATAAGTATAAAATATTTTTAAAAAGTTCATTTACTCAATGGAAGCATATATATTATTTTTGTGGAAATTATAAAGGTTATCACAGACTACATCTCAGCTAAGTTATTGGACTATACACCAGGGATCTGGAAGCAATCTTCTTTTATTCAGGGTTATGCAGCAAAGCATGAAGATAAAATAGGTGAAAACTTTTATTACTTTGGGAATGCAGATACTTGAAACAAAGCTAGTTCCTTGTCCCAGTGAAGTTGAAGGTCGCCTAACTTTTGGGCAAAGAAATTAGATCTGGAGCAGTAAAGGAATGGTAATGTAGTTGCAAATCAGGTGGGGGTGATACAACCTTCAATGACTCTTGCTCCTGATGGGTTTGGGAGTTTTTGTTGGGTGAGTAGAATGCAGTCTGTGGGTAAAATAAATGTGAATGATGTGAATATTGAGCATGGTGAGTGGCATGCCATTCATGCGATCTGAATGGTGCCATGTTGTGGGAGTTGTACTCATTCAGGGAAGCATTGGCATTTTTCAGAATGATGATCATCATTTAATGAAATGTGATAAACCTCAAAGGTTAATCCACTTCTCATTACACAAGTGCTCCCTGGTATGCTGAGTGTTTTCAATATTTTCTATTATTATTTAGTATCGTATCACCACATTACTAAATTACTGAGATCACCAACATTAGTTGTTGAAGCGTGATTTTCTCTGCAATTTGCATGGGATAGTTGGTTACTCCATGACATCCATCCCAGTGAAACTAGTATTTTCAGCTCTTTAGGTAATATTAAAAGATCATTATTGTAGGCACATTTAACATTAGCTCTGACTTTACTTTACAGTTAATGAAATGGATTTTCCAGGCAGTGAGTATTTTTATATTGTAGATTCTAATTATTTCATTGGTGGCTCATCAATTTCAACTAAAACACGGCCGAATTATTCATATCTACAAAAGCTGAGCAGAATACCCATACCCTTTATGCTTATGAGAAGTCAAAAGTGCAGTAAATGAAATGAGATTGAGAAGTCAAACTGTTAAGGATGACTTGGAGAATATTTTTTAGCAAGTAGGGTTTCATATTTTTTAGCAAGATGATCCTTTCAGAAAGTGAAGATAGACAGAGGGAAATGTGTCTGAAGATCAGGTTTTTTATAGGGATACTCAAGTGCCATGTAAATCTAAACAGAGAAGCTTGACTAACGTATAAGTCTATATGATTTTGTCTATCTTCATCAGGTGGCAGAGTGACACAGCAGGTATGGCTACCACCTTAAGGTGCCTGAGATTCTGGTTCAGTCCTGACCTCAGTTGTTTTCTGAATGGAGTTTGCACTGTGGGATTCCTCCTGATGTTCTGGTTTCACCCCATGTCCCAAAGACATGTAAATTACCCCAAGTTTATAGACAAGTATATGGAGATAGACAATGAGGATGTGGGAGGATGTGTGTAAATGGGTGATTGATGGCCACTATGTTTCCACGTTTGACTGCTCTGTGACTCTCAATGGTGGATGAAACATCTGTGCCTCAGCTTCACTAATGAGGCATACAACATGATAACTTCTAGATGGTGCCGTGGAAATCTGAATGCATAGGTGGTACATTAGGATAATAGTGGGCAATTGATTTGTTCAAATTTACAGGTTCAGTCAATGATTTACCAAACAACATAGTTGCGCTAGAAGAAGTCTTTGAAACAAGTTTCTAAATATTTACATAGAGAGACAGAGGGGAAAAATCAAGGTGCCATGTTATGTTCAGCTTAAACTTATTTTGTAGGTTAGCTATAACATGAATTAGGAAATTTAATCTTCATATGCAAAGAGGCATAATAGCCAAATAATGCTGATAAGACCTGGAACTATTACCCCTGAATGCCCTTAAAATGAGATGTTGGAGTTGTACTGAAACAGTCATTATCATAATGATGGTTTAATGATGTTTAGATTCCAAAGACGAATGTATGCACCTTTCATAGCCTCAGGTTGTTTGTAAAAATTTCCTATTAATAAATGACTTTTGGAGTGTAGACATTTTTGAAATGTTTAATGTAATATAAGGAATTGAAGAATACATATCCAGATATCCAATAATGCTAATGCAATATGTTCAGGAAGTTCTCATTAGGATGGACGTGACCCAGTTTGCAAAAAAATGACAACAATTCTGATTAACTTACCAGACCAGTATTGAAAATACTCTCCAACTCCATTAAGAGAGCTAATTTATCCTAATTTATTCTAGCAGGCACACATTACTTGTATAGCTATTGCTTAGAGGAGTTAAGAATATTCTACAACATTAATTGTAGAGTACAATAATCCAGTCCCCACATTAATAATATTCCCTGGAAAGGAAGAATCAATTGGTGTATGTATGGCATTACCCTTCCATAAGTTGTGAGCATGGTCCTCAGTCCATATTTACTTGAACTTGAATGCACTTAAATATTTTGTATATTTCAATAAAGTCATCTCATTTCTAAGTTTCTCAATAGCATGCTGTTCATCAGAGAGACAAAAATCTTCAATCAGGCAATTCATCTAATGTGTCTCCTTTGTACTCTTTTCAAAATCACAAAATCTCTCAGTGTAGCTCTGGCTCATATGCATACTGACAGGAAAATGCATATACCAAAATGTTCAATAGTTTATTTCAAAATGAAAATTCTAAAATTAATGTCAAAGGCAAATAATCTGGAGAAGAGTTGTTATTGGCAACTCACTCAGAACATTTACAAAGGATCCTATTCCAGCATAGTCTATTGTAGTATTCTTATGAAAGATACTGTGTATTTTTGCTACCTTTTTGTCCTATATTTTCACTATTCAATCATATAGTGGGTGCCCATTCATGGCAATACATCTGACTCTGCTATCACATCAATAAATGAGGGTAAGTGATTCATTTTCCAACATTTTATGTTCTTCAGATAGTCTATCACTTGGTACTAAGTTTTTGGGACAAATTATTAGTAATATGAGGAGGGGCCTCAGACAGTGACCTTATCTGTGCTGTGGATAGGGTCGATAGTTGGAACCTTTACCCCATTGCAGATGTATCTAAAATTAAATGACGTAGGCTTGAGAGATTTAGAGGAGAAATAAAAGTTTTCATCCAGATATGATTATAATCTACAATGCACTTTTTCAGTGGATGGAGGTAGATGTTCTCAAAACATTTAGGTGGCATGGTGCAAAGACAGTACCCTATCCCTCAATGTCAGCAAGACGAAGGAATTGGTTGTTGACTTCAGAAGGAGTAGCGGACCACACGACCCTATTTACATTGGAGGTGTGCAAATGGAAGAGGTCAAAAGCTTTAAGCTCCTCGGGGTCAATATCACAAATGACCTGGCTTGGTCCAACCACGCAGAGTCCACTGTCAAGAAGGCCCACCAGTGCCTTTACTTCCTGAGAAAGCTAAAGAAATTTGTCCTGTCCCCTAAAACCCTCACTAATTTTCATAGATGCATCGTAGAAAGCATTCTTCTAGGGTGCATCACAACCTGGTATGGAAGTTGTCCTGTCCAAGACCGGAAGAAGCTGCAGAAGATTGTGAACATAGCCCAGCACATCACACAAACCAATCTTCCATCCTTGGACTCACTTTACACTGCATGCTGTCGGAGCAGTGCTGCCAGGATAATCAAGGACACGACCCACTCAGCCAACACACTTTATGTCCCTCTTCCCTCCGGGAGAAGGCTCAGTAGCTTGAAGACTCGTACAGCCAGATTTGGGAACAGCTTCTTTCCAACTGTGATAAGACTGCTGAACAGATCCTGACCCCGATCTGGGCCGTACCCTCCAAATATCCGGACCTGCCTCTCAGTTTTTTTGCACTACCTTACTTCCCCTTTTCTATTTTCTATTTATGATTTATAAATAAAATTTTTAATATTTACCATTGATTTGTAATCCAGGGAGCGCGAAGCGCAGAATCAAATATCACTGTAATGATTGTACGCTCTAGTATCAATTGTTTGGCGACAAAAAAGTATAAAGTATATAAAGTACCTAGATGAGAACCTGACATACCCATAGTTGAACTCTAGGAACCTTCATTCCAGGAATGAAGGGGTTAACGTATGAGAAGCATTTGGAAGCTCTGGGCCTGTACTCACCGGAATTGAGAAGTATGCAGGGGATCTCATTGCAACTTACCAAATGTTAAAAGAACGAGATAAGGTGGATGTGGAGAGGATGCTTCCTATGGTGGGGGTGTCCAGAGCTAGACAGCACAAACTCAAAATTGAGGGGAGACCCTATAGAACAGAGGTAAGGAGGAATTATTTTAGGCAGGGAGTAGTAAATCTGTGAAATCCTCTGCTACAGACTGTGTTGGAGGCCAATTCCTTGAATATACTTAAGGTGGAAGTTGATCATTTCCTGACAGGTCAGGGCATCAAAGGATCTGGTGAGAGGCAGGTGTACGGGGTTGAGTGGGATCCAGGATCAGCCATGATGGAATGGTGGAGCAGACTCAAAGGGCTGAGTGGCCTAA
Source organism: Mobula hypostoma (assembly GCF_963921235.1). NCBI lineage: Eukaryota > Metazoa > Chordata > Chondrichthyes > Myliobatiformes > Myliobatidae > Mobula > Mobula hypostoma. The sequence goes on along the minus strand of NC_086097.1, from coordinate 153,374,343 downwards.
TTCTGCTCCTATGTCTTAAACAAAACTCTATGTGCCAAATATGATTAGCATAGATACGTACATGATGGTTGGTATGAAGTTAGTAGGCTGAAGGGTCTGTTTCTGTGTCATATGACAAGGTAACTCCATGACTCAGTCCACTACTTATTCAGGTGAGCAACTTGTAAATCTAATTAGCCCTACTTATTTCTAATACTGCAGACAGAACTACATCAGCAAAATAATGACATGCAAGACCACAGATGGAGCAACAACAATATACTGAAAGAGCTCAGTGTGTTAAACAGCATTTGTGGGTAGAAAGGGATTGTTGATTTTTCAGATCAAGAACTTCCATTGGCAATGAGAGTGGTGAAGGAAAACAGCCTGTATAAAGAAGAGAGAGAGAAAGGTGAAATTGAGTTAGTTGGTGGTTGTAGGAATTTATCTCACTTCAATCCATCAATCCAGGGCAAATCATTTTTAGTCACATTTGGTGATTGGTCATAGCACAAACCATAAGACTTGAAATGGACTGCACTTACTAAAGTTTTATGCTGAATTTTGGTCAAAAGACCAGTCCAAATGAATTTCTATTGATTGTATGTGTGACAAGAGTCCTTGACCAGCATGGCTTAGACCCAAATGATGGAGTATCTGAGGCTAGGATTGAGACATGGTTTCAAACAGGATCAAGAATCAGAGCACCAAACAAACACTAGACAAAATCAGAGTGGGCTTACGAATGAGCCCTGAATCTCAGTTAAAGAGATGCTTAAATCCTTTGCACCCAAAACATGATTGCCAGTTAGCAGGACTGTCCGGAATCTTTAAAGGGGTTATGGCAGCTATCCATACACCGGGAGTTAGAGCGTCTGAACCTCAGAAGCTGGCATGGATGCGTTGGGTGCGTATTGTAACAGGACACCCTCCCCTGTGGTTGACTCCTGATGGCCCTGACTGCTTGGAGAGACAATGATTGTAGTCATGGAAAGAGCCAAGATGTCTGCACTTCTCCTCCAGTCGGAATCGTTCCTAGTCCACAAGATATTGCCGAATACCTCAAACAGTACCCAAGTCCAAAATTCTCCTCACAATGAAAACCTGTTCACCGTCATGGGTGGCGACGGGCTGATAGTGGTGGGGCTAGTGTTCACCAGATTTAATTTGGAAACGTGGAAAGTGGGATTGATCCTGAGGGTCTTGGGGAGCTGCAAGGTGTAAGACACTGGGTTTATTTTCCTGAGAATCCTGAAGGGTCCAAAGAACCTGGATGCCAATTTTCTCTGCTCCACTCAGAGAGGCAGACATCGTCCCCGTGCTGAAGAAATCTTCAGTGTCCTGCCTCAATGACTACCGTCCCGTTGCACTCACATCCATCATCATGAAGTGTTTCGAGAGGCTCGTCATGAGGCACATCAAGACCCTGCTGTCCCCCTCAATGGACCCCCTGCAGTTCGCGTACCGTACCAACCGTTCAACAGTTGACGCCATTGCCATCATTCTCCACCTGGCCCTAACCCACCTGGACAAAAAACGCACGTACATTTGAATGCTGTTCATAGACTTCAGTTCAGCATTCAACACAATCATTCCTCAGAAACTGATTGGAAAGCTGAGCCTACTGGGCCTGAACACCTCACTCTGCAACTGGATCCTAGACTTCCTGACTGGGAGACCTCAGTCAGTCCGGATCGGAAGCAGCATCTCCAACACCATCACACTGAGCATGGGAGCCCCCCAGGGCTGTGTGCTCAGTCCACTGCTGTTCACTCTGCTGACCCACGACTGTGCTGCAACACACAGCTCAAAGCACATCATCAAGTTTGCCGATGACACGATCGTTGTGGGTTCCATCAGCAAGAACGATGAGTCAGCATACAGAGAGGAGGTGCAGCGGCTAATGGACTGGTGCAGAGCCAACAACCTGTCACTGAATGTGAACAAAACAAAAGAGATGGTTGTTGACTTCAGGAGGACATGGAGTGACAACTCTCCGCTGAACATCGACGACTCCTCCGTAGAGATCTTCAAGAGCACCAAATTTCTTGGTGTTCACCTGGCAGAGAATCTCACCTGGTCCCTCAACACCAGCTCCATAGCAAAGAAAGCCCAGCAGCATCTCTACTTTCTGCGAAGGCTGAGAAAAGTCTGTCTCCCAACCCCCCCATCCTCACCACATTCTACAGAGGTTGTACTGAGAGCATCCTGAGCAGCTGCATCACTGCCTGGTTCGGAAATTGCACCATCTCGGATCGCAAGACCCTGCAGTGGATAGTGAGGTCAGCTGAGAAGATTATCCGGGTCTCTCTTCCCACTATTACAGACATTTACACCACACGCTGCATCTGCAAAGCAAACAGCATTATGAAGGACCACACACACCCCTCATACAAACTCTTCTCCCTCCTGGCATCTGGCAAAAGGCACCGAAGCATTCGGGCTCTCATGACCAGACTATGTAACAGTTTCTTCCCCCAAACCATCAGACTCATCAATACCCAGAGCCTGGACTGACACCAACCTACTGCTCTCTACTGTGCCTATTGTCTTGTTTATTATTTATTGTAATGCCTGCGCTGTTTTGTGCACTTTATGCAGTCCTGGGTAGGTCTGTAGTCTAGTGTAGTTTTTGTGTTGTTTTACGTAGTTCAGTGTAGATTTTGTAGTTTCATGTAGCACCATGGTCCTGAAAAACGTTGTCTCATTTTTACTGTGTACTGTCTCAGCAGTTATGGTTGAAATGACAATGAAAAGTGACTGGACTTGACTTGAGTGGACAGCCAGACATGTTGCTCAGGCTGTAAATGAGGTCCCTGTCTTCTCTTTTGGTTCACTTTGCTTCTACTTTTTGGGTAGAGTCCAGCAAAATCTCTCTTGTCCAAAACCATTTTTGCTTGCAGCATTGGTTGAGACCTCGGCCTCTTGTTCCAGAAGGAATAGTGGAGAATACCCAAATTGGAATTCAGGAGGCATCCTGTGTGCCATAAAGTATTTTGGGCGACATCTGCCCACATCAAATGGTTCACTCCACTCGTACGGTCTTTCAGAGGTAGGCACCTTAGAGTTTGTTCCAGATTTTGGTTCACTCACTCCATCTGGCCTTTGTGGGCGAAATCCAGAGGAAAGACTTACTGTTGCCTCAATCAGTTTGCAAAATGTCCTCCAGAAAAGTAATGCAATTTGTTGATTGCAATCTGACACAATGTCCACTTGAAAATCATGGATCCTGAGACCTGGTGTAGCACAATTTCAGTCATTTTCACCACAGATGGCAGTCCATCCAAAGCAATGAGGTGGCAGGCCTTCGAGAAATGATCCACGATTACCATGATATAAATCTTCGCCTTGGAAGGAGAAAGACCCGTATCAAAGTCCATGGTCTGTTTGAATTAGGTCGGGGTTGGAGATGCCCTTGAGGTTGGGTACAGAGCTGCTTGTTCCAGTTGTATACATTGCATGCCTGCAAGTACTGTCAACTTCCTTCATTATTCCAGGCCACCAGAACCTCTTCTTGATAAACTCAAGGGTCCTGGCAATCCCTGGGTGAGTGGTTGTTCTTGATGAATGTCCCAATTGGAGTGCCTTGGACTGGACGGAACTTGTGAGAAGGAGCTAAACCAGAGGACCATTCCTAGGAATCTCCCCTTGTGCTTGGGCCCTACAGACAAGAACATCAATTCACCAATGAATTGGCACTACCACCTTGGTTTGGAGGAAAATGGTGGTATGTGACTCTTCTTGTTCTAATTCATCAAACTGATGGGACAAGGCATCTGGCTTTGGTTCTTTGACCCAGGACGATAGGTCAGGATGAAATTAAAGGGGTTAAAGAACAATGACCACCTGACCTGCCTGGAATTCAGCCTCTTGGCCTCCTGAGTATTAGCAAGGTTCTTGTGGTCTGTCCAAATGATAAAAGATTTCTTGGTCCCCTCTAGCCAGTGCCGCCATTCCTCCAAAGCTAACTTAACCACAAGAAGCTTCAGATTCCCAATGTCATAGTTCACCTCTGCTGGGGATAGCCACCTGGAAAAGAATGCACACGGGTGCAGTTTATTGCCCGAAGGTGTCGTTGAGACAACACTGCACCTACTCTGATGTCCAAGCGTCCACCTCCACAATAAAGGGAAGGTCCGGGTTAGGTTCAACTAACATGCGATCTGTCATGAGCCACTGTTTAAGCTCTGCGAAGGCAGCCTCACTTCGGTAGTCCAAACAAAAGGGCCCATTAGTGCTGTCTGCAGAGCCACCACTGAGTTAAAGGTCCTGAAGGACTTACAGTAAAAGTAGGTAAATCCCAGGAATTGTTGGACCTGATTCACACTGGATGGTGGTTGCCAATCTCCTACTGCCAGCATCTTACTGCCATTAGAGATGATGAAGCCTAAAAAGGAAATAGTGATTTAGTGAAATTTGGACTTCTTCAGCTTGATGTAAAGTCCGTGATCAAGAGCCTCTTTAGGATATTTCTGACGTGAACGACCTACTCCTCCATGAACTTTGACAAAATTAGAATGTCATCCAAGTAAGTGAAGGAGTACTTATGGAGAACATCCCGGAGCACGTCATTTATAGAGGCCTGGAAAACTGCTGGCATGTTCACAATGCCAAAGGGCCCGAACAGGTGCTCATAGTGCCCTGTTGTTGTGCTGAATGCCTTCTCCGACACATCACCCTCCTTTATGTGTGTATGCAATCTGCAAGTCCAGCTTCGTGAATACTCTTCCCCCTTGGAGAATTTCGAAAGCAGTATTCATGAATGGAAGAGGGTAACGATTCTTGATCATTATGTGATTTAGTCTTCTTTAGTCAATGCAAGGCCACAGGCTCCCATCCTTCTTCTGTACAAAGAAAAAGTCAGCGCCGGCTGGAGAGGTGGAGGGCCGAAAGAATCCCAGGACAAGAGCCTCCTTTATATACTCCTCCATAGCATTTCTCGCTGGGCCTGAGAGTGCCTATAATTGACCGCGCGGAGGACATATACCTGGCTGTAGATGTATTGCACGGTTGTAGGTTCATTACGGTGGAAGAGTTGAGGCCTTTCCCTTACTGAAGACCTCTTCCAAATCCTTGTAGATGGAAGAGATTTCTACCAGCTTGGCTGTTGCAATTACCCCTGAACCTTCCTCCAAGGATAAGTTCTGAGACTCCGCCAGTAGTGGGGGTGATCTGGCAGACTTCAAAGTCTCCCCCATAGGTCCACAAGAGTCTTTAGTGAAAATAGAAGCCAAATCACAGTCTAAATCCTCATCTGTCACTTCAGAGATTGGCATCAAAGGCCCTACCAAAGGCCCCTATGATCCTGGGACTAGACTCCAAGGGTCTCTATTTTGGAGCCTTCCCCTTAGATGGCACCTGGGAGTTGGAGCCCTTTGGCTTAGGTGCTAGAATTCCATACTGCATGGGCACCCCCTTGGGCTGCTCTTGAGCTAGAGATCTAGTTGCAGCTCACTCCTGACTGGACAGGTCAGGACTCACACGGGTCTGTTGGCTGAGGCCAGCTTGACCTCCCGTGAAGGCAGGACTGGGTTTCCTGAAGGCTCCAGGTTACTCTGAGCGGAAGTCTGCCCCCTCGTCGACTTCTGGTCTCAGGAGAGTCTGGAGGTCAGAACATCTAGCCAAACACACATAGTACCTTCTTGCAGTGACTGGACCATGGAATGATCCTCCCTTTCTACCAGTTCATGGAAGGGTTATGCTGGGACAGATAAGAGTGCCCAAGGATCAGAGGTATATGAGGAGTCTCAGTGATACAGAAACCGATGTCTTCCTCTTGATCGTCTATCCTCATCTGCAAGACCAATGTCTGCGCTGGACCTGCACAGAACCAAGCGGACAGCAATCTACAACAGTTGCAGGCATAAGCTGGCTCGGCTCCCATGTTGAGCCGACAGACAGTCTCCAGTCCAGAAAATTTCCAGCTGCCCCAGAGTCCAAAAAGCATTCACCTTTCACCAGCTCATACCCCAGGGGATCTCTGCCTTCAGCTTGACACCAGAATCTGTGAGTTTGGGGTTAACGGCTGCTACTGTCACAGTTCTCCCGACACTGGACGGTTTGAACAATTTTTCTGACAGCTGTAGCTTTGGGCTTTCGGCCCACATGTGACCCACTTCCCTGCGATAATGAGTGCATCTTCAACTCCGAAACCTCTCTTTGGTAAAGATTCTTATGCGGCCGATTTGTATGAACTTGAGAGGATCCTGATCAGGAGATAGACTGGTCATAGTCCTTGATTGTGGGGGGTGGAACGATGATACGCTGAGGCCAGGCTCGGACTAGCTCTCTTCGACCTCTTGATATTGTCCCAGTTACTCAAGTACCTGTAAAGTGGAAAGATATGCCAAGAATTTTCTGTTCAGGGTAATTAACTGGTCACTGAAATTTCTTATCTCACATTTACACATTTTTTTTAGGAATGAGGCAAAGGAGAAAATTAAAAAAAACATCAAAATAAATATACAAGCATTGCTAAAGACAAAACATAGTAATTGTATCAAGCCCATGTGCAGTTCTTAGAATGTGACAGTTGTTTTCCTAATGTGACTTTTTATCAGCAACACATTTCATTCCAATGACCCCATTAGACCCAATAAAAATAACGTGATGTTTAGCAGTTTTGTGTCTTTTAGAGGCATTGGAAGCAATGACCCATGATGTTCATCATATTAAACTCAGTGCCTGCTTACACAAAGAACATTTTCTAATAATGAATTAAGTGAGTTACCACAGCCATTTCCATTCAGCACAGTGGGATGCCACCTCCTGTGACACCACAGCCTACCATTATAACAGTAAAAACAAGAGCACCTTGAAATTACAAACATTAGGGGTGTAATATTGGGGAAATTATGACTCATATATGTACAACAGTAATTGTTTCTAACATGCTTACTTCATTTTGATACGGAGATGGTAAACCCTGCTGGACTTCGGAAGTAAATTTGATGACATACTCTTTGGAGTTCAGTTTTGGAAGACTCATCCTAATTTTTGGAATTTTTGAACTATTTTGTCCAAGCTGTGTACATACATCTATTGATGCTTCTGGACACATCTTCAGTGATGTTCCTGGAATCATCGGGTGTTTCAGGTCTTTCAACATCATACAACCTCCTCCAGGTGACCCAGCCGAGTCTGATCAGACCCCAGCTTGTGTCCAGATGGCTAGCTACTTATGACTCCATGGCTCCCCTCTTTTGAGCCACAGCCATCTTGAGGCCCTCTCTGCCGCATCAGTGGTACTGCGGATGGCTCTCCTCTTCCTCTCTCCCTCGAGGCCAGTTGCTGACCAGTCCTGCATACTTGGAGAGCTTCCTTTCAAAGGCCTCTTCCAAGCTATCTCCCCATGGGACTGTCAGCTCCAGCAGCACCACTTGCTTAGTTGACTCAGACACTAGGACAATGTCTGGTCGCAGGGTGGTGGCTGCGATATGGTTGGGGAACTTCAGCTGCCCTTCGAGGTCCACCAACAGCTGTCAGTTCTTTGCAGAGGTCAGAATGCCTGCAGATGTTCTTTTGGCAGGTATTGGCTGCTCCCCAGCTCTGACAAAGGCAATGGTCTGCTTGGAGGGTCGGGACCGCTTCGCCCACTCAACTCCGGCACTGACGGCTTCAGGGATGGTTGTCAGGACCTGATCATGCCTCCACCTGTACCGTCCCTCACCAAGTGCCCTTGCACAGCCGCTGAGGATGTGCTCGAGGGTTCCTCGCTTGGAGCACAGTGGGCACGCAGATGATTCTGCCTTGCCCCATGTGTGCAGGTTTGATGGGCTTGGAAGCACATCGTACACTGCCTGGATGAGAAATTGGATGCGGTGTGGTTCGGCTTTCCAAAGATCAGCCCAGGTCATTTTCCTCTCAACCGCATTCTCCCATCTTGTCCAAGCTCCCTGTTGCTTCATTCCCACCGCCTTGCAGGTTCTCATCTCCTCCACTACTGCTCTCACCTCCTCCTGAACTAGACGACGCCTTTCCTTCCCTCTGGTGTCCATTTGGGGAGTTGGAAAGGATCCTAGCTTGGCCTCGTGTGACCACTCCCACCAGCCTCCTGTGACGCAGCCTCGCCTGTGCCTCCTGAACAGCTTCCTCTGCCCTCCACTTCCCGCCAGCCCTTACTTGGATCCCTGCTGTAGCCACATTCGGGTCACTTGAGTCCCTATACTGTAGCACTTCTCTGGCTCTTGTTACCTTGAATTCTTCCTCCAAGGATTTGAAGGGGAGTTGCAGTTTGTTGTTGTGTCCATAGAGTGCGATGCTGCTCAGGCTCTTTGGCAGCCCCAGCCATCTCCTGAGGTGGTTGCTAACCCTTCTCTCTTAGGTTAATTAAGTGGACTCAATTTCAAATGTTATATTTTGCAATATTACCTATTGTTACAGTATATTTAATTCCTTACATGACCTTATTGATATGATAGCTGGATGCATCAGATGCAAGTCTAGCTTAACCCTGTGATGATGAAGAGTTTTGATAAGTCCTATCATGCTCAGTGTGGTGTGTGACTTGAAGACTCGGCTGCTCCTTTGTTCTTATTATCTTAGTCTTTCAAGAAGGCAGCTAGCACAGATTTGAGAAGTAGAATCAAAGGATACTTTGATGGGTTGTTATAATGCTCCTTGTAGATGGTAGGTGTAGAAGCCCCAGTGCACAGTGGTGAAAGGGTGTACATCTTCGATGAAGTTTAGTTTTCCAAGTGAGCTACACTGATCCAGATGCTGATGCCTGTTCTTTGGAATTACTTTGATCCTGTCAGGATACTTTCAACGGTGTATCTCTAACAAACTTCTACAAAGGCAAAGCTGAATTAAATGATGAGAATCATCATAAAGCACGCTGCTCATCTTACTTCATGATGTCAACCTAACATTGGTTTTAAACACTGGTCCTGAGCACCTCTATTACTGCTTGTACCTGTTGGATTAGACTGTTAAGTTATTGTTTTCTTTGCAGCTTACAAGTTAATTGCTTTTCTTTTTATATAGCTACTTATATACATGTAGCTGTTTAGTATGTGTCCTACTGGTCACAGTATGCATATGTAATTGTTTAGTGTATCATCTAATGGTTACAGTTCTTTATATCATTCTGGAAAGTTCTAGTGTTGCATGATTTGAATAGGGTATATCTGATTGGTTAACATTTATCTACAAATTTGAAATGGTATGCTTCTTATTTTTGGTATAAAAAGAACTGAACAATTTGCCCTGCATTTTTTTTTAATCTTTCTATTTTTTGTTCTTAGCTACTAGGCTTTTGCAACTCTGCCTTTCCAATTCTCTTTATTCTATTAGAGTTTAATAAAATGATTGTGAAACAACAAGTTTTAATTGACTTCTGAAAGTGTCTTGAAACAAAAACACCAGAATCCAACAACTTGCTGAAGTCAGCAGGGATGATTGTAAAGATTTAGGGACTTGGAAGAGTCCCAGATGAAGTAGAAATCTTTAGTGTGTAAACAAAAGAGGTAAGTGCTGCTGAATGCCCAGAATGTTTGACAGAATACTTAGTTCTAACTTCAATAAATCATTGGATGGATGTAGGAGTGAGGAAACTACTACGTTGCTATTTAAACAAAAATAGATCTGTAAAGATCAAGATGACCACTGAAATTAATACTGTGCTTGGTGGGATATGGGAGAAAATATTTCAGTTGCAGGACAGTTTATTGAAAATTCAATTGCATGGCAATCTATTGAAACTTCATTTGTGCAATCTTTTGTTTTTAATCCATTAATACTTTGGTTATGGGACAATCTACTGATTGCAATTAATTAATCACAGTTAAAGTAATAAAAAAGTACAAATAATTAAGATAAAGGCCTAAGTCATGAAATTGAGCTCTTACCTGAATAAAATATCTCAGTTTGATGACATTAATGAAAGGAAAATCCAGATGAAAATTCCAATAATGTTAAGTTTATTGAGAAGGTATGTAATAAGATCCAGAGAATGCCGGAGGAAAAGGAAAAACCTGGAATGTGTGAGTTAAAGGTAAGAACACAAGGTTGGTTTGATCGAAACATGAAACATGCAATAAACTACAAAAACATGTAAGAGACAGTAAAAAGTCTAAAGAGCAAATGCTGGCATTAACCAAACAAGCCAAAAAACATTACAATTATAATTCAATTGAAGTACATTGTACAGAGCTTAGAAGCAAGCCGAAGCAAAATCAAAAAAGCTGAGCAGAGACCTTAAAGAGGGCAGTCATGCCACTGATGCTACTTCATCATTAAAAGTGAATATTGAAAGACTATAGAACATAAGCAGGGTATACATTGCCCGAACAGTAATATCTACAACTTGTGTCATCCCAAAGACACTACACAATAGCATTAAACACTTACCTATGTAAATCTTCTGAAAGCCACAATATTACCACTAGAATAGTCCAAAAGTTCTTAGCAATTAACAAATGAGCATGCTTAGCTGTGTTTGTACCACAGGTTTTACCAGTTTCAGCTGAAAATAATAATATAATAATTCAGGATAAACAAGCAAGAACAGCTTATTTAAAGATATAGCCATTCCAAACACACACAACTTACAGAAATCAAGCAGTGAAAAACACCAGAAATATGGTGATTTAAAAGAGGAAATAGAAAGACTTTGGAACATAAACAAGGTATACATTGTCCTGATTGTAATATCTACAACTGGTGTCATCCCAAAGGCACTACACAATAGCATTTGACAATTAGGACTACACAGAAATATCCATGTAAATCTTCAGGAAGCCACAATATTAAACACCACTAGGATAGTCCGAAAGTTCCGAGCATTTGACAAATGAAAATACTTGGCTATGCCCGTCAATCAAGTTTTATCAGCTTGAGCTGAGAAAAAAAATAATAAATAAGCAATAACTATTGAGAACATGAGATGAAGATTCCTTGATAGTGAGACTGTAGGGTTGTGTTTGGTTCAGTTTTGGGCTGAGTGAAGTTGTGTGAAGTTCAGTTATCCCATCTAGTTTAACAGCCTGATGGTTGAGAGGTAGTAACTGTCAATAAACCTGATGGTATGGGTTCGGAAGCTCCTGTACCTACTTTCTGATGGCACAGCAAGAAGACAGCATGGCCTGGACATTGAGGGTTCTTGATTATGGATGTCACTTTTCTGTGAGAGCACTCATGCAGATTTTACATGTATCCATTACATTTTATAGGTTTTTCCACTTAAGTATATGGTGTTCCCATACTAGGCTATGAAGCAACCAGTCAAAATAACCTCCACCACACATCTATAGAAGTCTGGCAAAGTTTTAGATGACATACTGAATGTATGTAAATGTGCTGCCGTGTTTTTTTTTGTAATGGCACTTACATGCTGGACCCAGGACAGATGCTCTCAGATGCTAACACCAAGGAATTTAAAATTGCTGACCATCTTCACCTTTGCTCCTCCTATGAGAAATAGCTCATGAACCTCCATTTTCCTTCTTCTGTTGTCAGTAATCAGCTCCTTCGTCTTGCTGCCATTGAGTGAGAGGTTGTTGTTGTGGCACCACTCAGACAGTTTTTTGATCTCCCTCCTATATGTTGATTTGTCAATACCTTTGTTTTGGCTGATGACAGTGGAGTCACCAGCAAACTTAAGTATGGCATTGGAGCTGTGCTTAGCCTCACAGTCATAAGTATAAAGTGAGTGTAGCAGGGAACTAAGCATAGAGCCTTGAGGTGCACCTGTGCTGATTGAAATCATGGAGGAGATATCGTTGCCAATCTGAACTGACTGGAGTCTACAGTGAGGAAATTGAAGATCCAATTGTACAAGGATGTATTGAGGCATAAGATGATGAGAGGCATTGATCATGTGGATAGCCAGAGGCTTTTTTCCAGGGCTGAAATAGCTAACACGAGGGGGCATAGTTTTAAGGTACTTAGAAGTAGGTACAAGGGGGATGTCAGAGGTAAGTTTCTCACAGAGAGCAGTGGGTCTGCTGTAGACTTCAATGTTCTATGTTTCTATGAGGCCCAGGAATTAGAGCTCATTGATGAGTTCTGAGGGGATGAGAGCAATAGCATGCTGAGCTGAAGTCAATGAAGAGCATCCTAATGTACGCATTTTCACCATCCAAAAATTCCAGGGTTGATTGAAGAGACAAAGAAGTGGCCTCTGCTGTTGAACTGGTATGATGGTAGGCAGATTGGAATGGATTCAAGTTGCTTGTCAGGCAGGAGTTGATATGTTTCATCACTAACTTCTCAAAGCACTCCATCACAGTGAATGTAAATGCTATTGGATGATAGTCCTTGAGGCAAGTTACCATGTTCTTCTTAAGCATTGGTTTAATCAAAACCTCCTAAAGCAGATGGGTACCTCAGACTGCTGAAGTGAAGGATTAAAGATATCAGTGAACATTCCAGCCTGTTCATCAGCACATGTCTTTAGAATTTGTCCAGGAGCTCACACATCCCACTACAGGAAGACTATTTTGCCCTGTATGTCAATGAAAAACATGGCTACATGATGGCAGTCTTAACTCAAGAACATGGAGAACCATAGCATCCTGATGGTAATTACTCTGCCAAATTTGATAATGTATAATTAGGATGAGCTCTGTGTTCATGGACAGTGTAGGCAACTTATCTAGCAGTCATGGCACTTTCTAGCATTGTGCTGGATCAAATTTTAAATGTCTGATGTCCATACACTTTACTGACTATGAACGGATCTTTCAAGTAACAGCTGTTCGGTGGTACAAGTGGTCTACTGTTCTTGAAGCATCTAATATCATTATTCAACAAGCAGTTGTGAATCCAGCTACACTGTTACTGCTGGACATTGAAGACTATGAAGACTATAAGTGTGCTAAAACAATAACATGCCATGAAGTTGCAAATCATTACAGAGAAATACCTTTATCCCAGACCTGATTCTGTAAAAGCCATAAAGCAATAATTATAAAAGTGATAATTTGATTAGCACGATGAGAACTGCTGCATCAAAAACCTACAAGCTATGATACTCGGGGACTTGGGCTACATATAGACACAGTATATATTGTGAACGTATGTCTTTCTGCTATTGTAGTTATTTGAACTATATGCGCCATGTGCTGTGTGTGACTGTTGGTTTAGTGTTTTGCACCTTGGCTCCAGAGGAAAGGGCATAGTCTTGCCAAAGGGGTTCGGCCTGAAATGTCAACTGTACTTTTTTTCATAGATGCTCCCTGGCCTGCTCAGTTCTTTCAGCTTTCTGTGTGTGTTGCTCAGATTTCCAGCATCTGCAGATTTTCTCTTGTTTGTGATTGGATATAGCATATAATAGTACAGCAGAGGAATAAACCCTTCAGCCCATGATGTGCCAGATTAATGAATTTAGAAATCAAATGCGCACTGAAATAATCCCTTCTCCCTGCACAAAATCCTTCCATTTCCTGCATATTATGTGCTTATCTAAGAAAATCTTGAATGCACCTATTGTGTTTTCCTCTACCATCACCCATGTAGTGCATTCCAGGCACCCATGACTCGCTGTGTAAAAACCTTGTCCTACAGTTTTCCTTTGAGCTTAACCCCCTCTCAAAGTTCAGCACTCAAAGAAAATTTTCATTTTCTTGTGAGCATTCACAGTAGAACACAGAAATGAAATAGAATCGATGAAAAACTACACACAAACAAGGAATGACAAACAACCAATGTGCAAAAGAATACTATCTGTAAAAATGCAAAAATCACAAATAAGTAGATTGTCATGCCTTGGTCTAGCCACCTGGGGGTGCCAGAGTCCTCCAGGCTCTGATGCTCCTCCTCCCTTGATTATGTTGATTACTTTCACCTGTGTCTTGTTTCAGCTATCAGTGCACTTGTTTCCTGTTTGTCTGAATAGGTTTCCTTTGGTTTCTGTGTCTTTGCTTGCTCCTGAGCCCCAGTCAGTGCTCTCTACAAATCAATCCACAAGTAAAGATCCTTTGTTCATATCCATGTTTCTCTCTGGTCTCCTCTGCACTTTAGCTCACCAGCCCTAAACCTCTCCTAGTAAACCACTGGCTGAAGATATGGGACTTCACGTAACAGCTGTGGATTAAACAAGGCCTGGCAACCACCCCTGTTATAGCAAGACTGAGCCATTTATGGACCCAGCAAAGTATGAAAATCTCCTATCAGTGCTAGCCAGCCAGGAGGTCACAGTGGTCACCATCCTAGAACCCATCTCCTGAGACCCAGGCTAGCGGCACTGATCTGATAAGAGGTTGAGTTTATAATCAGGAAAGCAGAACAGTAGGAGGGAAACCCAGGTAATGACCTACCGGGTCGCATTTGTGCTTCTAACTTTGGCCTTTCAGATCTGTTACAGTGGAGGCAGGCATCACACATCACAGGACATCCGTAAACAGCTTGAATGGCGGAGTTCATTAAGAGATGGCTCTGGTGGTCAGGCATGGATGGGGATGTCAAAACATTCATTGCAGCCTCTCACATCTACAGCCAGAACAAGGTGCCCAGATTTTGACCAGAGGGGCTACTGTACCCACTGCTCATTCATTCCTATCCCTGGTCCCATATCTCAATGGACTTTATTTCTGGCCTGCCATCATCGTGAGCTAACACTGTAATTATGGTAGTGGTGGACTGGTTCTCCAAGGCCTGTGACTTTGTACCTCTACCCAAGCTCCCCTGAACTTGGGAGATGGCCGGGCTTATGCTGAAAAACGTGTTTAGAGTACACGGCTCTCCCCATAATATTGTTTTTGACTGAGGTCCTCAGATTTCCTCCTGTTTCTGAAAGGCGTTCTGTCAGCTCATTGGAACTACTGTCAGTCCATCATCGAGATTTCACCTCCAGTCCAACGATAAGATGGAGATTCGCAACCAGGACCTGAAGAAGACCATGAGGTGCCTTGTATCAGGCAACCCAACCACCTGGAGGGATCACCTGCTCTTGGCAGAGTTCACTGGAGATTGGAGCCCAATGATAGATCTGTATTTTTAGCAGTATCAATCTCAAAGATCCTGGAGGATAACTAGTAAACTGAATTAAAGTAACAAAACTAAATATGATCATATATTCCACAGCTGATCTACTCTGGAACTCATTTGTTCATCTATGTTCAGCACCCTTTGAATAAACTAAAGAATACTATGAATTTCAGCTTCAGTAATTTCTATTTTCTTAGAATCCATGGTTTTTAGAAAATTGAGCTCTAAGCTTCTACTAAGTTTCTGTGAAAGACCTTCTTGAATATTTCTGTCCCCATTTTAAGATGACGTCTCCTTGTGTTTAATTGTTTTCTCTCCTCCTTCAAACTAAAATAAATAGCTTCTCTTTATACATCCCTTCAAATTCAAATGGTGCAACATTCCAATAATCCAGTATCCTTGAGATTTTGGTGGTATTGGACTGGAAAATTTTTGATATTACTTGTATTATTACATTAATACATTTTAATTTCACCTTCTTTAAGGTGCTACACAGTTTTATAATACAATTTACAGCAGCAGAAGCCTTTAAAATGGAGATCAAAAGAGTCAATAAAAGATTTGCCCAGAAAAATCAAGAACTAGGTGAAATACTGTCACTAAAACTGAAATCTAAGGAAAGGACACAGGTGTACTTTGAAATTATAGGTGAATGTGATAAATTATAGCACCATTCAGTTTAATTAAATATGGTGTAAGCCACATAAGATCCTGATTCATTTTGAGGTGACCCAACATGTGTGAATTCTGTGTTAGATGAATTTGCCAAACTGGGTTAAAATACCCTAAGATTATTAGTTCAAAGTTCAAAATAAATTTATTATCAAAGTGCATATATGTCACCATGTAGAACCCTGAGATTTGTTTTCTTGAAGGCATACAGACTAAATCCACAAAACACAATAGAATCAATGGAAGATCACACCCAACAGGTCAGGCAAACAACCAGTGTGCAAAAGACAGCAAACTGTGCAAATAAAATAAATAAGCAATAATTATCAAGAACATGAAATGAAGAATCCTTGAAAGTGTGTCTATGGATTGTGACAACAGTTCAGTGATAGGGCAAGTGAATTTATCCCCTTTGGTTTAGGAGCCTGATGGTTGAGGGGTAATAGCTGCTCCTGAAATTGGTGGTGTGAGTCCTGAGTCTCCTGTACCTTCTGCCTGATGGCAGCAGCAGGAAGAGAGCATGGCCTGGATGGTGTGGTCCTTGATGATGGATGCTGCTTTCCTGTGACAGCGTGCCATGTAGATGTGCTCAATACCGAAGAGAGCTTTAACCATGATGGACTGCACTCTATCCACTATTTTGTAGGACTTTCTGTTCAAGTGCATTGGTGTTTCCGTACCAAACATGATGCAACTAGTCATTATGATCTCCACCACACATCTATCGAAGTTTGACAAAGTTTTAGATATCATGCTGAATCTTCGCCAACTTCTAAGATAGTAGAAGCATTTTGCATTAGCACATATGTGCTGGACTCAGCACAGATCTTCTCAAATAATAACACTTAAAGTTGCAGACCCTCTCCACCTCTGATTCCCTGATGAGGACTGGCTCATAGACATCTGGTTTCTTCTTCCTGAAGTCAATATCAGCTCTTTAGTCTTGCTGACATTGGGTGAGAGGTTGTTGTTGTTGCACCACTTTGCCACATTTTCAGTCTCCCTATTATATGCTGATTCATCACCACCTTTAATTCAGCCAATGACAATGGTGTCATCAGCAAACTTAAGTATGGCATTGGAGCTGTGCTTAACCTTACAGTCATAAGAAAAAGTGAATAGATCATGAGGCTAGGCACACAGCATTGTGGTGCACCTGGAGGAAATATTTTTGATGATCAAAAATGACTGGGATCTGCAAGTGAGAAAATGGAGTTTCCAGTCGTCCAAAGAGGTACTGTGGCCAAGATCTTAAAGTTTATTTATCAGCTTTGAGGGCATGATAGTTTTGAATGCCAATCTGTAGTCGATGAAGAGCATCCTGATGTATGTATCTTCAACCTGCAGATGTTCCCACATTGTGTGACAGTAGGCGAATTGGAACAGATCCAATTTGCTTCTCAGACATTTTATAAGTTTCAACATCAACCTCTCAAAGCATTATATCAGAGTAGATGTAAGTGCTACCGGATGATAGTCATTCAAACAGGTTACTGTGTTCTTCTTAGGTACTAGTTTAATTGAAGCCTACATGAAGCATGTGGATACCTTAAACTGCTGAAGCGAGAAGTTGATGATATCATTGAATACTCCAACCAATTCATCAACATAGGTCTTTAGTACTCAGAGAGGTTCCTCATCTGGGTGGATGCTTTCTGGGGTTTAACCCTCCTGAAGGATCTGCTCATGACGGCCTCAGAAACTGAGTTCACAAAGTCATGGGGTGGGGGTGTGGAGGGAGGATTTTGTAAACATGCCTCCATATTTTCACAGTCAAAGTGAGTATAGAAGGAATGGAGTTAAATTGGGAGTGAAGTTTGTTGTCATCTATGTAACTTGGTTTCACTTTGTAAGAGAATAGTATTGACACCCTGCCTCAGCTGTCAGTGATTCCAGTTTGATCTGGAATTGCCACTTCACCCGTGGGATGGCTTTCCAGAGATCGTACCTGGACCTCTTGTATCTTACTTAGTCATCAGACCTGGATGCCACTGATCTGACCTTCAGCAGATTGCGAACTCATAGTTCATCCAGGGCTTCTGCTTGGGAAGACATACTTGTTTTTATAAAGTCCATGACAACATCCCTTACATCAATTCTATACTTCCTCCTTCTCTCTTCTCCCTTCATTTTATAAATGCACGTTAACACAGGCATTCTCAACCTGAGGATTCATGGACTCCTTGCTTAATAATATAAGACAATGTCATAAAAAAAGATTGGGAACCACTGCATTAACAAAATAAAGTTTCCTAGTCTGTTATTATCATTAAGAATTATGTTGTCCTTCATGATAGTTCTTCAACTATTCACAAAGTTAACCTGTTTGATTTATTTCCTGTTTTTTGAGAATGATTCAACTCAGATTGTGCAGAAAAATTATCAGCTTATGGTAGCACATCATTTCATTATCTTGGATGAAGCAGAAACAGGGAGAGAATGGCTCCGGTCCATAATTATTTGGCTGATTGAAACGAGAAGTGTCTTAGGTAGTCTTAATGATACTTCAACAATCAACTATCATCCTGCTGAATCACAAATGGGATTAGTGAGTTTCGTCCATAAATGGAACTACAAAATGAGGCAAATCCACTAAAATGCTGTCTTCAAACTTTGCCTCTGGAATTCAGTTCTTTTACTTATGATAGGATTAAGGTTAAAGTTAGGTCTAGGGCCAAGTTGTCCTTGTGAAATCTGAACTAGAGTTGTTTGGTGACAGGTTCTTTAGGCCAATTGAGAGCACTAATGAATTAGAATTGGTTTATTATTGTCATATGTACTGAGGTACAGTGGAAAGCTTGTCTTGTATACTAATCATGAAGATCAATTCACAGCACCATACATCAAAGTAGTACAAGGGAAAACAATAAAAGAATGAAGAATTAAGTGTAACCCATGCTGAAAACGTGCAGTGCAGGCGGACAATAAGGTCCAAGGTCATAATGATATTAAATGTGAGATCAAGAGTCCACTGCATTGAGGAACTATTCAATAGTCTTACAGCAGTGGAGTGGAAGTTGCCCTTGTTCTGAGCTCTGTCCATAACTCTCTACAGTTTCTTGCAGTCACGGGCAGAGAAGTTGCTATTACAAGCATGATGCATCCAGTTAGGATGCTTTCTGTGGCACATAATTAAAGTTGGTAAGGGTCAATAGAAACATGCCAAATTTCTTTAGCCCCCTGAAGATGTTGAGGCATTGGTGAGCTCTGTTGGCATCTACTTGTTTGAACGATTAGTGATGTTCACTCCTCAGAAGTTAAAGCTCTCAACCTCAGCACCATTAATGTAGACAGGAGCATTTGCACCACACCGCTTTGTGAAGTTAATGACCAGCTCTTTTGCTGACATTAAGGGTAAAATTGTTGTCATAACACCATGTTAGTACACCATCTATCTTCTTCCTGTACTCTGTTATTTGAGACATGGACCACTATAGAGGTAACATCTACAAACTTGTAGATGGATTTAGAGCAGAATCTGGTCACACAGCCATGAGTATATAATGAGTCAAACAGGAGAAGAGGACACAGCCTGTACAGCACCAAGATTGCAAATAATTGTGCTGGAGGAGTTGCTGCTTATCTTTATTGATTGGTCTACTGGTCAGGAAGTCAATGATCCAGTTGAGAGGAAGGTGTTGACTCCCAGATTTTGGAGCTTGGTGATGAATTTGCCTGGAATTTAGTACTGAAGCTGGAGCTGTAGTCAATAAGACCTTAAGACCATTAGACACAGGAGCATAATTAGGCCATTCAGCCCTTCGAGTTTGCTCCACACTTCCATCATGGCTGATCCCAGATGCTACTGAACCCCTGCCTTCTTACCATATCCTTTGATGCCCTGACTGATCAAATAAACTATCAACTTACACCTTAAATATACCCATGGACTTGGCCTCCACTGCAGTCTGTGTCTGGGCATTCCGCAGATTCACTACTCACTGACTAAAAAAAAAATCCTCCTTACCCCTAAAAGGTGATCCCTCAATTCTGAGGCTGTACCATCTAGTTCTGGATATCCCCACCATGGGAAACATCCTCTCCACATCCACCCTATCTCGTCCTTTTTTACCACAGACCCAACCTGTAAATTAATCTTCTGGGAGTCTTGCACGAGTCCCTCTGCACCTCTGATGTTTGAATTTTATCCCCATTTATATAACAGTCTGCATTATTGTTCCTTTTACCAAAATGCATGATCGTCCATTTCCCAACACTGTATTGCCTCTGTCACATTTTTGCCCATTCTTCCAATTTGTCTAAGTCCTGCTGCAATCATATTACTTCCTCAGCACTACCTACAATCCATCTATCTTTGTATCACTGTAAACCTTGCCACAAAACCATCAATTTCATTATCCTAATCACTGACAAACAATGGGAAATGCAGCAGTCCCAATACTGACCTCTTAGGAATGCCACTAGTCACTGGCAGCCGACCAGAAAAGGCCCCCTTTATTCCCACTGGCTGCCTCCTGCCTGTCAAGCATTCCCCTATCCATGCCAGTATCTTTCCTTTAATGCCATATGATTTTATCTTGTTAAGCACCCTCATGTGTGGCACCTTATCAAGTGCCTCCTGGAAATCCAAGTAAATGACATCTAGAACCTCTCCTTTGTCTACCCTGCTTGTTACTTCCTTGAAGAACTCTAACAAATTTGTCAGGCAAGATTTCCCTTGACAGAAACCCCGATGACTTATACTTATTTTATCATTACTCTCCAAGTCCTCCAAGTCAGGATAACTGAAGTGAACTCCCATGGCATGCAGTATGAGTTGCACTTCATCATGAGGAACTCCAAGCTGCATGAACAGGAATTGCCAAGGCTGTCAGTCCTGAGCACCTTGAGTTTTTGACTATGAAAGCAGAACCTTCTGTTTCTAACTTTGTCTGAAGGTGCTGTGCAATCCATCCGGTGAATCAATAAACCGTCAGTTTGTATAGCACGGTCAGGAAAGCATGTGTAAGCCATGTTTCAGTGAGACATAGTCGCAGCAGTACCTCATTTCAATCTGGTAGTTTGTATTGCTCTTCGTCCATCTGCTTCCGTCTCAATGGCCTTAATTTTAACTAATAGTATAATGGGAAATGTAGTGTATTTAATGTTTCAGTAATGTTGTAAATATATTGATTTATTAAGCATTCTTTCTTTACATAATTCATTACAGGTTATATGTAAGAATGGCATGCAGCATTATGGCACCATATCATATGTGCATGCTTCACTAAAGAGAAACTAAGTACACCAACACACTGGCTCCTGTGTTTTACTTTCAATTACCATCTGAAGCCACAAAAAATAACAATGGCAATGAAGAAGCTTTAAAATGAATCCAAGATGACTACCTACCTGTTGAAGTGCAGAATGCTTTTTTTCTCTCTTTGGAAGGGGAGAGAGATGGTTGAGTTAAAAATAAGGGAGAAAATGGTTGAAATTCATGCATTCATAAACAGTGAGTACTGGGTGATAATAATAATAATAATAATAATAATAACAATAATAATAATAATAATAATAATAAATAGAACAAAGCAGAAAAGGCTGGCTACATCAGAAATACAGACCTGTTCGATTGCATGACAGATAGCTGGATGATGTATACTGCCCAAATTGAGCAATATTTTATAGAAAATGGGATAGCAAATGAAAAATCAGTGACAGTGTTGCTGAGTATAATCGATGGAAAAACATATAGTTTATTTATAAGTTTGACTGCTCCAACCAAACCAGCTGAAATAAGCTTTTCTGATATTGTGAATGTAATGCAGGAACATTTAGAACAAACACTATTATGGGTTGAAGAATGCTTTAAATTTTATAAGCAGAATCAAAAGGAAGGGGAATCACTTGCTGCGGACATGGCTGAATAGAAGAAATTGTCTGAGCATTGTCAGTTCAGTGATGAGCTTAATGGTGCACTGAGGGATCATTTAGTTTGTGGAATTTTACAAGAAAGCATTCAAAAACAGCTTCTAACTGATGCACAACTCATGTTTAAAAGAGCAACTCAAATCACTGTATCAAAAGAAACAGTAGCCAGAGATGCAAATAAGTTGCATTCAGCATGAACAAAATTGCAATGTCTAAACAGACACCTGCCTCATTGAACAGATCCTGTTATTGTTGTGGCAGGGGCTCACATAAACCAGACCTATGCAGACATTATGGTGAATCTTGCAGAACATGCAACAAAGCAGGACTCACACAAAGAGAATGTTGAGTAGACAAAAATAATGACTGCACAAGGAAGAGAAAAAGATAAAAAGTCAAGTTGCAATTTTTGAAAAAGAGCGGTTGATGAAAAATCTGATAGTGATGTGTTTGTGGTAAAACAAAAAGGAGTGTCAGCATTGTGGGGCTGTGATCGGCTGAGACAAATACAACTTTATTGGAGATCCATCCACCATTTGCATGCCACATCTCCTGCAATAGAACAGTACAACACAGGACAGGTCCTTTGTCCCACTATGTTGTGCTGAACCAGCTAAAACACAAATCAAAGCACCAAACACTATTCCCTCCTACCTACAAAACACCCATATCCCTCTATTTCCCTCATATTCATGTGCCTATCTAAATAAAGTCAACTGAAAGTAAATTTAAGAAAGGTGCTGGATCATAACACAACAGCGTTCAAGGGTGACATTAGAAAACTCAAACATATCAAGGATAAAATAACATTAAATAAAAATGCCACATCCAAGTTTTACAAAGCCCATCTGGTTCATTATACCATCTGTGATAAAATAGCTAGTGATCTAGATTGCATGGAGGTTAAAGTAATTCTTTCCGTGGTTGAGTGCAGTCCTATAAGCCTGGAAGAATGGTCTGTTAGGACCTTAGGATCAGAATGAGAATCAGGCTTAATATCACTGGCATATATTGTGAAATTTATTAACTTTGTGGCAGCAGTACAGCACAATATATGATGAATATAGAAAAATAACAGTTCATGAGTCAGAAAGTGTGTGCGTTTATGCTTCTGTACCACCTTCCTGATGATAACAGTGTGAAGTGGGCACATCCTGGGTGGTGAGGATCCTTAAAGATCCGTGGTGATATTGATGTCACTATCAACTCACTACTGAAAACAGATCAATACCGTCTGTCTAGGATAGAGGTTCAACAGTGATATACCAACTAGCGGAGTCGTGTCACAGCAACAGCCTTGCAATCAAC
The DNA here is from genome assembly GCF_963921235.1 of Mobula hypostoma. Classification (NCBI taxonomy): domain Eukaryota; kingdom Metazoa; phylum Chordata; class Chondrichthyes; order Myliobatiformes; family Myliobatidae; genus Mobula; species Mobula hypostoma. The sequence continues at coordinate 153,351,582 of NC_086097.1, read as the reverse complement.
AGCAGTAAGATGAAAGAGCTGATTGTGGACTTCAGGAAGGGTAAGATAAAGGAGCACATTCCAATCCTCATAGACAGATCAGAAGTGGAGAGAGTGAGGAGTTTCAAGTTCTTGGGTGTCAAGATCTGTGAGGACTTAACCTGGTCCCAACATATCGATGCAGCTATAAAGAAAGCAAGGCAGCGACTATACTTCATTAGGAGTTTGAAGAGATTTGGTATGTCAACAAAAACACTCAAAAACTTCTGTAGATGTACTATGGAGAGCATTCTGACAGACTGCATCACTGTCTGGTATGGCGCAGGGGGCTACTGCACAGGACTGAAAGAAGCTGCAGAGGATCGTAAATTTCACCAGCTCCATCTTGGGTACTAGCCTACAAAGTACCCAGGACATCTTCAAGGAGCGGTGTCTCAGAAAGGTAGTGTCTATTATTAAGGATGCCCAGCACCTAGGGCATGCCCATTTTTCACTGCTACCATCAGCTAGGAGGTACAGAAGCCTGAAAGCACACACTCTGTGATTCAGAGCCCATCTCTGCATTCATGCTACTGCCATCCCCTCATTCATTCTTCCCCTCTGCCATCCGATTCCTAAATGGACATTGAACCCGTGAACACTAACTCACTTTTTAACTATATATTATTTCTGTTTTTGCATGAATTTAATCTATTCAATATACTAATACTGTTATTTATTTATTTATTGTTCTATATTATGTATTGCATTGAACTGCTGCTGCTAAGTTAACAAATTTCACGACACCCGCCAGTGATAATAAACCTGATTCTGATTCTGGATACCTTGCAAAGCTTCAGGAAGGAAACGCTTCAGCAAAGTGAACTTAGCTGAGGACTACAGTGCCTACAGATGGAGATGGAAGAAGAATCCCAAGTGTTGGTCAACAGAAACACTCACAAAGGGTTTGATTGCTATAATAGGCTTTGGAGTAGTATCTGCACCTGCATTTTGGCAGAAAGGTATGAATCAAATACTGCAAGGCTGCCTTGACACTCAGTGTTACCTGGATAACATCATTATTACAGGTGAAGATGACATGGAGATCTCCAAAATTTCACCAGTGTTCAAAAGATGAGAAGATTAAGGTCTCAGAGCATGATGCAAAAAGTGTGAATTCTTTAAATCAAGCATTACTTACTGTGGTCACACCATTGAAGCACAAGAATTATGAAATTGTGCTGAGAAACTTCGAGCAGTGGTGCATGCATCAAGGCCAGAGTTACAGTTCATCTTAGGATGTGTCAATTACAATAACAGTTTCCTCCTGTACATGGCTACCGTGCTCCACCCCTTGAACTCAATACTACAGATCAGGAAGAAATGGGAATGAACAAAGCAGTGTGAGATGCCTTCCAAAAGAGAAAGAAAATGGTGATGTCAGGCACTGCACTCACACGTTATGATCTACACCTTCCATTGAAGCTTGCCTGTAATGCCTTGCCTTATGGTATAGGTGCAATCATGTCACATGATGAAAGTGAATGTCCCATTGTCTTTGCATAACATCCCTTTACCGGTGCAGAGAAAAATTATGCACAAATTGACAGAGAGGCCTTGAGTCTGATTCGGAGAGTAAAATGATTCATCCAGTTTTTGTATGGCAGAGAATTTATCCTCACTACTGCTTATCGATCCCTGGTGTCCTATTTCAATCCACAGAAGGGAGTTCCACTAACAGCAGTAACATGAATGCAGAGATGGGCTCTGTTTTTTAGATGACACAATTACTAGATCAAATTCAAGAGGACAACTAATCATCGAAATGCTGATGGATTGTCCCATTTACCCTTGGAAAAGGATGTAACTGAAAAATTTACAGAAGTGAAAATTACTCTTGATGTACTCCCCCTAATGCAAATTTGATATTTTCCTATTTCAGCAGAGATGATCCAAAAAGAAACCATAAAAGACTCTACACCCTTGCAGGTTTACATGGTAACCAAAAGTGGCTGAAGTTAGCAACATAAATTCCAGTTCCCCCACTTTTACTATTGCTGGGATGTGTGTTGCCTTAAGCAGAGATAGAGATGTTGTACCATCCAGCCTGAGAGTTGAAGGTGCTGCATGTTGGACATCTGGGCATGGTCAAAATGGTGGTGTTGGCTTGAAGCTTTGTCTGGTGGCCTGGGATAGAATAGCAAATCGAGCAGATTGCCGTGCACTGTTCAGAATGTCAGCGTGTCCCAAAGATGCCAAAAGCAGCACCTCTTCATCCCTGAGAATGGCTTGCATTGTCCTGGTAGAGGATTCATATGGATTTTGCTGGGCTGAATGGGACAAGCTAAAACTTACCATGTTGTGGATGTCTATACTAGCAATACATTTCATATTTGAAACAAGAGAAAATCTGCAGATGCCAGAAATCCAAGCAACACACAAAATGCTGGATGAACTCAACAGGCTATGCAGCATCTATGTAAAAGAGTACAGTCAATGTTTTTATCCACGTTTCTTGTTTCATATTTGAATTGAGATGCATTCTATATCCAGTTAGAGTTTATAGCTAAACAGGGAGGTGCATAGTCTATTTAATATTTCAGTAATATTGTAAATATATTGTTTGATTAAGCATTCTTTGTTTGTTTCCCAGTTCTAGTTTCTAGTGTCCCAGTTCCTGTGTATTTCTTTCAATTTTCTGGAGTTACAAAGCACAACAGGGAGGGGGCTTTTTAGCCTACACTGCTTCAGCCTCACCTGATGATACCTTACAGAAACATATTGATGATTAAAAGTAGAAATTATTAAAGGTGAATATATTTTGCTTTTTCTGACCACCCAGAAGATATTTTAATATCCCTATTGTTTGCTCCTTACTTAGTTTTAATGTTACTGTAACTGTAAGTTGAATTAAGCAACTGTCTGTTTGATCATTGAAATCACATGATGAAGGTCCAATAGAGCACCTGTTGCTTTAATATACTATTCATAGTTACAAAGCTGCTGCCATTTCATGGATATGATCCATAAACAATGGTTGATTGCATTCAAAACAGTTTGGTAAGAATATTTAACATTGTTGTCAGTTATTAATTAATTATGATTTGCAAAAGTGCAGAACTTGGCTAAACACTAAAAAATTTATAAGACTTGTAATCCAAACAAAAAACAACACAGCATAGTTCTAAAATGTGCTGTGTGAAATAGTCTTCGGTTTGTGTTACCTTAATTTCTAGTCCACAATAACCTTCACACCACCTCTGCTGCTGTGACCCTTCTCACCTCTGTGAATGTGCTTAGAAGAATAATTCTGGTCCTGCATGTATGCCAACATATATTGTAAAAACCATTGCAAATGCAGTGTTCTTCTACTGCTAATTTCTCTGGGTAACCCAAATAGATACACCTCTTGTACTTCTTGATGCAGGTTTCCATCATGCATCCCATTTGGCTAAGATACGTTGCCCTGCACTCAGCAGAACATTGCACTTGCAATGGCCATAGGATTGACTTCCATGGCATATAACTATTGTGCCACATTAATGGCTTTTTGGACTACCTGGTAAAGGAAATCATTGAAATAAAACTAGTAGAAAAGAGTTTTAACAAAGACGAAGGTCTCGTTCTAAGTAAGAACTTGAATTTAATTGTAAAGAAGGTGGGAAAGCGGAAACCTGATTGGATGAGGACTAACCAATCAGGAGGGACGTACTATAGGGGTCTAAATACCACTGAACTTGACATGGCCAAGCATCATCCCTGATGAAGATGGCAGAGTTTGTCATCAAAATGTTGGTTATGATTGATACCTGTACCCAGCTGGAAACCTGAAAAAAGTTTATTCATATTGAATCTTGTTAATGAATTTAGGTGATTGATTTTAATAGGGGATGTTTTCAGGATTGGAAAGTGTCATAAACAAGAGACAACGACCCAGTGACTATTTCCTTTCCACAATTTAATCATCTGACATTTCATTGAAATAATCCAGAATACCCTCATACGTTAAACACCAATGCTGTTGAACAAAAATCAAACAAAAAGTAGTGGATACGGACAGTCCTCCAAGGGCAGAACCTTCCACCTTGCACCATTGAGCACATCTTCATGGAACATTGTCACAGGAAAGCAACATCCATCATCACAGACACCAACCAGCAAGGTCATACTCTCTTCTTGCTGATGCCATCATGAAGAAGAGACAGGAGCCTCAGGACTCACACCACCAGTTTAGAAACCATTATTTCCCTCAACCGTCAGGCTTTTGAACCAGAGGGGATAACTTCACTCAACTTCACTCAACTTCACTTGCCCCATCACAGACCAGTTCGTACAACCTATGGACTCACTTTCAAGAACTCTTCATCTAGTGTTCTCAATATTTATTTCTTATTTATTTATTATTACTATTTTTTATCTGTTGCATTGCACAGTTTGTTGCCTTTTGCACATGGGTTGTCCACTCTGTTGGGCGCGGTCTTTCATTGATTCTGTTATGGTTATTGAATTTATTGACTATACTTGCAAGAAAACGGATCTCAGGGCTGTATATGTATACATACATTGATAATAAATTTACTTTGAACTTTGGTGAGATTGAAGTCAGACCTGGTGAAGCAAAATATGGCAAAAAAGACACAAATCATCCAAAGCTATGAGCGCAAAATAGTATTGGAGGGGCACCACTTCATATTCCGTATCAGTCATCTCCAACCCAATGGCATGAGTGTTGATTTCTCTAACTTTCAGTAATAACTTCTCTCTGTTCACCCACCTTTGTCCCATAATTCTAGTGGCTCTCACACCCCTTCTTTTCTCATGCTCATCACTTCCTTATGGCTACCCATGTCCTTCCAGTTATTCCATAGTCTACTGTCTACTTCCATCAGATTCTTTCTTCTTCGTCCCTGTACCATTTTCCCCTAGCTTCTCACGTCATTCCTTTCCATCTCCCCTCCCCCGTCAACCATTTTCCACCTCACTTGGACTCACTTATCACCTGCCACTTGTGCTTCTTCCTGTCTTCCTTTTGAGTCCTGATGAAGGATTTCAACTGTTTATTTCTCGCCTTAGCTGTTGCCTAATGTGATGAATTCCTCCAGCATCTTGTGTATATTGCTAGTATTATAACCTGCCAGGAACTTGGGCAGCTTGCATCTTTATTAAAGGGAGTACTGGTGCCAAAGTAGAGTCATAAGAGGCCCTTCAGCCTAACAACATTGACAACTTAGCTAGTCCTGATTTCCTGGGTTTGGCCCATGTCCATCCAAAGCCCATATACCTATCCAGATGCTTCTTAAATGATAGAATTACACTTGTCTCAAGCACTTCTTTTGGGAGCAGGGGATGCTCAAGAATACATTGCTGGTTTTAGAGAAGCATTCCACCCTATGATGATTCTACAATAATGTATTTTTTTTCTGACTGAAAAAATGTCTGTTGGCTGGATTTTGCTTCTTCTGTTAGATTTCTAGCAGTCTCACTTTCAACTTTTCACGAAAATAATACTCCATGTTGTTACCCTATCACAATTCAGCGAGAGTCACGGTCTGTGAAGGCAGACCTCAAAAACTCTCCAACCAGTGACCTTTTGATCTTGTTATATTCTTCAAGGTCTTATCCATCTGCTATAGGAAATTTAACAGGAAAGATCTGAGATTTCACTAAGCATCTCCACATGTGTGCAACATGCAAGAAGCAAACTTGCATGGAAGCAAATAAGTCACAACTTTGGCAGCATAGGAAAGTTTTGCAGGGTGCAATGCATTCCGGGCCAATACCATTTTTTTTTCCACCAACATGTACAAAGTTAGAAAAAGAACAGCCTCTTATGCTCAGTATGCAAAAAATAATTATTGCCAAAGTGGAATGCCAGGCAAGCTGAAAGCAGAAATGACTCTCACATCGTGGCATTATCCAAATGCAAAGCAAGTATGGTGAAGGATTCTGAGGGATTATGTTTATCCTTTTTGATTGTTAGTTATTCAAGATGTCCAGCAGTGTTGGAAACCACTGGGCAACAATTTGGAGACTTATTTAAGGGCAGCATGTGGTGCAGTGCGAGGAATATTCCCAAAATAATGATTGCATGTTGTGTGCTCCTAATATCATTGTATAATGAGGCAGCAGGGTATAGGAAACCAAAGAAATACATGCTAATCACTACGATGAAGGATGTGTTAAGTGTAGTTGAGGTGGCAATGTCAGAAAGCCAGCAGTTTCTGCAGGTCACTGTGGCATTCCTTTAATGAACTACAATATTGAAATGAAATCAGATCATTTACAAATACACTTAGAAACATAGAGACATTGAAAAACTAAAGCACAATGTGGACCCTTCGGCCCACAATGCTGTGCTGAACATATACTTACTTTAGAAATTACCTAGGGTTACCCATTGCCCTCTCCTTTCTAAGCTCCATGTACCTATCCAGGAGTCTCTTAAAAGTCCCTATTGTATCCGCCTCCACCACCATCGCCAGCAGCCCATTCCACGCACTCACCGCGCTCTGTGTAAAAGATTTACCCCTGACATCTCCTCTGTACCTACTTCCAAATATCTGTGCCCTCTCGTGGTAGCCATTTCAGCCCTGGGAAAAAGCCTCTAGCTATCCACACAATCAAGGCCTCTCATCATCTTATTCACTTCTCATCCTCTGTCGCTTCAAGGAGAAAAGGCCGAGTTCACTAAGCCAATTCTCATAAGGCATGCTCCCCAATCCAGGTAACATCCTTGTAAATCTTCTCTGCACATAGTTTCCACATCCTTCCTGTAGTGAGGTGACCAGAACTGAGCGCAGTACTCCAAGTGGGGTCTGACCAGGGTCCTATATAGCTGTATATACTTCTGTTTCTCTTTTGCAGAACTGATGTTACCTAGCAGCTTACAATAAATTTTACGATGTATTGTTGATATTATGGCTTTTTGGTGCTCTCCTCAACAGATAAATATTATTTCTTAGGCCTGAAATTTACTTTAGTATTATTTTACAGATGGTTATAAAAGATTAGCTATCCAGTGACGGTCAACAAATACTTGCTTTATATCTTACACAGAAATCACTATTTAATGTTAAGTACATCAAATTCTAGCTTCTATTCAGCGTGGAGATCATGAAGTTATGAAGTAGTTATAACAAAAATAACTATGCTCTATGGTGCATACTTGTGTTTGTCTATAAATACAAATTGAAGAATATTCTTGCCAGTTTTCTTGCATTTTAAAGATAACAAAATGAAGATTTGCCGATTTTGTGTGCACACTGGTGTTCCTTCCATCTATGGAAGGGGTCTAAACTGCTTAAGACTTGCTTCTACTTAGAACTCAGAAATTATTTTGTGATGGTATTGGATTTGTTGACTGCAAAATTCTAAACACAAACAAAGAGCTTAAGCCCTAGCCAATATAGATAGCTATGGATACCCTCAGTAAAGAAAGGTTATATAGTAACTACCCAATCTTCAAAAGCTAGTTCACTTCCCTGTTTATTCTCCAAGGTGAGCTTAGCTGCCGATACCAACTATTTGAGTAGTGGATCACCCCTCCTAACCCAGGAGAAGAATCATCCAGCTAACAAAATAATTTAAACACAGTCCATTTAGTGAGACACATTTAAATCCAAACAGCATTCTTAAAACACATTTAAAACCCACAGAGGATATCAATCTTATAAAAGGCTTCCATATTACAAACCACTTTTAAAACAAAAAGCATTTCCAAAACAAAGGTACAATTCCTATGAACTAAAATGACATAGCAACGATGCAGATGAACCAGTGTTCCATCGCAGAAATCAAAACCAGAGAATGGTGTGTTTATTTCATGTTTACCCTTTTACTAAAAAGCCTGGACTGTTCGCTACACTCGTACTATTTCTTTGCCACTTAGGTGACTTCACAAACGTGTGATATTCTTTTAGATAACTTTTAACACAAATGGTCTAAATGTTTCTTGCAGACACAGATTCTGGTAACCCACAAGTAATGCTGTGAAGCTAACTTCACTGACTACATAAACCTGCCAATTTCTTAATAGATCAGTTATTATGTGCTAAGTGATTGTCTCAATCTGGTCTGCAAGCTTCCTTAAAATAAATAACCTAGCCAGCTTTGTCCATTTGAAACAAGCTGAATTAAGTAACCCATTGTCATATACTGCACCTTTTAGCAGAGAGCTGATGTAGTATGGTCAGTGTTCTGTGTTATAAACAATGCTTGTTTGCAAAGCCGTGTTTTTAACTTCAAACTGATTATTGCTTTTGTATTAAAAACTGAGGACTGGCTCTTGTTTATGCCCAGAAGCTAAACAAAGAATATTAGTTGAAACAACACACATCAAAGTTGCTGGTGAACGCAGCAGGCCAGGCAGCATCTCTAGGAAACGTCGACTGTACCTCTTCCTAGAGATGCTGCCTGGCCTGCTGCGTTCACTAGCAACTTTGATGTGTGTTGCTTGAATTTCCAGCATCTGCAGAATTCCTGTTGTTTGCGTTTTTAAAATATTAGTTGAAAGTTTATCTTCTTCAAAAACAATCCTCTGCTATCCAGAATTGTCAGCTGCTGTGTTTAGAAAGCTGAGCTGGACAAAGTAAAGAAGAAATTACCAGCCAAGGAAGCAAATATCCATCACAATATAATTACAAGGAAGTGAATTGTATTACATTATGGAGTAGCTAGAACATTCAGCTCAAGGTCCTTTTTCAGCCAGACAGGGCATTGCTCTGCCTCCCCACAGAGTCCTTGTTCATTCCTTTTGAGTTAATTTTCCTTGATGTTGAGTGAAAAATAATCTATCCTGGGTTTGGGGAGTCTATCTTTGTGTGTGGGTGGGTGGAAGTGAGAAATAGGACTTGTTTTGCTGTTGTTGTTTTATGGCTTGTTGTGATCTATGTTGTTCTTTTGAACACTTGGAACATGCTATGTTGGCAACAGAATGCACAGCAACACTTGTGGGCTGCCCCCAGCACATTCTATGGTTGTGTTAGTTTTTAACGCAAATAATGCATTTCATGGAATTTTTCAATGTACATTTGATAAATAAATGAATCTGACTCTGATGGTTTCTTGCAATTGATAGTAAGGTTAAAGCTGTAATCCATTGCGACACTGATATTGAAACTGAATGTGTTGTGTGCAACTGGAGTTTGGAAGCTTGGAAGAGGCCTTTGAAAGGAAGCTCTCCAAGTATGCAGGACTGGTCATCAACTATCAGCAGGCTGGATGGAGAGCGAGGTGTCTCCCAGTGGAGGTTGGTTGTAGGGGATTCGTAGCCCGTTCATTAGTTAGAGCCTTCAGCATTTTGGGCATCGAGGGAGAGAGGAAGAGGAGAGCCATCCGCAGTACCACTGATGCGGCAGAGAGGGCCTCAAGATGGCTGTGGCTCAAAAGAGGGGAGCCATGGAGTCAAAAGTAGCTAGCCATCTGGACACAAGCTGGGGTCTGATCAGCCCCGGCTGGGTCACCTGGAGGAGGTTGTATGATATTGAAAGATCCGAAACACCCGATGATTCCAGGAACATCACTGAAAATATGTCCAGAAGCATCAATAGATGTATTTACACAGCAGAGTGGACATCATTATTACAAAAAAATCCACAATTAAACATTATAATTGCAATAAAGTTAAACATAGTTAAGCAATTTAATGGGTTAATTCTTATGAAACATAAATCAGCTTTAGTAGAGTTACTCTTGCATGTTATTAGTTTTGTACAAAGGTAGATTTCTGGGTTATGGTTTTTAACTGATCACAATGATGATATTCAAATGAAGCCTTGAAGGAAATTTATCAGCATTCCTGCCTTTTGATTTAAACTCAGAGAGAAAAGATGAAATGATTCAATAAAGGGAAATGTGTGTCGGATAAAATAATTATAAACAAGGCATTTTAGTCACCATGAAACTGTGGATATGAATGGTAAATGGCAGTCTAATTTCTGTATGACCTTTGGTTCCAATAAACAGAGTGACTGCTATAGTGCATGAAATGGCACTTAAGATTACACTATGCATATAATTAATCACTTGTCAGCTGTTTGACTTAACCATTTTTACATGAGTATATGACCCCTTTATATTGCTACAATGATCTATAAGTCACATAGGAATAAAGGCTTAAAATTCAGTACTATTTCAGTACACAAAGTGTCAAAGCTAATCCTATCCAAAAAACAAACTGCTGGAGGAACTCAGAAGGTCAATCCTAATGCAGGGTTTCGACATGTAATGTCAGCAGTTCATTTCCTCCTCAAAGATTCTGCTCGACCCACTGAGCTTCTCAAGCAGTTGGTTCTTTTGCTGCACATTATAGCATCTGCAATCTCTTGTGATTCAACTTATTGTACAGGTTCTTGGTGATGAGTAATGAGTAACTCATTGGCTTCAGACAAAAAGTAGGGGGTGAAGCCAAACAAGATTCTTTCAAATAGTCACAGCCCAATAGCTCTGTGCCACTGGTTTGAATGATTCTATGAACATTTAGTTCATCTTCTCATAATGACGGAGTTGAAGCCACCACAGTTTCACCCTTTAATATACGTACATCATATCTGTCAGCCATTGGCTAAAGCAACAGAGCTCTGTTTGCTCAATTGGTTCAATAACATTTAACTGTGCAATGTTCATGGATTTTAATGGACTTCCTTTGAATGTACTAAGGTTCAAAGCTCAAAATAAATTTATTATCAAAGTATATGTATGTCACCATATGCTACCCTGAAACTTATTTTCTTGCAGCCTTTCACAGTTGAACAAAGAAGTACAATAGAATCAATGAAAAACCACACGTAAACACTGACAAATAACCAATGTGCAAAAGCAAACAAGCTGTGCAAATACAAAAAGGAAGAAGAAGAAGAAGAAGAAGGAGGAGGAGGAGGAGGAGGAGGAGGAAAAACAGAAGAAGATCCTCCATAGAAGACATCCACACAATCTGAGGAGACAACATGTTGACAAGGAAGCGTTGACCACCTGCCTCAGAGTTGGAGACCTCGTCCCTGAAACAGCGATGTTCCTTGTGGAAACCAAGATGGTTAACACAAAAATATATCAGAAGTACTTAATAAATGACTAAGAAATTCAAGATGATAAATGCAGAAATGCCAAGAGAAACCTGGAATAATCTAACACATTATAGAATCCTGCAGCAGTTTAACTCAATCAGATTATTTACACAGGCAGAATCATGTGGCAAAAATCATTCGCCAAAATCTTGCTTTGAAGTACAAATTCATAAAAGAAGCCAAACCTTACCATTAACACTAGCCTGATCCAATTTTATAGTCAGAGTTCTACAAATTATATTATGACCGATTCATTATTACAGATTTCTGTAAGCAAGATCAAATTACTTAATAGATATAGCCATTCCAAACACACATAAGGTACAGAAATCAATAAGTGAAACACAGCAGAAATATGCTGAATTAAAAGAGGAAATTGAAAGATTCTGGAACATGAACAGATTATACATTGTCCCGCCAGCAATATCTACAACTGATATCATCCCAAAGTCACTACACAATAGCGTTAAACAATTAGGCCTCCACAGCAATATTTATGTAAATCTCCAGAGAGGCACAGTACTAAACAGTACTAGAATAATCCAAAAGTTCCGAGCAATAGCTATATAAGATCTTGGTCAGACCCCACTTGGAGTACTGTGTTCAGTTCTGGTCACCTCTCTACAGGAAAGATATGGATACTATAGAGAGAGTGCAGAGGAGACTTACAAGGATGTTGTCTACATTGGAGGGTGTACCTTATGAGAATAGGTTGAGAGAACTTGGCCTTTTCTCCTTGGAGCAACGGAGGATGAGCGGTAACCTGATGGAGGTGTATAAGATAATGAGGGGCATTGATCATGTGGATAGCCAGAAGCTTTTTTCCAGGGCTGAAATGGCTAATTCAAGGGGGCATAGTTTTAAGGTGCTTAGAAATGGGTACCGAGGCGATGTTGGGGTAGGTTTTTTCACACAGAGAGTGGTGGGTGCTTGGAATGCACGCTGGCGGTGGTAGTGGAAGAGGATGCTTTTAGGAGCCTCTTAGATAGGTACATGGAGTTTAGGAAAATAGATGTCGTGGTCCGGATCGAGGTCTCTTTAAATTTACTTTGTTTATGTTACGATCCGGATCCGGACCGTTGACTCCCTGTTTCCCTTTGGTTCCCTGTTTTCCCGTGTCCCTTGGCCTTGGTGATCAGAGGCAATTTACTCTCGGCTGAACCGGTAGTTCATAGTATCCGGCTTTCAGCTGTTCGGTGCGAGAGCGTCTGCAAAGTCACCAAAGGTATGGTGTGCCAATATCATCTGGCCGGAGCAAGCCTAGTCTCCGCCTGAAGCGAGTGCCAGTAATTCGCCTTTCCTCACCGAAGCACCCCTGTAAAGTTACCTCGCCAAAGCGAGCCTGCAAAGTTTCCTCACCGAGGTGGGTCTGTCAGGTAACCCGCCGGAGGGAATCAAGAACTGCTGTCTACTGTTCCTGGGCCAAGTCGAGAGCTCGCAACTACCCGGAGGCTCCAAGTCAAGTCCTGGCCCTGGCGGCATCCACATACTGAGTCAAGTCCCGGCCCTGGTGGCATCCAAGTTCCGAGTGAAGTCCCGGTCCTGGCGACATCCACATACTGAGTCAAGTCCTGGCCCTGGCAGCATCCAAGTTCCGAGTCAAGTCCTGGTCCTGGCGGCATCCAAATTCCGAGTCAAGTCCTGGCCCTGGCGGCATCCAAGTTCTGAGTCAAGTCCTGGCCCTGGTGGCAGCCAAGATCCGAGTCAAGTCCTAGTCCTGGCAGCATCCAAGTACTGAGTCAAGTCCTGGCCCTGGTGGCAACCAAGTTCCAAGTCAAGTCCTGGCCCTGGCGGCAGCCAAGTTCCGAGTCAAGTCCTGGCCCTGGCGGTCTGTATTCCTGTCCTACCCCCTGTCTGAATCTCTTCTCTGCCCCTCTCGCCTCCAGCCCTCGTCTGCAGCCCTCACCTGCACCTCGGTCTAGTTCTATCGCTGGAGCTAGATAGGTACTGTCTGGTGTTCTTTCATGTTGGTCTTGTCGTGTCCTCGCCTCCGTGGGGTAAGTCAGGCCGTCTTGCCATTGCCCTGCAGGGGGACATGAGTCCTAGACCTCGATCCGGACCACGACATCATGGCTCTCTGTTCTGCGTGTGAGTCCCGGCCCTATGTTCTGTACCCAAGGAGGGGTCCCGACTCTGTGTTCTGTGTATGTGTCCATGGTTCCATGTACCTGCTTTCCCGAGACCGAGGCTCCGTTTTCCATGTTCCTCCTCTCCCTAGCCCATGTCATGTCCATGCCTGGTTCTGGGGTCTGAGCCCGGGGCAAGACCCAGGTACTGGGTCCTTGCCCAGTCTCTGGCTCGGAGTCCATACCGTAGCCTCTTCATGTTGCCTCTAGTTCTGGAATCCGATTCCGACTCCTAGCCCAGACCCTTAGTCCCAGCCTAGTTGTAGTCCTGAGACCTCGTCCAGTTCGCTATTCCTGCTCCTGCCTTCTCTCCTGGTTTCAAACAATAAACTAAATTTTATTAACCTCACAAGATGTGTCTTGCATTTGGGTCCACCCTTCCCCCCAATGCTCCCGCCCATTGTGACAATAGAGGGCTATACACGAGGGAAAATCTAGGTAGTTTCTAGAGTAGGTTACATGGTTGGCATAACATTATTGGCCGAAAGGCCTGTAATGTGTTGTAAACTTCTATGTTCAATTGAGAAATAAATATGCTTGGCTATGCATATACCTCAGGTTTTTACCAGTTTCAGCTGAGAAAAAAGTAAAAATAGTAATAAATTAGGAAGTATGAGGTGTGATTGATAAGTTTGTGGCCTTAGGTAGAAGGAGCCGAGTACATTTATTTTTCAACATTGTCACCTCCTACACTTAGACACTTAGCCCAGCGGTCATGAAGCATACGGATCTTGGACAGCCAGAAGGTGTCCACTGATGCACAGATGGGCGATTGATAAGTCCGTGGCCTAAGGTAGAAGGAGATGAGTCATACAGCTCTCGTTACATGCACATGCAGGTCAATTCTTTGAGTGATTATGCAGAAAGTTTGAAGTTAATAACTCATCTCCTTCTACCTCAGGCCACAAACTTATCAATCATCCCTCGTAAGTAAATAATACTGAGAACATGAGTGGTAGAGTCCTTGAAAGTGAGGCCATAGGTTGTAAAAGCAGTTTATAGTTGAGGTGAGTGAAGTTATCCAGGCTGGTTCGGGAGTCTGATGTTTGAAGGTTAATAACTGTTCCGGGATCTGGTGGTGTGGGGACTAAGGCTCCTGTACCTCCTTCCTGATAGCAGCAGTGAGAAGACAGTATGGCCTGGATGGGGCAGGGGCGCCCTTTGTAATGGATGATGTTTTCTTGTGGTAGTGCTGCATGTAGATGTGCTCAGTGGTGGTGAGGGCTTTTCATGTGATGGACTGGGCTGTATCCACTAACTTTGTAGGTTTCTCCATTCTTGGGCATTCCTGTTTCCATACCAGGACATGATGCAACCAGTTGGGATACTCTCCACTGTGCATGTATAGAATGTCTTACAATTTTAGAGGAACAGAGGAATATTAGGGAAAACATACACAGAACATTCAAAGTTGACATGCAAGTTGATAGCGTGGTTAAAATGGTGAATGGTATATTGGCTTTCATTGGTCAGTGGACTGAGTTTAAGAGCTGTGAGACAATGTTGCAGCTCTATAAAACTCTGGTTAGACCACACTTGGAGTATTGTGTTCAGTGCTGTCCACCCCCATCAGAGAAAGGATAGTGAAGCTTTATAGAGGGTTCAGAGAAGATTTACCGGGACGCTGCCCGGATTAGAGAGCATACCTTATGAGGAAAGGCTGCGTGAGCTATGACTCTTCTATTTGGAGAATGGGGGGGGGGTGCTTGATAGACGTGTTAAAGTGGACGGTCAGCACCTTTTTCCCAGGGCTGAAATGGCTAATAAGAGAGGGCATAATTTTAAGGTGATTGGAGCAAAGTATAAGGATGATGTCAGAGGTAGGTATTTTACAGAGTTTGATAAGTGTGTGGAATGTGCTGCCCAGGCTGGTAAAAGATATTTAAGAGACTGTTGCATGGATGAAAGAAAAAATGAGGGCAATGTAGGAGGGAAGGGTTAGATTGATCTTGGGATAGATTAAAAGGTTAGCATCATCTTATGGGCTGAAAGGCCTTTTTTGTGTTGTACTGTTCTATGTATAACAATAGCAGCACTATGATTCAAGACTCAAGATTGTTTAATGTCATTTCCAGTAAACAAGTGTACAGGAGAATGAAATAACTGTTAATCTGATCCAATGTATCAGAATAAACACAATAAGGTGAAGAAAACAATGAAAACACAATAAATATAAATACATAAGGTAGATTATATACATAGATCGATGGTATGCCCATAAAGCGATGTTAGGCACAGGAATGTCTGTACATAAAGTGACTCTGACAGGAAATGATCAAGTAGTGATTATGGGGGTTATGGTGGGTTAGTGGGTGGAGGTGTTTATCAGTTTACTGCTTGGGGAAAATAAGCTTTTAAGACTGGTGGTCCTGGTGTGGATAATACATCGCCTCTTCCCTGATGGAAGTGTGACAAACAGTTCATCTGGCTGGGATCCTTCATGATGTCATTGACTCTTTTCTGGTACCTTTCTGTATATATGTACTTGATGCCAGGTAGGATGATGCCTGTGATGCATTGGGCAGTTTTAACTGCTTTTTGTAAGGACCTCCTGTCTATCGCAGTGCAGTTTCCATACTATTCAGTGATGTAGCATGTTTGTTAGGGTGCTTTCTACTGTGCATCTGTAGGAAGATGTGAGTATATGTGTGCATATTCCAGCTCTTTTCAGCCTTCTCAGAAAGTAGAGGCATTGGTGAGCTTTCTTGTGTTCTCTGACTGTGAAAGATTGCGTGAGATGTGCACTCTTAGGAGCTTGAAACTGCTCACAGTTTTCACAGCTGTGCCGCCAATGCAAAGAGGGGAGTGAGTAGTGCGAGTTCTCTTGAGGTTGATAACCAACTCCTTTGCCTTGCTGACATTGAGGAAGAGACTATTTACCTGGCACCTGGCCTTGAGCTCTTCTACCTCCTGTCTGTAGGCCGTCTCATCTTTGTTAGTGATGAGCCCCACCACTGTTATGTCATCAGCAAACTTGACAATGTGATTACTCAGGTGTTGATAAAAATACATTGTCTGTAACCAATATGGGAATCTTCACAGGAATAAACATCTTTAATTCTCATTTTCTTTTCTGCCAACGTGAAAATTGGGTGTTAGCAAAACAAAGTTTTGAACTACAAATACACTCTTTAAAACTGATTTTTTGTCCTAAGGGGTGGGGGGGGGAGCATTGCTGTCAGACCCAAATGCAAGATACAGACACTGAGGTACTAGGTACAGGACTTGGTGTGTCTAGAAAGCAAGGGAAGTGGGGAAGAAAGGACGCTGGACATTGACAAAGGCCCTGGACGAGACTAGGAGGCAGGGCCTGGGCTAGGACATGGACAAGAAACATGGAACCCGGGCAAGGAACTAGGAACAAGGAGTCTGGACTAGGGACACGGAACTCCGGAACTAGAGCCTGGACAAGGACCTGGAACCTGGTTCTTGGTTGGGACTAGGAACCTGGGTCTTGACTCAGAACCAGAATCCGGGTTTAGGCTAGGACAAGATGTGGCTACAGGGCAGGACGTGAGACTCCTGGACAGGACAAAGGAACTCCAGCACAGGGCTGGGCGAGACACATGGACAGGACGAGAACACAAAGCCTTGACTTGGTCTTGGGAGACAGGAACCTCAGAGCCTTGGACTTGGAACTCAGGAACCTCGGAACACAGAGCCAGGACACCTCCTTGGCAGCGGGACACAGGGCCGGGACTCATACATAGCACAGAGATCCAGGACCCCCTCCTTGGGAATAGGACCAAGGGCCAGGGCTCTTTCTATACACAGTACACTGAACACGAAGAGACAGTTCTTCACTCAGGGTAGTGGCAAACGACCATACCTACCCAGCGGAGGCGAGGACACAAAGAGACAATTCCAAACAAAGGCAGACTGTTCCTTATCTTGACACAGCAAGGACCCAGTCTTGCGCCAGCTGTTGAACTTGACAGCGTTGCAGGCGAAGCTTCAGAAGGAAGGAGAAAGGAAGGGAACAGTCCAGTCCAATGATCCCTGGTTTGCGGAGGTATTTATGTGCCTGACCAAAATGAGAATCAGGTACCTCAATTAAGGCACCCAACAGAACAAGGGAGAAAACAGGAAAACCCGGAACAAGGATCGATGGACCGGACCATGAACTGGAATGCAGACTTCATGGACCAGACCATGACATTTCCCTTAACTATTTTGCATTCTTCTTTATCCCAAATTGGGCTGTTTGCCCATTTCCAACTTCTGTCGTTCAACTATTGGTAGCCACATTTAACCTTCTAAACTTTGGCCTTTGCAATCCCCTCTGGAAAACTCTTCACTTGAATTATTGTCTTGTAAATTGTTGGTGCTATTGTGTTGTCTATTATGGTATTGTCCTGTTTTTTCACTTGGCACTGATCCACAATCTATTCTGGTATGTTTCACATACTGGTATGAAGGGAGGGAACATTGACTCAGACCATGAGAGGCCTGCGTCGGGCATTTTCATGCCTTACAAGGCGCATATTGGAAGTCTGTGTGGGGCGCCACTCCTCGCACAGACTAGAGCAATGTGTGATTAAGTGCCTTGCTCAAGGGCACAAACATGCTGCCACAGCAAAGGCTTGAACTAGCGACCATGAGATAACTAGATGAATGCCTTAACCACTTGGCCATGTGCCCAACACAAATACTGACATGAAAGTGATTCAGATTCCGAATATTCTTCCCCATTTCAATAAGCCCCCACTGTTTCCTTCAATTGATTTTTAGGTAACATGTCTAAATGTCCATTTTGATTCAATATCAGGTTTTGTTTGATTGCACTCATATGAGGCAGTCTTTTCCACTTTGCTGTGTTACAGCAACAGATAAATTAATGTTATTTCTCTATGGGCAGTTACTAAATTCCTACTTATTTTCCAACTAGCCCTTTTTCAATGTATACTGGTGTTTTGTATTTCACGTGTATAAACTAAGTTGCATAATGCATTATTAAAATATCATCATATATAGCAACCAGATTGCACAGGATGTCACTAATTGTGTTATGTTTCCAGTTCCTTAACGGTTTGGAAATTTAATTAACATCTTTTTTATTGCAATTATCTTCAGTTGTATGAAACCTGGCAGAATTAGCCTCAAAGCCAAACTCTAGTTGCTAAAATTTAGGGAATGTGGACAGGATAACAAATATCTCAGCAAAGTTTTAATGACTTACATCAAAACATTGAAAAGCTGAAATGCATTTACCATTTTTAATGATTTGCTTGATGTGACACTCCAGAGTAATGATCCCAGGTGTAAGTTTTGACGTTTCATCTGTAGTTGGTTGAGGTAATGGATTCAGCTATCTGCATACAGTTGTTCCTGTTCATTTCATGGCAACTAAATCCCCTTCATTCTGCCCTCCACAATCCAGTGGAACTACTGTGGATGCTTGGTAACAAAGCTGGTGGAAAGCATGCTCTGAATCCATCTATTTTCTCAGTTTTTTCATGTTCATTCTCTCATGGAGGCTATTTTTAATTCTGATATTCCAATTAATTCCCCACAACCCTCAAGCATTTTCCAACATTTTATGAGATTATTGCAGAAGAGGGCAAAGAGCAACAGCACTCTTCTTCAAATAAAACTTGCAGCTTGGCAATGAAGCATATTTTATCACTTCCTCTGAAATGAGATTGCTATGTGAAGCTTCAGGTAATGGCATTGTGGCAGTCAGCTGTGACATTATGAATGACAGGCAGGAATGCACTATCACTTTGTTATCCACATACTGATAAAAAGCAAAATGATATTATGCTTAAGTAGAGAGGCAAACTATTGATATAATTTCTATCGGCATCACTGTAGATTAGTAGAGACCTGGATTAAATCCTGATCTCAAGGGCTGTGTAGGGTTTGCATGGTATTTCCATACACCCATTTTGACTACATAGGATTCCTTTAGATTCTTTGATTTCCTCCCACATTCCTCAGACATGTGGGTGGGTAGGTTAGGTGGCCACTGTTAGTGTGTAGATGAATGGTAGAAGTTGTGGGAGTTGATGATAATGCAGGAAGAACAAAATAATGTGATTACTGTAAGATGCCTTTTTACTATGGAGCTAACTCCTTCCAAGAAGTTGAAGTACGACTTACAGCAGTCCTCAAAGCAATGAAGCAGTATTATGAAAAATGGTCTCTGAACTCAAATCCATCATAAACTCAAGTGTGTGCATTCCACCTGAGGAATCGGAAACTCAAGATCTTCTGGTGTGGGAAGGAACTCAAACACCATCAGACTCCAATTTACCTGGGTGTGACACTGGATTTGCCACCCACATCCAAAAACTCCAAGGGAAAGTTGGCTCTCGCAATTCTCTCTTGAAAGAAATCAGCAGTCACGAAATGGGGAGCTAATGCTCACACACTTAGATCAACTGCCCTAGCACTCTGCTATGCACCTGCAGAATACTGTGCACCTGTGTGGGGCAGATCAGCCCATGCGAAGAAAATAGACCCGTTGCTTAACGAAGCCTGCCGAATAATCACGGGCACACTGCGCCTCACACCCACTAACATCATTTACAGACTTGCAGGCATTGCTGCCACAGAGATCCGAAGACACACTACAACAAAAATTGAAAAAGGTAAATAGAACTCGGATCCACGGCACCCACTATGCCATCATATGCCAGTTTCCAACCGCCTAAAATCGAGGAAAAGCTTTGCTACAGTGGAGGAACTAACACACGGAACATCCCCCCAAACATACAGGATTGACCTCTGGAAACAAACAGAAGCCAGAACCCCACAAAACAATATAGTGTAAGACCCACAGAAATGTTGCCAGACGGGGCACTGCTTGACAGATGGAAGTGGGGCAAGAGCGGGAGTTTGTAGGATGGGAGACAATATGGTGAAGTGGGGTTTAAAGACCAGCAAACCCTGTGAGTGTGGCAAAAAGGTGTAGAACATTGAACATGTTCTGCACAACTGCCCACTCTCACCTGATTTAGCTGACACTGACCTGCTCAACATCATCCAAGTGTTACGTACCCCGTAACTGGGTTGCTAAACCAGCAGAAATGGATCACTCAGTTGGAGTCTGGATTACTAGAACTAAGAAAGTTTTATTAAAGAACAAGCAACACAGTACTCTTATCAAAAGGATAATGAATGCAACAGTTCAGCAATGATAAACATACATGTACACAGAATTAAGATAACAGGATCAATCTAGTTCTATCGTTGTCTAGGGGTAAATGACCAGTTTCAAAGTAACGCAAAGTTCAGTTCAAGTTAGTTCAGTTCAGTTCGCAGTAATCACTGCCGTGGCGATGGACAGTGGGGGGGGGGGGGAGGAGAGAGAGAGCAAAAACGAATGAATATTCAGGGCTTCCAGACACAGACCTTCGCAGTCAGCTTTCGGACGAGTCCTTTGTGATGTCATCTGAGGTCACCGACTGTGACCCCTCCGTTTCCAGATACGATCGTTTCCCTGCACTGAACCTGGCACCCAGGCAAGGGTGGACACACACCAGGTTCCCGCCGATCGTCCCTTTCCACCTTGTGAGTTTATGGCCCGGTACTTCCCACCGACTTGTGAGAGATGCACCGCTTCCAGGGTCTTGTTACTTCGGGTGTCGTGTGTGTGTCGCCTTAGCGAACCTGTCCCTTTTTATCCCCCTGCTGGGGTATCGCCTGTCCATCACTTCAAACAGTTCAGGGTTCAAAGGGGGAGCCGCTCTTGACAGCTCTCTTTCTGTTACTCTCTCTCCCGTCCCTTCATTACACATCTCCAAATGCTGCTCCATTGTTTTCCTTATCTCTCTCTCTCCTGAAGACAGGTGGCAGACCAACTGCTGATCCCACCGGTGCCAGCACAGGACAGCTACATCTTAATCTATGTGTATTCTTGTCACACAAGCATCACTAGAGTAGCTGGCTATCTGGTGTGACAAACTATGATGATGACTGTAAGATTAGTGTGAATCAGTGTTTGATGGTCAGCGTGGCCTCAGTGGAATAAAGGGATTGTGTCCATGCTATATCTCTCTGTGAATCTATGACTCTTAGTTTTTCATTGGTTCCTTCATGGCAGTGACATGAAAGTAACAATAGACAATTGTCCCATTTCAGTATAATTCCTTCACCCATTCTTAGGCAGACACTCATGATCTTGCTCCCATTACATTCTGAGGTGGATTATGAGGCCAATGTTGGACCTGCAGACTCTGTCATAGATAGCACAGTAGTTCTTGATGGACAATGGGGGTATGTGGATACTTTGGGCATAGGGTGTGGAGGTAGTGTGTTCCTTCTGCTGGTCATGCTGTGCTTCTCTCTTCTCCCAATCAACGGCTTGCATTTCTCAATACCATCCCAAATGATCCTTCTCCATTTTGTGTAGTCATGGTGTTGAGGTTCTCAGAAGTTTCTGGGGATGCTACATTTATATTTTTGTAAAGTTCTTTAAGAATGTCTTTAGAGTTTTCCTTCCTAGTCCTATCTCACCATCACAGTGATAGGAGCAGTGAGTTTGATTGGGAATCTAGTGCCAGGTATGCATATGATATAGTTCACCATTCAAAGTTGAGTGGGTGTAATTGGAGTCTCATTGTTGATGATGATTGCCCACAAAAGTTCACAAATATTGGTTTGCTTCTCCTGCCTGTGAACTTGGAAGATTGTATTGGAATGTTCCTCGAGTGCCTTGATGTGTCTGTTGTAAGTAATCATTTCTTATTTCATTAGGTGGAGGAGGACAGAAAATGGAGCTGAGGTAAAGGGATTTGAATACTGGTGCTTACTCATATGCCTATTTCGTTTTCTTATGTCGTGATACCATTTAGCCTCTTATTGCATCCATTCCATCTTTATGTGGTTGGAATTCTGCGAGTGGCTTTTTGATCAGTAGGAAGAACTTTCTTTGTGGCTAATAGCAGACAGACCACAACAAAATACATCTCATTTCAATATGAAATGATGGAAAATAATGTTATGAATATGTCACCGTTCCATCAAGATTTAAGACTTCAGTGGTGTTATTGCCTGCCTTATGTTCCATTGAGTTCCAATTAAGATCTGGATTTTTGACTTCTATTTTGAATAGGTGTGCGGTGATGGTGGACGAAATACTTCAAGTTGAATAGAAAAAGTTGCTAATGATTAGTGGAATGCTGTGAATATTCACTTATCCCACGGGAGGAGTCACTAGACCAGCTCATTCTTAATGGCAAAATCACCCTATGAAAGTAGCATGCATCTTGTCGTTTTTCCATCTACAAGAAAGTGTACCATCACAATGCTCTCTGAACAGGCTATTTCTGGCCCAACACGCCTCACAGATGGAGACTACTGCAAGTCCAAAGGGTTTAAACTTTTGGGCTATGAGAACAAACTGATGGTCAAACCTGTCAAATATTGGGGGTGGGGGGAGAGTGCTTCCATGATGGTCTTGATATTCCAGGTCTTGAATTTCAGTTTAGAGAATGTTACCTTGACAAAAAAATCTATTAAAGAATAAACGCAGTGCATAAGTTTTACATTGGTGGTCAATACATTCAGTAGTATTAACTTTGTTTTTAAACCACAGCGTTATTGCCACTCAAGTGCTCCTCTTGGGGTAATAACCATTTCAATATTTAAGGGTCTTCCACAACCAAGTCAGCCCCTCCTTGTACAGTAGCAGAAGGAGCCTAGACTGACTTTTTTCACCACAAAGCCATTGTGTGTACCTTAGCATGTATGCCTGCAGCCTGGAATGTGCCATTAGCAGGATTCCCTACTGGAGGTTGTCCTGTGGTGGAAGACCAACAATTTGAGGTAGAACAAGAAGTTTCTTAAAGCAGGTTACTGATCTTCCAGTACCAACTACCACATATGCATATGCTTGACAGGGCTAGCACCTGATCCAGGATAACTGGGCATTAAACTCTATTGCAAACACATTAGGACACACACACACATGCGCACTCGCGCACACACACGTGTCTTTAGTATGACTAGAAAAATAGAACATAGGGCCTTGAAACAGACAGCAATTCCTTATGCATTGCCTAAACTTTCTTGAAACGGTTCAATTGCAGGATCTGAAATTAGCACCTGAACATTGATCAATGACACTCAAGTGACCAGCTTCCAAAATCACTGAACAAACAAGATACAGTGCTGAGTCATGCCTACAAATACATTAAGAGCTGTTAAGAGTCAAAAACACAAATATTACAAGCAAACAAATCTTTCACAATGTAGCATTACTTGTCAGATTTATGACTGAAATAGAGAATCACTCTGCCTATTGATGTTATTGATGAATAATGAAAATCCTTTTATTTTGGATATGAGTTGTCATGTAACCAAGGTGTTTAAAATGGGACATGACTACAGTGACATCTACTAAAATGTATGAACTAAATTTCATGCAGATGCATAGCAATGAGAGTTGGTTGTTTAATATATTAGGCAGGTTGGGATCATAAGTTGACAGTGTCGGTAAATGTATCGGAGGCTTGACCCTAAAGCAAAGCAGCGGCGATGTCATAACAGTGAGTGATAACTTTAATAATAAACTGCAAAATAACAAGCTATCAGGGGGCCACCAAATAAGAAATATCAGGTATGAAACACCACAGGCAACAAGGTAACTGAATGCCAGGGGCAACTGATTGAGGCTGGATGGTTTGATGAGTGGACAAGGACTGTGGATGAGAGCCAGGTTTAAATAGGCTACAGGCGATGAGTTAGAAGTGAATGACAGGTGAGTCCTGTTAGCTGAGTGGAGACTGGAAGGTGCTTACCTGTGTAGGCCTGACAGAAACCCCCCTCCACCTCCTACGGTCAGCACCCAACCACCCAGGACAATTAGGATAGCTCCAGTGGAACTCCTCAATGAGCAAAGAATCCAAGATGAAATCGAACGGAACCCAAATCCTCTCCTCAAGTCTCGTCCCTAAAGTTATCATCAAGTACCCTTGCCAGTCCACCAGGTACTGCACACCCGACTTACGACAACATAAATCCATCAGGTGGTGAACTGTGTTCACTGGACCACCTTTTACCATCCTAAGTAACAGAAGTGCAGGCTTCGTGGGGTGAGTGGTCCGTGGGCCACGAGCTTGAGTCAGGACATGTGGAAGGTAGGTGTGATCCTGAGGAACAGTGGTAGATAGAGATAGTAAGTGACTGGGTTGATGCGACAGTTATTCTTAAAAGGGCCAATGAACCAGGATGACAGCTTGTGGGAATTGATGCGCAAAGGCAGATCACGGGTGGATAACCAAATATAGTCACCTGGCCAGAGTAGTCTGTCTGACACCGGTTAGCATCGTGGCAGTAGGCGCAGTGCACCTAGTATGGCCCTCTGTGCTCCCTTCCAATCATTCCAGCATGGGTAAACCTGGGTCCTGGCAGACGGGACAGCCACCGTTGGCTCCTCTGCGGGGAACAATGGAAGTTGGCAACCATGAAATACTTCAAAAAGGGGTTGAGACAGAAACTTCTCCATTTAATGATTGGCTCTTTCTGACTGACTGCTTGTCTGCAGATGATAGCCAGAGGACAAACTCACTGAGATGCGCAGGAGGGAGCAGAAGTCTTGCCAGAAGCAGGAGACCAATTGTGGGCCCTAGTCTGACCCAATGTCCTGAGAGAAACCGTAGACGTGAACTATACGTGAAGACCCAGGTCTGCTGTCTCAGTAGCTGACGGAAGTTTTGGGAGGGCAATGTAGTGGACCCACCTTGGAGAACTGGTCCACGATTGTCATGATTGCCAAGACCCCATCAGAGGGTGGCAATACCTTAAGGAAATCCATGGTAATGTAGGATAACTGGCACTGGGGGACAGGTAGAGGCCATAGGATGCTAGAAGAGCTGTTGGTAGGATGAATTGCAGTGGGCGCATTGAAGGCAAGTAGTGAAAGAATTACATACATCTGCAAACATGGTGGGCCACAAAATCCAGCATTTGCAGAAAATCCAGAATCCGTCATGTGCCTGGATAGCCAGAGACGGGTGAAGAGTGGGCCCACTGGAGTGCCTAAGAGCTTTTGGCTGCCAGCAGGTACATGCAGTTGTCAAGTGTGTCAGGTGGAGTAGGCTCATGCTGTAGGGTGTGGAAGACCTGGTTCTCAATATCTCAGATGATTGAGACGAGGATCTGGGAGGATGGAATGACGGGCTGAGGGTCCATCACAGTTTCTGCTAGGTCAAACTGGCATGACAGGGTGTCCGCCTTTGTGTTCCTGGCCCCGGGTTGATCAGAGATGGTGAAGTTGGATTGCTGGAGGAAGAAGGCCCAGCAAGCCTGACATGGGTTGAGTCGGTGTGTCTGGTGTATGGATATGAAAGTTTGGATCAGGAAGGGCTTGGTGTTTTCCATCACCCAATATCTCCATTCTCCAAGGCCCATTTAATTTCAAGCAACACCCTGGCTGTACTCCATGGTGGTGCTGTGTGGAGTTGAACTTGTGCTAGAAGAATGCACAAGGGTTTGTCTCCCTATTCGGTCCTTGCTGGGAGAGGATTACCCCAGCCCCATGTCAGATGTGTCCACCTCTACCACAAAAGTTAGAGATATTCGGATAGCAGAGAATGGGACCGGTTGCAAAGTATGTCTTGAGCTCCTCAAAAGTATGGTCCATGGCAGGTGACCAGGTTATCCCTGAGGTAGGTGATTTGCTGACGGAGGTGAGAGGTGCAGCAGTTTGGCTGTAGTTCTTGATGAAACAGCAGTAGAGCTTGGAGAAGCCAAGAAGCACTGTGGCTGTCTGAGGGGGCATGGTTGAGAGCATTCAACAATGTCTCACACTTTCCCTGGATCAATGGTTATGTCTTGGGGTGAATGGATGTATCTGGGGTGTGGAACTTGTATTTTTCTAACTTGCAGTAGACTTGATTTTCACTGAGGCACTGAAAGACTGAACAGATGCGATAGATATGAACTTAGGGGCCCGCAGAGAAGATGAAGGTGTCATTGAGGTAAATGAACACATACCTCTGTAGCGTGTCTTGGAGGATCTTGTCAGTGAAGGCTTGTAAAACAGATGGACTTTTGGAAAGTTCAAAATGCATCATCAGGTATTCGTGGTGACCAGTGAGTGTTATAAATGCTGCTTCCACACATCCCTTTGGCAGATGTGGGTCAGATTGTATGCAATCCTTAGATCCAGATTGGTGAAGATCTGGGCTCCATGGACTATTTTGAATATGTTATCCATTATGGAAAGAGGATAGCAGTTTGTAATGGTGAACCTACCATAGCCAATCCAGGGAAGAGGAACCCCATACTTCTTTTCAACAAAAAACTCTGCACTGCCTCAGGACTGGGATGATTGAATGAAGTTGTGCTGTAGGACTTTGGCTAATTTGTTATTCATGGCTTGGGTTTAAGAGAGGAGAGTGAGAAGGAGAACAGATGACCTCTGAGAAGGGTGCTGCCAGGGAGCAGGTCAATATGCAGCCGTATGGTCTGTGAGGTGGCAGTGTGCTGGCTTCCCTTTTACTAAAGGTGACGGCTATGCTGTGGTACTCCAGCAGACGTTAGGTGAGGTCAAGAGTTTCTTCCATCTCTGCGGGTTTACGGGCTGAAGTCATCTGAGGTTGCAGGAAGCTGGTCCAGTAGGTTGGTCCCGAACTCAGCAGTGAACTAGATGACTAAGTGAAGTGAGGGTCGTGAGTGGAGATCCAGGAATAAGCCAAGATGAGAGTAGTGTTGGGTGAGTCAATAAGGAGGAAATGGCGGGGCCCAAAGTCTCTTCCATGCTCATGTGCAATGACCGTGTGTACAATCTGACCATCCTGTACCCAAGGTATGTCCATCAATGGCCATGATTCAGAATAAACGAGAGATAGGCTCAGTAGGGAGTTCAAACTGTGCACCAGTAGTCCGGTCCAGAAAGTTGCCTGCTGCGCCAGACTCCATCAGAGATTCTGATGTGCGTAGGGCAGTTGGGGCTTGGAGGCAGATGGGGAGAATGATTCAAGCTATGGTGCTAGAATGAGAGACTGGTGAGAGCTTACCAGATAGAATATTCCTTATCTCTACAAGATGGTGCTGTTGATGGTAATGGGCCAGCAGTGTTACCACATTCCTGCCACACTCCACCACAAAGATCTTGAATTCCACCATGTAATCCAGCTCCGAATGTGAGCCATGATGCAGGTAAGTATTCAATTCAATGCCTAGAAGCAACTGAGGCAGGCATGCTCTTTCAATGGGTGAATAGTGGACTGTGCTGTAGAGCTGGGTTTAAATAGGCTGCAGGTGATGAGTTGGCAATGAATGGCAAGTGACTCCCTTTAGCTGGGTGGAGACTGGGAGGTGCCTGCTTGTGCAGGCCTGACAGAAATGGCTGGAGCTCAAAGTGAAAGACACACTGGGAGGGGAATTTGTGGAACTGGGTTGGGGATCCGATGAAGTATTTGGGCATTGGAATGTGGGGCTCCAAGGTTGACCTGCATATGGCTGCTATATCAAAATAGAGGGTTGGTTGACAGTGGTGAGCAGATGGACAATTGTTTCTTGCTGCTTCTGTGTCATGCGCTGGTGTCGACAGAAGACATCCCTTAGGCGAACATACTCTTCTAGGTCAATTGCAGGTTTTCTAGTCCTGTCAGGAAATGCAGAGGTGGATCGACCCAAAAGCAGAGCAGGAGAGATGAATTGGAGGTGAGCAATAACTTACACAATAAGCTGCAAAACAGCAAGCTGTGCAGGGCCACAAAACAAGAGCGAACAGATACTAAGCAGCACAGGCAACAAGGTAACTCAAGGCTGGGTGCAACTGTTTAAGGCTGCCTGGTTTAAATAGGTGCAATGCCCTGGTTAAGATTTCTACAGCTATGCTGCGAGTTATTTTTATTTTAGCAATTTTCTGCAAAAGTAATATGTTCTACTAGTAAGAGTGTTTCAGATTCAGCTAAAGACAAGGAGCTATGTTGTCCAACTTAGGAATGCTGTGTCAGCCAATCTGGATTATTTTGGTACGTGTTGTAACTTTCTGTCCAGTGGGATGCCATGAAACATTTGAGAGAGCTGAGCAGGATGAGATTTCTGAAGGACAATAGTCTGGTTTGGGGGCTTTTGGTGGGAGGTGCAGAGAAAAGAGCACCAGGGAAGATGCCTGGGTGGTCCCACCTGAAGGGGAGACCATAATGCAAGGTGTGCTTTGCAAGACAAAGGATTGCAGTGGGATGGCAGGGAGATGGTGGAGACAGGTAGTACTGCATTGGTTGAAAGTTATTTTTGGTAGGCTCATGAAGAGTAGGGATTTGGAAGGAAATGGCCCAGCCTGCTAGGAAAGATATCTTGGTCAGCAGGGATAGGTTGGGCCAATGGGTCTATTTCCACGCTGTATAACTTCGTAACTTTATGATTATGACTCTAAGGCTCATTCCATGCTAAAAATACTTCTGATTAATAATCACATTTAAGTTTTGAATCCTCAAAGCAAAACTGGTGCAGATCAATAGAACATTGGTATTTCTGTGGCTGCTAGTGTTTACAATCTATATATATTTTTATATTACTAAGAAAATCTGTTTACACATAGATCTCATTGTTATAGTGAGGGATGTACATGACCAAGTAAATTTACAGCACAGTTAGATTAAAAACCTGATGTGTTCTTTGACTGCAAGTGTTCTCAGTATCACAACGAACATCAGGCTGTTCAACAGGGTTTGTGACAACTGCAGATTCTTCAGTGACACAACACTAACAGCAATATCTATTTGTCAGGCAAGAGACCGAGTGCCCCCAGAGCATCAGTCTATTGATCAAAATTATTCAGGCAAGTTTAGGAGTGAAAACATTTCTTCTAAAGGTGAAGAAGCTGAATATCTATCACAATTCCTAAACCTGTGGTGAGGGTAGCAGACACCAACAGAATCAACAAACTCATTCGTAAGGCCAGTGATATTGTGGGGATGGAACTGGACTCTCTGACGGTTGTGTCTGAAAAGGGGATGCTATCTAAGTTGCATGCCATCTTGGTCAATGTCTCCGATCCACTATATAATGTACTGGGTGGGCACAGGAGTATATTCAGCCAGAGACTCATTCCTCCGAGATACAGCACAGAGCAGCATAGGAAGTCATTCCTGCCTGTGGCCATCAAACTTTACAACTCCTCCCTTGAAGGGTTAGACACCCTGAGCCGATAGGCTGGTCCTGGATTTATTTCATAATTTACTGGCATAAATTACATATTACTATTTAACTATTTATCACTATTTTCTATTACTAGTTATTATTTCTATGACTGTTACTATTTACTAATAGTAATATTACTATTACTATTTATTATTTATGGTGCAACTGTAACGAAAACCAATTTCCCCCGGGATCAATAAAGTATGACTACTATGACTAGGTTAAACCAGGAGTTCATTAGTTGATTTGAAAACAAAAGGCAATTTGATTGTGTAATGGAAAGGGGATTCAGTGGTCTCTGTTTAAGTGTACATTCCTCCTACCTTTATGGAACTCGTGATCTGTGCTCCTGTTGGAAAGCAGAGCTATGTGGTGTGCTTGCTTTGTTTGAGGCTGCCCTGAGAACTTGGAAAAACAACCACTGCGTAATAAAAGTTTAGCCTTGAATATAAATATTCTGATATGAATATATTGAATCTTAATAAATGTATTTATGTTAAGGTATTATAGTTATCCATTTTATATATAAACCAGGTCCAAGATAATCACCAACTGACAACCTGTCCCCTCTAAATTCCTGTTATATCTCTTTCTATAACTTCCTTATAAGGAATACCCTGAAAAATGTCTTAAAGTGACAGACCAATGTGAAATTCTACTCTCTGATAAAAGCTGAACAATGTGTTTTAGGCTGCAGGCTAACCCTGAGAAGCCACACATTTCATTTTCAGAAATAAATTACCAACAGGAGAACATTCAAAATTGAATTTACTTGCTGCTGTCCTTTGTAAACATGTCAGACAATTCACCACTATCCTATTGCATTGACATAAACAAGGATTTATTTCAACAAACGGGCAACTTTTCATTTCTTATCAATATTTTTTCCTTATCTTTGATACAAAAAACATTAAATTCTGCATCAAGGCTATCTCATCCCCAACAGAAGGACAGTCATATCAAATGACGGCAAAAATGCTGCAAGGATTTTCTTGGAATAGGAAAGGTAATATGCCCAAGGCAATTAATGAGAAATTTAGTGTACATCAGTTGTTCCAGTTACTGAGCTTTTTAACCTCTTCACATAATGCTCCAGATTGGAAACAAAACACATCATGGAAATAAAATTGAAAGACTAACTTGAAAGAACAAAGCTAATAAAAAAAAACTGATAAAGAACTACTCAAGATTCAAGATTCCAGGTTGGTTATTATTGTTGTTGTTGTCATTCTCCAGTACACGAGAATAAAGAAGAACAAAATGATTGTTAATCCAGGTCTGATGCA
The DNA here is from genome assembly GCF_963921235.1 of Mobula hypostoma. NCBI lineage: Eukaryota > Metazoa > Chordata > Chondrichthyes > Myliobatiformes > Myliobatidae > Mobula > Mobula hypostoma. The sequence goes on along the minus strand of NC_086097.1, from coordinate 153,321,051 downwards.
GCATAAAAAAAACACAGCAAGCATAATGAAACACAATAATTATAAATATAAAAGCAATCCCATTCAACAAAAAGTAGAAGTAAGTACTGAATGTGGCCATAAACACAGAAGCTTAGTTTACAGACATCGACATATTGAATGTACAGGTTCATAAGATGACCTTGGTGCTGGAGTTTCTAAACCAAAAGTGACTCGGATAGGTAATAATAAACCAACAAAGTGACTCTTGACAAGATGAACCCTCCTAGGTAGCAGCTGTGCATTCACCCAGTGGCCATTGTATTAGGTACAACTGTACACCTGCTCTTTTATGCAACTATCTCATCAGCCAATCATGTGGCAGCAACTCAATGCATAAAAGCATGCAGATGTGGTCAAAACATTCAGTTGTTGTTCAGACCAAACACCTGGCTGGAGAAGAAATCTGATCTGTGACTTTGGCCATACAATGATTGTTGGTGACAGATGAGGTGGTTTGAGTATCTCAGAAACTGCTGATCTCCTGAGAATTTTACGCACAACAGTCTCTAGACTTTATACAGAAGATAGTGTGGAGAACAAAAAAAAAACACATCTGGTGAGTTGCCGGCCTGTGGATAAAAATGCAAAAATGCCTTGTTAATGAGAGAGATCGGGGCGAATTGCCATTCTCGTTCAAGCTGACAGGAAGGTGACAGCAACACAGCAGTGGTGTGCAGAAGAGCTTCTCTGAATGCATAAAATGTCAAACCTTGAAGTAGATTGGCTACAGCAGCAGAAGACCATGTACGTACACTCAGTGGTCACTTTATTAGGTATCTCCTCTACCTAATAAAGTTGCCGCTGAGTGTATAAAAACACAATTGTTCAGTGAAGGGGTCAATGGTAGAAATGAGGTGTAGAATGTAAGCATAAAGCGGCAGTACATGGGGAGATGAAGGGTACTGAGGGGCTATGGAGAGGATGTGTATGTAGTGGTGTAGGGTGAGTTCATGGGTGGAGGTGTTAGTCTGCCTGATGGCTTGGGGGAAAATGGTCTTGTGGTCCTGGTACGTATGCTGTGTAGCCTCTTTCCTGACTGGAGTGTGACAAACAGTTCATTCGTAGGATGGGTGACATCTTTCATGATATTGCTGGCTTTTTTGGCACTTTTCTGTATATATATGTCCTTGATGATGGGTAGGCTGGTGCCAGGGATGCATTATACCCAATGTGGAGACCTTCTGTCCGTCTTTGTGCAGTGTCACAGTGATACAGCATGTTAGGATGTTTCCAACTGTGCATCTGCAGATAGTCCTTAGTACTACTGTACATGGTACAGCTCTCTTCAACCTCCTCAAAAAGTAGAGGTGTTAATGAGTTGTCTTAACCGTGGAGGGTATGCTCTGCAATCATTATGTTAGTTATGCACTCCCAGGAGTTTCCACTTCTGTGCTACTGACATGAAGAGGGCTGTGAATGGTGATAGGAGAAAGATTAAACAGTCAAGAATTGCCAAATGCTTGCAGGCTGTCTGGGATAAAAAAAAACTGAATAAAATCAGGACATCCAAAGCAGAGAATGAACTAAAGTTCATTCAAAATATGGCAGGTGTCTTGATTCTGTGCACACATTAGATGAATCAGGAAAAAAATCCTTCAGATGGCTTATTTCAGGTACAAAAAAAAAAGAGAAAATGTTCATTGATGTGCTTATCAGCATTTCTGTTATGAATCAGAGTCACCTTTATGGTGGGTTAACAATGAGAATTAAACCCAAGGCAATTTTCACATTTCCCTGTGGAACAAAATATATGATACTAATTAAACCACCAAAATATTATTACATGTGTCAGGTTCTGTTTATCTGAAAAAGATCTCAATTTACATTCAGTTTCAGATCTGCCTATGAACGTAATATTACTGGATATAGCTATTCTCTTGACAACTCGACAACAACTTATTGAAGCATTCTGTTCCAGGAAGGAGCTTTGCAAGTAGGGGATGATTTTCATTTCAAATTTAAATTTTGTAATATGAAACAGAAGGCAAAGTCTGATAAAAGGATAATATCTGAAGATAGGGAGAATGGCCAGGAGACTGATATATGATATGTATGGCTAGGAGACTCATATATGCCCTTTTTGTAATGTGCTGTGGATCAGGTCAGAGTCTGAAACCACACTCTAAAATATTTCCACCAAAAGAACTAAAACCAAAGTAAATTAAAAGCATAACCACCCCCCTGCTGCCAGCGGGAAATTGAGTTAAGCTGCAGACATCCACAAGAATACAGGCTTAAATTGAAATGGATGGATGCGTAGGTAAGCACTGAATTAACTAAGGCTATTTATAGCACAAGCATGAATAAAGTGGTTTGAATGACAAACTAGCTATCAATTAGATATGAAATTACTGGTGCTGACGGCTGCTTCTTATTGATTGACTATTGTGGAAGTGGCACACATGTTTGTATTGGCTTCTGGTTTAAGCTGACACAGTTGATTTGAGGGAGTTTAAAGATATTACTGCAAGAAGTAACTGAGTTGCTTGAAGTTTGTAAATTTAATGGATTTACCTGAATGGGTTAGGTGTGAAAGTTCAGTTACCCTGAAACAACTTTTGTGTCTCTGCCTGCAATTATTCTGCTGGAAGCCCATCCAGTGAAAGGAGCAGAATGTCAGAGTTACTGGAAATCAGGACAACCACAGGTGTAAGCATTTCACATCCATGAATTAATTAGGTTGGAAAATACTGAGACTCAGAAGCAAATAAAAATCTCTTACTGGTGGAAGTCATGAAGATGAATTTTAGCTTCCATATAAATTGTGCTACTGTATATGCTCAAATGGCATTTGGGAGAAGTGGCGTTTCGATGAAGTGGATTTAACTAATTTGCTCAATTAACATATTGGTTCTGTTTTCAGAGATGGCATGCATCAGTTGTAGTGCAAGTACTTCAAGGGGTTTTGGAACCATGAGGTCTGCTGTGGTATGTGGCTCCTACACTCTCTGTGGGAAGAGAAGAAGTGGAAAGTGGACACATCAGTAACATTGGGCAGCCTTGAAGTTTTGATGAATATCATGTCAGTTGAGGTGATCAAAAACCTGTAGCTGAAACAAGGACATGAATTTGGCAATGGCCACAGATATCAGTAACAGAAATACCTTCCCATGCTCTTACTGTATATTCAAAGTTATAAAGACCTAGCATCATTCGTCCTAGCCCAGGGCATGACCGCAAGAGCTCTTCAGATCAAATCATAGGCACAACTACTTTTAACTGCTTCATCAATGACCTCCCATCCTTCATAAGGTCAGAAGGGGAATGCTTATTTATTACTGCATCAAATTCAATTCCATTTGCAGCTCTTCAGGAAAAGAGGCAATCCCAGGAAAGACCAGACCACAACAACCATAGCCTGCTAGATGACAATCAACCTTTGCTCTATGAAGATGTCAGGCAATACTAATCACAAATATGAGAGAATCCAACCCTATCCTTGACATTCCATGAATTACAATCACTGAGTCCTCCATATCAGTATATTGGGGACCACTATTGACTATTATCTCAAATAAACAAGTCACATAATAACTTAAAAAAATATAATTCAAAGTGCATATGAATTGTGCAGCACAGGTAAACAGTAAACAGCTTGCTATCCTGGTGACGACAACTCGGTGGTGGCAGATTATACATTAGCCTCACAGCCTGAGGGAAAAAGCTATCACCCAGTCTGGCAGTCTTAGCCCTGATGCTCCTGTACCTCCTTCCTGACGGTAGTGGGCCAAAAAGATTGTGGGATGAATGGTAGGGATTCTCAACAATGCATCTGGCCCTTCATATACAACATTCCTGGAAAACATCCCGGTAAATGTCACAAATAAGTGAGGGGGAGACCCAAGTGATCCTCTTGGCAGTGTCCTTCTGTAGGGTCTTGCAGTCCACATCACACAATAATGCATTCGGACAGAACACTCTCAATGGTACTTTTGAAGAAATTTGTTAGAATGGTGCGATTGTCTTGCAAGCCTCAATCTCCTCAGAAAATGTAGGCACTACTCTGCCTTCTTGACCTGTGAGGTGGTATTGTGGGTCCAGGTCAGATCGTTCATTATGTGCACACCAAGGTACTTTGTGTTCTTCACTCTCCTCATGGCAGAGCCATTGATGTGCAATGGAGAGTGGTCAACCTGTGCCTTCAAGATGTCCACAGTCATGATTTTTGTCTTGTCCACATTGTCAGTTGTTGTTCTCAAAGTATTTGACAAGTCTCTTTACCTCCTCTCTGTATGTTGACTCATCACTGTTGAATCATCAGCAAACTTGATGCTGCGGTTTGAGTTGGATCTGGCTGTGCAGCAATGAGTCAGCAGGGTGGACATGTAAACTGTTACATGCACTGTGTATCCCAGTGTTGCAAAGATGCCTGTGTATTTTCTCTCAGTTCTCTTGTTTTGCCTTCCTGATGGCAGGGGAGAGCACAGCTCTTGCTAACTTTCTTCTCAACTGGAGGTAGCATCCTGATCCTTAAGCAGTGCATGAACCTCTGCAGTCAGCCATGGTTTCTGATTTGCCCTGGCAATGTAGTGTTTACTCTCAGTAACAAACTCAATGCACTCTTCGATGTAGCCAGTCACCATTCCCTCATATTCATCAATGTTGACGTGATGATCATAGGTAGCCACCTCCCTGAACCTTGCTCCACTCTGTGCTTCCTGCTGCATTGAAGTGGTATCTTCTGGTTAGGTCCTACTGTCCCTATAATCCGGTTTGTCTCACTTAACCAGTGGTATGTATGCAAGGACTGGCGAAACGGATGTGTGGCCTGAGTATCCAAGCTGCGGGCACTTGCAGCCTTTACAATGTTGATATACACCTAAAATATTCTCTCCACTGGAGGTGAAGTTGACATGTTGGTAAAACTTTGTTTTTAAATTGACATGATTGAAGTCACCAGCCACAATAAAGAAACCGTAGGGGTAAGTGGCTTCGAGATCGCAGATGGCGCTGTAGAGTTGCTGTAGTCCTTTCTCAGCATTTGTACAGGGGAAGAGGGTGGTTTAAGCAGCAACAGTCACAATGGCGGTGAATCCCCTCTGTGTAGTAATTGGCTGCAAAAAGAACGTTGTGTACTTTGATCCCCTAAGGTTTTTTTCACTACCCAAAAGGTGCAAGGCAGGAGTGCAATGGAATGCTCTCCATTTGTTTGAATGAGTGCAACTGCAGTAGCTCTCAAGTGCTTGATCCTATCCACAAAGAAGCCTCCTTAACTGGCACTCCAGCCACCACCCTAAACATTCATTCTCTCCATCACTGCTGCAGTGATAACAGTGTACTTTGTGGATGGAGCGCATTGCAGATTCTTAACTAGGCATTCTGACACCGCCTCCTAAGCTTGTGACCTGTGGATAAGGGCAGTAGGTGTAGAGGAACATTATCATGCACCATCCTGACATAGAAATATATCACTATTCTTTCCCAGGCTTGACACCCAGAACAGCTTTATCAACAATAATGTGGGAGCAATCTTACCAGAAGAACAGCAGTGTTTCAAAATATAGCTCACCACCACCTTTATGAAGGCAATTAGGGACAGGCTGACCTTGCAATGGGTGCCCAGATCCAGAAAGCTAAAGGAAAACCTTCACAATATCTAGAAGGATAAGGACAATGATACACTTGCTTCCATCCTAATATGTGTAATACTACAACTGCTAAAATGCATTCTTTATTTCAGCACCTCACTTGTCATACCAACCTTAGTGCAGTATTTCCTCTCCAATTCCCATTTGTACTTACCTTCAGCATGGTCCTTCTGTAGTGTCATATCCCTTGTCCTTTGGCAGTCTTCAAATACCCTTCATCCATCCATTATACAGCATATATAATTATGTCCTCATAATCTAATCTAATATATCTTTGCTGCCACCAAATGATCTCTTCTTTCCTCTTTTACAAGAGAATACCCAAAGGAGCCAGAGGACCCGAGGCACTTACTATCGCTTATCCACAGGAGGCGGCTCTGGAGCTATCAGATGGTGAGATTTATCTCATACTGATGTCTTGCATGCAAAATTCAACAATTTGGGTTGGATGCTACTGGTGAATGAAAGTAATCCTGTGCATTGTATAGGAACATCGAGAAAAGGAAAGATAAAGATACGGCCACACATTGTTAGAATAGTAATATATTATTGCTCTTCATATAAAAGTAATGCTTTGATTTCACATTATGAATTGCCTAAAGACAAGTTACAACTTATGGCAAAACAGTTTCATGGACAGTTGCAGCCAATTCAAGTTGTCCTTAAGCCCGAATAACATTAGTAACTATGTAGATCAAGTTCAATTGTGTAGAGATTGGAAAACAAGATTAGTCCCATTCATCTCAAAACTTTCTCCAAACTTTTCTAAGAATCAACACAAGTCATGTGAAGGAAGCTTTCACAAAGTCAATCAGGAGAGCGGCTAGGAAGCTGCAGAATTACATTGTAAGCTTCTTGGCTCCAGTCCAAAGCTACTTTGTTTTCGCATTCTCAGTGACATATTGAAGAGAGATTGGGAAACTTATGGACCTTGGAATAGATTTGAAAACTCCAACTGAAGTTGTTTTTAATGATTAATTGAAATCTTTAAATTACAAAACTCCTCAACCATTGAGGTCTCTGATCACATTCTGGTTTGCTTGTGTTAAATTGAGATATTTCTGAATTCTCATTTCTTTTCTAAGCTGTTTAATTTGCTTCCAGGATTTAGTTTTCTGCCAAACCTACAGCTCTTGAGGTGTTTTGCTATACCTGGAACACCACATCCATAAGATCTAGAATGTCCAAAAGAATAAAAGAATTGAAAAGCTCATACTGTAGGAGGAGAACATGAATCTGAGAGAGTGCAGAAGTCACCAAGAGGATCATGTCTGGCTGTCCGTGCTACATGTAGGGAGATGGAGACTCAGAAGTTATAATGACAATTTGTGTCTGAGGCACACAGAGCCAAGGGCATAGAGTTAAAAAAGTACTTGATGGTAGCATACTATTTTGATAATGGTTCTTTTCAAACTATAAATATGAGTTCTACCTCCAATGTGTCAGAAACATGTAAAATCTGTGTCAGGAGTATAGGAAACTAAAAGGTAAATTTTAAATAAAATTCCTAACTGCACAAAATCTGCTCCTGAAACAGCAAAAATCAATTAAATAACCCCGGATCAAAAATGTCCTCTTTTTCTCCAGTTCATACATAATGCTACACAAACCCATGCTCTACCAGCTCCTTTGGTTCTCCTAAACTTAGCTTATGCACAAATTCAATTTCCCCTAATACAAACAGGGAAAAAACAGCTTGCAGGATGGGCACCTACACACATAAAAGTAACAGTCTGTTCCGAAATAACATGAAATGAAAAATAAAAGAAGCACTAAATTTGTTATGTTGATCACCTGCCTAGGTGTTGGAGGATCATCACTTCATTATTGATGTTAATTATTTGCTTGAAGGGAATGTCAATTTCAAACTGAAGTCACCAATTGTCCTTTGTCAGGTGTTCTACTGTAGAGTATCCAGAGGTAAGTGATATAACTAGCTGAAGAATGCATTAACCCATTAATTGAAGAAATCCACTACATCAATCATCTGAATGTATTGCTACTCCTAAAATTGCTCTATTGGACTGATGGATTTGATGATTTAATAAGATCGAATTTAGCCTCAACACCACTTACACACTTTCCACATATCCTGAACTACTTTAAAACTGAAATATCTGTTGGTCTCTGCCATGAATATTTTCAATGATCCCTTTCCAAATAGTTCTCTGTGGTAGAAAATTCCAAAAACTCACAGCAATCTTCTACAAGAAACTCTTTCTTCAATATTTGAATTTGAATGAATATGAAAATTGGAATGTTATGATGAGGTTGTATAAGGCATTGGTGAGGCCAAATCTGGAGTATTGTGTTCAGTTTTGGTCACCAAATTACAGGAAGGATATAAATAAGGTTGAAAGAGTGCAGAGAAGGTTTACAAGGATGTTGCCGGGACTTGAGAAACTCAGTTACAGAGAAAGGTTGAATAGGTTAGGACTTTATTCCCTGGAGCGTAGAAGAATGAGGGGAGATTTGATAGAGGTATATAAAATTATCATGGGTATAGACAGAATGAATGCAAGCAGGCTTATTCCACTGAGGCAAGGGGAGAAAAAAAAACAGAGGACAGGGGTTAAAGGTGAGGCGGGGAAAGTTTAAAGGGAACATTAGGCGGGGGCGGCTTCTTCACACAGAGAGTGGTGGGAGTATGGAATGAGCTGCCAGACAAGGTGGTAAATACGGGTTATTTTTTAACACTTAAAAATAAATTGGACAGATACATGGATGGGAGGTGTATGGAGGGATATGGTCCTTGTGCAGGTCAGTGGGACTAGGCAGAAAATGGTTCGGCACAGTCAAGAAGAGCCAAAAGGCCTGTTTCTGTGCTGTAGTTTCTATGGTTTCTAGGTCACATTTGTCACTGACTTCATCAAGACCTGTGTGGCTGAGTTCGTGCCTTCAAGAACATACTGGACCTACCCAAAACACAAGTGATGGATGAACCAGTCTGCTGAGGGCTAGATCTGTGGCATTCAAGAGTGGTGATCTAGAACTGTACAAGTCCAGGTATGACTTATGGAAGGCTATCTAAAGAGAGATAAAACATTTCCAGTTGAAGTTATCAGATGCCTGTCAGCTCAGATAAGGTTTGCAGGCACTACTTCCGACAGGATGACACCTAACATCATGAATGGCTGCAATGATTCACTCCCAGCTGAGCAGAGTGCCTTTATGCACACTTTGAAAGGGAGAATAGAACTACACCTACACAAATCCCTGCAGCATATGGTGACCCTGTGATCTCTGTCTCAGAGGCTATTGTCAGAACACCTTACAAGAGGGTGTACCCTCACTAGGGATCAGCCTCTAATAGCGTACCTAGTAGAACATTGAAACTTGTACAAGTGTTCAAAGACATCTTCAATCTCTCACTGCTGCAGATGGAAATTCCCACTTGCTTCAAAAGGGTGACAATCATACCAGTGCTCAAGAAGAGCAGGGTGAGCTGCCTCAGTGACTATCAGTTGTACTCACATCTACTATGATGAAGTATTTTGAGAGATTGGTAATAGCCAGAATCAGCTCCTTCCTAAAAAAAAACCTGGACCCTTTGCAGTTTGCCTATTGGCACAGTAGGTCTACAGTGGATGCAATATTGTTGGCTTTCCACTTGGCCTTGGACCACCTGGACAATAGCAATAACAATGTCTGGCTGTTTATTGATTACAGCTCAGTGTTCAATGTCATCTTACCCTCAGAACTAATAAACAAGTTCCAAAACCTGGGCTGTTGTATCTCCCTCTGCTAGTGGATCCTTGAATCAGGAAACCATAATCAGTGCAGATCGGAATGAACATCTCCTCCTCACTGACATTCAACACTGGTGCTCCTCAAGGATGCATGCTTAGCCCATTGTTCTACTCTTTCTGCACCAATGTCTGTGTGTCAAAGCATAGTTCAAATACCATCTATAAATTTTCAGATGACGTAACTATTATTGACAGAATTTCAGCTGTTGACGAGGATGCATATAGGAATGAAATTGATCAACTGGTTTACAGTAGTGGTATTGTATCAAGAAGTTCAAGTTTAATTATCATTCAACATGCTTAAATATTGCCAAATGAAGCAGTGCTCCTCCAGGGCCAAGCTTCAGAACAGATTACCAACAGCACACAGCCCACTGCACATAGTACAAGTAGCACATATGGTTACAATTGCAGGAAGCTATAGTCACAAAGAAAAGATAATACCGTAGCTAAAGTCACTGAGTGGCATAACTCTAGACTGATGATAAGTTCTCTTGGTCCAGCTTGTTCTTCCATTGAGTAAATGCTGGAAGGCAGTACCAAGTAAACACCAGAGGGCAGCACATTGCAAAGACCAAAAGGTAGCACCTTGTGAACACTGGAGTGAGCCCCTACAGGAGGGGTCAGCTCCCAACCCAATATGTATTCCAGAGCACCCACAGGGGCAACTGCACTCTCCCATGCTGCCTCAGCATCTCCTTTCCAGGACATCTGCAACAGATGATTCCATGGCATAGGCCTCATCCTTGCCAAAACTGAGGCAATGCAGCTCCTTCACCATTGGACTTGCTAATGAACCAATGAACTAGACTTGCAGTATTCCACATTACCAATATCCAATAGGGTCTTGCAATCACAATCAAAATGTCCAAGACAATCACTTGCCCTGCACATCAACACATCAATGGTACACAACAAGTTCAGCCAACAGCACAACAACAGTATGCAACAAGTTCAACTCGCTGATAGGATAATTCTGCAATAATACATGTTCTTAGTATCCAGCAGTGACTTGCTGTCATAAAAAAGACATGAAAGACGAACAAATACACATTTGATTAGACCCGGAGGGGCCGCTGTATCCAAGCATTCCACCACCTTCCTTGCACTAAACACCAGTAAGACCAAGGAATTGATTGTAGACTTCAGGAAGTGACTGCGCACCATTCCTCATAGGGTGATCAGCAGTGGAAAGGGTGAGCAGTTTCAAGTTCCTGGGTGTTGTGTATTTAATATTTCAGTAATATTTGAGTAATATTGTAAATATATTATCTGATTAAGCATTCTTTGATGTTTAAATAATTCATTTGGGTTACACATAAAAGTATGTGCATAGCATCCACCATCACGCCACTGTGTCAAATGTGTGCATCTCACTAAAAGTGAAAACAAAGTTAGACTTGCATTTCTGGCTGAGTGTTTTTGCTTTCAATTAGTTTTAGTTTTAATGTTTTGGAGTTACAAAGTATAGCAGGAGTCAACATGTCTGAAGATCTATCCTGGGCTCAACATATTAATGCAATTACAAAAAAGTTACAACAATATTTCTATTTCATTAGGAGTTTGAGGAGACTAGGTATGTCACCAAAGACTCTCAGACAATGAACCCATGTATATTACCTCACTATTTTTTCCTCTGTTTTTTTGCATGGCTTTTATAATATATATGTATATGACTTATTGTAATTTATATTTTTTTAAATTATGTATTATACCATTGCTGTCACATACAACAGATTTCATGTCATATGCAGTGATATTAAATCTGACACTAATTCTCATTTCTGTCTTAAATGAATACCCTTTTATAATGAAACCATGCCCCATAGACCTACATTCTTGATCACTAACCTCCCCTTCCCTAACAGAAAAAATATTCTCTTAGCATCCACCCTGTCATTCTCCCTCAAAATCTTATAGTTCCATAAGCTCATCTCTCAAATTTCTGTATTCCACTTCATACAGGCCCAACCTGCAAAAAACTTGCTCTGTATGTCAACTCTTTCATCCTAAAAATCACTGGTTAGCTTTTTCTGCAATGCCTCCAATGCACGTACATTCCCTATTTAACATGAAGACTGTTTAGTACTCCAGGTCAGCTTTCATCAGCGCCCATTAAAACACCTTTGAGGCTTTTGTGTTTTTATATTCCATACCCTTTGGAATAAAAACCATCATTCCATTAACCTTACTAATTAGTTGCTATACCTACGTCCTAACATTCTTTATTTCATGTACCAGAACTCCCAGATACCCTTTTCTCCAACAATTTGCAGTCTCTTTCTATTTAAATAATAATTAGTTCTTTATTATTTGTTCAAAGTGAATAACCTTATTATGATTCATCTGCCAATTTCTTGCCCACTTAATTGACCTCTTTGTATCTCTTTGCAAGCTGTATGCATCCTCCTTGTGATGTTGATAATCCATTTCTCTTTCATTAACAGCAAATATTTTTGCAGTATTCTCAGCTTGGTCATCCAACTCATTAATATTGACTATAAATGATTGAGATCCCTGTGGAATCCCACTAGTTACTGACTAACAATCTGAAAGAGGTCCATTTATTCCACCTGATTTCTGTTGCCACACCCTTATCAGAGCCATATATTTCCCCAGTCAATTCCTCTTCATTGGTAACCTTTCACTTCATGGAAATCCAAATACACCATACCTATAGATTTTTCTTATCTACATTGTTTATTAAATCCTCAAAGAACTCTTGAGAGTTTATCAAACACGATTGCTTTTTCATAAAACCACGTTGACTCTGATTGATTATCACACAGCTTTCTAAATATTTTTATGCTGGTCTTGAACCCTCATCTATTGATGATGGGTCTATTGATCTGTTGTATCTGATGATTCAATGTGATCAGGATTTATCCAGTCTTTACTTCAACACTTTAAACACTTTCCATGTATCCTTTGACTCCTTGGAGTTGAAATATCTATCAGTCTCTTTCTTGAATAAAACTAAATACCCCACTCCCACAGCTTTCTGAGTTAGAAAAGTCAAAGATTCACAGCCACCTGAGGGAAGTTCCTCAGCATGAAATTAATAATTGATCCTTTATTCTCAAACCATGCACCTGCAGGGAAAGCAGCAGCCTTCTCAGCATCTACTCTGTTACCTGTTTATGTTACCATGCTGCTACATCATATACATGTATACCTCCCTCAGAAGTAAAAACAAAGTACACACATTTACCTCCCAGCTCCTTGTTTTGCTTTCAATTGGTTTTAATGTTTAGGAGTTTCAAAACATAACAAAGTTCAAAATAAATTACCGAAGTACATATATGTCACCATATAAAGCCCTGAGATAATTTTCTTGTGGGCATACTCAATAAATCTAAAGAAGAGCAACCACCACATAATCAATGAAAGCCTGCCCCAATTTAAGCATTCAACCAATGTGCAAAAGACATTAAACTGTGCAAATACTGTTGCAAGGACGAGGCTGGGGACAAACCCAAGAGCAGGACACAGGCACAGAGCCAGGGTCGTGAGGCGTTAGCGCAGTCGTGAACGTGGAACAGGTACTCAGGAGAATCTTTACACAGAGACAAGGTTTATGTAGATTATCCAGGGAATGGTGCGGAGCTTAGAACTAACAGTCCTAAGGGATCAGGAAATAAGGTTTACACACACTAGAGTAGACCAACGAACTGGCAAAGCATGACAGTGACACCAGGGTTCTTATCCTCAGTTCGCTGATGGAAAGCAGGTGTGCTGTAATTAATGAAAACTGGGAGCAATTGAAAATCAGACGAGAGGATTAAGACCTAATCAAGGAGATAATAGCAAGATGGGGCATTGCTGGATGGGACCATGACAGTAACCCCCCCCCCCATGGGATCCTCTAGGCTTGTCCAGATGGTGCCGATGGAAGTCTTGGATGAAGGAGGGGTCCAGAATAAAGGAGCGGGAACCCCAGGAACGTTCCTCTGGGGCGTACCCTTCCCAGTTGACCAGGTATTGGAGGCCTTTGCCCTAACGGCGCTCATGTAGTAGCCGCCAGACAGTGTATGCTGGATGGTTGTCGATGATCCAGGCGGGTGGAGGGGTTTCGGTCGGAGGACACAAGGGACTGACGGAAAGTGGTTTTAATTTGGAAACATGAAAAGTAGGGTGGATGTGCATAGATCTTGGTAGTTTAAGTCGGACTGCTGTGGGGTTGATGATACTTTCGACCTCAAAATTTCCCAGGAAGCAAGGGGCGAGTTTCTTAGGCTCGTTTCTGAGAGAGATGTCTTTGGATGAGAGCCACACCTTCTGCCCAGGTTGACACTCAGGCACAGGAATCCAGTGTCAATCAGCAATCCTCTTATTGCAATCTACTGATCTGGGCAGGGCCGTGCGTGTGTCCTCTCAAACCTTGCGGCACCAATCGATATGGGCCTGAACAGACGGCACCACAATCTCCTTTTCTTGTGCGGGGAACAACGGGGTTTGGTACCCAAGGGAGCACTTAAAGGGAGGCCTTCCGATGGTAGTACTAACCAGAGAGTTGTGGGCATACTCAACCCACGCGAGATGGTCACTCCAGGTAGACGGGTTGTTGGTTGTTGTACAACGTAGCGTCGCCTCCAAATCCTGGTTGACCCGTTCCATTTGCCCATTCATCTGTGCGTGAAAGCTGGATGACAGGCTGACTGAGGCACCCAAGGCTTGACAGAAGGCCTTCCATACCTGCGAGATGAATTGGGAACTTCGATCGGACACAATGCCCGCCGGAACTCCGTAGAGGCAGAAGATGTGGCAGATGAGAAGGTCTGTGGTTTCCTGAGCAGAAGAGTTTAGGGAAGGCTACCAAGTGAACCGCCTTGGAGAACCGGTCTACCATGGTGAGGATGGTGGTGTTTCCATGTGAAGAGGGTAGACCGGTGACAAAATCTAGGGTGATGTGCGACCCAGGACAACCAGAGACAGGTAGGGTTCGAAGTAACCCCCCAGGTGGTTGATGAGAGACTCTTCCACGGGCACAGATGGAACATGCAGAGACATAGGAATGGGTATCCGCCTCCATGGAAGGCCACCAAAAGTGTCCTTTCAGGAGAGCCAGTGTCCGATCACTCCCGGGGTGAAAGGCGAAACGAGATGCGTACCCCCACTGGAGAACCTGGGACCTGACAGAAACGGGCACATACAGGCGATCGCCGGGTCCATTGCCGGGGTCGGGGTCGTCCCGCTGGGCTTCCTTTACTTTGGACTCAATCTCCCAAGTGAGGGTTGCCACCAAGCAGGATGGTGGGAGGATAGTCTCTGTGCTGGAAGTGTCCTCCTTGGAATTGTATTGGTGGGAGCGCGTCAGCTTTCCCGTTCCTGGACCCTGGACGGTATGTGAGAGAAAACTTGAATCGTCCAAAAAGTAATGCCCAATGGACCTGGCGGGAGTTCAAACGTTTGGAGGTCTGAATATATTCCAGGTTCTTATGATCCGTCCAAGCAATAAATGGGTGTTTGCCCCGTCCGCCCTCTCCCTCCACTCCTCCAATGCTAGCTTGACTGCCAGTAGATTCCGATTCCCCACGTTGTAATTCCACTCGGCAGGGGACAGCCGGCGAGAAAAGAAGGCGCAAAGATGAAGCTTTTCGTCCGAACTTGATCGTTGGGACAGGACTGCTCCCATCCCGGTCCCGGAGTCAGAGTCGCCAACCTCAACAACGAATTGGCAGGAGGGGTCCGGTTGGACCAAGATGGGCGCAGTCGTGAAATGCCTCTTTAGTTCCATGGAGGCTGAATCGGTCTTGAAGTCCCAAAGAAGAGGTGTTGTGGGCAAAGTAAGTCAGGTGAGTGGTGCCGTCACCCAACTGTAATCCCTGATAAATCGGTGGTAAAAGTTTGCAAAACCCAAAAACTGCTGAAATTGTTTATGTGTCAAGGGTCTGGGCCATTCTTCCACCACCCGGATCTTCACAGGATCTACCCTTACCTGCCCGTTTTCGATAATGTAGCCCAGGAAGCTGACCGAGGGAATGTGGAAGTCACACTTCTCCACCTTCACAATAACTTGTTCTCCCACAGTCTCTGGAGGACTAGACAGACATGGTGAATGTGTTTCTGGAGGCTGCTATAAAATATTAAGATATCAACTAGGTAGATGAACACAAAGAGATTAATGAAGTCCCTCAGCACATCATTGATTAGGGCTTAAAAAATGGTGGGGGCATTGGTGAGGCCAAACGGTATGACCAAGTATTCGAAGTGGCCCAGTGGTGTATTAAAAGCAGTCTCCCACTCGTCTCCCTCCCTCATCCTGACTAGATGGTAGGCGCTACAATGGTCCCACTTTGACAAGATGGTGGCTCCATGACGTGGTTCAAATGCCAAATTAATGAGGGGCAGTGGGTACTTATTTTTAACTGCTATATTATTTAGGCCTCGGTAATCGATACAGGGGCAAAGCAAACCATCCTTTTTTTCTACAAAGAAGAAACCGGCGCCTGCCGGGGAGGATGAAGGTCTGATAATGCCCGCCGCGAGGGACTCGCTAATGTATTTCGCCATGGCCTCTCTCTCTGGTCGGGACAAGTTATAAAGATGACTGGTGGGTAATGAGGCCCCGGGGAGAAGGTCGATAGTGCAATCATACGGGCGCTGCGGAGGCAGGGAAAGAGCCTGTTGTTTGCTGAATACTTGCCCCAGGTCATGGTATTTTGCGGGGACTCTGGACAAGTCCAGGAGTTCCAAGACAGGTGAGGTCGCTGTAGCCTCCCTAGGGGATGGAGCTGACCGCAGACAGGTGGCGTGGCAAAGTGGGCTCCAACTGGCTATCCTCTCGGTAGACCAGTCAATGTAGGGCAGGGTTCCCCAACTAGTTCTCCATAAGGGCCAAATTATGTCAAGCATGCAAAGCCAAGGGCCAAAACGTCCAGGGTTTTTTTTTTCATTGCGCCAGTAAGTTGTTTTATGGGCAGATGTTATTGTTGCTGCTATTACCACGTAGTAGTAGTAGTAGTAGTAGTAGTTGTAATTATTTAGGCCTGGGATTCTCAAAGCCTGTGTTGTGGGTCACACAAGAAAACGAAATGCACTCTTGAAACAAAATAAGTCCAAAACCAACCATTTAATTATGACTCTAGCTATCACAACTGACAGTTGTCACGTTGGGACCACACACACACACACACACACACACACACACACACACACACACAGAAACACTATACTTTATTGTCGCCAAACAATTGATACTAGAATGTACAATCATCACAGCGATATTTGAGTCTGCGCTTTGCGCTCCCTGGAGTACAAATTGATAGTAAATATTAAAAATTTAAATTATGAATCATAAATAGAAAGTAGAAAAGGGAAAATAAGGTAGTGCAAAAGAAAAACGAGAGGCAGAGAGTAAACATGGTAGTCTTCACCACTTCTCTTCCACACAAAGAACACTTCTCTTCTACACAGAGTTTTAGTAGTACTGCCTTTTCCACTGTTTCTGTTCTCTCATTTAATCTATTTGTTCTTTTAAATTAAGCTATGTAGCATTTAAAGTATGAAGTGTAGCTGTAAATGAAATTAACAGTATTATTGTTGTTGTAATATTATTATACCACAATAAGATTGACAAATGGACAAAAATAAGTTGATTCACTCACCAATCAGTGAGAGAAGTGACAGTGATGGGATATGGCAATCCTTCTGATGTCGGGCCTGTATTCTGTTGTGGCAGTCCTGAGGCACTGGCCAAGATATACATTAGAGAGTGTTTCTGTCCTGGTTCTTGATAGAGTTCATTGATGAAAACAATGACTCACATATGTATGTGGAGGCGAACAGTGTGAGTAGGAGCACTGCAATAGCTCTCGTGTTTTTGAATTGAGCTCGGGGAACCACGTTAATCCAAAAGTCACTCACCCCAACGTCCTTGTGCTGTGCTTTGAGCAAATCAGATGTTCCCATTTCCAAGACCTCCATCTGAAGAGTTGCCTCATCGATGGAAGGCACCAGCCTTTTGGCCTCTGCAGTTCACTGGCCATCAGCCGAAATGGAAAACGGCTGTCTCAGGAAGAGGAGGATGTCACCCGAGAGTTTAGGGGAGCTTTCAAATCGTTCCCTGAAGTTTTCTGCCAGGCTCGTCATGAAATCCTTCATCACTGGTTCCTCCCGCATTTCATTCTTCTTGCAATGCTCCCGCAGACGTGGAAAGTGCAACTTTCTCCTGTGAATGACTCTCTCCAAAAGGTTCAGCTTTGACAGGAAAGCTTCAATCGCCTCGTACATGTCCGCAACAGTGTGGTTGTTGGCTCGTAATTGCAGATTAAGTTGATTTAGATGAAACCTGATGTCAGACAAAAAAAGAATATGTGCCATCACCTTGTTGTCACTTAAAAATCTCTTAAATCCTTGGGCTTTTTGGCTCTGCAGGGTGGATAAAAATGACACAAGCTCATTGCGAGGTCGCACACCCTCTCCAACACACGGCCTTTGCTTAGCCAGCGAACATCATTATGCGATAAAAGATCTTTGTGTTCCGCTGACGTTTCCTCCAGCAATGCTCTGAAAAGGCGATGTTGCAGACCAGAACTCTCACGAACGAAATTTACCAGTCTTGTCACAGTATCATCGCCTCTTTCATTTCCCCACACAGTTTAGTGCACCACACTGATTTGTGAATAATGCAATGAAATGCTAAGAGTGCTGGATTAACAGCGGCAAACCTGCTTACCAAGCCCTTGTGTTGTCCCACCATCGACGGAGCCCCATCAGTGACAACGGACACCATTTTGCTCGCATCCAAGCCATTCTTCTCAAAGATCTGTGTCAATTCGTTAAAAATTATTTCCCCAGTTGTGCGCCCAGGCAGAGGAAGCAAACAAAGTAGCTCTTCCCAAAAGGTCTTCCCGTCAAAAAATCTTGCTCTTCCATATCGGTTCGGTCACAGGATGAATCTATGGCTAGTGATATGGCTTCTGCTTTCTCTAAATCAGTGAGTAGATTGGAAAAACACTCCTCCGCTAAAACTTCTACTCTTCTTGTTGCCGTGATAGCCGACAATGGCACCGTCTTTAATAGCTCCACTACTGTTTTCTTGATTTTCTCATCGTGACTTAAAACTTCGCCCACCATATCAATTGCACACGTTTTAATCAACTCGGCATCAGTGAATGGCTTCTTAGCTTTGGCAAGATTCCATGATGCATGCAATGATGCAGCTGTTGCGCTCTCTCTCTGATCAGTCCAGTCAGATTTGAGCTGACGGTTTTCCTGTTCGACTTTGCGCTTTTTCGCGCAGGCATGTTGTTCTTGGTTTAGGGTCTGTGACTTACTGCTGGTAACAATTCGATTAGATGACAGATTCGCTCCTTAGATGACAGGTGGGTAGCTGGTGCATGCCGCTTTCTAGTCGAGGACTGCAGAGAGCGCGCAGTAGGTCGTGCGCTCTCCGGGGATGTAAGTCAAGTGTACAGTGTGGGTTGAGGTTAAAATAAATTAGAACAGTGTGCACTTTATTTACTTGTTATGACAGGTGCATTCACATAAGTGCCAATGGGTCGGCACGGTCCAGACACTTGGCTCTCGCAGTCCACCTGTTGGGGTCGTCCAATGTAGAGGTTGTGATGGTTCAGCCAGGGATATCCCAGAACTACAGGAGTTTGAGGAGAATAGATGAGGTTAAATCATACCTCCTCTCGATGGTTTCTGGACAGAATCAAGGTGAGGGATGACGTACAGTGGGTAATCCGAGCCAGCAGTTTTCCATCCAGCGCCCTGGCCTCCAGAGGGGTACTTAATGACTCCCGAGGTATTCCGGCCCAGGAGGCTATGTCCTCGTCCAGCAGATTTCCCTCGGCACCGGAATCCACCAAGGCAGATAGGGACAGGGACTGTTGTTGATAGTTCACAGTAGCCAGGATCTGCATCTGGGTCTGGGGGACTGAAGGGAGTGTTAGCCGGCTCACCATGGTCCCCCTTTCTACTGGTGAGCTCTCCACGTTTGTTGCAGAGGACAGGTATCCTGGAAATGTCCAGGCTGGCCGCAATAGTAACAATCCCCAACTCTCTGCCTCCGAAGTCGTTCAGCAGGGGAGAGACGGTTCCGTCCCAGCTGCATCGGTTCCTCCCCCAGGGTGGTGGGGACAGTTGGAGCAGGAGCTACACTTGGAGTGGCCTGGGAAGGGAGGCTGGCTGAAAATTGTAAGGTGGGACATGAGCTGACCCGAGGAGTGGGGTGACTAGTCTTTTCTCTCAGACGCTCTTGAAGTCGATTATCTAGCCTAGCGGCTAGAGAGATCAGAGAGTCCAGGCTGTCCGCGTCATCCCTCACTGCCAATTCATCTTTTATCTTATCTGAAAGGCCCTGCCGAAACACCTCCCGTAGGGCCTCGTCATTCCACCCAGAGTCGGCCGCTAATGTTCAGAACTCGATGGAGTATTTTGCTACGCTTCGCGAACCCTGACAGAGAGTTAGCAAGCACTTAGGGGCGTCCTTACCATAAATGGGCTGTTCAAAGTCCTTCCTCATTTCGGAGACAAAGGAGGAGAAGGGAGGACAGACCTCTGGTCGGTTGTTCCAGATCACGGTGGCCCATGCCAAGGCATCCCCTCATAACAGCCCCATGATGTACGCAATTTTCCATTTGTCCGAGGTGGACGTACATGGCTGTTGTTCAAGGACCAAAGAGCATTGTAAGGTTCCAGTTCAGGTACGTACGGCTCTCAAGGGGATTGTGTTGCCGACCCAAGGGGCGTAGCCATCCCAGGCTGTGCGGTTTGGTCAGACAGGAAGGGACGGAGTAAGGGACCTTCCTCACATTCGTGTACAGCGCACAAAGGTTTTCCGTGACCTCCCTGAGCAGTTGGTCGTTGGCGCCCAGTAGGTAGTCCTGGCTGGCGAGGGCCTGTTGTACCAGATCCATGCCCGCTGGGTTCATTCTGGCCAGTTCGTTCTGTTGCAAGGACGTGGCTGGGGACGAAACCAGGACACAGGCACGGGGACAGGGTCGTGAGGCGTTAGCGCAGCTGTGAACGTGGAACAGGTATTCAGGAGAATCTTTACACGGAGACAAGGTTTACGTAGATTATCCAGGGAATAGTACAGAGCTTAGAACTAACAGTCCTAAGGGATCAGGGAATGAGGTTTACACACACCAGAGAAGACCAACGAACTGGCGAAGCATGACAGTGACACCAGGGTTCTTACCCTCAGTTCGCTGTTGGAAAGCAGGTGTGCTGTAATTAATGAAAATTGGGAACAATTGGAAATCATTCGAGGGGATTAAGACCTAATTAAGGAAATAATAGCAAGATGGGGCATTGCTGGACAGGACCATGACAAATACAAACAGAAAGAAATAAAAATAATAAATAAATAAACAATAAATATTGATAACTGGAGATAAAGAGTCCTTCAAAGTGAGTCCATTGGTTGTAGAAACATTTCAATGATGGAGCAAGTGAAGTTGAGTGAAGTTATCCCCTTTGGTTCATGAGTCAGGTGGGTAGGAGGTAGTTCCTGATCCTGGTAGTGTGAGTCCTGGAGTCCTGAGACTCCTGTAACTTCTTCCTGATGGCAGCAGCAAGAAGAGAGCATGTTCTGGGTGTGGGGTCCCCAATGATGGATGTTTCTTTCCTGCAATGGTATTTCATATAGGAGTGCTCAATGATGAGGATGGTTTTACCCATAATGAACTGGGCTGTATCCATTACTTTTTGTAGGATTTTCTGTTCAAGGGCTTTGGTGCATCTTGCCAACTTGTTTTCCAACTTCCTCATTTTTTAATAGATTTTTCTGCACTCTCTCAACTGACTGCCCTTACACTAATTAATCCTACAAGGCCTGATCTGAAAAGATGGGGATATTGCACTATTTTTAATTTCCCATAGCCTGAAGATATATCTCCGAACTATCTCTCAAACATCCTGTTTTAGTCCCAGTTTTATAATTCTTGAAACATTCTGAACATAATCGGAGAACATTCTCTTTCACCTGTGGCTTCTGGAACTAAAAGACTCATGATTCAATCATACTGCCAACAACCATATTCCCTTCCTTGTGTATTGTTGCTCTGTTCCATGTCTCTTTCTGATTCATCAAAAGCATTTTCACTCATTCTCTGATATGCTTGATTATGTCTGTTTCCCTTCAAGTCACTAAAATATTGGGAACATCAACTACCTATCATCACCACCATTGCAGAGAAACTTGTTTTCTACTAACTTCACACTATTCATTACAGCCTTGCTTTAGGGTGTTTGAAGGAAAACACCCTAACTTCTCCACCTTGGCAGTTCTTTGATTCTGCAGTTATGTGACAAGGTATACAATTAGTAGTACCAGGAACAACAAGACATCCTTTATTGAAAGGTATAACAGCAGTGGTTGGCAACAACAATGTGACAAAGGTTATGGCACATGGAACATTTCCTTCTTAAATGTACACTGCACCTCATATAGCAGCAATGTGATGTCAGACTTGGAAGCTGGAAGATAACCTTTAGATGGGATGTAAAATAGTTTATGGAAGAAGAACTATAGCACAGCGCTAACTCAAACTGAAGTCACATATCCCCAGAAAGGCAGTCAGGTCTTCAAACCCGTAATATTATTCAACCTGATCTAGTTGACTTACTCCATTAACACAGGAACTCATCTCCTTTGTTACACGTACCTTGACACTGTTACTCAGCAAAATCCGTCAATCATTAATTTATTTTAACAATTAGAAAATTTCAAATGGTACAGCATGTATAGCCTTTTAGGGCAGAGTTAATTTCTGTTAGTATTCCTCTAGATTTCAAGTCTACATGCTCTCTTATACCATATTCTAGATCTTTATTAACAAGCTTCATGTGAAATGAATTGAAGTTTCTATTTCCCTATAAATAAAGTCAGTCCATTCATTCGTTCATTCATTTGGGGATACTGCATCTTTTTTTTTTATCTTTCCAATTTATCAATTCTTCCAAAAGCTTTCTTAAAAATTTCAAGGATTGTTTGTTTTTCATAAATAGCATGTTGACTGTTCTGGATTAACCCATTCATTTCAAAAAGCTGGCTCAATTCCACCTTCAGCTAAGGAGTTACCATCTGCTGATGTTGTCCTCATTTGCACATGGTTGCTGTGTTGGCCATCTCCAGTTTCAGAGAATATTCAAAGTATTGTGGTCAGAGCATCTGCAGTTTGTCTTGACTTCATTCATAGAGTCAAGGTCTGATAACCACTTATAAAAATATACATGGAAAATATGGAATCATTGTACAGGAGTAAATACTTCCAGGGGTGTATGGGATGTCTAGGGAGGGGTAGCACCTCTGGTGGGGGGCCTCCATGCCCTTTTTCAGGGTAGCTCATCCACCTTTGGTCCCCACCTGGCACTCAGCTCTTACCTGTGCCTCCAAGTAGCTGTAGCATGCACAGCAGCCACACCCCGGTAAACCATCTCAGCAGACGGGCCAAACCAGGTGAGGGTAGCCATCAGGTCTTCGACCCTTGGTGAGGTAGGGGATCTGCCTATCCCTGCGTGTGAAGTCTGGCCCTAGCAGATGGAGTGGAGGAGACCGATTAATGGTCCAACGGTCAAGAAGGCAGGTCGGCAGGCGTTGGTGGAGCGCTAAGAGCACGGCAAAGCACTTAGACGTCCTGGTCATCCATTGCAAGAGGTGGTGATCTCTTTAAACTCACCCGGCAGAAGGCAAAGGCAAACCACTGTAACTGCCGAGTACATCATTTCCCAATATGTCAGAGCGGTGTGGTGGGAAATTGTCCGTCAACTGGAATTTCCAGATGCGACCTAAAACGAGCAGAATACTTCCAGCCCCTCCATTCGGAATCATCATTTAATTGGTTATAGTTGATCGCTTCTTCAACTTGATGTGCTTTTCTTTTGATACCCAGTTCAACATAATGTTAGTAATCTTAATATTCCAAATTTCTTTTGTGCTTCCTGATATGTTTGAGATTTCAATCTTAAGTGACTTTTAATGGTTTGTTTTAATAGAGTGAAGAAGATATATTGTTTTGAAAGAAATAATGAGTTACAATATAGTTTTTTGCTACATGCTGCTGGCATAACTGTAAAATTGTATGAGTTGAATGTAGGGACATAGAGAATCTTCGTGAACCAGAAGTGCAAAACTAGGTGAAGGTGACTAAAATTGATTTTACATGCAAAATGTGAAAGTAACACTTATAGTCTAATCGCATTTTTCCAGGCAACTTTCTTTTTGTAGGAGGATATTCCTGCAATTTGGCCATTAGTTTGGTTTGCTCACACTTTTAACAAACTCATTTTCCGAGTAAATTAAATTTGCTTGTGGTACAATCAATCATTTGCTATGAGCTCAGTCACATACACCACCCTCCCTGCATCTTACTGGCTGATACAGTTGCTAACAGACAACCTGCTTTGATTCATTTTTGGCTGACATCCTTTACATACATTCCTGCTCATCTTGTTACATCGTACATTCATAACTTTTAGATTAAGTGGCATAATATATTGCATGTCTCTCCTCTGGAGTAACCTCCAATCCCTTCAAGTATTGCCCACGTTTTAATCAAAGAAGCAGGTATGCTGATAAATGAAATGAAACACCAGGATGTAGGAACTTGAAGACAGGACTGCACAGCAAAATCTATAAATTAATATCAGGGTAATGAATAATTTATGTTCATCAATAGCTTGTACAATAGTTAGCTGCCTGTTCCAATAAGCACTGATCCAACTGAAGCCTTCAATTGGATCAGTACCTATTCTTTATTCAACAGTAAGTTCAAAAGTATGGATCTAAACAAGGGAAAAGTGCAAAAGAGTCTAATTAGATTCAAGTGGATAATACAGCAAATGGAACGATTCTATGTGCTGGAAATCTTTGTTCATTTGTCCAATCTTATTTGTTCACAAGATATTATAAAGCAGACAATCAGCCAATATTTTTGCTTCTTTGCTCCATCTCCTATCAGCAAACAATATCAAAATAATGTATGAAATGTATCATTGAATAGGTTGGTGTAGGATGGTGGAATTAATGATATATTTTACACAATACCACAATTATCTGATTTATAACAAGCCCGGATATTGGATATGGTCAGCTAGTGATAGTTTGCAAGGACAAACGAGAAATCAAAGCCTTAGAACTTAGTGCTTTTATACAGATGTCAGAGATGAAAGTGTTTAAAAGCATGCTACATGGTATCAGTAGTCACTTATGTGTTAAATGACTCACAGATTTTGTGGCATGATCCCTTTGATCATTTACACAGTTAACGACATCACAGGTCAGGCATTGTGTACTTCCTCCACTGATGGCAGAAACTAGAGTTCCTGAGAGAAATGCATAATCTTTGTTGTTGATGCACAAATGAATTTGGGAGCATATTGTGTCGGATTTAGGAATGACATGCAATCAAAGGCTCTGCTACGTTATATCAGGAATCGGGTAGCATTGTTGTTCAGTTAGTAGAATCACTGCCCAAAAGTGCCACAGATCAAGGTTTGATCCTGACTTCGTGGAGTCTGTCTGCGTGGAGTTTACATTTTCATTCTATGACCAAGAAAGTTTCCACCGAATTTGTAAGTTTTCTCCAAGATCTCAAAGATATGCAGGTAGGTTATTCAGCTATTGTAAATTGTCCAAGTGTGGTGGTAAGGGATGGAATCTAGAGGGAACTGATCTAGGGGGAGCTGATGGGAATCTGATTAGTTAAAATAGAGTTACTTATTGGTCAACATGGACGATGAGTCAAAGGGCCATTTTCTCTGCAGTATGAATCTACGACCCTATGACATCGATATCTAGCAAACTACATCTCCAAGCCTCAGTGTCCATTGATCAGCATTATAAGGGATTAATCCATGTTGTTCCTTTCATTGATCAGATACTGTTTAGGAACTTATCATGAGCTGTGTGCTGGAATCATTAATCCTTTTACTGTATGTTCACTTATGGCACCAGAATAAATCAGATTAGCATTAATACAGGGAGAGGGGCAGTTTCATTGATGACTGCTGTGTTCCTCCAAGCAACACCTGCATGGCAGTACATTCTGAGTTGTACTGATGTTGCCTTGGGGAACCTTCTTTAAATGTCAACTCACTTCCAAACAGTCTGTGCAGCAATGGCAATATGTAGGTCACAACAGGAACTATACTGATCCTATTTTAGCAAATGAGATTATGTGCAAAACAGCATAGTGGAAGTATTTATGCCCAGCTTCACATTTATATTCAGGAGATTGTTAGTGCACTACGTAAAACATAAAAAGAAAGTTTATTCCAATCTCTGGTTCCTTGTATTGATTATCTATTTTTTAAAGTATATGAAGGGTAAAGAAGATAGTAAAAACTTTTTTAAGTATATGAAGGGTAAAGGAGAGCCAAGGGAAGATATAGGACCAATATTAAATGATGCTGGAGATATTGTAATGAAAGATGCAGAGATGGCAGAGGAACTCATTGTGCATCTTGCGTATCTTCACAGTGGAAGACGTCTGCAGTATACCAGACATTCAAGAGTGTCAGGGAAGTGAGGTTTGTGCAGTGAAAATTAGGACTGAGAAGGTGCTCAGGAAGCTTAATGGTCTGAGGGTGGATAAATCTCCTGGACCTGATGGAATGTGCCCTCGGGTTCTGAAGGAAGTAGCTGGAGAGATTACGAAGGCATTAACTATGATCTTTCAAGAATCGATAGATCCTGGTATTGTACTGGATGACTGGAAAATTGCAAATGTTACTCCGCTATTTAAGAAGGGTGGGAGGCAGCAGAAAGGAAACTATAGACCTGTTAGCCTGACGTCAGTGGTTGGGAAGTTGTTGGAATCAATTGTTAGGGATGAGATTATGGAGTACCTGGAGGCACATGACAAGATAGGCCAAAGCCAGCATGGTTTCCTGAAAGGAAGATTCTGCTTGACTAACCTACAGCAATTCTTTGAGGAAATTACAAGCAGGGTAGACAAAGGAGATGCAGCAGACATAGTGTACTTGGATTTTCAGAAAGCCTTTGACAAGGTGCCGCACATGAGGCTGCTTTGCAAGATAAGAGCCCATGGAATTACAGGGAAGTTGCTAGCGTGGATGGAGCATTGGCTGGTTGGCAGAAAACGGAGAGTGGGAATAAAGGGATCCTATTCTGGCTGGCTGCTGGTTACCAGTGGAGTTCCACAGGGGTCAGTGTTGGGACTGTTACTATTTACAATGTATGTCAATGATTTGGACTATGGTATCAAGGGATTTGTGGCTAGATTTGCTGATGATACAAAGATAGGTAGAGGAGCGGGTATTGTTGAGGAAACAGAGAGCCTGTAGAGTGACTCAGATAGTTTAGGGGAATGGGCAAAGAAGTGGCAAATGAAATACAATGTTGGAAAGTGTATGGTCATGCACTTTGGTGGAAGAAATAAATGGGAAGACTATTGTTTAGATGGGGAGAGAATTCAAAATGCAGATATGCAAAGAGACTTGGGAGTCCTTGTGCAAGATACCCTAGAGGTTAACCTGCAGGTTGAGTTGGTGGTGAAGAAGGCCAATGCAATGTTGGCATTAATTTCTAGATGTATAGAATATAAGAGTCAGAATGTGATGTTGAGACTCTATAAGGTACTCCTGCGACCATACTTGGAATATTGTGTGCGGTTTTGGGCTCCTTATTTTATTAAGGATATACTGACATTACGAGAATGAAGAGTATACTGATCAACTCTAAACTAGGCATGACAACCCGCCTCAGAACACGAAATGTTACGTTTACCCAGTTATGTTATATGACTCAGAATGTTGGACAATTTCTAGTAACATGAGGTAATGAATTGAAGCAGCAGAGATGTGGTTTTTGAGGAGGATGCAAAGAATATCATGGACAAAACGAATATCTAACGAGGATGTCATGAACAGAGCAAACACAAAAAGAGAAATAATGTATGAGATCATGAAAAAGCAACGCGACTTCATTGGACATGTGATTAGGAAAGAGGAGTTAGAATGCAAGGTAATTATGGGAAAGATTGAAGGGAAGGAAGCAAGAGGAAGGCAAAGACAAATGATGATGGAGACAGCAGCCAGAGAACTGGAAATGAATACCAATGAATTGATCCACTTGACCCGAAACAGGAGTGTGCGGGCCATGGCAGTCAAAGCTCAAACTGGGCATGGCACCTGATGATGATGATGATGATACTGACATTGGAGAGAGTTCAGAGAAGTTTCACGAGAATGATTCCAGGAATGAGAAGGTTGCCGTATGAGGAACATTTGGCAGCTCTTGGGCTGCATTCCCTGGATTTCAGGAGAATGAGGGGGGATCTCATAGAAACATTCCAAATGTTAAAAGGCCTGAACAGATTAAATATGGCAAAGTTATTTCCCATTTTTTAAATTAAATGCAATCGTGAACAATAGCCAGATCAGAAATGCTGATCAAGTCAACTAGTTCCCAAAGAGAACTCTGATAGGCCAATCAAATGGTTGACTGCTGCTCAGTGATAGAACACAAAAAAATCATATGTACAATTAAAAAATAGTAGAAATACTGGAGTCATGATGATCATGATGATGTCTGCTGGAGAGAGACATTTATACACATGCTGTCCTCCATAATTCAAAGAGATTGACGGATAAGGTTGCAAGGTGACAAAATGTGGCAGGAGCACTTGGAACTAAAAGCTAATCCCTACCAGGAGAAAACAGCACCTGTTCTTTCCGCACTGTTCTCCAGCGGTTTAAGGACTAAGTCCAGCCGGAACATAACTCACAAGTGCTCTTGAAAGTCAGGTATTTACCCTAACTACCAACAACCAAGCATTGCTGTCCTGGTCCCCTTCATGATAGCTTATGAAGAAGCATGTGACTTCCCTCTCAGAGATGATAGGTGTTTGTGCACTCGACTCTTGAAGGCTTGGACCCCATCATTGCAGATGTTTCCAACCACAGCATCTGGAAGGCTGTTCTAAATTCTGATAGCACAGTGAAGGAATCTTATATCCAGTGTGTAGGTTCTCGCATCAGGCATAGAAACAGCATGAACAGGCATAGATAAACTTGATCATGTGGTGCGCCATCTCTCATTAGATGAAGGCAGCATGACGCGAAAGTCTGCAGGGCTGTGGCTGGTGTACATTTTGTATAGCACAGTCGCTGCAGCAACCAGTCATCTGTAGTGTAAGCTACTGATGGCTAGCTTCTCACGAGCTGTGGCTTCATCTACACCTATAATCCTGAGAGCCTTTCTTCAAATGAAATCAAGCTGGCTGAGGACACTCTGTGAGGCATTCATCCATGATAAGCAGGCATACTCCATAATACTTCGTACCTGGGCTTTGTAAACCGTGGCTCTGCCCTCTTTGTCTAGTTTAGATGTTACTTTCCACAGAGCTCCAAGCCTTTGTCCAGCCTTGTTTGAAATAGTGGAAAGGTGTTTATCCCACACCAACTTGCTGTCAATATTAACACCAAGGATGACTAGCTCCTTCTTCAAATCCAGCTTGCAGTTCCCAAAACACAGGACGGGGTTAGATGGATTCCTCTTCCTAGACATCACCATCGCCTTGCACTGAGTAGGCTCAAAGGAGACATTCCGGTCGTCTGCCCAGGCTTTCATCCTGTCAAGATCCCTATACAGGCCTGCTGCCACTGTATTACTCTCTCCTGCTCTAAATGGTGCAAACAGTGTGGAGTCGTCAGCGTACAGGTATAGCTTGTTACTGCATGCATCAAGCAAGTCATCAATAAAGATGGAAAACAGAAGTGGCCCAAGTATTGAACCCTGTGGTACAGATGAATTGATGGTTGAAGAATCAGAAGCCTGACCAGAGATAACAGCTTTGATTGTCCATCCATGAAGACAGCTCTGCAGCCATCTAAACAGCATTCTAGATATTCCTTTGGATCTCAGCTTAACACAGAGTCCATTATGTCAGATCTTGTCAAATGCTCCTTTGATATCCAGGGCTATGACACACACTTCTCCACCTTTGTCTAAGAAGGTGCTCCACGTTTGAGATAAGGTGGTGAGGAGATCGTCTGTACTGTGATCAGGTCTAAATCCATACTGCCTACTTGAAATTAAGTTGTTACGGAGTAGGTAGCTCTGAACTTGTTTGTGGACTGCTGCTTCCATTATCTTGCTGATGACACTGAGTAAGGATATGGGGTGGTAATTTGTAGGATCAGCTCTGTAATCCCGCTTGTGTACTGGTGTTACTGATGCAATTTTCCATTGTTCTGAGAATACACCACTCGAGAAGCATAGCTGGAAGAGGCGGCAGAGAGGACTTGCAAGATCTGCACTGCATTCCTTTAAGACCCTAGTTGGAATCTGGTCAGGGCCAGATGCTTTATCAGGCTGAAGCTGTTGCATAATTTTCCTGATATCTTTAGGTTTGAAGATGATTTTGTTCAGCGAGGTGGTAGTAAGCTGCTTGACAACTGGTGGCTGGTCATTAGCATTTGTGAGCTGACATTTATCTGCAAAAGCCTGACAGAAAACATTGGCCTTATCCTTTGCTGTTGTATGTACAGACCCATTGTGCTCAATGACAGGGATGTCAGAGTGGCCTGTTCTTCCAGAGAGGGAGTTCACAACATTCCACCACTTCTTACTGCTAAGGTTACCACTGGTTAAGTCATTTTGAGTTTGATGTTATGGTTTCTTCGGGCCTGTCTCTCTGCTCGACTGCCCAGCCTGGGCAAACTTCTCCTTATTAACAGGGGTGTTGCACTTCTTTAGCTGGCGGTAGAGACGAAGTTTCTTCTTTGCTTCTCGTCTGCACTTGTCATCAAACCATACTTGATCGCCAGTCTTCTCAGTAACAATTTTGCTGGGACTGTGAGTGTCCATGGCCTCACATATAACTTCTGTAAGCTTGGTGCAAGCTTTCCCAGGGTCCTTGTCTTTGAGAATGCTAGACCGGTCAGTTGATGAAAGATGACCACACATGTCCCAAAAGTTGGCTTTGTCGTAACACCAAACTTCCCTCTTGTATGGCTGGAACATCCAACTTCACTAGCATGGGGTTGTGGTCTGAAGAACCCACTAGAGCCATAGTTGTTGCCTTCACGGGTAGGTCTGTCATAACAAGAGCAAGGATATACTCCCCCCTTGTTGGGTCTGACACAATCTGCTGCAGACCAAGACTATCAGCTAGTTGTAGTGTGTGCTGGCTAGCATTGTCAGTTGTTTGGCTGCCCAGCCAGCCTAGATGATGGACATTGAAGTCCCCTATAAGCATCACAGACTGTGCACTGAACTCTGTCAACTTGGGGAAGGTGTTACTGTCCAGGTATTCAAGGACGTCATTGTTGGCATTAGGAGGTCGATAGATGGCACCAATTAGTAGCTTCAGTGGTTGAAGAGCCACGGTGAACCACATGAGTTCAAGGTCTTTCGGATCTCTCCTAGGGTTACGGTGTATCACAATACCCTCCAAACAGTAAACAGCAATGCCACCTCCTGATGTTCCCTCCTGATCTCTGCGGCAACATATTGAGTAGCCAGGGATGGTAATGCAGTCCGCTACATCTGGGACTGATGAGTCGAGGAATGTTTCAACGACAATAATGATGGAAGGTTTCTCTTCAGTGCACAGGTTGGCAAGTTCACCTATATTTGATCGGAGTCCACGTATGTTTACCACCATGATTCACAGCTCTTTATCACGTAGTCGATGGGTAGGCGTGGGTTGTTTCTGCTTAGATCCGTCTGTTTGAGGCTTAGATTTATAACCCGTAGCAAGTAGATAGAACAGGCACAAGAGTCACTAGCCCCTGTACCACAGAAACACACCTGAGCAGTGTGGTGGAGGTATGTGCTATGCACAAACTGATCTGAAAGCATTATGTTGACTCATAACAGATCATGTTCATGGTGGAACAGCTTAGTCAAGGATGGGGTGATCAGCACAGATGGACAAATTATACCTCCACTACCCCATGGTAACGGATTATAGGACAAGCGGGCACAAATTCAGGATTGAAGGACATCCTTTTAGAACTGAGATGCGGAGAAATTACTTTAGTCAGAGGGTGGTAAATCTGTGGAATTTGTTGCCATGAGCAGCTGTGGAGGCCAAGTCATTGGGTGTATTTACGGCAGAGGTAGATAGGTTCTGGATTAGCCAGGGCATCAAAGAGTATGGGGTGAAGGCAGGGGAGTGGGGATGACTGAATGAAGTGGATCAGCCCATGATTGAATGGCAGAGCAGACACGATGAGCTGAATGGCCGACTTCTGCTCCTACATCTTATGGTCTTATTCTTGGACCTCAAGCTATAACAAAAACAATTTGAATTTATAGTGATGCTTAAACCTAGTTGAAATAAAAGAAAATCCTTGTTATTTCTTTAGAATATTGCCAAGCTTACTTTGCTACTGCACCACAGTTGGACATTAGGACAAGAAGTTTCCAAGAGGGCAGAAGGAAAGAGGTTTGGAGGTATTTAGAGAAAGAATGCTAGAACTTAAAGTCTATATAACTGAAGGTGTGACAGATGACCCAAAATATCAACTGTCCATTCCGCTTCCTGATACTGCCTGACCCATGGAGTTCCTTCAGCTCTTTGTGTGTTGCTTCAGTTTCCAGCATTTGCAAGTCATGTGTGTCTCCATGTGATGGATGTTGATAGAGAGGTAGCAATCGAGGGTCTAAATAATGCCAGAAGTGGAAGAGTTATTATATAATGATGCTGGTTATCAGTGGTATCGAGGAGAGATGCGATAAACCGGATTTGAAAATGTGAATAACAATTTTAAAACTGATGTTCTGCCAAATCAGCTGGCAATGTTGGTCAATTATTGAACATGTTTTGGAGCAATTTAGGAAATGGACAGCTGATGTTTGGAGGAAACTAAATTATCTTCAGTAATGGCTAATAAATATATAATGCAAAGGCTCATTTCAGTCAAACCAAACTTTCCTGATGCTTTTAATATATTGTCCTTTACAATATCTATAACTACACACCTGATTTTAACTCCTATGAAAGTTCAAAGTACATTTATTATCGAAGTATGTATGCTATATACAACTTTAAGGCTTGCCTTTTACAGGCAGCCACAAAACAAAGAAACTCAATAGAATCCATTAAATGAAAGACATGGGGTAGAAAGAATTGGCATGGGGAGCCATTAAAATAATGGCCTCTTTTCAATTCTGAAATGGAGAGCTACATTTTCTGTACTTGCAGCTCACTGATAAGAACTGCTACGCAGTAAACTTTAATTGTTCGTTCAAAATCCTGAAAATACTGGAAAATAAAGCTTCTCTCTGAAAATGACATTTAAATGCCTTTTAAAAGTGCCTTCTGATAAAAGTTCTGTAAGGGGAGTATAGCTGAATGCAAAACGAGTTAATGAGCTCCAACACATTCAGGTTATTCATAGAGGTGAGGTTGCCTAGCAGATAAAATAATTGCCTTATCCCCTTTTCTCACTGTAAAGGTAAAGGCAAATTATGCAAAGGCTTCAGATGTTTTTCCACTGTTTTATTGTTTTGCTCTAGCTCAGTCCCCTTGGCACAGCTCTCACACAACCAGCTGTAATACCAAAATAAACTTGCCAGCTTCATTAAATCCAGCTGTCAGAGAAATAGATTTTCACCAAGTAATGATGGTAATGTGTGGAAGCAAGCATAATTAAAAGAACACCTTAACACTGATGCAAACAAGTGACTTAAAGAATATCAGTTAATTTAGGAAAAGGAAAAAATAAACTATATCCATAAAAGATGAAGTGTTTTTTTTTCTCTCATCACAGTCTCAGTGAAATTTGCATTTACAAAAACAAAATGTCTGCATGAATAAGAACATAAGATATAGGGGCAGAATTAGGCCACTTGGTCTATTGAATCTATTCCACCATTACATCATGGCTGATTTATTATCCCTCTCAACCCATTCTCCTGCCTTCTCCCTGTAACCTTTGACAACCTGACCAACCAAGAACCTATCAACCTCTGCTTTATGTCCGCTTCGTGACTTGTCCTCCACGGCCATACATGGTAATATATTCCACAGATTCACTACCCTCGGGTTAAAGAAATTTATATATTGAGATACAGCGCGGAATAGGCCCATCTGGCCCTTTGAGATGTATCGCCCAGCAACCCCCGATTTAACCTGATTTACAATGACTTATTAACCTGCTGTACGGTACACCTTTGGGCTGTGGGAGGACACTGGAGCACCCAGAGAAAGCCCACATATCCCATGGGGAGAACATACAGACTCCTTACGGATATTGCAAATGAATGTTGGGTTCTAAAGCCCTAAGCTGTAATAGTGTTGCTCTAACAGCTACATTACTGTGATGCCACACCACGGGCATGGTTAGTGTTTAGCGTGACAGAATTAAAGCCTGGGGCATCAGAATTTGGAATACAAATCCAGCTTCTTCAGTAAGGAGTCTCTATATATCCTCCCCATGGAATGTGTGGGTTTTTCCTGAGTGCTCCGGTTTCCTCACACAGTCCAAAGACATACCAGTTAAGTTAATTGTCCCATGATTAAGCTAGGGTTAAATTGGGGTTGGCGGGGGTTCCTGGGACAGAAAGGCTCAATGTGTGATAAAATGAAATTAAAATTCCTTTTCACCTCTGTTCAAAATTGACATCCCTCTGAGGTTGTGCTCTCTGGTCCTAGACTCAACCAGTATAGGACCTATTTCTGTTTAGGCCTTTCAATATTCAATCGGTTTCAATGAGATCCCCTCGCATTCTTCCAAGCTCCAGTGCATTCAGGCACAGAGCCATCCAATGCTCCTCACATGTTAACCCTTTCATTCCTGGAATTATTCTTGTAAAATTCTCTGGATGCTCTCGAACACCAGAACTACTTTCCTTAGATAAGAGACCCACAACCTTGGAATGCGTCCATTTTCCCTTGGTGTTCCAGTTTCTTCCCACAGGCCAACAATGTACCGGGTAGGTTAGTTGGTTATTGCAAATTGCCCTGTGATTAGATTAGGGTTAAATGGGTTTTTTTGGACATTGCGGGGGTGACATGGTTTAAGGGACCAGAAAGGCCTACTCCATACTTTACAACTAAAGTAAAATAAAATAAAAAAGAACTCCTCACAATACTCCAAGTGCAGTCTGAACAATGCCTCAGCAACACATCCTTGCTTTTATATTCTAGTCCTCTTGAAATGAATGCTAACATTGTATTTGCCTTCCTCACCAAGAACTCAACCTGTGTTAGGGCATTTTTTAGGGGTTAGGACATTTAGCAAATAACTTCAGCCACCAGTCTTCAGAACTGAATTTGGACTGTAGATTGAATTTAAAATGCATCTCCGGACAATGCGATCCTCAAACTGTGACAGCAGCAGTTGATTGAAGGACCAGGCAATGTTGATTAACATTGTCTGAAGTGTGGGGGTGAAGAGGAGTTTTGAGAGTTATAGACAGAAACTGCTGGAGGAACTCAGCAGGCCCGGCAGCATCTGTGGAAAAAAGTAAACAGTCGATATTTAGGCCGACTTCATAAGGACTGGAAAAGAAGAAGAGAAGTCAGATTAAGAAGGTGAAGAGAGGGGAAGAAGTACAAGGTGCAGGTGAAGCCAGGAGAAGGGGAGGGTGAAGTAAAGATCTGGAAAGTTGATTGGTAAAAGAGATAAAGAAGGGAAAATCCAATAGGAGAAGACAGAAGGCCATGGAAGAAAGGGAAGGGGGAGGAGACCAGAGGGTGGTGATGGGCAGGTAAGAAGAGAAGGTGAATGAGGAAAAAGGAATAGGGAATGATTAAGGACGGGACTGGCAATTACTGGAAGTTGGAGAAATCAGTATTCACCCCATCAGGTTGGAGGCTAGCCAGATGGAATATAAGGTGTTCTTCCTCCAACCTGAGTGCAGTGTCATCGCAGCAGTAGAGGAGGCCATGGGCTGACATGTTGGAATGGGAAGTGTAATTGAAATGGGGAGCCAATGGGAGATCCCACTTTTGTGGTTCGGTGAAGTGGTCTCCCAATCTATGTCGTGTCTCACCGATATAGAGGAGGCGAAACTGAGTTCACCGGATAGAGTGGATGACCCTAACAGACTTGCAAGTGAATTGTCACCTCATTGGGGTCCTGAATGGTAGTAAAGGAGGAGATGTAGGGGCAGGTGTGGCACTTGTTCTGTTTGCAAGAATAAGCGGTGGGAGTGAGATCAGTAAGAAGGGACAGGTGGACAAGGGAGTCACATAGGAGCAATTCCTGTGGAAAGCAGAAAGTGGGGGGGGGGGAAGGAAAAATGTGTTGGTAGTGGGATCCAATTGGTGATGGGGGATGCTAAGTTAATGCTTCCTGCTTCTTTAAGTGCCGAGTTCCTCCAGCATTTTGTGTGTGTTGCTTTGTATTTCCAGCATCTGAAGATTTGTTTGTGTTGGTGTGTGAACTGCATTGTAAATATGGAACTATGCTTCAATTGTTAGCATATAAAATGTCATGTAGTGTTCGGTCAAGCAGGCCTCTTCCTTCAAAAGGGTCTCAATATGATGCCCGCTGTGTCTCATTTTGTCGAATGAAAAAATACTCCATATCATCCAGCTACATCTCTCTGGTGACTTTGTTCACACATCACCTGCCAGTTAACATTTATGGAATCCTGCAAAGGACTCCCAAGTCCCTTTGCACCTTTGATCTTTGAATTTTCTCCCTGTTGAGAAAATAATGTACCAAAGTTCATGACTATACAATTCTCTGTATTCCACCTGCCACTTCTTTGTCCATTCTCCCAATCTGTTGAAGTCCTTCTTCAGAATCCCTGCTTTCTCAACACTACCTGTCCCTCCACCTATCTTTGTATTGTCTGCAAACTTGGCCACATAGCCAAAAATTTGACCACCCAAGTCATTGACATATAATGTGAAAAGAAGTTGTCCCAATACTAAGCCTTACAGAATACCACTGGTCACTGGTAGCCAACCAGAGATTTCACCCTTTGTTCCAAATCCTTTGGCAAGATTTGCCTCCTGCCTATCAGCCAATTTTCTATTTATGCTAGTATCTTTCCTGTAATAGCATATGTACTTATCATGTTACGCAGCTTCATGTGTGGCACCTTGTTGAAGGCCTTCTGAAAATCCAAGGAAACAAGTCATTGGCTCCCTTTTGTCTGTTATTCCTTAAAGAATTCCAACAGATTTGGCAGACAAGATTTCCCATCAAGAAAACTATGGTAGCTTTGACGTATTTAGCAATTTTTCCAAGTACCCCCAAGCCTCATCCTTAATAACACTCTCTAGCACCTTCCTAACCTTTCCAACCACTGAAGATCGCCCAAATGTCCTGTAGTTTCCTTCCTTCTGTCTCCTTCACTTCTGAAAGAAAGGAATAACCTTTGCTATTTTCCAGTTCTTCTTAACCATTCCAGCATCTAGTGAATCTTGAAAGACATTATTAATGCCATCACAATCTCTTTGGTTACCTCTTTCAGAATCCTGGGGAGTAATCCATCTGGTCTACATGATTTTTGTACAGTACATTTGGCCTTTCAGCCTCCTAAGCACTGTCTCCTGAGTAACGCCAACTACACTCATTTCTACCATGACACTTTCTGGCATATAGTCTTCCACTGTGAAGACTGACGCAAAATAATTAGTAAGTTCGTCCGCCATGTCTTTGTCCCCCATTATTACCTCTCCAGTGGTCCAATAGTCACCCTCACCTTGCTTTTACTCTCTAAACATCTGAAAATGCTTTTGGTATTCTCTTTGATATTATTGGCTAGCTTCCCTTCCAATTTCATCTTTTCTGTCATTAATTTTTTTTAGTTGCCTTCTATTGGTTTTTAAAAGCTTCCCAGTCCTTTAACTTGCCACTAATTTTTTCTACATTATATTCCCTGCCTTGACTTCTCTTGTCAGCTATGGTTGCCTCATCCTCCTTTTAGAATACTTCTTCATCTTTGGGATCTATCTATCCTGCGTCTTCCCAATTTCCCCAGAAACCCCAGCCATTGCTGTTCTGCTGTCATACCTGAAAATGTCCCCTTCCGACCAACTTTGGCCAGCTCCTCTCGCATGCCTCTATAATTCTATTTACTACACTGTAATACTGATACATCTGATTTTATCTTCTCCCTCTCAAACAGCAGGGTGAATTCTATCATGCTATGAGCAATGCCTCCTAAGGGTTCCTTTACTTTAAACTCCCTAATCAAATTTGGTTCATTGCACAACCCCCAATCCTGAATTGCCTTTTTCTGAGTGGCCTTAACAACAAGCTGCTCTAAAAATACATCTCATAGGCACTTTACAAATTCCCTCTCTTAGGATCAATCAGCAACATGATTATCCCAATCTACCTGCATATTGAAATCCCCAATAACTATCACAACATTGCCCTTATTTCATGCCTTTACTATTTCCCATTGAAATTTATATTCCACATCCTGGCCACTGTTCGGAGTCCTGTATATAACTCCCATCAGGGTCTTGGCTTCTCTTTTGTTGCCACATATCTGCTGTCCATCCCCTAATCATCAAGTCTCCTGTCACTACTGATCTACCTAACTTTACTGTTCACTGCTGAGCCTCAGAGCAAGCCACAATCCCACTGGCCTGGCTGATGCTGCTTTGCCTTGATAGATTATTACCATCAGCAGCATCAAAAGTGCTATACTTGTTGCTGAAGGGAATGGCCACAGGGGAACCCTGCCCTGAATGCCAACTCCCCTTCGTTCTCTTGGTGGTTACCTGTCAACTCTCTGAAGCCTGCACTCTTGGTGTAAGCACATCAGTAAAAGACTCATCTATGAAGTTGTCAGCCACCTTGTTGGTTCTGAATACATCCAGCTCCAGATCCAATCCCTTGACCTTGTCAGTCAGGAGCTAAGATTGGGTTCACTTCCTGCAGGTGTAGTCAGCAAGAGGACCATTAGGTACCATGAAACCCCACATCTCATAGAAGGAGCAGTCCACTGCCTGAACTAACATCTTGCCTACAGTTCTTGTGCGTCTAACTCATCAGACTTAAGTTCTAGCCTGTGCCTGTTCTTGCCCAAGCCTGTTAAGGCAAAAACCTGACCACTCTAACACTGGCCTGATCCAACAATGGCCACTCTGCTTAAACCTTGCTTCTTTTTATTGACTCTTGCTAATTAATCCTAGCTACTATTAATCCAAGCAAACCACAGGTCTGCAGATATCTCCTAACAGGCCCTACTCTCATTTTAAAACTGGCACATAAAGTCCACAAGGAAATGTCTCCAACTTGCCCCGCTATCTTCCACTCTGCAGACAAATCCTGACAATCCCCATTTGCTTTTTAAAACTGGTGTGAAAAGTCCACCTGGAACTATCTCCAACTCACTCTGCGACCTCCTGCTCCAGAGATATCTGATTTAGAACAGGATTTAGGTCTGGAAAGATGGGCATGAATTTGGATTGTTGAATGTTGTGGGGCAAGATGGTTTCTGAGCTTCTGACAGCATAGTAATACCATGACTGGGGAAAAAAAAATCTTCGTAATGAATAATTTAAAACATCAGGCTAGATTGTATATTTCACACTGTGGCTTTGAACAGATAAAACAGGTTGGCACAAGGAAAATCTTCCACAGCATCTTTTATCAGGAGATTAAACAGTTTGGATGATCAACACTTGGCACTGTTCTGATCTGAACAGATTAAATGAAAAAGTAGCAAACAAAATACTGCAAATAAAATGTAAATCAAAATATATACCAGCAACATGAAAAGAAAAGAGGGGTGGAGTTCTCTGGTCTGTCTTCAGATGGCCCGTAGTCTCTTATCACAAAAAGGACGTGTCTTTATTTAAATCCACTAAGCAGAAAGCCAAATAGATATCTCAGTGCAACTCCCCAGATGGAATGGAAATTGGGACAGAGCAACTGACAACAATGTTGTCTTGAACTGGATGGCACCTATTATTGATGCTCTCAAACATTGTTAAATTTAGTGCTGGTAGTGAATTGAGTATCCCTCAAAATAATAGCAAAATATGTCAACAGCAAGTGTACACTGCTTGAGGGTAATTTACACTCAAAGGATGTGTTAAAAATGTGACATACACATTCTACAAAGGGGCCATGCTAAGTTTTGCGCAATTGTTCAGTAGAAAGCAGAACAGTAGGTCAGTTCTTAAAGGTACACTGTCCACAGCAACAAACATTGAGGCTAGCATTTAGAATCGAGGTGCTAGCAGGGGAGGGAAAGAAGTAGTTCCATAATTTACAGTGAGGGATAGTGATGGGCTCATCAATGAAATGAATACGATGAAAGTTTTTCTGTGTCCCAGAGGTGGCTGGAAGATCCACTAGGATTACAGGAACAGCAGCCTGGTGGCAGATAACTCAGTGAGTAAGATTGGAAGGAATTTCATGCCACACAATACTATCAACGCGGGCGTCCACTTGTAAAACTGCATCTCTTCCTCTCGCACACACACATGCACATCCCCATGAACTTCACAGCTTCCTGCAGCATCTTCTACCCTCACCCCACTGTTGAATTTCTGTCCCTTCTACTTGTAACACCCTGGTTATGATTTTACTGCTGAAGTTGTAGGGTATTTCATTTAATGTTTTTTGTAGAAGCAGTGTGTTCTGCTAATTGTGTTTGGGTTACAGTTAAATTTAAGGGAATGTGATGTTCAGCTTAAGAATGTCGGGTCAGTCAATCAGGATGGTGGAATTGGGAGAAGGTTCTGGACCAGGGGTCGGCAACCTTTTTGCCTCTGTAGGCCGAATTGCGTATTAATGAGCAGACGGTGGGCCAGATAAATGCTATAAAAAACTTGAAATATGGGAATTATCCATTTAAATACATCTAGTTATGTTTTGCCTCAAATTAATGAATAACGCATGCGAGAAAATCATTTGTTCTTAAGGTTACCTACCCCTGTTCTAGAGAAAGCTGGGCGGAGAGGTTTTGTGACAGACACTGGAGTAGGTGGAGGTCTTTTCAGTGGGAGATGTTCAATTCAATGGAGTTCAAGATGGGAAGTTCTACTGGTGATCGGTGAATAGGAGTTGGCACCATGAGTAAAAGCACACATCCAGCTTTTGGAAGATCTGAACTCCAATCTTGTGCACATTTGACTGGTTTAATTATAATGAGCCCTTTTCTTTCTTTCTTTTTCTTTCTTCTATCATAATTAACATTCTTAAATACACCTTTTTTTATAATTGCATGCATGTACAATCTGTTATTTCTTGCTGACAGATAATTGCATGTTGGCAGCATTTACACAGATCAGGGCTTGGGTGGTCGAAACATCCCAACTTTCTAGTTTGGAGGGCCGCAAATCATACCGACTCTAGACGTACAGAGTTTGAGAAAGGTGGTTTTTTTCACCGCTAAGTCCAGAGGCTGTTAGCAAGGGGCTAACGAGCCATTTTCTTGAGACGCCTGGCAAAAAGGGGTTTCATTGTGGGCCTGTTGTCTGGGATTTGGTTCATTGAACACTGCGTAATTGCTGCAAGAATTGATTAAGTGGTTACTGTGTTTAAATGAGTATCCAGGAATGTGATTAAAATACGTGATTATAGATGCCACAACTGTTGGTGTGATTCAGAGATCATCTTTCAACTAACGCTTGTGTTCTGACTGGGGTGGATATCCACAGCCCAGCTAAATTGCTGAGTAGAATTTTAAGTTCAGTTCCAGGTTTAGAGGAAGTTATGTTCAGAGAATAGTGGTTTGAGCAAACGGTGGACAAAAGTGTCATTTTAGTTTAGACTGGCAATGACATGATGGGAATAGATCTGGGTATGACTGGGACACCTGGAGAGACGGCACCTTCGAACTTCCATACTTTTAGAGAAGAGAGGAGTGTAGCTGAGGGTGGAGACTTTAAAGGTAAGTTGCTCTTGTTTCTGTGAAGTGAGGGGAAGGAGTTGTCTGATGTGGGAGGTCTAATGAATTCTTCAGCAGGTGGTGAAACTTCTGAGTTGGAATCAGCAGTTACATCCCTGCTGGAAAAATGCCAAAGTGCACCAGCGGAAATTCAAAGTTATCATAGGCTGAGAATGTTCTGGGGAGTGAAGCCCACCAACAAGGGGGCGGAGGAATATGAGACTTGGGTGGAGCAGACACCTCAGTGACTGGATGAGTGGCAGTGCTCAGATACTATGAGAAGTCAGCA
Organism: Mobula hypostoma; assembly: GCF_963921235.1. Taxonomy (NCBI): domain Eukaryota; kingdom Metazoa; phylum Chordata; class Chondrichthyes; order Myliobatiformes; family Myliobatidae; genus Mobula; species Mobula hypostoma. The sequence goes on along the minus strand of NC_086097.1, from coordinate 153,279,660 downwards.
ACTGATAGAGTCTAAAAGGTCTGTCTGCTGAGCTGGTGAGGTCCTTAAAGGCAGAGAACCTATTTGCCACTTACGCAGGCTACATACAAGCGTTAGAAAGCATTTTCGGCATGACAGGCAGCCCAGCAGACGTATAATGAGGTTCAGGAGAATGGAGAGAAACTTTCTGCCTGGATTTTTCAGCTAGAGAGACAGCACTTAAAGGGGCCATTCAACTGGCTGATATGAATCAATTAAGAATGGACCAAGTGGTGACTGGTGCATAGTCATGTGTCTGTGACTGCTTTAATCCTCCAAATATCTCGTAGGATGTATCCCCCTTCCGTCTTTGTTGAGCTGATCAGAGAAGTAAGAGAAGAGGAAAATACAATGGAGGAGCAGAAGTCCTTGATAGTAGCCTCTGTTGCTGAAGTGACGCCTGATTCCACACACACGCAGATTTTGCAGGATATAGTGAAAGATCTGAGAGCCGAGGTATCTCAGTTGATATTGGCTAGTGCTGCTACCAAGCATGACAAGGCCAATAAGGAGCTAAACCCACTGGTGGGATGTATAAAGCAGAGGGTTGCTACTGAGCGGGGTCCCTTGACCAGGGGAGCGATTGGTATATTCTGTTACAACTGTGGTGAGGACGGACATTTCAAATGGGAGTGTGAAGGACAGGAAACTATTTGGAAAGTAACTCAGTGGTTACCTAAACAGAAGAGGAAGTCAGGAAACTTTGGAGAGACCCAGTAAGGGAACAACTGGCATCTTAGAGGAACATGTTCCAATCAATGTATCAAGGAACACACCAAAGTGTGAAACCCTATTCCTGAAGGCTTACTGGCCAAGCTCCAGTGTATCTATACAGATTAAGGCCGTTTATGCCAGAGCCATACTTAATACAGGTTCTCAGGTTACTCTACTGTACAGATCCTTGTACAACCAGCATTTACCATTGACACCACTCAGTGGTCTAGAGCTTTGGGGCCTCAATACTGAATACTACCCGTATGACAGTTACTTGTTGTTGAAGCTGGAGCTTTCCTAAGCAGACGTTGGAGTAGCTGAGGCCCTTTTTTACGTTAGTATTGGTCTGTCTGACTTGGTTGAGAAGGGTGAAGCTTCCATTCTTTTGGGAACAAAGACTCCTATTGTGAGGAAGCTATTGGGAGCCTGCAAGGAGAGAACTGGAGAGAGTATTCTGAGAGCCTTCTGCATTCACCTAGTGTTCAGAGCTGTTTTTGAGAAAGTGTAAACCCATCCTAGGCTGGATGATGAGCACAAATGGGGAACTGTGTGGTACACCCAGCACAAACCCATCATGTTATGACTGGGGAAGTATTTTAAGTGACGGAAAACCTCAAATTTCTTGGAATGCCTCCTATTGGATGCTCCAGAAGACCACGAAGAGGAGTCATGCTTACCTGCTGGGGTGCTGTTAAGGCCTAATCTGCAGAAACTGTCAGCTCTACATGTAAGTGGGATGACAGTGATTGTCAGGAACACCTTGAAGAGAGAGGTCACCCTCAGGCGGGGCTTGCCAATGGCACATCTTTTCCCAGAGACCATAATGTCTCGTTTTCCTGTGAGAAAACCAGGAGAGAGACAATCTTCTGGATCAGGAAAGTTGACAGCCAAGTCATTCAACTTTGATGACTTCCCAGTACCCAAGAGTTGGAAAAGGAGACTAACGACGAAGATGCTAAAGCTCAAAGGTGTCTTTTTTACTGACAAATTTGATCTGGGTTGTTCCGAGAGTACTCGCCACACCATTTGAGTGACAGAGGACTCCCCTTTCAGAGAAAGGTTTTAGCGATTAGCACAGCAGGGGTTGAAGATGTTTGGCAGCATCTGCTGAAACTGAAGAAAACTGGAATTATCGTTGAAATATGGAGTCCCTATGCATCACCCATCGTGGTGGTGAGGAAGAAGACTAGGAAGGTACGAATGTGTGTTGACTATCCGAAACTGAACTGACGTACAGTCCTTGATCAGTGTACCATTCTGCAGATCGAAGATGTGCTGGCCTGCCTAAGTGGAGTAAAATGGTTCAATGTACTGGACCTAAGGAGCGGGTTTTATCAGATACCCATGAGTGAAGCTAACAAAGAGAAGATGGTATTCATAAGTCCACTTGGATTCTTTCAGTTTGAAAGAATGCCCCAGGGCATATCAGGAGCTCTGGCTACTTTCCAATGTGTCACGGGGAAGACTGTTGGGGATATGAACTTGCTTGTAGTACTGGTGTGCTTGGATGATCTCATCCTGTTCGGGTCCACACTGGAGGAGCATGAGATGAGGCTACTGAAGGTGTTAAACTGCCTGAAAGCTGAAGGACTAAAACTATGAAGTGCTAATAAGTGCCAGTTTTGCAAGACGTCTGTCAACTACATTGGGCACATAGTCTCATAAAAAAGGCTGGAACCGTCCTTGGCTACTACCCGAACTCTTTTGAGCTAGTGGTGCAGAGGAGGTCGCAAGACTGACTGTTATCCATTATGGACAATCTGGCACATCCTCTCCATGACCTACTTAATAAGCAGTGGAGCAGCCTTTCAAACAGGCTCATTCAGCTCCGTTGTCACAAGGATCATTACAGAAAATATTTCCTACCAAATGCAATAAGCATATACAATAGTTCATCTCTGTGTGACAGAAGAACACACTTAATAGTAAAATAGTCTCTGTTTTATTATTTTGTACATATTGTCGCACATTTTTGCGCATTGGTAAATTATTATTCTGTACTTTATTATTAGTTCAGTCTGCATACTGCTAAGTGTGTTTTTAATAATGCTGTTGTAATGAAAGAATTTTGCACATGTGATCAATAAAAAAAATAGTAATTATTATTATTTCTGATCCCCACACCAGATATGCTCAAGCCTTCCCTGCAAAGGATCAGAGGGTGGCCTCCATGGCCAAAGCATTATAGGAAAAGATTTTTGTTCGTTATCACCTCCCAGGATGGATGCACAGCGATCAGGAAGTGATTTTGAGAGTCGGCTCATACATGAGTTACTGGGCATGCTTGGAATCAAGAAGTCAAGGACCACACCCTATCACCCTCAGGGTGTTCCCAGCCTGAGAAGTTCAACCAGAGAGTGCTAGACGGAACCCTGGGTATCAGCAAGAAGAAGAAATGGAATCAGCATATTGACCACAGAAGGCAAAGGGTGGTTGTAGATGGTTCGCATTCTGCATAGAGGACGGTGACCAGTGGTGTTCCACAGGGATCTGTTCTAGGAGCCCTCCCTTTTGTGATTTTTATAAATGACCTGGATGAGGAAGTAGAAGGGTGGGTTAGTAAGTTTGCTGATGACACAAAAGTAGGGGGTGTTGTGGATAGTCTTGAGGGTTGTCAGAGGTTACAGCATGACATCGATAGGATGCAGAACTGGGCTGAGAAGTGGCAGATAGAGTTCAACCCAGATAAGTGTGAAGTGGTTCACTTTGGTAGGTCAAATCTAAAGACAGAATATACTATTAATGGTAAGACTCTTGGCAGTGTGGAGGATCTATGTCCATAGGACACTCAAAGCTGCTGCACAGGTTGATGGTGTTTTTAAGAAGACATATGATGTGTTGGCCTTCATCAGCCATAGGATTGAGTTCAAGAGCCGTGAGGTAATGATACGTCTATGTAAGATCTTGGTCAGACCCCACTTGGAGTACTGCATTCAGTTCTGGTCACCTCACTACAGGAAAGATGTGGATACTATCGGGAGAAAGCAGAGATTTATAAGGATGTTGCCTGGATTGGAGAGCATGCCTTATGAGAATAGGTTGAGTGAACTTGGCCTTTTCTCCTTAGAGTGATGGAGGATGAGAGGTGACCTGATAGAGGTGTATAAGATGATGAGGGGCATTGATCATGTGGATAGTCAGAGGCTTTTTCCAAGGGCTGAAATGAGTAAGGTGCTTGGAAGTAGGTACAAAGGGGACATCAGAGGTAAGTTTTTTACACAGAGAGTGGCTTGGAGTGTAGAATGCACTGCCAGCATCGGTGGTAAAGGTGGATACAATAGGGTCTTTTAAGAGACTCTTAGATAGGCACATGGAGCTCAGAAAAATAGAGGACTATGAGGTAGGGAAATTCTAGGTAGCTTTTAGAGTAGGTCAGCACAACATTGTGGTCCACAGGGCCTGTAATGTTCTGCAGATTGCTATGTTTCTATGTTTCTATTTGGTCCACTGCTACATCTGTACACAGAAGGAAGATACTGGATACTCATCATACTACTTAATGTCCAGGTGCAAAACGAGATTGCCTGCTGATCGCTGTTTTGGGACTGGCGGAGAAGAGTTGCCACAGAACACCTATATTAAGTATGTGTCTGACATGAGGAAGGAACTGCAAAAGGCTTATGAGCTAGCAGAGGTCTCTGTTACCAAGCAGAATCAAGGACAAAAGAGGAGATATTATCAGAAGATGAGGTTCTTCCAGTGGATGCCTGGAAACAGAGTTTTAATAAGGAACTTGGGGCAATCAGGGAAGCATAAGCTGGCTGACTGCTGGGTGTCTACACCTCACATAGTAAAGAGTCAAATGCCAAACGGGCCAGTTTTCTGGGTGAAGTCAGAAGATGGGAATAGGTTGGTCAAAATTAACTTTCGGAATCACCTTTTACCTTGAAGGCAGGAGGTACGTGTTGACCCAGAGTCTGAGGTGGATCCTACAGATAGTAGGAGGACTCTGTGCTGAAGGTAGAGAACAGAAGTGCCATCAGTGGAGAGACCAGAATGAGACCTAACCACCGAATGCTCTATGGACTCAGAGAACGAGGAAATGAGGGTGTGGTATACGTAACCTTATGCAACCTCCCCAAAAATTGATGAAGAGATTCCTGAACCTCTGTTTGAACTGAACTGTTTGATTAAAGTTGGTAATCATAAATACACCTTCTTTATTATTGCATGCAGTGTACGATCTGTCATTTCTTGTTGACAGACAATTGCATTTGGGCAGTATTTACAGAGTAAACATTCAGATTGGGGTTGGGGTGGTCGAAACATCCTAACCTCACAGTCTGATGGGACCCTAGATGCACGGAGTTCAAGAAAGATGGTTTTCTCATTGCTGCGTTCGGTGGTTGTTAGCGAGGGACTAACAAAGCCGTGTTTCTAGCGATGTCCAGTAAAAAGGGGTTTATACCTACAAATATGTAATAATGAAAGTAGCTTTCTGAATGTTGTTCATCCACTTTATTTAGACTAAAAAAAATGAAATAGGAGGGGGATCATTCAGAAAGGATCAGAGCACTCGAAACGTGGCACACAAGGCTAGAAGAAATGATCATCCTTCTTCTCCTGGACAGCAGGACCACAGAAGTCCAAACCAGATCTCAATGAGAGGCTGTACTATGTCTGTCAATTACATTCATTATCAATGTTTCATTATAATAACTACAGACATCTAACTTGTCCTGCAGTAAGTATCCTCATTACCACACAAATTGGCATCCCATAAAAGTGTTTTATGCATGGCTTCACAATCAGGTTTATTATCACTGACATATGTCGTTAAATTTGTTGTTTTCTGGCAGCAGTACAATGCAATACATAAAATATACGATAAAGTACAAAATTTATATATATTGAAATATTAATTAAGTAGCGCAAAAAGAGATCGAAGGATAGGTAGTGTTCATGGGTTCATTGACCATTCAGACATCAGAATCTGGAGGGGAAGAAGCTGTTTTTAAAACGTTAAGTGTGAGTCAGTGGGGTCCTGTATTTCCTCCCTGATGGTACTAAAGAAAAGAGGGCATGTATTTGACGATGGATGCCACCATTTTGAGACATCACTTTCTGAAGATGCCCATGACAGAGCTGGCTAGTTTACACTTCTTTGTAGCTTTTTGCCTGATCCTGTATACAGGCCCCTCCATACTAGACTGTAATGCAACCAGTTAGAATGTTCTCCATATTTCATCTGCTAGAAACTTTAGTGATGTAGTAAATCACTTCCAACTCCTGATGATATTACACCTTCTTCAAAATTGTATTTCGGTCCCAGAATAGATATTCTGAGATGTTGAGAACCAGGAACTTGAAAATGCTCACCCTTTCCACTGCTATCCTCTCAATGACTAGTGTGTTTTCCCGTGACTGACCCTTCCTGAATCCCACTATTAATTCCTTGGTCTTACTGGCACTGAGTGCAAAGTTGTTCTGCCACCACTCAACCAGCCAACTACCTCACTCCTGTACACCTTCTCACCACCATTTGTGATTCTGCTGATAGCAGTTGTGGCATTGTTGAATTTATAAATGGCGTACAACTGCAGCTCAATTATATTTTGTCTTTGCAGGTTGTAAAGGGAGATCTCATGCTTCCTTCTCACCAGAGCGACATGACACAAATCTAGGAGGCCTGGAGGAGATGTAGGAGCTGGAGGGGAGAATGAAATGAGAACAGAAAGAGTGGGATTACAACAGTGACCAAAGTACATTGTTGTTCTTGTGCCTGGCATCCCCTGACACCATCTCTAAATCAGGCACCAGAAAAGATGAGTTATCCATGTCAAAGTTCTGGTCGCCTCACTATAGGAAGGATGTGGAAGCATTGGAAAGGATACAGAGGAGATTTACCAGGATGCTGCCTGGTTTAGAGAGTATGCATTATGATCAGAGATTAAGGGAGCTAGGACTTTACTCTTTGGAGAGAAGGAGGATGAGAGGAGACATGATAGAGGTATACAAGTTATTAAGAGGAATAGATAGAGTGGACAGCCAGTGCCTCTTCCCCAGAGCACCACTGCTCAATACAAGAGGACTTGGCTTTAAGGTAAGGGGTGGGAAGTTCAAGGGGGATATTAGAGGAAGGTTTTTTACTCAGAGAGTGGTTGGTGCGTGGAATGCACTGCCTGAGTCAGTGGTGGAGGCAGATACACTAGTGAAGTTTAAGAGACTACTAGACAGGAATATGGAGGAATTTAAGGTGGGGCTTATATGGGAGGCAGGGTTTGAGGGTCAGCACAACATTGTGGGCTGAAGAGCCTGTACTGTGCTGTACTATTCTATTTTCTATGTTCTATGTTAAAGAGAGTTATGTCAGACACTACTGGCTGTAACCTCACATGACGCATAACAGATCTATTCCTACTGCTCACATTGTAGGTTAAAGCCATTCATTCAAAGAGAGATGGAACAGTGAAACAGACTTTTCAGCCCTACATTTTCTATATCAGGAGCAAGAGGGTAGCCAAGGAAAGACTAGGTCTTCATGGGGTGCAAAGGGGTCATCCATGAACAGAACCAGCTGAAGTAGATGAGGTCTTAAATGAATACTCTGATCGACATTCACCAAGACAACAAGGAGTTCAAGGAGTTGTATATTGATAATCTGGATCAGGTCAGTACTAAAACTGAAGAGATATTAATGTCATTGGACATAGAAGAGTTGACAAATCCCTAGGATTAGGTTGATAAATCCCAGGTTGCTATGGGAGGCAAAGGAAAAGATGGCTGGGACACTGATGGAGATTAGTTCATCTTCATTGACCACAGGTGATGTCTCAGAGGATAGTTAATGTTGTTCCTTTAGTTAACAAGGCAGCAGGAATAAGTCAAGTAACAACAAGCCCTTCAGTGGTAGGGAAGTTATTGTAGAAAATCATAATGGATGAGACTTATGTGCATTTGAAAATACTGATCAGGGATAGTCAGCATGGCTTCGAGCAGTGGAAATCCTGCCTCATTAATCTTATTGTTTTTTTTATTGAGGAGCTAATTAAGAAGATTAATGGAAACATAGAAACATAAAAAGCCTACAGCACAATACAGGCCCTTCGGCCCACAAAGCTGTGCTGAACATGTTCTTACCTTAGAAATTACCTTGGGTTACCCTAGTCCTCTATTTTTCTGAGATTGATGTACCTGTCCAGGAGTCTCTTAAAAGACGCTATCATATCTGTCTCCACCACTGTCGCCGGTAGCCCATTCCACGCACTCACCACGCTCTGCGTAAAAAACTTACCCCTGACATCTCCTCTGTACCTACTTCCAAGCCCCTTAAAACTGCCCTCTCACACAAGCCATTCCAGCCCTGGGAAAAAGTCTCTGACTATCTACACACTCAATGCCTCTTATCATCTTATACACCTCTATCAGGGCACCTCTCATCCTCCGCCGCTCCAAGGGAAAAAGGCCGAGTTCACTCAACCTTTTCTCATAAGGCATGCTCCCCAATCCAGGCAACATCCTTGTAAACCTCCTCTGCACTCTTTGAATGGTTTCCATGTCCTTCCTGTAGTGAGACAACATGAACTGAGCACAGTACTCCAAGTAGGGTCTGGCCAGGGTCCTATATAGCTGCAACATTACCTCTCAGCTCCTAAACTCAATCCCACAGTTAGGGAAGTGAAAGATGTCTTTGTGGACCTTAGTGAGGCATTTGACAGGTTAAACCTGGTAGGAGATTTTGGAAGATGAGAGCACATGTGATCCAAAGTGAGCTTGTTAATTGGATCCAAAATTGGCTTGGTGCTAGAAAGTGGTGAAAGGGGATGATCTTCTGATTGGAAGTCTGTGACCAGTGTGTGCTGCATGGATCGGTGCTGAGAGCCTTGTTGTATGTGATAGATATTAATGACTTGGATGTGAACCTAGGAGGAGTATATGGACAATACAAGTGTTCATAGTATTGTGAAAGGCTAAAAAAGATGTCTAAAACTACAGCAGAATATAGATAAGATGGGAAGTTGGACATTGTTGGGAGGTGGAATTTACTTCCGACAATTATGAGACGACATATTTTTAGAAGTCAAATAAGAGGTAGAATGTGTACAGCAAGTGGTTGGGTACCAAAGAACATTAACGAACAGAGAAGTCTTTCAGTTCAAGTCTACAGTTCTCTGAGATTGGTAACATTTCAGAGAAAAACTGAAACTGAAAAAGGAAGGCTTCATAGGTCAGTGCATTGAGAATAAGAACTGGGACCTAATGTTGCAACTTTTCAAAGTACTAGGTGTACTGCACTTACTGGTCTCCATACTGCAGAAAAGAGGTGGTTTTGCCGGAGAGAGTGCTAGGGAGGTTCAGCCAGGATGTTGTCTGGATAGGAGCAATTTTGATATGGGTAGAGAATGGATGTGCTAGATTTGCTTTCGATGGAACTAAATAGTCTGAGGCATGACTTGATAGAGGAATATGAAATAATGAGTGACATGGATAGAGTAGATTATCAGAATCATTTCCCCATAGTAAAGGTATTAAAAACAAGAGAGGATAAGTTTAAACTGAGAAAAAGAAGTGGTAATGGGAATTTGAAATGAAAGATTTTCACAGCAAGTGTTGATAATGTGAACATGCTGCCAAAGGAGCAGGTGGAATTAGATACAACTTTTAAGAGACATTTAGACAAGTACATTGATAGGCAAGGATTACAAGGATACATGTGTAATGCAGGAAAATGGGATTAGTGCAGATGGAAGAAAAAGTAAGCATGAATACAATAGGCCAAATGGTTAGCTCCAGTGCTGTATAACTCTATAATTTCATGCCAAACATTAATCACCCATTTTTATTAGCCCTACATTAATCCTATTTTTTTAAATTTCACCCTACATTCCCATCAAATCACTCTTGTTTTACTACCAGAACACTAGAAACAATATGCAGTAGTAAATTTATTAACCTCAAGCACATTTGGGATGCTTTCTTGACAAAGTTATGTGGATACAAAAAGAGATTGTCGGTGTATTTTCTGACCTGTCTAGCTAAATGTAAAAGATGGCATGCAGCTTGAAAGAGTCCATCCCCACCCAGACCCCCCACCTCCCCATCCCACACTGTCATAAAAGCTTGTGTAGAGTCTGGAGACAACAACCTCCACGATTCTTTGAAGGCCTCAGTGACAATCTTGTCACATATCAAATCCTGCTGCAGTGAAGGCACAGATGGAGGCAACTCAACGTGTTTCTATTTCTCTGCAGTCTCAGCCTGATCATGGTGGACGTCGTGTCTCTGTTACACAAGAGCAACTTGATGCTCTAAAGGAGACAGCTTGACATTCTCATTGAGTTGACAAATACCACTCTTGAGTAGATTACTGCTTCCCTTCATCACAAGGACACAACCCATGAAAAGCTTGAGCTTACCATGTTCAGAGAAATGTTGGGCATCAGCAGATCACCCATGTTCATCAGCAGGGTGATGCTCCTTATAATCCACTCACTTTCCTGCTGGTGCTGAGGTATGCTATGCGAGTTTTTATCTTCTTTCTGCCAGCACTGAGAATATGAAGCTCACAATAAGATGATTTTGAGAAGCTATGGAAGAGGAGCTTTTAAAATGGAGTGTGTGGAAAAATGTACCGAACTGTGCAAAAGATTTTCCATGAGTACATCAGTAATGAGACAGATAAGGCAATTCTGAAGCTACTCCATAATAAAGTAGACAATTAATAGTGAGGAAGTTGCAGAGAAATTAGTTAAATACCTAGGGTTAATGTTCAAATTTGTATATTAAGGCTGTGTCACAGGAACGGGGTGCAACTGAATATGAAATTTTATTGTTCTGTGAAGGAGGGAGGGAGGGAATGTCAACACAGACCATGAGAGGCCTGCATGGGGCATTTTCATGCCTTACAAAGCGCAGATTAAAAGTCTATGTGGGGTGCCACTCCTCGCACAGACTAGAGCAATGTGTGATTAAGTGCCTTGCTCAAGAGTTGAAACACGCTGCCACAGCTGAGCCTCGAACTAGCGACCTTGAGGTAACTAGACGAATGCCCTAACCACTTGGCCATGTGCCCAACACAAAATCACAGAAGTTACACAAAAATTGACAATAGCACATCTGCTGGGTTTAAAGATTCTTAAGGAAGTCAGGGAAGATACAATTTGACTTGAATTTTCTAAAATCTGTACAGTAAAACTCTGATTATCTGTTCGGCTTCAGATCTTGATGGTGTCAGATTAGCAGACCTTCTAAATTATTGGATGTTTTTCTATTAAACCTCCTGCATATTTTAACCCACATTTTTATTTTTTTTATACAGTATGATGATAAATTTTCATGTGAAGGCAATAAGCTTAGATGAAGTGGAGTAAGCAAGACACTGGTCGGTCGATTTCAAGAAAATGGCTCTTTGTGCATTGAAGGGGAATGTGGAAACCAGAGCCTTGGTGAGTGAGAAGCAAGTACAGTAATCAAAAGTTAAGCAAAGATCTATAGGACTAATTCCTGGAAGGAATGTTTTGATTTATGTAGGAAAGGCAAGGGAAAGACATTATCTGTGATTTAGAAGAGAACAAAAAGGGAACAAGGGGATCCTTTGGAGGTGGAGAGGATGCTTCTGTCTGTGGGCGAATGTAGTAATGCGACCATTCCAGTCGAGTACAATGTTCTACTATGGAGTTGTCTATAGGTGTGTCCTCAGGTTACTGTAGAGGCCGATCCAAGATTCACATACGCTGTTGCAGTGTGGGCAAGAGTAAATGGTGGCTGTGGTTAGTGGTTGGGGCTTTTGGTTGTTTAAACTCTCTTTACATATTTACCGCTTGTTCTCCATGGCACAGCGGAGGTCGCTCTCAGGTACTGCAACTCCCTATCGAACAGATTTCCTCTGCATGTATCTCTTGCCTGCAATGTCTTCCCAGTTCTTAGATGTAATATTGGAATTTCTTTAGGTATTAAGGGAATCTGGACACTGGGTAGAACTAGGAGGTCACAATTTAGAAGTAAAGATCACCCAATTAAGAAAGAGTCTCCAGTTTATGGGACTCTTTGGGCAGAGTAAGCAGAACTTCAAATTGCTTTTAAGCAGAACTCCTGATTGCTAATTCTTAATTAGCAAGGGGATGAATGTTTACTATGCGGACATAAGAATGTGGAGTTGAAATTATATTTATATCTGCCAGACCAGACTTGAGGGTCTACTCATGCACCTAATTAATAATTGCCTAAAAACAGAACAAAACTGTTCTCCAAAGGCAGATTGGCAGCTTCCAACTTAATTTCTGGTATTTACATTTTTTTTTGTTGTAAGGAAGAAAATATGAAGGAAATAAGATAGAATACATCATTTAAAGTAGGTAGCCAGAAGCAATAATCAGTCAATAGAAGGTGAATGCTCTTTTATTTCTTTATTCATTTTCAAGGCTGTGTTTATTGCTGGCTTGGAGGTAACTTGGAGCTTTCCTTAATTTCAGGGAGAAAGTGGTACAGTGACAAAGCAGTTGCTGCTGCCACACAACTTCAGGGTCTTGAAATTTACCCTGACCTCAGTGACTGTCTGTGTCATGTTTACATGTTACATGTCCTTCCCATAACTGCCTGGGCTTCTATTTTGAGTCCTAATTTCCTTTTCCTACTTTCCAAATGCATGTTGGCAGGTTAAGAATCCACTGAAATTTACCTCTTATTTTAGGAAAGTGGCAAAAAGAATCAAAAAAGGGAGATTAAGGGCATGTGGACACAATCCACAGTACTTTCCTATTCAAATCCTTTATGCTGCAAACTCAAGAAGGACAGTTGAGCAACATGCCAGGAGCAACACTAAATGTACTTAAAAATGAAGGTGCAAAATTAACAAAATTGAAAGACAGGACAGCAGGCATGTTGAAGATCAAAAGCAACACATAAATGATGGATTGAAGAAATCCAACAATCAAGGGGTCAAAATCCCACTACTCTGCTGCATCCAATATTCAATGTAAGGGGAAATTAAAGAAGTACAGAATGGAGGAGACTTCAAGAACTCCATCCAAGCTGTTCCTGTACAGTTATAACTCTGGCATCTACCCATTGGAATAGACAATAAAAGTTGTCCTTCTCATTAATTGCTCAAGAACATTCTGACCACACAAAAAAAGGAAAATCAAAACTGTCTAATTAAACCTAATCAGTCTACTCTTAATCTTCAACAAAGTGATAGAAGTTGTTGCTGACGGTGCATTTGATCACTTAATCATCAAAAACTTGCTCTTGATACTTTGGGTTTCACTGGGACCACTCAGATCGATCATCCTTGGCCTGGACATGGATAAAAGGAATGAAGTCTAGAGGTGAACTCAGAATGGCAGTCTTTACCATCAAGGGAACATTTAACTGAATGTAGCACCAAGAAATCCTCAAAGCCAAAACACATCAACAGTTAGATTTATGTACCACACAATTATGTTAATTGTGGTTGTTCGAGGCCGAACATTTTCAAATACTTAATTATTGAGCTGCTTTCCAATGCCAGGAGTGAGGATGTAGGTTGATAATGTGAGGAGATCCAGGAGTACCCCAATTAACTGTTTGGAGAGAGACATTTATCATTGATGGTTTGTTTAGAAAGGAGAGCGAGACAGAGTTATTTACCACCGATATGTTGCTTTTGGAAAACAGAGAGAGAGAGAGAGAGAGAGAGAGAGACAAAGAATAATGGTTGGACTGTCACTTTAAGGCATTGGAAGTAACTTTGGATTTTTACTGAGTTTGGAGTTGGAGACAGCACTGAGCAGCTGGAAGGTTGCTATGGTGACCAAAGGCTGGTTATCGATATTTCTTCAAGGACAGGTTGCCTGCTTGCATTCCTTTGCAGACAAAGAAAGGAGGGACTCTTTAAGTGACAGGTGATGCTCAGCCTGGTGAAATAAATGGGAGGTCAGATGATACAGACCTCAGGACACTTGATCTGGACACTGAATGAGCATTGTTGTACCCGCAGAGAAAGTGGGTTTTGGAGGATCGATCAGGCGGATTGATCCAAGTTGCTATTCCAGTTTGAGGAGAAGGGGTTGACTGGTGGGGAGTTGTCTATGTGTCCACCCTCGCCTGGGTGATAGCTCCACCACAGGAAAACCGGTCCCCCTGGTTAAAGTCACAGTCGGTAACTTGTAAAGGATTTCGGAGGACGACGAGAAGATTGACGGCATCAGCTCACCTGAAGACTCAACTCACTCTCTCTCTCTCTCTCTCTCTCCATCACTACTCAACTAAATACCACGAACTGAACTGAACTGAACTTTACTCAACATCGTAAGACCGTATCTTTTTACCCCTAGACTTAAAGAAGCTTGGTTTTTCATACATATATATTCTACACTTACTTTTATTTATAATCATTGCTAACCTGTTTGATTTATTTACATTTATATTACTGTATTGCGTAGTTACCAATAAATATTAGTAGTTTATAGCAATACGAGACTCCAAAGTGGTTTCTATTTCTGTTGGTTCTTTATCCCGTCACGGGGTCCGTGACAATAACGATTCATTTTAATATCTATTTACAACTCTTTATAAAATGTTAATGTCCACAAAGCAAGAGCTAACCTATGATGAGGGTCAGTAACTTGAAATGCTGTCTATGTTGCTCTCTTCACTGATTCAGCCTGACCTTCAGAGTTTCTTCCAGACTTAATGTTTTTTTTAATGTTACTAGTATTTTCTTTTTGTTTTAAAATCCAGTAACATTTGGCAAATGACATTTCTAATGGTCACCTCAACAAAAGAAAGTCTAGACACCTACACAAAGTCTTGGAACTCCCTATCCAACAGCACTGTGTCAGTACCATTATAAAGAACTACAGTGGTTGAAGAAAACGGGTCACCACAATCCTCTGAACAGCTGCTGGAATGGACAGTAAAAGCTGACCTTCTCAGCTACACCCACATCCTATAAATGAAAAATAATAAAAATAACATCCAGAAAAATAAAATATGATTTCCTCTGGCACTCCCTCCAAATTTTATAGACAATTCCACAGCACTTGCAACCAAAGCTATTGAAAACTATTGATGCATAGAACTTTGGTGTAATATAAAAAAGAACATTAATGTAACGTCTTTTATTCGAGGCAAATGGAGGGAGCAAAATGTACTTTGTCTTATTTTTGTCTTTAATTTATAGATGCAAGTATCACAATAATGAAATTTATATTATTGTATTGTATGTATTTCATCAGCAAAATAACATATCTTTCAAACCAGACACACCAAAGAAATTATAGGTTTGCTAGCAATTAATCTGGAAAGTTTTTTTTTTAAATTCAGTTTCAAATTCTTATAGAAGGAATTTATTAGGCAACAGTAATACCTTTGACATACTGTTTATTTTCCAAGTACATTTCAGTTACTCAAAGTATGTATAAAGTATGCACACGTACTGTACATGGGTGTGAGTTAGAATTTGTCTCTGATAATATAAATTGCCATAGATATAAATACAAATTCTTGGAGTTTGAGATGCCAGTTATATTTAATTTACTTGGAGGGACAAAAAAACTATATCATTATTTCATTTGTCTAGACCATGTTGATTCTCCAAATGAGCTCTCCTGCCTCCACAATCATTTTGCAGTCCTGAGTGTCTAATTGTGCTTGTAGCCTCAATACTGCACTTGCCCAACAAAGAAGAACAAGTCATGAGTAATGATTAGGCCTCAAGTGGCTGATGCCAAGAACTACCTCCCACACTACCCTGATATCCTTAGAATGTAATTACTTAGTTTTGTCTGTACCAAAAAAAAGTGTTTTGCACTCTGACATTTAAATTTATGGCATTGGCTATGTTTGCTGTTTCATTTGTAGCATAATTAACTTTTTAGTCTATTTGCTGCACTGTGGATGAGTATTAAAATATCCTTTTGAGAGCTAGCGATGATAATGATCTTTGGAACTACTTTCCAAATGACTGCTATTCAGAATATTTAAAACCTATTGAAATTGTTTAACGGAATAAAAATAAAAACAATAAATTAGTATTAATGGTATGTTAATTAATAAAAATACTATTGAAGTGTTAATACCTTACTCTATCCATCCGTTTCAAATGAGGGGTTTGAAAGGTACTCTGGTGATAGGATAAAGCTGAGGATTAGGATGTAATGTCCTGAGCTCAGAATTTTGTAGTCCGCCCTTGGTCTCTGTGATGAGCCCACAGGCAGCACAGGAGATCAGTTGTGCTGGCAATTGATCTCCAGTACGTTCTGTGTTTAGCTTAGAATCGGGAAAGAAGCAACTTGCCAGAGCTGCTTTTTAAATTACCAGCAAAAGGAAATCATCCTTCATCCCACTGTAAACAATATATATCATGGACTGATAGTTTAGTAGTTTTTCATATATTGCATTTGAGTTTACAGTTCTTTTTCAATTTGGTAGCTAAACAGTTAACTGGTCCCTTAGGACAATTGATAATTACACTGCCTGAACAAATACGTCCAACAAAGACAAGACATTGATTTGTGGAATGTAATTACTTAGTTTTGTCGGCTTTTGCTTGTACCAGGAAGAAAGGTGTTTTGAACTCTGACATTTAAATTTATGGCATTGGCTGTGTTCGCTGTTTCATTTATAACATAATTAACTTTTTCATCTAGTTGCTGTACCATGGATGAACAATAACATAATCCAGTTATTATCAGTCAGATATTGATGATACTATAAACTCTATCTACAAGTCACCTCTTTAATCAAAACCCATGAATCGTGGGTGCAATTATTGCATCATGCAGTTAATACAGCAGATTTTACACTAATTATTGACAATGAATGCTACATCACAATCACTTGTGCCTATTTTTACTGTAATTACTTCAGTGGCCTTTGCTCCTTTTCTTTCTCTTAATTCCCACATGTAGTTTCAGATGCATTCTTATTTCATCACCAGCGTGGTCCAAACTGCTTGGCATCTCATCTCAACAAATAGATGCCAAGCATCCCAACAATTTCCTCATCTTTTGTGACTATCTCATTCACATTCATAAGAAGAAATAGATTAGGCAGTGAACAAGCTGCACTGTAGAAGAGACATTATCAACGAGGCTCAAAGAAACAAACACAATTAACCTGTACCCAGTGCATTTGTCAAGGGATGGAGGTGTCCTAAGGTTATGAAGATTAATGGGGCCACTTTTGTACCTCATCCACCATCTCTGTTTCTTTTCCTTCTGGAAGTTGTCAATGTAGTGTTAGCTATAACTTAGTTAGCTGTGCTTACATTCATAACTCAGAAGATTCTGGGTTTAAATCCCAGGCCACTGTAGTACTGAGGAAATGATACACTATTGGAGGTGTTAAATTTTGAATGAAAAATGGTGTGAGAGACTGAAGACCTAATCTGGAAGAGCAGAAGGGCTGTTGTTTTTTATACATGGGAGTGGTTTTTATCTGGAACAACTGCCAAAGAACTTGGACATTGCTTCCTTTCTATTCCTCCTAATTTAGATATAATTGATACATGTAAAGAAGCATTTACACAGACATTAAAAATAGGCAGGGCGTAGAATTATACAGTCATAATATGGGCAAATAAGATCATATAAAATCAATGATCAATTGATCAATAGAATCAGTCATTTGCAATTAGTTTTAGATGGGAAAAAGGTTAGCCTGGATGTCAGCTGGAGAGCTGGGTTTCCTGATTTAGGATTTTTATCCGAAGAGTTGACAATATCTTTCCCCCATAGACCCCTATTTAACGCCGTGAGTTCCTCCAGTGTTGATGTTAATGTGGTGAGCTGGGTGGCTAAGTGTAAGCTGTTCACTTTTATGTGTAACCACTGCAACAATGTATGGGATCACATCATCAAATATGCAACCAAGTAACTGTGAATACCAAAGCTTAGTATTGCATTACTGTTATAGAAAACCTACACCAATACAGGCCGTTTGGCCCACAAAGCTGTGCTGAACATGCCCTTCCCTTAGACATTACCTAGGTTTACCCATAGCCCTCTATTTTTCTGAGCTTCATGTACCTATCCCGCAGCCTTTTGAAAGACCCTATCATATCCGCCTCCACCACCATTGCCGGCAGCTTTCACCATTCTTTGCGTAAAAAACTTACCCCTGAAATCTCTTCTGTACCTGCTTCCATGCACCTTATAACTGTGTCTTCTCGTGCTAGCCATTTCAGCCCCGGGAAAAAGCCTCTGACTATCCACACGATCAATGCCTCTCATCATCTTATACACCTCTATCAGGTCACCTCTCATCCTCTGTTGCTCCAAGGAAAAAAAGGTCACGTTCACTAAGCCTGTTTTCACAAGGCATGCTCCCCAATCCAGGCAACATACTTGTAAATCTCCTCTGCACCCTTTCTATGGTTTCCACATCCCTCCTATAGTGAGGTGACCAGAACTGAGCACAGTACTCCAAGTGGGGTCTGATCAGGGTCCTACATACCTGCAACATTACCTCTTGGCTCCTAAACTCAATCCCATGATTGATGAAGGTCAATACACCATATGCTTTCTTAACCACAGAGTCTACCTGCACAACAACTTTGAGTGTCCTATGGACTCGGATCCCTAGATCCCTCTGATCCTCCACACTTCCAAGAGTCTTACCATTAATATTATATTCTGCCATCATATTTGACCTACCAAAATGAACCACCTCACACTTAGCTGGGTTGAACTCCATCTGCTACTTCTCAGCCCGTTTTGCATCCTATCAATGTCCCGCTGTAACCTTTGACGGCCCTCCACACTATCCATAACACCTCCCACCTGTTGGTAGTTAATTATTTCATTAAGGTCATAGTCACTATAAAGTTAAATCTTCCTTTCAGTCAATAAATAACATTTCTCCCTTTCATTTCAAAGTGAAGTATAACAATTCTGGAGAGTGCAGAATTTTGATGGTGTTGAGATCTTTCGTTAACAGCAACAGTTATTCACATTATCACTGATAGTGATTATATAAGAAGTATTTAATTGTAATTGATCCCATCGATATTGTTTAAAATTGAAAGGACATGTAGAGGAGACCTAACCCAAATGTAAAGCAGTGGAGACAAAACAATCACTTTAATGATAAACTGCAAAATAACAAACCACGATGGGGGCCACAAAACAAGAAGGAATAGATACTTAACATGGCAAAGCAACAAGGTAACTACAGCCTAGGAGCAACTAGTTGAGGCTGGATGGTTTGTGTGTGGATGAGAGTTGGGTTTAAATAGGCTGCAGGCTGTTACATACCTCATGGGGATCTTGTGACTTTCTTGTGAGAATGATGTGATGGTCTTTTGGAGGTCACCTGATGTAATTTTCCCACCGATGTGAGGTCACGTGATGACATGTTTACCACGGGTATAAAAGGGAAGACCCCTGGTGACGCAGTTAGTTTTTCCAGTTAGAACGTCCCTGAGATACCCCGCTCTGCTGAGTATTTGCATTATGACGCAGTTTTGATTTTAAACGGAGTTTTATGTTCTATTGTAAGGTACAGAAGTCTGGACTGGCAGTTTGACCAATTGCTGCCAGGTTTGTTAATGTATCTTTTCAGTAACATTGGAGAGTGCAGACGGGAGCCTGAAGGAGACATTCAACGGGTTTGGAAAGGATCGACCATTATTGAATTTGTTCAAGAAAGAGTGATCTGCATGAGATAGCCTCTGCTAAAAGTGGTAGAAAAGGCTGTGCAGCATTTTATTTTACGGAGGAGGAAGGTCAGTGCCTTTAAAACCATTTTATTTCCATTGTCGTGAATCCTGTGGACAAGGCAGGATCTGGCTGGGAGTGGCCGTGATGTCGTGTCTTTGAGGAATTTGTGACAAGATGATGAGTTGGAAATGAGTGCCAGGTGACTCTTGCTGTCCGGGTGGATACAGGGAAGTGCCTGTCTGTGCAGGCTTGACAAAGCATCCACCCCCTCCCCGCCCCAGAACTGGCACATTATGGCCCAGGACAATCCAGATTAGTCCAGTGGAACTCCTCAATGAGCAATGGATACAAGATGAAACTGGACATCAGCCAAGTCCTCTCCTCTGGGCACATACATGCAGTGGCCAGCTGCAATTGTCTGGTTCTTAAGATCCAACCAATTGGGTTGAGGATCTGTGAGTATTTAATAATGGATAGAGTGTTGATCTCCATTTCAGCTGGGTCAAACTGTTATAATAGGGTGTCCATCTTAGTGATCTTGGAGCTAGGTTGGTAGGAAATGGTGACGTTCAATTTCTCGAAGAAGTGAACCTGACATGGGTTGAGTTGGTGGTTCTTTTGTATGGATATGAGGTTCTAGTGGTCAAGAAGGGTTCAGTGTTCCCCATCAGCCAATGTCTCTATTCTTCTCGGGCCCATTTAATGATGAGTAGCTCCCTGTCTCCTACTCCATGTTGGCACAGTTTAGAGTTGAACTTATGCAAGAAGAAAACACAAGGGTGTGCCTCCCTGTCTGCTCAGGAGGACAGAGAGAGAGCGAGTCAGGTAATGGTGCTGGAATGAGGGCCTGGGCAGCTTACCAGATAGAAGGCTTCTCGTCTTTGCCTGTTGGTGCCATTTTCCCAGATTGGGGGTATTTGATGCCTGGGTGATCAGTTGCACCACAGTAAGTACACAAGTTGTTTCTCCACCAACATGTACACTCTTGGGAGATTAAAGCAGCTCTGCCTAGCTTCAAGGATTCTACGTCATGTAGCCTGAAATGGTTCTGGGAACAGATCTGGGGTTCTGGATGGTGATCTGCAGCATTGGTGATAAGATACTTGTCAACGTAGAGGGCCAGAATGGTAAAACTTTCGAGGTCGGTAGGCATCTTCCAGCATTAGATGTTTCTATTGTCCAGTAAATGGTGGACAGATCAGTGCTTGTCCAGTCAAGACAGAGATAATGGAGGCATTCTTGGCCAGTCCATATAATTCAGGGATGGCTGCGGCTCGAAGTGAAAGATACATGGGGGCAGGAAGTTAGGGCATTGGGTTAGGGATCCATCAAAGCACTCAGGCACTGGAATCTGGGCTCCGAGGGAGGAGGTTGTCTGGTGTAGGGTCGCTGTAACCACATGAGAGTTGTTGTGAGTGGTGAGCAGATGATTCATAGCTTCCTGCTGCTTCTGGATTGTGTACTCGTGTCGGCAGACAACTTCCTTTAAGTGAGCAAACTCCACTGGGTCAATCGCTGATTCACGTATCTTATCAGGAAATGTGCAGGAGGTTCGACCCAAAAGCAGAGCAGCAGAGATGATATAGTGGTGAGCGATCAGTTTAACAATAACCTGTAAAATGAAAAGCCATGAGGGGCCACAAAATAAGAAAGAATGGATACTTAACGTGACAAGGCAATGAGGTAATTGAAGGCGAGGAGCAACTCATTGAATCTGGCTGGTTTAATGGATGAAGAAGAACCAAGGATGAGAACTAGGTTTAAATAGGTTGCGGGTGATGAGTGGCAAGTGACTCCTTTTAGCTGCGTGGAGACTGGGAGGTGCCTGCCCATGCAGGCTGGACAAGAATAATAGAACAGCCCATAGGTTAAAAGCTATACAACTTTATTGTTTTACTGTACTTCCCAGTACCATCTATTTCTGAATTTGACTGTGCATTTTACTGAAGGGAAACATTATGCCACATTCTTTTCTAACCTACACATCTTAGAGACAGTGGATTGCAGTTATACTGAAACATAAATGCTGGAAACACTCGGCAAGTTTGGAAGCAGCCCTAGAGAAAGAAATAAAAACAACCTTAACATTTTTGGTCTGTAAGCCTCTGTCTGCAGTATGGGGAAAATGTCATTAATATATTTTATTCATTCAAAGCAGGTGGGTGACGTTGGTCATATCAGCAGTTAATGTTCTTCCCTAATTGCCCTTAAAATGATAGGCTTGCAGAGCCATTTTAGAAAGCAGTTAAGAGTCAATCACATTACTGTGGAAATATATATTGGCTTGACTGGATAAAATTTGCAAACATTTTTTGCTAATGGTCATGAGGAAATTCATTGACTTTTCTACTACAATTATAGTTTCCAGGCCATTACCACAGTTATCTTTTTAATTCCTATATTTGTATATTTTTTTAAAATTGCAGTTATTCTCAATGTGCCATGGTGGAATTTGAATTCACACCTTTAGATCATTAGTCCAACTCACTGGATTCACTGTTTTGGTGCAGTACCCCTATGCTTCCGTACCTCGAGGGAAATACTCAGTGGTGAGGTTCAATGAGGCAAAAGCTGACAGGAAGTAAATTCAGAGACATTTGGAAAGATGAGCAAACCACCAAACACCTATTTCTGCTTATCCAAGGTTGTTTGTTGTCATTCTTTAGTATACAAGTAAAAGTAGAATGAAACGATAGCTATTCCAAATTCTACGCGGCATAAACAAATGTAACAAGCATAAAGAATGCAATAAAAACATAATCAATATACAAACATTTGTAAATATAAAAGCAATCCGATGAAACTCAATATGCAAGTAACTGTTATATACGTACATTTGACAGATTGTTTGTACATAAAATGACACTAGATGATGTGTATGTAGTAGTGATGGGGTGGGTTTAAGGGTAGAACTGTTGAACAGCCTGATGGCTTGGGGAGGGGAAGGTGACTATTTTTGACTAAAGTGGTTCTGGTGGGGATGCTGCGTAGCCATTTCCCTGAAGGGACTGGGACAAGTAGTTCATCAGCTGGGTGGGTAGGATCCTTCATGATATTACTGGTCTTTTTCCGGCACCCTTTCTGTATAAGTGTCCTTGACGGTGGATAAGCTAGTACTAGTGATGCAATGAGCAGTTTTAACTACCTATTGTAGAGTTGTTAATGACATTAATCCACTTTATTCTACCTAAATTCTCACCAACATCTACTCATCTGCAATCTAGGAGCAATTTACAACTGCCCTTCAACCTACCTTTCTGCACATTCTGAATGTAGGAAAAAACACATGCAGTCACAGGAAGAATATACATTGTATACTTTTCACACAGACAACATCAGAGATCAGAATGGACCTTGGATCACAAGAGTTGTGAGGCAGCAGCTGTAACAGCTGTGCCAATGTGCTGCCCAACTAGCTACACAACTTTGTGTCAACAACACATCAAGCCATATGTCTGAGCGCTTAGTCAAAGATGGAGATGTTAAGAAGCATGTTAAGTTGTAAATAGAGATAGACAAGTTCGGAGAGGAAATGCCAAGGCAGCCAAAAGCTGGGTGATTTAAAAACATGGACGTTCAAAGCAAGAGAATTGTTGGAAGGCAGATCTTTTAGACAGTTATTAGAATTTACAGAGATCAGGTAGACATGCAAGCTCCAGGAAATTCCCAGAGGACTTTGAAAGCAAAGAGGGTAATTCTAAAACTAAAGTTGTGTTTAACCTGCTACAAATGCAGGTATATGAGTCTAAATATAATTTGTGAATGGGATCTGATCAGTTAGCATTCATGAGAATCATAGAATTCAGTTAGGATGGAAAGGTGGGATGCTAACTAGTTGTACAGACAAGTCTAAATGTAACAACAATAAAAATACAAACAAATAAAATCAATAAGATAAAGGAACTGGAGTGGACTATTTGGTCCCTTGAATCTACTCTAACACTAAATAAAATTCAGTGATCAGCAAACACAATCACCAATAAATAAGCAGGTTATCTGCAACAGGAGAGATCAGACAACTGTATAGTGTGGAAGGCGGCAGTTAAAATGATTTCAAAAATATGAGGCGAGAAGTTTATTTGAGCAGTAAATTTATTGTCCACATTGCAAGCAGTCTGTCTCAGTCTCATTTACCAGAGAAAGGGCGAAAGAATAGATTGCAAAAGGGAGTTTGTACAACACACAAAATGCTGGATAAACTCAGTGGCTCAGGCAGGACCAATGGAAGGGAATAAACAGTTGTCATTTTGGACCGAGACCCTTCATCAGAAGTGAAAAAGAAAGGGGAGGAAGCCAGAATGAGTTTGTGACTGGGATTGAAAACAATGGCTTTTTTTCGTCCTTGTAGAATTCTGAGGAAAAATCTGCTAATTTAACTCAAAGTTCCCAGTAAAATGCTCTTCTGACCTGCTTTGATTGAAGTTTTCAACATGTAATCTAGAAGTACAGGCATCATTTTTTTTCTCTGTTTTTGTATTACAGATATTTAAGAAGTAGCTTTATTAATCTCTAGTAATCTATTTTTTTCTCCTCAAGAACTTCATCATGGCCTTATATCTTATTGTCTGCCTGCACAGTGCTTTCCTATAACTGTAACACTTTACTCTGTATTGTGTTAATTGTTCTACCTCAATGTAATGATGTGATGAAATGGATGCAAATCAAAGTTTTCACTATACCTCAGTACATGTGATAATAATAAACCAATTTAAACTCAGGTCACTCACCCACAACAGGAAAGAAAATCTTTTGATAGTGTGTTTTTTTTGTTTATTCAACTCTTCTGTATTTCACAATGCAGAACCTTTACACTGCTCTTTGCAGTCGAATTGAATTTTCTTGAATTATCGAGCATTAATGGAACAATGCAGTGCAAAGCATTAAGGCAATATCTCTGCTGAAACATTTGTCGGTACCACATACTGCTCCCTGTATGGCACATCTGTTCTGTTGCTTCTTGTTATCTTCCATCAGAGCCTATTAGTTTAGAATAAAAACACAATGAAGTGCAAGGCAAGCCATGAGGTATTGCATCCACATCTTTAAAGTACTGAGCTGTTTGAGGCTGATAGCCTTTGCCCCTGTTCCAATTTCTATTCAGAATTGTTGAAAACCTGCTTGCAGTGAGACAGTGGCAATGGTGTAGCAGCTGCATAATAAGACACTGAAATATTGAAAGGATTACATTTTGTCTACATCCATGTGAGGAAAGGTAATGAATGCTGAGATCCAGCTAGTGCACAGCTTAGATATATATCCTGTGTACCAGGTGTGCCCTGTCAGCTGAACTAAGCATTGAAACAAACCACAGCCCCATTTTCAAACCAGATAATGAATTACTTTCTGTGCTTGTAACTATATAGGTCAGTCCCAGGATTGATCCTCTGTCTGCAGCGTGTTAACTGATATCACCAAATGCAATGAAAGAAATGCAGTGACCAATAATTTCATAACAGGGTTGGTGTCATTGATATGTATAAAATTCCTAGAAGGTTTTACAAGGTTGTTTCTTTCTGTTCAATCTTTAAGATGTTAGCATCCCTCTAAGGGTGGTTTTTATTACCAATCACCGTTCGCCCTTGAGAAGGTGGTCGTGAGCGACTTCTTAAATAGCTGCAGACCTTTTTGTGAGGCTACCACTTTGGTTATTGTGGAAAAGGCCTTTCCAGGAGCTGAATCCAGAGTGAAGACAGGAAAAACATTTCCGAGTCATGGTCGTGCACAACATGGAGGGACCTAACAAAGGACAGTGTTCAGCTGTCTCTACTGTTTATCCCTATTCTTCCTGGTTATGCTCGGGCATTATTAAGGTATTGTAGCAGTAGCTTAGGTGGGTAACTGTAGTATACATTGTACACAGGTAAACTGCAGCCATGCTGTTCTGATGATTGCCGGAATGGTGCTTAGGGTAGTGGATGAAATGCCAGCCAAGCAGGTTGCTTTGTCTCAGATGATGTTAGGCTTCTTGAAACCTATTGGAGCGATATTTATCCAAAAGTTTAGAAATTACTCCATCGCAGACTCAGGATCTAATGTAATTTTGATATACTATCTGTTATTATGTTATTTTGATGTCATAGCATTCATGTACATTTCTCTTAAAGAACACAATATGTACCTCTGTCATATAATTGTGTTGAGTTCTGAGCATGCCCTGTAGATTGTGAATGAAATTAAAGAAAGCACCGGTTGTTAATTATCCGACTTATTTTATTTATTCACTTTTTGGGATATGTGTGTTCCTGACAAGACCATGATTTATTGTCCATCTTTAATATTTAATCATAGAACCATAGAACCATAGAACCATAGAAACTACAGCACAGAAACAGGCCCTTTGGCCCTTCTTGGCTGTGCCGATCCATTTTCTGCCTAGTCCCACTGACCTGCACACGAACCATATCCCTCCATACACCTCCCATCCATGTATCTGTCCAATTTATTCTTAAATTTATTAATCACTGTTATAAATTCTTATCAGTTGCAGTGCACACAGAAAGCCAAGGGTTTACTTTCAGTCTGTATTGAAATCTCAACCGGGAAGGCAGTAAGGAACTGTGGTATAGCCCAGTGTTCTCAATTACTGCGACTCCTTCTTGAAAGTGTGCATTAGAGATGAAAGTGAGTACAGGACTATTATCATGGTGAAGCACTGACATGATCAATAGCTTGATGATGATCCCTGCTCAACCTCAAAGATGAAAAATAGCCTCTTGCATAGAAACTGAAGGGACAGATCACACTCATGAACCTTCATCTTACCTTCAGGGAGGAAGGGAATTGTGAAAGGGAAAATGTCATTCCCAGGATTAGTATAAACTTTCATCAAAAAAATGTTTAAATGTTTTTACAATATTTACACAACATTCCATTCCCATAAACCATGCGGATAAAATGTGTGAAAATTTGAGGTAAGTTTGGAGAAAAGTGAGCCAAGGTATCTATGATTAAGTAATATATTATTGATTGTGGAATATAAATATGTTATGAAAGTTCAGCACTTCCTATGTATAAGTGCCAAAATTCATCGGTTTCTCCTTGGAAATGGCTGATGTATTTTGACAAGTTGTGTATGCATCATTACTTTTCTATTCACTCTGCTCTGCCTTCGCATTAAGATTACAAGTTTCAAAGATGACCAACACTAAAACTCATTGACAGCCTGTATTTATCTTAACTGTCAAAGTAACTTTTCCTGTGATTGAGGTGAATAAGAAAAAATGTGTATCAGGTTTGCATTTGAAATATGAATTCCGTAATTATCAAAGAGAGGGACAAGATTAATTTATTCTGATTAGGTAAGTGCCACTGAAAAGATATTCATTTATTGCATATCAGTTATTGTCCCTGAATTAAATGGTTTACATACATCAGAGGGCTGGATGTGGAACCATTTAAATGCCAGCCAAGGTAAGGAAATCAGATTTCCTGCTCTGCAGGCTATTAGAGAACATTTGCTGTACATGCAACAATTCGGTAATATCCAAGTCACCATTATTAATAATCAACTTTTTAACTCCAGAATTTATTTAATGAACCAGCTTAAGTAAGTCTAAATTGCACGACCAGAGTCTTAATTAATATGATATTGTGACCAAAGACTACGAATGGATCATTTTTCCATTGAGGGCAATGGAAATAAAAATCAGGAGACCTGCCTACACTGATATTAGTTACATAGAAACATAGAAAAACTACAGCACAATACAGGCCCTTCGGCTCACAAAGTTGTGCTGAACATGTCCCTACCTTAGAAATTACTAGGTTTACCCATAGCCCTCTATTTTCCTAAGCTCCATGTACCTACCCAAAAGTCTCTTAAAAGACCCTATTATATCCGCCTCCGTTGCCGGCAGCCCATTCCACGCACTCACCACTCTCTGCATAAAAAACTTACCTCTAACATCTCCTCTGTATCTACTCCCAAGCGCCTTAAACCTGTGCCCTCTTGTGGCAGCCATTTCAGCCCTGGGATAAAGCCTCTGAGTATCCACATGATCAATGCCTCTCATCATCTTATAGACCTCTATCAGGTCACCTCTCATCCTCCGTCGCTCCAAGGAGAAAAGACCGAGTTCACTAAGCCTGTTTTCATAAGGCATGCTCGCCAAGCCAGGCAACATCCTTGTAAATCTCCTCTACACCCTTTCTATAGTTTCCAAATCCTTCCTGTAGTGAGGTGACCAGAACTGAGCACAGTACTCCAAGTGGGGTCTGAGTAGGGTCCTATATAGCTGCAACATTACTTCTCGGCTCCTAAACTCAATCCCACGGTTGACGAAGGCCAATACACTGTATGCCTTCTTAACCACAGAGTCAACCTGTGCAGCTGCTTTGAGTGTCCTATGGACTTGAACCCCAAGATCCCCCAATCCTCCACACTGCCAAGGGTCTTACCATTAATACTATATTCTGCAATCATATTTGACCTACCAAAATGAACCACTTCACACTTATCTGGGTTGAACTGCATCTGCCACTTCTCAGCCCAGTTTTGCAACCTATCAATGTCCTGCTGTAACCTCTGATAGCCCTCCACACTATCTACAACACTCCCAACCTTTATGTCATCAGCAAACATACTAACCCATCCCTCCACTTCCTCATCCAGGTCATTTATTAAAATCACGAAGAGTAAGGGTCCCAGAACAGATCTCCCAGGCACACCACTGGTCACCGACCTCCATGCAGAATATGACCCATCTACAAGCACCCTTTGCCTTCTGTGAGCAAGCCAGTTCTAGATCAACAAAGCAATGTCCCCTTGGATCCCATACCTCCTTACTTTCATAATAAGCCTTGCATGGGGTACCTTATCAAATGCCTTGCTGAAATCCATACATCTGCTGCTCTTTCTTCATCAATGTGTTTAGTCACATCCTCAAAAAATTCAATCAGGTTTGTAAGGCACGACCTGCCCTTGACAAAGCCATGCTGACTATTCCTAATCATATTATACCTCTCAAAAAGTTTATAAATCCTGCCTCTCAGGATCTTCTCCATGAACTTACCAACCACTGAAGTAAGACTCACTGTTCTATAATTTTCTGGGCTATCTCTACTCCCTTTCTTGAATAAGGGAGCAACATCTGCAACCCTCCAATCCTCCGGAACATCTCCTGTCCCCATTGATGATGTAAAGATCATAGCCAGAGGCTCAGCAATCTCCTCCCTCGCCTCCCACAGTAGCCTGGGGTACATCTCATCTGGTCCCGGTGACTTATCCAACTTGATGTTTTCCAAAAGCTCCAGCACATCCTCTTTCTTAATATCTACATGCTCAAACTTTTCAGTCCGCTTCAAGTCATCACTACAATCACAAAGATCCTTTTCCATAGTTAATACTGAAGTGAAATATTCATTAAGTACCTCTGCTATTTCCTCCGGTTCCATACACACTTTCCCACTGTCACACTTGATAGGTCCTATCCTTTCACATTTTATCCTCTTGTTCTTCACATACTTGTAGAATGCCTTGGGGTTTTCCTTAATCCTGCCTGCCAAGGCCTTCTCATGGTCCCTTCTGGCTCTCCTAATTTCCTTCTTAAGTCCTTCCTGTTAGCCTTATAATCTTCTATATCTCTAACGTTACCCAGCTCTCTGAACCTTTTGTAAGCTTTTCTTTTTTTCTTGACTAAATTTACTACAGCCTTTGTACACCACGGTTCCTGTACCCTACCATAACTTCCCTGTCTTATTGGAATGTACCTATGCAGAACTCCACCCAAATATCCTCTGAACATTTGCCACATTTCTTCCATACCTTTCCCTGAGAACATCTGTTCCCAATTTAATCTTCCCAGTTCCTGCCTGATAGCCCCATAATTCCCCTTACTCCAATTAAACACTTTTGGAACTTGTCTGTTCTTATCTCTCTCTAATGTTATTGTAAAGGAGATAGAATTATGATCACTATCTCCAAAATGCTCTCCCACGAGAGACCTAACACCTGACCAGGTTCGTTTCCCAATACCAAATCAAGTACAGCCTCTCCTTTTGTAGGCTTATCTACATATTGTGTCAAGAAACCTTCCTGAACACACATAACAAATTCCACCCCATCTAAACCCCTTCCTCTAGAGGGATGGTTACACTATTTCAGAAAGTCAAAATCCATTCTATTTCACAACTCAGGCAATCAGCATCAAGCATGCCAATTTGGAGTGAACTAATGTAGAATTAGAATTTGGTTCATTGTGAAACAAACAGAATCTGAGAAGCTCCTTTTAGAACATTAAAAGTAAAACAGGTGGTGCTCAAGTGTACAGAGCTCAGCAGCATGCATGGAAAGATAAGCAAAATTAACACCACAGGTCAATTATCTTTTACCAAAACTAGGACATTTGGAGGTAAAGTAAGCTTTAAGGCCCACAGTATCAGTTAAAACAAAAGAGATAGTCTGTGATAGGTTGCATGAAGGCCAAACAGTATAGCAATACAGGGTCAAAGAGGATGGTAGAGGAACAGCATGGCTTAGCCTTGGATGAGTAATGGGCCCATATATATAAGAACATAAAAAAGGGTAAACTGATTTACCATTTACCTCGCGCCTGATTTACTGTTCATGAAGACTATGTTTGATCTATATGTGGTCTCGAAGCCACTTTCCTAAGCTTTCCTCATACCCTTTGTTTTTCAATTATCTGCATTTCTACACTTTAAATAATTTCAATGGCTCTACTATTAGTATTAGGCCACAACATTCCAAACAGTCAAAACCTCTGAGAGAAGAATTTTTTCTTCATCTCCATCTGAAATTAGCAGCTGTAATTATATTCTGAAATTATGACCCTCGTTCTAGATAACCCCAGAAGGAGTTATATCCCCGCAGCATCAACAATGTCAATCTCGCACAGAATCCTTATGTTCCTGTACCGGTATACCGGTCATGTTCTTCATCATTTGTCTGATTCACCCAGGGAGGGTGCAGCAGAGATACATCAGACTCTTGTCTGAAGTGGAGGATTTATTAAATAGAGGAATTGGATAGACTAGGCTTGATTTTTTTTCTTGGAATGAAGGAGCTGAAAGGTGAATGTATACAAAATTATAAAGAGGGAAACAGGGTAGATAATCAGAATCCTTTTCCCATAGCAGGGTCATCAAATGATGGCTTGGGTTAAGATGAGAAGATGGAGTTTTAAAAGGGATCTGAGAGTAAGTTTTTCCACACAAAGTGTTGTTGATATCTGGAACTTACTGCCTTTGGAGATAGTGGAGTCAGATACAATTATATGTAAGAGGCATTTAGACAGGTAATTGAATAGTGAAGTTATAAGGATACAGACTCAGTAAAGTCAAATGGGATTGGTATAGATGGTTGCTGCCAGAGCAACAGGTCCACAGCAGATGTCATCTCCTTATCTCTTCACTCAATCCTGGAACATCTGGACAGCAAAAGTGCATACATCAGGATTCTTTTTACCGACTACAGCTCAGCGTTCAATGCTATCATCCCCTCAAAACTGATCAATAATGTTCAAAACCTTGGGCATCAATACATTCTTGTGCAATTAGATCCTCGATTTCCTCACTTGCAGACCCCAGTCAGTTTAGATTGGCAACATCTCCTTCATGATCTCCATCAGCATGGGCTTAACCCTCTGCTCTACTCACTTTACACTTATGACTGTGTGTCTAAGCACACCATATTCAAGTCTGCTGATGATACCAGTGTCGCAGGCCAAACCAAAGATGGTAATGAATCAGCATTTGGTGATAGACTGAAAATCTGGCTGAGTGGTGCCATAACAACTACTCACTCAATGTCTGCAAGACCAAGGAGCTAATTATCCTCTTCAACCACACACAAAGATAGACAAACATATATGTGCAAAAGAAGACAATCTGTACAAATTCAAAGTAATAGAAATAAACAAACAAAAGTAAGTAAATAAATAAATAAGTACTGAGAACATGAGTTGTAAAGTCCTTAAAAGTAAGCCTGTAAGTTGTGGAATCAGTTCAGAATTGAGGTGAGTGGGGTTATCCATACTGGCTCAGGAGCCTGAGGGTTTTAGGGTAATAACAATTCTAAACCTGGTAGTACAGGAACCAAGGCTCCTGTGTCTCCTTCCTGATGGAAGCAGTGAGAAGAGAGCTTAGCCTGGATGGTGGCATCCGTGATGATTGATTCTGCTTTATTGTGATAGTGCTCCTTGTAGACGTGCTCAATGGAGGGGAAGGTTTTTCTTGCAATAGACTGGGCTGCATCCACCAGTCTTCCTTGTTGCTTACTGAACAACCCAATCAACCCAATTATATGCCTAAGGAGCTATAGGTCACTTTGAACTGAGTCAAATAGTTACTGGACAGTTCAGCACTGAAATGACCCT
Source organism: Mobula hypostoma (assembly GCF_963921235.1). NCBI lineage: Eukaryota > Metazoa > Chordata > Chondrichthyes > Myliobatiformes > Myliobatidae > Mobula > Mobula hypostoma. The sequence goes on along the minus strand of NC_086097.1, from coordinate 153,248,012 downwards.
TCATTTCAACGTGTCCATGTTGATCACGATGCTTACCTATGCTAATCTATCTCATTTGCTTGCATTAGGCCCATTTCCTTCTGAACCTTCTTATCTGTGTACTTGTACAAATACATTTCAAATGTTAAAATGATTCTATTTTACCACCTCCTGTGGCAGCTTATTTCATATACCCACCACCTGCTATATGAAAAACTTGCCTCTCAGGTCTCTATAAAATGCCTTCCCTCTCACCTATAGTTCTAGACTCCCTACGGTGGGAAAAGATTCTGTCTATCTACCATAGTTGCCATTCTATAAAGATCTATAAACACCAGTGAAAACCCAGTCTAGTCCATCCAATTTCTCCATGTTCCTAAAACCCTATATCCAAGGTAACATCCAAGTGTATATCTTCTGCAGTATTTCTAATGATGCTTTATCTTTCCTTTTGTACAATAACCAGAACTGTACACAATTCTCCAAATGTGGCCAAAACAACATTTTGCATAGCTTCAAACTTTGCAATCTCATTCCATATAATTTATTATTTCAGTTCTTCTTTCTGATTGAATATCCTCACATTTTCTCATGTCATATTGTACTTGCCAGCTCCTTGCCCATTTTCACTGAATTTTCTATAAGCCTTTTCAAGTTCCTTGCATCCTTTATACAACTTACCAATCCATCTATTTTTACATACAGCAAATTTAGCTACAATCTATCTCTACCATGATGTCATCGAAGTACATTACAATAATTGAGGCCTTAGCACTGATCATTGCGTTACTAGGTAGTTATTGACTATAATCTAAATGTTACATGTTTATCTTGACTCTTCCTTGTTTTCTTTTAAATGGTAAAGCCTCTATTCAAGTCAATATCTTCTCATAAACATTGCTGATTTTTATTGTGTGCAATATCCTATTATATGGTAGTTTACTGAATAAATTTTGGAAATCCAAATACATTGCTGTTTCCTCTTTATCTACCCTATTGGTCACATTCTCAAAATATCAACAACTTTATCAAACATTATTTCCAATTCATTAAATCATGTTGATTCTATATGATTGTCTCATGATTTTCAGAAATTTTCTGCTATTACTTGTTCACATATTGGACTTATTGTCTATGACCAAAAGTCAGGGATCAAAGGACTGGCTCAAGGGGCTGTGGTTTTGAAAAGATCATCGTTTTGAGCATCAGGATGACGTAGAAGCCACTCATATTCCAGGGTATACTGACTATGACCAAGCAGCCACTGGTCAAGTGCTCTAAGGACACTCCAACTATCAAAACACTCTAAGGAAGGGCTTGCAGATTTCTGCTTGAGCCATCTTAATGAGCGTTGTTGTGACTGTGATATTGAAGTCTTTCAATGTCTGGTGATATTGAAGTCCTGATTCAGATCAACAATCGGGCCTCATTCTGGAGATACTCTCAATAATTCACATTTCTATACCCTTAAGATCAAAGTTAATATTAGGTGATTCAATATAATTTCAATAGTTTACTTCAATACTTCAGGTTGACAATGGCCCCTTTGGGATTCCTAGTGGAAGCACATTTTGATTGATAAGACATCTCTGAAGGTTCAGATGCCTTTGGGAGAAACTAATTAACACAAATATTCCAAAACCTTTTGATGACAGAGAGCCAGACGCCCAGAATGAATGTTTTCAGGGCTGCCTCTGAGTAGACAAATATGGTAAGTACACAAAAACTATTGATTACCTATACCTGTGAGCATGTTTGATATGCTAAGTGACAACATCCGTGTGGTCTGTCAGCAAGCACTCAAGTCACTATGGTGCAAATTACTAAATCATGTTGACTGGTTTGAAGCAAGCCGATTAACACAAACCTATTGTTTTAATATTTACATGCGTTTTAACTTCAATTTACTGCTTGCAATTTACAAAAAAACTGAAGACTAATTGCAAGTTTCCAGAACATATTTACATTTGCAAGGTGAACTGAAGCCTGCTTCCTGTTGAATTAATATCTGCTCTATTCACATAACTCCAGAATACTCCCTAAGAATGAGTGCAAGGTTTGTTTAAGAAAAACTGTGGCTGGGTGTCTGGAAAAAGCAAAGTCTTCACTGCAACATCCCAAGGAAACTGAATCAAATCATTGTGTTATATTGCATTGAATTATATCATTCGATATATTAAAAAAGAAAAAAAAATATATATAACCAAGATGATATAAAATAGCTAATCTTTATAAAATGACAGTAATCATCAGTTGAACATGAGGTTTCGGATATGAAGATCAGTGACGTGGAGAAGTAAAACTATTACACAATGCCTGGAGTGCAAAGTTCAAATAATGTCCCCTCAATTGGGTGAGGCAGTTAAGAAGTAACATTATTATTATTAAGCAAAAAAAAAATGTGATGAGGCTGCGAACACAGCCCAGCAGGTGCTTGCAGAACACTGTCTGTTAAGAATCTTTCACACAAAATAATGCTGGGTGACCTCAACACAATCTTCAAGGGTTCCATAGATTTTGTAATACCCAACGCATGAGTTCACCAAGAATTCCAGGGCATTGTATTTATTGAAATGAAAAATGAAGTAGCAGTGGCCCGTTCATTAAACTGGAACTGAGGTACATAAGTGGAGAGTCCAACATGATTATTTGGAAATCACATATGCCAAGACATAGTGAAAACTATTTCTTTTGCATGCCATCCACATAGATAATAGTACTTAAGGTAAAAGCAGTGACAGTAAGCAGAATATTGTTTTACTGTTGTAAAAAAATATGCAATGCAGCTAGACAATAAGATGCAAGGGCAATGGCTATGTAAATTCTGAGGCCAAAAGTTCATCATTACTGTACAAGAGATACATTTGAGTGTTTTATAACAGTGGGATAGAAGCTGTTGTTGAGCTTGGTGGCCCAGGTTTTCAAGGTCTTATATCTTCTACCTAATGGCCAGGGTGTGGAAGGGTGAGAGAGGAAAGAATGTACAAAGATTGGGAGCAGTCTTTAATTATGTTGGTTGCTTTCCCAATATAGCAGGAAGTATAGACAGAGTGCATGGATTAAAGGATGGTTTTCATGATGGATTGAGCTGTGTCCAAAACTCTCAGCAGTTTGTTGCAGTCTTGGGCAGAGTTGTTGGCATACTAAGCTGTGACACATCTGTATAGAATGCTTTCAATGGTGCAGAGGGAAAAATAATGAAGTCAAAGTCAAATTTATTGTCATATACGTAAATGCAAAGAAAAAATTACTTGTAGCAGCATCACCAACATATAGCATTCTACTGTATAAGCACCATTCCCAAGAAAAACATAAATGAATCAGAGGTTATATGTAAGTTTTACAGGAAAAAAAACATTAGAACAATAAAAGTCAATTTCAGTGCAAAGTGATCAAAGTGGTTGTAGTGTTGCTAAATTATCATGGTACTGAAGGTTTTGCTGTTTGGTTCAAGCACCAAATGATTGAAGGAAGTAGCCGTTATTGAACCTGGAGGTGTGGGACTTAAGATTTCTGTACCTCCTGCAAAATGGTAGTTGCAATATGATAGTGAAGATTGTACCACTCACACCCGTCACAACATCAATGGCACAGCAGTGGAAACTGCAAGCACTTTCAAACTCCTTTTTTATATATACAAAATATCTTTATTACAAATTCAGTGTTATATATACAAAACAGTGACTGACGCAATTACTTCACTATAAATAGGCAATACATATTAAACTAAAATGTTTCCATCTCTGTCAATGATGGCAACTACCCCCCACAGAGCCCAACGGTCTCAGAACACCTCTAAGGTCGCCGTGGACTGTGCGTGTTCCTTCTCAATATTTACCTGGGCAGGAATATACTCCCTAAACATTGCCAGGCAGTCTACCCAAGCAGATCCTCCCGCGACCCGTTTCCAAGACCCACGGATGGCTGTTTTCGCCAGCCCCAGGAGCACGTTGACAAGGACATCCTTCAAACTCCTGGTAGTGCACATCTTGCATAATCTCTCATGGTCACAGAACACATTCTACACAATCAGGAAAGCCTACCAATGTCTTTAATTTCTGAAGAGGTTGAAGAGCTGAATTAGATCATTAGATCATAAGACCATAATACATAGGAGCAGAATTAGGCCTTTTGGCCCATCGAGTCTGCTCTGCCATTCCATCATGGCTGATTTATTATCCCTCTCAACCCCATTCTCCTGTTTTTCTCCGTAACCATTGATTTGTCCCATTCAGAGCCACCTTATGTACAGACACTCCTATGCCTAGCATCTCTTTATGGACGTACAATCAATGCTATCTTATGCATTTATATTTTTTGTGTTTTTTATTATTGTGTTATTTATCTTATTGTGTTTTTTATGCTGCATCAGATCCAGAGTAACAATTATTTTGTTCTCCTTGTGTACTGAAACTGATATTAAACAATCTTGAATCTTGAGATATTTGATAATGGATGTTGACTCGTGAGACAGTCCCCTCCACTAGGATACAAGACAGAACAAAGTCAAGAAGATGGTGATTGTTATAAAGAATAACTATTCCCATTGAATACATGGCCTCCAGCTGAATGCCAAATACATTGTTTGTAGTTATTAATTAAACATTATTAAAAGTGTTAAAATTTATGCAAACCATGTACTTCCCTAAAGGTGACATTTACAAGGTCCAGAGCAAGTAAAACAATGTGTTCAGTTATAGAGTTAATTATATTGCAACAATTCTGGAGCAGGACGTCAAATCAAATGTGTCTGAGATCCACATGAGGAGGTGCTTTATTATAGTCACTAATGCCTGAAGTAAACACTTCAGCAATGTTAAGTACAGCTTGTAGTAAAGAGTTTTGCCCACAGGTTGAGATTGAGTAAACTTATAACTGGTTACATTTATGACTGTTCATATAGATCGCTGTAAATATTTAGTTAATTTTACAATTTGTTGAAGGTAATTAGTTACTTGACTGTATGGTGTTTATTTTCTGCTTGGAAGGGAAGTTGTATATGTAAGTGAATGTATACCTACAGCAGCAGAAGATCATGAGCAAACACTCAGTGGCAACTTTATTAGGTATAGGAAATACGTAATAAAGGGGGCCCTGAGTGTATAATGGGGTGACGTGGCAGTATCTTTTTGCAGGAGAGAGCTGCTGATCGGGAGGCTTTAACTTAGTGGGTCTGATCTCGGAGGCCAGTGAATGCAGTGTAGCAGGATCTCATGCTGAAAAGTGGTCTGCTGGTGAACACAAAGGTTGCTGAAGATTGCAAGGGGAATCAATGATCATAAGTGGCTATCAGTGGCAGTCATCAAGAAAAGTAGCATGCTTTGCTAAAACTGCACATCATGTCAATTTCAAATGGAATTGATTCTTGCACTGAATTCAATTTCATTTAAAGCATTGTTGATAGCATAGTGATCTGAGGTTTTCAGGTCTGACCGGGATCATTTCATGAAGTTGTTCATTACCTTAGTACTCTTCATTTCCATGTTAATTGGTACAGCTTGCCTATACATTGCTTTCCTGATGCTTTGTTAATCAGAGAAAAGCTTTCTTTAGATAGTATTCAAATGCCCCAGTACATCAATTTTAAGTCCTAATATTGTGTCTGCCTGACTAATGGTAAATGAATGGTCAAGTTAAAGCAACATGAGGGTATTACCACCTCATTCTCCACACACATTTTTTTGTTTATTTTCATTTCAACCATCCACTCCTGTGAAAAAATGTTCTTCATAAACAATTCTGGAGTATTGAAAAACGTTTAGCAGGCCAAGCAGTTCCCCACTTCAAAGATTTCCAGCTGCATTCCCCACTTCCTGGATCAGATCACTTTTTCCCCCCTTTTAAGTCGGTATGGTGATTTCCTGCTATTGTATCCCTTTTCCAGTCAGTACTTCCCAACATCCATCCAGAATTCACACTGAGCAAGGATTTCAAAATCTGGATAACTCAAGATGAAATCATTGCCCTCCTTCCTATAGATTTGTGCCTTACTTCCTATGTAAATCGGTTGTTTCTTAATAGGTGCAATAGTTTCCTCATCGTCATTTCTTTTCAGTATAACTTCCTTGCTCTAATAACATCTGTCATAAAGATATGTCTAACCACATTCTTACTTTAAATTAGCCACACCTCATCATTAGGTTTTGATGTGTCCTGTCAAACATGCTGATGCTTTCTATGTGAACCCTCCTGCCCTCTGTTTTAATTAACATACATTTAATCTTGCATCTATTGTCCCTCATGTATAACCTCTAGAATGTTAAAGGCTATCTGCTCCTATCTAATTTATCAAAGCCTTCATAACTTAAAATATCTTTTGCTATTCTTGCTCAAAAAGAGCGATGTCCTAATGAAAGTAAGACAAAATTCTTCATTACCTTTAATCATATTTATGTATTCTCCAACCAGGCAACATTCCCAAGAGTCTGCATTACATTATCTTCGACTACAAAAAAATCCTAATTCCTTTTAGCATTCACTCCCACAGGGAAATAATCTCAGTGGATTGATTCTAATCTTATGGTCAGCGCACTCAAGTCTCAGTAATAGTAACAAGAGGGAGGAATGAACCAAAAAGTGCAAGATGGAAAATATTACAGTATTTATATTCCAATTGGAAGTAGGCTGAACTGCAAGGAAGTGCAGAGGGATTTATTGATACAGGTTCAGAAAACATTAAAGGTACCACCTATAGTGAAGAGACTGCACAAGCAAAGCTAATAGAATTCTAGGTTTTATCTCAGAAGGGGTAGAATATTAAAGCAAAGAGAAAGTAATGAGCCTGGATAAAAGCTGAATATATGTGCAGTACCAAACTCAAGCCTAATAAATGGATATCAAGATCTCTGAGAAGCTACAACTCAATTTCATAGGAATATTCCTCTATATGAAGCTTAATAACTTTAATCCCCTATGTGTTTTTATTTCTCACCAGGAACCTCAGCACTTTTCCATTGTGTATTCCTGTTCACGTTTTTCCTTCCAACAAGAACACTTAATTGCATCTAATCTCTGATTTCAACTCTATCAGAAAACTATAGTATCTCCTTCCATGCCCTGTTTCTTTGTTATTTCCATTTCTTTGAACTTAATCATCACCTCTGTTCTGATGAAAGTTGATAGATTTGAAATGTTAAATCAATTTCTCTCTCTATGGATGCAATATGGCTTTTGAGTACATTTTCTATTTTATTGCTCTTCTTAGTGTTCCGTTTTCTTTTATACCACATGCTAATTTTTTAGTAATAAATTACTATTTCCTTCTGAACCAACATGTACAATAACAAATGCCATCACTGCATTTCCATAAACTGTAAAATTAACCTTTCTGAACAACATTATTAAAAACTTTATTGAATTTATCATGACTAATACTTCCATAATTCAAAGCTGATTGCTAAATACACCTTTAAATAGCAGCTAAGTTTAAGGGCTGGAGGTTAATTTTGGTTGCAAATGCCATAGATGTGTAGTTGGGTGGATGGAGATCCAGTATGCACGAGAAACCTCAAAGAGAATGTAATGTGTCTTTAACTGACCACTTAATATGTTCCCAGGTTATCCAACTAATAGATATAAGCAGTAAAGACAATAAGACATGAAGCAATTCATGCTCAAGTATTTATATGCTTTCTCCGGATTGAACAATCTTGAAGTTAGAAGCCAAAGGAAATGAAATGCAAGATCAGAGGTCAAAACAGCTAAATTTCCTCCTCAGCTCTATGTCTCCAAGCTAAAGTGCTGGGGTCTGTAAGGACATGGATAGATTTATGAAAGTCCATTGACAGGAGGGAGAAACAGCTTGCAACACTAAAGTGATGTAATAGGACTTAGTGATTTGATGCTCTACTGCGGATGCAATTTAAGAAGTGCTCAAATGCCAAAATATGGCAGAAAATTGATGATATGTTTATATTATCTATACATTGTTTCCATCTCCTCATTCTATATCTTGAAACCTTCATTTTTACAGTGGTCCTTGTACCAATGCCCCTGGGAGGCACACCCATCCATCTTGGTCTAACCTTCACCAGATGCCTCTCCTCCTTCTGCCTTTCACCACCAATGCCTATCCCCACCTAGAAATGTATACAAAGAGCACTACCACATCAAGGATCCATTATCAAGGACACCCACCATCCAGGCCATGCTCTCTTCTCAATGATACCATAGGGAAGGAGGTATAGGAGCCACATCACCAGATTCAGGAACCATCAATCATCAGCCTCCTGAACCATCATGGATAACTTCACTCACCTCAACTCTGAACTGATTCCACAACCAATGGATTAACACTTTGAAGGTCTCTACAAAGTATGTGGAGTCTTTCTTACTCTCTTTTTCTTTTTTTGTATTTGCACAAATTGTCTTTGTTTGCACAGTGGTTGTTTGCCAATCTTTGCGTACAGTTTTTCATTGACTCTATACTATTCGTTTGCTCTACTGGGAATATATGCAAGAAAATGAATCTCACAGTAGTATATGGTGACATATACGTACGTATTTACTTTGATAATAAATTTACTTTGAATTTGAACTTTGAACATAGTTAAATTATAGAGCTTTGAGCTTTTGCATCTGATTAAAAAATCTGAATTTCAAGAAAATATACCAAAACAATTCAAAATTGAACTTGAAAATGAAAACTAGGTGAGACACCGAATGGATGGTTAATTCAATGTTTCCCCATCATTAAAGGTTAAAGTCACCATATAACAATCAGAGTCCTGCTGAATTCTCTTGTTAGAGCTTTGTTCATTGTGTGATTGTTCATACATCAGAGGGAACTCATTCTAACAACAAGCTAATTTTAATTTTAAAAAACTAGTAGGATTATATTATTGGTTTATAAAATCAATGGTATTGATGTTCACTTAATTCTGGCAGTTCCTGTTGTGTGTCTATTTTGTGCCTGTTCTGTGTTTCTTTGAGTATCTAAAAAGTCCAGTCATATTTCTTCTTTCCTGGGGCCTTTATGAACATCTCTCCCTAAGAACGGTTCCTCTGAAAATTCAGCAACATCACCTGTCCTTCACTGGAACTAAAATTTGGTTATTGGCCTGAAAATGTATCGCTAGTCCCAGTTTGGGAAGGGGAATATCTGTCTAGGTAGCTGGGACAAAGAGAAATAAAAATTAGTTCTTAGGAAAATGTCTAGTGCACTCCACCCTTTAAAAGATACTATATAATATTCCAGTACATAGGTCAATGCAGCACAGGAATAGCAGATGGGATTAGTTGGAATTGAAATCATGGTCAGCACAAACATTGTGTGTTGACCATGATGCCAATCCACACGAATCCAACCTGCTTCCCAATGTCTGTCTAAATACTTCATAAGCATTGCTATCATATCTGCTTCCAGCTTTCCCTCTGGCAATATGATGTAGGCACCTTTCACTCTATGTGTAAAAGACTTGCCTCATTAGTCACCTTTTGAAGTTTCTTGCTGCTACCTTTAATCTATGCCCTGAAGTATCTGCATTCCAGGAACAGGACTATCTACCATATCTATGCTTCTTGAAATTCTATATGCTCCTATCCAGCTACCTCTCACCCTTCAATGTTCCAGAGAAAGCTGTCCAAGTTTGTCCGACCTCTCCTTATAGCTAATTTTGCTTGCATATAAATGTGCGGAGATTGACACTAGATCCCCGGTGAGATAGCACTGCAAGACTCAACATTTTTAAATGAAAATACCTTCTTCATTGAGGCTTTGGGCCCAGATCCAGGACAGCACATTGGTGCAAGTAATAGAGCTGCTGCCTCACAGAGTCGTAGATGTGGGTTCAATACTGATATTGAATGCACTCTGCATCGAGTTTGAACTTTCTGCGATGGTGTGGATTTCTTCCAGATGGAAATTAAGTTTTCCTTCCACATCCCAAAGGTGTGTGAGTTGGTTCGGTATTTGGCCACTGTAAATTGGCCCTAGTGTATAGGTGTGTTGTAGAATGTAGGGAGAGTTAATGTGCCTTGATGAGAGAATAAGGTAGAATTAATGTATGATTAACATTGTGGACCAAACGGCCTGTGAGTGTGTTGTATGTCTCTAACTCTATGAGCTTTCCTATCACATGGAAGAAGACGAGATGCAGGAACTGGATGTAATGGGAATACCATCATTTGTATCAAACCTTTCTCCTGTCGTTGGTGGCAAGTATCCAATGAAGGGAAGATGGATGCTTCAGCTTGCGACGTGATGTTCAAGAACACTTTAAACTAAAATAATGATGGAAACCAAATACAAATCTATTCACTTGCATTCAAGCATCTAGGGCAGAGGTTCCCAACCTTTTTATGCCTTGTAGCAGTATCATTAGACAAGGGTTCTGTGGATCCTAGATTGGAACCCCTGATCTAGGTGTTCTTGAACAACAGTCGTCTCACCAAGAAGCTCATCAAGAAAGATAAAGTGATGGATGATCTTCTGTTCATTCCCTTATACTGGCATTAACTAGATAAAAGTCACAAATCATTTGTCTACTTCTTACTAAAGGTAATGGAACATGTTGAAATTGTGCTATTTCACACATTAACACATTCTTGTTGAAGATATTCAGGGGACATTATTTATACCAATTTGAAGCTTATTTCTAACTTATCCTCAGCTACAGGGAGAATCATTGATCATTTTGCCATACAGCATTGTTAAACTGAAAGGTTATTAATTTTCACTAAATTAGTTTAGATTCTCTGCTGGGTGATCACTTAGATGTAGACTTACTGTGGGTGTGATATCTGCTATTAGTTCATAGCTGGTCTGCCTGATCTTCAGAACTCTTTAATCACTATTTGATTAGGCAATTAAAGTGCTTTTTCCATGTGGGTGGTTACTAGCAATTCAGCATGCTTAAGTGTAGGGTAACCAGTTTACCGTACAAAAATTGTACCCAGTCACCAAAGGCATTGGCAGCATCCTCAGAGCTTTCCTTTCAGTGAAAATCAGGAAGTGTAAGCTTCATACAGTATTTAACAGATTACTAATTCCTTTTCTGACAGAGATAATCAAATTCAAAGTTCAAAGTATATTTGTTATCAAAGCATGTATAAATTATTCAACTTGGAGATTCATCTGTTTACAGGCAGCCACAAAACAAGAAACCCAAACAATAAAAGCAAGCAACAGCACTCAGAATAAAAGTAGACATCAAGCCCGGGGCAGCCGGAGCAGACTTACAGCTTCAGCCTCAGTTCAGCACACAGCAGAGCAAGTTGTCGCGCAACTTGCAGGCATGAGGCTCGGAGTAGCTGAAGCAGGCAGACAGCCTCAGCCTCAGTGCCGCGGAGAGCAGAGTAAATGTAACTGACCAGCGAGCAGAACCGGCCCAACACTTGCCTCCAGTCCCAACACCCTGCCTTTTCAATCCATCCAGCCTGACATTTAAATTGTCAAACACTGGGTCGTTCCTCACACTTTGATGTGCTCTGGCCCTGAACGTCACGTTCTGGCCTGTACCTGATCTTTCCAAATTGGTCCTGCATTTAGTTCAATCAGATCTCACTCTTGGTTTAGATGGACTGGCTCCAAAGCTCCTCCACTCTGACCTTTCTTCGAATCACACACCCTGACTGTGTCTTGAAAACATCTCAACCCCACTTTGATCACTTCTCATTTAGTTTAATGGAAACTTCTGCTTGCAAACTTTGATGAGATGTCTTTGATTTGCAATGCTAACTGTATTTGAACTTTCCATTGACACTGCCTGATCTACTGAGTATTACAAAGATTTTCTCTTTCCATTTCAGATTTGCAGCATCTGCAATTTTTTGATTGATAAAACTTTACCTAGTAATGAGGAAAAGAGTAGCATAAAGAGAACAGCTGCTGCCTCACAGATCCAATGATCTGAAACATAATGGAAACATAGAAAACCGACAGCACAATACAGGCCCTTCGGCCCACAAAGTTGTGCCGAACATGTCCCTACTTTAGAAATTACTAGGGTTACCCATAGCCCTCTATTTTTCTAAGCTCCATGTACCTATCCAAAAGTCTCTTAAAAGACCCTATCATACCCGCCTCCACCACTGTTGCCAGCAGCCCATTCCACGCACTCACCACTCTCTGAGTAAAAAACTTACCCCTGACATCTCCTCTGTACCTACTCCCCAGCACCTTAAACCTGTGTCCTCTTGTGGCAACAATTTCAGCCCTGGGAAAAAGCTTCTGACTATCCACACGATCAAAGCCTCTCATCATCTTATACACATCTATCAGGTCACCTCTCATCCTCCATCGCTCCAAGGAGAAAAGGCCGAGTTCACTCAACCTGCTTTCATAAGGCATGCTCCCCAATCCAGGCAACATCCTTGTAAATCTCCTCTTTCTATGGCTTCCACATCCTTCCTGTAGTGAAGAGACCAGAACTGAGCACAGCAATCCAAGTGAGGTCTAACCAGGGTCCTATATAGCTGCAACATTACCTCTCGGCTCCTAAATTCAATTCCATGATTAATGAATGCCTTCTTAACCACAGAGTCAACCTGAGTCTGGGTTCAATCATAACCTCCAGTACTGTCTCTGTGGACTTTGCATGTTTTTCCCATGACTACTTGGATTTCTTTCAGTTTCTCTGGTTTCTTCTTCATGTCAGATATGTAAAAGTTGGAAAGTAAATAGTCCCTAGCGTACAGCAGTGTAAGTATGATAGAAACTGATGGGAATACATGCAGAATAAGAAAGAGGATTTTGCATGATTCATATAAAATAATGGTCAGAGTGAACTTGGTGGAACTCAGGACCTGTTTTCATTCTGTATGACTGTATTTCAGGATCCTCAACTGCCTTGCGGGTCCTTAAAACCCGCCTGCACCTCCAGAGTCAGATAACTTGGATCCAAAGAGATGAGATGAACTGAGCATGTGTTCAACCTTTAGAACCTTACAACTCACCTGCCAATGCTATATTCAAGTTTGCTGACAACACTACTGTCATATGCCAAACCAAAGGTGGTGATGAATCAGCATCTAGGAGGGAGATTGAAAATCTGGCTGAGTGGTGCCACAATAACAACCTCTTATTCAAGGTCAGCAAGACCGGGAACTGATTATTGACTTCAGGGGGAAGAAACCAGAGGTCCATGAGCAGAGCTCATTGGAGGATCAGAGGTGCAGAGAGTCAGCAACTGTAAATTCTTCGTTGTTATTATTTCAGAGACCTATCCTGGACCCAGCATGTAAGAGCATTTACAAAGAAAGCATGGTTGTGCCCCTAATTCCTTAGGAGTTTGCAAAGATTCTGCATGACATCTATAATTTTGACAAACTCCTATAAATGTGTGGTGGAGAGTATATTGACTGGCTATAACATGGTCTGGTATGGAAACACTAATACCCTTGAATGGAAAATCCTACAAAAAGTAATGGGTACAGCCCAGTCCATAACAAGTAAAGCTGTCCCCACCATTGAGCATACTTACACAAAACCTTGCCACAGGAAAGCAACATCCATCATCAGGGACCCCTACCACCCAGGACACGCACTCTTCTCACTGCAGCCATCAGGAAGGAGGTACAGGTGCCTCAGGACTTACACCAGCAGGTTCAGGAATTGTTATTACCCCTCAGCTAACAGGCTCTTGAACAAAAGGGATAACTTCCCTTGCCTCACCATTGAAATGATTCCACAACCAATGGACTCACTTTCAAGGACTCTTCATCTCATGTTCTCGATATTCATAGAAACATAGAAACATAGAAAATAGGTGCAGGAGTAGGCTATTTGGCCCTTCGAGCCTGCACAGCCATTTATTATGATCATGGCTGATCATCCAACTCAGAACCCCACCCCAGCCTTCCCTCCATACCCCCTGACCCCCGTAGCCACAAGGGCCATATCTAACTCCCTCTTAAATATAGCCAATGAACTGGCCTCAACAGTTTCCTGTGGCAGAGAATTCCACAGATTTACCACTCTCTGTGTGAAGAAGTTTTTCCTAATCTCGGTCCTAAAAGGCTTCCCCTCTATCCTCAAACTGTGACCCCTCGTTCTGGACTTCCCCAACATCGGGAACAATCTTCCTGCATCTAGCCTGTCCAATCCCTTTAGGATCTTATACGTTTCAATCAGATCCCCCCTCAATCTTCTAAATTCCAACGAGTACAAGCCCAATTCATCCAGTCTTTCTTCATATGAAAGTCCCGCCATCCCAGGAATCAATCTGGTGAACCTTCTTTGTACTCCCTCTATGGCAAAGATGTCTTTCCTCAGATTAGGGGACCAAAACTGCACACAATACTCCAGGTGTGGTCTCACCAAGGCCTTGTACACCTGCAGTAGTACCTCCCTGCTCCTGTACTCGAATCCTCTCGCTATAAATGCCAGCATACCATTCGCCTTTTTCACCGCCTGCTGTACCTGCATGCCCACTTTCAATGACTGGTGTATAATGACACCCAGGTCTCGTTGCACCTCCCCTTTTCCTAATCGGCCACCATTCAGATAATAATCTGTTTTCCTATTTTTGCCACCAAAGTGGATAACTTCACATTTATCCACATTAAATTGCATCTGCCATGAATTTGCCCACTCACCCAACCTATCCAAGTCACCCTGCATCCTCTTAGCATCCTCCTCACTGCTAACACTGCCACCCAGCTTCGTGTCATCCGCAAACTTGGAGATGCTGCATTTAATTCCCTCATCCAAGTCATTAATATATATTGTAAACAACTGGGGTCCCAGCACTGAGCCTTGCGGTACCCCACTAGTCACCGCCTGCCATTCTGAAAAGGTCCCGTTTATTCCCACTCTTTGCTTCCTGTCTGCTAACCAATTCTCCACCCACACCAATACCTTACCCCCAATACCGTGTGCTTTAAGTTTGCACACTAATCTCCTGTGTGGGACCTTGTCAAAAGCCTTTTGAAAATCCAAATATACCACATCCACTGGTTCTCCCCTATCCACTCTACTAGTTACATCCTCAAAAAATTCTATGAGATTCGTCAGACATGATTTTCCTTTCACAAATCCATGCTGACTTTGTCCGATCATTTCACCGCTTTCCAAATGTGCTGTTATCACATCCTTGATAACTGACTCCAGCAGTTTCCCCACCATCGACATTAGGCTAACCGGTCTATAATTCCCCGGTTTCTCTCTCCCTCCTTTTTTAAAAAGTGGGGTTACATTAGCCACCCTCCATCCTCAGGAACTAGTCCAGAATCTAACGAGTTTTGAAAAATTATCACTAATGCATCCACTATTTCTTGGGCTACTTCTTTAAGCACTCTAGGATCTTCATTACTTATTTGTTTATTATTCCTCTCTTTTTGTATTTGCACAGTTTGTTGTCTTTTGCACACTGGTTGAATGCCCAAGTCGGTGCGGTCTTTCATTAATTCTATTATGCTTATTATTCTATAATAGATTTATTGGGTATACCTAGGAGAAAATGACATGTGTACTTCAGTGTTAACTTTACTTTGAACTTTGAATGATGCTGCTATGATCCAAGAATGAATGCTAAATTTTTGTTATCCCACTGCATTCTGTGAGCATGAGCCTTAGCTTAGCAATTCTGCTTTCTTCTCTAAAGATCTTAATGACCCTTACCCCTCAGTTGCCTCCTCATTCTCTTCTTGGCTTCCTATTTTTAACTCCAAGTCTGTATTGGGTCCCAATTACCTAGTCCCCAGAAACAAAAATAGTGAGTCAATTTAATGTAAGTTATTTATCTGGAATTCGCTACTGCAGGTATTAACATAATGCCATTGAGCAGTAGATGGTTAGGATGGAATATTTGATGTAAAAGAGATGGTGGTGCAGGTACTGCAGCTGAATCACAGCTCTATCAACCCAGGCTTGTTAACAATGTCCACTGGAGTTTCCTTCAAGTGCCCTGGTTTCTCCTTTGATCCCTGCTATTCTCAGGTGAATTGTTTCATGTCAAATGATCCCTTGTGCAGTTGGATGGTAGAATTGCCCATGATGTTAATGATAGGCTGTAAGAGAATAAATTACAGTAAACTGAGTAGGGGAATGGGATTGATCAGACTGCAATGAAAGCAGACATTAATTTGATGGCCCAAAAAACCTCGTTCTGAACGACAGGGACATGTAACACCTTGATCACATGCACAAAACTCAGATGTACAAATGCATTGAAATCTACTTCCAAAATTCAGTTCCGTTGACTTAAATGAAAGCAAGTCTCAGAATCCAAAGTGGCTGTAAGAAGCCATTAGAATATGGCACATTTAAGCAAGAGACCGTGTATGAATCATGTAACACTCAAATGGCATCAATGACACTGTCTGGCATTTAACATTGTGGGATTTCATAAACTGGTGCCAATCTTAGTAGCAGCAGTTTCTTTAAAAGACTTGCATAATCATCAGTTGATTGAATCTTGCAGGCTGTCATCTTGAAACCCTGTTTAGTAAGAAGCTGCTTTGCCACTCAACCTACCACAAGTGACAGCTGCATTCGTGTGAGCAAAACATGGTTTAGTTTCATGTGCCCTAGGCTGATCTCCTCAAGATATGGATGCAGGGTAGGCAATGGCATTGAGGGGTCCTTTCAAAACAAACTGAAGTGCAACTTAAAAACTCAAAATAGCTGATTCTAAGGAAAAGAAAACATGACCATCTTCTCTTCAGTTCTGCAGAAATCCTTGACTTCTGTTCCTATGTCGTATGGTCTCAAGGTCAGCAGTGTTTTTTTCTATCCGTTTGCCTGGAGAATGAGTGGTTTACATTTCACAGCAAGATACAGCTTCAGGTACAAGGTATCATAAGTACCTACTAACTTCAGAAGTTGATACAATCTGAAGTCAGTGATAAAGTCATCTATTCTGTAGAGATGCATTGGCTCTCTGTACAATAGATTTAGATTCATTTATTTCTCACATGTACATTGAAACATATGGTGAATTGCATCGTTAGTGTTAACCAGTCAACACAGCCTCAGGATATGCTGGGCTGGGGGAAGTATGCAAGCTACACCACACATTCCAGTGTCAACATAGCATGGCCACAATGCTCGGTAGAACAACACAGAACACAGTAAGCAACAAAACAACAACAACAAGACAAAACTCGTTCCTCCCTCCCTCCCATCCACTCAGTTAGAGTATTCCAACCCCAGGTCGGGCCATCTCCAGTCTCTGACCTAGTGTGATGGAACGGGGCGGGGGAGGTGGTGGGAGATCTAGTCCCCATCCTAGCTGCTCTGCTAGCCCAATATCCTACCGCAGATGTACTTCGTCACATGTCTGTCTTGCTGGACTTCAAGCGTGGAGTGAAGTTCAACACTCCTGTTGTACCATTAACAGCTCTTCAACCCTATTCCTTAACCTTAAGTTAAACCTTAACTCACCTCTCTGTCCCCATAACCATCCCTAAAAATCTTTTTATAAAAGCCAAGTCTGAGACACAACCTTGACAGAGACTGCCGCTCAGCACCATCTTGGCTGGAAACACAAGAGAGTGCAGATGCAGGAATCTGAAACAAAAAAAAAAGTGCTGGAAGAACTCAATGGGTCAGGCAGCATCTGTGGAGGGAAATGAACAGTCATATTTTCAGGTAGATGTCCCTCATACATGTGACAATAATAAACCAATTTACAAATCTCTTACTAGCTGTTCTTTCAGTTAGTTCTGACGAAGGGTCTCGACCCGAAACGTCGACTGTACCTCTTCCTAGAGATGCTGCCTGGCTTGCTGCGTTCACCAGCAAATTTTAGGTGTGTTGCTTGAAATTCCAGCATCTGCAGATTTCCTCATGTTTACAAATTAACTAACTGTTTTAAAATGTCCTGACTGTATTTAAATTCAGTAAGACGGGCTTTTGAAAGTACAAGTTCATAGAGACTCATCAAAATGGTGCTAGGGTCAGGGTCTAGTTGCTTGGTTCCACATGACCTGCTCCATTTGTAACAGACATCAATTACTGGGAGAGAAATGGCCACTAAAGATGATTATGGATGCAGGCCTCATGGAAGGGGAGAGGAAGGGGGGTTGTGGTAGGTAGGGGATGAAGGAGAGGCAAGTACAGGTGTTGTGATGGAAAAACAAATACTTCTTCTTTTCCAAACATTTTCTCACCAGACATACTCGGAACCACTCCTGTAGGAAACTGGACTTGGCTGGAAGAAGAGATTTAAGCATGAGATGGAGAGTGAAGATTGGGATTAGCATGAGATCAACAGTGAGGGATGGGACTGGGATGGAAGGGATGGAGGAAAGAGTTGGCAGTGAGAGGCAAAAACAGAGTACCAGGAAGTGAGTGTGGCTCTAGAATAACTCAGGAAATGGAAAAATGAAGAATGGTTAAGAACCTGACTGAAATATACAAGATCCTAAATGGACAGAAGTCAAGATGTTTTTACTTATGGGAGCATATTGAACAGGGGAAATAGTTACAAGATTACAGCATCATCAGTTAAAACTCAGATGTGCTGGAATCTCTGGAACTTACTGCTCTGAAGGGTTGTGAAGGCTAGGAGAATCATTGAAGTTATCTAAAACTGAGAGAAATAAAGTTTTGAAACATTGGGAAATTGAAGCCTGAAGGGAGCTGGCGTGGAAGAAGGGAAGAGACCTAGACCAGATCAACCATTATATGTGGAGCAGGATTAAGACCACAAGACCATAAGATACAGGAGCAGAATTAGGCTATTTGATCCATCGTCTGCTTCACCATTTCATAATGGCTGATCCAATTTTCCTCTCAGCCCCAATCTCCTGCCTTCCCCCATATCCCTTCATTTCCTGACCAATCAAGACTCTATCAACTTCTGCCTTAAATATACATAAAAACTTGGCCTACTCAGCTGCCCGTGGCAAAGAATTCCACAGATCCATCACTCTCTGGCTAAAGGAATTCCTCATTTCCATACTAAAATGATGTCCCTCTATTCTGAGGCTGTGTCCTCTGCTCCTAGACTTTCCCACCATAGGAAAGGTCCTCTCCACATCCACTCTATCAAGGCCATTTACCATTCAACACACATCAAAGTTGCTGGTGAACACAGCAGGCCAGGCAGCATCTCCAGGAAGAGGTACAGTCGATGTTTCGGGCCGAGACCCTTCATCAGGACTAACTGAAAGAAGAGCTAGTAAGAGATTTGAAAGTGGGAGGGGGAGGGGGAGATCCAAAATGACAGGAGAAGACAGGAGGGGGAGGGATGGAGCCAAGAGCTGGACAGGTGATTGGCAAAAGGGATATGAGAGGATCATGGGACAGGAGGCCCAGGGAGAAGGAAAAGGGGGAGGGGGAGAAATCCAGAGGATGGGCAAGGGGTATAGTGAGAGCGACAGAGGGAGAAAAAGGAGAGAGAGAAAAAGAATGTGTGTATATAAATAAATAACGGATGGGATACGAAGGGGAGGTGGGGCATTAGCGGAAGTTTGAGAAGTCAATGTTCATGCCATCAGGTTGGAGGCTATCCAGACGGAATATAAGGTGTTGTTCCTCCACTCCCTCCTGAGTGTGGCTTCATCTTTACAGTAGAGGAGGCCGTGGATAGACATAGCAGAATGGGAATGGAACGTGGAATTAAAAACGTGTGGCCACTGGGAGATCCTGCTTTCTCTGGCGGACAGAGCGTAGGTGTTCAGTGAAATGACCTCCCAACCTGCATCGGGTCTCGCCAATATATAAAAGGCCACGTCGGGAGCACCGGACGCAGTATATCACCCCAGCCGACTCACAGATGAAATGTCGCCTCACCTGGAAGGACTGTCTGGGGCCCTGAATGGTGGTAAGGGAGGAAGTGTAAGGGCATGTGTAGCACTTGTTCTGCTTACAAGGATAAGTGCCAGCAGGGAGATCGGTGGGGAGGGATGGGGGGGACGAACGGAGAAGGGAGTTGCGTAGGGAGCGATCCTTGCTGAAAAGGGAAAGATGTGCTTAGTGGTGGGATCCCGTTGGAGGTGGCAGAAGTTACAGAGAATAATATGTTGGACCTGGAGGCTGGTGGGGTGGTGGGTGAGGACAAGGGGAATCCTATTCCTAGTGGGGTGGCGGGAGGATGGAGTGAGAGCAGATGCGCATGAAATGGGGGAGATGCATTTGAAAGCAGAGTTCATGAAATGAGGGAGATGTGTCTGCGAAGCCTTTACCATTCAATAGGTTTCATTTAGGTCATCCCTCATTCTTTGGAATTCTAGTGAATACAAGCCCAGAGCCATCAAACACACTCCATCTTCATGAACCTCCTTTGAACCCTCTCTAGTTTCAGCACATCCTTCTAAGATAAGTGGCCCAAAACTGCTCCCAATACTCCAAGCGAGGCTTTACCAGTGCTTTATAATGTCGCAACATTGCATCCTTGTTTTTATTTTCTAGGCTGCTTGAAATGAATGCTAACATTGTATTTGCCTTCCTCACCACAGACTCAACCTGCAAATTAACCTTTTGGGAATCCTGCACATGGATTTCCAAGTCCCTTTGTGTCTCAGTTTTTTTTTGGTGTTTTCTCTCCATTTAGAAAATAGTTCTACTTTCATTACTTCTGCCAAAGTGCATGACAATACACTTCCCAACACTATAGTCCATTGCCACTTCTTTGCCCATTCTCCTAATTTGTCTGTCCTTTTGTAGCCTCACTACTTCCTCAAACTACCTGCCCCTCTACCCATCTTCATATTATCTGCAAACTTTGCAACAAAGCCATCAATTCCATCTTCCAAATCATTGGCATATAACATGAAAGAATCAGTCTGAACACAGACTACCAAGGAACACCACTAGTCACTGGCAACCAACCTCAAAAGGCTCCCTTTCTTCCCACTCTTTGCCTTCAGCCAATCAGCCACTGCTTTATCCATACTAGAATCTTTAATTAAGTGGTTTTCTATATCTGCTCCTATTTTGTTACATTCTTAAGGAGAAAGTGAAGGGTGTAAAGATAAAGACTGGTGATCAATACAAGAAATAGAGAGGATAATTTCCCTTTTCTCGCTCTCTGGTACTCTGATGCTTCTAAATCTTATGTCCTATTGTCAGGATATCTTAAATTTAACCCATCGTTATGCTGTCAACTTACATTAGCAATGCTGATTTCCAGAGATACATTAATGCATGATAAATAGGCAGGTCCAAATCTTGTACTATGAAATGAATTAGCAAACTATTGAGAATTAATAAAAATAACTTTCGAAACCATGAAGTATAAATCAAATGTTCTGTAATCAGCTGAGATCTGCTGCACTGATTTCCTGCTTCTGCTTACTTTTCGCCTAAATGTTCCTGATTTGTAGCATATAGATTTACTGACACACAATACACCTTTTAAAGGTCTCACTTAGAAAATGGTTTCAACACTGTGCTCATGATAAAATGCCCGTAAAGCCCTAAAACTGGATCTAAGACGTAATAATAAACACTAGAGGTTCTGCAGATGTTGCAAATCCAGAGCAACACATAGAAACTGCTGGAGGAACTCAGCAGATAAGACAGCAACCATGGAAATGAAGGGTCTTGTCCAGAAATATTGACTGTTTATTCAGTTCCATAGGTGTTGCTCAGAGACCCGACGCAGACTGGGAGACCGCTTTGCTGAACACCTACGCTCTGTCCGCCAGAGAAAGCAGGGTCTCCCAGTGGCCACACATTTTAATTCCACATCCCATTCCCATTCTGACATGTCTATCCACGGCCTCCTCTACTGTAAAGATGAAGCCACACTCAGGTTGGAGGAACAACACCTTATATTCCGTCTGGGTAGCCTCCAACCTGATGGCATGAACATCGACTTCTCTAACTTCTGCTAATGCCCCACCTCCCCCTCGTACCCCATCCGTTATTTATTTTTATACACACATTCTTTCTCTCTCTCTCCTTCTTCTTCCTCTGTCCCTCTGAATATACCCCTTGCCCATCCTCTGGGTTCCCCCCACCACTTGTCTTTCTCCCTGGACCTCCTGTCCCATGATCCTCTCATATCTCCTTTGCCAATCACCTGTCCGGCTCTTGGCTCCATCCCTCCCCGTCCTGTCTTGTCCTATCATTTTGGATCTCCCCCTCCCCCTCCCACTTTCAAATCTCTTACTAACTCTTCCTTCAGTTAGTCCTGACGAAGGGTCTCGGCCTGAAACGTTGACTGTACCTCTTCCTGGAGATGCTGCCTGGCCTGCTGCGTTCACCAGCAACTTTGATGTGTGTTGCTTGAATTTCCAGCATCTGCAGAATTCCTGTTGTCTGCTCAGTTCCTTCAGTATTTTATGTGTGTTGCTCTAAGACATACTAACCACTTTATTCATTCTCACATGAAAAAATAGAGTTTTCAATGTCAACAAGGAGAGAGAATCAACCAACCTACAGGAAGGAGTTAGTGAGCTTGAAGGCTGACAAATCTCAAGTGTCTAATGGTATACATCCCAGAATTTTGAAGGAGGTGGCTTTAGAGATGAAAGTGATGCTCTTGTTGTCATCTTTCAAGTTCAATACATTCTGTAGTTGTTTCTGTGAATTAAAGAATAGCAAATGTGACCCTTTTATTAAAGAAAGGAAGAAGAGAGAAAAAGATAGGAGCTACTCATCTGTTAGCCTATGTCATTAGAATCTGTAATGTGTAATGTAATAGTAGAATTCACTCAAAACAATAATAAGACTGGATAGAGTCAATGTGGGTTTCTGAACTGAAGATCATGTTTAAGAAACCTACTGGAGTTCTTTGAGGATTGAGATCAAATTGCACTTGGAGAATTCTGAGAAATTTTGGGCCCCTTATCTAAAAAACGGTGTGCTGGCATTGGAGAAGGTTCAGAGGAGGTTCACCAAAGTTATCCTGGAAATGAAAGTTTTAACTTATGAGGAGCGTTTGATTGCTCTTGCCCTGTACTCGCCAAAATTTAGAAGACTGAGAACAGATCTCATTGAAACCTATTGAACATTAAAAGCTGTAGACAGAGTGAATGCAGAAAGGGTATTTCCTATAGTGGGGGAGACTAAAACCAGAGAGCACAGCCTCTGAATAGAGGGACATCCCTTTAGAACAGAGATGAGGAGAAATTTCTTTAGCCAGAGGGTGGTGAATCTGTGGAATTCATTGCCATAGACAGCTGTGAAGGCCAGGGCATTGGGTATATTTAAGCCAGAGATTGATAAGTTTTTGATTAGCAAGGGAGTCAAAGGTTACAGGGAGAAAGCAGGAAATAGAAGTTGAGAGGTTTCAAAGGTACATTTAATGTCAGAGAAATATATAAGATATACATCCTGAAATGCTTTTTCTTCACAATAATAAATCAACCATGATGAAATGTTGAAGCAGACTAAATGGGCTGAAATGGCCTAATCCTGTTTCAATTTCCTATGGTCTGTGTTTGACTGGTGAAATAGATAACATGAGACCTATGGATATGGTAAATTTTGAATTCTTCAGAGGTTTGCTTGAAGTTCCACACACATAGCTGGCCAACAAGCTTAGAACGCATGGAATCAGGATAATATACGTACTAACCTGATAGAGATTTGTCTATTGGACAGAAATCAAAGTGTGGGAATAAACAGATTCTCTCTGACTGGCAGCTTATATCTACTGGGGTATTGCAGGAACTGAAGCATGTGCCTCAGTTATTTGCAATCTATTTCACAATTTGTCTAAAGGTACCCTAGGGAGACTTGTCCAAGGGAGGATGTAAAGAATCTCCAGGAAGATATGGAAAAGCTAAGTGAATAGGAAAGAATGTGACAGATAGAACATAATGTGGGGAAAAATGTGAAGCCATCCATACTTATAGCATGAATATGTCAGAAAAGTGAGAATTTTTGCTAGAAAGTGAAAGATGTTCAAGTGACTTGTGCATGCTTGTACACATTTCTGAAGGTCAACATGCAAGTCAAATTGGCAATAAGAGCAAATGGTAATGCCTTTACATAGAGAGGGTTTGATTACATTAGTAAGAAGGTTATTCTGAAATTACATAAAGCCTTGATAAAACTGTACTTGGAGTGTTGTGAATAGTTTTGCTCTCTTCCTCTTAGAAAGTTTGTACCTGCCATGGAATATAATAAATATTCACCAGGCCATTTCTGGTTAACTATTTGAGGGAACCTTGAAATCTTATTTTCTAAGATTTAGAAGAATGAGAGGAGATCTCAATGAAACTTAAAATTCTTAAAAGATTGGACAGGCTGAATGCAAGCAGGCTTCTTTCCCCGGCTGAGAAGTTTTAGATCAGAAGGCACAATTTTAGAATAACAGGTAAATTGCTTAAGATGAAATGAGGAAACATTTCTTCACAATTCCCATGTTAGATGTTTAGAAGACTGATAATAAAAAAAAACAAACTTTTGGCTTGAACTTCTTTTGGAGCCTTTGACATGACAATGCATAAGCGGTGACTGTATGTGGGTAGTTGAAGCATATAAATTACCTCAGAAATTGCTTTCTTTGTAAATGTAATCAGAAAAATTACTACGAAAATAAATGGATTTGCTAAAGTCTTTGATGAATAAAGTGAAAGGTCATGTATTTAAAAACGCAAACACAAGGAAATCTGCAGATGCTGGACTTTGTGTGTTCAGTTTACAAAATCATCTTATTGCACTTGTTCAGGGTTCACAGAGCATATAAGGCTGTCTTACTTAAACAAGAAAGATCAGGATTTAGAAAAAGACAAGCAGAATATGTCTGTGCTATTAAAACTCATTCATACATTGTTTTACACTTGTCATTAAATGAAACACAATACTTAAGTGACAATGAATATCTTGTCTTAACTTTTCAAACATGAATCTATAAATATCCTGGATGGTACTGACCCTCTCAGAATGTATTCCTCATCCTGAAACTGGTTGGTTCTATTGAAATATTTATGAAGTTAGATACTCAGAGGATGTATATGACTGAGCCATAAAGACCGCAATTGTGACCTTTGAGGCTCAGTCTTGTACAATACATTTTTTGTTGGATCATCCTGATATCTGTTTCTCAGTGTTGTTGACTAGCCTTTGCCTGTTGGTTAACTCTTGCTCAGTGATTGCAGAGATGTTTCAAAATTAGATGTTTATGAGTTAAAATCCATCTCCAAGTATAAAAATTAGTCTGATACTTCAGTAGCATTGTAAAATTATAAAAATACTGAATTAGTAAGGTAGCCATTTTAAAAACTCATTTAAGGGCTTTGGACATCGCAGACTTAGCCAGCATTTAATTGTTCATCCCTAATTGCCTTCTTGAATTGTTGCAATCCTTGGACTCATAATACTATTAGGGAGGGATTTCCAGGATCCTGATTCCACAACAGTGAAGGAACGGTATTATGTTTCCAGGTTAGAATGGTGAATGATTAGGAGGGTAACTTTCAGGTCATGGCAATCTCACACGTTTGCTGCCCTTGTTCTTCTCGACGTTGTAGGTATGGAAGGCGGATCTTGGTAAGTTGCTGCAGTCCATTCTGTAGATGGTATGAACCTTTGCTACTGTGCATCGGTGGCAGTTTTAGCAACTAGTTATGGATGGGGTGTCTATCAAGTGGGCTGCTATGTCCTGGAGAGTATTAAGCTGCTTGAAAGTTATTGAAGCTGCACATCCAGGCAAGTAGAGAACATTCCACCTCTCTACTAAATGGAGCCACATACAGTAGTTGGACAGGTGGACAGAGTTTGAGGAGTTAGAAAGTGATTCCTAGCCTCTGACCTCCTTTTACAGTCTCACTGTGTATATGACTACTTCATATCTGTTTCTGATCAATGATAACTCACAGGACACTGATAGTGATCGCAATGCCATTAAATGCCAAGGGGTGATAACTGGATTTTCTCTTGCTGGATATTGCCATAACCTGGACCTGCTATGATATGAACATTACTTACATTAGACTTAGATAATGTCCAGGTCTTGCTATATCTGGATGTATCGCTGTCTCATCATGTGAGAGGTCATGAGCGGTGTGGATCTTTGAGCAGTCATCAGCAAACATCCTTACTTCTAACCTTATGACTGAAGGAAGCAGCTGTAGAGGTTTGAGGCTAGGACACTAGAACATAAGACCTTGGGACATAGCAGCATAATAAGGCCATTTGGCCAATCAAGTCTGCTCCTCTATTTGGTCATAGCTGATTTCTTTTTCTTCTTAACTCCATTCTCTTGCTTTATCCCTATAACCTTTGATTGCCTTATTAATCAAGACCCTGACAAGCTCCACATTAAAAAAAAACACAAAGTACTGGAGGAACTCAGCAGGCCAGGCGACATCTATGGAAAAGGGTACAGTCGATGTTTTGGACCGAAACCCATCAGCAGGACTGGAGAAAGAAAGCTGAGAAGTAGATTTAAAAACTGGGGGTGGGGGGGGGGAGGTGGGAGGGAGAGATACAGGTGAAACCTGAAGGGGGAGGGATGAATTAAAGAGCTGAGAAGGTGATTGCTGAAAGAGATACAGGGCTGGAGAAGGGGGAATCTGATAGAAAAGGACAGACAGTCATGGAAGAAAGAAAAGGGGGGAAGGAATAGCATATGGAGGTGATGAGAGATCTAGGAGATAAGGTAAGAGAGGGAAAAGGGGATGGAGAATGGTGAAGGCGGTGGGTGGATGCGGGGAGATGGGGGCTATTACTGGAAGTTCAAGAAATTGATATTCGTACCATCAGGTTGGAGGCTACTCAGACAGAATATAAGGTGTTGTTCCTCCAACCTAAGTGTGGCCTCATTAGGACAGTGGAGGAGGCTATGGATGGACATATCGGAATGGGAATGGGAAGTTGACTTAAAATGGCTACCGAGAGATCTCACTTTTTCTAGTGGATGGAGCATAGATGCTCGGTGAAGCATTCTTCCAATCTACGTCAAGTCTCACCGATATACAGGAAGCCACACCGGGAGCACTGGACAAAGTATATGACCCCAATAGACTCACATTTAAAGTGTTGCCTCACTTGGGAGGACTGTTTGGGGCTCTGAATGGTAGTGAGGGAGGTGGTGTAGGGGCAAGTGTAGCACTTGTTCTGTTTGCAAGGAAACATGCTAGGAAGGAGATCAGTGGAGAAGGACGAATGAACAAGGAAGTCACGTAGGGACTTGCGGAAAGCAGAAAGTGGGGGGAGGGAAGGATGTGGTTGGTGGTGGGATCCCATTAGAGGTGGCTGAAGTTATGGAGAATTATGTTGTAGATGTGGAGGCTGGTGGGGTGGTAGGTGAGGACAAGAGGAAAACTATCCCTGGTCAGGTGGCAAGAGGATGGGTGAGCGCAGAAGTACATGAAATGGAAGAGATGCGGGTGAGGGCAGCATTGACGGTAGAGGAAGGGAAGCCCCTTTCTTTGAAAAAGGAGGACATCTCCTGCATTCTGGTAAGAAAAGTGTCATCCTGAGAGCAGATGTGGTGGGGACGGAGGAATTGAAAGAAGGGAATGGCGTTTTTCACAAATAAAAGGGTGGGAGGAGCTATAGTCTAGGTAGCTATGAGTGCCCTTGGGTTTGTAATAGACATCTGTAGATGAGCTGTCTCCAGAGACAGAGAAATTGAGGAAGAGGAGGGAGGTGGCAGAAATACACCAGATAAAATTGAGGGCAGGGTGGAAGTTGGAGGCAAAGTGGATGAAGTTGACAAGTTCAGCATGAGTGCAGCACCAATGCAGTCGTTGATGTAGCATAGGAAAAGTGCGGGATGGTCACCAGTGTAGGCTTCGAACATGGACTAATTCAAAGGGATTTCCCTTCCTCCACCATCAACGCCGCTCTCAACCAAATCTCTTCCATTTCTTGCACCCTTCACCCCATCCTCCCGCCACCTACCAGGGATAAGGCTCCTCTTGTCCTCCTCTACCACCCCATCAGCCTCCATGTCCACGAATTACACCATCTCCATCAGGATTCCACTACAAAGCATATCTTTCCCCCCCCCCCACCCCCCACTTTCTGCTTTCCTCAGGAAACGCTCCCTACAGGACTTCCTTGTTCATTTGTTCCTCCCCACTGATCCTGCTCCTGGCACTTATTCTTGCAAGCAGAACAAGTGCTACACCTGCCCCTACACCTTTTCCTTCACTACCATTCAGGGCCCCAAACAGTCCTTCCAGGTGAGGTGACACTTCACCTGTGAGTCTGTTGGGGTCATGTACTGTGTTCGGTGCTCCTGATGTGGCCTCCTGTGTATCAGTGAGACCCAACGTAGATTGGGAGACAACTTCGCCGAGCACCTACACTCTGTCTACCAGATAAAGCTGGATCTCCCAGTGGCTTCCCATTTTAATTCCACTTCCCGTTCCAACATGTCTCTCCATGGCTTCCTCCACTATAGTGGTGAGGCCACGCTTAGGTTGGAAGAACAACATCTTATATTCTGTCTGGGTAGCCTCCAAACTAATGGCATGAACATCAATTTCTTGAACTTCCAGTAACAGCCCCTCCACATCCTTCACCATGCCCCATCCCCTTTTCCCTCTCTCACCTTATCTTTGCCTGCCCATTATCTCCCTCCGGTGCTCCTCCACGCTCTTCTTTATTCCATACCTGTCTGTCCTCTTCTATTAGATTCCCCTTTCTCCAGCCCTGTATCACTTTCACCAATCAACTTCCTGGTTCTTTACTTAATCCCTCCTCCTCCCAGTTTCACCTATTACCTTATGTTTGTCTCGCCCCTCACCCCATCTTTTCATTCTACTCCTCAGCTCTTTTCCTCCAGTCCTGCTGAATGGTTTTGGCCCAGAACATCAACTACTCTTTTCCATAGATGCTGCCCAGCCTGCTGAGTTCCTCCAGAATTTTGTGTGTGTTGCTTGAATTACCAGCATCTGCAGATTTTCTCTTATTTGTGATTGAAGCTCCAGATTAATTATATTCAATAATTTGACCTTCACAGATGCCTGTGGCACTGAATTCCTTAGATTCATTATCCCTTGGCTAAATAATTTCCTCCTGAGCTCTGTTCTAAAGGGATGTTCTTCTATTTTGAAGCTGTGCACTCTGGCCCTCGACTCTCCCTGAGTGAAGATATTCCCTCCATGCCACTCTCTCCAGGCCTTTTAATCGAGGAAATCCTGCAGAGATCATCTGTTTCTGAGATTATTGATCTCCTGCCACCACAGCTATCTTCCTTTGTGCTAGTTATGATTCTAGCCAATAGAAGGTTTTCCCTTATTTCCATTGACTCCAGTTTAATGAGGACTCCTTGATACCATAGTCAGTCAAATACAGTCTTAATGTCAAGGGCAATTATTCTCCCTTCACTTCTTAACATCAGCTCCCTGATCCATATTTGGACTAGATCTGTAATGAGGCCATGAGCTGGGTGACTCTGGTGGGACTGGAAGTGAGGTTGCACATTGTGACTGATTACATTTCTGCTGCTGATTGTCACCTACAGTGTCCCATGAGTGCCCAGTCCCAAGTTGTTGGATCTGTTCATGATGACGTGCCACAATAAAGTGTCATTTCACTGTAAAGAAGTAATTTTGTCTCCACAAGGTCTATGTGGTCTGCCTATTGATCCTGTCATGGACAGATTGATCTGTGGCAGGACGATTGAGGATGAGATCAAGTATGTTTTTTTCTCTTGTTGGTTCCCTCACCACATGCCACAGGCTTAATTTAAGAGTGATGCCCATTAGCACCTCACCAGCTCAGTCTGTAGTGATGCTAGAAAGCCATTCTTAGTGAAGGAGATTGAAGTTTACCATTTAGTGCATGTTCAGAGTCCTTACTACTCTCAATGCTTCTTCCAATTACGTTCAGCATGGAGCAATGTTGACTAATTTGTCATGGGATCAGCAGGTGGAAACCGGAAGAAGGTTTTCTTGCCTTGGTTTAACCTGATGCCATAAGATTTAACTGGGTCAATGTTGAGAGATAACTGGTGGTATAAATTCAGTCCCCTCCTGAATGTATACCACCATGCCACCATCTCTGTCAGTTCAACTGGGAAGCAGATGGTGGTGGCTGGGGAATGAACTTAAGACATAAATAATATGACTATGTCATGCTGCTATTTGCTGAGCTGTGAAATAGGTCTCCCACATTTTGCACAAGCCCCCAGATGTCAGTAAGAAGGACTCTTATTTGTAGGTAGGGTACTTTCTACTATTGTCATTTCCAGTGCCTAGATAGATCTGGTTTTGCTGCTTCTTGGCTTTCTAGCAGTTTAATATAACTAAGTGAGTGCTGTGCCGTTTCAGAGGGCAGTCTGGAGTCAATTACATTGCTTTGGGTCTGGAGTCACAGGTAGACCATACAAAATAGATAGAAAGACTTCAATAAAAATGATCAGGCAGTTCATAAATTAGGCTTTGAAAGTTTGGACAAGTTTGTTAAAAAATATCTACAGATATCCCATCACGGTGAGCATTGGCAACGACTGAACCCATGTGTGGAGGAATGGCAGACCCTCATGTAGAGACAGAAACAAGAGGTTATACATAGGAATATCTGCAGAGTATCAGAGGCAAGACCAGGCAACATCGCAAAACAAATCATTCTCAACGCGGGGACCCCATGAGCAACTCTAATCATGAGTCCAAATTAAATAATCATAGAAAACAGAAGACCCGTGCCAGTCACAACTAATTTAACAAGATTAAACAGAAGCACAAGGGCTTAAGCACTCTCATAAGACAGCAATTAGTAGATACCAGTGCTGGAGAAACCTAGAAGGCCAATGTTCTATGGCTTGCCGCACAGGCCAGAAGGGCTCATGACAGTACCTCCCTCCTGAGGTTGCCACCTGACAGCCCAGGGGGCTGTGGGGAACTTGGGACAGGGCTGGTAGAAACTGGGACAGATCGGATGCTTGCGGGATAGGGCTAGAAAATTTGAAACAGACCTGATGCTCTCAAGGTAGGGCTGGAAAATTCGAATCAGTGCATACAACTCCGGAACATTGTGCATATATTCAGGGGCAATGAATATTTAACTTGGGAGCAATGCAAATTTAACTCGGAAACAACAGAAACCTTGCATGTAGCTTGGAAACATTGAATACCGTGGAAGAACTAACGAACCTTATCAACCCAGGGAATGTTGGAAAAAATCCTGAACAAGGAAAGGACAGGTTCAGAACGTACACTCGGAATGTAGACTCGAGACATGAACTGAGTAAAGAAGCCATCCTCATCTACAGCTCACCCAGCTGCTGTTTTACATTTGCTGAGTCCATTGAAGGCAGTGTTTTTCTGTCATGATGTGTGCTGGCAATGACAGAACTTGGAAGTGGAGGATTAGCAGACTCCCATGTAGACCCTTTGGTCCTTCAAGCCACGCCTCCATAGCAACCCCTGAACAGCCCTGATTAACCCTGAAATAATCACAGAACTATTTACAATGAAAAAGTACATCTTTAGACAGTGGAGGAAACCAGAGCACCTGGGGAAAACCCAAGCATTCCATAGCAATGATATACAGGCTCCTTACTGACAGTGCCAGAATTGAACTCCAAACTCTTTAACCCCCTGAGCTGAAATAGTGTTGCACTAATTGTTATGCTACCATGCCACCCTATATACTTGGAACAGCTTTCAAAATATATCCTAGAACTATCTTGGGCATGGATCAAGTGATAAGTGGAGAACCAGATGCAATGAGAAAGGTAACAGTTAAAGTTATTTTTATGATTTTACTTAGGTAAGAGAATGAGGGCAATTAATCGAAGCAAGATTAAAATGGATGAAGTTCTAGGATGCCAGAAATGTAAAGGAAGAACACAAAACACAACTGGTAGAAAACAAGCTGATACAAGTCAAAAGCAGCATTCTAGCAAGCTTAACAAAAGTGAAAGAATCTGATTGTTGAGAAAAATACATAGATAAAGAAAATACAAATATGCTGCTTTCCAAAACTAAGTTTTTCCAAAGCTTTTGAGATTCAAATGACTTTAAAGTGGTAAATTGAAAAGTCTCACTGTTATTTAAGGAGGAATTTGGTTAAGAAATTAGGATCTACAGACTGGTTGGTTTAATATTAATGATAAAGCAGTGTCCAACAGGAAGAGTAAGTGACTACTTGGAGACACATCAGCTTGTCAAAGAGTCAACTTGTAAATGAGAAGGGTAGGACTCATAAATAACCAACCTGGAATTTTTAAGGAGACCATTAACACAGTGGATAGGGAACTATCTAAAGATTTTGTTTTTTTCAGTTATTAGAAGGCAATTGTTTACCATGAATTACCAAGCAGCAGAGCCTGTCTCCACTCATCTTGCCACTGGATCAAAATATTTCTCTGTGAAGCCCATGTACTAACTGTTGCGCAAGAGCCACATCACTTAAGGAATATATGATAGGTAATTTCTTCATTGTGGAAGGAGCTGCCAGTTGGATCAATTTAAACATTTAAGAGAATTATGGATAAGCCATCAACATGGAATGCTGTTACAAGAAGGCTGCATTCATCGTCAAGGACACGCACCATCCAGGCCATGCCCTTTTCTCACTGCTGCTATTAGGAAGGAGTTAGAGGGAGCCACATGACCTGCACCACCAACTTCAGGAACACTTATTTACCTTCAACCATCAGGTTCTTGAACAGAGGGGTAACTTTGCTCAACCCAGCAGGGAAATGTTCCTACACCCTATGGATTCATCTTCAAGGACTTTTCATCTTATGTTTTCTATATTTCTTGCTTATTTATTATTATTCATTTCTTTGTACTTAACATGAGTGCTCATAAGTAAACATGACTCAGAGTTGTACAGTATATGGTGACATATAGATACTTTGAAATAAATTTACTTTGAAATTACTTTGAACTCTCTACAAATTTGTTCTTTTGAATCCTGCAGACTATGGTGAGTTCAATAATATATACCCATTAACATGGCTATCCCTTTCTTATTCCTCAGATCAATCAAATTTGACTCAGTAGAAGAGACCTCCTGTATGTCCTCTCTGAGCACTGTGGAGACAATTTCACTGATGAGTAATGCCTCCATTCGACCTTTCATACCTCCCTCTCCAGCATGTCTACAACAACAGAGGCTCACAAAACTGAGCTGCCAGTCCCGCTCCTCCTGCAACCAAGTCTTACTAATGGTAACAACATTGTAATAGCTTTGTGACACACATAAAATGCTAGAAGAACTCAGCAAGTCAGGCAGCATCTATGGAATGGAATAAAGATTTGCTGTTCTGAGCCAAGCCCTTTCATCAGAACTCGAAAGGAAGGACGGGGGAAGTCAGAATAAGAAAGTGGGTGGAGAAAAAGGAGTACACACAAAAGGGTGATGGGTGAAATTAGGTGAGGGGAAAGGTGGATGGGTGGGAGAGCAGGATGAAGGAAGAAGCTGGGAGGTGATAAGGTAATTGGTAACAGATGGAACATTGAATTGCCAGCCCTACTCCTTCACGACCAAGTCCCACTAATGGCTACAACAATAAGTCTCAGTAATGGCTGCAATATTGTAATTCTATGTATTTATCCATGCTCCAAGTTCCTCTTCATTGCCTACAATACTCCTTCACTGAAATGTACACAACATAGAACATTAGTCCCATCATGCTCAGCTTTTAGCATTTGTCTTTGTATGTAGGGTTTAGATCTACCTTCTCCACAGCCACTCCATTTGCTGACCTGCCATTCTGATTTGCACCCCCAACCCTGGAACTGTAATTTAAACCCCCAGTGCACTGGTAAAAGATCGTAAGACTATAAGACGTAGGAGTAAAATTATGTCATTCGACCCATTCAGTCTTCTCCATCATTGCACTATAGCTGATCCATTTCACTCTCAACTCCATTCTCCCGCCACCTCCCCATAAACTTTCATGCCCTGACTTAATCAATCAACTTCTGCCCTAAATACACCCAATGAACTGGTCTCTGGAGCCATCTGTGGCAATTAACTTCAACAGATTCTCCACCCTGTAGCTAAAGAAATTCCTCCTCATCTCTGTTCTGAATGGATGTTCCTCTATTCTGAGATTGTACCCTCTCGTCCTAGATTTCTCCACTTTAGGAAATATCCTCTCCACATGGGATGGCAGGACTTTCATATGAAGAAAGACTGGATGAACTGGGCTTGTACTCGTTGGAATTTAGAAGATTGAGGGGGGATCTGATTGAAACGTATAAGATCCTAAAGGGATTGGACAGGCTAGATGCAGGAAGATTGTTCCCGATGTTGGGGAAGTCCAGAACGAGGGGTCACAGTTTGAGGATAGAGGGGAAGCCTTTTAGGACCGAGATTAGGAAAAACTTCTTCACACAGAGAGTGGTGAATCTGTGGAATTCTCTGCCACAGGAAACTGTTGAGGCCAGTTCATTGGCTATGTTTAAGAGGGAGTTAGATATGGCCCTTGTGGCTACAGGGGTCAGGGGGTATGGAGGGAAGGCTGGGGCGGGGTTCTGAGTTGGATGATCAACCATGATCATAATAAATGGCGATGCAGGCTCGAAGGGCCGAATGGCCTACTCCTGCACCTATTTTCTATGTTACATCCACTCAATTTATTCTTTCAACACTCAATGGGTTTCAATGAAATCCCCCTTGTTCTTCTAAATTCCGGTGAGTACAGGCCCAGAGCCATCAAATGCTCCTTGTAGGATAAGCTTTCATTTCCAGAGTCATCTTCATTGAACCCTTTCCAATGTCAGCACATCCTTTCTTAGATAAGGGGCCCAGAACTGCTCACAATGCTCCAAGTGAGGCCGCCAGTTTCCTTTTAAAGCCTCAGCATTGCATTCTTGTTTTTATATTCCAGCCCCCTCAAAATGAATACTAACATTGCATTTTCCTTCCTCACCATTGACTGAACTTGCAAGTTAACCTTTAGGAAATCCTGCAGGAGGATACCCAAGGCCTTTTGCAAATTTTTAATATTTACTAATTTTTACTATTTTTAATTTTTTAAATATTTAATATTTGTAATCCAGGGGAGCGGGAAACGCAGAATCAAATATCGTTGTGATGATTGTACATTCTAGTATCAATTGTTTGGCAACAATAAAGTATAAAGTATAAGTATAAGTATAAATTGAGTTTTAGAAATTTCTCCCCATTTAAAAATAGCTTATGCTTGTATTCCTTCTCCAAAAGTGCATGACCGTACACTTCATGACTGTTACATCTACCACTTCTTTGCCCATTCGCCTAATGTGTCCAAACTCTTCAGCAGCCTCACTGTGTCAAGCTGTATGCTGAAAAATGACTGAACCCAGGTGCGGAAAAACAACGGACTCCCACATAGAGACAGAAAAGACAGTTTAGGTTATGAGAACACTCAGTCCTCTTTTATTGTCATTTAGAAATGTATATATGTATTAAGAAATGATACAATGTTTTTCCAGAGTGATATCACAGAAAAACAGAACAAACCAAAGACTAACACTGACAGAACCACATAATTATAACATATACTTACAGCAGTGCAAAACAATACCATAATTTGATAAAAAAAACAGACCATGGGCACAGTAAAAAAAAAGTCTCAAAGTCCCGAGTCGATCGACTCCTGATTCCCCCATAGCAGGTGGCAAAAGGGAGAAACTCCCTGCCATAAACCTCCAGGCACCGTCAACTTGTCGATACCTTGGAAGCAGCCGACCCCAGTCGACACTGAGTCCATCCATCCGAAAACTTCGAGCTTCCGACCAGCCTCTCCCAATACAGCCTCCCAAGCGCCATCCTCTGCCAAGTGCCTTCGACCTCTCCCCAGCCACTGAAACACACAAAGCCGAGGATTTCGGGGCCTACAGCTCCAGAGATTCCAGTTACCACACAGTAGCAGCGGCAGCGAAGCGGGCAATTCAGAAGTTTTCCAGATGTTCCGCTGTGCTCTCACGTCTGTCTCCATCAAAGCAGAATTGTGGATGGTCCCCTACTTGACAGATAACAGACATCATCACCAAAGTGGTTGCGTGCGCTGCCTTTGTGCCGCCATCTTCTTCCCCCTCCCGGGAGAAGATGGCGGCCACTTATAGGAATTCATAGGAATTCCAACAGAATAACAGTGGCTTGACTGAGCAATACTGCGAGACAAATTCTTCTCAAAACACAAGGACCCTGTGATGAGCACTAATCGGGAGTCTGCTTTAAATAATCACAGTACATGAAAAACCCATGCCAGTCAAAGTAAACTTGACGAGATTAAACAGAATATTCAAGAGCTTAACGATTCTAGATAAGACAACAATTAGCAAATACAGGGTGGCTTATGTCACCCTGCTTTCTCAACACTACCTGCTCAACAACCTATCTTTGTAACGTCCAAAAATGAGGCCACCAAGTTATCAATTCCATCATTCAAATCATTGATATACAACATAAAAAGAAGCAGTCCCAACACTAAACTCTGCGGAACACTAATAGTCATGGGCAGGCTATCAGGAAAGGCTTCCTTTATTCCCACTTTTTCACTCCAGCTAATCATCCAATGCTCTATCGATGCTAGTACAAAAGATTTCTTCTATTATGTTACTGCGTAGGCTAATTAAAATGGCTTCTTTGTTATGTTATAATTAAAATGGCTTCTTTGTTATGTTAACTGCTGAGAAAGTTCTCTCGCTAGCAGCTTGTTTGGGTTATATTATTGATAAGAGAGCATAATGAACCAATTGGGATAGATGTTATTCTTTCGAGTGTGTCAGTAAGCTATTGTGTTACGCGGGTTTTTGTGCAGAAGGCGCGATGGGGAGAGACAGAATGGACATGGTGCTGGGAGCTGGCTAACGGGGTCAAACCCCGAGCAGGAGTCTGAGGTCCAGGGTCTTCGGTGAGGAGAGGAGATGGAGACAGACTCGTGTGGAGCGTCTGGTCGACCACCGTGGTTGGTCCCAGGCAGCAGGTCGAGGTCAGAGGGGATCGAATGGTGAAAAGAGGATCGTTACTAGAGCTCCAACTGTTTGTGCATGAAGAGATTGAACTTTGATAAGTTTGGCACCTTTTATTTTCCTTTTTATATTTTATCTCTATTAATTATATAGTTCCAGTAATATCTATAAATTGTAATTAATTAATCATATATGGTGTTTTGTCTGTTATTTGGCAGGTTGGGGTACATCACACAACACCCACACAAACTTAATTACCCAGTTTGGCAGGGCCGAGGGCTGTTTCCCCTAGACAACTGCGAGTTGAGCGAGCCTGTGGCTCCCCAGGGGACTACCCTAGTATCTTTCCTGTAATACCATGGGCTCTTATCTTTCTAACAAGTTTGGTTTTCTTAAGGAAAAATCCTGCCTGATAAATCTGTAGGAATTCTTTGAGGAAATAACAAGCCAGATTGACAAAGGATAATTAGTGGATGTTGTGTACTTCGATTTTCAGAAGGCCTTCGACATGGTGCTGCACATGTGCCTTGTCAGCTACAGTTGCTCTATCTTGCCTTTTGAGTACATTTTCTTTCGAATGTGTTTATTTGCGCTTTCTCAATTACCCCTAAAAACTCCAGCCATCTCACTCAACTTTGGCTAACTCCTCTTTCATGCCTTTGCAATTCTTTTACTCCATTGTAGTACTGATACATTTTACTTTAGCTTCTCCCTCTCCAATTTCATAGTGAATTCTATCATATTATAATTGCTGCCTCTGAATGATTCCTTGACTTTAAGTTTCACAGTCGAATCCAGTTCATTACACAACACCCAATCCAGAATAGTTGATCCCCTAGGGGACTCAATCACAAGCTGCTCTAAAAGCCATCTCCGAGCCATTTTACAAATTCTCTCTTGGGATCCAAAATCAGCACCAACCTGATTTCCCTAATCTTCCTGCATATTTAAATCCCCCATGACATTGCTCTTTTGACATGTATTTTCTATTTTCCACTGAAGTTTGTAGCCCAGATTCTTTTTAATCTGGCAGTTTCTTAACTCTACCCACAACATTCTCAATCTTCCGATCCTAGATCACCTCTTTCTTGTGTTCCCACAACCAAAGGTCTCTCTTTAAGGACTCTTAATTATGATATTTTATGCTCTCATTATTTATATTTGTATTTGTAGAGTTTGTTGGTTGTTGATCCTGTTTACAGTTACTATTCTATAGTTTTGCTAGGTATACCTGGAGGAAAAAGAACCTCAGGGTTGTATGTGGTGACATGCATGTATTCTGATAATAAATTTTCCTTTGAACTAAGGATTTGATTCCTTTTTTTTCTTACCAGAGCCACACCTACATGCCTGTCCTTCCAATATCCTTGGATTCTTGGATGTTAAACTCTCAGCCACAACTCAGTGATACAGGACATGCCAATTTCTAACTGAGTTATCATAGCTTCCTGCAAGGATATTGGTCCCCCTCCATTAGGGTGAAAACTGTCTGGTTTTTACAGGCTATACCTTGCCTGGAAGAGCCTCTCATGATCCAAAACTCTGAACCTATCCTGTTAAGATTTGTAGCTCCAAAACAGAAAAAACAATTAAAAGATAAAGCACGGTGCAGGAAATAACTCATGGTCATTCATTTTTACTTTAAGTGAGGTGCGCACATAGAACATGGTGGCGTGATGACGTATGCCATTCATGTACTTTTATATATAAACTGTAATGACTTATTTATACAAACAAGAATTCTTAATCAAACAATATTTATAATATTACTCAAATATTGTTGAAATATTAAGTACAGGTTTCCCCCACCATCCAAAGGTAGAGCGTTCCTATGAAACAGTTCGTAAGCCGAAATGTCGTAAAGTGAAGAAGCAATTACCATTTATTTATATGGGAAAATTTTGTGAGCGTTCGCAGACCCAAAAATAACCTACCAAATCATGTCAAATAACACATAAAACCTAAAATAACAGTAACATATAGTAAAAGCAGGAATAATATGATAAATACACAGCCTATATAAAGTAGAAATACTTTTCCACAATCATTGCCGGCACTGTTCTCTGAAGCAAAAATCTCATGCAAGCGCTCTCAGCAGAAAATCTCACGCAAGCACTGTTGCCAAAAACACTCTGTCCAGTAACGTTTAAGCTATGAAGCTGCCAAATCATACCAAATAACACGTAAAAATACACAGCTTATATGAAGGAGAAATAATGTATGTACAGTGTAGTATCATTTACTGGAATTGGGACAGCGCCAAGCACACTGATGATGGTGTGTTAGACTGAGTCGTCGCAGGTTGGGTGGTGCAGTGGTCCCCACCCTCCAGTCCGCCAACCGATACATTGCCACGAAACATGCAGGGGTCCAGTGGTAGCCGGGAGGCACAGAGCACATCTTTAAGAAAAAAGCCGAAATAAACATGCTAATTAATTAGGTGCCGCCCGACACATAATTGTTGGCCCAGATCAGTGCCGATTGCCGATTGCATCCCCTCTGATCTGGGCTGACAATTACGTGTGGGGCGGCAACTAATTAATTAGCCTGTTTATTTCGGCTTTTTTCTTAAAGATGTGCTGTGTGCCTCCCGGATACTGCTGCATTCTCCACGAATCAGTATCTGTTCGTGGCCTGGGGGTTGGGGTGGTGGGACACTGGGGTGTCATCTCGTTGTCTGTTTCCATTAGAGCAGGTGGCTCATCTTCTCCTATGACTGCCCGCCTCGATGTCAAAGGTCGAGGTTCGTCGTCTGCTGTGGCTGATGTGGAATGCTTGCTTGACTGCTGGGCCTCACGCATTTTTCTATCATACAGTTCTTTGTAAGGACTCAAACCATCTTGCAAATATCCCCTAAACCTATGTACCCTTTTAAAATTAAAGTCGTAATTTATCATTGCAGCGAAAGTCTCACGCAGTTGCTTCACGTTCATTTCGCTACTGCATTCGGTTTCAATTGTTATCCTTTCCTCTTCCAATTGCATCAGCTCTTCATCTGTCAGTTCTTGGTCATGGGATGCCAAACCTCTTCAACATCATCTTCTTCAGCTTCCGCAAGCCAAACTCACGTTGTCCTTACTTCGTTCTCCACGATCAAAACACTTAATTATGTCTAGTTTTACGCTAAGTGTAACACCCTTACGAGCACTTTCAGGCTTTTCCAATACCTCAGAACTCATCTTGCTAACGGCTGCTCACAGGCACGTGATAAAGCAATGCCGTTCTGAATCTGGGGGACAGCGGCTGCTTGGGGCGCGCTGCCTTTTATCGTGTGCTGACTTTTTTTTGTAACAGTGAAAACACCTTCTGTTAGCGAAAACAGGGTACTAATGTAGGTCTTTCGTAACAGTGAGGTTTTGTAAAGTGAACGTTCAAAAAGCGGGGGACACCACTTCCCTCTTGCACCATCTCCTTAGCCAGCAGTTAAATTACATTATTTACCTATCTCTTGCCTTCCTAGCAAGTGGCATGGTTAGCAATCCTGAGATCACCACCCTTGAGGTTTTATCCTTTAACTTTGAACCTAACTCCCTAGATGACCTCCCTTCTCCTTATGAATGATGTGGACACAATCCGAGACATCTCTGACCCTGGGAGACAACATACCATTCAGGAGTCTCGTTCTCATCCACAGAATCTCCTGAGCAGCTCGCACAAATTGTTGGATGAAATCAGCTGGTTAGGCAGCAACTATGGAGGGGAGGGGAACAATCTTCTGTCTTTCCTCCTAACTAATGAATCCTGTTGTTCTCTTCTCTTCTAAACCACAGAATTAGACAGTGCCAGAGACCTGTCTGCTGTGGCTTTCCTCTGCTAGCTCACCCCCACAGTATACATACCAATGTACTTGTTACTTAGGGGAATGGCCACAGTGATACCCACACTTACTGCCTACTTCCTTCCCCTCTACTGACAGTCACCCAGTTACTTGCATCCTGCAATTAGGGAGTAACCACCTTCCCGTAACTCTTGTCAATCAACCCCTCTGTCTGCCAATTTATCCACAAGTTATCTAGCACCAGTTGCAGTTCCTTAATACAACAATGTGGCAAAGGAAGATTCATGTAGTATTATGAACATCAAGAACTTGCATTAGGAATACTCCAAAGTCTGTTAAAATTGTAAAAGTGCACTACTTCACAAGTTACCCACTTAACCGACCTTTCAGCCATCTCTTGCCCCATTTGTGACAGTCTGTTGCTCCCACACTGATTTCATCAGCCACCCCAGAACCTGCAAGTGGAAACAAATCAGTCTCAGCCCTAAGCAACTGATTAAGAAGAACCAGATCATCTCCATAGAGAGATAATCAGTAGCTACTTTGTAACATGAATACATGCTTGGTTGGGAGAATGGAGACAGAAAATCAGAACAAAAGATTGGTATCTTTAATTACATTGTAGCAGCTAGTATTCATTTTTTTAAAAAAATCACAGGGACCTGTACTGCAGTCTTTGCATTTCATTTGTATGGTAATAATTTGATTGACACACTTTATAATTGTGCTCCATGTGTATGGAAAGATGCATGATAAGTTTCATTGAAAACAAAAAGAAGTGAGGAAGGGACAAAAACAGAATGAATAAGTGGGTTAAATAATAGATGAGGGAAAGAGTTATATGGAAGTGTGACGCTATTTTGTTTGGATATGAGAAAGGTATTATTTTCTTAACAGAAACAAAGAGATTTGTATAGAAGTGATTAAAAGTTCATGTACAGGGAACGTGACTTAATTAATAATAGATTTTTAATAAATGTTAAGGCTAATGATTATGAAGTGATTAACAAAGGTTAATCAAATCTTATTTAACTCATGGAAAAGAGAAGAAATGAAAGGTTATGAGTCATTTACAGAGGATTAGACGTACAATGACCTAGAGTTTATTTACTGGAGTCCTTGGTCACCTTCCCGTTTTCAGTACCAGGAAGGTCATTCTTTTTTCTTGCCTAAATGGTCGAATACTAAGTGAGAAAACTATGATTTATGCGAGAGACTCTAACAACATGAGTGGTGTGGGAGAGATGGACATGCACTGCCCACCAACTTTGTAAAGTTCTGTTTTCAACTACCCCAGTTATCAAATCAATCAGTATTCATCAATTGCTAAAGAAACTAAATGAAATAAATATATTTTAGTTTATATTAAAGAAAACTAAAACACTTAAAACACATTTCAGATATTCAAAATCATTAAATAAAGCAAATGACTAATATCAGAAACTCATCCTTTCTTTTCTTTCCACATTCAAATGAAAGATCTCCTGGAACTTCTGTCAGCCCGAAGCTGGTGCAGGATTCAATAGAAGATTTTCCCAGAGTCCCAAAGTCTTAGGTAAGGAAGGAAAACACTGGTGGATAGGAACATAGAAAGATAAAAACATAGAAAATCTACAGCAGAATATAGGCCCTTCGGCCCACAATGCTGTGCTGAGCATGTATTTACTCTAGAAATTACCACGGGTTACCCATAGCCCTCTATTTTTCTAAGCTCCATGTACTTATCCAGGAGTCTCTTAAAAGACCCTATTGTATCCGCCTCCACCATTGTTTCTGGCAGTCCATTCCACGCACTCACCACTCTCTGCATAGAAAACTTACGCCTTGACATCTCCTCTGTACCTACTTTCAAACACCTTAAAGCTATGTCCTCACATGTTAGGCATTTCAACCCTGGGAAAAAGCCTCTGACTATCCACACAATCATGCCAGCTGGTGGCGTAGTGGCATTAGCGCTGGACTTTGGAGCAAAGGCTCCCAAGTTCAAATCCAGCCTGCTCCCTTGCACGTTTTCCATCTGTGCTGGTTTGAGCATCAATCTAGCAACTCGGCCTCATAAAATTAAGAAAGCCTGCTAAAGAAACACCGTCTTGATGGCATCCCGATGACTCCACTCGGGGTTAAGGGTTCTTCTTATCTGCACAATCAATGCCTCTCATCATCTTATATACCTCTATCTGGTCACCTCTCATCCTCCATTGCTCCAAGGAGAAAAGGTCAAGTTCACTCAAACTATTTTCACAAGGCATGCTCCCCAATCCAGACAATATTCTTGTAAAGAATATTAAAGAAAGGGGCTTCCCTTCCTCCACTATCAACTCTGCTCTTAAACGCATCTCCTCCATTTCACGTACATCTGCTCTCACTCCATCCTCCCACCACCCCACTAGGAATAGGGTTCCCCTGGTCCTCACCTACCACCCCACCAGCCTCCGGGTCCAACATATTATTCTCCGTAACTTCCACCACCTCCAACGGGATCCCACCACTAAGCACATCTTTCCCTCCCCCCCCTCTGCATTCCGCAGGGATCGCTCCCTACACAACTCCCTTGTCCATTCGTCCCCCCCATCCCTCCCCACTGATCTCCCTCCTGGCACTTATCCGTGTAAGCGGAACAAGTGCTACACATGCCCTTACACTTCCTCCCTTACCACCATTCAGGGCCCCAAACAGTCCTTCCAGGTGAGGCATCACTTCACCTGTGAGTCGACTGGGGTGATATACTGCATCCGGTGCTCCCGATGTGGCCTTTTATATATTGGTGAGACCCGACGCAGACTGGGAGACCGCTTTGCTGAACATCTACGCT
This sequence comes from Mobula hypostoma, assembly GCF_963921235.1. Classification (NCBI taxonomy): domain Eukaryota; kingdom Metazoa; phylum Chordata; class Chondrichthyes; order Myliobatiformes; family Myliobatidae; genus Mobula; species Mobula hypostoma. Next base: position 153,204,792 of record NC_086097.1, on the reverse strand, counting down.
CTGTCCGCCAGAGAAAGCAGGATCTCCCAGTGGCCACATATTTTAATTCCACATCCCATTCCCATTCTGACATGTCTATCCACGGCCTCCTCTACTGTAAAGATGAAGCCACACTCAGGTTGGAGGAACAACACCTTATATTCCGTCTGGGTAGCCTCCAACCTGATGGCATGAACATTGACTTCTCTAACTTCCGCTAGGCCCCACCTCCCCCTCGTACCCCAGCTGTTACTCCTTTTTATGCACACATTCTTTCTCTCACTCTCCTTTTTCTCCCTCTGTCCCTCTGAATATACCTCTTGCCCATCCTCTGGGTCACCCCCCCCCCGTCTTTCTCCCTAGGCCTCCTGTCCCATGATCCTCTCGTATCCCCTTTTGCCTATCACCTGTCCAGCTCTCGGCTCTATCCCTCCCCCTCCTGTCTTCTCCTATCATTTTCCATCTCCCCCTCCCCCTCCAGCTTTCAAATCCCTTACTCACTCTTCCTTCAGTTAGTCCTGACGAAGGGTCTCGGCCTGAAACGTCGACTGCGCCTCTTCCTATAGATGCTGCTTGGCCTGCTGCGTTCACCAGCAACTTTGATGTATGTTGCTTAATATTCTTGTAAATCTCCTCTGCACCCTTTCTATAGTTTCTACATCCTTCCTGTAGTGAGGTGACCAGAACTGAGTGCAGTACTCCATGTGGGGTCTGACCAGGGTCCTATGCAGCTGTAACATTACCTCTCAGCTCTTGAACTCACTCTCACGGTTGATGAAGGCCAGTGCACTGTATGTCTTCTTAACCACACAGTCAATCTGTGCAGTAGCTTTGAGTGTCCTATGGACTCGGACCCCAAGATTCCTCTGATCTTCCACACTGCTAAGAGTCTTACCATTAATACCATATTCTGCCATCATATCTTGGATCTCGGTAAACATCTGACGTCCACATTTGTATGGGTGTCCAGAAACTTGCTGCTACTTGTGTGAGAGAGGGCTTATAGGTTTATGCAAAACTGCCCCCAAAACACTAGCAAAATCTGAGCTCTAAACCTTAAAATGGGGCATGTTACCTGGGTTTCATCTCCTAAGTTACAAAGAAAGGTTGAACAAGTTGGATCTTTATTCTTTGGAGCATAGAAGGTTGAGGAGGGACTTGATAGAGGCATTTAAAATTATGAGGGGGATAGATGTTGACGAGGATAGGCATTTTCCATTGAGAGTGGGGGAGATTCAAACAAGAGGACATGAGTTGAGAGTTAAAGGGCAAAAGCTTAGGGGTAACATGAAGGGGAACTTTTTTACTCAGAGAGTGGTAGCTGTGTGGAACGAGCTTCCAGCAGAAGTGGTTGAGGCAGGTTCGATGTTGTCATTTAAAGTTAAATTGGATAGCTATATGGACAGGAAAGGAATGGAGGGTTATGGGCTGAGTGCAGGTCAGTGGGACTAGGTGAGAGTAAGAGTTCGGCACAGACTAGAAGGGCCGAGATGGCCTGTTTCCGTGCTGTAATTGTTATGTGGTTACATGAAGCAGAACAGGCCCACTTTTGTTAGTATTTCAAATCATCTAGATCTATAGATGGTGAAAGGAAAGAAGACAATCAGTCCATTGAATCCCATACATTTATTTGATAGAACAATAAACCAGTAATGGATATGAAAAAATTGTAAACACTGGAACTGCTCAGCCAGTCAAGAAGCTTCAGTGGACAGAGAAAAGCAAGGCGTTGTTCCAGGTTAAGGATCCTCTTGTTTTTTTCCCTACTCATGCTGTTTCATCTGTTGAATGGACCTAACATTTAGTTTATTTTAGATTGCCAGTATTGCATCTTTTTCCAATTACTAGTTAACCTGCCTTCAACAAAAATCAGGTTCAAGAACACTTACTTCGTTTCAGCCATTTGGTTTTTGAACCAGCCAGCATAACCATGATCACCACAATTTAGCAACAACATGACGTCTTTGATCACTTTCCATTAAAATTAGGTTGGTGTAATTTTGTTTAAATTGTTCTCTTTCTTGTAAAATTTATGTATAATTCATGCTTAATTTATGCTTTTCTTATGGATTCTGCTTACATGATCCTATGCATCTGTGAAAATACTGCAAGCTTGTTTCTTTATTACACCCATGTACTTATGCATATGACAATAACCTCAACTTTGACCCTTAACTTTCCTTCTTCTTTTGTAATTCCTAAATTGGGTTTGTTTTGTTATTTCCCTGTTTAGCCTTTTTGCTAAAGCATTCACTACTTTTGTTTTTGAATGTTACTTGCCCTCAGCCCCCTTCAGAACTCTACACTCACTGTCCCACCATACTGAATGCTAGAGCCCAGGACTTGATCATCCTTTGCCCACATTTTGATTAATGCTAGCCCTTAACTTCAATTGTCGCTTCTATTGTTAACTATAGAATCCAAAGTTCTGAAAGTAATGCTGATCAACATTATGCACAGATAACTTAAGTAATGTGTGGAGGGGATGGGCAATATCCATTTCTTTTGTTTTAAAATCACTTAATTTTGTCATAACTTAAAGCTTCCTTGTACCTGCCATTGTCATTAACTTTATTTGTATGTGGAGTCTTGATTGTTTTTACTTGACCCGTGATCACAACCTGAAATGTCTCTGCTCCTTTTCGTATCCAATGTTGTACATGCCTATATCCTTTATTATGATGTAACTTGCCACATAAAGTGTAATAAGTATCTTTGAAGCTTGCCAGAATTGTGTGCCATATTGTCAACAGCATGAATAAGGAAATTCAGCACGTTTCCATTGACCCTCCCTAACTAAAACTAAAGAGGTTATTGTTGACTTCAGGAAGTGAAGGAGGATGAGCATGTATCACTCTACATTATAGATTTGTTGGTGGAGAGAGTTAGCAGCTTTATATTTCTGGGCATTAACATATTGGATGACTTGTCCTGGGACCAGCACATAGGTGCATTTATAATGAAAGCACACCAGCTTCTTTCTTAGGAGGTTGGGCACGTTGCTGAACATTCTAACAAACAGATGTGGTCTTGAAAATATCCTGACTGGTTGTATCAAGATCTAGCATGGCAATTAGAATGTGCAGGAACATAAGAAGATTGAGAGTGGGGGTTCCCAACCTGAGGTCCCCAGACCCTTGGCTTAATGGTATTGGTCTATGGCATAAAAATGTTAGGGAACCCCTGTAAGTTAGTAGACAACTGGATCAGTAGTTACTCATTTTCAGGGTTACCTGACTTTTATAAAGGCAAAGGAATGAATAATTTCAGAATCATGAGAGCAGTGGACAGGGGTAGGTCATCAAACATCCTGGAAGGCCAGAAACAACATATAAAAGGACTCTTGATGATATGAATAACAACAATCTCAGAGTAACAGTCACAGAAGAAGGCCCTCAAATTCAAGTCTCAGAAAAAAGCATATCCCTTCAGAATGAGCCTGGCTAGATCATCTCACAGGAGTAACCTGTAAGTCCAACCTACAGATTTTATGATTCAGTAGAATAGGTGATGAATTAGAACTGTGAGTTAAGTGCAAAGGTGTTAACCAGTAATTGAATGATGATGATAATTTTAAGTAACTGAAGTACAAATAAAAACTGATTTGTACCAGAACTTAGTTGAAGTGCCTTTAGTTCACCATGTCAGTTGCAACCCTACAGAGCTAAAAAAAAATCAGCATTGTGCAATAATTCCCACTTTCACCAATTCCCATGGCAATACATTTCACACTTCAATAATCCTCATTTTATATAGTTTGCTCGTAATTTCCTTTATTACCATCAAGGTGACATTGTTAAATGAATGGTTCCTCGTCATTGAATTTGCAATTAAGAGAAAAAAGTCTTTATCCCAATTTGGAGTGCCCTATTTAAAAACACTCTCTTTCACAGCTCTTCTTGCTCACTCTTGCCTCATTTGTGGAATGTTTCAATGAATCGAACCTCAATGCAGAACATGTTGCTCCCTATTTTTTGTATGAAGGTTTGTGTTATTTTTGTATTTTTTGTATTCATGTATAGTTGAATGACAACTAAACTTGAACTTGTATTAGTCTGATGCATTTTGGGTTGAATGGAAAGGAAAGCTGAATGGTTTGTAAAGTAGTGCCATCTAGTAGCTCGATGCACTGTATCTTCTGAAATTCCTTCTGTTTACCCAAATACTCCAAATCCTCCTTTTATGAATTAGAGCATTTCTGCTCTTCAGGAAAACATGTCTACTATTACCTGTTCAGCTACACCTTTCACTGACTTCCTACGTGTCTGTACAGAGGTAGACTGACTCCTTCAAAAAGTACAAGGCTTTTTGTACAGTAATTGTCATGGAGAAAAGTAGAAAGTGAAAGCAGAGTGCAAATGGACCTGGTATTTATGTGTTGAAGCAAGCATTTGTCTGATTATTCTTAAAGCAAACTTGCCATGAAGATCGTTTAATATGAAGTCAGCTGCTTGTTCTCAATCCAAACCTGTCCAAGGTGACACTCATACTGCCAAGTACGGACTACATCAATTATGCTTGACATACATGTTGGACTTACTAATTTCAAATGATAAACAGATTTTTGCTCCATAGGCATCTTGGTAAGCATTGATTAGTTGGGCCAAATGACCAGTTGCCACAGTGTATGACTATAACTCTATGACTCCAGTACAGCAGAGTCCCCCCACCCCCCATACTTGTGCTATTCATGGTGTCAATGTGAACTAATCCCATCTGCTTGGAAAATGAATACTGCTTGATTAATTATATGTTTATACAAAACACATAATTAGTCAAGTACAAAACACCTTCAAAGCACTAAAACGAAAAGTGATAATGAGAATTTACCTTATTGCTATATGTGATTTAGGTGAATGCTAGCATTCTTACTGCTGAATTAGACGGTCTTTGAATCCTGCTGCAATGTCTTACAATTATCCAATACGACGCTCCAGTGCTTTAATGAGGAAGTGAAAGAAATATGAGAAAATCTGCAGATGCAGAAATATGCAGTCCTGATGAAGGGTCTCAAACTGAAACATCGACTGTTTACTCTTTTACATAGATGCTGCCTGGCCTGTTGAGTTCCTCCAGCATTTTGCCTGTGTTACCATAAGAGATGTATTGTTTTGTATGAGATATTAAAACTAGATATCAGTAAGAAGTAAAAGATCCCATAACACTATTTTGAAGTGATCAAGGGGATACCATCATTATTGAGCCTAATGTTAACTCTTATTGAACACTAGTAAAATAGATTAATGTGTGATTTGTGGAATCATGATAAATGAGAAATGAATACTATATTTTCATTACTACAGCTCTTCAAAGTGCTTTAGAACATCTTGAAAGGGATGTGGATGGTGTTATATAACTATCAAGTATTTTGCAGAAACGTGCTCTTTTTTTAACCTTAATGGTATATTGCTGCAGTAAAAGCTGCACTGAATTATTGAAAGTATTGTGACCTGACAAAGAATGCAAAAGCAATTGTTATCATTTTGTTGGGAAAATAAATGTAGTTATATTATTTAAGGGTTTATAATTATGCCTCAATATTTGTTATATTTTGAAAAATAACCCTTCCTCTTCATCTTGGTTACCACTTCTAATGATGTTATGCGCTGACTATTGAGCCAAAATCCATTCAGCTTGCGTGTCATCCTGTAGAATAGCTTGCAGAAGAATAATAATAGAATATCAAGATGTGAGAAGTCAGTTCTATGAATTTTATTTGCTGAGTTTACTTGCATGTCAGAATTTAATCTCAGGGCTGTGGCTTGGCAATTTACTTAAATGAACATAAGGAGATATCTTTCATCTTTTCCCTTCCTCATTCCTTCTAAATTACACAAATTCAGCTCCACTTGAACACAGCAATGAATTTCAACTTATCTTTGATGTACCAGGAAATGATACAGTAGTGCCAATGATTGGCATATTTGTCTCTAAATAGTGTGATACAAGATAAATTCATAACAACATTTCACAGAATGTAGCAAAGAAATGGATGTGAAATAACACATTTACATTATGACGTGCTGCTGGGAAATTGACAAATCAACAGCAAGGACAGTTTTCTTGACTAATGACTTGTCAGGGTACTCACAGGCCAGTATGTTTGGTTGCTTCATTTTGAGAAATCCTGTTACACATAATTCTCTGGTTTTCCCTAAACAATATGTTGAAAGCTATTCTGATATATACAGTATCTTGATTTTATTGAAATAGGTGAAATGGAATTTTTATTACAGAAGAAAAGAAGTTCAAATTTAATAAAAGAAGAAATTTACAGCCTTCTGAGACTCCAGGACATTCCAAGCCATCTTCTATCCAATTAAATGATTTACAAGTCACATAGTCACATCATAGGTAAAATACCTTAAATATTTATTGTGGAGTTTTGTTTTGGATTTGAGGAGGTTATCAATCTGACAATTTGTCAAAAGTGAAGGATGATCATGGTGAAGGATAAGAATTCCAATATATTGGTACAGTAAGTTATAAATTTAAGTGAAAGAGTTGCCACGGTTCCCTCAGACAGTGAGAATTCTTACGGGAATATATAACATGACATGAAGGAGCGAGTAACTTGAATTTAGACTTATGAAAGCTTTGTGAAGGTGAGGACCTATCTTGAATGAAGAGTTGCTATGTTATTTGTCACGGTTACATTGTAATCTCATTAGACATTGTCTTCTAATCAGGACACCACAGATGGATTTAGATCAGGTGCATAAATTTCATCAATATTTACCTAAGCCTCAATGAAAAAGGATTAATTAGGTAGCTATGACTCCAAACAAAAGAAAAATCATGTTTTACGTAGTATTATAACATGGTTGGAAAGTGGTCCTGGTCAAGATGGCACCTGCCTACAACTCTCCATTGGTCAACATCTTCTGGATAGATCATGAAACCGTATATTTCACTTCTTTTATGTTTTTTATTTTTATATTTCATCTTTAATGTAATTCTGGAATCACAGTTTGGAGATTGTTTGAGTGTTCCAGTGCTCTGCAGTCTCTGAGGGAAGTCCGGGATGCAAAGGTTGTATGTGGGAACCTAATGGCGAGAAGGCTGTGAGCTTACATTTGATCCATTTCACCTATTAAAGCTTCCATTGTTCACCAATTAAAGTGATAAGGGATATTGAAACGCTGGCTGGTGTTTTTTTCATTCCTGAGGGCTCGCACTGCGGCTGGAAAGGGGGGACTGTCTTTTCATCACTGGTGAGATTGCTCTGCTATCTAGAGAGGAGACTGCCTCTTTATCACTGGTGAGATTGCTCTGCTACGGAGAGGAACAATGTTGTTAAGGTTTTCTGCATTTTGGTTGTGGACTTGGACTATGGACCAATTTTCAATCTTATATATTTTTTTTGTATTGTGTGTTTTTTGCCTAATCTTTCTCCTTTTTTTTGTGTGCCGGGAGAATAATTTGGGGGTTGATGTGCCTCTTCCATTTGTTTGTTTTTTTGTGCAGGGAGTGGGAATTTGGGGTTAAAAATCATGCTGCTGTTCTTTTCTTTCTTGGTTTTTTGGCCATCTAGAGAAGAAGAATTTCAGAGTTGCATACTTTGATAATAAATGAACCTTTGAAATGAATTGTAATCAGAGTCATTACTTGGAGGAATAAGATCATTAGCCCAATCATTTAAAACCTCTGAATTAAGTGAATCACTAACTAAGTTATTTATTGGTTACAGAAGTTGAAGCAGGAAAACCAGTCAGCCCATTGAGAAGTCACAGCTATATATATAATGAACCCCAGGGTTTTTACCCACACAGGTAACTGAGGTATGAATATAGGTCTTAAGGGCACAACTGTATCTTTGACACATCAGCATTCTTTAATCCCTCTACTGGGAGGTCATCTTAGATTATGTTGCCATCTCAAAACCCATGGCCTTCAGAATAAGAAAAATAAATACAGCAACTCAAGTAAGTTGATTGGATACAGGTTTTTTTAAAACTGCCTTTGCATGGGATTTTTCCATTTGGGAAGGCATTCATTTCCTTTTAAGATGACTTAACTGAGGGGTTTTCATGGAATGTTATAAAATTGGAAATTGGACCGCAAAGGTAGTAATCTCGGGATTACTGCCTGTGCCACGCGACAGTGAGAGTAGGAATGCGATGAGGTGGAGGATAAATGCGTGGCTGAGGGATTGGAGCAGGGGGCAGGGTTTCAAGTTTTTGGATCATTGGGACCTCTTTTGGCACAGGCGTGACCTGTACAAAAAGGACGGGTTACACTTGAATCCTAGGGGGACCAATATCCTGGCAGGGAGATTAGCGGGGGCTACTGAGGTGACTTTAAACTAGAATGGTTGGGGGGTGGGAATCAAATTAAAGAGGCTAGGCGTGAGGAGGTTAGTTCACAACAGGGGGATGGGAACCAGTGCAGAGAGACAGAGGGGTGTAAAGTGAGGGTAGAAGCAAAAAGTACTAAGGAGAAAAGTAAAAGTGGCAGGCCGACAAATCCAGGGCAAGCATTAAAAAGGGCCACTTTTCAGCATAATTGTATAAGGGCTAAGAGAGTTGTAAAAGAGCGCCTGAAGGCTTTGTGTGTCAATGCAAGGAGCATTCGTAATAAGGTGGATGAATTGAAAGTGCAGATTGTTATTAATGATTATGATATAGTTGGGATCACAGAGACATGGCTCCAGGGTGACCAGGGATGGGAGCTCAACGTTCAGGGATATTCAATATTCAGGAGGGATAGACATGAAGGAAGGGGAGGTGGGGTGGCGTTGCTGGTTAAAGAAGAGATTAACGCAATACAAAGGAAGGACATAAGCCGGGAAGATGTGGAATCGATATGGGTAGAGCTGCGTAACACTAAGGGGCAGAAGACGCTGGTGGGAGTTGTGTACAGGCCACCTAACAGTAGCAGTGAGGTCGGAGATGGTATTAAACAGGAAATTAGAAATGTGTGCAATAAAGGAACAGCAGTTATAAAGGGTGACTTCAATCTACATGTAGATTGGGTGAACCAAATTGGTAAAGGTGCTGAGGAAGAGGATTTCTTGGAATGTATGCGGGATGGTTTTTTGAACCAACATGTCGAGGAACCAACGAGAGAGCAGGATATTCTGGACTGGGTTTTGAGCAATGAGGAAGGGTTAATTAGCGATCTTGTTGTGAGAGGCCCCTTGGGTGAGAGTGACCATAATATGGTGGAATTCTTCATTAAGATGGAGAGTGACATAGTTAATTCAGAAACAAAAGTTCTGAACTTAAAGAGGGGTAACTTTGAAGGTATGAGACGTGAATTAGCTAAGATAGACTGGCAAATGACACTTAAAGGATTGACGGTGGATATGCAATGGCAAGCATTTAAAGGTTGCATGGATGAACTACAACAATTGTTCATCCCAGTTTGGCAAAAGAATAAATCAAGGAAGGTAGTGCACCCGTGGCTGACAAGAGAAATTAGGGATAGTATCAATTCCAAAGAAGAAGCATACAAATTAGCCAGATAAAGTGGCTCACCTGAGGACTGGGAGAAATTCAGAGTTCAGCAGAGGAGGACAAAGGGCTTAATTAGGAAGGGGAAAAAAGATTATGAGAGAAAACTGGCAGGGAACATAAAAACTGACTGTAAAAGCTTTTATAGATATGTAAAGAGGAAAAGACTGGTTAAGACAAATGTAGGTCCCCTGCAGACAGAAACAGGTGAATTGATTATGGGGAGCAAGGACATGGCAGACCAATTGAATAATTACTTTGGTTCTGTCTTCACTAAGGAGGACATAAATAATCTTCCAGAAATAGTAGGGGACAGAGGGTCCAGTGGGATGGAGGAACTGAGCGAAATACATGTTAGTAGGGAAGTGGTGTTAGGTAAATTGAAGGGATTGAAGGCAGATAAATCCCTAGGGCCAGATGGTCTGCATCCTAGAGTGCTTAAGGAGGTAGCCCAAGAAATAGTGGATGCATTAGTGATAATTTTTCAAAACTCGTTAGATTCTGGACTAGTTCCTGAGGATTGGAGGGTGGCTAATGTAACTCCACTTTTTAAAAAAGGAGGGAGAGAGAAACCGGGGAATTATAGACCGGTTAGCCTAACGTCGGTGGTGGAGAAACTGCTGGAGTCAGTTATCAAGGATGTGATAACAGCACATTTGGAAAGCAGTGAAATGATCGGACAAAGTCAGCATGGATTTGTGAAAGGAAAATCATGTCTGACGAATCTCATAGAATTTTTTGAGGATGTAACCAGTAGAGTGGATAGGGGAGAACCAGTGGATGTGGTATATTTGGATTTTCAAAAGGCTTTTGACAAGGTCCCACACAGGAGATTAGTGTGCAAACTTAAAGCACACGGTATTGGGGGTAAGGTATTGGTGTGGGTGGAGAATTGGTTAGCAGACAGGAAGCAAAGAGTGGGAATACACGGGACCTTTTCAGAATGGCAGGCGGTGACTAGTGGGGTACCGCAAGGCTCAGTGCTGGGACCCCAGTTGTTTTACAATATATATTAATGACTTGGATGAGGGAATTAAATGCAGCATCTCCAAGTTTGTGGAAGACACGAAGCTGGGTGGCAGTGTTAGCTGTGAGGAGGATGCTAAGAGGATGCAGGGTGACTTGGATAGGTTGGGTGAGTGGGCAAATTCATGGCAGATGCAATTTAATGTGGATAAATGTGAAGTTATCCACTTTGGTGGCAAAAATAGGAAAACAGATTATTATCTGAATGGTGGCCGATTAGGAAAAGGGGAAGTGTAACGAGACCTGGGTGTCATTATACACCAGTCATTGAAAGTGGGCATGCAGGTACAGCAGGCGGTGAAAAAGGCGAATGGTATGCTGGCATTTATAGCGAGAGGATTCGAGTACAGGAGCAGGGAGGTACTACTGCAGTTGTACAAGGCCTTGATGAGACCACACCTGGAGTATTGTGTGCAGTTTTGGTCCCCTAATCTGAGGAAAGACATCCTTGCCATAGAGGGAGTACAAAGAAGGTTCACCAGATTGATTCCTGGGATGGCAGGACTTTCATATGAAGAAAGACTGGATGAACTGGGCTTGTACTCGTTGGAATTTAGAAGATTGAGGGGGGATCTGATTGAAACGTATAAGATCCTAAAGGGATTGGACAGGCTAGATGCAAGAAGATTGTTCCCGATGTTGGGGAAGTCCAGAACGAGGGGCCACAGTTTGAGGATAGAGGGGAAGCCTTTTAGGACCGAGATTAGGAAAAACTTCTTCACACAGAGAGTGGTGAATCTGTGGAATTCTCTGCCACAGGAAACAGTTGAGGCCAGTTCATTGGCTATATTTAAGAGGGAGTTAGATATGGCCCTTGTGGCTACGGGGGTCAGGGGGTATGGAGGGAAGGCTGGGGCGGGGTTCTGAGTTGGAGGATCAGCCATGATCATAATAAATGGCGGTGCAGGCTCGAAGGGCCGAATGTCCTACTCCTGCACCTATTTTCTATGTTTCTATGTTTCTATTAAACAAATTGGAAAAAAACGTTATTAGATCCAAGATCAGGAGAAATTGTTCCACCTGGAAGATGGTGAATTAATGGAATTCTTTATCACAGAAGTCAGTGGTCATTACATTGGTTGAAGAAAGAAACAGATATATCTCTTTATGCTAATAAAATTAAAGGAAATGGGGAAAAAGTGGAAACAGCACTCACGTGGATGATCAGCCATTATTGTGTTGAATGGCAGCAGAGGAGCAAAGAGCCAAATGGCCTCCTCATGATACCATTTTCTATATTTTATTAATTCCAACTATAATGATTTAGAGTCCTTAAATAAATAATTGTAATTTACAAGTAAGTCTGTGTTTTATAATCTCCCAAGAGTTTGTACGTTTTAGGGTTTGAATTGTTTTTTAAATGACAGATATTTGATGGAATGGAAGACAAGTACAAGATTCAATTTAAGAAACGAAAGTTGTTAGAATGCATTTTGGAAGAATTAACTGGGAATGGAAATATAATTTCTTATAAGACATTGATGAATGTGAACGAGTGAAGTAATCTATAAATTTACTTATTTTTCAGTGAGAGTGAATCTGGATAATACATAAAAATGCCAATGGTAGTTTGGGTTTACAAATGAAGGAATTGAGTACAAGTACAAAGAGATTATGTTGATCATAAACTGAAGAAAATATGTAGTTACTTGAGATTTGAAGCATGCAGAAAACTCAAGAGAGAGGGGAACAAAAGAAATGCATGGACCCTTCACCAGAATGCAGTTATTAAATGAATACGCACACATTAATGAATTTTTTTAATGTTCTTCTGAAAATTTTCACTCAGTGGCTTCTTGCGATTTTCTGCTGCTGTAGACCATTTAATTCAACATTCAATGGGTTGTGTGTTCAGACATGCTGTTCCGCACACCACTGTTGTAATGTGTGGTTATTTGAGTATTTGACTTGCCTTCCTGTCAGCTTGAAACAGTCAGGCCATTCTCCTTTGCCTACCTCATTAACAAGACATTTTCACCCACAGTGCAGCTGCTCACTGGATGCTTTTTGCTTATTGCATTATTTTCTGTAAACTCTAGGGACAATTGTTCATTAAAATCCGAGCAGTTTCTGAGATACTCAAACCACTCCATCTGGCACCAACTATCATTCTGTGGTCAAAGTCACTGAAACCACATTTTTCCCCATTTTGATGTTTGATCTAATAAACAACTGTATTGCTTGACTATTTCTGCATGTTCTTATGCATTGAATTGCTGCCACATGATTGGCTGAATAGATACTTGCATTAATGAGCAGGTGTACCAGTGTACCGATATATCTACTAAAGTGGCACCTAGTGTACATAAATGATCATGAAGCTAATAACAAAGACATTATAGGTGTATATCTCTGATTATTTTCACAAAATTTCTAAAATGAATAATTATAAGATGACTTTCAATATTATAGCTAGTGGTGAAGGGTTGAATAGAAAAAGGGTACCATTTCATCTACTTGAGAGTTAGTGATAAAAGAATGTCAAGAATGAAGAGAAAATTAGGACAAATTCTGCTCTCCAGAGGTGTAGGCACCTAGAAAATTTTGCTGTAGGCATAGACTGAGGTCCTTTCCCCCTTGAACATGAAAGAAAGATGAACAAGTTTTTGGGGGATTGCAGGGTTTGGGCATCATATTTTAGAATATTTGGAAATGTACTTTAATTTACCAGTTCTTGATTTCAGCATTACATCACCGCATGCAGACATTTCAATGATCTCATTATTTCTTCATTTGCTAGCAAGCTGCTGCAAATAAATTCACACTCACTCATGACATTTTCCTCTCATTTGCTTTCATTAAAAAAAATCACAGGGAGGCAATACTTTTAACCTCAGTGGAGAAATCAATTGTACCCCTTTTCTGAAATGAGAATGAGACAGTTGCCTGGCAAATTCTTCTGGTGCATCATTAGATTTCAATAGCTTCTGGATGGCTTGTACATCAAAAATTAATACTATAAAGTTCTGAGTAATCATAAACTATAAGATAAGAACATTATGTCATGATCTAACAACTGTATAAGGCTGAATAAGAGGCAGTCAACTTACACGTTAAAAGCTTTCATGATTGAGCTCTAGAGGAACAAACAACTTCAGTTGATTAATCAGCTTCAAATGATGGACTCACCATTCACTGGATGATATCCATACACTATATATTGCTTCCTCCTGATCCGTGGGAGATTTTGGTGCCTGCTGTTCCCCAACAAGTGCCAACAAGAACTGGAATAGGTACACACACAGTATTGCACCTCTCTTCCCTAGCGAACCCTTTTTCCCCCTGTGTTCAAGAGAAAGGTCTTTGTGGAATTCTGAAGAAAATTAGATTAATTAAGTATCCCTCTCAAGAAAGTCAGCAAAGGGATAATATGTTATATGGCTATATTCTGCACGTTATGAACCTATGAAAAGATTGCTGTCAATGGTCCCAAGGATTGCACACAAATAACCCTTATTTGGATGAAATTCCAGAAAGCTTCAAATGCCTGGGAAATAAGTCAGCATGAGACTGCCTTCAACAGAAAAAGGAAGAAAAACTAGAGAATAAAATGGATGTCTCCGGCTCATAATATCATTTCTCAGTGGGAAAGAAAACAGTAAGCTGTCAGGAGTGCAGACTGTACACATCACACTCTGCAGTATACTTAGTTTGCTGAGAAAACATTGCTGTGCCCTTCATTTTAATTGGCTGTAAAGTATGCAGCAGCTCACATTTTCCACAAGTTGTCAGCAGATGATCGTTTCATTCAGGAGACAGAAAAGATGCATAATGAAAAGAAAACTGACATTTACCTCACCCCCTTACAGCAGGTTTCTATGCCTTTACCTGCAGGGTGATATTTGTTTGATGGCTTTCGATTTTCTGTGAGCTTGACACTCCACAATGTTAACAAGTGCTGAGGTAAACATCAAGTTGGGCCAGGCCGAAATGAGAGTAACCTTGGCTGATTATTGAGTAAGTGTAAAAAGAAGAACAGAGAAACAGATATAGCTGGAACAATGTAATTGTTAATTATTGATTACAACATTCAACACTGATTTGGAAATGCTGCTTGAATTAATTCAATAAATTTATGAATCTGCTGATTTATTTATGTCACATTTCAATTAAAAATAATATTAGTACGCAAAAGAAAAATAGTTATCTCTCTTGATTATTGCAATGTGATTTTACCTAATCCCACTGTTGAATGCTCTCTTAGCAAAATAGATAGCTAGTGAAGTGTATTTCATGCTTAAACAATGAAGCAGAAAGAAACAAAGATACAAAGATAGATAGATCAATTTTTAAAAAGTACAGTAATAATTCCCTGTGATTGATGATCATCAATCTATCATAGATGCTACCCTCATTCGCATTTGTTCGATTTCCCACTTACCAGCCATCACCATATACTTTTGCCACCAAAACAGGGATAGGGTCCGCCATAAAACTGTGGTTGCCATGGTGATAAGCTATAAACAAGAGGATCTGGTCGGTGTGGGAAGGGAAGCAACTAATAGACCAAAGATAGTAGACAGTAGAATGTGTGATCTACCAGGCATCTCTTTCACTCACAGAGAGAAACAAAATGAAAGGAAAAAGTGCAGAGCTAATATTACAGAAGGATGACCAATACAGACTTTAAAATCAAGTTATTTGAGGTTGTAGAATTCAATATTGGGTCCAAAAGGCTGCAATGTGCCCAGGCAGCAGACATAATACTGTTCCTTGAGCTTGTCTCAAGCCTTTCTCTGATGAGCAGACAGACTGATAGGTCAGAGTGGGATTGGGATAAAGAATTAAAGTGGCCGACAGTGGGAAGTTCAAGGTTATCACTGTGGACTGAATGCAGATATTCCACAAAGTAATCATCTAACCTGTGTTTGGATTCTTCAAAGTAGAGGAAACCACATAGCGTATCTGGAATGCAGTGTTCGAGATTGGAAAACGTGCCAGTGAATAGCTGCTTTACCTGGAAAGATGAATGAGTTTATCTTCAAGTTTCACAAACAGCTCAATTCAGTGGAAAACTATCACATCCTCACCAAGCAACACACACAAAATGCTGGAGGAACTGAGTAGGCCAGGGAACCTCCATGGAAAAGAGTAAACAGTTGACATTTCGGGCTGAAAGCCTTCATCAAGACCCTTCATTTGCGTGTGTTGCTTGGATTTCCAGTATCTGCAGATATTCTTGTATTTGTGAACTCCTCACCAAGAATATTTATTAATTCCTTTGTTCACCTGCTTTACTTCATCTTCACAATTCATGCCATTGCAAATATTGCACAAGTACCTTCTCAGTCTTCTCAGACCTCCTTTAGATCCCTGGTTGGTGGGAAGGGAAGAAGTAATAGGACCTGTGTTGCATCACCTGCGGTTGCAAAGGTAAAAGCCATAAAAAAAAGAGGTTGATGAGAATGGAAGAGGGAGTCACATGGTCCAGAATGGTCCCTGGAAAATGCTGAATGGGAAGGAGTGGGGACAATGAGCCTGGTAGTGGATTTTTTTTAGGATGGCAGTATTTATAGAGAATGCTCATGAGAGGCATAGATGGGCCAATGTGCTGTCTTTTTCCAAGGGCTGTGGCATCAAGAACTGAAAGGCACAGGTTTAGGGTGAAAGGGGAAAGATTTAATAGGAACCTGAAGAGTAATATTTCAGTGTATGGAATTTGCTGCCGGAGGAAGTGGGTAAAGCAAGTACATGACAACATATTAGAGATACTTAGACAGGCATATGGATATGAAATGTTTTGAAGAATATGTGCCAAATAAGAGCAAATGGGACTAACTTAGATGGGAATCTTGGTCAGCATGGACCATTTGAGACTTAGTGTCTGCTCCATGCTTCGTGACTTTTGCTTATTCTCATGGTCTACCTGGTTCAAAATAAAGTAAATGTATCATCAAAGTTCACATATGTTACCATGTGCTACCATGATATTCATTTTCTTGCAGGTATTTTCCAGCAAAAAATGAATTACAGAAGAATTTTTTGAAAAACTATACATAAACGAGACTGACGAGCAACCAATGTACAAAAGAAGACAAACTGCAAATAAAAATAACACTAAGAACATGTGTTGTACACAGTGAGGCTGTAGTTTGTAGAATCAGTTCAGAGTAATGGGGAATGAAGTTATCCACACCACTCCAGAGAGTCTAATGGTTGTAGTATAATAACTGTTCCTGAACCAGATGGTGTTTGACCTAAGGCTTCTCTACCTCCGATCCACCACTTTCTGTAGCCTTTAATGTCCCTGGGCTGATTCTTGATCCCTTTATTCGAGGAAAGGCTAACAAGCCAACTTTCTCTGGAGGAAACCTGTTTCAGCATAACATTTTAAGGACTCTCAAAAGTACTTTAAGAACAATGCAACAAGCTTCCACCTATTGTAGGAAAGCTCTTACCCACTGCTAGGGAGTATAATCCCCTCATGTAATGACCAGATCCTCTAAAGTGGCATGAGTAGGGATTCTGCATCCCAATTCCTGTTGTGCAAGGTTAAGATCAGTCACCATTTGGAGGGTGGGATACAAAGTTGTCAATGTTAACATCAGATCAATGATATATTCCAATCTACATCATCTTGCAGCATCCTGCAGTCATCAGACACAAATGTGATGCTCCAAATGCCAGGATGGTAACTCTTAGACTCTATTCTTAATATTAACATACCAACATAGTTCCTAAAAATGATACTCTGAGACCTGATTTTGTCCTCTGCGTATGGTAGCCAATATTCATGCTATTGCTCAGTGGGATTCAGTTGCTACAGTAATGAGGGTGAGAAAAATGAACAGTAAAAGCATAACAATATTTTTTTTAAATTCCATAACTTTGAACAGAAGTCAGTCTTGACAAAAATAAAATTTACTTTTCATTTCATGCTGCCAGATATTCATAATAGGAACTGACAATATAAATGAAATGGAGTAAAGAAACAAATTGACTTCAATGGGACATTAAAGGGGCAACATATGTTTTGTAGTTGCAAAATGTAGTTGCCCAAGGCCCAGACCATACATAGACCTCCCTCTCACAGGTCTGTGCACCAATGTTGGTCAGGCTATTAGCTTAAGAAAAAGAGGCCTGCCTATGGGTGGGATAAGGAATAAGAATTCAGGGATCAGTAGGGGATGTCATTAATGGAGGATTACTTAGGAGAGTTGATGGAATTTGATGAGAGGATGTTTAGCTCTTGGGGGTTGAAACATGGATTGGAGTTCAGGTTGGGCAACTGATCAGGCTGGTCCATAGTGAAGCTGGGAAACTGTTAATCAAGGGACTCGGGCAGGCCAGAGAAGGCTAACTAGAAGCTGACACCACGTGCATGTATCTTACGAAAAGGGAATGAATCTAAGGTAAATTACATGACCTGATTCTGTAGCATGGAGACCTCCTCTTAGTGTGATGCTGAAACAGTCCTCACAAGTGACAAGTGCCACCTGCTGCGTACAATGAACCAATGGAAATCCAGGAAGTGACATTCATGTACTTTGCATATTGTTGATTTCTACTGTGTTTTTCCAGGACCTAGGGAGTCAAAAAAATCAATTTTACGAGGTCCCAGTGTAATTCTAAGGAGTAGAAATGTGTATAGAAATGATAATTCAAGATTTTATTGAGAGTGAATATGTGACAGGTCTGGCAACTGACCAAAATGATGCTTAGTTTCAATAAAAAGGACAGACCTATTTCAAATAATTACAAATATATAGCTTAACAGCTGCAGAAACATTTTAGAATTCATAATTAAGGATTAAATTACTAAATAGCTGGATTTAATGAGAAGTGTTTTTAAATATAGCAATTAAGATATGAATCTGCTACTTTATAAGCAGTCCCTGAAGATCAAAATTGAGTTGATTTTACTCGGTTTTACGGATTCTGAAGGAAGGCAATGTGAGATACACAGACTGTTCATCAGGAAGGGCAGTAGGGGAAGGGGCAAGGGTCAGTGGGGTAGTCATAGCAATTATTGAGCTCTTGAATCTTGCTATCCGGTAATCAATTCCTACAACAAAGGTCAGATTAAAGTATTATATTTGGGAGTCTGGCATCAGGCATTGGAGAAATATGGCTTTTCCAATATAGCCAAGAAAGACTAGCTGTGAATGATGGGCTTGGAGAAAAGATTGAGATTGGTTCTTGTAATCCTTCCAGTGAAATTGAAAAATTTTTGAAATATCTTGGTGCTATTTTGCCAGTGCCTGACATGCTTGATATGGGTAGTTCAGATCTTAGAAATGCTTGGAGTGCAGGGTTCATTCCTGCCCAGTACACCACATGTTTTTATTGAGTCCAAAATCTTAATCTTCAAGTATCATTTTCCTTAACTAACCAAAGACTTTTCTGGCATGAAGAAGATGATGGCTTCTTTCTTCCACAAAGGCTCAAGAAGGATCCCAAAGATCTTACCACTGGCATGGATTGCTGTGTGAATTCTGTTCTACTTGTGACATAGTGGATATGATCTTTACCCATCACCTACTTCAAACAAAATGCAGGATGCATTGCAATTGCAATACATGGTCTTTCTCAATCTCATTCCATCAACTTGCAGGGAGCATGGAGTACTCTCCACAAATAGGCCTGTTCACAGAAGTAAGTCACCATCTTAAGTTTGTTTCATAATGTTAAGCAAGTCATGATCCTAAGGTCTACTTCAGCACTAATTATCATGAAGACCAGTGTCAATCAATGTTACAGAACACTTTTTACAGCCTTTCTCACTGCAATGAAACACACCACCAACAAACTTCCTCTTGGAATAGAGTCAATTTCTAGAATTAATGAGAAACTCTTCCACCTATGGTGACTATGCTCTGGAAACAAGTTCACCCAGATCTCAAGATATAATGAAGCATCTGAATGAAAAGTTAATTAAATGAAAACTGGAATGCAGATACTGGTTAATGGGTGAATGACGTTCAACATGGACTTAGTGTCTAAAAGATGTTTCTGTGCAGTACATCTCTATACAGTATTCAGACTGGGAAGATATAGAAGTAAGGGAGGTAATATGGCACAGACACACTGGGATTCTGGTAAGCATGGGGAAATTCAAAGATGAAGAAAACATTGAAAAAATGTCGAGACTTTCTTTGGTGTAGAGAAAATTACACTAGTCCTTGATAGAGAGGTTAAAATTTAGAATGAACAGGGAAATAAGTCAATTTTAATCAGTTATTAGATTAAACTTATTATACTCTGAGATGAGAATGCATGATTAAACTACTGACATTCAGGGAGATACCTAATATCTTACATTGTTACTAATGAAATCCTTAACTCCATTGACTCTATTGACACTTCCTGCTACCTCAGGAAAACAGCCAACAAAATAAAGGACCCCTCCCACCATGGTTATTCTCTCTTCTCCCCCCTTCCATTGGGGAAACAATACAAAAGTTTGAAAACTCAGAACCATGCTCAAGAACAAATACTACCCTGTTGTTCTGAGACTTTTGAAATGAACTGTTGTCTAATAAAGATCTTACAGTCCACCTTGTCATGACCCTTGCACCTTATCTGCAAATGCACTTTTTCGGCAACTGGAGCACTGTAGTATACGTTGTCTTTTTTTTCAAATTTTATACTACCTCAATATATTTACGTTTGGAATTATCTGCCTGGATGGCATGAAAAACAAAGCTTTTCACTGTCTCTTGGTGCATATGGACAATTGCCAACTACCAGTGGGCATGTCTATATTTCTGCATAGGTTATTGGAAAATTGTAGAATAAAGAAACAGAGCTGAACTTCATTTAATAACACAACATAGAGTATATGGACAATAAACAACTACATGGATGATTAGCCAAACTGCATATTTCCATATTTTTATTTCTATATAATTACAAGCATAGTAATCTCTAAATTAGGTTCGAAGGCCATTTTAAAACAATAACCCATATTTCTAATCTGAAACTTCAGTGACTATAGCACTGCTGGAAATGGTCCAGAATTTGTGGTGTGCAATGAACCACCCACGCTCACAGCTGAAGGAAATTTGGAAATCTAATACAATTCCCTCAGTGGAACCTTGCAGTTGGCAATGATTCTTGACAGCAAGACCCCGTGAGCCAAGCTGATCTGTAGCAATGTAATGGAACTTCTTAGTGTAAAATGGTGGACAGTGATGGAGTTGGGATGGGACTAGCTTCCCTCACAAAGTAACCACAACCTTTATGTTCAGCTATTTAAAAATATATATTAACAATATTTTTCAGATGTCCAGTGCCCATTAAAAAGAAGAATACAGCCTAATCTGGCACATATTGTTTGTGTGGATCCTTGCCATGCATTGGGAAATAGCTGCAATTGTTTCTTTGTCCATGAGAGATTCAGTGTTGGAGCGTATGTGAGGAAATTGGCACAAATCACTTATCACAACATCAGCACATGTGCTAAAAAATCCCAAGTTGCCAACATTTTCCTGGGACATGTACTGTAGGTACCTGTACTTACATACAAGTCCAAGCCATTAAACTTTCTTTCTCAGGTAGAGGCAATAATCCATGGACACTGTAATAACACAGCAAGGAAAATGCCTTTACAAGTATTTACCCTCCAACAAATATTAAGCCATTTCAATTTGTTCCATCACAGACATTCCCTCTATTCTATTCATCATTCCCCCATTTTCTGTCACACTGAAAACTCACCTGTATCTCTCCTTCTCCCATTTCCGATGAATGATTGCATTGACTGCTTCTCTTTCCACGTGTGCCATCTGAAGTTTCGAGTTTTTCTAGCATTGTTTTTGTTTTTATTTACATTTTATCTGAAAATATATCTCACTGGGTTTATGAAACCTATCTCTGAAATGTATGTGATGGCATAAGACATTAACCTATCTCCAACACACAAAAAAAGAGCAGGAGCAAGAGTAGGCCAGCAGTCTCATCAAGTCTTTTTTTCTGATCGGTCATTGTTTAGGATTTCCACACCCAATGAATTTACTTGCAAAAACATTAGGAAATTGATGAAAAATAGGTGAATAAAATTATGATGTTTTTCACCCTGAATCGAGCAAGAAAACATTAGCCGTTGCAGAGTTCACACTGTCATGTCAGCTTTTAAAGAGAACTCTCCATGGCAACGGTCATACAGCAGAATAAAAGGTTGGCACAAGATGAGGAGAAACAATGGGGAAGAAGAGAGGGTCAAGGTGCTCTCCGGTATGTCTGTGCACTTCTGTGCAGTGGTGTAGGCTAATCCAGCCCTGTACTACATAATGCCCATGGCAATTATATGTTACAGGCTTGTCAATGGGCCAGGGATCAAAGCTTCTTGCACTGACGTGCAGTACAGAGATGCTGTGCTTTTTGTCACTGATTCTTGTGGGCAAAACATCTGTGTTCCAATGGGGAACCATTAATTTATTTTGCTCTGCCAACTTGCTGCAGACTTTGCTGTTTATTTATTCATGTCCTTTATGAATGCAGGTCATAGGTTGTATCTTCAGCAGCCAAGTGCTGCTGGTCAATACAGAAATAGCTGATGGACATCAGAAAATGTAACTAGATGTGTGCCCAACACCGTCTGCAATAAGTAAAATTTTAACCAGGACCAATTTCCTTATTTGTGCAAATTGACTCAGAACAAATGGCTAGTGTAAAACTAACAAACAGATGCAACTTGCAAATAAAAGATATATAAAATTGATTGTGTTATTATTCGGAATTAGATGCCATACTTCCTACATTAGGTGTTAGATCAATGATCATACTTCAAAGGTATGCTCTTGGCTGTGATCTGCTTAATAACATTTTGCATGGTGCCATCCAAATGAAAATAGTTCATCTTTTTCTTTTGTTGTAAATTTTGAGAGATGATAAGGATACACATAAATTAAAGCTTCTTGATAAATTCCTTTTTTGTAATATTTACTAGATTTTATATTTTCTTCTTTGTTGTAATTTTTCTTTAATGTCAATTGTTTTCATGCAGCACTTTATTAATGATCTTCTCCGTGTATTTCTGATCGTTGTCGTTTGCAAGATCTTGATGTGTTTGTGAAGCCTGCTCAATTTGCTCATAAACCTTCAAAGCCTTCACTTCAAATATTGTGACAAGAAGCATTCTGAGACCTTAATCATGGATTTAATTCATACAAGTTCCTTCTTTGAAGGATTACCTCCACAGTTTTAACTTCTATTTTCAGAGATGGAGAGACTAGCTGCAGACTTTTCCCATATTCTATTATATGCCTGAAGCTTCCTATCACTGTATTTTGTGTGGGTTAGGCATGAATTCTCATCAATGAGCGAGCATAAAATAATGCAAACGTTAATGGGAATACATCTGCTATGCAGTTCATGACCTGCAGAGAGTGCTGAGAGAAGCATCTGACTGTAGTTTGGTTAACAGTACAAGAACACTACAGTAGGAGTAGTAATCACTTATCAAGTCTGTCACTCCATTGAATATGATCATGGCTTATCTATGCTGGCCACACTCCTTCTATACCTGTAACTCTCAATTCCTCAGTTTTTTAAATATTTATCCATCTCCACCTTAAATATATCTAATGATCTGGCCTCCACCATTTTTGCGGTGGAAAATTCCAGAGATTTGCTGTGCTTTGAGGCAAGAAATTTCTACACAAAAGATTGAAGCTAATGAAATTCTGTCTGTACCACTTTCCTCATGACTGTAGGTAAGGTTGAGGATAAACATGTCAGTGTAAGAATGGGGTTTTTTTTCTCGCCAACTATCAATGACAAAAAATACTGTTTTGAATACAAATACTTGCAACTGTTCACTTTAAGCATAACATAGTATCAAATGACCACACAAGTGCCCATAAAAGACGCTAGATAGAAACTGTTTGGCAACAGTCACCAGATATAATTAAGCAGCATAGTGTTCCAAATAAGTAAAGAAAATCCTGGTTATTTTCTTGGTTAGCTTCTGTTAGAAATTAAGTGGAGGGGAAAAAATCATTGTGCGTGGGTCTTCAGGCTCCTGTACTTCCTCCCTAATGGTAATAGCAAGAAAATGACATGTCTCAGATACTGAGGGTCCTTAGTGATAGATGCCAACATCTTGAGGCTCCACCTGTTGAAGATGTTCTCAATGGTGAGGAGGGCTGGTCCCATGATGGAACTGGTTGAGCCCATAGCACTCTGTAGCATCTTTCAGTCCTCTGCATTAAATCCTCCATATCAGCCTGTAATGCTTCCAGTCAGAATGCTCTCCACTGTACCTTTGTAAGAGTATTTGGTGACATGCCAAATCTCCTAATGGGATAGAGACACTGTTGTGTCTTCTGCATGATTGCATCAATGCATTGGATTTCATGATAAATCCTCCAAGATGCTGGTGCCCACACATATGTTGATTTCCACCACTGACCTCTCAATAAGGTTTGGAGTATATTCTCTAATCTCCCCTTGCTGGAGATCACATCCAATTCCTTTATATTGTTGATGCTAATACACCACTCAACTTGCTGATCTATCTCACTCCCCATTCCAATCTGAGAATTTACCAACAACACTGGAGTCACTGGCAAGTTTATGGTGGTTGATCTGTGCTTAGCCACATAGTGTTGGGTGCAGAAAAGAGTAGAACAGTGGGCTGAGCACACATCCTTGTGGTGGGACTTTGTTGACTGTCAGTAATAAGGAGATGTGTTGCAAAGGGGGCACTGGTAGTGGACCCAAGTGCAAGACACAGGCACTGAAGTACAAGGAATAGGACTTGACTAGAGTAGGGACATGACAGGATACAGACAAGGAGAAGGGACAAAAACACAGACTTGGGCTAGGACATGGACAAGACAGGGAACCCAGACAAGGAACTATGCACTAGGAGCCTGGGCTTGGGCTCTGAGCCAGAGACTGGACAAGGACCCAGAATCTGGGTCTTGCCTCGGGCTTGGGCTTGGACCCCAGAACCAGGCAAGGACATGACATGACTATAGGACAGGATGTGGCTGGGGTCTTGGGTCTTGAGGCTGCAGGCTGGGGTCTCGGGTCTTGAGGCTTGAGCTTGGAGACGGGGTTTAAGTCTTGGAATGCGAAGGCTGATAACTCAGAGGCTGGAGCAAGGAGACAGACTGGGAACTGTACATCAACATGGAGCTGGGACTTATCCTTCGAAAAGCCAGGACTCACCTTCAACACAACATCAATATGAGACAGGACAGTACATAGACATCGAGCCAGGACTTATACTTAGACAAGCTGGGACTCAACTTTATCTCCACACCTAAGTGGGACAGGACCATCCATTGGGTAATGGCAGAATGGCCAGACTTACCCAACAGAGGCAAAGACAAGACAAGACAGGTCCCCCCACAGGCCAATGGCAGAATGTCCTGACTTATCCCATAGAGGCGAGGACAAGAAGAGACAAGCACCAAAGAACAACAGACTGTTCCATCTCTGTATCCGGGTTGCTCCGAGTAGCAGTTACAGCCAGCAACCTCAGCTGGCTACGGAAACAGCCAGATCCCTACCTAGCTCAGAGAAGCTGGCAGCCACTCAGCTGGCCCAGGAAACAGCGGAATCCATACCACCAAGACAGCTCCAACTACCAACAGCAAGGCTCCATGAAGCAATGGTTCTCCTACACAGCCTAAAGATGGCAAGTGGCCGCACTAGCCTTCCACTGGCAGGTTGCTCCCTGGAAATCTTGACAAGACAAACCAGCAGCTCACACTTGACCCCAAGGCCACTTATATTCCAAGCCTCAAGATGGAAATCAGGTACCTACGATCAACCAAACAAGGGACAGCTGGAAGACCTGGAGTCCAGAGTCCACGGACCGGACCGTGAACTGGAATGCGGACTTCACGGACCGGACCATGACAAGATGTTATTACTGATCCGCACTGACAGTGGTTTCTGTATAAAGAAGTCGAGTATCTAGCTGCAGAGGCCTATGTTTTGAAGCCTTCTGATTAATACTGAGGAGATTATGGTATTGAATAGCAAGCTGTAATCGATAAACTGCAGTCTGACATATGTTTTTCCGTTATCAAGGTGTTCCAGTGCTGAGAAGGGAGCCAGAGAGATTGCATGCCTATAGACTTGTTGTGGCCATAGGCATATTGCAGTGGGTCCAGGTCCTTGCCTAGGTAGGCTTTGCTTCTAGCCATAACCAACCTCTCAAAGCACTTCATCAAAGTATATGTGATGGCACTAGGCAGCGGCCGCTGAGGCAGCTCTTTCTGCTCCTCTTGGTTGCCTGGTTGCCGCCATTTTGAAGCATGTGGGATCCTCAGTTGACAGCGTTGAGAGGTGGATGTTCTTGAACAATGCAGCCAGTTGTTTGGCACAGATTTTTGGCATCTGGCCAGCTACATTGTCAGAGCTGGATGCCTTGTCTGGGTTCACCCTCTTGAAGGATATTCTGAGGTTGACTTCTGAGACAGGTTACAGGGTCATCAGATGCTGTGGGGATTCATGCAGGAGTAGGTTTTATTCTCCCTTTCAAAGTGTGCATAAAAAATGTTGAGCTCCTCGGGGACTGAAACATCACTGCCATTTATGATGTTATCCTTTGCGTTAGAGGAAGTAGTGGTATGCAGATCCTGCTTGTGATCCACAGCTGCTATGCATCCAATTATGCCTCTAATTTTACAAAGAATTGCCCTTTCACTCTCTGGATAACTTGCCATGGGTTATCACTGGACTTCTTGTAGGGTTCAGGATTACTGGTCTTGATGGTCAAAGACATAGCCTTCAACAGACTCCAGATGTTCTGGTTCATCCAAGACATCTGTCTTAGGAAGACTCAATATATTCTCGAAGGCACATGACTCTTTAAGTCTATGATAACTATTGCATACTTATTCAGATCCTATGATGATGGTCCGGTCCATTGATTCAAAGTAATCTTATAAACACTTCCGTACTTTCCTTGACCATACCGTCATGGTTCTCAGACTGGTGCAGTGGTTCTCAATCTCTACCTGTACATTGAGAGTAGAGGTAGAGTCAGGCAATCAGACTTGCCAAAGTGCAGGGGCAGTATGGCATGGCAAAGTTTCTTCATGGTGGTATAATAGTGATTGAGTGTATTGGCTTCTTTGGCTCTGCTGGTTATAGTTGGCCAGAGACTTCTTCAAGTTGAAGTCCCTGCTCTGATCAGGAAGGCATCAGAGTCCACTGACTAGTAACTGTTGATCACAGTGCTCAGCTCCTCCAGTGCCAGCTTGATATTGGCCAGGAATGGAATGTACACCTCTACCAGGTTGATGGTGGAAAACTGCCTCAGCTGATAGGATGAATGAAACTTAACAGCCAGATGTTGCAGTTTGGCAGATCAGGACTGAGACAGAACTATCATATCTATGCATCACAGTGGGATAGTCACAAAGCAAACACTTATGTCTGGCCTGCTGAATTCCTCTAGTGCTTTGTTGTTGCTTCAGTGAAGAGAGATCAGATTAACCTGTTCATAATTCAGGTAATATTATGGGTTCTTCTGGTCAAGTTACTATGCTCTATCTAAGTAGAAAAAAAAAACACAGGCAATATACCTGGCAGTCAGTCAGAAAATGAGATGAAAAGACAAAACAAAGATAAAAATTCCTGGAAAATATTGATGCAACTCTACTGCCAAGAACTATACCATGATAGTATATTAAGTATGTTAGTATATTGCTTTATATTAATTCATGACCTATTTATACCAGTTTTATATAAAACATGTGTGGTCTTGCTGGATTGTTTTATTGAATCCATCCACTATTCATTATTCATACTGACTCATCATTTCTCCATTCAAAGAGCATGCTATGCAACTTTTCTGGAATTATGTGCTCAGAAATGTGCTGGCTAAAGGATGCATGTCTCTGGGAGCTGAACGTCCAAGGATACACGGTGTATCGGAAGGATAGGAAGGTAGGCAGAGGGGGAGGCGTGGTTTTATTGGTAAGAAATGATATTAAATCATTAGAAAGAGGTGATATAGGATCGGAAGGTACAGAATCTTTATGGGTTGAGCTAAGGAATAGCAGGGGTAAAAGGACCCTGATGGCAGTTATTTATAGGCCTCCAAACAGCTGCAGGGATGTGGACTACAAATTACAACAGGAAATAGAAAGGGCTTGTCAGAAGGGCAGTGTTATGATAATTGTGGGGGATTTTAACATGCGAGTAGATTGGAAAAATCAGGTCGGCACTGGATCTCAAGAGAGAGAATTTGTAGAATGTCTGCGAGATGGCTTTTTAGAACAGTTTGTTGTTGAGCCCACTAGGGGATCGGCTGTACTGGATTGGGTATTGTGTAATGAACCGGAGGTGATTAGAGAGATTGAGGTGAAGGAACCCTTAGGAGGCAGTGATCATAACTTGAATGAGTTCACTGTGAAATTAGAAAAAGAGAAGCCGAAATCTGATGTGTCGGTGTTTCAGTGGAGTAAAGGAAACTACAGTGGCATGAGAGAGGAACTGGCCAAAGTTGACTGGAAAGAGACACTGGCGGGAAAGACGGCAGAGCAGCAGTGGCTGGAGTTTATGCGAGAAATGAGGAATGTGCAAGACAGGTATATTCCAAAAAAGAAGAAATTTTCGAGTGGAAAAAGGATGCAACCGTGGTTGACGAGAAGTCAAAGCCAAAGTTAAAGCTAAGGAGAGGGCATACAAGGAAGCAAAAATTAGTGGGAAGACAGAGGACTGGGAAATTTTTAAAACCTTACAAAAGGAAACCAAGAAGGTCATTAAGAGAGAAAAGATTAACTATGAAAGGAAACTAGCAAATAATATCGAAGAGGATACTAAAAGCTTTTTCAAGTATATAAAGAGTAAAAGACAGGTGAGAGTAGATATAGGACCAATAGAAAATGATACTGGAGAAATTGTAATGGGAGATTAGGAGATGGCAGAGGAACTGAACAAGTATTTTGCATCAGTCTTCACTGAGGAAGACAGCAGGATACCGGACACTCAAGGGTGGCAGGGAAGAGAAGTGTGCGCAGTCACAATTACGACAGAGAAAGTACTCAGGAAGCTGAATAGGCTAAAGGTCGATAAATCACCTGGACCAGATGGAATGCACCGGCGTGTTCTGAAGGAAGTAGCTGTGGAGATTGCGGAGGCATTAGCGATGATCCTTCAAAAGTCGATAGATTCTGGCATGGTTCCGGAAGACTGGAAGATTGCAAATGTCACTGCGCTATTTAAGAAGGGGGCAAGGAAGCAAAAAGGAAATTATAGACCTGTTAGCTTGACGTCGGTGGTTGGGAATTTGTTGGAGTCGATTGTCAAGGATGAGGTTACAGAGTACCTGGAGGCATATGACAAGATTGGCAGAACTCAGCATGGATTCCTTAAAGGAAAATCCTGCCTGACAAACCTATTACAATTTTTTGAGGAAATTACCAGTAGGCTAGACAAGGGAGATGCAGTGGATGTTGTATATTTGGATTTTCAGAAGGCCTTTGACAAGGTGCCAAACATGAGGCTGCTTAACAAGATAAGAGCCCATGGAATTACAGGAAAGTTACATACGTGGATAGAGCGTTGGCTGATTGGCAGGAAACAGAGAGTGGGAATAAAGGGATCCTATTCTGGTTGGCTGCCGGTTACCAGTGGTGTTCCACAGGGATCAGTGTTGGGGCCGCTTCTTTTTACATTGTACATCAATGATTTGGATTATGGAATAGAGGGCTTTGTGGCTAAGTTTGCTGATGATACGAAGATAGGTGGAGGGGCCGGTAGTGCTGAGGAAACGGAGAGTCTGCAGAGAGACTTGGATAGATTGGAAGAATGGGCAGAGAAGTGGCAAATGAAGTACAATGCTGGAAAGTGTATGGTTATGCACTTTGGCAGAAAAAATAAACGGGCAGACTATTATTTAAATGGGGAAAGAATTCAAAGTTCTGAGATGCAACGGGACTTGGGAGTCCTCGTACAGGATTCCCTTAAAGTTAACCTCCAGGTTGAGTCGGTAGTGAAGAAGGCGAATGCAATGTTGGCATTCATTTCTAGAGGAATAGAGTATAGGAGCAGGGATGTGATGTTGAGGCTCTATAAGGCGCTGGTGAGACGTCACTTGGAGTACTGTGGGCAGTTTTGGTCTCCTTATTTAAGAAAGGATGTGCTGACGTTGGAGAGGGTACAGAGAAGATTCACTAGAATGATTCCAGGAATGAGAGGGTTAACATATGAGGAACGTTTGTCCGCTCTTGGACTGTATTCCTTGGAGTTTAGAAGAATGAGGGGAGACCTCATAGAAACATTTCAAATGTTAAAAGGCATGGACAGAGTGGATGTGGCAAAGTTGTTTCCCATGATGGGGGAGTCTAGTACGAGAGGGCATGACTTCAGGATTGAAGGGCGCCCTTTCAGAACAGAAATGCGAAAACATTTTTTTAGTCAGAGGGTGGTGAATCTATGGAATTTGTTGCCACGGGCAGCAGTGGAGGCCAAGTCATTGGGTGTCTTTAAGGCAGAGATTGATAGGTATCTGAGTAGCCAGGGCATCAAAGGTTATGGTGAGAAGGCGGGGCAGTGGGACTAAATAGGATAAAATGGATCAGCTCATGATAAAATGGCGGAGCAGACTCGATGGGCCGAAATGGCCTACTTCTGCTCCTTTGTCTTATGGTCTTATGGAAATATTTATACTCAAAAACAGAGGTTTAGCACCATCTGAATTCACCAGATATAGTTCACTTGAGACAGATGGAGAAAGTTGGCCATTTTCTTTAGGGTTTCCTTTTTGGGCTGGGGAAATTTAAGGTCAGCCTCAGTTCTGTTTCCAGAATCTCATTCTAGCTGCAGACATTCATAAGGAATAAACAGTGGGATTTGCCTTTCCAGGAAACAGTCGATCCATTGAGTTATAAGTGGTGAGGACACTGAGCAGCAGAAGCAGCAGAGAGATGAATGATCTCATGGTCTGATAATGACAATGTTACATTCACAAGGACGACAACACAAAGGCAGTAAAGTTCTTCAGGGCTGTCCTGTCTCTCCCACTAGCAATTTGCTAGAAAGACAAAAATAAGTCCAATATGGAGTAAAAATCTTGAAACTGAGTGGTATATACCACGCAAAGATGAATGTTGGTAGGTGAAGCTATGAATCTTAGAAGTTTGTATACTTTATTGTTCACAGGAATTGTGGCTTTCTCAGCATGCCAATTGCAGTGGGCCATTCTGCCCTCAAACATATTATTTGATTAGACTATGATGATTATATTATAATATCGGAGGGGAGGAGAAGATAGCGGCGTGACGCAGCGCGCGCAGCCACTCCGAAATGATATCGTATTTGTAAGTAGGATGCCGTGCACAATCCTGATTTGATGGAGCCGGATGTGAGAAGCACAGAGGAACATCTGGAGAAACTTCTGAAATGCCCGCTTCGCTGCCGCTGCTACTGTGCAATCGAGAATCTCTGGAGAGGAAGGCCCCAAATCCTCGGCTTTGCCTGTTGCCTGTTGCCGGGGCCAGGATCGAAGCGCTCGGCAGAGATGGTGCTCGGTGCTCAGTGTCGGAGGGCTGGTCGGAGGCTCAAAGTTTTCGGACGGACTGAAGAGACGGCTGTGGTCGGGTACTTCCAGGGTGCTGCATCAGCAAGTTTGCGGTGCTGAAAGCTCATGGCAGGGAGTGTTTTTCTTCCTTCTACCATCTGCGTGAGATGATGGGACTTTCGAGAGACATTGAGACTTCTTTCTACCGTGCCCATGGTCTGTTCTTTATCAAATTACAGTATTGCTTTGCACTGTTGTAACTATATGTTATAATTCTGTGGTTTCTGTCAGTTATTTTAGTCTTGGTTTGTCTTGTGTTTCTGTGATATCATTCTGGAGGAACATTGTATCATTTCTTAATGCATGCATTACTACATGACAATAAAAGAGGACTGCATGTCCTCATAATCTAATCTAATCTCAATCCCAGGCAATCTTGATCCTTAATCATTCCTATTATTAGGAAAGTAGTGAAAAGACCTTCAGTTTCAGGGATGCATGAAAACATTCTGAATCTTTTTTAAGAAACAATTGAAACTTGTAAATGGAGGAGATGGTAAGATCTTACTCTTAGGAGAAACTCTGATAATAGAAATTCCTTCCACAAATATTATTTGTGATATTAATGTAACCTTTAACCAGGCTCGTATACAAACCTGGCTTGTCAGTATTTAGATACACTTGTTGCCCTGAAGCACATACTAACTCCTGTCTGTCATGCAAATACTGATCAGTTCTGAACTGTCCCAAACTGGGAAGATAACTTATACATACAAAAAATTTTACAATATCACCTCGGCTGCCTAACTGCAGCAACGCCTTCTCCTACCCACTGAATGCACTGAATAAGGAAAGAGGAAATTTCAAAGTAATTCCAAAGATGGAAACAAACTGAATTTGGAAAACACATGAAGTTGATCTGTGACACGGTAGATTAGCATGCGTTTTCCTTACTGTGATACTACTGTCTTGATAGTTGAATTAGTGCCTTTCAACTGGATAGTTTTTATGGCCTAATTTATTGCCTCCATCAAGATAGTTATCTATTCCCCAGTGAACAGTCTTTATGATAGATTGATGCAGGCAACCAGCTGAAATAACAGTGCTATACTAATACCTGAGCCCCCATTCTCTAGAGAGTATTAATACTGCAGGCTTACAATCCACCCAATTGTAGCATAGTGCTTATCACAGACATGGCAGTGTAAATGATTCTGACTGTTCATTCTGCGATCTTCATTCACCAACAATCATTGTGTCATCTCATGGAAAGAGCCATGACGTTGATGGAGAAGAACAAGAACAAGAACAAGAACAAAAAGAACCTGAAGAACAAGATGAAGATAAATGAGTCAGGAAGTGAGAGTGGCAGGTGGAATGCATGACATAACATTTGTGGGTAACAAATCAGTCAGCTGTGAAGAACTTTATAAATTTATAGAACCAAATGTGCTTAAAGGAAAAACAGGATCAATTATGAATAAAAATAGAGGTCATCTTGTGGAGGCAGTGTACTCAAGTAATTTGCAACAGTCTGCAAAAAATATATGAAGATACTTCAAGGTCACTAAAACAAAGAGGAAATGGAGTAATTTGAGAGGGTAAATAAAACCAAAAAATGACCTAAGACAGTCTGAGCCACAGAGATTAGGATGAGATTCATCCTTGAATTCTGAAGGTAATAAACATTAAAACAACAATTTCTAGCAACAATTTTTCTTTTTTTTCTCAGAAATAAGGATAGTTCCAAACCTAGAAGCTTGCAAATATTCCAAAAAGGGGAGAGTGATAAGTGGCTCGTTAATTCCCTTGTCCACAAGCTGAAAGTGTTATTTGGAAAAACATGGGTTAAGAAATTACTGCTACAATGGATATATTAAAAGCAAATTATGCCTGATAAGCTTGATTGAGTTTGCTGATGAAGTTAGTGTGGTTGCTATCTGCATGTGGACTTACAAAAGGCATTTAATAATGTGTCACGTAATAGACATTAAAATATAAACCTTAAAGGATTAAAGGAGCTGTATCAGTCTGGATACAAACTTATTTAAAAATTCAAGTAGCAGAGTGGCTATGAAAGGGTTTTAACTGGGTGCACAATCTCCATTATTCTCTTTGCCCTTGCCATGAATATGATAGTCAAGGCAGCTGAGGCAGAGTGTAGAAGCCCGCTAACTGAGTCTGGTGTTTGGCAACCCCCGATCAGAGCCTTTATGGATGACCTCATTGTCACGACAACGTCAGTTCCTGGCAGCAGGTGGATCCTCCAGGGCCTGGAAAAGCTCATCGCTTGGGCAAGGATGAGCTTCAAACCAGCTAAATCCAGGTTCATGGTGTTGAAGAAGGGTAAAGTAGTGGACAAGTTTCATTTTACCTTGGATGGCACTACAATTGTATCTATCACCGAGAAGCCAGTCAGAGCTTGGGGAAGGTCTTTGACTGTAGCCTCAGAGATGCAGCTGCCATCCGATCAACTTCCAAGGAGCATGAGAGCTGGCTTACCACGGTGGACAAGTCAGGTTTACCTGGAAGGTACAAAGCCTGGATTTACCAGCATGGCATCCTACCCCGAATCCTGTGGCCGCTACTGATATACAAGGTGCCTGTGACAACTGTGGAGTTGCTGGAGAGGAAGGTCAGTAACTACTTTCGAAGGTGGCTGGGCCTACCTCGTAGTCTGAGCAGTGCAGCATTGTACGGAAGGTGCAATAAGCTGTGACTTCCCTTCAGCAAACTGGACGAGGAGTTCAGGGTTCCCCACACAAGAGAGGTGCTGCAGTACAGAGAATCAAAGGACCCTAAAGTGGCAGCAGCAGGCATCCAGGTACGGACGGCCAGGAAGTGGAAGGCACAGGGAGGGCTGGTGGTAGCAGAGTCCCGGCTGAGACACAGGGCTCTGGTGGGATCAGTGTCAACTGTGCGAGTGGGCCTGGGCTCTGTTTCACAACCTCGCTATGACTAGGGCAAAGGCAAGGACAGGCACCAACTAATCCTGGAAGAAGTGCGGGCTGGCGTTGACGAGGAAAGGAATAGCAGGATGGTGTGTATGCGGCAGTAGGGAAAATGGACAAGGTGGGAAGATGCGCTGGTGTGGAAAATCTCCTTTTCTGACATCTGGCAGGCAGAACCCCAGCGCACTAAATTTATGATCCAGGCTGTCTATGATGTCTTGCCAAGCCCTGCAAACCTCCACATCTGGAGCAAGAGCAATACACCAACATGCCCTTTCTGTTCAGGAAGATGATCACTGGAGCACATTCTTAGCAGCTGCCCTAAAGCCTTGGGGGAAGGTTGCTACCGGTGGTGTCATGACCAGGTGCTGAAGCCAGTGGCAGAGAGCATTGCGATGGCCATGACCACCAGCAAACAGAGTGGTCAGAGGAAGAACATCTCCTTTGTCAGAGCCGGATCACAGCTCCTACGTCAGCCCAGACCAGCACCATCACTGGGCCTGCTTAGCACCTCAGCAGACTGGCTGGGGAGTTGACCTGGGGAGGCAGCTGAAGTTTCCCGACCAAATAGCAACAACTTTTCTGAGGCCAGATGTGGTCCTTTCTTCAGTGTCCTCGAAGCAGGTTGTCCTCGTTGAGTTGACAGTTCCCTGGGAGGACCACATTGAGCAGGCAAATGAGCGTAAGCGGGCCAAGTACCAGGAGCTGGTGGAGCAGTGCTGGGGACAAGGCTGGAGGGCTCGCTGGGAGCCCATCGAAGTGGGGTGCAGGGGTTCTGCCAGCCACTCACTCTGCAGAGTCCACACCCTACCTGGCATCACTGTTGACTGGCAAGAGGAAAATGATCAGGACCATCACAGAGGCCGCTGAGAGAGCCTCCAGATGGCTATGGATCAGGAGAGGAGATCCGTGGGCCATTGCTGCTGGGACACAAGCTGGGGTCTGATCAACCCCGGCTGGGTCGCCGGGGCGAGGGTGTATGGTGTTGAAAGACCTGAAACACCCGACGACCCCAGGTTACATCAACTGATGATGCGTCCCAGCGCATCCGCAGGATGTATCTCAGAATCATTTATTAATGCAACAATGTGCATATTGGTGTTTCTCAGAATCAGGTTTAAAGAGTAAAATTTCATCTACATGCTGAGTTCAAAGATTTTGTAATTTTTCTTCTCTTTTCTGTCGCTGCTGCTGATACATGAAGAGTAGCTTGAAAATATGAGGCTGCCCACCCCATCTCATTCCTGGTTTACCAGGTCTTGCAGCAAGCTTTTTACAGTGGTTATAGGAGCTGGTTGTGGACTGCTGGAGGAATGGAGACAGGCTAACCCCTATCGACATCAATGGATTTGGATTGAGAGGGTGAACAGCTTTAAGTTCCTTGGCATACACATCACTGAGGATCTCATGTGGTCTGTACATACTGGCTGTGTGGTGAAAAAAGCACAACAGTGCCTCTTTCACCTCAGACAGTTGAATAAGTTTGGTATGGGCCCCCAAATCTTAAGATCTTTCTACAGGGGCACAATTGAGAGCATCCCGACTGGCTGCATCACTGCCTGGTATGGGAACTGTACCTCCCTTAATTGCAGGACTCTGCTGAGAGTGGTGCAGACAGCCCAGTGCATTTGTAGACGTGAACTTCCCACTATTCAGGACATTTACAAAGACACGTGTAAAAAGGACCCAAAAGGTCACTGGCGACCTGGGTCACCCCAACCACAAACTTTTGCAGCTGTAACCATCCGGGAAATGGTGCTGTAGCATAAAGACCAGGACCAACAGGCTCTGGGACAGCTTCTTCCACCAGGCAATCAGACTGATTAATTCACGCTGATACAATTGTATTTCTATGTTATATTGACTGTCCTGTTTTACATACTATTTATTACAAATTACTATAAATTGCATGTTGCACATTTAAACGGAGATGTAACGTAAAGATTTTTACTCATGTATATAGAAAATAGGAAATAGGTGCAGGAGTAGGCCATTCGGCCCTTCGAGCCTGCACCGCCATTTATTATGATCATGGCTGATCATCTAACTCAGAACCCTGCCCCAGCCTTCCCTCCATACCCCCTGATCCCCGTAGCCACAAAGGCCATATCTAACTCCCTCTTAAATATAGCCAATGAACTGGCCTCAACTGTTTCCTGTGGCAGAGAATTCCACAGATTCACCACTCTCTGTGTGAAGAAGTTTTTCCTAATCTCGGTCCTAAAAGGCTTCCCCTTTATCCTCAAACTGTGACCCCTCGTTCTGGACTTCCCCAACATCGGGAACAATCTTCCTGCATCTAGCCTGTCCAATCCCTTTAGGATTTTATACGTTTCAATCAGATCCCTGCTCAATCTTCTAAATTCCAACGAGTACAAGCCTAGTTCATCCAGTCTTTCTTCATATGAAAGTCCTGCCATCCCAGGAATCAATCTGGTGAACCTTCTTTGTACTCCCTCTATGGCAAGGATGTCTTTCCTCAGATTAGGGGACCAAAACTGCACACAATACTCCAGGTGTGGTCTCACCAAGGCCTTGTACAACTGCAGTAGTACCTCCCTGCACCTGTACTCGAATCCTCTTGCTATAAATGCCAGCATACCATTCGCCTTTTTCACCGCCTGCTGTACCTGCATGCCCACTTTCAATGACTGGTGTATAATGACACCCAGGTCTCGTTGCACCTCCCCTTTTCCTAATCGGCCACCATTCAGATAATAATCTGTTTTCCTATTTTTGCCACCAAAGTGGATAACTTCACATTTATCCAAATTAAATTGCTTCTGCCATGAATTTGCCCACTCACCCAACCTATCCAAGTCACTCTGCATCCTCTTAGCATCCTCCTCACAGCTAACACTGCCACCCAGCTTCGTGTCATCCGCAAACTTGGAGATGCTGCATTTAATTCCCTCATCCAGGTCATTAATATATATTGTAAACAACTGGGGTCCCAGCACTGAGCCTTGCGGTACCCCACTAGTCACCGCCTGCCATTCTGAAAAGGTCCCGTTTATTCCCACTCTTTGCTTCCTGTCTGCTAACCAATTCTCTATCCACATCAATACCTTACCCCCAATACCGTGTGCTTTAAGTTTGCACACTAATCTCCTGTGTGGGACCTTGTCAAAAGCCTTTTGAAAATCCAAATATACCACATCCACTGGCTCTCCCCTATCCACTCTACTAGTTACATCCTCAAAAAATTCTATGAGATTCATCAGACATGATTTTCCTTTCACAAATCCATGCTGACCTTGTCCGATGATTTCACCGCTTTCCAAATGTGCTGTTATCATATCTTTGATAACTGACTCCAGCAGTATCCCCACCACCGACGTTAGCCTAACCGGTCTATAATTCCCCGGTTTCTCTCTCCCTCCTTTTTTAAAAAGTGGGGTTACATTAGCCACCCTCCAATCCTCAGGAACTAGTCCAGAATCTAACGAGTTTTGAAAAATTATCACTAATGCATCCACTATTTCTTGGGCTACTTCCTTAAGCACTCTAGGATGCAGACCATCTGGCCCTGGGGATTTATCTGCCTTCAATCCCTTCAATTTACCTAACACCACTTCCCTACTAACATGTATTTCGCTCAGTTCCTCCATCTCACTGGACCCTCTGTCCCCTACTATTTCTGGAAGATTATTTATGTCCTCCTTAGTGAAGACAGAACCAAAGTAATTATTCAATTGGTCTGCCATGTCCTTGAACGATGTAAGTAATAAAGTCAATTTAATTCAATTCAGTGAGAATATACCACCAAAGAAATGCAAGTGTATCAACAATCAATCCCAGTTCATCGCAGATGAAACAAGCAACTTATAAAATCACACTCCATGAATGAGCACCAAGAAAAATGCAAGGTGTAGGCTGAACGTGGCAATGAGGTTAGTGAGGTACAACATTCATTTCAAGTGCAAACTGCAATATGTGAATTTGAATATGCAAGAACGTAGGAAACTGCAGAGTAGTGAATTCGGCCCAATAAATCATGGGCACAACCCTCCCCAACACTGACATATCAAACGGAGGCAGTGCCTCAAGCAGGCAATGATTATCGAGGATCTCCGCTACCCGGGCTTCACACAGATATCATCAGGCAGGAGGTACAGAAGACTGCAGTCCCACAGCCCCAAGTTCAAGAACAGCTACTTCCCTTCAATCACTTGGTTCTTGAACTAACCAGCATGTCCCTAATCACCAGAGTATAAAAACACGATGACCACTTTGATAATGTTGTCCTAAAATGGACCATTTTTTTCTAATTCTTTCTTATAAAACTGTGTATGATTTATGTTTTCCTTATGAATGCTGCTTACCTGAAGCTATGTGCTTGTGATGTTATTGAGATTAAGATTTTAATTTTAACTGTGCATGCGTGTACTTGGATGACAACAAACTGGACTTTGAACACCCTTTTGTTTGCTGGAACTGCACTGTTTTCAGAGAATGTCATTTTGTGATTCCAGCTTATGCTTTGAAGATGACAATGATGTTTTGTTTCACAAAGTCAGGAGTGACTGAAAAATATCCGGCTTCTTCTGCAGCTGAAGTAATTAACTGCCTAGTCCTGAACAGTGACACAGGTTCAATTCCCACTGCTGTCTGTAAGGAGTGTTTGTACGTTCTCCCTGTGACAGCGTGGGTTTACTCCGGGTGCTCTGGTTTCCTCCCACAGTCCAAAAGACATGTCATTTGAGAGGTTAATTGGTCAATACAAATTGCCCCGTGATTAGGCTAGGATCGAAAGGCCATAGGAACTATTCTGTGTTGTATTCATTAAGTAAGTAAGCAAACAAATAATTAAAAATAATCAGGCACTGAAGTTATTGAAAGCTGCCATACCCAAACGAGAATCAGCACACCCCGATGCAGTTCAGATCATAGTTGGAGACTTCAGTCAGGCTTGTTTGAAAAAATCTCTGCTCAATTATCATCAGCATATAACCTGCAGCATCAGGGTCCCAACATGCTCAACTACTGCTATATATAACAATACTACCATTCAATGCCTCGACCACATTTTGGGAAATCAGATCACTTGGCTGTCCTTCTCCTACCTGTGTACAGGCAGAGGCTAAAGAGCAAAGCTCCAGGGATTAGAACGACAAAGAGGGGCGCATGGGAGGCAGAGAAGTGGTTATGGGATTGCTTCCAGTCGGTGGACTGGGCCGTGTTCAACGACTCATCATAGTATCTGAATTAATATACCACAGCTATCATGGACTTTATAAAAACAGTAATGGATGAATGTGTCTCCCCAGAATCAATCAGAGTCTCCCCCAACCAGATGTCCTGGATAAACCATGAGATCTACAAACTGCTGAGGGCCAGATCAGTGGCGTTCATATTTGGTGACTGAAAAAGATACAAGAGGTCCAGATGAGATGTCTGGAAAGCCATCTCATGTCCAAAATGGCAATTCCAGACCAAACTTGGATCAATGAAGGACGATCAACAGCTATGACAGGGCTTGAATGCTATTACTGTTTACAAAGTGCAACCAAGCGACATAGGTGACAACAAGGTTTCACTCCCTGATGAGCTCAATGCCTTCTAGGCTGGCCCTTGACGATCAAAGCATGGTGGAACTTTCACAAACTCTCACAGCCCTCTAGTGACCCTGTGATCTTGGACCTGAGACTGATGTGAGAGCATCCTTCAGGGGGGTGAACCCACAGAAAGTATCCAGTCCAGATGGGTACCTGGACAAGTACTAAAGACCTGTGCTAATTAATTAGCTGGGGTGTTCACTGAGAAATTTAACCTCTCGTTTCAGCAGTCTGAAGTATCCACTTGCAACAAGCAGGCTTCAATTATACTGGCACCTAAGAAGAACGTGGTAACCTGCCTCAGTGACTATCATCCAGTAGTACTTACATCCACTGTGACAAAATGCTTTGAGAGGTTGGCGATGAAACACATCATCTCCCGCTTGAGAAGTGATTTGGATCTGCTCCAATTTTCCTACCGTCACAACAGGTCAACAGCAGAAGCCATTTCATTGACTCTTCACCCTGCCCTGGAACACCTGAACAGTGAAAATGCAAACATCAGGATGCTATTCATTGATACGGTTCTGTATTTAATACTATTGTCCCCTCACAACTAATCAATAAGCTTCAAGACCTTGGCCTAAATATATCCTTGTGCAATTGGATCCTCAATTCCTCACTTGCAGACCCTAGTCAGTTTGGATTGGAACCAACATCTCCTCCACCATCTCCATGAGCACATAAGGCTGTGTGCTTAGCCCTCTGCTTTACTCACTTTACAGTTATGACTGTAAGGCTAAGCAAAGCTGCAATGCCATATTTAAGTTTGCTGATGACACCACTGTCATTGGCTGAAACAATGTGGTAATGAGTCAACATATAGGAGGGAGACTGAAAATCTGCCACAACAACAATCTTTCACTCAATGTCAGCAAGACCAAGTAGCTGATTATTGACTTGAGGAGAAGGAAACGAGAAGTCCATGAGCCAGTCCTCATTGTGGGATTAAAGGTGGAGATGGTCTGCAACTTGAAATTATTCCTTGATGAACGAGTATTTTGCATCAGTTTTCACTGAGGAAAACATCAGCAGTATACCGAACAGTCAAGGGTGGCAGGGAAGAGAAGTGTGCACAGTCACAATTACGATAGAGAAAGTACTCAGGAAGCTGAATAGTCTAAAGGTGGATAAATCTCCCGGACCAGATGGAATGCACCCTCGTGTTCTGAAGGAAGTAGCTGTGGAGATTGTGGAGGCATTAGCGATGATCCTTCAAAAGTCGATAGATTCTGGCATGGTTCCGGAGGACTGGAAGATTGCAAATGTCACTCTGCTATTTAAGAAGAGGGCAAGGAAGCAAAAATGAAATTATAGACTTGTTAGCTTGACATCGGTGGTTGGGAAGTTGTTAAGGAGTCGATTGTCAAGGATGAGGTTACAGAGTACCTGGAGGCATATGACAAGATTGACAGAACTCAGCATGGGTTTCTTAAAGGGAAATCCTGCCTGACAAACCTATTACAATTTTTTGAGGAAATTACAAGTAGGCTAGACAAGGGAGATGCAGTGGATGTTGTATATCTGGATTTTCAGAAGGCCTTTGACAAGGTGCCACACACGAGGCTACTTAACAAGATAAGAGCCTATGGAACTACGGGAAAGTTACATACGTGGATAGAGCATTGGCTGATTGGCAGGAAACAGAGAGTGGGAATAAAGGGATCCTATTCTGGTTGGCTGCCGGTTACTAGTGGTGTTCCACAGGGGTCCGTGTTGGGCCCGTTTCTTTTTACATTTTACATCAACTACTTTGGTTCTGTCTTCATTAAGGAGGACATAAATAATCTTTCGGAAATAGAAGGGGACAGAGGGTCTAGTGAGATGGAGGAATTGAGGGAAATACTTGCTAGTAGGGAAGTGGTGTTAGGTAAATTGAAGGGATTAAAGGCAGATAAATCCCCAGGACCAGATGGTCTGCATCCCAGAGTGCTTAAGGAAGTAGCCCAAGAAATAGTGGATACATTAGTAATAATTTTTCAAAACTCTTTAGATTCTGGACTAGTTCCTGAGGATTGGAGGGTGGCTAATGTAACCCCACTTTTTAAAAAAGGAGAGAGAGAGAAACCGGGAAATTATAGACCGGTAAGCCTAACATTAGTGGTGGGGAAAATGCGAGAGTCAGTTATCAAAGATGTGATAACAGCACATTTGGAAAGCGGTGAAATCATCGGACAAGGTCAGCATGGATTTGTGAAAGGAAAATCATGTCTGACGAATCTCATAGAATTTTTTGAGGATGTTACCAGTAGAGTGGATAGGGGAGAACCAGTGGGTGTGGTATATTTGGATTTTCAAAAGGCTTTTGACAAGGTCCCACACAGAAGATTAGTGTGCAAACTTAAAGCACACGGTATTGGGGGTAAGGTATTGATGTGGATAGAGAATTGGTTAGCAGACAGGAAGCAAAGAGTGGGAATTAACGGGACCTTTTCAGAATGGCAGGCAGTGACTAGTGGGGTACCGCAAGGCTCAGTGCTGGGACCCCAGTTGTTTACAATATATATTAATGACTTGGATGAGGGAATTAAATGCAGCATCTCCAAGTTTGCGGATGACACGAAGCTGGGCGGCAGTGTTAGCTGTGAGGAGGATGCTAAGAGGATGCAGGGTGACTTGGATAGGTTGGGTGAGTGGGCAAATTCATGGCAGATGCAATTTAGTGTGGATAAATGTGAAGTTATCCACTTTGGTGGCAAAAATAGGAAAACAGATTATTATCTGAATGGTGGCCGATTAGGAAAAGGGGAGGTGCAACGAGACCTGGGTGTCATTATACACCAGTCATTGAAAGTGGGCATGCAGGTACAGCAGGCGGTGAAAAAGGCGAATGGTATGCTGGCATTCATAGCAAGAGGATTCGAGTACAGGAGCAGGGAGGTACTACTGCAGTTGTACAAGGCCTTGGTAAGACCACACCTGGAGTATTGTGTGCAGTTTTGGTCCCTAATCTGAGGAAAGACATTCTTGCCATAGAGGGAGTGCAAAGAAGGTTCACTAGATTGATTTCTGGGATGACAGGACTTTCATATGATGAAAGACTGGATCGACTAGGCTTATACTCAGTGGAATTTAGAAGATTGAGGGGGGATCTTATTGAAATGTATAAAATCTTAAAGGGATTGGACAGGCTAGATGCAGGGAGATTGTTCCCGATGTTGGGGAAGTCCAGAACGAGGGGTCACAGTTTGAGGATAAAGGGGAAGCCTTTTAGGACCGAGATTAGGAAAAACTCTTCACACAGAGAGTGGTGAATCTGTGGAATTCTCTGCCACAGGAAACAGTTGAGGCCAGTTCTTTGGCTATATTTAAGAAGGAGTTAGATATGGCCCTTGTGGCTAAAGGAATCAGGGGGTATGGAGAGAAGGCAGGTACAGGGTTCTGAGTTGGATGATCAGCCATGATCATACTGAATGGCAGTGCAGGCTCGAAGGGCTGAATGGCCTACTCCTGCATCTATTTTCTATGTTTCTATGTTTCTATGTTTCAATGATTTAGATTATGGAATAGATGGCTTTGTGGCTAATTTTGCTGATGATACGAAGATAAGTGGAGGGGCGGTAGTGCTGAGGAAACGGAGAGTCTGCGGAGAGACTTGGATAGATTGGAAGAATGGGCAAAGAAGTGGCAAATGAAATACAGTCCTGACGAAGGGTCTCGGCCTGAAACGTCGACTACACCTCTTCCTAGAGATGCTGCCTGGCCTGCTGCGTTCACCAGCAACTTTTATGTGTGTTGCTTGAATTTCCAGCATCTGCAGAATTCCTGTTGTTAATGAAATACAATGTTGGAAAGTGTACGTTTATGCACTTTGGCAGAAGAAATAAATGGGCAGACTATTATTTAAATGGGGA
Source organism: Mobula hypostoma (assembly GCF_963921235.1). Taxonomy (NCBI): domain Eukaryota; kingdom Metazoa; phylum Chordata; class Chondrichthyes; order Myliobatiformes; family Myliobatidae; genus Mobula; species Mobula hypostoma. The sequence continues at coordinate 153,161,538 of NC_086097.1, read as the reverse complement.
AATAATTCAAAGTTCTGAGATGCAATGGGACTTGGAGGTCCTTCTACAGGATACCCTGAAGGTTAACCTTTAGGTTGAGTCGGTGGTGAAGAAGGCGAATGCAATGTTGGCATTCGTTTCTAGAGGAATAGAGTATAGGAGCAAGGATGTGATGTTGAGGCTCTATAAGGCGCTGGTGAGACCTCACTTGGAGTACTGTGGGTAGTTTTGGTCTCCTTATTTAAGAAAGGATGTGCTGACGTTGGAGAGGGTACAGAGAAGATTCACGAGAATGATTCCAGGAATGAGAGGGTTAACATATGAGGAACGTTTGTCCGCTCTTGGACTGTATTCCTCGGAGGTTAGAAGAATGAGGGGAGGCCTCATAGAAACATTTTGAATGTTGAAAGGCATGGACAGAGTGGATGTGGCAAAGTTGTTTCCCATGATGGGGGAGTCTAGTATGAGAGGGCATGACTTAAGGATTGAAAGGCGCCCATTCAGAACAGAAATGTGAAGAAATTTTTTAGTCAGAGGGTGGTGAATCTATGGAATTTGTTGCCACGGGCAGCAGTGGAGGCCAAGTCATTGGGTGTCTTTAAGGCAGAGATTGATAGGTATCTGAGTAGCCAGGGCATGAAAGGTTATGGTGAGAAGGCGGGGGAGTGGGACTAAATGGGAGAATGGATCAGCTCATGATAAAATGGCGGAGCAGACTCGATGGGCTGAATGGCCGACTTCTGCTCCTTTGTCTTATTGTCTTATGGTCTTACATTATTATAATTTCAAAGGATAACTTAGGGCCAGCATGTAAGTGTAATTACTAAGAGAGCACAACAATACTTCAACTTGCATAGAATTTTGCTAAGATTTGGCATGATAGCTAAGATTTTGACAAACTTCTATAGATGTAATTTGGAAAGTATATTGACTGGTTGCAACATGGCCTAGTAGAGAAACAACAATGCCCTTTGACAGAAAATCCTACGAAAAAGTAGTGACTATCACCCAGTGCATCATGGGTAAAGATTTTCCCACCATAGAGCACATCTACATGAAGCACTGTTGCAGGAAACAGCATCCATCATCAAGGACTTCCAACACCCAAAGCATGTTCTCTTCTTGCTACTGCTGTCAAGAAGAAGGTACAGGGGTTTCAGGATACACACCACTAGGCTGAGGAACAGTTATTACCCCTCAACCATCAATCTCTTGAAGCAGAGGAGATAACTTCACTCGTCCCATCACTAAACTTTTCCCACAACATATGGATTCACTTTCAATAACTCTTCATCTCATGTTCTTGATATTTATAGCTTTTTTTTTCAGCTCAAGCTGGTACAAGCTGAGGATTAGTACAGCCAAACACATTCATTCTTCAATTGCTAGGGCCTTGCAGAGTATTCTAGTGCTGTTCAGTATTATGGCTTTCTGAAGATTTACATAGATATTGCTGCGTAGCCCTAATTTTTACTGCTATTGTGTAGTGCCTTTGGGATGACACCAGTTGTAGATATTACCTTCAGGACAATGTATATCTTGTTCATGTTCCAAAGTTTTCCAATTTCCTTTTTTTAATTTAGCATATTTCTGGTATTATTTATTTATTTGAGTTATCTATGTTTGGAATAGCTGTATCTATTATAAAAAGTTGTTCTTGCTTGTTTATCCTGTATTATTATATCCAGATTGTTATTATGTAGTGCCCTATCTGTAATAACTGATCAGTAATAATATAATTTGTGGTATTATGACTCTAAAACTGCATCATGCTTGAATTTATAGGAAGGTGTGATTTCATTTATGAGTTTGTATTTTTAAGTAAAGCTTTGATGAATGATGTTTGCCAATTGATTGTGCCTGTGTAACTATTCAGATTGTGTTAAACTGGTACAGGATCCTTTAATATGTTTGATTGTTTCTGTTTTTTTCTCAGCATTTTCTACATCTATCATTTTGAATTTGTTGATCTTTCATTATGTATTTTTGATAATTTTTTTGTATTAACCACCTGGTCCTGTATTACCACAAGGAGCCCTTCTCTTTTTGGGAAGAGTTCTCCAACTCTGAGTCAGGTGTGTGATAATTTCTTGCTGATACTTAATCTGCTCAGATCATGGGAAGTCTTCCATGGAGGGTCATGCACTTCCATTGGGTTACTTTTTCTTTAATAGCGACAGTGTCTTCTTGTATTATGACTTATATATTTTTATATTTTCTCAGCTCAATAATATTAATAATTATTATTGTAATTATTTTACTTTGTATTTGCACAGTTGTTGTCCTTAGCTCATTGGCTGTTTTTCCATCCTGTTGGGTGGAGTCTTTCATTTATTCTATCGCAGTTCTTGTATTTACTATATATGCCCAGAAGAAAATGAATCTCCAAGTTATATATGGTCTTTGAAAATAAATTTACTTTGTACTTTGAAACTTCAGAAGTTAATGAAGCAATCTTATAAGTTATCTATTCTGAGCTGGAAAATGATATTTTAAAGCTACACAATGAGTTAGGCGATTTCAGTGAATGGGTCAATGAAGGCAAAGATCTGAGGATGACAGGAAGATAGGAGTGGCAAGTTCATGGAGTAGTTTAAGCAAAAGAAAAGGGATTTTAAATTATTTTGTTAGAAGTTACAAAATCCATATGTTTTCCCTTGGGATCATTCAGTAATAGTGGTGTTCTAAAATTATTAGATTGCGCAATCAAAAGTACAAATACTTGGTTTTTATGTATTGTTTAACAACACTGAAATATGGATCATTCTGATAAAACAAAGAAAGTGAAAATATTTCCATTCCAGGCGGACCATTAGGGTAACCGAAAAAAAGAATAGCAGGCAGAAGTGCCAAACTGTAATGGTTTCAATGTCTAAAATCAAAGAAAGTTGATCATAATGGAGGCACATCCAGGGTCATGGGGAAATTGCAGGTAAAAAAAAACACACTAATTAGATCATTTGTTTTAAAGAGCGAGCATAAACACACAGATAATTGGTTTTATTCTGTGCTGTTTAATTTGATGATTCAATCAAGCTTAATCAATGAATTTAATACAAAAATCTATGAAGTTCTAGGACATAAGTTAGTTCGAGTCTTAATCTGGATGTGGGACTATGATATCTCAATTATATGGGATATGGGTTCTCTCAGGATTCATCACATTCTGACACGAAGATTTGTGGAGCTACTCAATAGCTTTTAAGCAAGTCCAGCAGGGAATTAGCTTTCAAAGCAGTAAAAAGGAAATGTACGTCGCATCCGAAGTTTCTCTCGTTAGCAGATGTTTTCCCTCCACTCCTCTCTGACGTAGTGAGGAATCGCGTACGAGGCAAGGCAAGTTACAGCAGTGGTTTGCCGTTGCCTTCTGCCGGGTGAATTTCCAAAGAGATCACCAGTTCGTAACCCGGCACGGATGGAAAGCGTGCAGGGGAGCTGGCTGGCTGGATTTGAACCTGGGACCTTTTGTCCTGAAGTCTGACGCTGATGCCACTACGCCACCAGCCGGGTCTGTTTCAAAGCAGTAGCATTGCAAATGAAATTTTGAGGCAAATATGGAAGATAAAGCAAGTAAGTTCAGTAGGCAAGAACAGGGAGTGTGGAAGTTTTGAAGGCTTAAGCTACCTTTATGTTAATGTAAGAAGCCTGAAAGGTAAAGCAGATGAACTCAGGATATGGATAGGTGCATGGGAATAGGATACTGCAGCCATTACAGGAACACGAATGAAGGATAGGCAAGACTGGCAGCTCAGTGGTCCACCATACATAGACAACAAGTGCGATAGAGCTGAAAATAAGAAAGCTGTAGGAGTTGTGTCTTTGATTAGAGAGAACATTATGTGCATACTTTAGAGACAACTAAGAAGGGAATGATCATTTTGATGGGACTGTATTATGAGCCCTGCAGTAGTCAGCAGGAATTAGAGGAGCAAATGTGTACGGAGAACAGGGCTATAAAAGTGGATTATTTGAACTTCTTTTTTCTTAACTGGGACTGCCATAGAAATTGCAGAGGCCCTGGCAGAGATATTTGAAATATTCTTAGCCACGTGTGAGGTGCCAAAGGACTTGGGTATAGCTAATGTTGCTCCATTGTTTAAGAAAGGTTCTAAGAATAAACCTGGAAATGATAGACCAGTGAGCCTGACATCAATAGTGGATAAATTATTGAGAGGTATTCTAAGGAATATGATATATAAGTACTTAGATGGACAGAGTCTGATTAGAGAGAGCCAACAGGGCTTTGTGCATGGTAGGCTGTGTCTAACTACCTTAAAGAGTATTTTGAGGAGGATACCAAAGATCAATGAAGGAAAGGCAGTGGACTTTTCCCACGTGGAGCTTTGTAAGGTCTCTGACAAAATTCTATAAGGGAGGCTGGACCAAATAGTTCGGTTGCTTGGCTTTCAGGATGAAATAGTAAATTGGCTTAGTGCAAGAAGCCAGAGTGGTAGTAGATGATTGCCTCTCTGACTGGAGGCCTGTGAATAGTGACATGCTGCAGGGATTATTGCTGGGTCCATTGCTGTTTGTGATCTATACTAATGAATTGGGTGATAATGTGGTAAACTGAATCAGCAAGTTTGCCTATGCCAACAAGATCGGGGACAGAGTGGACAATGAGGAGTACTATCTAAGCTTGATGTAGGATTTGGACCAGATGGACAAAATTGGTTGAAAAATGGCAGATGTAATTTAATGGAGACAAGTGTGAGGTGTTGCTATTTGGAAGGACAAACCAGAGTAGGATTTAAACAGTGAATGTTAGGACATAATGGTAGAACAGAGGAATCCGGGAATACAGATCCATAATTCCTTGAAAGTGTTGCCACAAGTAGATAGAGTAATGAGAGCTTTTTGCACATTGGCTTTCATAAATCAAAATTTGAGTACAGAAGTTGGCCTGTCATACTGAAGTAACATAAGACAATACTGAGGCCACATTTGGAGTACTGTGTCCATTTCTGGTCACATACCTACTGGAAAGATAGCGATAAAATTGAATGAGTACAGAAAAGTTACAAAGATGCTGCCAGGGCTTGAGGACCTGAGTAATAGGAAAAAAAAGTTAGGATTTTTTTACCTGAAGCACTAGAAAATGAAGGAAGGTTTGATAGAGGTGTTATGATTATTATGAGGGGTATAGATAGGGGAAACATAAGCAGGAATTTGGATGAGACTAGAAATAATGGCATGGGTTAATGATGAAAAGTGAAATATTTTTGGGAAACTTTAGGGGTAAATTCTTCACTCAGAAGATGGTGCGAGTGTAGGTGAACTGTCAGCAGACATGGTGAATGCAGGCTTGATTGCAAAATTTAAAAGAAGTTTGGATAGGTACAGGGAAGGGAAGGGTATTAGAGGGCTTTAGTCCAGGTGTGAGTCAATAGAACTACGCAGAATAACCGTTTGGCCTGGTTGGGCCAAAGAGTCCTTTTCTGTGCTGTAATGGTCTACAACTCTATCATGTGTGTATAATCACAAATCTGCTTCAAAGTTGGATTATTTCATCTCTAGCTAATTTCTCTGTGCGGCAAATAAACAGCAATCTACTGTCTGTAAAATTAACATTTTTTTCTCTCTATTTGCTGTAGTCTCAGCAGTGTAATCACTAGAAACATTGTGTATTCAATGCCATAACCTTATTAAGTCAGGAAAAACAGTCTATCTTTGCAATTGTGATACAGGCCTTGCATGAATGGCAGATTTCAAACTCTGTGTAGTCAGTAGGGAATTGTGATCGGTATTGAAGGTAAACAATCTTCCAAGCTGGAGCTGTCAAAATCTTGTTACTCTGAACATAATCACCAATGCATCTTTGTGCATTAAAAAAAAATTGGTCAGTGTGCATGATATAGGCTGTCATGACCCATATCCGTGATGACCCATAAGTAGAGCTTTAGTCTCACTGACAGAAGCATAGCAAATCAGTTTCAGTGATGTCTTGTACTGAAAATAACTCTTTTTTTAAAACTTATACTGAACAAGTTTTGTTGATCCTTACTTCAGTGCTTTGCTTTGGCTTTCTTGAATAATTAAGAATGTGGTGTTACACTCTGGAAATACCAGACAGAAATTTGGCATAATATTCAAAAACAACTTGAACCCAGAAACATTGTCAGTTTTCCCGAATTTAACGATGGCCTCAACTTTCTTTCACCAGCTGTGGCCAATTTTGATGCAATCAACTCTTTTTTAATGAAATAAAATAGTTTTTTAGTTTAAGTTTGATATTACTTTGATACACTCTCCTAAACGCTTCCTGGAGTAGCTGAGGTTCCTTGCCTAAAAGTCTATTGTCATTATAAGCTTGATTACAAAATATTCACGGATCCCCTGCAATATTGTTTCCAACAGTTGCTAGGAGTATATATGATGCAAATTTTATCTCATAAGTAACACCATAAGTATAACCCTTTCTGGGTGTTGTTTATCAAGAGGCCCTGGATTTCTTCATCAAGGTTAAGCTGGGTATTGCTTGAGAAAATAATAGCTTTGTAAAATCTTTTGATTTTGCCAAATCCTAGAATGCAGGCAGGGGACAATGGTATGTCATGTACTACCCTGTTAAGGATCATCCTGTAATCTCCAGAGTCAAGTGTTTATTCGGTTTAAGGACCAATGCAATGTGTTTCACCTTCACCACTTCTCCATGCCACTCAAGTCTGGTTAAGGTCTTCTTCTACCTGCACTTTCAAAGCATTGGATACAGCTCTGCTCTGCCAATATGCTGGTCTTGTATCCACTTTTATAAGTATATGACATTCGTACCCCTCAAAGTGCATGCTTGAATGCTATTATTGCATGTCTTGCTATTATTACAGGAGCTTACACAAAACGAGTTGTAATATATATATGGAAAATGGTTTCTTCATATCACCGTCAGCTCCCACAGGATCATTCTGCTAATGCTAAAGATCTCGAGAAGGTCATCCACGCCCTTATATCCTCCCGCTTGGACTAATCCTACTCCCTGTATACTGGGATTAGACAGTCGCCCCTGTCCCGCCTGCAACTGGTCCAGAACGCCACAGCCAGGCTCCTGACGTGTGCCCAGAAGAGGGACCATATTACTTCTATCCTGGCCTCTCTTCACTGGCTACCAGTATGGTTTAGAATTGATTTTAAAGTTCTCCTGTTCGTTTATAAAGCCCTAAATGGGCTGACCCCCTCCTATATCACAGACCTTAACCCTTTATTCTACTTCCAGGTCCCTCAGGTCGACTGACTTGGGGCTCCTGGCTGTCCCGCGATCTCAAGTTAAGCTTAGGGGTGACCGTGCCTTTGCTGTTGTAGCCTCTAGACTGTGGAACAGCATTCCCCTCCCTATCAGATCTACCCCCTCCATTGACTCTTTTAAGTCCAGGCTCAAAACTTACCTTTATTCACCAGCGTTTGAATCTTCCTGATGTGGCTGATTTTTGGCTTGCGCCTAGGCTCATGTGTTGTTTATTTTGTGCAGATAAGCTGTGTGCCTTGTTGTTTATATCTGTGTTTCTTGTATTTGTGATTTTAGCTACCTATTATGGTTTGTACAGCACTTTGGTCAACATGCGTTGTTTTTAAATGTGCTTTATAAATAAATTTGACTTGACTTGACTTGACTTAATGTACCCAGTCATAAATAACACCTTTTCCTTCATAAAGGACCAGGGATTCTGCTCATTGCAATTACATCAGGCTTTTATCAGGGTGTGTACTTAGTTGTAAAGTATGTCTCATAAAGCAACTGATTTAACTTTTGGTTATAAGCATTCCTTCCCATTTGTCTGAGTCAATATTCCTGTTAAACCTTTTGTTATTCATCTTAATGCTCATTTTAAAATTATAGTTTTCTTGAGTTAATCCAATGACATAAATCCATTTAAACTGTGCTTCTCGCATTTCTCATCCATTTCAATGTACGTAAATTTCTGTGGTTTTCTACTGTACTTGTTCCCCTTCCTTTGAGATTTTTGCTTTGCCCATTATTTTGCCACTTATTTCCCTAGAAAATACATTCTCAGGTCCATTAACATCCCTTCCCCCAAGCCCCATTCAAACAATTACACACTTATCTACATTAGGGATAACTTACAGTAATGAGAATGTCTTTGAGATATGGGAGAGAACACGTAAACTCCACATAAACAGCATCAGAATTGCCAATTACATCCGGGTCACTTGCAGCATGACTTAACTTATTACCTGCGGTTCCACTATGCCACGAGCAGTAATAGAAACATAGAAAATAGGTGCAGGAGTAGGCCATTCGGCCCTTCAAACCTGCAGCACCATTCAGTATGATCATGACTGATCATCCAACTCAGAACCCTGTACCTGCCTTCTCTCCATACCCCCTGATCCCTTTAGCCACAAGGGCCATATCTAACTCCCTTTTAAATATAGCCAATGAACTGGCCTCAACTGTTTCCTGTGGCAGAGAATTCCACAGATTCACCACTCTCTGTGTGAAGAAGTTTTTCCTCATCTCGGTTCTAAAAGGCTTCCCCTCTATCCTTAAACGGTGACCCCTCGTTCTGGACTTCCCCAACATCAGGAACAATCTTCCTGCATCTAGCCTGTCCAATCCCTTTAGAATTTTATGTGTTTCAATAAGACCCCCCCTCAATCTTCTAAATTCCAGTGAGTATCAGCCTAGTCGATCCAGTCTTTCATCACATGAAAGTCCTGCCATCCCAGGAATCAATCTGGTGAACCATCTTTGTACTCCCTCTATGGCAAGAATGTCTTTCCGTGGATTAGGGGACCAAAGCTGCACACAATACTCCAGGTGTGGTCTCACCAAGGCCTTGTACAACTGCAGTAGTACCTCCCTGCTCTTGTACTCGAATCATCTTGCTATGAATGCCAGCATACCATTCGCATTTTTCACCGCCTGCTGTACCTGCATGCCCACTTTCAATGACTGGTGTATAATGACACCCAGGTCTCGTTGCACCTCCCCTTTTCCTAATCGGCCACCATTCAGATAATAATCTGTTTTCCTGTTTTTGCCACCAAAGTGGATAACTTCACATTTATCCACATTAAATTGCATCTGCCATGAATTGGCTTACTCACCTAACCTATCCAAGTCACTCCCCATCCTCTTAGCATCCTCCTCCTAATGATAACAGAGTCTACTTCTAAAGCCATTTATTTTGCCACTTTTACTTGGGTAACCAGTTTTGGTCTTCTTGATATAGGAAAGAAATTATTAAACTTGGAAGAGTGCAAAAATATTTTACAAGAACGTTGTCAGAACTGAAACAACTGAATTATATGGAGAGGTCAGACAGGCAAGGATATCACCTTGAATCATAGGATACTAAGAAATAATTATATACAAGTGTATAAAATCATTAGGGCCAATACACTCAGTCTATTTCCCAGAATTGGGAATCAAGTCCTAGAGAAGATAAGTTTAAGGTGAGGGGGAAAGATTTACTGAGAACTTGAGGGGCAATGTTTTTACACAAAGAGGAGTAAGCATGTGGAATGAGCCACCAGAGAAAGTGGTTGAGGCAGGTATGATACCAACTTTTAAAAGACAGCTAGACAGATACATGGATAGAAAAGATTTTGAATGTTAAGCACTAAATGTTGTCAAATGGGACTAGCCTTGATGGGCATCTTGGTTACCATGGGCTAGTTGGACTAAAGGGCCCATTTCCTTGGTGTAGGATGATGACATTCACAAGGATGATTCGATGAATGAAGGGGTTAACATATGAGGAGCATTTGGCAGCTTTGGGCCTGTACTCACTGGAACTTAGAAGAATGTGGGGGAACCTAATTGAAACCTACCAAATGTTGAAAGGACTTGATAAGCTGGATGTGGAGAGAATGTATTCTATGGTGGAGGTATCCAGAATCAGAGGGCACAGCCTCAAAATTGAGAGACGATCTTTTAGAACACATGTAAGGAGGAATACTTTAGCCAGAGAGTAGTGAGTCTGTGGAATGCTCTGCTACAGACTGCAGTGGAGGCCAAGTCCGTGAGTACACTTCCAGCAGAAGTTGATAATTTCCTAATTGTTCAGGACGTCAAAGGATATAGTGAAAGGGCAGGTGTATGGGGTTTAGTGGGATCTGTGATCAGCCATGATGGAATGGAGAAGATTCGATGGGCTGATTGGCCTAATTCTGCTCCTTTGTCTGATGGTCTTATGCTTTTGTGGACACCATGACTATGCGATTGTTGGTGTTCCTGTAAATTTCCTGTCATAATCCATGTATTGCTTTTACACTAATGGTCAAACTGAGCATACCTAAACCTCTTTGAAATTTTAGACATCATTTCCATTCATGGAGCTATCTCATCTGCCCATTAAAATATCCTTTTACATTTGGTTATTTAGAACATCAAGTCCTTCTCTTGTAAATCTGCTGAGTGGAAGTGGCTTTATGATTTCTCTGTTACTTTGAAATATAGAAATTCAATTGTCAACTTGTTTTGCCAGCATTGTGTAAGTATCTATTAACAAAATTGTCTGTTATGTCAGGGTATGACCTTGTACTGACTTGGGTCTGTCAGTGAGGAAATCGAGGATACAGTTACATGGGGTGGTACTGAAGCCCATGTATTGGGAATTAGTAATTAGTGTTGAAAGTTAGGCTGTAGTCAATAATGAGCATCCTGGCATATGCATCTTCATTAAGCTGACAAAATCTGCAGATGCTGGAGATCCAAGCACACACATAAAATGCTGGAGGAACTCAGCAGGCCAGGAAGCTCCTATGGAAAAGAGTAAACAGTCGACTATTTACTCTTTTCGATAGATGTTGCCTGGCCTGCCGAGTTCCTCCAGCATTTTGTGTGTGTTGCCATACATCTTCATTGTCCAGATATTTCAGAGCTGAGTGAAAAACCAATGAAATGACCTTTGCTGTTGACATGTTGTGACAGTAAACAAAATAGAGTGGTTCTAGGTCACTCGAACATGAACCTTGGTACCTCCCTATGCTTCCTGTGCAATGGGATCTTAAATTTCCTTACTGGCAGACCCCAGTTAGTACAGATTGGCAATAAATTGTCCTTCACACTCACAGTCATCACAGGTCTGTGCTACTGAAAGCCCTTGCTTTACTCGCTTTATACTTATCATTGTGTAGCTAAGTACAGCTCCAATGACATATTTACATTTGCTGATGACACCACAGTTGTTGAACAAACCAAGGTGGTGACAAATCGATATATAGCAGGAGATTGAAAATCTGGCTGAGTGATTCCACAACAATCTCTCACTCAACATCAGCAAAACTGGACACCCAATTATCGAATACAAGAGGAAGAAGCTGGAAGTCCGTGAGCCAGTCCTTGTTACGGGAATGGAGGTGAAGAGAATCAGTAGCTTTAAATTCTTAGGCATTCATTATCAGAGAATCTGTCCTGATACTAACACTTAAGTGTCATCACAAAGTAGGTACAATAATACCTTTACTTTCTTAAAAGTCTGTATTAGATTTTGTAAAATTCCATTATGTTTCTATTTTCCTGTAAATATCGGCAAGAAAATAAATCTCAAGTTTGTTAAGTAGTATTTATGTACTTTATAATAAGTCTACTTTAAACTTTGAGTTTTGAACTTTGTAACAAGCGTCTTTCTATGATTTCAGCAAAGCTATTTATCTAAGAAAACACCTTCATACCTTTAATGTATCAATTGAAGGATTCAATTGGCATATACTATATCATTCGATTAGATTATTAGATTAGATTATGAGGACACACAGTAATTTAAAATATTCCTGGTCTTGAACTAGCCTGTCAGTTTTTTTGTATTTACCACGTCAATAGTTATGAAACAGGTCTTTCATTTTATAGTCAACTTTGTATGCACCAGCTTTCCTCTTTATTCTCAGATTCATGTCTCAATTGCTGCAATTGATCTTAGTCTGTTGGAGTCACTCTACTGACGCAGAATGACTCTTCAGTTTTGATGGCTGTGATTCTTTGCCATCCATCCTCATCACCAATGCAAGATATGTGTTCCCTCTGTTTTTCTAACATTCAACTAAGGTCATTTGCAGACAAGTAAATATGAGATGCAAGGTGCATCCTATTTATTCAAGGACTCCTCAAGCTTGCCATTGATATTGCTGCAGTGTAAAAAGCAGCTAGGCACTTGTAAAGAAGTGACAACCTTAAATCAATAACTATTTTTTCACAACTGAAATTAATAATACTACAGGTATGACCCCTTAGCTCATGAGATTGAACAGATTTTTGATAAATAGACAGAGGTATGTGTAAGTAGATAGTGAACAAACTCCTGACAAGATATATCACTAAACACAAGAAATTTGGTGGGTGCTGGTAGTCTTGAACAACATACATGAAATGCTTCAGGAACTCAGCAAGTCAAGCAGTATCTATACAGAAGAGTAAACAGTCAATGTTTCAGGCTGAGAAACATCCATCAGAACCCATGTCAATGGAAGCTCAATCTACATTTCTCAATAATGGATTGATTTCTATTGCATGTTCATTTATCATGTATAGATATTAACAAGAAGAGTTTGTAAAAGAATTTTCATTTAACTTTATAGACAAACAAGGTATATCTCGAAAGTCTCCTTAAGCAGATAGATTAGATGCTAAATTTGATGTGAATCTAAAATGCAATGATTTATATCAGTCCCAAATTCTTTTTTAATTCTATAATTTGCTAATGATCTGTCTGGAGTTATAAAACATTAGCAAGCAAAGATTAATTTGTTCCCTGTAAATATACAGGCAACCCTGATTTATCAGCACGAAAGCAATCACTTGTTCATTGTTAATAAGATTTCATGATGATATTAGCAGCAGAGATATTCCTAATTCCTATTTCAGAGCAGTTCTATAAATTGAACTGAACAATTGCATAGGAAGCATAAAGTTATACTGTGGTGTAAGCTCCAGAACCAGCTAATGCAGTTTTGTTTCATTATTTAGGCTAACACTTCAAGCCTCACTCTAGGTATTTCAGTACATAATCCACACTCCAGCAAAATGTTATATTGTTAGAGATAGGATCGTCTTAATTAGATGATAAACTGATGACCTATCTATACACTGAAGTGGATGGTAAAGATGACAAATTTGAACGTAACAGATGATGTCCTTAACACTTAAAACAGGTTATTCGTCTCATCTTAATCTCATTGTTCATCTCCACTTTCTTTGTTTGGGGCCTTGCACCATGCAAGATAGTACATATGTTAACCTGCATACTGAGTGGTGTGATCATTCTTTGCATTTGGGTTAATTATAGGCTCAATATGTTTAGGTGTAATTTATTTTCCATGTCAGTTTAGTGGTGTGGAGCTGAACTCTTGTGAACTGCACGAAGACAGTCCTAACTCTTTTACTGTAAATCAGTTCTACAGCCCTATACATAATGCAGACCTCCAGCCAAAGGTTTAAACCGGGTTTGAAGCCAGAACTGAGTGGTCAGCATCCCCTCATTTTCACCAGTGAATGGCCAGAGAGGCAGAATGCTTTGAGATAGTGCTTTGTTTCATTGCGTGGCAATTCTTACAATTTACTAATAATTAGTGCTAACTTTTGTCAAGAAAGCAGTTGCTATAGAGGGAATTTGAAAATTAAAATTGAATGGAGGAGATTATTCTTCCTCAGTGAATTGTAAATCTTTGACATTTTTTACAACTGAAGATTGAGGATAAACCTGATAAATATATTCAAGATTAATGCCCGGCCAATCTAAAGACCATGGGCATTTTGACAGTAAGGAAATCAAAAGGCCTTGGGATGAAGTTTAGAGGGATCATTCTGGTAGTATTTCATCAATATTCTGATTGAATGATGGAGCTGGTTCAAGAAAATCTGTGTTTTAGTTCTACTTTTTTCTCATATGTTCTGTTATGTTGTCTGAAGTTATGTCAGTGGAAGGTATTCAGAAGTGCTAGAGGATAAGTTTAAAGAATTCATCCATTAATTCCTGATTTAACTTGTCATAACTTGTTTTTAACATTAGTGATGGCTTTCACCTACAACCTTGGTGTTTCACTGAGCTTGCACCAGTATTGAAACCAGTCAGTTTGCATGCACAGTAACATGCCTGCAACACCTCTTTGTCAATGTGCTAATGTCCCAATCTCAAGAGGCTATCCCCTGCAATATCAGACTAGTATTATTCTTTTTTGCTATCCAAGGCATCTTGAACTGAATTGCTTTATCAAAGAATTGACACAAGCATAACAAGGTATCAGAAGCTAATGGTGAAGATTTGAAAATGTTTTCCTTTAATGCTATGTAATTTTATGATTTCATGAAATCAGATTTAAATATACTTTAGTCACTTCAAGTTTATTTCGAATTAAGATGACCATGTTATCACAACGAAGAACTGTGGCAAAGTCAACATTTGCCAGTGTAATTATACTCCAGAAATGATGGAAGCAGACTGCCAATTGCTGGTCAAAAATGAGGTTAGATTTGTTCTATTGAGCATTTCTTTACATCTCTATTTTGCAGAATAACTGGCACTTTGAGAATGTTGCAGAATCAGGTAGATGGAAAATATAATACAACGTGAGAAATCATTCTTGCAAACAGCAAGTGCCTTGTGCTATAAATTCCCCAGCAGGTATAGTTCAGTTTTCACCTATCTACTTCCTGATCTGCTTCCATCTGCTTATCACCAATTTACTACTGGTTCCATCTGACAATTATTTCTCCCTTGTCTGGTTCCACAGTCACCTCCCAACCTCTATCATTATCTAAACCTTTTCCTTTGTCCTCATCTGCCCATTTACTCCTTTGCTTCTCTCTCTGTCCCTCTTTCTCTTTCTCTCTCCTTGTCTGTTTCTGCTAATCATCCACCAGCTATGATCCCAATTCCACTACTCCATTTCCCCACCCCAAAAGGATCTATCTGCCCATCATCCCAATCCTTGTCAGGTTTCACTTACCACTTGCCAGCCTCCAGACTCATCCCTCCCTTTCACCTCTCTGGTGCCCCTTCCACGCTTTCAGTCTTGATTCAGGACTTTGACCAGAAATGTTAACCAATTCTTTACTTCCATAGATGCTGCCTGACTTGCTGATTTCCTCCAGCAATTTGGTTCTTACTTTTAAGAGAAGTGGCTTACTTAATTACCCACACTGCAGGAATGTGATGGAAGAATCAAGTCAGGAATTAATGGGAAGGAATACACAGCAGGGTCTTGAAGAAATAAGAAGAATGGATTGATAGGATTGTACTCATAAGCGCAAACAACAGGAATTCTGCAGATGCTGGAAATTCAAGCAACACACATCAAAGTTGCTGGTGAACGCAGCAGGCCAGGCAGCATCTCTAGGAAGCAGTACAGTCGACGTTTCAGGCCGAGACCCTCCGTCAGGACTAACGAAGGGTCTCAGCCTGAAACGTCGACTGTACCTCTTCCTAGAGATGCTGCCTGGCCTGCTGCGTTCACCAGCAACTTTGATGTGTGTTGCTTGTACTCATAAGAATTGGCATGAACCAAAGTAGTCTGCAGCAGTTAGCATAACACCGTGGCTGCACCAGCAATCCAGGTTCAATTCCCACCACTGTCTGGAATGAGTTTGTTCATTCTCCCCTTGACCACATGGGTTTCCTCCAGGAGTTCAGGTTTCTTTCCACATTCATAAGACATAAGGGTTAGTAGGTTAATTGGTCACATGGGTGTAATTGTAAGGCACAATCTCACTGGGCCTAAAGGGCCTGTTACGTTGCTCTATCTCTAAACTTTAAAAAAATAAAAATTAAAGAGCTAGTTCTGAGAGGATGGTGTCGGGACAGATTGGTGTATGTGTGTGTGTGCAAAATCATTCAGCAATTGTATTACAGCAATTGAGAGAAGGTGCACTGGTCTCACCTCAATGGCTCAGTATGTATCAATAGCTCAATGTCCGCAAGCATCTGACATGACTTAATCTGACCTCTATCTGATTCACACAGAATGGGTGAGCACCAGGGATGTTCATTGCTTGCCATATAGATTGCAAGAAATATTTGCTTTTGAACGTCTACTGTATAGTAAAGAGAAAATGGAATAAGTCCTGAATTAAAACTGACGCATGTGAACTGCAGCCATGGCGGAAAGGAGCTTGATCCCATTACTCAAGAAAAGCAAGTTAAGCTTATTTCACCTACAGCCTCCACTTGCCCTAAAATAGTTCGTTTTTTTTAGCCCAAGCTGTGGTCAGGAATCCAGTTGCTCACCCTCTTCCATAGATTTTCAGGAACATCTGCTCGGAACTTTAGTCCAGAAACTCAGCTGAAACTGAATGCAGATTTTTATTTCTCCTTCTGTGCTTACTGTCTATACTTTCAGCATTGATATGCAGGAATGGTCCACGTCTCTTTCAGCAATGCCACAGTAGGTAAGAAGCTGTCAAATGATACAGCTGATGAAGATATCAGTAAAGGAGATTTGGGGAGAGAGAGAAAGTGGGTGGTGTATTCTTGATCATGATCAGTATTTATTTTAATTAAATAGGAAGAAGATAGAAGTGAGATTGAATTTATTACCATGAATTATTCATTTGCAAGGCAGAGATAAACTAGGTAGGAGGAGACTGATGTATGGATTAAATACCAGCTAAATTTCTAACCAAAAGTCCTGATGGGTGGTTTAGCTCTTAATATGGTAATATTTATTGTCATTGGAAGTTCATTAGACAGGGGTACATTGCTACAAAGCAAGGGTCCAGGCGTTTACAACTGAATCCATAGAGGTTTTCATTCTCAGGGTATAATAAATCTCTGGAATTCTCTGACACCCCCCCCCCCCGCCCCCAAAACCAAGGTGGTAAGTGCCAAATTATTCAATATGTTTAAGATGGAGATTGAGGA
The DNA here is from genome assembly GCF_963921235.1 of Mobula hypostoma. Taxonomy (NCBI): domain Eukaryota; kingdom Metazoa; phylum Chordata; class Chondrichthyes; order Myliobatiformes; family Myliobatidae; genus Mobula; species Mobula hypostoma. The sequence continues at coordinate 153,144,748 of NC_086097.1, read as the reverse complement.
ATTTAGATTTCTGGGGAAATGGTACAGAAGAGTTAATTATAACAAATCTTAGCCATCATCATATAGTATGCTAGGGAAGGCTTGAGAGGCCTGACAGTTTACTTCTGCTCCTGTCTTCTTGTGCTATTATATTCTTTTGATTCTCTCTAAATGGAAATACAGAAATATATGGAACAAGTATCACTTGTCGCTTATCATGCAAAGTACAGAGTGACATAGCCATCATGATGTTGCTCCTGCTCACCCTTTATTATTCCACAGATACAAAAAGCTGAGTTACCAAGCTCATTCCTATCCTTAAAAGCTTCTGTGCATTTTACAGCCAATAACATACACCATAGTTGGTGCCCCTTTTACAGTGTAAGGAAATATGGGTATTAATTTGTACAGAGCAAAATCTCATAACAACCAAAGAAGTAAACACTCAATTTTCCTCTGATATTATTAATCATGGGTAAATATTGGATAGGGATTCTTCTGGGGTACATTCCACAGAGAGGGGAGAAAAAGTTACAACTTCCTGACTTAAATGTTACTTCAAAATTTCATTGAAATTTTCAACCTGAAATGTCAACATTTTTCCTTGCAAATGCTGTTTGATCTGCTGAGTTCTTCTAAAACAAATTGCTAAAAAAAGAGAGGGTATTAGATGGCTAAATCAGCTTGAAGGTAGATAAAATCTTAGGGCCTAATGAAATCTAACCAACATTGTTCTGGGAAGCAATGAAGAAGATTACTGACAGAAATTTCCAGATCTTCACTAGCCACTGAAATGGTGCTAGATGGATGGAGGGCAACAAATCTGATATCTTTATACAAAAAAAAGACAGCAGAGATATGTTAGTTAATTACAAGTTGGTGAATCTAGGTCCAGTGGTAAAGAAATTATTGCAACAAAATTCTGATGAACTTGATTAATCTGCACATGGTGAGATAAGGATTGCTTACTGATAATCAGCATGGCTTTGTTAAGGGAGAGATCCTGTCAGATTTAATTTCATTCTTCAAGGAGATATTTCAGTATGTTGATGAGCCTACTGTGATTAATATAGTCTGCTTAATCCTGAGTAAGTCCTTTGAAAAGTTCCTGAATGGTTCTCTTACTAAAAAGATAAGAATGATGGTATTACATTCAGTCCTGATGAAGGGTGTCAGCACAAAATGTTGATTATTTATTCCCCTCAATGGATGCTGCCTGACCTGCTGATTCTTTCAACATTTGGTGTGTGTTACTTTGGATTTCCAGTATTTGTAGAACCTCTTTTGTTTAAGAGTGATGGGATACAGGTTAATTTGGTAACGTTAATATATTATTGATTTGGTGATAGGTGGCAGAAGGTAACAGTGAAGTGTTGCTTTTATGATTAGAAGCCTGTGGTGTACATCAGGGTCCTCTGCTGTTTGTTATGTACATGAATAATCCAGAAGTGACTGGACCTCGGGGTCACAGATGTCATGAAGATTGCTAGTTTTGTTGAGAATGAGGAGAATGACCTTCAGGTACAGGATGATACTGATGAGTCAGTAAGATGGTCAGAAAGAATTAAGTGGAAATTTAATCCTAAAAAACTATTAGGACTGATGCAGGGTCTTGGCTCAAAGTGTCGACTATTTATTTGCTTCTACAGATGCTGACTGACTTGCTGAGTTCCCCCAGCATTATGTGTGTGTTACTCGGAAAAAAAAAGGAACTTTGGTTTAAAGTCAAAGGATCTCCTAAAGCAACAATATATTGAAATGTGGTTAAGAAGTCATATGGGTCTGCATTAGTTGGGGCACAAACTATAAGAGTGGGAAGGTTATGGTACTGTTAAGTACTATATTAGTTAACACATTGCTGATTACTGTCTGTGATCTACACACTACAGAAAGGATATGATGTCATGGGATGAGGAGCAGAGGAGACAAAAGATGTTCCCTGGGATGGAGCACTTCAGTTGTGAAGATAGACTGAATTGGTTGGATTTTCTTTCTTTCGAGCAGTGGAGGCTGAGGGAAGGTCTGATAGAGGCATCCAGATAATGAGGGTCATTGATAGGTTTGAGAGTGATAAACTTGTGTTCAATAACCAGAGGCCTGAGATTGAAGGTAAGAAGTAGGATGTTTAGGGAAGAACCAAGGAAGATTTATTTTTACTGGCATAGTGACTGTTATCTAGAAGGCACAGTCTGTGTGATGTGGGAAATATTTGAGATGGATTTAGATGAACATCAGAATATATACAGGCTATAGGCTTAGTATGAGAAAGTGGGATTATAATGGGTAAGTATGTGATGGCAGGCATGGACTTGCTTTCATATTGTATTGTGCCTGCTGTGTGAAGCAAAATTCCAGGTTAAAGCTCAAGCCTTTTTGAGGCAAAACAAATATGAGAAATCTGTGATAAATATTCCAGGTATTTATTCAGGTTTTGGCAAATCTATGATCCAGTTACTTCCTTTGTTGAAGATGGACTTTATTTCACTTAGAAATAAGTCTGGGCCCACAAAGCTGTGCCAAACATGTCTTTACCTTACAAATTACCTAGGGTTACCCATAGAGCTCTATTTTTCTAAGCTCTATGTACCTATCTAGGAGTCTCTTAAAAGACTCTATCATATCCGCCTCCACCACTGTCGCTAGCAGCCTATTCCGCACACTCACCACTCTCTGCATAAAAAACTTACCCTGACAGCTCCTCTGTACCTACTTCCAAGCACCTTAAAACTATGCCCTCTCGTGCTATCCATTTCAGCCCTGGGAAAAAGCCTCTGACTATCCACACAATTAATGCCTCTCATCATCTTATACACCTCTATTAGGTCACCTCTCATCCTCTGTCGCTCCAAGGAAAAAAGGCCAAGATCACTCAACCTATTCTCATAAGGCATTTTCCCCAATCCAGGCAACATCCTTGTAAATCTTCTCTGCGCCCTTTCTATGCTTTCCACATCCTTCCTGTACTGAGGTGATCAGAACTGAGCACAGTACTCCAAGTGGAGTCTGACCAGGGTCCTATAAAGCTGCAACATTACCTCTTGGCTTCTAAACTCAATCCCACGGTTGATGAAGGCCAATGCACCGTATGCCTTCTTAACCACAGAGTCAACTTGCGCAGCAGCTTTGAGTGATCTACGCACTTGGACCCCAAGATCCCTCTGATCCTCCACACTACCAAGAGTCTTACCATTAATACTATATTCTGTCATCATATTTGAACTAACAAAATGAACCACCTCACACTTATCTGGGTTGAACTCCATCTGCCACTTCTCAGCCCAGTTTTAAACCTATCAATGTCCTGCTGTAACCTCTGACAGCCCTCCACACTATCCACAACACCCTCAACCCTTGTGTCATCAACAAATTTACTAACCCATCCGTCCACTTCCTCATCCAGATCATTTATAAAAATCATGAAGAGAAGGGGTCCCAGAACAGTTCCCTGAGGCACACAACTGGTCACCGATCTCCATGCAGAATATGACCCATCTACAACCACTCTTTGTCTTCTGTGGACAAACCAATTCGGGATTGACAAAGCAATGTTCCCTTGGATCCCATGCCTCTTTACTTTCTCAATAAGTCTTGCATTGGGTACCTTATTAAATGCCTTGCTGATATCCATATACACTACATCTACAGCTCTACCTTCATCAATGTGTTTAGTCACATCCTCAAAAATTCAATCAGACTCATAAGTCATGGCCTGCCTTTCACAAAGCCATGCTGACTATTCCTAATCAATTTATGCCCCTCCAAATGTTCAAAAAAATACTTCTTCTCAAGATCTCCTCCATCAACTTACCAATCACTGAAGTAAGGCTCACTGGTCTATAATTTCCTGGGCTATCTCTACTCCCTTTCTTGAATAAGGGAACAACATCTGCAACCCTCTAATCCTCCAGAACCTATCCCATCCCCATTGATGATGCAAAGATCATCACCAGAGGCTCAGCAATCTCTTCTCTCACCTCCCACAGTAGCCTGAGGTACATCCCATCCGGTCCCGGTGACTTATCCAACTTGATGCTTTCCAAAAGCTCTAGCACATCCTCTTCCTTAATATCTACATGCTCAAGGTTTTCAGTCCGCTGTCAGTCATCCCTACAATCACCAAGATCCTTTTCTGTAGTGAATACTGAAGAAATGAATTCATTAAGTACCTCTACTATCTCTTCCGATTCCATACACACTTTTCCACTATCACAGTTCTCTCACGTCTTATCCTCTTACACTTCACATAATTGTAGAATGCCTTTGAGTTTTTCCTTAACCCTGTCCTCCAATGCCTTCAATGGCCTCTTCTGGCACTCCTAATTTCATTCTTAAGCTCCTTCCTGCTAGCTTTATAATCTTCTAGATCTCTATTATTACCTCATTTTTTGAACCTTTCGTAAGCTCTTCTTTTCTTCTTGGCTAGGTTTACAACAGCATTTGTACATCATGGTTCCTGTACCCTACTATCCTTTCCCTGTCTCATTTGAACGTACCTATGCAGAACTCCACGCAAATATCCCCTGAACATTTGCCACACTTCTTCCGTACATTTCCCTGGGAACATCTGTTTCCAATTTATGCTTCCAAGTTCCTGCCTGATAGCCTCATATTTCCCCTTACTGAAACTAAATGCTTTCCTAACTTGTCTGTTCCTGTCCCTCTCCAAAGCTATGGTAAAGGAGATAGAATTGTGATCACTATCTCCAAAATGCTCTCACTCTGAGAGATTCGACACCTGATCAGGTTCATTTTCCAATAACAGATCACATGCAGCCTCTCCTCTTGTAGGCTTTTCTACATATTGTGTCAAGAAACCTTTCTGAACATACCTAAAAAACTCCACCCCACCTAAACCCCTCGCTCTAGGGAGATGGCAATCGATACTTAGGTAATTAAAATCTTCCACCATAATAACCCTGTTATTATTACACCTTCCCAAAATCTGTCTCACTATCTGCCCCTCAATGTGTCCGTTACTATTGGGTGGTCTATAAAAAACACCCAGTAGAGTTATTGACCCCTTCCTGTTCCTAGCTTCCACCCACAGAGACCCCGTTGATAATCTCACCATGACGTCCTCCTTTTCTGCAGCCGTGGCACTATCTCTGATCAACAGTGCTACCTCTTTTGCCTCCTTTCTGAAACATTTAAAGCCTAGCACTCAAAGTAACCATTTGCCCCTGAGCCATCCAAGTCTCTGTAATGGCCACCACATCATACCTCTAAGTACTGATCCACACTCTAAGCTCGTCCACTTTTTCACAACACTCCTTGCATTAAAATAGACGTATCTCAAACAATCGGCCTGAGTCTGCCCCTTCTCTATCACCTGCCTATCCTCCCTTTTGCACTGTCTTCAAACTTTCTCTATTTGTGAGCCAATCGCCTCTTCCTCTTTGGGGTTACACCTGCCCCAAAAGAGGTCCCAATGATCCTGAAATCTGAATCCCTGCCCCAAGCTCCAACCCCTCAGCCACGCATTTATTCTCCACCTTATTCTTCAATAAACCCAAAGATAAATTCATTCTTTATTTATCTTCAATAAACTCAAAGAAAGAAACATCCAATTGGAAACATCCATTCAGAAATCCACAAGAAATTGAAAAAAGGATAATGTTCTGACATCTAACAAAGCCTGACCTTAAAAGATTTATAATTGCAATGGCTGGTTTATTCTCTCCTGTTGAATTGGGATAAATCCCCAGCCTGAACACAGCCTACTTCCTGCATCATCATCAACCTTAAATACATTCCTAAGGTGTACTATTGTAGTTTGTATGGCATTGGAGCTTAATGTAATTCTACTGTCATTGATCCCGTGTTCAGAAGTGTTTTGAAACTGTAAATACAGTTGTTAACTTTGAGATGAGAATTTAACTAAAACTTTGTTTTGAAGATAAATTCCAACATATTTAAATGGCAACAAAAAATTAGTAAGAAAGTTGTAATGCTTATCTTTTATATTTAAAAATATAAGCATAATGATATATTATATAAAATAGACTTCTAGGAAGTTATAGTGTACAAAACATAATATATACAAGTATAACATATGCAAATTCATATTTAATTCATCCAATAAAGTCTTAGATTAGCCAATTTAAAGTGAATTTATATATACTTCTGCTAAAACAGTACAGAAGAGAATGACAGACATATCTTTTAAAGTTCTGACAATAGATATGATTAACAGCAAATTCTGCCATATTTAAGAAATGTGTGAAAATAAAGAATGAAGGTGAAAAAAATGTGAAAGAGCCTTAGAAGAAAAGAGTGTTTGATAATTTGTATGTTTTAGGTTGACATTTAACTAATTTTCTATATATGCTCTTACCTGAGGAGGAATTTCAATGACTGAAAAGACAGATATCCTAACATGAAGGTCAACGGGCAACATTTTGCTTCTATTCACATTATATCAATTGCTAGAAGTATATGTCTGTAATTTTGAATGCCTGGGTCAGAGATTAGGTAGAAAATCCTCTAGAGTCAACTAATCTCCATGGCCAATCCCTTGTTAGGCAGTCTCTCTGGACAAATTAATAGTGAAGAATAATGAGTCCTGCTTTAAAAGCCACTGAGCCCCTTAGGCTCAGACTCTTAGTGTGCTCTCTTAGATGATGAAAAATGGAAAAAAAATGTATGGCTCTTACAGAGTTTTGGGATTAATTAGGTATCTCTTTGAATTTGTTAGTACAGCCACAATAGACTAAATTTGATCCTTCTGGCTAGTCTGATTCAACAAAGTTGTAAATGGACTGCATTATGTGGGACAGAATATTCATCCAGGGAAGCAGGGCCTTCTCAGAACCTATCAATCTAAAGAATAAATGCCTAAATCTCATCCATTAAGATTCTATTGACTTACATGGGCAAATGTTCATCACGCAGTCTATATCAAGAAGTACACAATTACAAAATGGAGCCAAGTATCAGAACTTACATAGATATGTAAGTTCACTATTAGTAATGCGCAGTGAGATGGTTTGAAAGCAACAGATTTATTGGAACTACATCAGAATCTTCTTCAAGTATATCAACACAGCATTATCAAGAAGAATAAGACAGACGTCACTACAGGAAGCAAGGGAAATGATTGCTGGGGCAGTGATGATCCTATGTCCTTACTGGCCATAGAAGTCATATCAGAGGATTAGAAAATGGCAAATGTTCCATTGTTAAAAAATTCTGGAAATTATAGATCAGTGAGTTTTGCATCAGTTTTGCAAGCTAATAGAGAGGATCCTGAGAGATAGTATTTTATAAGGGATAGTCATCATGGCTTTGTGATGGGCAGGTTGTGCCACACAACCTTGATGGACTCTTTGGTGTAGTGACAAAATAAATCATGGATGTGGTGTATATGGATTTTAGTAGGATATTTGATGATGGAAGGTTCAACTAGAAAGTCCCATGAAGAATAAGATCCATGGAAACATGGCAATATGAATTTGAAATTGGTTCACAGAAGGCTGAGTGTAATAGTAGATGGAGCTTATTTTTCCTGGAGGTCTGTGACTACTTACGTTCTGCAGAAATCTGTTCTGAGTCCTTGCTCTTTGTAATTATTATAAAGAAGAAGCATACAAATTAGCCAGAAAAAGTGGCTCACCTGAGGACTGGGAGAAATTCAGAGTTCAGCGGAGGAGGACAAAGGGCTTAATTAGGAAGGGGAAAAAAGATTATGAGAGAAAACTGGCAGGGAACATAAAAACTGACTGTAAAAGCTTTTATAGATATGTAAAAAGGAAAAGACTGGTAAAGACAAATGTAGGTCCCCTACAGACAGAAACAGGTAAATTGATTATGGGGAGCAAGGACATGGCAGACCAATTGAATAATTACTTTGGTTCTGTCTTCACTAAGGAGGACATAAATAATCTTCCAGAAATAGTAGGGGACAGAGGGTCCAGTGAGATGGAGGAACTGAGCGAAATACATGTTAGTAGGGAAGTGGTGTTAGGTAAATTGAAGGGATTAAAGGCAGATAAATCCCCAGGGCCAGATGGTCTGAATCCCAGAGTGCTTAAGGAAGTAGCCCAAGAAATAGTGGATGCATTAGTGATAATTTTTCAAAACTCGTTAGATTCTGGACTAGTTCCTGAGGATTGGAGGGTGGCTAATGTAACCCCACTTTTTAAAAAAGGAGGGAGACAGAAACCAGGGAATTATAGACTGGGTAGCCTAACGTCGGTGGTGGGGAAACTGCTGGAGTCAGTTATCAAAGATGTGATAACAGCACATTTGGAAAGTGGTGAAATGATCGGACAAAGTCAGCATGGATTTGTGAAAGGAAAATCATGTCTGACGAATCTCATAGAATTTTTTGAGGATGTAACTAGTAGAGTGGATAGGGGAGAACCAGTGGATGTGGTATATTTGGATTTTCAAAAGGCTTTTGACAAGGTCCCACACAGGAGATTAGTGTGCAAACTTAAAGCACACGGTATTGGGGGTAAGGTATTGATGTGGATGGAGAATTGGTTAGCAGACAGGAAGCAAAGATTGGGAATAAACGGGACCTTTTCAGAATGGCAGGCGGTGACTAGTGGGGTACCGCAAGGCTCAGTGCTGGGACCCCAGTCGTTTACAATATATATTAATGACTTGGATGAGGGAATTAAATGCAGCATCTCCAAGTTTGCGGATGACACGAAGCTGGGTGGCAGTGTTAGCTGTGAGGAGGATGCTAAGAGGATGCAGAGTGACTTGGATAGGTTGGGTGAGTGGGCAAATTCATGGCAGATGCAATTTAATGTGGATAAATGTGAAGTTATCCACTTTGGTGGCAAAAATAGGAAAACAGATTATTATCTGAATGGTGGCCGATTAGGAAAAGGGGAGGTGCAACGAGACCTGGGTGTCATTATACACCAGTCATTGAAAGTGGGCATGCAGGTACAGCAGGCGGTGAAAAAGGCGAATGGTATGCTGGCATTTATAGCAAGAGGATTCGAGTACAGGTGCAGGGAGGTACTACTGCAGTTGTACAAGGCCTTGGTGAGACCACACCTGGAGTATTGTGTGCAGTTTTGGTCCCCTAATCTGAGGAAAGACATCCTTGCCATAGAGGGAGTACAAAGAAGGTTCACCAGATTGATTCCTGGGATGGCAGGACTTTCATATGAAGAAAGACTGGATGAACTGGGCTTGTACTCGTTGGAATTTAGAAGATTGAGGGGGGATCTGATTGAAACGCATAAAATCCTAAAGGGATTGGACAGGCTAGATGCAGGAAGATTGTTCCCGATGTTGGGGAAGTCCAGAACAAGGGGTCACAGTTTGAGGATAAAGGGGAAGCCTTTTAGGACCGAGATTAGGAAAAACTTCTTCACACAGAGAGTGGTGAATCTGTGGAATTCTCTGCCACAGGAAACAGTTGAGGCCAGTTCATTGGCTAAATTTAAGAGGGAGTTAGATATGGCCCTTGTGGCTACGGGGATCAGGGGGTATGGAGGGAAGGCTGGGGCGCGGTTCTGAGTTGGATGATCAGCCATGATCATAATAAATGGCGGTGCAGGCTCGAAGGGCCGAATGGCCTACTCCTGCACCTATTTTCTGTGTTTCTATGTTTCTATGGATGAGGGAATGGAGGGTGGTTTAGTAAGTTTTCATATGACACATGGGTTTGTGGTGTTATGAATGGTGCAGGTTATCATAGGTTAAACTGGGGCATAAACAAGGTGCAGAGATGACCTGAGTTCAATCTAGAAAGGTGTGGCGATATTCTGGAAGGTTAGTCTTGAAGTTAATAGCTGATTTGTAGCTGTTTGGAGGAGCAGAGTGACTTTGGGAACCAAGTCCTTAGAGCTCACAAAGATGCTGCATAAGTTGACAGGGTGGTTAAGAAGGCATATGGTGTGCTGATCTTCTTTACTTGGGAGAATGAGTTCAAGAGTCGCAAGGTAACATTTAGCTCTATAGAACACTGGTTCAACAATACTTAGAATATTGTGTTCAGTTCTAGTTGCCTCATAGTAGGAAGAATGTGGAAACTTTAGAGAGGGTGCAGAGGAGATTTAACAGGATGCTCCCTGAATTAGAGAGCATGTCTTATAAGGAAAGTCTGAGCAATCTAAGGCTTTTCTCTTTGGAGCAAAGGAGGTTGACAGGGGACTTGACAGAGGAGTTTAAAATTATGAGAGGCCAACATCAACAGCTTGTGCCTTTTTTCCCAGGGTGCCATTGACTTATGCAAGAGAATATCCTTTTAATGTGACTGGAAGGATATTTCGGGGAGATTTCGCAGGTAGATTTTTATACAGAGAGTGGTAATTGCCTGGAATTCAATGCTGGGGTGAGGGTAGAGTCTGATACATTAAGGTCATTAAGAGATTCTCAGATAGGCACGTGGATGAAAGAAAAATGGAGAATTATGAGCTGTGTGGGAGGGAAGGGTTAGTTCGATCATTGAGTAGGTTAAAAGGTTGTCGGCACAAGGGCTGGTACTAAGCTGTTCTATGTTCTATGATTTAAATATAGCGTAAATGTATCAGATGTAATTTAGTGCAACAAACAATCTATTGGAGGAACTCAGTGGGGTGAGCAGCATGTGTGTGGGGGAAGGAATTGACAATGTTTCAGGTTGAATCCCTGAATCAGGACTAATGCTGTTCATTACAGAGGTTGTGTGACCCATTGATTTCCTTCAGTAAATTGTTTGTTGCTCCAAACTTCAATATTTGCAGTCTCTTGTGTCTCCAGATGTAATTTAATGCTTGAATAAATTGCATTGCATTAAGTTGTTGCTTCCTCGTATTTGTTTCTTATATTTATCAAAATGTACAAGGGATGATTCCTGATGTAAAGGAAAATGGACAGCTTGGTTGCTTTTTTCATGTAACAAAATTTAGCAGTTGATTGTGGATAATTAGGTTGTGGAAATTACTCATGTATGTGGGGCATCATAGTAAAGCCTAAAGCTGTTATTAGCTGACATTCACAAGCGTATACTTTCCTGCAGAGCTCAATGGATAGCAGTAGAAGTGGGAAACACTTGAAGGACAAGTTTTCACACTAATGGTGTTGGTTACATGGAACATGTTATATGTGAGACAAATATAATTACTTTTAAAAGGCATTTGGACAGTTATTGGATAGGATATGAGTTGAGGCTGAGTTGAGTGTCGAAGTATATGGGTGCGAGGAGAAGTCGAGGTGAGGTCCAGGCAAGGCCAAGGCATATTTGAGGCAAAATCAGGGGCAAGCAGAGTGGAGCGCAATCAAAGCAGAGGAGAGGCCTGTCCACCTAAACTGACAGCAAGGTTTGATTGATCTAAGTCCCAGACTGATTTGTATAGATCGAGTATGGGCTGAGACGTGTTGGCAGGCCCAGAGCATATCGATGCGACAGGGTTCAGGTCTTAGTGCAAGGAACGACTTGATCTTTGGATGATTGAAAAGGCAGGGTGTTGGGACATGAGGCAAGGGTCCGGCTGGTTCTGCGAGCTGCTCCACAACATAAACTTGACTCTGCGCTGAACTGAAGCTGCCTGCTCCAGCTGCTCCTGGCTCCATATCTAAGGGCTCTGCAGCGTTTACTCAGCTCTACGCTGAAATCAGGTTGAGGCTGTGGCCTGTTCCGGCTGCTCTGGGATTTGTGTCTTGGATGCTCTTTTGTTCCGTATGCTACTTGCTGACTTCCACTGTTTGCACGATTTTTATTTTGTCTTCTCCGCACATTGGTGTTTGATGGTCTTCCTTTTATGGGTTCTTTTAGGTTTCTCTGTTTTGTGGCTGCCTGTAATGAGACAAATCTCAAGGTTGTATGATATATACACACTTTGATAATAAATGTACTTTGAACTTTGGATTAAAATCAGGCAAAATGATTGCCATAGATACGGATCACAATTGTAGTGGATAAGCCTGTTTTTGTGCTGTACAACTCTAACTCTATGAGTGGCCTAAAAATTCTAGACCTGACCTTTGGCTGAGGTGAGTTACACAAGATAAATGGGAAAATCAGACCCGGAATTTACCTGTTCCATATGGGCTGGTAATTAAAGATGGTGCCATTTTGTTTAATCTTTATGGAACATTTATGCCAAATAGGCTGGGCTGTTTATTTTTTAGCTTACAGTCAGACTGACATCTATCTGTTGCGAGCAATGTTTGTGATTGCATCTAAATAAGGTTTGCTTAATATGTGTTGATGCTGTCAGCAACAGCAATAAGTATGAGATAAAATGTTAACAACATTACAATTTGTTCTTGCAGACTCAGATGGTTCTAGTTACAACCCATCAGCTGTTCTCAAGTATCTTGTTTTAGGAAAGGTGTCAAACCTAGCAAGCATAGAGTTGGAAAGTAAAGAGCTATTATTGATGATAATCCATCAGTTCTTTCCAGACTCTCTTGATCTCTGTAACAAGTAATTGACAAGGTGTATTTATGCAATAATGAACAATAGGCTCTCACGAGAAGGATTTCAGAAGAATGAGCATTCTGACATAACACAGTCTACAGCTGAAGGGTCTTGGCCTGAAATGTCGTCTGTGTTGTTTTTCATAGATGCTGCCTGGCCTGCTGAGGTCCTCCAGCATTGTGTGTGTGTGTGTTTCTCTATTGGTGATGGCATTTACATTTTTCCATCTTTTGTGAAGTTGCTATGAGGAAGAAGTTTATAATTCTCGACTGTTCATCCCTGTTTACTAATTACTTATGATCAGGTGAATAATTCATATCCTGTTGATTGCTAAAGAAAAATTATCGAGCAAGACAAAATGAGAGATAATTTCCACTTGTCGATGTATGCCTACTCGGCCTATTGGGTGTGATTTCAATCTACTGCTACTGTCAAATAGCCAGGGGATATCACAGAATAACAACAATTCCTGTATCTCTTTACTTTCATATCCTAACACTTGATGTTTATTTCAGAGATGGAAATTCAAAGTCAAGTTGATTGTCATATGCATAAGCACACGTATGTGTGGCTGTAATGAGAAAGCAATTGAAGCAGTATCACAGGCATGTAGCATCAGATACATGACAGTCACCAGAAAAAAACACATTATTTATAAATAAATTATACAAAAATTTCATATGAACAAACAGAATTAAAACATGGATAGATCAGTTTAGTATGTAGGGAATTAACTTAATGAAATAGCTTCCTTCAAGGAAATCAGAATCCAAATCAGGTTTATTATCATTGATGTATGTTGTGCAATTTGTGGTTTTATAGCAGCAGTATAGTGCGATACATAATATATACTAGAAATTACTATAAGAAACATATAAAAGATGGATATGTAATGCAAAAAGAGAGAAAAAATAGTGAGGTAATGCTCATGAGTTCATTGATCATTCAGAAATCTAATGATAAAGTGGAAGAAGCATTGAGTGTGAGTCATCAGGCTCTTGTGCCTCTTTGCAGATGGTAGCAATGAGGAGGAGCTAAGCCCTGGCTGGTGAGGTTCCTTAGTGATGGATGCCGCTCTTTTGAGGCACTGCATTTTGAAAATGCCCATGACAGTGGGGAGGCTGATACCCATGATGGAGGTGGCTGACTTTACAACCCTCTGCAGCTTCTTCCGATCCTACGCTGTTGCCTCTCCACACCAGCTGGAGATGCAGCCCGTTAGAATACTCTCCACAGTACATCTGTAGAAATTTGCTAGAGCTTTGGTGAAATACCAAATCTCCCCAGACTCCTAATGAAATATAGCTGATGGTGTGCCTTCTTTGCAACTGCATCAATATGTTGGGCCCAGGATAGATCTTCAGAGATGTTGGCACCCAGGGCTTGAAATTGCTCAACCTTTCCACTGCTGATCACTCAATGAGAAATGGTGTGTGTTCCCTCAACTTCACTTTCCTGAAGTCCACAATCAATTCTTGGCCTTACTAATGCTGAGGCCAGTGTTGTCCTTGCGACACCACTCACCCAGCTCATCTATCACACGCTATATTCCTCCTCCAATCATCTGAGATCCTGCTGCATATTTATGAGTGTAGAGAATAGAGAAGAAGGCTAAATGAGCTGCTCTGGGGTTGATTGTCAGTGAAAAGGAGAATATTTCCTATCTGTACTGACTTTGGTCTCTCAATAAGGAAGTCAAGGATTCGGTTGCAGAGGGAGGTACCGAGGTCCAACTTCTGAAGCTTATTGGATAGTATTGAAGGGATGATTGTGTTGAATGCTGAGCTGTAACTCTGGACAACAAAAAATTTGCTTCCTTAATACTTCTGGATGCTGCTTATGGATTTTGAGCTGCTGATCATGAAAATCACCATGAAATTTTCCTATTACATAGCATTCTTTTTTTAAACTATCAGCTATATTTGTTACTTCAATTCATAATTCAAGTCATCTAAAATGTTGCTCACAATGTAAGCTGAAAAGTTTTCTGTCTTGTCCAGGCATGCTTGGATAGGGTGAACACTGCATGGCAGCATAGGTTTTAGAAAGACGGTAAAAGCACCATTCCATGCATTGTGTTTACATGTACAGTATATCGGTTTGCGATCACGTTGATGCACATGCTCTACCCGTAAGCATATTGTCTGTACTCATTATAATAACATAATTTTATTTTCAGGAGTATTTGTGGTGGCAAAATATCTCACCAATGTTGCAACAGCCGTGATAACTTCTGTTATATTTGTGTTGAGAATACAGTCAAAGATGGAGCATGAATCCCCTCATTATGAAAGCCTACGAGCTCTACTTTGGCTGCAACATTGACCACCAAGCCAAGGCTTGGGCTCCTCACATTTGTTGCACAACATGCGCTGTCAATCTTGGAGCCTAGCTCAGAGGTTTCTGGAAGTAAATACTCTTTGTTGTCCCAGTGATATGGCGAGAGCAAGAGGATCAAGTGACAGACTGATACCTCAGTCTAACCAGTGTGTCTCGTTTCTCTGTGATAAACAAGAAATCCATTGAATACCCCAATCTCCGTTCAGCCATGAAACCTGTGCCGCATGATAGTCTTCCAGTATTGAAGCCACCAGAGACATGGAGTCTAGAGAAGGAAGAGATGTGATGATGCATGAGACATGAGCCAGGAATGGAAAATGATGCAAATACTGAAACAGATTTTGAACCACTTATGTTGATTGAGTCTCATCTGATAACTCAATCTGAGTTAAATGACCTGGTCAGAAACTTGGGTTTGTCAAAGGCAAAAACAGAATTTCTGTGTTCAAGACTGTAAGGATAGAATCTGCAGTCACCAGACACAAAACTTTCATGAGGGATTTTGATATTTGAGACAGATATTTCCCAAAATATCTGATGCCAAGATTAAAGAAGGTATTTTTGTTGGTCCACATGTTAAACAGATATCAATGACAGGCAATTCGAAGAACTTCTAGTGGGACAGAAGAAAATCGCCTGGAAAGCATTCAAGGATGTTGTTGAAAATTTTCTTGATGACTACAGAGCATCAAACTATGTTAAGCTGGTTAACAACATGCTTCAAGCACACAAAATCATCAAGTACAACATGTCACCAAAGATTAATTTTCTGTATTTCCATTTCGACTTTTCCCTGCAAATCTTGGCACTGTTAGTGTTAAGCATGGTGAAAGGTTTCACCAGGACATTGCGGTCATAGAGAAATGATATCAGGGCAGCCGGAATCCATCAATGTTGGCTGATTATTGTTGGACACTTAAGCGAGAAGCCTTAGACACTGGGTACAAATGAAAATCATCAACAGAACATTTTTTAGCTTAGTTCAACTATTGCAAAGTGTCAGCACCGTTATGCAATTAAATGCATTATATTCAATAAAAGTTTATTTCTGGTTTCTCCAATTTCCTACATGATACAAGTAATCTGAAATTAAATTTGACTTTCATCTTAAGCAGTCTATCATAACCACAAAAAATATCTGAGGAAGCAACACGTTCAAAATAAATTTTGAATGTGTGGCCATCGGTCGTACAAGGGTTTTGCGGTTGTCCAGGTAGGGCAAGGCCTAGGGGAGAGACAGTGAGATTGCATTTGCTGTAGACCTATTTTCATAGTGAGCAAATTGCAGCGGGTCCAGATCCTTGCATGGGCAGGAGTTAATTCAAGCCATGATCAATCTCATCACCGTAGATGTGAGTGCAAATGGGCAATACGCATTGCAACAGCTCACCTTGCTCATCTTCTGCACCAGTGTGGTTGATGCCCTTTTGAAGCAGGTGGAACATTTGACTGCAGCAGTGAGAGATAAAAGATTGTCCTTGAACATTCAGGTCAGTTGGTTGGTACAGGCTTTCAGTTCCCTGCTAGCAACACGGTCGGGGCCTAATGCCTTGTAAGTGTTCATCCTCTTCAGAGATATTCTGACATTGGCCTCTGAGACAGATATCACAGGATCACCAAAGCTGCAAAGGATTCACACAGGTATAGATATTTTTGTCTTTTCAAAGTGTACATGAAAGACGTTGAGCTCATCTGGGAGTGAAGCATCACAGTCATTTATGATGTTAGGTTTTGTCTTGTAGGAAGTAATGGCCTACAAACCCTGCCAGAGCTGATGAGCATCCAACTCTATCCATATGTAGAATGTAGAATCAATCTGTACTGGTACATTTCAATGCATATTAGATAAGTTAATTTCGAAAAGTGACATGTTAGGATACAGTAGAATAGTAATATTGGACTCAGACTGTATATTCTAATCAGAAGTCTCCTCTTGAACAATTGTTGACAAAGGCCTCCATCAGTGAAATTTTTCTAGTAAAACTTCTAGTTGATGACTAATCAATAGAGAGTGATTGCTATTGCATGTCAGCAGTTCCGATCAAGATGGCGCCAGCGAACGACACTACCTTGTATGATATCTTCTAGATAGTCCACACAATTGTTTCTTTCACTTCTTTTATATGTTCCTTTTACCTTAAATACGTTCCTGGCACTGTTACAGCCTGTGATCTACAGTTTGGTGATTGATTGAGTGATCAGGCACTTTGCTGTCTCTGTGAAGATTCCAGGGGGCAATTGGCCATGGGGCCTAGAAGCTGAGAGTTGGGATGCAAGCCAATGATCAACTCCATTTTCCTCCAATCTCACTGATTCAGGAAGATTGAAACATCGAGGCAAATGTGGAAGGCGAGTGAGTGTTCAGTGCCATCTAGCAGCCCCTCACTCGCAGCTGCTGAAGGAAGGCGTCTACGTGTAATGGTCTCCTCCTTGTTGCTCCAGAAGGAAGGCTTCTGCATTTGAATGGTCTCTCTCTCTCTCTCTCCCTCAATGCTGTCTGAGGATGGAACAGAAGTTCTGGGTCTGTGATTTATGAATTGGACTGTAATTCTCCTGGACTCTTTCAATTTAATGTTCTGCATTCTGTGTTTTCACCCATTTTCTCGTCGTCATTTGTGTGAGACAGGTATGGGGTTTAAGGTTTGATTTTCTTGTTGCCATTTCTGCGATTTGTTTGTTTTTTGTGGGGGGTGGGTTGGGTTTTGATGCTTCTGTTGCCATCTGCATGATTTATTTTTTGCACATGAGGGGTGAGTTGATTTTTTTTTGCTGTTTGTGTGATTTTTTTGCACATGGGAGGAAAGTTTGATCTTTTTCCTCGAATGACTACCATGGTTTTCTTTGTTTCATGGCTATCTGGAGAAGATGAATCTCAGAGTCACATACTGCATACTAAATGATAATAAATGTACCTTAGGCCTTGAACTTAATTGTCATTAATCATAAGGCAACCAGATGAACTAAAACAACTTTGGTCTGTTGCTACCCATTGTATACTGAAAGATCCACCTGGATTCAAATCCACAGTGATCCAGTCAGATATTCCATTGTCAAAAAGTTTGTCAGATTAACTTTTTCTGAACAGGAATCCTCCACCAAAATGGTTCATATCAATTTTTGCTGAAGTCATTATTGTGCTACAGAACCTAGTGAGGAAGTAGAAGATATTTTTTTTCAGATTATCACAAAGCAAAGTTCACTATTCTACATAGTAAACTTCTATTTCCTAGCCAGTTCCTCACATCAACTACCCTCACTAGTTTCAATATGCCAGGCTTAACTTGTCCACAACATTAAGAAGTAAAGAGTTTTAGCTTTTCTAGGAAAGATTAAATTGGTGTTGCAGTTAAGGAGTGGGTGGGGTGGAAGTAGCTATTGAGGTAGCTGAAGTATCATGGTGATCCAGAGTTCCCACACCTCAATACCCCATATTGAAACAAAGATTCAGGAACTGAGTAACAGGAATTTTCAGCTGGAGGCATATTGGTGAATTCTGCGGTGGAATGTAAATAGAATAATTTTTAAGATGGGTTCTACTGGTAAATGAATGACCCAATCTTTTTAACCTACTTATTTCTATCAAGTCAACCAAGTTAGGTTTTTATTGTTAAACAGTGACAGAATTAACAAACAAACAGTAAGTACAAAAATCCTCTGACAAAGTGCAATAAATCTGAAAACTGAAGACTCTTCCATGAGAAGATCCCAATCTGAAATTCCTTGAGGTAGATTGGAATCAGGAACAGGTTTTTTATCGCTGTCTTAGACGATGGGTAATCTGTTGATTAGTAGCAGCTTTATAGTGCAAATATATAAAATTACTATAAATTACAAAGTAAGTAAATAGTGCATAAGAAGACAGATATTTCCTTTAGAGATGAGGCAAACATTATTCAAATTTTTGTCATAGGGAAATACCTTATATGGTACTAAATAGTGCAAGGAAGTGCTTTGTTTGAGATCTTACCTGTGCAGAGGTCACTGAACTAGACTGTAGAGCTTGTGCCACAGACCACTGCAAGCCTCAGTCATTAATCTAAGCTGTTAGCTATCCATTACTTTTTTGAATATATTGGATATAAAACTTAAAATAGAGACTTGAAGGATACTTCATGCACTTTGTGTTAGGAGGTGAATAAATCCAAATTTGATGGCTTATATGCATGGATTACTCCTACAAAAGATCACTTCTGAAAGGCAGTAACTTCACGAAGCATTGCTGAGCTTATTCCATGAGCTACACTCATAAAATAGTATTTTGAAGATAAAAGAACAAGTCACATTACAGAAGAAAGTACAGGAAATTTTGATCGGTTGGTTGAATGAGATTTCACTACTGTGTCCCCAGAGAATCACTGCTGAGTGAATAGAAATGGAAAGTGGGGGCACTGGAAGATTTCTCCACGTCAATTTCTAATTTCCGATATTTCTACAAAGAAAGGGATAGTTGACAACAAGAAATGACATGGGATGAGACAAATAAAAACAAAATGGTTGAGAATTAAGGGCAATTGTTATTTTGTTATGGAATGAAAGGCCATGTGAAAACAACAGTTCCCTTCATTTAACCCCAAAGAGATGGTCTGTTAGGATCCTTCCTTAATAAAAGACATCCTTTCGATATGTCTTGCCGTTTCTTTGCTGCTACAGATTTTACAGAGATAGAGAATTTAAAAAATTCTCATGGATTTTAATTTACATAGAAACATAGAAAACCTACAGCACAATACAGGCCCTTTGGCCCACAAAGCTGTGCCGAACATACCTGAACTTAGAACTACTTAGGCTTACCCATAGCCCTCTATTTTTCTAAGCTTCATGTAGCCATCCAGGAGTCTCTTAAAAGACCCTATTGTTTCTGCCTCCACGACCGTCACCAGCAGCCCATTCCATGCACTCACCACTCTTTGTGTAAAAAAAACTGACCACCACATTTCCTCTGTACCTGCTTCCAAACACCTTAAAACTATGCCCTCTCATGATAGCCATTTCAGCCCTGGGAAAAAGACTCTGACTATCCACATGATCAATGCCTCTCATTATCTTGTACACCTCTATCAGGTCACCTCTCATCCTCCGTCACTCCAAGGAGAAAAGGCCAGGTTTACTCAACCTATTCTCATAAGGCATGCTCCCCAATCCAGACAACATCCTTGTAATTCTCCTCTGCACCCTTTCTATGCTTTCCTATAGTGAGGCGACCAGAAATGAGCACAGTACTCCAACTAGGGTCCAACCAACGTCCTATATAGCTGCAACATTACCTCTCGGCTCTTAAAATCAAAGAGTTTAAATTCAAAGAGAACTTACATTTTTAGAATAATGGGAGTAGACAGAGAAATAAATGGATTTAACCCAAATTCTTCCATGACTAATAAAAATGATTATATAGTTAAGATAAATGTGAGTATGCATTTTACAAACAAATAAAGTGTGATGAAGTTAAAAATAGTCAAAGCAAAAGAAAAATATTGGATTGGACTAAGAGAGATATTGTAAAAATATGAAGGTATTGACAAATGGTGAGACATAAATTTGCATGCAGACTATCAGGAGCTTGTTTACTAAAAGACATTAGAAAATTTTAGCATAAATGCTTTCATTTTCAAAAGGACTCATAAGCTGATATAAATGAAATAAAACTGAAGAGGGCAATGAAAATAACGAGTAAAAATGGAAGTATTGAATTTAACAGCAGGATAAGGTAAGCTGAAAGGATAATGATGAAAATAGTTCAAAAACATGGAAAAGAGCAGAAAATGATTAAAAGTAATCAGGCACTGCAAAGAGCAGAGTGTGATTAATTTGTAAATGATGGAAAAAAGCTGTCTGAAGTATTTAATAAATATGTCCCATCAATCTTAACTATAGATGAGTATATCATGAGGAGTAAAATCTGAAGTAGCTCAGAGCCAGACGAGCTACATCATGAAAAATGAAAGAATATTGTTAGATAATTAGGCTCAAGGAAGATGGAATTGAGGATGAAATTGATGAAACCCTTTGAGTGTTAATCTATGCCAGTGAAGTAATCATTTTAAAATGTGAGGCTGGGATGATCTATATAATGTTAGGTGGATACACATAAAGGCAATGGTGGAGAAATAGCTTAACCATAGGCATCTGCCCCTATTTTATTTCCACTGGAACATTTAACATTGCAGGCAACTCATGGATGGAAATGTTCACATACAGACAAGATGTCAAATGGGAATGTAAAGAAAACTTTAAATTATATAGAGACACAAACTTGAAGGTGTCATTTATGGATTGGCAATCAGTAATCATAGGAGCATAGGAGCCATTGTCAGGATCTCAAGTATTTCTAATACTGTATATATTGTTGAATTGGATAAACAGACTGGGGGATTTTTGATAGATTTGCTGAAAGTGCAAAATAGGTGGAGTAGCAAGTTTTGAGAAGAACACTTACAACCTGCGAAGGGATATTGAAGGACCAAGAAGTTGGCAGATGGATAATATGGATAAAAAGTGAGGTTATCTACTTTAGAGGCAAGAATGACAAAGCAGATTAATATTTAATATGTGAGACTCAAAAGTTGTGATATAAAGCCATCTCAGGGGATACAACAAAAAAAACACAATCAATAACCATGGAGGGACAGCAAGTAATCAGTGAGGCTAATGAAATATCAGACTTTATTACAAAAGGTATGGTGTATACAAGTTGGTGAGTTTTAAAACTTAAGAGTGCCTAGGTGCCATGAGTAAGCATTGTGTGTTTTCAAACTTGCTGTGAGAAATTGTGATGTTCTGTGCTTGTAGATCAAAAGACTGCTTGTGAATCAGATTTGGGTACTGGTGACCAGGTGGTCTGGCAGTTTCTAGAGAAAAATGGCTAAGCATCATGGAGTTACTTTACTGACTGA
Organism: Mobula hypostoma; assembly: GCF_963921235.1. Classification (NCBI taxonomy): domain Eukaryota; kingdom Metazoa; phylum Chordata; class Chondrichthyes; order Myliobatiformes; family Myliobatidae; genus Mobula; species Mobula hypostoma. The sequence continues at coordinate 153,123,172 of NC_086097.1, read as the reverse complement.
AGATGTTCTTCCTGAAGGAATGTAAATCCATGATGAATGATTTAGGGCTTAAGCACATTAAACTAACAGAATCCAGAAAAAAAGGTTTAGAAGAAGCTCACTTAAATGCCTAAATAGAAAGGGATGTGAATACTTTGTGGTCAGACGGATCAAGCACACTTAGATCCCTAAATAACCAGTACAACAACCTCAACCAATACAGTAGTGATAGACAGTTGGTTGGAATCTCTGTTAATGAGATTCATAAGAAAACTTGGCTCAGACTCCTCAACATTATCCCAAAACGGAGACATGGTATAACGGAGACATGGCTGCAGGGAGATCAGACCTGGGAATTGAATGTACAAGGGTATACGTGCTATCGAAGGGGCAGAAAGGTGGGCAGAGGGAGTGGGGTGGCCCTGTTGGTGAGGAATGAGATTCAGTCCCTTGCAAGGGGGGACATAGAATCAGGAGAAGTAGAGTCAGTGTGGATAGAACTGAGGAACAGTAAGGGCAAAAAGACCCTAATAGGTGTTATCTACAGGCCCCCAAACAGTAGCATGAATATTGGGTGCAAGTTGAATAGGGAGTTAACAATGGCATGTGGCAAAGGAAATGTCGCAGTAGTTATGGGGGATTTCAACATGCAGGTGAACTGGGAAAATAAGGTTGGTACTGGACCCCAGGATAGGGAGTTTGTAGAGTGCCTACGGGATGCATTTTTGGAGCAGCTTGTACGAGAGCCGACCAGGGATAAGGCTATTCTGGATTTAGTGTTGTGCAATGAACAGGATTTGATAAGTGATTTTGAAGTAAAGGAGCCATTAGGAGGTAGTGACCATAATATGATAAGTTTTTATCTGCAAGTTGAGAGGGATAAGGGCAGATCAGAAGTGTCAGTATTGCAGTTGAACAAAGGAGACTATGGAGCCATGAGGGAGTTGCTGGCCAAAGTTGACTGGTCGGATATCCTAACAGAAAAGACAGTGGAACAGCAATGGCAGGTATTCTTGGGAATAGTGCACAAGGTGCAAAATCATTTCATCCCACGGAGAAGGAAGGATTCAAAGGGGGGAAAGTGGCCACAGTGGTTGACAAAGGAAGTCAGAGATAGCATAGCATTAAAAAAGACGTATAACAGAGCTAAGGTGAGTGGGAAGATGGATGATTGGGAAATTTTTAAGGAGCAACAGAACTTAACTAAAAATGCAATACGGGGAGAAAAAATGAGGTATGAACACAAGCTAGCTAGGAATATAAAGGAGGATAGCAGAAGTTTTTTTTAGTTATGTGAAGAGAAGGAAGATAGTTAAGAACAATGTTGGGCCCCTGAAGAATGAATTGGGAGAAATTGTTATGGGAAACAGAGAAATGGCAGACGAATTTAATAAGTACTTTGGATCTGTCTTCACTAGGGAAGACACAAGCAATCTCCCAGATGTATGGATGGGCCAAGGACATAGGGTAACAGAGGAACTGAAACAGATTGACATTGGGAAGGAAACAGTGATGAGTAGACTGATGGGACTGAAGGCTAACAAATCCCCAGGTCCAGATGATCTGCATCCTAGGGTACTAAAGGAGGTGGCTCTGGAAATTGCGGATGCATTGGTGATCATTTTCCAATGTTCCTTAGATTCAGGATCAGTTCCTGAGGATTGGCAAGTGGCTAATGTTATCCCACTTTTTAAGAAAGGAGGGAGGGAGAAAACAGAGAACTATCACCCTGTTAGCCTAACATCAGTAGTGGGGAAGATGCTAGAGTCCATTATTAAAGATGAAATAGCAGCATATCTTGATAGCAGTGATAAGATTGGGCCGAGCCAGCATGGATTTACCAAGGGCAAATCATGCTTGACTAATGTATTGGAGTTTTTCGAGGATGTAACCAGGAAGGTAGATGTGGGAGATCCAGTGGATGTGGTGTACCTTGACTTTCAGAAGGCATTTGATAAGGTACCACATAGGAAATTGGTGGGTAAAATCAGAGCTCATGGCATTGGGGGGAGGACATTGACATGGATAGAAAACTGGTTGGCAGATAGAAAGCAAAGGGTAGCAATGAATAGGTGTTTCTTGGAATGGCAGGTGGTGACTAGTGGGGTGCCACAGGGCTCGGTATTGGGACCACAGCTATTTACGATTTACGTCAATGATTTAGAGGAAGGCATTGTGAATAACATCAGCAAGTTTGCTGATGATACTAAGCTGGGTGGCAGTGTGACATGCGATGAGGATGTTAGGAGGATTCAAGGTGACTTGGATAGGCTGGGTGAGTGGGCAGAAACTTGGCAGGTGGCGTTTAATGTGAATAAGTGTGAGGTTATTCACTTTGGGAGCAAGAACAAGATGGCAGATTATTATCTGAATGGTGTGGAGTTAGGTAAGGGAGAAATACAAAGAGATCTAGGAGTACTTGTTCATCAGTCTCTGAAGGTGAATGAGCAAGTGCAGCAGGCAGTGAAGAAGGCTAATGGAATGTTGGCCTTTATTACAAAGGGAATTGAGTGCAAGAGCAAGGAAATCCTTTTGCATTTGTACAGGGCCCTGGTGAGACCACACCTGGAGTATTGTGTGCAGTTTTGGTCTCCAGGGTTAAGGAAGGACATCCTGGCTGTGGAGGAGGTGCAGCGTAGGTTCACTAGGTTATTTCCTGGGATGTCCGGACTGTCTTACGCAGAGAGGTTAGAGAGACTGGGCTTGTACACGCTGGAATTAAGGAGATTGAGGGGGGATCTGATTGAGACATATAAGTTTATTGAGGGATTGGACAAGATAGAGGCAGGAAATACTTTCCAGATGCTGGGAGAGTCCAGTACCAGGGGGCATGGTTTAAGAATAAGGAGTAGGTCATTTAGGACAGAGTTGAGGAGGAACTTCTTCTCCCAGAGAGTTGTGGAGGTGTGGAACGCGTTGCCTCAGAAGGCAGTGGAGGCCAATTCTCTGGATGCTTTCAAGAAGGAGCTAGATAGGTATCTTATGGATAGGGGAATCAGGGGTTATGGGGACAAGGCAGGAACCGGGTATTGATAGTAGATGATCAGCCATGATCTCAGAATGGCGGTGCAGGCTCAAAGGGCCGAATGGTCTACTTCTGCACCTATTGTCTGTTGACTATTGTCTATTATTGAATGGCGGTGCAGGCTCGAAGGGCCGAATGGCCTACTCCTGCACCTATTTTCTATGTTTGTTTCTATGTTTCAATGTTTCTATGTAAAAGGAGCATATAGGGGGAATAATGCATCTCTATTGCAGAAGTTGGATGATGGAATGACCAGAAGTGGATGTCAAATTTCTATAGCAGCACAGAAGAGTGTGCAAATGGTTAATATCAGGTTTTACTCCAGAAAAAAGAAATAATTCTAAATAGGCATCAGTTTCAAACTTAGATCTGTTACCTAACCAAAATTAAGGTCAGAATAGGTAAAGGATTAATGGATCTGACAGGAAATTTTCCTTTGAAGGCAAAAGGCATAGACAAAGGCTTTATATTTTTCTCTCTAAACTTAATATCAGTAATATTGGAATATTGATTTTAATACTAAGGATAATTCAATCCAGGTAGTTGATGAATTAAAGGTGGAAATAATGGATGCTTGATCCACAAACTTCCATTTCTTTGCAGGCACAGGAATGAAGGAGTGCAAATATTTTAGCACTTCTATTTATAAAATAGAAGTGGAAATGTTTGATATCAGCAAGTCAATGAATTGAATTAATTAATTTATTGACATACAGCGCGAAGTAGGCCCTTCTGGCTCTTCAATCCGCACTGCACAGCAATCTCTGATTTAACCCTAGCCTAATCACGGGACAATTTACAATAACAAATTAACCCACCAGTATATCTTTGGACTGTGGGAGGAAACCGGAGTACCCAGAGGAAACCCATATAGTCACAGGAAGAATGTACAATCTCCTTAGAGACAACTGTGGGATGTTACTGTTGGTAAAACTATTATGTCATAAATTATGTTAAGGAAACAAAAATCTTTATTTGAAGAAGCAAAGATTCATAATGAACAATTAAGATGGATTTGACTAAGGAAAATCATGTTTGCATAACCTGATTATTTCCTTTACTGAAGCAGCTTTGTAGGTTATTAGAGGTTGTGCAGTTATGTACAGTACTTCTGTATATAGACTCAAGAGTGGCACGTTCCAGTCATTGTTAAAAAATAAAAGCATATACTTTAAAAAAAACATTTGCAATTCAAGTTGATAATTAGAGATAGAAATCAAAGGTTGAACCACAAAATTATTATACCACAAAAATAAATTATCCATTTTACTAAGCATTCACAAATAAATCCCATCTGCTCTGTTTTCCTATTTTTTCATAGATCTCAAAATTATTTTGCTTCAAGTTTTTCTGTCCGATTCCCTTTTAAAAGACTTCTGACGGGACACCATTACAGCAGTCAGTTCTAATTCAAAATTAATGTCTGTGTAAAAAAAGATGTTCCTCATAACTCCTTTGGCTTTTGCTTCTCTTTTCAAATCTGAGTCCACATATCGTGAAGGTCCACTGATAAATACCAGCTTTTCTCCATTTATCTTATCTAAACTCAGAAACCTCCAACAAATCTTGAATAGATATTTTTGTTATTAGATGATCCTGTACAAAAATAAAAAAATAATCCGAAATTTAATCAACTCAAATTTCAGATTGATTAGTTGTACATAGAACGTAGATCATAGTAGCACATTACTGGCCCTTTGGTTGTGCCAACCATGTAACCTACTCTAGAAACAGATCAGAATTTCCCTAGCGCATAGCCCTCCTTTTCTGAGCTCCACGTACCTATCTAAGAGGCTCCTAAAAGACCCTATTGTATCCGCTTCCGCCACCACCGCCAGCAGTGCATTCTACGCACCCACCATTCTCTGTGTGAAAAACTTAGCCCTGGCATCCCCTCAGTACCTATTTCCAAACAGATTAAAACTATGCCCAGTTCAGCCCCAGAAAAAGCCTCTGACTATCCACACAATCAATGCCTCTCATCATCTTATACACCTCTCTCAGGTCACCTCTCATCCTCTGTCGCTCCAAGGAGAAAAGGTCATGTATACTCAACCTATTCAGGTAAAGTACGACCCCTCCCCCCCAATGCAGGCAACATCCTCCTCTGCACTTTCTCTATGGTATCCACATCCATCCTTCCTGTTCTTGATTGATGTTAGATACAACTTAACGGGTATAAGATTGATAAAGTGACTAGATAGATGTTAGGTACAATTTAACATCTGTAGATGTGAAATGATTCATTTCAGATGCAATAATATAGAAATGTAAAAATGGGAGCCACTTAAAAAAATTAAAATGAAGAATCACTTGTTAAAAAAAAGGATCACCTACTTAAGAAAGAGAGGAGGCGATATTTTTACTCAATAGGTCAAGTTTTTGGAACTCTTTTTTTTTCTCAAAAAGTGCACATGAATGCTTATAAAGCACAGGTGGATAGATACTTATTAAACAAGAGAGTGAAGGGTTACCAGGAATAGATGGGAACACATTTACAATTATAAATTCAGTCATGATCTTATTGGATGGTGAAGTGAGCTGGGTGGACTACCACCGCTCCTCATTCATGTTTGGATGTTTCTATGTAGTCTTAGCCAGAAGATGCACGTACATGCTGTATTTTCAAGTCTTAGAAAGTTGATGAGATGATGAAGCAAGTGAAGGGAAAACTTGGTTTTGTAAATGAAGCAACTGAGTACAAAATTAAAGATGTAATGTTAAATCTGTATAAGTTACTTGTAGAACTCAAGTAAATTATAAATGAATTAGGTCAGAGTTCATAGAGACATACAGATACAGCTCAGAGACCGGTCCCTTGGCGCACTGAATCTGCACTGACCATCACGCATCCATTTACATTTATCCTACCTTAATGACTCAGAGCCCTGAAACATTTATCCAGATAATAGCGTGGAAGATAAATAAGCACATGGGGATAATTTTCCTTCAGAAGACAGCGTTAACTGAAGGCCTAATAAAGGTACTCGGTATTGTGAAGGTTTCAATGGAGAAAGCGTGAAAGAACTCTTCTGTCACAGACTTAAAATCAATAGCAGAAAGGACAAGAGGGAATTCAGTAAAAAAAAGAATGTATTAATAACTGGAATGTATCAATTAAAAAGAAGAGTAAAATTAGATTCCAATGGAATTTTTTTAAGTCAGTTGGTTATATATTTGATGGGAACTAATTTACAGGTTTATGGAGGAAAACAGTATGATGTGACATGATGGTTCCAAATCACAGAGGACTGGTGGAGTGAACAGCTTTTTATCTGTAATAAGGAGTGATCTGCTGGAGGAACTCAGCCGGTAAGCAGCACTGGGTGACTTTTTGGGTCGAAACCCTGCATTAGGACTGAGTGGAGATTAGTGTGAAGAGGGAAAGTAACCAGTATAAAGAGAAAAGGGGAAGTGGTGAGACAGATGTCAGTGGGCTTCTTCTGTCCCGTTATTCTATGATTGTGTGACTGCAGTATAACCATTCAAAGGAGAAAAAGAGACATAGAACTCCACAAATAATGTTTCTATTCCTTTCTCTTGCTGTCTCTGTATCTCTCTCTCTCTTTTCGTCTCTTTTTCATTTGAGAAATGTTCTCCTTTCCATCGTAGTATTCATAAACAAGAGGCCTTAAAGTCTCAGTCTCAGAGACATTTTCTTGCTGTTTGGCTCCTGTCCGTTTCACTCTGCAAGGATACTCAAGCATCGTTTCATGAAGTGCTGCTTCTGGATGCTGTATTCAAATGGCTTCTACTTTTCTCATCCATTGTCATGTAAGATCTCTTCCCCCATCAAGCAATCTAATTTATTTAACCCTATTAATATCAAAGCGATTGAGAGTTAAACAGAATGTTTAATTCAAGCATGGAAATTAAATATGAATGATTTTATGCATCGGAATATATAACATTCTAAGCATTCTATCTCAATTTATACCTAACATACTAATCCTACTGCATAGATTTAAGAAAGTTTCACTCAAAAGCAAGATATACTTGCCTGAGTTATGATCCTAAAATGCTCTAAGTTCTAATAAAATTAAATGCCATTCATCTGGAATCTTAATCCTAACAGTTTCTCTCTCTCCGATACTGAGTGACTCATTGAGTTTTCTATCATTTTGTATATAAATATTTCAAATTTTGAATGTTTCCAATTTTTCTTTTTTGTTCCCTGTGGTTAGGATGCCCAGCTTTGAAAGAAGCTATAAAAGTGTAATAACATATTAATATAGAAATAGGCACAAGTCATGGAGCCATTGAAGCCTGCCCCATCATTCAATGTGACCAATTTTATCGAGAAGACAGAGAGAAATTGGAAGTGAGATTTTAACCAGAGAAAATAGATTGAAAACAAATGGCAAAATAACATGATAAGGGAAAATGACCTTATTCGCCTTATCATATCCATCAGGCACTTTGGCACATAGCATAAAAATCCTGCAACTCCCTCTTCAAAATGTTCATCAACCATCCAAAAGCAAATGGGTTTGATGAATGGTTATTGATCGGATATGTCATCTCTGTTTTTTGATTCACAGATCCTGCTTGATCTACTTAATACTTCCAGCGTTTTTCATTTTTATTACAGGAATAAACACTTTCCTTTAAGTGGTCTGGACACTCCGATTGGAAGTTTAACAGAAAATATTTTAAATCAGTCAGCATATTTGGAGAGACCTATTTGTGGAATAGTCAGATTTGGGAAACGATTGATTATAACATGGTTATAAGATGCAGAAAATGGGGAAAGGGGAGGAGAAGATAACAGAAGGGAATGTCAGTAATACATATGATGTAAAAAACAAAACATTTTGGTGTTCCTTGTATGTGCCTGCAAAATGCACTGTTGGTAGAGGGAGGATGTCAAATTAAAAATACATACCCTGTCTGCCACGTTTCCACCTGACTCTACTCGACAATTTATAGTGATAGAAATATAGAAACATAGAAAACCTACAGCACAATATAGGCCTTTCAGCCTAAGATGCTGTGACGAACATATACTTACTTTAGAAATTACCTAGGGTTACCCATTTCCTTCTATTTTTCTAAGCTCCGTGTACCTATCCAGGAGTCTCTGAAAAGACCCTATCATGGTCCGCCTCCACCACCATCGCCAAAGACCCATTCCACCCACACACTTCTCTCTGTGTAAAAAAAACTTACCCCTGACATCTCCTCTGTACCTACATCTAAGCAACTGTGGTGTTTCCACAGCGATGAATTCCAGTTCGTGGAGCTCACTGACTGACTGACCATTTTCTGACATTCTCCAGACGTGGCATGGGGGACACCGAGCAGTAGGGTGTGGCCCTGTGTACGATCAATTCCAGGCTGGTGCCACTGACCGAGGCATGCGGGAGAAGGATTTTGTGGCAGCAGATGAAGGAGGTCTCTGGAGTTAAGCGACCATTTTCTCTCTCTCTTTCTCTTGATAATGGGGAGAGTTTGCTGCCGATTCTCGAGTCGGAGAATCTTGAAATAAAAAGCAACACGGCAGACTGTAACATTGCAACAGTAACTGTTGTTGGTCTTCCCTTTTGCTGTGAATAGGTGACATCTCTCTGTCTCTTGTTAGTGAGAGAGAGAAAGAGAGAGCCTGTGGCATGTCAAACTATTGGGTAACCAATAGCTTTTCTTTGTTGACTGCAAATCATGATCTCTCTTTGGGGGCTTTCATGTTGCTTGTTGGCTTGTGGGTACTAAGGCTTTTTGCTGAAATGGGTGAGTGTGGGCGGGGGAGGGGGAGGTTGAAACTTGCTCCTGCTTGCACAGGGGAGGAATGAGGGGGGTATTTTGGGTTCTAACATTTTTCTATCGTTCATTCTTTTGAGGTTCTTCTGTTTTTCACGGATATCTCTGAATACTAACTATTTCAGGTTGCATATTGTACGCATTCTCTGATAACAGATGGAACTATGGAAGCATTGTAAATGGTCCTGTGATTAGGCTGGGCTTAAATCGGGTTTGCAGGGTGACGAGGCTAGAAGGACTGAAAGGGCCAAGTTCACACTGCATCTCAATAAATAAATAAATAAACTTAGCATTTTCCAAGCTCTCAGCACACTTGGAGATAAATAAAAGTGACAGTTCCTGTGGCAGCAGCAATGGAAATCTCAAAGGAAAGGAACGTCAGTGACCGAAACACCATAGTTCTGCCAAAAACTTGAATGGGCTTTGGAATGAACAGCTTGGGTTTGTACAACACAGGAACAGATTTTTCAAAATTTAATTAATTTTCTCTACCTCTGCGCGATCCATATTCCTCTCGTCCCTACATATCCACGTGTCTCTCCAGCAGCCTCTTAAACTTTGCTATTGTATCTGCATCCACCACTTCCCTACCAACACCCCTCTCCCCGGACAGCTGTTCCGAGCAGTTACCATTCTGTTCAGAAAACTTGTACAACATATCTCCTTTTAACTTCCCCCCCCAACATCACTTTTGAAGCATGTCCTCTGGTATTGCTACGCTGGAGAAAAGATTCTGACTGTCTACCCTATCTATGCCTCTCATAATCTTAAAAAAATTCTATCAGATGTCTCTTCAGCCTCCAATGCTCCACAGAAAACAATTGAAGTTTGTCCAACTTCCCTTTCAAGTTTATACCTTCTAATACAGCTAGCATCCTGGTGAACCTCGTCTATGGTCTTTCCACAGCCTCTACATCCTTCCTGTAATGAGCTGACCAGAAATGAATACATTATTCCAATTGCAGACAATCCAAATGAATAACTTGTGATAAGTTTACCAATGATCTAAAAACTACAAAGATTCGTTTATATTCACTAAAATTTTTAAAGGATATGGATAAAAGGTGAATAACAAATTTAGATCACAATTCAGTCATACCAAGTAGAATATTGGTTCCTGGCTATGTAGTGACATAACCTACTGCTATATCAAGTTTCTGTGTTATTACACTGTTTTTCCTTGATATTTTTTGAAATGTAGGCTTTTCTGAAGTATTTACAGGTAGGGAAAGCTGATCTTCCAGAAGGAACATGCTGCCCACATCTCTAGCACACAACTCCTTTTGAAGAATATTTCAAACTTTTTATCAGAGCAAACTTCAGAATCCATTTCCACATAGTGATGTCCCACAGAGACATAGAAATATGGAAAACCTACAGCGCAATACAGGCCCTTCGGCCATCAATGCTGTGCCGAACGTATATTTACTTTAGAAGTTACCCAGGGTTAGCCATAGCCCTTTATTTTCCTAAGCTTCATGTACCTATCCAGGATTCTCTTAAAAGACCCTATCGTATCCGCCTCCACCACCGTTGCCGGTAGCCCATTCCACATACTCACCACCATCTCTGTAAAAAACTTGCCCCTGACATCTCCTCTGTACCTACTTCTAAGCACTTTAAAACTGTGCCCTCTCATGATAGCCATTTCAGCCCTGGGAAAAAGCCTCTGACTATCCACACAATCAATGCCTCTCATCATCTTATACACCTCTAATCAGGTCACCTCTCATCCTCCGTCACTCCAAGAAGTAAAAGGCAAATTCACTCAACCTATTCTCATAAAGCATGCTCCCCAGTCCGGGCAACGTCTTTGTAAATCTCCTCTGCACCCTTTCTATAGTTTCCACATCCTCCCTGTAGTGAGGTGACCAGAATTGTGCACAGTATTCCAAGTGGGGTCTGACCAGTATCCTATATAGCTGTAACATTACCTCTCGGCTCTTGTACTCAGTCCCATGGTTGATGAAGGCCAATACATTGTATGCCTTCTTAACTACAGAGTCAACCTGCACAGCAGCTTTGAGTGTCCTATGGACCTGAATCCCAAGATTCCTCTGATCCTCCACACTGCCAAGAGGCTTACCATTAATAATATATTCTGCCATCATATTTGACCTACCAAAGTGAACCATCTCACACTTATCTGGGTTGAACTCCATCTGCCACTTCTCAACCCAATTTTGCATCCTATTGATATCCCGCTGTAACTTCTGACAGCCCTCCACACTATCAACAACACGCCCAACCTTTGTGTCATCAGCAAATTTACTAACCCATCCATCCACTTCCTCATCCAGGTCATTTATAAAAATCATGAAGAGAAGGGCTCCTAGAACAGTTCCCTGAGGCACATCACTGGTCACCGACTTCCATGCAGAATATGACCTGTCTACAACCACTCTTTGCCTTCTGTGGACAAGTCAGTTCTGGATCCACAAAGCAATGTCCCCTTGGATCCCATGTCTCCTTACTTTCTCAATAAGTCTTGCATGGGGTACCTTATCAAATGCCTTGCTGAAATCCATATACACTATATCTACTGCTCTATCTTCATCAACGTGTTTAGTCACATCCTCAAAAAATTCAATCAGACTCGTAAGGCACGACCTGCTTTTGACAAAGCCATGCTGACTATTCCTAATCATATTATGTCTCTCCAAACGTTCATAAATTCTGCCTCTCAAGATCTTCTCCATCAACTTACCTACCACTGAAGTAAGACTCACTGGTCTATAATTTCCTGTGCTATCTCTACTCCCTTTCTTGAATGAGGGAACAACATCTGCAACCCTTCAATCCTCCAGAACCTCTCCTGTTCCCCATTGATGATGCAAAGATCATTGCCAAAGGTTCAGCAATCTCCTCCATCGCCTCCCACAGTAGCCTGGAGTACATCTTGTCCGGTCCTGGCGACTTATCCAACTTGATGCTTTCCAAAAGCTCCAGCACATCCTTTTTCTTAATGTCTATATGCTCAAGCTTTTGAATCTGCTGTAATTCATCCTTACAATCACCATGATACTTTTCCATCGTGAATACTGAAGCAGAACATTCATTAAGTACCTTTGCTATCTCCACCGGTTCCATACACACTTCTCCACTGTTGCACTTGATAGGTCCTATTTTCTCATGGCTTATCCTTTTGCTCTTCACATATTTGTAGAATGCCTTGGGGTTTTCTTTCATCCTGCTCGCCAAGGCCTTCTCATGGATTAGGACTCTCATGTGTCAGTATTCTCTGATTGTATTCTTGATTGGTTTCACTTGGGTTTGACCTTCTGTCCATTCTTCTCCTCTTATGACTAAAAATATATCGTGTTGAGCATTCAGTCCATGATGACCGATGAGAAGAGGTCATTTATCTCAACTGCCCGTTTTATTATGATAAGCACAATAGCAGACAGAACACAATAGCTTGGTGAGAATTAACTCAGTCACATACAGACAGCAGATGTGATTATTACACATTCCAGTTATAGTGATGGTCACAAACACATAAGTAAATGACCACATAACCCAAGTTAAAATGTAACAATAAAGGAGCTTGAATATCTCTTCATAGTTCCATGAATGCATTTTAAAACAAGAAAAATAAATAGCAGTGGCTGCGAGGAATTCAGAGCAAGCTGTCAACCACGTCCTCAGATCACCACACAGCCCCCACCCGAGGGGTCAGCCATCCCCGACAACTGCAGAGTCCACAATGAAGTCCAAAAGTCACGGAGGTAGTCAACACCACCACCTAGGTCACGGGGTGGGGGTGGGGGGGGGGCGATGTGTCTATAGCCCTCGCACCCGCAGAGAGGTACAGTTTGCTGAGACAAGAGGCAGGACATCCAGAATGTCACTTCTTTCCTTCAGCCTCTCTGGGTCTGCGGTGGCCAAGTGCCAGCCAGTCCCAGTGCAACATGACTGCCTCCTGCCGCTCAGGCAGCCGCACTCTGTATACTACATCGGAGAGCTCCTCTCCTGGCCCCTTCCAAGCTTGGGTGATAGCCCCTTCTCACAGTTGGGGCAGTGGACCTCTAGTGGGCCCTCCATTAGAGACTGCTGCACTGGCAGCCTCGACTGATGGCCCAGACTCTTCTGCGACATGCAAGCTTCACAGCAGTGCACGAACAGTTCCACGTCCTGCCTACTCTCAGGCCAATAGAAGTGTTCGTGCAGCTTGCCTAATGCTTTTGCTGCCCCAAAATGACCGGCCCCCACTAGCCCTTGCACTGACCACAACACCGTTGTGTGGAGCCATTGGGGCGGACCACCAGCTGTAGGAGGTGTCTGTCGCCATCAGAAAACTGCCACCACTGGAACAGCGACCCATCGTGCACCTCCAGCATGCCTCACTGAGAGTATAGGGCTTTGGTCTCTTGGTGCAGTGTAGAGACCTCTGCCCACTCCAACCGTTATCCCATGCTCAGCCATCCTCTCTCCCAGGCAAGAACAGGGTCACTTTCCTGCTCGCTGTGCACCTTCTTGTGGTCAATGGTGGGGAGGTCTACCAGGCTGCTGGCTGTCACCTGAAGCATTGCCACCACTGGTTGCCCCTGGTTACGCTGTGTTGCACTGGGCCGCCGCAGGGTGTGCCGCACTGCCCCCGGCCGCTGTGAGACCAGTGGTGGTAGCTGGTGCACCTGCATTGTCCTTTTCCTGGAGCTACCTTGCCAGAGAGCCATGGCTTCTGCACAAGGTTGTCCCCGGCATGTCCATGTAGGCACCCCAACAGGACAGCAGGTCCAGTCAAAATGACACAAGAATCCAAGCCATACTTTGTGCTCCAATGTGTTGTCCTACTGTGAGGCACAGCCACGTCTTCCCTCTCATTGCTGCACAGTCTCTGATGACCATAGTCAGCTGGGCTACCACCGTTGCCACTCACATTTCCTCTGTGCTGTAAAAAACACACACAGTCCAAATACTCAGGTTCCTATGCTCTGAAAAGCAAGAGCAATGGTAAATGATTCCCTTGATTCCATTCCAAGCAAATTATTTAGGTCATCCTTGTCACTGCTCTATTTCATCTACATTTGGAAAGCGGTTAATATAGCACAAGATCTTAGAGATGCCATAATCATCAACACATTCAAGAAAGAAGGTGTCTAACTTTGGTAACTACAAACCCTTTATTTCGTTCATCCAGAAGCATTTTTGGTGTATATTTATTACTCTAGCAGTTGTCTAATTAATGTTTTCTACAGCTCTATCATAACATCCTGCTTTTATATTCTATGCCATGACCTATAGATTTTGCCTTCCCACCTTCCAAATTACTCATCCTGTTAATTTATAGAGTCTGTAGAATCCATACTGGAACTAATGTCACAGAAAGAAATGAGATTGATGAGTATCTTGTTGGAACTATAACTCTCTGCAGCTTTTGTGATCCACTGCTTTGGAGGTTCCATGATAGACTATGATACAGCCAGTCAGAATGCTCTCCTCCATACATCTATAGAAGTATAGTCCTGGTGACCTACCAAATCAACTTAAACCCCTAATAAAGTTAGTTCCGGTCCCGACCATTGAGGATATCTTCAAGAGGAAGTGCCTCATGAAGGGGTGACAACCATCATTAAGACCTTCGCCATCCAAGACATCTTCTCTTTACTATAGATGCTTTAGTACAGACACCATCTTCTCTTTACTATCAGCAGGGCGTAGGTACAAGTGCCTGAAGACCCATACTCAAGAATTTAAGAACAGCTTCTACCCGTAAGCCATCAGGTTTCTTAACAGCCCATGAACTCATGAACAGTACATCATTATTCCCTTTATTTTCACTGTTTATTTATTTCTTGTACTGTTTAGATTTTTATGTCTTTGCACTGTAATGCTGTCACAAAATAACAAATTTTGTGTTATATATCAGTGATAATAAATCTGATTCTGAATTCTAATTCTGATTTATTGGTTTGTTTGTCTCAAATAATAAGAAACAAAGTACAAAGAAACACATATCATTCTTTGTAACATGTTAGTTTGAATTCATGCACTTCACTTTTAAGAAACTTCCTTTTGGCTTTAATAAATAAGCTTTGAACTCAGCTTATCACAAGATAAGAGTAGATTTCTTTGGCAGCTGCGTCAACTTCATTCTTAAAGATAGAAAATGTAATCAGTGATGATGATAATTGCTTTTGACTAATCATCCTAGACAATGCTACAAAGTAATTGTAGCCTCAGTAACACCTGAGGTGAGACAGTAATTCCACAGAGAACGATGGATAGGAATTTATACTTGTCACATTAAGATAAGCTCAAGGACCAAGAGGTATTCGCCCATCCATGACATGAGGTACATCATTCCACAGGAGCAAATAGTCGCTCAGATAGAATTTGATTCGGTGATACTGAGGCTATCAAAAATGAAGGTGGCATTTTAAAATATCATCACTTCCATCATGGCCTTTGAAATTACACTGTGCAATATTTCCTGACAATATAATTTTATAGAGGGATGAGATTGTGGTAGCATTTTTATAAGATACAGCTTTATTTTAATTCAGAATAATTCAGAAACTAATATGAGAGTGCTTTATCTATTATTTTGAAGGAAGTATTAACAAATTGTTTAATGCTTTCATTAGAATGGAAAAGATATGAAGTTATCTTGTACTTCTTTGCATTATCATGATGGCATCATTCTGACATTTCAGCCCAGCCTGAAAGGTATCTATTTACTACTGACCTTTTGCTGAAGTAGCACTTTAACCCTTCGTCAGGTAAGGTGGTTTCCTAAGCAGCATACACGAAGTGTTGGAGGAACTACGCAGGCCAGGCAGTATCATTGGAAAAGAGTAACCAGTCAATGTTTTGAGTTGAGACCTTTTCCAGTCCTGAAGAAAAGGCCTCATCCCAAACTAGAGAGTCTGCTTCAGGAGTCTAGTATTGGACATGTGAATGATATGTCTAAGAGAGCTAACCTAGAAGCAAATAGGCTACTTCTGCTGGCCTTGTTGGGAAAACACACTGCTATTGTTTTGCTTCTCCTTACAATAGATTTGGGGGATTTTGTGGAGTTGGAGTTGTTGTTATCTTTTCAGTCCCTTGAGCTTCCTGCATCAGTCATCCAGGCCACAAAAGCTGAAAGTGGCATGGATCACTGCTACCCATGAGACAAGAAGTTTTGTTCGACATCTGAGGCCTTGATCTTTAAATATCTCCTCCTTCACTTTCCAGTGAGTCTTTTGGCCAGAGGGAGGTGAACCTGTGAAATTCGTTGCCACAGGTGGCTATGGAAGCCAAGTCATTTGGGCGTTCTTAAGCTAGAAGTTGACAGGTTCTTGAACAGTCAGGGTGTGAATGGTTATGGGGAGAAGGCAGGAGAATGGGGTTGAAAGAGAAATGAATCAGCCATGATGAAATGGAGGAACAGGCACAATGGGCTGAATAGCTTAACTCTACTCCTATGTCTTATCTCTTATGTCTAACGTGTATCTTTATTGTGGAGAAATGGCAATGGATGGTAGGGGCAGGTTAGTACTGTACCGTTGTGTCGCTGTTGTTAAGTGTAAGGCATATCTTGCAGTCGACATTTCGTGCTGAGATCCTTCATCAGTCCTGATGAAGAGTCCTGGCCCAAAATATTGACTGCTTACTGTTTTCCATAAATGCTGCCTGGTTTGCTGAGTTCCTCCAGCATTTTGTGTGTGTTGCTTTTATTTATTTTTCCATATGTTTTATGCATATTTGTAACTTGTCTTCTAATGCAATGTGTAGATTACTACGTGTGCTACCTAGAAGGTTAACAACAAGTAAATTACACTTTTACTGTGGCAATACTATTGATTGCACAAAACTATCTGGTTACCAGAGAATGAGGCATATAAAGCAGATAAAGGACTCAGCTCACAAAGACAAGATGATCACTTGTAGCACTATAACGGAGGACACTAATTATCTGAAAACTGGCATTATTTAATGCTGGAAGGTTTGCATGTCACTATATCTCAGAAATGCAGTGTTTGGTCCCAGGCTATTATGACTCCCATTGTGGCCCCTTGTCTATCATTGAGACCTTTCTCTCAATTCCTCCATCTCCGCCGCATCTGCTTTCAGGATGAGGGTTTTCATTCTAGAATGAAGGAGATAGCCTCCTTTTTCAAAGAAAGTGGATTCCCTTCCTCCACCATCATTGCTGCCCTCAACCCCTTCTCTTCCATTTCACGCATGTCTGCCCTCACCCCATCCTCCCACCACCCTCCCAAGGATAGGGTTCCTCTTGTGCTCACCTACCATCCCACCAGCCTCTGTGTTAAGTACATAGTTCGCCTTGACTTCTGCCATCTCCAATGGGATCCCACCACAAAGCACATTTTTCCCTTCTCTCTTTTTCTGTCTTCCACAGGGATGGCTCCTTATGCGACTCCTTTATCCATTCGTTCCTCCCCACTGATCTCCCTCCCGGCACTTATCCTTGCAAGCAGAACAGGTGCTACACATATCCCTACACCTCCTCCCTCACTATCATTCAGAGCCCTAAATAGTCCTTCCAGGTGAAGTAACACTTCACCTGTGAATCTTTTGGAGTGATATACTGTGTCTGGTGCTCCTGGTGTGGCCTCTTGTATATCAGATTAGATTAGATTAGATTATGAGGGCACTCAGTCCTCATTTATTGTCATTTAGAAATGCATGCATTAAAAAATGATACAATGTTCCTTCAAAAAGATATCACAGAAACACAGGACAAACCAGGACTAAAACTGACAAAACCACATAATTATAACATATAGTCACAACAGTGCAAAGCAATACCGTAATTTGATAAAGAGCAGACCATGAGCACGGTAAAAAAAAGTCTCAAGTCCAGATAGCCCCATCATCTCACGCAGACGGTAGAAGGGAGAAACTCTCCCTGCCATGAACCTCCAAGCGCTGCAAACTTGCCGATGCATTGGAAGCACCCGACCGCAGCCGACTCTGAGTCCGTCCGAAAACTTCGAGCCTCTGACCAGCCCTCAGATAACGAGCACCGAGCACCATCCTCTGCCGAGCGCTTCGACCCCACGCCAGCCGCTGAGGACTCAGGGCCTTCCCCTCCGGAGATTCTGGATCACACAGTAGCAGCAGCAGCGAAGCAGGCATTTCAGAAGTTTCACCAGATGTTCCCCTGTGCTCTCACGTCTGTCTCCATCAAATCAGGATTGTGCACGACACCCTACTTGACAGATAACAGATATCACCACCGGAGTGGCTGCTGCAAGCTGCGTCGCGCCACCATCTTCTATATCTTCTATCGGCAAGGCCCGATATAGATGGTGAATCACCAAGCACCTACGCTCCATCCACCAGAAAAAGCAGGATCTCCCAGTGGCCACCCATTTTAATTCCACTTCCCATTCCTATTCCAATATGTCTATCCATCGCCTCCTCCACTGTCGTGATGAGACCACATTTAGGTTGGAGGAACAACCCCTTTTTTCTATTTAGGTGGCCTCCAATCTGAACATCAATTTCTCAAACTTCTGGTAATGCTCTCCACCCACCTCTCCTTCACCATTTCCCATTCCCTTTTCCCTCTCTCACCTTATCTCCTTGTCCGCCCATCATCTCCCTCTGGCGCTCCTCCCCCCTTTTCTTTTTTCCATGGCCTTTTGTCTCTTACACTAACCAACTTCCCAGGTCTTTACTTCATCCCTCCCCTTTCAGGTTTCACCTCTCACCTTGTGTTTCGCTCTCCCCACCACCCACCTTTAAAATCTACTCTTCAGCTTTTTTTCTCCAGTCCTGCCCGAGGGTTGGCCCATAGAGTCTACTGTACTCTTTTCCAAGATGCTGCCTGACCTGCTGAACTCCTCCAGCATTTTGTGTGTGTGGCTCACAAGCAATATTGTTGAAGTTACCAGTGTAATTAAAGTTGCATTTTTATATTCATGTAGCCTAGTGTATAAAGTAGCCTCTGATAAATATAATATGAGGCACTCTCCCCATACAAGATCAAAGTTGAACCATATCAAACCATGGTCTCAGAACAGTGAAGTAAGCCAGGGCACCACCCAGTGTTCTGTCACTTTAAAGTTTTGGAACTTTACCATCTTGGATGTTTTCATCCACAGTATTTTTAGCTTCAATAAAATATTCAGTGCAAACAAACATTTGTTCTGGTGAATTATAATTACGTGATAAATAAAACATCATGAGTAGAAAATGAAATTACTAAATAATTTACCTGGAGGTAATGAGGTAAGTCTCCCTTACTAAACCAGCAAATGTAATTGGATCTTGTTTATATTCTACTAAACACATTGCTCCCATTATATATGCTGGACCAAGAAGAGAACAGCATAAACAGAGCTGAGGAAGGGGTCTCATAACATGAAATCATTGGTTTGAAACACAATTGGCAGCAATTAACTGCAAGATTTGTCATTGTTAGTTCCACAAAATTTCTATCTGATAGATTAACATTTCTAAGGTGGTTAGCTGGGTGTGAGTAGGTGTTGGTGGTCATAGGGAGACATTAAGAGGTGCCAATGATTTAGAATTGTGGAGATTGGGCAAGGATCAGGGTAGAACAGAGAAGCTGGGGACTAGTTCTGACACATGGGCACTGCTATTATTTCCAGGCCCTGGGCAATTAAGTCCTCAAAGTAGGAGTTAGAACTCATCATGGAATGACTGAATGCAACCTCCCTAAACATTGTGATGAATCAAATTATCCCCTCAGAATAAATTGGTTGGATGTTCTTCTATCCTGGTATTCCACCATCCCCCATTAAGATAGGAATTCACTCTATGGAAGCAGGTATGGATCGTGAATCAGGTTTTAAAGACTTTTGCTTCCCAGTCACTTCAAATCAACAAACCTTGAGGACTAATGGCCCTACAATTAACATGAAATGCAACTGTTAAATCTACCCAGTTGTCAGTGAGATGTTCTTCTGTGTTTCTATCTCTTAGAAATTCTACCTCACAATCTTTCTCTTTCTAAATTTCTCCTCATATATGAGAAAGAATTTGTCCTTAGATCCAGGGTAACATTCTGCTGAATAATGTATCAAAATAGTAAAGTACAGAAACTGTTTGGAAACAGACAGTATCCATGGAAGGAAGAATTAATGTTTTATCTTTCATACTTTTTGTACATATATAATATCGTTCTATTTCCCATATCTTCTCATTCCATCCTTCAGTGAGATTTCTAACTGTTTCAAACTGTCTGATCAAAGTATCCAGGTAAATGAATTGTTTAGAATCTGCACCAATTTATTTGACATTTGTACTTCTAACTTAAGCAGCAATTTGGCTTTTGTCTGAATGACTTTGCATTCTTTTAAACTGACACTTACTTTATACTTTATTGTCGCCAAACAATTGATACCAGAACGTACAATCATCACAGCGATATTTGATTCTGCGCTTCCCGCTTCCTGGATTACAAATCGATAGTAAATATTAAAAGTTTAAATTATAAATCATAAATAGAAAATAGAAAAATGGAAAGTAAGGTAGTGCAAAAAAAACCGAGAGGCAGGTCCGGGTATTTGGAGGGTACGGCCCAGATCCGGGTCAGGATCCGTTCAGCAGTCTTATCACAGTTGGAAAGAAGCTGTTCCCAAATCTGGCCGTACGAGTCTTCAAGCTCCTGAGCCTTCTCCCGAAGGGAAGAGGGACGAAAAGTGTGTTGGCTGGGTGGGTCGTGTCCTTGATTATCCTGGCAGCACTGCTCCGATAGCGTGCAGTGTAAAGTGAGTCCAAGGACAGAAGATTGGTCTGTGTGATGTGCTGCGCCATGATCACAATTTTCTGCAGCTTCTTCCGGTCTTAGATAGGACAACTTGCATACCAGGTTGTGATGCACCCTAGAAGAATGCTTTCTACGGTGCATCTATAAAAAATAGTGAGGGGTTTGAGGGACAGGCCAAATTTCTTTAGTTTTCTCAGGAAGTAAAGGTGCTGGTGGGCCTTCTTGGCAGTGGACTCTGCTTGGTTGGACCAAGTCAGGTCATTTGTCATATTGACCCTAAGGAACTTAAAGCTTTTGACCTGTTCCACTTGTGCACCATTGATGTAAATTGGGTCGGTCGGTCCTCTACTCCTTCTGAAGTCAACAACCAATTCCTTCGTCTTGCTGACATTGAGGGATAGGTTATTGTCTTCGCACCACGCCACCAGGTTCTTAATTTCCTCTCTGTACTCAAACTCATCATTACCCGAGATACGGCCTACAATTGTTGTGTCATCAGCAAACTTATGTATTGAGTTTGATGGAAACTTGGCTGCACAATCATGGGTGTACAGTGAGTACAGCAGGGGGCTGAGTACACAGCCTTGTGGGGCACCAGTGCTCAGAATGATTGACGAGGAGAGCTTGTCCCCTATTTTTACAGCCTGGGTCCTGTCTGTGAGGAAGTTGAAGATCCAGCTGCAGATCTAATAGACACTCTCTATTTTTGAATTTTTTATAAATTAGCTTATTATACGGTGCAGATCCAATTGAATCTGAGACTCCAGAATGTCAGGATACTCTATTTTAATTTAAATGCTCTGCTACATTTTCCACATATCCCTCCTAGCTTTTGCCCATTATCTTCAATTGCTGCCATCAAGGCCAACCCTCTTACAATTAGAAACAGTATCTGCAAATCTACTCTTGAAAGCCCATATGATAATTTTAGAGCAAAGTTTCATGATAGAAGTAGGCATCTTTGCTCAATGTACTGCTAAAATATCTATGTCACATCAAAGGTGGCATTAGTCATCATATGTCAGAACACACAACTTTAGTGAATGGCAGAAACATTATGCTGAATGATCTATCAGGTGCTATTCAGGTGTAAATGTAGGATTGTGTACGTATTATCTAACCTGCCCTTAAAATCACTTTGCTAGAAATCCATCCCCAGTCAATAGCACTAAAAACACTACATTATCACTTCAGTGTATTGTAGGCTGCTCTAAAATTCATTCCAGCAGATTCAATGTAATAAATCACAGAGGCAGAGTACAAGTGTTGATGTGACCATATCATCTACTTAGCCCAAAATCCAAAAGCCCAAAGAAATGTATTGGTTAGTCTAATCTTGAGATTAATTAAACTATAATAGTTTTCTGTGCTGTTCCACTTATTATTAGTTACATTTGACATTTTCTATTTACTCTCTAGGTCATTAAAACCAGAGGAGCTAGATTCCAACTCCTTCTCCTTAGGATCAAAATAATTAATAGAATCTGTTGTGGAAAAGATCTGTTGTGTGCTGCTTTGTAAATTAGTTAATGACCCAAAACTTTATACTTTATACTTTATTGTCAGCAAACAATTGATACTAGAATGTGCAATCATCATAACTTAAAGAGGGGTAATGGAAATAACTTACTCTAGTGACACCTGATCATTGCATATCAAGTTACAATAGCAGGTAACTTTATTTAACCCTCACAGGGAATGGAGATTACAACCATATTTGACTCTATCCCTAGCTCCTTTGATAAGTTCTTCACCATTTAGGCTCAGGTGGAGTCCAAATGAGATACAGTGACAGGAATTCCAGAATGGGCTCTAGCGCTACTGATTCCAAAAGGAAGAAAATGATCCAGCAATCTCACATAGTGATTTATCTCCAGTGTCTTGTTTGAAACAGCAGAGAAGGCAAACCTGCTTCTCCAACCTTGCATCTATCAACAAGACGATTAGATTAACATATAAAACAATCCACCTATTCCATGTATTAATTCAGTTAATCTTAACTGAACATTTCCAATGCATTGAAAAAACTTAGAGAGCAGTGGAAAGAGGTAAAGGGATACTGAGGAAGATGAGGGGTTTAGATGTTGGGAAAAGTGTGACCTTCAGGGAAGCATGATTTTGTAAGCCAAAGGAAGGATGGGAAATGTAATGAACATATTCCGTTTCAACAAGTTTTCATGGAGTATTAGAACATCATATAACCAGCAAGCAGGCCATTTGGTCCAGTTAGTCTGTTTTGACAGTCAAATACCTATTTACATGGTTTGATAAATTGATTTATTATTGTCATGTATATCAAAGCACAATGAAAAGCTTGTATACTGCTTAAAAAGATCAATTCATTACAACAGTGCATCAAGGAAGCACAAGGTAAAATAATAACAGTCCAAAATTAAGTTTATAGGTAAAGAGAAAGTATGGAGCAAACTGACAAAAAGGTGCCAGTCATAATGAATTAGAGTGTGATGTCAAAATTGTCTCTGAGCCTGGTGCAATATACTTTCAGGCTTTTGTACTTCATGCCTGATGTGAGGAAGAAGAGAGAATGACTGGGGTGAGTTATGTTGGCTACTTTACCAAGGCAGAAAGCATAGACAGAGTCCATGGAGAAGAAGCTGATTTTCAAAGTGTGCTGAGCTGTGACCATGGCAGTTTCTCTGAAGTTCTTGCAGTCTTGAGCAGAGCAGCTGCAATACCAAGCCACAATACATTAGATAGGATGCTTCCTATGGTGCATTGATAAAAAGTTGTGAGGGTCAAACAAGGTATGCCAAGTTTATTTAGCCTCCTGAGGAAGTTGAGGTGGTGGTGAGCTTTCTTGGCCAGGCATCAATATGTTTGGATAAGGTCAGGCTATTGGTGATGTTCAGTCCTAGGAACCTGAAGCTCTCAACCCTTTCAACCTCAGCAGCTTTGACGTAAACAGGATTATGGGCACGACACCCTCTCCCTCCAAATTTCCACTCCTGAAGTTATCCTCTGGTTATCTGATATTGAGGAAAAGATTGCACGAATGACACCGGGAAAATAGTTTCTCTATTCCCTTCCTGGATCCATCATTATTGTCAGGGTGGGTAGTGACATTCCAATCCCCTTCTGTTTAAAACATTCATAGAATGCATAGACCACTTGTTTCCATGTTATATGGCAATGATTTTGATGATGAAATTGACATCTTTGTGGACAGGTTTGCAGACGATATGAAGATAGGTGGAGAAGCAGGTAGTATTGAAGATGCTGGGAATCTGCAGGACTTGGACAGATTGAGAGAATGGATAATGAAGTGGCAGATGGAATATAGTGCATGAAAATGTATAATCATGTACTTCGGTGGAAGGAATAAAGGCATAGACTATTTTCTAAACTGGGAGAAAGTTCAAAAATTAGAGCTTTAAAGGGCCTTGGGAGCCCTTGTGCAAGATCCCCTATACACGTTTCGCCCAGCTCTGTGGGCCGAAGGACCTGTATTGTGTTGTAGGTTTTCTATGTATTTTCTATGTTAACTTGCAGGCGGTAAGGAAGGGAAATGCAATGGTAGCATTCATTTGAGAAGACTAGACTACAAGAGCAAGAATATAATGCTGAGGCTTTATAAGGCATGGCCTGACCGCACTTCGAGTATAATGAGCAGTTTTAGTCCTCTTATCTAAGAGGGGACACAAAGCAGTCCTCATCGAGGGATCAGAAGTGGAAAATGAGCAAGTCCAAGTTCCTGGATGGGTGGCAACATCTCAGAGGATCTATCCTTGGTCCAACTTATTGATGCAATTACAAAGAAGGGGTGACAGTTGTTATATTTCATTAGGAGTTTCAAGACAATTAGCATGTCAGCAAGGACACCTGAAAACTTCTACAGATGTACCATGAAGAGCAACCTAACTGGTTCCAGCATTGTCTGTAATAGAAGGGCCACTGCACAGGAACAAAAAAAGCTGCAGAAATTTGTAAACTTAACCAGCTCCATCATTGACACTAGCCCCTCTGGTATCAAGGACACCTTCAAAATGCAATGCCTCAGAAAGGTAGCTTTGATCATTCAGGATCCCCATCGCGCAGGACACGTCCTCTTCTCATTGCTACCATTAAGGAGGAGGTACAGGAGCCTGAAGGCACACATTTGAGAAACAGCTTCTTCCCTTCCACCATCACAATGAACCAATGAAAACTGTCTCAGTATTTTTCTCCCTCTCTTTTTGCACTATTCCTTTAATTTTTTTTATATATACTGTATACTTCTTACTGTAATTTATAGCTTTTATTATTATGTATTGCAATGTACTGTTGCTACAAAATAACTAATTTCATGACAAATGTTAGTGATATTAAACCTGATTCTGATTCTGTTCTGAAATGGTGTGCTGGCATTGGGGAGGGTCCAGAAGAGGTTCACAAGAGTGATTCCAGGAATGAAAGGGTTAATGTATGAGGGGCATTTGATGGCTCTGGGCGTGTGCTCACTGGAGTTCTGAAGAATGAGGAGACATCTCATTGAAACCTATCGAACATTGAAAGGTCGAGATGGAATGGATATGGAGAAGATGTTTCCTATAGTGGGTCAGTCTAGGACCAGCAGACACAGCCTCTGAACAGAGGGACATCCATTTAGAACAGAGATGAGGAAGAGTTTCTTTAGACAGAGGGTGGTGGGTGTATCTGTGGAATTCATATGCACAGGTAGCTGTGGAGCCCAAGTCATTGAGTTTATTTAAAGTGGAATTTGATAGGTTCTTGATTAGTCAGGGCATCAAAGGTTACTGGAAGAAGGCAGGAGAATTGGGTTGAGAAGAATGATAAATCAGCCATGATGGAATGGCTGAGCAGATTCAATGAATGGCCTAATTCTGCTCTTATGATCTTATGGTCTTATTAGTCTCATTAGGAAGGGATGCGCCATTGTTGACAATGCGGCCTGAATTTGTCTTGCAGCATGTAAGCCCTGCCAGATCTGACAGCTGGTTCTGGGACTTGAATTTGGACCCTATAACAATTCACTTTAATTTCCCCACATTCCTATGACCTCCTAGAGGACCACAACATTGTCATGGGGTTTAGAGACTTGCATGCCCCAATGACCAGGAAAGCTATATTGGCTGCAGTCAAGGCCTTGTCCTTTGTCTCTTGGTAGGGTCACCCATGTCAAGCAGGTTAAAGAGTAGATGCCAGACTAAGAGTGGTCCACTGGTCCTCCAGGTTTGGAGGTTCACCACAGGGCCAACAACCCTGTCGGTTCGAAAAAAAAGTGTTATAGAGACAGCAATGAAGAATCCTTCTATATCTGTGTTCAACAGCATTCCCAATTCGCTCACCGAGACTTATATGGGTGACAGTAGTAAAAACTAAGAGGTAGCTACTGGCATGATGAAGGAAGAAAAGACCAGGAAGACAAGCCAACTCCATCATCAAGCCAGCACTTCACTGGATCCCTGAAGGGCAGAAGAAACATGGAAGACCAAAGACAACTTGCCACCATACCATAGAGGCAGAATTAAGGACCTAAACCACACCTGGGGCACAATCGAGAAGGTGGCCAAGGACAGAGATGGAGGACATTCATTGCTGCCGTGAATGTCAGCAGTATAATGTGCAGTAAGTAAGGAAAGTTTACAGTGGCCAATTAAGCTACTAACCTTCCACATATTTTTGGGATGTGGGAGAAACCTAGAGAAATTGGAGAAAATGCATGTGATCCCAGGAAACTGTTGCAAATGCCATACAGGCAGCACCCAAGGGTTACTGGAGCTGCATGTTCCAGCTCCTCCAGCTCTTCCACTGTATTATTCCAATTTTAATCACACTTTTCAGAAACAAATTGGCCGCTAACTGTTTGTGAGTGAATTTCATGATGTTATTCCTTCATGCTGGAAATGAAACAAAGCAGACGAAGATAACCTGGATAAATGGATCTGGAAGAAGGAGGAGAAGGCCAAATGGATTTCAAGAAAATGTAGGTGACTTCTTGTCAACAAATGGGATACGAGATCATTAGAAAATGTCGACGGAATACTGAAAAGCATTGGAAGGCAGCCATCCATGAAACAGTTCAAATATTGAAGGGAGAAAGCAGGGATAGAGCTGCAAAGAATATTTTGATTATGTTAGGTTATCATGCAGCAATAACCACCTTCATATTGTTTGCCTGCAGGTATGTTGAGTGCAAATCAATACCGACAAACACACAATAAACAGCGTGATAATGTGCCAGGGGCAAAAATTGCATATTTTTTTCTTTTTTGTATGACTTCTGTTTATTTATGAAAGATTTCTGTTTGTTTGTTTTTTCAGTGGAGACTGGAGAGGGCACAGAGAACCATAAGCAACATAAAGAAAAGCCTTCTCATGAAACAACTATTGAGGATTTGGAATATATTGTCTAATGGAATGATTGAAATTGATTCATCTGCCACTTTCAAAGGGGAATTGGATCAATACTTAAAAGAGTTAACATTGCAAAGATATAGAAAAAAGAGTGGACATGAACTGGCCTGTAGACCGAGCCAGAACTGGAAGGTCAAATGGCTTATTTCTGCCTTGTAGGTCAGTGGTCCCCAACTTTCGGGCTATGGACCGATACCGGGCCGCGCAGCATGCAGGGGTGCAGCAGTAGCCGGAGCGCACCCAGCACATCTTTAAGAAAAAAGCCAAAATAAACAAGCTAATTAATTAGGTGCCATCTAGAAGCCAGTCTTCATTAGAGGAACTGAGGTGGAGAGGATCAATAACTTTAAATTCTTTGGCATTAAGGATCAATGTTTCTCTCTCTGAAAAGTGTCAGAGGATCTGTCCTGGGACCAGCACGTAACTGTGATTACAAAGAAAGCACGGCAGCACCTATACTTTATTAGAAATTTGTGTAGATTCAACGTGTCACCTCGATCCTGACAGTCCTGTCTTTTCAGCCTGTCTGGGGTGGTGTTTAAATTGACCAGACAATGGAACAACTAAAGGCTCCAGCGCCCTGGAAAGAGGAGTGAACATCGCGTAGAGCAAGTGAAATCAGCAATCGCCTCTGCTCTGGGCCGACATTTACGTGCCGGGCGGCACCTAATTAATTAACTTGATTATTTTGGCTTTTTTCTTAAAGATGTGCTGGGTGCGCTCCGACTACTGCTGCACCCCTGCATGCTTCGTGGATCAGTATCAGTCCGTGGCCCAGAGGTTGGGGACCACTGTTGTAGAGCATCATAGCAGCACAGCTAATAGAGTCACTGTCTCACAGCACCAGGGAGTCCGTTTCAATTCTGACCCGATTCTATTACCAACTCTACTAACATATTTCAGATACCAACCGCTCTTTATCCTTAAGATCACTTTTTAAATTAATTTCTGTCATCTTAAACTTATGCTCTTTTTTCCTGATAAATGGAGAAAACAATTTTGATTTACTACCTTCTCTATACCTCTCATAATCTTATATGCTTCTCTCAGGCTACTCTCCTTGGCCTCCTTTCCTCCAGGAAAAACAAGCCCAGCATATCCAGTCTCTTCCCTTAACTATAGTCATCCCATCCATAAAACATTCTGTGAAACATCTTTCCACTCACTCCAGAACAATCACATAATTCCTCTAGTATGGCGAACCGAACTGAACACGATATTCCTAGTGTGGTTCAGCCACTGCCAACCTATGACTAAACATTTTTTCTGTCCTTACTGGCATGTAAATGAATTGAATTGAATTGAATTGACTTTATTACTTACATATTTCATATACCTGAGGAGTATGAAGCTATATGTTACATCTCCGTCTAAATGTGCAACGTCCAATTTATAGTAATTTATAATAAATAGTATGTACAACAGAATTGACGTCGAATCCTTCGGACAGAGATGGTGCTCAGTACTCGGTGTCAGAGAGCTGATTGGAGGCTCGAAGTTTTCGGATGACTCAGCGTCGGTCTGTGGCCGGGTATGGCAGGGAGAGTTTTTCTTCCTTCTCCCGCCTGCATGAGATGTGGGACATTTGAGAGACTTTGAACTTTACTGTGCTCATGGACTTCTTCATCAAGTTATGGTATTGTTGCACTGTTGTAACTATATAATTATGTGGTTTTGTTAGTTGTTTTCAGTCTTGGTCTGTCCTGTGTTTTGTGATATCACACCGGAGGAAATTTTGTATCATTCCTTAATGCATGCATTACTAAATGACAATAAAAGAGGACTGCATGTCTTCATAATCTAAAAAAGAATAGTCAATATAACATAGAAATACAGTTGTGTCAGCATGAGTAAGCGGTCTGATGGCCTGGTGGAAGAAGCTGTCCCGGAGCCTGTTAGTCCTGACTTTTATGCTGCGGTACCATTTCCTGGATGGTAGAAGCTGGAACAGTTTGTGGTTGGGGTGATTCGGGTTCCCAGTGATCCTTTGGGCCCGTTTTACACACCTGTCTTTGTACATGTCCTGGATAGTGGGAAGTTCACAACTACAGATGTACTGGGCTCTCTGCACCCCTCTCTGGAGAATCCTGTGACTGAGGGATGTACTGTTCCCATACCAGGCAGTGATGCAGCCAGTCAGGATGCTCTCAATTGTCCCTTTTTTCACCACATAGCCAGTATGTACAGATCACATGAGATCCTCGGTGATGTGGATGCAAAGGAACCGAAAGCTGTTCACCCTCTCAGCCCCAGAGCCATTGATGTCAATAGGGGCTAACCTGTCTCCCTTCCTCCTGTAGTCCACAACCAGCGACATTAAGAGAGAGATTGTTTCCTTTTTACCACTGTGTCAGGGTGGTGACTTCCTCTCTGTAGGCTGCCTCATTATTATTTGTGATTAGGCCAATCAGCATTGTGTCATCAGCAAATTTAATTAGCAGATGGGAGCTGTGGGTGGTGACACATTATCCAGTGGAGGTCACTGATTTACAAACATCAATAGGACCCCTAATCCCCAGGTGATGAATTTTGGTGCCAATCAAATCACATTGTGTCCTTGAGCAAGGCACTTAACCACACGTTGCTCTGCGATGACGCTGCCAAGCTGTATGGGTCCTAGTGCCCTTCCCTTGGACAACATCAGTGGTGTGGAGAGGGAAGACTTGCAGCATAGGCAACTGCCGGTCTTTCATACAACCTTGCCCAGACCTGTGCCCTGGAAACTTTCCAAGGCGCAAATCCATGGTCTCACGAGACTAACGGAAGCCTATTACATCACATACTCAATGCTACAGTCAAAATTAGCCACACTTATTGGTTTAGGTGAATGGGGAAAATACATGTGTGTTAGTTGATTCATGTTCTCCAGCATAGGAGCAACAGTGCAAATGTTGGAACCAGTTATTAAAAAACAATAGTAACTTAGAAAAGAAAAGAATAATAGGATCCATCATAAATTTTGCTCTCACCACCACTGATCTCATCTACTAGAGGTGGAATTTCAGGAAGCTGACATCCACCATTAAGGACCCCCACCATTCAGGCCTTGCTCTCGAGTCATTGTTGCCACCAGCAGGAGGTTCAATGTCAAATTGCAAATGTCACTGCACTCTTTAAGAAAAGAGGAAAGCAACAGAAAGGAAATTATAGACCAGTTAGCCTGACCTCAGTGGTTGGAAAGGTATTGGAGTCCATTGTTAAGGATGAGGTTGTGGAGCACTTGGCGACACAGGTTAAGTAAGGACAAAGTCAGCATGGTTTCCTTAAGAAAAAATCTTGCCTGATGACCTGTAGGAATTCCTTGAGGACATTACAAGTAGGATAGATAAAGGGGATGAACTAGATATTGTATATTTGGATTTTCAGAAGGCCTTTAACAAGGTGCCACACATGAGACTGCTTAACAAGTTAAAGGACCCATGGTGTTCCAGGATATTTACTAGCATGGCTAGACCATTGGCAAATTGATAGGAGGCCACGAGTGGGAATAAAGGGACCCTTTTCTGGGAGGCTGTCAGTGACCAGTGGTGTTCCGCAGGCGTTGGTGTTGGAACCGCTTCTTTTTATGCTGTATATCAATGATTTAAATTATGGAATACATGGCTTTGTTGCCAAGTTTTCAGTTGATATGAAGATTGGTGGAGGGGCAGGTAGTGTTGATGAAACAGGAAGGCTGATTAGACGGATTAGGGGAATGGGCCAGAAAGTGGCAAATTACATACAATGTTGGAAAATACATGATCATGCACTTTGTTAGAAGAAATAAATGTCGGGTTTTTGAGGCTTCATCGAAACTTGGTAAACTTCCTGAATCTTTTAATAGAGCGTCAATCTCTTTAATATTAAAGAAGGATAAAGATCCTGCTCAATGTGCATCTTATAGACGAATATCTTTATTAAATGTTGATTCTAAAGTTTTTTCTAAGTTATTAGCAAATAGATTAGAAAAAGTACTTCCCTCTATTATTTCGGAAGACCAAACGGGTTTTATTAAAGGTCGTTACTCTTTTTATAATATTCGTACACTGTTAAATATCGTTTATACTCCCTCACAAAATGTTCCTGAGTGTGTTATCTCTTTAGATGCCGAGAAAGTTTTTGATAGAGTAGAATGGCCTTATTTATTTAAGGTGCTTGAAAGGTTTAATTTCAGCTTGAAATTTATATCCTGGATTAAACTCTTATATTATTCTCCTGTGGCCTCGGTCCGTACTAACTCTTTAAGTTCACCTTTTTTCCCTCTTTTTCGAGGTACTCGACAAGGCTGTCCTCTTAGTCCCTTATTATTTGATATTGCATTAGAACCTCTTGCAATTGCCGTTCGAGAATCTCCAAATATTACTGGGATAACTCGGGGCTTAAAGTCCCATAAATTATCACTCTATGCTGATGATTTACTTTTATATATTTCTAATCCTCAAAATCCATCCCGGCTGTTTTAGAGTTATTAGCACAATTTGGTCTTTTTTCAGGTTATAAGTTAAATCTTAGTAAGAGTGAACTCTTTCCGATTAATAAACAACTTCCCTTATATTATAAATTTCCATTTAAATTGATTAATAATTATTTTTCATATCTTGGGATTAAAATTACTTGTAAATACAAAGATTTATTTAAGACTAACTTTTTACCATTAATAGACCATATTACTCAACTTTCATCTAAATGGCTTCCTTTATATCTTTATATTCAACTTTGATTGGTCGTATTAATGCAGTTAAGATGTTTTTTTTGCCAAAATTTTTATATATATTTCAGGCGTTACCAATCTTTGTTCCAAAATGCTTTTAGTTAGTTGCACGGTGGGTTTTTTTTGGGTTTTTTTTTTCTCTATTGATATATATATATAATTAGTATACTATTATGTTACCTTGGTATATTATGTTTAAATTACATTGTTTGTAGTTTTTTTTTGTATTAATATCTTCTGTAATTTTATTATATTCTAACAATGTATTAGTGTCTATATGGCTTACCTTTTTGTATACTTACTTAATAAAAAGATTTAAAAAGAAAGAAGAAATAAATGTGAAGATTATTTTCTAAGTGGGGAGAAATTCCAAAAATCTGAGATGCAAAGAGACTTGGGAGTCCTTGTGCAGAACACCCTAAAGGATAACTTGGTGGTGAGGAAGGCAAATACAATGTTAGAATTCATTCCTAGAAGTCTAGAATATAAGAGCACAGATGTGATGCAGAGGCTTTATAAGGAACTGGCGAGGCCTCAACTGTATTGTGAACAGTTTTTGGCTCCTTATCTAAGAAAAGATGTGCTGGGATTGGAGAAGGTTCAGAGGAGGTCCTGGGATGATTCCAGGAATGAAATGGTTATCCTATGATGACTCTAGGCCTGTACTCACTGGAATTTAGTAGGATGATGGAGGGGGGGGGATCTCATTGAATCCTTTCAAATGTTCAATTGCCTAGACAGAGTAGATGCGAAAAGGATGTTTCCCATGATGGGGGAGTCTAGACAAGAGGATACAGCCTCAGGACAGAGGGGTGTCCATTTAAAACAGGGAGCTGGAGAAATATCTTTAGCCAGAGATTGGTGAATTTGTGGAATTTGTTACCACAGGCAGCTGTGAATAGCAGGTTGTTGGGTGAATTTAAGGTGGAGATTGATAGGTTCTTGATTGGCCATGGCATAAAAAATTATGGGGAGAAGGCTAAGGAGTGGGCTAAGAAGTGGATAAAAAGGATCAGCCTTGATTGAATGGCGGAGCAGACACGATGGGTCAAATGGCCTAATTCTGCTCCAATATTTTATGGTCTTATGGACATCTTCTCCCTCAATAATTTCACGTTCTTGAACTGACATGAAAAACCCTAGTTCTACCTGTATAGTTTATATTAGAGCTTATATATTAATGTTTGTCAGATACTGTGCTACTGCAGTAAAAATGAGGTTTTCATAGCATTTATACCCGGAGTCTGCCCACGACAATAATCTTGAAATTGGACTTGAACTTGAATTTGATTAGGCAGTGTCAATGCGGGTTCAGTAAAGTGAAATGAAATGATATTTTAATAAATCTATTAGAGTGCTTTGAGGTTTTGCCTGGCAGACTCATTGATCTGGTATGATGTTCTGAAGGGATTTGCCATTCAGGTGCCATTCAAGTGAATATTAAGCACATTTAATAATGATAATTGTATACTGTAGTGTAGTGACTTTTTCAGTGAATTTCTAAATGACACCATCAGTCCCAGTTCTCATATCTACTTTTGCAAAGACATAGGACGTGGTAGCACAGAAGAAATGATCCAGTGCCGGTTCTATCAAAGCACCAGTATTTCATGCATACTTTGCAGTTTGAAGCCTTTCAGATATTTATCCAATTCCCTTTGGAAAACTGCAGTTGAATCTATCAGTCAATCAGGCAATGCATTCCAAATCCTGAACAGTTGTTTCATGAAAAGCTTTTCCTCATGTAGCTGATGGTTCCCTATGCTTCTACTGATAGTCTTCTCTGAGACATTAAGCAAAAAAGTAAGTCTCTCAGTAAATACATAGAAATCTCACAAGATAAAGTGGAAACAAACATAGTGTACATTTGAATTTGAATTGACTTTGTTTCTTACATCCTTTACGTACATGAGGAGTAAAAATCTTTACACAGCATCTCCGTCTAAATGTGTACTGTGCAATCATAGTAATTTATAATAATTAGAACAGTTAATGTAACATAGAATACACTCAAATCAACGTGAGTTAATCAGTCTGATGGCCCGGTGGAAGAAGTTTCATCGGAGCCTGTTGGTCCTGACTTTTATGCTGCGGTACCATTTCCCAGATAGTAGGAACTGGAATAGATTGTGGTTGGGGTGACTTGGGTCCCCAGTGATCCTTCGGCCCTTTTTTTACACCTGTCTTTGTAAATGTCCTGAATCGTGGGAAGTTCACAACTACAGATGCGCTGGGCTGTCTGCACCACTCTCTGCAGAGTCCTGCGATTAAGGGAAGTACAGTTCCCATACCAGGCAGTGATGCAGCCAGTCAGGATGCTCTCAATTGCGCCCCTGTAGAAAGTTCTTAGAATTTGGGGGCCCATACCAAACTTCCTCAACCGTCTGAGGTGAAATAGGCACCGTTGTGCTTTTTTCACCATACAGATGGTGTGTACAGACCACGTGAGGTCCTCGATGATGTGGATGCCGAAAAACTTAAATCTGTTTACCCTCTCAACCCCAGATCCTTTGATGGCAATAGGGCCATCTCCATTCCTCCTGTAATTCACAACCAGCTCCTTTCTTTTTGTGACCTTGAGGGAGAAGTTGTTCTTTTGACACCGCTGTGTCAGAGAGATGACTTCTTCCCTGTAGGCCAGTTTGTTATTGTTTGTGATTAGGCCAATCAAAGTAGTGTCATTGGCAAATTTAGTTCGCAGATTAGAGCTGTGGATGGCGACACAGTCATGGATATACAAGGAGTAATGGAGGGGACTCAGTACACAGCCTTGAGTGGCTCCAGGTGAGGGAGCCCATTTTTACCACCTCCCTGCAATCTGACAGGAAGTCCAGGATCCAGCTGCACAAGGTAAGGTCTCTGAGCTTCCTGTCGAGCCTGGATGGAATTATGCTGTAGAATGCTGAACTGTAGTCCAAGAACATCATTCTTACATAAGCATCCTTCTTCTCATCCTTAGTCCTGACGAAGGGTTTTGGCCTGAAACGTCGACTGTACCTCCTCCTAGAGATGCTGCCTGGCCTGCTGCGTTCACCAGCAACTTTGATGTGTGTTGCTTGAATTTCCAGCATCTGCAGAATTCCTCGTGTTTGAATTGTAAGGGGTCCAGTGTGGGTGGTAACAAGCTGCAGATGTAATCCTTGACCAGCCTCTCAAAGCATTTGCTTATTATTGAGGTGAGTGCGACAGGACGCCAGTCGTTCAGACATGTTACCTTGGTCTTTTTTGGTACAGGGACAATGGTGGATAATTTGAAGCAGGAGGACACTCTACACTGGGAGAGGGAAAGATTAAAAATGTCAGTAAACACACCTGCCAGTTGTGCTGAGCACATCCTGAATAGTCAGCTGGGATGCCATCCAGTCCTGCAGCCTTGCGACTGTCCACTCGTTGGAAGCATCTGCATACCTCAGCCTCAGATATGATGAGGTTGTAGGTTGAAGTGGTGGCTCTCCTCAGAGACTCAGAATTACCGACATGGAACCAAGCATAGAAATGATTGCGTTCATCCGGGAGAGATGCCGCGATGTTGGCGGCACCACAAGGTTTGGCTTTGAAGTCTGCGATGGTATGCAGCCCTCGCCACAAGTCACGTGTGCAATTTGTTGTGAATCATGATTCGATCTTGTCCCTGTATTGTTGTTTCACAGCCTTGATAGCTTTTTGCAGATTGTAGCCGCTTTTCTTGAGTTCCCGCTGACTACCGGCAATGTAAGCTCGATGTCACGCTGCAAGTCCTGCTCACACGGAACTATTGATTCTGTGTTTCTGGTTCAGGAAGACTCTGACCGACTTCTGGGGGATAACATTGTCGATGCACTTCCGGATGAATCATGTGACTCCATCGTGACCTTGGAGACATCCTCATCATGGAAAACATTCCAGTCGATGTCATTGAAGCAGTCCTTCAGCATGGGGGCCAATTGATCGTACCAACAGTGGACGATTTTAACAATGGCTGCCTCTTGTTTCTGCTTCTGCCTGTACGTCGGGAGAAGCAGGATCGAAAAGTGGTCTGATTTTCCAAAAGCTGGGCAAAGGAGAGTTTTGTAAGCGTTACGAAAGGGAGTGTAACAGTGGTCAAGTGTGTTATCTGCACGAGTACTCGCAAAACTTCGGAGAGCTTTGCTACTGGTGCATTTTTTCATGTTGTTTATTATATGTTTGTCAGTATTGACTTACACTTAAAATACCTGGATAATATATGATTATTTATATATATAGTTATAGACTGGTGTTGACTAATGATTATCTAACGGTAAGCACATAGAGTGTACGGACAAATGGGGATATTTTTTGTTGGAAATCTATGATCAATAAGATGTTTCAGGATCCCAGCTGTTCACTATTGATAACTATGAATTAAACAAGGGAGACTGGCATCCCGATGAAGGGTCTTGGCCCAGAACATTGACTGTTTATTCCTTAGAACTTAGAAACACTTAGAACTGTACAGTACAAGAACAGATCGTTTGGCTCACAATGTTGTGCCGAACCTGCTAAAAAGGATTAAAAACATGCTAACACTAATTCCTCCTACCTACACAATGTCCATATCCCTCCAACACACACAAAATGCTGGAGGAACTCAGCAGGCCAGGCCAGGAAAAAAGTTCAGTCAACATTTCAGACTGAGAACCTTCAACAGGACTGGAGAAAAAAAGCTGAGGAGTAAATTTAAATGGTGGGGGGGGGTGGGGAGGGAGGAAGAAACTTCAGGTGATAGGTGAAACTTGCAGGGGGAAGGATGAAGCAAAGAGCTAGGAAGTCAATTCGTGAAAGAGACAGAAGGCCATGGAAGAAAGAAAAAGGGGGGAGAAGCACCAGAGGGAAGTAATGGGTGGGCAAGGGGATAGGGAATGGGAAGTGGTGAAGGGGGCATTACTAGAAGTTGGAGAAATCGATGTTTATGCCATCAGGTTGGAGGCTACCCAAATGGAATATAGGCCCGAATGAAATCTGATGGCGAGAAGAAGAAGCAGTTACTAAAATGTTGAGTGCATGTCTTCAAACTCCTGTCCGTTTTCCTTGAAGATAGTAATGAGAAGAGGGCTGATCCTGGATGGTGAGAGTCTCGTCGTATCACCTTGCATTGTTGTGGTATGAAATGCAGTCTACAATGAGCAAGGTGGTTGTGGAGTGGCATGTATAGGCTGAATCGAGGTGGCGGGCAAGGAATGAGCCAATGTTTGTCTGTTGGAGTGGACTAGGAAGCAATTCAAAGCAGCAGAACCAAGGCGAGGCAGAGTTGAGGTGGTGGGGCCTGGTCCGAGAGCACAGAACAAGCTGTGGTTTGACTGATTCAAGTGACAGACCAGATTGGATGGGTCAGGTATGGGCCGAATCATGGTGGCAGGGCCCAGACCTGAGAATGTATTGAAGCTGCAGGGTCTGGGTCTGAGAGTGAAAAATGACCAACTGTTTAGCTAATTAAAGCATCAGGCCAGATGGAAAAGGTCAGGATGCCGGGGCCAGCGGAGAGGGATGGGTCAGTCTTCAGCTGGCTGCTCAGCGAGGTTTACTTGTCTCTTCACTGAACTGAGACTGTGGCCTGCAACTAACGGTCTCCTGGATTGGCTGTGATTTGCTTCGTGGTTGTGAACTAATTTTTGTGAACTTTGGTTCTAAATATTATTTTCTTACTTCTACATCGGGCATATGATGGTCTTCTATTTTTAATGGTTTTTATTGTGTTTCTTTGTTTTGTGGCTGCCTGTAAGGTTGTATATAGTATACATACTTTGATAATAACTGTACTTTGAGCTTGGAACATTGAACTTTAATTATGGATGCTACCATCTTGAGGCATTGGTTTCGTAAATATCCTTGATGGTGCAGAGGCTAGTGCCCATGATGAAGCTGGCTAAGTCTACAATCCTCTACATCTTTTTCCGATCATACTGTATGTATTGGTACCTCCATTACAGATGGAGATTGAGCCAGTCAGAATGCTCTCCACAGTACGTCTGTTGAAATTTACAAGAGTCTTTGGCGGCATAACAATCTCCTTAAACTCCTAATGAAGTCTAGCTGCTGCTGGGCCTTGCTTGCAATTATGGAAATATGTCGGACCCAGTATAGATTGTCTGAGATGAGAAAGGTTTTTATTTACCCAGAGGATGAATTTTTGGTATTCATTCCCCAAGAGGTCCATGGAGACTTATTTTCTCAGTGTATTCAAGACTAATATTAATAGATGTTTAAATATTAAGGGAATCAAGGGTTATGGGGTTTGTGCAAGGAAGTGATGCTGAGGCAAAGATCAGCAGGTACATGAGGCTGAATGATATACCCCTGCTCCTATTTCTTGTATTTACGTTCTTTTCATAGATGCTGCCTGGCTTGAAGATGAGTTAAAAAAGGACTTAATAAAACACTCGGCACTCGTACTGCAGAGCACTTAGATATGCAACAACAACAACAAAAAAACAAGTGAGCAGGTTTTTTTACATTTTCTGAATCATTGAGGGATCAATGTGAGATGGATCATTGTGGCAACAGAACAAAAGGAAAGGATCTGAAGATAAGCATGTTCATAATAAATTTTCAGTGTTGCATTATTCATGCTGATGCACGGGTAGGTGTTGTGCTGGTATTTTTTGAATTAAACAGAATTGATCTTTTTGCTATTATGCATAGATTTATCAATACTGTTTGTACTTCCACCTCTCAGACAGATAAATTATTGATTAACTTCAAAAGAACATGTGTTTCAATGTATAATATAGCCGTTCTGATGACTTGCTGATAACTAAGTCCTTGAATTCAAGTTCAAATTCCCTTTTGATCTTGAACGATATGATTTAACTCTGTAATTTCAACAGCTATTGTGACCCTAAGAAGATAAAGTTTTTTTACATTTTAAAAAAACAATTGCATTCCTTTATCAATGGGTCCATTTCTACTGCCTAAAGTGGTACTGAGTCCTACATATCAGGCAAGTGTCTGCTATGTCTAGACCATAGCTCTGATTTTGTAAGATTTCACTTTGATTTATTCTCCAAAAGAGAGTTACACAGTGACAAGCTGCATAAATTGTATTGATCACCACTTCTTTAGAAATGTTCTGGAAAGGCAATGGTGGACTTTGTTTTTGAAACCTTTGCTAGATTTATGGAATTAATTTCAACAAACTACTGGGCTGGAATTTGAATTAATATTTGCCAGTCTATAAGACCAGAGCCTTCAATGACTGCAACTCTGGAAAAAGAAACATTTCAAGATGACGTCCTTTTATCAAAATCCATTTCTGATGAAACCTTATAAACTAAAAAAGTTTAAAACTCTCAACAAAAGCTGCTTGATATGTTATGTATAGTGATATGCAAAAGTTTGGGCACCCTGGTCAAAACTTCTGTTACTGTGAATAGTTAAGTGAGTAGAAGATGAACAGATCTCCAAAAGTCATAAATTTAAAGATGAAACATTCTTTTCAACATTTTAAGCAAGATTAGTGTATTATTTTTGTTTTCTACAATTTTACAGTGAAAAAAGGAAAGGAGCACCATGCTAAAGTTTGGGCACCCCAAGAGTTTTGAGCTCTCACATAACTTTTACCAAGGTCTCAGACCTTAATTAGCTTGTTAGGGCTATGGCTTGTTCACAGTCATTGTTAGGAGAGGCCAGGTGATGCAAATTTCAAAGCTTTATAATTACCCTGACTCCTCAAACCTTGTCCCAACAATCAGCAGCCATGGGCTCCTCTAAGCAGCTGCCTAGCACTCTGAAAATTAAAATAAATGATACCCACAAACCAGGAGAAGGCTATAAAAAGATAGCAAAGCATTTTTAGGTAGCCATTTCCTGAGTTCATAATGTAATTAAGAAATGACAGTTAACAGGAATGGTGGAGATTAAGTTGAGGTCTGGAAGACCAAAAAAATGTTCCGAGAGAACTACTCATAGGATTGCTAGAAAGGCAAATCAAAACCCCAGTTGACTTCAAAAGACCTTCAGGAAGATTTAGCAGACTCTGGAGCGGTGGTGCACTGTTCTACTGTGCAGTGACACCTGCACAAATATGACCTTCATGGAAGAGTCATCAGAAGAAAACCTTTCCTGCATCCTCACCACAAAATTCAGCATCAGAAGTTTACAAAGGAACATCCAAACAAGCCTGATGCATTTTGGAAACAATTCCTGTGGACTAATGAAGTTAAAATAGAACTTTTTGGCCGTAATGAGCAAAGGTATGTTTGGAGAAAAAAGGGTGCAGAATTTCATGAAAAGAACACCTCTCCAACTTTTAAGCACGGGGGTGGATCCATCATGCTTTGGGCTTGTGTTGCAGCCAGTGGCATGGGGAACGTTTCACTGGTAGAGGGAAGAATGAATT
Organism: Mobula hypostoma; assembly: GCF_963921235.1. Lineage (NCBI taxonomy): Eukaryota > Metazoa > Chordata > Chondrichthyes > Myliobatiformes > Myliobatidae > Mobula > Mobula hypostoma. Next base: position 153,083,322 of record NC_086097.1, on the reverse strand, counting down.
CAAATAAATACCAGCAAATTCTGGAAGCAAACATCATACTATCTGTAAAAAAGCTGAAGATGAAAAGAGGATGGCTTCTACATCAGGATATTGATCCTAAACACTTCAAAACCCACATTGCAGGCTCCTCAAGAGGCGCAAGCTGAAGGTTTTGCCGTGGCCCTCACAGTCCCCCGAGCTAAACATTATCAAAAATCTGTGGATAGACCTCAAAAGAGCAGTGCATGCAAGACGACCAAAGACTCTCACAGAACTAGAAGCCTTTTGCAAGGAAGAATGGGTGAAAAATCCCCCAAACAAGAATTAAAAGACCCTTAGCTGGCTACAGAAAGCATTTACAAGCTGTGATACTTGCCAAAGGGGTTGTTACTAAGTACTGACTGTTCAGGGTGTCCAAACTTTTGTTTTGGGCCCTTTTCTTTTTTTGTTATTTTGAAACTGTCAAAGATGGAAATAAAAAAGTAATCTTGCTTAAAATATTAAAGAAATGTGTCATCTTTAACTTTATGCCTTTTGGAAATCAGGTCATCTTTACTCGCTTAGCTATCCACAGTAACAAAAATTTTGACCAGGCGTGCCCAAACTTTTCCATGCCACTGTAGTTCCAGCATTGTCCATTTAATGTCAAATTTCCTGTGACTGCAAAATTTTGCAATATTATAAACTCATTACTCATCCAAACACAATATCCCAACATGAAGTACCTTAGCTGAGTGGTGGAATAAAAAGGTGCCCCTTGCCATTTGGTTTGAACAAGCACAAGAATAGCTAGACTTGTTTAGTCTCTCTGTCAGATAGCTCCTCTAAGGAATCTAAGGAATAGCAAATTATCTTTTGGTAAAGAAGGTTTAGAATGTGTTTGTTCATAGGATGTGGGTATTAATAATTAACTCAACATTGTTGTACAGCCTGTGAAAAACAGCATGACTTGCTGGGCCATTTCAGTCAGGTGCGTTGCTGTGGTTCGGGAGCACATAAAGACTGCAGCGGGTAAAGGCAGCAGAATTACTTTCCTAAGTGGTATTAATGAACAAATAGGTTTTGTAATGGTCATCATTACTAGTATTACTTCTCAATTTCAAATTTAATTTCATAAATTTTGATTTTCAGATGCTGGGTTGGGATTTGAGCTACATTTTCCGTATGAGAGTTTGTAATCTCTGGACCCCAATCCAGAAACAATTTTGATTTATACTCACTCCTCTGATCTCTACTATAAATGAAACTTCTGTGTCTTTACTTGAGCAGCCTCTTACCATTTTGCTTTGTACCATCTTCTCTTTTGACATTCAATCTGATTTGCAGACAACTTTCACTGGAGTATAAAACTTTGAATTGTTGACTTGCAAATAACAGCAGTTGCTGCTTGCCATGTTGATTGTATATTCCTTTTCTTCTATCAGTCATAAATTATTATTTAGTGACTGTATACTATATGCTATCATACATAACTAAATGTTCTGTGTGTTGTGTTTGATTGTATGTGCTGTGTTTCACACATTGGCTCCAGAGGAACAATGCTTCATTTAGCTGTATATTGTACATGTGTATGGTTGAATGGCAACTAAACTTGAACATGAACTTAGAACATAGAACAGTACAGCAGAGGAACTCAACTTTCAGCCCATAATGTTGTGCTAAACCAATTAAATTAGTAATCAAAAGGCTAACTAAGCTAACCTCTTCTGCCTACGCAATGACCATTTCTTTCCATTTTCCTCACATTTATGTGTCTCTCTAAATGTCTCTTAGAAGTCCCTAATGTTTCTAACTCTATCACCATCACAAGCAGCACATTGTAGGCACCCAACACTCTCTTTGTCAAAAACTGGGCCTTCACATCTCCTTTGATATTACTATCTCTCACCTTAAATCCATGCCCTCCAGTATTAAACATTCCAACACTTGGAAAAATAGATTGTCTGCCTGCTTTACCTATGTCTCTCATAATCTTACAACCTTCAATCAGACCTTCTCTCAGCCTCTGCCACTCCAGAAAAAGACAACCCAAGTTTTTCCAAACTCAAACTTGCCCCCTAATCCAGGTAGCATTCTGGTAAACCCCTTCTGCACCCTGTGTGTGCAATACTCCAGATGCAGCCTAACAGAGTTTTATAAAATAGCAAAATAATTTCCTGACTTTTGACACAATGTCTCAAGCATGTCATATGCCTTTTTAACCACCCTAACAACCTGTGTAGTCACTCTCAGGCATCTATAAACTTAGACCCCAAGATCCCTCTGCTCATCAACACTATTAAGGATCTTACCCTTAGAAGTGTACTGTCTCATTACATTTGATCTACCAAGGTGCAACACTTCATATTTGGCCAGGTTAAACTTCATCTATCCACATCTGCAACTGATCTGTATGCTGTTGTACTTTTTACCAGCTTTCTCCGCTGTCTACAACACCACCAATCTTTGTATCATCCGCAAACTTACTAACCCAGCCGTCTACATTTTCATCCACATCATTTATATGCATCACAAACTGCAGAGGTCCCAATACAGATCCCTGCAGAACACCACTAAGCACAAACCTCCAGCAAGATTAAGTGCCTTCAACCACTACTCTCTTTCTTCTAAGGGGAAGCATGTTCTGAAACCAAATAGCTAATTGACCATGGATCCCATTCATCAGAATCTTTCGCATGAGCCACCTATGAGGGGCCTTGTCAAATGCCTCACTAATGTCTATGTATACAACATCCGCACCTCTGCCTTCATCAATCACCTTTGACAGCCCGTCAAAAAACTCAATCAAGTTAATAAGACATGACTTGTCCTGCACAAATGCATGCTGGCTCTCCCTAATTAGGCACAAACAGGAGAAAAGCAGCAGATGTTGGAAACGCAAGCAACATACACAAAATGCTGGAGAAAATCAGCAGGCCAGGCAGATCTACAGGTCCTGCTGAAGGATCTCAGCCTTAAACGTCAACTGTACTCTTTTCCATCGATGCTGCCTGCCCTGCCAAGTTCCTCCAGCATTTTGTGTGTGTTGCTCTCTAATTAGGTCATGGTTTTCCAAATGCTCATAAATCCTATCACCATGAACACTCTCCAGTAACTTCCTTACCATTGATATGAGAATCGTGGATCTATAGTTTCCAGGATTATTCCTGGTTCCCTTCTTGAATAATGGAACAACATTAGCTACCTGCCAGTCCTCTGGGACCTTGCCTTTGGCTAGAGAAAACGTCAAGTCCTTAGCGATTTATTCTCCTGCTTCTCTCGATAAACTGGGGTATATCCAATTAGCTTTTGGGGACATCCACCTTAATACCCTTTAAGAGACTCAGCCTCAAAATGCCCTAGCATATCAATACGCTCAGCATTGACCTCCCTATCCTCCACATCCTTTTCCATGGTAAATACTGATCTAAAGTACTCATTAAGGAACTCACCCACATCCTCTGCATCCAAGCAAATGCTCCCCCCCGTTTATCCTTGAGTGGCCCTACCTTCTTTTGATTGCAGTGAGAGTAACTCAGAAAATTTAGAATTTAGAATTTATTTAAATCTTACATCCATCCCACGACGTGAGGGAGAAAAAATCTTTGCGTTATGACTCAGCTGCAATTACAGACATGTGAATTTTAAAATCTAATGGCTTGTAGAAAGAAGCTGTCTCACAGCCTGTTGGTCCTGACTTTAATGTTGTGGTAGCATTTGCCAGACAGAAGCAGCTGAAACAGTTTATGGTTGAGGTGACTGGTGACCCTAATGATCTTTCTGCATCTGCTGCTATAAACATCCTAAATAGAGGGAAGTTGACATCTACACATGCACTGGGCTGTCTGTACCACTCTTCGCTGTGGCCAGCGATCAAGGTTGGTGCAGTTCCCCTATCAGGCAGTGAAGCAGCCAGTCAGGATGCTCTCAATGGTGCCCCTGTAGAAGGTCTTGAGGATTTGGGGGCCAATGCCAAACTTCTTCAGTCGCTTGAGGTGGAAGAGATGCTGCTGTGTCTTTTTTACCACAAAGCCTGTATGTACAGTCCAGGTGAGATCATCGGTGATGTGTATATCGAGGAACTTGAAACTACTCACTCTCTCAGCTGCAGACCATCTCAAGTGAATATTTTGGAAGTTCTTTTCAGCAACCGATAACATGTCATCATGTTTACCAGCGCTATCATAGAGTTTGTGGAAGGTTGCTGTGTGGAGTTCACATTTACATTTCCAAATTACAATGATGACAAACCTTCAAAATGAACCTTGTTTTTTAGAACTCTGTGTCACACACATTGAGAATTTTAAATATTTTAAAAATTAGCTTTATTTATCACAGGTACATTAAAACATTGAAATGCATCCTTTTTGCATCAAAGAACAACGCAGTCTTAGGATTGCGCTTGGGGGAGCCTGCAAGCGTCACCATATTTCCTGAGCTAACACAGCATGCCCACAACTCACTAACTGTAACATCTTTGGAATGTGGGAGGAAGCCAGTGCACCCAGAGGAAGCCCACATGGTCATGGGGAAAACGTACAGGCAGCAGTGGGAATCAAACCCAAATCAGTGAGTATTAACATTGTAAAGTGATTGCGCTAACCACTACACTACTGTGCCATCCCATTTTCATTTTGATTGGTTGCTAGGAGTTCCTTGCTTCCCATCCCATCACAGATACTTGTAGAAGGCACCTGTTGAACACAACTTTTACACCTGGTAGACAATTTCTCAAATGCACGCAAAGAAAACTTTTAGTTGTGATAAGAACTCTTCTCTAGATTCTGGTAGAACAATGTAGATCATAAAATTTTATTGGTACTAATGTTTGCCTCTATATTTATAAACTAAAATGAGCAGATTTGAAATGCAAATCTGATAGAAATGATCAATTTTCTGAAGAATTAATTAATACAGCAAATAATCTAATTTTTGAAGATCAAAAGAGACTTGTCCTGCACATCCCCCGGTAATCACAACACCCAAAGTTGATTAAATGATGCAGTCATGCACCTAATCTTAGTTAATGCATATTGACCATGGACAGTACTGGAAATATGGTAGGAACAGCTTATTTGACCTTGGTATCCTTTAACTGGGATGAAAGGGAAAATTTTAAGAAATAAGAAGGGGTAAGAAGCACAAGATCTATCATTATTCAACTGTCAAATTAATTGTTACTTCTATGAAAACCCGATTTCTCATTGCTGTTTTTTATCACCGAGTTGTGATAGTGAGTGTACTACAAAGATTTTATCTCTCCCAATCTTCTTTTCAAGCTGCTACATCACCATTAATCATTCTGTACCCTCAGCCAAAAAAAAGTAATGACCTTCCCCATCATAATTAGCACATGAAGGATCATTGTCTTGATGAAATGTTTTCTTTGGCTACCTGTACCTTTAATATACCAATGCCATTGAAAGGATTTGGATGATGTTATCATAAAAGAAGTTAAATTGATGCCAATTCATGTGTGGCAATTATCAATCTCCCTGCTGTTGGATTTTCACACAAAAATAAACATGATCCCTACCCAGACTAACAATCAAATCAGTGTACAGGTCTTTTTGAAACGTCATTTGTTACAAGCATCTTCTAAATGTTCACATATTGAAACAGAACTCTAGAGCTGTATATTGCAAATGCTGATATCACTTATTAACAGATGCTTGTCCTAGGAGACAGAGACAGGTTATGCCAGATTTGATCACAACAGGAATGCTGTAAAATTATATTAGAATTATTTTGTGGTTGGAATGACGGTGGGAAGATGACTTAGAGCACAGGTGGGGCCCATCATGATCTACCAGTAATATATATATACTGTATATATTTTACTGCAAATTTCTGCCTCTGAAATAGTGATCTGATCAATTTAAGAAAGGAGAAATTTCCAATATTAATTTATTTTGTCCTATTTCTCTTATGAAGGTTGAAATGGAATGCCTGCTGTACCTTGTCTTACCGAATAAAGAAGCTGCTTTGTACCTACCAGTAATTTTCTCCGGTGACTTCATTCACGCAACAACACTGCAAAAGAAGATGAAACAGTTGAATCCATGATGACATTTCCATCATTATCCCAAAATAATCTACAGCTTTCCTGCCATTTTCCCCATCATATATTTGTTTTTGTAATCTTCAATAGACATGTTATTTGTCACCTCACTCCTTTCCTGTTTTGTCAGTCCCATTTTAGCCAATACAACTGTCTTTTTTAATCTACCTCATGCTAACATAGTCAGTGGCTGCCATTCATATGGCTTCACTTCAGTTTGATTTTACTTCAAACGATTTTCAAGGCCACAATTTATGTAAGGTGGCACTGTGCTAAGTCACAGCGGCCTCCCTGAGTCCAATGAACGGTGCACATGTTTCTTACATGCTTTTCTTAGAATTGTAAGACTGTGTTGGACATTAATAATACAAAATACTGTAAGTCTAGTTCATGAGCGAGACAAACAGCAGTGGAGCTTGTTACCATATGGACCAGGCCCTCCAGACACTCATACATTAGCGTTGCTTGTTATAGACACTCAGGGGAGGAAGCACCAGAAGCAATGTGAGAAAAAACAGGAGTGCAGCAAGTGAGATGAAATCTGTGCTAGATTAAAAAGCTACCCCTGCTGGTCAGTTCTCCCATCAATATTGCTTGCCAATGTTCGTTTCCTGGAAAACAATCTGGATTATCTTCATCTGCAACTGATCCAGTGCTAGATGAGGGACTGCTGTATGCTTATTATTGCAGAAACATGGCTCCAGGACAACAAGCCATGCACCATCAATCTTCAGGCCATGCCAGTCAGGGACTTGTGCTTGTATTGTGGTTTATCATAACTATATGTGCTGTGTGTGATTTATGTACTGTGTTTTGGACCTTGGCCTCAGAGAAATTATATTTTCTTTAGCTGTATACATGCGTATGGTTGAATGACAATAAATGTGAACTTAAAATGAGCACATCATCAATGTACTGTCTTACAAAATTGCAGTTCTTTTGAACTGTCTTAATGAACTAGCAATTTCATTATCTTCTGAAGCATGCAGGTACGGAACCTTTAAGCAGACAAATGTACAAACCATGGCTGAAAGAAAGAGAGGTGGGGAGGATTCCAAGCCACACAGAAATGCCAAGCATTGAAAGTTCCTCTACCCAGCATCTTGTTAGCAAATTACAATAACTGAAGAACAAGGCCAAGGGCCTAAGGGCAAGATTGCTGTATCTGAGGAGAATGAGGAATTGCTGTTTTCTGGCTTACAGAGACACGGCTCATTCTGAACACTCCCGATATGTCGGTAGGACCCAAAGACTTCTCGACACACAGGATCAACCAGACTGCTGATTCAGAGAATGCAAATAGTGGGGGTCGTGATAAATTCTATGTGCTGCTCAGACGTGGTTGTCTTCTCACACTCTTGTTCCCTCGACCTGGAGCATCTAATGATTAAGTGTCAACCCTTCTGCTTACCAAGAGAGTTCTCCTCCATGATCCTGACCACAGTTTACATCCCACCAAAGCCGACGTTAATTAGGTTCTTGAGATATTGAATGCTGTCATCATCAAACAAGAAACACCCCACCCTGTGCATTTCAAATCATAGTCGGGATCTTCAATCAGCTTGTTTAAAGAAAGTTCTGCACAATTATCATCAGCATATAACCTGCAGCAACAGGGGTTTCAGCACACTCAGCCACTCCTATACTGTGATAAGGAATGCCTACCGTTCAATGCCTAGACTACATTTTGGGAAATCTGATCACTTGACTATTCTCCTACTACCTGCATATAGGTGAATGCTAAAAAGCAAGGCACCAGAAGTAAGGACAATGAAGAGATGATTGTGGGAGGCAGAAGAGCGGCTATGGGATTGCTCTGAGTCAGTGAACTAGACCAGGTTCAAAGACTCACCAGATGATCTGAACAAATACACATGGTAGTCACGGGCTTTTTAAAAGTAGTCATGGATAAGTGTGTATCCACAAAATCATTCAGAGTCTTCCCCAACCAGAAGCCCAAGATGAACCATGAGATCAGCAGTCTGCTGAGGACCAGATCAGTGGCATTCAGGTCTGACAACCAAGTAAAATACAAGAGGCCTGGGTAAAATCTCCGGAAAGCTATGTCATCTGCAAAGTGGTAATTCTGGACCAAACTTGAAACATGAAAGGATGCCCGACAGCTGTGGCAGGGCTTGAATCCTATTATCTCAGACAAATTGCAAACAAGCAACAAAGGTGACAACAGGGCTTTAGTCCCAGATGAGCTCAATGCCATCTATGCTCACTTTGACCATCAAAACATAGAGGAACTCTACAGCCCCAAAGTCCCAGTGATTTCAGTCTCTGAGGCCGATATGAGAGCCTCCTTCACAGGAGAGTGAACTCATGGAAAACATCCAGCCCAGATAGGTTACCTGGCTGAGTGCTAGAGACCTGTGTTGATAAAATGGCTGGAGTGTTCACTGACACAGTTAAGATCTCACTTCACTGTCCAAGGTTCCCGCCTGCTTCAAGAAGGCTTCAATCTTACCGATGCCTAACAAGTACGTGATCACCTGCTTCAATGACTATCGCCCAGTGGCACTGACATCCACTATTATAAAGTGGTTCGACAGCTTGATGATGAAGCATATAAACTCCTGCCTGAAAACTGACTTGGATCTTCTACAATTTGCCTACTGGCACAAAAAGTCCACAGCAGAAGCTATTTTATTACCTCTTCATTCAGCCCTGGGACATCTGGACAACAAATATGCATATATCAGGATGTTATTTATCAACTGGAGCTCAGCATTCAATACTATCATCCCCTCAAAACTAAACAAAAAGCTTCTAGACCTTGCCCTCAATACCCTCTTGTGCAATTGGATCCTCAATTTCCTCACTTACAGACCCCAGTCAGTTGATATTAGCAACAAAATCTCCTCCACAATCTCCATCAGTACAGATGGAGAAAAGGCTGTGTGCTTAGCCCCCTGCTCTACTTACCATACACTTATTGCTTAGCCCCCTGCTTTACTTTCCTTATATTTATAACTGTGAGCCCAATCACAGCTTCAATGCCATATTTAAATTTGCTGATGTCACCACTGTCCTTGGACAAGTCAAAGATGGAATAAGCACATAGGAGGGAGATTGAAAGTTCGGCTGAGTGGTGTCACTAAAACAGTCTCTCACATAATGTCAGCAAGACCAAAGAGCAAATTTTGACTTCAGGAGGAGTAAACCATTGGTCTGTGAGCCAGTCCTCATCAGGGGATCAGAGGTGAAGAGGGTCAGCAACTTTAAATTCCTTGGTGTTAACATTTCTAGGATCTGTCCTGGGGGCCAGCAAGTAAATGTAATTATGAAGAAAGTACGACAGTGCTCTCTTTCATTGGAAGATTGTGAAGATTTGGCATGGCATCTAAAACTTTGACAAACTTCTATAGAAGTGACGTGAAGAGAATATTGACTGATTGCATCATGGCCTGGTATGGATACATCAAAACTCTTGAATGGAAAACCCTTCAAAAAAAGTGAATACAGCCCAGACCATTATGAATAAAAGCCCTCCCAACCATTGAGTGCTAACACAGGAAAGCAGCATCCATCATCAAAGACCCTCACCGCCATTCTATGCTCTCTTCACACTGCTGCCATCAGGAAGAAGGTACAAGAACAACAAGATTCTCACCACCAGTTTCAGGAAAAATTAAGATTTAAGATAGCACTGCTGATGCCCAGTGACTACATTTTGGCTTCAAAATACAAAGCAAAGAAAAAAATAAAAATCTTATTAATAAATCTTATTATTGAATTAAGAAATGACAAGGGTAAAAGGACCCTAATGGCAGTTGTATACAGACCTCCAAACAGCAGCCAGGATGTGGATTGCAAATTACAACAGGAGATAGAAAAGGTGTGTCAGAAGAGCAGTGGGCAATCGTTGGGCATTTTAACATGAAAATGGATCGGGAAAACCTGGCCAGCACTGAACCTCAAGAGAGAGAATTTGCAGAATGTCTAAGGGATGGCTTTTTAAAACAACTTGTTGTTAAGCCCACTAGGGGATTGGTTGTGCTGGATTGGGTGTTGTGCAATGATCCAGAGGTGATAAGAGAGCTTAAGGTTAAGGAGCCCTCGGGGCCAGTGATCACAATATGATCAAGTTCACTTTGACATTTTAGAAGGAGAAACTTAAATTCCAATGAGACAGTATTTCAGTGGAATAAAGGAAATTACAATGCATGAGAGGGGAACAGGCCAAGGTTGACTGGAAAGGGACATTAGCAGGAAGGACAGCAGAGCAGCAATGGCTGGAGTTTTTGCAAAAAATAAGGGAAGTGCAGGACAGATATATTCCAAATAAGAACAAATTTTTGAATGGAAAACGGACACTGCAGTGGCTGATAAGTCGGAGCCAAAGTAAAAGCAAAAGAGAGGGCATACAAGGAAGCCAAAGCTAGTGGAAGGATAAAGGATTGGGAAGCTTTTAACAACTTGCAGAAGGAAACTAAGGCGGCCATTAGGAAGGAAAAGATGAATTACAAAAGGAAGCTGGTGACTAATATCAAAGAAGATACTAAAAGCTTTTTTAAGTATATAAAGGGTAAAAGAGAGTTGAGGGTAGATATAGGAGAAATGATGCTGGAGATATTGTAATGAGAGAGGCAGAAATGGCAGAGGAACTGAATGAGTATTTTGCATCAGTCCTCACAGTGCAAGACATCTACAATATACCAAACACTCAAGAGTGTCAGGGAAGTGAAGTATGTGCAGTGAAAATTACGACTGAGAAAGTGCTCAGGAAGTTTAATGGCCAGAGGGTGGATAAATCTCCTGGGCCTGAAGGAATGCACTCTTGGGTTCTCAACAAAGTAGCTGAAAAGAGATTGCGGTGGTATTAACAATGATTTTTCATGAATCGATAGATTCTGGCATTGTACCGGATGACTGGAAAATTGCAAATGTTACTCCACTATTTAAAAAGGGTGGGAGGCAGCAGAAAGGAAACTATAGACCTGTTAGCGTGACATCAGTGGTTAGGAAGTTGTTAGAATCAATTGTTAGGGATGAGATTACAGAATACCTGGAGGCACATGACAAGATAGGCCAAAACCAGCATGGTTTCCCAAAAGGAAAATCCTGCCTGACCAACCTACTGCAATTTTTTGAGGAAATTACAAGCCTGGTAGACAAATGAGATGCAGTAGATGCAGTGAACTTGAATTTTCAGAAGGCCTTTGACAAGGTGCCGCACATGAGGCTGCTTAACAAGATAAAAGCCCATGGAATTATAGAGAAGCTACTAGCATGGGTGGAGCATTGGCTGATTGGCAGAAAACAGAGAGTGGGAATAAAGGGATCCTATTCTGGCTGGCTGCCGGTTACCAGTGGAGTTCCACAGGGGTCAGCGCTGGGAACATTGCTTTTTATGATGTATGTCAATAATTTGGACTATGGGATTAATGGATTTGTGGCTTAATTTACCAATGATACAAAGCTAGGTGGAAGAGCAGGTAGTGTTGAGGAAACAGAGAGACTTAGATAGTATAGGGGAATAGGCAAAGAAGTGTCAAATGATATACGATGTTGGAATGTGTATGATCATGCACTTTGGTGGAAGAAATAAATGGGCAAACTATTATTTAGATGGGGAGAGAATACAAAATGCAGAGATGCAAAGGGATTTGGGAGTCCTTGTGAAGGATACCCGAAAGGTTAACCTCCAGGTTGTGTCGGTGGTGAAAAAGGCGAATGCAATGTTGGCATTCATTTCTAAAGGTATAGCATATAAGAGCAAGGATGTGGTGCTGAGGCTCTATAAGGCACTCGTGAGACCACTCTTGGAGTATTGTGTGCAGTTTTGGGTTCCATATTTTAGAAAGGATGTGCTGACTTTGGAAAGGGTTTAGAGAAGATTTACGAGAATGATTCCAGGAATGAAAGGGTTACTGTATGAGGAACGTCTGGCAGTTCTTGGGCTGTATTCCCTGGAGTTCAGGAGAATGAGGGGGTATCTCATAAAAACATTCCGAATGTTAAAAGGCCTGAACAGATTAGATATGGCAAAGTTATTTCCCATGGTAGGGGAGTCAGGATTGAAGGACATCCATTAGGTTTTTGATTAGCCATGGGAGTGGGGATGACTGGAAGAATTAGATCAGCCCATGATTGCATGGCAGAGATGACTTGATGGGCTGAATAGCCTACATTTACTCCTATATCATATGGTCTTATGGACTTATGACACTTTATTAATAACGATATTCACAAACAATAGAAGGTGTGCAGAGGCAAGGCTAGGTGAGCGGAGGCAAAGGTTAGGCATGACAGAGGCAAGTAGAGGTCGGGGAGAGGAAAACCCCGATGTCTGATCGATATAAACATTGATTCAAATTGGAAAAACTGGGTACGGGCCAAATTGTAGTGATGGTGTCCAAGCCCCAGGGCTGTCTGATAGTGAGGAACTACTCAATTTTTGGACTCCTTAAGCACTGGACCAGATTAAGAAGATCAGGGTGTCGGGACCAGAGGCAAGGGATGGGCCAGTTCATCCTGGTCCTGCTCAATTCTGCTCACTGTTCCACGATGTTTACTCAGCTCTGCACTGAACTGAGGCTGTGATCTTCTCCAGATGCAGTGAGGCTGAGATTTGCATTTGTGTTCTGCGACATTTACTTGGCTCCACAATGAACTAAGTCTGAAGCCTTCTCCAGCTGCAATGATGACTGGCTTCATGGTTGTTGTAAAATGTCAGTTCTGAATGCCATTTGCTTACTTTTATTGTTTTCACAATTTTGTTTTCTTTCTGCGCATTGGGTATTTGACGCTTTATTTTTAATTGGTTCTTTTTGGGTTTCTCTGTTTTGTGATTGTCAGTAAAGAGTTGAATCTCAAGGTTGTATAATGTATGCATACTTTGATGATAAATGTACTTTCAAGTTTGAACTTTGATCTTTGAATTATCACCCTCCAACCATCAGGCACTTGAACTAGAGGGGATAAACTTCACTCATCCCATGAATAAACTGTTCCAACAACCTATGGACTCACTTTCAGGAACTCTTCCAATCATGTTCTCGATATTTATTGCTTATTTGGGACATTTTTCTTTTGTATATGCAGAGCTGTTGACCTTTGCGTATTGGTTGTTTGGTTCTGTTGGGTATGTTCTTTCATTGATTCTAATGTGTTTCTTGCACTTACTGTGTATGTCTGCAAGAAAACAAATCTCAAGTTTGTATATGCTATATATATTGTGTACTTCGATAATAAATTTACTTTGAACTTTAAACTTTGAAATAGCAAGAGTGACCACTTTATCTATTTCAGTAATAATGAGTGAAAGCTTAACATTAGTCAGGAAATATAAATTATATTTTGCAGGAAACAAATAAAAAAGGAAGAAAATTGAATTAAGTAAGAAAGAAATAAAAGAAAATGTTAAAAAAAGCTCCAATATTAAAGAAATAAAGCTGAAACTGTAAACTTTGGTTTCCAGGTTCAGCACTATTGTTTGAATCATATTAGGGCTAAAAATCCTTCTACCTTGAACCAAATTATCTGGATCAAATTATTTGCATCATAAATCCCAAAGTTTCTAAATTGTGGATGCACTAGTTGAAATCTTCCAAACATACTTAAATTCCAGAGAAATTCCAGAGGACAGGAAAATTACCAATGAGAAAATCAAAATAGTAGCTCAACAAAAAAAGGATAACTTCTGATCAATTGATCTAATATCGTGTCTTGGGAAAAATGTTAGAATCAATTATTAATGAAGAAATGGGAGCACATTTGGGACATAATCATCTGCTCAGGTGGAGACAGCATGGTTTCATTGAGAAGAAATTATGTCAGATAAATCTTTCAAAGTTTCAGAGGAAATCTGAACTAAAATGGATAAAGGGTAATGAGTAGATGTATTCTATTTTGATTACCATCCTTCAAAGAGCCTCACAAAAAATTAAATTATGTGATGAAATTCCATGCTGTCTCATGTATGTATTGCTATAGATCGTGTACTTGTTAATGCCACGAAGCAGCAAGCAGTGATAAGGAGTTCATTTTCAGACTGGCAACTTGAGACGTTGGTGCCAGACGGGAATATCTGCTTACAGTATATAGGAGGAAGGATGTGAATAGACAGCAGCAAAAGATAAGTGTAACACAAGAGTAGGTGGAATGTAAATTGCAAGGAAGATGTAAATTGGTTTAAAGAGAAATATTGATAGGTTAAGTGAGTGGGCAAAAAGTTGGCAGAGTATAGTGTAGAAAATATAAAGTTGTTTATTTTGGAACTACAGAACAGAGTATGCTGTTAGCCAAAAATAATTAAAATCTGAAAATCAGTGAACAGGAATGAGCCAAGGATAGTGGAAGCAGAGAAACCAAATGTCTTTGCTCCAACCATATATTCCAAGGAATGAAGGCTGCCATTTTGTGAGGCTGTTCTTGCAGCAACCAATTGTGTGAACTGATTCTTGCTCAGTTTGGCTTGACATGAACAGTTAAAAGTGAAGACAGTGAAGCTCATACTAATAATCTGTTAAACATGAGACTATTTCTAAATAAGAAGCTGTTTACTTGGTTTTATAGAAATGGTAGGCTTGTGAAAAGAGCAGCCTATGACCTGAAGTAACCTGAGCCAAGTGTTTGGCTGACCTGGCTAAACTAATATGAACTGGTATCATTTGGAAACAACAAAGTAACCTGAGGTACAGGTCTGAGGAAAGAACCATAAATACTGCTTGTAGCTTTAGGTCAAATCCAATGAGAAGCTGACATAGACTAACATAATTGAAACACAAAAGATTGATCTGATGAGAAAGAGGATGTTCGGAGACCAACCATCATGGAAGTGGATGACACCATGTCCACTACATCAGAAACATGGGGATTACAGCAGGACCAAGAGGAGACCAGTCAGCATGAGCTCCTATTCCTAGTTACTACCTCTCTATTATTTGACAGTTCAGGGAGGGTCAGATAAACTAGTGAGTGAGCACATAGGTTTTTAATACTGTATAATTGGCATGTGTGTATATATATCTCTTTGTTAAGAAATTCAACTGGTTCATAGAGGCAAATCAAAGAATTTCAGAGGTTGTCCTCAGAGGACAACAGCACTAGTGAGTGATTAACTTCATAATAAGAGTGTCTATTCAGAGAATCATGGTTAAAAATATCAGATCTGGGCCTCTGTTTCTTCATTCTTCCCTGTTCACTTTTCATGGGTGATTTCTACTTTAACAAATATTGGTATATTTCAAAAGAATTGAAAATTAATGGAGAAGGGAAAAATAAAATTTGTTTTTCATGTTACGCAATAGGATTTAATACCTGATGGCTGGAGGGTAATAATTCAAAGATCAAAGTTCAAACTTCAAAGTAAATTGCGATAAAAGTCTTATGAAATTAAGAACTGAAAGAAATTAAGAAACTAAGAATGTGTGGTAAGGAATGTATGGGGGAGATGGGACAGAAACAGGATTTGTTGGTGAAGGAATTTTACACATGATCTTCAAAGCATGCTATGCAGAAGCAGGCAAGGAAATCCATTGCCACTGACATGGATGGCATCCTATTTTATATTTTGATTGTAACTTCAAGAAGATTAAGCAGTACGGTTTGATTTGTAGGACATTGCCTAGACTGAAGAATTAAGAAATGAATCAGAGAAAATAGTAAGTTGGCGATACTAATGCAAGACCAAATAAAAGTCTCTTACAGGAGAATGAGGAGGTGATAGATCGGACCTACAGGGACGTAGTCATGCCTAAGTTAAAGGAGTCAAGTACCTAGGTGACTGTCAGGAGAGAGAAAAGGAGTAGTCAGCCAGTGCAGAGTACCCCTGTGGCTGTTACTCTCAATAATACCAGCTTTAGATACTGTTGGGGGAATGACCTACCAGGGAGACGGCAAAGCAACCAGGACTCCAGGCATTGAGTCTTGTTCTGTGGCTCAAAAGGGAAGGGGGGAAGAAGAGGAGTGCAGTAGTAATAGAGGATTCCCTCGTGAGTTGAACAGACAGCAGATTCTGTGGATGTGAAAAAGATACTGGGGTAGTATTTTGCCTCTGCAGGTGCCAGGGTCAGATTAGGTCCACAGCATTCTGAAGGGCGAGAGTGAGTAGCCAGAAATAATGATACACATTGGTACCAATGATATAGGTAGGAAATGGAAGGAGATCCTGAAGTGAGAATATAGGGAGCTAGGTAAAAAGTTGACAAGCAGGACCTCTAGGGTAGTAATCTCTGGACATCTGCCTGAGTCATGCACCAGTGAGAGTAAGAATAGGATAATTTGGCAGATGAATGCATAGCTAAGGAATTGTCGGGGGAAGGGTTTCAGATTTCTGGATCATTGGGATCTCTTTTAAGGAAGGTATGATCTGTCCAAAAGGAATGGGTTACACCTGAACATGAGGGGGACCAATAACCCTGCAGGAGAGTTTTCTAGAGCTGTTGGGGAGGGTTTAAACTAATTTGGCAGGGGGGATGGGAACCAAAGTTTTAGAGCTGAGGATGATGCAGTTGGTAGATGAGTAGATGCAGTATGCAGTGTGCAGTGAGGTTATGAGGAAGGACAGGCAAGTGATAGGGCAAAATTGCAGTCAGTGGGATAAGGTGAGGTGTAACATGGGGGCAAAATCAAAACGGGTGATGAATACAGGACAGAAGGTGCTATATTTGAATGCACACAGTAAACGGAATAATATAGATGATCCTGTAGCGCAGTTAGAGATTGACAGGTACGACATTGTGGGCATCACTAAGTCAAGGTTAAAAGAAGATCATAGTTGGGAGATTAACATCCAAGGGTACACATTGTATCAAAAGGACAGGCAGATAGGCAGAGTGGGTGGAGTGACTCTGTTGATAAGACATGAAATCAAATCCTTAGAAAGAGGTGACATAGGATCAGAAGATGTAGAATCCTTATTGGTAGAGTTAAAAAATCTGCAAGGGTAAAAAGACCCTGATAAGAGTAACCTACAGGCCTCAAAACAGTAGCCAGAATGTGAGGTGCAAATTAAAATGGGAGATAGTAAAGGTATATCAAAAGGATTTGATGTCAGTCCTGCCAAAAGGTTTTGGCCCGGAATGTCGACTGTACTCTTTTCCTAGATTCTGCCTGGCCTGATGAGTTCCTCCAGCATTTTGTGTGTGTTGCTCAGGTTTCCAGCATCTGCAGATTTTCTCTTGTTTGTCAAAAGGATAGTGTTATGATATTCATAGGGGATTTCAATATGCAGGTAGATTAGGAAAATCCCAAGAGAGGGAATTTGTAGAATACTTATGAGATGGCTTTCTAGAGCAGCTTGTAATTAAGCCCACTAGAGGAAAGGTAATTCTGGTTTGGGTATTGTGTAATGAACCAGATTTGATTAGGGAGTTTAAGGTAAAGGAACCCTATGGAGACAGTGATCACACTATGTTAGAATTCACCCTTTAGTTTGAGAAGGAGAAGAAAAAGTCAGATGTATCAATATTGCAGTGGAGTAAATTGAATTACAGAGGCATAACGGGGACCGTTTTGTTGAACACCTCCGCTCAATCTGTTAAAAGCAGAATTTCCCAGCGACCAACGATTTTACTTCCTATCCCCATTTCCATTCCAACAAGTCAATCCATGGACTCCTGTTTTGCCATGATGAAGCGGCTCTCCAGGTGGAGGAATAACACCTCAGATTCTATCTACATAGCCTCCAACCCGATGGCATGAACATCGATTTCTCCTTCTGGCATTTTTTTCCTCCCCCTTCACTCTTCTTCTATTCACCATTCTGGGCTCTTCTCACCTGCCTATCACCCCTTCCCCCCGATGTCTGACCTTTTTCCCTTTCTCCCATGGTCCACTCTCCTCTCCTATTAGATTCCATTCCCACTCTCCATCATTACCATCCTCCTGGTTTCACCTATCATTTTCCAGCTAGTACTCCTTCCTCTACCTCCATCTTTTTATACGGGCATCATCCCCCCCTTACTTTCCAGTCCTGAAGAAGTGTATTGGCACAAAACATTGACTGCTTATTCATTTCCATAGATGCTGTCTGACCTGCTGAGCTCCTCCAGCATTTTGTGTGTGTTGCACAGGATCGATACATCCCAAAGGTTAGAAAATATCCTGAAGGGAGGATGTTGCAACCATGACTGACAAAAGAAGTCAACGAAAGCATAAAAGAAAAAGAGAGAGCATATAATACAGCAAAAATTAAAGGGAATTACAAGAAACAAAGCTACAAGGAGAGAAAAGATGATATATGAAAGAAAGCTAGCCTATAAAATAAACAAGTATACCAAAGTTTTTTCCAGATATATAAAGCGTAAAAAAGATGGATATTGGACCGCTGAAAAATGACACTGAAGAGGCAGTAATAGGGGACAAAGAAATGGAGGATGAACTTCTTAAATATTTTGTGTCATTCTTCACTGTGGAAGACACCAACAGAATGCCAGAAATTTAAGAGTGTTGGGGGGGGGGGGGTGCGGAAGTGAGTGTAGTGGCTAATACTAAGGAGAAGGTGCTTGGGAAGCTGAAGGGTCTGAAGGTAAATGAGTCAACTGGACCAGACGGAATACACTCCAGGGCTTTGAAAGACGTCGCTGAAGACAGTGCGGAGGCATTAATGATGATTTTACAAGAAACAATAGATCCTGGAATGGTTCCAGAGGATGGAAAAATTGCAAATGTCATTCCACTCTTTAAGAAGGGAGGAAGACAGAGAAAAAAGAAATATAGGTCAGTTAGCATGACTTCAGTGGTTGGGAAGCTGTTGGAATTAATTTTTAAGGATGAGACTTTGGGGTACCTGGAGGCACATGATAAAATAGGCCAAGGTCAGCACAATTTCCTTATGGGGGAATCTTGCCTGACAAATCTGTTGAATTTTTTTCAGGAAATTATAGGCAGGATAGACAAAGTTCCAGCGGATGTTGTTTACTTTGATTTTCAGAAGGACTTTGTCAAGGTTCTGTCCATGAGGCTGCTTAACAAGATACAAGGCCATAGTATAGCATGGATAGAAGATTGGCTAACTGGCAGGAGGCAAAGAGTGCGATAAAAGAGGCTTTTTCTGCTTGGCTGCCGGTGACTAGTTGTGTTCTGCAGGGGGCTGATGTCAGGACTGCTTCTTTTCATGTTATATTTCAATGCTGTGAGTGATGGATTTGCTGACTTTGTGGCCAAGTTTGCAGACATTACAAAGATGGGTGGAGGGGCAAACAGTGCTGAGGAAGCAGGGAGACGGCAGAAGGATGTAGAAGTATCGGGAGAATGGACAAAGAAGTGGCAGATGAAATATAGTGTAGGGAAATGTATGGTCATGCACATTGGTAGAAGGAATAGAGGCATAGATAGATAGATTTATTGACCCCCCCCCAAGGAAATTTCAATGTCACAGTAGCATTACAAGTGAACAGATATACAATTATACAAATATTAGAAGAAAAGTAAGAAAGAATTTAAAAAAAGTTACCTCAAACAGTCTAACAGGAGGGAGCCATCACTTCGTTGGCTATAGTTGACTCATTATAGAGCCTACTGGAATGACCTCAGATAGCAAACTTTGGAGCAATAGACTGTTTTCTAAATTGGGAGAAATATTCAAAAGTCAGAGGTCCTAGGGGAATTGGGACTCCTTATGCAGGATTCCCCAAAGTTTAAGTTGCATAATTGAGTCATTGGTAAGGAAGGCAAATACAATGCCATCATTTATATATATATATATAGATAGATAGATCGATAAATAGATAGTTAGCGATGTTGTATTTTACTCATATCCTTTGTGTGCTTGCTGTATTTTAAGTGTGAGGACCAGGCCTCAAGTTATGGAGTCGCCTATTTACAGCCACCAGGAGGGAGGCATCAGAACCAGTGCGCTCCACCCCTGCACCCAGCCCCCCGCCACCACCAGTGTGTCAGCTCAGCAGAAGACAAGCTCTATTGTGGTTGTCTGCAGATTTCTGCAACATTGGATGGCTCCAGCTGGTCTCCTTTATCGTGTGCCTGTATCTTTATATCTTATATATGCTCTATGTGGTTTGTGCTGTGCGTGATTGTTGGTACTGTGCTTTACAGCTTGGCCACAGCATAATGCTATCTCATTTGGTTGTATTCATGAGTATTCATGTATGGTTGAATGATAATTAAACTTGAATTGAATTAAATTTTGAGGGGAATAGAATATAAGGAGCTGAGGCTCTTGAAGAGACAGGTCAGACAATACTTGGAGCATTGTGTGTAATTTTGTGCTCCTTATCTAAGAAAAGCATTGGAGAGGGTCCAGAGGAGGTTCGCACAAATGATAGGATTAACATATGAGGAGCGCATGATGGTGCAGAGCCCATACTTGCTAGAATTTAGAAGACTGAGGATGGATCTCATTGCAAACTATCCAATATTGAAAGGTCTAGATGGGTGGATATGGAGGGGATGTTTTTTATAGTGGGTGAGTCCAGGACCAGACGGCACAGCCTCAGAATATTGGCATGTCCATTTAAAGCAAAGATGAGGAGGAATTTCTTTAGCCAGAGTGTAGAGAATTTGTGGAATTTATTGCCACAGACAGCTATGCAGGTCAAGTCATCAAAGTCATTGAGTATATTTAAAGTGGAAGTTGATAGTTTCCTGATTTATCAGGGTATTAAAGGTTACAGGGGAGAAGTCAGGATACTGGGATTGAGAAGGAAAATAAATAAATCAGCCATGGTGGAATGGCAGAGCAGACTCGATGGGTTGAATAGCCTAATTCTACTCCTATGTCCTTTATGAAGCCAGATAATTTCTTCCTAATCCCCTCAACTACTCATAAAGATAATGAAACAATAGGTTTGAAAAACAAATGGTGCTACAGCCAATAGAAAGCAGGAACCATGACCTGAGATCAGACATGCGATTATATCCAGGACTCTGCTAAGACACACATCCAGTGTCAGGAGGTATGCTGTAAGTGCATCAGAATTAGGACATGGATACTGTACCAGAGGTAGACCACAGGCTTGCGCATAACTGCAGGACAAATGATGAGATGGAATGCACACAAACTGAAGCCAGGCATATGATTATTGTTGAGATATAAGAATGTACAAGCATATAAATTCATATTAGAAGAAGGCCTCTAAGTCTCTCAAGTCTGCTACACCATGTAATAAGATCATGGGTAATCTGCCTGTAACCTCAATTCCATTTCCACAAGCTTCCGGTATCACCTTTGTGAGCGGCTGCAACTGGCAGCATCGCAGCATGAGGCCTAATCTGTGCTACAACTGAGGTCACGTATGTTTTCCTGACCTATTTTTTAATGCTATTTCACGATAAAACATGCTGTATAAACTGTAGATTTAACAGTGAACGGAAGTGAAAGCATCCAAACAAGATAAAGACATTATTCTACTACAGTTTTTGCTTGGTGGAAAACAAGCTGGATTGTGCGTTTGTCTTGTTACGTACCCCGTAACTGGGTTGCCAAACCAGCAGAAATGGACCACTTAGTTGGAGTCTGGATTACTGGAACTAAGAAAGTTTTATTAAAGAAATAAGTAACACAGTGCTCTGATAGTAAGGATATAAATGCAACAGGTTAGCAATGATAAAACACACATGTACACAGAACTAGGATAATAGGATCAATCAAGCCTTATTGCAGTCTAGGGGTAAAATGATCAGTCTCAAGTGACGCAGAGTTCAGTTCATTTAGTTCAGTTCGCAGTAATCGCTGTTGTGCCGTTGGGGGGGGGATGAGAGAGAGAGAGAGAGAGAGCGAGAGAGAGAGAGAATGATGATATTCAAATCGGATTCAAACAGACCTTTGATATTCCTCGCAGTTAGCTTTTGGGCGAGCCCTTTGTAGTGTCTTCTGAAGTCACTGACTGTGACCCCTCCATTCCGGATACGATCGTTCTTCTGCGGTGAACCCGGCACCCAGGCGAGGGCGGACACACACACCAGGTTCCCGCCGATCGTACCTTTTCACCCTGTGCGTCTATGGTCGGTCCCGCGACCAGACCTCCAAAACTTCCACCAACTTGTTGGGGGGGGCACAATGCACTTCCAGGGTTTCGTTATCTCGTGGTGTCATGGTGTGTCGCTTGCCTTAGTGAACCTGTTTCTTTTATCCCCTTGCTGGGGTATCGCCTGTCCATCAAACTTCAAACAGTTCAGGTTCAACGCAACCGGTCTGACAATACTCGGAACTGTGTCTCTTTTCGTTAAACTCTCTCGTCTCTCATATGAGCATTTTGAATGTTTCCCTATTGACTCTCTTATCGGCATCAATCTTCTGATAACTCGGTCTTTTGTCACAGTCTGCAGACTGGCTTCAGGCTTGTTCTTGCCAACAACATCCATGGGCTCACAAAATTTGACTATATATTTTTTGTGATACTTTATGTTTACTGCTATCTTATATGTGCTATATGTGCCTTGTGCCAGGTATGTCTGTCAGTACTGTGTTTTGCACCTTGGCCCCAGAGGAAAGCTGTTTCGTTTTGCTGTATTCATGGGTATTCATGTGTGGTTGAAGGACTTGAACTTGATATTCCCAGCTACCCATGTTAATCTTCATTTAGTGTTATTTATCAAGTATGTATGACCTCTGCCTTAAGGATGTACTATGATTCAAAGCATCACTGAGAAAATAACAAGAGGTATGACCACAGACATGATGTGACTGGAGACAGGTCAGAAACTAAAAGATATCCTGGTGGGATCTGGAGCCAGAAAAGAGCATGTAATCAGAGAATAACCCAGGTGGTAGGCATGTGAACCTTTGTAACAGGACGTGGCCAGATACAGAACACAGTAGGATACGTGTCCAGAATGAGGATAAAAAGCCAGTGGACACTAGACACTAGAATACTATAGCACAGTGCAGGCCCTTCGGCCCTCGATGTTGTGCTGACCCATATATTCCTTAAAAAAGAAGTACCCCGTAACCCTCTATTTTTCTTTCATCCATGTTCCTGTCCAAGAAGCTCTTAAAAAACCCCTAATGTTTTAGCCTCCATCACCATCCCTGGCAAGTCATTCCAGGCACCCACAACCCTCTGTGTAAAAAACTTACCCCTGATGTCTCCCCTAAACTTCCTTCCCTTAACTTTGTACAAATGCCCTCTGGTGTTTGCTATTTGTGCTCTGGGAAACAGGTACTGGCTATCCACCCTATCTATGCTTCTCATGGTCTTGTAGACCTCTATCAAGTCCCCTTTCATCCTTCCACGCTCCAAAGGGAAAAGACCCAGCTCTGCTAACCTTGCCTCATAAGACTTGTTTTCCAATCCAGGCAACATCCTGGTAAATCTCCTCTGGACCTTCTCCATAGCTTCCACATCCTTCCACTAATGAGGTGACCAGAATTAAACACAATACTCTTTGTGGTCTCACCAGAGATTTGTAGAGTTGCAACATGAACTCTCTACTCTTGAATTCAATCCCCCTATTAATGAAGCGTAGCATCCCATAGGCCTTCTTAACTATCCCATCAACCTGTGCAGCAACCTTGAGGGATGTATGGATTTGAACCCCAATGTCCCTCTGTTCATCCACACTCTTAAGTAACCGACCATTAACCCTGTACTCAGCCTTCTAGTTTGTCCTTCCAAATTGCATCACCTCACACTTATTTGGATTGAACGCCATCTGCCACTTTTCTGCCCAAATCTGCTTCCTGTCTATATCTTCTTGTAACCTTCGACAACCTACAGCTCCATCCACAACTCCTCCAATCTTCGTGTCATCCGCAAACTTACTCACCCATCCTTCCGCCTCTTCATCCGGGTCATTTATAAAAATCACAAAGAGCAGGGGTCCCAGGAAGGTTCCTTGCGGCACTCCACTAGTCACCAACCTCCAGGCAGAATACTTTCCTTCCACTACTACCCTCTGCTTTCTTCCTTTAAGCCAATTTGTTATCCAAACAGCCAAGGTTCCACTGATCCCATGCCTCATGACTTTCTGGATGAGTGTCTCGTGGGGGACCTTGTCAAATGCCTTGTGAAAATCCATGTCGACTACATCTACCGGCCTTTCCTCATCAATTTCTTTTGTTACCTCTTCAAAAAACTCAAGTAGGCTCGTGAGGCATGGACTTCCCTTCACAAAGTCATGTTGACTATCCTTGAGTAGACTGTACTTCTCCAAGTGCTCATAGATCCTATTCTTAAGAATCCTTTCCAATAGTTTGCAGACCACCGACGTAAGACTCACCAGTCTATAGTTCCCAGGATTCTCCCTATTAATCTTTTTTAAACAAGGGAACTACATTTGCCATTCTCCAATCCTCCGACACCTCCCCTGCAGCCAAAGAGGATTCAAATATCATAGCTACTGCTCCAGTGATCTCTTCTCTCACTTTCCACAGCAACCTAGGGTATATCATGTCCAGCCCTGGGGACTTATCAATCCTGATATTTTTAAGATGATCCAACATTTCTTCTTCCTTAATCTCCACATTGTCCAGCACACAGGCCTGTTCCATTTCGACCTCACCCTGATCAAGGTCCTTTTCACTTGTGATTACTGAAGCAAAGTATCCATTTAGGACCTCCCCAACCTCCTCCGCCTCCAGGTACATGTTAACTTCTTTATCCTTTAGCGGCCCCACCTTCATTCTTGTCATCCTTCTGTTCTTCACATACGCATAGAATGCCTTGGGGTTCTCCTCAATCCTACACGCCAAGGCCTTCTCATGCTCCCTTCAAGCTCTCCTACGTCCTTTCATAAGCTCCTTCCTAGCTACCCTATATTTCTAATGAGCCCCTCCTGCTTCCTGCTTCTTATATCTAACATATGCTTCCTTCTTCCTCTTGACGAGTTGCCTCACGTGTTTCATCAGCCACGGTTCCCTTTTCCTACCATTTTTTCCTTCTCTCAGTGGGACAAACCTATCCTGAACCCAGCACAAGTGGCCCCTAAACTTCCTCCACATTACTTCTGTGCTTTCACCCTTAAACATCTGTTTCCAATTTACTCTTGTTAGTTCCTGCCTCATCCCTTCATTGTTAGCCCTTCCCCAGTTAAGCACCTTCCCATTTTGTCTGTTTTTATCCTTTTCCATAGCTATGCTGAAGCTAAGGGAGTTGTGGTCACTCTCACCAAAATGCTCACCCACCAAGAGGTCTTCCACCTGACCAGGTTCATTACCCCGAACTAGATCCAGTATGGCCTCTCCTCTCATTGACCAGCCTACATACTGTGTCAGGAATCCTTCTTGAACACACCTAACAAATTCAGCCCCATCTATCCCCCTTGCAGTCAGGAGGTGCCAGTCAATATGAGGGAAGTTGAAATCACCCATAACTACAACCCTGTATTTCCTGCACCATTCTAAAATCTGCCTGCTTATCTGCTCCTCAGTGCCCCGAGGGCTATTTGGGGGCCTATAGACTACTCCCAGCACAGTGATTGATCCCTTCCTATTTCTGACTTCCACCCACACCGACTCAGTGGACACTCCCTCTGCAGCATCCTCCCTTTCTATAGCCATTATACTATCCCTGACCAGTAATGCTACTTCCCCCCCCCCCGCCTTTTCTACCTCCCATCCTATTCCTTTTAAAGCACCTAAACCCCAGCACCTGCATCAGCCAATCCTGCCCTTCCTCCAGCCAAGTTTCAGTAATGGCCACAACGTCGCAATTCCACATACTGATCCATGCTCTAGGTTCATCCTCTTTATTCCTAATACTCCTAGCATTGAAATAGGCATATTTCAACCGCTCTAACAGGCTAGATTTATGTTTTATCCCCTGCCTGTCCTTCCTCACCAACTCAGAACACATAGCATCATGCCCCTGTCCTTCTACACTAATCTCTGCACTCACATTCTGATTCCCACGCCCCTGCCAAACTAGTTTAAACCCTCCCCAACAGCTCTAGCAAACCTGCCTGCCAGGATATTGGTCCCTTTCCCGTTCAGGTGCAGCCTGTCCTTTTTGTACATGTCAGACCTTCCCCAGAAGAGATTCCAATGATCCAGAAATCTGATCCCCTGCCCCCTGCACCAAATCTTAAAGCAGTCATAGAAGGAGCACATGATAATGGAGAAGGATATTTGGAGAAGGTGCTCATAACCAAGTGTAGGGCGCAGTTGGATATACAACCAAAGTCATGCACACTACGACAAATGACTGGATGCAGATCACATGCAGCTATGAGAACAGAGCAACACACGCCGGGGTCAAGAGGCAGATGCACTAATCCATATCATTGGAAACAGTTTGTCAAATGTACATTGCAAGCCACTTGGCTTCATTTTGGAACATATTTAAATTTATTGCTTTATTCAATCATTGCATTAGATATAGATTGTGTCAACTGATTATCCAACAGCAAAAATGTCTCAGTTTCTTTTCAATTATCTAATATCTTTAGCATTTGTATCTCATAATCTTAACTTATTTGTTAAAGTTATTAATATTTTCAATATATTTTCCTCAGCCAAGTAGACTCTAGTTTTAATCCTAGTAGCCTTCAAATCTGTCTTGGCCCCATTTAGTTTCATGACAGTTAAATATGACAGCTGCACTTCCCTAGTAAGCAAAGCTGACTCTCAAAAGGTGAGGCCCCCTGCTTGTTGGTCACTAAACTGTGTCTTTCCTAGTGCGATGAGGATGATCTTTTGTATTGTACCTCCTGGCCAGTGCTGTACATGGCAGTATTTTGTCTTTGGATTACTGTACCCTTTGTCATGATTCACCACATGTCCAATCTCCTTTGATTGTTGGAAAGTATGAAGAAGGGTCATCTTTGTCACCTTGTCATCTTTCTCATTGCAAATGTGTTGTACTGTTAGTATTACATCTGCTTTGAGGATGATCTAATTTCCATAAAACGTCCTTGAGTCCGTTCTCCCCATGGATCCTTCAACTGGCTGTCCTTCAGTCTTTGACAAAGTGACTTGGAGGCCAGATGTAAACAGATTGTGGTTGAGGAGCCTTATGTTCATAATAGTTAATTAGCAGTAAATCATCAACTGAAGGACTGTAAATATATCCACTGAAATATTAAATGCAGGTTGATTCCCACAGTGACAATAACAAGTGTGAGCTAAACTTTGCAATTCTGCATAGTTTTCTCCTTTTTATCAATGGGTGCTATCACTTGGTTTAAGTCACCACAGTGCTGCCTTGTTGTGTGAACTTTATTTTTTCACTATTATCCATTCAATAAAGTGCAGACAAAATATCTTCCTTTTATATAGTGTCCTTAATATTTCAGATGTTAGAGACATTTCACCAAGGCAAAGTTAGATGCAGACATTAGTAAATAAACATTTTTGAAAAGCTGATGGTGTAGGAGCAGGGAAAAGATTTCCCAGGCCTTCAAAGATGTGAAATAGAAACAGTAGAATGGAATTATCAGAAGAGTCTCAGAGAACCAAAATGACAAAATGCTCTGTCATTGAAGATGAAAGGGAGATAAACAAAGGAGGTACAGCTACCACTAAAATCTCCTCTTGTCCAAAAGCCAGTAAAGTCAATGGCATGCTGGATATTTCAGAATGGATTGGCACCATACCACAGAATGACATAAGGACAGCAGTTTACTTTATGCTTTATACTTTATTGTCGCCAAACAATTGATACTAGAACGTACAATCATCACAGCGATATTTGATTCTGCGCTTTCTGCTCCCTGGATTACAAATAATAAATATTAAAAATAGTAAAAATTAGTAAATATTAAAATTTTTAATTATATATCATAAATAGAAAATAGAAAAATGGAAAGTAAGGTAGTGCAAAAAACCGAGAGGCAGGTCAGGATATTTGGAGGGTACGGCCCAGATCCGTTCAGTAGTCTTATCACAATTGGAAAGAAGCTGTTCCCAAATTTGATTGTAAGAGTCTTCAAGCTCCTGAGCCTTCTTCCGGAGGATATTTGGTTTCAAATCAATAATATATTATTCACATCTTCTTGTAGGTTCCCACAGCGGATAGGAACAAAAACAAGCTGAAGAATGTAACTTATGATAATCATTTAAAAGAATTAGCATGTTAAAAAAGTTACTTGGTCCATCATATCTGTGCTGGTCACTCCAGTCCTTGAAATCTATCTCTGTTTAAAATTTCTTTTGTAGCTGCCGCTGAGGCGGAGATTCTGAGAGTCTCCATTCTGAGTTGCAACATAACTGAATGACATGAAATACTTCACATTCAGTTCCCTTTTTTGTATCTTTCATAGCTTATTGCAGTTTTAAAACTTGTTTGATAGCTAACAAACCAAGTGTTATTTCTACCAGGGAAATCACATATAGCCACACATAATAAATCTTGTTATTATGATACCACATTGTTCGATGTTTCTATACAACTTCACAGGGAAATATAAATGGTAGTATGTGGATTTTGGGAGTAATAGACCAGAGATTTTACAGGAACAGATAAAACATATCCCCTGATGATTTAATAAATAAATTAACTATGTGCAGCTTTAAGGATGTGCAGTACCAGAAAGCCTCATGTTGAGTCAGGTGAATTTCTCTCAGACTAGCAACAAAGATGCAACAACTGACTTCAGAACATCCTCACATCAAAGCGATAAAAAAATGTTTGAACACAAATAAGGCCAGAAATACTGAGTACTAATGCACATCAGCTGAGTAGGACAAGGTTGCTATGACTGGATATTTTATGTCTATGACTTCGGATTGATTGGCTAAACCTCGACATTAGATTTAGCATGTGAGCTTTGTTACAAATGTGCCTTTAGAAAGAGCTCTCACTTTTATGCTAGGCCAGAGGGTGGAGGGTACACCAAGGAAAGAGAAGACAATTGAGAAAAAGAGCAGGTAGTTAATAATGATTCATTTGGAAAGTTACATCTATGCACATCATTGAGAGTTATTTTTACCGATCGCACAGACCCTGTACAATGTAATTTTATCCAGAAAGAAGCGAAGTTTGACATCCTGATCCCATGAAAGCAGGCTGCTAACAATCTGCACCACAATGAATTGCTGTTCACAGTGAGTCGAAAGCATCTTCTTTGAAGCTTGCTTTTACTGTGTGGAGGAAATGATGAAAGTGAGTTATTGCTGCAAGCTAGTAACTCAAAGATTGTTCCTGTGCATATATAGAAAAAACACTCGAGTTTTAGAGATTATCTTCAGATCAGATACAGTATTTTGCAACTGCTGGCAGCGTGATCTATGTGCAAAACAGATAGCCAATGCGTGGAACAGTGTTTGATATTAAATAGTAAAGAGTGACAGGTTCATCAGTCTGTGGAATGCATATGGCCCAATTTTAAAACTTTTTCAGAAAATCTGTATGTGATATGCTGAGAGATTTATATTACATTTTTCATCTAACCATCGCTGCCAGTTCATCTCAGTTAACTCAGCTCAGACAGAAGATTGAACCTGGGAGCTTTCTGATAACTGAACTAAATGAACAAGGAATTTACTGCAAATACTTAGCTTCAAAGGGAAGTTCAATCAATTTTACTGCACAGATTTCCTTTTCCATGAACCAAACAATAGTGCCACTTTCACTTAAAATTACTGTCTTAAGCTTCAGAAAAAAAATACACCAACTGTCAGCTGAATCATTCTACAAATTGCAATAGATATTGGGCAATATGAAGTACCTCAGAATACTAGAAATGATCTACCCTCTGCCGCTGTGGTAATTCAGCCATCAACAAAAGATTCTCTTCCAATGTCAGCCTCATCCTACAGGGTATACAACAATACTACTTAACATCATCTTACACACTGGCCAGTGCTGTAGTGGCATCCACACCGGACTTCGAGGTGGTCCCAGGTTCGAATCCAGCCGGCTGGTTGTTTGCTTTCCATTCGTGTTGAGTGGAGTGTCAAGCTAGCCTTGTTAAAAGCAGACTAAAATGCTAAAGAAACGGCAAGGTTGCCCACCCGATGAGCCACGAGGGAGGAACAACAACATCCTACAGGATCAAAATATTGCGTTCAAGGCAGTTTTTAAAAAAGGGGAAATGGTAAACTCTTAAGTATCTTAGACTTGGGTAATGCTGATGCCCATGCAATGAAATGAAGACTGACCACAGAAAAATGGCCTGATTTCTGTATTGGTAAGGCAATTGTAGAACATGGAAAGATGTTTTACAAGTAACTTAATCTGATATGGACTCAATTAAGTTCCTCGAGAAAGAGTTCTCCTAAGGAAAATACAAAAAAGAAATAAGGAACAACACAAACCTAAATAAGAAGACAGAGTCTGAAGCAGATTCTGACATCTAGAATCGATTAACAAAAGCATTAATCCAATCATGGGAAATCAACACAAAACATTCTTATAATGTACATTCAATGGCCACTTTATTAGGTGCCTCATATACCTAATATATTTTCAAGAGAAAATCTGCTGATGCTGGAAATCCAAGCAACACACACAAAATGCTGGAGGAACTCAGCAGGCCAGGTAGCATCTATGGAAAAGAGTACAGTTGACGTTTCAGACTGAGGCACTTCATCAGGACTAGACATAACACTGTTTTGCAGGTGCTGTACTAGCTAGGGGATTTCTGACTCTCCGAGATCTCCGTATCTCAACTTTAGCTTCAACCACACCTTGTGACCTTTCCTGTCTGTCACTTATACCTTCCAGTGGCTCAGGTCCCCCTGCTCCATGACTGAGCTTCAGTTTAAGCAGGTGCTGCTGAAAATCTTCAGCCTCTGCTGGTGCTAACCGGTGAGTCCTCTCTCAGAAAGGGGTGCCTTTGGTTACTCTCACGGTGTAGCAAGTACTTTTGGAGCAACTAACATCGGACTCGTCAGCAGAAAAGGCTTATTCATGTTCCAGCATCTTCTTCGTTCATCTCCTTTCCAATTCCTCAGGCAACGATGAGTCACCAATGCTGCATGATTTCAACGTCAACTTCCTCGATCCAGGAAACCGTTTCCCTTCCATTTCCCCTGAAAAACTAGACACAGCTGTCACAGGAAAAACAGGGGCAATCGCCACCCCATGTCTGAGGGCAACATCTCTTCCTGAGGAATTCCTGCTAATCACTGTCATCCTGTTTGCATAGACAGCTGAAGGTGTCAGCATTTCAGGTCTCATCAGCACTCCTGCAGGTAAGCGTAATTCTTCTTTGTGATCATCAGGAGCATTCATCTGGATGGACAAGGCACTGGGCATTCCCACAAATTTGGGGTTTCTGTCACTCTAGTTATTCCTCCAGGATGTAACATGACACATTTAGACTGAGTGTACCACACAGTCCCTCGTTTCTACTTATTGTCCTGGTTAGGAGGAACTTGTACCTTCTCTACAGCACCTCTGAACACATGGTGAATGCACAAGGTTTTCAAAAGTTCTCTTCATTTCTCTCCTTGCATGCTTCCAAGTGCCTTCCCACAATGGAAGCATTTGTTCCCACAAAAATGGAAGCTCCACCCTTTTCAACCAGATCCGGGCATATGTCAATAGTCTCAGTTACTCCAACATCAGCTTCTGAAAACTACAGTTTCACTGACAAGTAACCATCATACAGGTACTCATCAGTACTAAGTCCCAGAGTGTCATGAGCACTGAGTGCAGCCAATGGCAAATACATCAAATACCGATTTGTAAAAGGATCTATAAAGCAAAGTAACTTGAGAACCTGTGTCAAGTATGACTCTAACATAAACACCTTCAGTCTGTATGGATGTATCAGAGCGTGGTCCCATTAAACCTTCAGGAATAGTATTTTGAACTTTAGTATTTCCCTTGATACACTGATTGGAATGTATCCTCTCTAAGATGCCAGCCTGTTCCTTTCTGGGCCTCTTCAAGGTTTGGCCCCTTTTCTTCACTGTTTGATCAACCACTGCTTACTCTCCAAAGATTTTCCTGTCCCTCACAATCTCACTTGAAATGTCCATCATGTCTATAGTTGTAATAGAAAATACCAGTCATTTTTTTAGTCAAGGCACCCTTTTCAGGAGCATTCCTCTGCATCGTAAGTCGTAAAGGTGGGTCAGGTTTCCCAATGGATGATCATGTTTAGCTGAAACATTAGCAGACATCCATTGAATCAGCTCAGTTCGAGTGTTATCTCTCTGACACAGTGTTGTCAAGAAAACAACCTCTCCCTCAATGTCGTAGAAACAGGAGGAATGGAGATGGGCTAACCCCTATTGAAATCAATGGGTCTGGGGTTGAGAAGGTAAACAGCTTTAAGTTCCTCGCCATCCACATCACCGAGGACCTCAAGTGGTCTGTACACACCAGCTGTGTGGTGAAAAAGGTTTCCCCTCAGACAGTTGAGGAAGTTTGGTATGGGCCTCCAAATCCTGAGGACTTTCTACAGGGGCACAATTGAGAGCATCCTGACTGGCTGCATCACTGCCTGTTATGGGAACTTTACTTCCCTCAATTGCAGGACTCTGCAGAGAGTGGTGCAGACAGCCCAGCGCATCTGCCGTTGTGAACTTCCCATGATTCAGGACATTTACAAAGTCAGGTGTGATAAAAGGATCACTGAGGTCCTGAGTCACCCCAACCATAATTTATTCCAGCTGCTACCTTCCGGGAAGCGGTACTGCAGCATAAAAGCCAGGACCAACAGGCTCCGGGATAGCTTCTACCCCCAGGCAATCAGACTGTTGAACTCACTGATCTGAGTGTACTCAACATGACATTGACTGTTTTATTTATTATACGAGGGGTGATTGATAAGTTCATGGCCTAAGGTAGAAGGAGTCAATTTTAGAAAACCTAGCACATTTATTTTTCCTACATTTACACACTTAGTCCAGCGGTCGTGGAGCATATGGATCTCTTCTTGGTAGAAGTTGGCGTCTTGGACCTCCAGAAAGTGGTCCACAGCGGGGGACATTGATGAGTTTGTGGCCTAAGGTAGAAGGAGATGAGTTATTAACTTCAAACTTTCTGCATAATCACTCAAAAAGTTGAACTGCATGTGCGTGTAACTAGAGCTGTATAACTCATCTCCTTCTACCTTAGGCCACAAACTTATCAATCACTCCTGCTGTGGATCACCTGGAGGTCCAATACGCCGACTTCTACAAAGAAAGGATCCATATGCTCCACGACCACTGGAATAAGTGTGTAAATGTAGGAGGGGACTATGTTGAATAATAAATGTGCTAGGTTTTCTAAAATTGACTCCTTCTACCTTAGGCCACAAACTTATCAATCACCCCTCGTAAATTACTATGATTGCACATTGCACATTTAGATTAGATTAGATTCAACTTTATTGTCATTGTGCCGAGTACAGATACAAAACCAATGAAATACAGTTAGCATCTAAACAGAAGTGCAAAGAATAGTGTTATTTACAAAATAACTGCAAATAAAAAGTAAGTGCTACAGCACACAAATATAAAAGTACTGAGACAGTACAATATGGATGCAATACTGCTTAGTGCTGTTATGTGAGGTTCAGCAGGGTCACAGCCTCAGGGAAGAAGCTCTTCCTGTGCCTGCTGGTGCGGGAGCGGAGGCTCCTGTAGCGCCTACCGGATGGGAGGAGAGTAAAAAGTCCATAGTTAGGGTGAGATGCATCCCTGATAATGCTTTTCGCCCTGCCCAGGCAGCGTTTATGGTAGATGTTCTCAATGGTGGGCAATTGGGTGCTGATAATCCGCTGGGCAGTTTTCACCACATGCTGGAGTACCTTGTGGTCCAATACGGGACAATTGCCATACCATACTGAGATGAATTTGGTGACTATGCTCTCAATGGTACAGTGGTAAAAGTCCGTCAGTATCCTGGGACAGAGGTGAGCTTTCTTGATGCTCCGCAGGAAATAAAGGTGCTGTAGTGCCTTTTTGATCAGGATGGAGGAGTTCAGGGACCAGGTGAGATCCTCAGAAATGTGGACACCAAGGAATTTGAAGCTTGATACATGCTCCACTACAGCTCCATTGATGTAGGTGGGGACGTGAGCGTAGGTCCTAGCATGCCTGAAGTCCACAATGATCTCCTTGGTCTTCTGGGTGTTAAGGGCTAGGTTGTTGTCGGCACACCATGCAGCCAGGTGCTGGACCTCCTCCCTGTAGGCTGTCTCGTCATCCACTCTGATCAGGCCAACCACCATGGTTTCATTTGCGAACTTGATTATGGAGTTAGAACCATGTACGGGAACGCAGTCATAGGTGAAAAGGGAGTACAGAAGAGGGCTCAGCACACAGCCTTGAGGCACGCCGGTGTTCAGGGTGAGAGTGGAGGAGAGGTTGTTTAACTTAACTGATTGGGGTCTGTTAGTCAGACGGAAATGTAACGTAAAGATTTTTAGTCCTCATGTTTGTGAAGGATGTAAGAAATAAAGTCAATTCAATTCAATTCATTCCTCAAAAACTCCACCTCTATGGCCTCAGGGGTCACTTCAGCAGCAGGGGCAACCACTGAAGACACTGCTCGGCTTTTGGAAATGTTTAACCTCTTATCATGTCTTCCTCCTCTCTAACTTTCCTGAATAACTCGGTAATACAAGGAGGAGGGTGCATGTTGCAGGTCATTCGACAATCGTGTCATGTGACAGTGCGCCCTTCACAACTTACTCCATCCTCAAACAATCTCTCTCAGTCGGTTGAATGCTCACTTTGTGCAGAAACAATGTAGCAGTTTCTCCAACCTGAAAATGTAGGCAGACAGCTTCTCTTCTTCCTCCTGGAATGTGTGCCCAAACTTCCATCATCAAATCAGCTGCACTTTCAGCAGTGCCAAAGCACCTTCTAGAGCTCACTGGTAATTAGCTTACATAGCTGATAGATTTTCTGCCTTTAGGAACCTCAGTATATCAGCCATCAAACCCTTTAAGCTCTCTACTAGTTTCTGTTTTTCCATATTATCTGTGCACTGCCATTCATTTCAGTTTTCAGACTTCAGTTCAGCATTCAACACAATCATTCCTCAGAACCTGATTGGAAAGATGAGCCTACTGGGCCTGAACACCTCCCTCTGCAACTGGATCCTCGGCTTCCTGATTGGGAGACCTGTCAGTCCGGATTGGAAGCAGCATCTCCAACACCATCACACTGAGCACGGGGGCCCCCCAGGGCTGTGTGCTCAGTCCACTGCTGTTCACTCTGCTGACCCACGACTGTGCTGCAACACACAGCTCAAACCACATCATCAAGTTCGCCAATGACATGGCCGTGTTGGGTCTCACCAGCAAGAACGATGAGTCAACATACAGAGAGGAGGTGCAGCGGCTAACGGACTGTTGCAGAGCCAACAACTGGTCTCTGAATGTGAACAAAACAAAAGAGAAGGTTGTTGACTTCAGGAGGACACAGAGCAACCACTCTCTGCTGAACATCGACGACTCCTCCATAGAGATCGTTAAGAGAACCAAATTTCTTGGTGCTCACCTGGTGGAGAATCTCACCTGATCCCTTAACACCAGCTCCATAGCAAAGAAAGCCCAGCAGCATCTCTACTTTCTGCGAAGGCTGAGAAAAGTCCACCTCCCACCCCCCATCCTCACCACGTTCTACAGAGGTTGTATTGAGAACATCCTGGGCAGCTGCATCACTTCCTGGTTTGGAAAATGCACCGTAATGGATCGCAAGACCCTGCAACGGATAGTGAGGTCAGCTGAGAAGATCATCGGGGTCTCTCTCCCCACCATTACAGACATTTACACCACACGCTGCATCCGTAAAGCAAGCAGCATTATGAAGGACTCCACGCACCCTCACACAAACTCTTCTCCCTCCTACCATCTGGCAAAAGGCACGGAAGTATTCAGGCTCTCACGACCAGACTATGTAACAGTTTCTTCCCCCAAGCCATCAGACTCCTCAATACCCAGACCCTCAACTGACACCAGCCTACTGCCCTCTACTGTGCCTATTGTCTTGTTTATTATTTATTGTAATGCCTGCACTGTATTGTGCACTTTATGCACTCCTGGTAGGTCGGTAGTCTAGTGTAGTTTTGTGTTGTTTTACGTAGTTCAGTGTAGTTTTTTTTATTGTTCATGTAGCACCATGGTCCTGAACAGCGTTGTCTCATTTTTACTGTGTACTGTACCAGCAGTTATGGTCGAAATGACAATAAAAGGTGACTTGACTTGACTTCATCCAGTAACTGTGATATCTGCTCCGCTCAAGCCTCATATTCTTCTTACCCATCCGATGTGGGCTTGACTCCAGAGAACTGTAATGGGCCCTTCTATACTTCCTTTCATTTCTTTCTTTTACTGACTGTTTGGTAAAGCTGAAATTAGTAAATATACATCCTTTATAACTTTATATAGTGCACAGTCTGTTATTTCCTGCAAACCGACAGTTCTGTATGGGCATTTACACAGCATTCACTTCAATCGGGCTTTCTTTAATCAGAACATCACAATATTCCTGTTTGGTTGAAACCAAATCAATGGCAGATGCAATCTCAATGGCTCTGCACGCGGCTTTAACCATCTGGATAACAAACACCTATGTGAAACACCTACACAAACACCTAGACAGAATCTACAAGCATTTGGATAGACAGGGGCTTATTAGGGAGAGTCAACATAGCTTTGTGCGTGGTAGGTCATGTTTGACCAATCTGTTGGAGTTTTTCGAGGAGGTTACCAGGAAAGTGGATGAAGGGAAGGCAGTGGATATTGTCTACATGGACTTCAGTAAGGCCTTCGACAAGGTCCCGCATGGGAGGTTAGTTAGGAAAATTCAGTCGCTAGGTATACATGGAGAGGTGGTAAATTGGATTGGACATTGGCTCGATGGAAGAAGCCAGAGAGTGGTGGTAGAAAATTGCTTCTCTGAGTGGAGACCTGTGACTAGTGGTGTGCCACAGGGATCAGTGCTGGGTCCATTGTTATTTGTCATCTATATCAATGATCTGGATGATAATGTGGTAAATTGGATCAGCAAATTTGCTGATGATACAAAGATTATACAAAGATACAAAGTGTAGTAGACAGTGAGGAAGGTTTTCACAGCCTGCAGAGGGACTTGGACCAGCTGGAAAAATGGGCTGAAAAATGGCAGATGGAGTTTAATACTGACAAGTGTGAGGTATTGCACGTTGGAAGGACAAACCAACGTAGAACATACAGGGTTAATGGTAAGGCACTGAGGAGTGCAGTGGGACAGAGGGATCTGGGAATACAGATACAAAATTCCCTAAAAGTGTCGTCACAGGTAGATAGGGTCGTAAAGAGAGCTTTTGGTACATTGGCCTTTATTAATCGAAGTTTTGAGTATAAGAGCTGGAATGTTATGATGAGGTTGTATAAGGCATTGGTGAGGCCGAATCTGGAGTATTGTGTTCAGTTTTGGTCACCAAATTACAGGAAGGATATAAATAAGGTTGAAAGAGTGCAGAGAAGGTTTACAAGGATGTTGCCAGGACTTGAGAAACTCAGTTACAGAGAAAGGTTGAATAGGTTAGGACTTTATTCCCTGGAGCGTAGAAGAAAGAGGGGAGGTTTGATAGAGGTATATAAAATTATGATGGGTATAGATAGAGTGAATGCAAGCAGGCTTTTTCCACTGAGGCAAGGAGAGAAAAAAACCAGAGGACATGGGTTAAGGGTGAGGGGGGAAAAGTTTAAAGGGAACATTAGGGGGGGCTTCTTCACATAGAGAGTGGTGGGAGTATGGAATGAGCTGCCAGACAAGGTGGTAAATGTGGGTTCTTGTTTAACATTTAAGAATAAATTGGACAGATACATGGATGGGAGGTGTATGGAGGGATATGGTTCGTGTGCAGGTCAGTGGGACTAGGCAGAAAATGGTTCGGCACAGCCAAGAAGGGCCAAAGGCCTGTTTCTGTGCTGTAGTTTCTATGGTTCTATGGTTCTATGGTCAGGATGCTGTTCATCGACTATAGCTCAGCATTTAATACTATCATTCCCACAATGCTGATTGAGAAGTTGCAGAACCTGGGCCTCTGTACCTCCCTGTGCAATTGGATCCTCAGCTTCCTAATAGGAAGACCACAATCCGTGTGAATTGGTGATAACATATCCTCCTTGCTGATGATCAACACTGGTGCACCTCAGGGGTGTGTGCTTAGCCCACTGCTCTATTCTCTATTTGTCCATGACTCTGTGGTAGGCAGAGCTCAAATAACATCTATAAACTTGCTGATGATACAACCATTGTTGGTAGAATCTCAGGTGGTGACCAGAGGACATACAGGATTGAGATATGCCAACTTGCAGAGTGGTGTCACAGCAACAACCTGGCACTCAACATCAGTAAGACAAAAGAGGTGATTGTGGACTTCAGGAAGGGTAAGATGAAGGAACACATACCAATCCTCATAGAGGCATCAGAAGTGGAGAGAGTGAGTAATTTCAAGTTCCTGGGTGTCAAGATCTAACCTGGTCCCAATATATTGATGCGGTTATGAAGAAGGTAAGACAGCGGCTATACTTCATTAGGAGTTTGAAGAGATTTGTATGTCAACAAATATACTCAAAAACTTCTATAGATGTACCATGGAGAGCATTCTGACAGGCTGCATCACTGTCTGGAATGGGGGTGGTGTGGGGCCACTGCACAGGACCGAAAGAAGCTACGAAAGGTTGTAAATATAGTCAGCTCCATCTTGGGTACTAGCCTACAAAGTACCCAGGACATCTTCAAGGAGCAGTGTTTCAGAAAGGCAGCGTCCATTATTAAGGACCTCCAGCACCCAGGGCATGTCCTTTTCTCAATGTTACCATCAGGTAGGAGGTACAGTAGGCTGAAGGCTCTCACTCAGCAATTCAGGAACAGCTTCTTCCCCTCTGCCATCCGATTCCTAAGTGAACATTGAATCTTTGGACACTATCTCACTTTTTTAAGATACGTATTATTTCTGTTTTTTCATGATTTTTAATCTATTCAATATGTATACAGTAACTGATTTACTGATTTATTATTATTACTATATTTTGTTGTTTTCTTCCATATTTTGTATTGCAATGAACTGCTGCTGTTAAGTTAACAAATTTCACGACACATGTCGGTGATAATAAACCTGATTCTGGATCTGATACCGACCCTAGACATACATTGCTTATGAAAGGTGGCCTTCTCATCGCTGAATCACATGGCTGTCACTGCTCCCCATCTGTAATTTCTTTGGCTCTTCAACTTTTCGACCACATTTTGACTCAGACTCGCTATCACAGCAATACATCCTTTCTTGGAAGGTGCCTCCACCGCCAACTTGCTCTAGCTGGCTTTAGGATTTGTTTTCAAGCCTCTCAATATGGACCTTCTGAGGATATCATTTTGGATCTCCCCCTCCCCCTCCCACTTTCAAATCTCTTACTAGCTCTTCCTTCAGTTAGTCCTGACGAAGGGTCTCAGCCCGAAACGTCGACTGTACCTCTTCCTATAGATGCTGCCTGGCCTGCTGTGTTCACCAGCAACTTTGATGTGTGTTGCTTGAATTTCCAGCATCTGCAGAATTCCTCGTGTTTGTGCTGTTAGCAGAGCTGGCTCGAGCCAAGTTTGCTCACAAGCCTGGTGAGGGGACTACATAAGTAACATTACTGTTTTTATTTTGAAGTTCTTCTTAACTTTTAAAATTTATTTTCAGCTTGCACAACCATTTTAAATTCCTTTGACGATTAGAAATAGCTCAAAGTTCAGAGTAAATTTATTATCAAAGTACATATATGTCATCATATACAATTGAGATACATTTTTGCAGGTGTTCACAATAACTACAATGAAACACAATGGAGTCAATGCAAGTGTACTCGACAAAGAAGAATAAACAACATACGTGCAAAAGACAACAAACAGCAAATACAAAACACAGAAAAAAGTATAATAATAATAAAAAATAAGCAATAAGTATCAAGAACTTGAGTTGTAGAGTCATTAAAAGTGAGTCTATAGGTCGTCCATAGGTTATGGAATTAGTTCAGTGTTTGGGTGAGAGAAGTTATCTCCTCTGGTTCAAGAACTTGATGGTTGAAGGGTAATAACTGTTCCTGGACCTGGTGATGTGGGACTTGAGGCTCCTCTAACCTCTCCCTGATGGCAGCAGCAAGAAAAGAGCATGACCTAGATGACTGATACTGCTTTTCTGTGACAGTGCTCCTTGTAAATGTAGTGGGAAAAAGCAATCAGGGAAGTCCATGAGCTAGACTTTGAACTCCGCTCTATGTGTCGTAGTCATTGTTCAAGTCTGACTGTTGAAACATCTTGAACTGTCTCCACCCAAGGAAACACAGGAATGCTAAAGCTTAATGCAGTCAAGGAAGCAGGGCTGATGTAACTGGGAGGCATGAGTCAATCACAATCTTGCTCAATGCCTCATCAATAAGATATCATCTTCAACATTATAACACTATCTCATTGAATCAGAATCAGAATCAGGTTTATTATCACCAGCATGTGTTTTAAAATTTGTTAACTTAGCAGCGGCAGTCCAATGCAATACATAACATAGAAGAAAATAAATAAATAAATAGTCAATTACAGTATACATACAATGAATAGATCCAAAATCTTGCAAAAAAATAGAAATAATGTATATAGTAAAAAAGTGAGGTCGTGTTCAAAGGATCAATGTCCATTTAGGAATTAGATGGCAGAGGGGAAGAAGCTGTTCCTGATTCACTGAGTGTGTACCTTCAGACTTCTGTACCTCCTACCTGATGGTAGCAGTGAGAAAAGGGCATGCCCTGGGTGTTGGGAGTCCTTAATAATAGACGTTGCCTTTCTGAGACACCGCTCCTTGAAGATGTCCAGGGTATTTTGTAGGCTAGTACCCAAGATGGAGCGGACTAAATTAACAACACTCTGCAACTTCTTTTGGTCCTGTGCAGTAGTCCCCCCCCCCCCCATACCAGACAGAGATACAGCCTGGCAGAATGCTCTCCCCGGTACATCTATAGAAGGATGAATTCAGATATGATTAAATGTTTATGTATTGGTATTGGGATCATAAAATCAGGGCTTTATAACACAGAGAAATGAGTACTACCAATTGATCAATTGATCTACAGCTCACATCTGAAGCCAGTCATGAGGAGAATCAACAGAATATCAAACCAACATTTGACCCTCTCTAACCTGTTCCCCACTGGACAAATCAAATTAAAACTATACCTATGCATTGTTTTCATGTATACATGAAGATGTTATGTTACTTTATTGACCTGCTTCTCTTCTGTTGCTGGATACATCCTAAATATAAATTTCCAATTAGATAATTGTCAATCGAACTGGATTCAGTCTCCATTCACTGATTTGAATTGCAGTTTTATTGTATCATGACAGAAAGTGAGCGCATTTTTAATTAAGCAAATATATATGCACACACCTAATGATTTATTTTGTTCAGAGGCATTTACTGCTCTGTAACATTTCCCTCACCTTCAGTCCTTGATCTGTTTCCAGTTTTGCAACAGGACTACTGTATACTGAAGCAGTGTTTGTCTGATATTTAATGTTCTTCACAACAGCTTTGGTTCCCTTTTTCATCAACATAGCATTAAATATGAGGACCCAGAATTTACAAGTTCAAGCCTCATTAAAATGGAAGACAGAATGGTCTCAGATGTATGTGTTAAATTGTTATACACAGTGCAGAATTTTGTGAATGCTTCTTGGTAAAACTTGCATTATGTATGCGCAGCATATGAATACATCTCCTTATGTAAGGGTCTTTGAGCACACAGCTGCCATACATCACGTATCACACTCCAAACTGTCAAGAGTATAAAATAGGCAAAAAGAAAGTAAATTCATGCTGATTTTCTCTTAATCTAGAGTTAGCATTAAACAGTAATTTAATAGGAGAAAGGAACTTACATTTATTAAACTTCTACATCACTAATATGTCCCAAATCACTGTTAGCTTAGTAGTTGTTCCCATTATGTAGCTACATTCTCTTCTGCAAACCTCTTTTATTAATACCAATTAATCTTTGTACGCTATATAGCATTCATGGAATTGGACTATAGAGTTTATGGAGCTTTCATGAAATTTATTGAATTCATTTTCATAACTTGTTGAGGATAAACTTGAATTCATCTTATAAATTGGACTTGCCATAAATTATCACATTCTAAGAGAAATAAAAATAGCATTATGTCATAGCTTGAGATCAAAATTACTTTGGACCTTATAATAATATTACATTATCAAATTTACTTCTCCCTGAATCCTATAGGTTTTCAGGCTTCTTTCACTGGGGTTCCTAGGGTTCAATTCATGGTGTGCTAGTGATAGTATACATTCAGCAAATTACATGAGATAAGATTTCTCCATCACCAATGAGATTACTTCTATAACACCATTATCAATTGTCTGTTTCAATTTTCCCTGGGCAATTTAGCACTTTCAGCATTATTTCAATGTGAGCTGCCACTTATTAACCACTGGAGATGTTGTGCTGGACAACTTTATAGGATCATAGTATTGATTACAGCATGCTATGACAAGGAAGGTGATTCTTAACATAGATGAAAATTAGTGTAATGATATAATTATAGTCACTAGCTGAAGTTCTTGGCGATCAGAGTTTCAAAAATTAGCTTGTTGTTCAGATCTACAGTATGTATAATGCTCCTTGCGGATTTGAATTTCTATCACATTAATCTCTCTTGGGCACCAGCTCAAGTCATACATCAAAGCTCACACCAGATGTTGCTATAAAAATCTTTGTTTTGCTATCAAAGTTTGCAAGTATACTTTGTATCTATTGACGTCCAATTATACTTTGTAAAGTGGCAAAGCTCTAATGCAAGAAAAATATCTGTAAAGCCAGTTGACAATTATGAAGGATAGAACCACTTAGGTGTAACTTTGTTAAAATACACATATAATACTAAGAAATATCTGTAAGAGATGCTACAGAAGGGTGGGAATCAATAGAAATTGAATAGTATTTATCATCAGAAAAAAATTTTTATGATGGTGGAATGTGCCATGATGTTGTGATACCAATCTTATTCAAATGAAAAAGAAATAATACGTGGCTCTCTGAATTGTAAAGTGGCCCTTCTCTATCAAGACTGTATTCAAACAAAATCCTTTCTATTAAATCACAATGAGTACAAGCTGGCAGCTTTTAGATTATGTGGGCTTGTGACCTTTCAGGCTGATATATTCTAACAGGAAAGAAAAATTCCAGAGGAAGATGCACCATCTGTAGTGAATCAAAAAACAGTTAAAGATAGTATCTAAGTTTTTTTTTAAAAGAAGCACATAATTGCATAAAGATAAGTGGTAGGTCATATGATGAAACAGAATTTGAAATGTGGCAAAGAATAATGAAAAGATTAGAGTACTAGAGAAAGCTAGCTAAAAGCATAAAACAGGAAAAAAAGGAGTTACCACATACAGTATATTTAAACAAAGTGAGTACTCATCCTTTAAGTCACACACACAAAATACTGAAGGATCTCAGTAGATCAAGCAGCATCTATAGAGGTGAATAAACCTTTTAAGCTTTGGGCCATGACTCTTCATCACGACCTATCCTGATGAAGGGCCACAGAGAAGGTGAATTGAAATGGGTGGCCACTTGGAGTTCCTGCCTGTTGCGGCAGAGAGAGTGAAGGTGCTTGACAAAGTGGTCCCTATCTGTTTAATATAACGTATTGCCCACTTAAGATGGAGCTGAGACAGTGTTTTCTCTCTGAGGGCTCTGAATCTTTGGAACTCTCTCCTTCAAAGCTCGATGAAAGAGTTTAAATATTTTTTTCAAAGCGGGGGGCAATAGATTATTGAGAAGCTCTAAAGGGTGAATTGATACTGGGGCAAATGGAAAGAAAAGGTTGAGCTTGGAATATAATCTTATTGGATGGTGGAGTAAGGCTGAGAGTGTATTCTTGCTCCCAATCCATATTTTCATATATTGATGTCACTTGAATTAGTTGACATGGCACAGTTTCACATGAGGTTTGAAAGCAGTGAAAGTCAAGTGTTGTCTACTTGTATTTCTTTGAGAGTAGAACATCTGCCATTCAAGCTGAATCACTTGAGAGGATTTTTTATTCTTCTTTCACCCATTATCTTACTTGTCAGAAGATCTGCCTGGGTTCTATTTATAAAGAAAGTAAGATAGGTTTGTTTTATTTGTCACACGAACAGCAAAACATATAGTGAAATTAATCTCTTGCACCATATCAATTCAGCAAGGAATTTTGCTATGCTTCCAATACCAACTACTCAGCAACCCTAACCCTAACCGTACATCTTTGGAACATGGGAAGAAATTGGAGCACCCAGTGGAAACCCACATAGTCATGGGGAGAATATGGAAAATCCTTGCAGACAGTGGCATGAGAGGAACTCCAATCAGTGATCAGTGTTAGACTACTAATCGCTATACTACTGCACCGCCATTTTAACGTTTCAGAACGTTCATCTGTCAGAGTTAGGTGTCTGTTACCCAGCAAATTCAGAGCCACTGGGTTTCAAAGGTCTCTGGCACTGAGTCTGGCTTTACTGGCACAAAAGACAGGAGGAGGGGAAAGAGGAGTGCAGTAGTGATAAGGGATTCCATAGTCAGAGGATCAAAAAGGAGATTCTGTAGATGTGAAAGAGATAACAGGATAGTATGTTGCCTTGGAGATGCTAGGATCAAGGATGTCTCGGATTGGGCCCACAGTATTCCAAAGAGGGAGGATAAGCAGCCGGAAGTCATGGTACATATTAGTATCAATGACATAAGTAGGAAAAGGGAGGAAGGAGGTCCTGAAGAGAGAAAATAGGGTGTTAGATAGAAAACTGAAAAGCAGGACCTCCAGGTTAGTAACCTCTGGATTGCTGGCTGTGCCAAACAACAGTGATGGCAAGCATAGGATGATTTGTCAGATGAACTTGAGGCAGAGGAATTGGTCAGGGGCAGGGTTTCAGATTTCTGAATCATTGTTATCTCTTGTGGGGAAGATATGATCTGTATAAAAAGGA
This sequence comes from Mobula hypostoma, assembly GCF_963921235.1. NCBI lineage: Eukaryota > Metazoa > Chordata > Chondrichthyes > Myliobatiformes > Myliobatidae > Mobula > Mobula hypostoma. Next base: position 153,038,550 of record NC_086097.1, on the reverse strand, counting down.
CAGGTTACACCTGAACCTAAGAGGGACCAATATCCTTGTGGGCAGGTTTACTAGAGCTGTTGGGGAGTATTTCTACTAATTTGGTAGGGAGATGGAGAAGGGAACCAGAATGATAGGTCTGAGGATCGGTCTGTTGGTGTCCAACTAGATACAGTGTGTAGTGAGACTATGAAGAAAGACAGGCAGAGGACAGGTCAAAATTGAGGTCAGTGGAATGAGTTGACCAGTAATATGGGAGCCAAATAAAAAGGATGATGAACACAGGACTGAAAGTATTTTATTTGACTGCACGTAGTATACAAAATAAGGTAGATGATCTTGTAGTGCAGGAAGAGATTGGCAGGTATGACATTGTGGGCGTCACTGAGTCGTGGCTGAAAGAAGATCATAGTTGGGTCCTTAAAATCCAAAGATACACATCGTATCAAAAAGACAGGCAAATAAGCAGAGAATTTGAGTTGGCTCTGTTTGTAAGAAACAAAACCAAATCATTAGAAAGAGGTGTCATAGGATCAGAAGATATAAAATCTTCTGGGTAGTCTTAAGAAACAGCAATGACAAAAAGTCCCTGATGGAATTAAGATAATGGTGGCCATTATCTTGATCTTAAATAATCATTATCTTAAAGAGTATCCAGGATGTGGGATATACATTTCTATGGGAAATAGAAAAGGCGTCTAAAATGGGCAATGTAACGATTGTCATGTGGGGGTTTCAATATGCAGGTATATTAGAAAAAATAGGCTAGTGCTGGATCCCAAGAGATGGAACTAGTAGAATGCCTACAAGGTAGCATTTTAGGGCAACTTGTGGTTGAGCCCACTAGGGCAGTGGTCCCCAACCACCGGGCTGCGAGCCGGTACCAGGCCACAAAGCATGAGCTACCGGGCTGCGAGGAAATGATATGATTTGGCGATATGAGTCAACTGCACATTTCCTCAGTCCCAGTCATGGCCACTCTGGAGCTTGAATGCATGCGAGGTCATTACACGCGCGGGAAGGAGATCAACTCCTCGAGCTTGCAAATGACGGCGGGCTGAAAAGTATGTTTGACATAACATCTCTGCCGGCATTCTGGATCAAAGTCAAGGCTGAATATCCTGAGATAGCCATGAAAGCACTGAACATGTTGCTTCCATTTCCAACATACTTCTGCAATGAATGCAACAAAAACTAAATTGCGGAATAGACTGGACATAAGGAGCCCTGTTCGGGTATCGCTGTCTCCCATCACCCCTCGATAGGACCGTCTTGTTGCAGGGAAACAAGCCCAGGGCTCCCACTGATTCAGCGATATTGGTGTGTTGCAATGATTTTATATGTTCATACGGGGAAAATATGTGCTGTGTGTTTAATATCCAAACATTACTTCAAATGTTATGATGCTATTGACTTTTAAGTGACTTATATAACCATATAACAATTACAGCACAGAAACAGGCCATCTCTGCCCTTCTAGTCCATGCCGAACGCTACTCTCATCTAGTCCCACCGACCTGCACTCAGCTCATAACCCTCTATTCCTTTCCTGCCCATATACCTATCCGGTTTTTCTTTAAATGATAATATCGAACCTGTCTGTAACAGTTCTACTGGAAGTTCGTTCAACACTTACTTCAAGCTCCCCTGTCCTCCCCTGATAATTGACTTATCACTGTACTCATGCGAGGAAAATATGTGCTGTGTGTTTAATATTAAATTCATTAGATAAACACTTTTAGAAATGAAATTGAGTGTATTAGCCACTTATTACCTATATTCCAGTTGTGATTAACACCCCACCCCCGAACCCTGACCCCTGAACAGAATCGCCAAAAACAATTTGTAGAGAAAAAAATTGGCACGTACACGCATGCGCACTGGTGCCCGCGCAAGGCTTCATGGTCACTGTAGTCTTTCTTGGGGTAAACACAATGTATTTGACTGCTCCTCTTGTCTGTTGGCAACCATACCCGCGCCCCCCCCCCCACCCCGGCTCGGCAGGTCCGCAAGAATATTGTCAATATTAAACCGGTCCGCAGTGCAATAAAGGTTGGGGACCCCTGCACTAGGGGATCAGCTATTCTGGACTGGGTGTTGCGTAATGAACCAGATTTGATGAGTGAACTTAAGATAAAGGAACTCTTAGGAGGTGATGATCATAATATGATATAATTTACCTTTCAGTTTGAGAGGGAGAAGATAAAGTCAGATGTAGAAGTATTATAGGGAATTACAGAGGCATGAGAAATGAGTTTGCCAAAGTTGATTGGAAGGGGACAATACCAGGGATAATGGCAGAACAGCAGTGGCTGGAGATTCTGAGAACAATATAAAAGGCACCAGATAGACGAAGAATTATTCGAAAGGGAGGATGATACAACCATGTCTGATACAGGAATTCAAAAACAGCTTTAAAGGAAAAGTGAGGACATATAGCAAAAATTTGTGAGAAGGTAGAGGATTGGGAAGCTTTTAAAACAAACACAAGGCAACTAAAAAGCCATAAAGAGAGAAAAGATGAAATATCAAGGCAAGCTAGCCAATAATATTAAAGAGGATACAAGAAGTTTCTTCAGATATATAAAGAGTAAAAGAGAAGTGAGAGTGGATATTGGACTGCTGGAAAATGATGCTGGAGAGGTAAGAGACCCAAAAAAAGGCGGGGGGGGACAAACTTAATAAGTATTTTGCATCAGTCTTCACTGTGGAAGACACAAGCAGTCTGCCAGAAATTCAAGTGTTTTCAGTGGGTAGAAATAAGTGCAGTTGCTATTTCAAGGGAAAGGATGCTTGGGAAGCTGAAAAGTCTGAAGGTAAATAAATCACCAAGACTAGCTGAACTACACCCCAGTGTTCTGAAATAGGTAACTGAAGAAATTATGGAGGCATTAGTAATAATCTTTCAAGGATCACTAGATTCCAGAAAGGTTCCAGATTATTGGAAGATTGCAAATGTCACTCCATTTTTTAAGAAGGGAGGGAGGCAAAAGAAAGAAAATTATACACTAATTAGCCTGACATCCATGATCAGGAAAATGTTGGAGTCTATTATTAAGGATGAGGTTTGAGGGTACTTGGAGGCACATGATAAAATAGGCCAAAGTCAGCATAATTTCCTTAAGAGGAAATCTTGCCTGACAAAGCTGTTGGATTTCTCAGACAAAATAACAAGCAGGATAGACAAAGGAGAGTCAGTGGATGTTGTATACTTGGATTTTCAGAAAGCCTTTGACAAGGTGCCAGACATGAGGCTACTTAACAAGACAAGAGTCCATGATACTGCAGGAAGATTCTAGCATGGATAGAACATTAGTTGACTGGCAAGAAGCAAAGAGTGAGAGTAAAGGGGACCTTTTCTGGTTGGCTGCTGGCGACTAGTGGTGTTCCGCAGGTGTCAGTGTTGGGACCGCTTCTTTTCATGTCATATGTCAATGATCTGGATGACAGAATTAACAACTTTGTGACCAAGTGTGTGGGCAATAAAAAGATAGGTGGATGGGCAGGTTGTGTTGTGGAAGCAGGAAGTCTCTAGAAGGATTTAAACAGATTGAGACAATGGGCAAGCCGTGGCAGATGGAATATAGTGCAGGGAAGTGCATAATCATGCACTGTGGTAGAAGGAATAAATGGATAGACTATTTTCCAAACAGGGAGAAGATTCAAAAATTAGAGGTGTAAATGGACTTATGTTTCCTTATACAGAATTCCCTGAAGGTTAACTTGCAAGTTGAATCGGTGGTAAGGAAGGCAAGTGCGATGCTAGCATTCATTTTGGGAGGATTAGGTCAGACCTCCCTTGAAGTATTGTCAGCTGTTTTGGGCCCCTTATCTAAGAAAAGATGTTCCAACAGTGGAGAAGGTCTAGAGGAGGTTCACAAAAATTATTCTGGGAATGAATGGGTTAATGCATGAGTAGCTGAGCCTGTACTTGCTCGAGTTTAGAAGAACGAGTGGAGATTTCATTGAAACCTGTATAACATTGAAAGGCCCAGACAGAATGGTGCAGAGAGGATGCTTCCTATAGTTCAGGAATCTAAGACCAGAAGACACAGCCTTATAAACTAGGGGCACTATTGAGAACAGAGATAAGATGAAATTTCTTTAGCCTGAAGACAGTGAATCTGTGGAATTCTTTGCCACAGACAACCATGGGGGCCAAGCCATTGGGTATATTTAAAGCTGAGGTGGATAGATACTTGCTTAATAAGGACATCAAAGGTTACGGTGAGGAGGCAGGAGAATGGAGTTGAGACGAATGATAAATCAGTCATGATGTAATGGTGGAGCTGACTCGATGTGCTCTAAGGCTGCTCCCATGTCTTGTGGTCAAAGGTGATGTTAATGGATTAACCGTATTGGAACCAGCTGCCACCTTAGGCAATTCAACCAGTGTGCAAAAGCAACAAACTGCACATAGAGAAGGTGGTAGAGGCGGGTATAGTTACAATGTTTAAAAGCCATTTTCTCCTGTCCTTTCCAGTCCTGATGAAGGGTCTCATCCTGAAAGCTCGACACTATTTCTCTCCATGGATACTGCCTGACCTGCTGAGTTTCTCCGGCATTCTGTGCGTACTACTCTTGATAGCAACATGTATTGGAGAGATTTAGAGGGACATGGGCCAGTCACAGTCAAAGGGGATGAGCTCAGGTAGGCAACTCCATTGGCATAGAAATGTTGGGCTGAAGGGCCTAATTCTATGACTCTAATTCAAGTTCAAAAGTAAACTTATTATCAAAGTACATATATGTCACAATATACAACATTGGGATTCATTTTCTTGTGGGCATATTCAATAAAACCACAATAGAATACTGACCATAACAGAATTAATGAAGGACCACGCCAAATTGGACATTCAACCAGTGTACAGAACACAACAAACAGCAAATACAAAAATAAATTATAAATATATAAATTAAAAAGCAAGTAATTATCAAGAGCATGAGATGAAGAGTCCTTAAAAGAGAGTCCATAAGTTGTGGGAACATTTTAATGATTTTGCATGTGAAGTTGAGTTAACGTCATTATGGTCACTTTGGAGAGAAAGAGGTCAATAGGCTCATTAATTCTGTATAGGGCTCCCTAGAGTAGTAAATCCACTGGTATTTAACATTGGTTTTGCTCCTTCACATGAGACCACCTATGTCATGTACATTAATTATTGCTGTGATCATACCATACTGAACATAATGAAATACACCATAGACTCATGTTAAGCTTTTGTCTGGTGCATCAGGTGTTTGTATGTGGGATTGCTAGAAGATACAGTTGTAGTACTGTGCCAGGTAGTGATCTACCAGCAGGCAAATGTATTCCTTACATGAGAAATTGCAGATGAATCAATAGTTCTCGTCTTGAAACAGGTTTTATTTGTATGAGATTTTTTTAAATTGCAAAAGTAAAGTGAATAACATGAAAGAAAGCAAATTACAAGGAGTGCGGGATAAGAAGAGATAAATCAAAAAATAACCTTAGGTGAAGACTTGCTTATACGGTATGTTGAAGAAGGAAAGGAAACCTGGGAGCTCTTCAAACTGTAAATTTTCACAACAAATGCTTTGGAGTTGACGGCAATATCATGATTTTTGATTTCAGCATAGTGCCAGGGAGAAAGGTGAATGTATAAAACAAAGGTGTTAAGCATTCAATAAGTAAGAAAAATCATCAATTCTTCAAGCTCTTTTCTCCTAATCAGTTATTGTAATGTATCAGCCTATGCTAATTAACTCCCCATTGGAAGTAAATAACCAGAGATAAGGCATATAATAAGAGAACGGAAATTTCTCTCAGGCCTCAAAAATCACTCAACAAAAATTCTAAGCTATCTATTTATCAATCCATTCTTCAATGCTGAAAACATTCGTTCCACTGATATAGCTCAGTGACATGACTGGACTGAAATTCCATAGTGTAACTCAACCTCAGGTCTATTTACACGTTCCTTTTTAACATGATAAAATTTTGAAGGTTATTTTGATTTGAAAATGAGTACAATCCTCTCTGTCTCTGACTAAGGTTAAGGGATAATTTTGTAATAATTATTACGCTAACTAAACTGAGTTTTAGTGCAACTTTAGCAAGTAGAAACATTGAACAAAATGACAATATTTCTATGAGTAACCTTGCAGAGAGAAGCTTCCCCATAGACCACAGAACAGATGAACTTTGTAATGGGATTTTGTTGAAGTAATTCAGACAACTTGCCAATGCTAGCCAATATTTCTTCCTCCATGAAAATTACTAAAAGTGCCAACATTTTTATGTCAATCATCACCTACGTTTCGTATATTGCTTAAGTGTAACACTTCAGGTGTGTTTTTTCAGAATGCATCTCATGTCTTAGAATTATCATCAGCATATTGTAAACTTCAGCCATTCTTTTATTATTTCAGCTGCCTTTTTAAAACATTCAGAAGACAATTGTAATGCTTATTTTCAATTTGATTTATGTACATCACATAAGTGCTTGACGGACAACCTTCTGTCACCATTTTGGATATGCAGCTTAATTGGGAACTACATCAAAGAATCTGGACAGCGGGCCTGAAGCAATTTGTATAACTAATACAAGTAGTGAAATGGTGTGCGGATTTCTACCCCAAGGCTACAAGTCCATTTTTTTCCTTTTTAATATGCAGTAGAGTAATGAAAATTGGAAATCATGACTTAATAGAGGATGGATCAGTGCTCAACGCTCATGTGGTAGAATATTACATTTCCATTCAGAAACCAATCAAATCCAAACATTTCTTGTTATTTGGATTCTGTTTTAGTTAGTATACAAGAGTTTCATTAGCTGCCAACTTACCACTAGATGGAATATCCTCCCTCAGCCAAACCAATGTAGAAAAGGAATGGAAAATCAACCTTCCACCTATCAGTTATCAGCTCTTGCCTCACCTCTGTAAACTGGTTATCTCTCCTCTACACTTTCAGTCCCAATAAAAAAAATCTACTTACCTCTACAGATGCTTCTTAACATGCTGAGTTCTTCCAGTGGGTATGTTTTTGCTAATAGAAAAGGAGTGATTAGACTTGTCACCATCTGAGTAATCTCTAAATTGCACTGATTTAGTTATGCTCTTAGACTGCCATTCAATTTGTTTTGCACAATTACAAGAGTAGAATTTTTCTTGAATCACTGTAATTAGAGTAACAGTTCTTTTAAAATTTCTCTCCCATGTCATTAAGTGTATTCAGAATGCTTTTAAAGATGGTGATCTGATGCAGGTTATGTTTTTAAATTGCAAAATATGGAGTTCTTGCCAGAAGGATAACTCAACCTGCAAGTTAATCTTTAGGGAGTCCTGTAAGAGGACTCCCAAGTCTCCTTTCACCTCTATGGTTTTTTCTAAATTCTCTTTCCATTTAGAAAATAGTCCATGCCTTTATTCCTTTTGCCAAAGTGCCTGAGCATTCACTTCCCTACACTTTATTCAATCTGTCCCTTTTTTGCCCATTCCTGTAATCTGTCTAAGGCCTTCTGCTGAGACACCCTGCCTCCTCAAAACTACCTGCCTCTCCACACATCTTCATATAATACTGAAAACTCATGTATGGCACCTTGTCTAAGGCCTTCTGAAAATCCAAATAAATAATATCCACTGACTCTCCTTTATCGATCTTGCCTGTTATTTCCTCAAATAATTTCAACAAATTTGTCAGGTAAAATTTCCCATTTAGAGAACTTATTTACTCTGGCTTATTTTATCATGTGCCTCCAAGTACCCTGAAACCTCATCTTAAATAATAGACTCCAACATCTTTCTGACCACTGAAGTCAGGCTAACTGGCCTATAATTTCCTTTCTTCTGCCTTACTTCCTTCTTAAAGATTGAGTGATACAGGTATTTGCAATTTTCCAGTCCTCAGAAACCATTCTATAATCTAGTGAATCTTGAAAGATGATTACTAATATCTCCACAACCTCTTTCAGAACTCTGGGATGTAGTCCAACTTGTCTAGGTGTCTTATCTATTAAGATTTTTCAGCTTCCCAAGCACCTTCTGCTTAGAAATAGTAGTGATACTCACTTCTGTCCTCTGTACTCTTGAATTTCTGGCACACTACTATTGTTTTCCACAGTGAAGATTGATGCAAAATACTTATTCAGTTTGTCCACCATTTCTTTGTCCCCCTCTTCTACCTCTCCAGCATCATTTTTCAGTAGTCTAACTTCCACTCTCATCTCTCTTTTACACTTTATATATCTGAGAAAACTTTTTGTTTCCTCTTTTATATTATTGGCTAGCTTACCTTCATATTTTGCCTTTTCTCTCTATACTTTTTAGTTGCTTTTATTTGTTTTTAAATGTTTCATAATCCTCTATCTTCCCACTAATTTTTGCTATATTGTATGGTATGTCCTTTCTTTCGCTTTTATGCTGTCTTTGACTTCCCTTGTCAGCTACGGTTGACTCATACTCCCTTTAGAATACTTCATCCTTGGCGTGCATCTTTCCTATGCCTGCTGAATATCCCCCAGCAACTGTAGCCATTGCTGCTCTGTTTTCATTCTTGCTAGTGTTCCCTTCCAATCAACTTTGACTAGCTCTTCTCTCATGCATCTGTAATTCCCTTTACTCCACTGTAATACAGATACATCTGATTTTAGCCTCTCTTTCTCAAACTGTAAGATGAATTCCATCATATTATGATCACTGCCTCAGGCTCCTTAATCAAATCTGGGTCATTACATAACATCTAATCCAGAATTGCTGTTCCCCTGGCAGGCTCAAGCATAAGTTGCTCTAAAAAGTCATCTCATAAGCATTCTGTAAATCCCCTTTCTTGGGATCTAGCACCAACCTGATTTTCCCAAACTACCTACACATTGAAATCCCCCATGACTATCATAACACTACCCTCCTTACATGCCTTTTCTGTTTCCTGTTATAATTTGCAGTCCATATCCTGGCTACCGTTTGGAGACCTGTCTATAACTTCCATCAGGGTCTTTTTATCCTTGCACTTTCTTGACTCTATCTATAGGGATTCTACACCTTTTGATCCTATGTTACGTATTTCTACAGATTTCATTTCATTTTCTACCAAAAGGGCCACATCACTCCCTTTACCTGCTTGTCGGTCCTTTTGACACAATGTGTATGTTTGGATGTTAATCTCTCAATTATAACGCAAACACGAGGAAATCTGCAGATGCTGGAATTTCAAGCAACACACATAAAAGTTGCTGGTGAACGTAGCAGGCCAGGCAGCATCTCTAGGAAGAGGTACAGTCGACGTTTCGGGGTCTTGTACCTCTTCCTAGAGATGCTGCCTGGCCTGCTGCATTCACCAACAACTTTTATGTGTGTTGCTCTCAGTTATAATCTTCTCTCAACTATGACTCAGTGTTGACCACAACATCATACCTGCCAATTTCTAACTGCGCTAGAAGATCATCTACCTTATTGCGTATACTGTCTGCATTCAACCATAACACCTTTAGTCCTTTATTCATTGCCATTTTTGATTTTGTCCTCCTGTTACCCTTTAAGTCATCCCACTGACTGCAATTTAACTCTATCATCTGCCTGTCTTTCCTCACAGTCTCACCGCACTGTATCTACTTGTATACCAGCTGTTTCTTCCTCAGTCCTATCATTCTGGCTCCTGTACCTCTGCCAAATTAATTTAAACCCTCCCCAACAGCTCTAGCACACTTGCCTGCAGGTAAATTGATCCCCCTTGGCTTCAGGTGCAACCCATCCTTTTTATTACAGGCAGTACCTTCCCCATAAGAGATCCCGATGATCCAGAAATCTGAAACCCTGTCCCATGCACCATTTCTTCAGCAACACATTCATCTGCCAAATCATCCTGTTCTTACCTTCCCAGGCACATGACACAGGCAGCAATCCAGAGATTACTATCCCGGAGTTCTTGCTTTCCAGCTTTCCTCCTAACTCCCTGTATTCTCTCTTCAGGATCTTCTCCCTTTTCCTACCTGTATCTATGGTACCAATATGCACCATGACTTCCAGCTGTTCACCTTTCAGAATTCCATTGACCCATCTGAAACGTCCCTGATCCTGGCACCTTGGAGGCAATATACCATCTGTGTGTCTCTTTCAGGTCCATAGAATTAGCTTTCTGTTCATCTCATTATGGTATTTCCTATCACTACTGCAACTGCTCTTCTCCCCCTTCTCTTCTGGACCACATTGCCAGACTCAGTGCCGGAGACCTGGTCAATGTAGCTTTCCCTCCCCCCAACGGTATCCAAATTGATATAGTTATTATTGAGGGGAACAATCACAGGTGCACTCTGCACTGGCCTCCTACTTCCTTTCCCTCTCCGAACAGTCACCTAGCTCGTGGCTCCTACAGCTTAGGTGTGATTACCTTCCTGTAGCTCTTATCTATCACAAACATGCTTGAATAAATAAGTGAAGACTGAAGAATGATTATAATCTGTATAATCTTGCACAGGTGAACTTGCACCCTGCCTACTTTAGTGGCTGGTCATTGTATAGGCAAAAGTAGAACAAGCATAGAAGGTAATTGATTCTTAACAGTCCTCCGAAATCTGTCCTGAATCCAGGAATAATTAGTATTTGACAATAATTGATATTTCTCTCCCAGTGTCTTCCAATCTATTGAATGATTCACAAATAAAACAAACTAGTCCTGTTCCAATATTCTTGTCACTGTAAAGTTAGCTTTGGTTCACACAGAGTTAACACCCAACACCATCATAGATATTATTCGGTACAAATTAGCTTGAATGCCAAATTTCTGAAAGACAAGTCCTATCATATAACAAATCAGTTTAAAATAGTCAGAGTTGCCCAACAGCTTCAAAAGATATTCACACCTTTATAGTTGGAAGGGTTTTCATACAGAAGCTCGCGGCAGGATGCCGAACAGACAAAGTAGTTGTCAACATTCCTACATGAAAGGAAAAATTGCTTATGCAAGCTGGAAGCTTCGATTTGCAAATCAGTGAGCCAATATTTGAAAGGAAGGATAGAGAGGAGAAATCATGATCAGCTTTTGTTAGTCTGGAAGTGTCCAAGCAAAATGTTGCTTCTGGAGCAAATGAGAGAGATCTGATTTTCTTGCCTGCCAGATGGGGAATGTGAGATAAGCTAGAATGAGATGTAAGCAGATTGATATACAGGAAAAAGGAAGATCCTAATAAGTTCTAGGATTTCTAATTTGAAAGTACGTGAATTCTGTTATTAAGGAATAGAGCAATGCAGTTCATCATTTTCATTATTTAGAAAATAATAGGTCCATGCATCAAAAAATTGCTTTGGTACTAATTCATATATTTTGTATAAACTATAGCGATTTATTGGGAAATTGAAGATTGATATGCTGGAGTTCAAAGCTCAAAGTATATTTATTATCAAAATGTGTATACATTATACAACCTTGAAATTCATCACCTAATAGGCAGCCACAAAGCAAAGAAATACAGAAGAACCCATTTAAAAAAGTGAAACACCCAATGTACAAAGAGAAGAAAAAAATGTGTAAACAATAAAAATAAACAAATAGCATTCAGAGAAAGAGTGAGTCCACAGACACTAAGTCTGAAGCAGCTGGAACAGGCCACAGCCTCTGCCTCATGGTCATTCCTTACAATAGCATCTGAGCCCTGTCGCATCAATATGCTCTGAACCTGGACTTCAACGCCAGATTTTGGCCTGTACCCGACCTTTCCAAATCAGCCTGGCACTTAAATCGATCAGGCTTCGCTCATGATTTAGGTAGACAGGCCTGAAATCTGCCTCTCCTCCATTCTGCTTGACCCAACTTTGCTCTGCTCTGCGCATCCTGACTTTGTCTCGAACATGCCTCAACTTCGTTCCAGCTTTGCCTTGACTCAGCCTCACCTTCGCTCACCTCTCTATTGTTTGCAGTGATCATTTCCCATAAATGTTTACAATAAAAAGTGCTACTAATAAAGTATTTAGTCTATACAGAAATGGATGGTACTAAGGCTTCTTGAAGTTATCTTTCAAGACCACCTGCACTCTAATATTATCCTATTAAGAAGTTACCTACTCAAATACATTATTCAAGAAGAGATTTCCTGGATTTGTTCTACCAGCAGCAAAGAGCAGCCACAACTTTTCCAAATGCAGAAAGTATGTGATTTTGAGGGAAATTTGTAATTGATGCTTTCTTGAAGTTAGAATATGCAGGTCTGGAATTCTCTGATGAAGTAAGCTGGTGGAAAGTATCTGAAATGCACTTTGTAAGTGATCGTACTAAAACCAAGAAATGGCAAAAGTGAAGGGAGGCAACTTGGATGACATAGGCTGCTTTAAAGTTGCATTCACATTCCTGATTTAAATAGTGGAAATGTCTCAGCAAGTCAAAAATTAAACTATACTGTACATCACAGAAAATGTACTCTTCCCAGTGAACTGATGTGCCATATTTGGTTGAATTTATGATTAATGATTTCTCCATTAATTTTGGAGGTGGGATATTGAACAAAGGTAATATTGTTGAATGCCAGTGGAGGTTGGCAAGTCTTTCTCATATTGAAGATGATCATTACTCTGGCAATTGCATGACATGACACTTGCTAATGCTATCCAAGTCTTCTTGTATATGATCTTGAGTCAGCTCATTCTTTGGAGAATAGGAACTTCATTGATATCGTGAAGGAATGCAAGGGAATGAATCTTTCTTTGAATGTCTAGTAACATGAAATTCCCAAGTAGTCTGCCTATAGTTTCTGACTGACACAGCAGACAGTCAAAGTACAGAAATGTTGTGGCTTCCGTCTGGTTAGGTTTTACCATCATTATATTCTGGCTGTTATTATAAAGTATTGCTCGACAGGAAGATTATGATATCCCTTATGACTCCTATATTCCTGAGGATTTTAGCCTGGAGCACTCAAGGTAATATAAACACTATGGGGAAATCTACCATACTATAAAATCCTGCCCTCACTGGGCCAAAATGAATTTGGCTATCTCAGTCCGATAGCTTTTCTATATTATGCTAATTGCAATATGTTACTCATGCCTCTGGCACCTCCCAGCAAAGAGTTGGAGGTCTAAAATTCAGTAACTTATCTTGGCAAGAAGATTTGGCCCTTCATTTTCACACAGATCTGTCCATGGCAGGTGGCCGATATCTATTACTGTCACCTTGAAGAAATGAAAACTCCTCAAGCAAGTTATTGACAGAGAAGAGCTCTTTCTCTTCTATCTCCTTCCTTTCCCAGCACACTGCCCTGATGTTCAGTTATCTCCTCCTCCTTCCTGTCATGCTGAAAGCCTAGAAGAACAGCCATTAAATTTACATGCCAGGATCCAACTGCTGGAAATTGCAATATAACAGCATATTAAGACACAAAGCTCTTTCACTAACTTAGAAACTCCAATGCTTTTCACTGAAAAAAATTGGTTTAATCATACAATCTGAGAGAAACAGTACAGAAACAGGTCCTTCCAACAACCACTGAGCCTGAACTAACCATGAACCGCCCATTTACACAAATCTGACATTAACCCCAATCTATTCTACCTGCTTTCTCATCAATTCTTGTCAAGATACTACCATTCATTTTTACACAAGAGGAAATTTACAGTGGTCAACAAAGCTAGCAATCTTTGAGATCTGGGAGGAAACTGAAGAGCCAACGAGAAACTCACATGATCACAGAAACACCACACAGCACTGGAAGTCAACATTGAACCCTGGGATTACAAGGCAGTGGCTCAATTTTCTGTGCCACTGCAGTACCATGAATCAATTACTCATGTCACCAAAAATCTCTTTAAATAGTGCACATTAAGGAGCTTGAAAAAGGATGGACCCACTTTCTACTGAATGTCATGTCTTCCGTTCATGTTTTACACATGGCATTGACTGGGGTATGACAATCCAGCTTGACAGTGCTAATAAATATCAAGTCAGCGTTGCTGAAGGACTGATATCACAAAGTGCTTACGCTGCATATTTCTGGCATGATCTCTCATTACAAATACTATTGCATTGACCACAGTGGTGGATGACTCAAGTCATGCAGTAACTTTACAGGACCAGTTCACCAAAGGATATAAAAGATCATCAATACCTATTACACAATAACACAATAAGCCCAATTTTATAGCCTACTTATTTTAAAAAGACAAGCTATATAAAATACCTACATCAAAGTTGCTGGTGAACGCAGCAGGCCAAGCAGCATCTATAGGAAGAGGCGCAGTCGACGTTCCTGTTGTTTTTCTATATAAAATACCATTCAATACCATCATCCCCTCAAAATACCATGGGTGATAACTTCACTCAACTTCACCTTATTTTCAAGGACTCTTCATCTCATGTTCTTGATATTTATTCATTATTTTTATTAATTTTTTCTCAGCTCAAGCTGGTAAAACCTGAGATATGGGCATAGCCAAGCACGCTCATTTGTCAATTGCTAGGAACTTTCAGATTATTCTAGTACTGTGGCTTTCTTTTTTTATATATAATTTTTATTGAGTTTTCAAAGTGAATACATGAAAAGATAATGTCTACCCTCCTCCCTCCCCTTAACCCTTCCCCCCGATATATACTCCTACCTAAACAAAAAGAAAGGAAGAAAGAAGAAGAAAAAAAGAAGAACTGCCTGGATATTGGAAGGTTTCCACATGCTCCATGGGACTCCAAATAAATTTAGTACATTTATTTATTACTTTCCCCAAGGGACCAACAACTTTATCATCGGAGCAACTAAATATGCCATCCTATCTTTTGTAAATAAGGGAGCCAAATATTTGAAAATGTTTCATATTTATCTGTTAAATTATAATTAATTTTCTTGAGTGGAATAGAACTAGCCATTTCATTGTACCAACGATTCATACTTAAATACGAATTGGATTTCCAAGTAACTGTTATAGCCTTCTTAGCTACTGCCAACGCAATTTTTATGAATTCTTTCTGATATTTATTCAATTTAAGTTTCAGTTTTATCCCTTCAATATCACCTAATAAAAATAATACAGGGTTATGTGGAAGTTGAGTTCCAGTCATTTGTTCCAATAAGACTCTTAAATTTATCCAAAAAGGTTGAATTTTAGAACAAGACCAAGTAGAAGGTAAGAAATTACCAATTTCTTGATTACACCGAAAGCATTGATCAGATAAATTTAAATTTAATCTATTTATTTTTTATGGTGTAATATATAATTGGTGTAAAAAATTAAATTGTACTAATCTAAGTCGAACGTTTATTGTATTTGTCATACTGTCAAGACACAGTCTTGACCAATTTGTTTCATCAATATTAATATTCAGATCCGTTTCCCATTTTTGTTTTGACTTGTGGATTCCATGTTTAATTGTCTGTTTTTGAATCAAATTATACATACAAGAAATAATTCTTTTAATTTTTCCTTTTAGAATTAAAATTTCAATTTCATTGGGTTTTGGCAAAAACATTGTTTGACCCAGTTTGCCTTTTAAGTAAGCCCTAAATTGAAGGTAACAAAAGAAAGTGTTATTTGATATTTTATATTTATTCTTTAGTTGTTCAAATGACATCAATATACCTCATTCATAACAGTCTCCTATAGATCTAATCCCCTTTTGGTACCAATTATATAAAAGCTGATTATCCATTGTAAAAGGAATAAGTCTGTTTTGGAACAAAGGTCTCCTTGCTAATAAAGATTTCTTTATTTCATTATCAACATTTATCTTATTCCATAGATCAATCAAATGTTTTAATATAGGAGATTCTTTCTATCCCGTATCCATTTAGATTCCCATTTATATATAAAATCTTCAGGTCTATTTTCTCCTATCTTATCTAATTCTATTCTAATCCATGCTGGTTTTCATTCGTCAAAGAAAGATGCAAGAAATCTAAGTTGATTTGCTTTATAATAATTCTTAAAGTTTGGAAGTTGTAACCCTCCCAACTCAAATTTCCATGTCAATTTTTCCAATGATATTCTTGACATCTTACCTTTCCAAAGAAATTTTCTCACACATTTATTTAGCTCTTGAAAAAATTTCTGTGGCAATTGTGTTGGTAATGTTTGAAACAAATACCGTAATCTAGGAAATATATTCATTTTTACAACATTGACTCTACCCACTAATTTTATTGGTAGCATCATCCATTTGTCAAGATCTTCTTGAATTTTTTTCAATAGTGGTAAATAATTAAACTTATATAAATTCTTTACATCATTATCAAGTCTTATACCTAAGTACTTCATACCATCTACCGGCCATCTAAGTTGGGTTGCTAATCGACATTGGCTATAGTCTCCTTTAGTAAGAGGTAAAATTTCAGTTTTATCCCAATTTATTTTATACCCTGATACTTTCCCATATTCATCCAATCTAGAAGATAATTTATGTAATGAATGCTGTGGGTTTGTTAAGTAAATCAAAACATCATCAGCAAAAAGATTAATTTTATATTCCTCCTGATTAACTCTAAAACCCATAATATCTGGATCAATTCTAATTAGTTCTGCTAATGGCTCTATCGCCAGTACAAATAAAGATAATGGACAACCTTGTCTAGTTGACCTTTTTAACGGGGATGGTGTTGAAATTTGAGTGTTTGTCACTACTTCAGCATTAGGGTTAGTATTTAAAGTTTTAATCCAGTTTATAAAAGATGTTCCTAACCCATATTATTCTAATACTTAACATAAAAAAATCCCATTCCAATCTATCAAATGCTTTTTCTGCATCCAAGGCTACTACTATACTCATCTCCTCCCCTTTTTGTGCCAAAATGAATTATACTGAGTAGCCGAGTTACATTATCTGCCAATTGTCTATTTTTAATAAATCCTGTTTGATCCATATGTATTAATTTTGGTAAATATTTAGATAATCTATTCGATAAAATTTTTGCTATTATTTTATAATCCGTGTTCAATAAAGAAATAGGCCTGTATGATGCTGGTTTTAAAGGATCTCTGTCTTTTTTGGCAATACTATTACAATCGCTGTTGAGAAAGATTCTGGGAGTTTATGTATTTTTTCTGCTTGACGTATTAACTCCATAAAGGGAGGAAATAATAAATCTTTAAACTTTTTATAAAATTCAGGTGGAAAACCATCTTCTCCTGGAGATTTATTACTTTGAAGTGATCCTAAAGCTTCTTCAACCTCTTTTAATGTAAAAGGCATATCTAATCCCTTCTGTTCTTCCGAATTCAATTTTGGGAGAGTTACTTGTGATAAAAAGCTTTCTATCTCATTAACATCATTTTGTAATTCCGATTGATATAATTCAGAATAGAAACTTTTGAAGGTTTCATCAATTTCTAAAGGTTTATAAATAATTTTATTTGCACTTGTTCTAATTGCATTTATCGTTTTGGAAGCTTGTTCTGTTTTCAACTGCCAAGCAAAAATTTTATGTGCTCTCTCACCTAACTCATAGTACCTTTGCTTAGTTCTTATGATTGCTTTTTCCATTCTGTATGTCTGAAGTGTATTATATTGTAACTTCTTATTGACACGTTGCTTTTGTTTTTCTTCTGTCATATGTCTGTGAGATTCTTTTTTTTAATTTTGTAATCTCTTTTTCCAATTGATCTAGTTCTGCCATATATTCTTTCTTAATTTTAGACGTATAACTTATCATCTGACCCCTCAAATATGCTTTCATTGCATCCCATAGTATAAATTTATCATCCACTGAATGAGAGTTTGTATCCAAAAAAAATTGGAGATCTGCTTTTTCATAAAATCACAAAAATCTTGACGTTTTAATAATGTTGTATTAAATCTCCATCTATAAGCCACTTCTTCCTTACCAGTCATTATTATTGTCATTAATAGAGGAGAATGATCTGACAATATTCTTGCTTTATATTCCATATTTTTCACTCTGTGTTGAATATACATTGATAATAGGAAACGATCTATCCTTGAATAAATTTTGTGTCTATTAGAATAGAACCAATAGTCTCTTTCTTTAGAATTAATTCTTCTCCATATATCAATCAAATTTAAATCTTTCATCAATGATAAAGTTAGGTACTGTGGCTTTCTGAAGATTTACATAGATATTACTATGTAGACCTAATTGTTTAATGCTATTGTATAATGCTTTTGGGATTACACCAGTTGTAGAAATTACTAGTGGGACATTGTACACCTTGTTCATGTTCTAAAGTCTTTCAATTCCTTCTTTTAGCTCAGCATATTTCTGGTTTTTGTTATTTAATAGGTATAGCTATTCCAAACACTTGTCCCTGCTTGTTTACCCTGTATTATTATATCCGTATTTGTTGTCTTTTGAACACTTGTTGAATTCTCTGTTGGTGCGGTCTTTCATTGAATCTATTATGGTTATTAGTCATTTATGGAATTATTGAGTATGCCCACAAGAAAGTGAATCTCAGGGTAGAATAAGGTGACATATATAGTTTGATAATAAATTTACTTTGAACTTTGGAAGTAAATTTATTATCGGAGTGTATATATGCCACCATATCTTCCATTAAGATTCATTTTCTTGTGGGCAATCACAGTAAATACAAGGAAACAAATAGAATCAATGAAAAAGTGCACACAGACGAAGCTGGACAGACAATCTATGTGCAAAATACAAAAAATTATCCAAATACCAAAGAGTCTTTGAACATGAGACTTTAGGTTGTGAATTCAGTTCAGTTTTGATGAATGAAGTTTTTCACTCTGGTTCAGGAGCTTGATGGTTGGAGAGTAATAACTGTTCCTGAACCTGGTGTTGTGATATCTAAGGTTTCTGCACCTCCTTCCTGATGGCAGCAGCAAGAAGAGAGCATGGCCTGGATGATGGATACTGCTTTCCTGGAACAGCACACAATGTGGATACGCTTAATGATGGAGAGAGCTTTACCTGTGATGGACCGGGCAGTATCCACTACTTTTTATAGCTTTTGTTCAAGGACATTGGTGTTTCTGTAGCAAATCATGACACAAACAGTCAATATACTCTCCACCACATGTATAGAATTTTGTCAAACTTTTAGCTGTCATACTGAATCTTTGCAAACTCCTTAGCAAGTAGAGGCACTATCATGCTCTCTTCATGTGTAAGGTCCAGGGCCGGTCATCTGAAATAACACTGAAGAATTTAATGTTGTTGACCCTCTATGCCTTTGGTCCCCCAATGAGGATTGGCTCTTGGACCTCCAGTTTCCTCCTCCTGAAGTCAATAATGAGCTCCTTGCTCTTGCTGACATCGAGTAAGACGTTGTTGTTGTGACACCACTCAGCCAGATTTTCAATTTCCCTCCTATATGCTGATACATCACCACCTTTGATTCTGCTAAGGACAGTGGTGTCATCAGCAAACTTAAATCTGGCATTGGAGCTGTGTTTAGCCACACTGTTCTAACTGTAATGTGAGTAGCCTTGTGGTGCACCTGTGCTGATGGAGATTGTGGAGGAGGTATTGCCAATCTGAACTGACTGGGGTCTGCAAGAGAGGAAATCGAGGATCCATTTGCACAAGGAGATATTGAAGTCAAGGTCTTGAAGTTTACTGATTAGTTCTGAGGGGACGAGAGTATTAAATGCTGAAGTGATAGAGAGCATCATAATGTATGCATCTTTCCTGACCAGATGACCCAGGGTTGAGTGAAGAGCCAATGAAATGGTATCTGCTGTGGAACTGTTGTGCTGGTAGGCGAATTGGAGCAGATCCAAGTCACTTCTCAGACAGGAGCTGATATGTTTCATTACCAGCCTCTCAAACCACTTCATCAGTGTAGATGTCAGTGCTACCGGACGACAGTGTTTGAGACAGGTTATCATCCTCTTCCTAAGCACCAGCATAATTGAAGCCTGCTTGAAGCAGGTAGGTACCTCATTCTGCTGAATTGAGAGGTTAAAGATCTCAGTAAACACTCAAATTGATCCAGTTGATCAGCACAGGTTTTTAGTATTTGGCCAGGTACCATGTCTGGGCTGGACTTTTGTGGGTTCACCCTCCTGCAGGATGCTCAGAGACTGAAATCATAGGATTATTGGGAGTTTGTGATGATTCCTCAATATTATGTTGATCAAAATGAGCATAGAAGATAGTGAGCTCATCTGGAAGCATAACACTGTTGTCACCACCATCGCTTGATTTTACTTTAGAAGAGCTGATAATTTTGAAGCCCTGCCAAAACTGATGAGTATCCTTCATTGGTTCAAGTTTAGTCCAGAATTGCCACTTTGGCTTTGGAATGGCTTTCTGGAGATCATACCCAGACCTCTTGTAACTCTCATGGTCACCAGATTTGAATGCCTCTGATCTGGCTCTCAGCAGTTTGTGGATCTCAGTTTTTCATCCAGGGCTTCTGTTTGGGGAAAGACTCTGAATAATTTTGTGGGACATACTCATTTACAACTGTTTTTATGAAGTCCATGACAAGTGTGATATATTAATTCAGACGTACTGATGAGTTCTCAAACATGGCTCAGTCCAAGGACTCAAATCAATCCTGCAGCCATTCCTCTGCCTCACACAGCCACCAAATCTCTGGAACATTGTTTTTTTAGGCTCTGTCTGTATGCAGGTAGGAGAACAAAGGCCAAGTGATCAGATTTTTGCAAAATGTGATTTGGGCATGGATCGGTAAGCATTCCTTATGTAGTGCGTTGTGACCTCTGGTATTGATGGTAATTGGGCAGGGATTTCTGCAAACAAGCCTGGTTGAAGTCCCTGACTATGATTCGAAATGTGTCGAGATGGACTGTTTATTGCTTGGTGACAGCATCATGCAGTATCACAAGTCCTGTGAATCAAGAAGCCTTCGGGTCTGATCACCGTATTTGGCATGCTAGGAGTAAGTCATTCTTGGTTAAACATTGAACACAACAATCTCTCATTTCCCTTTGATTCAGCAATCTTGCCTTCAGGTCCTCAGTTTTGCTCTTCAGTGAATGCACATTTGCTAACGAGATGTTGGGGAGAGGGGGGTCTCATTTTTCTGTGTTTCAGCCAGGTTTGTAGTCCCCCCTCCAATCATAGTGATGAACCTTCGACCTCTTAAAGTTGCAATACCTGCTTGCATGAGAGTTAAGTCAGTCAAGTCCTACAGAAAATCATGAAATCTGTATTTCATTAAGTCATTTTAAAAGTATATTGCTTACAGAAAGATTACATGCTACAGATTGCAATGAGAGTAATTCAAAAGAGATATATTTAGAAGTATTTTATGTAACCCACAGAACGTTACTGTGGTTCACTGCCACCATCCTAGTTACTTTGAAGTTGTGCTCAGTGACTCTATGAGGCTAAAATACCCAAGTTTTCAGCAATGTGAATAGATCAGATACATTGGACTAACTTTCTATCAGATTCCATCAAAAACTAATAGTGATCCTAGTGCCAAATAGGATACATCATTTGATTGATCCTACCTCAGTTTTCCTGCTTGGTTTCCCTGCCACTGTTGGGACTTTTGTCTGCTGTGCATTCCTGCAAATCACAGTTAGAAAGCAATAGGGTTAGGGAGATATTCCCCATTTTTCATGCATTTCCTCTCATCCACCCTTTGTCCATTTCGAGAACAGAAATTAAGGGAAGAAGATAGGAGGCACCAGATCAGAGGATAGATAAGATCATGGAAAAAGATGCTCATCCTCTGTGGCAGGGCAATTGTCTTTGTAGCAGGTGTTGAGATATTGTCAATAAAACAGCTAAAAATAAAGACTGGTAAGTATTTAATAAAGGATATTAATGGTTCTGAACCCAGAATACGTAGGTGGAGCTAAAATAAAAAATACTTTAATTTAAGTGACTGGTAGTACATGCCCTACAAACTGAGTGACCAACTGCTATTTCTTTTCTTAATTGCTGAATCTATGGATATGGACCCAAAGAACCCTCTGTTCCTCCACCCTGCTAAGAATCCTGCCGTTAACCCTGCACTCTGAAATCAAGTTCAATCTTCCAAAGTGCATCACTTTACTCTTCTCGGGATTGAATTCCATCTATGGCTTGCTAGTCATTCTCCCCTTCAATCATTACCAATAAAAAGTCAAATTATCTGTCTGTTGCCTGTATAATGCAGACATGAGCAACATAGTTTTAAAATACATCTGTGCAGAATTCATTGTAAATGGAGCTTGCTCAGGTGTTTTCAGAATCAGAATCAGAATCAGGTTAGTTATCATTGACAAAGGTTATGAAATTGTTGTTTTGTGGCAGTGGTACAGTGCAGGCATAATGAATTATTGTAAGTTACAATAAAACATAAATATTTAAACAGTGCAGAAGGGATATAGTGAGGTAGTTTTAGTGGTTCATGGACCATTCAGAAATCTGATGGCAGAGGGAAAGCAGCTGTTTCTGAAGTGTTGAATTTGTGTCTTAAGGCTCCTTATCGCTTCCCTAATGGTAGTAATGAGAGAAGGCATGTTCTGGGTGGTGAGGGCCCTTAGCAATGGATGTCATACTCTTGAGTCACCACCTTTGGAAGATGTCCTTGAAGGGGGGTTGGTGCAGAAAGCTTGTACCTGTGCAGAGTCTACAGCCATAATAAAAAATATAGTACAATTTTCTCCAATAAACTTGAATTTCAGAAGTAGATACCTAGCCTTCACTGGCAGGGATAGATTTTTATCTGATTACAATTGCTAAGCCAAGAAATTCTTCAAGACTGAGAAAGGAATGTTAAATTTATGCTACATGAGGGACCTGTGCCAGTCTTGTAAAAAGCTGATGTGGCAGAAATATCCAAATATACATAATGATGATCAAGTTAGTCTTACTTTTAAAGATGTTCCAAATACTTCCCATTCTACTACTAGTAATAAGTACTTCATTGATCTCGAGTGGGAAATTCATTTATTACTACAGTGTGAAGACTTAATTAATGTACAGAATAATAATATATATAATAATGTACCAATGTGCAATAATAATGTACAAAACAATAAAGCAGAGACTATCGTGCTATCAACACACATAAAAAATGCTGGTGAACACAGCAGGCCAGGCAGCATCTATAGGAAGAGGTACAGTCGATGTTTCGGGCCGAGAGCCTTTGTCAAGACTAACTGAAAGAAGAGATAGTAAGAGATTTGACAGTGGGAGGGGGAGGGGGAGATCCAAAATGATAGGAGAAGACAGGACGGGGAGGGATGGAGCTATGAGCTGGAATGTTGATTGGCAAAAGGGATACGAGGCTGGAGAAGGGAGAGGATCGTGGGACGGGAGGCCTAGGGAGAAAGAAAGGGGGAGGGGAGCCCAGAGGATGGGCAAGGAGTTATTGTGAGAGGGACAGAGGGAGAAAAAAGAGAGAGAAAATAAACAAACAAACAAATAAATAAATAAATAAATAAGGGATGGCGCTCGAAGAGGAGTTGGGGCATTAACGGAAGTTAGAGAAGTCAGTGTTCATGCCATCAGGATGGAGGCTACCCAGATGGAATATAAGGTGTTGTTCCTCCAACCTGAGAGAGGCTTCATCTTGACAGTAGAGGGGACTGTGGATAGACATATCAGAATTCTGAATGGTCTATTCTAATTACAGTTACACTGGAGGAAGACAATATGCTTGAGAAACATGAGTAGCGAGATGAAGAAAGACATGAACATTAGAAGTACCCACCTACCAACAGAACAATGCCTCAGGGTACCCAGCTGGATGCCAACCGCCGTAAAACAAGATACAGGATACCCAGCAGCAGACACGTTGATCCTCTATTAATTTTCCAATTAAGACCTGCTTTGGTGGAATGTCCTACAATGGGAAGAGGTACTTGTGATAGTCAATGCCAGAACTAAAATGCCAAGGAGCTGTGGAGATAGAAAAAGGGGTGGGGGTGTGTAGGACTGTTGAACAGCAACAGCTACAGCACCTTACCTTCCTTACCCTCATAGATAAGACAATTTTTATTACTAAACATTCAGACATCAACTAGTTCATACCATCAGGTTGGAGACTACCCAAACAGAATACAAGGTGATGCTCCTTCGATCCTGAACATGGCCTCATCACAGCTGTAGAGGAGGCCATGGGCTGATATTTCAGAATGGGAACAGGAAGTAGAATTAAGGCAGCACTTCCGCTGTGAGTCTGTTGGTGTCAGCTACTATATCCGGTGCTCCCGGTATGGCCTGCTGTATATTGATGAGACCTGATGTAGATTGGGAAACTGCTTCGTTGAGCTCCTACACTCCATCCACCAGAAAAGGTGGGATCTCCCACTGGCCACCCATTTTAATTCTACTTTGCACATGTCAGTCCATGGCCTCCACAATGAAGCCACACTCAGGTTGGTGGAGCAATACCTCATATTCCGTCTGGGTAGCTTCCAACCTGATGACATAAACATAGATTTCTTGAACTTCTGATATCGCCCCATCCTCCTCTCCTACACCATTCCCCATTCCTATTTCCCTCTCTCAACTTATCTCCTTGCTAGTCCATCACTTCCTTCTGGTGCTTCTCCCCTCCTCTTTCTTCCATGGACTTCTATCCTCTCTTATCAAATTCCTCCTTCTCCAGCCCTTTATCATTTTCACCAATTGACTTCCCACCTCTTTACTTCACCCCTCCTGCTCTCTTGTTATCGCCTACTAAGTTGTATTTCTTCCTCCCTTCCCCTGCCTTCTCATTCTGTCTCCTCATCTTTTTTTCTCCAGTCCTGATGGAGGGTTTCAGCCTGAAATATTGACTGTTTACTCTTTTCTATGTATCCTGCCTGGCCTCCAGCATTGTGTGTGTGTGCGTGTGTGTGTGTGTGTGTGTGTTGCTTGGATTTCCTGCTCCTGCAGATTTTCTCTTGTTTGTGAATTCAGGGTAATAACTTACTTGGCAGCTCTGACAGCATACAGGAAATACAGCAAAATAACTATGAGGTAGATTTGATTTTTCTAGTAATAATCCACTTATTGCAAGTGGTAGTAAGTATGATTACACCCCGTGACATTATTGCATTTCAAAAATCATTCACAGATATCATCAGTTTTGTATATACTTGTAATATTCAGTGAGGAACCAAGCCATATGTGCAAGAAGATCCATATTCAGTCATTGGGTTAGCCAGTAATGACTGAACAGCCAGATTTAGAGTTAACATGCTATGACAGTAAGTGAAAAACATTAAAACATTGTATCTTGGAAGCTGCAAATCTTAAATAAAAACACAGAAAATGCAGAAACAATCACTGGGTCGCATTGCATGTATGATGAAATATATAGTGTCAACTTTTCAGATAAATAAGCTTTCAGTAAGCTGCAGAAATCCACCTGGTATCACACAATTTCATGCGGTTGTTCCTATGGAAGATCTCGATTCCCAAAAACCAGGCTGGAACAGATTTGATTTTATCCATGGCCGAATTTCAAAATATCAGAGAAAAAATAAAATAATCCAGTAAATGATGCTTGAGTGCCAATGCAAAAATAAATCATTAATATGATGTACATTAAGCGCTCTTTCAGAGTAGGAACTAGAACATATCATCAGTGTAGGTTGAATATGACTGACTTGAGGTTGAATTTAAGTCAGTTTTTCAGGGTAAAAGCATTGAACTCTTTAGTACATTGGTCAGTTTTTAAAAAATCTAACACGGCTCTAGCTTTTTTTTCATTTCACTACATTTATTTCACTTACTGAAATTCCTCTTGCTCCTTAGAGTAAGTGCTCACGCACTTATTTTGCTCCATCTTTCATACCCCATAATTTGCCCTTCATGACCCTGGTTCTGGAATGCACCAAATCCACGTGATTCAAATGTGGATAAAATAGAACTGACACAGTGCGAAGCTTAAGACCTCTATAACTTGTAACTCTCGGGCAGCGTAGCAGTCAGTGCAATGCTCTTACAGCTCGGGCCATTCCAAAGTTTGGAGTTCGGTTCTGGAGCCTTCTGTAAGGAGTTTGTCCATTTTCCCCGTGAACCACGTGGGTTTCTTCTGGGCGCTCTGGTGTCCTTCCATTGCTCAAAGATGTACTGGTTTGTAGAAGAATTGGTCGTTCAAAATGGTCCAGTGCTTAGGCTAGCTTTAAATAGGTGGGTTGCCTGGCAATGTGGTTCATTGGGCTGGAAGGCCCGTTACACGCTTTTCTCTAAAATAAATGACCTGTTAAACTGTGAAAGCTAGATAAAGAAGCCTTATTTAAGAATAAGCAACCTCTAAAATTTCTGGTGTGTGGGTAACTGATGGAAAGTGAGGAGTTTGTCATCACTTGTGTTAGGACATCATATAACATTTGTTGGGTAAGAAAAAGAATTAACAGTTCAACAGGGTATCAAAAATTTGGGGTCATAGGTCAAAGGTGAGAAGAAATAGTTTTAGGGGGATCCGAACGGTAGGATTTTTTTTATATACACAGGGTATGGTTGACATCTGGAACGAGCTGTCAGAGGAGGTGGTGGAATCAATTACAATTGCTACGTTCAAGAGGCATTTAGACAGACACTTAAGTAGACAAAGCGTAGAAAGGTACAGTGCTAATGCAGGCAAATGAGATTAGAATACTGAGCAGAAAAGTCAGCATGGACATGATGGGATGAAGGGCCTGTTTCAGTGCTGAACAACTCTGTGATTCAGCACAAGAGTCTATCCAGTGGAAGTTGGAAAGAACAGAGGAAACATCTATAAGGTAAAGATCAAAGTTGTCAAGGTGCCAGTTACTTAAAAAAATGAGACAGAGAAAAATAAAAGAAGAAACAAACCCAACATTTTATCACATGTACAGCAAAACATACACTGAAATGTGTTGGTTTTTTGTGTTAGCAACCAACACAATCTGAGGATGAGCTTGGGGCCACGCTCAAGCATCACCACACATTCCAGCACCAATACAGCATGCCCGCAGTGTTCAGTAGAGTAACAGGTGCCAGCACATAACAAGCAATGTGAGAGAAATAAAAAGATACAGAATGAGATTGCTGGGCAGCCAACATGGCCCAATAGTTGTCCACTTACATGCTTTCTCTCTGAAGTAACATCATTTACAGAAGCATTGTGGGATATTTGCAATTGTACAAGAAATTTTATCATTCTTTCCATTTAGAATCCATAACAGATACATACTATTTGGACCAAATGTTTTTTGTTTCAGATTTATGTTTCAAGTAAGGTGTCGTTCCCTCCTTTTCTAACTATATTCCTTCAACCTAGTTGAGTTTAGACAGACCTGATGCTTATCAACCCTGATGAAGGATCTTGGCCTGAAATATTGACTGTTCATTTCCTTCTGTAGATCCTGCATAACCTGTTGAGTTCCTCCAGTGTATTGTGTGTGTTGCTCCAGATCTCCAGTATTTGAAGTCTCTCTTGTGTCTACATAGGATTATCCATCTTCCTTTTAAATGAATCTTGCCATTTCTCTCTGTAATGAGATGCAAAACAATATATTTTCTAATCATTTGTTGGTTTAAAACCTTTCCTTTGATTCCTTTGTCAGTTATTTCATAACTATTTGATATTTATGATCTTGGGCTTTGGAATCTCTCCTAGATGAGGGTTTCTAATTGGCCAATAAACGGAAGCATAGTTTCGTGAGAAACAAAAACTGCAGATGCAGGAAATCTGAAATTTAAAAAAAAGGTAGGAAATATAGAAAGCACTCAGCAGATTAGGCAGCATCCATAGAGACAAATGGAGTCATGAAGACAAATAGCACTACAGCATAGAAACAGGCCTTTTAGCCTATGCTGTCTGTGTCAATCTGTTTTTTTCCTGCCTACCTCCATCTTCTTATACCCATATCATAGCTTTCCATACCGTTCTCATCTAGGTACTATCCAAACAACTTTTTAACGTTGCAATTGAACCTGCATCCACCACCTTCACTGGCAGCTTTTCCACACTTGCACTACCCTCTGAGTGAAGACCTTCCCTCTCAGATTCCCCTAAAACATTTCACTTTTCACCCTAAGCATACGTCCTAATGTTCCAATCTCACCCAGCTTCAGTGGCTGCAGGAAAAATGCTGCATGTATTTACCTAATCTATACTCTTCATAATATTATATACTTATATCTCCTATGATTCTCCTATGCTGCAGCAAATAAAGTCCAGACCTATTCAACATTTTCTTATAACTCAGGTCCTCAAGTCTTCTTGTAAATTTTCTCTGCAAACATAGAAACAGTTAATGTTTCATATAAAGGACTTTTCATTAGAATCTTTTGATGAAGAACCTTCAACCTGAAATATTAATTCCGTGAAGCTTAGACTATCGAAGCGATGAAGAAAACTGCCCTTTCCACAATTGCAGCAGGTCACATTCCTCTAGTGCAGGGATTCCCAATCTCTTTTTTAATGCAATGGGATTCCTACTATTAACTGAGGAGTCCATGGACTCAGGCTGAGAAACACTGCTCTGCTGCCTCTTGGATTACAGTTTGTTCCCAGAGATTTAGCTTCATCTAGCTAAAGCATAGGGAATCAGATTACTGCAATGAAGAAATCTTCAAGAGGTGACAAGACTCCTACTACCCAGGACATACCCTCTTTGCACTGCTACCATCGGTTAGGAGTTACTGGAGCCTGAAGACCCACAGTCAATATTTTAGAGACAGATTCATGTATCCTGCCATCAGACTTCTGAATAATCCACAAACCTATGAGTACTATCTTACTATTCATCTTCTGGACTATTTTTTTATTGTCTAACTTGTAGTAATTTTTATACTGCTGTCACAAAACAACAAATTTCATGACATATGTCAGTAACAATAAACCTAATACTGATTCTGATTCGGCACGAAGCCCAGGAAGTAAATAATATCAGCAGAATGTCCATTTCTAATCTTGTTGAATGTGGTAAATGTCAATTGTGTGACCTGACAAATATGCCATGCCAAGAGCCACTTAGCAATGAATAATGGCATAAAGTAACATAATGTAACTGTACCAGTATAAGCAGGTCTTAAGATAATTCCCAGCTTTTAAGTTCTTTCCTCTTCCATAATTAAGCAACTTGCTCACAGGTGTAGGATAAATGCATGTGCAAATTACCAGAACATTTCAAGCATAAACTTCCATATTTTCAAGTTTTAGAACTTAAGAGAGAAAAAAATGTACATTTTCAGCTCAGGTGTCTTGAAATTCCATGTCACAACAACATAGGCACACAGATTTTTTACTTTATAGATCGATTTATATCAGCATTCTTTGCAGCAGTAAGTCATACCTACTAACTGACAGTTCTTTCACAAACTGTGAAGCCTAGGTCCCTAAGTGAATTAGATAGGTATCTCCATACATAATTGCAGCATACTCTTAAGTTGTCTGTAATCTGGGCAATTTTCATAAGTTCAAATAGTTTGTTCTTCATATAGAGCTTTGAAATGAACAGAATTGAACATCAATCAATTGTTGTTCTTTAAATTTGCAGTAATTGAAAGGATTTGGGCAAAATCACAGTCATCTGTTTGATTGCAGTTTCAGTAAGACATTTTCAGGAGTCATTGTGCAACAGACCAGTGGTTTGTGTCAATTTTAGTTACTTTCAGCTGTGCATCAATGCACCTGATTAACATAATTAAGGTGTAAATTACCTGAATTACTTTTTGGCTAGCAATGTAAAAATATCTCAAGTAAAGAGCCCCTAACCACTTTAAATTTGCACTGGTAGCAATATAACCATTCAATGAGATACAGATGTTGATGGGTAGAGGGAGCCTTGCCAACATCCATAGATCCCTCACATTATATGGTACCTTCCGCAACCTCAGATCATTCCGAAATAATTCACAGTCTATTAACTATATTAGAGTGTATGTGGTATTAAGGAAAAATCTGTGGTACAGCAAGAGTCTATCACAAACAAAGAGAGAAATGACTGGCTTTAGGTAAGAAATATCAGACTAATTTCCAATTTACTTAGTCGGAGAATTATACAATTATTGTGTAGCTACCAGCAGGAATAAATATTCTGAGCTATGTTCTGACAGATGAAGACTTACACTACATTATATCTGCTGCTCCTCCAGTGTGATGTCAGATTTCAGTAGCTTGTTCTCCCTAACCTTAATGTTAGTTGGTATTGGAAGAACCATTGAATAATATTGTACACACCTAACATGAGCCAGACAGGATCACCATCTACACTTTAAAGCATAAGCAGCTAGTCCTGATGAGACTCACAACATCGAGGTCTCAATGCTACTGGTGTTTCCAATGTACTCTAGAATCCATAATACTCTCCTGTATTTAAGTATGTTTAATTTAAGTATTCATGGAACTTTGGTAAATTGTGGTATTATTGTCACATATATTAAGGTACAGTGGAAAACATGACTTGCAAATCATTTATACAAATCAATTTATTACAAGAGAGCACTGAGGTAGCACAAAGTAAAAACAATAAGAGAGCAGAATGAAGTGTACAGTATTTACAGATGAATTTTGTTGGGGTCTTCCACAAAGGCAAACTACAGAAAACCAGCACTGAAAAATATTACTCTTAGTCTGACATCATTGTGAACAAATATCTTTCTACTAACTATGACATGATGACAGTGTGAAAAATATTCAGTACTTGGGACTGTAACCAATTATCACCCAGGAAATGATCTCCAGTCATGAAAGGAGCTTGCTTACACATGTGTCAATTAGTTACTCCAAGCTCAATTGGATTCAGCACTGTGACCCTTCTACTGCTTGCAAATATTCCCAGGTTATTATCTTGCTTAGCCATTAGTACATTTTGATTTACATGGATTGTGTGCAGTTCGTTTTTATAAATGTAGGAAACATACAATTTTATTGCTGTCCGTAATGAATTTGTATGTTCTGTCTGTGGCCATGTGGGTAACCTCTGCATGCTTCGGTTTCCTCCCAGATCCCAAAGACATACTTGTTAGTAGGTTAATTGGTCACATGGGTATAACTGAGCTGCGCAGGTTCTTTGAGCTAGAAGAGTCTGTTACTATGCTGTATCTCTAAGTAAAATAAACAAAAATAATTAGTTTGGAGGAAATAGTATATCACAATTTAGAAATATTCAGCATAGTGTTTTTGTGCAAAATACTATTTCTGAAAATATTTGAAGCCAATTAACAACAGCGATTGCCCACACAGTAACTGTTAACATTTCTATTTCCTTACACGTGGCAATGGTGACTTGGGAAGAAAGGTTTCCAAAATATTCTACCATTGTGGTCCCCTTGTGGCATGTGTGAATATCTAGTAATCCAACTGGTGGAAGTAATGTCCAACAATGAATGCGAAGGCACTGAAGTATGTGCTGAGGAATGCACTGAAGCTTGATGCAGTCACTGCCAAGCCTCTGTGTGGAAGGACCACAGTCTAAGGTCCCATGCCACCAGAGAGCTCAGCCTCTGTGATCTTCCAAAGGTTTCACAGCTGCTTTGTTTAAGGAGGAAGCTTAAGCTGCATTGATACATTGTAAAAGGATGCATTGAACTGACATTAAAATTAATGTAGAGAAAGACATGTTCCAATTGTACTTGCTGTATATTTTATGAATAAAGTATATTTTGGAAAAAATTGTAGTCAAATTGATAGTGACTGTATGTCATAAATTATCAACAACTGCATAATCAATGTATCATCTGGCTACCAGGTCATTAAAGAAAATGAGTTGGATCATGTTTTTATCTAACTTGTGAATCATACTTTCTTATTTTAGCAGTAGGATATTTTATCCTTATTACCTCAGATAAGCCAGTGCTGTTTCACAGTTAGTAGAGCAGATGGCTCACAGCTCCAGCGACATGAGTTCGATTCTGACTCTGGGCGCTGTCTGCCTGGAATTTGCACATTCTTCCCACGTCCACATGGGTTTTCCCCAAGGTATTCTGGTTTTCTTTCATATTGCAAAGATTTGCAAGTAGGCAGGCTAATTGGCCACTGTAAATTGACCCCACGTGTAGACAAACTGAGTCTATTTCCTGGGAGAAATGTCCGGTACTAGAGGTATAGTGCTAAGGTGAGAAAGAAAGAGTTTCGCTAGATGTCTGGGATATGTTCCATGGGTGGTGGCAGAAGCGAGGTGATAGTGGCACTTAACAGGCATCAGAGAGGCACATAAGCAGACAGGGAATGTAGAAGCAGATAGATTTAGTTTAATTTGGCATCATAGTTGGCAGAAACACAGCGGACCAAAGGGCCTGTCCCAGCACTGTCCTGTTCTATGTTCTGTGTAATGTGAAGGGAATAGACTACAGGGAAAAATAATGGGGCATAGCATCACAGTCTCAGTCATAAGGAAATGTTGGAAAATGGCTGATTGTCATTCACTGCAGTATCTTTAGCCAGAGGGTGGTGAATCCATGGAATTTGTTGCCATGGTTATCTATGGAGATCAGCTCATTGGGTGTATTTAAGGAGGAAGTTGATGGGTTCTTGATTAGTCAGGAAAAAGATTAAATATGAAGGCACACTAGCCAACAATATCAAAGAGGATCCCAACAGTTTTTTTCAGCTATTTAAAGAGTTAAAAAAAAGACAAGAGTAGATATCGGAGCACTAGAAAATGATTCTGGAGAGGTAGTAATGGGATACAAGGAAATGGCAGATGAACTATATAAGTATTTCGTGTCCATCTTTCCTGTGGAAGACACTAGCTGTATGCCAGGCTTTTAAGAGTGTCAGGGGGCAGAAGTGAGTGCAATTGCTATTACTTGGGAGAAGATGCTTGGGAATCTGAAAGGTCTGAAGGTAGATAAGGTGGACCAGATGGGCTACATCTCAGGATTCTGAAAGACAGCTGATGAAATTGTGGAGGCATTAGTAATGATCTTTCAAGACTTCTGGAGGACTGGAAAGTTATGAGGGGCGATTGATAAGTTCGTGGCGGAAGGTAGAAGGAGTCAATTTTAGAAAACCTAGCACATTTATTTCAACATAGTCCCCTCCTACATTTACACACTTAGTCCAACGGTCGTGGAGCATACGGATCCCTTCTTTGTAGAAGTCGGCATCATGGACCTCCAGAAAGTGGTCCACAGCAGGGGTGATTGATAAGTTTGTGGCCTAAGGTAGAAGGAAATGATTTGTTAACTTCAAACTTTCTGTATAATCACTCAAGGAGTTGAACTGCATGTGCATGTAACGAGAGCTATATAACTCATCTCCATCTACTTAGGCCAAGACGCCAATTGACTCCTTCTACTTTAAGCCACAAACTTATCAATCACCCCTCGTACAAATGTCACTCCACCCTTCAAGAAAGGAGGGAGGCAGAAGAAAGGAAATTACTCACCAGTTAGCCTGACCTCTGTGGTTGGGAAAACGTTGGAGTTAAACGCTAAGGATGAGATCGCAGGGTTCTTAGAGGCACATGATAAAATAGGTCAAAGTCCACATGGTTTCCTTATGGGAAAATCTTGCCTGACAAATCTGTTGGAATTCTTTGAGGAAATAACAAGCAGGATAGACAAAGGAGAAGCAGTGGATTTTCAGAAGGCCTTTGACAAGGTGCCACACATGAGGCTGCTTAACCAGATAAGAGCCCATAATATTACAGGAGATAATCTAGCATGGAGAGGATTCTCTGATTGGCAGGAGGCCAAAGAGGGGGAATAAAGGGAGCATCTTCTGGTTGGCTGGCAGTGACTATGATTTTTCGTGGGAGTTGGGTTTGGGACCACTTCCTTTTAAGTAATATGTCAATGATTTGACTAATGGAATTGAGGGATTTGTGGCTACATTTGTAAATGATACAAAGGTAGATGGAGGGGTAAGTGGTATTAAGGAAACAGGGAGGCTGTAGAAGGATTTGGACATATTAGGAGAATAGACAAAGAAGTGGAAAATGGAATACACTGTTGGGAAGTGTATGGTCATGCACTTTGGTAGAAGGTACAAAAGTGTGGACTATTTTCTAACAGGAAATTCAACAATCTGAGGCGCAAAGGGATTTGGGAGTCCACGTTCAGAATTCTCTAAAGGTTAACTTGCAGATTGAGCTGGTGGTGAAGAGAGCAAATACAATATTAGCATTCATTTTGAGAGGACTATAATATAAAAACAAGGATATAATGTTGAGGCTTTATAAGGCACTGGTTGAGGCCTCACTTGCAGATTTGTGAGTAGTTTTGGGCTCCTTATCTAAGAAAGAATGTTCTGATATTGGAAAGGTTTTGGAAGAGGAACGATTTTGAGAATGAAAGGGTTACTGTATGAGAAGATTTTGATGGCCCCAGGCCTGTATTCACTGGAATTTAGATGAATGAGTTAGGAATCACATTGAAATCAACCGAATGTTGAAAGCCTAGATGGAGTGGATGTGGACAGCACGTTTCCTATTGTGGGGATGTCTAGCACCAGAAGATGCAACCTTAGAATAGAGGAATGTCCATTTAGATTGGAGTTGAGGAGGAATTTCTTTAGCCAGAGGACAGTGACTCTGTGGAATTCATTACCGCAGATGGCTGTGGAGGCCAGGTTATTGGGTATATTTCAGGCAGAGGTTGATAGGTTCTTGATTAGTCATGGCACTTAAGGTAACGGGGAGAAGGCAGGAAACTGGATCAGCCATGATGACACATTGGAGCAGATGCAATAGGGCCAAATAGCCCAATTGTGCTCCTATCTGTTATGGTCACTAAAATCAGACGATCTTGATATAGATCTATTCTGAACTATATCAGTCCCATTTTGTGCCTTGAACTTGCAATAATGCCTTTAAGTACATGGTCTTTATTTAGAAGACATCCCAGTACTGTCTGGATTATGTAGCTAACTGACTTATGATCAAGATTCCAGAGGATGGATTAAGAATCAGCTTTGGACAATTTTTTTTTCAGTCCACACTTGCTGCCACCATTAGAACCATGACCTGCTTCAAGCTCTCATCTTTTCTTAACAAATTCAGAAACATACCTTTGATTTAGGAAACTGAAACAGACAGTGGTGTTTTGTTGAGGAAGAAATGGTATTGATTTGCATAATATAGGTTAATTTTTGAAAAGTTGGATGTTGATAAACTACTTTAACACAATGATATTGAAGACTATTTTATTTTGCCTTGCATTTACAGTATGACTAATGATAAATCTTAACAATTAACATACAGCCAGAGGAAATGTACCATGCACATAAGTGGATGTAATATTCCCAAATAAGAAGAAAACAAAGTTGCAATCGCAGAACTCAAGTGATTAGCTAAAGGTGCAGAAGGATGTGATGAGAAAATATTTTGCAGTTAAATATAATGAACAGCCTGCAAGTCGAGTAGATACACATCCAGTTATGTTTTTTTTTCAGAATAGAAATAGATAAATATTTCAAAGTAAAATATTATCAAGGTTATGGAAAAAGAGCAGAGGTATGGAACTAATTGGATTGCTCTACAAATTCCTTGTATGGACTAGGTGTTCAAACTCCTTTGTATTGTAGTTATTATGATTCCATCTTTAAAATCTCTTCATGGATCTGTATTTTGCAGCTGTTATTTACCATTTCTCCGCAGTAAAGTTTGTTGTGAGAGCATTTTGTCTTTTTGAGAGATGATCTTCAAAGGTATAAATCAAAACCAGTATAGTGGGAATTATGCAGTAACATAGTCACTAGTATTTTCTGTTAAAACAACATGTCGGATTTTATTTTCAAACTGGATAATATGCAAAATAAGGAAGGAATAGATTACTTCAAAACAAAAAAAGGTCATAGAAGATAAATACCTAGATTGGATAATTTGCAACATTATAGAGGTCTGTAACTTAATTTTGGAAAGGACGATAGCTCCAAGAGTGAAAACTTGGCAGATCAGGTTTATGCATGAAACTCCAGGTGTGACATTA
Source organism: Mobula hypostoma (assembly GCF_963921235.1). NCBI lineage: Eukaryota > Metazoa > Chordata > Chondrichthyes > Myliobatiformes > Myliobatidae > Mobula > Mobula hypostoma. Next base: position 153,002,908 of record NC_086097.1, on the reverse strand, counting down.
GAAATGAAATAATTGTTGACAGCATTGAACCTTCAGAAAGTATAAAGCCAGTTAGAGCCTTGAAAGCTGTTGCACAGGCAGAAATAGAGTCAGTGAGTTTCCAAAGGAGAAACTCAACGTCAGCACAGAAATGTTAGCATCAAGGATGATATGGTGAGTTTCTATGTCTTTGTCAAGTAAGATTGCCCAATGGAGAAGGACATAGCAAGGGAGAAAAGAATGGAAATTTCTGTCTTCTTTCACAATATTGTGAGAAAGGGTAAAAATAAAAATCATGAAATCAAAATGATTTCTGATTTTTTTTTTACTTAATAATTTATGAGCCATGTTGATGAGTTGCTCTGACTTTGAAATCCAAAGAATGGAATGAAATGGACTTTGATTGAAGTTGATTGAAAGATTAAAAATAATAATAATAAACTTATTTATAGAGCACTTTTCATACCAACAATATAGTTTATATATTGTGCAGCTAGATCCTGAACTTTCTGTCAGATTGCCGGCAGGTGGTAATAGTGGGCTTCCTCACTTCCACCCCTCTGACTCTCAATACAGGAGCCACTCATGGCTGTGTACTATGTCCCCTCCTTTACCCCCTTTATACCTATGACTGTAGCATTACCCACAGCTCTAATCTGCTAATTAAGTTTGCTGATGACACTACATTGAATGGCCTAATCTCAAACAATAATAAGGTGGCCTACAGGGAAGAAGTCATCTCTCTGACACAGTGGTGTCAAGAAAGCCACCTCTCCCTCAATGTTGCAAAAACAAAGGAGCTGGTTGTGGATTACTGGATGAATGGAGATGGGCTAACCCCTATTGACATCAATGGATCTGGGGCTGAGAGGATAAACAGCTTTAAGTTCCTCAGCATCCACATCACTCAGGACCTCATGTGGTCTGTACACAACAGATATGTGGTGAAAAAGGAACAACAGTGCCTATTTCACCTCAGATGGTTGAGAAAGTTTGGTATGGGCCCCCAAGTCCTAAGAACTTTCCACAGGGGCACAATTGAGAACATCCTGACTGGCTGCATTACTGCCTTGTATGGGAACTGTACCTCCCTTAATCGCAGGATTCTGCAGAGAGTGGTGTGCACAGCCCAGCACATCTGTAGTTGTGAACTTCCATGATTCAAGACATTTACAAAGACAGGTGTGTAAAAAGGGCCCAAAGGATCATTAGAGACCCGAGTCATCCCAATCACAATCTATTCCAGCTGCTACCATCCAGGAAGCAGTACCACAGCATAAAAGCCAGGACCAACAGGCTCCGGGATAGCTTCTTCCACCAGGCCATCAGACTGATTAACTCATACTGATTCGAGTATATTTCTATGTTACATTGACTGTTCTATTTATTATTAATTACTATGATTGCACATTGTACATTTAGACAGAGATGTAACATAAAGATTTTTACTCCTCATGTATGTGAAGGATGTAGGAGATAAAGTCAATTCAATTCAATTCAAAATGCTTTACAACGGGATAAAATGCAAGTATGAAAATAAAAGTCAAAAAGATGTTAGTTAAGAGCATAATTAATTAAATAAGTTTTGAGCTGGCATTTAAAAATGTCAACTAAGTCTGTATCCCTTTTAGTTTTCGGTATTAAGTTCCACGGTTTAGGAGTGTAGTTGAAAAAAGATGACTTGCCAATTATATTTTGATGCAGATTGTTTTAATTTAAGAGACTGGCAGAAGAAGACCTGAAAGCTCGTGCAGGATTATGCAATGAAAGCAATTCTGTGATGCGCTCCAGCCCCAGACTATTGAGAGCTTTAAAAACAAGCAAGAATTAAAAATCAATTCTAAAAGATAGTGGAAGCCAATGCACAGTAGCTAGAACAAGAGTGCCATGCTCCCTCACGCTGGTTTTAGTTAAAAGTTTTGCGGTGGCATTCTGAATGAGTTTAAGTTTGTCAATAATTGGCTTTGAAAGGCCAGTAAAGAGGGCATTGTGGTAATCTAGTCTATTTGATATGAAGTCGTGAATTTGTTTTTCAGCATCATTATGTGACAGATACAGACATACCGTTGCAATATGTCTGAGTATAGAAATGCTGCTCTGGTCACTTTCTTTATAGGAATTTAAAATTCAAATCTAAATCAAGGATAACACTCCATCTTAACCCAGGTTACTACTTAAAAGTGGATTAAAAAGACGGATCTAATTTTATTGAATTATTTTTGCTAGTATAACAATTTTAGTTTCCTTCTCTTTCATCCTTCATGATTTCTCCATGTAATTTCCTAAAGATTACAGATGTGCAATTTTATGTCTTTGCACTGCACTGCTGCTGCAAAACAAATATTTTATGTCACATAAAACATGATTCTGATTCCGCTTCTAATCCTGGAATCCTGTTAACTATGTTTTGTTTCTGAGTGTTAAATACCTTCTTGGCTGAATTAAATATGTCCTGAATTTTCTGTTCTTTTCATATTAAGATAAGTTAGGACAAGTCTTAACCGGCTCATTCTTCAAATGCCACCTTTAAATTTGGGACTCCAGTTTGTAAATTTGTATACTTGGTTAAACCTCATTGTGATGTGTCACATGTACATTCAGTGGCCACTTTATTAGCTACACCTGTACATCTGTTCATTAATACAAATATCTAATTGGCCAATTATGTAGCAGCATAAAAGCAAGCAGGCATGGTCAGGAGTTTCATTGTGGTGGTAACGCACCATTAAGCTGGATGCCAACCATCGTAAAACAAGACACACACACAGGAGTTTCATTTGTTGGTCACACCAAATAGCGGAACAGGGAAGAGATGTGTTCTAAGTGACTTTGACTGTGGAAAGATTGTTTGTGCCAGAAGGGGTGGTTTGAGACTGCTGATCTCCTGGGATTTTCACACACAACTATGTGTTACATCTAGAAGTTACGGAGAATGGTGCAAGAAAAAAAAATCCAGTGAATAGCAGTTCTGTGGATAAAAATGCCCTGTTCATGAAGGAGATCAGAGGAGACTAGTCAGATAGTTCAAGCTGAGAGGAAGGTGTCATTAACTCTATAACCACACGTTACCACCATAGTGTTCAGAAGAGCATCTCAAAACACACATCACGTTAAATCTTAAAGAAGATGGGCTACAGCAGTCGAAGACCATGAACATACACGTACATACACTCAGTGGCTTAATAAAGTACCTAATAAAGTGGCCACTGTGTAAATTATATCAGGTTGCATTGCTTTAGCTTACACAATGACCTCCGCAAATCCACACTTCTCAAAACTACCATTCCTTGTAGAATGATTGTGCAAAGCAATAGCTCATTTTCTAGTGCGATAAAATAGTACGATATTCTGGAGTATGCTCGCTTTCTTCATTAGCTGATATCAGTGACCAAAGAACAGTTACCTTGAAATTTTGGGCAGCAAATCTAATGACATTTTTAAGACACTACATTTATTTCTCTCTGTACTTTTATAAAAATAGAACAGAGGACTGATGATTCTTACAAAAGGAAAATCCTTGAAAGATCATTCGCGAGAGATAAAGAGATAAGTCTGAATAAATGTATGTTATCCTGACAGTACTGGAGCACAGCTGTTCTATTATTGTACAAATAATTACAAGACGTGCACTAAGACTTGGAGACATGAGCTTAAATACCATGGTAGCAATGGGGGAATTAAAATTGATCAGTCAAATAATTGGGAATAAAAAATAGATGGAAGAGACCTCAGATGCTGGAATCCAGATAAAAAGAAACGAGCTGCTGGAGGAACTCAATGGTTTGAACAACGTCTGTCAGGTGAAAGGAATTGTCGATATTTCTGGTCATGACCCAGCATCAGGCCTGAGAGTGACGCACAAAATGCTTGAGGAACTCAGCAGGTCAGGCAGCATCTATGCAGGTGAATAAGCATCAATTCTTCGGGTCAAGCCCCTTCATTAAGCCTGAAAGTGGAGAGGAAAGATAGACAATATTAAGAGGAAAGGATCTGGAATGAAAAGGTAATGTAAGTAAGTGGCCATGAACTTACTCTATTGTTGAATACTTGACTGCAAATGATCAACTATAAGACTGAACAACACACACAAAATGCTGGAGGAACTCAGCAGGCCAGGCAGCATCTATGAAAAAGAGTAAACAGTCAATATTTCAGGCTACACACATCAAAGTTGCTGGTGAACGCAGCAGGCCAGGCAGCATCTATAGGAAGAGGTACAGTCGACGTTTCAGGCCGAGACCCTTCGTTGTTTGCGTTTAATATTTCAGGCTAAGACCTTTTATCAGGACTGGAGAAAAAAAGATGAGGAGGCCCCCCCCCTTCTAACTCTGACTCCTCATCTTTTTTTCCTCCAGTCCTGATGAAGGTTCTTGATGAAGTTTTTCCAAAGAAGCTGCCTGGCCTGTTGAGTTCCTCCTGCATTTTGTGTGTGTTGCTTGGATTTCTAGTATCTGTAGATGTTTTCTTGTTTGTGATTGAACTATAGGACTGACTCTTAATGGTGATCTGAAATAGGCCAGAAAGGCAATTAGTTGTGTTAAACTTCTGTTCTAATACATTACAGAAATATACCTGTATGGTCAACCCAGATGGCAAACTTGGATAGGATAGAGGCATACCTACACATTAAACCCTGAAAAAATTTCCTCACTGACATCTTAGTGAAGTTCAAAGTATATTCATTATTAAACTACATACCGTATATGTCATTACATACAACCCTGAGATTCATTTTCTTGTGGGCATGCTCAATAAGTCCAGAGTAGAATAATAAAATCAATAGAATCGATGCAAGACCACACCAACTCAAGCATTCAACCAGTGTGCAGAAAACAACAAAATGTGCAAAAACAAAAAGAAAAAAATAATAACAAATGGTTGGCATCCATCTGTCTCAAAGGACAATAGGTGATGATGTTTATCATCACAAGCCCTGGGCGGAAGGTATGAAGATCCTGAGATGCCCATTCGTCAAGATCCCCCTCTCAGCCTCACCAGTGTAGTCCAACGAAGAGCTTATGAAGCAATATGTTTGACACCAACTTGGCTGCAGGAGCTCTTGGAAGGAGGTTCAATGGCTTCCAGCCACGTTAGGGGCTCCACTCCGGATTTGCTGTTTGGGTTTACTCTCGTAACCTTCGTCTCTCATGAGACTGCCGACGAGGTGGTGACACTATTTACCCACACGAGCACCAGGGCATGCCCATACACCAGTGGGCCTGCATGCTACATACGCAGCGGGGGTCAGACCTCCTCCCCCGTCCTCTGTAGTTCAGCCTGAGTCCAAAAGAAGTTCATTTTCTGTGTGTCACCAGCGAGGAGGCACTACACGAGGCCTGCTGTTCGAGAGGCTATGTACTGGCTGAAAGTGAGAGCGGCATCCACTACCCACGGGACCACCACACTAGATGTGTCACAACATCCATTTTGACGCCAGTATTAATAGTTAAAAAAATAATTAATTAATCAACAATATCTACCTTTATAAACAATAATAGAGTGTATCTTATGCTTCTGCATAGCTGTTGTCCCTCAACCCCTGGATAGTGCTTGTTTGTTTCAGCCTAACTCCCTGTCTAGTCTTTCACTGGGAGCCCAGCTCCCAGCACTTCTCAGGGAACATGAGGGACGATTTATAGACTTGCCTCTGATGTCATTCCTTTGCTTTTTCATGAGACAGCTCATTTAACCCAGTTCAGCTCAGACACTGGGATTGAGTTACTTCAGCTCAGAGCCAGACAGCTCTTCCTATTTTCATTTCCAATTGCTCTGATCCAGTCATCTCTGAGCAAGGACCATCGTTCATAAAAACAATTAACAAAGTGGTCACTATAAAAATGGTCTCACAAAATAATGGCCTCCATTCCTTCCAACACAACAATAGCCATTTGGTTTGTCTACTTCCATGGGCCTTGACCCATTCCAGTCAGATGTTTTGCACGTTTTTAATTCCATCATGGTGAAAATTCAGAGAAATGTCATCAAAGAACAATCTCATCAATGCCAGTCCCCACCCTGCTCCCTTACTTCTCCCCAACTTATTCTATCTCTCATGTTTATTAATGCCAGCCAAATGCTCCTGTCGGCCAGCGACACTGAGGGTTATTTGCCGTGACCAACCAACTTGCTGGCCTGAATTTCTTTTGGATGTGAGAGGAAGTCGGGTCACCTGGGCGACATCTATGCAGTAATAGACAGAACACGGAATCTTCCCCACATGCAGCAACAGAGGGCAAGATCAAAGCCGGGTCACTGAAACTGATGCAGCAGCACTGTTTCCTGTGCCTCGGTGCCAAGTTCGGCTAATAGCAGCTCTGGAAGGATATCTAGGCAAATCCTGCCAGTAACCATCGGGATGAGGGCAGAAGATCTTTCCCTCTGTAAAGTATCAAGTTGGTACAACTTTAGCTGTATTTTCAGTGCCTCCTCCTTATTTCTCATGGATATTTTAATAAAAGTATCAAAATAGGACAAGATGTTCATAAATCCCTAAAGGAGTATTGATGCATTCTCTTCTAACAAGGAAAAAATATTTACTTATTCATTGACATACAGCAGAGAGAAGGCTCTTCTGGCACTTGGAGTCCTTCCACTTATCAACCCCCGATTTAATCTTAGCCTAATCATGGGACAAGTTACAATGATCAATTAACCTACCAGACAGTACGTCTTTGGACTGTTAGAGGAAACCGGACAACCAGGAGGAAACTCACGTGGTCACAGGGAGAATGTCCAAACTCCTAACTGGGAGCAGTGGGAATTGAACTCGGATCACTGGCACTTTAAATCGTTGTACTAACCACTACACTATTGCGCCTCCTTATGTCATATTCGAGATATACTTTCAAGATGACGATGTTTACTTGGCTTAAAGTTGCAAAATTTCACAGCAGGTAGCTCAGCTGTCACACAACTCCAGAGCCCTCGTTTGACCCTGACCTCCAATAATAGCTGTGTGGATTTCCCCGGAGTGCTCTAGCATCCATCTCCCTATATCTTAAAGATATGCTGGTTGGTAGTTTAATTGGCAACTGCAAATTTCCTCTAGAGCAGAAAACTGGTGGGAGTGTCATGGCAGAACTAATAGGCATGTTATAGAAAGGTTACAGAGAAATAGGAGGGAAAGTGGGATTAATTGGATCTCTCTTTTGAGCTGACATAAACAGAAGAGGCCAACTGGCTTTCTGTGGTGTAATAAGTCAAAGAAAAATGAGAAATATTAAGGTTTGAAATAACCTTTTGGGAATTTAATGCAACACTATTACAGCTCAGTGCTTTCCGGATTTCAGAGTTTGATTCTGGTGATGTTCTGTGAGGAGCCCCTGTTCATCCTCCCCGTGGAACTTGTGGGATTTTTTGGATTATCCGATATCCTCCAACAGTCCAAAGACAAGCAGGATAAGTTAGTTAGTCATTGTATATTGTCTCATAATTAAGTTAGTGTGAATCAGGTTTGTTGGGGTTTGCTGGGGTGGTGTAGCTCGAAGGCTGGGTGGGCTACTCCACCCCGTAGCACCAAATAAACAACCAAATTAATAAATAAACTGAAATATTATGATTTAAACTTAAAAATCTGAATTCTAGTAATAGCTTAGGCACACAGAAACTGATAATTCTTTATAGATTCTTTATATTCTGGTCAATTTGGCACTGATTTGTAATATCCGTCAATGTCATGTCTGTCTTAGTTGCTTTTTAGGTGTGTAGTGATGGTTTAGGTGACCACATGGGGTATTAGGGATAAGGTTTGGGTTTAGGGGCTGCGATGAGGGAGGGTTAGAGATCAGAGGTAATAAATAAAGTGTAAAGGGCCAGAGCTGGTGTTCAGAATGCAGATCGGAGTGCTTTGCAGTCACAGGTCAGTGATCCCGGAGGTCAGGTTAGCAGATGCTGATGAGATAAGTAATTCTCTGTCTGGAGGTCCGTAAGGGTGGGAGCTAACCCTCCCTCCAGGTCACAGGGGTCAAAGGTCTGTGTGAGTCAGAAAGTCGAGGCCTGGAGGTCAAACCCATGATCAGCAAGTCCTGGGGTTGGGGCTCGAAACTCAGACCTGTGATCGGCAAGTCCTGGAATCGTTAGCCAGAAATGAGCGAAGTCTGGAGGGCAAAGCCAAAAGCTGAAGTCCAGGGTTCATCAGATCCAATGGTAGTAAGACAAAAGGTCAAAAACCAAAGTCAGCGAGATCAAAGGAGGAACCCACAGACAAAGCCCCTGGATTGGATGGTCTAGAGATCAAAGGCTCAATGTATTTGCGTCCGGGACTGGAGGTTCAAAGCCCGATGTTTATGAGTCTGAGAGACCAGGGCCAAGGACTGAAGACCCAAATATGACCTCACCTGGGGTTGCAGGCCTATCTGTGTTTCTGAGTCGGTGAATGGGTGGGAGGGTGGGAAAAGGGCTTGTTTTGCTGTGGTTGCCTTGTTTTGTTTCATTGCTAATGTTGTTGCTGCTTGTGTTGTTCTGCTGAACATTGTGTGCATGCTGTGTTGCTGCCTGAATATGTAGTGACACGTGCAGGCTGCCCCCAGCACGTTCCTCTGAGTTTCCATGTACATATGATAAATAAATAAATAAATAAAGATGAAATCTGAATCAGAATCTGGATAAACACTATAGGAAGGACAAATGTTCTTTTCTTAATGTTTAAAACAGAAAGCAGATCTGTGAGTGCAATTGGAAAACATCTGATGTGTAGAGCCAGTAAGATAATGAAAAAAAAAGCAATACTCAGTCAATAACGCTCTTAACCTGGCTGCAACCAAAATGATTTAGGAAACGAACAAGACTGTGCAGTGCAGACGGCAGGAGTCAATCATGATTAAAACTCTAGGTGAGGCAATTAGAGGTTTCCTGCTTACAATTAACCAATACTTGTCTGGCCCAGGTATTTACTAAGTCTGTATAATTTGATGGAAGTCTAGTTGTTACAATTGAAGAGTCAGATGCAATAATGTGGTGAAGTACAGACAATTTGGTGAGCTGAAGCTCTCCTTTTCTATCAGTGAAAGCAGAAGAAGTGTTGCATCTTTCAAGGTACTATCATATATGTCATTGCATCACTGATCACTTTTTGTCCTTCTTTCCACTCTATCTAAGTGCTATCATCTAGTAGCACAGCACTTACATGCACTATGATGAAGTGTTTTGAGGAGTTGAAAATAAAACTTATTAACTCTTGCCTGAGAAGCAAATTAGATCTGCTCCAGTTTGCCACCGGAGCAACGGGTCAACAGCAGAAGCCATTTCATTGGCTCTTCATTCAACCCGGGAACATATGGACAGTGAAGATGCATACATCAGAATGGATATCAATATGGACACCAGAATGCTCATCATTGACAAGTGTTTGGCATTCAATACTATCAGTCCCTCAAAGCTAATCAATAAGCTTCAAGATTTTGGCCTCAATAACTCCTTGTGCAACTGGATCTTCAATTTCTTCACTTGCAGACTCAGCCAGATTGGCAACATCTCCTCCATAATCCCCATCAGTATAGGTACACCACAAGGCTGTATGCTTAGCCCCCTACTCTACTCCCTTTGTACTTATGACTGTGATGCTAAGCACAACTCCAATGCCCTATTCAAATTTGCTGCTGAATCAAAGATGATGATAAATCAGCATGTAGGAGGGAGATTGAAAACCTGGCTATGTGGTGTCAAAACAACAGAATCTCACTACTTGGAAAGACCTAGGAGTTCATTATTGACTTCAGGAGGAGGTAACCAAAGGTCCATGAGTTAGTTCTTATTGGAGGATTAGAGGTGGAGGGGGTCAGCAACTTTAAATTCCTCAGTGTTAGTATTTCAGAAGATTGGTTGTTGGTTCAGCACGTAAGTGCCAATACAAAGAAAACATAGTAGCACCTCTTAGAAATTTGAAAAGATTGGGCATTCCATATAAAACTTTAATAAACTTCTATAGATGTCTGCTGGTAAGTACATTGACTGGTTTCAACATCGCCTGATATGGAAACACCCATGTCCTTGAACAGAAAAGCTGACAGAATGTAGTTGATATGGCCCAGTCCATCGCAGGTAAAGCCCTTCTCACCATTTAGCACATCTATGCGGAGTGCAAGAAAACACCATCCATTATCAAGGATCTCCACCACCCAGGCCATCCCCTGTTTGTGCTGCTGTCATCAGGAAGGTGGTACAGGAGCCTCAGGACTCACAACTAGGGGTTCAGGAACAGTTAGTACCCCTCAACCATCAGGCTCTTGAAACTGAGGAGATAACTTCAGTCAACATTAACTGACTTTAAAGGACTTTTCATCTCATGTCCTCGATACTTATTGCTTATTTATAATAATTATTTTTTTTTTCTTCTCATGTTCACACAGTTTGTTGCCTTTTGCACTTAGATAGTTTGTCTGTCCTGTTGGGAAGTCTTTCACTGATTTCATTGTGTTTGTTGTATTTACTGTGAATGCCTGCAAGACAATAGGCCGTAGTCAGCATGGATTCCTCAAGGAAAACTCTTTGTTGCAAAGTTTGCAGATGATTTGAAGATAGCTGGAGGGGCAGGGAGATTTGAGGAAGCAGAGGAGATCCAAATTAGGACAATGGGCAAAGAAATGGCAGATGGAATACTGTGTCAGGAAGTGTATGATCATGCATTTTGGTAGAAGAAATAAAAGAGTAGACTATTTTCTAAATGTAGAGAAAATACAAAAAAAGAGGTGCAAAGGAAGTCTGGACTCTTTGTGAAGGATTTTTTTAAAGGTTAATTTGCAAGTTGAATCTGTGGTGAGGAAGGCAAATGCGATGGCACCATTCATTTCAAGAGAACCAGAATATAAAAGCAAGGATGTGCATTTGAGAATTTATAAAACATTTGTGAGGTCTCACTTGGAGTATTGTGAGCAGTTGTGGGCCCCTTATCTTAGAAAGGATGTGCTGAAACCGGAGAGGGTTCAAAGGAGGTTCATGAAAATGATTCCAGGATTAAATGGCTTATCATATGAAGAGTGCTTGATGGCTCTGGGCCTGTATTCACTAGAATTCAGAAGCATGAGGGGTGACCTCTTTGAAACCTATTGAACGATGAAAGGCCTTTATAGAGTGAATGTAGAGAAGATGTTTCCTATGGTGGGAGAGTCTAAGACCAGAGGACATAGCCTCAGAATAGAGGGCCGCCATTTCAGAATGAAGATGAGGAGGAATTTCTTTAGCCAGAGAGTGGTGAATCTGTGGAATTCTTTACCATAGGCAGCTGTGGAAGCCTAATCTTTATGTATATTTAAGGCAGAGGTTGATAGATTCTTAGTCAGGGCATGAAGAGATACGGGGAGTAGTCAGGAGATTGGGGCTGAGAAGAAAATTGAATCAGCCATGATGATATGACAGAGCATACTCGATGGGCCAAATGGCCTAATTCTGCTTCTATATCTTGTAGTCTTAATATGAATCTTAGGATTGTGTATTATGATATTTATATACTTTGATAATATATTTACTTTGAACTTTTGAAATTTGAACTTACTCTTTTCAATTCTGGGATTTTACATACCAGAATTTATCCCTTCAGTCTGGTGCCTCCAATTTAAATGAGTACAAGAACTAGGCTATATGATTCCCATTGGATGTCAATAGGCAGGTTAGCAGAAAGGCTGATCAATAAGTTTTTCAATTCATATAGATATATTGCCAATAAAACAGACTCTTCAGCCCAACTCATTCATGCTAACCAAAACACCTATTTAAGCGAATCACATTTTCTTCTTTTGAACCCATATCCCTCTAAATCTTTCTATGCATATATTTGTACAAATGACTTTTAAACATTGTAACTTACCCACCTCTTTCAGCTATTAGAACATAGGACCATAAGAAATAGGAGCAGGAGCAGGCCATCTGGCCTGTCGAGCCTATTCCGCCATTCCATAAGATCATGGCTGATCTGACCATACTCATCTCTACGTACCTGCCTTTTTCTGATAACCTTTAATCCCCCTACAATGCAAAAATCTATACAACCTTGTCTTAAATATACTTACTGAGGTAGCCTCCGCTGTTACACTGGGCAGAGAATTCCACAGATTCACCACTCTTTGGGAAAAGCAGTTCCTCCTCACCTCTGATCGGGAGGAGAAGGTGGCAGTGCGACGCAGCATGCGCGGCCATTCCAAATGATATCGATATATGTTAACTAGGGGGCCGTGCACAATCCTGATTTGATGGAGACAGCTGTGAGAAGCACAGAGGAACACCTGGAGAAACTTCTGAAATTCCTGCTTCGTAGCTGCTGCTACTGTGCGATCGAGAATCTCCGGAGGGGAAGGCCCAAATCCTCAGCTTTTCCTATTGCCTGTTGCCGAGCCGGGGTCGAAGCGCTCGACAGAGATGGTGCTCGATGCTTGGTGTTGAAGAGCTGGTCGGAGGCTTAGAGTTTTCGGATGGACTCGGAGTCGGACTGCGGTCGGATGCTTCCAGGATGCTGCATCAGCAAGTTTGCGGCGCTGGAGGTTCACCGTCTGTGTGAGATGATGGGACTTTCGAGAGACTTTGAGACTTTTTACCATGCCCATGGTCTGTTCTTTATCAAATTATGGTATTGCTTTGCACTGTTGTAACTATAGGTTATAATTATGTGGTTTTTGTCAGTTTTTAAGTTGGTTTGTCATGTGTTTCTGTGATATCATTCTGGAAAAACATTGTATCATTTCTTAATGCATGCATTACTAAATTACAATAAAAGAGGACTGCGTGTCCTCATAATCTAATCTAACCTCTGTCCTAAACTTACTCCCCCAAATCTTGAGGCTAATTCTAGTCTCACCTACCAGTGGAAACAACGTTCCTGCCTCTATCTTATCTATGCCTTTTATAATTTTATATGCTTCTATAAGATCTCCTCTCATATTTCTGAATTCCAGTGAGTCCAGTCTCAGGGAACTCAATCTCTCCTCATAGTCTAACCCCTTCATCTCAGGAATCAACCTAGTGAACCTCCTCTGCACAGCCTCCAAAGCTAGTATATCCTTTTTCAAGTAAGCAGACCAGAACTGCACACAATACCCCAGGTGCGGCCTCACCAGTATCCTGTACAGTTGCAACATAACTTCCCTGCTTTTAAATTCAATCCTCTAGCAATAAAGACCAACATTCCAGTCGCCTTCTTGAGAGCCTGGTGCACCTGCAAACCAACATTTGAGATTCATGCACAAGATCTACCAAGCCCTTCTGCACAGTAGCATGCTGCATTCTTTTACCATTTAAATAATAATCTGATCTTCCATTTTTCCTTCCAAAGTGGATGACCTGGCATTTACCAACATTGTGCTCCATCTGCCAGACTTGCCCTCTCACTTAACCTATCTATATCTCTCTGCAGGCTCTCCTTATCCTCTGCACAATTTGCTTTTCCACTCAATTTAGTGTTGTCAGCAACTTAGATACACTACACATGATCCCCTCTTCCAGATCGTTAATTTATATAGTGAACAGTTTCAGGCCCTGCATTGACACAGAATAATATACATATTCTAGTAGTTTGTTCCAATCCCCCTCTGTGTGAAAAAAAATTACCCTTCTGATGCCCTGTATATCTTTCTCCACCTTAAACCTTTACCTTCTATTTTTAGACTCCACTATCCTAGGAAAAGACGTTGTGACAATCTACCCTAACTATGCCCCTCATATTTTCATAAACCTCTATAAATTAGACTCATCCTCAGCATCCTTCACTCCAGAAAAACAGTCCGAGCCTATCTATTTAGTTATTATAACTCAGGCCATCTGGACCAGGCAACATTCTTGTCTGTATTTTCCGCCTTTCTCAAGCTTAATCACATCCTTTCTCTGGTGTGGCAACCAGAACAGCACACAATATTCCAAGTGCATCCGAATCAATGATTCTTACAATGTACAAAATGACATGCCAATTCTATACGCAGTGCCTTTGTCAATTAACTCACTCACTTTCTGGGACACACCAATCATCACAACCAACCACCTGCAGATAACCTGATGTTTCTATATTATTGTATAATTAAATTTCACTAATAAATTTTCAGTTAATCCCATTCAACATAAAGACTTTTTCTTCTTCTCTTTTTTTAAGTGGTCAAAATTAAGCACAGATGGCTGCCTTACACTCTAATATACAGGTTAATAGTTAGTCAATGAGCTTATCTACCGATGACATTGAGATGCATAGTGGGACAAGTAGATGGGTAGTTTGTGAGGTGGCATTACCCTTTCTCCATTTACATAGTGCTTCTGGATACCCCCTAAACAGACAAGGCTTGCATCCCAAATATTCTTTCTCCATTTTGAGCAATGAGGGGCCAAGGATTCCCAAGAGACAGTGAGATAGTCTATATTTTTTCACAGGCTTGAAGGTTTGGATCATGCACTTGAAACTTTTCCTCTGTCCACCTCGTTCTACCTTAATGGACTGTGTGATGATTTGATTGTTATGAACAGTGTTCAAGACAAGATTTTCACTCTGTAGACATGCAATCATAAACCAATACCAATCTCTTCCTACTGTATAGATCAGTTTTATGAATCTGTTGTTGGTCATGTTAAATTTGTGACCTACCCAACCTATGATCAGAACTAGGACCCCCAATGTTAGGGTTGTCGGGCTTAGGAAAAAGGCATTAACATTAATTTTCTGACCTTTCTGGTGAATTTGAATGATCTTGCAGAGATTAATCATACACAATAGATGACTGACAGGGTAATAGATAACTCAGAACACTTTTACCTTAAGTACTTCATGGTTAATGATGGTACATAGTTCCCAAAAGAACATTCAAATATAAATCAATTTGTGAATGTAGTCAATCATTGACTGAATATTCATCGAGGTATTTTCTTTTACTTGCAGGGGTGGGGTATAAAGTATTCTGTGATTTATTAATGGCCACTCTGCTTTAATTATAATTAAGGTGTTTTGCTGAAAAGCCACATACTGTTGCAATCACTTTATCCGTCTGTTCAGTTAGGCTATCCTACCATTATCAAGCATCCTTTCCAAATGAGTAGTTCCTTTCCCCAGAGCACTGAATATCTGTTAAACTATTCTCTTTCATCCATATTCACACAATTTCATTAGCCCATTCGAAAACCGTAGAAATGTTGATAGTAACCTTTATTAAGGACTCTTCCCCCAGATGGAATTAGATTAGGGATTCTCTAAAGTTTGAATAATAAGGACACTTTGTGCCCCAACTCCAGTCTTTCATGAATTAAACTAGAAGAGACACTTAACCTCAAATATATTGATTACAAGACAGTTCGGATAACCTAACATATGAAAGGCACTAAACACTGGAAGACATTGTTTTTTTTCAATGAATAAAACAATTTATCAATATACCTAAGAAATAGGCAGATGTAACACTTACATTCTATTATGAGGATAGTTGCTTTGCAATTGACTAAGCATTAACGAAGCACAATTTGCCCCTCATAATTTTGTGCACGTCTATCAAAGCTCCTATCAATCTTCTAATTTCCAAGGAATAAAATCTTAACCTATTCAATCTTCCCTTGTAACTCAGGTCCTCCAGGCCTGGCAAAATCCTTGTCCTTTCTTTGTATTCTTTCAATGTTATTTACATCCTTCCTGGAGGAGGAGACCAAAACGGTACACGATACTCAGAATTAGGCCTCACCAGTGTCGTATACAACTTCAACATTACATCCCATCTCCTGCACTCATTACTTTGATTTATGAAGGCCAGTAGCCCAAAAAGCTTTCCTTACGAACCCATCCACCTGTGACACCACTTTCAATGAATTATGGACCTGTATTCCCAAATCTCTTTGTTCTACTGCACTCCTCAGTGCTCCACCGTTCACTGCGAAAGACATACCCTGCTTGGTCCTATCGAAGTGCAACACCTCGCACTTGTCTGCATTATATTCCACCTGCCATTTTTCAGCCCATTTTTCTAGTTGTTTCAGGTCCTGCTGCAAGACATGATAGCCTTCCTTTCTGTCCACTACACCCCTAATCTTGGTGTCATCCACAAATTTGCTGATCCAGTTAACCATACCATCATCCAGATCGCTGATATAGATGACAAACCAAAATGGACCCGGCACTGATCCCTCCACTGGTCACAAACTTCCAATCAGAGAGGCAACTATCTACTAACACCCTCTGGCTTCTCTCACAAAGGCAATGCTTAATCCAAATTACTACCTCATCTTGAATGATGAGTGACCGAACCTGCTTGACCAACCTCCCATGCGGGACTTTGTCATATGCCTTACTCAAATTCATGCAGACAACATCCACTGCCTTACCTTCATTAACTTCCCTGGTGACTTCCTCAAAAAACTCTACAAGGCTGCTTAGACATGATCTACCATGTATGAAGCCATGCTGTCTATCTTACTCAGTCCATGACTATCTGAATATTTATATACCTGGTCCCTCAGAATACCTTCTAATAACTTTCCCACTACTGATGTCAGGCTCACCAGCTTATAATTTCCTGGTTTCTTTTTAAAGCCTTCCTTGAACAGCAGAACAACATTGACTCTCCACTAATCCTCTGGTACTTCACCTGTCAGTAAGGATGATTTAAATGTCTCTGCTGGGGCCTTGTCAACTTCTGCACTTGCCTCCTGCATGGTCTGAGAGAACATTTTGCCTGTCCCTGGGGATTTATTCTCTAAAATTTGCCTTAGGACAACAAACATCTCCTCCTCTGTAATGTGTATAGACTCCATGAAGTTGATGCTGCTTTGCCTCACTTCTCTGTGTTCGTCTCCTGAGTAAATACAGATACAAAAACTTATTTAAGATCTCCTCCATCTCTTTTGGCTCCACACATAAATTGCCATTCTTATCTTCCAGAGGACCAATTTTATCCCCTGCAATACTTTTGCTCTTAACATACCTGTAGAATCCCTTAGGATTCTCCTTCACCCTGTCTGCTAGGACAAACACATGCCACCTTTTAGCCCTCCTGATTTCTCTCTAAAGTGTTCTCTTGCATTTCTTATACTCCATAAGCTCCCCTTTGTTCCTACCTGCTTATATCTACTGTGCGCCTCTTTTTTTCTTGAAAACAAAGGTTCCCTAAACCTGTTATCTTTACCTTTATTCTGACAAGCACATACAATCTTTGTACTCACAAAATTTTACTTTTGAAGGCCTCTCATTCACTAAGTAATTTTTGCCAAAAAAACAGCATGTCCCAATCCACACTGGTAAGATATTTTCTGATACCATGAAAATTGGCCAATTTAGAATGTCAACCCGCAGACCAGACCTATCTGTTTTATATATTTACTTTGAAACTAATGGCATTGTGATCACTAGATGCAAAGTGTTTCCCTACACAAACTTCTATCACCTGCTCTGAATCATTCCCTAGGAGCAGATGAAGTATCACACACTCTCTTGTTAGAACTTCCATATATTGACGAAGGAAACTTTCCTGCACAGATTTGACAAAATCTATCCCAACTACTCATTTTACAGTATGGGTGTCCCAATCAATATGTGGAAAGTTAAAATCACCTGCTATAACAACCTTATGTTTCTTGCAACAGTCTGTGATCTCTCTGTAAAATTGTTCTTTGAAATTTCTCTGACTGTTGTCTGGTCTGTAATACAGCCCCATTAATGTGGTCATACCTTATTTCTCAGTTCACTAGACGCATTCTTCAGTCTGTCCTCATTGTGCACTGCTGTGACATTATCCCTAACTAGTAACACCACCAATCACCCTTTAGTCTATCGGGGAAAAGATACCACAACATAAAAGCCAGGACCAACAGGCTTTGAGACAGATTCTTCCACCAGGCCATCAGACTGATTAATTCACGCTGATACAATTGTATGTCTATATTATATTGACTGTCCTGTTGTACATATTATTTATCACAAATTACTATAAATTGTACATTGCACATTTTGACAGAGACATAATGCAAGGATTTTTACTTCTCATGTATGCGAAGGATGTAAGTAATAAAGTCAATTCAATTACTCCCTCCCAGTCTGTCGCATATAAAACAAATGAACCCTAGAATACAGAGCTGCCAGTCCTGCCCGTCCTTCAACTAAGTTTCACTAATGGCTACAATATCATAATTCTAGGTGTTGATCCATGGCCTCAGCTTATCTGTCTTTCCCACGATATCTCTTGCGTGAAATATATGTAACTTGGAACACTAGTTGCACTATGCTCATGCTCGGACTTTTGGTTCCTGACTTTGTCTGAGGTCTTAAGAACATCTGTCTTGACAAACTCTCCACTCACTGTTCTGGCACTATGATTTCCATCACCCTGCAATTCTAGTTTAAACCCCACTGTGCAGCATGATCAAACCTTCCTGATAGGAAACTAGTCCTCTTCCGGTTCAGGTGCAAACCATCTCTTCTGTATAGGATCCACCTTTCCCGGAAGACAGCCTAAAGATCCAAAAATCTTATGCCCTTCCTCCTACACTAACTCCTTTACAGAGCCTCAGAGAAACATACTTCCATGAGTACAGTGAAGCATTCCCATTGGCTTGCAATAGTCCTTCTCTGCTTTATCCTAATTTTCATTTCCTTCCCTAATCTACAATTTACAGTGATTTTATTGATGAGATTTTCAAATAACCAAATTATGATGCTGTGGGTCAGCCATTGAATGGTGGAGCAGGCTCGAAGAGATAAATGGCCACTTCTGCTCCTACTTTACAATTCCCCAGTGTTTCTATATTTCATTTCTTGCTGTCCCTACCCAAAGCTGTGGTATTTGCAGCTGACTGCCATTTAGTCTTGTATACATTGTGCTAGATGATCCAATGGAATGCCCCTCCCCTTCTTGTCAGAGGATTACCAGACATTAGGGGGTTATAGTCAAGCAGATAGTAAAGCGTTGAAGTTGAAAGCATCATACTGAGTGCATCACAGTATGGAACAGGACATCAAACTCCGTTTAGGGACTTGATGAAGTGTGTGGAGGGGAAGGGGTTTATTGATGCAGCCACAGCTTGAGGAACCTGTTATTTATTTCCATTGGTGATAGATGACAAAGAGTTTCTTGAAACCAACAACATCTGTCTATTTCATCAACCAAGAAAAGACAAGACTAATTTTCAGTCTGATCACTGATCTGTATTATCTGCAGCTGATATGCGATGGGTGTGAATGAAATGCTAGCTGAGCAGCCAAGCTCTGCTCTAATCCTCTCCACCTCCACAATACTCCTAAACAACAGACCTCTCTCGCAGATAGAGAACTAATGCAGTAAAGTCTACTTGCCGTTGAACACCACTGATGAAGATGTCAAAGTGAATTTGATGCTCTAAAGGATGAGTTTGCTCTCAGCCTGGTTTTGGCACAGTGTTCGCCTTTCCTTTGTTTGCACAGTATTACATTTTAAGGATCTTAAAGCTGCAGATTTTGCAGCAATGTGCATAGAAATATATATTCGACAAATTCTACATGAAAACCAGGACCATCAGCTCCCATGAATGACAGATTAACATTAGCAACCAAACAGGGTGCAACTGAAAGGTTGGCTAAAACAAAACTATATTCAAATCCTGCTGGAGAGAATTTGATTATACTTGAAGCATCAAAATCTTATCAAAATAAGTTATTGTCCTAATTCTGTTCAGCAGTATTCTATGCATTAACATTCATAATGTGGGTTTTGTTGTGTTCATAAATTATTTAATGATAGAACTTAAAACGAGGAAATTCATATCCTCTTTCTTGAACATTAATAAACAAGAAGAGTAATTTGTGCATCAATGTCACTTGTCAATTAAAAAAAAAGATTTTGTGAAAGTGTTTCTGCGATTCCTATTTTAGGTAACATATTTTTTCCTCCCTCTTTTACGGATCGCGCTTTTCAAACTTGGAAGACTAAGGGTATTTTACGGTTTTTGGATTTATTTTTAGATGGTTCCCTTATGTCTTTTGAACAATTATCTAATAAATATAACCTATCAAGAATACATTTTTTTAGATATTTACAAGTTAGAAATTTTCTAAGTACTATACTTCCTTCCTTTCCAATGCTTCCTCCTATATATATTTTAGATTCGATAATTAACCTTAATCCATGTCAGAAAGGTGCATCGGCTATGATTTATAATATTATTATGAAACTCAGGAAAGCTCCATTTGATAAGATTAGGGTAGATTGGGAACAGGAATTGGGGCTTACCATTTCTGTGGATGATTGGGGGCAGATTTTACAATTAGTTAATACTTCCTCTATTTGTGCTAAACATTCCCTAATTCAATTTAAAGTGGTGCATAGAGCACATATGTCCAAAGATAAGTTAGCGCGTTTTTACTCGCATATTAATCCTTTCTGTGATAGATGTTCGGGGCAGATAGCCTCTTTAACTCATATGTTTTGGTCTTGCCCTACTTTGGAAACTTTTTGGAGAGATATTTTCAATATTATTTCTAAGGTATTAAATATAGATATCTCTCCTCACCCTATTACTGCTATCTTTGGACTACCTAAAATTTCTAGTAATCTTTCCCCTTCAGCCCGTAGAATGATTGCATTTCTTACTTTAATGGCGAAAAGATGTATTTTACAACATTGGAAAGAGCTTAATGCTCCAACTACCTTTTTTTGGTTTTCTCAGACGATTTTATGTTTGAATCTGGAGAAAATTAGAAGTAACCTTTATGATTCTTCATTTAAATTTGAACAGATTTGGGGACCTTTTATTCGATATTTTCATTTAATGTAATATTTACCCTTCTTGTTTTTTTTCACTGTTTTAATGGAGGTCGGGATTGAGGACGTGATTTTAAGTTTAACTCTGTTTGGTTTCAAGTTAGCCCATTGCTTTGCTTTGCTTTTAGTTAGTTGCACGGTGGGTTTTTTTTGGGGGTTTTTTTTTCTTTTTTTCCATTGATATATATAAAATCTAGTATACTATTATGTTATCTTGGTTTCTTATGCTTAAATTACATTGTTTGTAGTATTTTCTTTTTGGTATTGTTACCTTTTGGAATTTTATTATACTTTAACATTGTATTAATGTTTATATGGCTTACCTTTTTTGTATACTTACTCAATAAAAAGATTTAAAAAGAAAGAAAGTGTTTCTGTGCAGAGTCTGGATATGTGATCATCTGAGAGCATATCAGTGTCGAAGGGAAATTGAGATCGCTAAACACGATCAGGTGATTGCCAAGTTTGACATGGCTTTGCGGAGTGGCATCAAGCAGCTCACGCTCTAGCCATTACTGCCAAGAAAGAAGCTGACCACCGGCAGTTAGTATGTTCCAACCCAGAGAAGCCTCAACATGGTCCATGCTGAGATAAACAAAGTGAATACAAGCCAGGGATTTAGTGTGATTCTGTGAATCACAGGATGGTTAGTGAGTGCAAGAGGACCATATAAGAAAATTGCAGCTGGTGCAATCTCACTCCTTCACCTTCTTCCCATAGTCCTGTAAATTCATTGCTTTCAGATAATTGCTCAATCTCCTTTAATAGTCTGTTTCCACAATTTATTCGGCAATGGATCCTAGAGTCATAGAACACTACAGCACGGAAACAGGCCTTTCTAGACTCTGCTAAGCTATTATTCTCACTAGTGCCATGGAACGGCACCCAGACTATAGCCTCCATACCCCTCCCATCCAAAATTCTACTAAATATTGAAAACAAACTCACATCTACCACTGCTGTTGGCAACTCATTCCACACTCTCAACATCCTCTGAATGAAGAACATTCCCCTCAGGTTCTGCTTAAACATTTCATCTTTCACCCTTACCCATAATCTCTAGTTCTAGTGTCAACAAACTCAGTGGAAAAAACCTGCTGGCATTCCCCCTGTCTCTACCACTCATAATTGTATGTACCTCTGCCAAATCTCCCTTCACGCTCCAGAGAAAGAAGTCCTAGCCTATTCATAGGAACGTAGAAAAGCTACAGCACAGTACAGGCCCTTCGGCCCACAAAGCTGTGCCGAACATGTCCTTACCTGAGAATTTACCTAGGGTTATCCATAGCCCTCTTCATTTTCTGAGCTCTATATACCTGTCCAGGAGTCTCTTCGAAGACCCTATTGCATCTGCCTTCACCACCGTCGCCAGCAGCCCATTCGATGCACTCACCACTCTCTGCGTAAAAAATTTACCCCTGGCATCTCCTCTGTACCTGCTTCCAAGCACCTTAAAACTGTGCCCGCTCGTGCTATCTATTTCAGCCCTGGAAAAAAGCCTCTGACTATCCACATGATCAATGCCTATCACCATCTTATACACCTTCATCAGGTCACCTCTCATCCTCTGTTGCTCCAAGGAAAATAGGCCAAGTTCACTCAACCTATTCTCATAAGGCATGCTCCCCACAATCCAGGCAATATCCTTGTAAATTTCCTCTGCACCCTTTCTATGGTTTCCACATCCTTCCCATAGTAAGGCGACCAGAACTGAGCACAGTACTCCATGTGGGGTTTTACCAGGGTCCTATATAGCTGCAACATTACCTCTCGGCTACTAAACTCAACCCCACGGTTGATGAAGGCCAATGCACTGTATGCCTTCCTAACCACAGAGTCAACCTGCGCAGCAGCTTTGAGTGTCCTATGGACTCAGACTGCAAGATCCCTCTGATATTCCACACTGCCAAGAGTCTTACCATTAATACTATATTCTGTCATCATATTTGAACCACCTCACACTTATCTTATTCCTTCTTCTATAGAATAAACCTATCAGGCACCTTCTGATTTGCTCCTGGAAGCTCCAGCTATTGCTATTCTACCATCACTCATGAATGGAAAATCCTACAAAAAGTAGTGGATACAGCCTAGTCCATCACGGCAAAGACATCATCACCATTGAGCACATCTACATGAAATGCTGTTGCAGGAAAACATCATCCATCATCACGGTCTCCTATCAGCCAGGACATCCTCTCTTCTGGCTGCTGCCATCAGGTGGAAGACACTGGAGCCTCAGGATGCACATCACCATGTTGAGCAACAGTTATTACCCATCAGCCATCAGGCTCTTGATCAAAAGGTTATAACTTCACTCAACTTCACTCGCCCCCATCATTGAAATGTTCCCACAACCAATGGGCTCACTTTCAACGACACTACGTCTCATGTTCTCTGTATGTACTGTATTGCTTTTTTTTTTTAGTTTTTTTTTCATTCTTTTTGTATTTGAACAGTGCATTGCCTTCTGCACTTTGATTGAATACCCAAGTTGTGTGATATTTCACTGGGTCTGCTATGGTTATTATTCAATAGATTTATTGAGTATGCCCATTAAAAATGAATCTCAAGTTTGTATATAGTGACATATATGTATTTTGATTTTGTATGTCAACAAATACACTCAAAAATGTCTATAGATGTATCATGCATCACTGTCTGGTATTGGGGGCATTCTGCTGCACAGGACCGAAAGAAGCTGCAGATTTAGTCAGCTTCATCTTGGGTACGAGCCTACAAAGTACCCAGGACATCTTCAAGGAGCGGTGTCTCAGAAAGGCAGCCTCCATTATTAAGGACATCCAGCACCCAGGGCATGCACTTTTCTCACTGTTACCATCAGATAGTAGGTACAGAAGCCTGAAGGCACACACTCAGTGATTCAGGAACAGCTTCTTCCCCTCTGCATCCAATTCCTAAATGAACCCTTGAACACTACCTCACTTTTTAATATATATTACCTGTTTCTTTGCACGATTTTTAATCTATTCAATATATGTATACTGTAATTGATTTACTTATTACTATTGTTTTTTTTCTACATTATGTATTGCATTGAACTGCTACTGCTAAGTTAACAAATTTCACAACACATGCCTGTGATAATAAACCAGATTCTGATTCAGATTTTGATAATAAATTGACTTTGAACTTTGAACACTTTCTAGTGTCCCTTCTAATTGTAATGCCCTGGTTCAGATTTCTATTGCTATGCTATGAGATAGTTTATTTTAGCAATTTTCTGTAAAAAGTGTGCCAAACTGGGAAGTGTGTTTTAGCCACCGCTGTCCAACTTAGGAATGTGTGTCAGCAATCATGATTGTGGGATGGGAGAGAAGGTACTAGAGAACTGTGGGGAGAAGTCTTCTGAAGGGCAGTAGTCTGGTTGGGGTCTTCTTAGTGCAAGCTGAAAGCGGTACACAGGGGAAGATGCTGCAGAATGCCATTAGGAGGAGAGTTCCCATTGCACAAGGGAAGATGCTGCAGAAAGCCATTAGGAGGGTTCCCATTGCAAAGTGCTTTGTGCAGATTAATGGCTCAAAGGAGGAATGGCCAATACTCTGGAGAGAGCCAGCTCACTCTAGGTGGTCTTCAAGGCGAGTTTGGGATGTGGTGCGTGCTTTCACACAGACTGTGCATCCAGCGCACGAGTAAAGAGATACACCCCTGACTATTCCAGTATGAGCTCCAATATTCAGTGCATATTGGACTAGTTTAACTGTAATAGGCCTTTCTTATTTTTTTTTCTTTTCTTTTTCTGTAACTGTTGGTTAAAGTTGAACATTTGGTAAATATACCCTTTTTTATAATTGTATGTTGGTGTACAACCTGTCATTTCTGGGCTACTGATAACTGTGTATGGGCAGTTTTTACACAGCATTTGCTCAGATTGAGGTTCCTTTAATTGGAACATGACAAAGTTCCTGTTTGGTTGAACATCAAATCATACCGACCATAGATGTATATTGTTTATGAAAGTTGGTCGTCACACTGCTGAGGCACATGGGCAGTTAGCAGAGTCAGCTATTAAGCCAAGTTTGTATCCGAGCCCTGGTGAGAGGGTTACATAATTATCTTCAGCCAGCTTCTTTTTCATGCCTCTGTAGCTCCCTTTAAATCACTGAAACACTGATCTGTCTGATTTTAGCTTCTTCCTCTCAAACTGTCGGGTGAATTCTGTCATAAGAGCACTATCTCCTAAGGGTTCCTTTAACTTAGGTTCATATTTGGTTCATTACATAACACCCAATCTGGAATTGCTTCTTTCCTTGTGGACTTGACCACAAGCTCTAAAGAGCCACCTCATAGGCTTTCTATAAAAATTCCTTCTCTTGCAATCCAGCACCAACCTATTTTTCTTAATCTACCCGGATATTGAAATCCTTCATGACTGTTGTAACATTGCCCTTTTTACATGCCTTTTCTATTTCCATTATAATTTGCACCCTACATCCGGGCTATTGTCTGGGGGCCTATATTTATATATCTCCCATCGGGGACTTTTTACCCTTGCAGTTTTTTAACTCTACCTACAAGGAAACCACGTCATTTCATCCTATGTCACTTTTTCCTTTGTATTTCATTTCATTTTTTACCAACAAAGCCACTCCACCCTCGCTGCCTACTTGCCTGTCCTTCTGATGCAATGTGTATCCTTGGATGTTCAGCTTCCAGCTATGATCTTCTTTCAAACACAACTCTGTGATGCCGACAACATCACAGCTGCAAATTGCTTACTGTGCCACAAGATTAACTACCTTATTTTGGATTTTGCATGCATTCAGCTCTAACACCATCACTCCTGTTCACCACCCTTCTGCCATTTTATCTCCATGGTGTCTCCATAACTGCAGGAGACTTCATTCAGGTTAACCTGTTACTCAAATTCTACCAACATGTCATCATGGTCACAAGGCGAACAAGCAAACTTGATCATGTTTATACACAAAGATGAGGTACTTACATCACATGCCCTCATCTTGGCCTCTTGGACGACATTTCCATAATATTAATCCCAGCATACCGACCGCTGCTGAAAATGGAGAAATCCATCAAGAGGATGTAATGAGGCAACCTCTATGCTCCAGCACTGTTTTGAATGTTTTGAATCTGGCAGATGGTCAAGCAGGCTGCCACAAAGGAAAAAGACACAGACCGAGGAATATGCCTCATCTCTTACCAGTTACATCAGTAATTGTGTACACAACATTGGTACCTCCAGGACGGTCATCTCATGGACCAACCAGAAGCCCCAGCTAAAAGCTTGGACCTTACTTTGTTTTTTTTTTTGGTGCTGCATCAGGTCTGGAGTAACAATTATTTTGTTCTTCTTTATACTTGTGTACTGGAAATGACGGTGAACAATTTTGAATCCAGTTAAGATAGTCCTACCAAACATGTGCAACAGCTTTCTGGTAGGCAAAAATCTAAGAAATCCAACTAAAAATACTTCTTGTTAGGCAAATTGAATTAAATTATCACTGCAAGCAGTGAAGGGGTGAGCAGTAGCCAGATGTGTTCGGGTGTTGAGCCAACATGGTGTGTTAAAGGATCATTGTAGATAGAGTTCTGATGCCCGTACTGCCATCACAAAAGTGAGGTTGGATCGCTCTGGGTGCTGAGCTGATTTGAAGAGTTTGAGAGTAGCTTTGGGCTGGGCAATGAAATCTGGGCCCTAAGCAAGACATTGGGCAGCAGGGCCTAAACCCAGAGCCTTTCGCAGCAGCAGTGTCTGGTCCTAGTGTGAGGTATGACACACTGCTTAGACAATTTAAATGACAGCCCAGATCAGAGGCAAGAGCCAACATTGATCACCCTCTGCGATTGTTGCTCCTCTCTCCAGGAAAATGGAGACTTTCGCTGTTCCATTGTTTGGTCAATTTAAAAGCCAGCCCAGATAGACTGAGAAGACAAGGTATTGGTCAGGCTGAGAGCTGATTTCACATGTTATCTATGATAGTTGTTTCCATGGCGCTGAAGCTTTGAAGACTGCCTTAGCTGCTGTGCTCCATGCCTACTGATATGATGAACTAATAAGCAAGGCTTTGGACCTACTCCAGGCTGCTCCAGGGTTCAGATCTGAGGACTTAATTTTGGTTCGGAATGTCATTGTTCGCTTCAATTGTTTTCATGATTTGTGTTTTTTTCCTTCTCTTACGCCTCCAGTATTGGCCTTTTATTTTTATTTGTATTCTTTATTTTCTTTAACTGGGTTCTTTAGGGTGTCTTGCTTTCTGGCTACCTGTGAGCAAGCAAATCTCAAGGTTGTATAATTGATACATTCTTTGATAATAAATGTACTTGAATCCGTATGTTGCCTTCAATTTAAGTTCTTATCCCTTTCTAAACTTTTTGTCTAACTCTTTATTTTGGAGTCTTCATTAATCACTCCTACACTCTTTCGCTTTTACTTCATCCATTCTTTTCCAAGCTGTTGAACCCATCCCCTCTATTATTTAGTTTAAACCCCTATCCATAGTCATAGTTAAGCGATTTGCCCGGACCCAGGTCCCAGAATGCTCCAAGTGGAGAATGAGAGTGTTGCAAACTTCACTGAGGTCATCCCTCATATTTCTAAACACAGGACAGCAAATAACCCAGTCTGCTTAATCTCTCATCACAGGACATATCTTCCAGGCCAGGAACAAATCTAGTAAACCTTTGTTGGACTCCTTCTCCCACAAATATACTGTACCATCTGAGGTTTCATGTCATCAGCACTGCACATAATTCCAGTAAGATGTCTTTACTCTTGTATTCCACTTGCACTAAAGGTTAGTATACTGTTTACCTTCCTAATTACTTGCAGGAGCAGAATGCTGACTTTCAGTGATTCATGTACACTTGCTTGCTGTAAGTGTTCGTATCTTCAAGCTACTATCTCTATAAATTCAGATCTAAGACAGAACCTCAACGCTAGCAGCATCTCGTACCTTAGTGAACACTGATGTAGTCACTTACTATGTATTCCCCCTGCCTCCATGAGAAGGTTTACAAATTGCCCTTCGGTCCACCTTTCCTCTTATAATCCTTTTACTCTTCACACACCAAGCGAATATCTTCTTGTCCATACGGCTGAACTGTGGGGAAAACTCATTAATTTATACAAAGTAATCATTTTGTTCTTAAAACTAATTTGCAATGGCTTGCATTAGCTTGGAACTCTGATTTTTTTAATTTATTTATTTTGTAATGCCTACACAAAAATAAGCAATTAGCTGTAGCTCCAGCCAGCAGGTAACAATGTTTCCCCTGAGTCCATCCAGCAGTTTGGTGCAAAAAAAAGTCAGATAAAGGATTTTAACTCGAAAGGTATGTTTCGAAGTGTGAATTGCATAGACGTACTGAGAGTTGCAATTCCTCCTATGATTGATTACAGAGAAATACAGTATATTTATTTTTGCTGCTATTGCCCTACTGACAAGCTGCTACCACATTAGTTGTAGAAATTAAGTTGGGAGTTCTTGTGAGTTTGTTAATTATGAAGAAAAAGTTTTTTTTTCCATAAAAGGGAATTTCACTCCCCCAGTGATCAGACAGTCCCATTTCATTACTGTTTGGAATCACGTTGTGCAGTATTTGTTAATAAATGTGTGAATTCCTTTGTTTTATATTGCTTCATTTGTTATTCCAGTAGAGACATTAGGCACTTTATTTTAATATAAAAACAGAAAATGCAACAAATTTACCAGCACCTGGAATAATATGAGGACCTTTCATTAGAAAGGTCAAGTTCTGCAATTTTAGCTTATCTTTTGACATCTTAAGTACCACCAGCCATGAATTTTCTGCTTTTTCCATTACCATTCAATTTTAGGTCGGTGACTAAAATCTCACCTGTGTCAGGGGCCTCAAAGGGGACTGTTGCACATATGTGAACTGCATTCAGGAGAATCACGTGGTTTCATTTCAAGAACAGAAACCATACAGCACAATACAGGCCCTTTGGCCCACGATATTGGACTGACCATTTAACCTACTTCAAGATGAATTAACCCTTCCCTCCCACATACCCCTCTATTTTTCTTTCATCCACATAATTATCTAAGAGCCCCTTAAATATCCCTGATGCATTTGCTTTTACCACTAACCCTGGCAGTATGTTTCACCCACCCACCACACTCTGCAAAATTACTACCTCTGACATCCCCACTAAACTTTCCTTCAATTATCTTGCAAGTATGTCCTATCATATTAGTAATTTCTGCCCTGGAAAGAAAAGGTGCTGTCTATCCACTCTATCTATCCCTCTTATCAAGTTCAAGTTTAATTATCGTTCAACCATACATGAATATAGCCATAACAAAAAAAAGTGTTTCTATGGGGCCAAGGTGCAAAACACATTGCCAATTGCACACATCATACTGCACATAGGACATAGCACAAATAGCATATATATTTATAACTTAGAAAAAAAATCATACAGTCACAAAGAGAGAAAAACAATAATAGTATGGCCCAAGACACTCTGGGGCATGACTACATTAATGGCCAGTTGTTCTGGTCCAGCCTGTTCTTTCACCAAGCGAGCACTTTAGAGCAGCAACGAGCAAACATGGAGAGCAGCACCATGTCAATACCAGAAAGCGGCACTGAGCAACCACTGGAGGGCAGCACTGCTTCAGAGTCTCCTCCCCCAGGCAACTACCACAGGTGACTCTGCAGCCTCATCCTAGGCCTAGTCCTTGCTTCAAGTGAGGCAACACAATTCCCCTGCAATTCGTCCCAGTAATGAGCCAGTGTAACGGAATTACAATATTCTATGTTACCAATGTCCAACAAGGTCTTGCAATCACTAAAAACATCCAAGATATCACTCACACAACATACTTTTTTGGCACAAAGGAACACAAATAGTCCTGGCAACAACACAACAACAGTATGCAATACAATAAGACCAGCTCCATCTCTATTGAGTAACTCACTGATGGGATTGATCTGCAGAACTTGATCTTCTTAGTATCTAGCAGTGAGTTGCAATCATAAAAAAAATGACATGCAGCATGACCAAAAGCAGGCGTGATTGGATCAGGAGAGGCCTCTGCGTTGGAGCGCACTGCCATCTTATACATCTCTATCTCTAAACTAATTTGGCAGGGGGATGGGAACCAGAATGATAGGGCTGAGGAGGGGGAATACCAGAAATAAATCAAAGATAGTGTGCAACAGAGATGATAGAAAAGGCAGGCAGGCAGATGAGGCATAATCACAGCCAATGGGATGAGTTACAGGGCAATAGAGGTGTGGTGCAGTTAAAATAGAAAGCAACAAATACTGGACTGAAAATGTTATATTTGAATGCACTCAGTATAAGAAGTAAAATGGCCGATCTTGAAATTCAGCTACAGATTGGCAAGTATGACCATCTCTGAAACTTAGCTAAAGGATGGCTGCCATTGGAAGCTGAACATCCAAGGATATACAAAATATCGGAAAGATACGTTAATAGGTGGGAGGGTGGTGTGAACTTGTGTATAAGAAATATTACCATAAATCATTAGAAAGGGATTACATAGGACTGGAAGTTGTAGAGTCTGTATGGGTTGAGTTACGAAATGGCAAAGGTAAAAGGAGCCTAATGGCAGTTGTATACGGGCCTCCAAACAACAGCTGGGATATGGATTACAAATTACAGCAGGAGATAGCAAAGATGTGTCAGAAAGGCAATGTCATGATAATTGTTGGGAATTTTAACATGAAAGTGGATTTGGAAAACCAGGCCAGTATGGGACCTCAAGAGAGAGAATTTGTAGAATATCTAAGGGATGGCTTTTTAGAACAGCTTGACTGGAAAGGGACACTACCAGGAAGGACAGCAGAGCAGCAATGGCTGGAGTTTCTGCGAACAATGACGGATGTGCAAGACAGATGTTTTCCAAATAAGAAGAAATTTTCAAATGGAAGAAGGACACTACCATGGCTGACAAGTGAAGTCAGAGCCAAAGTAAAAGCAAAAGAGAGGGCACACAAGGAAGCCGAGCCAGTGGGAAAGTAGAGGATTGGGAAGCTTATAAAAATATGCAGAAGGAAACTAAGAAGGTCATTAGGACAGAAAAGATGAATTATTAAAGGAAGCTGGTGACTAATATCAAAGATACTAAAAGCTTGTTTAACTATATAAAGGGTAAAAGAGAGTTGAGGGTAGATAGAGAACCAATAGAAAATGACACTGGAGATATTGTAATGACAGACGCAGAGATGGCAGAGGAACTGAATATGTATTTTGCATCAATCTTCACAGTGGAAGACATCTGCAGTATACCGAACATTCAAGAGTGTCAGGGAAGTGGAGTATGTGCAGTGAAAATTATGACTGAGAAGGTGCTCAGGAAGCTTAATGGTCTGAGGGTGGATAAATCTCATGGACCTGATGGTATGCACCCTCGGGTTCTGAAGGAAGTAGCTGGAGAGATTGTAGAGGCATTAACAATGATCTTTCAAGAATCAATATATTCTGGCACTGTACTGGATGACTGGAAAATTGCAAATGTTACTCCACTATTTAAGAAGGGTGGGAGGCAGCAGAAAGGAAACTATAGACCTGTTAGCCTGACATCAGTGGTTGGGAAGTTGTTGGAATTGGTTGTTAGGGATGAGATTATAAAGTACCTGAAGGCACATGACAAGTTAAGCCAAAGCTAGCATGGTTTCCTGAAAGGAAAATTCTTCTTGACAAACCTACTGCAATTCTTTGAGGAAATTACAAGCAGGATAGACAAAGAAGATGTACTTGGATTATCAGAAGGCCTTTGACAAGGTGCTGCACATGAGGTAAGATCAGATTCCATGTAATTACAGAGGAGTTACTAGTATATGTGGAGCATTAGCTGATTGGCAGAAAACAGAGTGGGAATAAAGGGATCCTATTCTGGCTAGCTGCCGGTTACCGGGTGGGGGGGGGGGGGTCCACAGGGGTGGGTGTTGGGACTGCTGCTTTTTACGATATATATCAATGATTTGGACTGTGGGATTAAGGGATTTGTAGCTAAATTTGCCGATGATACAAAGAGAGAGACTTAGATAGGTTAGGTGAATGGGCAAAGTAGTATCAGATGAAATACAATGTTGGAAAGTGTATGGTTATGCACTTTGGTGGAAGAAATAAACGGGCAGTCTATTATTTAGATGCAGAGAGAATTCAAAATGTAGAGTCGCAAAGGGACTTGGGAGTCCTTGTGCAGGATACCCTAAAGGTTAACCTCCAGATGAGTCAGTGCTGAAGGCGGCAAATGCAATGTTGGCCTTCATTTCAAGAGGTATAGAATATAAGAGCAGGGACGTGATTTTGAGGCTCTATAAGGCACTCGTGAGACCACATTTGGTATATTATGTGCAGTTTTGGACTCCTTATTTTAGAGAGGATATACTGACATTGGAAATGGTTCAGAGAAGATTTGTTAGAATGATTCCAGGAATGAAAGGGTTACTGTATGAGGAATGTCTGACAGCTCTTGGGCTGTATTCTCTGGGGTTCAAAAGAATGAGGGGGATCTCATAGAAACATTCCAAATGCTAAAAGGCCTGAACAGATGAGATATGGCAAAGTCAATTCCCATGGTAGGGGAGTCTAGGACAAGAGGGCACGACTTCAGGTTTGAAG
Organism: Mobula hypostoma; assembly: GCF_963921235.1. Taxonomy (NCBI): domain Eukaryota; kingdom Metazoa; phylum Chordata; class Chondrichthyes; order Myliobatiformes; family Myliobatidae; genus Mobula; species Mobula hypostoma. The sequence continues at coordinate 152,970,652 of NC_086097.1, read as the reverse complement.
TACATCTATTTAGAACAAAGATGCAGAGAAATTACTTTAGTCAGCGAGTGGTAAATCTGTGGAATTTGTTGCCATGAGCAGCTGTGGGGGTCACTTCACTGGGTGCATTTAAGGCAGAGATAGATAGGTTCTTGGTTAGTTAGGGCATCAAAGGTTATGGGAAGAAGGCAGGGGAGTGGGGATGACTGGAAGAACTGGATCAGCCCACGTTTAAATGACGGAGCAGACTCAGTGGGCCGAATGGCCTACTTCTGCTCCTATATCTTATGGTTTTATGGTTTTATCAGGTGACCTCTCATTTTCCTTTGCTCCAAACAGAAAAGCCCCAATTGAAGAAGCTCTAACTAAAATCCATGAAGAAGGAACTTAACCCAAAACATCACCTGTTTATGCATTTCCATAGATGCTTCCTGAAATTCAGCGTTCCTCCAACATTTTATGTGTTGCGTTTCATTTCCAGCATCTTCTCGTATTTACAATTTTTCCAGCTGCCCACTTTTCACTGCTTTGTTTTTTATGGATTACATTTCAACTGTATTTTTCCGCCTGTAAAATACGAATTACAGAATTAATTGTACAGAAACAGGTCAATCGAGAGAACTTGCTGAAATCATTACTTACTCTCCGCACAACCTAACACCTAGTGTTACTCATCCAACCTCATCAGCAAATCCTTCTGTTTATTTTTTTTAAACGCTCCCATGGAGTGTCTGACTTCACTTTTAATTCACAGCTCCTGTTAATTGCAATCTTATCAAACATTTATAGAACGTTTTTTTTCCAGTGACACAGCCAGGCAACAGGCATCTCCAGCCTAACAAATCCATACTACCCAATTACACCCATGTGACTAATTAACCTAATAACCCATAAATCTTTGGAATAATACAGAACAAATTAGTTCAATCTGTTGTCTAGATACTGGTCAAAAAAAAAGCTACCCAGCTTAATCCAAACCTTCAGCATTGGGTCCATAGCCCTGCAAGTCATGACTCATCAATACACAGCCAAATAATTCTTTTGATGAAGGTTTATGCCTGTAGCACCCTTTCTGACAGTGAACTTCAGACTATTGCCACTTACTGGGCGAAGAACTTTTACTCATCTCCCCATTATTTGTTCAATTACTTTATCTCCATGCTTCCCTCATTTTGATACTTCAACTTTCTTTTCCAAGTCCGCTCATAATTTTATAACTGAAAATTTAATTCCCACTCAAGCTCAAGGTTCCAGGTGTGCAGACACTGTCAATCAGTGCGCAAAAGCCAGCAAACTGTGCAAATACAAACAAAGAAATAGTAATAGATAAACAAACAAATAACTAAGCAAGCAAGCAAGCAATGGATATTGAGAACATGAGATGAAGAGTCATTGAATGTGAGTCCATCAGTTGTGGGAACATTTCAGTGATGGGTCAAGTGAAGTTATCCCCTTTGGTTCAAGAGCCTGATTGTGAAGGATAATGATTGTTCCTAAACTTGTCAGCATGAGTCTTGATGCTCCTGTACCTTCATCCTGATGGCAGCAGTGAGAAGAGAGTATGACCTGGGGGGTGGAGGTCCCTGATGATGGATGCTGCTTTGCTGCGACAACATTCCACGTAGATGTGCCCAGTGGTGGGGAGGGCTTTACCTGTGATGAACTTAGCCCTATCTATTACTTTTTGTAGGATTTTCCATTCAAGGGCATTGGTGTTTCTGTTCCAGGCTGTGATGCAGCCAGTCAATATACTCTCCACCACATACCTATAGAAGTTTGTCAGAGTTTTAGATTTCATGCCGAATCTTTGCAAACTTATAAGGAAGTAAAGATGCTGCAATGCTTTCTTCATAATTGCACCAAAGAGCTGGGACCAGGACAGGCCCTCCAAAATAGTAACACTGAGGAATTTAAAATTGCTGACCCTTATCTACCTCTGATCCACTAATGAAGACTGGCTCATGGACCTCTGGTTTCCTTCCCCTAAAGTCAATAATCAGCTCCTTGGTCTTGCTGACGTTAAGTAAGAGTTTGTTGTTGTGACACCACTCAGCTAGATTTTCAAGCTCTTTCTTATACGGTGATTCACCACCATCTTTGGATTGACCTTTGACAGTGGTATTGTCACCAAACTTAAATATGGCATTGGCGTGTGAATTGTAAGGTTCAAAAGGTTCAGCAGATGCCCTGTTCATCTCATCTCTTGGGATCAATTTTATCTGACGCCAGAGACACAGGTGGGATTTAAGGACCATTAGTAAGGCAGCACTCCTTGTGTAAAAAATGTACTCCTCTGATCCCCTTTGAAGCTCGCGCCTCTCCTCACCTTAAATCTATGCTCTTTTGTTTGAGAATCCCTGCAATGGGAAACAGATTCTGGCTATCTATCCCATCTATACCTTTTATAATTTTATATACCTCTATCATGTCACCTCTCAGCTTTCTTTGAACTGGTACATCTAAACAGACCCAGCCTATCCTATCTCCGCTTATATCTCAATTGCTATCATCCAGACAAAATCTCTGAATCTTTTTTGCATCTTGTCTATCTTAATTACATCGTTCCTCCAGTACAGCAACTGGAACTACATTCAATACTCTAATTATGGCCCAAGCAACGTTTTGTTAAAAACACAATTACTTACTTGTGTTCAAATTAAAATTTTCAAAAGAGCTGTTTTTTCAGTTTGGGCAATTCATATTATTGAAATAATCACAAATGCTGGGAATCTGATCAATTTTTCAAGCATGTTTCAGTAATCACAGAGTTAAACCTCATGTTAGAGACCAAAGTTCAAAGTAAAGTTTTTACGAAAGTACATACATATCACGATATACAACCCTGAGATTCATTTGCTTGTGGGTGTACACAGTAAATCCCAGAAACACAATAGAATCAATGAAAGGCTGCACTCAGAGTTGACAAACTGTAAATATAAAAGAAAATAACAATTATAATAAATAAATAAGCAATAAATATTGAGAATTTAAGATAAACAGTCTTTGAAAATGAGTCCATAGGCACCTGGTCAATTTTTGACACTTCCCTTCCCTTTCTCGATCTTACTCTCTGTACCTCCACTTATCCACCAGTGTCTATTACAAACCAACGGACTCTCATGGCTACCTGGACTGTATCTCGTCCCACCCTGCTACTTGTAAACACACCATCCCCTTCTCTCAATTCCTGTCTCCACTGCATCTGCTCTCAGGATGATGCTTTTCAATCTGGAACAAAGGAGATGTCCTCCTTATTCAAAGTAAGGGGCTTCCCTTCCTCCACCATCAATGCTGCCTTCAAAAGCACCTCTTCTATTTCACAGATGTCTGCTCTTACCCTATCCTCCCACCACCCTACCAAGAATAGGGTTCCTCTTGTCTTCACCTACCACCCCCACCGGCCTTTGTGTCCAACACATAATTCTCCAAAACTTTCGCCACCTCTAGCTGGATCCCACCGTCAGACAGATCTTCCCCCTCACCCCCCACTGTCTGCTTTCCACAGGGATCGCTCCTTATGCGAATCCCTTGTCCATTTGTCCCTCCCCACTGATCTCCCTCCTCCCCTCTTGCAAGCAAAACAAATGCTACACCTGCTCCTACACCTCCTCCCTCACTACCATTCAGGGCCCCAAACAGTCCTTCCAGGTGAGGCGACACTTCACCTGTGAATCTATTGGGATCATATACTGTGTTTGGTGCTCCCAGTGTGGTCTCCTGTATATCGGTGAGACTTGAGGTAGATTGGGAGACCGCTTCGCTAAGCATCTACGCTCTGTCCACCAGAACAATTGGGATCTCCCAGTGGCCACCGATTTTAATTCTGCTTTCCATTCCCATTCCAATATGTCCATCCATGACCTCCTCTACTGTCGTGATAAGGCCACACTTAGGTTGGAGGAACAGCACCTTGTATTCCTTTTAGGAAACCTCCAACATGATGCAAGAACGTTGATTTCTTAAACTTCCAGAAATGCCTCCCCCATCCCTTCACCATTTCCCATTCTTTTTCACCCCACCCATTCTATCTCCTTGCCTGCCTATCACCTCCCTCTGGTGCTCCACCCCCTCCACCCCGCTTTCCTTCTTCCATGCCCTTCTGTCTCTCTCAACAATCAACTTCCTATCTCTCTGCTTCATCTGGCGTTTCTCTCCCCACTCCCCCCACCTTTCAAATCTACTCCTCAGCTTTTTTTCTCCAATTCTGCCAAAGGGTTTTGGCCTGAGTCATTGACTGTGCTTTTTTCCATAGACACTGCCTGGTCTGCTGCATTCCTGCAGCATTCTGTGTGTGTTGTTCCATAGGCTATGTGAACAGTTCAGTGATAGGGTGAGTGAAGTTACCCCCTCTTGTTCAGGGACCTGATAGCTGAGGGGTGATAACTGTTCCTGAACCTGATGGTGTGGGTCCAAAGGTTCCTGTACCTTCTTCCTGATGGCAGCAGCAAGAAGAGAGCATGGTGGTGAGGATCCTTGATGATGGATGCTGCTTTCCTGAGACACTGCTCCAGGTTTATATGCTTAATGATGGAGAGGGCTTTACCTGTGATGGACTGGGCCATGTCCAGTACTTACTGTAGGATTTTCTGTTCAAGGGTATTGATGTTTCCGTACCAGGCAGTGATGCAGCCAGTCAATATTCTCTCCACCACACATCTACACAAGTTGTCAATGCTTCAGGTGTCATGTTGAAGCTTAGCAAACTTCTAAGGAAGTAGAGGTGCTGCTGTGCTTTCTTCATAACTGCAGTTACATGATGGACCAAGAAAAGGTCCTCTGAAATGGTAACTCTGATGAATTGAAGGTGGCTGACCCTCTCCACCTCTGATCATCCGATGAAGAATGGATAATGAACCTTTGGTTTCCTACTCCTGAAGTCAATAACCTGCTCCTTGGATTTGCTGACATTAAGTAAAAGCATGTTGTTGTGGCACCACTCAGCTGGATTTGGAATCTCCTTCCTATCAGCTGTTTCGTCACCACCATTGATTCTGACAACAACAGCGTTGTCATCAGCAAACTGGAATTGGAACTGTTAGCCACACAGTATAAAGTGAGTAGAGCAAGTGGCTAAGCAGACAGCCTTGTGGTGTACCTGTGCTGATGGAGATTGTGGAGGAAATGCTTTTGTCAATCTGAACTGACTGGACTGTCTGCAAATGAGGAAATCGAAGATCCATTTGCTCAAGGAGGTATTGAGGCCAATGTCTTAAAGCTTATTGATTAGTTTTGAGAGGAGGATGTTATTGAATGCCAAGCTGTGGCCGATTAAAAGCATCCTGATATAGGAATCTTTACTGTCCAGATGTTCCAGGGTTGAGTGAAGAGCCAATGAGTTGGCACCTGCTGTGGACCTGTTGCTCAGGTAGGCAAACTGGAGCGGATTCAAGATGTTTCACAGGCAGGTGTTGTGATACTTCATCACTATCTTCTTAAAACATGTTATCACTGTGGATGTAAGTGCTACTGGACAATAGTCTTTGAGTAGGTTACCACATTCTTCTTCAAGAACAAACAAAGCAAGATCTCAGTGAATAATCCAGCCAGCTGATCAGCACAGGTCTTTTTGTATGTGACCAGGTATCCCTTCTGGGCCAGATCCTTTTCGTGGCTTCACCTTCCTGAAGGCTGCTCACACATCAGCCTCAGAGAGTAAAATCACAGGATCACCGAGACTTTAACTGCTTGTAAGGCACACATCAAAAAGTTTTTCTTGCCACACTGGACACTCACCAATATGCTTACTGATAGATACTCTGTGACAGATGCTTTAATGTCTGTCACAACCCTGGCCCTGACACACGTAGAAACCAAGGACACTTGTTGGAATACTTTTTCAGAATTTCAGTTTTGCATTCAACACTACTGTCCCACAAACCTTGTTGAACGAACTCCTACTCCTCTGTCTCAGTACACCACTTGGCAACTGGATGTTGCACTTCTTCACTAACAGATCTTGGACAATCACCATGGGTCCGGCTTCTTCCTCCCCATCATCCTCTACATGGGTGCTCTCCAAGGTTTTATGCTAAGTCCATTGTTGTACATTCTGCTCACACAAGACTGCATGGCCAAACACCTGAGCAATCACATTGACACGATGACACGATAGAGATGGGACTCATCACAAATAATGATGGGATGGCTTACAGAGAGGGGGTAGAAGGGATCGAAGCCTGGTGCCAGGCAAATAACCTCTTCCTTCAATGTCAACAAGGCAAAGGAGATGGTTATCAACTTCAAGAAAACCCACACCACTCACACCCCTCATTACATCAGTGGAACAGCAATAGAAACTGCAAGCAGTTTCAAACTGCTGGGAGTGCACATCTCATACAAACTCTCATGTTCCCAGAACACACCCTCCACAGTCAAGAAAGCTCACCAACACCTCTACTTTGAGGAGACAGAAGAAAGCTGGATTGTGCACACCAATACACATGACCTTCTACAGATGCGCAGAGGAGAGCATCCTATCATGCTGTATCACTCAGATACAGGCAGTGACAGACAGGAACTGTCTGTAACAGGTAATTAAAACTGCCCACTACGTCACTGGTACTAGCCTAGCCACCATCGATCAAAAGGTGCAGGAAAATGTCTAGCAATATCATAAAGAAACCTACTCACCCTGGTTATGGATTCCCATCAGGGAAGAAGCTATACAACATGCACTCCAAACAAACAGACTCAACACCTCCAGCCATTAACCCACCCCACCACCACTACACACACGTCACTTAGTGTCACTTTATGTATGTACAATGTGTCCATGTATATAAGAGTTACTAGTACCTTGTGTTTTGTGTTGTTTTTTAATTATGTTCTTTGTGCTTATTGTGTGCTTATTATGCTGCATCAGATCTAAAGCAACGATCATTTCATTCTCCTTTACACTCGTGTACTGAAGAACGACAATAAATGATCTTGAATCTTGAAAAGAAAGAAAAATGAACGGCCTTTATTGAAATGCAGGCAACAGGTTTAACACGGAGACAATTAATGGCGAAAGCGGGAATAAAGGGAGACAGTCAAATAGCAATTACAAAGAAGTAGTTAATTAAATATTTCAGGACATGTAACTTTAGGAGAAATGAGAACAATGGAAAATGATGATCCTGATATTTAAAAAGAGATAAAAATGAGAGAAGTGGAAGGGTCTTAGCTCAGAAAATCAAGAACTAGAATCTATGAAATTGAGTGGCTGTAGGAAAGATTCAATATTAATGGACGATGGAAATCGGAAGTCAGAATCAGGTTTATTATCACCAGCTAGTCACCTGAAATTTGTCAACCTAGCAGCAGCTGTTCAGTGCTATACATAATCTAGCGAGAGCAAAAATTAATCATAATAAATAAAATAAAACATAATAAGAAATGTACAAGTAAATCAATTATGTATCTTGAATAGATTTTTTAAAATGTGCAAAAACAGAAATACTGTATATTTTAAAAAGTGAGGTAGTGTCCAAAGCTTCAATGTCCATTTAGGAATTGGACGGCAGAGGGGAAGAAGCTGTTCCTGAATTGCTGAGTGTGTACCTTCAGGCTTCTGTATCTCCCACATGTTGGTAACAGTGAGAAAAGGGCATGCCCTGGGTGCTGGAGGTCCTTAATATGGATGCTGCTTTTCTGAGACACCACTTCCTAAAGATGTCTTGGGTACTTTGTAGGTTAGTGCTCAAGATGGAGCTGACTAGATTAGTAACCTTCTGCAGCTTCTTTCGGTCCTATGCAGTAGCCCCTCCATACCACACAGTGATGCAGCCTGTCAGAATGCTCTCCACGGTACCCCAAATCGGCTCCCAAATAGCAGTAATTTTGGAGGGCATAATGTAACTCAGGAAAATAAAGTTGTATCCAACAGGTTAATGAAATAATCAAGGGAAATCCTAAACTACATATAGACTGGACATTTTACTTATTTATTGAGAGAAACAGCGAGGAATTGACACATCCATCCCTTTGATCTGTGCCACCAGCAACCCACCGATTTAATCCTTGGCTATTCACAGGACAATTTCCAATGACCAGTTAATCTACTAGCCGGTCTGTCTTTGGATTGTGGAAGTAGTACACCTAGTGGAAACTCATACGTTCCACAGGGATGTACAAACTCCCTCCAGAGGATGCCGGGATTGAACTCTGACGCTGCAAGCTATAACAGCGTCATGCTAACCACTATGCTACCGGGACAAATTGAACATACGGCAGCATTGGATACAATGATGCAGTGTATCATTTCACAAAAGATTACTGTCTAGGTCAAGGTATTGTGAAATCAGTGACAGACCAGGCTACAAAAGATCATGAATTGTTTAATCAGGAAAGGTAAATCTCTGATGTGGTAGTCAAAGGACCTTTCAGGATTTCTTACAGATAAGTATAAAGTTTTAAATAAGAAAATGAACATAATTTAACCAAATAACCATATAACAATTACAGAATGGAAACAAGCCATCTCGGCCCTTCTAGTCCATGCCGAACTCTTACTCTCACCTAGCCCCACCGACCTGCACTCAGCCCATAACCCTCCATTCCTTTCCTGTCCATACAGCTGTCCAACTTAACTTTAAATGACAACATCGAACCTGCCTCAACCATTTCTGCTGGAAGCTCGTTCCACACAGCTACCACTCTGAGTAAAGTAGTTCCCCCTCATGTTACCCCTAAACTTTTGCCCTTTAACTCTCAACTCATGTCCTCTAATTTGAATCTCCCCCACTCTCAATGGAAAAAGCCTATCCACATCAACTCTATCTATCCCTCTCATAATTTTAAATACCTCTATCAAGTCCCCCCTCAGCCTTCTATGCTCCAAAGAATAAAGACCCAACTTGTTCAACCTTTCTCTGTAACTTAGGTGATGAAACTCAGGCAACATTCTAGTAAATCTCCTCTGTACTCTCTCAATTTTGTTGACATCCTTCCTGTAATTCGGTGACCAGAAATGTACACAATACTCCAAATTTGGCCTTACCAATGCCTTGTACAATTTCAACATTACATCCCAACTCCTATACTCAATGCTCTGATTTATAAAGGCCAGCATACCAAAAGCTTTCTTCACTACCTTATCCACATGAGATTCCACCTTCAGGGAACTATGCACCATTATTCCTAGATCCCTCTGTTCTACTGCATTCTTCAATGCCCTACCATTTACCATGTATGTTCTATTTTGGTTAGTCCTCCCAAAAGGTAGCACCTCACATTTATCAGCATTAAACTCCATCTGCCATCTTTCAGACCACTCTACTAACTGGCCTAAATCTCTCTGCAAGCTTTGAAAACCTACTTCATTATCCACAACTCCACCTATCTTAGTATCATCTGCATACTTATTAATCCAATTTACCACCCCATCATCCAGATCATTAATATATATGACAAACATTGGACCCTGTACAGATCCCTGAAGCACACCACTAAACACCAGCCTCCAATCTGACAAACAGTTATCCACCACTACTCTCTGGCATCTCCTATCCAGCCACTGCTGAATCCATTTTACTACTTCGATATTAATACCTAATGATAGAACCTTCCTAACTAAACTTCCATGTGGAACCTTGTCAAAGGCCTTACTGAAGTCCATATAGACAACATCCACTGCTTTACCCTTGTCAACTTTCCTAGAAACCTCTTCAAAAATTTCAATAAGATTTGTCAAACATGACCTTCCATGCACAAATCCATGTTGACTGTTCCTAATCAGACCCTGTCTATCCAGATAATTATATATACCATCTCTAAATATACTTTCCATCAATTTACCCACCACTGACATCAAACTCACAGGCCGATAATTGCTAGGTTTACTCTTAGAACCCTTTTAAACAATGGAACAACATGAACAATATGCCAATCCTCCGGCACCATCCCCGTTTCTAATGACATTTGAAATATTTCTGTCAGAGCCCCTGCTATTTCCACACTTACCTCAAGGTCCTAGGGAATATCCTGTCCGGACCCAGAGACTTAACCACTTTTGTATTCCTTAAAAGCACCAGTACTTCCTCCTCTTTAATCATAATACTTTCCATTACTAGTCTTCTTGTTTCCCTTACCTTACACAATTCAATATCCTTCTCCTTAGTGAATACCGAAGAAAAGAAATTGATCAAAATCTCCCCCATCTCTTTTGGCTCCGCACATAGCTGTCCACTCTGATTCTCTAAGGGACAAATTTTATCCCTCACTATCCTTTTGCTATTAATATAAATGTAGAAACCCTTTGGATTTATTTTCACTTTACTTACCAAAGCAGCCTCATATCTTCTTTTAGCTTTTCTAATTTCTTTCTTAAGATTCTTTTTACATTCTTTATATTCCTCAAGCACCTCATTTACTCCAAACTGCCTATATTTATTGTAGATCCCTCCCTTTCTCTGAACAAATTTTCCAATATCCCTTGAAAACAATGGCTCTCTCATACTTTTAACCTTTCCTTTCAATCTAACAGGAACATAAAGATCCTGTACCCTCAAAATTTCATCTTTAAATGACCTCAATTTCTCTATTACATCCTTCTGTCACAATGGGGTGCTGGGAACAGACCCAAATGCGAGACACGGACACTGACGTACAAGGAACAGGACTTGACTAGAGGTGACCGGATACAGACAAAGAGCAGGGACAAGAATACAGACTTATGCTAGGGCACGGACAAGACAGGGAACCTAGACAAGGAACTATGCACTAGGAGCCTGGGCTTAGGCTCCGAGCCAGAGACTGGACAAGGACCCAGAACCTGAGTCTTGCCTCAGGCACGGACCCCAGAACCAGGCAAGGATATGACATGACTACGGGACAGGATGTGGCTGGGGTCTAGAGGCTTGGGGCTGCAGGCTGGGGTCTTGGTCTTGAGCTTGGCTTGGGATCTTGGTCTTCAGGCTTGAGGCTGGGGTCTTGGTCTTCTGGCTTGGGTTCTTGGAGCTTGGCTGTGGGATCTTCGAGGCTTGGGTTCTTGGAATACGGAGGCTGATAATTTGGAGGCTGGAGCTGAGAGACCAACTGGGAACTGAACATTAACATAGAGCAGGGACTTGTCCTTCAAAAAGCCGGGACTCATCATTAACACAACACTAACATGAGACAGAACAGAACATAGACATAGAGCCGGGACTTATCCTAAGACAAGCCGGGACTTAACTTCATCTCCACACCAAGGTGGGACAGGTCTCTCCATCAGGTAACAGCAGAACAGCCAGACTTACCCAACAGAGGTGAAGACAAGACAAGACAGATCCCCTCGCACGGCAACAGCAAAACAGTCTGGCTTACCCCATGGAGGCAAGGACAAGACAGGACCCTCCGCAGAGCAACGGCAGAACAGCCTGACTTACCCCACAGAGGCGAGCACAAGAAGAGACAAACACCAAAGAACAACAGACAGTTCCATTTCTGCTCCAGGGTAGCTCCGAGTCTCAGTTCAGCCAGCAACCTCGGCTGGCTACAGAAACAGCCAGATCCCTACTTAGCTCAGAGTAGCTGGCAGCCACTCAGCTGGCCCAGGAAACAGCCGAATCCATACCACAAAGACAGATCTGACTACTGACAGAAAGGCTCCATGAGGGGATGGTTCCCCAACACAGCCTAAAGATGGCAATTGGTAGCTGTAGCCTCCCACCGGCAGGTTGCTCCAAGGGGATCTTGACAAAACAAATCAGCAGCCCATACTCAAGGCTACATATATTCAAAGCCCCAAGATGGGAATCAGGTGCCTATGCTTAACTCAATCAAACGAGGGACAGCTGGAAGACCCGGAGTCCTGAGGCACGGATTGGACCGTGAACCGGAATGTGGACTTCATGGACCGGACCATGACACCTTCCTATAAAATAAGATGTCCCAATCCACTCCTTCTAAATCCTTTCGCATCTCCTCAAAGATAGCCTTTCTCCAATGAAAAATCTCAACCCTGGGTCCAGTCCTATCCTTCTCTATAATTACATTGAAACTAATGGCATTGCGATCACTGGACCTGAAGTGCACCCCAACACATACCTTGGTCACCTGCCCATCTCATTTGCTAACAGGAGATCCAACACAGCCCCTTCTCTAGTTGGTACCTCTATGTATTCCTGCAAAATACTATCTTGCACACATTTTACCAACTCCAAACCATCCAGCCCTTTTACAGAATGGGCTTCCCAGGCTATGTGTGGAAAAGTAAAATCTCCCACAATCACAACCTTGTGCTTACTACAAATATCTGCTTTCTCCTTACAAATTTGCTCCTCCAATTCTCACTCCCCATTAGGTTGTCTATAATACACCGCTATAAGCGTTACTACACCTTTCTCATTCCTCAATTCCACCCAAATAACCTCCCTGGACGAGTCCTCTAATCTATCTTGCCAAAGCACCGCTGTTATATTTTCTCTGACAATAGGCAAGAGTTAATTCTAGCCATAACTATCATGTCAAAGTACTTCACTATGGTAGATGCGAGTGCTCCAGGCATATGTCATCGAGGCAGCTTACCCTGTCCTTAGATGATAAGACATAGGAGCAGAATTGAGGCAACCTGCCCATCGAGTCCACTCTGCCATTCATCATGACTGTGCCATTTCCCTCTTGACCCCATTCTCCTGCCTTCTCCCTGACTAATTAAGAACCTACCAAACTCCACCTTAAATACACACAGTGATCTAGCCTCCACAGTTGCCTTTGGCAGCAAGTTTCTCGGATTCACCACCCTCTGGCTACAGAATTTCCTCTTCATTTCTGTTCTAAGTGGATGGCTGAACCCTGTGTCCTGCACTCCTCCACCATAGGAAACATACTCCCCACATTCAGTCTATATAGCTCTTTCAACATTCAATGAGTTTCAATGAGATCACTATCATTCTTCTAAATTCCAGTGAATACAGGTCCAGAGGCATCAAACACTCCTCAAATGATATTTTTTTCACTACCAGAAGCATTTTTTGAACCTTCTTTGAAATCTCTCCAATGTCAGGACATCCTTTTTTAGTTAAGAGGCCGAAATCTGTTCACAATACTACAAGTGATGCCTCACAAATGCCTTCTAAAGCCTCATTATTACATCCTTGTTTTTTATTTATATTCTATTCCTCTCGGAATGAATGCTAACATTGCATTTACCTTCCACACTACCAACTCAACCTGTGAGTTAACCTTTAGGGAATACTGCACAAAGACTCCAAAATCACCTTGGAGTTTTGAATGTTCTCTCTGTTTAGAAAATGGTCTACCCATGACCATACACTTCCCAACCCTGTTTCCATCTGCCATTTCTTTGCCCATTCTCCGAATCTGTCTGAGTCATTCTGCAGCATCCTTGTTTCCTCTCTACTACCGGCCCTTCCACCTATCTTCGTATCCACAAACTTGGTCACAAACTCATCAATTCCATTATCTAAGTCATTGGCATATAATGTAAAAAGAAGTTGTCTCAACACTTACACCTGTGAAACATCACTAATCAACTTCAGCCAATCAGAAAAGGCTCCCTTCATTCCCACTCTTTGCCTCCTGCCAACCAACTATTCCTCTATCCATAGTAATAACTTAGCTGTAATTCTATGGGCTCTTATCTAACGAAGCAGTCTTGTGTGAAGAACCTTGTCAAAGGCCTTATGAAAATCCAATTACATAACATCAACCAATTCTCCTTTGGCTATCCTGTTCGTTATTTCCTCAAGGATTCCAATAGATTTGTCAGGCAATATTTTCCCTACAGAAAATCATGCTGACTTTGGCCTATTTCATCATGTGCCTCCAAGTATCCGGAAACTTCTTCCTTAACAATTGCCTCTAATATGTTCCGAACCTCTCTACTCAGGATAACTGGCCTATTATTTCCTTTCTCTGCTTCCCTCCCTTCTTGAAGAGTAGAGTGACATTTGCAATATTTCAGTCCTCCAAAATCATGCCAGAATTTATTGATTCTTTGAAGATCATTACTAATGCCTCCACAAACTCTTCAGCTACCTCTTTGAAAAGCCAGGATGTAGTCCATCTGGTAGAGTTGACATATCTACCTCCAGACCTTTCATCTTCCCATTTACTTTCTCCGTAGTAATAGCAATTGCACTCTCTTCTGCTTCTTGACACTCACGAACTTCTTGAATATTGTTATTTTCTTTTACAATGAAGACTGATGCAAAACACTTACTCATTTTTTCCTCCATTTACCTATCTCCAATTACAACCTATCCTGCCATTGCCATCATCCCTGCTCATGTTCCCTTTCAATTAACTTTGGCCAGCCCCTCCCTTACGCTGATACATCTGACTTTATCTTCTCCCTCCCAAACTGCAGGGTGAATTCTATCATATTATGATCACTGCTTCCTAAAGATTCCTTTAATATAAGCTCCCTAATCAAATCCAGTTCATTATGCAACACCTAATCCAGAATAGCTGATGCCCTAGTAGGCTCAAAGCCAAGCTGTTCTAAGCCATCTCGTAGGAATACTACAACATTTCTCTTTTGGGATCCAAAATCAGCACCAACCTGATCTTCCAAATCTATCTGCATATTGAAATTTCCCATGACTATTGTAACATTGTCCTTTTGAAATGCATTTTCTATATGTCATTGTAATTTGTAGCCCTCGTTCTGGCTACTGTACAAAGACCTGTTTATAACTCCCATCAGGGTCCTTCCTTCAAGCCTCGAAGTTTCTTAACTCTACCCACAGCGATCCTACATCTTTTGATCCTGGATTTGATTTCACTTTTACCAACAGAGCCATGCCAACCGCTCTACCTACCTTGCTGCAGTTTTCATACAATGTGTATCCTTGAATGTTAAGCTCCCAATTATAATTTTTTCTCAGCCACGACTCATTGATGTCCACAATGTCATACCTGCCAGTGTCCAATTGCACTGTACGATCATCTACCTTATTCTGTATATTGCATACATTCAAATATGTGTATAACAGCTTCGATCTTGTATACATCACCCTTTTGATTTTGTCCCCCTGTAACACTGCAATTCTTCTCACTGTCTGCAATTTTGCCCTATCATCTGTCTGTCTTTCCTGACAGTCTCATTACACACTGCCTCTGCTTGTATACCAATTGTGCCATCCTTAGTCTCATCACTGCTTCCCATCCCCCTACCAAATTAGGTTAAAAGTTCCCCAATAAAGGTATTGGTCTACTTCCTGTTCAGGTATAACCTGTCCCTTTTGTACAGATCATAACTTCCCCAGAAAGGATCTCAATGATCCAGAAATCTGAAATCCTATTCCCTTTACCAGTTCCTCAGCCATGTCTTCATCTTCCAATTCTTCCTATTCTTATCTTTGTGGGCACCTGTATAATTGATGCCCTTTTGAAGCAGGGGGAAGTTCAGACTGCAGCAATGGGTTGTTGAAGACGTCTTTGAATACTTCAGGTTGTTGGTCACATTGTACATCATTTGCCATTTTGCTACTCAACAGATCAGGCTGTCTATAACTTTCTTTGAGCTAAAGCTTTCTTCTTTGTCAATGATAACACTAATTTTCATATTGTCATTGATTTGTTTATCATGGTTTTTAATTTAAATCTAAATCATGAATGCATGGGATAATGATTTCTTGAGGTAGTGAATTTCACATTCTTACCTCTCTCTGGGTAAGGAAGAATCTTATTAATTTCCTATTGTATGTATTCATAATTATCGTATACTTATGACAAATTTCATTCCCTCCTAATACTAGAAATACTTTCCCAAAGTCTTCCCTATTAAACCCTTCCATGGTTTAAACTTTGCTATTATGGAAGTGTTTAAATTTTATATTTTTTTTCAATCAGGTAATCTATTTATAAAGCATTGAGTGACAAAGAAATATTGTCTAAGACTCAGGAGAAAAAAACCTACTTCTTCTTCAAAGTAATGTCTCAGGAGGTAGACAGAGTTCTATTTAACAAAACAGTAGACACTCCCTCTGTACTGTGCTCAGGATTCAGTCTAGATCCTATTCATTCTATATTCAGGTCTCTGGCATGAGGCCTACAAAGAGGCAAGAGTGCTGCCACTGTGTTTGGTGGATATCTTCTCCATTTCACAACATAGCCTTAACAG
Organism: Mobula hypostoma; assembly: GCF_963921235.1. Lineage (NCBI taxonomy): Eukaryota > Metazoa > Chordata > Chondrichthyes > Myliobatiformes > Myliobatidae > Mobula > Mobula hypostoma. The sequence goes on along the minus strand of NC_086097.1, from coordinate 152,954,622 downwards.
AGAGAGATATTATTATTTGTGAACTGTTGAATGAGGTTCAGTGCAGACAGTACCATAGCAGAAAGGCTGTTGAATAATTACATTTGACACTATAATTCTAGATGCTGTTCATTCATTGAATCTTGATTTAAGAGTCAACAAATCATACCAACATATAATTACTAGATAGTGTTCATAAATCTACTAGGCATCTGAAATGTTAACAAATCAGTCGTGTTATACCACAACTTCTACAATTAGCAGACTTGCAGATTTACTAGTTACAGCAGGAAAATCATTTTGAATTTTCTATAACTAGCCTAAAGGTTTTTCTTTAACTAGTCAAATGTTTTATTGGATTTTATTGAAGTAACACACCCTGGAGGAACACAGACTGCCAGGCAGCATCTGTGGAAAGGAGTACAGTTGATGTTTCACGCCGAGAGCCTTCAGCAGGACTGGAGAAAAAAAGATGAAGAGGGATTTCATTCCGTCCTCTTTTCCTAGATGCCACCTGGCCCGCTGAGTTCCTCCAGCATTTTGTGTTTGTTGCTTGGATTTCCAGCATCTGCAGATTTTCCCTTGTTTGTAATGAGGAGTCAGAGATAGAAGGGAGGGGAGGCAGAAACACAAGGTGATAGGTAAAACCGGGAGAGGGGAAGGCTGAAGTAAAGAGTTGGGAAGTTGATTGGTGAAAGAGATACAGGGCTGAAGAAGGGGGAAGCTAATAGGAAATGACAGACGGCCATGGAAGAAAGAAAAAGGGGGAGGAGCACCAGAGGGAATTGATGGGCAGGCAAGGAGATATGGTGAGAAAGGAAAAAGGGGATGGGGAATAGAGAAGGGGGGAATTACCAGAAGTTCGAGAAATTGATGTTCATGCCATCAGGTTGGAGCTATCCAGATGGGATATAAGATGTTGCTTTCCAACGTGAGTGTGGCCTCATCTCAACAGTAGAGGAGGTACCCCTCTGGCTGTTCCCTTCAATAATACACATATCACTTTGGATACAGTTAGGGGCATTGCTCTAGTCTGTGCGAGGAGTGGCGCCCCACACAGACTTCCAATCTGCGCCTTGTAAGGCATGAAAATGCCCGATGCAGGCCTCGCATGGTCTGAGTCGACATTCCCCCCTCCCTAGGGCCATGGCCTTCTAGGTCATGCAGCAACTGGTTCTCTGGGCCTGTAGTTCAGAAGGGAAGGGGAGTGCAGTAACGATAGGGGATTTCATAGTTAGAGGAGTAGGCAGGAGATTCTATGGCCACGATAGAGACACACGGATGATATGTTGCTTCTCAGATGCCAAGTTCAGCAATATCTTGAATTAGGTCTACAGTATTCTCAAAGGGGAGAGTAAGCAGCCAGTAGTCCTGGTACATATTGGTACCAAAGAGAAAGGTAGCAAATAGGAAGAGCTCATAAAGAGAGAATATAGTGAGTTAGGTAGAAAGGCAAAATGAAGGACCTCCGGGGTAGAAATCTCTGAATTTCTGCCTGTGCCACACATCAGTAAGGGTAAGAACAGGATGACTTTGCAGCTGAATGTGTAGCTGAGGAGTCAGTGCAGCGGACAGGATCATTGGGATTTCTTCTGGGGAAGGTATGACCAGTTAAAAGAAATGATGGGTTACAGCTGAGTCCCAGGGAAAACAATATCATTGGGGGGTATGTTTTCTATAGCTGTTGGGGAGGGTTTAAACTAACTTGGCAGTGGAGAGGGAAGCAGTTTGATTGGGCTGAGGATGGGCCTGTTGGTGTATAAGTAGATGCAATGTGTAGTGAGATTAAGGAAGGACAGGGAGATGATAGGGTAAAATTGCAGTCAGTGGGATGAATTGAAGTGTAACATGGGGAAAAATTGAAAAGGGTAAAGGTATTATATTTGATTGCATGCAGTATATTCAATAAGGGAGATAATCTTGTATTGCAGTTAGAGATTGGCAGATATCACCGAGTCATAGCTGAATGAAGATCATAGTTGGGAGCCTAAAACCCAGGGATGCACTTTGTATTAAAAGGACAGGTAGGTAGGCCGAGAGTGTGTGGCTGTGTTGGCAAAAAATGAAATCAAATCATTAGAGTGAGATGACAGGATCGGAAGATATGAAATCCTTGTCAGCAGAGTTAAAAAACTGTAGGTTTAAAACAGCCGTGATGGGACTTATATACAAGCCTCTCAAGTTGCCAGGATGTAAAATACAAATTACAACGTGAGATAGAAAGGGCATGTAAAAAGGGCAATGTTATGATAATAAGTGGGGATTTCAATATACAGGTAGACCGGGAAAATCAGTTTGGTGCTGGAACCCAAGAGACGAAGTTCTACAATGTCTACAAGATGGCTTTTTAGAACATCTTATGGTTGGCCCCACTAGTGGAAAGGCAATTCTGGATTGGGTTTTGTGTAGTGAGCCAGATTTGATTAGGGAGCTTAATGTAAAGGTACTCTGAGGAGACAGCGATCATTTTATTATAGAATTCAACATGAAATTTGAGTGGGAGAAGCTAAAGCAGGATGTATCAGTTAATATTGGAAGTCAAGGCATAAAATCAAATGAGAGGCTATACAATATGTAAAAAAAAATTGTGTGAAGCTAGAGAATTGGGAAGATTTTAAAAAACACCAGAAACCAACTCCCACACATGAGGAAATCTGCAGATGCTGGAATTTCAAGCAACACACACAAAAGTTGCTGGTGAACGCAGCAGGCCAGGCAGCGTCTCTAGGAAGAGGTACAGTTGACGTTTTGGGCCGAGACCCTTCATCAGGACTAACTGAAAGAAGAGCCAGTAAGAGATTTGAAAGTGGGAGGGGGAGGGGGAGATCCGAAATGATAGGAGAAGACAGGAGGGGGAGGGATGGAGCCAAGAGCTGGACAGTTGATTGGCAAAAGGGATATGAGAGGATCATGGGACAGAAGGCCTAGGGGGAAAGAAAAGGGGGAGGGGGGAAGCCCAGAGGATGGGCAAGGGGTATAGTGAGAGGGACAGAGGGAGAAAAAGGAGAGAGAGAAAAAGGATGTGTGTATATATATAAATAAATAAATAATGGATGGGGTACAAGTGGGAGGTGGGGCATTAGCGGAAATTTGAGAAGTCAATGTTCATGCCATCAGGTTGGAGGCTACCCAGACGAAATATAAGGTGTTTTTCCTCCAACCAGAGTGTGGCTTCATCTTTCAAATGTCTTACTAGCTCTTCTTTCAGTTAGTCCTGACGAAAGGTCCCAGCCCAAAACGTCGACTGTACCTCTTCCTAGAGAAACCAACTCCCTGTAGTTTGAGAGGGAGAAGATAAAAAGAAATGTATCAGTATTACAGTGGACAAAAGGGAATTACAGAGGCATAAAAGAGGATTTGGCCAAAGCTAGCAGAGATGATGACAGAACACCAATGGCAGGATCTTCTTGGAGTAATATGGAAGGCGCAGAATAGATACATCAGAAAAATGAAGTATTCTATAAGGAGGCATTTTTGTGTGTGCTGCACTGGATGTTGTCATTTGGAGTTTCAGAAGGCCTTTAGTGGAGTGTTGCACATGAGATTACTTTACAAGATAAGATCCCATTGTATTACATGTGAGTTACAAGAATGGATAGAACATTGGTTGGCTGGCAGGAGGCAAAGAATTTTCTGGTTGGCTGCCGGTAGCTAGTGGTGTTCTGCAGGGACCAATGTTGGGATTGCTTCTTTTCATGTTATCTGTAGATGACTGGGATGACTGATTTGTGGCTGAATTTACAGATGATATGAAGCTAGGTGGAGAGGCACGTATTGTTGAGGAAGCACGGAGTCTGCAGAAAGGCTTCAGCAGATTAGGAAAAAGGGCAAAGAAGTGGCAGATGGAATATAATGTTGGGAAGTGTATGGTCATGCACTTTGGTTGAAGGAATAAATGCGAAAACTATTTTATAAATGGGGAAAAAATTCAAAAAACAGAGGTGCGAAGATATTTAGGAGACGTTATGAAGGATTCCCTAAAGTTTAACTTGCAGATTGAGTCAGTGGTAAGGAAGGCAAATGCAATATTAGCATTCATTTTGAAAGGAATAGAATATAAAAGCAAGGATGTAGTGCTGAGGCTCTACAAGGCATTGGCCAAACCACACTTGGAGTAGTGAGACCAGTTTTGGGCTCCTTATTATATTTATTTACTTAGGGGAGAGAGCACAGAAAAGGTGCTGCTGGCTCTTCGAGTCACACCACTCAGCTACCCTGTCAACCCCAATTTAACCCCAACCCAATCAAAGGACAATTTATAATGACTTATTAACCCACCCGGCGCGTCACTGAACTGCTGATCTGGAAAAACTCATGTATTCCATGGGAAGGACGTACAGAGACTTCTCACATAGGACCCTGGGTTCTGACTCCGAACTTCGACGTGCTGACCTGTTATAATTTTGCGCTAGTCACTACACTACAGTGGCACCCAGGAACAGTTCAATCATTTAAGTAATAAATATAATGAATTTACTGAATAATATGTTAATGGAATTAGTGAAAAATATAAAAATAAAGTATAAAAACAAATCAGTTGCCTGGATTTACCATATTAATCCAGTTTTGTTACACTATTCAAATGCATGAAAACTCAGGAATATAAGATCGTAAGACATAGGAGCACACTTAGGGCATTCAGCCCATCGAGTCTGCTCCACCACTCCATCATGGCCAATTTATTATCCCTCTTAACCTTGTCTTCCGGCCTTCTCCCCATAACCTTCGACATCCTTAATAAGCAAGAATCTTTCACCTTCCACTTTAAATATCCCCAAATCTTTGGCCTCCACAGCCATCTGTTGCAATGAATTCCACAGCTTCACCACCCTCTGTCTGGTTGCTATATTTGTGTAAAGGCTGAGGTATCACACGTGAAGGACGTATTGTTGCTTAACACAAGAGCTGGACTCTCGAGTGGGAGATCGGATAAGCTGACACCTGACATCCAGCTCCTCTCTGGTTTTCAGTTATAATGCACGGGAATGGAAGTCAGAGATGAGCTGAGATGCAAGAAGGTCACTTCTTGTACTGATAATGTCAAGAGATTGAATCATTTCCAACTCCTTCATTTGCTTTTAAAGCTAAAGTTTATCAATAACTTTATTGTACAAATAAAAACTCAGTTTCAAATGGACAGCAATTGAACTTTTTTCTTTAAAAATTAAGTGTTGTTGTGTCACATGATTGCACTCAATGATATTAGGTTCCGTTTTATAGCAGGCTACAGTGAAATTTTATACTTTTTATGTATTACCTATGAGATTTGTGGTTATACATTAGAATTGCTACTCTTAAATTTTATCATTAGCCATGCCATGCAAACCTTCACATTGTGAATTCATTCTTTCTATCCTAATGTCACAAATAGAATCAGTGCCTCTGGAGCAAAGAAGCAGGATAGTTGATTGTCCATTCTTCATGTCTATGGAGTTGATTTACTTCTGTTGAATTACAGCAGTATTGATGAGATAATTTTAAATATTCACTTGTGAAAGCATAAAAATGAATCACAGACCCAGTTATTGTAAAACCAATTCTAATACAACAACAGATTATGATTGTTATTTGCTCAATTCCCACAACTTCTTGATCTTTACCATAGTCTTGGTGAGAGATCAGAGCAGATGGTAAAGGGAAATATTTTAATTGGTGGAGAATAAATTATGATCCTCCTGGGCAGATACTTAGAAACAAAAAATCAGTATGGGGGTACTCAGGGGAATGTGGATGTTTAGAAAGCACTTGCACAGTGTTCTGGGTTGGTTTGTCCTATTGAGGCAGGGAAAGGATGGCAGTGTGACTTCTAAGGTCATGGTAGCCTTCTATTTCTAGTTATTATGGGTGCTTCAGTACTGGTTTCTTTGACCATTCAGCCCTGCCAAGAAGAGGTGGACCATGTATGAAGACAAAACCAAATTGATAAAGAAGGCCGAAGGTACAACACTATTACATCTCGGGGTGTCGGAGGTCAGAGTTCAATCCCAGCATCCACTCTAAGGAGTCTCTGCATATCCTCCCCATGGAACGCATGGGTTTTCTCCAAGTCCTCCAGTTTCCTCCCATAGTCTAAAGACGTACCGGGTAGGTTAATTTGTCATTGTAAATAGTCCCTCCATTAGGTCAGGGTTAAACCGGGCATGTCGGGGTTTCTGAGCAAGGCTGGGAGGGCCTGCTTCATACTGTATCATGAAATAAACTAAAATAAAAATCAGCTCTCGTTAGGATGGTTTATTCCGGACGTAGATTTTGAGTTTCTCTCCTTTTATTTCAAATACCCAAGAAGCAATCCAGAGCTAATTCATCTCATACTTTTGATTCGTTAACTTGATATTGCTGGCAAGAGTTAACTATATTACACAGACTTTAAAGGGTGGTGGTGGGACTCTTCAACATTTACAACTCTTCTGGTGATGGGTTTCTGAGATTTTGAGGATGTAAAAGGAAATAGTGGCAGAGCTCTGTCACTTTCAGTAGATAAAACTCCAGCCATTTGTTTGTGCATCAGCAACGCCTCCTGCAGAGGTGAAGATCACTGTCACTCCGGATTTTTTGCAGGTGGTGGAAGGTGGTATAGGACCACATTTTCCATTTTGGGGGTCACTGCTGTCTAAATATTAGCATAATATCTTACTGAGCAGCAGGAAACAATTTCTTCTCTAAGTAAAGAGAAAGGGGTATTACTGACATGCTAATTTGTAGAGACTTATCACTCTGACCTTAACCATTCCATTCCTGGGTGGTCAAGCATGCACTGCAACACTGGCATCATACTATTGCTCATTTTAAAGATCCTTCCTGTTTCCTCCAAGTGCTGCTGTGTCATTTCTGCCTTTGATGTTTCCAAGGTTCTTAGCAGAAGTTTCCTGCACATACCATCTCCTTCATTAATATTTCAGAGTCAGCTGCAAAAAGTGCTCCACAAAGTACTCAATAACAACCAGAGGTGGCTGGAGTCCCTGGACATAGAAACATAGAAAACCTACAGCTCAATATAGGCCTTTCGGCCCACAAAGCTGTGCCTAACATGTCCTTGCTTTAGAAATTACCAAGGGTTACCCAGAGCCCTCCTTTTACCTATTCAGGAGTCTCTTAAAAGACCCTATCGTATCCGCATCCACCACCACTACCGGCAGCCCATTCCGTGTACTCACCACTCTCTGCGTAAAAAACTTACCCCTGACATCTCCACTGTACCTACTTCCAAGCACCTTAAAACTGTGTCCTTTCATGTTAGGCATTTCAGCCCTGGGAAAAAGCCTCTGACCATTGATCGTGTAAATCTTATACATCTCTATCAGGTCACCTCTCATCCTCCGTCGCTCCAAGGAGAAAAGGCCACGTTCACTCAACCTATTCTCATAAGGCATGCCCCCCAATCCAGGCAACATCCTTGTAAATCTCCTCTGCACATTTCTATGGTTTCCACGTCCTTCCTGTAATGAGGTGACCAGAACTGTGAACAGTACTTAAAGTGGGGTCTGACCAGGGTCCTATATAGCTGTAACATTACCTCCCAGCTCCTAAATTCAATCCCACAATTGATTAAGGCCAATGCACCATATGCCTGCTTAATCACATAGTCAACCTGCGCAGCATCTTTGAGTGTCCTATGGACTCGAACCCAAGATTCCTCTAATCTTCTACACTGCCCAGAGTCTTACCATTAATACTATATTCTGCCATCATATTTGACCTATCAAAATGAACCACTTCACACTTATCTGGATTGAACTCCATCAGCCACTTCTCAGCCCGGTTTTGCATCCTATTGATGTCTTGCTGTAACCTCTGACAGCCCTCCACACTATCCACAACATCTCCAACCTTTGTGTCATCAGCAAATTTACTAACCCATCCCTCCACTTCCTCAATCAGGTCATTAATAAAAATCATGAAGAGTGGGGGTCCCAGAACAGATCCCTGAGGCACACCACTGGTCACCAACCTCCACGCAAAATATGACCTGTCTACAACTCTACAACCACTTTTTGCCTTCTGTGGGCAAGCCAGTTCTGGATCCACAAAGCTACGTCCCCTTGGATCCCATGCCTCCTTACTTTCTCAATAAGCCTTGCATGGGGTACCTTATCAAATGCCTTGCTGAAATCCATATATACTACATCTACTGCTCTACCTTCATCAATGTGTTTAGTCACATTGTCAAAAAATTCAATCAGGCTTGTAAGGTGCGACCTGCTTTTGGCAAAGCCATGCTGATTATTCCTAATCATATTATGCCTCTCCAAATGTTCATAAATCCTGCCTCTCAGGATCTTCTTCATCAATATACCAATCACTGAATTATCTCCATCAACTTACAAATCACTGAAGTATCTCCATCAATTTACCAACCACTGAAGTATCTTCTCTTTAAAGAGAAACATGCAAGATATCACTTAGGGGTGTTCTGGGAATATTTCATTTCTCCCAAATATTAACCCAGTTCTTCTAATGTTATATTACAAAATAACAATTTGTTTCATGAGATCAGATGAACCCAAGTTGGTCCAAGTGGAAAGGGTGATAGAAAGTGACCTATCAAGTTAGTGTGATTGAGGTGCTGCTCCTTGTGTCTCTTGATAACCTTAACCTTACTTTTCCACTGCATGGTGAGCCCTGCCTGACTTCTGTCACAAGCACTTAGTTTCAGTCAGGCAGATAGTGAAATACCTGGCAATAAACCTACCTCAACAGTACAGGCTGCTGTAAATGCAACAGCCGTGCTTTTTAATGGGATTGTTTTTCTCAGTGGAGTGGAAAATAACCTCATCCCATCAGCAGCTAAAGGGCAGCATGTCACACCTCAAAGAGAAATAGAACAGAGAAATATTTTTTTTCTTTTGAAAATTACCTGCCTGAGTGTTTCACACACAGAATCTAGCAGCTCGTGATACTCTCTAAAGGTTTTTTTTATTGGATTTGAGTTTGTGTGCAGCAAATACATTTTTATATATAGCTCAGTCGATCTTGTCCAAGGTGTTGCCTACAAACCCGAATAAAGATGGTCTCTCTATTCTTGGAGCTGTCTCTGCTTGTCTTTCTCTAAATATCTTTGTGCTCTCTTTATTGCAGCCTTTCTGTCAACACCATCTTCTATTGCTATTCATCTCAACTGGATCTCATGCTTAATTTCTTTCTCTCTGTTTTTATTGTTCATTAATAAGATATTGGCGTTCCTAGTAAGGGTATAATTTGTTGTCTACACTAATTGCCCTTAAGAAAATGACAGTGAGATAACTTCTTGGATTGCTGCAGCTCCTTTTAGTTCTACACTGTTAACGGGTGAGGAGTTCTTGGATTTGGACTCAGCGGCAGTTGAAGGACCACTAGGTCAAGGTGGTACATGATCTGGAGATGCTTCTCTAGCTGGCATATTCTGTTGCCATCGTCTTTGATGATAAGAGTCATGAAGTTAAATGGCATGGAAAACAAATGTTTCAACCCAGTTTGTCCAAGCTTGCTGTCCAAGCTCATACTATGAGTCAGCATTGGGCCTATTAACAATCTGAGCCTTTCCTATCCATGTACTAGTCTGGAGCTCCCATGTCTGGAAGGTGCTACGAAAGAAGACAAGTTAATAAACTGCAGGTCACTTAATAGATGTACTCTGGTGTAGGCAATGAATGCTTGATGAATGGAGTAGCAGTCAAGTTAGTTGTTTTCTTTGGACAATTCAAGTCCTTTTCAGTGATGTTCGAGCTGCGCTCATCCAGTTAAGTGCCGTCCACATACTTAACGTTATGCTTTGTAGGTGATGAAAACGAGCCAGAGTGTTATTAAATGAATTAATTACTATATAATACTCAGTTTCTACCCTGTACTTTTATTTGTTGTATTAATATTTATTTATTTAGCGATACAGTATGGAGTAGTCCCTTCTGGCCCTTTGAGACATGTTGTCCCAGCAACCCCACAACCTCGATTAACCCTAACCTAATTACAGGACAACTTACAATGACCAATTAACATACCTGGGGAAAACCTACACATTCCATGGGGAGGATGTATAGAGACTTCTAACAGAATAGAATCATAATTGCCTGGTTCTGTTGTGTTTCTGGTTTATGATAATCCCTAGCTTGTTCGTAGTGGGGGATTCAGTGATACTAATGCCTTTGCACTTTCATGGCTAAGTCATTAGACACTCTGTCATTGAAGATAATTATTACCTGGCATATGTGCATGAAAGTTGACAAAGTCTTGATAGAAACATAGAAAATAGGTGCAGTAGTAGGCTATTCAGCCCTTCGAGCCTGCACCACCATTCAATATGATCGTGGCTGATCATCCAACTCAGAACCCTGTACCAGCCTTCCTTCAATACCCCCTGATCCCTTTAGCCACAAGGGCCATATCTAACTTCCTCTTAAATATAGCCAATGAACTGGTCTCAACTGTTTCCTGTGGCAGAGAATTCCACAGATTCACCACTCTCTGTGTGAAGAAGTTTTTCCTAATCTCGGTCCTAAAAGGCTTCCCCTTTATCCTCAAACTGTGACCCCTCGTTCTGGACTTCCCCAGCATCGGGAGCAATCTTCCTGCATTTAGCTTGTCCAATCCCTTTAGGATTTTATACGTTTCAATCAGATCCCCCCTCAATCTTCTAAATTACAATGAGTATAAGCCTAGTTCATCCAGTCTTTCATCATATGGAAGTCCTGCCATCATGCAGGACTTACATGCAGGAATGGACATCTTTACTTTCTGAAGAGTTTTGAGTGGAACTGAACATAGGCTATAATCAGCAAGGAATGTTTTTCATGAAGTAGCCAAGGATGGTTAGAGCTAGGGACCTGGTAAAATCCCAGAATGAAGATTGGTGAGCGGGTTTTTGGTGAGTATATTTTATTTGATAACACTATTGATGAAGTCTATATCTGATAGCTAAAGTATACTGATGGTTGGTAGCTGAATTTAATTTGTTGAGAGTTGAGTATACTAGAAATACCTGGGCAATGTTCCACATTGTCAGATAGCTGCTAACTTTGTAGCTATGTTGGAGTGTGTGTACTTATAATCTCTTATTGGAATTTAAGTATCATTGAGTTATTTGATGTGCTCTATCATTTTAAGTACGCACAGGATGTGGATAAAACACACTCCTATTGATTGAGCAATTGCTAATGGTCTAACATGGTGAACCATCTCAGCAAAGATACCTCTACCATTATACATTGCAGGGAAATGAGCAGTGGAACAGACACATTTGACATATTTGATATTTTTTTGAAGATGGTTCCTGAGCATGGTGACTTGCTACAAGCTGCTCCGTACAGAAACACTCATTACATCTTTGACAGTCATTGTGCACTTCAGTCTAAATTCTCTGCGTTTAAGAGAGTTTGGGCTCTTGGTCTCACGATCTACCTCACTAGGATCTTGCACTTTATCATTTGACTGCACTGCACTTTTTTGGTAGGTTTCACATTTTTTTTTTAATTTTATTTTTATTTGGATAAGGAGTTCACAATTATCATGTACTTTTTTCACACATATAACCTTTTCCTTTTTTTATATGTATAAAACTACAATTATTTATACATTCTTAAGTACACATTGAGATGATATAAAAGCAAAATAAACATTTAAATAGATAGTTATGTACTGTGGTAAATCTAACCTATTAGGCTAAGTAATGAAATTAGTTGTTAAGAAAAATGGTAATAATAGTTTCCATACAACCCTTCTGTACCATTTCCACTGGTCCAAAATGTTGCATACAAGCCTAATTGTTTAACCTTATTCTGGCCCAATGCACTGCATAATGATTTGATCTTTGCAAACAGCATGCAAGATGAGCTTTTCCCTGTATCTTGGCACATGTGACAATAATAAACCAATATCAACACTCGTCCCAGAACTGGAATTATATTACCATCATAAGAAAACTTACTTTGTCTCTTCTGAGTTTGCAATGAAGGCTCAGAAGAGGTTTATGAAACTGCATCTTTGTATCAAGTTATGTTTATTTTCTATATAACCATATTTTCCCTGACACAGGAATTTTTGGGAGGTCATTCAGTCTATGCCAACTCTCACCAATTTCTTCAATCCCATTTCACCTTTTATTTCCCTGTAATCTCTTCACTTTCACTCTTTCACTTGCTTATCGACTCTCCATTAACTTTCTTTCCACTTAAGTCCCTAGGGGCAATTTATGATAGCTAAATAACCTAGTGTGGCATCCTTGGGATGAGGTAAGAATCTAGACCCCTGAAGGAAAACACATATAGTCACAAAACCTGTCAAGATGATGCCTACGTGCAATGCTCCTTTGGCCGACATCTTCTGGATGATGAAACCATATTTTCCACTTTTTTTTAAGTGTCTTATGTTTGTTTTTCATCTTGGATATGATTCTGGAACAGTTGGAGTCTGCGATTTACTGTTTAGAGATTGTTTGGGCGCTTCAGCGCTCTGCAGTCTCTCAGGGGATTCCAGGAGGCAGAGGCAGCATGCGCGAACCTCATGGCAGGCAGGCGATGAGCTGAAGTTTGACTCCATTTCACCAATTAAAGCTTTCATTGTTTGCTGATTAAAGCAACAAGAGAGATTAAAACATCAAGCAAATGGAGAAGGTGAGTGCCCACTACCTGCCTTTTGACCAATGAGGATCGCTCTGCTATGCTACCAGGGAGGGCAGAGCCTGCCACTGTGCCCGGAGAATGTTGCCCAGGTTTTCTGTGTTTTGGATGTGGACTTGATTGCAGTCTTTTTCTCCTTGTTGTTCCTGCTTTGTTTTTGTACAGGTGGGGGTTGGATTTTGAGCTTGATGTGCCATATACATTTGTTAATTACTTTTGTTTGGGGAGGAGGGGTTAATGTACTTGTTCAATTTTTGTTCACTTTTTTGTGTGGTGAGATGGGATTTGGGGGATGATGACCATATTGCCTTTTTTTTTCTTTCTTGGTTTCATGGCTATCTGGAGAAGAAGAATTTCAGAGTTGTATGCTTTGATAATGAATGAACCTTTGAACTTTTGAAAATAAAATTGTATTCTAATTAGAGTGAAAGTGGATGTGGAGAGGATGTTTCCTGCAGTAGGGGAGTCTAGGCCCAGAGGGCATAGCTCTGGGTGTCCCTATAGAACAGAGATGAAGAAGAATTTCTTTAGTCAGAGGGTGGTGAATCTGTAGAAGCTGTTGGGTATATTTAAAGTGGAGGTCGATAAGTTGATAAGTTCATGATTAGTAGTGACATCAAAGGCTGTAGGGAGAAGGTAGGAAAATGGAGTTGAGAGGGATAATAAATCAGTCATGATGGAATGCTGGAACAGACTCAATAAGCCAAATGGCCTAATTCTGCTCCTATGTCTTATGGTCATCTGGTCTTTGTAAACTTCACATAGTCTATACCCAGGTCAGGATCAAACTCAGGTCAGTGGAGTTCTGAGACTATTGTTTAATGTACTGTTTAAAATTTAATTGTTACATCATTGCAATCTCAATAAGCTTAATTTCCTGTTGTGATTATATTGGGTTTGCTGCCTTGAAGTTCTAAACTCAAGTGAAGATTTTAAGCCCTCTCTGATTCAGATAGTTATAGGTACTCTCACTAAAAGGAGGTTATACTGTAGCCACCTACTCTTCAAAGGCCAGATCACTTCCCTGTTTATCCTCCATGGCAAGTTTACCAAGGAGGAGATACTTCTAGCGAACAAACAACTGCAAACGCAGTTAATTTATTTTGAGTGATACACATTTAAATTTAGATGAAATACTCTGTTGTAAAACAATACTTTTTATTGATGATTAGTAAGGCATAGAGAGATCTGTATTTACTGACAAGCACCTTTTATTAGTTAAACTAACAAGTACATGAATTCATACACTCAATACCTTGTGTGCACACTCATTAGGTATCCCTGACTCTCCTGAATGGTCAAAGAATAGAAAAGGTATTACCTGGGCAAAGGAGTTTACTCTGGCCAGGCTTTCCTCATTATTCCGATTCACTCGTCATGTGTTTCATGCTGGGTTGCTCACGCTTGTATCTGTGATGGTTATTCTTCGAAGTTACCACTGCCAGCATACACGAAACATCCACTTTTATATCCATTCCTTATCAGTTCAAATATCGCATTCCAGCGTCATTGGCCACAGGTCACGTATTTGCCCTTTAACACCTTGTTATTGGCTCTGCTCCAAGTCAGCATCCATTTATTGCCCTCTTCCCATCAAGTGACAGTCGATAATTTATGGCCCTTTGTTCTCAATCAGCAACGAGCTCAAAACACTCCAGGCAGGCACTGACCCCAACATTCACAAACCTGCATATTATATCCAACCAAAGAACATTTCACAAATAACTTCTCATTTGGAAATGATCTCCAGTCCAACAGATTACCTGAAGTATCATTGTGTCTTTCTTTAAAACGTTGATCAAGCCCAGCATGTCAGGCGCACAAGATGGAGAATAGACTGACTTCACAAAATGGCAGCCTCCATCCCCAAGTGCACGGCAAGAACAAAGACAATTAGTCTGTCTGCTTTCACTGTCCTTGATTCATTTAAATTCACAGATTTGTAGATTGTCATTCTTTCTGGCCAACATATCCCTCCTCTTGATCCAAAGATATTTTTCTAAGGATCAATATCCTCCTCTATTCTGTTGACTATCCATTGGATTGTTATGGATCCCCAGCAGGTGGGCTACACTTACATTATTACATTTACTTACTAAATTTATACAATTTTTATACCAGCCATCATTTTTTCAGTACTGGAAAATTATCACCCTCTACCTTTTGCATAATTTCAGCTTTCCACCTTCTAAGTTGATACACATTAAACAATATAGTTATCAGTGTATGTAAAATTAATATTATAGCAGCATGTGAGATTATTCTTACCCATGGGTATATTTGAACATTTGATGCCCAATTTCAAAACTTCCCGAAAGTCTGAATCCTTCAATATTTAATTTGCCTTATCAGCATGTGTCTCAATAACTTTTGTATGTTTAGTCCAATGATGAATTATCTCCTTTACCTCCTCCACAACTCGTGTCTGGTCTGCAGTCAAATGAGCAATCGGTGGCAACTCAGTAACAACACAGTCCCACAAATATCAATGTGTACCACTTCATTGGATTGCTAGATTCTCCTTCACCACCTCCTCCATCTCTGATTGAGGCAAAGTTTCCTCCAATAGTCAAATTTAGAGTCACATCCCCAATTGCAACATTGTGACTTTCCAAAGGACACTCTTTCCATCCCTTGGTATAACTCATGGCTGATGTTGCTATATAATATGTTCTTCTCACCAGTGCATATGCAGAAAAGAATCATTCTTCGCAGGCAAAATAGACAACGAACAACTCTCATAAGTATTGAAACCACAATCCAAAGGTTTCTGTCTCGTCATTTCTTCTGGGCAAGATCAGTAGTTTCCCCCTCGACGACAATAATTGTTTTGTTGTAGATGAGCACCATTCAGTCACTATTGTTTCAGTTAAATTAAAAATTACCTGCACATGCTGGTACCAAAGTGACAAATTCCCCTGTATCTTCTAACACTAATCCTATCTCATTTGTATTATGTTGAGTCTCACTTCATTTAGGCTCTTGTGTAGTTTTGGTTAATTGGGGTTGTGGAGTGATCAATTTCCTATTAGATTTGAAAACCCTGAAAGGATTTAGGTCCTGACAGAAACTCTTTCCCGTGTCCCTTGGTGTCCCTTCCATTCTACTCTCCCTGTGTACTACATCCTCCTGTGGACAGTTTATAACAATAGAAACAACTTTTGAGAAACGTTTGATGTGGCCACACCAATTGATATATCTCTTGTGTACATCACTACCCCACTCAATATTCACATGAGTGTGATCCCACAGAACTGGAATCTTACTGTGGCCATCATCACCTGAAGACTCTTCAATAATTGGGTCTAAAAACTGACTGATGATTATCCCCTCTGGGTTACTAAACAATGTCACCTTTAAAATTTTATTACATGGGAATTGTACCTTTGTATCCTCTCGAATTTTAATGTTTTATCCATACACATCAAGCCATCTACCCCAGCATAATACAAATTCGAGTCTTCTGTTTCTTCCACATGTGTGCCCATGTTACCTGTGTCCATTGAGAAAAATTGTTTTTGATCACCGAGTGGTCTTCATATAGCAAAGTCATTCTTGACATGTTCATCTGCAGTAATGTTGCTGAAGTACAACCAATCATGGCCCCAGTCATGGTCAATTTCACCACAATAAAACATATTATTCTCTTCATGTTGAATTAAATCTGTAAACACACAAGGGTAATATCTGTTCTTATTTCCGGTTCCAATCTTCATTTACTTTAAATCCATATTTTCTATCTGTTTTTCTAACCCATCCAATCTAGGCTCACGATTGTCTTTGGACTCAAACCTCCATCTTTTCTCACCCAGTTTCATTTCAGGATAGGGGAACCAGTGTATTTCTTCTTCTCTTTATTTTCTTCACAAAACTCACCTAATTTTCAGACTGAGAAAATGGATAATCTCTTCCTTGGTCAGATCTGTTGCCATCTTCTCGGAAAATCTGTCCCAAACTCAGATCTTCCAAATCAGAACTACATCGATTGTCAGGTCTCCAAAATTGGGACTATCATGCACATCAACTGTTTCGTGCCGATGATGATAATTTCCCTGTTTCTCCCCCACCAATTTCAACTGGTTGACGTGGTACCATCCATTTTTATCTGGAGAAATTAGTACCCTGTATACTGATGGACTTGCTTTGTCTATGATTTCATAGGGCCCTACAAACCTTGGATTTCAAAATGAGGTGGGTTGGTGTATTCTAATCACCACGTTGCCCTGGGCTTAATTCTGTGGGACAGACTTTTGAGTCAAAGTAGGCTTTAATCTGCTGCTTCTTCTTTCCTGTTTGATGGGCTGCCACATAATTGACCTCTTTCACTGTCTCTACCAACTGTTGTACCCACTTTTCTGACTTAATCCCATCAATTTCAGGTTCTGACAAGTCAAATCCAAACAACCCCTCTAACCCTCTCATGTTTCTTCCGGTCATGAGCTTATGAGGACTATAACCCGTTAATGATGCCACTGTATTCCTTATCATCATCAGTACATAAGGCAAAACTACTTGCCAAGTTGTTCCATGTTGTTGCACCATTTTGGCCATCAAAATTTTTTAATATTCGGTTCATCCTTTCCACAATTCCACTAGACTGTGGTCTATAGGGTATATGAAATCTCTGCTTAATCCCTAAAAGTGTTATGACATCTTGCATTATCTGAGCTGTAAAATGTGTGCTTTGATCTGACTCTATACTCTGAGGTAATCCCCAGCCAGTAAAAGTCCTTTCCAATAAGATTTTTGCAGTGGCTTTGGCCGTGTTAGTCTTAGTTGGAAAAGCTTCCACCCACTTGGTGAAAGTATCTACTACTATAAGAATATAGCTATACCCTCCTGGGGTAGGTGGCAAGAGTCCAACATAATCGCTCTGCAAATTAGTCCAAGACCCTTCCACCAGTCTGGTATGTTGAAGGGCTCCTTTCTTTACCTTTCTGTCAGGATTATATTGTGCACAAATCAAACAATTCTTGACATAATGTTCCACATCGTCCTTCACCCTAGGCCACCAACACACCTCCTTTATTTTTTCTAGGGTGCTTTCAGCTTCTTGGTGTCCCCATAAATCATGGTATCAGTAGATAATCTGATTTCTTCCTCCTTCTGGGACCACAAACTTTCCTTCATATAGGACTACTCCATCTTTAACACATATACCCTTGTGCTCTTTATACATTTTTGACTCTACTCCTTCTATTATTTTTTTTCTAATTCTTTATCTTTCTTCTGCTCCTCAGTTAAATCTATGACCTTAACCTTTTTTTCCTTCTGTCTTCCCTTCTCCCCAATCTGTGGCTGCCTTTCCTGCCCTTTTAAAGTACCTTGCTTCGCTAATTCATCAGCCTTCCTATTCCCCTTAGGGGTCGATTTAGAGTGGGCTTTCACCTTTACAACTCCATATTTTTTCCCCTTTGCTTCTTCAAATACATATCTCAACAGAACAACAGATGAGTGGGGCTTTCGGTCAACAAATCCTCTGGCTTCCCACAGAGGCCAATGTTCTGTAAGGCTATTATAAATGAACATACTATCAGAGTGTATGACCCATCCAGGTGGAAAACATTTTGGGTGGCTAATCACGTATGCTACAGCTGCCAATTCCGCTACCTGTGCACTCATGGCTTTAGGTAACTTTAAAGCTATACTATATCTTTCTTGGCCATGTTCTTCCTCTATATTCCAGTCTCCTCTATACTGATGAGGAGCCATCTACAAAAATTTTAAAATAGGGTTTTCCCTTCTCCTTTGTGTCTTTGTTCTCAAGCATTACTTTGTCTCATCTGCTTCTATCCCCTCCTTTTTGTTTAGATACAAATGGTCCCTTGGAATCATTTGCTATCATAACCTGACACTCAAGTTTACCATTTTGGTACACCAGGCTGTCAGCTAACATAGAGGTCATACTCATTTGTTTTACAGTTATATTTCTCCCTTGCAACAGCAATGTTCATCTAGCAATTCTGTTTTTTGGCT
This sequence comes from Mobula hypostoma, assembly GCF_963921235.1. Classification (NCBI taxonomy): domain Eukaryota; kingdom Metazoa; phylum Chordata; class Chondrichthyes; order Myliobatiformes; family Myliobatidae; genus Mobula; species Mobula hypostoma. Next base: position 152,936,080 of record NC_086097.1, on the reverse strand, counting down.
TACTGAGCCATCTTTAATCCTTCCATCTAACAATAATCTTATAGGGGTACATTCTGTCAGTATTGTAAGTGGATTAAATCCCATTATGTAGGCAAAATTTTGTACACCCAGAAAACCGCTAACAAGTGTTTTTCACACACAGTATACACCTGTTCTACTGGTGGCAGCATGCGTGAAGCATATGCTACTGGTCTTAACATTCCATGTGTCTCCTGTGACAGCATTGTTGAGAGGATGGTATCAGTTGTGGCCACCTCCAATGAGAATGGCTCATTTGAATTTGGGGTTTTTAAAGCATGTGCAGTGACCAATGCTTGCTTCAGGTCTGTGATGGCTGGGTGTGTTCTGATTTCCATTCCCACGCCACAATCTTTTTCAGTAACTCCATTAAAGGAACTGCCTTTGTGTAAAATCCATCAATGTGATCCCTACTGTATCCTACCAACCTCAGAAAGGACTTCAGCCCTTTCACATCTTGGGAAATAGGCAGTTTCATAACCGATTCTACCCTTCGTTTTTCAATTTCTCTTCTTCCCTGTGTCAAGGTCATTCCCAAATAACTAACTCCTTGTTTCATCACTTGTGTTTTTTTAGGATTTACCTTTAGGTAGTAATTGCAGCAGTTCTGTCAATAGCTGATAATGTTCCTGCTTAGTTTCAGTCTGCAGGAGTCTGCAGTCTGCATCTACATATTGGACCAAGCACTCAGGCTTTAAAAACCATTTTAACCCTTCCCCTAAATGCTGGTGAAACATAGATGGGAATTTATGGAACCCCTGTGCTAGGGCAGTCCGCATATACTGCTCTCCCCGAAACGTAAATGCAAACTTGATTGACTCTCTCTTTCTCTAGGATAGACCAAAATCCATTATTTATGTCTAAAACTGTGAACCATTGCGCTCTTTCATTCTGTATGACCATTGTTTCTGGGTTAGTTGCTACAGTTGGGGCTGTTAACGGGTTTACTTTATTCAGCTCTCGATAGTCTATTGTCAACCTCCAACTACCATCTGGTTTCCTTACTGGCCATATAGGTGAGTTATTAGTGGAGGCTACTGTCCTCTGTACCCCATGTTGTATCAAACCTTGTATTACCTTACGCACATCTTCCTCAGCTTTTTTGGAAACCCATATTGCTCCTGTGGTTTGGGTCTGGACCTTGTATGATGCTGGCCATCTTTCTGCAGTCATGCTTGTACCGTGCAAATGCCCCTGAATTCTGCGCAACGATGTACTCTATGTGTGATCGTTGCTCATCTCCTCTGGTTTTATTCACATTTCAGCTATTGTGCATATTCTATCCTGATATTCACCTACTGGGATCTGTTTGTGGCATATGTCATTCATACCAGTTCACATTCACTAAATCATACAGTTAACTGAGTCAAAACAAAGCCCCGCTCTGGCCATGTAATCAATTCTTAGTATATGTTCCTGCTCCCGGAGTAATTCAACTAGCACTATAGAATGCTCTAATGCCATGTCTCCTATTCTAACTTCTAAGGGTGCATTCACATGACCCACTTGTGAATGTCCTGTAAATGCACTTAAGATAATTTTACCTTGTATTTCCCAATTTGCGTTAGTTACATTAGTCAAGTTGATGGTCATTCACGATCCTCCAGTGCCCCATAAGAAGGTAACCTGGCAGCCTTTAACCCTACCATTCACTAGAGGTCTTCCAGTCTTGTCCCACCTTGTGTCACACACCCACGTTGGTGAGGCCTGACACCATCATTGAAGCTCGGGGTACAATCCCCTAGATGGCAATTTGTCCACCACATTGTTTTGTGGGCCTGTTCTATCTGCCCCCTCCAAGTTCAAACCTCCTTGCTCTACTCTCCCACTTCTCAGGTTTGGACATTCTCTCTTGATGTGTCCCTCTTGACCACAGTTATAGCATTTAAATACTCCACCTCCAAGTCTCCCTGTTCTCCACACTGTTTCATCTCCTCTGGTTTTCCTGGTCACTTGACAATGTGGTGGGGTGACATTTGGGGAGGGTCCGCTACTCTCATTTCTCCGGGCAGTTGCCTTACCCACAACAGGCAGCACTTTCACATTAGCTGGTTTATTTGGCTGTTATGTCTCCTTTTCCCATGCTCATTTGTTCCCCACATTGTTGTTGTCTGGCAAAGCCAAGTGTATGTTTCGATATAAACACATTATAATCAATTTCCTTTTCTCGGCGTCATCTAGGCAGTGTATTATTCTCTGATGACTAGTTGCTTGAAACAATTCCCGAGGGTCATCTCCGAACGCACGAATCTTGATATCATTGGCAATATCTCTCAGCTGCTGTACACCAGATGGAGTACTGTATGTTATATTCTGCTTTTGATTTCCTGCCCCAGTTCCTCCCTCCCTCTCAAACAGTAACTAGGAGGGCCAGTGGTGCCGTTGGCACTGATGATTCCTTAGCATTGTATGCGGGTGGAGGATACTCAGGAAAAAGCACTTTGTCATTATCACAGCCATATCTAGTTGCATCTTCTGCTAAATCATTCCAATCGATATCTACATATTCACTCTCCTCCCCTCTTTCAGATTCAAAAGCACATATTATTCCTCTCTGTGCAGCAAGTTGGTCCTGCAGCTGTTGTATCTGCTTTAAACACTTTGTCTGATCACTAGTATTACTCCTCTTTTCAGAAACTGATTTCTGTATCACATTCAAAGCTGTTTTTAAATCACTGCACTGTTTCTTTTATTCCTCCGCCGGGCTTTTGGCTAAATCAGCTTCTTCTTCCCGTTTACTTTGTTCTTCAACCAATTTCTCACATTTCAGCTGAAATAGATTCATAGGCATCAAATCCATACTTCTTTGTCCCTGTAAATCTGTAACATTTCCCTTGAGGATTTCTAACTCCTTTTGGAGTCTTCTGTTTTCGTCTTCTAACTTATCTCGCTCGGCGTCAGCTTTTTGCCGATTTCCTATTTACTCCTTAATCAGGCAGACGACTGCACTGGCTTCAGTAGTCGCTTAAATTCCTTGTCTGACAATTTCCCTTTGGCAATTTTTAAAAAAGCGTTGCCGCCTTCATCGCTGGTGTGTCCAACATACTTCCCGTATTGTGGCCATTTCCCCAATATGTACTTCTGGAGGAATCCCCTCCAATCAAAATAATCCAAGTACTTCAGACTTACAGAACTCCCTGAATTCTTCAACCTGGGTCAGTGCTAACTACAAGTAGCTACCCAGTCCCCCGATTGAGCTCACAACAGGGACGCCAATTCTGTTGTTAAAAAGAACTTTTTATAACGCTGATTAGTGAGGCACAGAGAGATCTGTATTTCCCGACAAGTACAGGATACCTTTATTGTTTAAACTAACGAGTGTGTGAATTCATACACAGAAACACAGAAAACCTACAGCACAATACAGGCACTTTGGCCCACAATGCTGTGCCAAACATGTGCGTACTTTAGAAATTACCTAGGGTTACCCATAGCCCGCTATTTTTCTAAGCTTTATGTACCTATCCAGGAGTCTCTTAAAAGACCCTATTGTATCCACCTCCACCACGGTTGCGGCAGCCCATTCCACACACTCACCACTCTCTGCGTAAAAAACTTAAGCCTGACATCCACGAAGTAACTTGCGTGCACACTCACGAGGTATCCCTGACTCTCCTGAATAGCCAAAGAATAGCAAAGATGTTACCTGGGCAAAGGAGTTAATGCTGGCCAGACGTTCCTAGTTAACCCCATTCATTTGCCACGTGTTTGATACAGGGTTGCTCACACTCGTACCTGTGATGGCTATTCCTCAAAGTTTCCACTGTACACACGAAGCATCCACTTTTATATCCATTCCTTATCAATTCAAATATTGCATTCCAGGGTTATTGGTCACAGGTCATGCATCTGTCCTCTAACACATTGTTACTGTCTCTGCTCCCAAGCCAGCATCCATTTATTGCCCTCTTCCCATCAAGTGACAGCTGATAATTTATGGCTCTTTGTTCTCAATCTGCAATGAGGTCGAATCACTCCAGGCAGGCACCAAAAGTTTCAAAGGTACAATTTAATGTCAGAGAAATTTATACAATATACATCCTGAAATGCTTTTTCTTCACAACCATCCATGAAAACAGGGGAGTGTCTCAAAGAATGAACGACAGTCAAATGTTTGAACCCTAAAGTACCCCCCCAACTTCCCCCTCCCACGCGTAAGTGGCAACAAGCAACAATCCCCCCTTCTCCCAACGGCAAAAGAAAAGCATCAGCACCTGCCACCAAGTACTCAAGCAAAGCAGCAGCAAAGACACAGACTTGCACTTGCCCCAAAGATTTCACCTTTCACCTGGTAATTGACATACTACAGGTTTTCTCAGTTTCCCTAATAAGAGAGAAAAAGTTGTCTCCATTTTCCCAGAAAGCGGGGAGACATAACTAACAACTCTTTTTTCGAGCTGTGTACCCAAAAAACTAGGCACACAACTGCAGATATTCCAACTCCCCCAACGACACATGGGTCAGCTGTCATGACACCGACCCTCGATCTGCCTGTCTATAGAGCCCCAAGATCCTAGGCTTCCAAATCTGAGCTGGACTCTTAGGCCGTGCCCATTCCTGCAAAGAACCATAGTCAGGGTGTAACTCCAGGTCAGGGTCTTCAAAAAACCCTGAAAGGGAAAAATAAAGATATTAAAGATGGAAATAGAGCTGTTTCCAAACATGTTATCTAAGGAGTCGCTATTGCTATCATCACTCCAATCCACCAACCCCAACATTCACAAACCTGCATGTTATATCTAACCAAAGAACATCTCATAAATAACTTTTTATTTGGAAATGATCTCCAGTCCAACAGATTACCTGAAGTATCAATGTGTCTTTCTTTAAAACGTTGATCAAGCCCAGCCTGTCAAGCTCACAAAGAGGAGAACAGAGTGTCTTCACAAAATGGCAGCCTCCATCCCCAAGCATGAGGCAAGAACAAAGACAACTTATCTGTCTGCTTCCACTGTCCTTGATTCATTTAAATTCACTGATCTGTAGACTGTCATTTTTTCTGGCCAACAACTTAAAACTCAGAGGTTTTCTATATTATAAAAGATATCCAAATTACAGATAATTTCTAAAGCACATAGGGTTTCCAAAAGACAGATACAATTCCTATGCTAAAAAGACATACTGAGTTTCAGATGACTGAGTCATCCATCGCAGAAATTGAAGGCAGAGGAATAGATTCTAGTTTGCCCCATCTTTCTGTCATTCATCTTGATGTTCCTAGACCATTCCTAACAAGCCTGATAGCTCTCTCACACTTATACCATTTTTTGCCACTTGGGTGACTTTGCTGACATGCGTATCTTTTCAATTACCTTTTCCTACAGATGGTCTAAAGGCTTTTGGGTACAGATTTCTCAGATACCCACAATTAATACTGTGATTACTGACTCCCTAAGCGCACAAACCTTTAAACCATCAATAGATCAGCTATTTGATCTGCTAAGTAGTAGTATCAATCTAGTCTGCAAGCTTTCTTGAGCTAAATAATGTATCCAGTATTGGCTGGTTTCAAACAAACCCAATAAACATAAACACATTGTTTTACACTGCAATCATCCCCATGCAGTGGGCCAGTATCCTGTGTTCCGTAAACAGTGCTGTTTGCTTGGAAAGCTGTCCTTTTAGCTTCTGGCTGATTATTGCTTGCATTTAAATTAAGAACTGAAGACTGGCTCCCGTTTATGACATAAAGTCGAACAAAGAATATTGTTTGAAGTTTAACTTACTCAAAAAAAACTCTTTAATCTCTAGAAATGCCATTTGCTGTTGTGTTATAAAGCTAAGCTTGGCAAAAAGGCCCTCAAACCTGGACAGTGAATATTCATCACAAAGGGCAATGCAGATACATTTAAGTGCAGCTTCTATAAGTTACTTACTTATTTATTCACTTATTGAAATACTGTGCAGAATAGGGCCCTCCAGCCCTTCAAGCCATGCTGCCCAGCAATCCTCTGATTTAATCCTAGCCTAATCATGGAACAATTTACAATAACTAAGGAGAAAAGTAAAAGTGGCAGGCCAACAAATCCATGGCAAGCATTAAAAAGGGCCACTTTTCAACATAATTGTATAAGGGCTAAGAGAGTTGTAAAAGAGCGCCTGAAGGCTTTATGTGTCAATGCAAGGAGCATTCGTAATAAGGTGGATGAATTGAAAGTGCAGATTGTTATTAATGATTATGATATAGTTGGGATCACAGAGACATGACTCCAGGGTGACCAGGGATGGGAGCTCAACGTTCAGGGATATTCAATATTCAGGAGGGATAGACATGAAGGAAGGGGAGGTGGGGTGGCGTTGCTGGTTAAAGAAGAGATTAACGCAATAGAAAGGAAGGACATAAGCCGGGAAGATGTGGAATCGATATGGGTAGAGCTGCGTAACACCAAGGGGCAGAAGACGCTGGTGGGAGTTGTGTACAGGCCACCTAAGAGTAGTAGTGAGGTCGGAGATGATATTAAACAGGAAATTAGAAACGTGTGCAATAAAGGAACAGCAGTTATAATGGGTGACTTCAATCTACATGTAGACTGGGTGAACCAAATTGGTAAAGGTGCTGAGGAAGAGGATTTCTTGGAATGTATGCGGGATGGTTTTTTGAACCAACATGTCGAGGAACCAACTAGAGAGCAGGCTATTCTAGACTGGGTTTTGAGTAATGAGGAAGGGTTAATTAGGGATCTTGTCGTGAAAGGCCCCTTGGGTAAGAGTGACCATAATATGGTGGAATTCTTCACTAAGATGGAGAGTGACATAGTTAATTCAGAAACAAAGGTTCTGAACGTAAAGAGGGGTAACTTTGAAGGTATGAGACGTGAAGTAGCTAAGATAGACTGGCAAATGACACTTAAAGGATTGACGGTGGATATGCAATGGCAAGCATTTAAAGGTTGCATGGATGAACTACAACAATTGTTCATCCCAGTTTGGCAAAAGAATAAATCAAGGAAGGTAGTGCACCCGTGGCTGACAAGAGAAATTAGAGATAGTATCAATTCCAAAGAAGAAGCATACAAATTAGCCAGAGAAAGTGGCTCACCTGAGGACTGGGAGAAATTCAGAGTTCAGCAGAGGAGGACAAAGGGCTTAATTAGGAAGGGGAAAAAAGATTATGAGAGAAAACTGGCAGGGAACATAAAAACAGACTGTAAAAGCTTTTATAGATATGTAAAAAGGAAAAGACTGGTAAAGACAAATGTAGGTCCCCTGCAGACAGAAACAGGTGAATTGATTATGGGGAGCAAGGACATGGCAGACCAATTGAATAGTTACTTTGGTTCTGTCTTCACTAAGGAGGACATAAATAATCTTCCAGAAATAGTAAGGGACAGAGGGTCCAGTGGGATGGAGGAACTGAGCGAAATACATGTTAGTAGGGAAGTGGTGTTAGGTAAATTGAAGGGATTGAAGGCAGATAAATCCCCAGGACCAGATGGTCTGCATCCTAGAGTGCTTAAAGAAGTAGCCCAAGAAATAGTGGATGCATTAGTGATAATTTTTCAAAACTCGTTAGATTCTGGACTAGTTCCTGAGGATTGGAGGGTGGCTAATGTAACCCCACTTTTTAAAAAAGGAGGGAGAGAGAAACCGGGGAATTATAGACCGGTTAGCCTAACGTCGGTGGTGGGGAAACTGCTGGAGTCAGTTATCAAGGATGTGATAACAGCACATTTGGAAAGCAGTGAAATGATCGGACAAAGTCAGCATGGATTTGTGAAAGGAAAATCATGTCTGACGAATCTCATAGAATTTTTTGAGGATGTAACTAGTAGAGTGGATAGGGGAGAACCAGTGAATGTGGTATATCTGGATTTTCAAAAGGCTTTTGACAAGGTCCCACACAGGAGATTAGTGTGCAAACTTAAAGCACACGGTATTGGGGGTAAGGTATTGGTGTGGGTGGAGAATTGGTTAGCAGACAGGAAGCAAAGAGTGGGAATAAACGGGACCTTTTCAGAATGGCAGACGGTGACTAGTGGGGTACCGCAAGGCTCAATGCTGGGACCCCAGTTGTTTACAATATATATTAATGACTTGGATGAGGGAATTAAATGCAGCATCTCCAAATTTGCGGATGACACGAAGCTGGGTGGCAGTGTTAGCAGTGAGGAGGATGCTAAGAGGATGCAGGCTGACTTGGATAGGTTGGGTGAGTGGGCAAATTCATGGCAGATGCAATTTAATGTGGATAAATGTGAAGTTATCCACTTTGGTGGCAAAAATAGGAAAACAGATTATTATCTGAATGGTGGCCGATTAGGAAAAGGGGAGGTGCAACGAGACCTGGGTGTCATTATACACCAGTCATTGAAAGTGGGCATGCAGGTACAGCAGGCGGTGAAAAAGGCGAATGGTATGCTGGCATTTATAGCAAGAGGATTCGAGTACAGGAGCAGGGACGTACTACTGCAGTTGTACAATGCCTTGGTGAGACCACACCTGGAGTATTGTGTGCAGTTTTGGTCCCCTAATCTGAGGAAAGACATCTTTGCCATAGAGGGAGTACAAAGAAGGTTCACCAGATTGATTCCTGGGATGGCGGGACTTTCATATGAAGAAAGACTGGATGAATTGGGCTTGTACTCGTTGGAATTTAGAAGATTGAGGGGGGATCTGATTGAAATGTATAAGATCCTAAAGGGATTGGACAGGCTAGATGCAGGAAGATTGTTCCCGATGTTGGGGAAGTCCAGAACGAGGGGTCACAGTTTGAGGATAGAGGGGAAGCCTTTTAGGACCGAGATTAGGAAAAACTTCTTCACACAGAGAGTGGTGAATCTGTGGAATTCTCTGCCACAGCAAACTGTTGAGGCCAGTTCACTGGCTATGTTTAAGAGGGAGTTAGATATGGCCCTTGTGGCTACGGGGGTCAGGGGGTATGGAGGGAAGGCTGGGGCGGGGTTCTGAGTTGGATGATCAGCCATGATCATAACAAATGGCGGTGCAGGCTCGAAGGGCTGAATAGCCTACTCCTGCACCTATTTTCTATGTTTCTATGTTTCTAACTAATTAACCTACCAACTACTACATCTTTGTACCGTGAGAGAAAACCAGAGCAGTTAGAGGAAACCCACACAGTGGCATGGAAAATGTATAAGCAGTGGCAGGGACATGGGAGAATAATTTTCGAAATTATTGTCTTTCATCTTAATAGTATATAAAAAACTGGGATTTTCCTATTGTATGATAATAGCATCAATACTAACAGAGCAGCAGGAATGCCAGGAAGCCAGATGAATACTAATGGGCCATTTGACAGTTTATAAGGTTTTGAGTTGATTATTTCAATCAGATATTACAGTTAGAACATGAATGACAAATAAAACATTCATGTAAAGTGGATACATAATGAGAATTCTACATTATTTTTGAGGTGTAAATAATCCTGTTAAAATCATGAGAAAAGTTTGTATTCCCTGGACCCACAGGCAGAAAGTGCTGGCAGAACCTGGAAAAAATGACCAAGTTGCATAGTATTGGATTCATAACAATTTTTATGAAGGACAGCTTCCACAAAGCTAATTTTAATTTATCCTCAAGTAATTTCTACAAAATAAAGACATATCTACCGAGCCATCAGAAAGATTTGAAAGTATTTACAGGACTTAGAAGCATATTCTTTTTACTAACATTTCCAGACATCTGAGAGGCAACTTTTCACCCAGAGGGTACTCAGCATAGACGATGAGCTGACAGAGGAAGCAGTTGAGGCAGGTAGAACATCTCCTTCCAACTGACAATTTATACTGGCGCACCTCAAAGATGTGTACTTAGTCCACTGCTCTACTCTCTCTCTACACCCATGACTGCATGAATAGGCACAGCTCAAACATCATTTATAAATTTGCTGAGGACCTAGATATTGTTGGCAGCATTTGAGATGGTGATGAGGAGACATATAGGAGTGAGATAGATCAGTTGGTTGAATGATGTCACGACAGCCACCTTGCACTCAGCATCAGTAAGACCAAGGAACTGATTGTAGACTGTGGGAAGGGGAAGTTAAGAGAACACACGCTAGTTCTCATCGAGGGATCAGCAGTAGAAAAGGTGAAGAGTTTCAAGTCCCTGGGTGTCAATATTTCTGAAAATCTATCCTGATACAATTGCAAAGAAGGCATGACGGTTGCTATATTTTGTTAGGAGTTTAAGGAAAAATGTTTTGTTTTAATTAAATTAGATTAGATTATGAGGACACGCAGTCCTCTTTTATTGTCAATTAGTAATGCATGCATTAAGAAATGATACAATGTTCCTCCAGAATGATATCACAGAAACACAAGACAAGCCAAGACTAAAAAAACTGACAAAAAGCACATAATTATAACATATAGTTACAACAGTGCAAAGCAATAGCGCAATTTGATAAGGAACAGACCATGGGCACCGTAAAAAAAATTCTCAAAGTCTCTCGAAAGTCCCATCATCTCATGCAGACGGTAGAAGGAAGGTAAACTCTCTTCCCGCCATGAATCTCCAGCGCCGCAAACTTGCCGATGCAGCACCCTGGAAGCACCGACCACAACCGACTCTTGAGTCCGTCCGAAAACTTCGAGCCTCCGACCAGCCCTCTGACACCGAGCACCGAGCACCATCACTGCCAAGCGCTTCGACCCCAGCCCCAGCAACAGGCAATAGGCAAAGCTAAGGATCTGGGGCCTTCCCCTCCAGAGATTCTCGATCGCACAGTAGCAACGGCAGCGAAGCAGGCATTTCAGAAGTTTCTCCAGATGTTCATCTGTGCTTCTGTCTCCATCAAATCAGGATTGTGCATGGTACCTACTCACAAATACGATATCATTTTGGAGCGGCCGCAAATTAAGAATTTGCTGAAACTTTCAATATCTACTTTTTCCATATGATGGCAAAAGGGATGGTACCAATGATTTTTGCTTTATATCATGGTTCAAGGACATCTTCAAAGGGCGATGCCTCAAATAGGCAGCATCCATCATTAGCGACCCCCATCACCCAGGTCAGGCACCGTTTTCATTGCTGCCGACAAGGAGGAGGGACAGCAGCGAATGACACACACTTGACATTTTAGAAACAGATTCATCCCCACCATGATCATATTTCTGATTGTAATTTATAGTTTTTTGAATATGTATTATAATGTAGTGCTGCCACAAAGCAGCATATTTCACAGCATACGCCAGTGATATTAAACGATTAAACCTGATTCTGATTCTAAAGGCACCTGGAGAGGTATATGGATAGGAAAATATTAGAGGGTTATAGGTCAAATACAGGCAAATAGGAGTAGCTAGTTGGGATTTTTGTCTGCATGGATCAGTTCGTCTGAAAGGGCTTTTTTTGTGCTGTATTACTCTATGACTGTAATAAAACATTTTGAGTGTGGCATTAAAGGAGTTCTAACCATATTGCCTTTTATTAGCTTACATGAGGACTAACAGATTAAGACTCTTCTGCACCTTAAGATTGAAATTAATGGCAAGATTTCTATTTGAAGCATTATTAATACAACAATTCATTATTAACAGCAAGGGATAGTTCTATTAACATTTCTGATAGCTCCCTCTAAATCATGTTTGTTCCAATGTGATGTCATCAGCAGGGCATAACAGTTGACAGAGAGGTCAAGTTCTAGTGAGAGTATTCAACAAATCACTTTTAAAAACTTTATTGTAAGGCAAAAAACAAAATTGGGAAGTATAAAACGTGCAAGGCTCTTTTCTAATTAAATGATAAAGTATGAAATATAAAATTTGAAATACAGTTAGGGCTAGAAATGCAGTATTTATATCAGTACCGCTGTTCTTTTGAGAGAGTGGTTAGTGAAACTTGGATTTTTTTTTAGGGGTAGAAAAGTAAGTAAATAATAATCATAGAATACCCACTCAAAAATCATTTGCTGTTGAATGCATGAACCCTAATATTTATAATCACCTTTCATGGGGAAGCAAGGGTCATGATCCAAAACACTAACAGTCCATTTCCCTCCACATGTACTCTAAACCACTGATACTCTCCAGCAGTTCTCCCCCACCCCCCAAATTCCAGCATCACAGTCACTTGGGTCTACAAGCACTTCAGTTCCAAACTATTGCATTTGCATCACTATGGAGACTATTGGCAGACATCCCGCCTCTCCCAGAACTTCCGGGAGTCTCCTGCATATTAATAGTGGCTCCCTGATGCCCGCAAATTATATACAATATCACGGAAATCAATTTTTTTGAGAGTGAGCAAGAGAAAAGCAAGAGAGAGCGCGAGAGCGACCACGAGAGAGAGCACGCGCGCGTGAGAGAAAGCAAGCGAGAGCGAAGGCAAGCGAGCGCGTGAGCAAGAGAGGGAGAGAGAGTGAGTGGGAGAGAAAACAAGCGAGAGCGCTTGAGAGCGCGCGAGCGACCATGAGAGAGAGAGAGCGAGCAAGAGCGCGCCATGGCAGAGTGTTCCAAAAAAAAAACGTATGTCACCCCAGACTACACTAACGTGTACCCCTGCCTAATAGGGGTCAAAATAATGACAGTGTTGCTCGCTGCACTGTTTGGAACAGTGACTTTTCTATTACCCATGGTGGGTTAAGACATGTTGAGGTGAGTTTAACAGGTGTCATTCGTTCATTAGCATAGGTAACATTATTTAAACTAGCTGGCCAGCTGCTAAGGAGCTACTCTATTGCAGACATCCCACCTCTTCCGGAAGCCTCCCACAAATTGATGGTGCTACCTCCCTGAAATGAGTTTTTGCAGGGTGGGATGTCTGCTATTGGTGAGAGCTCCAATGCCCTACCTACTTCAATAAACTGACAGCAGCTTCTAGATTTCTAGCTACTATATACAACTACTGTCTAGCTTATTCCTTAAAAATATTAAGTACTGCTAGCCTAACCGTTAGTATTACTGCAAAATCCAGGTTAATATTTCAAAAATGATACAGAAAAAATTAAAAGAGATTACCAATTTCAGGAGTCAGAAAGCTTAAACCCATCAGCTACCAATTATCTCAGCAGAGTTTTACGAATTTATCTGGCAATAACCATGGGGTTTTAGTTACACTGTTTCCTGGAGTCAATTGCAGAACTGCAGTTTGTGGCAAGCCGCCCATCCTTTCTGTCAATACCTGATCTTATATTTTGTGTTACAATGATGATAGATACAAAGCTGTTTGAAGATATATGGTCTCCCATTGAAAACTCTACCTTTATATGGCTTCAAACTTCAAAGAGTGCGTCTGAAGATCTTTTCAGTTCAGTAATTGTCTGATGCATTTTCCGTATTGATAGCTTTTGGAACTGCTGCTCCATAGCCTTTCTTCACACAATTATGTTTACATTTGTTAGAAGATAAAATGTCATTGTAATAACTCTCAAGCCACACTCAAGTAGCAGAGGGGATTGTAGAATAGTAAATGGAATAGACATATGAGCAAGGTATGGGTAAGCATGATTTGAAGGATACTATTAAAGAAAAATGTGCAGAAATTTTAGATGTAATATATGACAGAAAGTATAAGATGAGTAAATGTGAGGGTAGAGAGCCCATTGTACTAACCTTTGTTACTCATTCTGTTTAGAACTCTGATGAAATGAGTGCTGTAAAATAATATGCTTTCATTGTCCTGGTTGTTGGTCACTTGTGTTCTCTTGTAACATCATTACAGCAACTATTAACAAGACTAATTATCGTGTTTTGCACTGCTTGAGGGAAGTTCAGCTGGTGAGACAGCACATCAGCATTTTAAATGCACACACTATGGGCAGTTTTCTATTATTTAGCTGATTGAAAATTGCTTGCCTAAGTTGTGCCCTTGGCTGGCAGTGTGGAGACAGAAAGTTACTCTTCTTATTTAATTAGACTCTCAGCAACATACTGTCACGTACCCCGTGACGGGTTAACAGAACCAGCAGAAAGAGAACACCGTTTGGAGTCCAGTATTGCTATTAACTGATAGTATTTATTAGTAACTACGCAATACAGTAATATGAATGCAGATAAATCATACAGGTTATCAATGAATATATATATATGTGTGTGTGTGTGTGTGTGTGTGTGTGTGTGTGTGTGTGTTTGTGTGTGTAAAAGTGTGGAAATGTATGAAAATCAAACTTCTTCAAGTCTAGGGGTAAATAGGTAGTCTTACTATAATGAGTAAGTTCAGCTCAGTTCGTGGTATTGAGTTGAGAGTGATGGAGAGAGAGAGAGAGAGGGAGAGATTTGAGTCTTCAGGTGAGTTGACGCCGTCAATCTTCCCGTTGTCCTCTGAAATCCTTTAGAAGTCACCGACTGTGACCACAACAAAAGGGACCATTCTTCTGTGGCGGAATTATCAACCCAGGTGAGGGTCGCACACAAACAACTCCCCACCGGTCACTCCCTTTTCACACTGCGAGATCCACTGATCGATCCACCTGATCAATCCTCCAAAACCCAGTTTTTCTGTGGGCACAACAAAGCTCATTCAGTGTCCAAAACCATGTATCTGTCCATTTCATCTGATCTTCTATTTATCTCACCATGCCAAATACTAACTGTCACTCAAACAGCTCCTCCCTTTTCTGTCTGTAAGAATTTCCAAGCAGGCAGCATCCTTGTAGAAATGTAAACATGCTGCAGAAAACCCATAACATCATCCAAAGCTATCTCCATCTCTCTCTTAAAAACGGTGTTAAATAACTCAAACAACAGGAATTCTGCAGATGCTGGAAATTCTCTCTTTTTTCTCTCTCTTTTTAACAAGGTGTTTGTGTTGGGCACCTCTTTCTCTCTCTTTTCAGAAGCACAGTTCATAGGGGTAATTCATGACTCTGTCACAGTACTTATAGGCATCAATAGCAAAAACACTTGATGAGTTTCTAGTTTCAGTTCGAGACCAGCTACTAGAAAATTGATAAACTAATTTTGGCTGAATGATGCATACATGACTAAATTAACCAACCTTGTTCCAGCAGGATCTCAGGAGATCTGATCCTCTGGCTATTCTCCTCATACAAGCATATAGGCAGAGAGTGAAGAGCAAGGTTCAAGAGGTAAGGACAACAAAGAAGTGTTCATGAGAGGGAATGGATTGGCTATGTGACTATGTCAGGTTAGTGGACTGGGGCAAGTTCAAGCACTCGTCAGAGGACCAGAATGAATATACCATAACTGTGATGGACTTTATGAAGACACTAGTAGACGAGTGTGCACCCACAAAATCATTCAGAGTTTTCATCAACCAGAAGCCTAGCTGAACCAAGAGATCCACAGTCTGCTGAGAGCTAGATCGGGGGTGTTCAGTTCTAGCAACCAAGGAAAGTAAAAGAGGTCCAAGTCTTACCTCCAGAGAGCCATCTCACATGTGAAGTGGCAATTCTGGACTAAATTTGAATCAGAGGAATGGTCAACAACTGTGGTAGAGTTTGAATGTCATCACCTCCTACAAAGTAAAACCAAGCAACATAAATGACAGCATGGTTTTGCTCCCAGATGAGCTCAATGCCATTTTGACTCCCTGTTTGCTGATGACACCACTGTTGTTGTTTCATCACAACCAACATAGATGGTGACTAATCAGCATATAGAAGAGAGATTGAAAATATGGTTGAATAATGCCACAACACAACCTCTTACTCATCATCAGCAAAAGCAAAGAGCTGATTACCAACTACAGGAGGCAAAAAGTGGATGTCCATGAGCCAGTCCTTGTTATTGGAACTGCAACTGGACAGGGTCATTAGATTTAAATTCCTTGGCATTACTATATCAAAGGATCTGTTCTGGACCAAGGCGTAAGTGCCATTACAAAGAAAGCACCGCAGCACCTCTAATGTCTTAGAAGTTTGCGTAGAGTCAGTATGATATCAAAAACTTTGACAAACCTCTATTGAAGCACAGTGGAGAGTACCCGAACTGACTACATCATTGCCTGGGATGGAAGCACCAATGCCCAGGAAGGTCTACTGGAAATGGTGGATACAGCCCAGTCAATAACAGGGAAAACCAGGAGCGCTGCTGCAGAAAAGACCCCCTTCATCCAGGCCATCTAGGCCATGCTCTCTTCTCACTACTACCACTGGGGAGGAGGTATAGAAGCATTACCAGGTTCAGGAACAGTTATTACCCTACAGCCATCAGGCTCCTGAAATAGCATGGATAACTTCACTCACCTCACCACCACACTGACCCTACAATATACTTTCAATACTTACTTTCAAGGACTCTTTACAACTCGTGTTATTTTTATTCATACACTTTGTCTTCTTTTGCACGTTGGTTGTTTATCAGTCTGTATGTATTGTTTATTTTCATAAATTCTATTGTATTTCTTTATTTTCCTCTAAATGCCTGCCAGAAGTAGAATATCATTCTTCAATAATAAGTTTTACTTACACTTTGACTTTGAGATAGTCAAATTACTCTTCCTGTAAGTTGCTCTTGATCTGTCCCAATTTGTTTTGATAACAATATATTTTCAGCAGTTTATTAATAATACGATGATTTTTAAATGATAATAATAATCAAACAACTTTTATCTTTCTCAACCTGTCAGCTTACAGCTATTATCATTAAGAATAAATATACATTATCCTTTTTTCTCTTAGAAATTTTAAGTACCTTATCCTTCTACATTTTCCTTCTTGTTTGGTTTGTCAATTCATGCATCAATCAACACAGTAAGAACTGATGAATGGAATATTTAAGTTCCAACTATAGCATGATTTTTGGGAAACACAGAAGAAAAATAAACCCAGGAAGGAACACACACAAAATGCTTCAGGAACTCAGCAGGCCAGGCAGCATCAGTGAAAACGAGTACAGTCAATGATTCAGGCCGAGACCCTTCAGCAGGACTGGAAGAAAAAGATGAGGAGTCAGAGTTAGAAGGTGGAGAGGAGACAAGAGAGAAACTCAGGGTGATAGATGAAACTGGGAGGGAGGGATGGGTTGAAGTGAAAAGTTGGGAAGTTGATTGGTGAAAGAGAGAAGGGGGAATCTAGTAGGAGATGACAGAAGGCTATGGAAGAAAGAAAAGGGAGAGGAGCATCAGAGGGAGGCAATGGGGAGGCAAGGAGATAAGGTAAAAGAGGGAAAAGAGATGGGGAATGGTGAAGGGGGGTGGGGGTGTTACAGAAGTTTGAGAAATTGATGTTCATGCCATCAGGTTGGAGGCTATACAGATAGAATATAAGCTGTTGCTCCTCCAACCTGAGTGTGTCCTCACTGTGACAGTAGAGGAGACCAATGGTTTGACATGTTGGAATGTGAATGGGAAGTGGAATTAAAATACGTGGCCATTGAAAGATTCCATTTTTTTCTGGCAATGGAGCATAAGTTCTTGGCAAATCGGTCTCCCAAACAACGTCGGGTCTCACCAATGTACTGGAGGCCACACCTGGGGCACCAGATAGAGTAGATAACCCCAACAGACTCACGGGTGAAGTGTTGCCTCACCTGAAAGGACTGTTTGGGGCCCTGAATGGCATTGAGGGAGGAGGTGTAGGAGCAGGTGTAGCACTTGTTCTGCTTGCAAGGATAAGTGCCAGGAGGAAGATCAGTGGGGAGGGATGAATGGACAAGGGAGTCACATAGGGAGTGATCCCTGCGGAAAGCAGAAAGTGGGGGGTGGAGGGGGGGAGATGCGCTTGATAGTGGGATCCTGTTGGCAACAGTGGAAGTTACGGAAACTTATGTGCTGGACACGGAGGCTTGTGGGGTGGTAGGTGAGGACAAGTGGAACCCTATCCCTGGTGGGGTGGCGGGAGGAGGGGTGAGGGCAGATGTGTGTGAAATGGAAGAGATGCAGCTGAAGGTGGCGTTGATGGTGAAGGAAGGGAAGTTACTTTCTTTGAAGAAAAAATACATCACCTTCTTTCTGGAATGTAAAGACTCATCTTGAGAGCAGATGTGGTGGAGACAGAGGAATTGAGAGAAGGAGATGACAATTTTACAAGTAGAGGTTGGGAAAAGGTATAGTCCAGGTAGCTGTGAAAATCAGTGGGTTTATAATAGACATCAGCAGATAATCTGTCTCTGGAGACAGAAACAGAGAGATTGAGTAAGGGGAGGGAGGTGTTCAAAAATGGACCTTGTATATTTGAAGGCAGGGTTGAAGTTGGAGGCAAAGTTGATGAAGTTGACAATCTCGGCATAGGTGCAAGAATCAGCAATAATGCAGTAATCGCTGTAGCATAGGAAAAGTGGTGCAGTGACACCAGTGTAAACTTGGAACATAGACTGTTCTACACTGCCGACAAAAAGGCAGGCATAGCTGAGACCTATGTGAGTACCCATGGCTACACCTTTGATTGAAGGGAGTGGGAGGAGCCAAAGCAGAAATTATTGAGAGTGAGGACAAGTTCCACTAGAAGGAGAAGAGCGGTGGTGGAGGAGGGGAACTGGTTGGGTCTGGTGTCCAGAAAGGAATGGAGATCTTTGAGGCCTTCCAGCTGGGGGATGGAGATGTACAGGGACTGGACATCCATATTGAAAATGAGATGATGGGGCCAGGGAACTTGAAATCATTGAAAAGATCCAAAGCATGTGAGGTGTCATGGATGTAGGTAGGAAGAGACTGAACCAGTGAGGGGTAAAACAGAGTCAAGGTATACTGATGGGTTCAGTGGGGCAGGAACAAGCTGAATCATTGGGTCTACCTGGGCAGGTAGGATTGTGGACCTTCGGTGGGAGGTAGAGACAAGAGGTGTGGGGTGCAAGAACTGAGGTTGGTGACAGTGGAATGCAGATCCCCAGAGCTAATAAGGTCAGTGATGATGTGGGAGACAATGGCTTGCTGCGTCCTAGTGGGATCATGTTCGAGGGGTATGTAAGAAGAAGTGTCTGACAGTTGTTGCTGAGCCTCAGCAAGGTAGAGGTCAGTCCACCAGATAACTACAGTGCCCCCCTTATCTGCAGGTTTGATGGTAAGTTTAGGATTAGCGCAGAGGGAGTGAGAGCAAAACATTCAGAAGGTATGAGCTTAGAATTGGAGAGAGGATATAAATTTCAAGCTAAAATTAAACATTTCAAGCACCTTAAATAAATAAGGCCATTCTACTCTATCAAAAGCTTTCTCGGCATCTAAAGAAATAACACACTCAGGAACATTTTGTGAGGGAGTATAAACAATATTTAACAATGTACGAATATTATAAAAAGAGTAACGACCTTTAATAAAACCCGTTTGGTCTTCCGAAATAATAGAAGGAAGTACTTTTTCTAGTCTATTTGCTAATAACTTAGAAAAAACTTTAGAATCAACATTTAATAAAGATATTGGTCTATAAGATGCACATTGAGCAGGGTCTTTATCCTTCTTTAGTATTAAAGAAATTGATGCTCTATTAAAAGATTCCGGAAGTTTACCAAGTTTCAAAGAAGCCTCAAAAACCTTATAGAGCCAAGGAATCAATAAAGAAGCAAAACATTTATAAAATTCAACGGTAAACCCATCAGGGCCAGGAGCTTTCCCCAGATTCATAGAAAAAATAACATTCTTAATCTCATCCATTGTAATGGAAGTATCTAATAAAGAAGACATATCCTGTGAAATCAGAGGGAAGTCTAACTTATCTAAAAAATCATTCATATATTTAGAATCTCGAGGAGACTCTGATTGGTATAAAGAAGAATAAAAATCACAAAAGGTTTGATTAATCCCCACATGATCCAATATCAATCGATCATTTTGGTTATAAATCTGATTGATTTGAGATTTAACATAATTAGATTTCAATTGATTAGCCAGCAGCTTGCCAATTTTATCACTGTGAACATAAAAATCACTTCTTGTTTTCTTTAATTGGTTTACAATCGAGGACGAGAGTAGTAAACTGTGTTCCATTTGAAGTTCAGTTCTTTGTTTGTATAGCTCCTCAGAAGGAGCCATAACATATTTCTTATCAATTTCTTTAATCTTGTCCACAATTACCATCTCCTCCTGCTTCTGTTTCTTCCTCAAAGCAACGGAATACGAAATAATCTGACCCCGAATATAGGCTTTAAAAGTGTCCCAAAGAGTGTTAACCGAAATATCTTCTGTATGGTTAATTGTAAAAAAAAGCTCAATCTGTTCATTCATAAAATTAACAAAGTCCGAGTCCTGAAGCAACAGCGAATTAAAACGCCATTGTCTATTGTTTGGTATATTGGCCATAATTTTAATAGAAAGCTTAAGTGGAGCATGATCCGAAATGGTTATAGAATCATAATCACATTTAATCACTGAAGAAATGAGACGAGAATCAATGAAAAAATAATCAATTCTTGAATAGGAATGATGAACATGTGAAAAGAAGGAAAAATCTTTTTCCTGAGGATGCAGAAAACGCCAAATGTCCGTCGACCCAGAATCAGAAAGGAAAAAATTAATCAAATTTGCAGATTTATTAGGTAAAGTCCGTAAAGGAGCCGAACGGTCCAAAGCTGGAGATAAACAGGTATTAAGATCTCCGCCCCAAATCAATGAAAACTCGTTCAAATTCGGAAACTGATCAAACAATGATTTATAAAATTCCGGACAATCCATATTAGGAGCATAAACATTAACCAAAACTACTTTTTTATTAAATAATAAACCACTAACCAATAAAAATCTACCATTCGGATCAGAGATAATATCCTGTTGTATAAAAGTAACTGAGGAGTCTATAAAGATAGAGACGCCTCGAATCTTAGCATTGGAGTTCGAATGAAATTGTTGTCCCTTCCAAAATTTGAAAAAACGTAGTCTGTCCCCCCTCCGTACATGGGTCTCTTGTAAAAATAAAATTTGTGCATTAAGTCTCCGGAACACTTTAAAAACTTTTTTCCTTTTAATAGGATGATTAAGACCATTAGTATTCCAGGAGACAAAATTAATAATAGACTCCATAAATCCTAAAGTCAACCCATAACAAGGAGGATTGACAATAGGCGCGACCCACAGACCCGGAGAGGAAACAGAACATACAAAAGATACCGGGGAAAAGGACGTAACCAATACTTCAATAATGTATATAGCCCAAAGAGAAACAAACTAAAACGTGAAGCCCCTCCCACCGCCCCCCACCCCAGGACCCCAAGGCGAAATCTAAAGCAGACCCGCCAGAAAGAAGCAAGCGCTAAAACTACCCCCATGACTTCCGGTATACGCTCCCTAAAAAAAAGGTATAAATATGAAAAGGATCAGCTAATTGTAAAACAGTAAAAAATAAGTAAAAAAAAGTTAGCTCAATTAAAATACACACAGAACAGAACAAAAGCCGGAAAGTATATATTAAAAAAAAACCACAATAAACCTCAAACTCATGAATAGACACAGCAACAAAAAAAAATAGGATTATTAACATAAAATGATTATAAAAAGCAAAACAGAATAAAATTTAAAAAAAACTACAAAATTTAAGGCCGCACAGGAAATACGTAAGATGACAAAAGGGAAGTAACCACCCAGAATCCCCTGGGAAAAGAAAGAAATGACGCAGTTAAAAAGAAAGTTTAGCAGCCATATTAAGAAATCGAAAGTAAACTTTTCTGCCCAAATAGGGCACAGAAAAGTTAAAACCAACCAATTCACAGCCTCCGATCAACGGAGAAAATTAAAAAAAGGCAATTAAGATGTTGAAGATGAAAGTTGATCCAGATAACTCTGGGCATCCGATGGAGAATCAAAAAAACGAAGAGCTCCATCTAACATGCGAATCCTTAGACGTGCAGGGTACAGCAGCGCTGGTCTTAAATCCATCTTATAGAATTCCGACATCACGGATCTGTAACGGACCCGTTGGTCCCAGATTGGTTTACTGAAATCTTCCACGAATCGGAACTTAAGATCCGAAAAATCAATGAAACCTTTAGATCGAGCGAATCGAAACAGTCTCTCCTTATCTTGAAAGTAATGAAAACGTAAGATAACATGCCTAGGTCTATCTGACCTAGACGAGTATGATGGGATTCTGTGAACACGATCCAGTAGCGGTGGTTGGTCAGGAAATACAGTAGGGAATGCATCTTTTAAAAGTTGGGAGAAATATTTCATAGGGTTGTTAGCTTCCACGGCTTCCCTGACGCCAATCATTCGTAAATTCTGCCGTCGCATTCTAGATTCCAAGTCAGAGTTTTTAAAAGTCAAAAAGTCAAGTTTCTTCTTCATTACATTAATTGTTTCTTCGACTTTCCCCATCTTAAGCTCACTTTGTTGCGCGGATTTTTGAAGACCAGATATAGCCGACTGATGTTCCGCAATACATGTTTGCATCTTATCAATTAAATCGGCAATTTTCTGGAACTTAGTTGAGATTTCCATATGAATCAGGTCTTTAACAAAGCCCATAATTTCTGTACGAATCATCTCCCTAACAGAGGTTGAAATTTCCCTCTGAATTAACTCCGATATAGCTTCCAAAGTCACCGGTGATTCAGTCGGAGGGAGATCCGTAGCTTTCGGTTTAACCGGAGGTTTACCATCCTTGCCGTCTTTCCCGTTCTTAGACATAGCAGATCTAAGTTCCATCCAATTGTCAGAGAATTCAGTTTAATTCAAAGTATTGTAAAAATTGATGCCTTAATAGTTAATTAAAGTATAGCTGACCATAGAGAGAAAAAACTCAGAGGTAATGGAGCGAGTCAAGAACGCGACTTCACTCCATGAGCGCTACCGGAAGTCTTACAGCTATTATCATTAAGAATAAATATACATTATCCTTTTTTCTCTTAGAAATTTTAAGTACCTTATCCTTCTACATTTTCCTTCTTGTTTGGTTTGTCAATTCATGCATCAATCAACACAGTAAGAACTGATGAATGGAATATTTAAGTTCCAACTATAGCATGATTTTTGGGAAACACAGAAGAAAAATAAACCCAGGAAGGAACACACACAAAATGCTTCAGGAACTCAGCAGGCCAGGCAGCATCAGTGAAAACGAGTACAGTCAATGATTCAGGCCGAGACCCTTCAGCAGGACTGGAAGAAAAAGATGAGGAGTCAGAGTTAGAAGGTGGAGAGGAGACAAGAGAGAAACTCAGGGTGATAGATGAAACTGGGAGGGAGGGATGGGTTGAAGTGAAAAGTTGGGAAGTTGATTGGTGAAAGAGAGAAGGGGGAATCTAGTAGGAGATGACAGAAGGCTATGGAAGAAAGAAAAGGGAGAGGAGCATCAGAGGGAGGCAATGGGGAGGCAAGGAGATAAGGTAAAAGAGGGAAAAGAGATGGGGAATGGTGAAGGGGGGTGGGGGTGTTACAGAAGTTTGAGAAATTGATGTTCATGCCATCAGGTTGGAGGCTATACAGATAGAATATAAGCTGTTGCTCCTCCAACCTGAGTGTGTCCTCACTGTGACAGTAGAGGAGACCAATGGTTTGACATGTTGGAATGTGAATGGGAAGTGGAATTAAAATACGTGGCCATTGAAAGATTCCATTTTTTTCTGGCAATGGAGCATAAGTTCTTGGCAAATCGGTCTCCCAAACAACGTCGGGTCTCACCAATGTACTGGAGGCCACACCTGGGGCACCAGATAGAGTAGATAACCCCAACAGACTCACGGGTGAAGTGTTGCCTCACCTGAAAGGACTGTTTGGGGCCCTGAATGGCATTGAGGGAGGAGGTGTAGGAGCAGGTGTAGCACTTGTTCTGCTTGCAAGGATAAGTGCCAGGAGGAAGATCAGTGGGGAGGGATGAATGGACAAGGGAGTCACATAGGGAGTGATCCCTGCGGAAAGCAGAAAGTGGGGGGTGGAGGGGGGGAGATGCGCTTGATAGTGGGATCCTGTTGGCAACAGTGGAAGTTACGGAAACTTATGTGCTGGACACGGAGGCTTGTGGGGTGGTAGGTGAGGACAAGTGGAACCCTATCCCTGGTGGGGTGGCGGGAGGAGGGGTGAGGGCAGATGTGTGTGAAATGGAAGAGATGCAGCTGAAGGTGGCGTTGATGGTGAAGGAAGGGAAGTTACTTTCTTTGAAGAAAAAATACATCACCTTCTTTCTGGAATGTAAAGACTCATCTTGAGAGCAGATGTGGTGGAGACAGAGGAATTGAGAGAAGGAGATGACAATTTTACAAGTAGAGGTTGGGAAAAGGTATAGTCCAGGTAGCTGTGAAAATCAGTGGGTTTATAATAGACATCAGCAGATAATCTGTCTCTGGAGACAGAAACAGAGAGATTGAGTAAGGGGAGGGAGGTGTTCAAAAATGGACCTTGTATATTTGAAGGCAGGGTTGAAGTTGGAGGCAAAGTTGATGAAGTTGACAATCTCGGCATAGGTGCAAGAATCAGCAATAATGCAGTAATCGCTGTAGCATAGGAAAAGTGGTGCAGTGACACCAGTGTAAACTTGGAACATAGACTGTTCTACACTGCCGACAAAAAGGCAGGCATAGCTGAGACCTATGTGAGTACCCATGGCTACACCTTTGATTGAAGGGAGTGGGAGGAGCCAAAGCAGAAATTATTGAGAGTGAGGACAAGTTCCACTAGAAGGAGAAGAGCGGTGGTGGAGGAGGGGAACTGGTTGGGTCTGGTGTCCAGAAAGGAATGGAGATCTTTGAGGCCTTCCAGCTGGGGGATGGAGATGTACAGGGACTGGACATCCATATTGAAAATGAGATGATGGGGCCAGGGAACTTGAAATCATTGAAAAGATCCAAAGCATGTGAGGTGTCATGGATGTAGGTAGGAAGAGACTGAACCAGTGAGGGGTAAAACAGAGTCAAGGTATACTGATGGGTTCAGTGGGGCAGGAACAAGCTGAATCATTGGGTCTACCTGGGCAGGTAGGATTGTGGACCTTCGGTGGGAGGTAGAGACAAGAGGTGTGGGGTGCAAGAACTGAGGTTGGTGACAGTGGAATGCAGATCCCCAGAGCTAATAAGGTCAGTGATGATGTGGGAGACAATGGCTTGCTGCGTCCTAGTGGGATCATGTTCGAGGGGTATGTAAGAAGAAGTGTCTGACAGTTGTTGCTGAGCCTCAGCAAGGTAGAGGTCAGTCCACCAGATAACTACAGTGCCCCCCTTATCTGCAGGTTTGATGGTAAGTTTAGGATTAGCGCAGAGGGAGTGAGAGCAAAACATTCAGAAGGTATGAGCTTAGAATTGGAGAGAGGACTGGTGAAGTTGAGACGGCTGATATCCCTTCAGCAGTTGGCAATGAAACCATCCAGAGCAGCCAGAAGACCAGGGTAAGATGTCCAGGGAGAGGAGGAGGGTTGAAGACGGGAGATGGTGTAATTGGTGCAAGGTGGCGAGTTCTTACAAAAGAAGTAGGCACAGAGATGAATCCAGCAAGGTAATAATTGTTATCCTGAACAATTCAGCATTTTGATAACAGAGCAAATTATTCAAGCATCCTTCTCCTGTATAATGTAATCACTTCATTGTTTTTCAAATTGAAGGAAGTATTGGGCACTATAACAGAGCCCTTCAACCTGTAAAGGGGAAATGTATTTTGTAACTACATATGATGGCAGAAAGTTTGAGTTAATTAACGGACATGACCAGGAACTTTGGTTGATATGCTAATATAGTGTTGAAAAGAGCATTGTATTTTATGCAACTTATTAGGAGCACTGATCTTGATTTGGATGGATTACTAATCAGACATATATTAAAGATCATAAGACAACACTAAATAAAGTGAAGAGCATCTCACTGTCCTAATAAAATCATTCCCTCAAGCAACTCTGATCATCAAGTCACCAACTCCTTTATAATCATGCAGGATATAGATTTCACCTTGTACTTTCTATATAACTATTTCTATATAACTGAACCTACTCTTTCAAAAACAATTTTGAGATGAGCTGTGGATATGAAGGGTAGGTTGATAACAGATGTTTCTGCCCTTTATATTCTAGACAGTTATACCTGAAATTGGATTGATCAGCACTTGTATTTCTGGTGCTTTCCATCAGGAAGGAGGTACAGAAGCCTGAAGGCACATGCTCAGCAATTCAGGAACAGCTTCTTCCACTCTCCTATCCAATTTCTAAATGGGTATTGAACTCGTGAACACAACCTCACTATTTTTAATTTCTGTTTTGCACTACTTACCTTAAATTAATTATTTAATATACATATATATACTTAATGTAATTCAGTTTTTTCTATATTTATCATGTATTACATTATGCTGCTGTAACAAAGTTAACACGTTTCATGACAACACACATCAAAGTTGCTGGTGAACGCAGCAGGCCAGGCAGCATCTGTAGGAAGAGGTGCAGTCGACATTTCAGGCCGAGACCCTTCGTCAGGACTAACTGAAGGAAGAGTGAGTAAGGGATTTGAAAGTTGGAGGGGGAGGGGGAGATCCAAAATGATAGGAGAAGACAGGAGGGGGAGGGATAGAGCCAAGAGCTGGACAGGTGATTGGCAAAAGGGGATACGAGAGGATCATGGGACAGGAGGTTCGGGAAGAAAGACGGGGGGGGGTACCCAGAGGATGGGCAAGAGGTATATTCAGAGGGACAGAGGGAGAAAAAGGAGAGTGAGAGAAAGAATGTGTGCATAAAAATAAGTAACAGATGGGGTACGAGGGGGACGTGGGGCCTTAGCGGAGGTTAGAGAAGTCGATGTTCATGCCATCAGGTTGGAGGCTACCCAGACGGAATATAAGGTGTTGTTCCTCCAACCTGAGTGTGGCTTCATCTTTACAGTAGAGGAGGCCGTGGATAGACATGTCAGAATGGGAATGGGACGTGGAATTAAAATGTGTGGCCACTGGGAGATCCTGCTTTCTCTGGCGGACAGAGCGTAGATATTCAGCAAAGTGGTCTCCCAGTCTGCGTCGGGTCTCGCCAATATATAAAAGGCCACATCGGGAGCACCAGACACAGTATATCACCCCAGTCGACTCACAGGTGAAGTGTTGCCTCACCTGGAAGGACTGTTCGGGGCCCTGAATGGTGGTGAGGGAGGAAGTGTAAGGGCATGTGTAGCACTTGTTCCGCTTACACGGATAAGTGCCAGGAGGGAGATCAGTGGGGAGGGATGGGGGGGACGAATGGACAAGGGAGTTGCGTAGGGAGCGATCCCTGCGGAATGCAGAGAGAGAGGGGGAGGGAAAGATGTGTTTAGTGGTGGGATCCCATTGGAGGTGGCGGAAGTTACGGAGAATAATATGTTGGACCCGGAGGCTGGTGGGGTGGTAGGTGAGGACCAGGGGAACCCTATTCCTAGTGGGGTGGTGGGAGGATGGAGTGAGAGCAGATGTACGTGAAATGGGGGAGATGCGTTTAAGAGCAGAGTTGATAGTGGAGGAAGGGAAGCCCCTTTCTTTAAAAAAGGAAGACATCTCCCTCGTCCTAGAATGAAAAGCCTCATCCTGAGAGCAGATGTGGCGGAGACGGAGGAATTGCGAGAAGGGGATGGTGTTTTTTCAAGAGACAGGGTGAGAAGAGGAATAGTCCAGATAGCTGTGAGAGTCAGTAGGCTTATAGTAGACATCAGTGGATAAGCTGTCTCTAGAGACAGAGACAGAAAGATCTAGAAAGGGGAGGGAGGTGTTGGAAATGGACCAGGTAAACTTGAGGGCAGGGTGAAAGTTGGAGGCAAAGTTAATAAAGTCAACGAGTTCTGCATGCGTGCAGGAAGCAGCGCCAATGCAGTCGTCGATGTAGCGAAGGAAAAGTGGGGGACAGATACCAGAATAGGCACGGAACATAGGTTGTTCCACAAACCCAACAAAAAGGCAGGCATAGCTAGGACCCATACGGGTGCCCATAGCTACACCTTTAGTTTTCTTTTTTAAAGAAAGGGGCTTCCCTTCCTCCACTATCAACTCTGCTCTTAAACGCATCTCCCCCATTTCACGTACATCTGCTCTCACTCCATCCTCCCGCCACCCCACTAGGAATAGGGTTCCCCTGGTCCTCACCTACCACCTCACCAGCCTCCGGGTCCAACATATTATTCTCCGTAACTTCCGCCACCTCCAACGGGATCCCACCACTAAGCACATCTTTCCCTCCCCCCCCTCTCTGCATTCCGCAGGAATCGCTCCCTACTCAACTCCCTTGTCCATTCGTCCCCCCCATCCCTCCCCAGTGATCTCCCTCCTGGCACTTATCCGCGTAAGTGGAACAAGTGCTACACATGCCCTTACACTTCCTCCCTCACCACCATTCAGGGCCCCAAACAGTCCTTTCAGGTGAGGCAACACTTCACCTGTGAGTCGACTGGGGTGATATACTGCGTCCGGTGCTCCCGATATGGCCTTTTATATATTGGCGAGACCTGATGCAGACTAGGAGACCGCTTTGCTGAACATCTACGCTCTGTCCGCCAGAGAAAGCAGGATCTCCCAGTGGCCACACATTTTAATTCCACATCCCATTCTCATTCTGACATGTCTATCCACGGCCTCCTCTACTGTAAAGATGAAGCCACACTCAGGTTGGAGGAACAACACCTTATATTCCGTCTGGGTAGCCTCCAACCTGATGGCATGAACATTGACTTCTCTAACTTCCGCTAAGGCCCCACGTCCCCCTTGTACCCCATCTGTTACTTATTTTTATGCACACATTCTTTCTCTCACTCTCCTTTTTCTCCCTCTGTCCCTCTGAATATACCTCTTGCCCATCCTCTGGGTCACCCCCCCCTTGTCTTTCTTCCCGGACCTCCTGTCCCATGATCCTCTCGTATCCCTTTTTGCCTATCACCTGTCCAGCTCTCGGCTCTATCCCTCCCCCTCCTGTCTTCTCCTATCATTTTGGATCTCCCCCTCCCCCTCCAGCTTTCAAATCCCTTACTCACTCTTCCTTCAGTTAGTCCTGACGAAGGGTCTCGGCCTGAAACGTCGACTGTACCTCTTCCTACAGATGCTGCCTGGCCTGCTGCGTTCACCAGCAACTTTGATGTGTGTTGCTTGAATTTCCAGCATCTGCAGAACTCCTGTTGCTCACGTTTCATGACATATGCTTACAAAAACCTAATTGTGATTCTGATAAAAATGTGGTGTTACTGGAGTGTACAGCATGCATCACAGTACTGGTGCAGTCACTTCCACTTGCAAACCCCTGGAGACCACAACACTTTCCATCAACAGATATGCATGTGATAATGTCACAGCACTGCTTTCATGATTCCATTCATAAATTGGACCTCAAAGATGAAAACTCTTGATTATTGTGGTGCAGTCCTCGTAGAAAAAAAAGGACTGCATTCTGCTAGCTTGTTCCATAACTTGATATTTAAAGGAATACTATTGACATTTGGAAACCTGCCTGGACTGTTTCAGAACTCACAGATACCTTCCAAAATCCACAAAGATGCTATAATTAACAGTGAGTGCTTCCTGCAGCATTTAGCTGTTGAAGTGCTCATTCATAATATACTTAGTGGTGACAAAATTGAGAGCACTCCATTACTAAAAGACATTATTATTGCCATAATTGATCAATCAGTATGGGTCAGGTACTTTAGAGTAGGAAGCATTTACGTCCATCTGTGGACAGTCTATTCCATCGAGTCACTCAAGACCCACATGATATCTAAACTTCTTGATAAACAATATATTCAGAAGGTTGAGCACCTCCTTTCTATCCACCAAAAGTGGAAATTCCTGGTTCCTGAGTTATTTTAATACTGATTCCCATTCCCGTTCCAACATGTTGGTCCATGGCCTCATCGTGTGCCATGATTAGGCCACCTTCAGGGTGGAGGAGCAACACCTTATATTCCATCTGGGTATCCTCCAACTTGATGGCGTGAATATCGATTCTCCTTCCGATTTAAAAAAAATTCTTGCTCTCCCTTCCTCTACTATTCCCCACTCTGGCCTCTTACCTCTCCTCATCTACCTGTCACCTCCCTTTGAGTCCCCCTCTCCTTCCATTTCTCCTATGGTCCA
This sequence comes from Mobula hypostoma, assembly GCF_963921235.1. NCBI lineage: Eukaryota > Metazoa > Chordata > Chondrichthyes > Myliobatiformes > Myliobatidae > Mobula > Mobula hypostoma. The sequence continues at coordinate 152,906,284 of NC_086097.1, read as the reverse complement.
CCTTCCCCTCCTATCAGATTCATTCAACTCTAGCCCTCTACCTTTACTACTCACCTGGCTTCACCTATTACATTCAAGCTATTCTTCTTCCTCTCAACCCACCTTTTTATTCTGGCAACTTTCCCCTTCCTTTCCAGTTCAGCAGATGGGACTTGGCCAGAAACGTTGACTGCTTGCTCTTTTCCATCGATGCTACCTGATCTGCTGAGTGTGTGCTCAGAAGCTGAAGGTTTCTGAGGCTCTGATCAGAGAAGTTAGTGAAAACCTTCATCAAGACTTTCAGTTACATTTTCATGGCCGGACTGCTCACTTCATGGAGATCAAGATTGTATTGACACTCAGTGTCCACACCTCCAGAACTCCCAGGTATCTGCAACAGACCTCTGTTGTGTCTTTGCTGCAGCAGACAAGATACCCAGGCCTTTCTCACATGATCCATATTACAACATTTAAAGATACAGCATCATTTCCACAATCAGACCACATGGAATAATGCCACATTTCAAGGATAAAATGATGATTTATATCTATTCTGATTTCAGAAGGAAGCAGGTAGCATCTCAGGCACTGGTATCTACCAACATTAATACTTTGCATAAATGCATGCATCCATTGACTGTGCTAATGTGTTCATAAGGGCTTCCTTTAATAAGACCATAAGACATTGGGAGCAGAATTTGGCCATTTGGCCCATCAACTCTGTTCCACCATTCAATCATGGCCGATTCTTTTTTCCCCTCCTGAGCCCCACTTCCTGGCCTTCTCCCCTAACCTTTGATGCTGTGTCCAATCAAGAACATAACAATCTCTGCCAATTACCTGGCCTCCACAGCTGCCTGTGGTAATAATTTCCACAAATTCACCTCCTTCTGGCTAAAGGAATTTCAACACTTCGCTGTTTTAAATTGACGCCCCTCTATCCTGAGGTTGTGCCATTTTTTCCTAGATGTCCACATCATGGGAAACATTCTTTCCACATCTTCTTCGTCTATGCCTTTCAAGATTAGAAAGGTTTCAATGAGATTGCTCTCATCCTTCTAAATTCCAGTGAGTACAGAGCCAGAGCTATCAATCGTACTTCGTATGATAGCCCTTTCATTCCCAGAATCATTGTTGTGAACCTCCTCTGAACCCTCTCCAATACAAACACATCTTTTCATAGACATGGAGCCAAAAACTGTTCAGAATACTCAAGGTGAGCCCTCACCAGTGCCTTATAAAGCCTCAGCATCACATCCTTGCTCTTGTATTCTAGACCTCTTGAAATGAATGCTAACATTGCCTTCCTCACCACTAACTCTACCTGCAAGTTAAGCTTTAGGGTGTTCTGTACAAGCCTCTTTGCAACTCAGATTTTTGGGCTTTCTCCCTGCTTAGAAAATAGTCTGCACATTTATTTCTACTACCAAAGTGCATGACCATTTTCAAACATTGTGTTCCATTTGCCACTCTCTTGCCCATTCTCCTAATCTGTCTTAAGTCCTTCTGCACTCTACATGTTTCCTCAACCCTACCTGCCTATCATCTGCAAACTTGGCAACAAGACTATCTACTCTATCATCTAAATCATTTGTATAAAGCATAAAAAGAGGTAGTCCTAACATTGACCCCTGCAGAACAGCACTACTGACTAGCAGCCAACCAGAAATGGATCCTTTTATTCCCACTCGCTGCCTCTTACCAATCAGCCAATGCACTAAGCATGCCAGTAACTTTCCTGTAATATCATTGGCTTTCATGTGTGGCACCTTGCCAAGTGCTTTCTGGAAGTCCAAATATACCACATCCACTGCATCCTCTTTATCTATCTTATGTGTAATTTCCTCAAAGAATTCCAACAGGTTATTCTGAAGATTATCCCTTAAGGAAATTCTTCCCTTTGTCCTATCTTGTCCTGTGTCATCAAGTACTCCATAACCTGATCCTTAGCAATTAACTCCAGCATCTTCCCAACCACTGATGTCAGGCTAGCTGGTCTATAATTTCTTTTTTGCTGCTTTCCTCCTTTCTTGAAGAGTGGAGTAACATTTGCTTTTTTGCAGTCTTCCAGCACCATGCCAAAGTCCAATAGTTTTTGAAAGATCATTACTAATGCCTACACAATCCCTACCACTTCCTCTTTCAGAATCCTAGGGTGCAGTTCACCTGGATCAGGTGACTTATGTACCCTTTGGTCTTTCAGCTTTTTGAGCACCTTCTCCCTTGTAATAGTAACTGCTCTCATTTCTCTTCCCCACCACACTGCAACTCTGGTGCCCTGCTAGTGTCTTCCACAGTAAAGACTGATGCAATATGGTAATTTAGTTCATCTGCCTTCTCCTTGGCCCTCATTATTTCTCCGTCCTCATTTTCTAATGGTCCTATATCCACCCTCATCTCTCTTTAATTTTTACGTACTTGAGAAAGGTTTTACTATCCACTTTGATATTGTTTGCTGCCTTGCTTTCATACTTCACCATTTCCCTCATAACATTGCCCTATTGACACGCCTTTTCTGTTTCCTGTTGTAATCTATGGTTCACATTCCAGCTACTGTTGAGAGGCCTGTATATAACTGCCATCAGGGTCCTTTTACACTTACAGTTTCTTAACTCAACCCACAAGGATTCAAGATCTTATGATCTTAGGTCACATCTTTGTACTGATTTGATGCCATTCTTCACCAGCATAGCCACGCCATCCTCTTTGCCTACCTTCCTATCCCTCCGATACAATGAATAACCTTGGGCATTTAACTCCCAACCTCAACCATCCTTTAGCCACGAATCAGTGATGGCCACAACATTATACGTGACAATCTGTAATAGTGCAACAAGAACATCTACCTTATTTCTTATGCACTGAGATATGTCACTTTGAGTGCTGCATTACCTACCCTTTTTGATTCTGCATCCCTATTTCACCGATACTCACCCTGCTGGCTGCAAATATGTCCTATCATCTGCCTGCCCTTCCTGACAATCTGACTGCACGCTATCTTTGTTTTTTTTATTATCCGTCCTATCCTGAGTGTCTTCACTCCATTTCCCAAACCCCTGCCAAATTAGTTTAAACCCATCCCCCTCAAACAGTTCTAACAAACCTGCCCACTAGAATATTGGTTTCCTTCGGATTCAGGTGCAACCTGTCACTTTTCTACAGGACATACCTCCCCCAGAAGAGATCCTAATGATCCAAGAACCTGAAGCCCTGCCCCCTGCACCAGTTTCTGAGCCACACATTAATCTGCCAAATCATCCTGTCCCTACCCTCAAAAGTTTGTGGCACAAGCAGCAATCCAGAAATTACTACCCAGGAGCTCCTGCTTCTCAGCTTTCTACCTAGCTCTCTAAATTCTCTTTTCAAGGCCTCTTTTCTTTTCCTTCCTATGTCATTCATACCAATCAGTTCCAAGACATCTGACTGCTCTCCCTCCCTCTCAAAATGTTTTGGATGTGATCAAACACATCCTTGACCCTAGCACCTGGGAGGCAACAAGCCATTCCGTGTCCCATTCATTAATGAATGGGAACATTTCACCAATAGAAAAGAGTACCGTTCCTCACATGTACAGGTAGTTATGGATGATTGGCCACCCTATATTTCTGTGATGCACAACATGCTACACTGTCAGACTCTTCCAGGGACACAATAATGACCCCCCTCTCACACAAGTTTGCACCTTAACAGAGCAGCTGAGCACTAATTCACCAATAGACATACAAGTGCTAGAGTCACTAAGGAAAAGTCAGGGTGATCATTACACTGCTGATCTTCTATGAGTAAGATTATTTTGTCTGCTCCAGATCGGGTCTTGTAGTATACAGTCATTAGGTGCAAATATTTCTACTTGGCAAAAGGAAAGAAAGCTACCAAAGTGAAGTCTCCATTTTACTTCCTAGCTGAGAAGGAATAGGAATTACTTGTATGAAATGTGAAGGACTCCTTAATAGAAAGATGAGTCTTGTAAGCTGCCTTCAAGATTTAATGCTAATTTGAGGAGGTCAGATTGATTTTAGAGTAGGTTAAAATGCCTATGTGTTTTAATGTTCTACAATCTATGCTCTAAAATTTAGTGTGCTTGCAAACTACTTTAAGATATCAATAAATCTGACAATGATCTAATGAAACATAGCTTCCGATGATCTTCCTAACTGCCCCTCCTTACTGCAATGTCCTCAGGGCAGAAAGGTCTTCATTTTAAGATAAAGCCTCACTGACCTAAACAATTATTAATGCAATTTCTGCTTTTTTTGCAATGTTAAGTTTTGCATTGTCCCATCCCTTTCTGGATCAGTTTTTCTCCCCCTCTTCTTTCTGCTGCCTCTGTTACCTGTTTTCAAAACATTAAAAAAGTTAATTTTGTGTCATATTTCATGTGGTCAAACACCATGAGTTTAAAAGGGTTTTCAGGAACTGCAGTGGATTCCAGTTAATTAGCACACATCAGGACCAATACATCTTGACCCAGTTAAGCGGCTGCTCCAAATTAGTGGAAGTTTCATGGAAATAGTTCAAAAAGTACAAAAAAATACAAACTACCATTTAACTGAGTAGCAAATTATGTATTTAAATGAAATACAGAAAAATTAGAACACTACCAATACTACTACAGTTCTATAAAGTTGTGTATTAGTTCTTAATAGTTACTGATGCAGGAATTCATCCAGTGTATGCTACTGTAACTTTTGATTGACTGTAAATGAACAAAATCAGTGCAAACACCAAGTGCAGATAATGTCTTCATAAAATGCTTTCTATGATTGCATCCTCCAAATCTTTATTTTCATTGTAACATCCAAGATGATTGTTGATATCTTCAAATTCTTCATAGTTCCTGACTTGTTGAAGTAATGAAATCCATTTCATTTTCACTCCCGGCTGTCCCTAGCATTTCCAAGCCTGAATACTTGAAACAGCAGTGAACAAAATTGGTCTGAATTGCTTTACTGCTATTTCTCACCAGTTATCATTGCTTTTTGAACACAAACAGACGTAACTGATGCTATTTAAAAACTATTCCCTCCAAGCACACTGTAATGTCTAATAGCCACTCAAGTGCACACAACTGATGCCAGTTAGAAACTGTTTTGCAACAGTTTCCTTTACCAATTAAGCGGTATAGTATCCCAAATAAACAAAGGAAATCCTGGTCATTATCTGGATTAGTTTTTGTTCTTTAAGAGTTGTCCCAAATAAGAGGCTGCCCTGATTAACGAATGGATTAGTTAACAGGAATCCACTTTTCATAGTTTTATTGAGGGTGGAAAATACAAACTTCCATATTTCCTTGTACCTGTTATTGAAACCAGTTAACTACCAAACAGTATGGAATATCATGTGCAATCAAAGCTTTTTACATACAGCTTCAGTATTTACTGTATTGTGAATATTACAGTCCAATGAACAGTCAGAAAACAAATGAATTGATGGGAACTTATCTGCTGAATTTCATTTCTTTTGCCCTACAGCAAGCATAGAGACAGAAGTTATACATTAATACTTCAAGTTTGGTATTACCAAGTCCCTATATAACTGTAGTACATATTCTTGTATTTAAATCCTCTTGCAGCATAAGTCAACAAACTATTTGCTTTACTAAGTGTCTGCTGTGGTTGCTAATTTGCATCTTCATCCAGGCTCACATTTCTGCTTATTTTTGTGTTATCAGCACACTTTGTCCTCGCAACAAGATTATAGACAGTGGATTTCGGTTAACTGCGCAATCAGTTAATTGGGCTGTTGTTTATTTTAGACAACTCTTAAAGAACAAACATAAATTAAGAAAATAGCTGGGATTCCCTTCATTTATTTGGGACATAATACCCCTTAAATGGGGCAGGAAATTGTTGCCGAACAGTTTCTAATTAGTGTTAGTTGCATGTGTTTGAGTGGCCGTTAGACTCTACCCTGTGCTTAGAGTGGACAGTTTTTCAATAACATCAGTTGCTTGAGTTTGCGTTCAAAAAGCAGCAATTTTTGTCACTGATATCTGGTGAAAAATAAGCAGTAAGGCAATTCAGAACTGATTTGCTCTCTGCTGTTTCAAGTATTCATGCTTGAAGATGCCTGGAACAGTCAGGATTGAAAATAAAATGTTTTCACTATTTCGTCAAACTATAAACTAAGAAGAGTTTGAAGTTATGGGCAATCATCTTGAATGTTATAATAAAAATGAAAATTTGGAGGAAGCAGCTGTCAACAGTGGTTTTGGTACTAGGTGTCTGTGCAGATCTTGCTCATTACAGTAAATGAATGTGATGCGGATGAATTCCGCCATCATTAAGTATTAGGAACTAAAACACAATTTTACTTACTGCAGTAGTATTGGTAGTGTTCTAATTTGCTTTGTATTTCATTTAAATACATCAATTGTTACAGAGTTTGTCTATTTTATACCTTTTAACTGTTCCCATAAATCTTCAGCGAATAGGAGCAGCCACTTAACTGGGCCAAAATGTACTGGTCCCAATGAACCCAATTAACCGGAATCCACTGTAGATGAATAGATGGGGTCGATCACTGAAGCCTGCAGCACTCCACTAGATACAGCCTGCCAACCTGAATAGCACTTGCTTATTCCTACTCTTTATTTTCTATCAATTAACCAACCCTCAATCTATGAAAAAATTTATTCCAGTTTATATGCTCTAACTTTGTTCACCAGCCTCCTGTTTGGGAGATCCAAATACATCACAGTAATTGGCTCCCCCCATCATGCACTCTACAAATAGATCCCTATGGGATAATTGACATTATTTCCTTTCTAGCACATCTACATGGAACACTGCCACAAGAAAGCAGCCCCCATCATCAAGGATCCCCATGCTCTCTTCTTGCTGCTCCCATCAGAAAAATGTACAGGAGAATTATGTCCCACAAAACCAGGCTCAGGAACAATTATTACCCTGAACCAGCGTGGATAATGCCACTCACTTCAACACTGATCTGATCACTGAAGACGGCCTATGGACACACTTTCAAGCACTCTATGTTCTCAGTATAGTTTATTTACTGTTTTACCTATTACTATTATTATTATTATTATTTTTATTTTTTTCTCAGTTCAAGCTGGTAAAACCTGAGGTACAGGCATAGTCAAGCATGCTAATTTGTTAATTGCTAGGACATTCCAGGCTATTCTAGTGCTGTTTAGTATTGTGGTTTTCTGAAGATTTACATAGATATTGTTGTGTAACACTAATTATTTAATGCTATTGTGTAGTGATTTATTTTTAGATATTACTATAGATATTACTGTAGACATTATGTAGAAATACCATGTTCATGTTCCATAGTATTTCAATTTCCTCTTTAAATTCTGCATAATTCTGGTGTTTTTCACTTGTTGATTTCTGTATGTTGTCTCTGTTTGGAATGGTGCTATCTATTAAATAAGTTGTTCTTGCTTGTTTATCCTACAATATTATATCCAGACAGTTATGGGTTGTCCTATCTGTAAAAATAGATGCCGTAATATAATATGTAGGACTTTTACTCTAAAACTGGATAAGACCTGTAAGAAATAGTCATCTTTTCTGAGTTTGTATTTTAAAGCAAGATTTTGGTGAATGATGTTTGCCACTTGATTGTGCTTGTTTAAATAATCAGATCATGTTCAACTGCTACAGGATCTTGTAATGTGTTGGATTATTTCTGGTTTCTCGTGGTACTTACTGCATTTATCATCTTAAACATTGGTCTTTTATTATATATTTTTGATATTTTTTTGTGTTAACCACCTGGTCTTGTATTGCCACTAGGAACCTTGTAAGGTGGGAGGAGAAGATTGCTGCGTGCCTGCGTGTGCACAGCCGTCCGGTGAAAAATGATATCGTATCTGTTAAATAGGGGCCGTGGACAATTCTGATTTGATGGAGAATGGATGTGAAAGCACAGAGGAACATCTGGAGAAATTTCTGAAACGCCCGTTCGTTGCTGTCATTACTGTGTGGACGGGAATCTTTCGGAGGGTAGGCCTCAAAATCCCCGGCCTTGCCAGCTTTTGGCGACCGAGAAGGAGGTCAAATCGTTCAGACAGAGATGGCGCTCAGTACTCAGTGTCATAGAGCTGATCAGAGCTCAAAGTTTTCGGATGACTCAGAGTCGGATTGTGGTCAGCATGGCAGGAAGAGTTTTTCTTCCTTCTCCCATCTGCGTGAGATGTGGGACATTTGAAAAACTTTGAACTCTACTGTGCTCATGGACTTCTTCATCAAGTTATGGTATTGTTGCATTGTTTATAACTATATGTTATAATTATGTGGTTTTGTCAGTTTTTTCAGTCTTGGTCTGTCCTGTGTTTTGTGATATCACACCGGAGAAAATAATGTATCATTTCTTAATGCACGCATTACTAAATGACAATAAAAGAGGACTACGTGTCTTCATAATCTAAATCTAAATCTAAACCTCTTTTGTCTGTTTCTGGGAAGATATCTCCAAGTCTGAGCCAGGCGTTTGATACTTTGATGTCAATATCTAGTCTGCTCAGATCATGGGGATTCCTTCCATGGAGATACGCTTTTTCATTGATTATCCTTTTCTTCTATAATGATAACTTCTTCATTTTTCTGGGTTATGCTTTCATTTATGTTTAGTGGTGTGTACTTCTTATCAGAATTGCATACGTTCAAATGGAGTGCTAAATCCTGTTTTCATTGTTTTCATTGACAAAAATATAAATTGATGAAGATAAAATGTTTTATCTGAATCTTGTGTAACTTTTTAATGTCTGCTATTCCTCTTCCTCTTTCTGTCCTAAGTAGTGTTAATCCAAGTGCATTCAAGTGCATATATTGTTTCCTAAAATGTTTCATTTCAGTCTTTATTATTCCTTGGAAATTTTGCATACCAGTTTCAGAGAACCAAAATATTATGCCAAAAGAATTCATTAATATGTGTACAGTGTAAGTGTTTATTGCCTTTGTTAGATTTTTACTATGGAACTCTAGCAGATTTTCCAAAGCCTTGAAGTAAATTCTGTCAAAAACCTTCCCTTTAGCACACTATGATCTATTTTCTTTACTTGTTGATATCCCAAATACTTAAATGTTTCATATTCATCCATTGGTTGTATTATATCTTGTTGTTCCATTTTATATTCTGTGAGCTCTATTCCACCGTTCTTTATGTTTAATGTTCTGCACTTATCCAGTCCAAAGTTCATGCTTATTCCTTTCAAAAGCTGTTCTACTATTTGAATTAATTGCTTTAGCTTTGCTGATGAAAAAGCGTATAATTTCAAATCATCTATGGTATAGAAGGGGCGTCAAGGTATAATTTGTTTGGTTGTTTCTGATTTGATATCCTTTTTTCATCTGATTCAGTAAATTAGAGAGCAAGTTTAAAGCTAGACAAAACCCCAGTGGATAGTTTGTGTTCATTTGCACATTGGTTGTTTGTCAGTCTTTGTGTGTAGTTTTCCATATTCTATTGTATTTCTTTCTTCTACCATGAATTATTGCAAGCAAATTAATCTTGTGGTACTATATGGTGACATATAGATATTTTGATTATAAATTTACATTGAATTTTGAACTTTTAGATCTATGTAGACTCTACTCAATCATATTAATATTTTCTCAGACTCTCGATATCACATACTCTATTATAGATATCAATATTTTCCCCATTATCAATGTCAGAGGTTCTCTAGTTACTCATTCCTTCCTTTTTGAAATACTGAGATTACTTTTGCTGTCCTCCACTCTGCAAGATTCATCTCAGACCTCTTCTAATGTGCAGAACCGAACGGAGTTGGCTTTGGAAACTGAACAATACTACTGTATTGATTCTCTGCTTAAAAAAATTGGAAAAATCTAAGCATTTGGCTACAGTATCATTTGCATCTGATGTTAGCACTATAATCCAATCTGCAGTAATAGGCTGATGGTTAACTCGAATAGATGAAAGTTTTCAAAAACATGTCCTGCAGCTTCCATTGTGCACATTTTGAGTCCTTTCCTTGAAGAACAAGAAAAAAGCCAAAAGGAAGGCTCTAGTGTATCCTTTCGAAAGATAAAAAAATCAGAAATCAATATTTTTATTGCAGTGCTGCTGATATCCTTGAAAGCATGTTCAGGAGCCTGATCATTTTCAGAAGCCTGTCATCACTTTCAAGAACACTATGCTAGCTTTCAGAAACACAACAATTATTTTCAGTAATCATTTCATAACATGCTACACATAAGAAAATTGTTACAATAAAATAAGCAAATCATGGTAGGAAGAACGAGTTAGTTTTCAAAAAGATTTTTACCACTGCGTGCTTACTATAGCAACAGCCACGTATAAGGTACCCAGTAAATTTTATATAAAACTTCCTTCATTTTAACTTCAGTAGAAATTAAAGTTGGTCCTGGTGTCCAATTGTTACTGGTCATTTAAGTTATTATTCCACAGGTTCATACTAAAATCCAACTTAATATTTTTTTTAAACCGGATGGTGTTGAAATTTCAGGTACCGTAAGATCAGGCGATAAATACATGACTTACAGATTGCAGCTTAAATATACTGGAGTGCACAAGAATTATGTATGTTTTTTGGAGTTCAGTGACTGTTGATGAGAATCATCCACTTCCACGCATTTTCCTCTGGTATGTATTTTAGACCTGTCATGGTCCGGTCTGTGATGTTCACATTCCGGTTCACGGTCCAGTCCGTGGACTCAGGACTCCGGGTCTTCCAGCTGTCCCCCATTTGTTTGAGTTAATCACAGGCACCTGATTCCCATCTTGAGGCTTGGAATATAAGTGGCCTTGGGGTTGAGTGTAAGTGGCTGGTTTGCCTTGTCAAGATTCCCTGGGAGCAACTTGCTGGTGAAAGGCTAGAGCGGTCACTTACCACCTTTAGGCTGCGTTAGAGAACCATCACTTAATGGAGTCTTGCTGTTGGTAGTCAGAGCTGTCTCTGCAGTATGGATTCGGCTGTTTCCCGGGCCAGCTGAGATTGCTGGCCAAACTGCAACTTGGAGCAACCCTGATGCAGAGGAGGAACTGTCTGTCGTTCTTTGGTATTTTTCTCTTCCTGTCCTCACCTCTGTGGGGTAAGTCAGGCTGTTTTGCTGTTGCCCTGTGGAGGGACCTGTCTTGTCTTGTCTTTGCCTCTGTTGGGTAAGTCTGGCCATTCTGCCGTTACCCAACAGGTATACCTATCCCACCTTGGTGTGGAGATAAAGTTGAGTCCCAGCTTGATTAAGAATAAGTCCCGGCTCTATGTCTATGTATTGTCCAGTCTCGTGTTAATGTCATGTTAAAGATGAGTCTCGGCTTTTTGATGGATAAGTCCCGGCTCTATGTCAATGTACAGTTCCCAGTCTGTCACTGATCTCCAGCCTCTGAGTTATCAGCCTCCACATTCCAAGAACCAAGCCTCAATGATCCCACAGCCAAAGCTCAGGACCCAAGACCCCAGCCTCCAGCCAAGCTCGGGACCCAAGACCCGATCCTCCAGCCAAGCTCGGGACCCAAGACCCGATCCTCCAGCCAAGCTCGGGACCCAAGACCCGATCCTCCAGCCAAGCTCGGGACCCAAGACCCGATCCTCCAGCCAAGCTCGGGACCCAAGACCCGATCCTCCAGCCAAGCTCGGGACCCAAGACCCGATCCTCCAGCCAAGCTCGGGACCCAAGACCCCAGCCTCCAGCCAAGCTCGGGACCCAAGACCCCAGCTTCAAGCCTCAAGAGTAAAGACCCCAGCCTGTCTCCAAGCTCATGCCTCTAGACCCCAGCATCATCCAGTCCTGAAGCCATGTCATGTCCTTGGCTGGTTCTGGGGTCTGAGCCCAAGGCAAGACCCAGGTTCTGGGTTGGGTCCTTGTCCACTCTCTGGCTCGGAGTCCAAGCCTTATCTACTAGTTCATGGTTCCTAGTCCTGGTCCCGCTTTCCCTAGCCCAAGTCTGCATTCTTGTCCCTGCTCCTTGTCTGTATCCTGTCACATCCCTACTCTAGTCAAGTCCTGTTCCTTGTACTTCAGTGTCCGTGTCTCACATTTGGGTCTGTTCCCAGCACCCCATTGTGACAAGACCCTCTTATTTTTCATCTGTATGCTGTTCCATGTAAACAAACTCAATATTCATATTACTGATACATAGACCTACCCCACTATCATTACTCGTGATTTCATTTATTTCAGATATGCGTAACTTTGGTTCTCCCATTATAGGAAAGATGGAAAGAGCTAAATTGGAAAGAGAACAAAGAAGATTTACAAGGAAGCTACCACAGCTGAGGGCTGGAGTTATAGGAAGAGGTCAGAAAGGCCAGAATTTTATTCCTTGGGGCATAAGACATTGAGGGGTGCCATAATAGTAGTCTATAAAATTATGAAGGGCATTGACAGGATAAACAGTCTTTTGTCCTGATGATGATCTGGATCCCAATACGTCAACAGTTTATTCCACTGCATTGAAACTGCCTGACTTGCTGAGTTCCTACAACATTTTGTGAGTGATTGGAAAGGCTGGCTTTGATATCAGAGAAAAAATATTTAAGGAGGATGGACATTGAATTCTTTGAGGTTTACAAATTAATGAGGGCATAAATGGGACAGATCATCAGGATCTGTTTTCACACAGGGGATTCCAGAATTAAATGATAGAGATTTAAGATGAGAGGGAAGAAATTTAGTAGAGATCTGAGAATGTGGATAGAAAAGGCAACAAAGATGATACAGAACGTCAGCAAATGGGATGAGCACAGAAAGGCATCATGGTTAGCATGGACAAAGACAAATAAGAGCCCATTTCTGTGCTACATGTCTATTATTCTATGGTACTATGAAGATGCATGCTTGTCACAAAACATCACTGAGACAGAAATGAAATTGGGTGGTATTTGAAAGATGTGAGTTCAGAGAAAGTCCAGGGATATGATTGGAATAGATTGCCCTGATTTAAGAGCTACCCTGATATGTAGAATTGCCATTTTACTTTGATCATAAAAGCAGAAAGTGATGGAAGTCCTCAGCAGTTCGGACAGCAGCTACAAAGAAATAAAGTGTTTCTGGTAGATGACCATAGATCACCATTTTGTTCAAATTTCCTCCAAATTAGTCCAAATCAGATATCATATTTTGCTAGATGTTGCCTTCCCAGACCATGACTCGTCCAATTGACCATGCTTTTCATAGATTTGTCTGAAAACTATACTTGGATATTTGACTGAAAGGAATAGCACAAATGAGCCCTGCTTAATATGCACCACCAGCCCAACATACCTATTGTTTCATAATAGATAGGATTCAATTTAATAGCAAGTTACCTGGTTGATTGTTTCCTCCATTAAGGATAACTGTAGCATGCATCTCAGTATTGATAACAAGATCAGAACATTTAGAGTTTTGGTGACCCAGTAAATAAAAGGTTTATCTATTGTCTGATGAGAGACTGCTCTCTTTTACGTTAAATCTAATCTAACCAATTTGTAGTTCTTTTTCCTCTACAATCCCATTGTTTTATATTTTCTGAGAGTCATAACCTCTTTCCAGCAAATATATCTCACTGGGTACTGCAGAGCACTACAAGATTTTTATTGCATAAATGTTCATTTTGCAGAAATAATAGGGTAAATGATAGTGAAGATGTTTGTAACCAGATGGTAATAGATAAGGGATTAGACCTTAAGGCTGGTAATCTAATCTGTAGGGAGATGATTCATCGAAAAGAAACATCACTGTGAAAACATGAATTACCGTTTAAATTGCCACAGAGAACCATAAGTCAAACAGCTTATTGTAACACATAATGAATAGCCCATGGCTCATTTGCCTACATGTATTAGAATTTATAGATTTGTATGCATCTTAATGGTAACCTACAGTTTGGCCTTAAAGACCATCAAAGATAAGCACAATGTCTCCTTGATTTCAATTAAAAGAAATTGTGATGTTAAAAACTATATCCACCTGGAAAAAGGATCTACTGCTTTCCCGGCACATGCGATGAATAAACTCTTCTCGGGCTTCCAGCCGAGGACAGGTATCGATTATAACCAATGTTTCGATGATAAGCTCCATCACCTTCATCAGGGATGATGGCTGGGCATGTCTGGTCCAGTGGTATTTATACCCCCATAGTCCATTCATCCTGATTGGTTAGTCCTCATCCAATCAGTTTTCCACTCTCCCACCTTGTTTACAATGAAAATATATTGTCTTTTTAAAAATTATTTTACTCCCGCTCACTGCCTACTGTCTGTCAGCCATTCTGCTATCCTGGCCATTATCTTTCCTGTAATGCCATAGTATTTTACCTTGTTAAGCAGCTTCATGTGTGGCATGTTATCAAACACCTTCTGAAAATCCAAGTAAATGACATCCGCTGCCTCTCCTTCGTCCCCCTCCTTGCTATTTCCTCAAAAAACTCTAACAGATTTGTCAAGCAAGATTTCCCTTTACAGGAACCATGCTGATTTTCACTGATTTTATCATTAGTACCTTGTAACATCATCTTTAATAATAGAATCCAACACATTCCCAACCACTGAGGTTAGGCTAACTGGCTTTCTCTGGAGTGGCAAGGGGTGGTTTGATAGAGGTTTATAAAATTATGAGAAGTGTGGTTAGAGTAAGTGTCTGGTATCTTTATCCCAGAAACAAAATGGAAAATACCAGGGGGAATGCATTTAAAGTCAGATGGCTTAGGTTCAAGGGAAATATGTGAGTCAAGTTTTTTCACAGAGAATAATGAGTGACTAGAAAGCTCTGATGGGGTGGGTGTGGGCACAATTCAGCAGAGGCATTCAAAGGACTCTGAGATAGGCACATGAATGTGCAGAGAATGGAAATATGGACATTGTACAGGCAGACGGGATTAATTCAGGTGGGCTTCCTGATTACTGATTTAATTAGTTAATCACAGCATTTTGCAGTGATGGGTTTGTTACCGTGCAAAATGTTGTGCGTACTATGTTTTCTGGTGATAAACAAATCTCATCAGACTACTAACAAAGTAGAGCTACTGGTGTGCCTTTTCTGTGATTGCATCAATATGTAGTGCCAAGGACAAATCCTTTGAAATTTTGACTCCTATGAACTTAAAGCTGTTCAGCTTTCAGCAATGAGCCCTCAATGAGCACTGGTGCAGGCTCTACGAACTTCCCGTTCCTGAAGACCATGAGCAACTTCTTATGTTGACTAGCAACTCCTGCTGATGTTGAGTGCATGATTCATCAAAGTTGCTGGTGAACGCAGCAGGCCATGCAGCATCTCTAGGAAGAGGTACAGTCAACGTTTCAGGCCGAGAGCCTTCCTCAGGACTGGCGAAGGGTCTCGGCCTGAAACGTCGACTGTAACTCTTCCTAGAGATGTTGCCTGGCCTGCTGCGTTCACCAGCAACTTTGATGTGTGTTGCTTGAATTTCCAGCACCTGCAGAATTCCTGTTGTTTGAGTGCATGATTGTTGTTCTGACACCTCTCGATCAGCTGATCTATCTCACTTTTGTATGCCTCCTCGTGTAGATAGTAAGTGGTTAGTCAGCTTTTCAACCAGCAGCAATGCCTGAGTCAAGCATTCATTTTACACACGCACACAGCTGAAATATTCAATAGACCATAAGACCAGAAGACATAGAAACAGAATTAGGCCATTCAGCATATCGAGTCTGCTCAACAATTCCATCATGTCTGATTTATTAACCCCCTCAACCCCATTCTCCAGCCTTCAAACCATAACCTTTGAGTGAGTAAGGCCTCCATCGGTCAGAGTTGATCATAGATATTACATCCTAGCAGTCTAGATAAGCAAGCCTGGAAAGTACGACATGGAGAGCTAGCTGTTGCCTGTGTAGCAAGCTCCCCTCTCTCCATGCATCTGATGAACCTAAAGGAACAGCAGAGACTGACACAGTTTGGTACCAGCCGTGTCGCAGGACTTGCCAGTCAACTTTGAACTCAATGTAGGACTGCCTTAGAGACTCCAGCTCCAGATTTTTCCTTTGGGTTTTACTCCTAAAGCCTTTCCCATGAGTGGATATGCCCACAAGGCAGTGGAGATTTGTGATCAGAGTTTTCCTCCTCCTAGATGAGCTGTCAATCACAGCTGATGAGCCACATTTGCCCAAAGCGACTGGTTTTAAGTCACCAGTAACCCGCCTCTGCCCTTTCACCTGTCAGTAGAATGGATACCGCCAGGCTTAGTAGCTAAGCCACACGTGAAGGCCAGGTCTTGATTGTCAGTGGCTATTTGAAGCACACGCCATTGGGAACGTTCAATGGGTAGTGGGAACTTGTCCCCATTACCACCCCCCTGGCTATAACAACCTTAAGGAACCTTTGACACTCTGATTAATCAAGAACCTATCAACCTCCATTTTCAATATACCCATGACTTAGCCTGCTCAGCTATCTGTGGTAATAAATTCCACAGATTAACCACCCTCTGGCTAAAGACATTTTTCCTCGTCTCTGTTCTAAATAGATGTCCCTCAATTCTGAGGCTGTGCCCTTAGGTCCTAGACTCCCCTACCATTGGAAACATCCTCTCTACACCCACTCTATCTAGGCCTTTCAATACTTGACATGTTTCAATCACTCCCTCATTCATCTAATCTCCAGTGAGTACAAGCCCAGAACCATCAGTCGCTCCTCATTTGTTAATCCTTTCATTTCTGGGAGCATTCTTGTCAACTTCCTCTGGACCCTCTCTAATGCCAGCTTATCAGTTCTTAGATAAGGGACCCAAAACTGTTTACACTACTCCAAGTACAGTATTATCTTTTCAAATCTTTTTTTCCCAAAAAAAACATGAGTACATCAAAGTAAACAACACTTACAATGTCTCAAGAAAAAAATTATATAAAGATTGAAAAAATTTTGTGATGAAAAGAAACCCTACTAAGCAAGAAAAGTGGGAAAAAAGAAAAAATCCCATCAGGTGTTCAACCCCAGAGCCATGCGTCATACATAAAGCTTCTAAAGATAAACATCAAACCTCCAGAATCAAAAAAAGTACCAAAAAAATTTACAATTAGATAGTGGAGAATCCATCAATTAACTCAAATGATAATAATGAGCAAATGAACCCCATATTTTCTCAAAATCAAACATAGGTTCAAAGGTTCGACTTCTAATTTTCTCCAAACTAAGACATAGCATCACTTGAGAGAACCATTGTGACAAAGTGGGAGCCGTTGTATCCTTCCACTTCAACAAAATGGCTCTCCTTGCTATCAATGTAACAAATGCAATAACATGTTGGTCAGACACAGAGATACCATGAATATTTTAGATTATGAGAACACTCAGTCCTCTTTTATTGTCATTTAGAAATGCATACATGCATTAAGAAATGATACAATGTTTCTCTGGCGTGATATCACAGAAAACAAGACAGATCAAAGACTAAAACAGACAGAACCACATAATTATAAATATAGTTACAGCAATGCAAGCAATACCATAATTTGATGAAGAACAGTCCATAGGCACAGTAAAAAAAATGTCTCAAAGTCCCCGAGTCGATCGACTCCTGAGTCCCCAATAGCGGCGGCAAAAGGCAGAAACTCCCTGCCATAAAACCTCCAGGCACCGTCAACTTGCCGATACCTTGGAAGCAGCCGACCCCAGCCAACCCTGAGTCCATCAGTCTGAAAACTCCGAGCTTCTGAGCAGCCTCTTCAATACAGCCTCCCGAGCGGCATCCTCTGCTGAGCGCCTTCGACCTCTCCCCGGCCTCTGAAACAGGCAAAGCCGAGGATTTCGAGGCCTACAGCTCCAGAGATTCCGGTTACCACACAGTAGCAGTGGTAGCAAAGCAGTCATTTCAGAAGATTTCCAAATGTTCCGCTATGCAGTCACGTCTGTCTCCATCAAATCAGAATTGCACACGGTCCCCTACTTGACAGATAACAGATATTCATCACCGGAGAGGCCGCACACGCTGCCGTCGCACCGCCATCTTCTCCATATTTTGAAGAATTATTCCAAAAAGCACAGTTAATTTGTTAGGTTGTAAATTAATTTGAAGTGCTTTAGAAATTGTCAAAAAAACTGACTTCCAGAGCTGTTCCAGTATCGAGCAAGACCAAAAAGTGTGTAATTGTAGCTGTCTCAGTTTTACATCACAGTAACTATCAACATTAGAAAATATTTTAGACAATCTCTCCTTCGTCAAGTGGTAACTATGTACAATTTTAAATTGAATCAGTGAATGACTAGCACAGATCGAATAAGAGTTAACCAGCTTCAGAATCTGCATCCAATCTTCCATCGTAAAAGTCAAATTGAGTTCCTTTTCCACATCTTGTTTAATCTTAAATAAAGGACGCTCACCCATTGTAATAGTAAATTATAAATTCTTCCAATGGAACCCTTCATCGAAGGGTTCATACTCATTATACTATCCAACAGGTCAGCATCCAATATGTAAGGAAAATTCTCAAATTTTTTTGTAAGAAATGTCTAAGTTGGAGATATTGTAAAAAGTGTGAGTATGAAAGAGAATATTTATCAACTAATTGTTCAAAGGACATCAATCTGCCTTCTTTAAATAAATCCAAAAAAAGAATTAATACCTTTATTTTTCCAAAGTAAAAAAATTGGATCACTCAAAGAAGGCTTAAAAAGGTAGTTTTGATAAATTAAACTACAAAGCTTAAATTTTTTAAGATTAAAAAAATTGCGGAACTGAAGCCAAGTTTGTAAAGAGTGCTTAATCACAGGATAAAAGTTTAAATTAGCAACTTTAGCTAATTGTATAGGCAAATCAGCTCCCAATAACAAAGTTAAATAAAACTGTTTCACAGCTTTCAATTCCAAATCTACCCAGATAGGCCGATCCTTCTTATCAACCCAGTATAACCAAAAGGACATGTATCACACATTAACAGCCCAGTAATACATTCTTAAATTAGGCAAAGCGAGACCTCCATCCTTTTTCAACTTTTGTAAATGACATTTACAAATTCTTGGTCTTTTATTATTCCAGATAAAAGATAAAATAATAGAATCAATCCGGTCAAAAACTTCTTAGTCAAAAAAAAAGCGATATTCTGAAATAGATATAAAAATTTTGGTAGAATCATCATTTTGACTGTATGCATGCGACCAACAAGTGAAAATGTAAGTGGACTCCGTCTACTAAATAAATATTTCATAGAGTCTAACAAAAGGAACAAAACTGGCTTTATAAAGATCCTTATATTTTTTTAGTGATTGTGACACCTAAATA
Source organism: Mobula hypostoma (assembly GCF_963921235.1). NCBI lineage: Eukaryota > Metazoa > Chordata > Chondrichthyes > Myliobatiformes > Myliobatidae > Mobula > Mobula hypostoma. Next base: position 152,887,135 of record NC_086097.1, on the reverse strand, counting down.
ACTAAAAGAATCTGTGACTTTGAAAGGAGTATTGTCATACATAGAAACGGATTCATTTATAGGAAACAATTCACTTTTACCAAAAGTTATTTTATATCCTGAAAACTCCAAATTCATTAAATAATTTTAACAAGGCAGGAATAGATTCCTCAGGATTTGATATATAAACCAATAAATCATCTGCATAAAGAGAAATCTTATGTATGGTCTCAGACACAGAAATCCCATAAATATTTTTAGCTTCACGGAGAGCAATAGCAAGGGGTTCTAATATTAAATTAAATAACAAAGTACTTAATGGACAGCCTAGTCTTTTCCCCTGTGAAAGCTGAAAAAAAGGAGAGATGTCTATGAGGCTTCTATCTCCTTAATTCTTAAAAAGGATAAAGATTCTACTGAATGTGCCTCACTGAGACCTATTTCACAATTGAACATTGATGCTAAGATTCTGTCAAAGATAATGGCCAATCGGTTGGAGAATATTTTGGGAAAAATTATTTTTAAAGATCAGACAGGTTTCATAAAGGGTCATTACTCTTTTTCAAATGTTCGGAGACTATTTAACATCATATATTCATCATCTTTTAAAACTCCAAATGCATCATCTCTTTGGATGCTGATAAAGTGTTTGATCGAGTCGAATGGAAATATCTATCTAATGTTTTAGAGAAATTTGGCTTTGGTGTTAATTTTAATAATTGGATTAGAATGATATATAAAGCTCTTATTGTTACTGTTATTACTAATAACTGTAGGTCTCCAAGTACAGTATTATCAATGCCTTGTAGAGCCTCAGCATTTTATCCTTGCTTTTGTATTCTTTATTCTTTCAAAGTGAATGCTAACATTATATTTGCCTTCCTTACTACCAAATCAACCTGCAAGTTAACCTTTAGCAAATCCTGTACAAGGACTGCTCAGTTCTTTTGCACCTCTGATTTTTGAATTTTCTCCCTGTTTGGAAAATGGACGACACATTTATTCCTTCTGTCAAAGTGCATGACCATGCATTCCCCTATACTATATTCTACCTGCCACCTCTTTGCCCATTCCTCCAGTCTGTATAAATCCTTCTGCAGACAAACTACTTCCTCAACACCACCGGCCCCTCCACCTATCATTCTAATGTCTGTAAACTTGGCCGCAATGCCATTAAGTCCATCATCCAAATCACTGATATATAACATGAAAAGAAGCAGTCCCAACACCAACCCCTGCAGCCCACCACTAGTCTCCAGCAGACAACCGGAATAGGCCCTTTTATTCCCACTTTTTACCTCCTTCCAGTCAGTCAAACTTCCAGGCTAGTACCTTTCCTGTAATACCATGATCTCTTATCTTGTTAAGAAGCCTCATGTGTGGCTCCTTGTTAAAGGCCATCTGAAAATCCAAATAAACACCATCCACTGACACAGCAAACACACAAAATACTGGAGGAACTCAGCAGGTCAGACAGTATCTATAGAAAAGAGTAAAAAATCAATATTTCATGCCAAGACCCTTTTCAGGACATCTATTAACTCCCCTTTGTCTATCCTGCCTATTATGTCCTCAAAGAATTCCAAACAGATTTGTCAGTTAAGATTTCCCCTTTAGGAAAGCCGGCCAATTGGCTTATAATTTATTTTCTTCTGTCTCCCTCCCTTCTTAAAGAGTGGAGTGACATTTGCAATTTTCCGGTCCTCCAGAACTATTCCAGAATCCAGTGCTTTTTTAAAGATCGTTACTAATACCTCCATAATCTCTTCAGGTACCTCTTTTAGTGTCCTGGAATCCATTTTTCACAGGTGACTTATTTGCCTTCAGACTTTTCAGCTTCCAAAACACCTTCTCCTTAGTAAGGGCAATACCCCCGCCCCCGACACACTTACTTTTCTGGCATTCTGCTAGTGTCTTCTGCAGTAAAGACTGAGGCAAAATACTTATTCAGTTTGTTCACCATTTCTTTGTCCCCCACACTACCTCTGCAGTGTCATTTTCCAGCAGTCTGATATCCAGTCTTGTCTCCCTTTATTTTTTATGTATCCAGGTGACTGTTGAATATCATTTTTTATTGTTAAACCATACTAATGTATTCACCTTGGTAATGCTAAAATAGCTAACTGTACCTTTAAGAGAAAACAGTGATGTCATTTTGCATGGGTGGAGTAGAACGAAGAGTTACTAGGTTCTAGAAAGGACGACATTTGAATGTTTTTCCCAGGTTTGGTAAGGAAAGATTTTCGCAAGTAAATTTATCAGCACTGGATGGCCTGATTGCAAAGCTCACTAATTGACCTACTAGGTTAGTAATTCAACTACAAGGCAATATATTGTAAAAGTTTATTTGTCTTTGTTTAATGTTTCATGACCGAATGTGAATGTAGCAGAGTAATGTGAATATGTTCATCTCTGTTCATGAAGTGTGAGTGAGGAGAACTCATTTCACAACTATATGTGTTTGGAAGTTAAGCACGTGTGTGCCAAATAATTGGCACACTGTATTGGTTTTGTATATTTTGTTTTAGTTATTTTCGTACTGCATACATAACAAGGGTGTGGTCTGAAGTTAAAACTGAAATTGTAATAGTGGGAACTGTTTTTTATTAAAATTTATTTTCTTATTTTTATTTTGATATTCATTCTGCAATAAAACATCTAAAACAGATAATGGAATTTAAGGCACAAAAAAGTATTTGTTGTCCTGCATGTGTATTTTTCCCCAGGCTACAAAATTATATAACAGAAAAAAGAAACATTTTATATCCTGCTTTATATAATTAACTCGCAAAAAGTACTCAAGAACATACAAACAGGATTAGGTCACCCATCCCTTGAAGACTGTCCACCATTTTGTATGATTATGACTGATCTTCCCTAAGACTCAATTCTTCTTCTGAGTCAATTTCCATTGGTTTTCAATCTGACAATCATTAAAAAATATATCTACTTGCACATTAAATTTTAGCTTGCCTCCACGACTCTCTGAAGTGGAGAATTCCAAAGGTTCACTAGCATCTGTGTGTAAACCATCCCGTGCTTCAGTTTTAAATAAAAAAAATTGAAAGCCCCTTATCTTGAAACTATGCCCCCTTCTCCAAGGCTCTCCCACTAATGATTAACTATTTACCCAGGCATGCCCCATTAGGATTTTAACTGCTTCATTATGATTATCTCTCATTCTTCCTTATGATTATCTCTCATTCTTCATTATGATTATCTCTGTAAAGAATGCATCTCAGAAAAAAAATGAAGTCTGAAAGTATAATGTGTTTGAATTGAAGAATTCAAGATTCACAAACACCGTCCATTCATGTGAGGCTGTTTATTAAATAAAATTTCAGCTCTTCAACTATGTTGAGTTTTCTGTCCCTGAGTTTCAGTATGGGAAGGAACTGTAAAGGTATCCATCTATACTGCTTGAGAAAACAGTAAGCCATCCAATATTTCTGGACTTCTCTCATCTGTTGTAATTAGCTTTGCAGAGATTTGGGGCAGCATACTAATACTTTGCTGATTAGATTAGATTTAACTTTATTGTCATTGTGCCGAGTACAGATACAAAGACATTGAAATGCAGTTAACATCTAACCAGAAATGCAAAGAATAATGTTATTTACAAAATAACTGCAAAGAAAAAGTGCTACGGTACACAAATATAAAAGTACTGAGACAGTACAATATGGGTACAATACTGCTTAGCGCTGTGATGAGAGTTTCAGTAGGGTCGCAGCCTGAGGGAAGAAGCTCTTCCTGTGCCTGCTGGTGTGGGAGCGAAGGCTCCTGTAGCGCCTACCGGATGGGAGGAGAGTAAAAAGTCCATGGTTAGGGTGAGATGCATCCTTGATAATACTTTTCGCCCTGCCCAGGCAGCATTTATGGTAGATGTTCTCAATGGTGGGCAATTGGGTGCCAATAATATGCTGGGCAGTTTTCACCACACGCTGGAGTGTTTTGCAGTCCGATACGGGACAATTGCCATACCACACTGAGATGCAGCTGAGAATGCTCTCAATGGTACAGCGGTAAAAGTCCGCCAGTATCCTGAGACAGAGGTGAGCTTTTTTGATGATCCGCAGGAAATAAACGCACTGTTGCGCCTTTTTGATCAGGATGGAGGAGTTCAGAGATCGGGTGAGATCCTCAGAAATGTGGACACCAAGGAATTTGAAGCTTGATACACGCTCCACTACAGCTCCGTTGATGTAGATGGGGACCTGAGTGTGGCTCCTAGCATGCCTGAAGTCCACAATGATCTCCTTGGTCTCGTCATCCCCTCTGATCAGGCCAACTACCATGGTATCATCTGCGAACTTGATTATGGAGTTAGAACCATGTACAGAAATGCAGTCATAGGTGAAAAGGGAGTACAGAAGAGGGCTCAGCACACAGCCTTGAGGCATGCCAGTGTTCAGGGTGAGAGTGGAGGAGGAGAGGTTGTATAACTTAACTGATTGGGGTCTGTTAGATGTCAAACCAAATTATAGCAGGATTAAAGAACAAATGAAACAGTCTGTGTCAACCTAAAAAAAGCATTGGACAATGGTCAGAGTTCAAAAGGTTTGAAATAAATTTTATTATCAAAGTACATATATGTCACCATATACAACCCTGAGATTTATTTTCTTGGAGGCATGTTCAATAAATCTATAAAATAATAATCATAACAAAATCAAAGAAAGTCTGCCCAACTTGAGCATTCAATCAGTATGCAGCAGACAACAAACTGTGCTGCTAAAGAAGAAATAATAATAATAAATAATAAGCAATGAGTATTAAGAACATGAGATGAAGAGTCCTTGAGAGTGAGTCCATTGGTTGTGCGAACATTTCAATAATGAGGCAAGTGAAGTTGAGTGAAGTTATCCCTTCGGTTTAAAAGCCTGAGGGTTAGTAACTGTTCTTGAACCAGGTGATGTATGAGTCCTGTGGCTCCTGTACCTCCTTTCTGATGGCTGCAGCAAGAAGAGAGCATGACCTGGGTGGTGGTTCCCTATTGATGGATGCTGTTTTCCTGCAACAATGTTTCTTGTGAGGGCTTTACCCATGATGAACTGAGCTATATCCACTACTTTATGTAAGTTTTTTTTCCATTCAAGGGCATTGTTCTTTCCACACCAGGCTGTGATGCAGTTAGTCAAATGTGTAGTCCACTACATATCTATAGAAGTTTGATTAAGCTTTAGATGTCATGCTGAATCTTCAAAAAATCGTAAGGAAGTAGAATGTAGTATAACCAGCATCGATAGTTTCACAAACAGGTTTTCATGGGGTTATTCATGTGTCTGTTTCAGAGGAAAAGTCAAATTTAATATTCTCCTTTGTCCTGGTTAAAAGAAAAGAGTTGTAAAGCAGACCTCAATATTATTCTTTGCATCATTCTGAGGCTTCTGACTGATGCTTTATTAAAGTCTTTAAATGACATGTAAGGGCCTCCATTAAACCTGCAGAAAAAGGACCTTTTTTTTGTGAATGCATTCATATCTCATGGTCTGATTAAGTGATCAATGCCCTTACCATGCTGAGGTGTAAAGAAAATGTATTTCATCACACTAGACAAATACTACGAAAGGTGGAAATCAGAAATAACCACATAAACAATGGAAACACTCAAGCAGTTTGGATACTGAAAAGAAAAAAAAATATTGTCTTTTATTTGAAGCATAACTCATAACTCAAAAAAAAGTATGCAGGAGAGAAACTGAAAAATTGCATGAGGACCTCACACCTTAGTAGATCAATTTAACAAATTTATATTTTCTCCAGAACAGCAACGGCAATTGAAGATCGTTGGACCAAAGGCACCGGAAGTGAAGTGATGGTAGTTTCTATATCTAAGCACCAATGTCATCATCCCTGTGGGATCTAGCTGGCTTTCTTTCATTTCATTTCAGACTGCATGTCTTTGTGTTTCATGGTCTACTATTCAGCCAAAGCTGGCTGACATTCCTCTGGAGTTATTGTTTATTTATTTATTGTTCTATGTTCACATCATTTTGCTTTGAACCATATGAAAGTGGTTTTTGTGCCACGTCAGATTTAAGGTATCTCAGTATTTTATTCATTTTTCCCAGTCATAAAGTATTTCTCCCTTTTGTCATGAATAAATTGGAGGAAAATTCTGTAAATAAAAAAAAACACCTTAGGGTTTAATTGGTTAAACCATGAAAAATTGATGTGAAGGCTGTAGATAAATTCCAGTACAATGTTGAAAGGAGATTGACTTCTTTTGATGAGATCAACTGAATTGCCCTCATATAATTTGAAGAACACAAAATACATTTAGTTAGTGTCCTTCCCCAAACCAAAAATAATTGTGTAACTGCACCGGTCCAATGAGATAATGGCCATGCAACATTACAGATGTTCTTGAAGATTTATTTTTATTTCTCTCTCTCCGTGAAAACTACAAGAGAATAAAAGACATAAAGTGTTTGAAACATACATCTTTGTCTTCTAAAGTCTCTCAAGCTAGTGTCTACCGATAAATAGGCCCAACACGTCAGCACAACAGAAGTGTGCTGAAATCAAATAAAATCACTGAAAACGTATCACACTGTCCATGTAAAGGCACATCAACAACATTATACACAATATAAAACAAATAATAAAAACAATTACCGTCTGCACCTCTTCGCCCACATGCAGAATAAGATTATTTTAGGCCATATATCTTTCTCTGCCTCCATGTTGGTTCTGACTCATAATGCCAGTCATGCTCTTATTATACTCTGGTCATGTGACCATTACACTCTACATTAAATAGAACCTTACATAAAAAACACAAAATTCTTAATCAAAAAATATTTTAAGGTGATATGTTTTAAACAAAATTTTTTATCAATGTTACCTTTTTAACATCTTATTTATTACATTTTTTTACAGTTATGAACTCAAATCATCATGAATTTATGACAGAAACACATAAAATAAACATCTCAATAAAACATGTCTCTGAGACAGTTACACTCCCACCAAATTACTATGATTTATAATAACCTTTATACAAATATTTGAATAAATCTAGTAATTTCTGAAACCAAATAGTTGGTATTTGTAACAAACTCTGAGATCAAGACTGATACTTTAAACTCTCCACACTGGTAGGTGTTTAGAAATGGAACACATTTTAATTGTTTTCTACAAGGACAACTATTTTATGAATAGAACGTTCAAGAATGGATGGATTAATGAGTTGTTGACCCTCTTTTCCTAGCTTTTTATTTCCTAATTGTATTGTGGCTCTTCGCACCAGTCCATCTTCATCTTCACAAACATCACTCTTCCAAGTCTCTATTCACTGCAAGGAATCTCTTCCTCATTTACAATGACAATATCTCCAATCTTCACATTTCGTCTTGAAGAGTACCAGCGCTGTCTGAGGGTGATGTTTGCTAGATATTCCTTCTTCCATCTACTCCAGAATTTCTCTATCAGATATTGCACTCTGCACCACCTTTTCCTGGCATACAGATCTTCTGCCATAAACTTTCCTGGTGGAGGCAGCAGAACAGAGGTTTTCATGGTAGGTAAATGGCTTTGGATAAGTGGCTTTGGGCCTTTGGGATCATCGATGCTGTCAGTGGTGAGTGGGCGGCTGTTTATAATTGACATGGCCTCATAGAAGAATGTCCTCAAAGAAGCATCATCTAATCTTCCAACGCTCTGTGAGAGAACCCCACTGAGGACGCTCCTAACTGTCCTGATCTGCCGTTCCCAAATACCTCCCATGTGACTGGCATCAGGTACGTTCATGGTGAAGTCACATTGTTTTCTGGCCAAGTAAGCAGTCAATTTGTCTTTGTCCACTTCCTTTAAGGCCTTTGTCAGTTCATTTTTTTACCCCAACAAAGTTTGTCCCTTGATCTGATCTAATTTGTCTTACAGCTCCATGGATAGCTATAAAACACCGTAAAACATTTATGAAGGCATCGGTTGTTAGATCTTCCAACATTTCTTTGTGAATTGTGTTCGAGGACAGACAGGTGAATATGAGACTGTATCTCTTGTACTTTTTACGACCTTGCTTAGTGTGAAATGATCCAAAACAACCGATCCCACGGTATGAGACTGGTGGCGAGGGATCAACACGGTTAGCAGGAAGATCTGCCATCTTTTGCGTTTCTGTTGGCCTGTGAGCTTTCCTGCACATAACACATTGTTTAATGCAGTTCGCCACAACTTTGCTGCCACCAACAACCCGGTAACAATTTGCTCTCAGTTCGTTAAGGGTTTGTCCTCTGCCTTGGTATTGAGTTTTTCCATGGCACTAATCTAGGATCGGACATGTGACTACACCAACTCTTGGTAGGATTACTGGATACTTCAAGTCGAGAGGTAAGGAAGCCTTCTTTAATCGTCCTCCCACCCTGAGAACACCACCTTGCAAAACTGGGTCAAGTTGGAACAATGGATGGCTGTGTGGCGTTTGTCATGACTCAGTATTGGCATTTCCTCTTTGAAAGCATCCCTTTGTGCCAATTTTACAAGCACAAGACTGGCCTTACTTCGGTCTTCGACATTTATGGGTTTTGCTGTTTTGGCTCTCTTTGCTAGTTGCTGGATCCGGGCAACCACATTCAATACCATTGTGAGAACTGTTTAAGTCTCTCCAAGAAGTTTCCTTTTTTACCACCTTTGTTCGTAGTACTTGTGTCATTTTGACTTCAGGATTGCCCACCAGAAGCTCTGGAGCTGACTTTGATGTGACAATCTCTCTTTCCCACAGAAACTTCGGTCCAGTAAACCAATTTGTACCAATCAGCCCTGCCACCTTGAGGCCCCTGGAATCATGATCCACCGGATTTTGATCAGTATCGATATAGTATCACTGTGCTGGATCTGTTGCTTCTCCAATTCTTTGGATTTAATTTGCAACGAAAACATGAAACCTTCAGCTTCATTATTAATTTGGCCCAAGACTACCTGGGAATCTGTCTAAAAATACTCGATCAATTTTGAGCTCCAGCTCCTCCTTTAGCATACTGCTGACTGCTGAGAAGACCACTGCAGCCGTTAACTCCAGCCTTGGTATGGTTAAAACTCTTGTGGGTGCAACTCTCGCTTTACCTATGACTAAGGAGCAATGCAGTTTGTCCTCACTCAGTACTCGGATATATGAGCACTGACCGTACCCATGGCTACTTGCATCCGAAAAGTGATGCAGTTAAATCCTCTGACCTTCCCTAGGTTTTCAGGAGCAAAGCATCTTGGAATCTGGAGTTTTTGCAGATTCTTTAGATCGTTCAGCCAGCTTTCCCATCATGGCTTTAATTCTCCAGGCAGTGGTTCGTCCCATCCAACCCCCTTTTGGCACATTCCCTGTAGTACTTTCTTTTCTAGTAGGAGGAAGAGAGCTAGGAAGCTTAGTGGGTCAAACACAAAGGCTACAGTCGAGAGGATTCCCCGCCGTGTTGCTGGTTTCTCATCTAGGGCGACTTTAAAGGAGAAGGTGTCACTGATCACACTCCACTTTTCTCCCAACACGGTCTGGACTGGGAGTTCATCATAATTGAGATCCACATCCTGAGCTCCACTAGCTCATTCACAGTCCGGAATTGACCCCAAGACTTCTCTGTTGTTGGAGATGAACTTGTGGAGATGTAATCTCTCTTTTGCACACACATTTTGTGATTCTGTCACTAGTTTGATGGCTGTGTTCACAGATTCTACACTGATGAGGCCATCATCGACATAGAATTTTTTTCTGATGAAGTTGGCTGCTGCTGGATACTCTTTGTCATTTTGGCTTGCAAGTTACTTCATTCCATAATTTGCGCAGCCAGGAGAGAATGCTGCTCCAAAATGAAGGACCTTCATGCGATATTCTTTTGGCTCTGAATTTGTATCGCCATTTTCCCACCACAGGAATTGTAAGTAATCTCTGTCCTCTTGGCTTACATGGAACCTGTGGACCGAAATGATAGGAGAAGACAGGAGGGGGAGGGCTGGAGCTAAGAGCTGGAAAGTTGATTGGCAAAAGGGATATGAGGCTGGAAAAGGGAGAGGATCATGGCACAGGAGACCTAGGGAGAAAGAAAAGTGGGGGGGAGGGGAAGCCCAGAGGATGGGCAAGGAGTTATAGTGAGACTGCGATTAGGTGTTTGCAGAATCTGCAAAGAATTATAGTTCTCCGTAACTTCTGCCACCTCCAACTGGATCCCACCACCAAGCACATCTTTCCCTCCCCACCTTTCTGCTTTCTGCAGTGATCGCTCCCTATACGACTCCCTTGTCCATTCGTCCCCCCATCCCTTCCCACCGACTTTCCTCCCATCACTTATCCTTGTAAGCGGAACAAGTGCTACACGTGCCCTTACACTTCGTCCCTCACCATCATTCAGGGCCCCAGACAATCCTTCCAGGTGAGGCGACACTTCACCTCTGAGTCAGCTGGGGTGATATACTGCGTCCAGTGCTCCCGATGCGGCCTTCTATATATTGGTGAGACCCTACGTAGGCTGGGAGGTCGTTTCGCTGAACATCTACGCTCTGTCCACCAGAGAAAGCAGGATCTCCCAGTGGCCACACATTTTAATTCCACGTCCCATTCTTATTCTGATATGTCTGTCTACGGCCTCCTCTTCTGTCAAGATGAAGCCACACTCAGGTTAGAGGAACAACAGCTTATATTCTGTCTGGGTAGCCTCCAACCTGATGGCATGAACATTGACTTCTCTAACTTCCGTTAATGCCCCACCTCCCCTTCATACCCCATCCCTTATTTATTTTTTAATTTTTTTTTTCTTTTCCCCTTTTTTCTATCTTTTTTCTCCTTCTGTCCCTCTCTCTATAACTCTTTGCCTATCCTCTGGGCTTCCCCCCCCCCCCTTTCTTTCTCCCTGGGCCTCCTGTCCTATGATACTCTCCCTTTTCCAGCCTCGTATCCCTTTTGCCAATCAACTTTCCAGCTCTTAGCTCCATCCCTCCCCCTCCTGTCTTCTCCTATCATTTTGGATCTCCCCCTCCCCCTCCAACTTTCAAATCTCTTACTCACTCTTCCTTCAGTTAGTCCTGACGAAGGGTATCAGCCTGAAACGTCAACTGTACCTCTTCCTAGAGATGCTGCCTGGCCTGCTGTGTTCACCAGCGTTTTTTGTGTGTGTTGCTTGAATTTCTAGCATCTGTAGATTTCCTCGTGTTTGCATTATGCTTCATTGTTAGTATTGTTTCTTTGTTCATTGTTATTGTTCTTACATGTTTGTTCCCCTTTAATTTCTTTATAAGGTATTGGAGGACAATTAGCCAGCTCACTGTGTGCTGTTCTACTTTCCTCTAAGGCCTCACCTGAGTCATCTTCAGAGTAATCCTTAAATTTTGCAGCTATTACTTGAAGGTCTCTCTGATTTTCCAGTTTTTTAAGTTCTTGTCTTTGTGCAGCGATAGCCTCCTCCATCTCCATTTCGGCTTGCTTTGCAGCAAACTGTGCAGCCCACACTGCTCTTTTTACTGTAATGCTTTGCTGTTCTGATAAACAGCTTGAGTGGTCGCTACGAACAGTGGATTTGGAGACTGTAGTCCCAAATATTGACTGGGCGTACTTTCTGTCGAGCACCATACAAAGTCTTGCATTTTCTGCCTTAGCATCAATCTCCTCTTGCCCCACTTCACTCATACGTACTTTCATTAGCCCCATCAAATCTGTTGTTACTGCTGTGCAGGAATCCATCTTTCTTCTAATCTCAGTAGAAGGTGCCGATTGGGATCGTATAAATGCATACACATCTCTCACTTGTGTCTCCAGCCCTTCAACAGCATCCATCATGTCACCTAAGTCTTGGTCATAGCACTCATCCTTAAGTTTGGTACATTTAGCTCTAACTTGTTCTTTCCAGCTTTCATATAGCTTGATGAATTTACTCTCCCTCTGAGAAGCATCTTGTTGCTTAGGCTCCAGCATCTTTGGGGTTAACATTCCTTTCCCTGTGAAGATTTCCTGGATTCGGCTCTCCTGATGGCATCTGCAGAGCCGCACTTTCCTGCGCTGGTAAACGTTGCTCTCTCTTGGTGAGATATGGCTTTTGTGGCTAAAGGGATCGGGGGTATGGAGGGAAGGCTGGTACAGGGTTCTGAGTTGGATGATCAGCCATGATCATACTGAATGGCGGTGCAGGCTCGAAGGGCAGAATGACCTACTGCACCTATTTTCTATGTTTCTATGTTAAATCGCAGTATTCTCAACCCGATGGTGTCAGAAGCAGACACACATGTTTTTTCCTGTGAATCGGCAAGCCTTTTCCCTGGCTACGTGCTGCCCCAGCAATCATGCTTCCTCCTCTCTCCTTCCTGGACACGCGGCATTTCTTACTTTGAACTCTCGGCCATGTTGGCTGCACGTTTTCACTGTAACTGCACCAGTCCAATGAAATAACGGCCACGCAACATACAGATGTTCTTGAAGATTTATTTTTATTTCTCTCTCTTTTTCTTCAGCAGACACTGTGAAAACCACAAGAAAATAAAAGACATAAAGTGTTTGAAACATACATCTCTCAGTCTTTTAAAGTCTCTCAAGCTAGTGTCCGCTGATAAACAGGCCCAACATGTCAGCACAACAGAAGTGTGCCGAAATCAGATAAAATCACTGAAAACATATCACACTGTCCATGTAAAGCCACATCAACAACATTATACACAATATAAAACAAATAAGAAAAACATTTACCGTGTGCACCTCTTGGACCACATGCAGAATGAGGTTATTTTAGGGCAATATGTCTTTCTCTGCCTCCATGTTGCTTCTGACCCATAATGCCACAGTCATGCTCTTATTAAACTCTGGTTATGTGACCCATTACACTCTACATTAAATAAAACCTTACGTAAAAAGCACAACATTCTTAATCAAACAATATTTTAAGGTGATATTTTTTAAACAAATTTTTTATCAATGTTACCTTTTTAACATCTTATTTATTACATTTTTAATCTTTTTTTACGGCTATGAACTCAAATAATCATGAATTTATGACAGAAACATATAAAATAAACATCTCAATGAAACATGTCACTGAGACAGTTATAAATTGCTTAGTCCTTTAGGATCTGACAAAATACTTGATTCAAGTTATCGTCTTCGGATTTTTTTTTTGACTCATTGGTTTTCTCTGCTAAAGCTGATTCACGTTGATTTAAATCAACTTATAATTCTCTGTCTGCAAATGCAGCAAATGTCAGCAAATGTCTGTCCAGTAAGCCACTGGGAGAGTATGACAATGTATTTTGCATTTAAACATCTGTTAAATTGATATTAACAGATAGGGTAGTGGTATCTGCACCTGGACTTTGGAACAAGAGGTCCCAGGTTTGTATACAGCTAGTTTATTGCTTGCTTTCTATCCTTGCCAGGTTACATAGAACATAGAATTGTACAGCACAGTACAGGCCCATCGGCCCACAATGTTGTGCCGACCCTCAAACCCTGCCTCCCATATAAGCCCCCACCTTAGATTCCTCCATATACCTGTCTAGTAATCTCTTAAACTTCAACAATGTATCTGCCTCCACCACTGACTCGGGCAGTGCATTCCACGCACCAACCACGCTCTGAGTAAAAAACCTTCCTCTAATATCCCCCTTGAACTTCCCACCCCTTATCTTAAAGCCATGTCCTCTTGTATTGAGCAGTGGTGCCCTGGGGAAGAGGTGCTGGCTATCCACTCTATCTATTCCTCTTATTATCTTGTACACCTCTATCATGTCTCTTCTCATCCTCCTTCTCTCCAAAGAGTAAAGCCCTAGCTCCCTTAATCTCTGATCATAATACATACTTTCTAAACCAGGCAGCATCCTGGTAAAATCTCCTCTGTACCCTTTCCAATGCTTCCACATCCTTCCTACAGTGAGGTGACCAGAACTGGACACAGTACTCCAAGTGTGGCCTAACCAGAGTTTTATAGAGCTGCATCATTACGTCGCGACTCTTAAACTCTATCCCTCGACTTATGAAAGCTAACACCCCATAAGCTTTCTTAACTACCCTATCCACCTGTGAGGCAACTTTCAGGGATCTGTGGACATGAACCCCGAGATCCCTCTGCTCCTCCAAACTACCAAGTATCCTACCATTTACTTTGTACTCTGCCTTGGAGTTTATCCTTCCAAAGTGTACCACCTCACACTTCTCCGGGTTGAACTCCATCTGCCACTTTTCAGCCCACTTCTGCAACCTATCAATGTCTCTCTGCAATCTTTGACAATCCTCTACACTATCTACAACACCACCAACCTTTGTGTCATCTGCAAACTTGCCAACCCACCCTTCTACCCCCACATCCAGGTCGTTAATAAAAATCACGAAAAGTAGAGGTCCCAGAACAGATCCTTATAGGACACCACTAGTCACAATCCTCCAATATGAATGTACTCCCTCCACCACCACCCTCTGCCTTCTGCAGACAAGCCAATTCTGAATCCACCTGGCCAAACTTCCCTGGATCCCATGCCTTCTGACTTTCTGAACAAGCCTACCGTGTGGAACCTTTTCAAATGCCTTACTAAAATCCATATAGATCACATCCACTGCACTATCCTCATCTTTATGCCTGGTCACCTCCTCAAAGAACTCTATCAGGCTTGTTAGACATGATCTGCCCTTCACAAAGCCATGCTGACTGTCCCTGATCAGAGCATGATTCTCTAAATCCCCATAGATCCTATCTCTAAGAATCTTTTCCAACAGCTTTCCCACCACAGACGTAAGGCTCACTGGTCTATAATTACCCGGACTATCCCTACTACCTTTTTTGAACAAGGGAACAACATTCGCCTCCTTCCAATCCTCCGGTACCATTCCCGTGGACAACAAGGACATAATGATCCTAGCCAGAGGGTCAGCAATCTCTTCTCTCGCCTCGTGGAGCAGCCTGGGGAATATTCCGTCAGGCCCCGGGGACTTATCTGTCCTAATGTATTTTAACAACTCCAACACCTCCTCTCCCTTAATATCAACATGCTCCAGAACATCAACCTCACTCATATTGTCCTCACCTTCATCAAGTTCCCTCTCATTGGTGAATACCGAAGAGAAGTATTCATTGATGACCTCGTTCACTTCCACAGCCTCCAGGCACATCTTCCCACCTTTATCTCTAATCGGACCTACCTTCACTCCTGTCATCCTTTTTTTCTTCAAGTAATTGAAGAATGCCTTGGGGTTTTCCTTTACCCTACTCGCCAAGGCCTTCTCATGCCCCCTTCTTGCTCTTCTCAGCCCCTTCTTAAGCTCCTTTCTTGCTTCCCTATATTCCTCAATAGACCCATCTGTTCCTTGCTTCCTAAACCTCATGTATGCTGCCTTCTTCCACCTGACTAGATTTTCCACCTCACTTGTCACCCAGGGTTCCTTCACCCTACCATTCTTTATCTTCCTCACCGGGACAAATTTATCCCTTACATCCCGCAAGAGATCTCTAAACATCGACCACATGTCCATAGTATATTTCCCTGCAAAAACATCATCCCAATTCACACCCGCAAGTTCTAGCCATATAGCATCATAATTTGACTTTCCCCAATTAAAAATTTTCCTGTCCTCTTTGATTCTATCCTTTTCCATGATAATTATAAAGGCCAGGGAGCGGTGGTCACTGTCCCCCAGATGCTCACCCACTGAGAGATCTGTGACCTGACCCGGTTCATTACCTAGTACTAGATCTAGCATGGCATTCCCCCTGGTCGGCCTGTCCACATACTGTGACAGGAATCCATCCTGGACACACTTAACAAATTCTGCCCCATCTAAACCCTTGGAACTAATCAGGTGCCAATCAATATTAGGGAAGTTAAAGTCACCCATGATAACAACCCTGTTATTTTTGCACTTTTCCAAAATCTGCCTCCCAATCTGCTCCTCTGTATCTCTGCTGTTACCAGGGGGCCTATAGAATACCCCCAACAGAGTAACTGCTCCCTTCCTCTTCCTGACTTCCACCCATATTGACTCAAAAGAGGATCCTGCTACATTACCCACCCTTTCTGTAGCTGTAATAGTATCCCTGACCAGTAATGCCACCCATCCTCCCCTTTTTCTACCCTCTATATCCCTTTTAAAGCACAGAAATCCAGTAATATTGAGAATCCATTGCTGCCCTGGTGCCAGCCAAGTCTCTGTAATGGCCACTACATCATAATTCCATGTATGTACCCAAGCTCTCAGTTCATCACCTTTGTTCCTGATGCTTCTTGCATTGAGGTACACACATTTCAGCCCTTCTACCTTACTGTCTTTACACCGTTTATTCTGCTTCTCTTTCCTCAAAGCCTCTCTGTATGTTAGATCTGGCTTTACTCCATGCACTTCTTTCACTGCTCTATCGCTCTGGGTCCCATCCCCCTCGCAAGTTAGTTTAAACCCTCCCAAACCATGCTAGCAAACCTACCTACAAGGATATTGCTCCCCCTCAAGTTCAGGTGCAACCCATCCAATCTGTACAGGTCCCACTTTCCCCAGAAGAGATCCCAATGAACTAAAAATCTAAAACCCTGCTCCCTGCACCAACTCCTCAGCCACGCATTCAACTGCCATCTCCTCCAATTCTTACCATCTCTGTCACGTAGCACCGGCAGCAATCCTGAGAACATCACGCTTGGGGTCCTGTTCTTCAGCCTTCTGCCTAATTCCCGAAATTCACACTTCAGGACCTCATCCCTCTTCCTGCCTATGTCGTTGGTCCCAACATGTATCACGACTTCTGGTTGCTTTCCCTCTCGTACCAGGATGTCGTGCACCCGGTCAGAGACATCCCGGACCCTGGCACCCGGGAGGCAACAAACCATGAGGGTGTCCTTCTCACGTCCACAAAATCTCCCGTCTGCTCCCCTGACTATAGAGTCTCCAATGACGACGGCTCTCCTCTTCTCCGTCCCACCCTTCTGCACCACAGGGTCAGAATCAGTGCCGGAGACCCTGCCACCGTGGCTCACACCTGGTCGGTCGTCCCCGCCAACAGTATCCAGGATGGTAAACTTATTATTCAGGGGAATGGCTACGGGGTGCTCTACACTACCTGTCTGCTCACCTTCACTTTCCCCCCTCTGACTGTCACCCAACAAGCTGCTTCCGACAGCCTAGGTGTGACTACCTCCCTGTAGCTCTCATCTATGACTGCCTCATTCTCCCTTATGAGTCGAAGGTCATCCAGCTGCTGCTCCAGATTCCTTACACGGTCTTCCAGATTGCCCAGCCGTATGCACTTCTGGCAGATGTGACTCTGCGGGAGAGGGGCGTTCCCCCAAGACTGCCACATCTCACATGAGAGGCACATCACCGTCTCAAAAGACATTGTAAAAACTAACTGGGAACAAGCTCGTCCTCCGCCTCTTCTTGTCGAAGCCTCTCGAGTCAAAGCCTCGAAGCTCCACTCCTTCACTGGCCCACTCATGCAGGTTGAGCTCCAAGTTAGCAACTCAGCCTTGTAAAATAGACAAACATTAAAGAAAAGGCAAGCTTGCTGCCAGATATACCAAACACGGTGCGAAGAGGGTCTTTATCTTTTCATATTGATATAAGGTCAATTATAAAAATATTAAAAATATGAAATTAAAAATGCTTATCAATATGGAGATCATTAGCCCCTCTAAGAGCCATGGACACAAAATATGATACAAAAGAAATTTTGGCTATTTTTATATGCATTTCTAAGTGCTTATCTGTAAGGTAAGACAACATTGTATCATTTCTTTTCCTCTTAAGCTATTTCTAGATTAATATTTTTGATACAAAATGCACTAATACATTAATCACTGACAAAACGTAGCCCTTTTACAAATGACTACAAACCACAGAGCTAATTTCAATTATCCACCTCTTTCATAATATCATCTAAGCAGATATATTGTCCCAGTTGCCATGGTTATGGAAGAACCTCAAATTTTGCTTAGTGCAACAATGAGAAGTGCATTTCAGTCAGTGTTCTCTCACTGCACTGCAGTCTGTGTTTTGACAGTTGTCGTTAATCTGAAGATTACAACTTGCCAATTAATTGGTAGCAAGTTAATCTTCAGCTTCAGTGAAGTTGAGAAACAGAGTAAGAGAAAGAAATCAGCTGTTTGGCGTTAAATACAAGAGACTCACAATTATGGACTCCTGGCAGAAGGCTCCTGCCTACCAGGAGTTCCTATTGAAAAACTGTGATAGTGCTCACCATGAATTTCCACCGAATGGATAGAAACTTGCATGATCACATAGTAACAATTTGTTGAGTTGTGTTCTTTAAAGGCAGAGCTCCCATCAAGTGTATACATTCGTAAAATAGCTCCTGTTGTTTTCAATTTGCTCCATACAGAATGGTACACACATTAGAAAAAAAGTTCCACACCAGAAACTACAAAATAAATAATATTTCCCAAATGGCACAGTCTTCCCTGTCTTATTTGAGTATAATATTAAATACATTGTTTTAAATTGTGTTTGGAACATACTGAACACTATAATCTACTCCACATTGGAAAAAACAACATAAGAAGTGAAATCAAGAGTTGGACATTCAGCCCCTCATTCCACCAGCACATTCAAAAAGATTGGTACTGATCATTCTCTTCAGCACCAACACCATTTTAATATTTAATATTCTTAATATTTAAATACCTACTGATCTCCATATTGAGTTTATTTGAAGAATTGAACCAACACAGACCTCCCAAGTAGTGAATTTCCAAAGTTTCAATACCATCTGGCTGAAAAACTTTCCACTAGTAATACTAGTTTATGATTGTCACATGTATTGAGATACAGTGAAAAGCTTTTGTTCTGAATGTCATCAAGACAGATCATGCCATATATAATTATACTGAAGTAGTAAAAATAATGTAGAATACAGTATTATGGTTAGAAAAAAAAGTTAAGTCAAATAAATTGGAAGTGTCACAATGGGGTATACTGGGAGATCAAGTGTTCATTTCTAATGTATAGAAGCTGCATTCAAGAGTCTGAGGATAGTGGGATGGAAATTGTTCTTGAACCTGGTGGCTTTGTGCTCTCAGGCCTTTGTATTTTCTGCCTGATGGGAGAAGAGAGGAGAGTGAATGACCAGAGAAGGAATGACTTAATTATTTCCACATCTTTCCTTAGGCAGCAGGAATTGCAATTGGAGTGAATGGCATGGAGGTTGGTTTGAGTGAAATCACCCCTGATTTTTCTAAATATTAGAGGGCAATAATACAGTCAACTTTATCTCTCATTCTCTGTGAATCCACTCTGCCAAGACCCAATCAGCCAAGCCTTGTGATAAATCTGCTAACATGGGTATCATCTATAAACTGGGAGATGAGACTTGTGCAGAATACTACAGGAGAGTTCTCAGTAGAGCCTTAGGTATTTGCCTCAGAAAACCATGCATGCAATATTGTGACTGCTTTGGTTGATGATTGCTGATCCCATCAATGTCCCGTCTTAGTGAATTTATTTCCATCTTATACGTGTTCCATGATAGGATATCAACAGTGATTTTAACCCATGGGTCTACATCAGAACTATTCTCATTAAGCAAGATGTCTGAGCCTTATTGTCCCAAAGCATTCCTCAATATTTTTTGCTGTACTGTTGCATTTCACCTCCAAAAAATTTTCAGCAGAAGTGAAATTTCAGAAGGAGTGAGTGAAGTGAACTAATGGAAAGAGGTTACCTTATGTCATTCTACTGTTTATCAACTGCAGTTCAATTTTCAACATTATCATCATCCCTCAGTAATAATCACTAAAGTTTGAAGCCTGGGCCTCTGTATTGTTCTCTGCAACTGGATCCTTAGCTTCCTTAATAGGAGACCACAGTCAGTGAGGATCAATAATAACATCTCCTCTTCACTGGCAATCAACATAGGAGCAGCTCAAAGATTCATGTTTAGCCCACTAATCTACGCTCTCTATACTCATGATGGTGTGCTTAGGTGGAGCTCAAGCAGTCATTTATAACTTGACAGATGACACTTGTTGATAAAACCTTGGATGGCAATAAAGTGACAGAGAAGAGTGAGGTAGATAGTCTGTCTAAATTGACTGCCGCTTCCTACGCAACAATAACTATATTGCAATTCACTGATTTTGAAATGTTTTGAAATATGCTGAAATCATAACTGCATTATATAAATTAAAGTCTTTGTTTATATGTTATCAACAAAATATACTACAAATTTTCTATGTTGTTTTTTAAGGGAGGATGTTTCAAGACAGGTATTTCAGATAAGAACAACAGCGCATGCGCACCAACTTTAATCGTCTGCTCACGAGTGCATGTACAAGTAAATCATAACATCCCCCTTTTTATCAAAACAAGGAAAAGGAACAATTATATTAACAATTAAACTCAATTTCTCTGAAGTCTGCTTTCCAGTGTGTTTTCATGGAATTAACTTTCAAAGCATTCATTAATCATGCCTTATGTCTCTTATGCCTGTCACAAATACATACCACTCATTATTTCTGTTTGTATAAGCATATAAACAAAATATAAAACATACTAAAATTCAACTTTAACTTCAACTACAAGCTACACAACCTCAAATAGGACATGGTCCTTCTCTGAGTGTAAACATGACATTAAAATGCCAAATAGTGTCACAGAATTATTGTTCAATTACTCATGCAATTGTTCAATGTGGGACAGAGTCTTCTAGATATTGTGGCCTTTTCACTGTGCGGCTAGAATGAGTTTTTACTATTTTGTCCGAATCCTGGTGTTTGTTATTTGCATGTTTCAACGTTTGTGTTAGTGTTTGTGTTGTGTCATTAGCCTCTGCTAATGTTTGGCTGTGTGCATTTGATGTGGTAGGCGCACTGTGGTCATTGATCTCAGTTGTTTGACCTAGTTTAGCCTGTTCATATGTGATTAGCTTTTCAGGTGGTTCCTCGGCCGTCTTTCTTAGATGTGTGCGATTACGTCGGTAGATCGCAGAAGGGTTTTGAACTACATATAAACGCTCATCAAGGCGCCAACACACAATTGCTTTCTCCCAATTCTCTTTATCTTGCACCAGAGGTTACATGCGCACGGTATCCCCTTCGTCGAGTGGGGCAAGATCTTTGGCTGATTTGTTGTAATTGTCGGCCTGCTGCTGGACGCGTCGTTTCATACGCTCGCGGTCATGTACAACTCTGGGTTCCTGTAAACTCGCTGTTGTAGGCAGGAGCGTGCGTGTGCGGCCATTCATCAAACGCTGGGTAGGACTTGTGCTGAGCCCTTGCGAGGGTGTGTTGCGATGGTCGAGAAATGCGAGGTAGGGATCTGCTCGCGATTTGTTGCTCTTTGTGAGGATCCACTTAGCTGTTTTAACTGCTGATTCAGCTTTTCCATTCGAGTGCTGCTACCCAAATGCTCAAAATCCCATTCTCGTGCAAATCTGTGAAACTCCGCTGACATGCATTGTGGCCCATTATCACTAACCATTTGTGTTGGGCTACCATATCTCGCAAAATGAGCCTTCAAATTGTGAATAATGGCTGCGCTGGTCGTATCACAAAAAAGATCTACCTCGAAGAATTTGCTGTAGTAATCAGCGGTGACGAGGTACTCATTTCCTTCGAATGTAAACAGGTCAGCATCTATCTTTTCCCACAGCCGAGCAGGTACATCATGACTCATAGGCGACTCTTTCAGCTGACTCATTTCGTATGTGCGACAAATATCACATGTAGCAATATATTGCTTGATGTTGCTGCTCATGCCCAGCCAAAAATGACATTCGTGTGCGCATCTGCGGCATCCTTCTATGCCTTAGTGTGACACATGAATTCTTTCCTTCATTTGCTTTCGCTCACTTTGCGCTATGATGACACGCTCACCTTTGAAGATTAAGTCAGCTTGGACTGCGAGCTTGTCCCTATAGCTATAGTAAGGTGTAAGTTGCTCTGATAGCATGGCATGTTCGCTCGGCCATCCACTGAAGATTACACGTTTCAACACTTATAGAGTGTCATCTTTCGCTGTTTCTATGCGAATCTGCTCCAGACGTTTATCGCCGATTGGCAGGTGCGATAGCATGTTGACTTCGTCAAAGCTGTTCTCTTGGCCTGGAGTACCACTAACTGCTCGCGATAGTGTATCCGCAATGTGCATGAGCTTTCCTTGACAGTAAGTGATGTCGAAGTCATAGCTCTGCAAGCGAAGAAGCATTCCCTGTAGGTGTGTTGGTGCTTCTTAACCATCATTTTGAGTGGCTTGTGATCGCTGAGTACTCTTGTGAAGCAGTCAAAAGTATATTGATGAAAATGCTCAAGTGCGAAAACGATTACGAGCATTTCCTTTTTAATCGCTTCATAACGCCTTTCTGTGTCCGTTAGCACTCTGCTTGCATATGCGATCCGATGTCCATTCTGGAGGAGTGCTGCCCCTAGGCCTTTGTTGCTGGCGTCACAGTGGATGGTTAGCTCTTCCTTAGAATTGGGGGTAACACTGTGGGTTGAACTTCCTCATCAATCTGCAGGTGGGCTACACATGGAAGCTCCCCGAGCGCATCATCAAACTCCTCTGCATAGCGTTCTTCTGGGGTGCATTGTTTTTCTTTAAGTGTAGATCTATGCACCCTCAGCTTCATTTGCGGGCTGACCCTGCTTCCCAGCAATAGCGTAAAGTCATTAGTGACCACGGCAAATTTGACAGAATACTTGTCGTTCATCATGGGGTTACGCAATTTCACTCTACACATCCCTTCTGCATCCATGGTGGCCTTGTTCTACATCATCAGCTTTTTTATGCATTGTCTTAGTGTGTGAGCTACTCCCTCCAAGTATTTGTGGTGTAAAATATTAATGCTCGCCCTGCTGTCGAATTGGAAGTCTATTGGCTTTCCATTGATGAGCATCTGTGCGAATACGTCATTCTTTGTCTTCAAACTGTTGACCACCAGTGTGACATTGTCGATAAACTCAGTGCTGCTGTCACTGTCGGCTTGGTCATCGCTCTGTGCTTCCACCCCATGCACGGGCTCCTGCTTGCATACCTTTGCAAAGTGATTTCCAATACCACACACCTTGCATACCTGTCCGTATGCTTGTCTCTTGTATGTCTCGTGCCACAGTACTTGCAAGGGTTCACTTTGCTTCTGTGGCTGTTCAAGGTGCCTTTTGCTCTGGCTCCACCACTAGCACTAGCCTTCTGTCCAGGATGCTTTGAATCTTTCTTGTTAGTGCGAGGTTTAATCCCATGGACAGTAGCGGACCTGCTATCTGCAGCTGTACTGAATGCTTGTAGGTGTGATTCAGCCATTTCTGTGCTTTTACAGATGTCAATGCAGTCACTGAGCGATATCTTTCTCTCTTGTAACAGACATTTCCTGGTTTGGGAGTCATTAGTGCCCAGTATGATCTTGTCTCTCAGCAGACTGTCTGACATACATGAGCAAAAATTACATGTCTTTACAAGAGATCTAAGGCTGGCAAGAAACGATTCAAAGGTCTCACCTTGTTCTTGTTGCCGCTTGCTGAACAAGTACCATTCATATGTCTCAGTTTTCTCACCGATAGCATATCTGTCAAATGCAGCTAAAATCTTTGTGAGGTCTTGGCCTTCAGCCTCATCTGCGAACACAAAGCTGTTGTAGACCTCAAGTCCTGATGGTCCAATTGTATGTAAAAATAATGCTGTCTGGTATGCTGGAACTTGTTTGTGCAGTTGTGCTATGACGCTGCATTTAGTCCACATCTGCGCCATGTCTTCCATCGATCTATTATTCCGTGGTTGACCGTCATGGCCAGTGGCAGACGGATGCCACTGACTGGGGGAGGACTTCTGCCTGACCATGGTTCTCCGGCACGGGGTCACCTGCAGGTGCTGGATGCCGCTGAGATTCTGCTGTCTCACCTCCAGGCATTGCTACTGCACCCGTCCCTATTTGTGGCTGGTTGCTCATCTCGGTCGACATTCTTCTACTCTTACACTCACCCTCTGATGTTTCAGAGTAGCACTATTATTATACTGCCAACTGCAGGTTGGAAAAATTGGGCGCTGCGGTTGAAAAGAAGCAATTTTCCGAGTCCCACCGTTGCCACCATGTTTTGAGACAGATACCTCAGAAAAAAACAACGGCAGATGCGCACCAACTTTAATCGTCTGCTCACGAGTGCATGTACAAGTATATCATAACACATAGGACTCACATATCATCCGACTCAAGAACAGTTACTACCCCTCAGGCTTTTTTAACCAAGGGGATAACTTCACTCAACTTCATTTGCCTCATTATTGAAATGTTCGCACAACTAATGGACTCACTCTCAAGGACTCTTCATCTCATGTTCTTAATATTTATTGCTTATTATTTATTATTATTATTATTTCTTCTTTTGTAGCAGCACAGTTTATTGTCTGCTGCACACTGGTTGAATGCCCGAGTTGGGCAGACTTCCTTTCATTCTGTTATGGTTATTATTTTATAGATTTATCGAACATGCCTCCAAGAAAATAAATCTCAGGGTTGTATATGGTGACATATATGTACTATGATAGTAAAATTTACTACAAACCTTTTGAACTCTGAACTTTGTCCTATGCTTTTTTTAAGTTGACAGAGACTGTTTCATTTGTTCTTTAATCCTGCTATAATTTGGTTTGACATCTTTTTTGACATCTAACAGACCCCAATCAGTTAAGTTAGACAATCTCTCCTCCTCCACTCTCACCCTGAACACTGGCATGCCTCAAGGCTGTGTGCTGAGCCCTCTTCTGTGCTCCCTTTTCAGCTATGACTGCGTTCCTGTACATGGTTCTATATTCATAATCAAGTTCGCAGAGTGCACCACGGTGGTTGGCCTGATCAGTTGGGTACACGAGACGGCCTACAGGGATGAGGTCCAGCACCTGGCTGTGTGCTGTGCTGACAACAACCTGGCCGTTAACACCCAGAAGACCAAGGAGATCATTGTGGACTAAAGGCATGCCAGGAGTCACACTCACGTCCCCATCTACATTCACGGAGCTATAGTGGAGCCTGTATCAAGCTTCAAACTCCTTGGTGTCCACATTTCCGAGGATCTCACCTGGTCCCTGAACTCCTCCATCCTGATCAAAAAGGCACAACGGCGTCTTTATTTCCTGTGGAGAATCAAGAAAGCTCACCTCTGTCCCAGGATACTGACAGACTTTTACTGCTGTACCATTGAGAGCATACTCACCAACTGCATCTCAGTGTGGTATGGCAATTGTCCTGTATCGGAGCACAAAACACTCCAGCATGTGGTGAAAACTGCCCAGCAGATTATTGGCACCCAATTGCCCACGATGCATCTCACCTTAACCATGGACTTTTTACTCTCCTCCCATCCGGTAGGCACTACAGGAGCCTCCACTCCCGCACCAGCAGGCAGAGGAAGAGCTTCTTCCCTGAGGCTGTGACCCTACTGAACCTCTCATCACAGCGCTAAGCAGTATTGCACCCATATTGTACAGTTGCAGTATCTTTATATTTGTGTGCTGTAGCACTTTTTATTTGCAGTTATTTTGTCAATAACATTATCCTTTGCATTTCTGGTTAGATGCTAAATGCATTTCATTGGCTTTGTATCTGTACTCGGCACAATGACAATAAAGTTGAATCTAATCTAATCTAATCTAATCAGCAAGGTACTAATATACTGCCCCAAGTCGCTGACAAAGCTAATTACAACAGATGAGAGAAGTCCAGAAATGTTGGATGGCTTATTGTTTTCTCAAGCAGTATGGATGGCAGACTGGATACCTTTACATAGTTCCTACTCATACTGAAACTCTGGGACAGAAAACTCAACATAGTTGAAAAGATGAAATTTTATTTAATAAACTGCCTCACACTAACGGACGGTGTTTATGATTCTTGAATTCTTCAATTCAAACACATTATACTTTCAGACTTTATTCCTTCCTGAGATGAAAAGATTGTCTTTTTTAGACTAAAAATTTGCATTCTTTACAGAGATAATCATAATGAAGAATGAGAGATAATTATAATGAAGCAGCTAAAATCCTAATGGGGCATGCCTGGGTAAATGGTTAATCATTAGTGGGAGAGTCTTGAAGAAGGGGGCATAGTTTCAAGATAAGGGGTTTTCAATTTTTTACTCACAGATGTTAGTGAACCTTTGGAATTCTCTACTTCAAAGAGTTGTGGAGGCAAGCTAAAATTTAACGTGCAAGTGTTTTTTTTAATGATTGTCAGATTGAAAACCAATGGAAATTGACTCAGATGAAGAATTGAGGCTCAGAAAAGATCCATCATAATCATAGGAAATGGTGGACAGGCTTTAAGGGACAGGTGACCTAATCCCGTTTGTATGTTCTTGAGTACTTTTTGCTAGTCAATTATATAAAGCAGGATATAAAATGTTTCTTTTTTCTGGTATATAAATTTTGTAGCCTGGGGAAAAATACACATGCAGGACAACAAATACTTTTTTGTGCCTTAAATTCCATTATCTGTTTTAGATGTTTTATTGCAGAATAAATATCAAAATAAAAACGACAAAATAAATTTTTAAAAAACGGTTCCAGCAATTACAAACTCAGTTTAACTTCAGACCACATCCTTGTTAGGTATGCAGTATGAAAATAACTAAAAGAAAATATACAAAACCAATACAGTAGTGGCAATTATTTGGCACACACGTGCTTAACTTCCAAACACATATATGCTTGAAATGAGTTCTCCTCACTCACACTACGGGAACAGAGATGAACATCTTCACATTACTCTGTTATATTTGCATTCAGTCATGAAACATTAAACAAAGACAAATAAACTTTTACAATATATTGCCTTGTAGTTGAAATACTAACCAAGTAGGCCAATTAGGGAACTTTGCAATCAGGCTATCCAGTGCTGATCATCAAACCTGGGAAAAGCATTCGAATGTCATCCTTTCTAGAACATGATAGCTCTTCACCCATGCAAAATGACATCATCGTTTTCTCTTAAAGGCACAGGCAGCTATTTTAGCATTACCAAGGTGAATACATTAGTACAGTTTAACAATAAAAAATGATATTCAACAGTCACCTGGATACATAAAGAATAAAGGGAGACAAGACTGGATATCAGACTGCTGGAAAATGACACTGCAGAGGTAGTATGGGGGACAAAGAAATGGTGAACAAACTGAATAAGTATTTTGCCTCAGTCTTTACTGCAGAAGACACTAGCAGAATGCCAGAAAAGTAAGTGTGTCGTCAGTGGGGGGTATTCCCCTTACTAAGGAGAAGGTGTTTTGGAAGCTGAAAAGTCTGAGGGCAAATAAGTCACCTGTGAAAAATGGATTCCAGGACACTAAAAGAGGTACCTGAAATAGTTCTGGAGGACCGGAAAATTGCAAATGTCACTCCACTCTTTAAGAAGGGAGGGAGACAGAAGAAAATAAATTATAAGCCAATTGGCCTAAAGGGGAAATTTTAACTGACAAATTTGTTTGGAATTCTTTGAGGAAATAATGGGCAGGATAGACAAAGGGGAGTTAATGGATGTCCTGAAAAGGGTCTTGGCCCGAAATGTTGATTTTTTACTCTTTTCTATAGATACTGTCTGACCTGCTGTGTTCCTCCAGCATTTTGTGTGTGTGTTGTGTCAATGGATGGTGTTTATTTGGATTATCAGATGGCTTTTAACAAGGTGCCACACATGAGGCTCCTTAACAAGAAAGAGATCATGGTATTACAGGAAAGGTACTAGCCTGGAAGTCTGGCTGACTGGAAGGAGGTAAAAAGTGGGAATAAAAGGGCCTATTCCAGTTGTCTGCTGGAGACTAGTAGTGGGCTGCAGGGGTTGGTGTTGGGACTGCTTCTTTTCATGTTATATATTAGTGATTTGGATGATGGACTTGATGGCATTGCGGCCAAGTTTGCAGACATTAGAATGATAGGTGGAGGGGCCGGCGGTGTTGAGGAAGTAGGGTGTCTGCAGAAGGATTTATACAGACTGGAGGAATGGGCAAAGAGGTGGCAGGTGGAATATAGTGTAGGGGAATGCATGGTCATGCACTTTGACAGAAGGAATAAATGTGTCGTCCATTTTCCAAACAGGGAGAAAATTCAAAAATCAGAGGTGCAGAAGAACTGAGCAGTCCTTGTACAGGATTTGCTAAAAGTTAACTTGCAGGTTGATTTGGTAGTAAGGAAGGCAAATATAATGTTAGCATTCATTTTGAAAGGATAAAGAATACAAAAGCAAGGATAAAATGCTGGGGCTCTATAAGGCATTGATAATACTGTACTTGGAGCAATGTAAACAGTTTTGGGTCCCTTATCTAAGAACTGATAAGCTGGCATTAAAGAGGGTCCAGAGGAAGTTGACAGGAATGATCCCAGGAATGAAAGGGTTAACAAATGAGGAGCATCTGATGGTTCTGGGCTTGTACTCATTGGAGATTAGATGAATAAGGGGGTGATTGAAACCTATTGAGTTTCGAAATCCCTAGATAGAGTGGGTGTGGAGAGGATATTTCCAATGATAGGGGAGTCTAGGACCTAAGGGCACAGCCTCAGAATTGAGGGACTTCTATTTAGAACAGAGAAGAGGAAAAATGTCTTTAGCCAGAAGGTAGTGAATAAAAACAATGACGCATTTGCACCAACTTTAATCGTCTGCTCACAAGTGCATGTACAAGTATATCATAACAGAGGGTGAACAGCCAGAAGGCGTGGTACATATTGGTATCAACGACAGAGGTTTAAAAAGGGAGGATGTCCTGAAAACAGAATACAGGGAGTTAGGAAGGAAGCTGAAAAGCAGGATCTCAAGGAGAGTAATCTCGGATTGCTGCCTGTGCCACGTGACAGTGAGGAAAGGAATAGAATGAGGTGGCGGATAAATGTGTGGCTGAAGAATTGGAACAGTGGGCAGGCATTCAGACTTCTGGATAATTGGGACCTCTTCTGGGGCAGGTGTGACTTGTATAAAAATGATGAGTTGCACTTGAATCCAAGAGGTACCAATATTCTTGCGGGTAGATTTACAAGAACTGTTGGAAGTGGTTTAAGCTAATATGGCGGGCGATGGGAACCAGGAAGATAGAGCCGAGGATGAGCCAGCAGGTTTACAAATAAATGATGGGTGTAACATGAATGTAAGGAAGGACAAGCCAATGACTGGGTAAAAATGCAGACAGAGCAAAGAGTTAAATTGCACAACAGAAGCAAAATTCAAAATGTTGAAGAATGCAGTACTAAAAATGCAGTATTTAAATGTGCGTAGCATTTGAAATAAGGTGGATGAACTTGTGGTGTAATTAGAGATTGGTCGGTATGATGTTGTGGGCATCACTGAGTTGTGGCTGAAAGAAGGCCGTAGTTGGGAGCTTTACATCAAAGGATATGTTTTGTATTGAAAGAACAGGCAGGAATACACTGGCAGTGGTGTGGCTCTGTTGGTAAGAGGTGGAATTATAGAAAGAGGTGACATAGGGTAAGAGAATGTTGAATCTTTGTGAATCAAATGAATTCAATATTCATTAGGTTTCAATGAGATTATCCTTCATTCTTCTAAACTCCAGCCTAGAATCATCAAAAACTCTTGATATGTTAACCCTTTCATTCTTGGGAACATTCTCATGAACCTTTTCTGGACCATTTCCAATGCCAACACATCCTTTCTTAGATAAGGTGCCCAAAAATGGTCACGATATTCCAAGTACTGTCTGACCAATACCATATAAAGCCTCAGCATCACATCCTTGCCTTTACATTCTAGTCCTCTTGAAATAAATGTCAGCATTGCATTTGTTTTCCTTACCACCATCTCAATCTGCAAATTAACCTTTAGTGAATCTTCCCTTTGCACCTCTGATTTCTGAAATTGCTCCCAGTTTAGAGAATGCATCGCCTCTGATCTGGGCCGACATTTACGTACCGGGTGGCACCTAATTAATTAGCTTGTTTATTTTGACTTTTTTCTTAAAGATGTGCTGGGTGCATTCCGACTACCGCTGCACCACTGCATTCTTCGCAGCAAAGTATCAGTCCACAGCCCGGAGGCTGGGGACCACTGTTGTGGATTCCCTGTTCCTGAACTCTACTTGCCCTCCCACCTATCTTTGTATTGTCTGCAAACATTGCCGCAGACCATCAATTCCATCATCAGTTTATTTACCTTAAGTATGAAAAGAAGCAGACCCAACACTGACGCCTGCAGAATACCACTAGTCGCGAGGAGCCAATCAGGAAAAGCCCCCTTTATTCCTACTCTTTGCCTCTTGCCACTCAGCCAATCTTCTATCCATGCGTGTTTCTTTCCTGTAATTCTATGGGCTCTTGTCTCGTTAAGCAGCCTCATGTGTGGCACCTTGACAAAGCCCTACTAAAAATCCAAGTAAGCGACATTGATTTAATTGGTTTATAACTTATGCTTTATGTTTCTTTAAAAATATCCTAAAACCTTTTCTACATACCCATTGAATAACTTCTGAAGCTAGCTGACCAAGGTTCTCGTTCTGAACAGCAGAATTGAACTGCACAAAAGCAGAGCACAGAAAATGATTTGTATCACAGTATTCCATTACACAGCTGTGACATCAGTGACTGTGACAAGAAACAAGAGTTGGAAGAAAAAATGTTATTGATTGTTTTTGTTTGTTTTGCACATTAATTCTGTGAGAGTGAATTTTATTCCATATCTCAAATTTTTGGGTAAGAATTTGTAAATTCTTTAAGGACAGATTCCCATTACTTAATCTGTTGTAATGAGGGGACAACTCATACAAAAGAAAGTGTAGAACTTATCAAAATAAAGTTCTACTTTGGCCTCAAAATTCAAAAAAAATATGAAAAGTAATTCTATCCTAAGGGAATGGTTATGATTTTCAGAACTGCAATCAAAAATTGACCTTACCACAACAAATTGATTTCTTTCACTTTTCTTCTAAGCTTTAATTGCTTCCAAGAAAATAACTTTTTTCTTACAAACCACCATATAACTGAAGATACTAAATAAAATCAATATTTTTAATAATAACTTGCTGATATTAAATTGATGTTTGAATATTTAGGGCAACAATTACTGAAATTTTGTCAATTGTATTTGATTTTAAGCACAATGTCTCTTATTAAAAATAAAAGAATTAACCATTTGGGACTGTCATGTAGATTTTTAGTAGCAATTAATTTTACTTCAAATAAGGGGGTACACGTTAAGAGAAATCTGTATTTATACAACATGTTATTACTTCCACAGTTACATTCTTGAAGTAACATGCCTTTTCTTAGATAGCTAATATGTTGATATTGTTTGCAAAGAATGATTCCACAAATAGTGATGACAAGAAGACTAATAACATTTTATTTTCTTGACATGGGGATATGAACTTGGAGGAACTCTGTTTTCTCTGATCATTGGACTCATTTAAGCTTTTATTGAATGAATAGAACCCGATGGTAAGAAGCTCAAAGCTTGATGTGGAGTTTCAACAAACTATTTTCTCAGAGTGAAGGGTTAATTTCATTGAGGTAAGTAACTTGCTAGTGTCCTACTGTAAGTTTTCTGCAAATTTGATTTTACATGTAATTCAAACACTGTCCCTATTTCCAGCATAGATATATTGGTCTATAGTCTTCTGACATACCCAGTTAGAATAGACAAATCAAAAATACTAAAACACTTAGGCAGTCCATATGTGGCTGTTTTAGAAATGCCCTTCTAAGATACAAAGGAAATCTTGATTTTAAAAAAACATTATTTTAGGATTCTAAACCCATTGAAGAGAGCATCACCAAAATTGCAAAATGAAGCAATGAGCAACTAATGAATAAGTGATGCCAATTTCTATTTTTGGAACAAGATTAGATTGAAAGGGTAACTGAATAGAGGATAAATTTAGAGTTCCTGCAAAGGAGTGTTAGATCGGCAGAATTATGTCTTTAATTTAATAGTGACCATTCTTGTGGAAATATGAAGGGTTCCAAAGTCAGGTTTTATGGATGGAGTGCCCCAGATAGACCATGGATTTTCAGTTCATTCACCTGCATATTTACTTCCAGTGCCTCAATTAACAATTAAGTGGAAGGTTAAGAGATGATATGTATGTTCTTTTTAGGATTAGAAAATGTAGATCAGAATAAGTTGCTTTACTTTGTTCAAGGTAATAGAACCAAAGGGCTAAATATATGTTTGAAATGTAAAGTGTAAATCAACCAGGAATAAAACAAATTATTTGATGGTAAATATACGAAGCAGGCTTCCAATGGGGAAATGTAAGGAACAGGTAAGTTTGTTTCATTCAAATGCAAAATTAGAAGATACTTTCAACAGGATTTTTGGGGTACAATGCTTGAGCCATGAATCTTATTGGATGCTTTATATTTGTGAGGAACAGCTAAATAGATCCTTCTATCTTAAGGCATTTGCTAAACATGTGATTTTATGGTAGACTGAATGATAGAGATTTCTTATAAGATGTTTATAACTGTATTATTACTGCATCACCCAACTGCCAGGGTAAAGGGAGGCAAAGAAGAAAGTATTTAGTCTTTTACAGTAGATCTAACAGTTCTATGTAAGTAAGTTCCTTGATGGTTAAACAGTACAAACTGCAAAATGGACCATTAAACTGTAATTAGTTGAGTAGAATATTTACATACTGTTAAAAGAATAATATAACACAATCATTATTTGCAAGCACCTGGATACTCTATTGAATAATTGATAACTTATGTTCGGGAATGTGCTTAGTTTATCAGTACAGTAGCAATATAATTAGACACTGCATATTTCTTAATGCTTGCAAGAATAGTTTTAACTATGCAGTGGTCTGAAATGGATGATGGTGTCTCAGTAGTCTATTTTAAACCTCCAGATATTCTCACTGAGCATGAAGAAAATGGAATCAGCAGAACTATCCATACTATCTCAGCAATGAACATCAAAATTATAACCAGCTTCCAATCCCCACCTCTGCAAAGAACATACCATCTTATATCGTGTTGAGACATAGAATAGAATTAGAATATGGGGAAATAAAAACAGAACCTTCATGCAATTCATCTCACTAGCTAAGAGAAAATATCTGATTTGTTACATTGAGAGAATGTGTGGACATGAAATGCAATATACAGTCTACAGATTCAGTTTAACATATTATCCAAAAGAAAATGTTTTTTTTTATAATTGTCATGGCATCCATTAAGTACTACTCTAGATGCTTATGTGAGATTGTGTTCTTACTCTTGAGTAGAGTTTTGAGGTGAAGCTACGACCAAGAAAAGGGAGTTGGCATCAAGCTGCTTGATAATAAATGATTAATGTGAAATTAGCAGCATACTTCATTCAAAAATTGAAAACAACATTGAGGATGATTAATATATTTTTGGATAGAAGTGTTTCCTTTCTTACTCGTGTAAAATACAGAATTTTAAAAGTGGCTCTGCAATATAATCTTATGAAATTTTGCAAGTGGACTGCAATGAGTACTCATGTCTTTTGACCTAACAATCAAGAACAAATTTCTGACCATATCTTGAACTTGATGAAAAAGCTATTCATTCGATATAAATGACAGTTTAGTTTAGCTTTATTTGTCACATGTACATTGAAACATGCACAGTGAAATGCCTCATTTCAAACACAGTCTGAAGATTGTTCTGGGGCAGCCTACAAGTGTGGCCCCACTTCCAGTGCCAACATTGTATGTCAACAACTTACTAACCCTAACCGTACATCTTTTGAAATGTGTGAGGAAACCAGAGAATTCGGAGGAAACCCCTGCAGTCATGGGGAAAACATACAAGCACCTATAATGTAAATGAAGTATAGAAATACTCAGGCAGAACAAGCAGAGTTAATATTTCTCGCTAATGACTATTCATCACAATACATTACTTTCTATCCTATTTTATATTTGTGAATGCTAATGGCAATGCACTCAAATGCACTCTGCAAGGTGGAGGAGAATAAAAGGTTTTCCATGAGATTAATCATGATAAAGTGTGGTATATCAATGATTCGTAATTTAATGCAGCAAAAAATTCTTTGAGATTGAGCACTTGGATGAGAGAGCCAAAGAGAAAGATAAGTCCCTCTGTAATACCGTACCACATTATACATTCCACTGATGGTGCAGTTGAAACAGCACTCTCCCCACAATCTCTCCTACCCTCACAATTGACAAGCTGCTTACAAGGAGCAAGGATCACACTGGCAGTTTGCCACTTCAGTTTAAATAAGGATTTGACATTCTCTTCCATATTGGCAAGGCAGAATAGAATCATAACTACAGTGCAGATGAATCAAAACTCACCTTATTTTCAAGCCAAAACCTTTGCTCATTTGATTCAGAGCAGAGTTTGATTACCAGGCAGATCATAGAAAATCAGAGCTAGATTTGGTGATAATAATGTAGTTGTATTGATATAAGTTTCAACAGGTACATTTAATTAATAGAAAGTCAGAGCTAGATTTGATGATAATAATGTATTGTACTGATATAGGTTTTAATAGGTACTTTTAATGTCAGAGAAATGTATATAATGTACATCATGAAATTCTTTTTCTTCACAAATATCCACGAAAGAGGAGTGCTCCAAAGAATGAATGACAGTTAAATGTTAGAACCCTAAAGAACCCCCAATCTACCCCCTCCCATGCACAAGTAGCACCAAAGCAATGACCCCACCAGCAAAAAAAACATTGTTGCCCTCCAGTGTACACTCAAGCATGCAGCGAAGCATCAATAAGGACGCAGACCTGCAGTACCCCAAAGACTACTCGTTCACCCGGTAATTTGACACACCACACTAGCTCTCTCTCTCCCTAATAAGGAAAAAAAAGAGGTGTCCCTGTTTCATTTATAGCACTTCTTATAACCTCAGATGTCCATAAATGTTCCACAGCTAAGGTGGAATGTAGTCACAGGATCATGAAGGAAATGAGGAAGCCAATTTGCTCATGGCATGGTCTTGCAAACAGTAATGCAACAATGATATCACATGTGTTTTGATGGTATTGACTGAGGGATTAATATTGGCCAGTTCAATAGGTGTAGATCCCATCCTGCTCTTCTTTAAACTGATGACATAGTTTTCTTTTCATGTTGATTTGAAAAAGCAGATCACTGCCAAAAGATGAAACATCAGATTGCTCAGGTGCGACTGAGCTGCTCTGACTAGGAGTTCTAACTTGTGAGAGAGGAGGAGTAAACAATTTATACTGTAAACTGAAATAGACATAATTTTATGTAAACCACCGTCAAGTAAAATGGAGGAAGCAGAAATTATCTTAAAGACAAAATAAATGCTAACAAGTCACACTCAGTCACAGAAGGGCACTTATTGTTTAAAATTTAAGGAAAAGTCAACATTTCAAGTAGCCTGATATAAAATTTTAATTTGACATTATGCTTCAGCACTACTTAACCTGGTGAACATTGCTGTTGGGAATTTTCCTAATATGCATTTCAGAGGACTAAGTATTCATAACAGCAATGTCCATTAACAAAATTGGCCTCTTGTTTTCAAAATTCCTTTATCTTTTGAGATATAAATGCACTGTAAATTCATTTGATTATATTGCTTTGGTACCACACTTTTGGAGGAATTGTTAAACCAGGGCCTGATTTGTCCTCTCAACTGAATGCAATATTCCCCATCATTTCAGCCAGAGAGATCTTGAAGAATAAATGATGTCCAAGACTAAAATTCATCCCTCAGCCTTCATCATTAAAGTGAATAACCTGGTAGATTACCTTGTTGACTCGTGGGCCTCTGCAAGTGTACAAATTGCCTACTATGTTTCTCTCACAGATTATATGTTAAATTTAATTGGCTATTATCTGCTTTGGGACATCATGAAATTGTTATAAAATGCTGAATACATTTTAATAATGTTGCTCCTTACTTGAATACTAGTTATTTTCAGCTCAGAAATCTAAATTTGCATGTATCAGACCATTTGGTTGAATCAGCCAGTGAAATGCTACTTATATAGAAGCTCCTTTATAAATATGAGTGCTTTACAATAATTAAGATAATACTTTGTTATGATAGGCATTTCATAGAAATAACATTTATAATTGAAATCTAACAATGTCATCGCACTGTTATCAGTATGCTGAGTTTTCTAGATTTCATTGAAGTCTGAGATTGGACTGATTCTGCTAATACCTAAAAAAAACCTGTTTAATTCAATAACTAACCCTTAATATAAAAATCATCAAGAGATTAACTCAACTCATTAATGACACCAGCTATTATTGATAAAAGTAAGTTAAATTCTGAATTTTGCATGGACAGTTACTTTTAAAAGTTATCATTTCCTCTTTGATAAGTAAGAATTACTATTTACAGTGTGTAAGTAATTAATTCATACAGGGTAACTATTATAATCTTATTCAGGCAATTCCACAGAATAACATCATACCAGTCATCAACATGTGATGAAAACCAATTACTGCTCTCATCGCTGACCACCTTTGCAAATCTGGGGGCCTGGAAAATCAAGCAGGTCACATTTCTGTTTCACTTGAGATGCAATAGATTTGAAAAGTGAAACAACAGCAAAGCACAATTGACACTTATGACTGAACGGAGTCTGTTATGTGCACAGAAGTGACAGCAGTCAATATGCATCACTGCAGGGAAACTGGAGTGACATAATGAAAAACCACATGGTTTCCAAATGCATGGACAAGCCTAACGTAGAAGATGCAGGTCTGCTTATATATGAATTAGAAGGCCAGCCCTTAGCTGAGCCTTCGCAGGAGAGTCAGCCAGTGAAATCAAGTGTCGATACCTCATTAATGGACAAGATGTCTCCGAATTCATGAAAGGCCTTCTTTTTCCCGGGTCTGGAGGTAGAAAAGAATTGGTGGGTGGAGCAACTTAACTGATGTTTCACCTGGGTCCAAATTCACCATCACAACGATTAGCCATTTTGTGAGGGCGTAGAGTATCCACTTCTATTTCCAATCCACCTCTTCTGGTTTGAAGTGATGACTCTCATTGACAACTGCTACTTTAAGAATTTCAGTCCTGTTGAGAAATGATACAACTTATTTTTATAGATCGAAGATAGATAGAAAACCTACTGCACAATACTGGCCCTTCAGCCCACAATGCTTTGCTGAAGATGTACTGACTTTAGAAATTACCTTGGGTTACCCATAGCCCTCTATTTTTCTAAGGTCCATGTACCTATCCAGGAGTCTCTTAAAAGACCCTATTGTATCTGCCACCACCTCAGTTGACAGCAGCCCATTCCACACACTCACCACTCTTTCCTTAAAAATTTATCCCTGACAAACCCTATGTACATACTTCCAAGCACTTTAAAACTGTGCCTTTTCGTGTTAGCCATTTCAGCCCTGGGAAAAAGCCTCTGACTATCCATACGATCAATGCCTCTCATCATCTTATACACCTCTATCAGTTCACCTCCCATCCTCCGTCACTCCAAGGAGAAGAAGCCAATTTTACTAACCTATTCTAGTAAAGCATGCTCCCCAATCCAGGCAACATCCTTGTAAATCTCCTCTGCACCCTTTCTATAGTTTCCACATCCTTCCTGTAGTGAGGTGACCAGAACTTAGTACAGTACTCCAAGTGAGGTCTGACCAGTTTCCTATATAGCTGTAACATTACCTCTCAGCTGTTGGACTCAATCCCATGATTGATGAAGGCCAATGTACTGTATACCTTCTTAACCACACAGGCAACCCGTGCAGCAGCTTTGAGCGTTCTACGGACACAGACACCAAAATCCCTCTGATCCTCCACACTGTCAAGAGTCTTAACATTAATACTATATTCTGCCATTATATTTGACCAACAAAACTGAACTACCTCACACTTATCTGGATTGAATTCCACCTGCCACTTCTCAGTCCAGTTTTGCATCGTATCGATGTCCCGTTATAACCTCTGACAGCCCTACGCACTATTCACAATACGCCCAAACTTTGTGTCATCAGCTAATTTACTAACCCATCTCTCCACTTCCTCATCCAGGTCATTTATAAAAATCATGAAGAGAAGGGGTCCAGAACAGATCCCTGAGGCACACCACTGGTCTCCAACCTCCATGCAGAATATGACCTGTCTACAACCACTCTTTGCCTTCTATAGACAAACCAATTCTGGATCCACAAAGCAAGGTCCCCTTCGATCCCATGCCTCCTTACTTTCACAATAAGCCTGGCATGGAGTACCTCATCAAATGCCTTGCTGAAATCCATATACACTGCATCTACTGCTCTTCCTTCAATGTGTTTAGTCACATTCTCAAAAATTTCAATCAGGTTCGTAAGGCATGCTGACTACTCCTAATCATATCATACTTCTCCAAATGTTCATAAATGTTGCCTCTCAGGATCTTCTCCATCAACTTATCAACTACTGAAGTAAGACTCACTGGTTTATAATTTCCTGGGCTATCTCTAATCCCTTTCTTGAATAAAGGAACAACATTCGCAACCCTCCAATCCTCTGGAAACTCTCTCGTACCCCAAGGATCATCGCCAAAGGCTCAGCAATCTCCTCCCTTGCCTCCCACAGTAGCCTGGGGTACATCTCATCAGGTCCCGGCGACTTATCGAACTTGATGCTTTCCAAAAACTCCAGCACATCCTCTTTCTTAATGTCTATATGCTCAAGCTTTTCAGTCCACTGTAAATCATCTCTACAATCGCTAAGATACTTTTCCGTAGTGAATATCGAAGCAAAGTATCCATTAAGTACCTCTGCTATCTCTTCCAGTTCCATACACACCTTTCCACAGTCACACTTGATTAGTCCTATTCTCTCACGTCTTATTTTCTTGCTCTTCACATACTTGTAGAATGCCTTGGGGTTTTCCTTAATCCTGTCCGCCAAGGCCTTCAATGGCTCCTTCTGGCTCTCCTAATTTCATTCTTATGCTCCTTCCTGCTAACCTTCTAATCTTCTAAATCTCTATCATTACTTAGTTTTTTGAACCTTTCATAAGCTTTTCTTTTCTTCTTGACTAGATTTACAACAGCCTTTGTACACCATGGTTTCTGTCCCCTACCAACCTTTCCCTGTCTCATTGGAATGTACCTATGCAGAATGCCACGCAAATATCCCCTGAACGTTTGCATATTTCTGCCATACATTTCCGTTCGAACATCTGCTCCCAATTTATGCTTCCAAGTTCCTGCCTGATAGCCTCATATTTCCCCTTACTCCAATTAAACACTTTCCTAACTTGTCTGTTCCTATCCCTCTCCAATGCTATGGTAAAGGAGATAGAATTGTATCACTATCTCAAAATGCTCTCCCACGGAGAGACCTGACACCCGTTCATTTCCCAAAACCAGATCAAGTACAGCCTCTCATCTTGTAGGCTTATTTATATATTATGTCAAGAAACCTTCCTGAATACACCTAACAAACTCCCCCCTATCTAAACCACTTGCTCTAGGGAGATGCCAATCAATATTGGGGTAATTAAAATCTCCCACCACGACTATACTGTTATTATTGCATCTTTTCAGAATCTGTCTCCCTATCTGCTCCTCGATGTCCCTGTTACTATTGGGTGGTCTATAAAAACACCTAGTAGTGATATTGACCCCTTCCTGTTCCCTGACTTTCACCCACAGAGACTCAGTTGACAATCCCTCCTTGACTTCCTCCTTTTCTAGAAGTTATGTTCTACATAACCCTTGAAATTAAATTATGTGTGGTTTCCAGGTGTGATAAGTGTGTGGATTCATTGCTTAAGTACATGATTTACTGTCAACAGCA
Organism: Mobula hypostoma; assembly: GCF_963921235.1. Taxonomy (NCBI): domain Eukaryota; kingdom Metazoa; phylum Chordata; class Chondrichthyes; order Myliobatiformes; family Myliobatidae; genus Mobula; species Mobula hypostoma. The sequence goes on along the minus strand of NC_086097.1, from coordinate 152,847,519 downwards.
AGAAAATAAAAAATAATATTTCTCCACAGCCTCGAAAGAAACAGACAGAGGTCCCTATACAACATCAATTTAGAATACAGTCCCCAAATACTGTGTAGGCTCTGCCACACACATTTTGAAGGCTGCTTTTATGTATATACTTAAACTTGAAAATAAAAGTTTTGTGATATGAAACACTCAAGTCAAGATCCATCAAAGCTGACAGAGCTACATATTGACTGAATGAGTATGTTGCTTCAAGATATCAACAGCAGTTAAAATGAATGGAGGGTAAGGGGATAAATTAATGAATGAAGAAATTATTGAACTATTGAATGAATTAACATCAGAAAAATAAATGTTGTCAATAAAACCAGTTCTGAAGACAGAACCAAGGTTTATGGTCCTACATGTGGCAGTTCAATAAAACTTAGTTTGCAGTGTACACTGTATCAGTCTGACAGATAACACAGAAGTACTAGTTATAATCCCGACAGTTCTTTTATCTGCAAGATGAATTTACTGCAGTGAATGGCAGTAAAAGGGAATTGTATCATGACAGCAAATGCCACTTTAAGCGTCTTCTAAAATATATTTCACACTTATAAATAATATAAGGAGATGACCTCTGAAGTTCATGTCAAATGGTGTAATGAGTAAATGCTTTGTATGAATGGAGCTTTCAATAATGAAGCTCAAGGAGGCTGAACGATCTGCTATGGTCAAATTTAAGCCTGACTTCAGCCAACATTGCTACTGCAGTGACGCAATAAGCAGTTAATGTCTTGGGTTGGACAGAAAGGCAGAAAAGGAGAATGATCTGTCCTCGTCATCACTTTTACAAAGACGTTGCTAACCAGCCTGTTCAATTTTCTGAGCTAGGGAGCTTTCTGAGTGTTCTGCACAGCCCTAAGTAAAACTTTTGATTTTCAAACAAATGGTCATTTTAGTCATAGGTCTCCTGGAAATGTGGTGCAGGACATGTGCTCCTTCTCAGACAAAGCTGAAGAAGGAAATGAGGAAAGTCTCTGGCTAGGAAAGTCCCTTACCTCTGAATGTACCCTGGCTGGATCAACTTGCCTTCAGAAATGAAAGTAACAGTCCTGATTTCTGGATACTCCTGGTGTATCTGTCAGGTGTTCTGGTTTGCGCCTCATCACTATATCATTGGCATAAGGGAAGGGGAATTGATCTCCTTCTTCTTGAATAGTGTGTGTAAGCAAGGGTATGCAGCAGATGTACTTTCCAAAACTATGTGGTACAAGGGTTAGTGTCATCATCAATGTGATGCTTAGGTTTCAACATATCAGGCCAGAGCTCCTTGTTAACTTGATAGACTGTCATTGCCTGCACATGAGAACAGTGTTGAACCACCAGTTAACTATACTTATGCTCAACATTATGTAACACACATAAAAGTTGCTGGTGAATGCAGCAGGCCAGGCAGCATCTCTAGGAAGAGGTGCAGTCGATGTTTCAGGCTGAGACCCTTCGTCAGGACTACGGCTAGGCGAAACCTGGAGGTGGAGGGCTGAATCAACTCCTGTCTCAGAGATGACCTGGATATGCTTCATTTTGCCCACTGCCGCAACAGCTCAACAGTAGATGCAATTTCTCTGGCTCTTTGCTCTGCTCTGGACCAGTTAGGCACTAAGGACTTATGCATCAAGCTGCAGTTCATCGACGTGTAGATCAGCATCCAATTCAATCATCCTATTCAACTCATCATTAAGTTTCTGGGCCTCTATACCTGTCTCTGTAACTGGATATTCAATTTCCTCATCAGCAAACCTTAGTCAGTGATTATCAACACAGGTGCATCGCAAGGCTGTGTTTTTAATCCTCTGCTCTACACGCTATACATACATGGCAATGAGGTTAAACATGACTCCAGTGATGGTGATGGGGTAGTGGACAGGAACAAGACAAGACACCTGGTTGAGTGGTGTCATAAAGCCACTCACCCAGGGGTCCCATCTCAGTACCATCCACCCAACAGGAAATACAGAAGCCCAAAGTCCCACATGACCAAGTTGAAGTGCAGCTATTTCTTTTCAAACATCTTATTCTTGAATCAACTGGCATAACCCTATTCACTACAGTTTAGCAGCACTATGATCACTTTGATCACTTTGCACAAAATGGACTTCGATTTTATTTTGGTCTTTTTAATTGTGTTTTCTTATAAAAATTGTGTATAATTTATGTTTAGTTTATGTTTTTCTGGTGAACACTGCTTGTTTGATGCTATGTACCTGTGATGCTTCTCATTACACTTGTCCATACATGTACATTTGCATACTGCAATAAGCTCGACTTTGCCTTTCAAATCAGGGATAAAGAGAAAGGCAGTAGACAGCAACATAAAGAGGCTTCTGCAGAATGTGTTATGATCCAGGCACACCTTGTATCACTGAGGATAAGATAAGGACCACATTCCATCCAAACATCTTTGTCAAATTGAAATCCACCACCTTCATTGGCATTGAATAACACAACCATTGCCCATTTTTGTTTCCACCAGTAATCTCCTTAGAGATGCCTGCTGACCAGCCACAGACTTTAAGCAAGCACTGCAAAGTCTCTATATATTGCATTAAGGGACTTGGCTTTTCTTCTATCATTTATAAAAGAAAAGTCAGTTTTGCGAGAGAAGATAACAAATGACAACATAAAAATAGACTCTAGTTATATCCGTGTGCAGTTGAGAATGTGGTGAAGAATCTTTATCTACTTAAACTCAACACTAAGCACCCCATCACACTCTCCATGAAATTTCATTACTGTCCAACTTTGATTCATTGTGCAGCATGTAGTAAATAGGAAAAAACAATGTGTTAACGTTTCCTCTTCATGCGGCGAACCCTCAAATAATACCATTCAGACAAATAAACAGAAGAATGAAGAGGTGGATTGTTAGATTGTTCAATGACAGGCTGAAGCTCCTTAATCTCGATAGAAAATAAAGGCTTCAGTGCACCTTCCTTGAGAGTGCATTCATGTGCTGGCCAATTCACCCAATATGTTAACATCCAGGAGTTTAAAGATGCCAGATAGATGGAAGTTTGCAAGGTATTCACAGATGAGATAAAGAAGACAAAGAAAACCTAGTCCAATTGATATAACAAGAAGTACTTTAGAAGAAATGGATTTTAGATACAAAAGTGTATGTGAGGAAGATATAAGGACAAATGATACAGGACAGATGCTTAGATATTTTTTAAATAGTGAGGGGAGAACTTTTGTCAAGGAGGGTGATGAACTTGGAGAAGACATGGTTTCAAGAAAAGACTGCAAAGTCTCTTGAGTGGAATAAGTGTAGAGCGGTGATGATATAGCATCTACTTGAGGCTGAACGGATCATTTTATAAAGATCTACCATGAACTCAATGCGAATTAAGATACCCACACTGATCCTTGTTGCACAGCACTCCTTATGCCATGGCCACCAGAAAAAAACTAACACCCATACATACCTATCATCTGTTTCTTATTAGCCAACAAGTCTTCTAAATGTGCCAATAATACTATCTCTTCTACTATGAGCTGCTTTGCACAAGCTTTCCATCAGTTGCGCTAATTTCTCCCTGTGGTGAGACATTATCAATTTTTTTCGGTCAAGTGCCTCAGAGTGCTTTACTATTCTGAAGGGAGCACAAAATTGCTTGTTCTATTCACATGCATTCACAACACAGCCTCGTAATATATAAGGAAAACAGCCACCTGTTTAGACACCGACACAAATGGAAGAGAAGATATCTACATGCATTAACACACCAGTTATAGTGTACAAGTTTTAAGGCCAGTGGGAAAAAAATCCAGTTGCCAGCTCCATTAAGGGCAAGATCACATATTAGTTTTACTACACAAGAGACAGGTAATCACTTTGCTCTTCGGATTACAGAAGGTGAAAAGTATGTCAAGTTAGCCAAGTGACTTAAGTTCCGAATAGCAACTGCCATACATGTACCCAGGCAAATAAATGAACCAGGCCTGAAAAAAACAATATTGGATAGGGAAAAATTTTGGTGGTGTTATGTAGGGAAGCCAGACTTAAAAGGGTCGGAAGATGATAAAGAAATAAACTGGCACAAACTTTGCTAAATTTTCAGAAGAATTTGGACTTACATTGTAATAATTCTTCAGCTCAAAAAAGGTTCTTTCTGAAGTCAATCAACTTCCACAAAAACAAAAAGATGCCCTATTGGAAACTGTCAGCGTGCAACCTAATCATCATTCATAATGTAATGCTTCATAACTCCTTAACTATTCTTCCAAGCTCATCAGATGCTCCACAGTCCTTTGAGATCTTGTGAGTGTTGTTTCTTTGTTTTATCATAAATTACAATGTCTGATATTTATGTTTATTCAAAGAATCAAAAGAAAATTCTTTGCTCTCATCTTTCCTTAATTAGTTATCTAATTAACTTTATTGAAAGTCAACAGTTGTGAGCAGTTGAACAGTTGAAAACTAATTAATATTTGAGCTGTTGAATTGTTGATTAGCGTTCTTTTTCATCTTGTGATTCTTACGAATTATTCTTTGCTCCATGTTATTTCTGAACTGCTTCAGAAACATAGACACTGTGAGAAGCCAAGTTCCTAGGGAAGCAGATGTAGAAAAATTTTGTTCACTGCTCTGAATGAAGAGACAGTTTACCCTTTTGGCACAAAGGATGGCCTATGTGAGAATTAGAGAGTCATCAAGCAGGGAAACAGTCCATTCAGTTTACTGAATCTGTATTAAACCATTATTTACACTAAACCCATTCTTTTTCTCCCCATATTTGTATCACTTTCTTCCCCTTCCACCCCAACACACACCCACTCTGATTCCAGATCCATAGCGCTGTGAGGCAGCAGCTAACTGGTTGTGCCTCTCTATAACCCTGGGAACATTGTTATCCCTCTTGTATCATTTTTGGTGAAGAGCCAACCTAACTATATGTGTTACTGCAACTTTAATCTGCCTTTTAGAAATGGTGGTTCATTTGTTCTGCAATGCAGTCGTTTTCACCTTCATATCCAGTTTCCACAAAGGCTTCGATGTTCAACAGTATTAGTTGGCACTCATTGCAATTGTTGAGTGTTTGAGGATTAGAAATTGGGGAAAAGGGTTAGGAATATTTTCTCTGATGGATAGTACTGAATTAGTTACTTTTACCGTTGATACTGTACTCCTGAGTAATCTTAGTTCTTTAAATGATGCATGTGGACTTTCAAAACAAGAATGGGCAAATATTCCTTTTTGACCGTGTTGGTGCTCAGTAAGACTTGATGCTCAATAGGCAATAATGTCCTTATCTATTTTTCAACGGAGATGAAAAAGAACATAATCCTTCTATATTTATCTCAGGTGGCATTCAGATTCCATCAGGACGGTCTAAGTTTTGAACAGTGTCCCAGATGAATGCTTCAATCTGATGAACTGCAGGATAAAATGATAGATTTCTTGATCTGTTGCAAGATAACTTTTGTATTGAAGATTAATGGAAAGAATTTCTTAGTATCTTCACCCTCCACTTCCCCGTACTTCTGAACTTTGGAACTTTACATGAAAAAAAGTAATTTCCTGAAAAATAAAGATGTTTTGATCCAACTGGCTGAGATTATGGTTCAGAAGCAGAAAACACAGTTCACCTGCTATATTGTTCAATTGATTTTCTCATCAAACACCTGTCCAGCTTCTTAAAATGACTGCTGTTATCAGCATCAATTGCCTTCCTTAGCCAGTCTGTTCCAAACATTTATCATCTTTTGTGTGAAGCAGTTATTTCTGACCCGCTCACCATTCTTTTGAGCTTTGGTCATGCGCCCTCATGTTACAGTAAACTATTTGGATCTGCAGTGTACTTAGTGAAAGAGTGATGAAAGCAGGTTATATAGCAACCTACAAAAGGAAATTGGATACAGACTGTAGAGAAAATTTTGCACGGCCATGAAGAAAGTGAACGTGATAATAATTCAATAGCTCCTTTCATAAGCCCAGGTGGGTACAATAGGCCAGATGGCCTCCTGTTGTGTTGTATGATTATATTTTTTCCCTTGCACCTTTAGTGCGCCATTTCCCAAGGTTTGTTTTGATGATATTAATGAGGATCTTGTGTCCTTCAGTGAAATTTGCTCTCAGTCTTCACTATTACGTGGCTATCTGCCACATCTGTGTCAAATGTCATGACAATCTTCCAGCAAAATCATTAACCAGAGTTTGAACAGTACTTCATGCATGGAGAAGCTAGGGGTTCAAGATCATGCCCTGATATTTTCATTCTCATTGGAAACAGACTCTGTAGCCCACTGTGCCCACTTAAGAAATAGGAGCAAGAGTAGACTATCTAGCCTGTTGCGTCTGCTCCGCCATTCAATAAGGTCCTAGCTGATCTGGACATGGATTCAGCTCTCCCTACCTGCCCTTTCCCCATGACCCTTAATTCTCCTGCCAAGCAAAAATCTATCTAACTGTTCTAAATATATTTAATGAGGTAGCCTCTATTGCTTCCCTGGGCAGAGAATTTCACAGATTCAGTAAGCACAAAATAATCTGCAGATGCTGGGGCCAAAGCGACACTCACAACACGCTGGAGGAAGGGTTCCGGCCTGAAATGTCAACCGATCTTTTCCACGGATGCTGCCCGACCTGCTGAGCTCCTCCAGCGTGTTGTGAGTGTCACAGATTCAGTACTCTCAGGGAATAGCAGTTTCTCCTCATCTCTATCCTAAATGTATTCCCCTGAATCTTGAGGCTATGTCACCTAGTTCTCATCTCACTTATCAATTACCAACTATTCTGCCTCTATTTTATCTATCTGTTTAATTATTTTATATACTTACATAAGATCCCTTCTCATTGTTCAGAATTGCAGTGAACATAGTCGCAGGTGACTCAATCTTTCCTCAAAGGCTAACTCTCTCATCTCCACAATCAACCTGGTGAACCTCTTCTGCATCACTTCCAAAACCAGTATATCTTTCATCCAGAAAGGAGAACAGAGGTGCATGCAGTTCTCCAGGGACAGCCTCACCAATGCCAGTACAACTGAAGCATATGTAATTCCTCTTACAATAATGGTCAATATTCAAGTTGTCTTCTTGAGAGCTGTTGCACCCACAAATCAACTTTATGTGATGCGTGCACAAGTGCTCTCAAGTCCAATGCACAACAGCAAGTTTTAATCTTTCACCATTTAAAAAATAACATGATCACCTACTTCAGGGGTCCCAACCTTTTTTGCACTGCGGACCGGTCTAATATTGACAATATTGTTGTGGAAAGGCCGAACCGGTGGGGGGGGGGGGTTGGTGTTCAAGTAGGGTTAAACTCACCTCAACATGTCTTTTACAGTTAGGGTTGCCAACTTTCTCACTCCCAAATAAGGGACAAAAGTAGCAGTCAAATACGGGGGACACTGGGTTTACCCCAAGAAAGACTACCGTGACCATGAAGCCTTGCGTGGGCACCTGTGTGCACATGCATGATGTGCGCATAAGCGTATGTGCCGAATTTTTTTCCCACAAATCGGTTTTAGCTTAATCTTCCTGACTACACTGTAAATACATTATTTCTACTTTATATAGGCTGTGTATTTATCATATCATTCCTGCTTTTACTATATGTTAGTGTTATTTTAGGTTTTATGTGTTATTTGGTATGATTTGGTAGGTTATTTTTTGGGTCTGGGAACACTCAAAAATTTTTCCCATATAAATTAATGGTAATTGCTTCTTCGTTTTACGCCATTTCGGCATGAAAGGTTTCATAGGAATGCTCTACCTTAGCGGGGGAAATACGGGACAAGGGCGGTCCACTATGGGACAAACCAATTTAGCCCAATGTACGGGATGTCCCAGCAAATACGGGACAGTTGGCAACCCTATGTTCAAGTTCAACAGTGTGTGACAGGGAATGAGGGAAGGTGCAGCTGACTCATATCATTTCCTCATGGCCTGGTAGCACATGCTTTGAGGCCCGGTGGTGGGAGACCGCTGGCCTACTTTCCTTTCAAAACTGGATGACCTCTCATGTTCCAATATTGTCCGCCATCTGCCAGACCCTTGTCCATTCACTTAACGAATCTGTATTTTTCTGCACTCTCCACTGCACAATTTCATTTTCCACTCAATTTGGTAACATGAGCAAACATAGACATGCTATAGTCAGTTCCCTCTTCCAAATTATTAATGTACAATTAGTTTTCACTTTACTAATTGCAAGAGTTGAACTCAGTGACATCCTTCCCTGCTGTAACTCATCTACTTCAAGGTTCGACATGTTGTGCGTTCAGAGATGCTCTTCTGCACATTGCTGTTCTGATGCATGGTGATTTGAGTTACTGTTAGATTCCTGTCAATTTGAACCAGTCTAGCCATTCTCCCCTGGCTTTTCTCATTAAGAAAGTGTAATACATTAAGAACTTAAAGTACTGCAGGTCTACATCATCAGTCAGATGCTCGCTAGCAGAGAAAATGAAGGAGCTGTCTAACGTGCTGCTGACTGAATTGATGGAGGCTTACAGTCTAATAGCGAGTAGTCATCATGGTCGCTTTTCTTGCAATTCCAAGACCCCTTTCGCATTGTTAATCTGGTATGCTGTTTGATTCACTGAATTATTGGATGAGAGCACCCCCTTGTTCGCTTGGCAAGAAAATGAATCTATTGTGGAGACTCATAATTTAGATGGGCTGATTGATGGGGGGGGTGCTGGGTTGGACTATATACTTGCATATTCTGCATCATTGCATTTTACTGATATTCTATATGTACTTGTTGTCTTGCATGTGTGAGGACTGCACCTCAAGCCCTGGTATCACTTGGGGAAAGGGGCGTTGGGGCCAGTGCACTCCACCAGGGGTGGTATTCAGGCTGGAGTCGGTGCTGCCCCCCAGTGTTCACTCAATGCAAGACAGATTCTATTGTGGCTGACTGTTGATTCATGGCTTGAGTTTTGGGACAGTTGCGTTACGTGATTGTGATACCATTTGTGATTGCTATCTTGTGTGCTTTGTGCTGTGTGTGACTGTTGGTACTGTTTTTCATACTTTGACCCTGGAGGACCACTGTTTCATTTGGCTGTATTCATGAGTATTCATGTGTGGTTGAATGACAATTAAACTTGAATTCAATTTAATATTTTAATAGAATATAAACAACCATGGCATAAATGGGAATAAACTAGATGAATTGAATGATACTGAAATAAATGAATGCCTCCTCCCCTTACAGCTCTTTCCTGTGGGATTTTAGCCATAAACCAAAATTGAACATTGAACAAAAATTACCTTTCACACAGATTTGTTTAAGGAGGTAAACAAATGTGTAGGTTTGCTAGATTTCTAGGTTGAAATACTTGGGAATAAAGTATATTTCCTTCTTTTGAATTTGGTGTAAAATGTATCAGTTATGTGTATGTCCAACTCTGAAGCAACCATTATTGCCAACCATGAGAAAAGCATTGTGCTTCAGTGTTTTCTGTTTTATTTCTACTCCAAGACCATATTGACAATCTTACCCTGCCAGCAGTATGGTAGCTGGAGGTCACAATACGATCTTTAGACGATGCATAATGGCAGTGACAATAAGAAGCTTCTGACTCTCCTATGGGTATGTGTGTTCTGAAGCACTATTTTCCCCCTGGAGTCAGTACCAAACAGCTATCTGGTGAAGGCACTGCTTGTTCATGACCTTGAGTTAAAATCTTGACTGGTACTTTGCACATTCCATCTCTGTTGATGCAGACAAGGTTTGGCCCTTAAAGTTCTCTCTCAGGAGCAGGATTCCCACCAGTCAAGCTACATCCAGTGACAGAAGTAGATTGAGTTTGACCCCAAGGTAAAATGACAGACAGTCCACCCATCTGCAGACTTCTGTTATCCGTTCCAACTCACAAACTTGTCCTGGGCCGTTCACACTCATTTTCCTTGGCCATGTTGTTTGATGCTGATAGTCAGTTTAATTTAGGCATTAGATGGGATCTATCTGTTCCTCAATCTATAGGTGTTCAATGAGAGTTTATATCCTGGACAACATTCACCCTTCAATCACCTTACTTGTTCTGCAAGCATATTAGATCTTAAAGCCGAGAGGTTCAGCTTATCTGATTCTTTTCTAGTGCATAGGTTCAGTGCCAGATTACCAGTGGCTCAGCTTCACACTGAGGGTGGAGCCAGCTCAAAGTGCCAGTAAATGGGAAAAACTGGGATTATCACTGATGACCTACTGATTTATGTGCTTTTACAGCAAGATTAATTTAGAAAAAAGCTGTTCTGCATTGGCATGATAAGGTAAAGGCAAAAATGCCCTGGAAAGTCTCCTTGATAAATGCAAACATCCTCTCTAGCATTGCTAACCCACGACCAATTAAAATGGAGGGATGTATTGAAGACATCTGCATGCCTCAAGTCTCTTTGGTGCGGAGGCCGAGTGAAATGACAGAAAGAATATCATCATAAATAATCCAATCTTCCATCTATCATAGATTACCTACCCCACCTGTGGCTGACTCTGCATGTCGGCAGTGAGTCACCAGCCACTACAGAGTTCCAGGAACTGCAGCGAATACAAGCCATTGTTGATCCTGAATAACTGCCAGAAAGAAAGAAAAATGTGACCTCTGCATAGCTCTAAGTTAACACTTGGCTGCTCTGCTTGAATCCCCAATATATATACCGAGATGCTCTTATCCTCCGTGTCCTAAACATGTACCTAGTGAAGGCTATAGTCTTGGCTGAAACCATAATCTGGGCATAAATTGGACCCTGTTCCTTCTGGGATCTCACTCGGTTGGAGGCCTCCCATCATTTGACAGCTGTTGTGCTCCGACTCATGTCAGTACTGCCAGGACTGTCTTTGGTTGCAGAGGCTATCATTAAGGCCAAAGACTGGGAATTCGGAATTCCCTAGAATGTAACAGCTGATCAGTGGATCAGACAACCTGGTATATTGCAAGTGCCCTTAGCGAAAACAATGATTTAACAGATAAATGTAACTAGGTAAGTACCGGACACTACTGGTTGAGTACGTTCCAGTATTTGAAAAGACTAATTGTTCTGTAATCTACATCTGATAGTTTAGCAAATTATAATGAGGCTAATGTTTATAATTTAGAGACAGAAATATCAGCTGCACATAGTTAAAATCACATTAGAAAAGTAATCTGATAGGTAATATTATAAATAAAACAAAATACTTCATTATATTACACAAGATCATCATTATTAAAATTTGCCCGGGATTTCAGTTACAATGATCCATTATTTGTGGTGACTTTTCTCAGAACAATGCTTTTAAGATTAAAATGAGCACATACCAATGCATTTATGATATTAAATGTTCAAAATCATAGACGTGCACTTCTCTTGGATGGACTAGTTAGCAAATGTCCTGCCAATATGATGCTGGAGATTCAAAGCATTCAGCTGACCAATGATCTATCAATGGAGACAAGTGTCTATAGATGCTGGAGTCTCTGCGGTATCAGTCCTGATGCAGGGTTTTCACACAATGTATTGACAAATTTTCCCCTACAAGTCCAGCTCAACCTGTTGAGTTCCTCCAGAAGTCTTGACTTTTGTAGCATTCTATCCATGTTGTGTCTGTGAATGTAATCCACCTTAAGTCTATCTGGCTGAGAAAAAAAAACTCATGGAAAATCTCTAATCCTCCCAATTTGTGAGAGATTAAACATAAAGATTTTTTTTTTTGTCACATGTACATCAAAATATTGAATCATACAATGAAATCCATGAATGATCAGTCTGAGGATTGTGCTGGGGTAGCCCACGTGTTACCAGGTTTCAGGTGCTAAAATAGCATATCCACAACTCAGTAAATCTAACCTGTGTGTCTTTGGAATGTGGGAGGAAATCGGAGCACCCGGAGGAAATCCACTTACTCATGGAGAGAATGTCCAAGTTTCTTAGAGCCAACTGCAAGAATTGAACCCCATCTGGTGTGTGCTAACAGCTCTGCTAACATGATGGCAATACCGTTATTATTATTTGTATTGTTTATATTAGTGTTTAGACACACAGTTAGACACCTTTGAACAGTTAACATTAATAGAATTTAAATATGCATTTGAAAACCACTCTCACTCCACACCAGCTAGCTTAGCCCCCTGAAGTAATCACTGAAATATCTCATGCTCAGTACAGTCCCTAGGTAGTAAAAGATGAATAAAAATTACCTTTGTGATGACTCAATCTTCACAAGTCAAAGGCAAAACAAACAAGCTAAGTTAACAATACAAGGCATAGGCCTATTGTTTCTGCTTGATCCTGCTCCACTGAACCCCTGTCCGCATACCATGACTCAATTTTGTCCCCCTTGGTTCAATTCTTTCCTACTTGCTGTATGTCCATGACACCTGATGTTCTCCAGCACTTCAATAACCTTGTTTCCTATCCTGGATCACCTTTTTTCACTAAGGATGTTCAGTCTTTATACCTCCCATTACCTCTCCCCCACCCTCACAAAAGACTTAAAATTCTGCCATCTTCAAAGGGGAGGAGTGCTACCACCTCTTTCCCTCCCACATCAAGCCTTCTGTTGTCTGTAGGGATTCCTCCCTTATTTACTCACTCCTCCCCACTGATCTCCCCCTTGGAACTTACCGGGCAAGCAGGACAAGTGCTGTAACTGCCCCTATACCTATTCCCTCACCATAATTCAGGGCCCCAAATATTCTTTCCAGACAAGTGCCATGGCACTTCACATACAAATTTTTCGGGGCCATATATTGTATCTGGTGCTCCTAGATGTGGTCTCCCATACAATGCTGAGGCTAAAAACCGGCTGGAAGGGAATCAACTCATATTTAACCTGGATAGTCTCCAACCATTCCCCCTCACTTAACGGCTTGCATGCCTTCCCTTTTAACTCCTTATTCAGCCATCGTCCCCTTTCTTTCCAGCCCTAATGAAGGTCTTGACCCAAATTGTGGACTGTTTATTCCCTTCCATAGATGCTGCCTGACTTGCTGAGTTCCTCCAACATTTCGTATGTGTTGCTCAAGATTTTAAGCATCTACTGGGAATGTGGTCTTATATCTGCTTAATTTCCTGAGATACATGCTATTAGGCAACAGATTAGATAATGGAATGAGGGAATATAAAAATAATTCTGCAATGCAACTCCTATTTTTTTTAAATCAAAAGACTAACCATGGTCTAGAATTTTCTGACAGTGTCATAAGCAGTCGCTTGGACTCCACATTAAATATGAGGTACAATTTCAACTGTGTGGGAGCAGACGGAGCACAGCTGTATCTCTCTGGGAAAGGGTCATCAAAACTCAGTTCCATTAAAGTGATTTCAGTGGTAAACTGATCATGCTGCAATGGACAATTGCTGGGATGTTGCTGATTTTTCAATATTACCTTGGATAGATTGCACCATCTTGTCTTCCTCTACCCTATTTGAGAACACTAGATACAAAAAAATAAGGCTATAAAATCATCTGTTGCATTGAAAAGTCTCTGCCCCAGAACCAGCTGTGTCTAGTACAGTTCTATCTGACATTGTGGAAAGTTACCCAGGTATGACCTGTCACAAATTGACAAAGAAATATAATCCAGCAAATGACCATTCAATCAGCCTGCACTCAATTACTGGCAAAGTGATGGAAACTTATGAACAGTGCTGTGAAAAAGTGGATACAAATCAATAACCTCTTCAATTATGTTCATTTTGAGTTTCACTAGGATCAGATGACTCCTGATCTCACCACTGCTTTGGACCAAGAGCTGAAGTCTGGAAAGGAGATGAAATCAAGGCATTAAGAAACCTTATCAAACTGATGAGCCAAGGGAAAAACACTGATAATTGGAGTCACACTTTGGAGAAATGACCCCAGGAAATCACTGCTGGAATTTCTTAAGGAATTGTTCTGTCCTGGTGGGGGATATTCTGTTGTCAAAAGTTACTTCTGTTGTGATTGGTTAGTTTTCCAACTAGTTAGCTACCTGGTGTCCGGTTTCAAATATCCTAAGTATATAGAGAGCACACGTGGGAGGTTCTTCCTCTCTCTTCCTTTAAGAGAAGTGGTGCACATGATCATTGGGAAGGTATGCCTTCTGCACAGGCTTTTACCCAAGTATATTTGTTAAATGTACGTTTGTTGAAGGTTCAGCTTTGTAGTTTCTGTAACTTGGGGAACATAAAAGTTTGGTTGAATTTTTACTGTTTGTAAGGAAATTATTAATATACTTAATCGCAGTCAGTATCTTCTGTCTCACTTGCCAGACCCTCGAAGCTGATTCAACGTTACATGTTCTGACCTAGTCAGCCTCAAAGACATAAGGTAAGGAAGAAGGAAGGATATTCATAGATGATGATCAATTCCATTGACAGCAAATGAGGCAGTCTCTGCCTACATGCAAAAAGGCGTACACTGATAAGAGGCAAGTAACAGCCATGCCACAGAAGTACCAGGCAAGACCATCATCGAGATAAAGCCTAACCACTGATTCTTAATGTTTAATGATATTGTCATCACCATTTCCAATAATCAAAATCCTGGGAGTCACCATTGACTAGAAGCTCAAATGGAACAGCCACATATATACTTTGCTTACAAGAGTAGGTCAGGGTCTGGGTAGTCTGTAGTGAATGACTCAAATTTGAAAACCCAAAGTCTTTCTATCATCAATAAGACAATAGCCAGTTGTCTGCTGGAATATTTTCCATACGCAGAATCAGCTCAGGCTTCCGACAGCTTATTGCTATCTATGACAAAGCAATCCACTTGTTTATACCACCCCAAAAACAGCCCTAAATCTCTATTCCCTCCACTATCAGTGCTTAGTGGTTGCTGTGCATCTACAGGAGTCATCTACACAAGGCATTGCAATTCCTTACCAAGCTACCATGACAGCACTTCCCAAAATGGAGGCATTTACCACCAAGCAGGGCATAGGAAGTAGATACTTTGGAACGCCAGTTCCTGCAGGTTTCCATCCAAGTCATATACCATCCTGGCTTGGTACTATATTAGTGATCCTTCATCATTGCTGTGTCTAATCTTTAGAAATTCCCACCGAACAATAATGTGGGAGTGCCCACATTAGAAGAAGGGCAGCTGTTCAAGGGTCCACCTTTGGTTGGCTGTTGAGAATGAGCAATAACTGACAATATTGCTTGTGATGATATAATCCTGAAAAATGAACATCTCCTTTTAGCCTGGCAATAACAAGAATGTAGGAAAGTGGTGTGAGGTAGATAGATGGGGTGCCACTGTTGTGTAGTCGTTAGTGTGACACTTTTACAGCTCAGGACACTGAGTGCACAGTTCAATCCTGGAGTCCTCTGTCAGGTGCCTCTATATATCCTCCCTGTAGGATTCCTTCTGGTCCTCCAGCTTCGTCCCACTGTCCAAAGATGCACCAGATAGGTTAGCTGGCCATTGCAAATTGTCCTGTGAATAGGTTAGGGTTAAATTGGGGTTGTCAGGGTTTGCTGGCAATGCAGCTTGAAGGGCCAAAAATCTGAAAACACTCATTTTGTGTATATTCCACAGATGAAGAGTTAACACTTCTTGATGGTGCATCATCAACTGGAAAGACTAACTTAGTGTTTCTCCTTCTTAGATATAGCAAAGACTCTCAGATACTCCTTGGATTTGTTTTTAAGCAAGATTACGTTGCTAACACAGAAAGTAGTATTGCTTTAGTGGTATCCTTAAAAAGAGAATTGCTGAAAATGAAGTAATGAATGCACAAAACCAATCTGTTTTCTTAGAAGCATTACATTTTCTTTGAAAAGAAATTATTACAGATGACACAGATCAAAAATAGAAAAGGCTGGAAAACTCAAGCAGCATCAATGAAAAGAGAAACAAAATTAACATTTCAGACCAATGACCTTGTTTATTTTCAACATAGGTTGTATCTTCAAAGTTTTAATTATTTGTATTTTTTCTAGGAAAATAGAATCGCACAGTTGGAAAACATGGAATTTATGCTCAAATTTATTTCTTACACCACACTTTAAATGGCTCTTATAATCTGGTCAAAGTGTTACTGATTAGATATAGAGGCATTTATAAGAATGATACTTAAAACACATGTTTTAAGGTTATAGGAAACATTAGAAACAGATGAACAGAGTGGTTGTGGGATGACGTTAACATTTTAGAATTATGAAGTACTTGTGTCCCTGGGAACACGTTACTTCAGATCTGGAATTTTGCAACGATAAAAGGTTAATTTAAATCCAACAATTAGGGAGCCTATTGGAAGAGTGATCATACTTTGACAGAATCAGAATCGGGTTTAATATCACTGACTTATACAAGATGACATTTATTATTTTGCAGCAGCAGCAAAGTGCAAAGGCATAAAATTACTGTAAATTACAAAAATGTGTAATTATGGAAAGAAAGAATAAGGTAATGCTCATATGCTGTTGGAAATCTGATGACAGGGGAAGAAGCTGTTGTTAAATCATGCTGTGTTAATTTTCAGACTTTTGTACCTCCTCCCTGATGGTAATAACACAAAGAGGGCATCTGCCAGTTGCTGAGGGACCTTAATGATGGATACTGTCTTCTTGAAGGAGCAGCTGTTGAAGATGTTCTTGATAGCGGGGCTCATGATGGAGCTGGGTGAATTTAAAATCCTTTGCAGACCGTTGCAATTGGAGGCCACCATACCAGACTCCAATGCAACCAGTCAGAATGATCACAAAATTAAAATCGAAATTGGTTCATTTTTATCTGAGACCGAGAGTTAAATCAAATACAGGGTGGCTATGCCACAGGAGATGGTAATGGTAAACTAGAAAACTACATCAAAGGGTGTAGTGTTGCACTAGCAGTAGCTAACTTTTGAATAACTGATCAGTAGCATTCAATGAATATATCCTGTTAAGATGCAAAAATCCAACAGAAGTGGTACAATTATGTATAACAAAGGAAGTTAAATATAGCATTAGATCAAAAGAAATCAATGTAAGATTTCCCAAAAGAAAAAAAAAAGCCGAAGGATTGGGAAAGAAGAAATAGAACATGAAAGTAATCAAGCAAATAAATGCCAAAATCTATCATAATAGATATGTGAAGAGGAGAAGATTAGCAGAAGTTAATGCAGGTCAATCAGACTGAGGCAGAAGAAATTGCACTGGGAATTGGGAAATGGCCAAGAAATTAAACAAACATTGTCTATCTGTCTTCACCAGAAGAAAACACAGAAACATCGGACACAGAATTAAAAGAAGTAAACATCTTTTAAAAATGTATTGAAAATACTTATTGGATGCAAAGTTGATTAATCCCAAGGTTTTGGTGACCCACATTTGAAAGTAATAACGAGAGTTCACTTAGCATATAACGCATAGGAAATGAGGGATAATATCCTGCTGAAGGGTATTGGCCCGAAACGTCATCTGTAATGTACTCTTTTCTACAGATGCTGCCCACCCTGCTGTGATCTTCCAGCATTTTGTGTGCTCTGCTTGGAATTCCAGCATCTGCAGATTTTCTCTTGTTTGTCATTGAAGGGTGTAATATATTGATAGAGCTTGACTGGTTAAATTCAGTGTTGATGTTTTCCCTAACTAGATTGGTTAGATCAAGGGTCACAGTCTCAAAATAAGTGATCATCTATTCAGGATTAAGACGGCTAAAGAATTCATCACTTCAGGCGCAGTCAATCGTTGACATTCTGTGCTCAAGAGGTCTTTGGATGGTCATTCACTGATTATATTAAAAGTAACTGTTATTTTGAAGTGATATGAATCAACAGATATGGAGTTAGTAAAAGAAAATACAGAGGATAATTATCAGCCATGATCTTATTTAATGGCCAACCAGCAATAAGGGGCAGAATGGCTCATTTCTACTTTCATTTCTTATATTCTCCATCTCAATAGGTTTCAAAAGTACATTTAATGTCAGAGAAATGTATACAATATACATTCTGAAATTCTTTTTCTTTACAAACATCCAGGAAGACAGCGGAGTGCCCCAAAGAATGAATGACAGTTAAATGTTAGGACTCCAATGCACCCTCCTCCAGCTCCCCAGTCCCACACATAAGCAGCAGCAAAGCAACGAGCCCCCCTCCCCACCAGCAAAAAAGCATCGGGACCCCCCACTGAGCACTCACGTATGCACCAAAGCATGAGTAAAGACACAGACTTGCAGTACCCCAAAGACTACTCATTCACCTGGTAATTCGACACACCACAGGCTTTCTCTCTCCCTAATAAGGGAAAAAGAACTGTCTCTGTTTCATAGCAAGAGGGGAGACATAACAAACAACTCGCTGATTTACAATATTAGAAGTCCGTTGTGTCACTTTTTCTGAGCTCTGTGCCCAAAGAACTCAGGTCTCTGGGCACACAAGCAACAGCCAGCAGTCAGCTTGCTGCTTTCAATCTTCTGTCTCCCATGACACACCGATTCCCTGCACAGACACCGACCACAAGTCCATCTGTCTCCAGAGCCATGAAATCCCGGTACTCCAAAGGTGAGCTAATCTTCTAGGCCACATCCTTGCTATCTCGAATAACGACTATTTGTGAGACCCCGAGAGCGAGTCTCATTTCCACAAAGAACCGAAGTCAGCGTGTAACTCCAGGTCAGGGTCTTCAAAAGAACCACGAAAGGGAAAAATAGAGATATTAACGATAGAAATAGATCTGATAACGAAGATGCAAGCAAAAGAGTCGCCGTTAGGCACCATTAGCTCCTTAGCTCCACCCACCCAGGTGTGCAGCAAAGCATCAATAAAGATATAGTCTTGCAGTACCCCAAAGACTACTCGTTCACCTGGTATTTGACAACCCACAGGCTCTGCCTCTCCCTACTAAGGGAAAAAGAGGTGTCCCTGTTTCACAGCAACTGGTGAGACAGAACAAAGCAAGTCACTGATTTATGGCGTTAAAAGTCTGTTGCGTCGCTGTTGTGCCCAAAGAACTCGGGTCTCTGGGCACACAGCCAGCTCGCTGCTTATGATCTTCCACCTCCCATGATACATCAGGCAGTGGCACCAGCCTTGAGTCTGCCCGCCTCCAGAGCCAAGAAAATCCAGCACACTGAAGGCACGCTAGTCTTCCAGGTTGCATCTTTGGCATATTGAAAAGTGGCCAGTCATGAGACCCCGAGGGCAGGTCCCATTTCCGCAAAGAACCAAATTCAAGGTGTAACTCCATATCAGGTTCTTGAAAATCACCTTTAAAAGGAAAAAAAAAGAGATATCAAAGATAGAAATAGGGTTGTTTCTGAAGATGCAAGCGTGGGAGTCGCCATTAGGTGCCATCATCCTCCCATCTTTGGTCTTTTATATGGCTTCCATGAAATCTATGGAAAGTTTGAGAATCAGCTTCTCACCCCACCCTACTAGGCATGTTGTAGACCAGGATACAACATTGAATTAACTAATTTATAATCAATAGACTTTGTTTATTTTAAAACTTAAAGATGCTGGATGACCTCACATATCTTCACCCCCTTCTCTCAGCTACACCACCATCAGTTGTGTCATTTAGGCTGCCTCGAGTCTCCACTCTATCATGAACATTATCTTTTGTTTTGCTCATTTTCTCAGCAACTTAAAAGATTTTGGAAACTTTTCCTTGTTTTTTCCCAAAGTGTAAACAATCTGAACTATTGCTTCTTTGTCTTAGAGCTGAATTGCTGGCTGAACTGTTGAGTATTTCCAACATTTTTTGGTTTCAGGTCAATTCCTGTGTTTATAAACAGAAGGTCAAATTTATATTTCCACAAACTAGATGGACAAATGTGGAAGCAATAATACAAAATATTGTAGATGCTAAATTAATGATCTAGTTCACTTGATATTTTAGATTTTTTTATTTCATTTAAAATATTGGAATATAGAAATCTGAAATAACAGAAGAACTACTGGAAAATGCAACAGGTCAGACTGCATCTGTGGAGAGAGAAACACTTGAACTTGAAGACCTTTAAACTGAATTCATAGTAATATCCTGTTGATATAAACAAAAGGAAATCTTATGGATTCTATTAGTGGGAGATCACACCACTGGATTATTGCCAAATGGCAAAGATGGAAAAACTAATCTTATATTTTACAGGAACATCTAACCTAACCATACTCTCTTTACCCTGAACAGTCACGTATTTACTGATACTAATTACAATATACCAACAGTAAACCCAACCATCTTCCTCAGGCGCAAATTAGTCAAGTCACATGTACCCCCAGAGACACCTCCTTATATACCTTCTTGAGTGAGCAGGACATGGTTGGAGCTTTATGCTCAATCCTGATTGGCTGGATCTGAATTACCTGTTCCTGATTGGTTAGTCTGTATTGATCTTATTCTGATTTGTTAATTTATTAGGCCGAACCCTTTTTAGGGATGTTCGCTCCCAGACTGGCGAGATCTCTACACTCCTAGAATCTACATTTAGGTCTCCCACATACAGCACCTTTAATCTTTCTCTTATAGGCATTATCTTCCTTGCAAGGGATGTTGGCCTCATCAAACCTTGGTCTGCACGAACATGATAGGCAGTGTTCAGCGATTCCACTTTGTTCTGCTCCCAAGTAGTTTAAGGCACTTTTATGTTCTGCTATCCTGGTCTTCAATGGCCCTCCATTCTCAATGGTATTTATGTCTTGACATGGTGATAGATGTATGGAGCACACAACTTTGTGACACAGTTCTTTAGGTCTTCTAGGTGCCAATTTACTTAGCCCTTTTCCAATTGTGTCCTCACTTTTTGCTATTAAATGGATACCACACTTTTGACAAATTCGTCTTAGCTTTTCAGTTAGGTTGCCACTGTATGGCACACTAACCGTTCTATCTGCAGGTTGTCTTTGTTGTAATGTTGTGTTGCACTTCATTCCTTTCTCAGTTATGTACATAGGGTAGCCATTTTTCTTAAACACTTCTCCGATCTTCTTGCACTATTCTTCCTTTTCATCTCTGGTTGTGCATGAGAAATTTACTTTTAGTGCCTTGCCTTGAACAATGCCAAGTATTATCTTCTCTGGGTGATTTGACTGGAAATTCAGGCACTGGTCTGTGTGAGTCTTCTTCTTGTAAACACCCAATGCCAGATGTTTACCATAACATCTAAAAATGGCAAAGTAACCTCACATTTTACCTCCAAAATAAACTGTATGGCCTTGTTCTGATTGCTTAAATATGTTAAAAATGCCTCCCATACTTACTGCCTATGGATAAATGTGTCATTTTTAGATATTATGGCTAAGAGTATAGAGGTTGCTCCAGCTGAGGTCCACACACTGCTGAAGAGGGTTTGGCCTGAAAATCAACCAGTCAGAACAAGGCCAATGCAAACTAACCAATCAGGAATAGGCAATTCAGATCCAGCCAATCAGGATCGAGCAACAAGCCCTGCCCATGTCCTCTCATGCAAAAGGATAAATAGGGAGGTGGCTGTGGGGGACTTGTCATTTGACTAAGTTGTGCCTGAGGATGATGGTTGGGTTTACTGTTGAAACATTCCAATCTGTACCTTTATGTATGTGACTGCTAAGGTCAAAGGATAGTATAGAGTCTGGATTTGATAACCAGTCACAAAGCTTCCATGGTCAGGAATGTATAAAATACAAAGAGAAAATAACTGAAGTTAATACAATAGATCCATTTTTCCTTGATCTAATTTGATATCCTTTTTAAGAATTGGAACTGCCTTTCTCTACCCATTCTGCATGGTATGATTTAACATACAAGCACACGATTGTAGGCCAGTGCACTGCTAGTTGGCAATGATCACAAAACTCGTGCTAATCTATGAAGAGATCTGGGGCAAACCTCACCAGTCCGGGATCACCTTTGGATTTAAGACTCTGACACACATTCTTTATTACTTGAGCATTCATGTTGCTGTTAGCGCTCTCTCTACATTTGATTGAATGTAACTAATTAAATCAATTCGGGTCGTTCAGCTGGTCGAGACAGAGGCACAGACCTCAGCTGCTGCCTGTGTAGATTATGTCACTGCAGGGGTTTCCTTTGGGTATTCCAATTTCCTTTCACATCCCAAAGATATGCAGGTTAGCAGGTTAATTGAACACTGTAAGTTCAAAGTTCAAAGTATGTTTATTACCAAATTATGTATAATTTCCTCTAGTATGTAACTAAGTGGTAGAATCTGGAAGGAGTTAATGAGAATGTAAAGGGAATAAAAATGGGATTAATGTAGTGTTTGTGTGAATGGGTTTGTATGGAGTTAGTGGGTATGAAGGCCTGTTTCTATATTGTACCTCTCTATGACTCCAACAATAACCAATTTTTAAAATTAATCTGCTGGAGTTCAGAACTGGAGTTTGGAACTGACAAGAAGAATGTAAGAGCTATTTGAATGGAATCAAATAATGAGTTGCAGCTCAGGTGCAGAATGTTGCTAACATTTGACTGTAAGGTGCGAAATGCATGAATTCGGATTTTTGGCACGAAGAACAGTACTGGAGGAGGAAGGAAATGCTGCAGCGATCCAGGAAGCTGGCATTGAAAATAGAGACCATGTGTTTCGGGAAGCGAGATATAATATAATGAATGCTTTAAAGCTTTCATCACAATGTACAATTTCAAAGCGTTTAAGTAGAACAATCTGTGGGACAGAGTGGAAAACATTAGTTTCAATTTCTGTTCTCAGCCAGAAAGACAGCTGAATCCAGCAATCTGTACTGCAATGAGAAGCATATAAATGACAATATACTGATTGCAGAATGGTAAGAGTAGGCCTTCCTTTAAAAGTGAAGGTAGCAGTGTGATCCATTGCAGGATGAGCCTTGTCAGGTTCAAGAATAGATTGTGCACTTACTACCCAGATGGTGGAGTAATACTTTATCTCTTTCACGTGTCTAAGCCATTAACTGAGCCATTGTATATGTCACAGGGCAATTATAGCTACCTGTGAAAAATGACTGTAACCATACTGCTCTGCTCCATTGACAAGTGTACTGCTGTTTTTACTAGTAGGCACGATGGTGCATCACCACGGTAACCAACAAGATTCATAATATCCCTGCTTGTTTCTGAATTTACATTTTCTCTTTTTAGACACCAAGCAGCACAAAGATCAATTTCCAAATGGGATTCAGGACTCGGGAATCTGTGGAATGACATCATTGACACATCTTTTATACAGAATGAAATTTTCTGATGGTAGTCCTTGCTGAGCACAGCTGCAGTGGATTTTTAAAAAATCTTTTTAATCAATCCTCATCAAAAAATGCCAATCAATTTTCAGATGCGAACAGTCTCTAAAGGCAGAGCAGGTAGCAGAGATATGGTAGGTTTGTCTATGACGAGCATATCCCTGCCTTTCTCATTAAATGCCAATATATTTGCAACTAATTTGAATACTGAAACCATGATATTCCCATGTGCAAGTGTGGAATTTTTCAGGTACTGTTTAACATCCAGAGGACTAATGATTTGTGAATACAAATCTCTCCAAGGGAACCTTAAAATGTGTTAATTAATTAACTAAATCTGGATTTTAAAGAACTCAAAAACGATTACTTTCCCCAAGCAGTAAGTCTGATCAACACCTCTACCTTCCAACCCACCCCACCAATACTTTATCAATTCCTTTCAGAGTCACATTATGTACAGGCACTCCTGAGCCCAGCATCACCTTATGTACATACAATCAATCGATGAATATGAGCTGACCTGTGTATTTATAGCTTTTGTGTTTTTTTTATTATTGTTTTCTTTATCTGCTTCTCTTGGTGCTGTACCAGATCTGAAGTAATAATAATTTTGTTCTTCTTTGCACTTGTGTACTGGAAATGACATTAAAAAATCTTGAAAAATAGTGACCATGGAAATCTGTATTGTTGTAAAAATGGATTCATTCAAAGTTCAAGGGTCAAAGTAAATTTATTTACAAAGTACATATGTCACCATATACAACACTGAGATTCATTTTCTAGTGGGCATACTCGTTAAATCCAATGACCATAATAGAGCAGTGGAAGTCCACACCCAACAGAACAGACAACAAGTGTGTCAAAGGCAACAAATTGTGCAAATAAAAAAGAAAAAAATAAGTATCAAGAACATGAGATGAAGTGCCCTTAAAAGTGAGTCTATATGTTGTTGGACCAGTTTAGTGATGGGGCAAGTGTATTTAAGTGATGTTATCTCCTCTGGTTCAGTGGGTAATAACTGTTCCTGAATCTGGTGGTGTGAGTCCTAAGGTTCCTGTACCTACTTCCTGAGCAAGAAGAGAACATGATCTGGGTGGCGGTGATCCCTGATGATGGGTGCTACTATGCTGCGACAATGCTCTGTGTAGATGAGATCGATGGTGGGGATGGTTTTACTTGTGATCGAATGCGCCTTACCCACTACTTTACATAGGATTTTCTGTTTAAGGTCGTTAATGTTTCCATACCAGGCACTGATGCAGCCAGTAAATATACTTTCCACGACACATCTATAGAAGTTTGTCGAAGCTTCAGATGTCATGTAGAATCTTTGTAAACTTCTAAAAAAGTAGAGGTGCTGCAGTGTTTTCTTTGTAATTGTGTTTACACGAGGAAATCTGCAGATGCTGGAATTTCAAGCAACACACACAAAAAATGCTGGTGAACACAGCAGGCCAGGCAACATCTATAGGAAGAGGTACTGTCGCCTTTTCAGGCCAAGACCCTCTGTCAGGACTAACTGAAAGAAGAGATAGTAAGAGATTTGAAAGTGGGAGGGAGAAGGGGAGATCTGAAATGATAGGAGAAGACAGGAGGGGGAGGGATGGAGCTATGAGCTGGGAAGTTGATTGGCAAAAGGGATATGAGAGGATCATGGGATGGACGGGAGGCCTAGGGAGAAAGAAAGGGGGAGGGGGGAAGCTCAGAGGATGGGCAAGGAGTATAGTGAGAGGGACAGAGGGAGAAAAAGGAGAGAGAAAATAATAAATAAATAAACAAATAAATAAGGGATGGGGTACGAAGGGGAGGTGGGACACTAATAGAAGATAGAGAAGTCAATGTTCAGGCCATCAGGTTGGAGGCTACCCAGACGGAATATAAGGTGTTGTTCCTCTAACCTGAGTGTGGCTTCATCTTGACAGTAGAGGAGGCCGTGGATAGACATATCAGAATGGGAATGGGATGTGGAATTAAAATGTGCGGCTACTGGGAGATCCTGCTTTCTCTAGCGGACAGAGCGTAGGTGTTCAGCGAAATGGTCTCCCGCTTATGTACTTGGCCCAGGACAGGTCCTCCAAAATAATAACACTGAAGAATTTAAAATTGCTGATCCTTACCCACCTCTCATCCACTGATGAGGACTGGCTCATGGACCTCTGGGTTCCTTCTCCTGAAGTCAATAATCAGCTCTGTGGTCTTGCTGACATTAAGTAAGAAGTTGAAGTTGAAGGCACCACTCAGATAAATTTTCATTCTCCCTCCTATATGCTGATTCAACATCACCATTGATTTGGCGCATGGCAGTGGTGTCATCAGCAAACTTAAGTCTGGCACTAAAGCTGTGCTTAGCCACACAGTCATAAGTGTAAAACGAGTACAGCAGGAAATAAATCTGCCATCAATACTTGCTCAAGCCTCTCCATATTCCAGACCCTCAATAGTCCGGTTGAATAAACCATTCATTTATCTCAAATGTAGTTGCAACAGCACTTCTATCAGTGCAGTTGGTGGTGCACAACATATGCCTAGCTTAAATGGTGCCTTGAAAGAGATGAGGGAGAAAATTAGAGACAAAGACGTCAGAACTTCAATCTTAAATTGTAGCATTTTCAGGGCAGCTTGAAAATTGCTGCCATTGAGACCTGTCAGGCCTAGTTCCTTTAATTCTTTTCTCTCCAACTTTAAACTTAGACTAGCAAGGAAAGAATGGACTGTCAGAGTAGAGTAACCTTGGAACCCTGTGTGATAGCTCTAAATAAAGATTTTTTTAAAAAACAGCTACTCTGTTGATTAACAGTAAATTTACCAAGGGCCAGGGGAAGAATTGGGTGTCAGTGCTGTGTTTGAACGTCATAATCAGTATAGTCTATTTTGTATTACATTGCTGATAATATCACTCAGTATTTTAAGGTATGTCTCATCTACTTGAAAGAGACTATTCTCACAAGGTGCAAGATGGGAACAAATTGTCAATATTATGCCAAATCATGGACGGCGAATTAAAAAAGTATTCACCTACCTCACACTGATTGAACAAGTTTAAAATCTCATTAGAGAATTTCAAGACCCTATTCAACAACATTAACAATAGCTTAAAATGGGTCAGAATCCTGGAATTCTTTCCCTAGCACCAGTGTGGATATGCCTGCATCTCAAAGACTGCTGGGTTCAAGAAGGCAGCTCATGGCCATCTTTTCAAGGCCATGCCAGTTAGGCATGGGCAGTTAAATGCATACTCTTCTTACAAAGCCCTGAAGGAGTTAAAAAATTCAGTGTTTCATGTGAACTCAATGTCTTACAATTCATTGTAATAAATTAAGTTACTAAATTGGTTATTATTCTCACATGTACTGAAGTACAGTTAATAAAAATACTGTCTGGCATGCAATTCATGCAGAGCAGTCTTACAGTTTGAGGAAAAGTGCAGTGCTGGTCAGTAATAAAGTGCAAGGTCATAATGAGGAAGATTGTGAGGTCCAAGTGTCCATCCTATTGTTCGAGAGAACCATTCATTACTGTTATAGCAGTGGGAGAGCAGCTGTCCTTCACTGATTAATAAACCAAAATTACAAACATTTAGTTACATCAAAAAAAATGTTACATGGATGCAAAACAAAATTTTGTGGATTTTCTGGGAATAATTTAGAATGTAGGATCTAAAATGGTGATGGCACAATAAGCAACAGTAAGCAACTGGAGGAGCCTTGACCAGGAAAAGGTGCATAAGATACTGATACATCAGGATCAAAGACATTTTCCAACATTTTCCATCTTCCTGGGCTCTGGACTCGATCTTGTGGACTCCATAGACTACCCTTTCTTGCCCATATGCAATTGTGCTACCACCCCTAGAGTGTCTATTTTCAGCTGGGTCAAGACATATTCAGCCTTTGACAGCTATGATCCTATAAGGATGATCCTTCTGTGCTGTTGCCTGGCAAATCTGTGGATCAGCTGTTCCAACTTTGATCTCAGTCCACAAGTATATTTCAGGAGACTTTCAAATTTTGTCAGGATTGGGAGCAATTTTATTGTGATCATTATTCTGTGCCTAGGGTGATGACATGCAGTCTATTTCATTTTATTCATCCTTGATTTAAATGTGCTGTCCTAAGATTAAAGGCATGCATATATTCCATCACTGTACAAAACACCATGCAAGATAAACATGTTTTAGAAGCAGAATCTTTGGAGTCAATATTCTGGAAAGAAATGAATTGATACTTGGAGAAATAGGGTCTAAAGTATAAAATCAGTTGGCATTTGTTGAAAGATAGAGCCAGCATGATTTTCTTTGAAGAAATAATTGAGATTGTTGACGGGAATACAGCAGATAATGCTACAGTATGTATAGAGATTTCCAAAAATATTGGAACTGTATTATGTAATAGAATTGCAAAAAAATAAAAGTTGCAGCAGATGACATTTTAATAGGTAGAAGTGTGAAATGATGCATTTCAATGGGAAGGATGAGAAGCATTATAAATTAGAGGGCACCATTTTAAAGTGAGTAGCAGAACAAAGGCACTAGGAGAAAATATCACCAACTTTCACAACCCCAGATAATTCTGTGATTATAATCTCTGAGGCTGGCACGAGAGCATTTTTCAGGAGGGTGAACCCACGGAAAGAATTTGGCCCAGGTAAGGTACCTGGTTAAGTACTGAAGCCCTGTGCTGGTCAACTGGCTGCAGTGTTTATTGAGATCTTTAACCTCTCACTTTGGCAGTCTGAGGTACCCACTTGATTCAAGCAAGCTTCAGTTATACCAGTGCCTAAGAAGGACGTGGTAACCTACCCAATAACTATCATCCAGTAGAACCTACATCCACAAGAAGTGTCTTGAGGAGCTGGTGATGAGCCTGAGAAGAGATGTGGATCTGTTCCTATTTGCCCACTGTCATAACAGGTCTACAACAGATGCCATTTCATTAGCTCTTCATTCAACCCTGGAACATCTGGGTGGCAAAGCTGCATACATCAGAATGTTCTTTATCAACTACAGCTCGCCATTCAATACCATCATTCCTCACAATTGATCTATAAATTTCAAGAGCTTGGCCTCAATACCTCCTTGTACAATTGGATCTTCGATTTCCTTACTTACAGACCCCAGTCAATTCAAATTGGCAGCATCTCCTCTACAATCTGCATCAGCACAGGTGCACCACAGGGCTGTGTGTTTAGCCCCCTACTCTACTCAATTTGCACTTGTGACTGTGTGGCGAAGCGCAGCTGCAATGTCATATTTAAGTTTGCTGACAACACCACAGTTGTTAACTGAATCAAAGGTGATGACAAATCAGCATATAGGAAGGAGATTGAAACTTTGGCTGACCAGTATCATATCAACCACCTCTCACTCATTCTCAGCAAGAGAAAGGAGCTGTCCATGAGCCTGTCCTCACTGAAGGCTCAGAGGTGGAGAGAGTCAATAAATTTAAATCCCTTGGTGTTATTATTATATAACTGTGAATGTGAAGAAAGCACAGCAGCAATTCTACTTCCTTCGAAGTTTGCAAAGTTTCTGCATGACATCTAAAACTTTGACAAACTTCTGTGTGGTGGAGAGTATATTGATCGGCTGTACCACAACCTAGTATGCAAATACCAATGCCCGTGAATGGAAAATCCTATAAAAAGAAATACAGTAGATACAGCCCAGTCCATCATGGGTAAAGCCCTCCCCACCATTGAGCACATCTACACAAAGCATTGTCACAGGAAAGCAGCACCCATCATCAGGGATCGCTACTGCTCGGGTCACCCATGCTCTCTTCTTGCTGTGCTGCTATCAGAAAGGAGGTACAGGAGCCTCAAGACTCACAGCACCAGGTTCAGGAACAGTTATTATCTCTCAGCCACCGTGCTCTCGAACCTGAGTGGATAACTTCACTCAAATTCACTTGCCTCATCGCTGAACTGTTCCCACCAACTATGGACTCATTTTCAAGGACTCTTTATCTTGTGTTCTCAATACTTATCGGTTATTTATTAATTATTATTATTATTTCTGTTTTCCCTTCATATTTGCAGTTTTTTGTCTTTTTCACTCTGGTTATCTGTCTATTTGGGTACAGTGTTTTGTTGATTCTATTATGATTATTGGATTACTGAGTATTCCCACAAGAAAACAAATCTCAGGATTGTACATGGTGACACATACATATATACACTTTGAAAATAAATTTTTTTGAACTTGGAGCTTTGTACTTAAGTTGAGGAGTGGTGGTGGCTGGTAAATCTATTCTGACTTAATGTAGGTTTTATGTTAGGAAAGAATAAATTTTCCTAAGGATGCCAGGTGCTTTCTCATGGCAGCAATTATGTTGCTAACCAATTGTGAAAATGTAGTTACCATACAACAGTCAGTATCCTGATGATTCTAGATTGTTCCATCTAAATATTATTTCCATGGTGTGAAGCTCAATGCTACATAAAATGCTTTGATTGAGACATCACTAATTCTTTTAGTAAGCTTATTATGTCCTTGGATTTTATATTATACATTAGAAAATAAATCTTCAAATCATTTAACTTTATTTAAAACCTTAAATTGTAAAATGTGTAACGAAAGGACGAAGTAACCACATTGGACTTTAGGTTAAGGCAAAAAAATGTGGGATCAACACTGGATAAACTAATCAGAAATAATTGTTTGGCCTCACTCAGCATGCTGAGTGAGGAGCCTGTATGAGTATTATAACTTTTTTGAAGAAGGGGCATGATAGGAAGTAATACCATAAGTACCATACAGGTTAGAAGGAAGAATAGGCCATTCAGCCTTCCTTGCCTATTCTCTCATTCAATAAAGTCACGTTACTTTTTATTCCTGAGTACCCCATTCCTCCATTATCTCCATAATCATTGATTCCCTTTATATCTATGAATTCTCAATCCTGTTTTAAATGTACACAATACTCTTTAGAACAGAATTCCAAAGATTTATCACCTCCTAGGTGAAAAAATCTTTGCAGTCTGATACATTAGAGAATGTGTCTTCTTGTTTTAGGAACACCAACCAGAGCAAGCGTCAGTTCTGGACCTACCCTGTCAAGCCTCAAAAGAATTCTGAATAGTATATTTCAAAAACATATTTCAATCTTTTATTTTTTTTAACTCATGGTGACTACTTTCCTTCAACCATTTTCTTCTTGCACTAACTGGCACAACCATAATTGCTACCCCAGTACAGAGCAAAACTATGATGTCTGGGATCACTCTGTACTAAAATGGACTTTGTGGTTTTATATTGTTCTACTTTTGTTTGTTCTTGTACAAAACTGCATAATTTATGCTTTTTTTCTTGTGAATGCTGCTTATATGATGCTCTGTTCCTGTGCTGCTGCTGCAAGTGAGTTTTTCACTGCACCTGTACATACATGGTCTTGGGCATATGACAATAACCTGGATTTTGATTTTGATTTTAAAGACATTTCTCATCATCACTGCTCTTAATGGCAACCTTTTGTTGTGATCATAATCTCTGGTTCTAGATTTTCCAGCCAGAGATAATCTTCTTACATCACTTACCCTATTATGCCTTCAAAGAATGTTATCTATTTCTATATTCCCTGCAAAAACAAGATGGGATGGAACATAAACCAATAAGATGCTGAGGCATATTTTTGGTTAATACAAGAGAAACAATTAGGCTCATTTCTCAAGAATATAACCGGCTGGTGGCATAGTGGCATCAGCGCCGGACTTTGGAGTGAAGGCTCCCGAGTTTGAATCCAGCCGACTCCTTTGCACGCTTTCCATCCATGTTAGGTTGAGCATCGAGCTAGCAACTCGGCCTCATAAAAATAAGAAAGCCTGCTGAAAAAATGCCATCACGACAGCGTCCCGATGACTCCACTCAGAGTTAAGGGCTTTCTTCTCTTCTTCTCAAGAATATCTCAAAATCTTTCACTGATTTGGAATTACATTTTCAATTGCACATTTGTTGAGAGCCAACTTAAGTTTTCATCAAATTTTCAGAAATGCCAAAAAAAGCTCAATCTTCCACCCTGCTCATCTTGATGAGCTCAACTTTATAAAATACTTCCAATTATTTAGCTGAAAAATTTGAAATGGGTCACTTGAATTGCCAAGGTGTTAAAGACAGTGACAGAGTGCAAACAGCTGTTCTGTGTCCTAGTGATAAGACAAACACCCAGCGACAGATTGTCTGCAACAAGACAATTATAATCATGCGTGGCATATATTAATGATCATGTCATGGGGTGCCTTTATGGTTTCCATTATAATGCAAATTAATTACCATGGTTGGGAAAATAAGCTTGTGCGACATGTAATGAATATTTGCAAAAGCATTTTGTCCCTTACCTTAAGCATATAAAAAACAACCCAGGGTGAATTTAAAAAAACACTGGAAAATTAAAATGGTTGAAGATTTATTTAATTCAGTCATTTAAAAATCTCATGAACAATGTATGGATATCATATAAAACAAAAGAGTTTTGGTTGTGTGTTGCATCTGTCTCTGCAGTTAGGTGTCAATCTTGGTTCAGTGGTTCCCCGTCATTGAGACTGACGATGCCTTATAGGTTCAAGACTTATCTGAACGATTTGAACATACATTCCCAACTCTCACTCCAGAACCCTTCTGAACAGTTTGGTTTTGAGATGAAATGCAAAGCTTCATTCACTTACTCAGAGAGGTGTGAAAGAATTTGCACCCATTATTTCAAAGAATAGGGTAAGGGTTGAACAGGTCCTTATGCCTAGCACAATCTGAAGGGTGCAAATAAAATACTTCAACACTGGAGGAACTCAGTGAGTCAAGCAGTATCTGTGAAAGGAGAGGATGCATCAACGTTTCTGATTGAAACCCTGTATCAGGGTTTCAACCCAAAACATTGATGATTCCTTTCCTCCCACAGATACTGGCTGTCTTACTGAGTTCCTCCAACGGTTTGCTCCAGATTCCAACTCAGATCTCAGAATCAGAATCAGATTTATTATCACTGATTTCTGTTGATAACATGAAATTTGTTGTTTTGTGGCCGCTGTACAGTGCAAAGACTTAGAATTACTATAAAATACAAAAAGAAATAAAAGGTGCAAAATTAAAGGAATAATGAGGTGTTTATGGATGGCAGAATGGATGAATTGCTGAGTATGTAGTTTTAGGCTCCTGTACCTCTTCCCTAATAATAGTAAAGAAAAGAGGGCATGACTTGAATGGTAAGAATCTGTAGGGATGGGTTTCCATATACAGTCCCTCTTTCAATCTTTTCAATTTTGGGTAAAGGAGAGGCAATCTAGATTATTATCAAAGATTCAAAGATTCAGAAAACTTTATTGTCATTCTAACCGTACATGAGCTCTGCAGGGCAGAATGAGACAGCGTTTCTCAGGAGCAGTGCAATCATAACATAACAAACGCAACACTAAATAATAAGCATAACAATAAATAGTAAAACACACCAGCCACATGTCAGTTAAAATCAAGTTATAAGTGTCCAGTGCAAGTTAAAAGTGTCCAAAGCAGAGTATAGTCGTCCATAGCGGTGTAAACTGTCCATGTCACCCCAGAACTTGTCAGTTTTTCTGACATAGTATGCCCTGATGTTAACAAGCATATTCCGACTGCATGTTATGCGTCCAGGACAAACAGAACAAACACTAGGTACACTTATCACTCCCCGAGGGGCCACTGCGTCCATGTGCGCCGCCATCTTATTGTGACTTAGGTTATTTTTACCTTATCTGTCTTAGCTTTGTTGACTTATTGTTGAATATTCTATTACATAACTTAATACTTTGATTAGCTCTGCTGTCAGACATTTCTCCTATCACTTATAATTAACAACTGGGCCGGATTCTTGATTTGTGAAACAGACGTTCAGTTCTCAACTTTGACATGGGAGGTGATTACCAGGTGGACAGAGAAAAATACTCAAGGATATGCTCAAAGTCTGAATTAATAGTCATAGTCATACTTTATTGATCCCGGGGGAAATTGGTTTTTGTTACAGTTGCACCATAAATAATAAATAGTAATAGAACCATAAATAGTTAAATAGTAATATGTAAATTATGCCAGTAAATTATGAAATCAGTCCAGGACCAGCCTATCGGCTCAGGATGTCTGGCTCTCCAAGGGAGGAGTTGTAAAGTTTGATGGCCACAGGCAGGAATGACTTCCTATGACGCTCTGTGCTGCATCTCGGTGGAATGAGTCTCTGGCTGAATGTACTCCTGTGCCCACCTAGTACATTATGTAGTGGATGGGAGACATTGACCAAGATGGCATGCAACTTAGACAGCATCCTCTTTTCAGACACCACCGTGAGAGAATCCAGTTCCATCCCCACAACATCACTGGCCTGCAACTTCCCCAGTAGTTTCTGGCAATCTTAAGTTCATTACCACTCACAGTATAGAACAATACAACCCTTAAATCAGTGCTTATGCAGGAGTGTCACAGTAGTATAGTGGTTAGCATAATGATTTATGGTACCAGAGCCCTGGGTTCAATTCCTACCCCTGTTTATAAGGAATTTGTATGTTCTCCCTGTGACCACTTGGATTTCGTCTGGGTGCTCTGGCTTCCTCCCACAGTCCAAAGACTTACCAGTTGATAGGTTAATTGGTCATTGTAAAAATAGTCCCATGATCTGACTTACGATTGAGTTGGGGGTTGCTGGGAAATCATGAATGGCAGCGATGTTTCAGTCCCAGATGAGCTCAACACCTGTAATGCACGCTTTGAAAGGATGAAAAAAATCTACCTTTATGTGAATTCCTGAGGCATCTGGTGACCCTGTGATCTCTGTTCTGGAGGCCAATGTCAAAACGACTTTCAAGAGAGTGAATCCTCCCAATGCGTCAGGCCCTGATGGTGCCTATGCCAACCATCCTAAGACATAGGAGCAAAATTAGGCCATCGAGTTAGCTCTGCCATTCCATCATGGCTGATCCCGGATCCCAGTCAACCCCATACACCTGCCTTCTTGCCATATCCTTGGATGCCCTGACCAATCAGAAAACAATCAAATTCCACCTTAAATATATGCACAGACTTGGACTCCACTGCAGTCTGAAGCAGAACATTCCACAGATTTACTACACTCTGGCTAAAAAAAAATCCTTCTTACCTCTGTTCTAAAGAGTCACCCCTCAATTTTGAGTCTATGCCCTTTCATTCTGGATACCCCCACCAAAGGAAACATCCTCTCCACATCCACCCTATGTAGTCCATTCAACGTTCGGTAGGTTTCAATGAGATTACCCCACGTGCTTCTAAATTTCAGTGAGTACAGGCCCAAAGCTGCCAAACACTCCTCATATGCTAACCCGCTAACTCCTGGAATCATCCTCGTGATCCTCTTCTGGACTCTCTCCAATGACCACATACCCTTTCTGAGATATGGGGCCCAAAACTGTTTACAATACTCTAAGTGCAGCCTGACTAGTGTCTTATAAAGGTTCAATGTTATCTCCTTGCTTTTATAATCTATTCCCCTTGAAACAAATGCCAACATTGCACTTGGCTTCTTTACCACAGACTTAACCTGTAAATTAATCTTCTGGGAATCTTGCACGAGGACTTCTAAGTCCCTCTGATGTTTGAAACTTCTTCCCATTTAGATAATAGTCCACACTATTGTTCCTTTTACAAAAATTGTATTAACATACATTTCCCAACTTTATATTCCAACTGCAGCTTTTTTGCCCATTCCTCAAAATTGTCCTGCTGCAATCACATTGCTTCCTCAGCATTACCTACCCCACCACCTATCTTCGTATCATCCACAAACTTTGCCACAAAGACATCAATTCCATTATCCAAATCATTGACAAACAATGTGAAAAGTATCAGTCCCAATACTGACCCCTGAGAAACACCACTAGCCACTGACAGCCAACCAGAAAAGGCCCCCTTTACCTCCACTTACTGCCTCCTGCCTGTCAGCTATTCCTTTACCCATGCCAATATCTTTCCTGTAATGCTAGAGGATTTTATCTTATTAAGCAGCCTCATGTGTCTCACAAATTCCAAGTAAATGACATCCACTACCTCTCCTTTGTCCACCCTGCTTGTTACTTCCTCAAAGAACTCTAACAGATCTGTCAGGCAAGGTTTCTCTTTACAGAAACCGTGCTGAATTTAACTTATTTTTTCATTGGTCTCCAAGTACCTTGAAACCTCATTCTTAATAATAGACTCCAACAAATCACCACCACTGAGGTTAGGCTAATAATAATTTCCTTCATTTTGCCTTCCTCCCTTAAAGAGTGGAGTGACATTTGCAATCTTCCACTCCTCCAGGACCTTGCTGGAATCAAGTAATTCTTGAAAGATCATTTACAGTGCATCGGTTATCTCTCAGGACTCTGGAATGTAGTCTATCTGGCCCAGACAACTTACCAATCTTAAGATCTTTGTAATAGCAATGACACTCATTCCTGCGCCCTGACACTCACAGACCAGTGGCTAGTATCTTCTACAGTGAAGACAGATGCAAATAAGAAATAAGAAATAGGAGTAGGAGTAGGCCATCTGGCCCATCGAGCCTGCCCCACCATTCAATAAGATCATGGCTGATCTGTCCATAAACTCAGCTCCATCTGTCTCTCTTTTCCCCATAACCTTAATTCCCCTACTATGTAAAAATCTACCTAACTGTATCTTAAATATATTTAGTGAAGAAGCCTCAACTGCTTCCCTGGGCAGAGAATTCCACAGATTCACCACTCTCTGGGAAAAACAGTTTCTCCTCATCTCCGTCCTAAATCTTCTGCGCTGAATCTTGAGGCAATGACCCCTAGTTCTAGTTTCACCTACCAATGGAAACAACATTTCCTACTTCTATCTTATCTATCCCTTTCAAAATTGTATGTTTCTATAAGATCCTCTCTCATTCTTCTGAATTCCAGAGAATATAGTCACAGGCGACTCAATCTCTCCTCATAGGTTAACCCCTTCATCCCTGGAATCAACCTGGTGAATCTCCTCTGTACTGCCTCCAAAGCCAGTATATCATTCCTCAAGTAAGGAGACCAGAACTGCACACAGTACTCCAGGAGCGGCCTCACCAGTACCCTGTATAGTTGCAGCATGACCTCCCTGCTCTTGAATTCAATCCCTCTAGCAATGAAGGTCAACATTCCATTTGCCTTCTTAATAACCTGTTGTACCTACAAGTCAACTTTTTGCAATTCATTAACAGGCAGTCCCAAGTCTCTCTGCACAACAGCATGCTGCAATCTTTCACCATTTAAATAATAATCTGTTCTTCTATTATTCCTTCCAAAGTGGATGATCTCACATTTACCAACATTGTATTCCATCTGATAGACCTTGGCCCACTCACTTAACCTATCTATGTCCCTCTGCAAACTCTCCACATCCTACGTACAATTTGTTTTTCCACTCAGTTTAGTGTCATCAGCAAATTTTGCTATGCTACACTCAGTCCCCTCTTTCAAATCATCAATGTAAATGGTAAACAGCTGTGGGCCCACAACCGACCCCTGCGGCACCCCACTCACCACAGACTGCCAACCAGAGAAACACCCATTTATACTAACTCTCTGCCTTCTATTGGTTAACCAATCCACTATTCATGCCAATACACTTCCTCCAACTCCATGCATCCGTATCTTATTTATAAGTCTCTTGTGTGGCACCTTATCAAATGCCTTCTGGAGATCCAATATACGACATCCACCTGTTCCCCTCTATCCACTGCATTCATTATGTCCTCAAAGAACTCCAGTAAGTTTGTCAAACAGGACCTGCCCTTTCTGAGTCCATGCTGCGTCTGTCTAATGGAGCCACTCCTCTCTAAATGCTTCGCTATTTCTTCCTTAATGACAACTTCAGGCATTTTCCTGACTACAGATGTTAAGCTAACTGGCCTATATTTGCCCGTCTTTTGCCTACATTGTTTTTTAAAAAGTGGTGTGACATTTGCTGTCTTCCAATCTGCCGGGACCTGCCCAGAGTCTAGAGAGTTTTGGTAAATGATTACCAATGCATTTACTATAACCTCTGCCAATTCCCTCAGCACCCTGGGATGCATCCCATCAGGACCAGGGGACTTATCTACCTTTAGACCCTCTAGTTTGCTCATCACTATCTCTTTAGTGACTATGATTTTATCAAGGTCTTCACCTCCCATTTCGTCCATGACATAATTCTTTGGCATATTAGATGTGTCCTCCACTGTGAAGATGGACACAAAATAGTTGTTCAATGACTCAGCCATTTCCTTATCACCCAATATCAATTTCCCCTTCTCGTCTTCCAAGGGACCTACGTTGACTTTAGCCACCCTCTTCCGCTTTATATATTTATAAAAACTTTTGCTATCTGTTTTTATATTTTGTGCTAATTTACTTTCATACTCTATCTTCCCTTTCCTTATTTCTTGTTTAGTTGTTCCTTGTTGCTTTTTAAAGTTTATCCAATCCTCCAGTCTTCCGCTACTCTTTGCGACTTTGTACACGAGCTTTTAATTTGATACTATCTTTTATTTCCTTAAAGTACCCATTAAGATCATCTGCCATTTCTTTTCCTCCATTACTACCTCATCAGCATCATTTTCCAGTGGTCCCTTATTAATTCTCACCTCCCTTTTAGTCTTTATGTAACTGAAAAAAACTTCTGGTATCCTACTTTATATTATCGGCTAGTCTGCCCTCCTATGTCATCTTTTCCCAGCTTATAGCTTTCTTAGTTGCCTTTTGTAGGATTTTAGTTCTTTGAAGAAGTAGCAAGCCTCACCAGGAGGCTTGATTACGAGACAAAAGCTCAAATATTTTGGTCACATTATGAGGAAGAAAGCATTCCTTGGAGAAGACTCTGATGTTAGGTAAAACAGAGGGTAAAAGAAG
This sequence comes from Mobula hypostoma, assembly GCF_963921235.1. NCBI lineage: Eukaryota > Metazoa > Chordata > Chondrichthyes > Myliobatiformes > Myliobatidae > Mobula > Mobula hypostoma. Next base: position 152,809,570 of record NC_086097.1, on the reverse strand, counting down.
GAGAGGACAACAGAGGCTACAATGGGCAGATAATATTACTCAGACAATGCATATGCCCTTGGGGGATCATAGACAGGCAGTTTCCAACAAGAAAGTTTTGAGTGCAGGGGTTCATGAGGTCACGAAGAGCCAGACTCAACTTAACGACTAAAAACAAAAGGATATTAAAAGCTTCCCAATTATCCAACTTCCCACTCACTTTTGCTACCTTATATGCCCTTCCCTTGGCTTTTATGCCATCTTTAACTTCAGTTACTGTGGCCTATCTCTGCCTTTTGAGAACTTCTTCCTCTGTGGGACATATCTATCTTGCACCTTGTGAACTATTCCCAGAAACTTCAGCCATCTCTGCTCTGTCATCATCCCCGCCAGTATCATCCTCCAATCTACCTGAGCAAGCTTCTTTCTCATTTCTCTATAATTCCCTTTATTCTATTGCAATACTGATACATCTGACTTATGCTTCTCCCTCTCAAATTGCAACATGAATTCAATCATATAATGATCACTGGCTCCTAAGGGTTCCTTTACGTTAAGCTCCCTAATAAGATCTGGGTTATTACACAACACCTAATTTAGGATAGTCTCTCCCCAAGTAGACTCAAGCACAAGCTGCTCTAAAAAGCCATTTCATAGGCATTCACCAAATTCCGTTTGGCAATCCAATGCCAACCTGATTTTTCCAATCCCCTTGCATATTGAAGCTCCCCATTACAATTATTACATTATCCTTATTACATGCTTTTCCAGCTGCCTTTGCAATCTAAATCCCACATCTTGGCTACTATTTGGAGGCCTATATATGGCTCCCATAATGATTTAACCAACTGATTGGAAAGTTCAAGGACATCTTCAATATCTCACTGCTGCAGTCAGAGGTTACCACCTGCATCAAAAGGGTGACAATCATATCAGTGGCCAAAAAGAGCAGGCTGAGCTGCCTCTATAACCATCGTGCAGTGGCACGCACATCAACTGGCATGATGCGCTTTGAGAGGTTGGTCATGGCTAAAATCAACTCTTGCCTAAGCATGGACCTGGACCCTATTGTCACCATTGGTCTACAGTGATTGCAATCTCATTGGATCACCACTCAGCCTTGGATCACCTGAACAATAGTAATACTCATGGCAGGCTGCTGCTTATTGAGTGCAGCTGAGTATTCAATACATTCATATCCTCAGTTCTAACCAAAAATCAAAAACCTGGGCTTCTGGACCTTCGTCTCCAACTGGATCATTGACTTCCTTAGTGGGAGACCACAGTCTGCATGGATCAGAAGTAACATCTCGACCTCTCCGACAATCAGCACTGGTCCACCTCAACAATGCATATTGAGCCCATATTTCTACATCCATGACTATTGTATGACTAGGCATAGCTCAAACGCCGTCTATGAATTTGATGATGACACAGCTGTTGTTGGCAGAATGTCAGATGGTGATGAAGTGGTGGACAGGAGTGAGATCAGCAGGTTGTGTGGTGTTACAGCAACAGCCTTGCACTCAACATTAGTAAGACTGAGGATTTGATTGCGGACTTCCGGAAGTGTAAGTTAAGGGAACACACACCATTCCTCATGGAGGAATCAGAAAAGGAAAGGGTGAGCAGCTTCAAGTTCCTAGGTGTTCCTGATCTATCCTGGGACCAATATATTGATGCAATTGCAAAGAAAGCACAACACGGGCTATATTTCATTATGCTTTGAGGAGAATTGATTTGTCGCGAAAGACCCTGGCAAATTTCAACAGGTGTACCATGGAGAGCTTTCTTTCTGGTTGTCCCACCATCTGGTATGGAGGAGCTACTTCACAGCATTGGAAAAAGCTGCAGAAAGCTGTAACTCAGCCAGTTCCCTCATGGCACTAGCCTCCTCAGCATTCCAGACATCTTCAAAAAGCGATGCTTCAAAAAGTCAGCATCCATCATTAAAGACCCCCATCACCAAGGACATACCCTCTTCTCATTGCTACCATCAAGGAGGAGGCACAGGAGCCAAAGTCACACGAACAACATTTTAGGAACAGTTTCTTTCTCTCTGTCATCAGTCATGAACCTACGAACACTTCCTCAGTATTTTTCGAGTTTTTTTGTACTACTTATTTACTTTATTTTATATATACCCTTATTGTAATTTACAGCTTTTATTCTGATTCTGATTCAGTGGAGGAGAAGAGGAGGAGGAGCAGTGGTGATATTGGAGATCTCATGTCCATGCATTGAGAACACAAACAAGCCCAGTTTAGGTGGCAGAAGCAGTGTATCACTTCCCAAACACTCATTAGGCCAAGCACCTCCTGTTTCTCCTGTGGAGAAGAATATAAAGCCTAAAATGGCCTCACTTCAGGTCCCAAAGAACTGGAATGGAAACAAGTAATCTTCAATCCTGTGAGATGACTAAAAGAAACAACTAAAATCACTGAAAGAATATGAAAAAATTCAAATGTTTAGCTACCTACTATGAATTCATAACACATTATGAATTTTCCATTCACAAGAGCGGAATAATTTCTGTAAATCACAGTCATAGTAGATGTTGAGCAACTCTTTATCAAAATCACCATGACCAGTCAGTTAACATGCTCCAGGGAGTGGAGTTGGGGGTGAGGGGGTCGGTGGCAGAGACTAATTGAAAACAATGGTTTGAACAGAAAATTTGGGATTAGGTCCCACAAATTTTAACTCTTGTGTTTTGTACGGATCCAATGGAGCTGTCACCCAAATTCCTCCACCAGTTATATCTTTTCCTTTGACCCATTTCTGCTTTCCACAGGAGCTACTCTATTCTTGACTAACTGAATTGCTCATACCATCTCACCAGCCCTTCCCATCCCCTGAGACTTCCATCTGCAACACTGGTCCTTACAGTTCCACCCTCACCATCATTCAAGGACCTGAACAGCTCTCCCAGGTGAGGCAGAGAAACATACACAAAATTCTGGGGGATCTCAGCAAGTCAGGCAGCATCAATGAAGGGAAATGAACAGTTGATGTTTCAGTTTGTTAGGACACTAAGGTGAGGCAGAGATTTGCACTCACATCCCTCAAACTTGTCTGTTGAATTTAGTGAATTTAGTGCTCACTATGTGGGGTCCGTTACATCAATCAGACTAAGTATAGACCAGGTGACTGCTTTGATTTGTCCACAATTTGTCCCCTCCTGTTCCTACACTGACAAGTCAGAGTCAGCCTTCTCCAGTGCCAGGGCAAGGCCAAATGCAAACTACAAGAACAGTGTCTCAAAATCAGCCTGGGTAGTCTACAAGCCAATAGAAGAAAAACAAATTTGCCATTTCCGGGTAAACTACATCCCCTATGTTGCTTTCTATTTCCTTCTGGTCCACTCAGTTTCTCCCAAATCCCACTTCTTTACCCTCTGCCATCTGGTTCTATCTGTCGATCAGCCACATGCTTATCCTACTTCATCTCCTATCCTTTCACCCAATGGTCCCATCTGCCCATTATTCCTCCCTTATCTGATTCCACTTCTCACCTTCCTTACTCGTTGGGTTCCAGGATTTGCAGGCCTTTGTTGTCCTCACTTATCCTTTTAGTCTCTAACTCTACATCTTCCCCTGTCATTAATTGGTTCCATCTGCCCATCATTGTCTTCCTCATCTACTCCACCAATTACCTGCCAGCTCATGCCTCACTCCTCACTCTCATCTACTGGTTCTCTCCTCTCTTCTCTCTCAGTCTTGATGTAGAGTCTCGACCTGAACAGTTGACAATTCTTTTTCCTCCACCTGCTGAGACCCTCCAGCAATTTGTCTTTTGTTTCAGCATCTGCAGTTATTAAATGCTGATCCCACAAATACATCCACATATCATTCTATTGATAAGTGTATAGAAAAAATATTTTGAAATAAATGAAGCATTTTAGGAAAAAATGTTCAAAAATTATTAATATTAATCTTCCAAAAAGGCAATTGAAAAATAAATATTCACGGATGTCCTAAATCACATATTTACCATTATTATCACTGAACATCCAGCAGTCACTCACAAATGACAGAAGGAAAAAACATAAGCAGAGTAAATCCAATGCCAACTGGCCCACCCATTTATTACCCAAACACTAATGTGTACATCAGGTCTGTGAGGGTTTTGAAAAATGTCATCCGATCTCACATGTCCTTGTCATTGTCTAGAAGGTGTGAAGCAGGCTTAAGATGTCTTTGTTCAAACACATTAGAAAAAAAATAGCTAGAAACAAATTGGAATCAGATTTATTATCATTGACTTATATGATGTGATATTTATTATTTGGAGGCAGCGTTTGAATACAAGCCCCCTGCTGAAAATGTGACCTGCAATCACAATCAATTTTCGTGTGATGTGAATGAATTTCTAAGTCATTGGCTTTGGAGGATCAGATAAGTTTAAACTTAGTTCTTAGCAGCTGAGTATCAGAACCACAAGGGGAGAACTTGGACTTACTGGTTAATGCCACAGGATAGGATTGAATGTATGATTACTTTATTATTAACAGATTATAGATAAAGATTTAAATGGCTTTAAATGACCTCCAGTATACACTGAGAGTAATGAAAAGATATTAGTTGTCACCTTCCTGCGCCTTGTTCTGAATATGCTTATTTTCCAGATGTGCCATTTGGGATTCTGACGAGGATAAATAATAATGGGTAGTGATGCACAATCAAAATTAGTGCTTTATTTCTGCACAGTTGCTCACAGCATAGCATACTTCCCTCATAACCACATTGCAACCTAACTTGTTATAAATTGAATGGGAGTGAATACACACTGGTAGAATTAGACCACACAAATATGTTAAGTATATATTCTAAGCATAATATCAAGTATCATCAAAAACCTCTCCTTACTTTTTGTTTCCTATGATCAGTGATTGATCCCATTCAGTCATCAAAGGGTGGTAGAGTGAGGATGTGAAACAACCAAGATATTTAATGGACAGGAAACTCCACAAATCTAATGATTTCTTTCTTTCACTCTAGCCTGCCCAATAATACCCTGAATTGTCTTTAATGGAGAGTAAATTTGAGCACTATCTGAAAGCAGAAAGTGGGGAGGAGGAGGGAAAGATGTGCTTGGTGATGGGATCACGTTGGAGATGGTGGACGTTATGGAGAATTATGTGCTAGACATTGAAGCTGGTGGGGTGGTAGGTGAGGACAAGAGGAGTCCTATCCTGAGTAGGGTACTGAGAGGATGATCTCACCACTAAGCACATCTTTCTCTTCCCCACCTCCACTTTCTTCTTTCCTCAGGGATTTCTCCTATGTGACTCCTTTGTCCGTTCATCCCTCCCCATTGATCTCCCTCCTGGCACTTAACCTTGTAAGCAGAACAAGTGCTACACCTGCCCTACACCTCCTCCATCCCTACCATTCAGGGCCCAAAACAGTCCTTCCAGGCGAGTTGACACTTCACCTGTGAGTCTGTTGGAGTCATCTGCTGTATTCTGTATATTGGTGAGACACAACGTAAATTGAGAGACCATTTCACTGAGCATCTACACTCCCTCCACCATAAAAACTAGGATCTTCCAGTGGCTACCCATTTTAAATCCGCTTGCCATTCGCATTCTGACATGTCAGTCCAAGGCCTCCTCCACTGTTGCGATGAGACCACACTTAGGTCGAAGGAAAAACACCTTGTATTCTTTTTGGGTAGCCTCCAACCTGATGGCATGAACATTAATTTCTCAAACTTCTGGTAATGCCCCCCCCCACCCAAATCTCTCCTTCACCATTACCCATTCCTTTTTCCTTCTCCCACCATATCTCCTTACCTGTTCATCAGCTCACTTTGGTACTCCTCTACCTTCTCTTTCTTCTATAGCTCTCTGTCCTCTTCTATCAAATTCCCCCTTCTCTAGCCCTGTATTTCTCTTACCAATCAACTTCACAGCTCTTTACATCCCCACTCTCTCCTCCTGGTTTCATCTATCACCTTGTGTTTCTTTGTTCCCTCCTCCCACCTTCTAACTTTAGCTTCTCACCTCTTTTTTTCCAGTCCTGATGAAGAATTTTGGCCTGAAATGTTGACTGCACTCTTTTCCATACTCAGTCCTGCTGAGTTTCCATTATTTTGTGTGTGTTGCTTGGGATTCCCAGCGTTCCAGATTTCCAACCGATTTTCTCTTGCTTGTAATTCCAGATACTGTGCATCTTGACTTAGAAATTTAGTGACTGTTCTCTATAAAGATGAAGTGACTATTCCCTTTATTCCTTGGAATTTATCAGTGTCACGTTCTGAGTCGTGATTCTAAGTAGGGCACTAAAATGGACTTTATTTTTACTCTACATATGTTTTCCTGTAAAAAAATACGTATGATTTATTTTTAAGTTATATTTTACCTTGTGGACTCTGCTTATATGATGTTATGTGCTTGTTATGCTCTGCAAGTTTTTCATTGCATCTGGGCATATAGGTTCTTGTGCATATGATAATAAACGCGACTTAAGTGCAAAATGCTAGTCCAGTTGGTGCTTAGATCAAGCTTGTCTTTCTTCAAGGCTGTAAATGAGGTGATCACAGTGTAGTCCCACAAGAAGGGAGAAATGACGTTGCTCTTTCAAACATGAGGTGAACAGTCTATTGCTTTGAATGTTTTATATTCAAGTTCTCACAGCACCAACTGAATTTTGACCATGCGTGTAGGAAAAGAAAACATAACATCTCAATTAACAAGCCCCCTATGAGACTAGAAGTCATTTTAATTGAGCATGAAGGAAAGAGTAGAAGAATGTATTGTGTCATTTACCAGCCTCAAAAGGAGTTGGAACTGAGGGTTTAAAAGCCTAACCTAGAAGAGAGGAGATGGATATAAACTAAATGAACAAGTAAGATACTAAACTAACTTTAATACACTTAGTTTTGTAATGTGGGTATCACTGGCAAGGCCAGCAATTATGATCCACCCCTAACTGTCCTTCAGAAGGTGGCAATGAATATCATAGAAACATTGCTGTTTTAGTGAAGATACTCAAAGAGTATTGTTGGATAGGGTGGATTTCTAAGCATCGTACATAAAACGTGAACAATGATAAACGTGCACTTTGACCAATGTTTATGTCCAATCCACATGGAACTCTGGGTCACTACAAATTGCTAAATTTACCTTTGTTTACTTTAGGAGCTACCTGAAAGAGTTTATTAAAAAAGCACACTACTTGCTAAGCTCAGGTGCAAGTATTACCCTTCAACCATCAGGCTCCTGAACCATCCCGGATAACTTCACTCACCTCAACTCTGAAATGACTCAACAAACTATGGACTCACTTTGAAGGACTCTACGAGTCTGTATTATTCTTTCTTTGTTTGTATTTGCACAGTTTGGTCTTCCTTTGCATATTGGTTATTCGTCAGTCTTTGTGTTTCTATTGTATTTCTTTGTTCTACTGAGAATGCACGCAAGAGAATGAATCTCAGATTAGTATACAGTCAAATATACATATTTTGATAATAAATTTACTTGGAACTTTGAACTTTGAAATTTGAATTTAGCATCCGTGGAGGCAAGGGGATAATGGTTGATATTTCAGGCAGATACTCTGAGTCAGGATTGGCAGGACCTGAAAAGTCATGTGTCGCTTTGTCTCCATGGACACTGTGTGACCTGCTGAATCCTTCCAGCAGTTTGTTTTGTGCTCTAGTTTCTAGCATCTGAAATTTCTTCCATCTCTGCCTTATCTCAGCTTGACACACTTCTTGCTGAGATAAGACTCCAGCACCAATTTCAGGCACGGACACATCAATCAATACTTTGCATGGTGTTGAAAGATACAACTACATGCTGCAATCAGCTACCCTTTAGCTGTTATTTTCTGGCTCTGGATTTATCTGCGACCCTTCGATGTGATTGAAACTGGATAGAATCTGACAAGCAAGATGCTTTGGGTAACCAGATTGAGAATCACAAAGTGGATGAATTATAATAACGAGTCTCAGGGATTAATCTGGTTTGACAAGAAGGGCACCCTCTTCCCTGGGGCCCTTATACTGCCACCAGTGAAGTCACACTTAATTTGGGGTAGAGAACGTTCCGGATTTGACAGGATATGTGAAGAGTTTTGAGGCAGAAATTCAAAACAAATTAGTCTCATTCAAAGAACATGAAACTGAGAAATAGTAAGAATTAAGATGAGCTAGATAACTAACAGATGGACTCCAGCACAGAGACACAAAGAAAACTATATGATTTAGTAAAACCAACATTAGTGAATTTGATGTAAATGAAGTGGGAGTTCCAGGCATCTTTAAAGTGGTCAAGAGTAATAAATCTTAAGAGATAAATATTATTTATCCCCTGGTGCTGCAAAAGCCCAGAGAGATCTGTCACATGTTGTCAGTAATTACAAGCAGATTACTGGATACTGGGAGCTCCCAGTAGACTGAAGTCAAACTAATACAATGATCATATTCAATAAAACAGAAACAGGGAACTAATTGCCCAATATTCATAATTCATTTCCATGTAAAATAATGCAAGTGAAAAATAAAGACTACTCAAGCAAAAAATAAGTAGTCAACAGCAGTCAGCATGGATCCATCTGTCGTATCAGGTTCTCCAACTTCTTTTGAGCAGGTGGTAATGCAAGTGAACTGTGGTAAAATCAATGAGCTAATGCAATTGGCTGTCAGCAGTTTTCTGAAAAAGCCAGCCAGGGAGAAATTGGTCTTTGGAGGAGACAGGTTGTCGGATCCAGCAGACTGCTGGCAATCAAGTACTTATAAGTAGGTCTCAATTCATCATCAATTGGTCTGCTCTGTTAGCAAAGACTAATATAACTCTCCAGTTTTTTTAAAGCTAAAAGACTTTGGCAGGCAATTGGGACGAGTTGGGTCGACACCTTGGTTGGCATGGGTTTACTGGACCAAAGACCCTGTATTGCTCTATGAACCAATGACACTATTTTAGGGTGTCATATTATAATTTGCATGTGTGTGTATCCTGTGTTTCAATAGACATAATGTCATCATTGAAATCATGGGAATGTCCACAGACAAGAATTAATTACCATGGCTAACTCAATACATTGAATTCCAAAATTTGTTCAACAACATTCCATATAAAAAGTTGGGTTTGTTACGCGGCTCATCCCATATTATACAAGCAGGACGGTGACAGCACAACTGTGTAAAATATTAGCTAGATAACAACAGGAGTACTATGCGCAGGATTACCTTGAAGAGGTAAAAATCACCATTATATTGCTGGAATGGGAGGTTTTTTAGCTATGAGGAGAGACTGGATGGGCTGGACTTTTATTGAAGTGCACAAGGTGGAAGGGGTTCCTGAAAGTCAAAATTCGAGGAACATGAACTGGGTACATAGTGGGAAACCTTTCCCGTTAGTGGAGGTGCCGGCTATTCGAAAGCAAACATTTAATAAAAGGGAGAGGATGCTTAGAGGAAATCTGAGAAAGAAGACAGTTGGCTTAATTGTGTAAATTTGCACATGGCAGCAAAATTGGTGGTACTATGCACAGTGAGAAAACTCATTTAAGATTGCAGAAGGATCTGGAACAACTAAAGTTCAAAATTCAAAGTAAGTTTATTATCAAAGTACGTATATATCACCATATACAACCCTGAGATCCATGTTCTTGTGGGCATACACAATAAATCCAATAGGAAAATGGGCTGAGAAATGCCGGATCGAATTTAACTCAGACAAACGCAATTGTTGCATTTCGGGAATTTAAACCAGGGCAAGGCTTACATTGTAAATGGCAGGAAAGTGTTGTAGAACAAAGAGACCTAAAGTTACATACTCCCAAAAAAGAAATGACACACGCAGTTAATGTAGTAAAGAAGGTATTTGGCAAGCTTGTCTTCATCAGTCAGGGACATCATATTACAACTGTGGAGATCATTAGGGAGACTATACTTGAAGTATTGTGTGCCATTCTGGTTGCAAACCTATAAGAAGGAATTTTTAAGCTGAATACGTTATTGGAAAGATTCACAAGGATATTAATAGGGTAAAGGGTTTTAATTACAAAGAGAAACTGGATCAGCTGGGAATATTTTCACAGGGCACAGGAGGCTTGTGGGGTAACTTATAAAGATATATGAAATCATGTGGGGCACAGACAGGGCAAATATTCATTGTCTTTTACCTAAGGTAGTGAAGTCTAAAACTGATGGTTACATATTTAAAGTGAGAGGGGAAAAGGGGACATGAGGATTGAGATTTTCACACAAATGATGGCAAGTTTGTGGAATAAGCTTCCAGAGGAAGTGGTAGAAGTGGAAACAACTACAAAGAGGTTTGGCTTGTCACTGAATACTCTTACAAACTTCTATAGATGTACTGTTGAAAGTATTCTGACTGGTTGCGTCATGGCCTGGCACAGCCATTTCAATGCACAGGAACATAAGAAGAAGCAGAGGTAGTGTTCTTTGTTCAATACATCATGAGCACATTCCCCTTCCCCCAGCATTTGGAGTATCTACAGAAAGTGTAGCTTCAAGAAGGCAAAGTCTATCATCAAAGATCCCCACCATCCAGGCCATGCCATCTTTTCTTCAGGCAGAAGGTACAGAGGCTTGAAGTCCCACACCACCAAGTTTAAGAACAGTTACTTCCCTTCAACCATTCAGACTGGAACCAAAAATTAAACTGTACTCTAATTTAGAACACTATGACTATTTTGATGCTTTCCACTAAAATGGGTATCATTTTTGTTCTAATTTTGTTTTTGTGTAAAAATTTTGTGTAGTATATGTCTAACTTGTATTGCTTATGAATGTTACTTATATGATATGTGTCTGTGATGCTGCTGTGAGTAAGTTTATCATTGCTTCTGTGCATACATATACTTGTGCATATGACAATAAATCCAAATTTGACTTTGTTTAAGAGGACTTCAGAAAGGGACAGGCATAGGAAAGGTTTAGAGGGATAAGGGCCAAATTTAGGCAAATAGGACTTGCTGGGAATGGCAACTTATTTGACATGGACAAATTGTGCTGAAGGGCCAGTTTCTGTGCTGTATTATACTATATAATTCTGGATTATATTTCCTGAGAGACTAGTAGCGACTGGTACAAAGGTAAGTAGATCGAATTAAGAATCCAATAAGGTGTAATCTTATTATAACTTTTATTCAGATTAAAATCATTTCTTGTTCCTAAGTAAAAAAATAGCCCTTTTTTCCCAAAATTTGCCATCTGATCTAAAACACCAGATTTGTGCTACATGGCAATTTTAGTTATGTCATTTCATGTTCTCTCATGTCCTCATCAAAAATATGTTATTTTACGTAATTTAATTAGAATGCAGAACTCAATTACACTTTGTCACTTTTCCCTTGTTAATTACTTCCATCACTAATTGCATTAAAAAGATTCAGTTGACCAACTTTATTTTACATTAGTTCTATTAATTAAATGCATACATCGTGACTGTCAGTTTTACTTCTCAATCACTTCAAAGTGGTTTCCATGTGCAAAATGTAGCTTATTCACTTCAGGCTTTACAGCCGTCGCTTTAAAAAAAAACATTATCCATTTGGGGGTAAATTAATCAAGCTTTTACAATATTAATATAGCTAGTATTTCAAATAGTTTATTTTTGCCTTTGTAATCATTCAAAATCTCTGCAGATGAGGGTTAATTGCCAAAAGCTGAATAGAGAAAAATATCCTTTGGGAGATTAGTAAACTATACAGTTAACAACCAGCTGTAATTAGAAAAGACTTATTCTGCTATCTTCAGGGGGATGGGAACAAGTGCAGAGAGACAGCGGGGTGTAAAATGAAGGTAGAAGCAAAAAGTAGAAAGGTGAAAAGTAAAAGTGGCAGGCTGGCAATTCCAGGGCTAAAATCAAAAAGGGCCACTTTTCAACATAATTGTATAAGAGCTAGGAGTGTTGTAAAAGCGAACCTGAAGGCTTTGTGTGTCAATGCAAGGAGCATTCGTAACAATGTGGATGAATTAAAAGTGCAGATTGTTATTAATGAATATGATATAGTTGGGATCACAGAGACATGGCTCCAGGGTGACCAAGGATGGGAGCTCAACATTCAGGAATATTCAATATTCAGGAGGGATAGACATGAAAGAAAAGGAGGTGGGGTAGCATTGCGGGTTAGAGAGGAGATTAATGCAATAGAAAGGAAGGACATTAGCCGGGAGGATGTGGAATCCATATGGGTAGAGCTGCATAACACTAGGGGGCAGAAAACCCTGGTGGGAGTTGTGTACAGGCCACCTAACAGTAGTAGTGAGATTGGGGATGGCATTAAACAGGAAATTAGAAATGTGTGCAATAAAGGAACAGCAGTTATAAAGGGTGACTTCAATTTACATATAGATTGGGTGAACCAAATTGGTAAGGGTGCTGAGGAAGAGGATTTCTTGGAATGTATGCGGGATGGTTTTTTGAACCAACATGCCGAGGAACCAACTAGAGAGCAGGCTACTCTAGACTGGGTATTGAGCAATGACGAAGGGTTAATTAGCAATCTTGTCGTGAGAAACCCCTTGGGTAAGAGTGACCATAATATGGTGGAATTCTTCATTAAGATGGAGAGTGACATAGTTAATTCAGAAACAAAGGTTCTGAACTTAAAGAGGGGTAACTTTGAGGGTATGAGACGTGAATTAGCTAAGATAGACTGACAAATGATACTTAAAGGGTTGACGGTGGATATGCAATGGCAAGCATTTAAAGATCGCATGGATGAACTACAATAGTTGTTCGTCCCAGTTTTGCAAAAGAATAAATCAGGGAAGGTAGTGCACCCATGGCCTGACAAGGGAAATTAGTATCAATTCCAAAGAAGAAGCATACAAATTAGCCAGAAAAAGTGGCTCACCTGAGGGCTGGGAGAAATTCAGAGTCCAGCAGAGGAGAACAAAGGGCTTAATTAGGAAAAGGAAAAAAGATTATGAGAGAAAACTGGCAGGAAACATAAAAACTGACTGTAAAAGGTTTTATAGATATGCGAAAAGAAGAAGATTGGTTAAGACCAATATAGGTCCCCTACAGACAGAAACAGGTGAATTGATTATGGGGAGCAAGGACATGGCATACCAATTGAATAATTACTTTGGTTCTGTCTTCACTAAGGAGGACATAAATAATCTTCTGGAAATAGTAGGGGTCAGAGGGTCTAGTGAGATGGAGGAACTGAGGGAAATACATGTTAGCAGGGAAGTGGTGTTAGGTAAATTGAAGAGATTAAAGGCAGATAAATCCCCAGGGCCAGATGGTCTGCATCCCAGAGTGCTTAAGGAAGTAGCCCAAGAAATAATGGATGCATTAATGATAATTTTTCAAATCTCTTTAGATTCTGGACTAGTTCCTGAGGATTGGAGGATGGCTAATATAACCCGGCTTTTTAAAAAATGAGGGAGAGAGAAACCAGGGAATTATAGACCAGTTAGCCTAACATCAGTGGTGGTGAAAATGCTAGAGTCAGTTATAAAAGATGTGATAACAGCACATTTGGAAAGCGGTGAAATCAGCGGACAAAGTCAGCATGGATTTCTGAAAGGAAAATCATGTCTGATGAATCTCATAGAATTTTTTGAGGATGTAACTAGTAGAGTGGATAGGGGAGAACCAGTGGATGAGGTAGATTTGGATTTTCAAAAGGCTTTTGACAAGGTCCCACACAGGAGATTAGTGTGCAAACTTAAAGCACACGGTATTGGGGGTAAGGTATTGATGTGGATAGAGAATTGGTTGGCAGACAGGAAGCAAAGAGTGGGAATAAACGGGACCTTTTCAAAATGGCAGGCAGTGACTAGTGGGGTACCGCAAGGCTCAGTGCTGGGACCCCAGTTCTTTACAATATATATTAATGACTTAGATGAGGGAATTAAATGCAGCATCTCCAAGTTTGCGGATGACACGAAGCTGGGCAGCAGTGTTAGCTGTGAGGAGGATGCTCAGAAGATGCAGGGTGACTTGGATAGGTTAGGTGAGTGGGCAAATTCATGGCAGATGCAATTTAATGTGGATAAATGTAAGGTTATCCACTTTGGTGGCAAAAACAGGAAAACAGATTATTATCTGAATGGTGGCTGATAAGGAAAAGGGGAGGTGCAACGAGACCTGGGTGTCATTATACACCAGTCATTGAAAGTAGGCATGCAGGTACAGCAGGTGGTGAAAAAGGCGAATGGTATGCTGGCATTCATAGCAAAAGGATTCGAGTACAGGAGCAGGGAAGTACTACTGCAGTTGTACAAGGCCTTGGTGAGACCACACCTGGAGTATTGTGTGCAGTTTTGGTCCCCTAATCTCAGGAAAGACATTCTTGCCATAGAGGGAGCACAAAGAAGGTTCACCAGATTGATTCCTGGGATGGCAGGACTTTCATATGATGAAAGACTGGATCGGCTAGGGTTATACTCTCTGGAATTTAGAAGATTGAGGGGGGATCTTATTGAAATGTATAAAATCCTAAAGGGATTGGACAGGCTAGATGCAGGAAGATTGTTCCCGATGTTGGGGAAGTCCAGAACGAGGGGTCACAGTTTGATGATAAAGGGGAAGCCTTTTAGGACCAAGATTAGGAAAAACTTCTTCACACAGACAGTGGTGAATCTATGGGATTCTCTGCCACAGGAAACAGTTGAGGCCAGTTCATTGGCTATATTTAAGAGGAAGTTAGATATGGCCCTTGTGGCTAAAGGGATCAGGGGGTATGGAGGGAAGGCTGGTACAGGGTACTAAGTTGGATGATCAGCCATGATCATACTGAATGGTGGAGCAGACTCGAAGGGCCGAATGGCCTACTCCTGCACCTATTTTCTATGTTTCTATGTTTCTACCCTGAAACTTATATTTTCCTGGGCAATTTTCTTAATGTTTTCTCAATCTCCTCCTCAAATACTTGCTCACCACATTATTCCAAGTTCAAAGTTCAAAGTAAATTCATTATCGAAATACATATACAACCTGAGATTCATTTTCTTGTGGGCGTACTTAAAAAAACAATAAGCATATTAGAGTTAATGAAAGACCGCACCAAGAGGGCAGGTAACCAGTGTGCAAAGGACAACCATCTGTGCAAGTAACAAAAGAAAAAAAAATAGAATAGTAAATAAGTAAGCAATAAATATAGAAAGCAATAGATGAAGAAACCTTGAAAGTAAGTCCATAGGTTATTGGAACAGTTCAGTGATGGGACAAGTGAAGTTGAGTGAAGTTATCTCCTCTGGTTCAGGAGCCTGATGGCTGAGGGGTAATAACTGTTTCTGAACTTGGTGGTGTAAGTCCTTAGGCTCATGTACCTTCTTCCTGAAGGAAGTATTAAGAAAAGATCATCAGCTGGCTGGTGGGGTCCCTGATGATCAATGCTGCTTTCCCATAACAACACTCAGTGTAGATGTGCTCAGTGCTGGGGATGGTGTTACCCATGGTGGAGTGGGCTGTATCCCCTGCTTTTTGTAGCAATTTCCATTCAAGGGCACAGGTGTTTCCATACCAGGTTGTGATGCCTCTTCTTCTTATCATTTAAATTGATGTCATTGACCATAGAGAAAATCTATTTGGCCCACCGTATCCATACCATCCATTGGGAATCCCTCACACTTTTATACATTTCAATTGGGTCCCTGCTTAACTTATTTTGCTCCAGGTTAAACAGACCTAGCCTCACCTGTCTCTCTCCTTATTTCCTTCCTGAGTAATATCCTGATGCATCTCCTCTGCACCCTCTCAAATGCTGTAACAACTTTCCAATAATCAATGTTATCACAATTTTCCTGTTCTTGACTTCCTCCAGCATTTTGTGGGTGTTGCTGCAATTTTCCTAAAGCATGTCAGTCTTGAAAAATGGAATATTTTCAATGCTGTCATTAAACTCTGTTTTACATTGTGCCTCAGACTGGATTCAGCCCAGGGTTAAAGGCACTAGACTTTTCTGTCATAAATAAGACTTTCCTGCTTCAATAAAACAGTTTTATTTTTCAGTTTAACATTTAACAATTCATATGTGGCAGGGTCTCCGGCACTGAGTCTGACCCTGTGGTGCAGAAGGGTGGGACGGAGAAGAGGAGAACTGTCGTCATTGGAGACTCTATAGTCAGGAGAGCAGACAGGAGATTTTGTGGATGTGAGAAGGACACCCGCATTGTTTGTTGCCTCTCGGGTGCCAGGGTCCGGGATGTCTCTGACTGGTTGCACGACATCCTGGTACGAGAGGGAAAGCTACCAGAAGTCGTGATACATGTTGGGACCAACAACATAGGCAGGAAGAGGGATGAGGTCCTGAAGTGTGAGTTTCGGGAATTAGGCAGAAGGCTGAAGAACAGGACCTCAAGGGTGACGTTCTCAGGATTGCTGCCAGTGCTACGTGACAGAGATGGTAAGAATTGGAGGAGATGGCAGTTGAATGCGTAGCTGAGGAGTTGGTGCAGGGAGCAGGGTTTTAGATTTTTAGTTCATTGGGATCTCTTCTGGGGAAAGTGGGACCTGTACAGATTGGATGGGTTGCACCTGAACTCGAGGGGGAGCAATATCCTTGCAGGTAGGTTTGCTAGCATGGTTTGGGAGGGTTTAAACTAATTTGCGAGGGGGATGAGACCCAGAGCGATAGAGCAGTGGAAGAAGTGCATGGAGTAAAGCCAGATCTAACATACAGAGAGGCTTTGAGGAAAGA
Source organism: Mobula hypostoma (assembly GCF_963921235.1). Classification (NCBI taxonomy): domain Eukaryota; kingdom Metazoa; phylum Chordata; class Chondrichthyes; order Myliobatiformes; family Myliobatidae; genus Mobula; species Mobula hypostoma. Next base: position 152,792,957 of record NC_086097.1, on the reverse strand, counting down.
GAAGCAGAATAAACAGTGTAAAGACAGTAAGGTAGAAGGGCTGAAATGTGTGTACCTCAATGCAAGAAGCATCAGGAACAAAGGTAATGAACTGAGAGCTCAGATACATACATGGAATTATAATGTAGTGGCTATTACAGAGACCTGGCTGGCACCAGGGCAGGAATGGATTCTCAATATTCCTGGATTTCAGTGCTTTAAAAGGGATAGAGAGGGCGGAAAAAGGGGAGGAGGGGTGGCATTACTGGTCAGGGATACTATTACAGCTACAGAAAGGGTGGGTAATGTAGCAGAATCCTCTTTTGAGTCAATATGGGTGGAAGTCAGGAACAGGAAGGGAGCAGTTACTCTACTAGGGGTATTCTATAGGTCCCCTGGTAGCAGCAGAGATACAGAGGGGCAGACTGGGAGGCAGATTTTGGAAAGGTGCAAAAATAACAGGGTTGTTATCATGGGTGAGTTTAACTTCTCTAATATTGATTGGCACCTGATTAGTTCCAAGGGTTTAGATGGGGCAGAATTTATTAAGTGTGTCCAGGATGGATTCCTGTCACAGTATGTGGACAGGCCTACCAGGGGGAATGCCATACTAGATCTAGTACTAGGTAATGAACAAGGTCAGGTCACAGATCTCTCAGTGGGTGAGCACCTGGGGGACAGTGACCACTGCTCCCTGGCCTTTATAATTATCATGGAAAAGGATAGAATCAAAGAGGACAGGAAAATTTTTAATTGGGGACAGGCAAATTATGAGGCTATAAGGCTAGAACTTGCGGGTGTGAATTGGGATGATGTTTTTGCAGGGAAATGTACTATGGACATGTGGTCAATGTTCAGAGATCTCTTGCGGGATGTAAGGGATAAATTTGTTCCGGTGAGGAAGACAAAGAATGGTAGGGTGAAGGAACCATGGGTGACAAGTGAGGTGGAAAATCTAGTCAGGAGGAAGAAGGCAGCATACATGAGGTTTAGGAAGCAAGGATCAGCTGGGTCTATTGAGGAATGTAGGGAAGCAAGAAAGGAGCTTAAGAAGGGGCTGAGAAGAGCAAGAAGGGGGCATGAGAAGGCCTTGGCGAGTAGGGTAAAGGAAAACCCCAAGGCATTCTTCAATTATGTGAAGAAAAAAAGGATGACAGGAGTGAAGGTAGGACCCATTAGAGATAAAGGTGGGAAGATGTGCCTGGAGGCTGTGGAAGTGAGCGAGGTCCTCAATGAATACTTCTCTTCGGTATTCACCAATGAGAGGGAACTTGATGATGGTGAGGACAATATGAATGAGGTTGATGTTCTGGAGCATGCTGATATTAAGGGAGAGGAGGTGTTGGAGTTGTTAAAATACATTAGGACAGATAAGTCCCCGGGGCCTGACGGAATATTCCCCAGGCTGCTCCATGAGGCGAGAGAAGAGATTGCTGAGCCTCTGGCTAGGATCTTTATGTCCTCGTTGTCCACGGGAATGGTACCGGAGGATTGGAGAGAGGCAAATGTTGTTCCCTTGTTCAAATAAGGTAGTAGGGATAGTCCAGGTAATTATAGACCAGTGAGCCTTACATCTGTGGTGGGAAAGCTGTTGGAAAAGATTCTTAGAGATAGGATCTATGGGCATTTAGAGAATCATGGTCTGATCAGGGACAGTCAACATGGCTTTGTGAAGGGCAGATCATGTCTAACAAGCCTGATAGAGTTCTTTGAGGAGATGACCAGGCATATAGATGAGGGTAGTGCAGTGGATGTGCTCTATATGGATTTTAGTAAGGCATTTGACAAGATTCCACATGGTAGGCTTGTTCAGAAAGTTAGAAGGCATGGGATCCAGGGAAATTTGGCCAGGTGGATTCAGAATTGGCTTGCCTGCAGAAGGCAGAGGGTGGTGGTGGAGGGAGTACATTCAGATTGGAGGATTGTGACTAGTGGTGTCCCACAAGGATCTGTTCTGGGACCTCTACTTTTCGTGATTTTTATTAACGACCTGGATGTGGGGGTAGAAGGGTGGGTTGGCAAGTTTGCAGATGACACAAAGGTTAGTGGTGTTGTAGATAGTGTAGAGGATTGTCAAAGATTGCAGAGAGACATTGATAGGATGCAGAAGTGGGCTGAGAAGTGGCAGATGGAATTCAACCCAGAGAAGTGTGAGGCGGTACACTTTGGAAGGACAAACTCCAAGGCAGAGTACAAAGTAAATGGCAGGATACTTGGTAGTGTGGAGGAGCAGAGGGATCTTGGGGTACATGTCCATAGAACCCTGAAAGTTGCCTCACAGGTGGATAGGATAGTTAAGAAAGCTTATGGGGTGTTAGCTTTCATAAGTCGAGGGTAGAGTTTAAGAGTCGCGATGTAATGATGCAGCTCTATAAAACTCTGGTTAGGCCACACTTGTAGTATTGTGTCCAGTTCTGGTCACCTCACTATAGGAAGGATGTGGAAGCATTGGAAAGGGTACAGAGGAGAATTACCAGGATGCTGCCTGGTTTAGAAAGTATGCGTTATGATAAGAGATTAAGGGAGCTAGGACTTTACTCTTTGGAAAGAAGGAGGATGAGAGGAGACATCATAGAGGTGTACAAGATAATAAGAGGAATAGATAGAGTGGATAGCCAGCGCCTCTTCCCCAGGGCACCACTGCTCAATACAAGAGGACATGGCTTTAAGATAAGGGGTGGGAAGTTCAAGGGGGATATTAGAGGAAGGTTTTTTACTCAGAGAGTGGTTGGTGCGTGGAATGCACTGCCTGAGTCAGTGGTGGAGGCAGATACACCAGTGAAGTTTAAGAGACTACTAGACAGGTATATGGAGGAATCTAAGGTGGGGGCTTATATGGGAGGCAGGGTTTGAGGGTTGGCACAACATTGTGGGCCGAAGGGCCTGTACTGTGCTGTACTATTCTATGTTCTATATTCTATATATGTTTGTTGGGTTATATTATAAAATGGACGATGAGAAAACCAACTAAATTAGATCAATCACTGGTATTTCCTAAGTGCATATAATTGTCAGGTCTTCCAAAGTTTAACATCCATATGAGTATGTACATATGTACCATTATAAGCATTTACACTAGTCATCTATACTGCCTGTTACACAAAACAAGCAGCCTAACACCAATTTCTATCAAATGGAAAAAGTCCTACGACATCTTGATTTTGGCCCCGGGTCATAACTGAGACTAAACCAGAATTAATCCAATTCGATGTTCGCGAAAACAATGGTACCAACTATTATTTGGAACAATGCTTGGTGACCATAGAGGTCACACTAGTAAGTACCCAATTGAAGGTAAAGATTTAAAAAGAAATTATATTGATACACACTTTTTACCATTCCAGAACTTACCAAATGTCACTTTTGGCAACTATGTCTGAAGTAAAATCAGTGATGCATTGTGACAGCCAATTTGAGGAAGTTGAATAGAATTGTGGCAGCGACTAAATAAGTAACATTTTATTGCCAATCCTCATACAGTCATAGCCATTCAGTCCATATAGTCCATGCCAAACCAATTAAACTGCCTAGTCCCATCAACCTGCACGTGGACCATACCCCTCCATACTCCTCCTATCCATGTACCTATCCAAACTTCTCTTAGACATTCAGACTGAGTTCACATGCACCATTTGTGCTGGCAGCTCATTTCACACTCACATGACCCGCTGAGTGAAACGCGACACCCCCCCCCCCATTTTCCTCTTAAGCATTTCACCTTTCACACTTCTAGTCCTCCTCTGGTCCTTTCAGTTTTTTGTTCCCTTTCCCACATTATTCCCCAGCTCCTTTCATGCATTTTGTCCTCTTCCCCCTTCTGGTTCCATCACTCACAACTTCCAGCCCACTAATTCTCCTGTCTTCACATGTCCCTCCCTCACTTTGATCCACCTGTTTATTTTCCTCCCTTTTCTCTCACTCTTTGTCTGACCTGATCTGTCATTCAACTTGGATTTTCATCCAACTCCATCCCTGCTCACCTCTTTGAAACTTCACAACCTGCCTGCAATGTTACAACCCTCCTCAGTCCTCCAGTCTCCTCAGAATCCTTTTTAGCCACTCCTCTTCTGCTCTTTATACTGGCTTCACTTCTCCACTCTCAGTCCTGATGCAGGACTTAGACCTGAAATGCCAACAATTCTTTTCCATTGACTTTTGCTGCCTGACCTACAGAGTACCTCCAGCAGATTATTTGTTGGTTGAAATTATATTGGCATTAGTTAAGAGACATACGTTTTTCAAGGAACTATTGATAACTTCACAGTTCTACTTTGAATAATACTATAGGATCTCCTCTCCTAGGTGGGTAAAAAAGACATCAAAGTTGCTGGTGAACGCAGCAGGCCAGGCAGCATCTCTAGTAAGAGGTACAGTCGATGTTTCGGGCTGAGACCCTTCATCAGGACTAACTGAAAGAAGGGCTAGTAAGAGATTTGAAAGTGGGAGGGGGAGGGGGAGATCCAAAATGATAGAAGACAGTGTGAGTGTCTTGGACCTCCAGGTGGTCCACAGCAGGGGTGATTGATAAGTTTGTAACCTTAGGTAGAATAAGATGCACATGCAGTTCAACTCTATGAGTGAAAATGCAGAAAGTTTGAAGTTAATAACTCATCTCCTTCTACCTTAGGCCATGAACTTATCAATCACCCCTGCTGTGAACCACTTCTACAAAGAAGGGATCCATATGCTCCAAGACCACTGGACTAAGTGTGTAAATGTAGGAAAAATAAATGTGCTAGGTTTTCTAAAATTGATTCTCTCTACCTTAGGCCACAAACTTATCAATCACCCCTCGTACATACCTTGATAATAAGTGAGCCTTTGAACATCTCCTTGCTGACAATCAACACAGAGGCTTCTCAACGATGTGTGCTTAACGCTGCTGTACTCTCTCTACACCCATGGACTGTGTGGCTAGGCAGACCTCAAACGCTATCTCTAAATTCACTGGTGACAGAGCTGTTGTTGGTGTGAAGGTGATGAGGAGATGTACCTGTGAGGCAAATTGGCTGGTTGAGTGCTGTCACAGTTCAGCAGAGGAGGACAAAGAGCTTAATTAGGAAGGGGAAAAAAGATTATGAGAGAAAACCGGCAGGGAACATAAAAACGGACTGTAAAAGCTTTTATAGATATGTAAAAAGGAAAAGACTGGTAACGTAGGTCCCCTGCAGACAGAAACAGGTGAATTGATTATGGGGAGCAAGGACATGGCAGACCAATTGAATAATTACTTTGGTTCTGTCTTCACTAAGGAGGACATAAATAATCTTCCAGAAATAGTAGGGGACAGAGGGTCCAGTGAGATGGAGGAACTGAGTGAAATACATGTTAGTAGGGAAGTGGTGTTAGGTAAATTGAAGGGATTGAAGGCAGATAAATCCCCAGGGCCAGATGGTCTGCATCCCAGAGTGCTTAAGGAAGTAGCCCAAGAAATAGTGGATGCATTAGTGTTAATTTTTCAAAACTCGTTAGATTCTGGACCAGTTCCTGAGGATTGGAGGGTGGCTAATGTAACCCCACTTTTTAAAAAAGGAGGGAGAGAGAAACCGGGGAATTATAGACCGGTTAGCCTAACGTCAGTGGTGGGGAAACTGCTGGAGTCAGTTATCAAGGATGTGATAACAGCACATTTGGAAAGCGGTGAAATCATCGGACAAAGTCAGCATGGATTTGTGAAAGGAAAATCATGTCTGACGAATCTCATAGAATTTTTTGAGGATGTAACTAGTAGAGTGGATAGGGGAGAACCAGTGGATGTGGAATATTTGGATTTTCAAAAGGCTTTTGACAAGGTCCCACACAGGAGATTAGTGTGCAAACTAAAAGCACACGGTATTGGGGGTAAGGTATTGGTGTGGGTGTAGAATTGGTTAGCAGACAGGAAGCAAAGAGTGGGAATAAACGGGACCTTTTCAGAATGGCAGGCGGTGACTAGTGGGGTACCGCAAGGCTCAGTGCTGGGACCCCAGTTGTTTACAATATATATTAATGACTTGGATGAGGGAATTGAATGCAGCATCTCCAAGTTTGCGGATGACACGAAGCTGGGTGGCAGTGTTAGCTGTGAGGAGGATGCTAAGAGGATGCAGGGTGACTTGGATAGGTTGGGTGAGTGGGAAAATTCATGGCAGATGCAATTTAATGTGGATAAATGTGAAGTTATCCACTTTGGTGGCAAAAATAGGAAAACAGATTATTATCTGAATGGTGGCCGATTAGGAAAAGGGGAGGTGCAACGAGACCTGGGTGTCATTATACACCAGTCATTGAAAGTGGGCATGCAGGTACAGCAGGCGGTGAAAAAGGCGAATGGTATGCTGGCATTTATAGTGAGAGGATTCGAGTACAGGAGTAGGGAGGTACTACTGCAGTTGTACAAGGCCTTGGTGAGACCACACTGGAGTATTGTGTGCAGTTTTGGTCCCCTAATCTGAGGAAAGACATCCTTGCCATAGAGGGAGTACAAAGAAGGTTCACCAGATTGATTCCTGGGATGGCAGGACTTTCATATGAAGAAAGACTGGATGAACTGGGCTTGTACTCGTTGGAATTTAGAAGATTGAGGGGGGATCTGAATGAAACGTATAAAATCCTAAAGGGATTGGACAGGCTAAATGCAGGAAGATTGTTCCCGATGTTGGGGAAGTCCAGAACGGGGGGCCACAGTTTGAGGATAGAGGGGAAGCCTTTTAGGACCGAGATGAGGAAAAACTTCACGCAGAGAGTGGTGAATCTGTGGAATTCTCTGCCACAGGAAACAGTTGAGGCCAGTTCATTGGCTATATTTAAGAGGGAGTTAGATATGGCCCTTGTGGCTACGGGGGTCAGGGGGTATGGAGGGAAGGCTGGGGTGGGGTTCTGAGTTGGATGATCAGCCATGATCATAATAAATGGCGGTGCAGGCTCGAAGGGCCGAATGGCCTACTCCTGCACCTATTTTCTATGTTTCTATGTTTCTATGTTACAACATAATCTTACATTCAACATCAGTAAGACTAAGTAAATGATCATGGACTTCAGGAAGGAGAAATTGGGAAAGCATAGACCAATATCTATTGAGGGGTCAGCAATGGAAATAATGAGCAGCTAGCTTCAAGCTCCTAGCTCTATCGTGAGCCTAACATATTGATGCAATTACGAAGAAGGCATGCCATCGGCTTTACTTCATTCATTAGGTGATTAAGGAGATTTGTTGTGCCACCAAAAGCTCTAGCAAATTTCTATAGATACACCATGCAGAGCATTCTGTCTGGTTGGATCACTGCCTGATCTGGAGGGTCCAATGCAAAGGATAAAAAATAGTTGTAGAGGGTTGTAAACTCAGCCAACTCAATCATGGGAACTAGTTTTCCAACTATTGAGGACATCTTCAAAGCCGGTGCCTCAAGAAGATCCATCATAAGGAGCTTCACCATTCAGGACATCCCCTCTTCAAATTGCTACCATCAGGGAGGAGTAAAGGAGCCTGATAATGCCCACTAAATCTTTTAGGAAAAACTTTTTCTTGTCCAGATTTATGAACCTATGAACACTACATCACTATTTTGCTCTTTTTTAAAAATATATATTACTGTAACTTTTTAACATTTTGTAATTTTTATGTATAACACTGTACAGTTGCTGCAAAACAACAAATTTCCTGACATAGTGATAATAAACCTGATTGTGATTCTGATTCAGGTGAGGTCTGGAATGCCTTGGTATTTTGACCGGAAGCAAAGGTTTGCCTTACCTCCAGTCAAGGCTGAGTCTGCAGTTAAAGTGAGAGTGGATATAGGACTGCTAGAAAATGAGACAGGAGAAATAATAACAGGGGACAAGGAAATGGCTGCTGAATTAAATGAGTATTTTGCATCTCTTCACTGTGGAAGACACTAGCAGTTTGACTGATGTTGTAGTGTGTGAAGAAAGAGAAGTGGGTGCAGTCTCTGTGACAAGAGAGAAGGTGCTCAAAAAGCTAAAAGACATAAGTCACCTGGACTAGATGAACTGTACCTTAGGGTTCTGAAAGAGGTAGCATTAGAGATTGTGGTGGAATTAGAAATGATCTTTCAAAAATCATTGGACTCCTGCATGGTGCCAGACTGTAAAATTACAAATGTTACTCCACTGTTTAAGAAAGGAGAAAAACAGCAGAAATGAAATTACAGATCAGTTAGCCTGACCTCAGTGGTTGGGAAGATGTTGGAGTCAATTGTTAAGGATGAGGTGATGGAGTTCTTGGTAACACAGGACAAGATAGTACAAAGTCAGCATGGTTTCCTTCAGGCAAAATCTTACCTGATGAACCTGTTGGAATTCTTTGAAGAGATTACAAGTAGAATAGATAAAGGGGATGTAGTGGATGTTGTATATTTGGACTTTCAGAAGGCCTTTGACAAGGTGCTGCATATGAGGCTGCTTACCAAGTTAAGAACCCATGGTATTACAGGAAAGTTACCAACATGGTTAGAGCATTGGGTGATTGGCAGGAGGCAGCAAGCGGGAATAAAACGATCCTTTTCAGGTTGGCTGCCAACGACTAGTGGTATTCCGCAGGGGTCGGTGTTGGGACCGCTTCTTTTTATGATGTATATAAATGATTTAGATGATGGAATAAATGGCTGTGTTGCCAAGTTTGCAGATGATATGAAGATTGGTGGAGGAGCAGGTAGTGTTGAGGAAATAGGTAGGATGCAGAAGAACTTAGACAGATTAGGAAAATGAGCAAGAAAATGGCAATTGAATACAATGTTTGAAAATACATGCTCATGCACTTTGGTAGTAGAAATAAATGTGCGGACTATTTTCTAAGTGGAGAGAAAATCCAGGAATCTGAGATGCAGAGGGACTTGGGAGCCCTTGTGCAGAACTCCCTGAAGGTTAACTTGCAGGTTGAGTCGGTGGTGAGGAAGCCAAATGCCATGTTGGTATTCATTTCAGGAGGTCTAGGATACAAGAGTAAGGATGTGATGCTGAGGCTTTATAAAGCGCTGGTGAGGCCTCACCATGAGTATTGTGAACAGTTTTGGACCCCTCATCTTAGAAAAGATGTGCTCATATTGGAGAGGGTCCAGAGGAGGTTCACAAGGATGACTCCAGGAATGAAAGGGTTGTCAAACGAGGAACATTTGATGACTCTGGGTCAGTACTCACTGGAATTCAGAAGATTGAGGGGAATCTAATTGAAACCTTTTGAATGTTGAAAAGCCTAGACAGAGATGTGGATGTTGAAATGATATTTCCCATGGTGGAAGAGTCTAAAACAAGAGGGGACAGCCTCAGGATAGAGGGGGGCCCTTTCAAAATAGAGATGCGGAGAAATTTCTTTCACCAAAGGGTGGTGAATTTGTGGAACTTATTGCCACATGCAGCTGTGGAGGCCAGGTCATTGGGTGTATTTGAGGCAGTGAAATTGACTAAATGTGTAAAAATACGAGGTTTATTGACTGCAGGAAACATTTCCCCGCATCAAATGTAGACAAAAGAAGAAGACATAGATTTAGAGATAATCAGACAGGATCTGTTGGAGGATTTTTTTCATATTGGGAGTGGTGAGTTCCTGGAATACACTGCCTGAAGTAGTGGTGGTAGAGCTGCGGATGGCATTAAAGAAGTTTCTGGACAAGCAGTTGAATCATTCAATAGTAGAAGATTATGGGCCAAGTGTTGGAAGATGGAATCAAAAGGGATGAGAACCCACTGGCCAGCATGGATATAGTGGGCTGAATGACCTGCTTCCATGTTGTATGACTCAATGATTCTATGAATAAGATATAACTTCTGAAGTCAACAATCCTCTGCAAATAAAACAGTTACACCAAAGGTTTTTAGAATTATGATCAGGAAGGGTTTATTCAAGTAGCCATTCATCCATTTGTGCAGATTTTGGAGGAGATTTCTCACTTTTAAAGATCAAAATAGCGATGTAGCATTATTCTTAACTTTGAATAATGGTTAGTGCATCTCAGGATAGCAATTGACTTAATGCAGGATGTGTGCTAAATAAAGTAGCTGGTAATTGGTTTATTATTATTGCATGTATTGAGATATAGTAACAACCTTTGTGTGTGTGCTATCGAGACAGATCATTCCAAATTAAATAGATTAAGGATAAAGCAAAAGCAGAATGCAGAATATAGTGTTACGGAGAAAGTTAAAATAGGCATTGACTAGTTGCAGTTATTATGCTTGTTTGTTGGGCCTGGAATTAATTGAAATTGCACATTAAGTGTTATTCTAAAGTTCATGTGTGCATATCATTTTTAAAAATTCATTGTCATTTTGCAATAAACATATGATTACCAAAAGAAGATTATAAGAACCTATCTATAGCAGTAGATGCCTCTTTTCATGTGATACAGGGGTCTGGGAGTGCTTTTAGATGTCAAGTTTGATGAATAAATATTTGTAGCTCATACCTATGATTTTTTTTTCAGGTGGCTCCTGACTGTTTCATAAGTCATTTGTTTGAGGAACGGAAGAGTACATTGGTCCAAAATAATGAAATTTTATCATGGTTTCCATGTTTGGCCTCATTTTAAAAGTTGAGATAATTCGAGTTTCACAAAGCCTGAATGGCAATTTACTCCTCCGTTCTGCTTGGCATTGTTAGATCTGCTGTATGCAAATTGGCAACAATGGTACAGCTAGAAAAAATAGCTGAATTACAACTGCGTGACCTGCTCTCAGTTTTGATTTTTGGTGCTGTTTGATGTGTTTCTCCCTGTCGCCACATGGATTTCCTTCAGATTTCTTCCAACGTTTCAAGGATATATGAGGTAGATTATTTTAGCATAGTAAATTGCCCCTAGTGTATGGTGAATGGAAACATCTGGGAGAAGTTAAAGAGAATGCAAGGCGATTAGTGTAAATGATTACTTGATCATTGGCATGGACTCATTGGCTGAAAGGCCTATTTCTGTGCATTGTGGCTCTGTGATACATCTTCAGACTACAATGACTGGTTTGACTAATCTACTTTCTGAAGGCTCATAATGGCACCTCATGTAAATGTGCAGAACATACAAACTGAAATCAGAAGACCTTTTCCAGCTGCTCTAGGTCAATCCAGACGCCATTTGATATGATAGAGGTGTCAGCCATTTAGTGTTCAGCTCCAGAAATGCACAGACAATGATGTTTGGATATATTTCACAATCATTGGCTGCACATCTCCATTGGGCTTGCCAAGATCAGCCAAGGAGTTGTGTTCTGTGTGAGATGAATCTAGCATGAAGTGCTACCTCAACATGAAGGTATTGTGGCAACCTTCAGAAAGTGAATTATATCACACAATGAGTGGTGGGTGCATGGAATGCACTGCCAGTGAAGTTGGTAGAGACAGATACAATAGAGTCTTTTTAGAGACTCTACAATAGGTACATGGAGCTTAGAAAAATAGGGGGCTAGGCGCTAGGCAGTTTCTACAGTAGGTTATATGGTCGGCACAACATTGTAGGCTGAAGGGCCTGTAATGTGCTGTAGATTTCTATGTTTCTATGTGACATACAAGTCAGACGCTGTGTGAGTAAATACTTTCTTTCTGCCTTAATGACAGATGGGAGCAGGCAGACTATATATATAGTACTTTATACTTTATTGTCGCCAAACAATTAATACTAGAACGTACAATCATCACAGCAATATTTGATTCTGCGCTTCTCGCTCCCTGGATAACAAATATTAAATATTAAAAATATTAAAAATAGCAAAAATTAGTACATATTAAAAATATAAATTATAAATCATAGAAAATAGAAAAATGGAAAGTAAGGTAGTGCAAAAAAAATGAGAGTAGGAGGAGTTTGTGCTTTTATGGTCCTGTCACTGAAAATTTCATGTCTCTCTCTTCCATTAATAACATATGAGAAGGAGTGCTCCAGTGATCAGTACATGAGCTTGAATCAGATACAGTATTTACGTAGAGCTGATTAGATAATATCAAAGAGCAACACACAAAATGCTAGAGGAACTTAGCATGTCAGGCAATCAATGGAGAGGAATAAACAATCAAATTTTTGGAATGAGACTCTGTTGTGTGTTTAATATTTGAGTAACATTGTAAATATATTGTTTGATTAAGCATTCTTCGCTGTTTACATAATTATGATTTATATGTAAAAGTAAGTGAATTACATACACCATTATGTCAAGCTCCTTTGTTCTTCTTTTGATTAGTTTTATGTGTTTGAGTTACAGAACACAGGAGTGATAATGAGAATGGGGAGAAAAAAGAACCCAAGATCACTCCTACTTGTTGAAGCACAGTGAGAAACTTTCAAGTTTAAAAAAAAACAGCACAGCATATGCTTCTTTGGGAAGGGACAGAGACAGTCGAGTTAAAATAAAAAACAGAAAACAGACAAAATCATGGGTTCATCAACAGTGAATACCAAGTGATAATAATCATAAATTTAAAAAAAACAGCGGAAATAGCTGGCTATTTTGGAAAGGAAGATGTGTTCAATTGCACAAGAGATAACTGGCTGTTGTATACTGAGCGAACTGAGCAGTATTTTGAAGCAAATTAAATATGAAATGAAACTTATCAAGGGTAAAATAGTGTTAAATGAAAATACCAGACCTAAGTTTTACAAAGTTCACCTTATTCTTTATATCACCCATGATAAAATAGCTAGTCCGCTAGATCACTTGGAGACTGAAGGAATTTTTTTCAAGATTGAGTAGAGCCCATATGCAATGCTAATGGCCCCAGTAGCCAAAAATGATGAGTCTATCAGGGTTTATGATAATATTAAGACCACTATCAACACAGGACTAAAAATAGATCATTACCATTTGCTCAGGATAGAGGATATTTTTGCAAATCTTTCCAAAGGGATAAACTTCAGCAAAAATGACTTAGCTGTGACCTACCTACAGATGTAAGTGGAAGAAGAGTCCAAAGTGTTTTCACCATAAATGCTTATAAAGGGCTTTAACACTCTAAAAGTCTTACTCTTGGAGTAGCATCTGCTCCTGTACTCTTGCAATGTTGCCCAGGCACTCCGTGTTACCTGGATGACGTAATTGTTATGAGTAAGGATGATAAGAATCACCTCCTAAATCGTAAGGCAGTGTTAAAATGATTGGAAGATTATGGGCTCATGGCTTGATGCAACAAGTGTGAATTCTTTAAGCCATGCATTACTTATTGTGGTTACACCATTGATGCACAAGTTTGCACAAGCGTGCTGAAAAGATTCAAGTAGTGGTGAATACTGCAAGCCCAAAAGATATATCACAGTTGCAGGTTTTTTAAAATAATTTTTCAATTACTAATACAGGTTCCTGCCAAATCTGGCTACTGTGCTCCACCCTTTGAACTTATTACTACAGATCTGGATGAAATGGGAATGGACAAATCAGTGTGAGGTGGCTTTCAAAACGATAAAGGAAGTGGTGATGTCAGACACTATACTCATACATTACGATCCACAATGTCCAGTGAAGCTTGCGTTTGATTCTTCACCTTAAGTGCAGTCATGTCATGTTTTGAGTGGTGGAAGTGAATGCCCCATAGCATTTGCATCATGTTCCCTTACCATTGCAAAGAAAAATTACACACAGATTGACAGGGAGGACTTGAGTCTGGATTGGGGCATATAATGTTTCAGTCAGCACTCGTATGGGAGATAGTCTACTCTCCTCACTGATCGCCAATCCATGGAGTCCGTTTTCAATCCGCAGAAGGGTGCTTCATTAACAACAGAAGCATGAATGTAGAGTAGGGTTCTGTTTCCTGGACAACACAATTACAAGATCAAATTCAAGAGGACAACTTATCATGGAAATGTTGATGGTTTGTCCTGTTTAGCCTTGGAAGGGGAAATACCTGAAAAAAGTTACAAAAGAGGATACTCCTTTTGACATATTCTCCCTAATGCAAATCAAAAGTCTCCTTATTATGGGAGAGATGATCCAAAGAGAAACCAGAAAAGACCCCACACTGTCTCAGGTCTACACGGTCCCTCAACATGGTTGGAATATGCAACAGAACTTCCAGCTCCCCCATTTTTACTAGTGCTGCGATGAATTTGCTCTTTATTTAGCTCCTTTTGTGTGGGGATTGAGAGTTGTTGTATTATGAAAGCTGAAAGATAAAGTTGGAGGAACTACATACCAGTGATCTAGGCATGGTCAAAATGAAATTGTTGGCTCAAAGCTTTGTCTGGTGGCTTGGGATAGATCAGCAGATCGAGCAGCTTACCATGCACTGTTCAGGATGCCAGCATACCCAGAAGATGCAAAGATCCTCTTAGAGATGAAAGAGGAATGGAGAAGAAAGGTGTCCAGAGCTCTCAAAACCATTCCCTGCTGTCCCAGAGTTAACTCTTACAACCACCATGGAGGAGGCCCCAAAAGCAGAGATTGTTTCACAGCCACAGGTTTCACTGGCCAAGCAGAATGAGCCCCTTGTCAGGAAATACATCATCCCACAAGAGTAAGAATCCTCCACAGCGATTAAATATTTAGTCCTGAATGGGACAATTACTGTGCTGGCTTTGTCTCCTCCTCTCTCTCCCCCCTCTCCCCCCTATATAATATGTTGTATTATATAGTATTCTGCATACCGTATGTATAAACACTGTAAGTTTAGATGCATTCTATATTGCACTGGAGTTTATAGCTAAACAGGGAGGATTGTTGAGTATTTAATACTCAAAAGATTCAAAGTACTTTTATTATCAAAGTATGTATGAAGTATACAAACCAAAAATTAATCTTTCCCACAGGCAGTCACAAAACAAAGAAGAACCATGGAGCACATTCAAAGAATAAAACATCAACCCTCGCTCCCCCCACATATAAAAGAAACAAATCGCACAAACTGCAACAAAAAAGTTGAGTGAAAACACAGGATATAAAACATATAATCAAAAGGCACATTTCAGTTCAGTTTGGTGTTTATTATCTGCAGGCTGCCTTGATTCAAAAATCACCCAAGGAAGCAAAGTGGGTGACCAGAAAACTAGAACCGATCATAAATGTGCATTAGAGTCCACAGTCCACAAACTGCTTTGATTAAACCTTGCTCCAGCACCATTCTCCAATAGCATCAAGGGAGGTGGGGAGAGAGAGGGGGGGAGAGAGGGGGGAGAGAGAGAGAGGGGGGAGATAGGGGGGAGAGAGGGGGGGAGAGAGGGGGGAGGGGGAAGGGGAGGGGGCAGAGAGAGAGGGTGGGAGAGAGAGAGGGTGGGAGAGAGAGAGGGTGGGAGAGCAAGAGCAAGAGATCTTTTGAATGCAAGAACCTTCCCTCGTGAACAGTGGGAGGGAGGGAGGAAGGGAGAGACCATCATATGCAGGCACCCTCTTCTGTCAGCAGCAAGCGAGAGGCTGGTAGATCACACTGAGCACTCAGTCGCCTCCACACCAGCCTCGATGAATTCAATCTCTTTCGGTACTTTAATCGGAAAGATCAGTAAGAGATGGAGTTAATCATGGGCCCAGCCCCATCTCCAGTCTTCCTGGGCTTCATACCTCATGGTACTCTGTTGGAAACAGCAAAGTACCAGATCACCTTATTGACTTGAAAGCACATGGCCAGAATGTAGATAACAGGCTTAAACAGTAGTAGAACCAGATCTGAAATAAAAAGAAGACATCAAAGAAATGAAAGGAGCTTCTCCATGGCCCGTCTTGAAGATGTCGCTCTTGGTAACGTTGTTTGCTGGCGCCATCTATTTCATCGGAAATACCATAAATATATCTTTGATTAAGCATTCTTCATTGTTCATTTAAAAATGTAAACACGAGGAATTCTGCAGATGCTGGAAATTCAAGCAACACACATCAAAGTTGCTGGTGAACGCAGAGTCTCGGCCCGAAACATCGACTGTACCTCTTCCTAGAGATGCTGCCTGGCCTGCTGTGTTCACCAGCAACTTTGATGTGTGTTGCTTCATTGTTCATTGTTCACATAACTCATTATGGGTTATATGTAAGAGTACGTGAATGACATACTTCGTTACACAACTGGCTTGTCAGAAGTTAAAACAAACTTTACATTTGTCACTCAGACTCGCTTGTTTTTCTTTCAATTAGTTTTATGTTTTGGAGTTACAAAAGTATCAGACCCTTCATTAGTACCCCTCAGTTTTGTTTGGTATTGTTAACTTCTCTGTACGTAATTTAGCAACACAGTTGTCTTCAATGGCACATTGGAGCAGCTAGGAAAATGGCTGCTTAAACTACAGTGACCTGGGTTCAGTTTTGATCTCCAGTGCCGTGTAAGTCACAGCTCAAAACATCAACTGCTGATTCTTCTCCATAGATACTGCCTCACCTGCTGGATTCCTCAAGCATTTTGTTTGTTACTCTGGATTTGCAGCATCTGCAGGATCTGTCGTGCAGTAAGTGTCCAGTAAAGTGAAACCATAGCAAGAAAATTATGGGCAATGGGGAGTATGGTACTTGCAGTAAATAAAATCTGAGGATGGAAGTAAAGCCATAGTGGAAATCAGCACTGGATTTATTCATGGAGTTCACACTAACACTACTAACAAACATTTTTCCTTCAACCATAAAGGGACTCATAGATTTTATCTCTCTGCCTCTGTGCGGCCTGACATACTTTCAATGGCTGTGAATTGGACTGTGTGATGTTCGTTATTTCTCCTTTAAAGGTTTCCATTTCAGAACTCCAGAGTAGTTGTAGAATCACTCTGCATCAGCAAAAAATCATCAACTAACAACTAAAGTGGCTATAGCATAGATGTATGAAATGATACTCTATTGTATGTGAGCCATCTGCAGTACCACTGATGCGGCAGAGAGGGCCTCAAATGGCTGTGGCTCAAAAGAGCGGAGCCATGGAGTCATAAGTAGCTAGCCATCTGGACACAAGCTGGGGTCTGATCAGCCCCGGCTGGGTCACCTGGAGGAGGTTGTATGATGTTGAAAGACCCGAAACACCCGATGAGTCCAGGAACATCACTGAAGATGTGTCCAGAAGCATCAATAGATGTATGTACACAGTAGCTATTAAGGGAAGAATGCCATTAAGATCCGAAATGGCAGCTTCAAATATACTGTGTAGAATACAACTCATGCTGAAGGAGTGAGTTGATGCTATGGCTATCGCTCTGGCAGCCTAACAGCAGCCTCTCCCTGTTTTTAGTGTATCATCTTCAATCTTCTGGTCTGCTGGATCTGTCCTAATGGTTTTGAGACTGTACTATGGTTATTTGTTCCTTATTCTGTTTTTCCTCAGTGACCTGGCATAGATCCAGCCAAAAGCAACCTATTGGCTTTCAGCATTTACATTCCAAGTGCCTGTCTTTTTTATGCCATTCATTTTGACTATCAGCTCATTCTTTACAATCAATTACAGATGGAGATCCACCCACCACCCCTCCCTGACAACTGTTTTAAAGAAAGAAACCTGTGGAATTTCCTTTGCATGAACAGTAGTTTGACAAAATGTCAGGAATCACGTTTAGTTGATACAAGATTGTAGAAGGCAAAATAAAACCCTTTACATAAGCAGGAAGGGGTTGTGATTGATATATTCATAAACCTTTTAAAATGTCTGGAATTTTGGACTTGTGGAGTATAAGACCATAAGATATAGGAGCAGAAGTAGGCCATTCGGCCCACCGAGTCTGCCCTGCAATTCAATCATGGGCTGATCAAATTCTTCCAGTCATCCCCACTCCCCTGCCCTTTTCCCATACTCTTTGATGCCCTGACTAATCAAGAACCTAACTATCTCTGCCTTAAATGCACCCAATGACATGGCCTCCACAGCCGCTCGTGGCAACAAATTCCACAGATTTACCACCCTCTGACTAAAGTAATCTCTCCAGATCTCTGGACATCCTTCAAACCTGAAGTCGTGCCCTCTTGTCCTAGACTCCCCTACCATGGGAAATAACTTTGCCATATCTAATCTGTTCAGGCCTTCTGACTTTCGAAATGTTCTTATGAGATTCCCCCCTCATTCTCCTGAACTCCAGGGAATACAGCCCAAGAGCTGCCAGACGCTCCTCATACAGTAACCCTTTCATTCCTGGAATCATTCTTGTGAATCTTCTCTGAACTCTCTTCAACGTCAGTATATCCTTTCGAAACTAAGGAGACCCAAACTGCACACAATTCTCCAAGTGTGGTCTCACGAATGCCTTATAGAGCCTCAACAACACATCCCTGCTCTTGTATTCTATACATTTAGAAATGAATGCCAACATTGCATTAGCCTTCTGCACCACCAACTCAGCCTGGAGGTTAATCCTTAGGGTATCGTGCACAAGGACTCCCAAGTCCCTTTGCATCTCTGCATTTTGAATTCTCTCCCCATCTAAATAATAGTCTGCCCATTTATTTCTTCCACCAAAGTGCATGATCATACACATTCCAACACTATATTTCATTTGCCACTTCTTTGCCCATTCCCCTAAACTATCTAAGTCTCTCTACAGGCTCTCTGTTTCCTCAACACTACCCGCTCCTCCATCTATCTTTGTATCATCGGCAAATTTAGCCACAAATCCATTAATCCCATAGTCCAAGACATTGACATACATCGTGAAAAGCAACGGTCCCAAAACTGACCCCTGTGGAACTTCACTGGTAACCGGCAGCCAGCCAGAATAGGATCCCTCTATTCCCACTCTCTGTTTTCTGCCAACCAGCCAATGCTCCACCCATGCCAGTAACTTCCCTGTAATTCCATGGGCTCTTATCTTGCTAAGCAGCCTCATGTGCGGCACCTTGTCAACGGCCTTCTGAAAATCCAGGTACACCTCATCTACTGCATCTCCTTTGTCCACCCTGCTTGTAATTTCCTCAAAAAATTACAGTAGGTTAGTCAGGCAGGAAACCATGCTGGTTTTGGCCTATCTTGTCATGTGCCTCAAGTTACACCGTAACCTCATCCCTAACAATTGATTCCAACAACTTCCCAACCATTGATGTCAGGCTAACAGGTCTATAGTTTCCTTTCTGCTGCCTCCCACCCTTAAATAGTGGAGTAACATTTGCAATTTTCCAGTCATCCGGTACAGTGCCAGAATCTATTGATTCTTGAAAGATCATTGTTAATGCCTCCACAATCTCTCCAGATACTTCGTTCAGAACCTGAGGATGCATTCCATCAGGTCCAGGAAATTTATCCACATTCAGACCATTAAGCTTCCTGACCTCCTTCTCAGTCGTAATTTTCACTGCACATAAGTCACTTCCCTAACACTCCTGAATGTCTCGTATATTGCAGATGTTTTCCACTATGAAGACTGAATTGGTCCTATATCTACCCTCAACTCTCTTTTACCCTTTATATACTTAAAAAAGCTTTTAGTATCTTCTTTGATATTAGTCACCAGCTTCCTTTCATAATTCATCTTTTCCTTCCTAATGACCTTCTTAGCTTCCTTCTGAAAGTTTTTAAAAGCTTCCCAATCCTCAATCTTCCCACTAGCTTTGGCTTCCTTGTATGCCCTCTCTTTGTCCTATAGGTCATCCCACTGGCTGTGACTATGCCTCATCTCCTGCCTGTCCTTTCTATCATCTCTGTTGCACACTATCTTTGATTTATTTCTGTTTTCCCGTACCTTAGACCTATCACTCCAGTACCCATCCCTCTGCCAAATTAGTTTAAATCCCTCTAACAGCTCTATTAAACCTGCCTGCTAGGATATTGGACCCCTTTGGGTTTAGGTGTAACCCATCCTTTTTGTACAGGTCATACAGAAGAGAATGATCCAGAAACCCAAAGCCCTGCCTCCTATCACCAGTCTCTCAGCCACGCATTAATATGTCTGGTCATGCTATTCTTGTGCTCGTTAGAAAATGGCACAGGCAGCAATCCTAAGATTACTACCCTGGAGGTCCTGCTTTTCAGCTTCCTACTCAACTCCCTGAATTCTTTCTTCAGGACCTCCTCCCTTTTTCTATCAATGTCATTGGTACCAACGTGTACCAAGACTTCTGGCTGTTCACCCCCCCTTCAGAATACTCTGCACCCAAGCTGAGAGATCCAGGACCTTGGCACCTGGGAGGCAATACACCATTTGGGTATCTCTATCAGGCTGACAGAACTTCCTGTCTGTTCCCCTCACTATGGAATCCCCTATGATTACTGCATTCCTCATCTTCTTCTCTCCCCTCTGCACCACAGAACCAGGCTCAGTGCCAGAGACCCTACCACCATGTTCCTCCTCTGTCAGGTAACCCCTCTCAACCGCATCCAAAACGAGATAACAATTACTGAGAGGGATGGCCACAGGGGTGCTCTCTGCTATCTGAGCTCTTCCCTTCCCTGACAGTCACCCACTTATCTAATTCCTGCAGCCTCAGGGTTACTAACTCCCTGTAGCTCCTATCTGCTGTATCTCCTGCTCACTTTCACAAATAAGCTGTAGGTCATCAAGCTGCAGCTCCAGATCCCTAACACACTCTCTCAGGAGTTGCATCTTGGTGCACCTGGCGCAGATGTGGCCATCTGGGAGACTGAAAGATTCCCAAGACTCCCACATCTGACACCCAGAGCAAAGCACTAACCCTACAGACGTGCTCTCTATTCCTCAAAAAATGCAAGGGAAAAACGAAGTCCACTTACCCCGCCGAAGCCCGAAAGAACCAAAGCCCTACCACTTGGACTCACACCACTCCATCGATGACTGCTGCACTAGGCAGTGACTTCCTTTTATGCCTGAACCTTCCCTGTTCTCCCACACATGATTGTTGCACCAGTTATAGCAGATTGAAGGAACTTAAATAGGCAGCAGGTCAATCAGCATCTATGTTTGTATAAAGAAAAAAAAAAGAGTGGCATTTCAGGTAATGTTTTTAATCAAAACAACAGACATAGTCAAAAATTTTGATTGGCCTAATATGTTAATGCCAGAATGTTCTGCTTTTTCCACAAGCCAAATATACAACTTGTAGGGGGAAATTACCTTTAAAAGTATTCCACTGAGGATTTGACATTCTAAGGATTCTTAAATGCTAATTAAAGATCCATGGTCTTAAATGTATTTATATATATGTTATGTAAAACAAATTATACAATGCCTGATGGGAGGATTATGTGTAAATGTAAGGAATAAGAAACAGGTAAAAAGAATGCTTAATTAAATAAAAGGAGAGGTGACTAGTAATAACCATTCCAACAGATGTCAAATGCAAGTTTGAGACATTCTTCCAGTGCTTCCAGTTGAAGAGAATTACTGCTGGTGAACTGAGGCTATGAATGGGATTGTAGTCGGAAATTATCTAAAAATAATTTACGCATTCAATTAAAGCTGCAAGTATTCATGAGAGAACGTGCTGGTTCCATGCTGCCTATCAAAGGACGTTTCCATATCAAAAATAAAAACAAAATCTGAAAATACTCAGCAGTCTTGGCCACATCTGTGAGAAGAGAATAGAGTCAATGTTTCAGGTCAAAGATGGTCTATTTTTCATCCATTTCATTTTCAAGATTCCATAACACAATTAAATGACATTAGCATCACTTTCTGGATACATATACAAGTATAATATGCTCAGACCCAATAAATTCTCAAGTATGTATGGTCTGCACATAAGAATGTAATAGAAGGGATGAAAAAATCTACAAATTGATAAACTTCATTAAGATAAAACAAGTCCTAGCAACTTTAAATTCATTAGTCTTAAATGACTAGGGAAATAAAAGAACCAATTTTAAAAGGAGAATAAGGTGAAAGAAAAGGATGTATCAACAGTTTCAGAGGGCATAAAATTTGCTCAAGGGCCATGTCCATCTAATTTAACTTTTATGATCACAGTAGTTCTGTGACAATGAAACTATTGACAATAAATCTTGAAGAATTAATCTATAACAGGCACAGAAATTTTATGAAAAAGAAACAATGCTGGAGGATTTAGAAATGATAAGTCCAAGTTCACTGTGTTCCATCCACTAGCCACATGCTATTAAAGATTCAAACCAGGAAATAAAATGGAATTTAAATTAGCAACTGGGGAGTTACGGACATTCGCAGAAAATATCTGAAAGGGTGTACATAATTTGATTTTTTAATGGAATTTAAATTAGCAACTGGGGAGTTACAGACATTCGCAGAAAATATCTGAAAGGGTGTACATAATTTGATTTTTTATTTGCACATTTTAGAAGATTTTTGATTACACTTGATTTTGAGATGAAGGTGAGGGAAGTAGGAACATCTATAATTTATTGAAAAATCTCTGAATGACTGTAGTCTTTAATGATTCTGTTCCCATAATCTGATCATTTGAGCCTGAGATGATAAAGAAGCAGTGATATGCATTCAGGTGAAGATAGTGTTTGAACTTGGAGAGAATTTGGAGCTTATGTGGATCCCATGATACTGCTGTTTCACATATTCACTATGATGGTGAAGAAGCTCAATCAGTCCTTTGGATCCATGCTAACTGCTCACAAGACAACCCCATATGTCCTACACCCTCTTATTTCCCAATAACCTTAAACCTATTCTCTTTCACATACATCTCTGCTCATCTTTTATTATTTTTGCCAAATACTTACATTAAAGAGTAATTTACATTTTAAATTAACCTATCAGCACATTTTGGGGATTTGGAAGGAATCAGAACAAGGAAACCTATATGGTAATAAGAATAGCATGCAAACTCCACACAGAGAACATGTGGTCTGGAATGAATGTGTTATTGGAGCCGTGAAGCAGCGGCACTAACTGCTGTGGCCACTTTGCTGACAAAAATCGCAGGGCCGAATTCTGAGGGTGAAATAAACTTTGTGAAAAGTTGTGGGAACAGGAATAGTCCTTACTGGAGAGCATGAATATAGGTCAGGTGGTGTAGAGTTTAATTACTGTCATTGAATATTCCAATAATGTCCTAAATTTAACTTTATAAGTGATGAAAAGGCTTTAAACGCTTCAAGTTCTTCCACAAATTCTATGCCAATTTACTGGTTCACTGCTACTTGCTTGACACTTGTTCTTAAGAAAAAGCTTTACTTACTAACATACAACTTAAACATTCTTGATCAAGATAGCCACAGTACCAGCTGAAATGAGAAATTCTGCAGATGCTGGAAATCCAAAGCAAAACACACAAAAAACTGGAGGAATTTGCATAGTAGGGGAATTAACGGTTATGGGGTAAAGACAGGTAGGTGGAGATGAGCCCATGGCCAAATCAGCCATGATCTTATTGAATGCTGGAGCAGGCTCGATGGGCCAGATGGCCTACACCTGCTCCTATTTATTATGTTCTTATTTCTTATGTTATGTTAACTCAACAGGTCGGGAAGCATCTATGGATATGAATAAAAAATAATTTTGGACAGAGACCCTTCCTCAGGACCAGAAAAGAAGGGGCAAGATGACAGAATAAATAGCTGGGAGGAACGGAAGGAGGATAGCTAGAAGGTGGTAGGAGAAGCCAGCTGAGTAGGATAGGTATAGGGCTGGAGGATAGGGGAGAAGAGTGGAGATCAGAGAGAAGAAAGGGAAGGTGAGGGACTCCAGGAGAGGTGATAAGTGGAAAAGAGGGAAATGACCAGTGTGGGGGATAGAAGAAGAGGGGAAGGGAAGCTAAACATTTTTTTTACCAGAAGGAAAATCAATATTCATGCCGTCAGGTTGGAGGCTACCCAGATGGTATATAAGATGTTGCTCCTCCACTCTGAGAGTGGTCTCAGCATAGCATAAGAGGAGGCCATGGACCAACATCTCAGAACCTGTATGGGAATCAGAATTAAAATGTTTAGCCACTGAGAAGTGGCAAGTTGAATGGAGGTGCTCGACAAAGTGATCTCCCAACAGTACAATCTTGATTGGCCTCTGCGCAGTTGACAGTGATAAGGAAATAGTTTGTTAGGTTTCCTGCTTCAGAGTGTGTGTGTGTGTGTGTGTGTGTGTGTATTTGTGCATGTATGCGTGTGTGCACACAAAGTTTGTACACATGTACTCATGTGCAAGTGAATCTGAGAACAAGGAGAAAGATGCCCAAGCAAGGATTTAGTGCCTTTAGGGAAAAATCAGGAGAAAAGACAACCTTTTGACCCAAGAGTTTCAGCAGTCAGGGTGTGTTTGCTTTTAAATAAAACATTTTATGTAGGAGACAAACTTAGCTGCAAAACTTCAAGAAGAACTTCACTGTTGTATCTCAAGCTGCGCTGTCATGAGATAACATCACAGATCCCAGTGTCTCTGTGAATTGTGGATTGTTGCAAATACAAAATTCAACAGGGCTCTACATTATTTATTAGGTTCTCATTGGCAAACTTCAAGTGAAGTCTCTTTTTACAGGCACCCAGTCAGCTTACTTGTCAATGTTCTGCAAATTGGAGTAAATTTGCAAATAAAAGAGTTCAGTTTATTAATGTTGTGATGTTCAGTGCTGTACATTTTCTGATTTAAATTATTTCCAGCAGGCTTGCCATTTTAATTAATGTTCTGCATTAAATTCTACACCTTATTTTGGTGTACTGTTAGATAATCTACATAACATGGCATGTGTTTGAAAATTTCAGTGTGTTGAATATGGGAAAATAGATAACGAGAAGTATGTTGTTATGAAGTCTCACATCAAATGGTCCTGCTGATGATCTAAACTATTAGAGTGGAGATTGAGGACATTACTGACATTTTCCCAACATGCATCTTTTTTTATTTAGAAACTTGAATAATGGCTTGGTGTTACATTGCAGTTACTGAGCTAAATCAGGAGGCAATAGTTAAATAATGATAAATTGAAGCTTTAAAATACCCTGATGGTATCCTCATTGCCACTGGTGACTTTAACCATGCAAAACCTAAGAACAGTCCTGATTACGTTCCACCAGCATGTTCATTTTGCTGTAAGAGGTGAAAATACACTGGAGCTGGTTTACACTAACGTGTAAAGTGCATACAAAATAGCTCCCTGATCCCACATTGGGCTCTCAGATCACTTATCTGTTATGCTAATTCCATCATACAAACCACTGATCAAATGGGCCAAACCAGCTGGAAAGATGGTGAAAACCTGGCCTGAGGGGGAAATCTCAACTCTGCGGGACTGCCTTGAAAACACGAACTGCAGAATTTTCAGAGAGGCTGCTACCTATAGCAACCACATTAACATCAGAGAATATGTAGTCTCTGTGACCATTTACATAAAGAAGTGTACTGAGCATGTTACCATCACGAAACACATCCCTGTGAGGGCAAATCAGATATAAGACTTACTGCAGAGATCCATGCATGGGATGCAGCCTTTAGATTGGGGGATGTGACAGCTCTCAGGGAAGCAAGAATTATGCTTTCCTGCTCCACCAGAAAGGCAAAAATGGAGCATTCTCACACAATATACCATCACTTCGGCAAAACCAGAGCCATAAAGTGCATATGGCAGGCAATTCAGACGATTACAGATTACAAGTCTACCTTCTGCATCAGTGACGAGGATGCCTCACTCCCCAACAGGCTGAATGTCTTTTACACCCAGTTTCATGCACAGAACAAAGTCCTGGCGAGGAAGGCACCCCTCCCCACAGGGGAGCAGACGCTCTGTCTGGTTAAACTGAGGTGAGAAAGACCCTGGTCAGGGTCAACCTACACAAAGCTGGGTTGGGTTCTGTAAGACGCTGCCTCTCAAAGTCCAACCCTATGTTCCCATCATGAGAGGTGGAAATGAGTAAGGCTGGCCAACATGGATTGTAGAAACGTTGATGAACTCCAAGCATAACATCGGCTTCAGAGAATGATGGAGACGGGAGGTCATTGATCGCCTATGTTCCACTGAGGAGCTAAGGGCCCAATCAATTAACCTGTAAAACTGTGCAGCCCAGCTAACTGAGGTGCTGACAGAAATATTCAACATTTCTCTGGAACAGTCTACTTTCCCCTTGGTTTTCAAGGTGGCAACCATCATTCCACTGGCAAAGAAAGTGACAGTAATCTGCCTAAATGATTATCATCTGGTGGCATTAATATAATGCATTACGAAAAGCTTTGAGCAGCTGGTCACAGAGCCATTAAAACCTTTCTCCCAGCTACACTGGACCCTTTCCAGTTCACATATTGCCCAAATCAATCCACTGATGACACAATAGCCTCTGCCCTCTACTTTGTCCTGTCCCACCTGGAAAATCGGGTCTCATTTGCCAGACTGCTGTTTATAGACTTCTGTTCAGCATTCAACACCATCATATCCCAGAAAATGGTAGGGAAACTGTCCTCGCTGGGTCTCAAAACCTCCCTCTGCAATTGGATTCTGGACTTCTTAACAGTAAGGCCACAGTCAGCCCACGTGGGCAGCAATGTCTCTAGGCCCATTACGCTAAGGTCTGGTGCTCCTTAGGACCAAGTGCTCAGCCCACTGCTGACGCATGACCGTGTCGCAGCGTCCAGCTCAAACCGTGTCATCAAGTTTGCAGGTGACACAACAGTGGTTGGGCTCTTCTACAACGATGATGAGTTGGAGTACAGAAAGGAAGTGGAGTGTCTGGTGCACTGGTGTGGGAACAACAACCTAAATCTGAATGTGGAGAACACCAAAGATATGATTGTGGACTTTGGGAAGGGGCAGGTAAACCATCCCCTTCTACGCAGACATGGCTCTTCCTTAGACAGAATTAAGTGCACCAAATTCCTGGGTGTTCACATCACGGATGACCTGACCTGGTCCCTCAATATCACCTCCGTGAAATAGAAGGAGCAGCAGTGCCTCCACTTTCTTAGAAGATTGAGAGGTTGAGGCAGGTGAAGGTCCCTCCCCGCCCCCACCACCACCACCATCTTAATGGAGTTCGCAGAGGATCATTGAGAGCATCCTGACAAGCTGCATCTCCATCTTGTCTGGGGACAGTTGAACATCAGATCAGAAATCTCTACAAAGGACTGTGAAAACGACCAAGTGGATCAAAGGGGTCTTCCTACCATCTACTGGGGACATTTATCAGGAGTGCTTATCAGGACACTTAGCATTTTCAAGGATCCCACCCATCCATCCAGCATCCTCTTTGACCTTCTACCATCAGGCAGGAGACTCTGATATATAAAGACAAGAATGGTCAGGATGGGAAACAGCTTCTTTCTTCAGGTCTTTAGGCTTCTGAACTCCCAAATGCATCAGATTTAAAGTGTCACTGGATAATTTTTTACTGTACCTACAATATTTAATTTATGCACTTAACTTTATCTATGCATAACTAATTATTATATTTAATTCTTACTTTCCTAAGTTATTATGTGTGTTATGTGTACTACAGTGTTTTACACCCTGGTCTATAGAAACATTGTTTAATTTGATGGTACACATGTATATAGATAAATGACAATAAACTTGACTTGACTTGATACTGAAGGTTGGGAAAAGAGGTTATAAACCTGGGCTGGGGATTGAGATAGATTCTGCTGTGAGCTGGATTTTGATTTCAATACGTACGTTTGACACATGAGCAATTGAAGATGCTGAACATCTGGAGCAACGCACTGGAAGTGCTGGAAAAACTTAGCAAGTAAAGCAGCATCTATAAAGGGAAATGACCAGTCAACATGTTGTACTAAGACCATTCACCAGGACTGAAAAGAAGGGCAGACTCCTGGAGAAAGGCGGGGGGTGGGGGCAGTAACATAAGCCAGTGTGATAGGCGAATCCTGGTTATGGGGGAGAGGGGGAATGATCTGAGAGTCTGGGAGGTGGTAGGGGGAAGAGCCAAAGGGCTGAATAAGACAAAATCTAAAGCGAAGGATGGTGGACTATGGGATAAAGGGAAGAGGGAGGAAGGTGTGGGTGATGAGCAGATTTTGGTATGGGTGAGGGGGAAGAGAAGGCATGACGGGGTTGGGGAATCAGGGAAGGCAAACCTGGTTGGGAACTGAAGGGAATAGTTACCTGAAGATACAGAAATTGGTATTGATGGCGTCAGGATGGAGATTGCCAAATATAAGTTGTTGTTCCTCTAATCTGTGTCTAGCCTCCGTTTGGCAGTAGGGGAGACTGTGGAGATAGGTCTGTGTTGGAATGGGAAGTGGAATTAAAAGAGATGGCCAGTAGCCACCTGAAGATCTGACTATTATGGTAGGCAGTAGCAGATACTCTATTTGAGGAACAAGAGAAAAGTGAACTGTGCTGGAACTCTGTAAAATCCTTTTACTTCCAAAAGAAGTGAACCCAATTCCATATACGTCACTGACGAATCCATTTTGTGTGTTGTGAATGTATTTTTTTGTAGAAAGTGACCCTTTAAATCATCACCAGGCATCAAGTAATTTGTAATCAACCACATACAGAGCTCTTTGATTTTTATTGCTGCATTCACTCACATTCTCTTTTTGAATGTAATTTCTGATCATTGCTAATACAAATTGCAGTAAGTCAAATAAGCTACCCAAAACTGTCATTACATTTGTTTTCATGTGAATCATCACCTCAATCAGATGTCATACAATGAATCACTAATTGCTTTACAATTAATTGGTATCCAAAGTTTTGAAGCAACTACAGCTGCAGCTTGTTGAGTGCTGAACAATGCAAATAACCCCTCCATGTTTCCACACCTTTTCTTTTTCTCTTCAACTAAATATAGTATCAAAAGCTACTCAGTATTTAATAAAACACAGGGACAATTGCATCACTGGAGTGCAAGGTAGCCAGGCAGATTATCTTAAGATGAAGTGGAACTGCAATCAAGATTAATTACATACTGTAAGAACAGTGGTGTAATTATTATGCAGTGTTATCCATTACCAATGTACTGTAGATAATGATTATGAGGAAGAAATGCATGAGCAGTAGTGGATATTCATATTCTTTGCAGTAGGCCAGATCTTTTCACAGCTTGTGCAATGCATTCATATCATTATGAAACACTACAACCACTATGATTCAACACAATCATGCCCTCACTTCTAATCAAAATGCTCCAAAACCCAGGCCTCTGTACCTCCCTTTGTGAATGGATCCTTGACTTCCTCATCAGGAGACTACAGTCTGCGTGGATTGGAAATAGCATCTCCTCAACACTAACAATCAACACTGGCATGCCTCAAGGATTTGTGCTTAGCATACCGTTCTACTCTCTCTACACCCATGACTGTGTGGCCAGGCACAGCTTAAATGCCATCTATAAATTTGTGAATGACCCCACAAGTATTGTTGGGGATGAGGAGGTGCGCAGAAGTGAGATAGATCAGCTGATTGAGTGGTATCGAAAGAACAACCTTGCACACAACATCAGTAAGACCAAGCAAATGATTGTAGACTTTAGAAAGGGTCAGTCGAGGAAAAACACACCAATCCTCACTGAGGGATCAGAAATGGAAAAGGTGAGTAGTTTAAAGTTCCTGGCTGTCAATTTCACTAAGAGTCTTTCCTGGCCACAAAATATTGATGCAATTACAAAGAAAGCATGACACTGGATATATTTCATTAGAGTTTGAGCAGAATTGGTACGTCACCAAAGATACTTGCGAATTTATACTCATGAACCCTGGAGAGCATTCTAACTGCTGTCTGGTCGGGAGGGGCCACAGCACATCATTGGAAACTTTACAGAAAGTTGTAAACTCAGCCAGCTCTATCATGGGAAATAGCCTCCTCAGCTTTCAGAACAACCTCAAAAAGCTGGCATCCATCATTAAGGATCTCTGTCACCCAGGACATGCCCTCTTCTCATTGCTACCATCGAGGAGTTGGTACAAGAGCCTGAAGACACACACTCAGTGTTTCAGGAATAGCTTTTCCCTTCCACCGTCACACTTATGAAAGGACAACAAACCCATGAACACTACCTCAGTATTTCTCCTCTCTTTTTGCTCTACTTACTTAATTTTATGTACCTGTGGAGCTCTTTGCCACAGGCAGCTGTGGAGGCCAAGGCTTTAAGTAAATTCAAGACAGAGGTTGATAGATTCTCGATTGTTCAGGGCATGAAAGGAGAACAATCAAGAATCTATCAACCTCTGCCTTAAATATATGTAAATACTTTGCCTCCACATCTCCGTTCTAAAAGGACATCCTCTATTCTGAGGCTGCGTCCTCTGGTCTTAGACTCTCCCACCATAGGAAATACCCTCTGCACATCCAGAGAAGGAGGAGCCAGCCAGTGGGTTAGAGGTGCTGGCTGGTGTGTCAAAGGAACAGACCAGTGGGTCAGAGGAACAGGCCAGTGGGTTAGAGGTGCCAGCCAGTGGGTCAGAGGAACAGGCCGGTGGGTTAGAGGTGCCAGCCAGTGGGTCAGAGGAACAGGCCAGTGGGTTAGAGGTGCTGGCTGGTGTGTTGGAGAAGGAACCGGCTGGCATGTTGGAGAAGGAGGAGCCAGTCGGTGTATTAAAGGAGTCGGAATAGGTTTGGAGGAGCTGACCTGGGTGCAGACTGTCTTGTTGCCTGCTACTCGAAGGCATCGGAGTTGGAGTGTGAAGGGGGTGTGCAATGTAACCATGCATGATTTTTTTGGGCATTTCTCTTGCGATCACAAGACCCTATTGGACATTGATAATGTAAGATGCCACAGTTACCCATTACAATTCCACACCCCTGGGCCATACTATCCCATATATTCCTCAGGCACTTTGCTTTTACCAACATGTATAGGCATCTAGTGAATTTCAACCATTTCCTCGAGCATGCACTAGAATTCTGAATTCCCACATGCAACTTTAAGTGAGGGCAATTCTGACAAAATGCTTCGTTACTCCCTGGGGGTGAGGGGATTATGAATTGTTATAATCATGATTAAGGGCTGGCTCGGATCACCAGGGTTCTCGACCTGATGTCGCCTGACCTCAGTAGGTGCCATCCTGACAAATATATCAATGTAAAGCTTCCCCCTGAAATATCTCCACCCTACACAGAATATAAATGATGGGTGCCAGTTAAACAGTAAAATACATATTTAAAACTGCGGAGTATGAACTCCACAACCTGCCAGTTCTGGGTGCCTGGGCTCATGATGTCTGCTGCATCACAGTCGCAAAACGCTTATGCTAAAATGCAGCTCCTGGTAGAAGTATACAAGCTCCCACTGGTGTCCTGAAATTCCAACAACTACCCTTCGCAACTGGTACCTCCCTCTCACCAAATTAACCCACAAAGTTTCATCTCTTTTTTAAACACACATGCACATTTACACACAACTTTTATATCTACCAGTTCAGCTTGCCATGTTCATGATTCCCCGAGTTCCCATATACCACCAGCCCGAGCAGATCAAAGAGTGAGTGCTAATTTAAAAAATTCTCATCCATTTAGACTGTTAAGATCCCTGGCCACACAATGGGTCGCATGATAGTATCCCACTCCTGATACCAGATGTTATTACGTGAATGAAGTCACCGGAGTAAAGTACTGGTAGGAATGAAGCAGCCTCTTTATTCAACAAAATAAGATACAGCAGGCATCATCTTGAGACGCTTTTGGTGGACAGGTCTGGCTAGTCCAATGTTACTTGACATTTTATGTGTTAAGCATCGAAGGACAATTCCATATTTAAAGTGCACCCACAATGCTTTCTTTGAAACTACACAAAACTTCAATCCTCCCTATCCACACCCATGCCACAGACAGCTAAATGAATTTTAATCAGCATTGTCTGGTCTGTGATTCAAGGCTTACAGGAACCTATTGTTTCGAGCTGCATTATAAATGTAATCTATATTCAGAGTTGAAGATTGGTAGCTGAAGTTATTTGCTGAATGTGCTAAACCCAAAAATCACACTAATGCCAGCCACATAACAAAGGTGGCAAAACCAGCTACGAAGCTGGGTTTCCTACAGCAAGTGACTCACTGCTTTCCATTCCAAAGCCTTTTCACCATATAAAAGGTACAAGTCAGGACCAAGGTGGAATAGTGCCCATCTGCCCAGAAGTGTGCAATTCTAACAAACACTTAAACATAAAGCAACAAAGTTCAAAGCAGTCCACTTGATTGGCAACCCATTAACCATACTAAACATTCATAACCTTACCCAACATTACACAGTGACCGCACAGTGTGACACATACAAAATCTACAGCAGTTTCTTATTTAGCATCTTCAACACTTCCAAAACAAAACATTACCACTAAGAAGGAAAAGGGAAAAATGCATACAGAATATCACCATCTACAGGTTCCCATTCATGTTCCTGACATGGAAATAAATCTTTGGTACTCATCCCATTTTTGCTGGATCTAAACCAATGAAATTCATATGCAATAATGTTGTGGGAATAAAGGACTGCAGCAGTTCAAGAAGGCAGTTTACTTCTTCCTTTGAAAAGTAGATTAGATTAAATTATGAGAACACGCAGTCCTCTTTTATTGTCATTTAGTAATGCGTGCATTAAGAAATGATACAATTTGTTTCTCCAGAATGATATCACAGAAACACAAGACAAACCAAGACTAAAAAAACTGACAAAAACCACATAATTATAGCATATAGTTACAACAGTGCAAAACAATACTATAATTTGATGAAGAACAGACCATTGGGAATTGGGAATGAGTAAAAATGCTGGCTGTCTTAACAATGCCCCATTCCTGGAAAATAAATAACAAGAAGCATTCCATTGTCCTTGTCACCCCACTGTCATCTCATACTATCAAAGAAAAACCCAAGTGTATGTTCCTTGAGTAAACTCATCCCACAGGATTGTCCATTCAAAGAAATATCTGACCCTTTACAGCAAAATTGAATTTATTTTTCATCATCTGGTTGGGATTAGAAAGAGCAATGTAATGTGAAGAGCCAAAAAAAAAGAAATTCTATCACTGTCAACCTATTGACTGAATAATTAATAATGATGCTTGACATGACCTTATAACAATGGAGATTTGTGGCTGATGATCTTATTACATATCTTAGGAATAATTCAGAATGAACGTATTAAGATTTGAGAAAGAGAACCTGAAAAAGAGTTAAGCTAAACGTGCTTCTGGAAGCTTAACAGATGTGTTAAACAACTGGAATTCAGGTACTATTTAAAACTTTACATCAAATAAATTTCTGCTAAACTGCTTATGCATGATATAGTAATGAATAGCAGAGATGTTACCGGCACAAGAATGGTGTGATTTAAGCCTTAGCCATGTAAGACATATGTATTCAGTTCTCTACTTCCTTTGAGGTATGTGGATACATTTGATATATTCCTATTTTAAAGAGATTTCAAATTAAGAGTAATTGTGATTTGTTGATTCCTTTGCAGACTATGACAGGTTGGGTATTACCCCTCAGCTATCGGGTACCACGGTAACACAGTGGTTAGCACGATGCTATTACAGCTGTGGGTGTCAGCGTTCAGAGATCTGTCCTGGCATCCTCTGTGAGGAGTCTATGTGCCCACTCTGTGGAGTGCGTGGGTTTTCCCTGGATTCTTCAGTTTCCTCCCACAGCCCAAACAGGTTAATTGGTCATTGAAAATTGTCCTGTGGTTGTTAGGGTTAAATCGGGTTTGTCGGGGGGTTGCTGGGGAGTACGGCTCAAAGGGCCAGAGGGGCCTACTCCACGTTGTATCTCTAAATAAAAAAAAAGTCAGGCTCCAAGACCAGAGTGGGTAACTTCATTCACCCCAACACTGGGCTGATTCCACAACCTATCAAGTTCAACTTTGATTATCATTCAGCCATAAATGAATACTTCTGAATGCAGCCAAATGAAACAAAGTTCCTCCAGTGCCAAGGTGCAAAACACAGTCCCAACAGTCATGCACAGCACAAGGCACATGTAGCACATAAGATACATAAGATAGCAGTAAACATATAGTCACACAAAAAATACGTATAATCTAGACCAACTCCCTGAGTCCATGGATGTTGGCTGCAAGAACAAGCTTGAAGCAATCCACAGATAAAATGCAATCCAGTTCTTCTTCCACTGAATGAACACTGATGGGAGATGGGAGGGGCCAGCCCCCAGTCCAGCATGGGCATTGTCACCTGTCCTGGGTGACTGCAAAAGGCAACGCCACAGCATGAGGCTCAGTGCACATTTCAACCAAGGCCAAGCAGCTTCCCCACCGTTGGCCTCATCAATAAACCAGTGAACCGGACTTGCAGTATTCTACATTACTAATGCCCAGCAGGATCCTGTCATTAAAAGAAAAATGTTCAAAACAATCACTCATTGTTAGACTGCACACATCGTCTCTGACACCCTTCTGCAGCAGGCACCAACACGATCCACACCAAGTCCAGCTCTAGCGCTAATGAGCAACTTGCTGAAGTCCCACGGTACTTGATGTCTAGCAGTGTCTTGCAATTGTAAAAATTATGTTTTTAAAAGACTATAAACACCTTTGGTTGGCCCCTTAGAGGCCGCGAAGCCATAACCGGAAGTTATGGAATCAACTAAGGACTCACTTTCAAGAATTCTACAGCCAATGTTATCAACATTATTTATTATTTATTTACTTATTATTATTTTGCTTATCTTTTTGTATTTGTATGATCTGTTGTGTTTTGCACATTGTTTGTTTGTCTGTCTTTGCTGTATTTTTTCATTGATTTTATTGTGTTTCCTTGTATTTATTCTGAATGTCCACAAGAAAATAAATCTCACGGTTGTACATGGTGACATATTATGTACTTTGATAATAAATTGATTTTGAACTTTGAACTTTGGGTACTTGAGTACTTTCACTCCTCACAGTGCATTTATAATTTAAAGGAGGCCAACTAAACAGCTACTCATTACATATCGTTTCCAACAGTAGAACAACCAGACTAATGGGTGACATGGTGCAAATGTTGAGGCAGGAAGTTGGTAATGGATCTTTTTTTTTCAAAATAAAGATAACGACTGAAGAAAGGCAAAACTTATCTTTGGTTTTGTCAAAGATGAGGCAGTAATGAGTGATAAAAAGGATGATTAACCTACTCGACCTTGTCTCATGAATCTATCTGTGGGCAGTGCATTTATGTGCATTTATCGATAATGACATTGCTAGAAGTGATCACATTGTGGAGACGATGTTCCACATGCACATCAAACAATGCCCTCTGTGATATAATGTGGCATTACAATTACCTAAATAGAATTGATTCATAGCACATCTAGCAGCTCTAAACAGGTCATCCAATAAGATTCTGCTTTATAGAATATCAACTAATTCTGTTACTATCAGTACCAGTAGAAAAACACATCACAATCTGCAACTTCATGGCCTGACATATCATAACTTGACCACTATTATTAAGACAAAAGATCAGCTGCAATTCATTGAGGAGTGTAGAAGTGAATCTCACAGGCCAAAGACACACTGGGTAGGTTAATTGGTCATTGCCAATTGTCCCGTGATTAGGCTAGGTTAAATCAAGGTAAACTGGGGCTTACTTGTCAGTGCAACTTGAAGGGCCAGATGGGCATATTCTGTGCTGTATCTCTAAATATTTTTTTTAAGTAAAGAACAGCAGCAGACATAGCTAAGAAGGAGATGCAGAACTGGTGACGCTATGACATGACACACAAACAGCATCAATAACGGAAACAATTGAATAAACAAAGTAAAGAATCCAACAACCACTGAATCAGATCAACGCTCAATCATGTTTGGAAAATTGAACACCAAAACATGAGGATGGAGCTTCAAGAATATCCTCATCCCCACCTAGGTGCCTTTAGGTTGTTAGAACTACCAAGGGGATAATAAATCATAGCTTCCAGCGGAGATCCTCCAACACAAAAGCTTGTCTTCAATCAACTCATTGCACTCTACGAAACGACTGGATAAAGCAAATCCTGTGGGATCAGTTTACATTGTGGCTGGAACATGGACGACCTGTGCTCTGGAACTACTTGTGTCTCCAGTCAACTACTCCTCTACAATTACAACACTACTCTCCCTCTGGTATTGTGGGAAATTTCCTAGGCATGTGCCATTCACAAATATATTTAATCCTTGTTAGTTATTGATCAATCAATATAGTTTCCCTATCAGCACAATAGGAAAGGAGTCATCGGCAGTGCCACTGTGTGGCACTTACCCAGCAATAACTTACTTTCTGCTTTTGCCAGGGCCACACAGTTCCAGCCACACTGTAGTTTTGTTGCAAAAGAAAATGGACCTAAGTGGTGATTTCCAGAGGTGAGCTGAGATTGGTTGCATCTGCCAAAGAGTAATTAGAATTGGAGAGTTAAAAGCAGAGAAAGATGATGAACCCCTTGGGCTACATTATTGTCAAGGACAATTTTGCTAAACTGTTATCAGAATCTGCAACAGTAATAGATAGTAGGCAACAGCTCAGTTGTTGACTGCTCATCAACTTTTTGGGACAAAGCCCTGCACCGGAAATGTTTATATTTCCTTTCCTCCCTCAGATGCTGCTCGGCTTATTGAGTACCTCCAGCAGCTGGCTTGTTGCTCCAGATTCCAGTATATGTGGTGTCTTCTGACTCCCATTTTGGGTCAAACTGTTTTCGCATTTATTCATCAGCTCATGAATCCTTCAGAGACAAACTAGAGAATTGTTTCTGAATCAGAATCAGGTTTATTTTCACTCTCTTATATGACAAGAAATTTGCTGTACAGTGCAAAGACATAAAATTGCTGTAAAGTGCAAAATAAATATGTAGTACAAAAATCAGAATAATGAGGTAGTGCTCATGTGTTCATGGACCATTCAGAAATCTGATGACAAAGAGAAAGAAGCATTGAATCATTGAATGTGGGCCTTCAGACTCCCGTAGTTTCTCCCTGATGGTAGTAATGATAAGATTGCATATCCCAAATGGGGAGGATCCTCAATGATGGAGGCAGCTTTCTTAAGGCAGTCTGTTGAAGATGTTCTTGATGATAGTGTGGGTTCTGCCCATGATAGGGCTGGATCAATCTAAAACCCTCCACAGTTTCTTATGATCTTGTGCATTAGGGTCTCCATTTGAAGCTGTGATGCAATCAAACAGAATGACCTCCACCATGCATCTCTAGAAAATTGCGAGAGTCTTTCGTGACATCCCAAATCTCCTCAAACTCCAACACAAAGTAGGGCCATTGGCATGCCTTCTTCATGATCCTCGGAGATGTTGACACTCAGGAACTTGCTTACCCTTTCCACTGCTGAACCTTCAACGGGGACTGGTGCATATTCTCCTGATTTCCCCTTCCCGAAGTCCAGAATCAATATTTTGGTCTTGCTGATGCTCAAGGTTGTTGTTGTGACACTACCCAACCAGCCAGTCTGCCTCAATCCTGCACATCATTCTTTTGCCATCTGTGACCTTATCAAGAACAGTGGTGTCATCTGCAAATTTATAAATGGCATTTGATCTGTATTTAGATGCACAGTCAACAGTGCAGTGAGAGTAAAGGTCTGAGGTGCGCCTGTATTGGTTGACAGTGTGAAGGAGATTTTATCCCCGATCTCTACTGACTGCAGTCTCCTGATAAGCAAGATGTGAATTCCATTGCAGAGGGAGGTTCAGAGGCCCAGGTTTAGAAGCTCAGTAAGTAATAATCAGGGGGTGATGGTGCTGAATTCCAGGCTAAATTGTAATTGATAAACAGTGGCCTAAAATATGTTTTGCTGTTTTCTAGGTGTTCCAAGCAGATGAACCATTGACATTGCATGCACTGTAGAACTCTTATGATAGTAAGTGAATTGCAGCAGGATTAAATATTGCGACCCACAGTGATTTGGCCATTGGGATTAGGAATAAACTTGCCCATAAAAGACATAGCCCAGTGGTCAATGAGACTTATTCTGGCTGGAGCTCCCTGACCAGTGATGTTCTGCAGGGATCAGTACTTAGACCCCTGGTATTTATGATATATATAAATTACCTAGATGGAAATGTTCATTAGTAAGTGGGTTCGTAAGTTCAATGATGATAAAATATGGATAGTGCAGAAGATTGCCTAAGGATATAAAGGGATATAGAGTTGCTGATTGACTACAACTTGACAGATTGGCTACAGCTCAGTAGCTTAACATTCAATAATATTATCTCCTTAAAGCTAAACAATCAGCTCCAAGTTCTTGGTCTTACCATCTCCTTGTGCAACTGGATCCTCAATTTCCTCACTTGTAGACTCCAGTCAGTTTAGACTGGCAACGACATCTCCTCCACATTCACCAACATCACAGGTGCACCACAAGGCTGTGTGCTTAGCCCCCTGCTCCACTTGCTTTATACTTATGACTGTGGGGCTAAGCACAGCCCCAGTGCCATATTTAAGTTTGCTGGAAAAAACACAACTGCTGGCTAAACCAAAGATGGTGGTGAATCAGTGTATAAGAGGGAAATCAAAAATCTAGCTGAATGGTGCCATAACAACACCTCTCAATCAACGTCAGCAAGACAAAGGAGCTGACTATTGACTACAGGAGGAGGAAACCATGAGCCAGTCCTCATCGGGGGATCAGAGGTGGAGAGGGTCTGCAACTTTAAATTCCTTGGCTTTATCATTGTTGAGGACCTGTCCTGGTTCCAGCAACTAAGTGCCATTACAAAGAAAGCATAGCAGTGCTTCTACTTCCTTCGAAGTTTGTGAAGATTCGGCATGTGATCTAAAACTTAGGCAAACTTCTATAGATATGCAGTGGAGAGTATATTGACTGGTTGCATCAGACTGGTATGGGAACATCAATGCCCTTGAATGCAAAACTCTACAAAAAAGTAGTGGATATAGCTCAGTCCGTCATCGGAAAAGTACTCCCAAACACTAAGCATACCTGCATAGAGCCCTGTCGCAGGAAAGAAGCATCCATCATTAAGGACACCCCACAATCCAAGCCATGCTCTCTTCTCACTGCTGCCAACAGGAAGGAGGTACAGGAGCCTCAGGACCCACACTTCCAGTTTCAGGAACAATTACCCCTCAACCATCAGGCTCCTGAACAGAGAGGATGACTTCATTCAACTTCACTTACTCCAACACTGAGCTTTTCCTCTCATCAATGGACTTCTTTTTTATTTATTTGTATTCATTGCAATAGCATGCATGAATCTTATGCTGAATATATGCACTTTGATAATAAATTTATTTTGTACTTTGAACTTTGAACTTGGGTGGAGAGAGGGCAAGTGGAGTTTATTACCGTCAAGTGTGAGGTGTTGCTCTTTGGGAGATCAAATGAAAAGGAACAGATCAGATGAGAAGGAGAAGCCAAAGTCAGATATATCAATATTACAGTGAAGTACAAGGAATTACAGAGGCATTAGCGAGGATTTAGCCAGAATTGACTGGAAAATAACACTGGCAGGGATGACAGCAGAGCTGTAATGGCTGGAATATCAGGATGCAACTTGGATCCGAAACTGACAACAAAGAAATGGGTAATGATGGGTGAGTGTTTTTGTGATAAGAAGGCTGCCTTCATTCAGATTCACTTCCTTTTCATGATATATACTAATATTTTAAATATAAATGTAGGAGGCCCAAGAAAGATGAGTGCAGATGATACATAAATTAAGTGAAGAGACAGCCATTGTTCATAAAAGCTCTGATGAAGGTGAGAGGGCATCCAGGAGCGAAGTAGACCAGTTCGTTGAGTGGTGTCACAGCAACAATCTTGCACTCAATGTCAGTAATGCGCCAAAGAGCTGATTGTGGACTTCAGCAAGGGCTAGACGAGGAAACATGAAGCAATGTTCATAGAGGAATCAGAAGTGGATAGAGTGAGCAATTTCAAGTTCCTGGTTGTCAAGATCTCTGCGGAGTTAGCTTCATCTCTACATATTGATGGAACTATAAAGAAGGGAAGACAATGGCTATATTTCATTACGAGTTTGAAGAGATTTGGTTCTCTAACTAAAACATTTGAGGACTTTTATAGATGTACAGTGGAGAGCATTCTGACAGGCTGCATCACTGTCTGGTATGGGGGGGTGGCGGGGGCTACTGCATAAGATCGAAAGATGCTACAGAAAATCATAAGATTAGTCAGCTCCATCTTGAGTACCAGCCTCCATAGCACCCAAGACATCTTCAAGAAGTGGTGTCTTAGTAAGGCGATGTTCATTATTAAGGGACACCATGATGCCCTCATCACACTGTTACCATCAGGAAGGAGGTGCAGAATCCCGAAGGCCCACACTCAGCTATTCAGGAACAGTTTCTTTCCCTCTGCCATATGATTCCTAAGTGGACATTGAACCTATGAACATGTCCTCACTTCCTTTTTAATATATATTATTTCTGTTTTTGCACTATTTTTTATCTATTCAATATATATATCCAGTTGGTGGGCTGGCAGTTGTGGCCAAATTACTGCCCACCTGCTCCTGGCTCCCAGCTTCTCTCCTCTCGCCTATTCCAAATCCAACAAGAGGCTCGTTCTGTCTCTTCCCCCATCCTACGAGCTGCTTGATTTTTTGCTCCTTTCATTCAGGCCCAGAGCTGACAACAACCGCCATGCTGATTTGGCTGGGAAACCTCTGCAGCCGATCTCCACAGGGAACAACCATGCCTGCCATCCCTTCTCTTTACACTCCTGTAATTTATTTATTTATTTACTTCTGTATTAATCATATATTGTATTGATCTGTTGCTGCTAAGTTAACAAATTTCACAACACATGCAGGTGATAATAAATGTGATGCTGATTCTGAGATTACAGGTGTAGGGATGATGGTGCAAGGGAAAAGATGATGGTTATAGCCAAGCAAGCTGCTAGGTACTGGCTGGCTTGTTGATTATTTCCATTTACCTTTTGTCATAAGATAAAAAGATTAGAACAAACACATTGTGTTACATCTTTAATGTCAATTGCAGTGAACCTTTGATTTAATTCCAACACCAGTGCTATGACTAATCTGTATTTCCTGCTAAAGGTTACAGTTTTTGTGTTGCTTAGAGTGGGGATCTGGGACATACAGTACTTGGTTGTCAAACTGTAATAGAGGAGAGAGAGAGAAATTAAGCCAAAATCAAAGATGGAAACCCTACCGCCAAAGTAGCAACTTAAAAATTATAGTAAAAACAGCTGACCAGAGTTGGAGAATTTGATATTAAATCAGGAAGGCTGCAGCACACCCAGGCAGAGGCTTGCATTGATCCTCAGTGTAACAGAGCAGGAAGCCACAATCAAAGAGCTGAAAGCAGAATTGGGATGGAGAATTAAAGTAGAAGGCTCAGGTTGCAAACTCCCTGCAATGATTCTCTGCTTAATTGTCCAACCTGTGTTTGGTTTCTCCATTGTAGAGGAAAATCAGTTGAAATGCTTTCCAGCTCTTGCACTCGGAACAATCAATAAATTCTCACTAAAGCAAAAAAAAACTCTGTGAAGTTCTGAAGGTTGGCGAAATAAATCTCCTTTAAAAAATAAATTAGGGCCAAATATTTACTTGTTAGTAACAGAGAACATGCAGTTGTTAGTGTTCTGAATGTGAAACATGATTTAAGAATTGGGAAATACATCTTTTCTTTTGAATTGACAAATGCAAAAATAAAACTCTATAAAACGTCAAAAAATAGAGTATTACTGTAGATTTTGTATTGGACCAGAGTCAACAGATATTATTAAAAAAGATCTCTTCAACTCAGCTGAATATAACAACTCTGCCAAACTAATAACTGTACATACATGTGCAGATATGCAAGTGAAAACTCCAATTTAGGTACTGAACCAGACAAAAGAAAATTCATTGCCTAAATTTAATAATTTTCCCATGGGCTCTGAAATTGTTGGTGTTTTTACTTTCTGGCAAAAGTTATCCAGTGCTATAAACTTCAATTAATGAGAAGATATAATAATTTTATTATCAGAAACTTTGCTTGATTCAATTGAATCACTTTCTTACTTTTGTGAATGTATTTTCCCAGCTGGCACTTCCCCATTGAGATTTTAACAATTCTCCTTTATATTTTCTTGTTCATTTCTTGCTGAGGGCTTCCATGCCCCTTTCCTCTCATTTAATGCACGTTCACAAATTTTAATGACTATTTGCTGCAGTTTTGAGCCAGTTGGCAAAGGATCAATAATTAAAACACAACAACAAAACATTAGGAATATTAGCCAGGTTTTTAATCTGCAAAATTTATGTGACAGCATATTGATTTGTATATTGTTATGGAACTTCTGTCTTTTGTTCTTCTTTCTACTTTAAATTCAGTCTTTGTTCTCTACTTTATCTAGAAATGCTTTGAAAGGATAACAGAAAGGATTTAAGTCGCCAAGTTATGAGCAAATTCCATCCAAATTTTCAACTATTGAGGAATTAACAGTGAGATACATTTTCAGCCAAAACAATGACCCACCTCAGAGACCGGACCTTCCTCATATTCAACATCAGAAAATTAAAGGATTAACCTTTAATGCTTCTCTTCATGGAACAATACAGCATAGAAACAGGCCCCTTAGCCCCTGAATGTGAGCCATCTATGAAATGCCTACTCACACTAATACTACACTAATCTTATTTTTCTTCTTCTCTCATTCACTCTCACTAGGGGAAATGATTAATTAACCTATCAACTCACATATCTTTGGGATGTGGAGGAAACCAGGGTACACAGAGTAATCCACACCATAAAAGGGAAAGTGTATAAACTTTACAAAGTCAGCACTAAACCCCGATTATTGGAGCTGTAAAACAACAGCTCTTCTATCTGTATGATTCACTGCCAGAAGCTATTAATTCAGATCAGGCATTCAAAAGAGAATTGCATCTGTCCCTGTTTCAGCAGTTGATGGAATTACCAGGGATTGGCTGTGCATTGCGGCAATGTAAATAAATATTTGCAAGATTTCTCTGGCTTTACTTCCAGATAAATCATGAAAATCAGAAAAACTTCAGATACTGGATAAATCATAAATGGGTTATTTTAAATTCTATTTGTGATGAAGTGCCACAAAAAATAATGGAAGTTAAAATATATATCAGAAGGAAGGACTAAGTGGATATGTTGATTGTCCTTTGCTTTTGAATATCCCATCTTCTATTACATATTAATTTCCTTATTGTCTCGTTTATAGAATTCAATCATTCAATCAGAGACCTTTTCTTCCGATTACATCTTGCTCCCCTTATACCAGATGTAGATGTCATGTAAAATTAGTTGCGTGAGGCAAAACTGCAAGTCAGAAATCAAACTAATGATGTGCCAATAGTAAAACAGCAGGTTAAAACAGATTCTGCTTTGTATTTAGTTGGAGAATTAGCAATTGTTGCAAGCAAATTGATTTTTCTGTAAACAATTTACATTGGATTCTTTGATGTGGGGTTAAATTAATAATGTATGGGCAAAAATTGACTGTAACATCCTGGGTCAGATTAGAGGCAGTACTCTGACAGAATTAGCTTCAGAACTATTGTACTTTCATCTCCTCCCTTCTCAGTCCCCAGGGACCCAGACGCTTCTTCCAGGTGAAACAGTCATTTACATTTATTTCTTTGAATTTAGTGTACTGCATTGTTTGTTAGTGTTGTGATCTACAAACTGTACTTTCCTTTGGGGAAACCATGCATAAACTCTAATGAGTGTAACTAGAACTGGTTATTGAAACGGATGTACTTTATGGCAATTTCTATTTAGCAAATGCTTCATGAGGCTGGTCATGACATGGCCTGCATTAATTCCAAACTTCCAGACAACTTCGACCTATTGCAAATTGTCTATTACAGGTGCACATTCCTTTATCCGAAATTCTGAAATCCAAAAAGCTCCGAAAACTGAAATTTTTTTTGCCAACAGCTGCCGTCACTCAGGTGTGACGTGGCAGCACTAGCAGAGGCCGCCAGACGTCAGTTGTGGCTCAGCGCTCGTACTGGTTACACGTGCATTTGCTGTTCGCTAATATTTTGTGTTCACTGTTGATTGTGTGTTTAATTTAACTGTGAAAATGTCAAGAAGAGCTGCAGATACCCCTATGGGTAACAATGAGAAAAAGAGAAGGAAGCATCTATCATTATCAATAACGCAGAAAGTGGAGTTATTGCGGAAGCTTGATCGTGGTGTGTCTGTGCAGCGTCTTACTGAAGAAAATAGTGTTGGAACTACCACTGTATATGATTTAAATAAACAGAAAGACAAGTTACTGAAGTTTTAAAGTGAC
Source organism: Mobula hypostoma (assembly GCF_963921235.1). Taxonomy (NCBI): domain Eukaryota; kingdom Metazoa; phylum Chordata; class Chondrichthyes; order Myliobatiformes; family Myliobatidae; genus Mobula; species Mobula hypostoma. The sequence goes on along the minus strand of NC_086097.1, from coordinate 152,749,096 downwards.
AGTGAGAGTGACGTTCTACATTTATTCCAACAAGTCATTTACCATGTGTTTGATTCAGTTTGTTTGAAGCTGCATATTTTTATGTTTTATTGAATATTTCTGTTGGAAATAAAATTTCTTCTTGTCATTATTCCCTAAACAATACAGCATAACAACTATTTACATAGTATTTACATTGTATTAGGTATTATAAGTAATCCAGAGATGATTTAAATTATAAGGGAGGATCTGCGTAGGTTTGGTGCGCCGCCGGGACCTAAAATCCACCGCACTGAGTCAGGTTAAATAAGAGACTTGAGCATATGTGTTTTTTGGTATCGGCGGGGGGCAGGGGGGGAGTCTGAAATCCGAAAAATTCTGAATTGCGAAATGCAACTGGCCCCAAGGATTTTGGATAAGGGATTGCGGACCTGTACTGAAACAGGTCTGGCCCTACACTCATCTCAAGAACATCAGTATAGTAAAGGTACATCAGGGTATTGTTCCTTGACCACAGCTCTGCCTTCAACAATAATTTATCACCAAACAATGGTATTCATGCCTACCTCTGTAACTGAATTCTCAATTCCCTGACCAACTGAATCCAATCAGTAAGGATAGGCAGCAACATCATCACCATGATTTTTCTAAACACTGGTGCTGCACAAGGTTGTGTCCTCAGCCCCCACCTCTACTTTCTGTACACTCGCAGCTGTGTGGCCAGATTCTGCTCTAATGCCATCTACAGGTTTGCAGTTGATAACACCGTGGTAAGCTGTACCTCAAATAACAATAAGTCAGAGTACAGGAAGGAAAAAGAGAGCTCAGTAAAATAATGTCAAAACAATAATCTTTCCTCAATGTCAACAAAAGAGCTGGCCATTGGCTTCAGGAAATGGAGCAGTGCCCTTCATCCTGTCTACTTTGGAACTGGACAGGTGATGGGGCAAATGTGTAGCCATTGGGATGAGTTGAAGTGCAATAAAGTTGCAGTGAAATCAAAGCAAAAAGTATCAAATACTGGTCTTAAGGTGTTGTACTTAAATGCACGCAGCATAAGGAATAAGGTGGATGATCTTGTTGTACAGCTACAGTTTGGCAGGTATGATATTGTGGCCATCACTGAGACGTGGCTAAAGGATGCATGTCTCTGGGAGCTGAACGTCCAAGGATACACGGTGTATCGGAAGGATAGGAAGGTAGGCAGAGGGGGAGGCGTGGCTTTATTGGTAAGAAATGATATTAAATCATTAGAAAGAGGTGATATATGATCGGAAGGTGCAGAATCTTTATGGGTTGAGCTAAGGAATAGCAGGGGTAAAAGGACCCTGATGGCAGTTATTTATAGGCCTCCAAACAGCTGGAGGGATGTGGACTACAAATTACAACTGAAAATAGAAAAGGCTTGTCAGAAGGGCAGTGTCATGATAATTGTGGGAGATTTTAACATACGAGTAGATTAGAAAAATCAGGTCATCACTGGATCTCAAGAGAGAGAATTTGTAGAATGTCTGCAAGATGGCTTTTTAGAACAGCTTGTTGTTGAGCCCACTAGGGGATCGGCTGTACTGGATTGGGTATTGTGTAATGAACCGGAGGTGATTAGAGAGATTGAGGTGAAGGAACCCTTAGGAGGCAGTGATCATAACATGATTGAGTTAACTGTGAAATTAGAAAAAGAGAAGCCGAAATCTGATGTGTCAGTGTTTCAGTGGAGTAAAGGAAATTACAGTGGCATGAGAGAGGAACTGGCCAAAGTTGACTGGAAAGAGACACTGGCGGGAAAGACGGCAGAGCAGCAGTGGCTGGAGTTTATGCGAAAAATGAGGAATGTGCAAGACAGGTATATTCCAAAAAAGAAGAAATTTTCGAGTGGAAAAAGGATGCAACCATGGTTGACAAGAGAAGTCAAAGCCAAAGTTAAAGCAAAGGAGAGGGCATACAAGGAAGCAAAAATTAGTGGGAAGACAGAGGATTGGGAAGTTTTTAAAACCTTACAAAAGGAAACCAAGAAGGTCATTAAGAGAGAAAAGATTAACTATGAAAGGAAACTAGCAAATAATATCAAAGAGGATACTAAAAGCTTTTTCAAGTATATAAAGAGTAAAAGGCAGGTGAGAGTAGATATAGGACCGATAGAAAATGATACTGGAGAAATTGTAATGGGAGATGAGGAGATGGCAGAGGAACTGAACAAGTATTTTGCATCAGTCTTCACTGAGGAAGACAGCAGGATACCGGACACTCAAGGGTGGCAGGGAAGAGAAGTGTGCGCAGTCACAATTACGACAGAGAAAGTACTCAGGAAGCTGAATAGGCTAAAGGTCGATAAATCTCCTGGACCAGATGGAATGCACCCTCGTGTTCTGAAGGAAGTAGCTGTGGAGATTGCGGAGGCATTAGCAATGATCTTTCAAAAGTCGATAGATTCTGGCATGGTTCCGGAAGACTGGAAGATTGCAAATGTCACTCCGCTATTTAATAAGGGGACAAGGAAGCAAAAAGGAAATTATAGACCTGTTAGCTTGATGTCGGTGGTTGGGAAGTGTTGGAGTCGATTGTCAAGGATGAGATTACAGAGTACCTGGAGGCATATGACAAGATAGGCAGAACTTAGAATGGATTCCTTAAAGGAAAATCCTGCCTGACAAACCTATTACAATTTTTTGAGGAAATTACCAGTAGGCTAGACAAGGGAGATGCAGTGGATGTTGTATATTTGGATTTTCAGAAGGCCTTTGACAAGGTGCCACACATGAGGCTACTTAACAAGATAAGAGCCCATGGAATTACAGGAAAGTTACATACGTGGAAAGAGCGTTGGCTGATTGGCAGGAAACAGAGAGTGGGAATAAAGGGATCCTATTCTGGTTAGCTGCCGGTTACCAGTGGTTTTCCACAGGGATCAGTGTTGGGGCCGCTTCTTTTTACATTGTACATCAACGATCTGGATTATGGAATAGATGGCTTTGTGGCTAAGTTTGCTGACGATACGAAGATAGGTGGAGGGGCCGGTAGTGCTGAGGAAACGGAGTGTCTGCAGAGAGACTTGGATAGATTGGAAGAATGGGCAGAGAAGTGGCAAATGAAGTACAATGTTGGAAAGTGTATGGTTGTGTACTTTGGCAGAAAAAATAAATGGGCAGACTATTATTTAAATGGGGAAAGAATTCAAAGTTCTGAGATGCAACGGGACTTGGGAGTCCTCGTACAGGATTCCCTTAAAGTTAACCTCCAGGTTGAGTCAGTAGTGAAGAAGGTGAATGCAATGTTGGCATTCATTTCTAGAAGAATAGAGTATAGGAGCAGGGATGTGATGTTGAGGCTCTATAAGGCGCAGGTGAGACCTCACTTGGAGTACTGTGGGCAGTTTTGGTCTCCTTATTTAAGAAAGGATGTGCTGATGTTGGAGAGGGTACAGAGAAGATTCACGAGAATGATTCCGGGAATGAGAGGGTTAACATATGAGGAACGTTTGTCTGCTCTTGGACTGTATTCCTTGGAGTTTAGAAGAATGAGGGGAGACCTCATAGAAACATTTCGAATGTTAAAAGGCATGGACAGAGTGGATGTGGCAAAGTTGTTTCCCATGATGAGGGAGTCTAGTACGAGAGGGCATGAATTCAGAACAGAAATGCGAAGAAATTTTTTTAGCCAGAGGGTGGTGAATTTATGGAATTTGTTGCCATGGGCAGCAGTGGAGGCCAAGTCATTGGGTGTACTTAAGGCAGAGATTGATAGGTATCTGAGGAGCCAGGGCATCAAAGGTTATGGTGAGAAGGCGGGGCAGTGGGACTAAATAGGATAAAATGGATCAGCTCATGATAAAATGGCGGAGGAGGCTCGATGGGCCGAATGGCCTACTTCTGCTCCTTTGTCTTATGGTCTTATGGTCTTCCCATGGTAATGGTACCAATATGTCCCAAGACATCAGGCTGCTCTCCCTCACCCTCCAAAATGCTGTGGACGTAATCCGAGAAGTCCCTGACCCTGGTAGCTAGGAGGCAACATACCATTCAAGTGTCCTGTTCACATCCACAGAATCTCCTGTCTGTTCCTCTGACTATTGTGTCCCCCATCACTACCACTCCCCTCTTCTTCCTCTTTCCCTTCTGCGTCAAGGACCCATGCTCAGTTCCAGTAACCCGGTTTCCATCACATTCCTCTGGGACGTCATTCCCAACAACAGCATCCAAAGTGGTATACTTATTATTGAAGGGAATGGCCACAGGGGTGCTCTGTGCTGACTGCCTATTCACCTTTCAATTTCCCCTGACAGTCATCCAGTTACTCACCTCCTGCAACTTAGAGGTGACGACTTCCCTGCAACTCTGATTGATTATCTCCTCACTCTCCCATATATTGGTACTTGTGCCAATAATGAACCAATATCAGTACCAATTAAGAGATCAAGGGATATGGGGAGAAAGCAAGATCAACCATGATTGTGTTGAATGATGAAAAAGACTCCAGGGATTGAATGGTCTACTCTGGCTCTTGAGTTTTATCTTTTTATGTTTCTAGCTCCTCTTCAGTGGACATTGGGAAAATAATGTTTCGTTTATTCAAAGATTTTAGATATATCTGCAATTGGAGACATGAAGTAATGACAGCTTTTCTCTTATCATACTCTATCCATCTGTGGAGTTGAACTGTACCAATGTACTCAATATATGTGGAATACCTTGTTGAATCCCCCAGCTGTTCTTTCAATGTCACTATCATAATTCCAAAATACCTAACATCAAAGCTACTAATGGCATGGGAAAGCAGATATAAACGTCTTATTGGTCCATCTTTAACTTTTTACATGTTGACCGCACATTGCTTGTACCATGTACTGATTAATCATTACAATGGTTAACATCAATTTTCAATTAAGAATTGCCCTGCATTGCCTGACCTGTTGAGTTCCTCCAGCATTTGTGCATGTTGCTATAAATTTCTCATCCTTTTTACAGATCCTTCCATAGTCAGTATACTTCCTGCCTCTGTAACCACTCTCGGCTGTGCAATGCTTTAATATGTCTCCTCTGAGAAGTGTATCTAAAGGTAGTATATGGTGACATATATATAATTTGATAATAAATTTACCTTAAACCCATTTTAGGCCTCTTCTTCAACACTCAGTACTGTATAATTATTCCACAAATGGTTCATATTCCTTCACTGTCAATAGCCCAGCCGCTCAAGTTTCTATTCAAAACTTCTTCACCTCTCTATTATGATTTTCTCCTTTGTGTTACCTCCATAGTACTATTGGCTATGTACATTCCTCAATAGGTCTTTATCATGATTCAGTGTTAACTTATGGTTGATAACTTTCCTGGAAAGGCAATATGGCATGTGCAATTTGTTGTCTAAGTATAACTAAAACACAAAATCAGAAAAATTGCATGTTTGCTCACACTCAGTTAACTTTTCATGGCCTCCCTTATTCCTCCTACCATTCATGCCGTTGAAAACATTAGTCATCACAGAATCTTTCCTCTCCCTCCAAACCCTGGCTGTCCTATAATAGTCATGGTCATACTTTATTGATCCCGGGGGAAATTGGTTTTCGTTACAGTTGCACCATAAATAATAAATAGTAATAGAACCATAAATAGTTAAATAGTAGTATGTAAATTATGCCAGTAAATTATGAAATAAGTCCAGGATCAGCCTATTGGCTCAGGGTGTCTGACCCTCCAAGGGAGGAGTTGTAAAGTTTGATGGCCACAGGCAGGAATGACTTCCTATGACGCTCAGTGTTGCATCTCGGTGGAATGAGTCTCTGGCTGAATGTACTCCTGTGCCCACCCAGTACATTATGTAGTGGATGGGAGACATTGTCCAAGATGGCTTGCAACTTGGACAGCATCCTCTTTTCAGACACCACCGTCAGAGTGTCCAGTTCCATCCCCACAACATCACTGGCCTTATGGATGAGTTTGTTGATTCTGTTGGTGTCTGCTACCCTTAGCCTGCTGCCCCAGCACACAACAGCAAACATGATCGTACTGGCCACCACAGACTCGTAGAACACCCTCAGCATTGTCCAACAGATGTTAAAGGACCTCAGTCTCCTCAGGAAATAGAGACGGCTCTGACCCTTCTTGTAGACATCCTCAGTATTCTTTGACCGGTCCAGTTTATTGTCAATTCGTACCCCCAGGTATTTGTAATCCTCCACCATGTCCACACTGACCCTTTGGATGGAAACAGGGGTCACCAGTAAATTGGCTCTCCTCAGGTCTACCACCAGCTCCTTAGTTTTTTTCACATTAAGCTGCAGATAATTCTGCTCACACCATGTGACAAAGTTTCCTACCGTAGCCCTGTACTCAGCCTCATCTTCCTTGCTGATGCATCCAACTATGGCAGAGTCATCAGAGAACTTCTGAAGAAGACAAGACTCTGTGCAGTAATTGAAGTCCGAGGTGTAAATGGTGAAGAGAAAGAGAGACAAGACAGTCCCCTGTGGAGCCCTAGTGCTGCTGATCAGTCTGTCGGACACACAGTGTTGCAAGCACACATACTGTGGTCTGCCAGTCAGGTAATCAAGAATCCATGATACCAGGAAAGTATCCACCTGCATCGCTGTCAGCTTCTCCCGCAGCAGAGCAGGGCGGATGGTGTTGAATGCACTGGAGAAGTCAAAAAACATGACCCTCACAGTGCTCACTGGCTTGTCCAGGTGGGCATAGACACGGTTCAGCAGGTAGACGATGGCATCCTCAACTCCTAGTCGGAGCTGGCAGGCGAACTGTAGGGGATCTAAGTTTGGCCTGACCATAGGCCAGAGCAACTCCAGAACAAGTCTCTCCAGGGTCTTCATGATGTGGGAGGTCAATGCCAACTGTCTGTACTCATTGAGGCCGCTGGGGCGTGGCGTCTTCGGCACAGGGACAAGGTAGGACGTCTTCCCCAGCACAGGAACCCTCCGGAGCCTCAGGCTCAGGTTGAATACATGGCGAAGTACTCCACATAGCTGAGGGGCACAGGTTTTGAATACCCTGGTACTGACACCATCCGGTCCTGCAGCCTTGCTTGGGTTGAGACGTTTCAGCTGTCTTCTCACCTGTTCAGCTATGAAGCCGACCGTGGTGGTTTCGTGTGGGGAAGGGGTATAGTCATGAGAGCAGGGTGGGGGACTGTGAGGAGGGGTAGGAGGGGAGAGTGGAATATGTGTTGGCTGGGGGCCGACAACAGTTGGCTCGTGTGTGGGATGGGCAGGGGCCACAATGTCAATTCTGTTAAAGAACAGGTTAAGTTCATTGGCCCTGTCCAACCTGCCTTCCGCTCCTCTGTTGCAAGTTTGCCGGAACCCAGTGATGGTCCTCATCCCCCTCCAGACCACTCTCATGTTGTTCTGCTGGAGTTTCCACTCAAGCTTCCTCCTGTACCTGTCTTTAGCCTCCCTGATCCTGGCTTTCAGGTCCCTCTGTATTGCCCTCAGCTCCTCCCTTTTTCCATCTCTAAACACCCTCTTTTTAGCATTCAGGATGTCCTTAATGTCCTTTGTCACCCATGGCTTGTTATTTGAATAACAAAGGACAGTTCTTGTCGGAACATTGCAGTCCACACAGAAGTTAATGTAATCAGTGGTGCACTCTGTGAGCCCATCAATATCCTCTCCATGTGGTTCACAGAGTGCCTGCCAGTCTGTCACCTCAAAACAACCCTGGAGCGCCTCATAAACCTCCTCCGACCATTTTCTCACTGTCCTCGAGGTTGCACGTTTACTCTTCATCAGAGGCATGTAGCAGGGTTTTAGATGCACCAGGTTGTGATCTGACCTTCCCAGTTGGGGGAGGGGAGAGGAGCTGTATGCATCCTTAACGTTAGCGTACATTAAATCCAGAGTCCTCTCCCCTCTGGTTGTACAGCTCACATACTGCGTGAAGTTGGGCAGTGTTCTAGCCCAATATGTTCTATATGTTATCCTTGCAGTTCTACCAATAGTTCATCTTTCCCCTTTTGCTTAATTGCTTACAAGGAGATACAGAAGCCTGAAGACACACACTCAGCCATTCAGGAACAGCTTTAACTGCAACTGATTTACTTATTATTTCTAGATTATCCTGTATTGCATTGTACTGCTGCCTCTAGTTAACAAATTTCACTATATATGCTGGTGGTATTAAACTCGATTCTGATTTTGAAGATAAGGTTTTGCTCCCTTCCTTTCCCCTTCTATCTTCTGTCCTTTGGTGATTTTGCTAATTTTAAGACTGAACTAGCCCTTTCCTTTTATGAGAAATGAAAACTAAATATTTTGGGATAATACAGTTCATTTGGACTGATGAAATGTTCCTTCCAAAAATGCTGACTGTCCATTTCCCCTCCGTTCATGCTCTCTGATCCACTGTAGTCCTCCAGCATCTTGTATGTTTCTCCAGATTCCAGTGTCTTCAGTCTCTTGTGTCTCAAAACCGTTTTTCTTGCCCTGTATCACCTCCATGCAACACTCAAATACCTTTGAGATTTTGAACCCCATCTTTGCCATTAGCTTGTGAATAAATTCCCTGTAACTAATGACAAAAGCTTTATCTTTGTTCCCAGGTACAAATTTCAATACCTCCTTTCTGGTTGCATTTCTTATATAGGGCCAGTTGAAACAAAGCAATGCCTTTTATACTGCGGAGCTGTAACCTTATATTGTATTCATCACTTTGACTATTTGCAACATTATTTCCATTGAGCTCATCAAGTTTTGGCGTATCAGTGATGAAAATATTGATATTTAAGGATATGAAGAATTAAATGCATTCAAATCAAAAATACTCAACGAGGAAAACCAGGTAGAACTGAGATCTAATAACTGATCTGTATATATTAACTTCCATTGGTTTTTTTGCTGAACCTGGCCTTCATTTGCTCAGCAATATTAGAGGCATTTTGGATGGGATAAGTGAAAAATGACACTGCATTACAAGTACAGATGGCAGGCCTCTGAACATTTCCAGTCAGCAGGAGATTAAAAGGCCGATTTGTTTCACTTGAGAGAAAGTGATGCAGAACTAAACAAGAACTTAATCCTTAACACAGTCTGTTAGAAATTAACTCAAGCAGTTGAACAGCGAATCTTGTGACTGCTGGTTCTTGGCAGCTTCTTGTCATTTTTATGTGCCTTAGTGATTTAGTATTAAAATACTTAAGTCATCTTTATTGTATTTCTTGTTTAAATTTTATAATGCTGATCCCTTCATGAAGTCACGAAGGGACAAAACTTAATATATCCTCTCTTGGACCCACAAAGATCTTTTCTTTACAAAGAAAACTTAAATATTGGACTACCTTTCTTTTGTCCTTTGATGCCTCTTCCAGTAGCTGAACTGCCACTACCAACAGAAAAACATTAACCTGGTGCAGAATGGTTTTTACTAGTGAAAGTCAGCTTCAACTTTTTCTAGCCACTAACAAAATGGGCAATGTACTTAAGGCAATGAAGAGTGTAATTATTTCAGCCAGTCATTGAACATAGTCTAATGAGCAGACAGGATAGATTTTGTGCATGACTTGTACCCATCCATACAAGTTTGAGTCATTGCATACTTTCAAGTTTTATCCAGTTTATCTCCACTGTCTTATTCATTATGTATTAGACCTGACGATGAGGCACAGACATTTCAAATTCAAAAGCCATCGGACTGTAGGTTAGAAAAGATTACCAAACTGCAAAGGAGGACGAAAGAAATGATTAAGAGTGGAAGATGGTATATAAAAACTTGATTTCTGGAACATAAAACAGATGGTATAATCTTCAATAAATGTGTGAAGGGAAAGTTAGGAAAGTTGTAATCTTCCCAACTTGGGTTAAGTTGTAATTGGAAACAAAGAGATGACAGAACAACTATAGAAATCATTTGATTCTGTACTTACAAAGGAGTGCTAGAGAAAATGGCCCTGGAAATCGTGGATGTATTGTTACAAAATTCTTTCCACTCTGAATCAAGTCAAATGTAACCTCATAAATAAATAAGGGAAAAGTTAGGGAATTACAAATCAACAAACCTAACATCAGTAGTAGTGAAAATACTCATATTCTGTCACAATAGAACATACGGAAGGCATGGAGACTATAAATGCTGGAATCTGCTGTACAAACAATCTGCTGGAGCAACTCAGTGGGAGACTCTGAGTCTATGAACTGTTGATGTTTCATGCTGAAACCGTGCATCATGCAGTTTGACCTGCTGAGTTCATCCAGCAGACTTTTTGTTGCACATGGAAAGCATTAACTTCAAGTTTGTGATGTAAACATACACCTGCTATAGTAACATTTATACAGCTAAATGAAGCACTGTTCCTTCAGGGTCAAGGTGCCAAACATAATACATACAATCACACACAGCACAAAGCACATTTAGGAACAATAACGTATACAGTCACAATAAGTAATATTAGCACAAGTCACTGAGAGTAATAGGCTGAAGATTGATGGCATGTGGGATGTTGTCCTGGAGCTACGTCTCTGCAAGAACAGGTACACAACAGTTCCTCGATGAAGGCAAATCAGCTTGTCTCATGCTGTGTCAGCAGCAGACGATGCAATCCAGCTTCCCTTCCAAGGAACAAACACTGGAGAGCAGCATCAATGGGAGAGCTGGCCTGCATCTCTGTTCTCTCCCACACAGCCTCTGATGCCTCTTCCCCTGAGTTGGTGTACCATGTGATATTGTGGCAGGAGGACCTAGTCCAGGCAACAACCAAGGTCAATGATCAATGAACCAATGAAATAAACCTGCAGTGTTTTACAGTATATAACCAATGGCCAACAGCAATCACAAGACAAATGTTTAAGACACACGCTTGTACCATTTGTTGGACCTAGAGTGGCAGCTGAAACCAAGTGCACGCCATCTAACTGGAAGTAATGGGTTTGGACAATATATGAGATGGTAGAAAGGAAATCATTCTTAAAAAAACAACTGGAGTTTGTTAAGATTGTAACCAGTAGAATAAATAAGGGACAATCAGTGATGTGGTGAATTTGGATGTTTAAAAGGGTTTTGGATAAGGTCCCACATTTGAGAATAGTTTTCAAAATTAAAACACATAAACATGGAGTAACACAGAGGCATGGGCAGAGCATTAATTGACAGAGAGAAAAACTGCAAATAGAAATAAGCATGCCTTTTTCCTGAGCGGCAGGCAGTGACTAGTGAAGTGCTGGCAGGTTAAGTGCTTGAGCTCCAGCTCTTCACAATATTTAATGTTGATTTAGATGAGAGGATTAAATGTAGTCTATTCAAGTTGCCAAATGAGACAACACTTATGGAAGAATGGGTGGGGGTGGGGGAGAGGAGTGGAATGAGAGCCACGTGGAGAATGCAAAATAGGGCTCCAATGTGTTTTAAGCAAGTTAAGTGAATGGGCAATGAAAGATAGTTGCAGTAGAGATGGATTTTGTGCAGTTATCCATTCTGCTTCTGAGAACAAGATAGATTATGGTATGAATAGTGATGGATTCTGAATGTCACTAAAAGCAAGCATCCAAGTGCAACAATTAGTTAGAAAGCCAAATGGCATGTTAGCTCCTTAAGCTTACTCTGCTATTTAAGATGGCCGATCCTTTCTATTAACACCATTTTTCTGTCATGTCTACCAATCCCTAGATTCTACCCAAATCCTGAAGCCTATCAGTCCCCTTGTTGTTGAAAACCATGACTGAACCTCTGTAATGTTCTAGAATAGAAAATTCCAAAGACTCACTACCCTCTAAATGAAGAAATTTCATTTCAGTCCTAAATGATATATCCATTTATGAAAAAAACTCTTAATTTTAGACTCCATGGTGAGTAAAGGCATTATCTTTGCATCTAGCCTGTTTAGCCCTAAAAGTATATTGTACAGCTCAACTCTTCACTTGTTTTCCAAATATAAGATTCAAAAAACTTTATTGTCATTCTAACCGTACATCAGTTCTGCAGGGCAGAATGAGACAGCGTTTCTCAGGAGCAGTGCAATCATAACATAACAAACGCAACACTAAATAATAAGCATAACAATAAATAGTAAAACACAACAGCCACATGTCAGTTAAAATCAAGTTATAAGTGTCCAGTGTAAGTTAAAAGTGTCCAAAGCAGAGTCAGGTAGATCAGCTATTTAGCAGTCTGACAGCCTGTGGGAGGAAGCTGTTTAATAGCTTTGTGGTTTTAGTTTTGATGCTCCTGTAACATTTGCCTGATGGCATTAGAACAAACAGTTCGTGGAGAGGGTGTGAGGGGTCTTTAATGATGTACCGTGTCTTCTGGAGGCATCGACTCTGAAAGAGGTCTTGGACAGAAGGTAGGGAGACCCCAATAACCTTCTCTGCTCCCCTAACCGCCCTCTGCAAGGCTTTTTTGTCAACAGCACTGCAGCTGGAGTACCAGGTTGTGATGCAAAAGGTCAGCACACTCTCAACCACGCCTCTGTAGAATGTAGTTAAGATGTTAGTGGGGAGTGATGCTTGTTTAAGCTTCCTCAGAAAGTGCAATCTCTGCTGGGCCTGTTTCACAATCCCAGTGGTGTTCCTGGACCAGGTTAGATTGTCCGAGATCTGCACCCCAAGGAACTTGATGTTTTCCACTCTCTCCACAGTGGAGCCGCTGATGCTGAGGGGTGTGTGCTCAGGCTGAGACCGTCTGAAATCGACAATCATCTCCTTGGTTTTGGTGACATTAAGCATCAAGTTGTTATCCTTGCACCAGCTCTCTAGGTGTTTGACCTCCTCCCTGTACATAGTTTCATCATTTTTGCTGATGAGCCCCACCACTGTGGTATCATCTGCAAATTTAATGATCAGGTTCTCCTTGAATCTGGCTGCACAGTCATGTGTTAGCAGTGTAAACAGCAATGGGCTAAGCACACAGCCTTGTGGGGATCCAATGCTCAGTGTGATGGAGTCAGAGATGCTCATCAGAGTTTAGCAGTCCATTTTTCTTTACATAAGAGAGCTGTCATCCTAAGGTGTATGCTAAATTTCTCTCGCATTCCTATTGTAGGCAAGCAGACTAAATTTTACAAAATAATCCAGATGTAGCCTCAGCAAGGCAATATATAATTGTAATAACACATTTCTCCTTTATTAATAAAACATACAAAACTCTCATCAGGTTCCACAAGGTAAATACAGAAATGCTGTTTCTCCTGGCAATAGACAATAATAGACAATAGACAATAGGTGCGGGAGTAGGTCATTTGGCCCTTCGAGCCAGCACTGCCATTCATTGTGATCATGGCTGATCATCCACAATCAATATCCATTTCCTGCCTTATCCCCATAACCTTTGATTCCGCTATCTTTAAGAGCTCTATCCATCTCTTTCTTGAAAACATCCAGAGACTTGGCCTCCCTGCCTTCTGGGGCAGAGCATTCCACATATCCACCACTCTCTGGGTGAAAAAGTTTTTCCTCAACTCCGTTCTAAATGGCCTACCCCTTATTCTTAAACTGTGGCCTTTGGTTCTGGACTCACCCATCAGCGGGAACATGCTTCCTGCCTCCAGCATGTCCAATCCCTTAATAATCTTATATGTTTCAATCAGATCCACTCTTATCCTTCTAAATTCTAGTGTATACAAGCCCAGTCGCTCCAATCTTTCAACATATGACAGTCCCGCCATCCTGGGAATTAACCTTATGAACCTACGCTAGCCAGGATTCCTAGAACCAGGAATCACAGTCTCACAGAGTGATAACATAAAACAGCATGGAAACAGGTCCTTTGGCCCATCTTAAAATAAGGCATCAGCCATTCATGTTACGGTCCCGTCCGGCAATGCCCCATCTTGCTATTATCTCCTTGATTAGGTCTTAATCCTCTCGTCTGATTTCCAATTGTTCCTAGTTTTAATTAATTACAGCACACCAGCTTTCCATCAGCGAACTGAGGATAAGAACCCTGGTGTCACTGTCATGCTTCTCCAGTTTGTTGGTCTATTCTAGTGTGTATAAACCTCATTTCCTGATTCCTTAGGACTGGTAGTTCTAAGCTCCCCACCATTCCCTGGATAATCTCCATAAACCTTGTCTCCGTGTAAAGATTCTCCTGAATGCCCGTTCCACATTTGCGGCTGCACTAATGCCTCACGACCCTACCTCCGTGCCTGTGTCCTAATCTTGGGTTCGTCCCCAGCCACGTCCTTGGAACAATTCAAATGTGAGATGAGAAAAAAAAACTTCACCCAGAGCGTATTGAAAGTATTTTGAATATTAAGAGAATCAAGGGATTATAGGTTCAGTATCAGTGAATTAAGACTAGTCATGATTTTACTGAAAAGCAAAGCAGGGTTGAATGTCTTATTCTTCTTTATATTTTCCCATTTTCATCTGAATAACAGCCATTTTGATACTTTTGGGGCTTAATAAGTGCAAGTTCTGTTATATTTGCCTTTTCACACTGACAGATGTGCTTGCCAAATGAGCTCATGAGTCAATCCTGAAGTTAAATTAAGTGGCCTGTCTGCACTCACAATGTAAACTCAAAATTTCTACCTCTGTAGATTGATACTTAGAAAGGCTGATTTTCTTTAAATCATGAATATACAAACCTTTAGTCTTTCTATATACTGTGTACAGTCCCTGGTGGACCTTATGAATTTTTCCATCAAAGACATTCAGACACATTATCTTCCATTACACTCTATCTTTCCGACAAAGACATTTGGATTTCTTTCAAGAATAGTTATATCTCTTATCTGGTCGTAAGCAACACCTATACTTTCTGCCCATCTTTCAAGCACACTGCATCCAATCTATTTATTAAGAATGTATGGTCTTTCTCTTCAGCAAGAAAAGAAAGCTGGACAACGAAGGATATGAATGGTTTAGAAGGATATTGGACAAACACAGGCAAATGTTACTAGCCTGGATGGGCATCTTGGCCAACATAATCAATTTCCCCCGGGATCAATAAAGTATGACTTATAACTATGACTATTTGACTCGTTGGGCCAAAGAGCTTCTTTCCATCCTGTACCTCTCTATGACCCTGTGATTCTGTCCACGTTTGGCACCTTCACCATTACCTCTAATCTTTTGTTTCTATATTAACAGCACTAAGGTATTTTGGCTGTCCAGCAAAAACACAGATGGATATCTTGTCTAAACCTACAAAATGCTTAGTGAAGTTAGGGATAGGGCCCTTTTCTAATTCTGAATAATTTGTAATATTTTGAGACTTTTGAGATAGGTAGACAGATCTCTTCCTGAGGGTGTGCAAGTATAGAACAAAAGGATTCGGATAAAAGTGTAAACATTTAAATTAAATTTGAAGCTTAACTTTTCCACACAGATGGTAATGGATATATGAAGTAAGCTGCAAGGTGGTAGAGACAGAAATAACTATTATGTTTGGTAGTATTTATGGAGGAAAACAGATAGATGACATTAAATGTTGAGACCATTCATTTGGACATGAAGGATCTCAACCCAAAATATTCATTGCCAATTTTCCTCCATAAATGCTGCCTGGCCTGCTGAGATCTCCAACTTTTTTGTACGTTTCTACAGATTCCAGTTCCTGCGGTCTCTTGTCTCTATAAAATGACAATGTTTAAAAGGCATTTATGTAGATGAATATAAAGGAAAAGTATAGAGAGATACATGACTAATGCAGACTGATGGAGTTAATATTGATAGTCATCACAGTCAACATGGAAGATGTGTTATATTATATTTTGTAAAATATTGGATTAATGTCTGGAGGGTAAAAAACAATTTAATTCTTTCTGAGCCCTTAGCATGCCGGGTTGGTATGTCTGCTAGTGAGTAATGTTTTTGAAGTGTCTGTACACATTAAACACTGTTAATGTCTGTATAATGTCTGTAGCTGGATTCTTTCTTAGTCTCAGGCACCATTAAGACGTGAATATCTGTCAAGTTGACTTAATCGATTCTTTTTTGGATTTGGGCTGATCGCTTATACGTAATATTAATGTCCTTTTGTAGGTCCAAAGGAATGTTGTGTCCAAAATGTTTGTGGACTATTTGGAGGAGTGATCACTACAATGTTTAATTGATTTCAGTGTGTATGCTGAACATTGTTAATGAACACAGGATATGCTCGACAAGAGGCAGTTTTGAGACAAAAGATCAAAGAGCATGTCTATGTTGTGGTTGCTCTACACTTGTGAAACCTGTATTTATTGAGGTACGCAAACGAGAGGAATTCTGCAGATGCTGGAAATTCAAGCAACACACTTCAAAGTTGCTGGTGAACGCAGCAGGCCAGGCAGCACCTCCAGGAAGAGGTACAGTCGACGTTTCAGGCCGAGACCCTTCGTCAGGATTAACTGAAGGAAGAGTTTGCTGGTGAACGCAGCAGGCCAGGCAGCATCTCTAGGAAGAGGTACAGTCAACGTTTCAGGCTGAGACCCATCGTCAGGACTAACTGAAGGCACAGTTAGTAAGAGATTTGATCTCTTCCTTCAGTTAGTCCTGACGAAGGGTCTCGGCCTGAAATGTCGACTGTACCTCTTCCTAGAGATGCTGCCTGGCCTGCTGCGTTCACCAGCAACTTTGATGTGTGTTGTTTTATTGAGGTACCCTTCCCAGTTTCACTGGACTTCAACCACTGGCTGGAAATTGTGATTGGTGCCTAGGACCATGAGGTGGCTTCATGAGTGAATCAGAATTTGGAGTTTACCCAACAAAAGTGAAAATCAAGTGTGACTAAGAATCATGAATCCTGAATCTCTGTGGAAAACTTTTTGACTTGCTATACAGTATTTTGTGTGATTTATTTGTGTTTTTTTAGGTTACTTGTTATGCTTGTGTTCTCATTACCTGGACACTGGAGTAGCTTTGGTCTGATCAATCCAGCCAATTACGGAAAAGGTGGGCGAAAAGGGCCCATTTCTGTGCTGTACAATTCCATAATTCTGTGAAGCGTGAATGACGTTGTTGCACTTTTTTCAGAGAGCTTTTGAGAGCATCCTCAGCTTTTTCCTTCTAAGGATTTTGTTACTTTCAGCATTCTGGTAATGAACATGCGAAAGATATGGCCTATCTTTTGGAGTTGACTCAGCATAACTAGAGCCTTAACACTTGGCATGTTGACCTAGGAAAGGATACTAAAGTTGGTTCATATGCTTTCAGTGCATTTGGAATATCTTGTGAAAGGACAACTTATGGTAAGTCTCCTGTGCCTTCAACTGCCTGCTGTAAGTAATTGAACTCTCCAGGCTTGATGCCTTGTTCTTTAACTATCCTTACCCTCAGTTATCCAGGGCACGAAAGGCAATGGTAAGTTTTTTTCATCAATACCTGCACTCACTGAGGAGATGGTCCTGGGATGTGGGGATGGGTCTATGTGTTATGGGATCTTGCTGTGAACCTTTATTGTCAGAAAGCAGAATTGCACAGTGGGTTTGCTTGGTGTCTAGATTCACTGTGCTTTCGTTGACTAAAGATAACGGAGAAATAAGTTTCTCAGACTTAATTAACTATAAAAGTGATTTAGTTGGACCTGATTGAAAATATGTGACACAGGAACCCAATCAAGCTTGGAATTAAAATAAACTGCATTTCAATGTTTAATTATTTTAAGTTAACTAGTGGCTAAGATGGATAATGTTTTGGTCTAAATGTTTAATTTGACTCTCAGCTTATCACAGTATTAAATTCTCCACTGTCTTCTACAGCTTAATTATCATATTTTGCCTGGAGTCAGCCTACTATTTTGCCAGCACTTTTTAAAATGCATTCAGAATTTAAACTCAAAAGCTAGTTCTTCTAACTTCAAATTGTAGAGTAAATCTAATGTTTGGATTCATTTCACACACTCTGAGACCTTTTTAAAATTAATTGTACTGTCAAAGTGATTTATCAATTTTATTTATAGCAAAAGCCGAGGATTATGATAATTTGTTTAAAAAAAGACTCATTAAACCAACCTTATACGTAATTAAATTAAGCACAATGTGAGTCCTCTTCAATTACTATGCTCCAACAGCAGCACAATAAAGTATTTATAGAGGAAACAACCTCTCTGTTGGGTTATTTCATTGTTGTTTAATTGGCAACCCATTAAAAAGACAGGTAATGAAGTTTCTTTCTATTGGCTTTGCTCACACTCAATTTAATTAAAAATGAGAAAGGAAAGAAAAACAGCAGCAGCCATCATGCAATTATGAATCATTTGCTTATTCCTTTCAATTAAGAAACACTCCACCTTCCAGGTAAGACAACTTATCAAGCACCAATATGCATCTTGAACATCAAAGCAATTGCTGAATATTATGATAGAAGGTTCTTTGTAGATGCTGAAAATGTGGAACAGTCTCCCATTAGACAGTATGAATATTAAATCAACAGATCTTATCTGCTAGGATTACCAAGGAATGTGGAACAAAGCCAGGAAAATAGAGCACAGGTACAAAGCAGTACAACATAATACAAAACGCTGAGCTGTTACCTGTATTGATTTGTGCTTGCCTAGACGCAACACTGCCAAGCGTCAGCAAGGAGGATAAGATTATTCTCTTATGAGACTTCAATGCCAGGGTCGGTTTGACCTTCAACCTTTGGAAAGAATTGAACTGAATTGAATTGACTTTATTTCTTACATCTTTCACATTCATGAGGAGTAAAAATCTTTATGTTACGTCTCCATCTAAAGGTGCCATGTGCAATCATAGAAATTTATAATAATTTATAATAAATAGAATAGTCAATGTAATATAGAGTACACTCAAATCAGCATGAGTTCATCAGTCTGATGGCCTGGTGGAAGAAGCTGTCCCGGAAACTGTTGGTCCTGGCTTTTATGCTGCGGTACCACTTCCCAAATGGTAGCAACTGAAATAGATTGTGGTTGGGATGGCCTGGGTCCCCAATGATCCTACGGGCCCTTTTTTCACATCTGTCCTTGTAAATGTCCTGAGTCATGGGAAGTTTACAACTACAGATGCGCTGGGCTGTCTGCACCACTCTCTGCCCAGTCCTGTGATTAAGGGAGGTACTGTTCCCATACCAGGCAGTGATGCAGCCAGTCAGGATGCTCTTTGGGGGTCCACTCCAAACTTCCTCAACCATCTGAGGTGAAATAGGCGTTATTGTGACTTTTTCACCACACAGCTAGTGTGTACAGACCACGTGAGATCCTCAGTGATGTGGGTGCCGAGGAACATAAAGCTGTTTGCCCTCTCAACCCCAGATCCATTGATGTCAATAGGGGTTAGCCCCTCTCCATTCCTCCTGTAATCCACAACCAGCTCCTTTGTTTTTGCAACATTGAGGTTATTTTTTTTGACACCACTCTGTCAGAGAGATGACTTCTTCCCTGTAGGACACCTCATTACTGTTTGAGATAAGGCCAATCAATGTAGTGTCGTCAACAAATTTAATTAGCAGATTGGAGCTGTGGGTGGCAACACAGTCATGGGTATACAGGGAATGAAGGAGGGGACTTAGTATGCTGCCCTGAGGGTTCCTATATTAAGAGTCAGAGGGAAGGCATTAGCAACATCAACTCCAGTGGAGTACTACTTCTCACTAAATGTGCCGAGCACAATTTTATCATCACAAATACTCTATTCCATTAGAAAAACAAACTCATTGCATCTTGGCAACAACTCCAATTTAAACAATGGCATCTCATTGACCATGTCATTGTCCAAGCTAGGGACCATCGTGATATGTCTATCACAAGGACCATGATTGGCACAGTTGACTGCTGGACATATCCGTGGCCGATCTGCTCCACTATGTCCATCAGACTCAAAAAAAAGGGCAGAGCCCGTAAGAAGCTGACCAGGCCAAGTCTAATATTTGAGTGCCTGATTGACACTACCATTCAACAGCACTTTCAAGCCTCATTTGGAGAAAATCTTCTAAAAGAATATCAGGAGGATGTCAAAGAACACTAGTGTCTGCTTAAAACCATCATCTTCAATACCTGTAAAAAAAATCCTCGGGTATGTCCAGAAAATTCAGGATTGGCATGGCAATAATGGCATGGAGATAGAACAATTTCCTGGTCAAATGACATCAGGAGAAAGGCCAAAAGATAAGCTTATGCCATTGCCAAGGCAAATATCCAGTGCAGGGTGAGGGAGCTAAAGAACTCTTAGTGGACTTAGCAAGCCCTGGAAATCCAAAGTCTGAAAGACTCTGGTAACATGAGAGGCTTCTTCAGTGCCACTAAAACAGTCTACGGTCCAAGTTACTGTGGATTAAACCCTCTGTGCTAATGGATGGGAAGAACTTGCTAAAGGTTTGAAATGATGTCAACAATCAATGGAGGGAGCACTTTCAAGAACTGAACCAAAGATTACTAACAAAATCCTCTAGAGACCTGTCAGAGAAAACATGGGGGAAACCTCCCAGTATGAAAGAAGTTCATGATCCATCAGGAACCTGACAAGCACAAAGCATCAGGTCGTGATAGGAACCCAGCAGGAAGATGGACCAGCACTCCTACACCACATACATGCCCTGCTCCTAAACCTCTGGGAAAAAGGACACCTGCCCTCAGAGCTCAGGCAGGAATGCTCTAATAGTGACCGTATTCAAGAATTGAGACAGGGGAGCTTGTGCCAATACAGAGGCATCTCCTTCTTGTCAACAGCAAAGTGCTGGCATGTATTCTTGTCAATAGACTTCTACCACTATCTGAAGAAGTACTCCCTGAATTACAGTATAGTTCCTGCCCACCTAGAGGTACCACAGGCATGATCTTCACAACACACCCAGTTCCAGGGAAGATTGCAATGAGCAAAAGCACCCCTTGAACTGGGCATTCATGGATTTGACAAAGGCATTTGACACATTAGGCCACCAAGCTGTCTGGCATATAATATCAAGACATGGCTGTCCTGACAAATACTTATAAATACTGAGGTTATTGCATGATGGGATATCGGTCACAATACTCAGCAATAGTGGGTCTGAGTCAGAACTCTTCACTGCCAAGACAGGGGTCAAACAGAGCTGCATCATTGTTCCCACCCCATCTGCCATCTTTATTGTTGTCATCCTTCACCTCATTGATCAAGACCTGTCACAGGTAAGTCCAGTCATGTATGGAATGGAAAACAGCCTTTTCAACCTCAACAGGCTCAAGTCCAAGATCAAGGTCAACACCACCACTATCATGGAGCTTCAGTGTGCAGATGACAACATCATCACAGCATACCCTGAAGAAGACCTATAATGTATCCTGAATGCCTTTGTTAAGGGGCTTGGATCCTGTTTTGAATATAAAAATGACACAGGTCCAATATCAGACACTGCCCAACCAGCCATTTATCTAGACCTACATAAAAGTTGACAATATTGTCCTTAAAAATGTAGACCATATTCCCTACCTTGGCAGCATTCTCTCTTCAAAAGCAGACATTGACTCATGGATCAATCACTGCCAGATTAGCGTTAGTGGAGCCTAGACAAGATTAATGAAAGAGTCTTTGAAGATTGTGACCTACAGATCCAAACAAATCATTTCCAACTCATTTGGTCTATAAAGCAGTCATCCTTCCTAAATTACTGTATGAAGCTGAATCATGGACCACCTTTGTAGACACCTGTAAGCCCTAGGACAATATCTCCAAAGAATCTTATGAAAGAATTTAATGATCTACTGGAAGGACAGACGTACTAACGCCAGTATACTGGAGGAGGCCAACATGAACAGCATCTCCACCATAATAAATGTGTTCTTATGGAATTCGTGAGTGGCTAAGTAGTTAAATACAAAATATGATGTAAACTACAAATTTTGGCAATTTTTGTTTGGTTGATCCTATGGTTTTCTCAGAACAGAACCTTTCTGTCATGTGGGAATGTGCTGCACATTTATGCGAAGGGTCAATAGTCGATTCGTGGATTCAAGCAAAAACAACATGGTTTTGCTTTCAAGACTTGTGTATATACATAAAAATTCCTTCCTAAAGTGATTGAAATATACACAATTATATAGGGAAGAGTCTGGATGTGAAACACACTACAATGTACAGCAGGTGTGTTCATAAAAGAAAACAAGAGGCATCCATGAGTGAGAAAGACATGGAAGGTTCTGCTGACGTGTAAGATGCAACATTATAGGAGATAGCTGGTGTCATGCGTAAATCATGAAGTATAATTGGAACAGTTTATTTTTGTGTTGTAAATTCTGTACAGTTATATATATGTATGAAAGCTAACAAATTTCACATCACATGCCCGTGATAATAAACTTGATTCTGATTTAAATCGTTAATACTTTATCGGAAATGGAAATTCATGGTACAAAACTCACAAACCACATGGATGGATGGAGCTTTGGAGAAAGTTTTACAGAGATGTGAAATAACCCTACATTCTATATAGAAGTGAAGATATTGAGTTACATAGAAAACTTGCATCTTTCCAAGCTTTGGCAATTCAAGCACATCAGCCTGGTATAGACTAAAGCCAGCAAGGACCTTTGTATTGATCTTTCCTTCAAGAAGATATGCCAAGATTTCCTTGTGGAATAGATGATAAGTCGGGGTGTGAAAGGTTATGGGGAGAAGGCAGGAGAGTGGAGTTGAGAGGGAAATGAATCAATCATGTTCAAATGGCAGATCAGACTCAATGGGCTGAATGGCCCAATGGTGCTCCTATGTCTTATGTCTTATAATTGACATGATGTTAATGTCCGCTATTAACATTCCTTAGCCATACATTAAACGATTACCATTGTGTAATGTTATTTTATGTAACTTGGTGGTTTTCAAGCTGCCAAAATCTTCCCCTTATCTTGCTGCCAATTTTAATCCATTTTCTTACTATACCTGTTCTAGCATTAAATTCGCCCATTCTGACAACCTCTTCACTTCCACTCCTGTTCCAGTCATTGAATTTCCTTAACACAAGAGATTCTACGGATGATTGAAATCCACAGCAATGCACACAAAATGCTGGAGGAGTGCAGTAGATCAGGTAGTATCTATGGAAAAGAATTAACAGTTGACACTTCAGGCCGAGACCATTCTTTTGATTAAGTCTTATTGTTATTGAAATGCTCTTCCCTTTCGATGGTTCACCAAGGATGAGGTGCCTTGTTACACTCACAGGGCAGGAGAAGTCTAATACATGGGACATAGCAAAATGCCAGGTTTAAAACAAATCTGGGTTCATTATGAACTATTAAATAAATATATATGGAATGAGATGTTGATGTAAATAATGGAGTAATCCTATCATATTCTTGAATACTTTGAAAATAAAAATATGATTAACCTGTTATCTAACATAATTTGCTTCACATTTCTCAGTACTTCGGGTTACCAAATGTCTAGCAACCTCAGAATTAAAATTAGAAATCTTCAGCTATCCTTCAGGTGTAGACATGCTTCCTAATTTTACTCCCGAAAGGCTGAACAAAAATCTTTGCAGAGTCAACTGATATGAAACTTCACAATAAGTGGAAATAGCTTATTTCTATTGGCCATATGACTGTCCTTTCTCAAATTGGAATCATCAATCATATAATTCAAACTTTTCATAATCAATTTGACAACACACTGAAGTCCCTGTAAGACACTCCAGGTATGGGGTAATCAGGCTGTGTGGCTGCAGCTTGGCTTGCACTAATTTGCATTCTTGTTGATAAAAGGGCCAACATTCCATTGATCAATACATATTTGATGGTTTAATGGCTTTTAAGATTCCAGTCTTTTTGATTATTTTCTCTACCTTACATAATGTCTAAATCTTGTAAGCTGACTCCTCCTTTCTGGAACTGCACAATTAGTCATATAAAAGTGAATTTAAACGTAATGATGTAAAATCCCAGGAGTTTTGCATTAGTTACCAGCTAAAAGAACCTTCACTCAGTATTTTCATACGTTCTCAGTGCATCTCTACCTCCGGCGGGGGGGGGGGGGTTGGGGGGGCAGAGGAATACCATGAAGGAAATAAAGGGTGACATTTATCTTTAACTGTGCATTAAGATTAAAAAGAAGCTTTGGTAAAATTCCTCGCACAAGGCACAGTGTCTTGAAACATAAAAGGCAGCTTAAAGAAATAATTTTAACATTCAAACTCATTTTCTCTGATGACAGAAACAACTGAACCAATGTCCATTTCTATTTAAATTAATTTGTCATTCACTTCTGGTGTAAGCCATATTGCTTGTCTGTTGGTAGTTTTCACATTGTAAATCTCAAGGCAATCCAAGTCTGGTCACTCTCATCATTATCAAATTTTTCAGCTGCAGCAAATAGATTACTGGTTTTCTTGAACCTGTAACTTGAGTTTTTATTTTTTTTCTCTTCCCTCTGCAGTTCTTTTATTTTTGTCTGGTCAAAGTGCTCCTTGTGTCTGTTCTATTTAGTTGTATTTTCAACAAGTTTCATTTTTAAGCCTGCATTGGTCTGGTGTATTTGAGCCCTTGTCACAACAGTAACACAATTTGTTTGGCTTTGTAGGTTTCTTCTTAGATGTTGCAATTTTTCTCACACTCACTTCCATTTCTGACTGCAACTCCATTGCATCTCTGGCTGCTGTTTCCATTAATACAATGATTTCAATGGCTCTTTTAAATATGAGTTGTGCTTCGGTTAGATGCTATTTTTAAATGCTTTCCTATAAGATTCTACAAACTAAAGGGACTCTCAATGCATCACTTAGCCCATTACTGAACTGACAATGCTCAATTTCTTCAATTCAACCATGTGTGCTGAAACAGACACTCTTTCCTTTTGATTCCATTTATGAAACCTAATGCATTCTGCAATCTACAATGGTTTCAGTTCTAAATATTCCTGCATAATGTTCACACTATCAGCAACGTTCATTTTGGCTGGGTTGGTTGGAGCAGTTGAACTTCTAAGTAAAGGGTTTGCTTTTCCTCCTATTGTACTCAGTAACAATGATACTCGCTTTTCATTGGCTATTTCATTTGCTTCAAAATACTGTTCAATTCATTCGGTATATATCATCCAGTTGTCTGTTGTGCAATCAAATGTGCCTGTCTTTCCAATATAGCCAGCAATTTCTGCATTTCATTAAATTTGTTATCATTATCACATGGTACTCATTGATTATGGACCTGTGAATTTCATTCATTTCCTGCCTTTTTTAAACTGAGCTGTCTCTCTGCCCTTTTGTAGAGACACATGCTGCACTTTTTTTTAATTGAATGTCTCTCACCCCTTCCAAAGAAAAAAGAGTGCTACGCTTTAACAGGTGGGTAGTTGTCTCAGGCTTGTTTCATAACTTCTTCGTCACCACTATGATGTTTTGTAACTCTCAAAAACTAACCAAAAGAAAAATGGAGGAGCTGGGAAAAATGTGTGTACTCATCTCTTTGGTGAGGTACTTCTTACATATAACCCATAATGAATTATGTAAATAACAAAGGATGTTTAATCAAAAAATACATTTACAATATTACTGAACTATTGAACACACTAGAATTTGCTGCTCTAATGGCTCTGTTTTTCAGTTCTTAAAGACCTGCTATATATCTTCATGATAGCCCTTGGCGATCCTTTGAAGCATTCTTTGATGTTGATTCAATTGCTTTGTTTTAACTGCCCTCTATTTAGAATTTGTTTTTTTTTTGTTCACATTTGTTTCCTCTTGAGTTGTCAGCTTGGCAGTGTGCTACTCCAGATCAGAAGGTTGTGAGTTCAAGTCATACTCCAGGTCTAGACTGCACACTCTGAGCTATAATGTTTCAAAGAACTGCTGGAGGAGTTCTCTAATCTTCTCAACGTTCAAAGTAAAATTTATTATCAGAGTACATGTCACCACATACAACCATGAGATTCTTTTTCTGCAGTCATACTTTGCAAGTCTATAGAACAGTAACTGTAAACTGTAAACAACTGGAACTGTTAACTGTAAACAGACTGTGCAAATGCAGATATAAATAGTAATACATTTCAAGCAGGAAATAACATTATTAAAGTCTTTAAATGAGTGTAGCTAACCCCTTTTGTTTAAGAGCCTGATGGTTGGAGAGTTGTAACTGTTCTGAATCTGGTGGTGCAAGTCCTGAGGCACCTGGACCTTCTACTTGAGAACAGCAGCGAATAAAGAGCAGGTCCTGGGTGGTGAGGAACTTTGATGCTGGATGCGGCTTTTCCATGGCAACATTTCATATAGATGTGCTCAGTGGTTCAGAGAGTTTTACCCATGATGTGCTGGGCCATATCCACTACCTTTTGCAAGACTTTCCACTCAAAGGCATTGGTGTTCCCATACCAGGCTGTAATGCAGCCAGTCAGCAGACTTTCCAGCACACAGAAGTTTGCAAAGGTTTTCAATGACATGTCAAACCTCTGCAGACTTCTGAGGAAGTAGAGGCACTGGTGTGCTTACTTCGCAATAATATTTATGTGCCCCACAGACAATGCCCCCATGAACTCCAGGGTCACTAACCAATCATCGTCTTCTGGATAATTACTGGCACTGGTACCCCAAATCTCCGGTGCCCTTGCGGTTGTCAAGGGTAAATGCTTCAGGCACCGGTTGTAAAACGAACTGTACAACAACTTGACCTGCGCCCCGGGGTGGAGGATGGCTTTAGCATCGCTTCCCTCTATCCTTAATGACACCCTGGGGCGTGGTCCCTCTAAGCCTTCAGGAATAGGGTCTTTTCCTTTCGGAAGTTCCTTGGTACATTGCTGGGAACGTACTCCCCCAGAGAACCCAAGCTGTTGCCCCACTGGGCCTCTGCTAAGTTTCCCGACACCTCTCTGATCAGCTGAACAACTGAGGGAGAGGCTGATCCCCTGAAATGATCCCCTTGGCACTGAAAGCAATTTAGCTACCCTCCTAGCCAGAGAAGACACACTGAAAACTTTTCCCCCTCTTTCAGATAACTGGCAGCTGTCACTACGGTGTAAGTGAACCTGACAGTTCTAACACCAGCCTGCCTACTCAAACTTTCAACCAATCCCTGTCGCTCTCCCTCAACAGAGCACTGCTACTCATCTAACAACTGAAAGATCCGCACTGCCCATGTCTTGCACGCCCCCGCCCCTTTTGGGGTGAATAATCTCCCAAAAGCCAGGTGGAGCCTGCCGTAACTGGACTATTTATTCGCAGACTCTACCTCCGAATCAGACCACTTTCTCCTCTCTCTCCCAACAGTATGGACAGCCCTGAGTCCCACCACCAACTTCACAACGCTAGTCTGAACTCGAACAAAGACCTCAAACAACACGCACGCAGCAATAACCAGCAAATAACCCACAGAGACTCACATTACTGATTTAAACAAGGCAACCACACAGCTGACCACTGAATCCAATCCCGGACAAAAGCCTCCAAATGTAGCCCCCCGGCCACCCTCAGGATCGCTCGGCTCGCTGTCATCTAGGGAAACAGCCCTCGGCCCCGGCAAACTGGGTAATTAGTTTGTGTGGATGCTGTGTGATATACCCCACCCGCCAAATAACAGACAACACACCAGATACGATTAAATGAATTATAGTTTATAGACATTACTGTAACTATATAATTAATAGAGAATAAAATATAAAAGGAAGATAAAAGGCACCACACTTATCAAAGTTCACTCTCTTCGTGCACGAACAGTTGGAGCTTGGGATCTTCTTTCTTCATCCTGCAATCTCCTCGGACCACCTCGACCTGCCACCTGGGACTAACAACGGTGGTCAACCGGACGATCCACATGAGTCCATCTCTGTATCCTCTCCTCGCCGAACACCCTGGACCTCAGACTCCTGCTCGGGGTCCGACCCTGTTAGTCAACTCACAGCACCTTGTCCATCCTCTCTCTCTCTTTTGCGCCTTCTGCCCCAAAACCCGTGCATCACAATAATTTACGGACACACAGAAAGAATAACATCTATCCCAATTGGTTCGTTTGTTCTCTTATCACTAATCTAACCCAAACAAACTGCTAGTGCAAGAACTTTCTCAGCATTTAACATAACAAAGAAGCCATCTCAATTATAACATAACAAAGAAGCCATTTTAATTAGTCTACGCAGTAACATAAAAGAAGAAACCCCTTACATTTATATGATGGGGCCAGGACAGGTCTTCTGAAATGGTGACGCCCAAGAATTTACTGACCCTCTCCATCTCCAAGCCTCTGATGATTACTGGCTCATGGACCTCTGGTTTCCTCTCCTGAAGTCTACAATCTGTTCCTCGGTCTTATTGACATTGAGTGAGAGGTTGTTGATAATACACCACTCAGCCAAGTTTTCAGTCTCCCTCCTATATGCTGATTCATCACCACCTTTGATACAGCACACAACCTTGGTGTCATCAGCAAACTTGTCTATGGTGTTGGAGATGCACCTAGCCGTACAGTCATAGGTTTAACGCGAGTAGAGCAGAGGGCTAAGTATACATCCCTGTGGTTCTCCTGTGCTGACGGAGATTGTGGAGGAGTTGTTTTTGCTAATCTGAACTGACTGGGATCTACAAGTGGAGAAATCTAGGATCCAATTTGAGGACCAGGACTTGAAGTTTACTGATTAGTTTTGAGGGGATGTTGGTGTTGAATGCCAAGCTGTAATCGATAAAGAGCATCCTGATGTATGCATCATTGCTGTCCAGACATTCCACAGTTGTGTGCAGAGCCAACGAGTTAGCACCTGCTGTAGACATGTTGCTTCAGTAGGTGAAGTAGAGTGCATCCAAGTCACCATTCAGACAGGAGCTGATGTGCTTCAACACCAGCCTCTCAAAACACTTCATCACTCTGGATATAAGTGCCACTGGGCAATAGTCATTTAGACAGGTTATCATGCCATTTTTGGTCACCAATACGATTGAAGCCTGCTTGAAGGAGATGGGTACCAAACACTGCCAGAGCCTGAGTTTGAAGATATCTGTGAATACACCAGCCAGTTGGTTGGCACGGGTCTTCAGTACTTGGCCAGCCACTCTGACTGGACCGGATAGTTTTCATGGATTCTTTTGAAAATGTGCTACTCAAAGGTCCTTTTGCCTGTTGCAGTGAATGTAAGAGATTTTGTGACACTATTTTAAACAGAACAGAGAATATTTCTGGCAAAGATTTATCCTTATCGACATTGGCACATGTGCATTTGCTAGTTATTTTTGCAATTTTACTATGCACAAACTTGCTCCTATTTGTACTTGCATAATGATAGTTATAACCTCTCAAAATTCAATTATCTATTTGCTTTCGGGCACTTATCAATATTTTCAGTCACTTTTCTCTGCTTCTTTCCTTCTCCCCTTCTCCATTTCCCTTTATCCCTTCACTGCAGTATAATAATAAAACCAAGTAACCTGAAAGCAATTGTAGTTATTGGTTGTGAATAAACCCAACAGTATTAGATCAAGCAGACTTGGAATACGTTATTGTTTTGTAATGTCCTACTAGCACTGCATACTTCACCCTAACCAAGAATTCCAGTTTAAACAATGGTGGATTTAAGGAATAATATATTTATTTTTCCCTTTCAGGGTCCTTTTGAAGACACTGACCTGGAGTTACATGCTGACTATTGTTCTTTGCAGGAATAGGACCTGCTCTCGGGGTTTCATAACCGGCTGTTGTTGTTCAGCATGCCAAGGACTCGGCCTAAGGGACCAGCTCGGATTTGGAAGCCTAGGATCTCGGGGCTCTGGAGACTGGTGGATTGAAGGTCGGTGTCACAACAGGAGACCTGTGTGTCGTTGAGGGAGTCTGAATATCTGCGGTTGTGTGCTCAGTTATTTGGGTACAGAGCTTGAAAAAGCAACGTGGCGGACTTTTAACATCATAAACCAGTGAGTTGTTTGTTATGTCTCCCAGCTCGCTGGGAAAACAGAGACATCTCTTTCTCCCTTATTAGGGAGAGAGAGAGAACCTGTGGTATGTCGTATACTGGGTGAAACGCGAGGTCTTTGGAGTAACTGCAAGTCTATGTCTTTGCTGTTGCTTTGCTCACACTTGAGTGTTGGGTGGCGGGTGTCAATGCTTTTCTTTTGCCAGTGGGGGAGGGGGGATTGTTGCATGCTGCCACTTCACACAATAGGGGGGAGCTGGGGGGGGTACTTTGGGGTTCTAACATTTGACTGTCATTCATTCTTTGGGGCACTCCTTTGCTTACGTGGATGATTGCTAAGAAAAAGAATTTCAGGAAATATATTATATGCATTTCTCTGACATAGAAACATAGAAACATAGAAAACCCACAACACGATACAGGCCCTTTGGCCCGCAATGCCATGCCGAACATGTACTTACTTTAGAAATTACCTAGGGTTACCCAATGCCCTCTATATTCCTAAGCTCCATGTACCTATCCAGGAGTCTCTTAAAAGACCCTATCGTATCTGCCTCCACCACCATTGCTGGAAGCCCAATTCAAGCACTCATCACTCTCTGCATAAAAAACTTATCCCTGATATCTCCTCTGTACCTACTTCCAAGCACCTTAAAACTGCCCTCTCATGTTAGCCATTTCAGCCCTGGGATAAAGCCTCTGACTATCCACACGATCAATGCCTCTCATCATCTTAAACACCTCTATCAGATCACCTCTCATCCTCCACCGCTCCAAGGAGAAAAGGCTGAGTTCACTCAACCCATTCTCATAAGGCATGCTCCCCAATCCAGGCAACATCCTTGTAAACTTCCTTTCCACCCTTTCTATAGTTTCCACATCCTTCTTGTAGTGAAGTGACCGGAACTGAGCACAGTACTCCAAATGGGGTCTGACCAGGGTCCTATAAAGCTGTAACATTACCTCCCAGCTCTTAAACTCAATCCCACAGTTGATGAAGGCCAATGCACCGTATGCCTTCTTAACCACAGAGTCAACCTGTGCAGCAGCTTTGAGTGTCCGCAAGACACTCAAGGTTTGGACTCGGACAGCAAGATCCCTCTGATCCTCCACACTGCCAAGAGTCTTACCATTAATACTATATTCTGCCATCATATTTGACCTATGAAAAAGAACCACCTCACATTTATCTGGATTGAACTCCATCTACCACTTCACAGCACAGTTTTGCATCTTATTGATGTCCCACTGTAACCTCTGACAGCCCTCAGAACTATCCACAACACCCCCAACATTTGTGTCGTCAGCAAATTTACTAACCCATCCCTCCACTTCCTCATCCATGTCATTTATAAAAATCATGAAGAGAAGGGGTCCTGGGACAGTTCCCTGAGGCACACCATTGGTCACTGTCCTCCATGCAGAATCTGACATGTCTACAACTACTCTTTGCCTTCTGTGATGTTAAATTGTACCCTTGAAACCTTCGAAATATTAACTCAAATTACAAAGGTAAAGGAACCCAAAAACTTCTCTCTACATAGATGTTGCCCAATAGACCAAGTGTATCATTATTTTTTTTTATTTTAATTCAGACTTCTGCATCTGCAGAACTTTATTTCCAATATAATAGCATCACTGCTGCAGATTTTTCAAACATGTGCACTGGAAAAGGAGGGGTGATTAATTTGTTTTACATCTGAACGGGGGGGGGGAAGAAAAACATCAATAGGAAGTTGTTCTAATAGCATGTGTGTCAGGAATAGATTAGAGGGACAGACTAAATTTCTGAGCTTTGGGGTAGGACTTTAAACCCATGGATGCATGGATGATATACAGTGAGCTATGTTCAACATGCACATGATACAGGGAAAGAAGAATAAAATGAAAATCCAGAGACCAAGGAAATACCGAGATAAAGAGAATGTGTGGTAGATCTGGGGAACTTGGTGTGGGAGGAAAGAACTCACATTTTTATATAAGTGGAGAAGTGGATGCAGACAGTGAAGTTCAAAAGATCCATACTGTACAACGCAAAGGCCCATGTCAGAGGGAGTGCTAGATTAAAATGGATATGATGATATATTTCCCTCTGAAAAATCATTAAAATTGATGATACTCTCCACTTCTGTTTGCCCGATGAGGACTGGCTCATGGAACTCTGGTTTCCTCCTCCTGAAGACAATAATCAACTCCTTGGTCTTACTAACATTGAATGAAAGGTTGTTGTTGTGGTGACTCTTCCATGAGTAAGACATCTCAACATCTGCCCTGTCAAGCCTTCCTGGGATATGAAAAGTTGGAATAATGTCACATCTCATTCTATAAAAATTCCAAGGCATACAGATGCAAGATGATTCTAGCAAATGTGATGGTTATCAGGTTCTCTCTTCCAGTGAGTCAAATCCTAGACTATGCAACCAAGGAATAATATTACTATTACCTGGCAGAGGGTTTTACCCCACAATCCAATGTCATTTATAACCAAGGTTTGGTGATCCTGCATAACTTAATCCATCCAGTCAATTATTCTCCTTAAACTGTGAGCCTGGACATAGGACTTGACTTTCGTTTGCTGTGCAAATCAAATATCAGGAACAAAGGGGGAAAAAAATCATCTCTGCTGAAGTAAAGAAATATCCCACTTGTTTCTGTGCTTAATGAAGGACAATAAGTTCATCAGTATTATCCACCAAGTGACATAGGCCCTTACCTCTCAGTGTAAAAAAGTCAAAAACGCTACATTGGCAAGTTATTGAATAGTGACCATCAGGGAATACCCAGTAAAACGATCCATTTGGTTAAAGTGAATATAAAAAAAATGAGAACATGATTATTGCAAGCTTTTATTGAAAAGGACTTACTCCTCTCTGAAAAACAGCACCTTCAGAAGCAGAGGACAGAGACAGAATATATACAACATGATGCAATAGAAAGGCTGAACATGCTAACACGATAAAATGTTACATTAATGATAACCAGGGAAGATAATGAGATATGATGAAGTGTATCTGTATTGTGAAGTAAAACCAGACTGAAAACACAAACTGAATCAAAGCACACAAACAGAGAGCACACAAGGTAAGCCCCTTCGTATTGTTTATCACTTAATTAAAAATCTCATTAGTTCCAAGTAATATAATATTCATTTAAAATGATTTATCATAATTGACCTGTAATCTCTGGTGATTAATTTTCTATATAAGCTTTATAATATATTCCATTTTAAATTATAACTAATTTGAATGACATTTTAAGTAATGTGATTCAACTAGTGATTAATTAATGGTAGTTATTAAGGTAATGCCAGTCTTTTTTTTTAAGGTGAGCTAGGTAAGTTACCAAGGCTCTGGCAACTCAGATTCTGCAGGTCAAATCAGAAAAAAATTCCATCATGAGCCCTTATGCAATTAGATGTTTTAGAACTTTCATGCCTGAGAATTGGAGGACTGCAAGTGTGATTGTTCTTTGTTTGCCTTGTTCACACCGCCACAGCTTTGAGGATGCAGTAGAGGTGACTGGAAAGTTACACTGTGATGAAAGGTGTGAGTCATGCTATGTGTGTTCATATCTAAGAAATCCAAACCTTATTGTTGCAGCACTGCTGAAGCTTAAAAAGAATCTGCAGCCTCAGCAAAGTTAAACCGCAGATGCTAGTAATCCATAATAAAAATGATGAGGCTCAACACATTTGGGGAATATCACCTCATTTTCCTTCTGGGTACATTTCAATCTTCTGGACTGAATATTAAAATCTATAACTTAATTTCTCTGTCTGTATCAATCATCCATATGTGATCTTTTCTCTGTTTGTTTTCCTGCTTTTCTTTTTCCTCTGGAAGTGGAGGACGTTCTCAACCTACCACAAATGTCTCCATTTTCTGCATTTTGAGACTCCTACATTCTTTGGTCTTTGTCCTCACTCACTTAATGCTCCCAATTACTCATTAGCTAGTTAACTCTGTTTATTTCATACCCCCATCATCCCTTCTGTTTTAACCCTATCAGAGACATTCCATCCTGCACTCTTCCTAGGGCTTAACAAATGTAGTTTCTTTCATTCCTAGTTCTGGTGAAGGGTCTTCAACCTGAAATATTGACTGTTTCTCTTCTCTGAAATAAGTTTATAAGATTATGAGGGTCACTTATATGGTAGGCGGCCAGCATCTTTTTTTCCCAGACTAGTACTATAAGCATGCATTTAATAGGGGTAAAATTATTTTACAAAGTTGTGGATGCCTGGAATGTGCTGCATGGTGTGGTAGTGGAGACAAATAAGATAGAGGCATTTAAGAGCATATGCAGAGATATGAACTTGTGTAGGCAGAAAGGGACTAGTTAGTGGGCTTGACCTACTGAGCATTTCAAGCATTTTCTGTTTCTATTCCTGCTATCCTAGAACCCTGAGTAAAGTATATCCAAAAGCTTCTAAATATGTTAACTGTAGTGGATATGCAGGTCCTTATTCTAATGATATGCTTTGCCAAGAATAAAAGAAATCACTAAGGGGCATTGGTGAACTGCACAGAGAACATTTGCAATTTGATGATTCAATTCTCCAACTAACTTGCACATGTTATATTTTTACGTAAACTGAACTAGTTTCTCCTCTTTTTGAAAATATGGTTCATATATTTGCATACTTGCATTATTGACATATTTCACCAGGTTTTCTGAGTGTCTTTGATATTCTCAAAGGCGCTTATTCCTTTGGGATTGTTTTCACTTCCTGACCTGAGCATATTGTCAATTTTTGGTTTAATTCAGTAAAATTCCATTTAATTTCTTTTACAATTTTCTTTGATTCCAAGTGTAGATACAGTACATTCATGATCACAAATCTCATCAATATTTTCTTGTTATGGTCAGAGGAATTAAATGATTCATGTACAGTTTGTTCTTCCAGTTCAGGTCTTTTATTTTTACAAGATACTCATTTATACCACTTCAACTATCACTACAACATCTCCTCCTGAATGTCAGATTTGTTAAAAATTGATAACGTTCAAACATTCATGTTGGTTATAAAGTTAATCTTCATTACTTGTGTCAAAACCATTGCTTTATCCCAATTCGATTTGTTTCCCCTGTCCCCTCAAGATTTGGCTTGAATTAAGCTCAATCATATTATATAATCATTTGGCACTGAGGAGAATCATAATAAGAACCATTTCCTAGGTACATAAACCTTGTCCTTGTAGTGCAGAAACAAGGATCGCATGGACCTTTGGTGACAAGAAATAATCCATTATTTTAGACAGTAAATGAGAGAAGATTCTGATACACAATATGGTATTGTTTTCCACTACAGCAAAATGTCATTCTATCCATGACTCAATAATAGACCAAGCATCCCCATGATACCCGTTTCTTCTGTGCATTAATATTTCTCACTAATCTCTCAGCCATGCCTTTTGACAGTGGATCTTATAGTGAACAAGAATCCTGCTTAATAACACTTTGCCTCATAAAGCAATCAAATAGGACCATTATCTGAGATCAGGTCTTTTGATAACACAACACATCTCAGTTCTTCAATAATACGTGTACATATATAATCATATAACAATTACAGCATGGAAACAGGCCATCACGGCTCTTCTACTCTGAGAACCCTTTTTCTTTTCTTTCTTTCTTTTCAAATTCTTTTATTGTATGTATATAGGAAAAATAACATGAGTACATCGAAGTAACAACACTTACAATGCCTCAAAAAAAAACCATCATCTTAAACATTGAAAACAAAATTTTGTGATAACAAAAAAAAACCTACTAAGCAGGAAAGTGAGAAAAAAAAGAGAACCCATTAGGTGTACAATCCCGGAGCCATGCGTCATACAAAAAGCTTCTAAAAATAAACATCAAACCACCAGCAAGAAAAGAAAATATACTAAAAGAGAACCCTTTTTAAACAATGGAACAACATGAACAATATGCCAATCCTCCGGCACCATCCCGTTTCTAATGACATTTGAAATATTTCTGTCAGTGTTCCTGCTATTTCCACACTAACTTCCCTCAAGGTCCTAGGGAATATCCCGTCTGGACCTGGAGACTTATCCACTTTTATATTCCCTAGAAGTGCCAGTACTTCCTCTTCTTTAATCATCATAGTTTCCATAACTATCCTACTTGTTTCCCTTACCTTACACAATTCAATATCCTTCTCCTTAGTGAATACCAAAGAAAAGAAATTGTTCAAAATCGCCCCCATCTCTTTTGGCTCCGCACATAGCCGTCCACTCATGTACATGACAGAGCAGATCTCACCTTAAAGAATTTCCAATGATTATCTATGAGAATTGAATAGTTGTGAGTCCCTTATCACAATTACCGATCTGTTGATCATTACCATGTCTGTAAAGAAACTTTCCCTCTCTTGCTTCTGCAATTTTGACAATTCCAGCTCTCCATGAATATTATTTACTTGAGAATGATGGACAAAACACCTTGCAACTGCCTTTGTACTCACAATATCTGTGTGAATCTCTTTTAATATTTACCATCTTAAAATACTTGACATGGCAACTCTATCCCCATTGTATAAGGTCACACACATCCATCTGAAGCGAATTCTTTCAGTCTTACACCATATATACACTCAGTGGCCACGTTTTAAGATACACCTGTACACGTGATCATTAATGCAAATATCTAATCAGTGAATCATGTGGCAGCAACTCAATGCATAGAAGTATGCAGACATGGTCAAGAGGTTCAGAAGTCGGAATAGGGAAGAAATGTAATTTATGTAACTTTGACCATTGAATGATTATTGGTGTGATTTGAGTATCTCAGAAACTGCTGTTCTGGGATTTTCAAGCACAGCACTCTCTAGAGATTTTAGAGAATGGTGTGAAAGGCAACAGCATCCAGTTAGCAATAGTTCTGTGGACAATAATGTCCTGTTGATGAGAGAGGTCAGAGGAGAATGTCCAGGCTGGTTCAAGCTGACGGGAAGATGACAGTAGCTCAAGTAAGCACATATCATAATAGCGGTGTGCAGAGCAACATCTCTAAATGCACAGCTTGTCAGACCTTGAAGTGGATGGGCTACACCAGCAGGAGACCACGAGCATACATTCAGTGGCCACTTTATTAGGTATCTTATGTATTAAAAAATACCTGTATTTTATTTGATGCATCAGACAGGATGATGTTATATTTTTCCACGTGATACTTCATCTACCATATCTATCCCAGTTCTATATCCTTAGAAGTCTCTTTATACCCTCCTCACAACCCATGGTGCTATTCAGCTTTGCATACTTAGCAAACTCGGGTATGTTACATTTGATCTGCATGTGAAGAACTTTGAAATAAGTTGTGAATAGCTGGCCATAGCACCAATTAAAGTCACAGACTAACACAGCATAGACAACTATGGTACCCACTAAGCTAATCTTATCTGCTCATAATCCTCTAAACCTCTCCTATTAATATACTTAACTAAATGTCTTTTGAATGTTGTTACTGCACCTTCCTCAACCACTTTCTCTGCAGATCATTCCAGCTTCTGCGTGAAGAAATTGCGTCTTGCATCCCTTTTAAATCTTTCAATTCTTACCATACGTCCTCTAGATTTTAGTTCCACTTCTCTGGCAAAAGACTATGTACATCCATTCTATCTATGCCTCTCATGATTTTATGTGACTTGACAAGGTCACCCTTCAATCTCCTATCTTTCAAGGAGCAAAATCCTAGGCTGCTCTTTCTCTCCCCATGACTTAAGCCCTCAAGCCCTAGCAGCATCCATTTTCTCTGTATTCTTTCCAGTTTAGACATTTTTACCTATAATTGGGCAACGAAAACTACAGACAATACTCCAACAGTGCCTTGTACAGCTCCGACACTCATTGCCCTGATTGATGAAGGCCAGCATGCCATATAGCTTCTTCACCACTCTGTCAAATAGTTTTCAATGAGCTATGCTCTCGTGTTATGTACCATTTGCTGCTGCACTCTGTTCTGCAGTCCCCCAAGCCAAAAAATATATCAATACCACTTTATTCTTGCACTTTGTACCATCCAATAACAAATATTCAATCCACATCAGTTGCTTTTCACAATCCATTATGCCCTAATTTTGTTTAATAATCTCTTGTGCAGCTTCTAATTGAAGGACTTCTGAAAATATGAATGTACCATTTTCATTGTTTTGCCCTTAATTCTTGAAGTTACAAAAGCTAAAATAAAATTCCCTTTCTTTTTCTATATTCATGTCTACCCCACCAAATCAGGTAATTTGTTTTTAATTCCCTGCCAATGCTCTCTTCAATGATTTTCTCTAATGTTGACGTCAGGCTAACTGGTCTGAGGTTTGCTGTATTTTGCTGTCCCTCTTTTCTTCAGCAGTACTCCTAAATTTGCATTGTCATAATCAGTTAAAATTGTTCTCAGGTCTATGTAATTTCACAAAATGAAATCCATTATCTTCATTCCTACTTTTACCTTCTATCTTGGGGCACAGGTCACTTCAGTGTATAGCAACTATCAAGGAAGTGATTTTATTTTTAGCATCTGCAGACTTACCCTATTTATGATTTGTTCAATAATTTATGCATCTAGGCTTATAGCTCTTCATTATTCCTGGAATTTTCCCTTGATTTCTTTCATGAAGATGGACACAAAATATTCACTTAACATTTCTGTCATTTCTTTACGTTCCAATATTTCTCCTTCCTTGTTAACATTACCCAAACCTTTTCTTTTCAAGGTTCAAGATTCAAGATTGTTAATGTAATTTTCAGTACACAAGTGTAAAGAACAACAGAATAATTGTTACACCGGATCGAACGCAGCATAAAAAAAAAGAACACAATAATATTAAAAAACACAATAAATACAATATTAAATATAAGATAGCTTATATACAAAGATTGATTGTATGTCCATAAATTGTAATATACTTACTGAAGTTTCTCACAAGATAACTCTTATTTTCTACTTTCCCCTTCTTTATCAATTTCTTAGTTCCCTTTGAAAATAGTGTTTGTTTTTCTTCCCAACTTTTTTCTCTTTTAGTAGTATTAAGACTTGTTTCCTTAATGTGATTCATCCTGTAGCTTCTCTGTTATCCAAGGGTGAACAATTTTTTCATTATATGAAGGGATGTACATCTTCTGTAAACTATATATTGAATCTTCTAATGTTAGCTATTTATTCATTGCCATTGCTATTTCTTTTGATGTCGATTCCCAGACTACAACAGTCATCTCATGCCTCATAGATTTGTTTAAATTTAAGACACTGTTTTCAGATTGAACTAAATCACTCTAAATCGTTGTCTAAATTTTCAAGCATATAATGATCACTATTCTCTAAAGGCATCTTGGGAGACCAGATTATTGACCATTTTTCATTATATAATTCTACG
Source organism: Mobula hypostoma (assembly GCF_963921235.1). Classification (NCBI taxonomy): domain Eukaryota; kingdom Metazoa; phylum Chordata; class Chondrichthyes; order Myliobatiformes; family Myliobatidae; genus Mobula; species Mobula hypostoma. Next base: position 152,710,071 of record NC_086097.1, on the reverse strand, counting down.
TACAAAACAACCGGAATTCTGCAGATGCTGGAAATTCAAGCAACACACGTAAAAGTTGCTGGTGAACGCAGCAGGCCAGGCAGCATCCCTAGGAAAAGGTGCAGTCGACGTTTCAGGCCGAGACCCTTCGTCAGGACTAACTGAAGGAAGACTGAGTAAGGGATTTGAAAGTTGGAGGGGGAGGGGGAGATCCAAAATGATAGGAGAAGGCAGGAGGGGGAAGGGTGGAGCCAGGAGCTGGACAGGTGATAGGCAAAAGGGATACGAGAGGATCATGGGACAGGAGGTCCAGGAAGAAAGACAAGGGGAGGGGGGACCCAGAGGATGGGCAAGGGGTATATTCAGAGGGACAGAGGGAGAAAAAGGAGAGTGAGAGAAAGAATGTGTGTATAAAAATAAGTAACAGATGGGGTACGAGGGGGAGGTGGGGCATTAGCGGAAGTTAGAGAAGTCGATGTTCATGCCATCAGGTTGGAGGCTTCCCAGACGGAATATAAGGTGTTGTTCCTCCAACCTGAGTGTGGCTTCATCTTTACAGTAGAGGAGGCTGTGGATAGACATGTCAGAATGGGAATGGGATGTGGAATTAAAATGTGTGGCCACTGGGAGATCCTGCTTTCTCTGGTGGACAGAGCGTAGATGTTCAGCAAAGCGGTCTCCCAGTCTGCGTCGGGTCTCGCCAATATATAAAAGGCCACATCGGGAGCACCGGACGCAGTATATCACCCCAGCCGACTCACAGGTGAAGTGTTGCCTCACCTGGAAGGACTGTTTGGGGCCCTGAATGGTGGTAAGGGAGGAAGAGTAAGGGCATGTGTACCACTTCGTCCACCCCATCCCTCCCCACTGATCTCCCTCCAGCACTTATCCGTGTAAGCCTTTTATATATTGGCGAGACCCGATGCAGACTGGGAGACCGCTTTGCTGAACATCTACGCTCTGTCCGCCAGAGAAAGCAGGATCTCCCAGTGGCCACACATTTTAATTCCACATCCCATTCCCATTCTGATAGGTCTATCCACGGCCTCCTCTACTGTAAAGATGAAGCCACACTCAGGTTGGAGGATCAACACCTTATATTCCGTCTGGGTAGCCTCCAACCTGATGGCATGAACATCGACTTCTCTAACTTCCGCTAATGCCCCACCTCCCCCTTGTACCCCATCTGTTACTTATTTTTATACACACATTCTTTCGCTCACTCTCCTTTTTCTCCCTCTGTCCCTCTGAATATACCCCTTGCCCATCCTCTGGGTCCCCCCCCCTTGTCTTTCTTCCCGGACCTCCTGTCCCATGATCCTCTCATATCCCTTTTGCCTATCACCTGTCCAGTTCTTGGCTCCATCCCTCCCCCTCCTGTCTTCTCCTATCATTTTGGATCTCCCCCTCCCCCTCCAACTTTCAAATCCCTTACTCACTCTTCCTTCAGTTAGTCCTGACGAAGGGTCTCGGCCTGAAACGTCGACTGCACCTCTTCCTAGAGATGCTGCCTGGCCTGCTGCGTTCACCAGCAACTTTTATGTGTGTTGCTACGTACAAAACAGTTTGTTTCTCTAGGTGCTTTCTGAACATGCTGATCATCACAAACACACCATGAATTTGTCCTCCACATTGTTACATAGTGTTCATGCAGCAATAATTTAAATTTGCCCATGGTTATTGAAAGCCCCTGTTACACGTGGCTATAATTTATTGCATTATACTGTGTTCTACATTCTCATTATTATTTCAGGGCCAAATATATAACCTACACAGATGGTTTTATCTTTCACTGTCTTTTATTTAAGCTCAAAACCTCTGACTGCACTTAGATTGCAAAATTAAGCTCCTTTCTTGCTGTTGCCTTTTCTCCATCCTACTTTATATGGGTTACCATCTCCTCTAGCATTTTTCCTATACCTTTAACTGTCTTGGAGTATTTAATCACTAACATTGATCACTCTACATTAACTTGATCTTTGGTGACTTCACTCTGCATAGACTTGTAGTCGTTGGGTGTAGTTTACCATCACTGCAAGACTTACACGTGTCTAGGACAAATAAGCAGACAGGCAAAATCATTACAGACACCATCCTCCCGGTAAACTGCCTTTTCCAAGAGATCCCTTCTGAAGAGCACTATAGGGCTATTAAAAAAAAACTTCATGACATGTTAAAAATTTCTTCCTTCAAGTAGTTAATCTGAATAACCATTCTCGTTACCACCCCACCCCCTCTATCTATTACCTTTTTATTATGTTGTTAACATTGTAAATGCATGTTGGTATTTATGTATTTACACACATTTTCTTCCATATCCAGACTTCTAAATTTATTGTTATACTATCAGGCAGACAAGAGGGCTCTACGATGGATAGTTAATGTAGTAAGTAGTGGTAGTTAGTAGTATTATTCCTATGCCACTCAGTTAGTCGCTCCCACATGTGAGAAGTTCACATAATATACAAGCAGGATTGTCAATAAAGTTAATTTGAATATCCTGTATGTTGGTGTCCTGGTGTGCTCTGCACTATCCCTCAATAATGAACACAACAGTTAAAACTTCCCAGTGCATTACCAGCATCAGCCTACCTGCCATTAATGACATATGTAAATAAATGTGCCAGCAATATCATGAAGATTTCACCCACCCTACACATGGACTGTTTATCCTACGCACATCAGAGAAAAGGATACACAGCACCCTTGCCAGGGCCACCAGACTCAAAAACAATTTCTTTCCCCAACTCATCAGCTAAGGAACACCTCCACCCATTAACCCACCCCACTACCACTACTATATTATTTCCTGTCAATCACCTAATGTACAGTAGTTAGAATTACTCTAGGTAAAGTCTATATATATATAAGCTAATCTTACTGTATGTATTTATTTTTATTGTGCTTTTTTATTGTGTTATTTATGCTTATTGTGTTTTTTTTTTCTGCATCTGATCTGGAGTAACAATCATTTTGTTCTCCTTTACACTCGTGTGCAGAAGAATGAAAATAAAGAATCTTGAATCTTAAATATTATTCTTTATTCTTTATAATTTTTGAATATTGCTATATTTTGTAGTGTCAACACATCACAGCAAATTCCTAATGAATGTAAATGTATGTGGTAAAAAAAATTGAATCCTTGATCCTTCTCCGTGACAATGGATTGGTCAAATAAAGTACTCTCAAGCTCTGTTGCTTCCCCTCCTTGTGCATATAACTAATTTAGACTTAGTTGCTGCTTTTTTTCCTCCATGAAGTTGTAGATGTCTCAAGCTTTCTCTTTTGCTTACCAATATTGTCAGCTTACAAATAAATCTTCATGTTTGTACCATGTACATGGCCAGTTGTATTTTGAGACTGAGTCTTTTATTCTTTTTGCCAATCTATAATGTATGCGTGAGTTGGCATTCTAACAGTATGTGTGCCTGGAATATAATGAATTACTGAAAGGCTTAGAGAACTGCAAAAACATGTTCATTTTCATCATTCCAGTCTCTCCAACTGTATTGTGCATAGTCACGTACATTATACATATAGGTCACACATTCACAAGCACCACAAGAAGCAGCGGCTTTAAGGGATTAGATGATGCACTGCCTTTCCATATGTGATAGCTGCATTTAAACACAATCTGAATTGAAAAGATGGAAGTTTTTTTTTCTCTATGGATAAGCTACAAAAGATCTGCTGATTTTGGCATACTCACGACCTGTCCTCACAATGAAATATAAGCATTAGCTTTGCTTTAATTAATAAGCTTGATCGGATGCATACCGTTACCTGCAATATGCATTTAACCAGTGCCAATCAAGTTCAGAAGAAGTCCAGGAGAGTAAATGGATGCTGTTTACTTGGACTTTCAGAGGACCTTTGACAAGGTGCTGCATATGAGACTGCTAAACAAAGTTAGAGCCCATGGTATTACATGAAAGCTACAAGAATGGATAGAAGATTCGCTGCAAACACGAGGAATTCTGCAGGTGCTGGAAGATTTGCTGACTGGCAGAAGACAAAGAGTGGAAGTAAAGGAGATCTTTTTGTGGTTGGCTGCTAGTGACCAGTGGTGTTCCGCAAGGGTTGATGTAGGGACTACTTCTTTTCACATTATATATTAATGATTTGGATCCGCAAACACGAGGAAATCTGCAGATGCTGGAAATTCAAGCAACACACACAAAATGCTGGTGGAACACAGCAGACCAGGCAGCATCTATAGGAAGAAGCACAGACGGCGTTTCCGGCCGAGACCCTTCGTCAGGACTAACTGAAAGAAGAGATAGTAAAAGATTTGAAAGTGTGAGGGGGAGGGGGAGATCAGAAATGATAGGAGAAGACAGGAGGGGGAAAGATGGAGCTAAGAGCTGGACAGTTGATTGGCAAAAGCCATACAAGGCTGGAGAAGGGAGAGGATCATGGGATGGGAGGCCTAGGGGGGAAGAAAGGGGGAGGGGAGCACCAGAGGAAGATATAGTGAGAGGGACAGAGGGAGAAAAAAGAGAAAGGAGGGGAGGAGAAGAATAAATAAATAAGGGATGGGGTAAGAAGGGGAGGAGGGGCATTAACAGAAGTTAGAGAAGTCAATGTACATGTTATCAGGTTGGAGGCTACCCAGACGGAATATAAGGTGTTGTTCATCCAGCCTAAGTGTGGCTTCATCTTGACAGTAGAGGAGGCCATGGATGGACATATCAGAATGGGAATGGGACATGGAATTAAAATGAGTGGTCACTGGGAGATCCTGCTTTCTCTGGCGGACAGAGCGTAGGTGTTCAGCGAAACGGTCTCCCAGTCTGCGTCGGGTCTCACCGATATATAGAAGGCCACATCGGGAGCACCAGACGCAGTATATCACCCAGCGGACTCACAGGTGAAGTTTCGCCTCACCTGGAAGGACTGTCTGGGGCCCTGAATGGTGGTGAGAGAGGAAGTGTAAGGGCATGTGTAGCACTTGTTCCGCTTACAAGAATAAGTGCCGGGAGGAAGATCGGTGGGAAGGGATGGGGGGGAGACAAATGGACAAGGGAGTCACATAGTGTGTGATTCCTGTGGAAAGCAGAAAGGGGGGGGGAGGGAAAGATCTGCTTGGTGGTGGGATCCCGTTGGAGGTGGCAGAAGTTACGGAGAATAATATGTTGGACCTGGAGGCTAGTGGGGTGGTAGGTGAGGACGGGGGGCACCCTATCCCTAGTGGGGTGGCAGGAGGATGGGGTGAGAGCAGATGTGCATGAAATGGGAGAGATGCATTTGAGAGCAGAGTTGATGGTGGAGGAAAGGAAGCCCATTTCTTTAAAAAAGGAAGACATCTCCTTCGTCCTGGAATGAAAAGCCTCATCCTGAGAGCAGATACAGCAGAGACGGAGGAATTGCGAGAAGGGGGTGGCATTTTTGCAAGAGACAGGGTGAGAAGAGGAATAGTCCAGGTAGCTGTGAGAGTCCGTAGGCTTATAGTACACATCAGTAGATAAGCTGTTGCCAGAGATAGAGACAGAAAGATCAAGAAAGGGGAGGGAGGTGTCGGAAATGGACCAGGTAAATTTGAGGGCAGGGTTAAAGTTGGAGGCAAAGTTAATGAAGTCACCGAGCTCAGCATGCGTGCAGGAAGCAGCGCCAATGCAGTCGTCGATGTTGCGAAGGAAAAGTGGGGGACAGATACCAGTATAGGCTCGGAATATGTATTGTTCCACAAAGCCAACAAAAAGGCAGGCATAGCTGGGACCCATACGGGTGCCCATAGCTACACCTTTAGTTTGGAGGAAGTGGGAGGAGCCAAAGGAGAAATTATTAAGGGTAAGGACTAATTCTGCTAGACGGATTCCAAACCTAACCAGTTCCCCTCTACCATCACTCTCCTCCGTCTAGCAGAATTAGTCCTTACTCTTAATAATTTCTCCTGTTGGCTTTGTGGAACAATCCATGTTCCAAGCCTATACTGGTATCTGTCCCCCACTTTTCCTTCGCTACATCGACAACTGCATTGGCACTGCTTCCTGCACGCATGCTGAGCCATTTGACTTCATCAACTTTGCCTTCAACTTTCACCCTGCCCTCAAGTATACCTGTTCTATTTCCAACACCTCCCTCCCCTTTCTTGATCTTTCTTTCTCTATCTCTGGCAACAGCTTATCTACTGATGTCTAATATAAGCCTACGGACTCTCACAGCTACCGAGATTGTTCCTCTTCCCACCCTATCTCTTGCAAAAATGCCATCCCCTTCTCTCAATTCCTCTGTCTCCACTGCACCTGATAAGACTTTTCATTCCAGGACAAGGAGATGTCTTCCTTTTTTAAAAGGGCTTCCCTTCCTCCAGCATCAACTCTGCTCTCAAATGCATCTCTCCCATTTCACGCACATCTCCTCTCACTCCATCCTCCTGCCACCCCACTAGGGATAGGGTGCCCCCCACCGTCCTCACCTACCAGCCCACCAGCCTCCGGGTCCAACATATTATTCTCTGTAACTGTCGCCACCTCCAACGGGATCCCACCACCAAGCACATCTTTCCCTCCCCCCCTTCTGCTTTCCACAGGGATCACTCCTTATGCGACTCCCTTGTCCATTCATCCCCCCCCCATCCCTTCCCACCAATCTCCCTTCTGGCATTTATCCTTGTAAGCGGAACAAGTGCTACACATGCCCTTACACTTCCTCTCTCACCACCATTCAGGGCCCCAGACAGTCCTTCCAGGTGAGGCGACACTTCACCTGTGAGTCAGCTGGGGTGATATACTGCGTCCGGTGCTCCCGATGTGGCTTTCTATATATTGGCGAGACCCGACGCAGACTGGGAGATCGTTTCGCTGAACACCTACGCTCTGTCCGTCAGAGAAAGCAGGATTTCCCAATGGCCACTCATTTTAATTCCACGTCCCATTCCCATTCTGATATGTCCATCCATGGCCTCCTCTACTGTAAAGATGAAGCCACACTCAGGTTGGAGGAACAACACCTTATATTCCATCTGGGTAGCCTCTAACCTGATGGCATGAACATTGACTTCTCTAACTTCTGTTAATGCCCCTCCTCCTCTTCTTACCCCATCCCTTATTTATTTATTTATTTGTTTGTTTGTTTGTTTGTTTGTTTGTTTGTTCGTTTGTTTATTATTATTTTTAATTTTTCCCCTTCCTTTCTCTTTTTTCTCCCTCTGTCTCTCTCACTATATCTTCCTCTGGTGCTCCCCTCCCCCTTTCTTTCTCCCTAGGCTTCCCGTCCCATGATCCTCTCATTTCTCCAGCCTTGTATCCCTTTTGCCAATCAACTTTCCAGCTCTTGGCTTCATCCCTCCCCTCCTGTCTTCTATCATTTCAGATCTCCACTTCCCCCTCCCACTTTCAGATCTCTGACTATCTCTTCTTTCAGTTAATCCTGACGAAGGATCTCAGCCCGAAACTTCGAGTGTACCTCTTCCTGTAGATGCTGCCTGGTCTGCTGCGTTCCACCAGCATTTTGTCTGTGTTGCCTTAATGATTTGGATGATGGAATTGATGGCTTTATGGCCAAGTTTTCAGACGATACAAAGATAGGTAGAAGGGCATGCAGTGCTGAGAAAGCAGAGTCTACAGAGGATTTAGATAGACTAGGAGAATGAACAAAAAAGTAGCGGGTGTAATACAGTGTAGAGAAATGTATGGTCATGCACTTTGGTGGGAGGAATAAAGGACTATTTTCAAAACAGAATAAGTTCAGAAATCAGAGGAGCAAAGGAACTTGGGAGTCCTCATGCCGGGTTCCTTGAAGGTTAACTTGTACATTGAGTTGGTGGTAAGGAAGGCAAATGCAAATTCATTTTGGAAGGACTAGAATATAAAAGCAAAGCTGTATTGCTGAGGCTTTATTAGTCAGATTGCACTTGGAGTATCATGAGTAGTTTTCAGCCCCTTATCTGTGTACATACATCTATTGATGCTTCTGGACACATCTTCAGTGATGTTCCTGGAATCATCGGGTGTTTCGGGTCATTCAATTTCATATAACCTCCTCCAGGTGACCCAGCCGGAGCTGATCAGACCCCAGCTTGTGTCCAGATGGCTAGCTACTTATGAAAGAAAGAACGTGCTAACATAGCAGAGGGTCCAGAGAAGGTTATTGTGAATGATTCCGGGAAGGAAACGGTTAATCTATGAGGAGTGTTTAATGGCTCTGGGCCCCTATTCACTAGAGTTTAGAAGAATAAAGAGGGATTTAATTGAAACCCATCGAATATTGAAAGGCCTAGATCATATAGACATAGAGAGGATGTTTCCTACAGTGGGGAAGTCAAGGACCAGAGCGCGCAGCCTCAGAATAGAAGGATGCCTCTTTAGAACAGAAATAAGGAAGAATTTGTTTGGCCAGGTGGTGCTAAATCTGTGGAATTCATTACCACAGATGGCTCTGGAGGCCAATCAATTTATTTAGATATATATAGAGCGAAAATCGATGGGTTCTTGATTAGTAAAGGTGTCAAATATTACCGGGAGAAGGCAGGAGAATGGAGTGAAGAGGGATTACAAATCAGCCATGATGGAATGGTGGAGCTGACTTGATGAGCCAAATACCCTTATTCTGCTCTTATGTCTTATGCCTTTGAAGTCTCAAGATATTAGGAATATATAAAGTGCATCTTTAAGATTGCTCATGCCTTGTTTTAGAGTTGTTGGTCCAGCAGCTTTATCTGGTTACTCATGTAAGTCAAATGTTGTACATAAATGTGAATTTGTTGTATGTGGCAAGTGTGTAGACTAATGAAGTACAGCCCCAGAGGACAGATCCCTTGTAGCAATACTCCATCAGTTTATTGCTGGTTGGATACTCTCCATCTACAACTGACTAAATCAATCCTTGAGAACATTTGTTTCGTTATCTTCCCTTTAGTATCTGTTTTCTTTTTCAAAGAGTCTCTCTGTTCTCTGACATTCTCTAATAGTCCAACACTATCTCACAAATTGCTGATGATCATTGCAACTCTGTGTCCAGAGACCAGTTTAATCCCACTCAACCTTTATCATTAGAGTGGCTTAATCTTCTGTAAAATGCCAATATCTTTTTTTCAGATTTGTAAACTCCTGCAGATAATGTGTGAAAGAAATTACATAAGGGCAATTTCAACCCATTTCCAGCAAAAGGAAAGAGTTGGTCATTGATCTGACGGAGCAGGCAGTGTACCCTTTTCTGTTTCTGTCAATGGTGCTGGCTGAGAGCTTTAAGTACAAAGAGTAAACATCACCAAAAACCTGTTCTGGTTCAACTATGTAGAAATAACAACCAAGAAAATTAACCGTTCTACTTCCTCAGGAGGATGAAGAAACTTGGTATAACCCTGTTGACTCACTAATTTTTATAGATTGACCATAGGAAGCATGCTCTCCAGGTACAGCATGGCTTCATATGGCAACTGTTCTGCTTGAGACTACAAGGAACTGCAGAGAGTTGTGGAAAAAATTCAGCTTATCATGATATACCGGCCTCCCCTCCATATAGTCTATCTACACCTTGCTGCTTTAGTAAAGCAGTCAATATAATTAAAGGCCCTTCCCACCCCTCCCACAATCTCTCTTCTTCCTTCTTCCATTAGGCAGAAAATACAACAGACTGAAAACATGTGCCATCAGGCTCAAGGACAGCTGATATAAGACTATTGAGTGATCCCCTAGTAGAATAAAATGGACACTTGACTTCACAATCTATCTCATGATGACCTTGCACCATGTTAGATCAAAGAACATTGAAGAGTACAGCACAGGAAGAGGCCTTTCAATGAGCAAGCAAGTTTTGAATCCAAGCGAGCAATTCACCATGGATCCCATGCATCTTTCTCTTCTGGATGAGCCCCCCCATAAGAAACTTTATCAAATGTCTTAGTAAGATCCATGTAGACAACATCCACAGCTCTACCTTCATTACTCATCCTCATCACCTCATCAAAAAACTCAATCAAGTTAGTAAGACACAACATGACCCATACAAATCCAAACTGGCTCTCCAGAATTAGGCCATGGGTTTCTAAATATTCATTAATCCTATCCCTAAGAATTCTCTCCAGTAACTACTATAGCACTGATGCGAGACTCACAGGTATATAGTTTCCAGGATTATCCCTGGTTCCCTTCTTGACTAATGGAACAGCATTAGCTACTCACCATTTATCTGGGACCTTGCCTGTGGCTATTGGTCAAGTGTCAGCAATCTCTTCTCTTGCATCTCTCAATAGCCTAGTATACCCCATCAGGCCTTGGGGACTCATCCAACTTAATGCTCTGGAAAAGATCCAACATTACTTCCTCCTTCACCTTGAAATGTCCAAGCATATTAATACACTCAGTACTGAGCTCTCTATCTTCCATGCCCTTCACCCTGGAAAATCCTCATGTAAAGTACCTACTGAAGACCTCAACCATATCCTCCACATCTAGGCAAATGCTCCCCCCTTCATCTTTAATAGTTTTACTATCTCCCTATTTATACTCTTGCTCTTGATGTATGAATAGAATGCTTTAGGATTTTCTTAAATCCAACTTGCCAAGCCCCTCTTGACTTCTCTAATTCCCTTCATGAGTTCCTTCTGACTTCATTATAATTCTCCAGGGCTCTATTTGATTCTGCATTCCCAAGTTTTACCTACTTTTCCTTTCTCTTCTTGACTAAATTCATCACCTCTCTCGATACCCAAGGTTCCCTTATCTGGCCAACTTTGTCCTTTCTTCTTACTGGAACATACTGATCCTGTAATCTGTGCAGTTGGTCTTTAAACACTCTCCAAAAGTCATATGTGGACTCGCCAAAAAGCAACCGTTCCCTATTAACTCTCCCTAGTTCCTGCCTAATGCTGTCATAATTTGCCCTGTTCCAATCTGATACTCTCTGGCAAAGTCCATAATTATTCTCATCTATAGCTATCTTAAAACTTAAGGAGTTGTGGTCACTGTTTCCTAACTGCTCACCCATTAAAAGGTTGGTCCACTGTCCAAGCTCATTTCTCAATACCAGGTCCAGTACCCACTCTCCTCTTGTTACACTATCGACACATTGATTTAAGAATCTCTCCTTGATATACTTAATAAATTCTGTCCCATCTAAATCTATTGCACTCAGAAGGTCCCAGTTTATAAAAGGAAAGTTTAATTCCCCCATGCAAACAACCCTATTATTTTCACAACTTTCCTTAATCTGCCTGCATATCTGTTTTCAATGTCCTGCGGGCTACTGGGGGTTCTGTAGTACAATCCCATCAGAGAGACTGTATCCTTCCTATTTTTGAGATCTACTCCTATAGACTCAGTGGGCAAGTCCTCCATTATGTTCCCTCTGGTGCTCTGGTTCCCAACCCCCTACCAAACTAGTTTTAAACCCTCATGAGTAGTACTTGTAATCTCCTGATCAGGATATTGGTTCCCTGCCAGTTTAGGTCCAACACATCCTTCTTGTACAAGTCATACCTGCTCCAGAATTGGCTCCAATAATCTAAGAACCTGAAACCCTGTGCCTCACGCTAGTTCCTCAATCACTCATTCGTCTGTGCTATCATCCTATTCCTACTCTGACTAGCATTCTTCACTGGGAGTCATCCAGAGATTCCTACCTTGGAGCTCCTGCTCTTCAGTCTCTTTCCTAACTCCCTATCCTCACTGTACAGGACCTCTTCCCCCTTTGTACCCATATCATTGGTGCCAATAAGCACCACGACCTCTGGCTGCTCACACTCTCTCCTGAGAATATTCCACAGTCACTTGGACACATCCTAGACCCTTGCATCTGGGAGGAAAAACATCATATTGACATCTCTTTGGTGACCACAGACTCTCCTGTCCACCCCACTGACTAGTGAGTCTCCTATCACTGTCACTCTGTCTGACTTTACTCTTCCCCGTTGAGCCTCAGAGTCGGCCACAGTGCCACTGGCCTGGCTGCTGTTGCTGTGCCCCGACAGGTTATCCTCCCCAGTAATATCCCAAGGGGTATACTTGTTGCTAAGGGGGAATGCTTTCAGGAGAACCTTGCACTGACTGTAAACTCCTCTTACTTCACCTTGGTAGTCACCAATCTACTATATGAAGCTTACTCTCTGGATTTAACCACATCAAACCACCTCTTCTATGTTCCAGCTCCAGTTCTTTGACCTTGTCAGTCAGGAGCAGAAGTTAGGTGCCTTTCCTGCAGATGTAGACATCAGGGAGACGGTTAGCTATCCTGCAAACCCACATCTAACAAGTGGAACATTCCACTACCTTAACTACCATCCTGTCTACACTTTGTTATACCTTTAGCTCTAACTCTTAAGCTTAAGTTTTTCATCAACTAAATGATTCCAAAATACCCAGCACCCTTAGCCTCTGCCTGTTTTTGCCAAAGCTTGCTGAGTCAATGGATTCCACTTTAACCCTGACCCACTCCCACAATGTCCATTCAGTTTTCACCTCAATTATTTTAATTGGCCCTTGTTAAGTTACTAATAACCCAAGCAATCTCCTGCCCTGTAGACAGGTTCCAGCGTGTCCTGCTCGCTTTGAAAATCTTGCACGTAAACTCCACAAGGAACTGTTTCCAACTCACTCCACGACCTTCAACTCCTCAGAAAAGTCCTGATAGGCTGGGTTTGCTTTTTAAAACTAGTGTGTAAACTCCACAAAGAACTGTGTCCAAATCATCCCACAGTCTCCCGCTCTGCAGACAAGTCCCGACAGGCCTCGCTTGTTTTTTTTAAAACTAGCGCGTAAACTTCTCAAACAACTGTCTTCAATTCACTTTGCAGTCTCCCACTCTACAGACAAGTGCTGACAGGTCCTCCTTGCTTTTTAAAACTGGTGTGTAAACTGCACAAGTTACTGTCTCTCACTCATTCCATGATCTCTAACTCTGTAGACAAGTCCTGACAAGCCCTATTCACTTCTTGTTTGATTGCACTGAACTTTTTCTGTAACTATAGTATTTATTTCACTTTCTGTTGAAGTTTTCCCTTGTACTACTTTGATGAACTAACGTGATTAAATGATCTGAAGAACTGTAGGCAAAACAAGGTTTTTTCTGTACTTAGACTTGTGATAATTAAAAACACATTTACCAATTTCCTTGTAGATATGGCACATGATATCTATCCATTCCTCATCCGTCCACTGTGAAATCCAGTGGCCTCATTCAAGTTCCTGCTATACACTTCGTGATAAAGTAAGCAGGCTCTATGTCCCATCTACTCCTGAGAGATTTAATCAGCCAGTAAAGCTCCGAGTGGATCTTTTTGCTGTAAATTTGTCATTGACTTTAATGGCTTTAAATGTTTCTAATGTTAACACATGGAAATTTTTAGAAATTAAATTGAATAAAAAAAGTCAAATGAACTAAAATAATAAATATGTAAATGATTAAAGGCAAACTAATTTCAAAATAAGTTATTTGTACGTTTGTTCTCTTCATCCTCTAATTTGTACCAACATCAGTGACTTCTTGAATCCTGCTGGGGAATCTTAACAAAGACAGTGCTGAACACTGGAATCCATAGAGACCCATCGTAGAGGGATCAGCCTTCTCAATCTGTCAGTAGATCCCAGACTCCCGCTTTTCAAAGTGTGCAGGTAGAACATTAAGGCTTATTTCATTTTCAAAGTCTAAATTGGCACAGGCAGTGAAAATCACAAGCAGAAATCACCATGATCTATATTATTTTCCACCATCACCATATTATTCTCTTCATTTCTAAAGGCAGCTGTTCTTTGTCAGTGTGTTGTATATTTTCATTGGAATGCCATGGCTCCAACGTGATGACAGAGAAAGTAAAATAATGAATGTTTAATACAGCACAGTATCAGGCCCTTTTGGCCCTTCAAGCTTGTGTCGCCAAATGACCACCCATGTGACCAATAACCTACTAATCCGCACATCTTTGGAATGTGGGAGGAAATAGAAGCACCCAGACAAAACCCATGTGGTCATGGGAGAAATGTGTAACCTAACCCTAACCCTAACCTGGGTACTAGACTACAAAGTAGAAAAACATAGAAAACCTACAGTAAAATACAGGCCCTTCAGCCCACAATGCTTTGCCGAACATGCACTTACTTTAGAAATTACCTCAGGTTACCCATAGCCCTCTATTCTTCTAAGCTCTATGTACCAGGACGTCTTCAAGGAGCGCTGTCTCAGAAAGGCAGCATCCATTATTAAGGACCCCCAGCACCCAGGGCATGCTCTGTTACTGTTGCGAGACAGATATTTCTGATAAATCAATGGTGCATGCACACCAACTTTAATCACCTGCTCACGAGTACATGAACAAGTAAACCATAACATCCCCCTTTTTTATCAAAACAAAGAAAAGGAACAATTGTATTAACAATTAAACTCAATTTCTCTGAAGTCTGCTTTCCAGTGTATTTTCATGGAATTAACTTTCAAAGCATTCATTAATCATGTCTTATGTCTCTTCTGCCTGTCACAAATACATACTACTCATTATTTCCATTTGTATGAGCATACATACAAAATATAAAACATACTAAAATTCGACTTTAACTTCAAACTACAAACTACAGTACCTCAAATAGGACATGGTCCTTCTTTGAGTATAAACATGACATTAAAATGCCAAGTAGTATCACAGAATTATTGTTCATGCAATTATTCGATGTGGGACAAAGTCTTCTAGATATTGTGGCCTTTTCGCTGTGTGGCCGGAACAAGTTTTTACTGTTTTGTCCGAATCCTGTTGTTTGCTATTTGCAAGTTTCAATGTTTGTGTTATGTCATTAGCCTCTGCTAGTGTTTGGCTGTGTGCATTTGATGTGGTAGGCGCACTGTGGTCATTGATTTCGGTTGTTTGACCTAGTTTTGCCTGTTCATATGTGATTAGCTTTTCAGGCGGTTCCTCGGCCGTCTTTCTTCAATGTGTGCGATTACGTCGGTAGATCGCAGAAGGGGTTTGAACTACATATAAACGCTCATCAGGCGCCGACACACAATTGCTTTCTCCCAATTCTTTTTACTTTGCACCAGGGGTTGCATGTGCACGGTATCCCCTTCGTCAAGTGGGACAAGATCTTTGGCTGTCTTGTTGTAATTGTCGGCCTGCTGCTGGACATGTTGTTTCATACGCTCGCGTTCATGTACAACTCTGGGTTCCAGTACACTCGCTGTTGTAGGCAGGAGCGTGCGTGTGCGGCCATTCATCAAACGCTGGGTAGGACTTGTGCTGAGCCCTTGCGAGGTTGTGTTGCGATGTTCGAGAAGTGCGAGGTAGGGATCTGCTCGCGATTTGTTGCTCTTTGTGAGGATCCACTTAGCTGTTTTAACTGCTGATTCAGCTTTTCCATTCACTCTGCTATTTCCGGTGCTGCTACCCAAATGCTCAAAATCCCATTCTCGTGCAAATCTGTGAAACTCTGCTGACGTGTATTGTGGCCCGTTATCACCAACCAGTTGTGTTGGGCTACCATATCTCGCAAAATGAGCCTTCAAATTGCGAATAACGGTTGCGCTGGTCGTATCACAAAGAAGATCTACCTCGAAGAAATTGCTGTAGTAATCAGCAGTGACGAGGTACTCTTTTCCTTCAAATGTAAACAGGTCAGTACCTAACTTTTCCCACGGCCGAGCAGGTACCTCATGACTCACAAGCGATTCTTTCTGCTGACTCATTTCGTATGTGCGACAAATATCACATGTAGCAATATATTGCTTGATGTTGCTACTCATGCCTGGCCAAAAATGACATTCGCGTGCGCATCTGAGGCATCCTTCTACGCCTTAGTGTGACGAATGAATTCTTTCCTTCATTTGCTTTCGCTCATTTTGCGGTATGATGACACGCTCACCTTTGAAGATTAAGGTGTCTTGGTCTGCGAGCTCATCCCTATAGCTATAGTAAGGTGTAAGTTGCTCTGATAGCATGGCATGTTCGCTCGGCCATCCACTGAAGATTACACGTTTCAACACTTATAGAGTGTCATCTTTCGCTGTTGCTATGTGAATTGGCAGGTGCGATAGCAAGTTGACTTTGTCGAAGCTGTTTTCCTGGCCTGGAGTACCACTAACCGCTCATAATAGCATATCCGCAATGTGCATGAGCTTTCCTTGACAGTAGGTGATGTCGAAGTCATAGCTCTGCAGGCGAAGAAGCATTCCCTTGTAGGTGCTTTGGTGCCTTCACCAACGGCTTCTTAACTATCATTTTGAGTGGCTTGTGATCGCTGAGTACTCTTGTGAAGCAGCCAAAAGTGTATTGATGAAAACGCTCGTGCGAAAACGATTGCGAGCATTTCCTTTTCAATCGCTGCGTAATGCGTTTCTGTGTCCGTTAGCACTCTGCTTGCATATGCGATCGGACGTCCATTCTGGAGGAGTGCTGCCCCTAGGCCTTTGCTGCTGGCGTCACATTGGATAGTTAGCTCTTCCTTAGAGTGGTAGTATGCTAACACCGGTGCTTCGGATACCATCCGCTTGATCTTAGAGAGAGCGTTTTGCTGCCCAGCTGACCACTCCCATGCTACATCCGGCTTTGTCAGCTGTCTTATTGGCTCAAGGGTATCTGAGAAAAATGGTAGAAAACGGCTCAGGTAGTTGACAAATCCAAACAATCGCTGCACTCCCTGCACATCCATGGGTGCTGACATGTTGAGAACGTCAGCGACTTTTAGGATCAGGCTGAAGTCCCTCACTTGTGGTGAGATGCCCCCAAAAGGGTATCTCTGTCGCTCTGAAGACAGATGTGTTCTTGTTGAGCCTGATATACTGCCCTGCACAACGCTGTAATAGCTGATCAAGTTTCACATCAAGATTGGCGATTGCCTTTTCCTGCATTTCCCCTTTTCCGTACACCAGAATGTCATCTGCGACGCAGATCACTCCCAATAGTCCTCCCAGCACCTGATGCAACCTGCGCTGGAAGATCTCTGATGAAATGCTGCTTCCAAACAGGAGTCTGAGCCATCTATACCACCCGAAAGGTGTGTTGAAAGTGATGAGCATGCTTGATTCACTGTCCAATTTCACTTGCCAGAATGCAGAACTCATATCAAGCTTGCTGAAAACCTTAGCCTGGTCAAGATCTGGCAAAATGTCTTCTATCACTGGAAGGGGGTAGTGTTCTCTCCTCAGCGTTTTGTTCAATGGTCGAGGGTCAATGCATCTACAAAGATTGCCGTTCTTCTTCTCTGCCACCACTAACTGGCTAACCCACCTTGTAGGTTCAAGGACTGGAGCTATCATCTTGCGGTCTACCAGTTGATCAAGCTCAGCTTTCACTTTCCGCTTCATAGCGTGAGGCAGACGTCGTGGGGGTAACACTGTGGGTTGAACTTCCTCATCAATCTGCAGGTGGGCTGCACCCGGAAGCTCCCCGAGTGCATCATCAAACACCTCTGCATGGCGTTCTTCTGGTGTGCATTTTTTTTTAAGTGTAGATGCATGCACCCTGCAAAAGTTGTCATTGTTGACTGTAATCAGCTTCATTTGCTGGCTGACCCTGCTTCCCAGCAATGGTGTAAAGTCATCTGTGACCACGACAAATTCAACAGAATACTTGTGGTTCGTCATGGGGTTACGCAATTTCACTCTACACATCCCTTCTGCATCCATGGTGGTCTTTTCCACATCATAAACTTTTTTGTGCATTGTCTCAGTATGTGGTCTACTCCCTCCAAGTATTTGCGGGGTATTTGCGGGGTAAAATATTAATGTTCACCCCGCTGTCAACTTGGAAGTCTATTGGCTTTCCATTGATGAGCATCTGTGCGAATACGTCATCCGTTGTCTTCAAACTGTTGACCACAAGTATGATGTTGTTGATAAACTCGGTGCTGCTGTCACTGTTGGCTTGGTCATCGCTCTGTGCTTCCACCCCATGCACAGGCTTCTGCTTGCATACCTTTGCAAAGTGATTTCCAATGCCACACGCCTTGCATACCTGTCCGTATGCTTGTCTCTTGTATGTCTCGTGCCACAGTACTTGCAAGGGTTCACTTTGCTTCTGTGGCTGTTCAAGGTGCCTTTTGCTCTGGCTCCACCACTAGCACTAGCCTTCTGTCCAGGATGCTTTGAATCTTTCTTGTTACTGCGAGGTTTAATCCCATGGACAGTAGCAGACCTGCTACCTGCAGATGTACTGAATGCTTGTAGGTGTGATTCAGCCATTTCTGTGCTTTTACAGATGTCAATGCAGTCACTGAGCGATATCTTTCTCTCTTGTAACAGACGTTTTCTGGTTTGGGAGTCGTTAGTGCCCAGTACGATCTTGTCTCTCAGCAGACTGTCTGACATACATGAGCAAAAATTACATGTCTTTGCAAGAGATCTAAAGCTGGCAAGAAACGTCTCACCTTGTTCTTGTTGCCGCTTGCTGAACAAGTACCGTTCATATGTCTCATTTTTCTCACCAATAGCATATCTGTTAAATGCAGCTAAAATCTTTGCGAGGTCTTGGCCTTCAGCCTCATCTGTGAACACAAAGCTGTTGTAGACCTCAAGTCCTGATGGTCCAATTGTATGTAAAAATAATGCTGTCTGGTATGCTGGAACTTGTGTAGCCTCCCTGGCCAGCCTCAGGGTCGCTCAGTTCGCTGTCGTCTATGGAAACAGCCCTCAGCCCCACCGAACTGGGTAATTAGTTTGTGTGGATGCTGTGTGATGTACTCCACCCTGCCCAAATAACAGACAATACACCAGATACGATTAAATAATTTACAGTTCATAGATATTACTGGAACTACATAATGAATAGAGATAAAATATAAAAGGAAAATAAAAGGTGCCACACTTATCAAAGTTCAATCTCTTCGTGCATAAACAGTTGGAGCCTGGAACCCTCCTTCTTCACCCTGTGATCCCCTCGGACCACCTCGATCTGCTGCCTGGGACCAACAACGGTGGTCAACCAGACGCTCTACATGAGTCCGTCTCTGTCTCCTCTCCTCGCTGAACACCCTGGACCTTGGACTCCTGCTCGGGGTCCAACCCCGTTAGCGACTCACAGCATCTTGTCCATCCTCTCTCCCTCTCTCTCTCGCGCCTTCTCCCCAAAATCCTGCGCATCACAATAACTTACAGACACAGAGAAAGAATAACATCTATCCCAATTGGTTCATTCATCCTCTTATCAACAACATAATCCAAACAAACTGCTAGCAGGAGGACTTTCTCAGCAGTTAACATAACAAAGAAGCCACTTCAATTATAACATAACAAAGAAGCCATTTTATTTAGCCTACGCAGTAACATAAAAGAAAAAAACCCTTACACTTGTTTGTGCAGTTGTGCTACGACGCTGTAGTTAGTCCACATCTGCTGCCATGTCTTCCATCCCTCTATCACTCCGCGGTTGACCGTCACGGCCAGTGGTGGGCGGATGCTGCTGACTGGGTGAGGACTTCCGCCCCGACCATGGTTCCCTAGCATGGGGTCGCCTGCAGGTGCTGGATGCCGCTGAGATTCTGCTGTCTCACCTCCAGGCATTGCTACTGCACCCGTCTCTATCTGTGGCTGGTTGCTCGTCTTGGTCAACATTTTTCTACTCTTACACTAACCCTCCAATGTTTCAGAGTTGCACTATTGTTATGCTGCCAACTGCAGGTTGAAAAAATCAGGCGCTGTGGTTGAAAAAAGCAATTTTCCAATCTCCACCGCTGCCACCATGTTTCGAGACAGATATTTCAGATAAAAACAATGGTGCATGCGCACCAACATTATTCGTCTGCTCACCAGTGCATGTACAAGTATATCATAACAGTTACCATCAGGCAGGAGGTACAGAAGCCTGAAGGCCCACACTCAGTGATTCAGGAACAGCTTCTTCCCCTCTGCCATCCAATTCCTAAATGGACATTGAACCTGTGAACACTACCTCACATTTTTAATATATATTATTTCTGTTTTTGCACAATTTTTGATCTATTCAATATACATATATACAGTAATTGATTTATTGATTAATCTATTTATTTTCTTTTACATCATATATTGCATTGAACTGCTGCTGCTAAGTTAACAAATTTCACGACACATGCCAATAATAAACCTGATTGCGATTCTGATTCTTACAGGCAGTGCTGGGGATTGAACTCTAGTCAATGGCCTGTAAGGTGATGTGCTAACCACTACACTACCGTGCAGCCCTACTAAACTTCTCATAATTTACAGCTCTTTCTTCCACAGAACATCAAGTCATCAGACTAAAAATGGGCTGCTAAACAATAGAAAACGGGAAGTCCTAGTTCTCTGAGAGTTACTGCATAGAAACAATTGCCTTGGCACACTGAGTCCTCATGGATCAATAAATATATATTTACACTAATCATATCCCAATTTAAAATCAATTCTCATCACATTCCCCAGCAAATCCACCTACGAGGGGTGATTGATAAGTTTGTGGCCTAAGGTAGAAGGGATCCGTATGCTCCACGACTGCTGGGCCAAGTGTGCAAATGTAGGAAAATTAAATGTGCTAGGTTTTCTAAAATTGACTCCTTCTATCATTCAACAATACACTCAGGTGGCCAATTAATCTCACAGCCAAACACACGTTTGGGATGTGATAAGAAACCCACATAGTCGCAGAGAGAGCCTGAAAATTCTACAAGCAGCTCCAGTCGTTTCCTGCTGTGAGCCGCCTCACACTGCAGCTCAATGGGTCACATAGGACGTGTGATGGTGGTGGAGTGACCGCAGCAGACTGCAGCACCTCAGGGGCAGGCAGAGAAAACTGATGTTCCCAGTCCTGAAAATAATCCTGTGATGCTTAAGGACAGTCCCTGAGTAAGAAAGTATGAGAAATGTATCTGAGTGCCTTTCGTGTATGCTCACTTGGGGTTTGGAGGAATGGATAGGCTCTGTGCAGACTCTAAGATGTGGGAAGATAACACATTAATCAGTATTAGAGCCTATGCATTTTGCATGAAAGTAGCTGCGTGGACACAGCTTCAGTACCCGCAGGGGATCAGTAACCTGGTGAAATGAGCACACCTTATCTCTGTGCCTTGAACTGAGAACAGATGAGAACAAAGTGCCAGGATCCAAAAAAATTACTATATGATATGGCTTTAAAAGCTGAAATATAGATTAGCCCATTTAAAGTATGGATTTGGAACATCTCTTCACATGGTAAACACCATTCTTCTTGATTTAGCAATAAAATTGCTTTCTTGTTTAAAATCCATATTGAATCTGTTATGTGCTCTTTCCATGCTCTTGGATTTTTCATCCTGATTGTATAGGTATCCGATGGCAATGGAGAAAATGGGTGCGGGAGAGAAATACTGTTGGAAGATGGGTAACATGGGGGAATTAATTGAGTAAATTGGTTGCGGCAGAAGTATATTGAGAGTGAAGAAAATGGCATTAGTATTGTTATTCATGCAATTTTTTTCAGGAGTCCTGTGAAGTAAGGAACATTTCTTTGAATTGTCAGGTGTCATGCAGTGCCTTTGTGGGTGCCATCAATCAATGTTGACAGGTACAGGAAAATTACCTTGCCTTTGTAGACCACCTAATGGTTTCTTTGCCTTTTGAAAACATTCTTCTGCTGTGGCAGGTAAATCATTAACAGCATATAGTTCGTTCCTTGGGATGGGAAGCTGAAAGGGGCAGGAATGCAATGCGGCACACACACCATTTTAGATTTGCATTTTCCACACTTCCCGCAGCAGCAGTAACCTTCCTCCTGACATTGAAACAAATGTAGGAAAAAAATGAATTGAAAGCAAAATTAAGGGAGGAAGTTAAGAATGAAAAGGAGCATGGCTTCCATCCCTAATTAGCCAGGAATATATACAAGATAAAAGGCTTGGATTTGTTCCTTATTTTCATCTCTGTGCATATTTGAGCTTTTTTGCTAGATCTTTTTTGTCTGGGATATGATGGTCTCAGTATATGTATCCTGATGTGAATGGAATTGTACCTTTGAGAACTGACTATACCATGTTTATGACTTGGATTATGTTGTGCCAGATAATGCTGTTAGCTTAGAGTCACTGGTTCAATAAAGTATGTTCTGTTGATAAATCATATCTCTGTTATTTTGCCTATGCAAGATGCAGTACCAGGAAGCCAATAAACATCAAATTGGCCACCAGGATGACATGTTAGACAAAACAAGCTTCAGATGCTGGAACCTGGAGCAACAAACAATCTGTCGGAGGAATTAGGCAGGTCAGGGAGGAAAGGAATTGCCAATGTTTTGGAATAAAACAAGAGAGCCAGTATAAAAAAAGAAGAAACGGAGGGGTAATGAGATGGGGGCCAGAAACTGACTGGTGGACAAGGTACTGGTGAAGGACGATGGACGATGGACATATCAAGCCAGGAAGGAAGTGGAGGGGTGCAGTTGGGACCCAGAGGCAGGTGGATAACAGTAGAGGCAGACTTAAAAATGGCAGATGGAGCCAGAAGAGAGTGATGTTGGAGGTGTAAGCTAGAAGCTGACAAGCAGGAACACCAAGGCTACCTGTGCTGGAATCTAAATAAAGAAAATGAGGATGGGAACCATTATGGGAATGGTAAAGGGCAGATGGAACCAGAACCGGAGGGGGAAAGAGCCAATGAGTGAAACATGGTGATAGCATATTGAAAAAGGGTTATGGGTAATGAGAGGATTTAAAAGGATTGGAAGCATGTGAAGGTGTTAAAACATAGTGCCAAGGTCCGGTCTGTGAAGTCCACATTCCGGTTCACAGTCCGGTCCGTGGACTCAGGACTCCGCGTCTTCCAGCTGTCCCTTGTTTGACTAAATCAAAGGCACCTGATTCCCATCTTTGGGCTTGCAATATACGTAGCCTTGGGATTGAGTATGGGCTGCTGGTTTGTCTTGTCAGTCCCCCTTGGAGCAACCTGCTGGTGGAAGGCTAGAGCAGCCAATTGCCATCTTTAGGCTGTGTTGGAGAACCATCCCCTCATGGATCCTTTCTGTCAGTAGTCAGATCTGTCTTTGTGGTAGGATTTGGTTGTTTCCCGGGCCAGCTGAGTGGCTGTCAGCCACTCTGAGCTAGGTAGGGATCTGGCTGTTTCTGTAGCCAGCCGAGGTTGCTGGCCGAACTGAGACTTGGAGCTATCCTGGAGCAGAGATGGAACTATCTGTTGTTCTTTGGTGCTTGTCTCTTCTTGTCCTTGCCTCTGTGGGGCAAGTCAGGCCATCTTGCCGTGCCCCATGGAGGGGGTCATGTCTTGTCCTGTCCTCACCTGTGTGGGGTAAGTCAGTCCATCTTGCCATTGCCCTGTGGGAGGACATGTCTTGTCTTTGCCTCTGTTGGGTAAGCCTGGCCATTACCCAACAGGTGGATCTGTCCCATCTTGGTGTGGAGAAGTTGAGTCCCGGCTTGTCTTAGGATAAGTCCTGGCTCTATGTCTATGATCTATCCTGTCTCATGTTAATGTCGTGTTAAAGATGAGTCCTGGCTTGTCGAAGGATAAGTCCCGGCTCTATGTTGATGTTTAGTTCCCAGTCTGTCTCTGAGCTCCAAGAACCCAAGCCTCAACGATCCCGCAGCCAAGCTCCAAGAACCCAAGCCTCCACGATCCTGTGGCCTCCAGCCCCAAGAACCCTAGCCTGTCTCCAAACTCAGGCCTCTAGATCCCAGCCATGTCCTGTCCTGAAGCCATGTCATGTCCTTGCCTGGTTCCGGGTCTGAGCCTGAGGCAAGACCCAGGTTCTTGGTCCTTGTCCAGTCTCGGGCTTGGAGTCCAAGCCTTGTCTCCTAGTCCATGGTTCCTAGTCCTGGTCCTGCTTTCCCTAGCCCAGCTCTGCGTTCTTGTCCTTCCTCCTTGCCTGAATCCTGTCACGTCCCTACTCTAGTCAAGTCCTGTTCCTTGTACTTCAGTCTCTGTGTCATGCATTTGGGTCTGTTTCCAGCACCCCATTGTGACACATAGCCAAGGAACAGGCACAAAATGCTGCAGGAACTCAGAAGGTAAGGCAACACCTATGGAAATGTATAAGCAGTCGGTATTTTGAGCTGAGACCCTTCATCAAGACAGGAAAGGAAGGGGAAAGATACAGATAAGGTGAGAGGAGGGAAAGGAGATTAAGATAGAAGATGATAGGTGAAGACAGGTGCGTGGTGGGGAGTGAGGTGAAGTAAGAAGCTGGGAGATGATGTGGAAAAGGTAGGTGGCTGGAGAAGAAAGAATCTAATGGGAGAGGACAGTGGACCATGGGAGAAAGGGAAGGAAGAGGAACAGCATGGGGAGGTGATAGGCAGCTGAGAAGAAGTAAGAGGCCAGAGTGGGGAATTGGAGAATGGGGAAGGGGGAGAACAACCAGAAGTTAGAGAAATCAATGTTCATGTCATCAGGTTGGAGGCTACCTAAACAGAATACAAGATGTTGTTTCTCCAAACTGAGAGTGGCCTCATCATGGCAGAAGTGGAAGCGATGGACTGACATACCAGAATGGGAATGGGGATAGGAATTAAAATGGCTGGCCAGTGGGAAATCCTGCTTTTTGTAGATGGAGCGGAGGTGCTTGACAAAGTTGTCCACAATCTACGTTGGGTCTCACCAGGGTGGAGCAGGCCACGTCGGAAGCACTGATACAGTAGACAACCCCAACAGATTTTCAGGTGAATTGTTGCCTCCACTGGAGGATCTGTTTGGGGCCCAGAATGGAGGTGAAGTAAGAAGTGAATGGGCAGGTGAAGCACTTCTGTCGATTGCAGGGATAATTGCCAGGATGGAGATTAGTGGGAGGGATGAATGAACAAGAAAATCATGGAGGAAGTGATCCCGGTGGAAAGCAGAAAATGGAGGTGAGGTAAGTATATGTTTCATGGTAGAGTCCCGTTGAAGATGGCAGAAATTGTGGAGAATGAAGTGTTTGATATGGAGTCTCATGGGGTGGTAGGTGAGGACAAGAGGAAGATGAGGTGAGCATGGATGTCTGGGAAATGGAGCAGATGTAGATGAGGCCACCAGCAATGGTCGAAGAAGGGAAGCCCTGTTATCTGAAGAAAGCAGACATCTCTAATGTCATGGAGAAGTACAGCACAGAATCAGGGATTTCAGCCCATCTAGTCTGTGCTGAATGATTTAAACTATCTACTGCCCTGGAAAGTAAAGGCTCATCCGGGTAACAGATGCAGCAGAGACAAATGAACTGAGAAAAGGGGATGGCATTTTTATAGGAGACAGGGTGGGAAAAAGTATAGTCAATATAGCTGTGGGAATCTGTAGGTTCATAAAAGATGTTGGTAGATACTTTGTTTCCAAAGATGGAGACAGAAAAATTGAGAAAGGGAAGAGAGGCATTGTAAATGGACCAAGTGAATTTAAGGGCAGCGTGGAAGTTGGAGACAAAGTCGATGAAATTGACAAGCTCGGTATGGGTGCATGAAGCAACCCCAATGCTGTCATCAGTGTAGTACAGAAATATTTAGGGAGAATTATCGGGGAAGGCTTGGAACGCGGACTGTTCCACATAGCCAATGAAAAGGCAGGCATAGCTGGGGCCCATGTGGTTGCCTCTAATTAGTTGTGCTTGGGGAAAAACATGGAGTCCAGACCTAACAGACATTAAGAGACCAAGAGTGTTTTAGGAAATAGTAATTCAATTATCAGTGTCAACGTCTTTATCAGAGAATGTGATAAGGTTGTGTATTTGGTGTGTTGGCACACATTAGTCAGCGGATTGAGTTCAACAGGAAAGAGGTAATGTTAACACAAAATACTCTGCAGATGCTGGGGTCAAAGCAACGCTCACAACATGCTGGAGGAACTCAGCAGGTCGGGCAGCATCCGTGAAAACGATCAGTCAACGCTTGGGCCAGAACCCTTCGTCAAGACTGTAAAGGGAAGGAGCAGAGGCCCTATAAAGAAGGTGGGGGGAGGGTGGGAAGGAGAAGGCTGGTAGGTTCCAGGTGAAAAACCAGTAAAGGGAAAGATAAAGGGGTAGGGGAGGGGAAGCAGGGAGGTGAAAGGCAAGAAAGGTGAAGAAGGAATAGGGGAAAACACGATGGGTAGTAGAAGAAGGCGGAACCATGAGGAAAGTGAGAGGCAGCTGGGGAAGGGGGCAGAGTGAAATAGGGATCCATACATGGCCTCCTCTACTGCCATGATGAGGCTAAACTCAGGTTGGAGGAGCAACACCTCATATACCGTCTAGGTAGTCTCCAGCCCCTTGGTATGAACATAGAATTCTCCAACTTCCAGTAATTCCCTCCCCCTCCCTTCCCCTATCCCTATCTCACTCTGCCCCTCCCCCAGATGCCTATCACCTCCCTCATGGTTCCGCCTCCTTCTACTACCCATTGTGTTTTCCCCTATTCCTTCTTCACCTTTCCTGCCTATCACCTCCCTGCTTCCCCTCCCCCACCTCTTTAACTTTCCCCTTACTGGTTTTTCACCTGGAACCTACCAGCCTTCTCCTTCCCGCCCTCCCCCCACCTTCTTTATAGGGCCTCTGCCCCTTCCCTCTTCAGTCCTGACGAAGGGTTCCGGCCCGAAACATCGACCGATCTTTTCCACGGATGCTGCCCGACCTGCTGAGTTCCTCCAGTGTGTTGTAAGAGGTAATATTGCAGCTCTAGAAAACTCTGTTTAAACCGCACTTTGAGTATTGGGCTCAGTTACGGTTGCCTAATTATAGGAAGGATCTGAAAGCTTTAGAGATGTTGCAAAGGATGCTGCCTGGATCAGTGAGTATGACCTACAATGAATGGCTGAACAAGCTAGGGTTTTTCTCTTTGGAGCAAAGAAGGATGAGGGATGACTTGATAGAGGTGCACAAGATGATAAGATGCTTTTAGTGGACATCCAGTGCCTTTTTCCCATGGTGAAACTTTAATTTCCCAAATGTCAATTGGCATCTCCCTAGAGCAAAGGGATTAGATGGGGCCGAGTTTGTTAGGTGTGTTTAGGAAGGTTTCTTGACACAATATGTATATAAGCCCACAAGAGGAGAGACTGTTATTTGATTTGGTATTGGGAAATGAACCTGGTCAAGTGTCAGATCTCTCAGTGGGAGAGCATTTTGGAGATAATGATCATAATTCTGACTGCCCAGTTCCTTTTTTTGTTTTTTTTATATATAGTGTAGTTTTTTTTTTTTGTTTTCATTTAAAACCCAATGTTTTTTTCCTTCACAAACTGTTAAGAGAATTGTTATTTTCATTTTATTCATTATATATTTTATACTAGTTTAACAATATCTATGATTTTGACAATGTCTACCTTAATCTTGGTTTATATTGTTACTGATATACATTTGAACTAATTCTCCTCTTGATTGTATTTAAGCTTTTTTAAATCAATAAAGAGATTAATAAAGAAAGTGATCGTAATTCTATCTCTTTTACAGTATTATTGGTGAGAGATAGGAACAGACAAGTTAGAAAGTGTTTAATTGGAGTAAGGGGAATTATGAAGCTATCAGGTGGGAACTTGGAAGCTTAAACTGGGAACAAATGTTCTCAGGGAAAGGTACGGAAGAAATGTGGCAAATGTTCAGGGGATATTTGTGTGGAGTTCTGCATAGGTACGTTCCAATGAGACAGGGAAGTTATGGTAGGGTACAGGAACCGTGGTGTACAAAGTCTGTAGTAAATATAGTCAAGAAGAAAAAAAAAGCTCATGAAAGGTTCAGAGAGCTAGGTAATATTAGAGATCTAGAAGATTATAACAGGAAGCTTAAAAAGAAAATTAGAAGAGTCAGAAGGGGCCATGAGAAAGCCTTGGTGGGCAGAATTAAGGAAAACCCCAAGGCATTCTACAAGAATATGAAGAGCAAAAGGATAAGACGTGAAAGAATAGGAGCTATCAAGTGTGACAGTGGGAAAGTGTGTAGGGAACGGGAGAAAATAGCAGAGGTACTTTTTGAATACTTCAGTATTCATTATGGAAAAGGATCTTGGTGATTGTAGTGATGACTTGCAGCGGACCGAAAAGCTTGAGCATGTAGATATTAAGAAAGAGGATGTGCTGGAGCTTTTGGAAAGCATGAAGTTGGGTAAGTCGCTGGGACTGGATGAGGTGTACCCCAGGCTACTGTGGGAGGCGAGGGAGGAGATTGCTGAGCCTCTGGCAATGATCTTTGCATCATCAATGGGATGGGACAGGTTCCAGAGGATTGGAGGGTTATGGATATTGTTCCCTTATTCAAGAAAAGGAGTAGAGATAGCCAGGAAATTATAGTCCAGTGCGTCTTTCTTCAGTGGTTGGTAATTTGATGGAGAAGATCCTGAGAGGCAGGATTTATGAACATTTGGAGAGGTGTAATATGATTAGGAATAGTCAGCATGGCTTTGTCAAGAGCGTGTTGTGCCTTGTGAGCCTGATCAAATTTTTTGAGGATGTGACTAAACACATTGATGAAGGAAGAGCAGTAGATGTAGTGTATATGGATTTCAGCAAGGCATTTAATAAGGTACCCATGCCAGGTTTATTGGAAAAGTAAGGAGGTATGGGATCCAAGGGGACATTGCTTTGTGGATCCAGAACTGGCTTGCCCACAGAAGGCAAAGTGTGGTGGTAGGCAGGTCATATTCTGCGTGGAGGTCGGTGACCAGTGGTGTGCCTCAGGGATCTGTTCTGGGAC
Organism: Mobula hypostoma; assembly: GCF_963921235.1. NCBI lineage: Eukaryota > Metazoa > Chordata > Chondrichthyes > Myliobatiformes > Myliobatidae > Mobula > Mobula hypostoma. The sequence goes on along the minus strand of NC_086097.1, from coordinate 152,681,609 downwards.
CCTAACTTTTCATGATTGTTATAAATGACCTGGATGAGGAAGTGGAGGGATGGGCTAGTAAGTTTGCTGATGACACAAAGGTTAGGGGTGTTGTGGATAGTGTAGAGGGCTGTCAGAGGTTGCAGCAGAACTTTGATAGGATGCAAAATTGGGCTGAGAAGTGGCAGATGGAGTTCAACACAAATAAGTGTGAAGTGGTTCATTTTGGTAGGTCAAATATGATAGCAGGATATAGTATTAATGGTAAGACTCTTGGCAGTGTGGAGGATCAGAGGGATCTTGGGGTCTGGGTCCATAGGACACTCAAAGCAGCTGTGCAGGTTGACTGTGTGGTTAAGAGGCATACAGTGTATTGGCCTTCATCAATCATGGAACTGATTTTAGGAGCCAAGAGGTAATGTTGCAGCTCTATAGGACCCTGGTCAGACCCCACTTGGAGTACTGTACTCAGCTCTGGTCACCTCACTACAGGAAGGATGTGGCAACCATAAAAGGGTGCAGAGGAGATTTACAAGGATGTTGCCTGGATTGGGGAGCATGGCTTATGAAAACAGGTTGAGTGAACTCGGCCTTTTCTCCATGGAGCGACGGAGGATGAGAGGTGACCTGATAGAGGTGTATAAGATGATGTGAGGCATTGATCGTGTGGATAGTCAGAGGCTTTTTCCCAGGGCTGAAATGGCTTCCACAGAGGGCACAGGTTTAAGGTGCTGGGGAGTAGGTACAGAGGAGATGTCAGGGGTAAGTTTTTTACTCAGAGAGTGGTGAGTGCGTGGAATGGGCTGGTGGAGCCAGATACGATAGGGTCATTTAAGAGACTTTTGGATAGGTACATGGAGCTATGAGAAATAGAGGGCTATGGGAAACCCTAGTAATTTCTAAGGTAGGGACATGTTCGGCACAACTTTGTGGGCCGAAGGGCTTGTATTGTGCAGTAGGTTTTCTATGTTTCTATGTGACAATGGCTAATACCAGTGGATATTTTTAAAATGAGTGGAGGAAAGTTTAGCGGAGATGTCAGAGGTAGGTGCCTGGAATGCACTGCTGAGGATGGTGATAGAGGCTGATAAATAAGGGACACTTAAAAGACACCTTAGATAGGGACGTAGACAAAAGGGAAGTAGAGGACTCTGGGCTGTGTTGGAGGGAAAGTTTAGGTTGGTTGTAGCGTATGCTGAAAGGGTGGCACAACATCGTGGACCAAATAGTCCATGTTGTATTGTACCAATCTAGGTTCTATGAGAGGCAGTGTGATGTACTTAACTGGAGGTTAACCTTTGACAATTAAGCATACTTATTGCTTTACTCTGCCAACTGGACACATCTTGGTGCTCCATGCTACTATTTGGTAGTGGCGGAGGTCCCCAGTGGAAGTCTCTTTACGGAGGGGTGCTTCCCCTGCACATTGGGGATCTGGGGTAGAAGGTGTTGATCGGGCAGTCGTGTATAACATATTCCTGAACTGGTTCACTGATACCCCATCCAACAGTAGATTCTGTGGGTGGAAGGAGTCAGTGTACCACACATGCACGGAATGCGAGAGGTTGCAGCCCCTCTTTGGAATTCTCAGAGAGCTGCAACTGAGATTCTGGCTGCACTTTAGTCCGGCGCTACTCATCTACGGGCACCCAGTGCGGAAAGGGATGGGGCATGAGGAGGATCTCCTGGTGGGCTTGGTCCTGGGCCATCCATGGGTCTAGACGGCGAGAGGTGGAGGGTGCTGCTCGGTTCAACTGCTTGCCTATTTCCGAGAATACGTGTGTGCCCAGCTGTCCTTACAGAGGGAGCACACAGTTGCGACAAGGTCATCGGGGGATTTCCCTGAATTGTGATTCCCCTGCGGTATAGACTGTTTTATAGACGGTAGTAACCATAGAGTAATTTGAGTGTAATTACTGTCTTGTAAGTATTGATTCTCTTGTTTCTATGTGTTGTAAATAAACTTCTATAGTTTTGATTAAAAACACAAAAACATAGAAAATAGGTGCAGGAGTAGGCCATTCGGCCCTTTGAACCTGCACCGCCATTCAGTATGATCATGGCTGATCATCCAGCCTTCCCTCCATACCCCCTGATCCCTTTAGCCACAAAAAATGCTTTAATACTCTGCTGAGGACAGCACATTTATTTGAGGGTGATCTGCTGATAAATGTTATTTTTTATGCTTGCAACACAAAAAGACTCTGGTGTCTCTGCAGCTACTTCAGTAGCAGCAACCTGCCTTTAGAAGATAGATAAATTCAGGTTTTCCTGTTGTGACTTGCACAACTTCAGGATATCTCAAAGTACCCACAGCAAATGAAGTTCTTCATAAAGTATTACCATTATGATAACCATTTTATTGCACTGCAAGCCCCATTAGCAGCAATATACTCACAACCAGATAATTAATTTGGTGCAGCAAATCATAAACACAAGAGATTTTGCAAATGCTAGAAAAATTCACGCAAAATTCTGAAGGAACTCGGCAAGTCAGGTTGCATCAATTGAGGGGGATAAACAGTCGAAGTTTTGGGCCAAAGCACTTCATCATGTTGTGAGTATTAATTCATTTGCTGCTGCTGTTTAAGGTTTAAATATGACCAGAAAGTTCCTTGCCTTCACTTTGACATGGGATATTTTAAGTCATGTGGAGCATCAGTTAATTTCTTATCAATGCAACTCATTTCCAGCCACACAGTATGGCCTCAGTACCTCACTGTCTTTGGAGAATCCCAACCCATTCCCCAAACACTCAAGGCAGAAGTTAAATAATATTTTGATGACGGGATGATCAATTGATAAAGGGCTGATCAGAGCTTTGGTGAAAGTTCAGAAACATTATTTCAAATAGCTAGTGACAAAGCCGAGAATTGTAGCATTCAGAGAGTGCAATTAATAGAATCAATTCCACGAGAGGGCTGAGGAAGTTGTTTTAAACAAGCATGTGTAAATGAGAAAACAGTAATAATAACCTTCACAACATCAGGATGTTCTGAAGTGCTTTGCAGCTAATGACGGAATGCTTATAGTGCTGCTACTGTTATAATGTGTCCCTACAAATATCAAAGAGATAAAAAGTTGAATATGGGTGAAAATTTAGAAGAGAAGCCCTATGTACATGCATTATCCGGCACTGGAGAGCAATCTGCAAAACAGCAACCATCTGCTGACCACTGCATTTGGAACAGTAAGGTGCAGCAGCAAATGTCAGCAGTTACTAGGTGACAGTTGCCTGTAAAATGGAAGACAAATATATATAATTTGTCTGTTGTCTTTATCCAGGAGTCCAGAGATAAGTTCCCTGCTCGTTTACAAAATAGTGCCATGGGATCTTTGAAATACACCAGTGACAGAGGATAGGATCTTTGTTTATTGTCTCATTCCTATCAGTACAATGCCAAAGCAGAAGCCTAGACTGATATCCTCAAACCTCTCGAGTGCAACTTTAACCCACAAAGTTCTGACTCAGCAGTAAAGCTGAAACACAAACAAGGGAAAATCTACAAATGCTGGAAATCAAAGTAATACACACAAGATGCTGGAGGAACTCAGCAAGCCGGGCAGTATCTATGGAAAAGAGTAAACAGTCAACATTTCCGAGAAAATCTCTTCATCAGGACTGGAAAAAGAGATGAGAGGTCAGAGTAAGAAGGTGGGGAGGGGAAGTACAAGGTGATAGGTGAAACTAGGAGAGGGAGAGTGGTGAAGTAAGGAGCTGTGAAGTTAACTAGTGAAAGAGATAAAGGGCTGGAGAAGGGGAAATCTGATAGGAGTGGACAGGAGGCCATGGAAGAAAGAGAAGGGGAAGGTGCACCAGATGGAAGTGATGGGCAAGTAAGGAGATAAGGTGAGAGAAGGAAATGGAAATAAGGAATGGTGAAGGAGTTGGGGGGGGGCACGCAATTATTGGAAGTTTGAGAAATAGATGTTCATGCCAGGTTGGAGGCTACCTGCTATAAGACGGAATATAAGGTGTTCCTCCTCCAACCTGAGTGTGGCCTCATCTCGGCAGTAGAGGAAGCCATGGACTGACATGTCAGAATGGGAACAGGAAGTAGAATTCAAATGGGTGGCTAGGGTTGAGATAGGGTTGACACATAACTGAGGGCTGCACTCCTTGGCATAATTTAACACTGGATAATTGACAGAGTCCACTTCAGTCCTTAAGCTATGGTGAAAAACATGCCATAATATGAAATTCATATGAGTAATATGAAATTCATCCACTATATTAGTGAACATTTTTAATAATATTCCTGACAGTATTTTATGGTAGTATAGTGGTACAATCATTAATGGTATCATTTATTATAATATGAACTCAATAGGGCCCTGAATGCTTCAATGCACATTAATTTACTGAATTTGCTTAGCTCAGAAATGGTAACTCTTGTTTCTTCCAATAGAATACACTATCTGAAAGAATGAGTTGTGTTTCTAAAAAAAAATCACTTTTGTGATTATTCATGAACGCACCCATTTTCTCTTTCTAATAAACTATTTTATCAACTAAATATTAATACGTGGCTTGAGTTCTTTAAAAATTTAGAAGGAAGCACCTTTTAAAATCAGCAGCAAAAGCAGAAGATGGAGAAATCAGTGGCAAGAAAAAAGGTAAATAAGGAAATAAATATAGGATATGCTAATTATGCCTGCAAACTGCATCTCTGCATGTGTTGTATAACATATTTTCTTTTGTTCCTGTTCCCTCCAGATTGTTTCTGAAACAGTATATGACTGCAGCACGCAATGGTTTTACTTGACTTCTCTGTTTATAATTAACATTTAAGCCACATTGGACACACAGCTAAAGTTAGAATTTCAAGGCTTTTTATTTTGGTGTACATGGTAAGGAAAATTGCTAAAGCTTCTCAGAGGAGCAGCAGTGAAAGGCTGTTGTAACAAGTAACGATATGCACCAGAGTGATCATTAGGAGGTTCAGCAAAGTCCTAAAGGGCACTTTTGTTGAGCTGATTGATCCAGAGAGGCTTTGCTCTGTCTTGTTGACGCCTTCTGCAGACAGCTTTGTCCTGTACAACTTTACTATACACAAGAAGATTTGACTGTAGACATTTCTGAGAATATCAGACACTTAAACACTCAGAAGTCTCTTCGAAGTGTAAGGTAGAGAGCTTTTGAGAGTAACTGATCAGTCATGTTTTTGTAATTGATTCTTACTATCTTTCCAACAGAGGAAAATATTTTTTTAATTTCCATTTCCCATTTGCTTTGAGGAAAAAAACGGTCATCTTTGTATTTTGGGGCTGGAGTCACTTTAAACTCAAACTGTGTGGGATCACAGCTAACATATTTGATGAATATTAGTGAAGCAATTGGTTTTGTCCCATATTTCCCAGATTTATTGAATTCTATTTTCATGATGTGCTGTGCCAAGATTTAAATTCAAGCCATTGAATGCCATTTCTTCTGAGAAATCATACTCATGTGTCACATCTGGACAATACCATAATTACGAGGTAATCACACATCTATGCTGAATGTGTTCAACTCCTTTCCTCTCTACTTTCATGTAAAAGTGATTTCTATGGTGTCTTTACCCCAGTGATGTTTGCAATTAAGGATGAGTAAATAATTAGACAGAAATGGTTTTAGCAGAATTTGATTGCCTATGGTACTTCAGAATATCAAGATCATACTGCAAAAAATTGGAAAACATTTATAAATTTTATAAATTATCACTTCTTTATAACTTTTGTACATATTCAAGCTACTCTGCCAATCAATCGCCGTTAAACAGGATAAGACCATCAGACTATAACACACAGGATCAGAATTAGGCCATTCAGTGCCTTTAAATTCTCTGTGCCATTTTATCATGGCTGATTTATTAATGCTCTCAGCCTCATTTTCCTGTCTTCTCTCCATAACCTTTGATAGAACATAGAACATAGAATAGTACAGCACAGTACAGGCCCTTTGGCCCACAATGTTGTGTTGACCCCAAAACCCTGCCTCCTATATAACCCCCCACCTTAAATTCCTCCATATACCTGTCTAGTAGTCTCTTAAATTTCACTGGTGTATCTGCCTCCACCACTGACTCAGGCAGTGCATTTCACGCACCAACCACTCCGAGTAAAAAACCTTCATCTAATATCTCCCTTGAACTTCCCACCCCTTACCTTAAAGCCATGTCCTCTTGTACTGAGCAGTGGTGCCCTGGGGAAGAGGCACTGGCTATCCACTCTATCTATTCTTCTTAATATCTTGTATACCACTATCATGTCTCCTCTCATCCTCCTTCTCCAAAGAGTAAAGCCCTAGCTCCCTTAATCTTTGGTCATATTCCATACTCTCTAAACCAGGCAGCATCCTGGTAAATCTCCTCTGTACCCATTCCAATGCTTCCACATCCTTCCTATAGTGAGGCGACCAGCACTGGACACAGTACTCCAAGTGTGGCCTAACCAGCGTTTTATAGAGTTGCATCATTACCCCATAACTCTTAAACTCTATCCCTCGACTTATGAAAGCTAACACCCCATAAGCTTTCTTAACTACCCTATCTACCTGTGAGGCAACTTTCAGGGATCTGAGGACCTGTACCCCCAGATCTCTCTGCTCCTCCACACTATCAAGTATCCTGCCATTTACTTTGTAGTCTGCCTTGGAGTTTGTTCTTCCAAAGTGTACCACCTCACAATTCTCTGGGTTGAACTCCATCTGCCACTCCTCAGCCCTCTTCTGCATCCTATCAATGTCTCTCTGCAATCTTCGACAATCCTCTACACTATCTACAACACCAACCTTTGTCATCTGCAAACTTTCCAACCCACCCTTCTACCCCCACATCCAAGTCGTTAATAAAAATCATGAAAAGTAGAGGTCCCAGAACCGATCCTTGTGGGACACAACTAGTCACAACTCTCCAATCCGAATATACTCCCTCCACAACGACCCTTTGCCTTCTGCAGGCCAGCCAATTCTAAATCCACCTGGCCAAACTTCCCTAGATCCCATGCCTTCTGACTTTCTGAAAAAGCCTACCATGTGGAACCTTGTCAAATGCCTTACTAAAATCCATATGGATCACATCCACTGCACTACCCTCACCTATATGCCTGGTCACCTCCTCAAAGAATTCTATCAGGCTTGCTAGACACGATCTGCCCTTCACAAAGCCATGCTGACTGTCCCTGATCAGACCATGATTCTCCAAATGCCCATATATTCTATCTTTAAGAATGTTTTCCAACAGCTTTCCCACCACAGACATAAGGCTCACTGGTCTGTAATTACACAGACTATTCCTACTACCTTTTTTGAACAAGGGGACATAATTCACCTCCCTCCAATCCTCTGGTACCATTCCCGTGGACAAAGTGGACATAAAGATCCTAGCCAGAGGCTCAGCAATCTCTTCCCTCACCTCAGGAGCACCCGGGGGAATATTCCGTCAGGCCCCGGGGACTTATCCGTCCTAATGTATTTTAACAACTCCAACACCTCCTCTCCCTTAATATCAACATGCTCCAGAACATCAACCTCACTCATATTGTCCTCATCATCAAGTTCCCTCTCATTGGTGAATACCGAAGAGAAGTATTCATTGAGGATCTCGCTCACTTCCACAGCTTCCAGGCACATCTTCCCACCTTTATCTCTAATTGGTCCTACCTTCACTCTTGTCATCCTTTTGTTCTTCACATAATTGAAGAATGCTTGGGGTATTCCTTTACCCTACTCGCCAAAGCCTTCTCATGCCCCATTCTTGCTCTTTTCAGCCCCTTCTTAAGCTCCTTTCTTGCTACCCTATATTTCTCAATAGACCTATCTGATCCTTGCTTCCTAAACCTCATGTATGCTGCTTTCTTCCACCTGACTAGATTTTCCACTTCACTTGTCACCCATGCAAGAGGTCCCTAAACATCGACCACATGTCCATAGTACACTTCCTTGCAAAAACATCATCCCAATTCACACCTGCAAGTTCTTGCCTTATAGCCTCATAATTTGCCCTTCCCCAATTAAAAATATTCCTATCCTCTCTGATTCTGTCTTTTCCATGATAATGTTAAAGACTAGGGAGCAGTGGTCACTGTCCCCCAGATGCTCACCCACTGAGAGATCTGTGACGTGACTCGGTTCATTACCTAGTACTAGATCTAGTATGGCATTCCCCCTAGTTGGCCTGTCAACATACTGTGACAGGAATCCGTCCTGGACACACTTAACAAACTCTGCCACGTCTAAACCCTTGGAACTAATCAGGTTCCAATCAATATTAGGGAAGTTAAAGTCACCCATGATAACAACCCTGTTATCTTTGCACCTTTCCAAAATCTGCCTCCCAATCTGCTCCTCTGTATCTCTGCTGCTACTGGGGGCCTACAGAATACTCCCAATAGAGTAACTGCTCCCTTCCTGTTCCTGACTTCCACCCATATTGACTCAAAAGAGGATTCTGCTACATTACCCACCATTTCTGTGGCTCTAATGGTATCCCTATCCAGTAATGCCACCCCTCCTCCCCTCCCCCCCCCCCATTCCTTTTAAAGCACTGAAATCCAGGAATATTGAGAATCCATTCCTGCCCTGGTGCCAGCTAAGTTTTTGTAATGGCCACTACATCATAATTCCATGCATGTATCCAAGCTTTCAGTTCATCACCTTTGTTCCTGATGCTTCTTGCAGTACACACACTTTATCCCTTCTACCTTACTACTTTTACACCCTTTATTCTGTTTCTCTTTTCTCAAAGCCTCTCTGTATGTTAGATCTGGCTTTACCCCATGCACTTCTTTCACTGCTCTATCGCTCTGGGTCCCATCCCCCTTGCAAATTAGTTTAAACCCTCCTAAACCATGCTAGCAAAACTACCTGCAAGGATATTGCTCCCCCTCGAGTTCAGGTGCAACCCATCCAACCTGTACAGGTCCCACCTTCCCCAGAAGAGATCCCAATGGTGCAAAAATCTAAAACCCGGCCCTCTGCACCAACTCCTCAGCCACACATTCAACTGCCATCTCCTCCAATTCTTACCATCACTGTCACGTAGCACTGGCAGCAATCCTGAGAACGTCACCCTTGAGGTCCTGTTCTTCAGCCTTCTGCCTAATTCCCGAAACTCACACTTCAGGACCTCATCCCTCTTCCTGCCAACATATTGGTACCAACATGTATCACAACTTCTGGTTGCTTTCCCTCTCGTACCAGGATGTCGTGCACCCGGTCAGAGACATCCCAGACCCTGGCACCCGGGAGGCAACAAACCATGCGGGTGTCCTTCTCACGTCCACAAAATCTCCTGTCTGCTCCCGACTATAGAGTCTCCAATGACAACAGCTCTCCTCTTCTCTGTCCTACCCTTCCGCACCACAGGGTCAGACTTAGTGCCGGAGGCCCTGCCACCATGGCTCACACCTCGTCGGTCATCCCTGCTAACAGTATCCAGGATGGTAAACTTATTATTCAGGGGAATGGCTACAGGGGTGCTCTGCACTACCTGTCTGCTCACCTTCGCTTTCCCCCCTCTGACTGTCACCTAACGACCTGCTTCCGACTACCTTCCTGTAGCTCTCATTTTCCCTTATGAGTCGAAGGTCATCCAGCTGCTGCTCCAGATTCCTTACACGGTCTTCCAGTTCACCCAGCCGTACGCACTTCTGGCAGGTGTGACTCTGTGGGAGAGGGGAGTTCCCCCAGGACTGCTACATCTCACATGAGAGGCACATCACCATCTCAGGAGTCATTGTAGAGACTAACTGGGAACAAGCTCGTCCTCCGCCTCTTCTAAGCCTCTCAAGTCAAAGCCTCAAAGTTCCACTCCTTCACTAGCCCACTCACTCACTGGCCGCTTTCCACAGGCCGTTCCGCTTGAGCTACTCCTCTATTTATTTGTTTGAGCTTTTCAAAATGTTTGGTCACCTGACTTCGATTGCCCAATCAGCTGCTTTCTGCTGAGTCTGAGCTATTCAAATCTTGATTGACTTGATTGCACAGTCCAACTGCCAAAACTGCCAGAATCTCTCAAGTCAAAGCCTCAGAGCTCCACTCCTTCACTGGCCCACTCACTCACTCACTGGCCGTTTTGCACTGCCTAATCAAGAACCTAGTAAAATATTCTTTAAATATACTCAATGACTTGGCATCCACAACCATCTGTGATAATGAATTCCACAGATTCACCACCCTCTAGCTCAAGAAACTCCCTCTTATCTCTGTTCTAAATGGACATCCTCTATTCTGAGGATGTGCCCTCTGATCCCAGACTCACTCACTGAAGGAAACATCCTCTCCACATCCACTCTATCTAGGCTTTTCAATATTCGATAAGCCTATCAATATTCAATGAGCAAAACTGCTTACAATACTCCAAATGCCTTACAAAGCCTCAGCATAACATCCTTGCTTTTGCACTCCAGACTTCACTGTTTGGCAAGCTCCTCTCTCGTGTCTCTGTAGTTCCCTGTACTCAACTGTAATCTGACTTTATCTTCTCCCCTTCAAACTGCAGAGTGAATTCTATCATATTATGATCACTGCCTCCTAAGGGTTCCTTTGCTTTAAGCTCCCTAATAACATCTGGTTCATTACACAACACCCAATCCAGAATTACCTTACCATAGTGGGCTTGACCACAAGGTGCTCTGAAAAGCCACCTTGCAGGTATTCTACAATTTCCTCCCCTTGGGATCCAGCACCAACTTGATTTTCCCAATCAACCTGCATATTGAAATTCCCCATGACTATTGTAACTTTCCCCTTTTTAAGTGCCTTTTCCGTCTCCCATTGTAATTTATATCCCATATCTTGTTCAAAGGCCTATATATAACTACCATTTGGGTCTTTTTACTTTTGCAGTTTCTTATAATCCTATGTTACTTCTTTCTAAGGATTTGATTTAACTAACAGATCTGGCCCACTCTAACACTTGGCATCCATGATCAAGATTCACAAAGAAGTGTTCCAAAGGAGAAGAATGCTAAAGTTTAGATGGATCACTGTTTGCAGACTTTATTACAGTTGATGTAATTCTTGGCCTGGATTATTTCTAGTGCTGTGAGTTGCTGAGAGGAATTCTGAAAATGGGTATCCCAATGATTCAGAGACACAAAAATTTCTGCAGATGCTGGAGATCTTGAGCAACCCACAAAAACAGCAGGAGGAACTCAGCAGGTCGGGAACCGTCTTTGGAGGGAAGTAAACAGTTGATGTTTCAAGCCAAGACCCTTCATCAGGACCGAAAAGGGAAGGAGCAGAAGCCAGAAATGACCCAATGATTCAGAGAGCTGGCTTTTTTCTGAAAAGGGATCATTATAATTACACAGCTGATTATTGTGTAATTATAATGATCCTAATTAAGATGACTAATCATCAGCAGATTCAAAAGAATAAAGCACGGAATGTTAAGAAATGCAAGCTAGAGGGAAATCAATGAAATCCTGTTCCATAAGTGAAGCTACTTGCCCACAACAGTGTTTAATAAAGAGAGGTCTGATAACAAAGGAAGAGCAGCACAGCAGCATAGCAGTTAGCACAATGTCAGCTCGAAGATCGGATGTCAATCCCTGCCACTGTCTGTAAGGACAATGTTCACTCTAATTTGCAAGGACCAGTGTGCACAAAAATCTTGTGCTGTGTAATATTCTGGCCAGTGACAACAACATGTGCACACTGAATAATTTCTTCAACAAAAACTGTATAAATAAGCCAGTTCTAGAATCTGCAGACAAATCATCACAAACTCCACGTTGTCAACACCATCCACATCAGAAACCGGAAAAGGAAATGTGATTGTGTATGTTCGTGAAATATACTTAACATGCCAACGAGGTAGAGGGTGACAGCCTTTTGTGCGCAATCTAAATTCTTTCAAGCTGGCATATGTTGTGGAATTGACAGTACCATGGGAAGATGGTGTCGAAGAAGCTTATGAGAGGAAAAAGACCAAATACTCTGAACTGGCAACTGAAGCTGCCCAGAATGGCTGGAAGACCAAGGTTTTCCCTGTAGAAGTGGGATGCAGCGGATTTGTTGCTACATCTACGACCAGTCTGTTGAAGAAGATGGGGGTGAGGGGTCACTCCCTCCAACAAGCAATCAAGTCCTTGTCAAATGCAGCAGAAGAAAGCAGCAATTGGATTTGGATTAAAAGGAAAGACAACAACTGGGTTGCAAGATGAAGACAGGAGGGTATGGAACTGAGGGGGGTGTATCTGGGACGCCAGGTAGCACCGTTGAGCCCTCTGGAGACGTCGTGTGTTTATCAACGAAACGTCAAAGAAGGAGGGTGCCCACCTGATGACCCCGATGACGTACCTACCCTCCCTCCTTGTCACCACTCCAAACCCACTGCCAACATCGAGAGTGCCAACTTACCATAGGGATTGAAACATCAAGTCCTAGTAGCTCTACTATTGTGAGCTAGTGGCAAAAGATGTGTACATAAATGCATGGGTACACCTCAGAGGGAACATTTGTAAGGAGTTTATACATTCTCCCCATGACTGTGTGAGTTTCCTCCGTGTTCTCTGGTTGCCTCCCACAGTCCAAAGACATACATTTAGGGTTAGTGAGCTGGGTGCATTCTATGCGGGTACTGGAAGAATAACAGCATTTGCGAGCTTGCTAGCACAAATTTGCTGATGATACAACCATTGTTGGCAGAATCTCAGGTGGTGACGAGAGGGCGTACAAGAGTGAGATATGCCAACTAGTGGAGTGGTGCCGCAGCAACAACCTGGCACTCAACATCAGTAAGACCAAAGAGCCTATTGTGGACTTCAGGAAGGGTAAGACGAAGGAACACATACCAATCCTCATAGAGGGATCAGAAGTGGAGAGAGTAAGCAGCTTCAAGTTCCTGGGCATCAAGATCTCTGAGGATCTAACCTGGTCCCAACACAATGATGTAGTCATAAAGAAGGCAAGACAGCGGCTATACTTTATTAGGAGTTTGAAGCGATTTGACATGTCAACAACTACACTCAAAAACTTCTATAGTTGTACCGTGGAGAGCATTCTGACAGACTGCATCAGTGTCTGGTATGGAGGGGCTACTGCACAGGACCAAAAGAAGATGTAGAAGGTTGTAAATCTAATCAGTTCCATCTTGGGCACTAGCCTACAAAGTAACCAGGACATCTTTAGGGAGCGGTGTCTCAGAAAGGCAGCACCCATTATTAAAGACCTCCAGCATCCAGGGCATGCCCTTTTCTCAATGTTACCATCAGGTAGGAGATACAGAACCCTGAAGGCACACACTCAGAGATTCAGGAACAGCTTCTTCCCCTCTGCCATCTGATTCCTGAATGGACTTTTCTTAATATACAGTATTTCTGTTTTCACACATTTTTTTAATAATCTATTTAATATATGTAATTGATTTACTTGCTTATTTATTATTATGTTTTATTTTATTTATTGTTATTTTTTGTGTCTCTGCTAGATTATGTATTGCACTGAACTGCTGCTGCTAAATTAACAAATTTCACGTTACATGCCGGTGATAATAAACCTGATTCTGATTCTCTCCCAGGGATGATGTCTTTCTGTGGCTCTGTGTTTTTTATGGGATGGAGTTGCTAGCCCCATGCCCATCCATCCTCCTTTTGCAGCGAGGTTCGCAACCATCCGTTTCAGAGTTCATCACTGTCAAAGGATCCTGGCCCAAAATGTCGAATGTACTTTTTTCCATAGATGCCTGGCCTGGTTGCATTCTATGCTGGTAATGGAAGAATGAGGAAAGAAGAATTCCTCTAGCATTTTGTGTGCGTTGCGTGAATTTCCAGCATCTTGTTTATAATCAATAGTCTGTTGTTCAGGGTTAAATACTGGTTAGTTCACTTCAGAACTATGCATATCCAGCACCGTAGTCCAAGTATTAATATGGATTTTTTCTCACACTGCCAAGAGTAGGATATGCACTTGTGACATTTAGACTCAGAATTTAGATTGTCACTGCTAAGATGAAGCTCCATGTGGTAACAAAATATGACAAGATTATATTAGTGTCTTTTTATTCTATTGGCTGTGACTATAACAAAAGACTATGTAATCCAATCCATGAACATGGTTATAATGCTATGAGTCCAGCTATATATTTTTTATCTAATCATGATAATAGAGCAAAGATTTACATATATTACGTGTGCTAAAATTTTAAATCAAAATAAAATCAGAAAAAAAATTAGGTCAATAGCCAAATATAGAAGCTAAAAAAGCAGCTGTAAAGTAGAGCAAATTGACACTGAATCATACTCATCTCAGAGTTATGTCTTGTGAAGGTAACCCTGACCTGTGTAAGAATGATGGGTGACTATGAATTGAGCTTTTGTAATGATCATTCAAGAACAATAAATAGGTGACCATACTACAAAAGTATCTAAAACCTGTCAGAATGATCTAGGGTGTTTACAGAAATACCCAGAGTCCTGCAAATAATGTTAATCTTTTAAATACCCAACCATTAAAGACCCATCTTGCCTGCAAGTGGTTATCCTAATTGTATGAATGTTCAGCTGAACTCCAAAATATTTGCTGTCACCGGAACCCAGAAATCTTCCATGATAACAACAGGAATTCTGCAGATGCTGGAAATTCAAGCAACACACATCAAAGTTGCTGGTGAACACAGCAGGCCAGGCAGCATCTCTAGGAAGAGGAACAGTCTACGTTTCAGGCCGAGACCCTTCAATGATAAATGTTTCTGGTCCATATTGCCCCATGACATTCATTGGTGCTGCAGATATAATTATGAATGAATTGCATACTTTACCTACTATAGCAATCTAATAAATGTCCTAGTTCACCACATAAGTTTCCAGCAAATCTTAATGGTAACATGCCTGAGCTCTTCCTGGATAGCACAGCAATTCCAAAGAAAGATTATAATAAAACAATCACCTGGGTTATAAAACTAAGAGATCTGGTATTTCAACAAAAACTCAAAAACTTCTATAGATGTACCATGGAGAGCATTCTGACAAGTTTCATCAACGTCTGGTAAGGGGTGGGGGGGGCGGGGCTACTGCACAGGACCAAAAGAAGCTGCAGAGGCCTTTTGGAATAATTCCTCAAAATATCCATGGTATCTCTGTGTCTGACCAACATGTTATTGCATTTGTTACATTGATAGCTAGGAGGGCCATTTTGTTGAAGTGGAAGGATACATCAGCTCCCACTTGTCTCAATGGTTCTCTCAAGCGATGCTATGTCTTAGCTTGGAGAAAATTAGAAGTCGAACCTTTGAAACTTTATTTGATTTTGAGAAAAGATGGGGTTCATTTGCTCGTTATTATCATTTGAGTTAATTGATAGATTTCCTCCACGATTCAATTGTAAATTTTTGGGGTTTTTTTCTTGCTGGCGGCTTGATGTTTTTCATTAGAAGCTTTTTGTATGACATATGGCTCCCGAATGTACACCTAATAGGTTTTTTTCCCACTTTTTCTGCTTAGTAGGATTTTTTATGATCACAAAAAATTTTCAATCCTTAAAATAATGTTTTGTTTTCCTTGAGACATTCTAAGTGTTGTTTACGTCGATGTACTCATGTTATTTTTGAATAATGTAATAATAATAAAAAGATTTGAAAGAAGAAAGGCTGCAGAGGGTCGTAAATTTACCCTGCTCCATCATAGGTACAAGCTTACAAAGCACCCAAGACATCTTCAAAGACCGATGTCTCAGAAAGGCAGCATAGAAATATAGAAACATAGAAATAGGTTCGGCCCTTCAAGCCTGCACCGCCATTCATTACGATCATGGCTGATCATCCAACTCAGAACCCTATACCTGCCTTCTCTCCATACCCTCTGATCCCTTTAGCCACAAGGGGATTATATAACTCCCTCTTAATTATACCCAATGAACTGGCCTCAACTGTATTCTGTGGCAGAGAATTCCACAGATTCACCACTCTCTGTGTGAAGAAGTTTTTCCTCATCTCAGTCCTAAAAGGCTTCCCCTTTATCCTCAAACTGTTTCCCCTCATTCTGGACTTCCCCAACATCAGGAACAATCTTCCTGCATCTAGCCTGTCCAATTCCTTTAGAATGTTATATGTTTCAATCAGATCCCCCCTCAATCTTCTAAATTCCAATGAGTATAAGCCTAGTCGATCCAGTCTTTCATCATATGAAAGTCCTGCCATCCCAGGAATCAATCCAGCATCCATTATTAAGGACCCCCAGCACCCTGGGCATGCACTTTTCTCACTGTTACCATCAGGTAGGAGATACAGAAGCCTGAAGGCACACACTCAGTGATTCAGGAACACCTCCTTCCCCTCTGCCAACCAATTCCTAAATGAACATTGAACCCTTGAATACTATCTCACTTTTTTAATATATATTATTTCTGTTTTTGCATGATTTTAATCTATTCAATATAAGTATACTGCAATTTATTAATTTATTTATCTCCTATATTACATATTGCATTGAGCTGCTGCTGTTAAGTTAACAAATTTCACAATACATGCCAGTGATAATAATCCTGATTCTGATTCTGATTCTAATCTTCCGTCCAGCGGCAATTCCTACTTGTTTTGACCTGCTTTGTGAAGTATGGGAACCCTAAAATGGATCTGAGCAGAATAAGGATGTGGTAAACCTAAATGGAAACTATGGACTATTTTCCATGTAGTCCACCCTCTATATAATTTTAAACACTCACACTCCTTCTCGGCAAGAGCTTTTGACTAGATAGCCACCAAGCTGGATTTATAATTGTTCCAAGTCAGTCAAGTAAGCAAAAGATAACTGAATTATCATCTGAGCATGATGAGATGGAGCTGCAATATCTCAAATGCACTAAAGGAAATTAGTACTCAAAGTAAGTCCTTTCAAAAACCAAAACAACATTGCTATTGATGAGTTAAATTGAATGAATAAGATTAATGAAATGATTATTCCAATCAATGAAGGACTTCAGGATGAGTGGATATCAGAATCAATGGAGTGAGCCATACAAGAAGAGCTTTTATTGAATATTTGAAAAGGATTAAATAGTAGAAAATCATATGCTGAGAAATTGTGTTAAAGGGAGCCATTTCATCAATCAACATTGATGCAATTAACTTTTGGCGCATTCTGGGATACATTTAAAGGAAGAAGGATATTAGTAATGATGGCTGAGGATAATGGTATCAGTTGAACTGAAGGAACAGAAACCAATGGGGAATCTTCAAAGTTAAGCCAAAGGATATAGTTGTCATTTGTAACTAACTGGAAGTGGTAAATATCACAAGAACTCTATTTTTAAGAAAAGTTTAGAAAACGCTTGAGAACAATTTAGATGTATTTACTTTATTGTAACTAATCAGTGATTCCTTAAGGTTGTCATTACCCATGGGGATGGGGGTCAGGTAGTAGCAAAAGTTTCATCTGTCTATTAAATGCTCCCAATGACATGCATTTCAAGTTGCCTCTGACAACCAAGTTCAGATCCTGGCCTTCACATGTGGATTAGCTACCAAGCATGGCAGAACCATTTCTAATGACAGGAAAAGGGGCAAAGGAGCATTACTGGTGCCTTCATTTGGAGGCCAATCATTTGGAGCTCATCAACCGAGGTTAGCAGCTTATCTAGGAGAAGGAAAATACTGATCTCGAACTTTCACTGTCTTGCAGCAATACACTCATAGGGAAGGCTTTGGGAGTACATCCCGAGTAAAAATCCAGAACTGGAGTCCCTAAGGCAGTGCTATGCTGAGGTCAATGCTGACTTGCAGCTCCTGTGATGTTGCTGGTGCCAACATGTATCAGTCTCTGATGTTTCTTTGGATTCATTTGCTAAGAGAGAGGGAGCCTACTCCATGGACAACAGCTTGCTCTTCAATACCATCCTGCCCTGGACTGAGTATTGACTTGCCGTGTAGACACTATTCAGGAGACGACACGCCTGCTTCACCTCATGACATTGACACATGAGAAGCAGCAGTTATAAGCCACTAAATTCAAATGATGTCGAGAATGGCACCAGGGTTGCTTCCAGTGGTGGAAGAGATTCTTGGATCTCAGTGGACAGCTACCACCTGCCTTAATCTGGGCAGTCCTCAGTCAAAAAACTGTTTATTGCATTGATGTGTTTCCTTCAACTGGTGCATGGGCATTCGGTATTATCTGAACTGCAGTCTGAAAATGCTGCATCAGGCAAGACAACACAATAAAAGAGATCAGCTCTAAAACTGGGATGGTGAAGTGTTTGGACAATGATGATTGGACTCTTTGATAACCTCCAAGACATCAGTAGAAATGAGGAGCTCAAGAGACTTCACGTGGATATAGCCACCCTCTAGGCGGTGCGTCTGGCTGACTCGGACACACTAAAGGAAAAAGACAACATCTTTTTCTGGCAAAGGAAGGTCCCTGATAAATCCAGAGAGCATAAAGTAGGCTTTGCAGTGAGGAATACATCGTTGAAGATAGTGGGACCAGGATCTGGATCTGAATGACCTCTTGTTCTCTGCCTCAACACCAGCATAAGTCCAGATACTCTTGTCACTGTTCCCCATTTGAGGCAAAGGATGAGTTTTATGAGAACGTTGCAGACACCATGAGGAATACCCCCAGCAAGGAGCATTTTGTTCTCCTGGCTGACTTCAATGCCAGGGTGGATGCAGATCATGATTCATGGTCTTCCTGCCCATGTTACTTTGGCGTAGACAAGATGATTGAGAGTGGACAGCGATTGCTGGATTTTTGTGCATCACCAACTCATCCTTCCAGACCAATGTTCAACACAAGGTTTGCTGGAGACACCATCGATCCAGACTGGCACCAACTGGACTTTATACTGGTCAAGTGCTCCATCCTTGACAGCGTGCTTTTCACACATTCCTACCATTGAGCAGACTGCAACATTGCACTATCACTGATGTGTTGCAAGGTCATAATGCAGACAAAGAAATTCCATTGCACGAAATAAGAAGGGAACCCTCACGTTGACCTGAGCAACATGCTTCAGTCTGACCTGCTGGAGCAGTTTGCTAAGTCCTTCGAGAAAGTACTGAGCACCGCGCAGCCTGGGAAACCTGTCACAGAGAAATGGGACTTCTGCAGAATACCATCTACAGTGCAGTTAAAGCTACCTTTGGGAAGAAGACCTCAAAAACAAATGAAATGAATCAACCAAGAAAACAAGAAAATGAATGGTGACATATATGTATTTTGATAATAAATTTACCTTTGAACCCTGAACCTTCGAACTTTGAAGCGAAATATAATGAGATTACCCCCCATCATTGAAGCCGATCGTGCTGTCTTGGCTGAGTATACGCATTCGCCAACTGAGAGGAACCTACAGATACTCAGTGCAGCTAGAAGTAAAGTTCAAACACTGTGCCATTGAGTACTGGAAGCAGCTCAGTGAAGACATCCAGACCGCAGCACTGATAGGCAGTATGATGGCATCATGAAAATCCTTGGCCCATGGCTCCCTTCAAATCCATCAATGGGGAAGTAATCACAAAGAGGGGCAAACAGATGGAGAGATGGTTAGAACACTACTCTGACCTCTACTCCAGAATTAACTCATATACCATCATTGACAGCTGACATCATTGAGTACCTATTGACAATGGAAGAACTGGATGCAGAACTGACCCTAGAGTCGCTCAGTAAGGCCATTGGCAGCTCGTCCTAAGGGAAGGCACCAGGTAATGATGGGAATCCACTAGACCTGATCAAGCATGACTACCCTATTGCATCCACTGCACCAAGTCCTCTGTCAATGCTGGCAGAAAGAACCTGTACTGCAGGATATGAGTGACACCAAGATCATTATCCTCTACAAAAGAAAGGTGAGAAAAGTGCCTGCAACAATGACAGGGGCATCTCCCTTTTGAATGTTGTTGGCAGAGTCTTCACCTGAGTATTCTTGGTCCACCCACAGAAGTTGTCTGATTGTGCCTACCTGCAGTCATTGTGTGGCTTCTGTGCTGGAATGTCAATTGTGGACATAATCTTCTCTCTCTGCCAACTCCAAGAGAAGTCGATAATGAAAGAAGCCCCTCTACATTGCACTTAGTGATCTCACCAAGACATTTTACTTGGTCAGCATAGATGGGCTTTTTCAGATGGTCTCGAAGGTAGGCTGCACACCAAGACTACAGAACCTGATTAAGTCATTCCACAACAGCCTGAAAAAGACTGTGCTGTAAACGGCAGCTCTTTGGTGTTCTTTGATACAAATAGCGGTGTTAAGCAATTTTCTGTTCTTGCACCAGTGCTCTAAAGGATTTTCTTTGCCCCTCTCCTGAAGCATGGATTTGGCATTGCAACAGAGGGGCTGCATCTCCACACTGGATTAGATGGCAGGCTTTTTTAATGTCGCCTGCCTAAGAGCCGAAAGCAAAGTGCAAGAGGCTAAGATCAGGGACGTGCTGTTTGGTGACGATGCAGCAGTCACAACCCTCAGTCTGCAACACCTCCAGAGCTTGATGGATCGCTTCTCCCAGGTCTGCAAGGAATTTGTTCTGATTATCAGCCTGAAAAAGACAAACATCTTGGGACAAGACATGGAGGCATCTCCAGTCAGTACCACAGATAACTGCAACCTGGATATTGTTTATCAGTTCACTTACCTGTGGTCCATCATTGGTGACAGCCTCTCCTTGGACACAAAAATCAACAAGTGCGTTGGGAAGGCTGCAGCATCTCTTGCCTGCCTCAACCCATGCATCTGAGTCAAGCTCTCAGTCAAAGCAAAGATGGCAGTGTACAGCGCTTGTGTCACCAGCACACTGATGGGCATCTCCTGCAGGGACTGAGTATCCATTGCTAAGGTTCACTCTCACATCAGCCTCCCAAGCGGGTACACCCCGCTCAGGCAGCATCGGCTGCACTGGCTGGGCCGTGTTTGCCGCGTGCAGGGTGGCCGCATCCTTGATGGTGAGCTAGCTTCTGGCACAAGAACTAATGGCCACCCACAACTGCACTACATTGAAGTCAGCAAACGGGGCATGAAGGCATTGGACATCAACATTGAGTCCTGAGAACAACTAGTAGATGAAGCACCCTGAAACAACACCTTAAGTCAGGCAAGGAAAAATTTCTCAAAGCAGTAGAAGACAAATGGGCCCAATAAAGGAACACTGCAGCTCCAGCAGAGATGAAACTACTTACAGATGTGACCTTTGAAACAGAGACAGCCACTCTCGCATTGGTCTCATCAGCCATAGACAGCACTGCACCAGCAATGTAGATAGCTAGGTCCAACATCCATGGTGAACCTCAACCAATGGAAGGACCACAAGAACTAATGAGATT
Organism: Mobula hypostoma; assembly: GCF_963921235.1. Taxonomy (NCBI): domain Eukaryota; kingdom Metazoa; phylum Chordata; class Chondrichthyes; order Myliobatiformes; family Myliobatidae; genus Mobula; species Mobula hypostoma. The sequence continues at coordinate 152,660,390 of NC_086097.1, read as the reverse complement.
TGCAAAACATCTTGAATGTTAGCTTGTTTTCTGAATGTCAAAACTTTTCCAGAGATGATGGAGAGCTGAATAAGTGAGCAATCTGACAGGCAGAATAGCTGAAGCACATCCATTTTGGAGAATCTGTCGACCAACTCGCCTTCAAAGAGGTGAAAGGGAATAATAGTGTGTGAAAAATGCACTTTCACCTTCTGAAAAAATGTGTTTTTTTACTGAAACATTGCAGATAATGACAATACACAAGAGATTCTGCAAATGCTGGAAATTCCCGGCAACACACACAAAATGCTGGAGGAACTCAGCAGGTCAGGCAGTATCGATGGAAATCAATACACAGTCAACATTTTGGGCTGAGACTCTTCTTCAAGATTGGAAAGGAAGGGGGGATAATGGTAAAATATCTTTGTTTATTTTCATTTTACATTAGATAGAGTTTAAACTGTAAAAAGTCTGTCAGATGTGAATGCTGTGATTGAACCTAAATACCATTATTCACTTTACAATTTCACTTCCCGAAAGGTTGACTTATTAACCAAAAAGTAATGCCACCTTAATCATCTGGAAATTTCTCTCGAATCACTGCTGTGCATAATCACTGGTATGTGTCTCTCAAATGATAATCTTTGTCTTTCTGTCTCTACCATCAGCAATATACTTTAGCTGCATGCTCTCAATGTAATCCAAATGATTCACATTTGTGTGTTCATCTTAGTGCATTTGATCTATCATCACACTGAGTGCAGTAATTTATTTTGCCCATTGTGAAAGCCCTGCTTCTTCTACTGTCTAAATTATTCCTGTGGCGTTCAGCTGCAACAAGCCATTTATTTAATCCTGTAATGATTTATTGTATTTGCGTTGTTGTGCTTAATCTGCAATTTCATTGTAGTTATCCTACTACCCCTTTTACAGTTCTCACTGCCGCTGGTGGTAAATGAAATAGAGCATTGCATTGTCAAAATGGAATACCTATCTACATTAAATTTAATATCATACATTCTCAGCTTCAATGGTTTTGTAATTCCACAATAACAAACTCATTTCATTAAGAGTTTGTTGACAGAAGTTGAAATATTTACTGTCAAGCTCTAAGTCCATGAAAGGTCAACGGAAAACCTCTGATTAGAAAATACATTCATTTCTGTTTTACCTTCCTCAGTCAGCGAACTATATGCTAAACGAAATGAAATCCTGAACAGAAAAATAAACAACACATGTTTATTAAGTCAGCTATGAAATTGTTGCTTAAAAATGTATCAGAAGCAAAGGTGAAAGGGCAATGGCCAAAATGCAAAGTTACAGAAAGGTATTATGGTTCAAAAACATCACAGAGTGCTCCACATATAATGAGATAGTTCAGAATTCCTACCTGCAAAGGTTAGGTTATTCTTGTATATCTTTCTTTTAGGCAAGCTGCTGTATAACGAGTCTAAGCTTGGCTTGTGGTTTTAATGTACTTAAGTACCACATCCTGCTAAAGCAAACCCCAAGGATAGTGAATATGTCTCTGATGGCCGTGGACTACAACTGCCACAAATCTATTTTTTTGGGAATGTATCATATCTGGAGATCAAATTTGATAACAAAAATCCCTCCAGCAGAATATTTTTCTTTCTACCCTAATGCATAACATTGATGCCTGTGTTCACAGCAGCACAGCAAAAGACACTGCTGTGAGGGGATATGTGCAGGAATTTAAATTTAATCAGTTTGACCATGCAAATGTTACACATGTATGCAGGCATCCTTAGCAAACTTGATGATTATTGGAAAGGAACCCTTTGTGCACACCCTTCTTCAAAATATCCTTTGCCTTCCAATTGTATGAATCCTGTTCTTATGTCTTATGGTCTTATGGTCTTAAGCAAAGGAGGAAAGGAAGAGAATTGTTTTTACACAGTGTGCGGTAATGATTTGGAAACAATTACCTAAAAGGGCAGTGGATACAGATTCAATAGTAACTTTCAAAAGAAAATTGAATATATGCTTGAAAAAGAAACACCTGAAGGGGAAAGAGCCAGGAAATGAAATTAATTTGATTGCTCTTTCAAACAGGCAAGATGATTCTATGATTCTGTGAGACGTTAGACTCAGAAGCCTTCCACTTCAAGAAGGCTGCTCCTAATTGCCTTGGGCAAGATGCTGGCCTTATGATAAAAAAAGGTTGAATGCATCAAGTGGCTGATGGTCTGTATTCCAAAAATGATAATGCCAAGATGAGAAAATACAATGGAGATATCATTGACCCTAAAACCTATAGAGTGTGCAGACATTTTAAATATAATGGTGGAGAGCACTAAGTAATAAAAGAAAGCTGCCGGCAATGTAGAGGGAGAAGACTGCTTTCACGGTCGCATTAAATCACAATTTTTGCATGTATTTGCACGGCGGTCGTTATGCATACAGTACAGGCTCTGCAGATGAACCTCACCCTAAATCCCAGTGCAGCAGTTTGCAAATTTGAATTTAGTTTAAAAATAAAGCATTAGTATCAGTGAAAGTGACCTTGAAGTTAACTGCATTTTCTGAAAGTCTAACAGATTATTCAGTTATATTAAATTGCTAAAAGGCGGGATTTGCGACAGTGTGAGATTGAAGTCCCCATAGCTTCTTGGGGTCGCTAGGGATAGGAATAAATTGATTTTGTCAATTGCACTTAATTCCTGATAAAGAGTAAAAGCTTCTGTTAAGTTTGTTTTTAAAATTCAGTTTTAGATGACAGTTAAATACAATGAGTCTGTTACTGTTGACTGAAATCATTATGCTAATTATCGAATGAGCAATCACGGTTTAATTGGCATGAGCTCACTGACAACAAAACAGATTCAATAAATTAAAAGGAAAGTTTTGGAGACACAGCAGAATGTTTACCATGGTGAATTCAGCCAAGTGTTGCCAAGCAAATTACCTGTAAATCTCCAGACGCTGAAGGCATATCCCTCAGGCACACTGTTAAAAACATGCATGCATGGAAGCCAGTATGATAGAGGCATTGAAGAGGCTGTGGGAGAGGTTCATAAACCTGATTGAAATGAAAGATGTGGACATTGTATAGACAAAAGGGATTAGTTGAGTTGGGCATTTGATTAATAATTTAATTCGCTTGGCATTATATTTTGGGTCAAAGCATCTGTTTTTGTACTGTATTGTTCTATGTTCTCTGTAAAAGTTTTCACATTTGCAGTTTATACTCGTGTGGCTTTAAGCTTATGTTGCTAATCCCACTATCATTCTTCTTTCAGGCACCATGGTTTCAACTGTAGTCTTCTGCTGATAGAATTTTTGTCACTGATTCGTTCTTCTCGAGATGGGTATTGCTAAAAAGGCAACATTTATTGCCTATTCCTCATTACCCCAAAGAAAGAAAAGGAGAATTAATTTCTTAAACTGTTGCAGTGTTTCCTGTGAAGGAACATGCACAAAGGTGATGGACTGAGGGTTTCAAGATTTTGAGCCAGTGGCAACAAAGGAAGAGCAATATATTCCCCATGGAAGAGAATTTGCAAGTATTGCCTGCTGCACTTGTGCTTTTAGGTGGTAAAGACCATGGGTGGGGAGGTTCTGTTAGAGTAAGCTTGGTGAGTAATTGCAGTTCATTTAACCATTGATGCACACAACAGTGACTGTTGGATGCTGGTGGAAGTAATGGATGTTAAAATAGAAGGTAGGTTACTAATCGAATGGATTACTAGGTCCTGGATGGTGTCACACTTTCTGAGTTTATTCAGAGCTGCAGTCATCCAAAGAAATGGATAGTACTTACAAGGGACATTGCTTGACCAAGTAAATGTGTGAAAGACCTTCCAAAAACTTGATTTACCAGCTATTTGGGAACGTAGCTTGATCAGAGAAAGAAATCAGAAAGGCTGAGGAAGCAGATTGCAAGCAGCCATTATGTGTAAAAATAAAATCAAATAATGCTGTAAGAAGCTTCCCACAGATGGGGCCTGACCTACTGGGCATTTTCAGAATTTAGCTTAGATTTTTTTTTAATATTTCATTTATTCATGTGCTTATTTAAATTTTTTGAGGAGAGGAGACACAAGGGACAAGGGGACGCTAGAATATTAAGATTAGATTAGATTAGATGCAACTTTATTGTCATTGTGCCGAGTACAGATTCAAAGCCAATGAAATGCAGTTAGCATCTAACCAGAAATGCAAAGAACAGTGTTATTTACAAAATAATTGCGAATAAAAAGTAAGTGCTACAGCACACAAATATAAAAGTACTGAGACAGTACAACATGGATGCAATACTGCTTAGTGCTGTGATTTGAGGTACAGCAGGGTCACAGCCTCAGGGAAGAAGCTCTTCCTGTGCCTGCTGGTGTGGGAGGGCTCCTGTAGCGCCTACCGGATGGGAGGAAGAGTAAAAAGTCCATGGTTAGGGTGAGATGCATCATTGATAATGCTTTTCACCCTGCCCAGGCAGCGTTTATGGTAGATGTTCTCAATGGTGGGCAATTGGGTGCCAATAATCCGCTGGGCAGTTTTTACCACACGCTGGAGTGTTTTGCGGTCCGATAGGGGACAATTGCCATACCGCACCGAGATGCAGTTGGTGAGTATGCTCTCAATGGTACAGCGGTAAAAGTCCGTCAGTATCCTGGGACAGAGGTGAGCTTTCTTGATGCTCCGCAGGAAGTAAAGGCGCTGTTGCGCTTTTTTGATCAGGATGGAGGAGTTCAGGGACCAGGTAAGAGCCTCCAAAATGTGGACACCAAGGAATTTGAAGCTTGATACACACTCCACTACAGCTCCTTCGATGTACATGGGGATGTGAGTGTGGCTCCTGGCATGCCTGAAGTCCACAATGATCTCCTTGGTCTTCTGGGAGTTAAGGGCCAGGTTGTTGTTGGCACACCACGCGGCCAGGTGCTGGACCTTGTCCCTGTAGGCCGTCTCGTCATCCCCTCTGATCAGGCCAACCACCGTTCAAGATTCATGTTTATTTGTCACGTGAATACTGAAGCATACAGTAAAATGTGTTGTGTGTGTTAGTAACCAATTCACAAAAAGGTGTACTGGGGGGGCAGACCCCCAAGTGTCGGCACACATTCCGACATGCCTATTATGCTTAGCAGAACAGCACAAAACACAACACAATAAACAACAGCAAAACAAGCCCACATGCACAGTCCTCTAACCCCAAGATAGTTTGTATTCTTTGGCCACCACCCACATCAGACCTGGACTTGGACTTGTATTTGAACGTGGACATGCAGATGCTGGGCCTTCGACTTCCCCAGCGGACTCACAGAGATTCTCAGACCAAGGCTCTGGCCAATGGGCCTCAATTTCCAGAATCTTAATTCGGCTCTTGGGCCTTGATCCTTGGCATCAACCCAGGACCCACCAATCACTGAAAACCAGGCCTTGAACTCTAGACCCATCGATGTCGGAACAAGTGAATACTAGGCCTCGAACTCCAGTTTCACTAATTCATAAACCCTGGGGGCCATTGGACCTTACTCCTGCTGCTTGCATAGAACTCTAACTCTGGAGCCTGTGACACCTCACTGACCCTGGCGGAGCCATTAAACTTAGTCCACAATGGCCTGTTGGATATACATCCCAGTCAACAGAAGTCCCATGTCGCGTTGCTGATGACGTACTCAGTGTGTCATGCAGCAGGTCAAAAGCCTGCATTATGACTAATCCTGTTCCTCAACATCCTGAGTTTCTTGGTTGTTAGCAGATTTTTTGTGCTTCCGATTAAGGAGATGACTGGCCACAGTTTATTACGTGGGCTATTAAAATACTACAGTAGATAATATGTGCATCCAGGACAAATGAAGAAAAATCAATTAGTTAGAGTGTGAGTGAGGATATTTTAAAATAAAGGTTGACAAATCATATTACCAAGTAAGGCCACGTACTTTTATTGGAACAGAAGAGAATCTGGTCCCTTGAGACACAGACTGCAAATACTGGAACTTGGAGCATAAACAATCTGGTCGAGAAACTCAGATGGTTGACAAGAATCTGAGAGGGTTGGGGGTTGGGGAGGAATTGCTGATTTTCAATGTTGGGACGTTGAAACTGGACCTGCATTGGCCCACTGAGCCTGTATTAACCTAGGGGTAATACTAAAAGTCCTCTCTTACGTACTAACATACTGTACAGTATTTAAACAGACTTATTGTCTGTTTTCATTTTCCTTTAGGCTTGCCCTTTTAAAAATTTATTCATACTTACACTGTTGCTCAATTTGCCTGTCATTCTCAATCTCCTTGTGTTTTTGCTTTCTACTGTTCTCTCTGTTCATTCTTTCCTTGTTCTTCTCTCTTTAGTTATGCAATTTAAATTCCACTCCCTCTTCCATTCTAGTTTAAAGCCTTCTCAAGAGCACTAGCATTTACTACTGGTAGGAATTGGTCCGTCTTGATTTGTCACGTATTTCATTACAGGTTGAATAAGGTCTGCATGAATTTCTCTCCTTAGTAAGCATCTCCTGATGAAATTCTGTGGGTAGCCGTTGTTCTGAAATGCGTGACCTTCCCTGACATCAAGAATATATCAGAAATGACAGTTGGACTGCTTGAACCTCATGGCATCACCTCGACTGGTGATGAAACGTCTGCAAGCTAATTGCCAAACTCGGTGAACACTGCAACATCAAAGGATACACAGTCTTTTCCCCAGGGTTGGAGAATCAAGAATAATGCAGCATAGATGTACAGTGAGAGGGGAAAGATTTAATAGGAACCTGAAAGACAAATTTTTCACCCAGGAATGGTCAGTGTGTGGAATGAGCTGCCAGATGAAGTGGTTGAGGCAGGGATATTAGCAGTATTTCAAAGGTACTTGGACAGGTACATGTTCAGGAAAGGTTTAGAGGGATATGTGCCAAATGCAAATAGTGTTAACTGCAGAGTTACTTACTATGCAACCTATGTTCTTAGCCAGGTCATTATTATAGGTAAAAACCAACAGAGAACTCTGCACCAATCCCTGTGGCACAACAATAGTCACAGACCTCCAATCTGTAAACTAGCTCTTCCACTACCACCCTCTGCCTTCTACTGGATCCTATGTATTCTAACCTTCTGTCCTTGTGGGACTTTGTCAAAGGTCTTGTCAATCTCCACCACCCCTGATCAAGCCTATCATCCTATTATTCACTCTTCAAAATAATCTATCAAGTTTGTGAGGCATGAACTCACACATAAGGCCATGCTGAATAACTTCTAATCAGTTCTTGTCTTTCCAAATGCTAATTAATCCTGTCCCTCAAAATCCTTTCCATTAACTTTCCACCCAGTGATACAATGCTCACTGACCTGTGTTTTCCAGGCTTTTCCTTAATGGCCTTCTTAAGTAAAGGGACAACATCAGCCACCCTCTGGTACTTCACCTGTACCTAATGCAGGCACAAAGATCTTTGCAAGGTCCTTTGTTGCTTGGTAGAGCATTCTAATATACAGCTGGAGAGGCCACAGTGATTTTTCTGCTTTTATGCATTTCAAGATCTCCAAAACCTCATAAAAATTGCTGGTGAACGCAGCAGGCCAGGCAGCATCTATAGGAAGAGGTACAGTCGACATTTCGGGCCAAGATCCTTCGTCAGGACTAAATGAAAGTAGAGAAAGTAAGAGATTTGAAAGTGGGAGGGGGAGGGGGAGATCTGAAATGATAGGAGACGACAGGAGGGGGAAGGAATGGAGCTAAGAGCTGGAAGGTTGATTGGCAAAAGGGATGTGAGAGGATCATGGGATGGACAGGAGGCCGAGGGAGAAAGAAAGGGGGAGGGGAAAGCCCGGAGGATGGGCAAGGAGTATAGTGAGAGGGACAGAGGGAGAAAAAGGACAGAGAGAAAAAATATATATGATAATAAAAGATAACTAAATAGCAGATGGGGTACAAAAGGGAGGTGGGGCATTAACGGAAGTTAGAGAAGTCAATGTTCATGCCATCAGGTTGGAGGCTACCCAGACAGAATATAAGGTGTTGTTCCTCCAACCTGAGTGTGGCTTCATCTTGACAGTAGAGGAGGCCGTGGATAGGCATATCAGAATGGGAACAGGATGTGGAATGAAAATGTGTGGCCACTGGGAGATCCTGCTAACCTTCTCCTTTTTAATGTTGATTTGCATCAGGCTATGACTGTTCCCTCTCTCAAATTCAGTAATGTCCTCCTCCACAGTAAATTCAGATGAGAAATATTCATTTGGTAACTCAACTTTTTCCTGTGGCTCCAGACATGGATGAATACACTGAGCCTTATTCTCTCTCTTGCTACACTTTTACTTCTAATGTTCTTATAGAAATATCTGGCCTTTTATTGTTCTCCAAGTTTATATCTTAAGTGTACATCTATATCATTTAAAGTCAGCTTGAGCCCAGCTACCTATGCCTGTCATAAATCTCCTTATGTTTCCTAACCAGGTCCTCAATATCCCTCATCAAGCAACATTCTTTAATCTTACCAACTTTGCCTTTCACTCTGATGGAAACATACAAGACATGATTTTTACCATCTCATTTTTAAAAGGTTCCAAGTTGCCAGATGCATTGGTGTTAATCAATTCCTATTGTGACGTGTTGTTAGAAATGGACATCATGTAAGCATTAACAAACATAAGGATGCTTCCTCCTTGATGTCACGCTTAGTCAAATGGTTTCAAATGACATGTTGTTGGACTCCATGCCATGTCCAGAGTGCAGTTAGTCATCAGAACTACCATTCCAGCTATCACAATTCAACTCAATATTTAATTAGGATGTGGCATTGATGAAACATGTAAGCACCACAGTTAAACACAATAAATTAAGTACTTTAGCTCAGGAAAATGGTGTCCAGAGTGATTTAGGAAAACACACAATAAAATAAACTGAGTCTCTTCATTGATTGAATGAAAAACAGGAAGTGGGTGAACCTCACTCTAGATAATGGCATAACAAAGGAGCACTATGTGAATAATAGCCGATATTACAAGTGTATGGATGAAGCACACTATATGAACTGTTAATGTTCCTTTCCTAAATATTCATTTCTAAGGTGTAACATCAATGAGAAAATGAAAAGTTTATTTATTGTCTAATTGTTTCAAATCAGTATAAAATCCGATGGCAACAAAATTTAAAACAAGTCAGAGTTTTCCACAAGCTTGTGCATTGAAACTGCAGAGGGAATCTCATTTGGTAAAAATCAACAGCAGAGCACTCTTTCTGTAGTTAACATTTGCTAGATTTTCATACTTCCTTTCTCCAAATTAGCCAACCTCCTCAGTTACATATTATCTGCTTCATTATTTTTCGTTTCTCTCTTGTCACTTATTTGGTCCAACAGCAACTTACATGATCAAGTTCAGGGAGGTCAGTGATATCCTTCATCAGAATAATAAATGAACATTTGAACGAATGGGACGTGGAATTAAAATGTGTGGCCACTGGGAGATCATGCTTTCTTTGGCGGACAGAGCGTAGGTGTTCAGCGAAACGTCCCATTCCCATTCTGATATGTCTTTCCATGGCCTCCTCTACTGTCAAGATGAAGCCACAGTCAGGTTGGAGGAACAACACCTTATATTCCATTAATGCCCTTCCTCCCCTTCTTACCCCATCCCTTATTTATTTATGTATTTATTATTTTTTTCCTTTTTTCTCTCTTTTTTCCCTCTGTCCCTCTCACAATAACTCCTTGCCTGCTCTCCATCTTCCTCTAGTGCGCTCTTCCCCCTTTCTTTCTCCCTAGGCCTCCCGTCCCATGATCCTTTCCCTTCTCCAGCCTTGTACCCCTTTTGCCAATCAACTTTCTAACTCTTAGCTTCATCCCTCCCCCCCTGTCTTTTCCTATCATTTCTGATCTCCCCCTCCCCCTCCCACTTTCAAATCTCTTACTGTCTCTTCTTTCAGTTAGTCCTGACGAAGGGTCCCAGCCCGAAACATTGACTGTACCTCTTCCTATAGATGCTGCCTGGCCTGCTGCGTTCCACTAGCATTTTGTATGTGTTGCTTGAATTTCCAGCATCTGCAGAATTCCTCGTGTTTGCAGTGATAAAACAAATCTGCTAAGTGTGGAATACATTAGAAACCTACACTAGTGTCACAATATTTCCCAAAGAATTGAATAAAAAAATCAGAGAATGAAATGTCACAGTTGTACAACTGGTAGACAGTAGATTAAGTGGATGGAAGTAAGACATACAATGAGCTATGTCAAGGTGGATGTGGGAATACACGAGGCTATTAACTTTTATTTGAGGAAGCCAAATTGGAAGATTTACATAAAAACAAAAGATATGGATTGTCCAGGAAGTTTGAAGGGAAGTTTGTGTGTTCTCCCTGTGATTGTGTGTGTTTCTTCTGGATACTCTGCATGGGGTTATGCCTCACAGAAATAGGCACTTCAGCTTATCGAGGATTATTTCTGTGAGATGTGATACCTTGACATCCATCCATAAAGTCAGGACAGGCGAAAATAAAAATCAAAAATCTAATAGAATAATTTATTTATTCAGTAGAAGTAGATATAAAGAAAGGAGGTTCATTTCAATAGTGTAGAACACTTTCCAAATTATTGTGTTCAGATTTAAGAATCATATCATAAGTACGATTTTTCAATGGAACTCATTATAAAGCAACTATTATCTTGCATAAATATCAAAATAATATCAGGCTTAAAATATTAAATATGAAAGCAGATTGCAAAGATAAAAACAGAATAAGCTGGAAGCACTAAGCAGATCAAACTGTGGAGAAGGAGAAACAATATTAATGCTTCAGATCAAAGCTCCTTGGTCAGGTCAGGGAAAGTGACAGAAGATATTTTAAGACCATAACAGCATACAATATAGGAGCAGAATTAGGCCATTTGCCCCATCAAGTCTGCTCCACCATTTCTGCATGGCTGATCCAATTTTCCTCTCAGCCACAATCTCCTGCCTTCTCCACATATCCATACATGCCCTGACCATTCAAGAATCTATAAACCTCTGCCTTAAATATACTTAAAGATCTGGTCTCCACAGCTGCCAGTGGCAAAGAATTCCACAGATTCACCACTCTCTGGCTAAAGAAAGATCTTCCTCCTCTCCATTCTAAAAGGACAACCCTCTATTCTGAGGCTGTGTCCTCTGGTCTTAAACTCTTCCACCATAGGAAACATCCTCTCCACATCCACACGATCAAGGCCTTTCACCATGTGATAGGTTTCAATGAGGTTACCCCTTATTCTTCTGAATTCTGGTGAATACAGGCCCAGAGCCATCAAACATCCTTCATGTGACATGCCGTTCAATCCTGGAGTCATTTTCGTGAACCTCCTTTGAACCCTCTCCAGTTTCAGCACATCCTTTCTAAGAGCCCCAAAATTACTCATAATACTCCCACTCATTATAGTGCTACTCAGCTACTGCTTTATCCATTCTAGAATCTTTCCTACAATGCCATGTGCTCATAGCTTGTTAAGCAGCCTCATACGTGGCACCTTGTTAAAGTCCTTCTGAAAATCCAAGTACTCAACATTAACTGATTCTCCTTTGTCAATTCTACTTGTTAATTCTTTAAAGAATTCCATCAGATTTGTAAGACATGATTTTCTCTTGAGGAAACCATGCTGACTGTGGCCTATTTTTGTCATGGTCCGGTCCAAAGTCCGCATTCCAGTTCACGATCCGGTCCGTGGACTCCGGACTCCCGGTCTTCCGGCTGTCCCAAGTTTCGGTTGACTTAACCATAAGCACCTGATGCCCATTTTGGGGCTGGGAATATAAGTGGCCCTGGGATTGAGTGTGGTTGTGGGGATGGGGGCTGGCTAGTGGAACTGTTGGGGAGGAGGGAGGAGGGAGGAGGGAGGAGGGAGGAGGGAGGAGGGAGGAGGGAGGAGGGAGGAGGGAGGAGGGAGGAGGGACACACACACACTCTCACTCTCACTGTCACTCACTCACTCACTCACTCACTCTGTGGGAATATTGACTGATGGCCTGTATAGGTCTGGAATGATATTTGTACACGGTTCCTTGCAAATTCTGATAGGATGGCAGGGAGGGAGACTGATGGTGACAGCAATAGCATGGAGTTTGAGTGGGAAGAGGTGGGAGAGGGACTAAGAACAGGAAGGTGATGGGATAGAAGAGAAAGAAAGGAGGTGGGTCTAGTGTAGGTGGATTGGAAAGTGAGGGAGGAGAAGTTGAGGAGAAGGGCCCGAGGGCAAAATTGCTAAATGTAGTGGTAAGATTTGAGGGGGAAGGGGGAGTAAAGAAAATTGATCTGCTTAAGCTAACAAAAATCATCAGAAGTAAGGGAAGTAAGCCCTGCAAGAATTTTAGGAGATGGAAACCTGCTGATAGGATGTAAAACTGAAGAGCAGATGGAGAAGGCAATGAAGGTGACTAATGTTGGGAAAGTCAAAGTGTCCAGGGTTGTAAGAGTTGGAGCACAAAGGGTCAATGGTTGCAAGGGGGTGATATCCGGGGTTCCCCTCAGTGTTAATATGAAGGAGCTATTGGAGAACTTGAGGGTGAGGAGTAGTTCAGTGAAGAGTGTGAAAAGAATGACAAGGGGAGCAGAGAAAAGGGAGACTGAAACAGTTCTGGTAGAATTTGAGGATAAGGTGCCTCCAACGGAGTTATATTTTGGATTTCTAAGATACAATGTAAGAGAATATATACCAAAACCTATGAGGTGTTTCAATTGCCAGGAGTTTGGGCATGTGGCCAAAGTGTGCAAAGGAAAGAGAAGATGTGCAAGGTGTGGTGGGGAACATGAATACGGAAAATGTGGAGAGGGAGTGAGACCAAAGTGCTGTAATTGTGGAGGTAACCATAGTGTAGTGTACTGGGGATGTGAAGTGTTGAAAAAAGAGGTGGAGGTGCAGCAGATAACGGTGAAGGAAAAAGTCTCATGCTGAGGCAGTCAAGTTGGCAGGACAGAAGAAAATGAATGAGGGAGGATGTAGCAAAGAGCAAGCGGCAGCTAAAGAAAGGCAAGATAAGAAGAATGCATGGATAGAGAAGAAGAAATTGGTGACCTTTATAGCAGGAGTGGTAAATACAACTTACGAAATCAAATCTAAAACTGAAAGGATTCAGATTATTGTGAAAGCTGCAGAGCACCATTTGGATATGATAGGATTAAAATGGGAAGAAGTAAACGATGAACTCAGGGTACAGTCAAGTCAAGAGACAGTATGTGTGGGCTGATATTACTAATAATGCTACTTCTTCAATGGAATGCAAGAAACCTGATTGTTAATGGACAAGATTTCAAGCAGTTTATAGCTAGTAGGAGAGAAAAGCCAGATGTTGTGTGTATCCAGGAGACCTGGTTAAAACCTAATTTAGATTTTGTTTTATATGGTTATGAGGCAGTAAGGCGAGACAGGAGAGAGGGTGGAGGAGGAGGATGTGCAACTTCTGTAAAGCAAGGTACTCCTTATAGAATACTAGGTGTAGGAAGTGAACAAGAGTATGTGGTAGTAAAACTATGGGCTGAAAGGAAAGCGTTGGTGATTGTGAATTATTATAATCCATGCAAAAGACTAGAGTTAAACAAGCTTGAGGAGATAGAAGGGCAGAATAGTAGTAACGTTGTTTGGTGTGGTGATTTTAATGGACATAATGTATCATGGGGGAGTGACAGAACAGACATCAATGGTCAGGTAATAGAGGAGTTGCTAGATGAGGAGCATTTAGTGTGCCTAAATGATGGCAGTAGTACTAGAATTGACGTTAATACAGGTAAAGAATCTGTGCTTGATCTTACATTAGTGTGTGGGGTGTATGGGGTGTCAGGGAGGGGTAGCACCTCTGGTGGGGGAACACGTCGCAATCTTTTCAGGGTGGTTAGTCCACCTTTGGTCCCCAACTGGCACTCAGCTCTCACCTGTGGCTCCCCGTAGCTGTTTGCATGCGACAGCAGCCACCCGGGCAACGGCTTCGACAAGCCGACTAAACCAGGTGAGGGTAGCCGATGGGTCTCAAACCCTCAGTGAGATAGCGAGTTGTCTATCCCAGCATGTGAAGACAGACTCCGGCGGATTGAGCGGACGAGATCAATGGAAGGTCCAACGGTCAAGAAGGCGGTCTCTGCAAGCGTCGTGGAACGTATAGAGCAGGACAAGACACAGAAGACGTCCTGGTCATCCACTGCGTCTAGGTCCCATCTCCAGCTGTCTAGACTCTGTCTTGCCACTGGATCCAGATGGGAATTGGGAAGAGAGAGTGAGGCTGACGCTGAGCAACTCTCCCTCACTTAAATCCAAATCACGCGCTAGTCTCGACACCATCATTATGGTGTCGAGGTCCTCATCGACGCCAGTGATGGACGAACAACAGTATCGAATTCCATTACATCAGTGTGTGATTGGTTAGTGTACCAAGAAGCAACTGTAGGGAGTGATCATTACCCAATCTGGTGCAAGATAAATATTTCTGCCTCGTTGGTCACAGAGAATACAGGTGGGAAATGGATCCTTGAGAAAGCCAATTGGGAGAAATTTCCGGAAAAAAATGATAGATATCTAAGTCAGGTCAGTGATGGAATGGACATAGAAACACTTGACAGCATATTAAAACAAGGTATAATATCAGCTGCATTAGAATCCATTCCTAAAAGTAAAGGAAGAATAAAGAAGAGGATAATACCATGGTGGGATGATAATTGTAAGGAAGCAGTGAGAAATAGAAATAAGGCATTTAAACTGGTTAAAAGAACTCATAACTTCCAGCACATGATTTAGTACAAACAAGCTCAGGCAGTAGTAAGGAGGGCAATATGACATGCTAAAAGGACGCACTGGAGAAAGTACTGTGATTCAATCGGAAACACAACTCAAGTAGGAGAGGTGCGGGGGATGATAAAAAGGATAGGGGGGACAGGAGAGAGTGGAGGTACCCAGTTCTGGTTGATGGAAATGTGACTGCAGTAACAAATAAGGAAAAGGCAGAGTTGTTGGCAAACACTTTTGTTATGGTACATAGTTCTGATAATTTGTCTGAGAAGGGAAGAAGAGGTAGAGAGAGAACAAAAGCTGAAAGTATGGAGACTTTATGTAGGAAAACTAACCTTGACGGTGTGCAAGATGTCCCTTTCAGCACGGGAGAATTAAGAAAGGCACTAGATAAAACGGGAAAGTCTACGCCAGGTAAAGATGAAATATGTTATGATATGATAAAACACTTGAGTGAAGGAAGTTTGCAGAAACTACTGCTTCTGTATAACAAAGTCTGGGATGAAGGGAGAATACCATGGAGCTGGAAAGAGGCAATAATTATTCCAATAAGGAAACCTGGGAAAGATGCCAGCAGGCCAGAAAACTACAGGCCAATTGCCTTGACGTAACATGTATGTAAGCTTATGGAACGTATGATAAATGAGAGGTTAGTGCGGGTTCAGGAAAGGAAGGAATACTATGGATGCAGTGTTGTGTCTAGAGGATGAAATAAGAAAAGCTCAAGTATAAAGAGACAGTGGTTGCAGTTTTTTTTTGATGTTGAGAAAACTTATGATATGTTATGGAAAGAGAGGCTCCTAATCAAGCTACATTTAAGGGGAATCGGGGAGGAGGTGCGATGTTCAATTGGGTTAAGGACTTTTTAAATAGGAGAACTATTCAGGTGAAGATAGGATCAGAGCTATCAAGCCAGTATGTTGTAGAAAACGGGATGCCTCAGGGGAGTGTAGTGAGTCCAACTTTATTCTCCATTTTGATAAATGATATATTTGAAAATATTCCAATGGAAGTGGGGAGATCATTGTTTGCAGATGACGGGGCTTTGTGGAAAAGGGGGAGAAATATTGAACATATAGTTACAAAAATGCAAGATGGAATTAATCAAGTTGAAGAGTGGGGGACAAAGTGGGGTGTTAAATTTTCAGTGGAGAAGACAAAAGCCATGCTCTTTACAAGGAAAAAGTTCAGGGGACTTAATTTGAATCTGTATGGAAGTAACCTGGAGAGAGTTGAAAGTTTTCGGTTTTTGGGAGTGCACTTTGACTTGAGATTAACATGGAGAGAACATGTTTGATATGTAGTTAGTAAATGTAAA
This sequence comes from Mobula hypostoma, assembly GCF_963921235.1. Lineage (NCBI taxonomy): Eukaryota > Metazoa > Chordata > Chondrichthyes > Myliobatiformes > Myliobatidae > Mobula > Mobula hypostoma. Next base: position 152,644,395 of record NC_086097.1, on the reverse strand, counting down.
AACGTGATAAATATCATGAGGTGTCTTGCTGGATTAGAATGGGGTGCTGATTTTGCATCACAGAAGTATATTTATGTAGCATTAATAAGATCAAGATTAGACTATGGAAGTGTTGTACTGTACACGGGTCAGCAGCAAAATCTGTGCTAGCAGAACTGCATACTGTATCGTACAAGCTCGGGCTCTAAGGGTGTGCTTGGGAGAGGTTAGAATTTCCCCAGTGTGTGCACTCCAAGTTGAAGCAAATGAAATGCCATTGGGGCTGCTGTGTAAACAGCTGGAGACCAATTACTGGATTAATTTAAGGGGGCATGGTGATAGCCATCCTACAAAAATGGTGTTGCAGACATGCTGGGAGAAGGAGAGGACACAAAAAGAAAGTTTTGGCTGGACAGGAGAGCAAACAGCAAAAGATACGGGTGTATAAAGAGTTTTGTCCAAATGTGGTGTGGCCTGTCAGACCTTTCTGGGTATTAGAAAATCCCTCTGTAGGTTTGGAATTGCTTAAGATTAAACACAGTAATAAGATAGCTGATACACTCAGTGAATATCATAGTTATAGGGAATGTAAATATAAAGGCATACAGATTTTTACGGATGGATCAAAGGGTCCAGACACAGGTGCAGCAGGGTCTGCAATCGTTGTACCAAGTTATCGAGTGGAAATTAGCAAGAGAACACCTGATTGCTTGAGTGTATATGCAGTTGAAATGTTTGCCATATTGTTAGCACTAGAATGGAGTGAGCAGGTTGATTGTAATAATATTGTGATATGTAGCGATTCTGTATCGGCCCTTGCAAGCATTAAGGCGGGTACAGCTAGAGGTCACCAGGATCTGCTTTATGAAATCCTGTTTGCAAATTCAAGACTGGCTAGACAAGACAAAACTATCGCATTCATGTGGGTTCCAGCACATTCAGGTATTATGGGAAATGAGACACCAGATAAGCTGGCAAAAGCAGCAGTCAAAAAAGGATCTATAGAGGTCAATATTAAACTATCAAAATCAGAGGGGAAGAGCATAGTGTGGAGAAAAATAAATCAACAGTGGCAGCAGCATTGGGATAGAGCAATAAAAGGAAGACATTTACATTCAATTCAGAACAGAGTAGATATGGGAAGAAGTAGGGTAGTAAAGCGGAAGGAGCAAGTAATTATAAGTAAACTGGGAATTGGGCACAGCAACCTTAATGGCACTCTGGCCATTATAAATAAGCATCCAACAGGTTTTTGTGATCTATGTCAGGAGACTGAAACAGTAGAGCATATCCTTATTTCATGCCAGAAATTTGCTGAGGAAAGGCAACAATGTTACAGCAATTATGCAAAATAGGACTGGTAGAGAACAGTGTTAAAGGTTTATTGGAATGTGGGGAGAGTGATCAGGGGAGGAAACGGTTGTTTAGTTTTTTAAGGGCGACGGGACTGGAAAGACGGCTTTAAAGTGAATGGACAATGAAGGACAATAAATCCTGAAGATGGCAGTAATGCAACAGTGTGGATACCAACTGCCGTAAAAACTCAAAGAAGAAGAAGTGTGGTTGTGGGGTTGTCTTGTTAGTCTCCCCTTGGAGCAACTCATTGGTGGAAGGCTAGTGCAGCCATTGAGATATGGATTTGGCTGTTCTGTAGCCCGCTGAGGTTACCGGCCGCCTCGAGTCTTGGAGCCACCTCGGACCTAGCTCCCTTCCTGTCCCTTGCCTCTGTCGGGTAAGCCAGGCTGTTTGCTGTTACCCTGCGGTTGAGTCTGTCCCTACCTATCCTTGCCTCAGTGGGGTGGAGTCCTGTGTCCGGTCCAGGAGTCCTGTGTCCTGCCCAGGAGTTGCCTTGAAGTACCCTGGCCTCACCACGTCTTCGCTTGGCCTCCAGCAGCCCGAGCCTCGCCACATCTTTGCTTGGCTTCCAGGAGCCCGAGCCTCACCACATCTTCGCCTGACCTCCAGGAGCCCGAGCCTCGCCATGTTTTCGCCTGGTTTTGGGGTCTGATCCCGAGTCAAGACCCAGGTTCTGGGTCCTTGTCCAGTCTCTGGCTCGGAGTCCACGCCGAGGCTCCTTGTTCCCAGTCCCTCGTCCTGGTCCTGCTTCCCTAGCCTAGTCAGTGTACCTGTCCCTACTCCAAATCTGTGTCCTGTACCGTCATTTAATTTTGTCCATTCCTGTTCCTAGTACTTCGGTGTCTGTGTCTTGCATTTGAGTCAGTTCCTTACGCCCCCCCCATGACAATTTTATCATGTGCCTCCAGGTATCCTGAGAACCCATCCTTAATGATCAACTCCAACATCTTCCCAACCACAGAGGTCAGACTAACTGGCCTATAGATTCCTTTCTTCTGCCTCCTTCCCTTCTTTAAGAGTGGATGGTATATGCAATTTTCCAGTCCCCCATAAATATTCCAGAATTTAGTGGTTCCTGAAAGATAATTTCTAATGCCTCCACAACCTTTTTGGCCATCACTTTCAGAACTCTGGGGTGTACACCATCTGGTCCGGGTGATTTATGTGCATTCAGACTTATTAGTTTCCCAATATCCTTTTCTCTAGTAATGGTAACTTAACACACTTCATGATCCCTGATACCTGGAACTTCCACCATACTGCTAGTATGAGCAATTGAGCACAGCTACGTGAAGTATTCCAGTAGAAAAGCAGCATCCATTATCAAAGATCCTCTCCACCCAGGCCTAGCTCTTTTCTTGCTGTTGCCATTAGGTAGAAGCTACAGGTGCTTCAGGACTTGCATTTCTATGTTCAAGAACAGTTACTACCCCTCAACGATCAGGCTCTTGAACAAAAGGGGATAACTACACTCAGTTAAGGGCTCTTTTTTTTGTTATTTCATGCTCATTATTTATTGCTATTATTTTTTATCTACATCTGCACAATTCAGTTACAGTTTACAGTTCCTGATGTTTACAGTTACAGATCCTGTTTACAGTTATTGTTCTATAGATTTGCTAAGTATGCCTGCAGAAAATGAATCTGAGTTGTATGTGGTGATATGTATGTACTCTGATAATAAATTTTGTTTTGAACTTTAGTGTCTTCCATAGAGAAGACCGATGCAAAATACTTACTCATTTTGTCCGCCCTTTCCTTACCCACTATTACCACCTCTCCAGCAGTCCGATACCTACTCTCATCACTCTTTTACACTTTCTGTATCTGGTTTGGTGTCCACTTTAATAGTTGCAGAGATGGAAAGAATGATGAGTAGGATAAAATGGATATCTCTGCTAACACTGGACAGCAAAAAATTTGCTTCCTGAATACTTTTGGGTGTATCTTGTGGATTTTGGGCTGCTAACCATGAAAATCACCATGAAATTTCCCTATCACACATCATTGTTTGTAATCACCTATATTTATTATTTCAATTCATTATTCAAGTCAATTAAACTGTTGCTCACAATGTAAGATGAAAAGTTTGCTATCTTGTCCATGCATGCCTGGGCATGCTTAGGCAGGACAGGTTTTAGAAAGCCTATGAATTTCTGAGAAGGATTTCAATAATGGACACAAATGTTTTACAGAATAACTGATGCTAAGATTAAGGAAAGCATTTTTGTTGGTCCACGAGTCAAACAGGTCACCAATGACTGTCTATTAGAAGAACTTCTATTGGGACTAGAGAAGATTGCATGGAAAGCATTCAAGGCTGTTTTTGAAAATGAAAATCATTAACAAAACACGTTAAGGTTAAACACATTATATTCAATAAAAGTTAGTTTCTGGTTTCTCCAAATTCCTACATGATACAAGTATCTGAAATCATATTTATGTTCAGTTTCAAGCAGTCTATCATTAACAAAAAATTCTGATGAAGCAACACTTCAGAAAAAAAATTGCTGTCCAGTGTAGTGTCAGGGCTCAGTTGCCCAGGTGGTTATGGGGTTACTCAGTTAACAGACAAATAAGGACATTGAAATGGAGAGGGAACAAACATTGAGACATGTAAAACATTTGAACTTGAAACCAAAAGTAGAATTCTGATAATGCAAAGCACATGCCTGTAGAGAGGAAAAAGTTGAATCAATATTATATTGCACAAACCTATGTTATATTGCATTGTTTAAATGCAGCCTGAACAAGAGCTGTAAAATAATAATATAGAAGAATTATTTAATTTGGTAGTTATTGCAAAACAAGAGGAAATTATCTTAATTAGTAATAAAATTTGGAGTATTCTGTCTTTCAAATTGCTATTAATTCTGGATCAAGAATAATGTAAATAAATTTTAGTCTGGTAGGAAGACCAAAAGATATTGGATACAAAGAGATGAATAGAATCGAATTACAGATTCAATTTCTTAGAGTTATAACACCATAAGATGAGAATTAGGCCATTTGGGCCATCAAGTCTGCTCCTCTATTCTGATTTATGGCTGATTTATTTTCCCTCTCAACCCCATTCTCCTGTCTTCTCTATGTAATCTTTGATGCACTAATTAATCAAGAACCTATCAACCTCCATCTTAGCTATACACAATGAGTTGGTGTGCACAACTAACTGTGGCAATGAATCCATTCTATCTAGGACTTTCAATATTCAAAACATTTCAATGAGATCCTCCTCCGTTCTTCTAAAATCCTGTGAGTACAGACCCAAAGTCATAAGATGTTCTTCATATGTTAAACTTTTCATTCCTGGGATCATTCTCGTGAATTTCTTTGGAACCCTCTCCAATGCCAGCACATCTTTTCTTAGATAATGGGCCCAAAACTGGTCACAGTGATCCAAGTGCAGTCTGACCAATGCCTAATAAAGCCTTGCATCACTTATATTCTAGTCCTCTTGAAATGAATGCTAACATTGCATTTGCCTTAACCTTTAAAGAATCCTGCATAAAGACTCACGAGTCTCTTTGCACCTCTGATTTTGGAATTTTTCTCCCATTTAGAAAATAGTCCATTCTTTATGCCATATTAAAGTATCCACTTTTATATTAAGAGCTGGCTTACCTTCATATTTCATCTTTTTTCTCTTTATGGTATTTTTAGTTGCCTTCTGGTCATTTTTAAGATCTTCTCAATCCTTTAACTTCCCATTAATTTTTGCAATATTATCTGCTGTCTCTAGTTTTTATGTTGTCATTGACTTCCCTTGTCAGCCACAGTTGCCTTATCCCCTTATCCTCACTTTAGAATACTTCCTCATGTATCTATCTGGTACCTTCCAAATTTCCCTCAGAAACACCAGCCATTGCTTTTCTGCCAAATCTGGGTCAATACATGTCACCTAATCCAGAATTGTTGTTCCCCCAGTGAGCTCAACCACAAGCTCCTCTAAAATGTCATTTGATAGATGTGCTACAAATTCCCTCTCTTGGGATCCAACGCCAACCTGATTTTCCCAATCTATCTACATGTTGAATTCCCCTATGATTATTGCAACATTGCCCTTTTTACTTGTTTTTTTTCTATCTCCCATTGTAATTTGTAGACGACATATTAGCTACTGTTCAGAGGCCTGTTTCCCCTTGCAGTTTCTTAACTCCACCCATTAAGATTCTACATCTTCTGATCACATCTCACTTATTTCAAAGGACTTAATTTTTTTTTACCAACAAAGCCATCACACTCCCTTTGCCTGTACTTTTGATACAATGTATATGCATGGATGTTAATTCTGATCTTTTCTCAGCCACGACTCAGAGATGCCCACAGCATTGTACCTGCCAATCTCCTACTGCGCTACAAGATAATCTACATTATTCCGTATACTGTGTGCATTCAAATATAACACCATCAGTCTTGTATTCATCACCTTTTTTTGATTTTGGCCCCCTGCTACACTCATCCTACTGACTGTCATTTTGCCCTATTATCTGCCTGTCCTTCCTCACAGTCTCACTACACATTGCATCTAGTTGTATACTAGCTGCTCCAACCTCAGCCCTATCACTCCGTTTCCTATCCCCATGCCGAATTACTTTAAACCCTCCGCAAAAGCTCTTGCAAACCTCCCCACAAGGATATTGGTCCCTCTTGGGTTCAGGTGTAACCTGTCCTTTCTATACAGGTCATGCTTTCTCCAGAATAGCTCTCAATGATCCAGAAATCTGTAACACTGCTCCTGCACCAATTCTTCAGCCATGCATTAATCTGCTAAATCATCCTATTGTTACCCTTACTAGCATGTAGCACAGGCACAAATCTGGAGATTATTTACCCTGGACGTCTTGTTTTTCAGCCCAGGGCTGAATTGGCTAGCATGAGAGGGCATAGTTTTAAGGTGCTTGGAAGCAGGTACAGAGGAGATGTCAGGGGTAAGTTTCTTACTCAGACAGTGGTGAGTACATGGAATGGGCTGCCAGTGGTGGTGGTGGAGGTGGAAATGATAGGGTCCTCTAAGAGATTCCTGGATGGCTACATGGAGCTTAGAAAAATAGAGAGCTATGGGTAAAGCCTAAGTAGTTCTAAGGTAGGGACATGTTCGGCACAGCTTTGTGGGCTGAAGGGCCTGTATTGTGTTGTATGTTTTCTATGTTTCTATATTTCCGCCTCATTCCCTATATTCTCTCTTCAGGACCTCCTCCCTTTCTGTATCTATGTCCTTGATACCAATACATACCACAACTTCCGGCTATTCACCCTCCCTTTTTAGAATGCTGTGGACCAGATCTGAGATATTCCTAATTCTTGCACCTGGGAGGCAACATACCACCTGGATATCTCATTTTCATCCACTGCTTTCTGCTCCTTTAATTATGGAATTCCCTATCACTAATGCTCTCCTCTTCTCATTGCTTCCCTCCTGAGCCAGAGAACCAGTCACAGCGGCATCCCCTTGGTGGGTAATTTCCTAACACCGCCCCCCCCCCCCAACAACAGTGTCCAAAGCAGTATAATTATTATTGAGGGCATCAATCATAGGGGTACTCTGCTCTGGCTGCCTATTCCCTTTCCGTTTCCTGGCAGTCACCCAGCTAACTGCCTTCTGAAACTTAGGAGTGACTACCTCCCTGTAGCTCCTATCTATCACCTCCTCATTCTCCCGTATGAGCCAAAGGTCATTGAGGTGCAGCTCTAGTTCCTGAGCATGGGCTCTAGGGAGCGATAGCTTGACACATTTTGTGCAGAGGTAGTTATCAGGGAGAATGGAAGTGTCCAGAGTTCCCATGTCTCACACAAGGAACATACCACTACCTCTGAACCCATTCTCAGCGCACAATAGAGAAGGCATTTCAACTCAAATATGTAATGTATTGCTCTCTAGTCATCTATATATATATATATATTGTCATATAGGCATCCACAGCATTGTCCCATTCAGGCCTAAAGACTTAATCACTGTGGAGAATTTCTTAGTCTATGGAATAACGTATTTTCTGACAAGGGTTCAACATCTACTTGGCAGGAGAGTCTTGTAGAATTGAAACAATCTCAGTTTCTGGGGCCTCCTCCATGGTGGTTATAGGAGTTGACTCTGGGACTGCAGGAAGTAATTCTGACAGCTTTAGACATCTTTCTTCTCTAACAATTCACTCTGCTCTCCTCAACTGATCAGTGTGTCATCTCCAGATGACATCACATGCAATCTCCTCTATATAGGAGAATGGTCCAGTTCTGCCCTTAATCTTTTCAAGTACCCACTTTTGATCACCTCTGTAGTCCCTCACCAGGACTGCTTGGCCAAGAGTAAAACATCAAACCTTCTTGACTGAGGAGTCGTCAATTTGTCTCAGCTGTTTGCCCTGCGTGCTCCTTCTGAGACTGGGTTTGAGCAGATCCAAGTGTGAGTGCAAGGGTCAACCCAGGAACAGCATAGCTGCTGAGTTGTTGGTTGTAGGGTATGTTACATTGCAATATGCAGGAGGAAATTGGAGAGTTTCTGAATCAGCGTCAGGGTATTGTGTTCTGCTGTCATTGCTCACAGTGCTTTCTTTTGACTCTGGACAAATCTTTCCACCAACCAATTGTGCGGATGAAATGTGTCTTACTCCATTCATTTTCAGGAATGACTGAAACTGTTCTGCAACAACCTGTGGTCCACTGTCACTGATTAAGTGTGCTGGGACACCAGTCCTTCAGAAGAGGCTTATCAACACATCCACAGTATGTAAGACTGTAGTGGGGATTATTGGGAATACCTCTGGCCACTATGTAGCTGCATCCTTGACCACTAAGAAACTTATGCCCATGAGTGGACCAGCAAAATCCACGAGTCCTCTAACAGGGCAAACTGCTCGAGCTACTGACCTAGCCTAAGCCACCAGAAAAAGCCTTGGGCCAACGCCTTTATTTTGGCCATGACTACCTAACTATCAAGTAGCTCTCAGCTTGGATGGTAAAACAGCGCTGAATCCCTACATAAGGCAAACCCCATCAAGGGCAAGTTCATCCCCTATTGATAAAAAATAGGGAACTAGAATTTCTTCTGCACATTCCAACTATTTTGGGTTACCATGTAGACCTGAGACAGTATGCGGCCTTTTCTAGTTTCCCTTTCCATCATTTTTGATGTAAAAGGGGATTTGATTTGCATTAGGGAGAGTACGTCAAGAGGAGAGTAAACTCTTGCAAGTTCTTCTGATATATTATTTTCCAAGAATAAATGGGACAATACATCAGCATTTCCATGATTGGTTGTCTTTTTGAATTCGATATTATGATTAAGTCATCCAAGTAACAGAGCCCTCCCCTGCATTTATGCTGTTGCTGTTAGCGGAACATCCTTCTGTGGATTGAAAATGGACACAAGTGATTGATAGTTAGTAATAAGGGTAAACTATCTCCCATACAGGTACTGATTGAAAAGTTTCTCACCGCAAACCAAATCCAATCAATCTGTCAATCTGTGCGTAACTCTTCTCCGCAGAAATAAAGGCAATTGATGCAAAGGCTACGGGGCATTCACTTCCATCACTCATAACATGTGATATGACCGCAACTATACCATAAGAAGAAGTATTACAGGCAAAGATTACAGGACAATGTGGATCACGATGTGTAAGTACAGCGTCTGATGTTACCAATTCCTTTGTCTTTTTGAAAGCCGCCTTACACTGCTTTGTTCATCGTCATTTCTTCCCGATCTGTAGTAATGAATTCAAGGGACGGAACACAGTTGTCATGTTTAGCAAGAACCCGTTATAATAATTTACAAATCCTAAAGAGAACCACAACTGTGACACATCCTTTGGCCTGGAGTTATGCACCACTGTTCTCAGCAAACGGTGTAAATCTTGTGTCTCAATGGTGTGACTACAATAAGTAATGTTTGGTTTAAAAAGTTCATGTTTATTACATTGTGCTCTTGGCACATAATCTAATCTTTTTAACAATGGCTTGATATTTTGGAGATGTTCCTTCTCATCCTCACCTGTAACAATGATGTCATCCAGGTAACACTAAGTGCCTGGGCAGCCTTGCAGCACCTAGTCCAGCTTCTACACCTAAAGTAAGCTTTTTGTGGAGATAAAGCCCATTGTGAGTGTTTATCGTGAGAAACATTTTGGACTCGTCTTCCATCTCTATCTGCAGGTAGGCCTCAGCTAAGTCCACTTGCTGAATTGTTTCCCTCCAAAAGGTTTGCAAAGATATCCTCTATCCTGGGCAGAGGATATTGATCTACTTTCAGTACAAGGTTAATGTTAACCTTAGAGTCACCACAGATCCTGACAGACCCATCCTTCTTGGCTGCTAAAACCACTGGCATTGCCCATGGCCACCACTCAACCTTGGAGAAAATCCCTTCACCCTCCATGTGATCTAGCTCACTGGCTACTTTATCACAGATTGTATGAGGAGCTGGATGAATATGGTAACACTTGGGTATGGCATTTTTATTTAATAGTATTTTACTCTGGCTGTGATTTCTATTGATACAGTGATTTTAACTGCTCTTTAAAATGTAGGTTGTGCTTCAGTTGAAGGTCATTTTTGAATGTTTTCTTGTAAGTTTCCACAAACTAAATGATCTCTCAGCGTATCATTGCTGAACTGACAATGCTCAGATAGTCTCCTCAATTCAACCACATAAGCTGAAATGAGCTCTCCTGCCTTTTGACTCCACTTATGAAACTTAAAATGTTCTGCAATCATCAATTGTTCTTGCATTACTTTTATGATATCAGCAATGCTCAGTTTGACTGGTTTGTTGGAGCAGTTAAACTTCTATACAAACTCTGTGCTGTTCCACCTATTGCATTTGGTACCACTGCCACACACTTTTCATTGGCTATTTCATTTGCTTTAAAACGCTGCTCAATTCATTCAGTATACATCATCCAGCTATCTGTTGTAGATCAAACACACCTATCTTTCCAAATGTAGCCAACCATTTCCTCTTCCCCTCCCCCCCTCTCTCTCTCTCTCTCTCTCCCTCTCTCTCCCTCTCTCTCCCTCCCTCCCTCGTTTTAAAATTACCTTGTCACCAATGATACGTTTTGTAATTCCAAAACATAAAACTACGGAGCTGGAAGTAATGTGTTTACTTCCTTCTTACTTTGGTGAGGTACACACTTAAAATGTGGTGGCTTAATGACATATTCCATTCACATATTTCTTATGTATAACTCATAATTCATAATGTAAACAAACAGAAACTTACTCAAATATTACCGAAATATTAAATGCAGTACTTTTGTCTGTAACTATTTCCAGTTCTGCTGAAGCATAGAACCAGTTTTGTAGTAAAAATAGCTCAGTAGTTAGCACGATATTTTACAGTACCAGTGACCCAAGTTCAATTCGCTCTGCTGCCTGTAAGATGTTTGTGTGTTCACCCCGTGACCACATAGGTTTCTTCCAGGTGCTTCAGTTTCCTCCCACAGTCCAAAGACATACCGGTTGGTATGTTAATTGGTCATTACAAGTTATCCTTTGATTAGGCTAGGGTTAAATTGGGGGTTGCTAGGCAGTCTTGCTCAAAAGGTCAGAGGAGCCTATTTCACACGGTATCTTAATAAATAAATAAACAATCATGGTCATGGAAAACTGACCATATTGATGATCATATTGAAATGACACATAACAAACAAGTACTAGATGCTTCCTTGGTATCTTTAATGCTAAAGCATCTTTATTAAGGGATGTAAAAACGTAAACCATCTCAGATATCAATGTACAAACACTGTGTTCAATTGTGCTGTTGTCTGTGAGGAGTTTATATATGCTCTCCATGACGACGTGGGTTTCCTCTGGGTGCTATATTTCCTCCCCCATTAGGTTTAGTAAGTTGTGGGCATGCCACATTGGTGCTGAAAGCATAGCAACACTTCCGGGCTTCCCCAGCACATCCTTAGACTCTGCTGGCCGTCAATGCAAGATGATGCATTTTCACTGTAGGTTTCAATGTACAGTACTCTGCAAAAGTCTAAGCTACATATACAGTGTATAGCTGGGGTGCCTAAGACTTACGTACAATACTGTATTTGTCATCATTACTGAATGTTTCTTTGGTGCTTCCCGCACCCTATCCCTGCTTCTTTCTATTCTGAGTCCTATATAAAGAATAAAGCCCCATATCAGAATCAGGTTTATCATCATTCACATGTCATGAAATTATTTATTTTCCAGCAGCAGTACAGTGCAATACATAACATTACTACAGTACTATGCAAAAGTCTTAGGCACCCTAGTTATATTTATATACATGCGTATTTATGACTTTTGCACGGTATTGTACATGTGAGAAATAAAGCTGTTCTTTAATCAGTCTGTTATCACTATCAAGCAGGTGATCATCAGCAGTTGCAAGAGAGGTGGGCATGTTGGGAGCAACATCACACTCAGCTACAAAAGAGCTTCCAAGCAAGAGAAACTGCTACACAGTTGAACAGCAAAAACAGCATGAAATATGAAGAGCTAATGTTGCAATCCACAGATCAGATCAAAGCCCCCCAGTCTTGCCACATCTAGTTGTGAAAGATGTTGTGAAAGATTGCAAATTCTTGACTGGTCTACGGAAACAAAACCACCCTCTCTTCCTCCAAAAGCTTCAGGGGCAGCAAGGGTATAGGAATACCACAATCTGAAGCTTCTTCTCAACTTATTTCCTGGGAAATATGTTCATTCACTATCGCTGAGATTTTCTCCTGCAACTGACTCCTAAAGGCATTTGAAGATTACTTTAACAAATGGGACGATAGCTCACCATCAAGAGTAAATTATATTAAGTAACAACTGCTGTCTTTGACATTAATGTCAAAATCTAAAAAAACAAGTGTAAGTACAAGCAAAATTAAAATCAGAGTGATGATATTTACAAAGACAGCTGCAAACATTAGTGTTGTTGTATTGCCCTCATTTTTCTTCACAAAAGAAATCCAAAACAGTTGAAACAAGGCCATGCTTCCTTATTGATAGCTAGATTAGGAATGGGTTAGTCATCAAAGTCAGTAAAGGATATTTCCTTTAAAATGTGGGGGAGCTGCAAAAAGTACTTAAAGCAAATTTAAGAACAAGAGAAAATTAGTTGATGCTGGAAATCCAAGCAACATACACAAATGCTGGAGGAACTCAGCAGGCCAGATAGCATCTATGGAAAAGAGTGTAGTTGACATTTAGGGCTAAGACCCTTCATCAGGACTCCTGATGAAAATTTAATCAAATCTTTCCTGGCTTTTATGTTGATCAAGTATTTGAATTGAAATTCAAGTACCCCTCAATTTAAATCTGTTTGATTGACAATTTTTGTCGTAATGCCATTGCCTCTTTTTGGTACATGGCTTCAACTTATGAAGATATATTCTACTAGTGAATAGCACACTGTTCTCTGAGCATAGGAATATGTTGTACTCAGAAGAGTGTGAAAATCTGCTTGAATGACTATCATCCAGCAGCACTTACATCCACAGTATTGAAGTGTTTTAAGAGATTAGTGATGAAGCATAACAAATTTTGTCTGAGAAGCAACTCCAATGTGCCAACGTGCCTGCTGGAGCAACAAGTCTACAGCAGATACCATCTCATTGGCTCTTCATTCAACTCCTGCCTTAGAAGTGACTTGGATCCGCTCCAATTTGCCTACTGGAGAAACAAGTCCACAGCAGATGACGTTTTGTTGGCTCTCCATTCAACCTTGGAACATTTGGACAGCAAAACTGTAAATATACGGATGCTCTTTATCAACTACAGCTCACCATTCAATACTATCTCCCCCTCAAAATAACTAATAAGCTTCAAGACCTTAGGTTCTATACCTCCCTGTACAATTAGATCCTTCATTTCCTCACTTACAGACCACAGTCTGTTCCGCTTGGTAACAGTATGTCCTCCACAATCTCCATCAGCACAGGTGCACCACAAGACTGTGTGCTTAGCTTCCTGTTCTACCCGCTTTACACTTCATTTTTTTTCATTTTAAAATCTTTTTTATTAATCATTATTGAAGATCAACAAAAAATACACTAAAGTAATCAAGTCAACATGTCAATATGTACAATGAGAAATTAAATTACCAAATAACTGATTAACAAAGCTGTACAATATATCAATAATAATAAGAAAAAATAAAGTGTTAAAACTATTCTTTTGGAAAAAAGAAAGAAGGAAAAAAGAACCTCTACTAACTAAAACAAAAAAAAACCCTGCTAACAAAAAAAAGGAAAAAACCATTGGGAGCACAACCCCGGAGCTATACGCCATACAAGCTTCCATAAAAGAAAACATCAATCCGCCAACTCAAATCCATTTAAACAAGAATCAGAAGGAAATCATCTTAATTAACTCAAATCAGATGATAGCAGCAGGCAAAAGAACCCCACCTTTTCTCAAAGTCAAATCAAGGATCAAAAGTTCGACTTCTGATTTTCTCCAAACTAAGACATAACATCACCTGAGAGAACCATCCTATCAAAGTGGGAGCAGAGGCATCTTTCCATTTTCATAAAATAGCCCTTCTGGCCAATAATGTAACAAATGCAATTACATGTTGATCTGATATAGAAATACAATGAATATATTGAGGGATTATACCGAACAAAACTGTCAATTTATTAGGTTGTAAATTAATTTTTAAAGCTTTAGAAATTGTAGAGAAAATAGATTTCCAAAACTGTTTCAATACAGAACACGACCAAAACATATGTGTCAGTGTACCTATCTTGGTTTTACATCTACCACACTGACTATCAACATTAGGAAATATTTTAGACAGTCTCTCCTTTGTCAAATAGTAACGATGTACAATTTTAAATTGAATTAAAGAGTGACTGGCACAAATCGAAGAAGACTTAACCAACTTCAAAATCCGCAACCAATCCTCTGTTATCAAGCAACACACATCAAAGTTGCTGGTGAACACAGCAGGCCAGGCAGCATCGTTCTGCTGGTGGCCTGTTGCGTTTACCAGCAACTTTGATGTGTGTTGCTTGAATTTCCAGCATCTGCAGTATTCCTTGTGTTTACTCTGTTATCAAGCTCATGTTAAGCTCTCTTTCCCAATCTTGCTTAAGTGAAGGATAATTGTACTGTTGTAATCGTAAATTATAAATTTTCATAATTAAACCTTTCACTAAAGGACCCGTTTTTAAAATACTGGTCAGAATCCTGCATATATGGAAAATTACTTAAATATTCTTGTAAGAAATGTCTGACCTGAAGATATTGCAAGAAATGTGAGTACGAGAGAGAGTATTTAGTTACTAATTTCTCAAAAGACATCAATTGGCCTTCTTGGAACAGATCCATGAAGGAATAGACTCCTTTATTCCTCCAAAGAAAAAAGGTAGGATCACTTAGTGAAGGTATAAATAAATAATTTTGATAAATTAAACTAAGAAGGTTAAATTTTTTGAGACTACTGTGTGACTAAGCACAGCTCCAGTGTCATATTCAAATTTGTTGATGATACCACTGCTGTTGGCTGAATCAAAGGTGGTGATGAATCAGCATATAGGAGGGATTTGAAAATCTGGCTCAGTGGTGTCGTAACAACAACCTCTTATTCAATGTCAGCAAGTCCAAGGAGCTGATTATTGACTTCATAAGAAGGAAACCAGAGTTTCATGAGCCAGAACTCATTGGAGGATCGGAAGTGGAGAGGGTAAGCAAATTCAAGTTCCTTGGTGTTATTATTTCCGAGCATCTATCCTGTGTCCAACACGTCAGTGTGCCATTATGAGGAAACCACTGCAGGGCCTCTACTTTCGTGGGAGTTTGTGGATATTCGTCATGACAGCTAAAACTTTGACAAACTTCTATAGATGTTTAGTGGAGGTTATATTGATTGGGTACATCACAGCTTAGTATAGGAACACTAAAATCCTTGAATGGAAAATTCTACTAAAAGTAGTGGATGCAGCCCTGTCCATCATGACTGAAGCTCTCCCAACCATTGAGAACATCTCATGAAACGCTATTGCAGGAAAGCTGCATCCATCATCAGGGACCACCACCACCACCCAGGATATGTTGTCTTCTTGCTGCTGCCATCAAAAAGAAACCATTAGCCTCTTGAACCAAAGGGGATAATGTCACTCATCTTCATTTGCCCTATCATTGAAGTGTTCCCACAACCAATGGGCTTACATTCAAGGACACTTCATCTCATGTTATCAATACTTATTGTGAATTTATTTATTTCTTTTTCTATTTGCACAGTTTGTTGTCTTCTGCATTCAGATGAATACCCAAGTTGGGTGGACTTTCATTTATTCTGTTATCATTATTATTCTATAGATTTATTTAGTATGCCCAGCAAAAAATGAATCTCAGGGTTGTATATGGTGATGTGTTTGTACTTCGTAATAAAATTTACTTTGAATTTTGAACTTTGAAGATTCCCATAATGCATTTCACCAAGTTTTCTAATTTATGAAATTTAGCTTAACAAATTATTTTCCAGGTAATGGAGGGGCGGAGCTTAGGATGATGTCACCCAGCAGCGACTCCTTTGCTAGCATCTTCGGAAACAGCTCTATTTCTATCTTTAATATCTCTTTTTTTGTCTTTTTCAGGGTTCTTTTTAAGACCCTGACCTGGAGTTACACGCTGACTTCAGTTCTATGCGGAGATGGGACCTGCTCTCAGGGCCTCACAACCGGACGCTTTTTGATATACCAAGGACGTGGCCTGGAAGACTAGGGCACTTTCAGGGTGCCAGATTTATGTGGCTCTAGAGACGGGCTGATTCAAGGCTGGTGCCGCCACCTGATGTGTCATAGGAGCACATGGAGGATCGAAAGCAGCGAGCTGGCTGCTGGCTGTGTGCCCAGAGACCCAAGTTCTTTGGGCACAGAGATTGCAAAAATTGATGCAACGGACTTTTAACACCTTAAATCAGCAAGTTGTTTTGTTATGTCTCCCCTCTCACTGTAAAATGGGGACACCCCTTTTTCTCTTATTAAGGAGAGAGAGAGAGAGCCTGTGGTATGTCGAACACTGGGTGAATGAGTAGTCTTTGAGGTACTGCAAGTCTGTGTCTTTATTAATGCTTTGCTGCACGCTTGAATACTCGGTGGAGGGTGCAGATGCTTTTTTGCTGGTGGGGGAGGGGGAGTCATTGCTTTGCTGCTGCTTATGCATGGGGGGGGAGCTTTGGGGTTCTAACATTTAACTCTCATTCATCCTGTGGGGCACCCTCTGTTTTCGTGGATGTTTGCGAAGAAAAAGAATTTCAGGATGTATATTGTATACATTTCTCTGACATTAAATGTACCTATTGAAACCTATTTTTGCAAATTGTAGAAGGGGAATGGAATTGGTGTACTGATGTATGCTCTGCATGTCGATTCACAGTTCGTCTGCTTTTTTTAAATTCACAAAACTATAGGAAGACTAGCTTTATGACCCAGGAATGCAGGCAGGGTCCTTCAAAAAGGATTGTTGGATAGTAAAAGACAGGGTCCAGTAACATTGCTTCTTGTGGTCAAAACTGAGCCTCATAAGTTGAGGAAGGTTTACATTTTTGTGGATCTGTCCAGAAAAATCCAACAAAATACACTTCCAAATGATAAACTAATGATGACTGACTGTCTAGACTGGAAGATGTCAACCTGAGATACACGTTATTGGACAGTTAGGTAGCAAGATAAGAATACCTACATAAGAAACAAAATTAAAATTAGATCAATCAAGTTGACTCCAAAATTCATCAAGGTCATGAAGTATCTTTCATCATAGTGTCAGTTTCCATCAGGATCCCACATCTGCCAATTCATTTAACGTTTGGAAATCTATTAATATTTATTCTAAATGACCTCAAATCAAAATGTTGGAGGAAATCAGTGGATCTGCGGAATTTTGCACGTTCTCCCTGTGACCCTGTGTGTTTCCCTTGGGCATTCTAGTTTCCTTCCACATCCCAAAAATAAAAAAAACAAATGGAGTAGATGGGTTAATCGTCCACTGTGAAGTCCACCTCTGCCCCCGTGTGTGGATGCAGGGTGGAGATGAAGCTGTATTTGTGGAGGCAAAGGTATGGTCCATTTATTTTGGGTCGAGATCCTGCATTAAGAATGAGAATGCAGAGTGGAAATGCCAATAAATAGAAGTGAACAGGAGCAGTGAGATAGGGTTTGGTAGGTGATAGGTGGACTGGAGTGAGGATGAAAAGCAAATGACAGGGTGGAGGAAGGGGAGTGACTTTAGAGACATTGATTGATGATGAACGGAAACAGATAAGGAAAAACAATGGGAGCAATGAGGAGCAAAGATCCAACTTGGGAAGGGAAGGGGAAAATAAATTTTGGAATGGGATGTGGTACCAGATAAGTTGAAGATGTTGAGCAGATGAAACTAAGTGCAGGCGGTCAATAGGAAGGTAGATCAAGGGGGAAAAAACCCAAATGGATTGGAATGTGGGTGATATGCAGCTGGAAGTACGTGGGAGAGGATAACAGATCCAGGTAAGGATGAGGTGGAGCGGGGGAAGAGGTGACCAGAGGGAGAGAGAACCTTGTAATCTTTGTAAGAGTGGAACTGTGAGAATGTTGCGAACTGGAAAAATCAATGACTATACCATAGGTTGTAGGCTACTCTTCATTCCTTTCCTTTCGCAGGTACTGGATGACCAGTTGAGTTCTTCCAGCAGTAGGTTTATTGCTGCAGATGCCAGCATCTGCAGTCTCCTGTGAATCCATTCTGCATCAACTCAGATACTGACTCTCTACAGCACATTGGGACAAAGATTTACAGAGGATCATCACCTTTTGAGAGATGGATATTCACCAGCCCCTTAGAGCTGGTTCTTAATCAACTCTGGAAAGCAACTGAGGAGAAATAACTGTAGACAGCCACAAAGAATAATGGTTTAGCACAGCCAATTTTCTGCCCAATTTGAAATTAGGAAATAAAGTTGGACATCCTTGGTTAAATGTCTGTTCTGATTAGCTGTCACATTGTGATTATTGCATTTCAATAAAGCAATTAACCATTTAATAGAACTGTATAGAACAGAAACAACTCTTCAGTTTACTATGTACTGATCATCAAATATTTATTTTACTCCAGCCCATTTTAATCTCCCCACATTTTGATTATACCCATCACGCATCTATACAATAGGAGCAATTCAAAACACGCAATTAATTTACTGAGCTGCATGGTTTACAGGATAGGGGAGGAAACTACAGTGCCCTGAAGAATTTTGTGTGGTCACAGAAAGAACATGCAAACTGTAAAATGACAATGCCCAAGATTAGTATGAAAATCAGGTCACTGGTGTGGTGGAACAACAGTACTAACTATGCAGACCTTTCTTAATGTTTTAGACAATATATGACCTATGAGAAAAGTTAAAATCTTATATGAGGGTGACAAATCTGCAGTACTCCAAGTGGACCTGCAGCACGTAAAGGCAATGCCTGTTGCATAAAGCCAGCAGGTCTGTAATTCTCCTGAGAACAATGGATGATTGACCCAGCAGGCTAGTTGATTAGTATGGTGTGAAAGGATGAATCTATTCCTGGGACCCAGATAACAACTATAATCCAGTGCTGTGAGAGATAGAATGTTCATGGCTGAACAAGCAGCAAGAGCTTAAAAATACTGTCAGTTGGTAAACCTTACATTCCAGGTTCCCTAAACCTTTCCTCTGTTAATCTTAGCTGAAACTATTTTGACTTAGATAAAGAAACTTTATACATAAAGTGGAATGAAAAGGGGGATTTTCAATAGTTAAGGTATTTAGTATGGGTGTCCAGTTTATTAAAATATAAAGTAATATAAGCTAATAATTAAGTCACACATAATGATAAATTTGGGAATTAAGGTCACAAGATTAAAAGATAAGCAATTCTCAGACACCCACCATTACTTAAGCAAATGAACAGGGAGTGGGTCTGATGAAATTTCATTACCTTTTTTGGTATTAAGATCAGTCTGATCTGATTTTCATGTAATGTCTGTAGTAAATGCTTGCCAAGATGGATCACAATCAAAAAATGAGTGATGACTCTCCCTGTGTCAGCTGCAATAATTAATTAATATTTTTTTAAACATTACCCTCCCTCAGGCCAAAACAAATCATAAATCTTCAGGGATATGAATAATTTTAAACTAATAAAATTAGAGGTAGTTGAAATGGATAGGATGTGAGATTTTGTTTGAAAATGAAAGTGCAGTTTAAGGAACATGAAGAAAGAGAAATAGAAGACTTGCATTTTGTATAGCAGCTTTCATGTTTCCTTAGCATATATAATGTGTTTCACAACCAATTTTGACTAATATGGAAACTTGGTAGTCAACTTGTACAAAGCAATATGCTCAGCAGAAGTGTGTTACTAATTAGACAACTTACTTTGGAAATTTTGATTGAGGATTGAATACTGGCCTGGATACAGAGAATCATTTCCCAGCACTACAAAGTAATGCTGCAACACATTTTATATCCACAGAGAGAGAGCTCAAAGGCTCTTGGTTTAGTTTTTCTGTTGTGAGGCAGCATTCTAACTGCAATATTGTCCTGGAGTGTCAGGAAGGATTGTTGTGCTAAGCTTTCTGGAGTGGAATCCACTACCTTTTTTTCTGCTAGGAGCAAAAGTAATACCAGCTGAGAATGATCAATATATATGACTCTCAAATGAACAGAGTTGTCTTGAAATATTATATTCTGTTAGTTATTACCAGGCTTTTAATGCAACCATTTTAAAAGTCCAGTTGTCAAAGTGATCTCCTTGGGAAGAAAGAAAATCAAACTCACTTGAAGTACCTTTGACAGAGAAGTGGGGCAGACTTGGTGATATTGGATCAGCCACCTGCAATTCACCTTTATGTCCAATCTGAAGTCAACAAAACTGAGGAACAAAAGCTATGTAAACAGGTTCAAAGCAAAAAAAAACCTGACAATGCTAGAAAACTGAAATAAAATAGAAAATACCAGAAAACATTCAGTGGGTTAGGCAGCATCATTGTAAAAAGGGAAATAGGTTTGGCATTTTGGATCAATAAGTTGTTAACCTAATTCTGTATTGTTCTCCAAAGATGCTGACAGTTTTTCCATTGTGTATCAAGTATTGGCCATTTAAAATTATTCCTTAAAATTACAAATTCAAAGGTGCCAGAGGAGGGCATACCTCCAGTAATTTAGGAAGCAATTATGAAAGTAGAAATACTTCTATCATAAAGAAGTAGATAGCGCAGTGGTACTGTCTTACTGCACCAGAATCTTGGCTGTAATTTTTAAACTCTACTGCTGCTTTGCGGCGTTTGCACGTTCTCCCTGTGAATATGTGGATTTCCTCCGCCCACAATCGGAAGACATGCTGGTTGGTTGGTTAATTGTCCCTAATGTGTAGTGGAGTGCTAGAATCAGGAAGGAATTGATGTGAATAAAACAGGATTAGTGCAAGATTTGAGTAAATCGATGTTGATGGTCACCACAAATTCTGTTGGCTGAAGGGCTGGTTTCAATATTGTATCTCTAAATGACTTTATAATGCTAAATAAAAGCAAAAGTTCTTACCTATGGCCTTTTAACATCCTTGAAACTTCTTGGTTAAGTTTTGTTGAATGTTCGTTTCCCTATCAATGTTTACCTACAATGTTACTGTATGTTCCACACCCAAGACTACACCCAACAGGATGGACAAGTAACTAAAGTGCAAAAGACAACAAATTGTGCAAATACAAAATAAATAATAGTATTAATAATAAGAACAATCAAATGAGCATGCTTGGCTATGCCTGTTCCTCAGGTTTTACCAACTTGAGATGATAAAAAATGTTTTATAATAGTAATAAATAAATAAATAAGCAATTGAAACCCCTTTTTACCAGGCGTCTCTGGAAATGTGGCTTATTAGCCCCTCATTAACTGTCACCAGAATCAGCGGTGAGAAAACCACCATTCACAGACTCCATACATCTAAGATAGATATGACTTGGGTCCTGCCAAACCCATGAGGTTCGGAAGTCTCGTCCACTCGAACCCTGATCTGTATGAATACTGTGTAACTTACCGCTCCTGTGCAGTAAGAAACAAGAAACAATAGATCATACAATGCATTCAATTATAAAGAAAGGATATTTATGAATGTTAGCTTAACCAAACAATTATTAAAGAAAAGGAAAAAACAAAAAGGCCCATCATAATAGAACAGTCAAATGTGCACAGGTTGGAGCTCAAACCTCCCAAAAGCCATTGTATCTAATGTACTCACAGCACCAACTCCTTTTCACTGATCCCTGGTAGAAATCGCCTTCTTGGGCTCCACTGAATCATGTATTCCCACCGGATTGAATCTTACAGCCGGTTCTCTCGAGCTTCTTTCCTCTCCACCTTCCACTGAAAAGAAACTCAATCCACCTCAGTGTCCATCACAAAACCTTTCTCCCAGCATTCTCTAGAACCTTTTCCCAGTTACATCATCCTGATCAGATGACACAACATTCTTAAGCACCCTTATCTTTAACGGTAACCCAAACACTACAGCAAAACACAGTGCTTCTGCACAAAACCATTACATGAAATACTCTACAACATTAGCAGTAAAATCTTTACCAGAGCATTACACAATAAATATAAAGAACTTGAAATGAAGAAGCTTGAAAGTGAGTTCATAGATTGTGGGAACAGTTCAGTGATGGGGCAACTGAAGTTAATGCCTTTGGTTCAAGAGCCTGGTCGTTGAAGAGTAATAACTATTTCTAAACCTGGTGTTGTGGGCCCTCCTTCCTCATAGCAGTGGTGAGAACAGAGCAGAGTTGAGAGTTGGGGGTCACTGTTGACAATTGCTTCTTTCCTGCAACAGCTCTCTATGTAGATTTGCTTGATGGTGGGGAGGGCTTTAACCATGATGGATTTGGCTGTATCCATTACTTTTTATAGGATTTTCCATTCAAAGGCATTGGTGTTTCCATACCTGGCCATGATGCAACCAGTCAATATACTTTCCACCACACATCTAAAGAGGTTTGTCTAAGTTTTAGATGTCATGCCAAATCTTCGCGAACTTCTAAGGAGGTAGAAGTGCTGTCACGCTTTCATAGTAATGGCACTTACATGCTGGGCCCAGGACAGATCCTGTGAAATGATAACGCTGAGGAATTTAAATTTGCTGACCATCACAACCTCAGATCCCTTGATGAGGACTGGCTCATGGACCTCTGGTTTCCTCCTCCTGAAGTCTCCCTCCTGTATGCTGAGTCATCACTGTCTTTGATTCGGCCTACAACAGTGGTATCATCAGCAAACTTAGATATGGCATTCGAGCTGTGCTTAGCCTTAACATCACAAGTACAAAGCAAGTAGAGCAGGGAGCTAAGCACACAGCCTTGTGGTGCATCTGTGCTTATGCAGATTGAGGCAGACATGTTTTTTTTGTCTATCCAAACTGCCAATCCTCAGTAAGTGAGGAAATCAAAGATCCAATTGTACAGGGAGGTATAGAGGCCAAGGTCTTGAAGCTGATTGATTATTTTGAGCGGAAGATAGTATTGAGTACTGAGCTGTAGTTGATAAAGAGCATCCTGATATATGCATATTTGCTGTCCAAATGTTCCAGGGTTGAGTGAAGAGCCAATGAAATGGTATCTGCTGTGGACTTGATCCACCAGAAGGCAAATTGGAGTGGATCCATGTCACTTCTAAGGCAGGAGTTGTTATGTTTCATCACCAACCTTTCAAAGCATTTAATCACAGTGATGTAAGTGCTACTGGATGATAGAGGTAAGGCATGTAGGAAAAATACTGGTCCCTTAGTTTTTCACGTCTGAACTGACCATCAGCCACACATTAACACTAATTCAACTTTTATTTTCACCACATTCTTATATATTCTGCCCACCCCGCTAAATAGAAAAATTCTACCGTGCATCTAACATACCTGGGGTAACTTATATCACCAATAAAGCTACCAACACAAATGACTTTGAGATGCTGGTTGCAAATAGAGCAACTGGACAACACCTATACAGGACAGAGGAAGAGCATGTGGAGTTCCCACAGACATTACTGGAGGTCAGGATGGAGCCCAGGTTGCAGGAGCTGGGAGGCGGCACCTCTAATAGCAGCAGCACTGTGCTGCCTAACTGCGTAGGTTAAAGGCTGTGTAGGTTGCCTTTTAAATTTGTTGATATGGTGTTAAGGTGCAGGGTACCTCCTCATAGGTGTTGACTCATTGCAACAGAAGACTGAACTCTCAAACTTTATGGGATGAACCAGGTATTTGCATACATTTAAAGTGAAGTTTGATAGGTTCTTAATTAGTAAGTGCTTTGGAGATTACAGGGTGAATGCAGAAGAACGGGGCAGAGAGGGATAATAAATCAGCCATGATAGAATGGTGCAGCAGACTCCAAGGGCCAAATGGCCTAATTCTGGTCCCATGTCTTATAGCTTTATGGGACAGTAAGACTCACTTAAGAAATTGTCCTTGTATTTTGTTTCGTGACCTAACGATAGTGTTGTGTGATATCTGCCAATGATTTCCCCTCTGTGAATCATAAATCTGTAAATAATTTAAATCTGTAGATTTGGGTTTTGCAAAGTGGTCTTTTATTTGATACTGTTAATTTTCCAATTGATGAGAGCCATAGTAGTAATAACATGTAAGTTCTAGGTGCATGATTACTGCTAAATAGGGTAATTGTTTGCCTTGAGCTATGATAACTCATTTTAGTAAAGAGTCAATAACACAGTCTTCAGTTCATAAGTGATTCAGGCCTCTGAAGGGAATAGCTATTAGCTCAGTCATATCTGAGAACAGTGCTGAAAAAGACCACAAATTCATCTCATTTTTGTTTCTCTCTGATCCTTCATTCTACCTTTTATTTTTTATGTTAACAATTTTCTGAATAAATTTGTTTTGAATGTAATTTCAAATTTTTATCAAATACCAAAGAATTAGCTGATATTAATTTTATGAATTGGCAAATAATCTATCAAGTTTCTATAAATTACCTTTTGCTTTCATCCACTTGTTATGAGTAGAATTGAGATTATTCATTCTCTTTTATTATTTTTGTTTCTTTTGACTCCTAAGAAATTTATTGCTATTCAAAGTTATTAGGTGGTTAGGTTGTTCATCCTTAAGATGCCATAGGGGTTAATGCATCTCAGTCCATATAGAATACTCAGTTCCGATTCTGACTTACCAAGTTATTCTTCACTGCTTGCATGCATACTGTCAGTGCACTATTTAGTTGACCGCCATTTATTTTTTGCTTAGGTACAAAATGAGCTGGTTTGTGTCTAATTAATATATGTTGTCATCGCATAGTGTGAAATTATAGACATGATTTGTTTTTTACCTTTCACTGTAAATACTAGAGACTGTTGTGCATGAAAATCTCAAAAATCAGCAGTTTTTAGGTATTCAAACCACCCCATCTGGCAACGTCACTTGAATCACATTTCTTCCCCCATTCTGATGTTTGATCTAACCAACAACTGAACCTGTTGACCATATCTGCATGCTTTTTTGCACTGAGGTGCTGCCACATGGTTGGCTGATCAGATATTTGCAACAAGCAGGTGTGCAGATGTACCTAATGAAGTGGCCACTGAGTATAGAAATCATAATTAAAGTCACAGTCAATCAATACTGAAACTGACACATCTGTCCACTAAGTTGCCATTAACCAATGATCTGCATGGCCTAATCTGCTCCTATGTTTTATCGTTTTATGGACCATTGAAGTTCAAATGTCAAAGTAAAATTTATTACCGGAGTACATATGTGTCACCACATACAACCCTAAGATTCTTTTTCCTGTGGGTATGCTCAGCAAATCTACAAAATAGTAACTATAAACAAAATCAATGAAAGAACAAGAGCATAGAAGACAACAAACTGCAAATGCAAATATAAATAAATCACAATAAGTAACAAGAGCATGAAATAACAAGATAAAGAGCCCTTAAAGTGATTGTGGGAACATCTCAATGGATGAGTGCAGTCATCCTCTTTTGTTCAAAAGCCTCATGGCTGACGGGTAGTAAATGTTCTTCAGCCTGGTCATACGAGTCCTGAGGCACTTGTACCTTCCACCTGATGGCAGCAGCGAGAAAAGAGCATGGCCTGGATGGTGAGGGTCTTTGATGATAGATTCTGCTTTCATGTAGATGTGCTCAATGGTTGGGAGGGCTTTACCCACGATGTACTGGGCTGAATCCATTTGTCATCGCCGTGGCTATCCCTCGAGGTCGAGGATGATGGTCTTCATTCTGTTGATCTATTTATGGCCTCTGAAGTGGCTTATGAGTCCAATCTTGGCTTTGAAAGTTCTTGCACATTCAGGACAGGTAGCTCCAGATGGGAGATCAGGCTTTGGTTGTTGCTGCCTCTCTTTCCATTTTCTTCACTTCTCTTCTAATTCTGCACATCTGTTGGCTTTGAAAGTTGCTGTTTCTTCTCTGATGATGACTTGCCAGAGTTTCCTGTCCTTGGTATTGGTTTCCCAATTGTTGATGTCGATGTTACATTTCTTCATGTTGGCTTTTAAGACATCTTTGAATCTCTTCTGTTGTCTGCCTCTTTTACGTTTGCCTTCTTTAAACTGGGATTAGAAGATTTGTTTTGGCAGACGTTCGTCTTTCATCCGAACAACATAACCGCTTCATCTTAGTTGGTTGAATCCATTATCTTTTGTAGGATTCTCCATTCAAAGACTTTGGTGTTTCCATACCAGGCCGTAATGTAGCCATTCAATTCACTTCCCACTACTCATTTGTAGAAGACCATTAAACACATAGTTACACTAATCCTCAGTGGATCACATTTTATTTTCCTCATGGTCACCTCAACTCCACTTACATTCTATCACTTGACTGTACTAGGAACATTTCACAGTGGTCAATTAACTTACCACCTAGGATATAGATCTGGATCAAATCAGCATAAACTGGAGAACTTGCAAACTCCACACAGATGGGACTGAGCCCTTGTCATTGGTGCTGTGAAGCAGCAGTCCTCCTAAGTGTGCCACTTTTCCACACACTCAACCTAATTAGAGATCAACAGTCAAATCTGTGGAGAAAATAATAGGGTGTTTACCTCAAATTGTTAAATTCATTATTAAGTCCCAAGGACGTCAAGCAAGCATGTTACCCACGCAGGCAATGGAGGGGTTCTCCAAAGTGGTCACCAAACCTAATGCAGCAACGACCACATTGTGAGGATCAAATGCAGTAAGATTCATTGGAAAAATAGTGAGAATGAATTGCTACTTAGTATCTGGAATTACATTTTGTTCCTTGGATGACAATTTCAAAGAGGCCAAAGGATTGTCATTATATCTGCTGCAAATACAAGGGAAAGTAATCTGAGAAGGGATCAGATAATTAATATGAAAGGGTATACCAGGGAATTATAGAGAGAATAGACCTTTGGAATACTGAAAGGGAAGGGAAGCAGAAGTTGTGCCTGGTGATGGAATCACATGGGAGAATGATCCATTCAAGGTTCATGGAGTGGAAATTGAGGGTTGAATATCATTGAATATCAAAAAAAACTCTACACACTAGAAAACCAGAAAGTGCTGGAAAACCTCATCATGCCAACCAGCATCTGTGCAAAGAGTAAAAGAGATAACATCGTATTCTTCCTGGCTGGAAAGAGAGAGGGTAAGAGAAGAGATGTGTGAGACGAGGTTGAAAGCCTCGTGTATTATGTAAGAAGGGAAGCAAATGTAAAGAAACAAGGAAGAAATGCACTGCTATGGAAAGTTTCATAATCAGATATGACTGAGACAGACAATCTGGGAGAATGGAATGATATCCACCAAGTAAGGGAAATGGGGAGATGAGTAGGCGAGATAGCTGTGGGAGTCAATGTCTTATAATGAACATCGTGACTCACGCATCCCCTTAGATGGAGATAGAACTGCTATGAAATGGAAAGGAAGAGTCATATATGGAGAATATGAAAGTGAGAACAGGGAGAAAATTGGCTGCAAGTGTGTTCTGTACAATAGAATCAATACAATCATGAATATAATAGAAAACAGTAATTGAGAGAGAGAGACCATGAATCAAGTTAAAACAAGAACTGTTCCATATATCAAAAATGAGAAGCTGAGTGGGCTTGAGTCTAGGTATATTTATGGACCAACATAGGATGAGTTTCACTTTTCACCTTAATTAATATAAGGTAAAGCAGCAATACTGTAATTCATGATTTTACTGTTGCATTCTCTAACAAGGGACAGGCTGGATAAACTACATTATAGTCTTTGTTCAAGGAGATCTCTTGTTTAATTCCATTCAAAGTAATTGAAATCAAAATATTAATGCTGAGTGGATCACATTTTTAAATTCATTTCCGGGGTCTGTTTAATTCAGGTTCAGCACCATCACTTAGAATGAACCAGAGAACTAAATAATCTTTAATTTGTGCAATATCATGCTCTCTGTAATTAAGGGATCAAACGATTGCCTTTATTTATCATTTCAGCTTACCAGTTATATTTTGTAAAATACACTGATTGCCTCAATTTTAGGTAGAGAGTAGGATTAATAATTCACTAGTATATACAATGGTTTATAATTTGCAAAGCAGGTTTATTAAGCTGTAAATGGATACATGAGCAGGAGAAATGAGGTGTTGTAGATTTAAAGCAATTAAACATTCCCTGAAGATTAGCATTTATGCCATAATTTATCTGTTGTTCATCCACTAACCTCTTGCCTCTACCAATTCTATTTGACGACTTTTAAATGATTTACTCAAGGTTCAAAATATTTAAAAAAAAATAAATAATTGGAACACTATAAACCAAGAAAGGTTCCCTGAACACAGATTCAGCTGGGAATAAAACATTCAAATTAAACATGCAAGATGCTTCTTTTTGGAAAAAAAAATGCCAGGATCACTTGTCAATCTTGTGAAATACATCTTGATGATCCTTCAAAATATCACTGGTCTGCTGTTTAGCTCAAGAATGAGTCGGGTATCAGATCAATGCAGCTTATATCTGTCTTCCACATTGCAACAGAGAGATGTCGGAGTTTGGGTTGGACTGAATTCCTAGAATTGAAGATTCAATGGAAGCATCAGCCACTGATAAGTAAAAAAATAGCGCATGCTGGTATCCCGACGAAGGGTCTCGGCCCAAAACGCCGACTGTGATTCTTCCTATGGATGCTGTCTGGCCTGCGGTGTTCCACCAGCATTTTGTGTGTGTATGCTGGTGATATTGAACTTCATATTGATTTTGATTAGAGCCATGTTCCATCATAGACTTTGGGGTGAAATTAAAGTTGAGACCCAGTGGAAAATCTAGAGACTCTCATTGATACCTCCATAACTGTCGACAATCATCTGCTGGAAGGAAAAAGAGAGTGCCGCAGTATGTCCTCGAGAGGTGCCAGCCTCCGAGCCACTCCAGCCTCATCACCCATGGAGGTTCACACTCCTCAACTTCCTCCAAAGGAGTCGATGTGACGGGCCAGAATCGGACTTTCTCCAGCTGAGCAGGACCAGAGAATGAATAGAAATTACTGCCTCAACTGTGGTGAGCTGGGGCATTTTTGTTCCGCCTGTCCGGAGTTGTCGGGAAAACATCCAGACCAGTCCAAGAAGGGAGGTCATGACAAGCTCCACTGTTCCTCCCAGGTCTGCTATGTCGGAGTCATGCCCTCTACTACATCTCCCGGAGTCTTTGCGGATTTTGGTGCAGCATGCAATTTCATGGACCTCTGGTTAGCAAGACAACTTTGAGTTCCCCTGCCCATCTTAACCAACCGGTCACAGTCACAGCTCTGGATGGAAGACCTCTAGGCCCTGGAAGGGTCTGCCATCTCACAGCTCTCATGCACTTCCATCCATCTGCCCTTCCACATCCCTTGCTGGTGCAGGCTTCTTCTTCGTGACAAAAAAGAATGGTTGGCTTCAAACGGGTATAGCTTCTTGAGGCCTCGAGATCACCGTGAAGAATTGGTGCCCTTTGTCACTGATGACCATAGCTTTCGAGTTGCTGCAAGGGGTAATCATTTTTACTAAACTTGACCTCTGAAGAACATAGAACTTGGTCCACATTTGGGAGGGGGTGATTGGAAAACTACTTTTAAAACCCTCAGTGTCCAATAGAAGTAGCTTATGATGCCGTTCAGTTTACTCTACACCCCGTCAGTCTTCCTAGCCCTTATTAATGAAGTGCTCATAGATATGCTAAAGCGCTCTGGATGATATATTCATTTTCTCAAACACCTGCCACAAATTTATCCAACATGTTCAACAGATCCTTCAATATTTACTCCGGAAACAACCCTTCATTAAACTGGAGGAGAGTGTGTCCCACATTTCCACAATCTCCTTTCTTGGGTTTGCTGCTTCTAAAGGGAATCTTCAGATAGATCTTAGCAAGACTCAAGCCATTAAGGATTGGCCGTAACCCACCATGAACAAGTAGTTTCAGCATTTTCTGGGATTCACTGATTTTTACTGGAATTTCCTCCATGACTTCAGTTCCATCACAGCACCGGTTACTGCTCCTGACTAAGGCAACATTCGGTCTATTTCACTGGACAGTAGAAGTCAAGCTAGCTTTTCTAGCATCGAAGTGTTGGTTCACAATGGTTCCTGTCTTTGTTGTCCCTGACCAAGAGCTGCCATTCCTCATTGCAGAAGATGCCTCAGACATTGAGGTTGGAGCTGTTCTTTGATAAGACCCTGCACCTGACCATCCCTGTGCTTTCTTCACCTGGTAGTTCTCTCGCACAGAGAGGAATTGTGACATAGGGAATAGAGAGCTGTTGGCAGTCAAAATGGCCCTGGAGGATTGGAGACATTGGCTGGCGGGAGCCAAACATCCATTTGTAGTCTGGACTGACCACAAGAGCTTGACCTATATTCAAGAGGCGGAGCAGTTAAATTTGTGCCAGTCTCAGTGATCTATCTTGTTAAACCATTTTAACTTTATCATCACCTACCATACAGATTTGAAGAATCGGAAGCCAGATGCCATCTCCAGGCAGATTGAACAACAAGACCCAGAAGCTGGCCCAGAACGTATCCTGTTGAGGTCCAAGCTGGCGGTATCGGTCCAAGAAGAGGTTAAGACCATCACTGGGAGAGCGCAACAGCAGGAGGCAGACCCGGGGAAGGGCCCAGTGGGTCACCTTTTTGTCCTAACTCTGTCTATTCAATTGTGTTACAGTGAAGGCACACTTCACATCATAGAACATCCAGGGACTGATCAAATGGTGGAGTTCATGAAGAGGTGGTTCTCGTGGGTGTGCATGGATAGGGATGCTAAATCACACATGGCAGCCTGTTACACCTGTGCCAAGAACAAGAAACCCAGATCATGACCACAAGAGCTGCTACACCCACTGCACATTCATTCCTATCCCTGGTGCCAGATCTCCATGGACTTTATTACCAGTCTGCCACTATCACAAGGTAACATCGTGATTATGGTGGTGGTAGACGGGTTCTCCAAGGCCTGCCACTATGTGTCCTACTCTAGATTCCCTCAGCTTGGGAGATGGCTAACCTTATCCTACAGCATGTGTTTAGAGTGCAAGGCTTTCTCTGGGACGTTGTTTCTGACCAAGGGCCCCCAGCCTACTTCCTGGTTCTGTAAAGCCTTCTGTCAGCTCATCAGAGCTACAGCCAGCTTCTCATTAGGATTTCACTGCAGGTCCAATGGGCAGATGGAGGGTACTAAACAGCACCTGGAGAAGATGTTGAGGAGCCTTGTTTTGGATAACCCACCCACTTGAAATGATCATCTGCTCTGGACAGAGATTACACATAACATTCTGCACCATTTTTCTATGGGTATGTCTCCCTTTGAATGTCAGTTTGGTTATCCATGGCCTCAGTTTCCTGAGCAGGAATCAGAGGTGAGAGGCTAAGTAGCTAATCTGATATTGCCAACAAAATTGGAAGAAAACTCAGGCAGCCCCATTGAAGGCTGCTCTGCAGCAACAATGGTGTGCCAACCATTGAAGGCAGCTAGGGTCTTCATTCTGTCTTGGTCTCCATGAAGACTTTCCTCATCAGGTTAAGTATCAGAAGCTAGCACTCCGCTATATCCATCAAAGTTGCTGGTGAATGCAGCATGCCAGGCAGCATCTCTAGGAAGAGGTACAGTCGACGTTTCAGGCTGAGACCCTTCGTCAGGACGAAGGGTCTAGCCTTGAAACGTCGACTGTACCTCTTCCTAGAGGTGCTGCCTGGCCTGCTGCGTTCACTAGCAACTTTGATGTGTGTTGCTTGAAGTTCCAGCATCTGCAGTATTCCTGTTGACTCCGCTATATCCGACTGTTCAAGGTTCTCCACATAGTATGTGCATCAGCCCCACCTACCGTGTTTCCTGACTAAATCCCCTTCTGTGCAGTCCTCTAGCAGCAATCCCGAGACCTTGCCCCCCGGCTTTTCTCTTCGTCAATGTTCAGCCAGTACCGTTGACTTTTGGACTTTTGTAGGCTCATGGCCGTTTCCAGTACTTGGTTTATTGGGAGGGTCACAGACAGAGGTAAGATTATGGGTTCCCTCCTATGACATCCTGGACCTAACCTGATCAGAGGCTTCCATTGTCACCACCCACATTATTCTGCACCGTCAGTTGCCAGCCGTGGGTGAGGGTGGGGTTTGGTTCTATCATGCTTCGATCTGATCACCCGGAGGGCACAATAGTCCTCCAGATTCCGTCATTCCTCCTCCCCTGATTATTAGTTGATTACTTTCATCCTTGTCTTGTAATTATCAGCGCACCCATGCCTCGTCTTGTCTCTCTATTTAAGTTCTCTCTGTTTTGTTTGTCTTTGCTCAGCCTTGAATTTACCTACCATGTGTGTTCTGATTCTTCAGTGTTTTCTACTAACAAGTCCACAAGTGGTTTGCTGTGCAGCATGGCTTGAAGGGCTGAGCCTAGTTTGTGCTGTATCTCAGTAAATAAATGAATAAAGATTCTTTGTTCAATTCCATTCTTGTCTCTGGTCTCTTTTGCACTTGAGTTCACCTAGTCTATGGCCCTTGTGGTCCACTGGTTAAATATATGGAACTTCGTCATAAGAACCCCAGTTCAACCCAGCCTGGCAACCACTTCCATTACAAAAATGCTGATGATCTTCCTTTTTATTCCAGCTACTGGGAGCTCTTCTTAAACTGCAATATTTTCTTTTCCTTTCTCATGTACTCCAATGAATATGGCTATTGCTAACTTCTAAATGGAATACGATATATGGATTTAGTATATAGATTTCTTTTAGGCTCTTATAATGACAGTTTTGGTTCTGACAATATACAATTTTTTCTATATTTAGTGAAATAAAAATCTGAATGATCCTCTGGCTGGCAGACAGAATGTCTACTGCAATGATGCACTTCATTTTGGTTACATGGAGGCTTCACTATAGAAACCTGATATATAGAGATATATGAATAATATATTACTTTCTGTGACAAGAGAGTATTTATGCAGAACATCTCAATTCGTTAATTGGATAATTGAGCAAGTGGAAAGATAGATTTTTGTTCAGTAGGGACATCAATGTCTATGAAGCAAAGGCATTCACGTGTTCCTTATAATGCATTGCTTTAAGTACAACCAAACTTTTCCACTTGTAGCTCAGCTGACACTTCACATATCCATATTATATTTTTATTTTTGTTTGGTGGGTTCATGTCAACATTCAAAAATATCTTTTTTCAAAGTGCCATGAATAATGGTAACAATGTGTCCATTCCAATCTCAGCTGCCTCTTCAATCAGCATCAACTAGACGTTGTAAATTGCAGGCAGGATGACATTAAGGATAACACGTAGAGTGCTAAGTGATTTTATGCCCTGTAATTTTATCCTCCATAGAAGACATATTGCCTAAAAAGCATTGTTTTGTTCTTATGTGAAAATAATAGTAATGAGAAAGAGAGAAAAGTGGAATCTTGGAAAATGTGGTGGTTGAATAGGAATTCTTGGGATTTTTTTAATAGTAGATCTACTGGATGATCTTATGCTGGAGATAAATTATATATCCCATGCATTATTATAGATCTGATTGAATTAGGAGTAAAAGATTGGTGCATATAAATTGCTGCCAGTTAAAGCTCTTTAATATAAGCTGGTGTCTAAGAACTTCAATGTTAAATATTTAAATTAAAATTCTAGTATTTCATTTCATCCATTTTTCCTATATTTGTTCATTATTCTCAAGAAATAATTTGTATTAACTCCATGCTTAAGTAATGAAGTTAAAGGCCTCCGTAGGTCAGGGTTGATCATGGATTCTGCATTCTGGCTGTTTAGATATGCAAGCCAGGGCTGTACAATATGGAGAGCAAGCTGTTGTCCATGTAGCAAGCTTCCCCTTTCCATGCATCTGATGACCCCAAAGAAACTGCAGAAACTAATGCAGTTTGGCACCAGCAGCATTGCAGGAGTTGCCAGTCAGCATTGAACTCTTAGAGGCTCCAGCTGTGGATTTTTTCCTCAGGGTTTACTCCCAAAGCCTTCCCCATGAGTGGACCTAGCCACAAGGCAGTGGAGGTTTGAGATCAGAGCTCTCCTTCTCCTGGATGAGCTGCCAACCTCAACCGGTGAGCCCCATCTGCCTGAAGCGACTGGTTATAAGGTGCCAGTAACCCATCTTTGCACCTTCTCCTGACAGTAGAAATGATTCCACCAGGCTTAGTGGTTAAGCCACATGTGAAGAGCAGGAGCTGGACCTGGTTGTCAGAAACAATTTGAGGTGCATGCCATTGGAAGATTTAATAGGTAGTTAAATCCCTATTACCACCCCCGGCTATAACAACTGAGAAGCAAGTAATAAAAAAACAAAGTTCAATCCAGTCCTTTCCCACCTATCCGTATGATGATTTTAAGATCTTATGCAGACCTCAATTCATCACTCTAGGAATATACTTCAAACACTATCTTCATATTACACCGAAAGGAAAGAACTCCTACTGATGTGGTTGCTTCTCTCACTCTCCCATCACTTCTAAGAATTCAATGACATGACCCAGGCAGGGAAGCAAAGATTCTCACTGTAACACTCCATGTAGCATTTGGAGACTTTACAGAACAAAAACCTTGAGAACAATGTAGACTAGTTCAGAACAATTCAAACAATTGCAAGAGATCTACTTTATTAAGACATGCTATAATATGTGGAGGGTTGTTGTAGGTTGCAATGAGACATTGACAGAATGCAGAGCTTGACTGAGAACTGGCAGATGGAGCTCAACCCCCAAAAATGTGAAGTGATTCCTTTCAGAGACAGAATTTGAAGACACAACGCAGAGTTCATGGCAGGATTCTTTGCAGTGCAAAGGAACAGAGGGATCTGGAGTTCCATGCCCATAGGTCCCTCAAAGCTGCTGTGAAAGTTGATAGGTTTTTTCAGGAGGTGTATGGTGTGTTGGCTTTTATCAGTAAGGGGATTAAGTTCAAGATCTGTGAGGTAATGTTACAGCTCTATAAAATCCTGGTTAGTGCACACTTAAAATATTGTGTTCATTTCTAGTTACCTCATTATAGGAAGGTCATGGAAGCTTTACACAGGGTGCAGAGGAGATTTATCAGGATGTTGCCCGGATTAGAAGTCATGTCTTATAAAAATAGGATGAGCGAGCAAGGACATTTTCCCAGAGCAGAAATGGTTAATAAAAGGGGGTATAATTTTAGTGATTGGTGTTGGGTAGAGGCAGATACATCAGGGACATTTAAGAAATTTAGGTAAGCAAATGGATGATAGAGAAATGGAGGTTTATGTTAGATTCATCTTAGTGTAGTTTAAAAGGATGACACAATATCGTGAACCAAAGGGTCTGTATGGTACTGTATTGTTCTGTTCTATGTTCTAATATATCAGCTTGTAAGCATTTTGGGCAAGTAAAGTTCATGCTTTCTGGTCCTAAGCCTGTATAGATTTGACCTGTAAACATGCGTAAAGTTCACAATTTTGTGCTTTCCATGGCCTGTCACCCACCAATGCTCTCTCGATCCATCAATATTATTACATGCACGATACCAGCTTTACCCATCTGGGTATCCAAAATAGCTATAGACCTCCTTCCTGCCATTGGTATTGGTCAACGCAACAGTACATCCTGGCACTTGACTTGGCAGCTTTTCCAAATTTCTAGCCTGGATTTCTGTGTTAGTTGTTACTCCACTGGTTACATACAGGCCTCTGCTTAAGTGAAGAAACATACACAAAATGCTGGAGGAACTCAGCAGGTCAGACAGCATCTATGGAAATGAATAAACAGTCTCCCCTTTCCTTTCCAGTCTTGATGAAGTGTCTCAACCTGAAGCATCAGCAGTTTAATCACCCCATAGATGCAACCTGACCTGCTGAGTTCCTTCAGCATTTTTGTGGGTTTCTTCCAACACCTACAGAATCTCTTATGTTTTTGGTTAAGTGGATTGTGAGATCCACTCTGGACACTTAAAAATAATTTTTAAATGGCTAGTGCAATATTGAGGGAATGCTCAATTAAACATCTGTTTGAGGTGTTCAATTGAAACCCTAACTGCTCCTAGAAGAGGGCATTAAAGATTCTACAACACTATCCTGAAAGACAAGAGTGGAGTGCTTGTGAAATACTTACTCCTCAATCAATACTGACATTACTGATTATGTAATCAGAATCAGATTGCTATCTTGGAAATCTTTTGCGCACAAATTTGCTTTTACGAGTTCTGTACTCCAACAATGTCAATACTATAAAGAATTTAGTAAAGCACCTTGACTTGCTATATAGAAGCTTGTACCCTACAAGGCTATACCAAAAGTCTTGAATGGCTACCACCCAGTCGCCCTGACCTCAAACATCATGAAGACACTAAAGAGTCTGGTCCTGACTCTCCTCCAACCCCTGGTCAGATCAGCCCTCAATACAAGCACATTGGAGTCAATGGTGTTGTCATCTACCTGCTCACGGCTGTTATCACAGTAGTGTACATTCCGCCGCAGGCTGATACTGACCTGACTCTCAAGGAACCATACGAGACTATCAACATGCTGGAGACTGCACACCCAGAGGGTGCCTTCATCGTCACCGGTGACTTTAATCGAGCGTCGCTGATTAAAGTCTCCCCGAAGTTTCGTCAGCACATCCAGGTGAGCACTCGCGGAGATAACACACTTGACCACTGCTACACTCCCTTCTGTAACGCTTACAAAGCTCTCCTTTTCCCAGCTTTTGGAAAACCCGATCACTCTTTGATCCTGTTTTTGCCAACATACAGGCAGATGCTGAAATAAGAGGCAGCTATAGTCCACTGCTGGTCCGACCAATGGCCTCCAGGACTGCTTCGATGACATCTACTGGAATGTCTTCCACAATGAGGATGTCTCCAAGTTCACTGATGGAGGCACGTGCTGAATCCGAAAGTGCATCGATGATGTTGTCTCCCAGAAATCGGTTAGGGTCTTCCTGAACCAGAAATCCTGGATCAATAGTTTTGTGCGAGCAGTACTTACAGCGCGATATCGAACTTACATCGCTGGCGATTAACTAGAGCTGAAGAAAAGCAGCTATGATCTGTGCAAAGCTATCAAGGCTGTGGAACAACAATATAGAGAGTAGATTGAGTCAAGATTCACAACAACTAGCATGTGTGACTTGTGGCGAGGGCTGCATACCATCGTAGACTTCAAAGTTAAACGTTGTGGTGCTGCCAACATCGCGGCCTCTCTCCCAGATGAGCTCAATCACTTTTACGCGCGGTTCGATGTCACTAACTCTGACCCTCTGAGGAAAGCCACCGCTACACCCTGCAACCTGGTCGTCTCTGAGGCTGAGGTACACAGATGTTTCCAACAAGTGGACAGTCACAAGGCTGCTGGGCTGGACGGCATCCCAGGGCAACTATTCAGGATGTGCGCAGCACAACTGGCAGGTGTGTTTACTGACATTTTTAATCTCTCCCTCTCCCAGTGTAGAGTGTCCTCTTGCGTCAAATTATCCACCATTGTCCCTGTACCAACAAAAACCAAGGTAACATGCCTGAACGACTGGCTTCCTATCGCACTCACCTCAATAATAAGCAAATGCTTTGAGAGGCTGGTCAAGGACTACATCTGCAGCTTGTTACCACCCACACTGGACCCCCTACAATTCACCTACTGACACAACTGATCGACAGATGACGCAATAGCCACTGCTCTACATACCGTCCTTACACGTCTGGAGAAGAAGGATACTTATGTGAGAATGCTGTTCCTGGACTACAGTTCAGCATTCCATCTGACAAGGTTCCACATGGTAGGCTTATTCAGAAAGTCAGAAGGCATGGGATCCAGGGAAGTTTTTCCAGGTGGATTCAGAATTGGCTTGCCTGCAGAAGGCAGAGGGTGGTGGTGGATGGAATACATTCAGATTGGAGGATTGTGACTAGTGGTGTCCCACAAGGATCTGTTCTGGGACCTCTACTTTTCGTGATTTTTATTAACGACCTGGATGTGGGGGTAGAAGGGTGGGTAGGCAAGTTTGCAGATGACACAAACGTTGGTGGTGTTGTAGATAGTGTAGAGGATTGTTGAAGATTGCAGAGAGACATTGATAGGTTGCAGAAGTGGACTGAAAAGTGGCAGATGGAATTCAACCTGGAGAAATGTGAGGTGGTACACTTTGGAAGGACAAACTCCGAGGCAGAGTACAAAGTAAATGGCAGGATACTTGGTAGTGTGGAGGAGCAGAGGGATCTGGGGGTACATGTCCACAGATCCCTGAAAGTTGCCTCACAGGTAGATAGGGTAGTTAAGAAAGCTTATGGGGTGTTAGCTTTCATAAGTCGAGGGATAGAGTTTAAAAGTTGCGAGGTAATGATGCAGCTCTATAAAAGTCTGGTTAGGCCACACTTGGAGTACTGTGTCCAGTTCTGGTCGTCTCACTATAGGAAGGATGTGGAAACATTGGAAAGGGTACAGAGGAAATCTACCAGGATGCTGCCTGGTTTAGAGAGTATGGATTATGATCAGAGATTAAGGGAGCTAGGGCTTTACTCTTTGGAGGGAAGGAAGATGAGAGGAGACATGATAGAGGTATACAAGATATTAAGAGGAATAGATAGAGTGGATAGCCAGTGCCTCTTCACCAGGGCACCACTGCTCAATACAAGGGGACATGGCTTTAAGGTAAGGGGTGGGAAGTTCAAGGGGGAAATTAAATGAAGGTTTTTTACTCAGAGCGTGATTGGTGCATAGAATACCCTGCCTGAGTCAGTGGTGGAGGCAGATACACTAGTGAAATTTGAGAGACTACTAGACAGGTATATGGAGGAATTTAAGATGGGGGGGTTATATGGGAGGCAGGGTTTGAGGGTCGGCACAACAATGTGGGCTGAAGGGCCTATACTGTGCTGTACTATTCTATGTTCTATGTTCTATTATAGTTCCATCCAGGCTCGACAAGAAGCTCAGAGACCTCGTCCTTGACCTTACCTTGTGCAGATGGATACTGGACTTCCTGTCAGATCGCCACCACGTTATAAGAGTGGGCTCCCTCACCTCCAACACTTTGACTCTCAATACAGGAGCCCCTCGGAGCTGCGTACTGAGTCCCCTCCTTTACTCCCTGTATACCCATGACTGTATCACCACCCACAGCTCCAATCTGCTAATTAAATTTGCCGTTGACACCACATCGTTTGGCCTTATTTCAAACAATAACGAGGTGGCATACAGGGAAGAAGTCATCTCTCTGACACAGTGGTGTCAAGAAAATAACTTCTCCTTCAGTGTCGCAAAAACAAAGGAGCTGGTTGTGGATTACAGGAGGGATGGAGACAGGCTAACCCCTATTAACATCAATGGATCTGGGGTTGAGAGGGTAAACAGCTTCAAGTTGCTCAGCATCCACATCATCGAGGACCTCACGTGGTCTGTGCACACTAGCTGTGTGGTGATAAAGGCTCAACAGCACCTCAGACGGTTGAGGAGGTTTGGTATGGGTTCCCAGATCCTTAGTACTTTCTACAGGGGCACAATTGAGAGTATCCTGACTGGCTGCATCACTGCCTGGTATTGGAACTGTACCTTCCTTAATCGCAGGACTCTGTAGAGAGTGGTACAGACAGCCGAGCACATCTATACTTGTGAACTTCCCATGATTCAGGACATTTACAAGGACAGGTGTGTAAACAGGGCCCGTAGAATCATTGGGGACCCAAGTCATCCCAACCACAATCTACTCCAGCTGTTACCATCCAGGAAGTGGTACCGCAGAACAAAAGCCAGGACCAACAGGCTCCGGGACTGCTTCTTCCACCAGGCCATCAGGCTGATGAACTCACAACTGAATTAAGTGTACTCTATATTACATTGATTGTTCTATTTATTATAAATTACTTTAAATTACTATGATTGCACATTGCACATTTAGATGGAGATGTATCATAAAGATTTTTACTCCTCATGTATATGAAGGATATAAGAAATAAAATCAATTCAATTCAAACAGAGCCTACTCCCATTTGGATAAGCAGGGCAGCACTGTAAGGATCATGTTTTCTGATTACCCAAGTGTCTTCAATACCATATAGCCCTCACTGCTGGGGAAAAGCTCCATTCAATAAAGGTGGGATAGTTAGCATTGTTTAGATTAGCTTTTCTAGGAGGGTATTTTTTTTTCTTTTTCCTTTTTTCATGCTATTTCTGTTTTTGTATATTATATTCATATTTTGTACAATTTTGCGAGGTTTAATACCTGTGTGCCATCTGAGTTTATATTTATATGTTAATTATTAACAATGTAATCCCAATAGCTTTGTATTAATACTATGTTATGTTTATCATTTTGATATTAATAAAAGATTGAAAAAGAAAGAAAAGAAAGGATGAAGGTGGGCACTTCCATTGTATCCTGGTAATGGACTACCTGACTGGCAGACCACAGTTTGCACGGCTTCAGAGCTGTGTCTCAGATATGGCTGTAAGTAGCACTGGGGTACCAAAGGGGGCTGTATTGGCTCCCTTCCTGTTTACCCTATATACCTCGGACTTTTGATGCAACATTGAGGAACATCATCTGCAGAAATTCTCTGATAACTCAGCAATAGTTGGGTGTATAAAGGGAGGATGGGAGGATGAATACAGGGCCCTGGTGGAGGACTTTGCCAGATGATGCAAGCTGAACCGTCTGCAGCTCAACATCAGTAAAACTAAGGAGATGGTGATGGACTTTAGGAAGACTAAGCCTGCACTGCTCCCTGTTACTATTGATGGTGATGGTGAGGACGTGGATGTGGTGAGGACCTACAAGTACTTGGGGATGCACATGGATGACAGACCTAAGTGGAACACCAACACAGAGGCTGTGTACAAGAAGGGCCAGAGTCACGTCTATTTCCTGAGGAGAATGAGGTCCTTTGGAGTGTGCAGGCCCCTCCTTCACATGTTCTACTATTCTGTGTCACCAGTACAATCTTCTGTGCAGTGGTGGGCTGGGGCAATGGCGTCAATACAGGTGATGCCAACAGGCTTAATAAACTGATTAGAAAAGTGGGCTCTGTTATAGGAGTCAAACTGGACACACTGGAGGCTGTGGTAGAACAAAAGGACCCTTTGGAAAATCCTAGAAATTCTGGACAATGTTTCTCACCTTCTGCATGCCACGTTGGCTGAACAGAGGAGCACTTTTAGTAATTGCACTGCTCCAAAGAGCGCGATATGAGGTCCTTCTTACCCTTGGCCATTAGGCTCTATAATGTTTCCACCTATAGCAGGGAAGTGATGACTCCTCCTGTTAGACTGTTTGTGGTAACTTATTTGTTTATTCTTTCTTACTTCTCGTCTAATATTTGTATCTGTGCACTTGTGATGGTACTGTGACATTGTAATCTTCTTTGGAGTCAATAATATATGTATGTATGTATGTATGTATGTATGTATCTATCTATCTATCTATCTATCTATCCATCTATTGACCTATCTATATACATACATAGATGCAAGTCCTCAAATTGCTTTTGGAAAGTATGCTGGGGAACTAGCTGGAATGAAAGCTTTTTGGACTTGGGGGTTGAGAAAATTACTTCAAGGGTGAAATAAGAATTTAACTCCTGCCTCTAAGATTTGCCTTAATTTTCCTTTTTTAAAACTGAATAAAATATTGTGATTATTACTTTCATATTCTGATTGAACAATCACAATCACCTGTAGTTAATGTTGGGTGCTTACACAAATGCAGAGTGGGTAGAGCCACTGCTTCCCAGTGCTGGACATCTGGGTTCAATCATGTCCTTGGATGCTGTCTGCATGGAGTTTTCACATTCCCTCTGGGATCATGGAGTTTATCATCAGCTGCTTTAACTTATTCCCATATCCCAAAGGTGAGCAGATTGATAGTTGAATTGGCCACTGTAAATTGCCACTAGTAAATAGGTGAGTGGAAAGATTTGGGGTGAACTGATGGGAATGTGGAAGAATTCAGACTGGGATTTCTACGGAGAATTCCAAACCATGACCATTGCCTTTGTCCTAACGTGCCCCTTGTATTATTTACTCATTTTCTTTTCTGTGTTCCTCAGTTCTGGAATTAACTGCAAAAGGGAACAGTTGTTCTTTATTTATCCCAATTAAAATTGTCATGATCCCTTACTCCTTTTTCAGACTTTCATTCAGCCTTCTTTGCTGACTGTAAAACAGTTCTGGACCTACATAATAGCTGAAAGTCCCTTTCCCTGGAACTCTTCTTGTAACTTTTTTCCTCACTTTGTTTAGGAACTTCAAATTTTTCCCAAAGTGTGGTGTCCAGAATTGAAATTTTCATAAACATTGAGCTGAATTCAAAAATTCAACTGAATTTTTAATATGCATGTTGGCATTTGAACTCACCATGTGTACTTATGCAGCTCAGAATTACTTATACCCTGCCAGTA
This sequence comes from Mobula hypostoma, assembly GCF_963921235.1. Lineage (NCBI taxonomy): Eukaryota > Metazoa > Chordata > Chondrichthyes > Myliobatiformes > Myliobatidae > Mobula > Mobula hypostoma. The sequence goes on along the minus strand of NC_086097.1, from coordinate 152,602,231 downwards.
TTTTCTAATACTTACCAATCACTCCCTAAACACATTCTTCCTCCTTCAAAGATTATGCATATAGACAAAGGTTCCTCTGTTTTTTCACATTTTTTAATCTGAAGAAAAAATGTATATTGGTTCTTTCTCTTGAATTTTAAAAAGGACAATTCTTAAAACCCAAGTTTATGCTCACTGTTTTTAAAAATTCCTTTAACTTTCACCAAAAAACCTCTCCCAAAAAAATTATGAGATGAATTTTGCCACCCCATTGGTAATCAGCTTAATAAGAAAATATAACAGAGGTTAAATCTGTTCTGTAAAGATCAGCTAAATGGATTGTGCATTTTGCAATAAGACAACCAAATCAGCTCAGTGTCTGTTCTTTCATGAATTTTTCGGCAAAAGTTTCTCCTTCCTGCCATGTAAATCAAGGAGTCACAATTTCTGCCAACAAGATAATTAATACTGTTTGTGAAGATCTCATGTTATTGAATCCTCTAGATTTCAGAAACACTTGTTTAAGATAACAATGATCATAGAGCCAATTTTAAATTTTAAGAATATCCTATTTAAATCCAGTTTGCTAGTTAGATGTGCATTGATTCTTTTTGTGACTTCCCCTCAAAATCATGACCCCTATTTTTCAGGTTTGATTCCTTATTTTAATCTTGCTCTCTCATCTTTATGTTGCTAATTAACCTGTTCTATCTTTCTAGCTCTTTCTGCTTTTAATTGCAGATTCTCAAGTCTTGAGCTTCTTTTTACTTTGGCAGTTGTTTCTAATCATATCAGTACGAACATCCCATAATGTCAATTCTTCCCAATTTCCAAATACCATTAGCATTTCCTGGCAGGAAGTGAGCTTGAGGTTATAACAGGGCAACAATTAAAACAAAGCAGTCCTGAGCTACTGGAACAGTCTTGCAGTTGTTGTATGCTTAAGGCAACATTTATCTACTTACTTTTAATCCTTATTTGCTGTTGTGTTTAAGAAAATCTCAGGGTAGTATATGGTGACATATATGTACAGTAACTTGAACTTTGGTTCTCAGTGTTGGCTTGTAATTGCATCACGAGTAGCAGTTCTTCTGTATTCCCAGATGGGTATTCTTTATACATCAGCCTAGCTGAATATGGTATTCACTCTGACTTACAGCATCCATGAGTAGCTAAGGGGAGACCTGACAGAAGTTTATAAAATTATGAGAGACAAAGATCAAATACACTGCTGGTATCTCTTTCTTGGGGTCAAAATGTCTAAAACAAGAGAACACGCATTTAGGTGAGAGAGGGAATCTTTAAAGGAGACTGGGAGAGCAAGCTTTCTTTACATGCTGAGTGGTGGGTGTCTGGAATATTTTGCCGGGGTGTGATGGAGGCAGATATCACATGAATGGAAGCACATGGGCTATATGCAGACTAAAAGGTTTAAGTGCCATTAGATTAATTATTTTGGGATAACATTGTGGGAGTGGAAGGTCTGTTCCTCTGTTGCGTTCTATGTCACATGCCAATGGGGAAAGGGCGGGGTTGGGAAAGCCAGTTGAACTTAAATACATTATACGCTGGTTTTCTATGCATAAACAATTACATCAATTGAAAGCTATATTTTATCACTCTGAGTTCAGGAAGAGCTCTTTAAACTTTGCATTTTGTAATCTAATGCCATAAATCAACACAGAACCCACAATATGTTGAATTCCATCATCAGACCATTATGATTTTCACCTCTTTCCAAACCTGCACATATTTCTATTTTCTGTTGCAATATTGGTATTTTTATTATTGACATACAAACTGAGATATACTTTAAAAACTGCCCATCACCTCCCTCTCGTTGCCCACCCATTTCCCTTTATTCCCTGGTCCACTGTCACCTCCTATTTGATTCTTCCTTCTTCAGTACTTTTCTGTACCTCTTCCATCCTGTTGTTTCACAGCTTCTTGCATCATCCTTCTCACCTGGTCTCATTTATCACTTGCCAGCTTGAACTCCTCCCCTCCCTCTGGCTTCTTATTATGGCTTCAGCCCCGTTGCTTTCCAGTCCTGATGAAATGTCTCAGCCCAAGATGTTGATTGTTTATTCACCTCTATAGCTGCTGCCTGACATTGCTGAGTTGCTACAGCATGGTGTGTGTTGCTCACGATTCCTCAGATATGCAGAATCTCTTGCATCTGTGAAAAATCTGTTACGTACCCCGTAACTGGGTTGCCAAACCAGCAGAGATGGATCACTCAGTTGGAGTCTGGAGTACTAGAACTAAGAAAGTTCTATTAAAGAAACAAGCAACACAGTAATCGAAAGGATAATAAATGCAACGGTTCAGGGATGCTAAACACAGATGTGCACAGAATTAAGATAACAGCATCAATCAAGCTCTATCGTTGTCTAGGGGTAAATGACCAAATTTCAAAGTGACTCAAAGTTCAGTCCAGTTTTAGTAGTTCAGTTCGCAGTAATCGTTGCCATGGCGATGGACAACGTGGGGGAAGAGAGAGATAGAACAGGAACAACTGATCATTCAGACACGGCTTCCACTCACAGACCGGCGAGATGGCTCACAAGCAGCTTTTGGGCGGGTCCTTGGTGATGTCACCTGAGGTCACCGACTGTGACCCCTCCTCCAGATGCGGTCGATCCTCTGCAGTGAACCCGGCACCCAGGCAAGGGCGGACACACGCCCGGTTCCCGCTGATCGTACCTTTCCACCCTGGCCGTTGTCTGATACTTCTCACCGACTCGTGAGAAGCGTACCGCTTCCAGGGTCTCATTACCTCGGGTGGCGTGTGTCCTGCCTTAGCGAACCGGTCCCTTTTTATCCCCCTGCTGGGGTATCGCCTGTCCATCACTTCAAACAGTTCAAGGTTCAAAGGGGGGAGCCGCTCCAGACAGCTCTCTCTCCCCCGTCCCTTCATTACACATCTCCAGACGCTGCTCCATTGTTCCTTATCTCTCCTTCCCCTGAGGGCAGGTGGCAGACCAACTGCTGATGCCACTGATGCTAACCCAGGCCAGCAAACATCTTAATTTTATGTGTATTCTCGTCACAAATCTTACTCTGCATGACATTTGGATTGATAAATTATTGAGGTACCAAAGAGAAACCAGCATGCAGAATATAGAGTGGGGACTACAGCGAATGTGCAGTGCAGATAAACAAAATCAGTTTGTACCTTTGCTGGAAGTATTCTTATTTGACAAAGTGGATAGGCAGGAGGAGTACAGTACAGCTTATGAAACACAATTAGAACCAACTACCTCTTGCAAAAAAACATATAAGAGTCTAATAGCAGTCTTATAGGCTGATAGAGATAGCAAGTGAATAAAATCAGAGACACAAGAGATTCTGCAGATGCTGTAAATTTTGAGCAACACACACAACATGCTGGAGAAACTCAGCAGGTCAGGTAGCAGCTATGGAGGAAAAGGACTAGTCAATATTTTGGGGTGGGAAACCATTCACTTAGAGTCAAAACAAAATCACATTGGAATCAAATTCAAAATTATCTTAGTTTTTAATTTTTTTTTCACTGTTTGTATAATTATTATGGATGAACAAGAACTTACTGGAAGTTCTCAGTCACTATTTTCCCAGTGCCTCCTAAACATTCTTTACCATCTTCACTGAAACTTGACAAAATCTCTAACAATCTGCTACAGTGTGGAGGATTGCTGTGTAGTCACAGATAAGATTCTCATATGAAATATTAAAGGCAAATTGCTATATTTGGCTGTGAAGTCAGGTGTAGTGCCATTTTCAAAATAGCATCTTGGCTTCCAATAGCAAATCATATCATCTGGACTCAACAACAAGTTCTGCAACTAACAAGCCTTTGTATAACATATCTTCATCATTTAGTTTTGCTCCTTTTTCTGCTGGTAATTTAACATAATTTTCCATCTCTCTACACTCCCACTCTCAACTCTGTCAAACATCTTCTTTATTTTCTTGCCACTTTTCTAGATTTCAAAACTTGTTTTACCTTGAACGTTTACTAAATGTGATGGAAGCTCATTGATCTAAAACATTGATTTTATTTCTCTCTGAACAGATGCTAAATATTTCCAGAATTTTGATTTTCTTAATGCTGTCTATTGAATAAGACATTTTCCAATCAACAACTAGCTCCTGAAATTCTACAGAGCAATCTACTATAGTGGTGACTGAAAGTTCACGAACCCTGTAGAATTTTCTCTTTTCCCGCATAAATATGACCTAAAATGTGATCATATCTTCACATAAGTCCAAGAAAACTAGATAAAGAAAAGTCTCTGGCAGTGAATAAAAGGAAGCCAGATTCTCGAGGAACAACCATTTAGGAGCAGCTGTGTTTCAGGAATAATTGCTGGAACTTTGGCTCATGAGGCTTCAGTGAGAGTCTGAGCTGAGATAAAGGTAAGAACAGGGAAGGACATTTAATTTTATTACCCACTTAGTGAAGTCAGGATGGCAGCCAATTAAATAAATAACACAAGAACATTAAACTTGTTCACTTATTTATTGAGAAAAAAAGGTTCAATGTTATATGTATCTTTTAGAAAAAGAATGTGAATTTCCCGGGTAATGCCTTTTTCAAAAGCTATTTGGAGTTAGGTGTTCCAATCAATGAGATGAGATTGGAGGTGTGGGTCATAGAGTTGCCCTGGTCTATAAAGAAAACACACATAAAGTCAGGTTACTGACAGAGCCTGCTCTTCTCAAGAAAGATTTGTTTATGTGCACCATGCCTTGATCAAAACAACTTTCAGAGGACCTTAGAAGAAGAAATACAGAGATGCACGAAGCTGCAAAAGTCTACAAAATCATTTCTAAGACCTGAGTGTTCATCACTCCACAGTAAGAGAAATTGTCTGCAAATGGAGGAAATCCAGTACTGTTGCTACTCTTCCTAGGAGTGGGCATCCGGCAAAGATCACACCAGGAGCACAATGTGCAATGCTGAGGGAGGTGAAAAAGAACACAATGGTATCAACAGGAGACCTACAGAAATCTCTAGAGCTTGCTGAAGTCTCTGTTCATGTGTCCATTATAAGAAAAACACTGAACCAGAATAGTGTTCATGAAAGGACACCATGGAGAAACCACTGTTCTCCAAAAAAAAATTCTGCACATCTCAAGTTTGCAAAAGACCACCTGGATGTTCTACAATACTTCTGGGACAATGTTCTGTGGCAAAAATTGAACTTGTTTGGCAAAAGTGTATATTGCTATGTATGGAGGAAAAAGTGCACTGCACACCAACACCAAAACCTCAATCTAACTGTGAAGCATGGTGGAAGAAGCATCATGGTTTGGGGCTGCTTTGCTTCCTCAGTGTCTGGACAGCCTGCAGTAATTGAGGGAACAATTAATTTAAAATTGCATCAATATATTTTACAGGAGATTTTCAAGGAAGCAGTCCATCACCTGAAATTTAGTAGAGTTGGATAATGCAACAGAACAATGATCCAAAAAACAAGAATGGTTTAAAAAGAAGAAAATTCATGTTTTGGAATGCCTATAGAAATGTTGTGGAAGGACCTGAAGCACGCAGTTCATGCAAGGAAGTCCACCAACATCCTAGAATTGAAGCAGTTTTGTAAGGAGGAATGGTCTAAAATCCCTTCAAGCCGATGTGCAGGACTGATCAACAGCTGCTGGAAACGTTTGATTGAAGTTATTATTTTATAAGGGAGTCACACCAGTTACTGAAAGCAAAGGTTCGCATACTTTTTCCAACAAATACATGTAATACTGGATTATTTTTCTCAATAAATAACTGAACAAGTATAATATTTTTATGTTGTTTATTTAATTGGGTGCTCCTTATCTAGTTTTAGAACTTCTGTGAAGATCTGATTACATTTTACATCATATTTACGTAGAAGTAGAGAAAATTAGAGTGTTTACAAACTTTCTAGCACAACTATATATCACAAGTATCTTCCTTGTAAGTCCAATATTCAACCAACAACAGGCCAAAAGATAATAATTTTGAAGTTCATGTTCTCTAGTCTGTTTTATTCTTTATGTGGAGCTTGAGATAACTACAAAATCTTACCAACAATGTATTTGGACTCTGCCAATGGATTCCCCATTTAAGTAACCTGGAATCATTTATAACAACCAGAATCTTTGATCAGTGATTGATATTTTGTCAAAGGCCATCAATGGAGTGAGTTCTGAGATCAGAGAAGTTGATATGGGTAACACATCTTTATAAGAAATTTATTCATGAAATATCCTTGAGCACTATGTAAGAAAGCACCAAAGAAATGCCCAAAATGGCACATTTCTTCCTTTCAAGTACTAAAGATCTGTGCAAATCAATTGCTGGAGTTTTTGTGGATGCCTTAAACTTCTTGCTTTAGCAGTCTGAGCTAACCATCTGCAGCAAGTAGGTTTCAATCATACTGATGCCCAAGAAGAATGTGGTAATCTACCTCAATGACTATCATGCAATCGCACTTACATTTACAGTGATGAAGTGCTTCAAGAGGTTGGTCATAATGCATATCAACTCCTGCCTGTTGAGTAAACACAAAATAATCTGCAGATGCTGGGGTCAAAGCAACACTCACAACACGCTGGAGGAACTCAGTAGGTTGGGCAGCATCCATGGAAAAGATTGCTCGACGTTTCGGGCCGGAACCCTTCGTCAGGACTGAAGAGGGAAGGGATAGAGGCCCTATAAAGAAGATGGGGGGAGGGCAGGAAGGAGAAGCCTGGTAGGTTCCAGGTGAAAAACCAGTAAGGGGAAAGATAAAGGGGTGGGAGAGGGGAAGCAGGGAGGTGATAGGCAGGAAAGGTGAAGAAGGAATAGGGGAAAACACAATGGGTAGTAGAAGGAGGCGGAACCATGAGGGAGGTGATAGGCAGCTGGGGGAGGGGGCAGAGTGACATAGGGATAGAGGAAGGGAGGGGGAGGGAATTACCGGAATCTGGAGAATTCTATGTTCATACCAAGGGGCTGGAGACTACCTAGACGGTATATGAGGTGTTGCTCCTCCAGCCTGAGTTTAGCCTCATAATGACAGTAGAGGAGGGCATGTATGGACATATCTGAATGGGAGTGGGAAGCAGAGTTGAAGTGGGTGGCTACTGGGAGATCCTGTCTGCTGTGGCGGATGGAGCAGAGGTGCTCGACGAAGCGGTCCCCCAATCTGCGTCGGGTTTCACCGATGTAGAGGAGGCCACACTGGGAGCACCGGATGCAATAGATGACCCCAACAGACTCACAAGTGAGGTGTTGCCTCACTTGGAAGGACTGCTTGGGGCCCTGAATGGTGGCAAGAGAGGAGGTGTAGGGACAGGTGTAGCACTTGCGCTTACAGGGACATTCCCTATTCCCAGTTCCTCCGTCTCTGCCGCATCTGCTCCGAGGATGAGGTTTTTCTGTTCCAGGACATCTCAAGTGTCCTCTTTCTTTAAGGATCATGGTTTCCCTTCCCATCAATGATGCCCTCACCTGCACCTCCTCCATTTCCCGCACTTCAGCCCTCACCCCATCCTCCCGCCACTGCAACAGGGACAGAGTTCCCCTTGTCCTCACCTACCACCCCACCAGCCTCCGGATCCAGCACGTTATCCTCCGCAACTTCCGCCACCTTCAACAGGACCCCACCACTAAGTACATCTTTCCCTCTCCATACCTCTCCACTTTCCGCAGGGATCAGTCCCTCCGCGACTCCCTGGTCCACACGTCCCTCCCCACTGATCTCCCACCCGGCACTTATCCTTGTAAGCGCAAGTGCTACACCCGTCCCTACACCTCCTCTCTTGCCACCATTCAGGGCCCCAAACAGTCCTTCCAGATGAGGCAACACCTCACTTGTGAGTCTGTTGGGGTCATCTATTGCATCCGGTGTTCCCGGTGTGGCCTCCTCTACATCGGTGAAACCCGACGCAGATTGGGGGACCGCTTTGTCGAGCACCTCCACTCCATCCGCCAAAACAGACAGGATCTCCCAGTAGCCACCCACTTCAACTCTGCTTCCCACTCCCATTCAGATATGTCCATACATGGCCTCCTCTACTGCCATGATGAGGCTAAACTCAGGTTGGAGGAGCAACACCTCATATACCATCTAGGTAGTCTCCAGCCCCTTGGTATGAACATAGAATTCTCCAAATTCCGGTAATTCCCTCCCCCTCCCTTCCTCTATCCCTATGTCACTCTGCCCCCTCCCCCAGCTGCCTATCATCTACATCATGGTTCCGCCTCCTTCTACTACCCATTGTGTTTTCCCTTATTCCTTCTTCACCTTTCCTGCCTATCACCTCCCTGCTTCCCCTCCGCCACCCCTTTATCTTTCCCCTTACTGGTTTTTCACCTGGAACCTACCAGCCTTCTCCTTCCCACCCTCCCCCCACTTTCTTTATAGGGCCTCTGCCCCTTCCCTCTACAGTCCTGACGAAGGGTTCACCGGCCCGAAACGTCGACTGATCTTTTCCACGGATGCTGCCCGACCTGCTAAGTTCCTCCAGCGTGTTGTGAGTCCTGCCTGTGGAGTGACCTGGATCTGCTCCAATTTGTCTTCCAGCACAACAGGTTAAAAGCAAATGTCATTTCATTGGCTCTATGCTCACTTCTGGAACACCTGGCCAAGGAAGATGATTATGGCAAAGTGCTCTGCATTGACTACAGCTCATTTAAAATAATATCATCCCCTCAAAACTCATAATTAAGCTCCAAGACCTGGGCCTCAATATCTCTCTGTGTAACTGGATCATTGGCAGACCCCAGTTAGTACAAACTGACAACATCTCCTCTACACTCACCATCATTAAAGTGCACCAAAAGGCTGTGTGCTTAGTGCCCTGCTTTACTTACTTTATACCAATAATAATGTGGTATTTGTGCATGCCAAAACCTCTTTCTCCTCTGAGCATATGTTAGTCAGATATTTCCAAGTACAGCTACAATGCTATATTTAAGATTGCTGATGACAGCACAATTGTTGTCCAAATCAAAGGTGGTGATGAATCAACATACAAGGGGGAAAGAAGGAAAATGATAATCTGGTTGAGTGATCTCACAACAACTCCCTCTCACTCAGCATCAACAAAACCGAAGAGCTGATGACTGACTTCAGGAGGAAGAATTTGGCTGTCCAGGAGTCAATCTCCTTTAAGGGACTGGAGGCAGATAGTTCAAGTTCTAGTTTAATTGTCATTCAACCACACACGAATACAGGCAAATGAAACAGCGTTACTGCTTGGCCAAGGTGCAAAACACAGTGCCAACAGTCATACACTGCACAAGAGACATGTAGCACATATAAGGCACCCAAGCACATCACACAAAAGATAGAGTCCAAGAATATAATATGCCTGTTTTCTGCCGAGTGAACCCCAGGGGGCAGCACTGACTCCAGCTTAGATGCTGCACCACAGCTGGCACTCCAGTGGAGTATACCTACTCTAATGCTGGAGACCTAGTCTTCGATATGACCAAGGCCATTGAGCTCTCCTGCCATCGCCAATAAATCATTGAATTGGACTTACAACATCCTACATTAACAATGCCCAATAGGGCCTTGTGGGATGTCCTTGAGCCAGTCTTCTTTAGGGGATCGGAAGTGGAGAGGGTCAGTGGCTTTAAATTCCTTGGCGTTATCATATCAGAGGATTTGCCCTGGGACCTGTAATGAAGTCCCATCACAAAGAAGGTACCACAGCACCTCTACATTTTCAAAATTTGCATAGATCTGGCATGTCACCAAAAACTTAGACAAACTTCTATAGATGCGGAGTGGAGAGTATCCTAACTGGATGCATCTCGCCCTGGTATGGAAACACTAATGCCCTGGGATAGAAAACTACTGAGAGTGCAAGAAACAGTCTAATCGATCATAGGCAAAGCTTTCCCCCTCTATTAAATACATTTATGTGAAGCACTACCACAAGAAGGCAGCATCCACCATCAAAGATCCAGGCCATACTTTCTTCTCACTATGAATATTGGGCAGGAGGTAGCTATTACCCTACAACATCAGGCTCCTGAACTGACATGGATAACTTCTCTCACCAGAACTCTGAATTGATTCTATGACTGAAAGTCTCACTTTCAAGGACTCTTCACAACTTATGTTCTTAGTACTAATTTCTTTTATTTGGAGTTTGTCTTTGTTAGCACATTGGCTGTTTGTCAGTCTTTATGGTTTTTTTTTGTAAATTTATTGTATTTTATTTTTCCTTTAAATGCCTGCAAGAAATTGAATTGCAAGTTAGTATATGGATACATTCTGTATAAATTTGCTTTGAACTTTGAACTTGTTGATCAATGTTAAGGTTCAATCCCAATGACCCCACAAATTACAACAGCGAAGAAACTGGAACATAACGTTGAATGATGAATATCCGTAAACTTCAGGACATTTTCAGTCCTTCCATATTTTCTTCCTCTATAAAAGGAACAAGCAAAAATGGCAAATCAGAGTTAATTTGAAACTTTAGATAGGAAAGGAGTCTGTGACTGAATTACTATGAACAAAAGTAATTTGATCCACTGCCTGGAATTATTTTGATAATGAGTGCAGAGACCATCTGGATTCATTAATGTAAGTCTCCTGTTAATTGATAGCAGAGAAGAGTAGTTCATATTTGCTGCTGAAATTTTCTGAAGCAAATGGATGAAAGGGAAACATACACTGGAATTGAAACTGTCAGCATGTTCTGCTATGCCAATATGAAATCTACACAGAGAAATGATTCAGTGTAGCTCCTGTCTTTCATTTGACCTTTTCTCAATGTATCAACTTAATTCTGAGGATGAACAAACTAAGACTATGTTCCAATATACAAGTTGCTGGTGAACGCAGCAGGCCAGGCAGCATCTCTAGGAAGAGGTGCAGTCGACGTTTCAGGCCGAGACCCTTCGTCAGGACCTGCTGCGTTCACCAGCAACTTTTATGTGTGTTGCTTGAATTTCCAGCATCTGCAGAATTCCTGTTGTCTATGTTCCAATATATTGTCTCTCCCCAACTGCTGCTGTTGCTAACAGGTTGAAGAGGAAATAATTGTGGAAAAATCTATATGGCATTTTCTTGCATGATTATGAAGTGAAGGTTCAAAATTGATGTCGGTATGAAGCATTTTCTGATGGTGACTCAATACCAAATCGGTCAGTGGTGCAAAGCCCTGACTTCCTGATTCTAATGATATTCCTGGTTTGTACAAAAGAAGCATATAATACATATGTCGAAAAAAAAGGAACTCCAGCATCCAGAACAAAATAAAAACAGGATGTGGGAGAACACAATAAGTCAAGCATCATCTGTGGATGCAAAATGCATGTGTCAATACTTCAAGTCAAGATCCTGCATCAGGACTGAGGAGGATGTTGTATCACAAGAGATGGGTGAGACAGAGGCTGGTAGTTGATAGATGAAACCAGACAAATGGTGGGATGAATGGGGGATGGTGGATATGGCCGGCAAATGGAACAACGTATGGAAGGAAAAGGGGGATGTGATGTCAAATGTAAACAAAGGGAGAAAAGAGTCCTTCACAACATTCAGTATTGTGTTGAATAGTTGAACTCATTTCTACAAGCAAACACATAGATGTTAAGTAAGTGATAGAGTCAGGAACAATAGCAACAATTAAAAGGAATTTAGAGAGGTACATGGGTAGGAAAGGTTCAGAGAATTGAGGGCCAAACACTGACAAATGGTACTAGCTCACGGGGGAGCTTGATTGAAATGGACTAGTTACATTGGACAATAATTTTGCTTCCTGAATATTTTTGGATGTACCTTGTGGATTTTGGTCTGCTAATCATAAAAATCACCATAAAATTTCCCTATCACACACCACTTTTAGAAAATCACCTATATTTGTTATTTCAATTCAAAATTCAAGTCAATGAAAATGTTACTCAAAGTGTAAGCAGAAACTAAGTCTATCTTGTTCAGGCATGCCTGGGCATGCTTAGGCAGGACAGATGCTGCATGGCAGAACAGGTTTTAGAAAACCAGGATGTGGAGTCTCAAGGAGGCAGACGGAGATACCATGATGCACGAGCCAGGAATGGAAAACAGCTCTGATACTGATGCAGGTTTTAAACCTTTTATGTCGAGTGAGTCTCATCTGAAAACTCAATCTGAGTTAAATGACCTGGTCAGAGACTTGGGTTTGTCAAAGGTAAAAGCAGAATTACTGAGTTCAAGACTGCAAGGATGGAATCTGCAGTCACTAGGCGCAACAATTTCTGTGAAGGATTTTGATACCTGATACAAATGTTTCCCAGAATAACTTAGGCCAAGATTAAGGAAGACATTTTTGTTGGGCCATAAGTCAAACAGGTCATCAATGATAGGCAATTTGAAGAACTTTTAGTGGGATCAGAAGAAATTGCATGGAAGGCATTCAGAGATGTTGAAAATTTTCTTGGCAACTCCAAACCACCAAACTAAGTGCAGCTGTTTGATAACATGCTCCATGTATACAAAACCATGAAGTACAACATGTCACTAATGATTTGTTTTCTGAACTCCCATTTAGACTTATTCTCTGGAAATCTTGGCACTGTCAATTCCAAACATGGTGAAGAGTTTCACCTGGACATTGCAGTCATGGAGAAACAGTATCAGGGCAACCAGAATCCATCAATGCTGGCCGATTATTGTTGGACACTTAAGCAAGAAGCCTCAGACACTGAGTACAAAGAAAATCAGTAACAAAATAGTTTTAGTTTAGTTGAACTCTTGCAAAGCATCAGCACCATTATGCAATTAAGTGCATTATATTCAATAAAAGTTAATTTCCTGTTTCTCCAAATTCCTACGTGATACAGGTAGTCTGAAATTATACTTATGTTCAGCTTCAAGTGGTCTATCTGAAGCAAAAAAAAATCTGAGGAAGCAACACTTCCAGAAATTTGTTATCCAGTGTCCAGGTCCTGGTGGTATATAACTCTATATGATTTTATGAAATCTTTCTTAAAGCTGATCTACTGAAAATTCCTTCCTTTTGTGTATTTCTGATACTGTAGTGAACAGCTCTCAATCTTCTTTAGTAGTTATTCAGGACACTTCTGCTCCAGTTCTCAGAAGGCCAGTATTGTATAGGAACTGAAGACTGCCACTGATGGGCAGAGGGTGATCAACGTGACAGGCATGCCAAAACCTCCTTCTCCACTGACCAGTTGTTAGTCAGAAATTCCCAAAGAGGATTTAAATCTTTTCTATTATTTGCTAGTCATCTCTATCCATAAATGTGTTTATTATAGCTCATTCAAGTGTTGAATATGCAAACAATGTTCTGCGAGAAATGGGCATAATAGAAAAGGCTTAGCGAAAGCCTGGGTTTACATAGATGGTTGAAGCTCTGTCATTAGGCTATTCTTTCAGGCATATTTACAGTAAGTAACTCCTTCTAGAGCAATGCCAATTAAAATGAGTATAATTCTTATTTTTATGCTAAGCTACTGTTGGAGAAGCCTGTACTTCAGTTACCACACACAACATGTCCTGACGAAGGGTCTCGGCCCAAAACATCGACTGTACTCTTTTCCATATTTGCTGCCCAGCCCGTTGAGTTCCTCCAGCGTTTTGTGTGTGTTGCTTGGATTTCCAGTATCTGCAGATTTCCTCTTCTTTGTGACTATACTTCAGTTAGTTTGCTGCCGAGAGATACATTATGAATATTGTAAGTATAAAGGTTTCCACCTATTTAGCAGCGCTCTTGGACATTCAATAATTTCATTGTCATTGCATATCAAATCGTTGTCATTCTTGGTCATCAGTGACCAACAATTTAATTCTAGCAGCCATAGAAATACTGTGGGGGAAAAAGCTTGAAGTGGGTGCTTTGTAATCTCAACTCTTCCTTCACTCCTCAAGGTGGAGTGTGTTGGAAGAATTATTACATAACCTGAATGGTGTAGAGAAACTGCAGCAATACTCAGCACAAAGCCCTCTGTTCAATAGCAATGAAATGTCCATCACTGTACATCTCCAGCATTTTATACTTCATAGAAGTAATGGCTGTGTAAATAGAGCATACGGAAAAGGGAATCTAGAAGAAAAGTTTTGCAACAGAGACAAGGAACATATGCAAATATATCAGATGATGTGACAGGATGGTGGGAATATCTGGATCTAAGGTCATAGAGAGGTATTTACCAAGAACTGCAGCAAATTAAATGGTGAGAAATTACTAGTAATGAAAATAGGCTTTGGAGTTCTGAGATTTAAACTCACCTGGAAATCAAAACAAAGATAAAACAAAGTTAAACTTTGATTTAGTCCAGCATACTGGACCCGGCTGGTGGCGTAGTGGCATCAGTGCCGGACTTCAGACGAAAGGTCCCGAGTTCGAATCCAGCCAGCTCCCCTGCACGCTTTCCATCTGTGCTGGGTTACGAGCTGGTGATCTCTTTGGAAACTCACCCGGCAGAAGGCAATGGCAAACTACTGCTGTAACTGCTGTAACTTTTGCTAATGCCCCACCTCCCCCTCGTACCCCAACCATTATTTATATACACACATTCTTTCTCTCACTCTCCTTTTTCTCCCTCTGACTATACCCCTTGCCCATCCTCTGGGCTTTTCCCCTCCTCCCCCTTTTCCTTCTCCCTGGGCCTCCTGTCCCATGATCCTCTCATACCCCTTTTGCCAATCACCTGTCCAGCTCTTGGCTCCATCCCTCCCCCTCCTGTCTTCTCCTATCATTTTGGATCTCCCCCTCTCCCTCCCACTTTTAAATCTCTTACTAGCTCTTTCTTCAGTTAGTCCTGACGAAGGGTCTCGGCCTGAAACGTCGACTGTACCTCTTCCTAGAGATGCTGCCTGGCCTGTTACGTTCACCAGCAACTTTGATGTGCACTGCTGTAACTTGCCTCGTACGCAGTTCCCCACTATGTTAGAGAGGCATGGAGGGAAATCTTCTGCTAACCGGAGAAACTCCGGATGCGACGTACCTTTCCTTTCCTTCTGGATATATCAATTACTGGCTCAATAGAAGATATTTTGTTTGTACAGCAGATTGTTGCGATCTAACCTGTGCTGGCTAAACTAATGGTGAAGCAGTTGTTACATTTAAGAGCAATTTGGACACATAGTCGAGGATTTTTTTTGTGGTGGAGAAAGCACAGTGTGATTGGATTAATTGAAAGGCTGCTGTGGATATGATGTTGTCTTGCTATGCATATAATTCTATGATCATTGGTACTCAGGGATCAGTTCCAAGAAATGGAATGAAATCTCTGCTTGATTCTTTGTTTCCTGTTTACAATTTACAATTCCTGTTCTGTAAATCTGATTTTCATTCAATAATAGTTGATTCCATAGCAATTCTACTTGAGAGATGGCTGGCCTTGCCTCATCAGTGCTATTTCAGAATGTTTAATTCATTTTGCACCTAATCTATTAAATTATCACAGTCTGTTTTGAATAGAGTGGTGGAAGGCAATGTAAGATTAAGCAGCATCCAAACTGCCGAAGGAAGCAGGAAGGTTGCAAATGACTGAATAATTGCCCTTTGTGAGGAGCACAAAGCAAACGTAGGCAAACCAATATGATTACATTTAACACACACAAAATGCTGGAGGAACTCAGCAAGCCAGGCAGCATCTATAGAAAAAAGTACAGTCGATGTTGCGGGCCGAGATCCTTCGGCAGGACCAGAGAAAAAATGGTGAGGAGTAGATATAAAAGTTGAGGGAGGACAGAGAGAAGCACAAGGTGATATGTGAAACCGGGAAGGGCTGGGAGGTTGATTGGTGAAAGAGATACAGGGCTGGACAAGGGGGAGTCCAATAGGAGAGAACAGAAGGCCATGGAAGAAAGAAAAAGGAGGAGAAACACTAGAAGGAAGTAATGGGTAGGCAAGGAGATATGGTGAGAGAGGGAAAAGGGGATGGGGATGGGGATGGGGAATGGTGAAGGAAGGCATTACTAGAAGTTTGAGAAATTGATGTTCATGCCATCAGGTTGGAGGCTACCCGGGAGGTGATGTTCCACCAGCCTGAATGTGGCCTCATCACGACAGTAGAGGACGATTGTGGATTTACATATCGGAATAGGAATGGGAAGTGGAATCAAAATGTGTGGCCACTGGCAGATCCTGCTTCTTCTGCCAGACAGAGCATAGGTGCTCGGGGAAGCAGTCTTTCAATCTATGTTAGGTCTCACTGATATACAGGAGGCCACACCGGGAGCACCAGACACAGTATATAACCTCAAGAGCCTCACAAGTGAAGTGTCGCCTCACCTGGAAGGACTGTTTGGGGCCCTGAATGGTAGTGAGGAGGTGTAGGGGCAAGTGTAGCACCTTGTTCTGCTTGCAAGGATAAGTGCCAGGAAGGAGATCAATAGGGAGGGACGAATGGACAAGGGAGTCGCATAGGGAGAGATCCCTGCGGAAAACAGAAAATGAGGGGAGGGAAGGATGTGCTTGGTGGTGGGATCCAGTTGGAGGTAGCAGAAGTTCCGGAGAATTATGTGCTGGACTCAGAGGCTGGTGGGGTGGTAGGTGAGAACAAGAGGAACACTATCCCTGATAGGGTGGCAGGAGGATGGGGTGAGGGCAAACATGCGTAAAATGGAAGAGATGTGGTTGAGGGTAGTGTTGATGGTGGAGGAAGGGAAACCTCTTTCTTTGAAAAAGGAGAACATCTCCTTTATTCTAGAATGGAAAGCCTCATCCTGAGAGCAGATGTAGCAGAGTTGAAGGAATTGGGAGAAGGGGGGTGGTATTTTTACAACAGGATGGGAAGAGGTATAGTCCTGGTAGCTGTGTGAGTCCGTGGGTTTATAATAGAAATCAGTAGACATCCAGAGATAGACAGTGAGATCAAGAAAGGGGAAGGAGGTGTCGGAAATGGACCAGGTAAATTTGAGGGCAGGGTGGAAGTTGGAGGCAAAGTTGGTGAAGTTGATGAGCTCGGCATGGGTGCAGGAAGCAGTTGTGATGTAACGTAGGAAAAGAGGGGTACAGACACCAAAATGAAATCAACTAAAAGAGAAAATTGAAAGGGACTCTCAACCTCAACCACGTTATCTTCCAGCAAAGTAATTTCCACTGATCCAAAAGAAATAACAAAGTCAACAAAAATTTATCATCATTTGAATCAGACAATGTAAAATAAAACCAGAAACTGAGTCATTATGATAACAGAAAAACATAGTTACAAAAGATAGTAAAAAATAATAATGTATCTTCAACTTCCCTGAGTGTCACGGCCTGAAGATTGATGGTTCATGGATGTTGATCTGGGGCCTCGTTTCTGCAAAGGACAACACACAGCAGTTCCTTATATGGTGTAGTACAGCAGCAGACAACCACAATACAATTGGTCTCCCTCTGAACAAACACTGCAGTGTAGCACCGATGGGAGATGTCAGCCTCCAACCCAGCGTGGAATCCACTGGCATACAGCCAGCTCCAACATCTCCATCCTCGGTGGCTGCAACAGGCATGAAACCATAATACCATAAAACTATCAGACGTAGGAGTAGGATTAGGCCATTTGACCCATTGAGTCTGTTCTGCCATTTCATCATAGCAAATCCATTTCCCTTTCAGCTCCATTCTCCTGCCTTCTCCCCATAACTTTCATGCCTTGACTAATCAAAAACCTCCGCAGCTGCCTGTGGCAACAAATTCCACAGATTCCACACCTTCTGCCAAAGAAATTGGTTCTCAACTTCATTTTAAATGGAAATTCCCCTGCTATGCCTTCAGACCTAGACTCCTCCACCATCGGAAACATTATTTCCACATCTATTCTATCCAGTGAATAAAGGCCCAGCGTCAACAATAATCCTTTCATTCCAGGAATCATTCTTGTGAACCTTCTCTAAACCCTCTCCGATGTCAACATATTCTTTTTAAAGTCAGGGACCTAAAACTATTCAGAATACTCCAAGTGAGACTTCATCAGTGCCTTAAGCCTCAGCAGTATATCCTTCATTTATATTCTAGTCCTCTCAAACAGAATACTAACATCATATTCTACCACCTTCCTCACCATCGACTCAACCTGCAAATTAACCTTTAGAGAAACCTGCACGAAGACTTCCAAGTTCCTTTGCACCACGGATAGGTGAATGTACACAACATTCACCTATTCTTCTTCATCTATCTTGCTTGTTATTTCCTCAAAGAATTCCAGAAGATTTATCAGGCAAGATTTTCCCTTAAGGAAACCATGCTGACTTTGGCCTATGTTATCATGTACCTCCAAATACTCCAAAACCACATCTTTAACAATCAACTCAAACATTTTCTCAACCACTGAAGTCAGACTAACTGGTCTATAGTTTCCTCTCTTTTGCCTCTCTCCCTTCTTGACGAGCAGAGTGACATTTGCAAATTGCCAATCCTCCGGAACAATCCCAGAATCTAGTGATTCTTGATTCTTGAAAGATCATTACTAATTCCTCCACAATCTCTTCAGCTACCTCTTTCAGAACTCTGGTGTGTAGTACATCTGGTCCGATTGTCTTATCTACCGTCAGCCCTTTCAGTTTCCCAAGCACCTTCTCCCTGTTAATAGCAACTGCACTCACATCTGCCCCTGACACTCTTGAAATTCCAGAATACTGCTGGTGTTTTCCACAGTGAAGGCTGACGTAAAATACTTATTCAGTTTTTCTGCCATTTCCTTGTCCCCCAATGCTACCTCTCCAGCATCATTTTTTCAGTGGTTCAATATCTACTGTTGCTTCTCTTTTATTCCTAAAATATTTGAAAAATAAGTTTGGTATCATCTTTGATATTGTCAACAAGCTTACCTTCATATTTCATCTTTTTCCTCCTTATGGCTTTTTTAGTTGTGTTCTGCTGATTTTTAAAACTTTTTCAATCTTTGAACTTCCAATTTTTTTTTGTCTATTATTTGCCATCTCTTTTGAGTTTATGTTAGCTTTGACTTCCCTTGTCAGCTATGATTTCATCATCCTGCCTTTAAAATATTTCTTTTTCTTTGGAGTGTATAAATCCTACACTTTCCAAATTGCTCCCAGAAACTGCAATCATTCCTGCTGTGCTGCCATCCCTGATAGCGTCATCTTCCAAGCAACTTCAGCCAGCTCCTCTCTCATGCCTCTGTAACTGACTTTACTACACTGTAACACTGATACATCTGACTCCAGCTTCTCCCTCTCAAATTTCAGGGTGAATTCTATCATATCATTATCACTGCCTCCAAAGTGTTCCTTTACATTAAGCTCCCTAATCAAATCTAGATCATTGCACAATACTTAATCCAGAATAGTTGATCCCCTAGTGGGCTCAACCACAAGTTGCTCTAAACAGATATCTTGTAGGCATTCTACAAATTCTCCCTCTTGGGATCCAGCACAAACCTGATTTTCCCAATCTACCTGCATGTTGAAATCTCCCATAACTATTACAACATTGACTTTTTGACATGCCTTTTCTATCTCCCATTCTATTTTGTAGCCCACATCCTGGCTAATGTTCAGAGGCCTGTATATAACTCCCATCAGGGTCTTTTTACCCTTGCAGCTTCTTAACTCTACCCACAAGGATTCTACATCTTCCGATCCTATGTCACCTTTTTTAAGAATTTGATTTCATTTTTTACCAACAGAGCCACTTCTCCCCTCTGCCTGTCGGTTTGATACAATGTGTACTTCTGGATGTTACACTCCCAAATTAATCTTCTAACAGCCACGATTCAATAGTGCCCACAACATCATACCTGACAATCTTTAACTGTGCTACAAGATCATCTATCTTATTCCATACACTACACGCATTGAAATATAACACCTTCAAACCTTCAATCCTGTTTCTGTCACCCTTTTCAATTTGCCCCCCCCCTTTTACACTGAAACATATTCTACTAACTGAAATTTTGCCCTCTCATCTGCCTGTCCTTCCTGAAAGTTTCACTACACACTACCTCTGCTTGTAAACCAACAGCCCCATCATCAGCCCTATTACTCTGGTTCTCATCCCCCTGCCAAATTAGTTTAAACCCTCTCCAAAAGCTCATGCGAACCTGCCCACAAGGATATTGGTTCCCTTTGGGTTCAGACGTAACCCATCCCTTTTGTACAGGTCGTAATTTCCCAGAGGAGATTCCAGTGATCCAGAAATCTGAAACCCTGTCCCTTGCACCAGCTTCTTAGCCATGCATGCATCTTTCAAATCATCCTGTTCCTTCCTTCATTGGCACGTGGCACAGGCAGAAATCCAGAAAAATCCACAGTGGTCCTGCTTTTCAGCTTTCTACCTGGCTCCCTAAGTTCTCTTTTCAGGATCTCCTCGTATTTCTACCTATGTCATTGGTGCCAATAATTATCAGGACTTCTGGCTGTTCACTCTTCCCCTTTAAAACATCATGTCCCCAAATGAGGCCTGGTCCGTGCAGCTCCCCTACTGTTGGTCTTGCCAATGAATTTGACTCACATTACCAATATCCAACAAGATCTCGTGACCACAACAAAAACAACCAAGACAACCACCCGCACTGTCCATAGGATCACACAGCGCCAGTGACGATGTTTTCTCCCTGTGTGGCTGAAGCAGAGTGCAACACAGTACGCATCAAATCCAGCTCCACCGCTAGCGGGATAGACCTGCAACACTTGATGTTGTTGATGACCTCAGTGTCTTGTGATTGTGAATAAGGCATAAAAGAAGAACAATTGTTCTTTTGTTTGGACCCAGGGAGGCTGCTGTGTCTGAGTGTGCCACCATATTCCTGGATGTACCTAAGAGCCTCTTAAACACCACTGTGGTACCTGCCACCACCACCAGCCCTGGCAGTTCACTCCAGTCACCCACATCGTGAAAACCCTGCTCCACACTTTTCCTTTGAACTTACCGTCTCTCACTGCACGTTTACTGGCATATAGTGCAAAACCTTATCTGCATGCTATTCAGGCAGATCATGCCATTCATAAGGACATTGAGGTAGGAAAAGGAAACGAGAATGCAAAATATTTTGTTACAACTACAGAAAAAGTGCAGTACAGGCAGACAGATAAAGTCCAAGGACCACAGTAAGGTAGATTGGGAGATCAAGTACAAGTGTGTGAAATTTGTAGTTAAATTATCAATATCTCTACACATCTGGACTATTGATCTCAATATTCCTCAGAGTTTGAATCACATTGCAAGAGCTGGAGAATACCTATCCAAGAGCTTAAATAAATCTAGAATAAATACTGCGAATTGGTAATGGTAACCTGATTGTCATCAAAAACCTATCTGGTTATTTAATGTCCTTTTGTCATCTTTACCTGTTCTAACTTTGTGCGCCAGCAAACAACCCCTGTTCAGTGAACAGTTTGGGGATGGACAATAAGTGTCAGTCTTGCTGGTAATGTTCCTGTTTTGTGAATGAATACGTAAAATTAGATATTAAAAAGTTCAGGGATCAAACATGTTACTGTCCAGCAATGTTAATGTTATGGTCTGAAAAGACAAGCCACCTGAAAATTCAGCATTCTTCATCCATCTGGCTTGTAACAATCTCCATAGAGTGATGCAATAACTTCAAGGAAGTAGGGAAGAGATACAGTCAGAAGCAACTGTTTTTTTTCTTTCATGTGGTGAACATTATTATGTAAATAAAATGTTGATTTAAAATTGAGGATATTAGATGCCTGTCAATAGTTTGTGTTCTTCCCTTATGCTTCACTGTTTGTGAACATTAAAATATGGAACTAGGCCACCCCTGACAGAGTGAAATAATGTAATTAGCAACAGGCAGTCTCAGTGTAGTTAAACAATAAGGTTTCTACCATACCTTTGTTGAATTTATCAAATTAACCCAAAAAAATCAAATTACAGACATTGCTAAAGGACACTTTTTTAATGAGCCGGTTTAAAATTTGTTAACCTTAATTTGAATTTCATTCTGAAGTTCTGTCGAGATTATATTTAAAACATTCTTTTTAATTAATGGTATTCACAATAAATGTTTTTTTCATTCAGCAGGGCTTAAAAGGAGTTATTTCTTCATATGATGGATTAAATACTTTTGGAGAGACGGTGTGATGGGATAATTTTGGGGAGATGATTATTGAACTATCAATAACACTGCCTACAATGTCTGCAATAAGATTTGAATGGAATGGTTGAAGAGATGAGGGAGGGCAGCACAATTCTGAGAACAGAAATTAGGTCTAACATTTTCAACGTACTGGATGAAGAGAAGATAATGATCTTATTGGAAGAAGCTTAAGAGAATCAGAGAAGCAAGTCAGAGCTGAATAAGAATTGAGATAGCATTGATGGAAAGAAAAGGTGGAAGAGAAGAGGTGAATTTATATGATGCTGGGATGAGCAAAGTATGTGGGTGTGTCAACACAGGAGAACAAACTCATATGCTTCAGAAACTGACAAAAAATACTTAATCCTTGTACAAAACTTTAAGAAAGATATTGTTAATTTTGTTGTACTAAAAAACACACATATGAGAGATACAGGAGTGAAGAACAAAATGTGCATTTTTTATTTTATCAGATTGCCCTCTTCACTTGCCTCAGTTCTGAACTTACTCCACAACTGTAGACTGACTTTTTGTATCACTCTGCATAATTTGTTCATTTTTTAAAAAACTTTTTGCACGAGAAGAGTAATATCCTAATGCTTTGATTACCTCCAGTATGTAACACATACAAGGAAGCTTGATGGCTTGACTAAACACATGTCTACAAGCTAGGGGCAAATCAATCAGACGTAATCAGTGGTTAGGTAATTTGATGACATTGGAACCCCAGCCATAACCACACTGAGAGGAAGTGTAACATCTATTAATACAATGAACTCCTAGACATTAGAACCTAGCACTAGACATCTGAGCTGAGACATTTTGCATTATTCGGACTTAAGTATAGGTCCACTGTGTCTCCAACCCCAGAGTGAGGTAAAAGATGCTTCAGCCTAGTTATGTTAACACTTAGTAAAACAGATAGGAATCTGATTATTATATTTATTTTTAAGTGTTTCTTTGTTTACTGTTTAGAATTTGAAATGCAATCAATGGCTTCGAGCTATTTATTTCTATAAATAAATCTCGACTAACCTCTGGAAAGGCAGGTTGCGGGTCAGGCTGCAGTGCGTTTGACTTTATGGTCTGTTTGGCCAAAGCATCTGTAAATGTTTGTGTCTCAAATCTCTCCAACTCTGGGCTTGACAAAATATGAACAAAATATTGATGAGATAAAGATCTAACTAAACAGATCTCAGCTGAAGCTTAATTGCATATTTCCTTCGAGGGTAAGGTGAAAAGAATATTGCAATAGGCTCACCGTAGCATATTAGGACAGACAAATAATCAAAGCATTAAGATATTATTCTTCTCATGCAAATAGTAAAAACAAAGTGAACAGATTATGCAGAGTGGTGCGGAAAGTGACCCCACAACTGTGGAGTGAGTTCAGCACTGAGGCAAGTGAAGCCTCTCGAGGAGCCCCATGGCTGCAGGGCAATAACTGCTCCCGAAGCAGGAGGTGTGAGACCCAAGACTCCTGCATCTCTCACCTGATGGCAGCAGCAAGAAGACAATGAGAGAGAGAGTGAGAGAGATGTTCAAACGTAGGCAGATGACACTGAAACACCCGCTTTCCGCTCTCAGTCTCAATGCTTTTAATCTAGCTTGACATTTTAATTGACATGAGCATGGGTTCATTTTGCTCTCTTGGCCCTCGACAGAGTGTCTGCCTCCAGTGATGGCCTCCCCAGTCATTTCTGCATTCTTGAGATTGAAGTTCACCGTCTTTCAGGAGATCCTACAATCGCTAGTTAATTTAGTCATTTCGAAAGTACATTTCTTAAAGGAAATGACAGACTGCAGATTGCAGTGATCGTAGTTCAGAATAAATATATATTGTAGAGTATCTAGTAGATTTGTGAGCTGCCCGCAAAACACTATTGAATGCTGCCAGCACCATCTTGGGAATGTCCCAAGATCTTACCCAGCATTAAGTTATGCTACCTGTTCAGAGAGACATGTTATTCTGGTGTGCTGGACCTAGAATCCTTGATCAACTAAAAAAACAAAAAGAAGAAAAAAGTATGGCCATATATCATTTTACTGATTGCAGTGAAGAATGCCACAATTTTTGCCTATTTATTGAAAGTCACAGCATTTCCAATTTTCTATGTTCTAAATGCGATATCATTTAATATTTTGAGCTTTTTTGCTGTTACGGATAAGGGAAGATTTAATAATTATACAGAACGTTATTGAATATAATCAAGCTAAGGTTGATTCAATTGTGTGTATAAACAGAAGAGGCTCTGCAGATACTGGAGACACTGAGTTACGCACAGAAAATGCTAGAGGAAATCAGGCAGTATCAATGGAGGGGAATAACAGTCGACGTTTTGGGCTGAGAGCCTTCATCAGGTCTGGAAAGGAAGGAGGCAGAATCCAGAAGAAGAAGGTGTGGCAAGGGGAAGAAGTACAAGCTGGCTGGTGAATGGTGAAACCAAGTGAAAGGAGAGGTGGGTGGGTGGGGGAGGGGAAGATGTAACAATCTAGGAGGCGATAGATGGAAGAGGTAAAGAGCTGAAGAATAACAAATCTGATAGGAAGAAAGGGAAGGAGAAGGCATCAGAGGGAGCTGATGGAGAGGTGAGGAGAAGAGAAGAGGTGAGAGGGGAGCCAGAATGGGGAACGGAAAAAGAGGAAGAAGGAAAGGATGGAAATTACTAGAAGATGGAGAAATCGATGATCATGCCATAAGGTTGTAGGTTACACAGACAGGATGAGGTGTTATTCCTCCAACCTGAATGTGGTCTCATCATGGCAGTAGAGGAGGCCTTGGACCAACATGTCAGAATGGGAGATATTAGTTAAAGAACTGGTTATGATTCTGTATGAATAACTCAGAATAAATCTTGAATTCAACACCCTGTAGAGCAAATTGTTAATCTGAATTTTGAAAAAGAAATTTAATTTGTGGGATTTGAATGTAAGAGTGGAGATGTCTTTTTCCAGTTATGCAGTGACTGCATCTGGAATATGATGCACAGACTTGTCAGTTTATATAAGGAAGGATATACTGTATATTGCAGGAGATGGAGTGCAGCTAAGGTTCATCATATTTGTTCCTGATGTGAGAGGTTTGCCCTTTTAAGGGAGGTCAATCAAATTGGGATGATACTCTAATGTTTAAAGGGATGACAATCGATGTCATTGCAACAGACAGAAGTCTTACAGGCTTTGACAGACTTGTGGTTTGTTCTGAGTCTGGTGCATAGAACGAAGGGCTGGAGTCTCAAGGTAAATGATCTGCCATTCAAAAGGAAGAAAAGCAGATATTGTATCTTCACCAAAGCAGAATAAACCTTTTGAATTCTCTTCCCCAAGAAGGTGGTGGCTCTGCTGCTGAGTGACTTCAAGACAGAGACTGATAGATTTTTATACATTAAGAGAATCAAGAGATATGAGGTTGGTAGAGGAAAGTCGAGCGAAGGTAAAGGATCAATTATGATCTCATTGGATGGTGGAGCGGGTACTAAAGGCCAAAGAACCTCTTGCTGTTCCTATTTCTTACGTTCTAATTTGTGGGACTATGAATGTGAGTATTTAGTTGAATATCTAACACATTCACGCATAACCTTCAAAAAATAGAAGTGTGCCAGTTCCACTGGGTATGGGCTGCATGTAATTCTAGCCTTCTGCCGAATGCTTGCCAGCATTTTCTATATCACTTGAACGAATAAATTACAAAACATCCTTAAGTGAATTGGTTGCTGTTATCTAGATAATCAAGTTGAATTTGAACTTGGCCCCACAAATTGAAATAATAAGTATATTTATTTTATTTGTGTTTTAGTTTTAATCTGACGTCGAAGGATTGGTATTCAGCAAGGAATGCCAGGAGGAATAAACGTGTCTATTCATGACCTAGCAGCAGATTTAATGTAACAAACAAACTGTTTAAAGGAACCCAGTGGCTCACGAAGCATCTGAGAGGTGCGGGGTTGAAGAAGTCGTTGATGTTTCAGGTCAAAACTCTGCAGCAGATCTGAGAGTAGATAAAGGAGATGTCCACTATAAGGAGCAGCAGAGGAGATGTGAGACAGGGGCCAGTAGCTGATCAAAGAGGGGTAAAGGATGATGAACAGATGAAGCTAAATGGAGGTGGGGGGAGACAGAGCAGGTGAAAGGTGAAAGCAAACAAGGGACAGAAAAGCAGATGGGGCACATCAGGAACCAGATCAGAAGTGGGGTGGGTGAAGATGGAGACAGCTGCTTGAGGGTGATGAACGGGGAAGGAGTAACCGTCACCAGTGCTGGAGTACAGCTGTAAAGGAAGATGAGAATAGGAGACATTAGGGAAAAGGTGAAGGGCAGATGGTATCTGGTAAGGAAGTGGTGAAATGTGTACCTGGTAGGTGGATGGAACTGGGAGTGGAAAGGGCGTAAAGTGGTAGTGGGAGAGCTGGGGAAGGAGACTGAGAAAAGGAAATAATCAGAGGCGGATCAGAGAGAGGGAAGGGAGGAAGGGTGGAGAGAGAGAGAGGATGTGTAGAGAGAGAGAGTAGAGAGAGAAAGGAGAAAGACAGAGAGAGGGGTGTAGAGAGAGAGAGAGCAAGAGAGAGAGAGAGTGACTGATGTAGAGAGAGAAAGACAGAGAGAGGGTGTGTAGAGAGAGAGGGGCAGAGAGAGTGTGTAGAGAGAGAAAGGCAGATAGAGGGGTGTAGAGAGAGAGGTGTGGAGAGAGAGAGAGTGAGAGAGAGAGTGACTGATGTAGATGGAGAAAGTGGAGAGCATGTGTGTTTGTGTGTGGGTGTGAGGGGAGGGGGAGTAAGAGAGAGCAACACAGCCATAGAGGGGGAGGGGGTGAAAGAGCGAGAGGGGGAGAGAGGGAGAGTGGGGGAGAGAAGAAAGCCACAAAAACAACATAGGAATTAGTGGTTAGCAAAAATTGGAAATTTCAATGCTGCTCTTTTCGCTTTATGCTGGCTATCTTCCCCCTCCACTATCATTACTGATGCAGGCTCTCAAAATGAAACATCAGCATTTTACTTACTCTGCAGATGACATTCAGGCCACTGAGTTCCCCGAAACATTTGCTTGTTATTGCAAATTCCAATATTTGCAATTTCTTGTGTCTTGCAAGTTGAGTTTAATCTTCAACAAAATAGTTTTGACAGAGCCTAGATTTAACATTGGCAGCATCACCAAGTATTTCTTAAGTATCATCAATATAGTAAAAAACTAAAACTCACTTTGCAGAAGTATTATGAAACATAATTTGACATTGAACCATTTAAGATATGAGAAAAACAAAACCTTGCTCAAAAAGGTAGGTTTTTGAAGGCGTTTCTTAAAGGAAAAAAAACAAGGGAAGCTGAAAAGGTTAAAAAGAAATTCCAGAGCATAGGTACCTGGCAGTTCAAGGCATGTCTGTGATATTGTTGAATTAAAATGACACAATGACAAGGAATTAAACAATAGAAGTGTGCAGGTATGTGGTGGAAAGGTGTTGGAACTGAAAAAGAGGGCATGTTTGCAGAGGAAATTAACATTTTATCTCTTCCTGTCAAGAAGCACTATCTCAGCATTGAACTGAAATAAAAAATCTTTTTTTTTAAATTGAACAAAGTCCAGGATAGGGACCAGCATTGTCAAACAATTGAAAGCAACCTAAGTTATGGTATCAAATGAATTCATTTATTTTGCATATGATGTGATATCTGCCCAAATGTTGTAGGTGGTTGTGCACCCAAAACCTCTGACTCACAAGTAAAAGTGGCAGTAAATAGAGCTAATGACAATGAAAAAATTGTGCCTCTTCCCTATTAATTACTTTGAAAGAATTATAATAACATTTTTCAAAATAGCAGTGGGATAGAGAAGATAGGAACAGGTTCAGAGGCAAGATAAATTACTTCAGATCCTTTGATAAAGAAATTGCTTTAAATATATTTTCTTTTTGCAACAAGTGATATACTTGGTGATGAAGGACCACAGGTTGAAATCTAGCAGAAGACACTTGCAGACACTAAGATCTTCCAAGCTAATCAATCATGTTTTGTCAGTCTGAAAAGATGCTCTTTATTCACTAGGGCAACATTAGTGTGTTGCATAGCTACCAAACTTATGATCTATCTTAGTTCAGAATGAATTTATTTTTGGGTGTGTGATAGACCTTGCTATCATCATTTCCATATAATGTCTACACCTCTGTCTGCTTATTCCCTTCCAAACATATTGCCTCACTTGCTGAATTCCTCCAGAATTCTTGTGTGTGTGAGCCACTGCCTAGATCAGTCGTGGCCTCAGATACTTAATGTTTCAAACTAGTGTTCCTGGGATGTTTACAGCTTTTGGTGGTTTGGATGAAGCATTGATATTAAAGGTTGAATTGGGAGTCACCAGTTGCCTAGAGGATGGGGTTAAAACATATCTTCCTACTTTCCTGTTCTTGTTGGTCTCACATAAAAATTCTTAGGATTTTTTTTGTGGACTGCTGGCTAGGGTGCCCTATACTTGTCTGAATGGACGACTGTGTCCGGAATCAAACATTACAGAAAACTAAATTGCAAATTACAAGGAGTCTGCCACTTAAGGACTGAATGAAAATATTGCCAAGCAGATCAGAAGCTAACAACTTATACTCAGTGTTGGGAAAGGCTGAGAGAGAATGGATAGAATAAGAAAATATTGCCACATACATGTAACATTTCCACCCAAGATGGCAGACAGGACATCTTGTAATGTTTTGTCAAACAAGTTGTGCATCTGATTATTCAGTTTTCCCCTGAAAGTTCTTAATATTAGCATTACCCTTGCACTCTATAATGCAACATTTCCACTGACCTCTGGGAATCCCTGGCACATGAGTATTTAAATTGGATAAGGGCCATTGCAGTGCCATTGACAATCTCGAGTGCATAAACCAGGACCATAAAATAAAGAGTACTTCACCATTATTGACTATGAGGTTATTGTCACAACACCACTCAACCAGCTGATCTATTTCATTTCTGTATGCCACCTCATCATCATCTAAGATTCTACCAACAACAATGGTGTCATCTGCAAATTTATAGATGGAATTTGAGTTGTACCTGCGTGTAGAAAGGTTAGAGCAGTGGGTTAGGCACAGATCCTTAAGTGTGCTTCTGCTGATTATCAGCAAAGAGGGGATGTTATTAGCAATTCACGTAGACTGTAGTCTCCTGATAAGGAAGCCAAGGATTCTTTGCCATCAACCCCCTCACTTCCAATCCAGAGTGAAGACAAGGTCTCTCTCAACCGCTGTTCCAGCTACCAGCCTCCAGATTCAAGTTATTCACCTTTGCAATTCCTGCCTCCTTCAATTAAATTCTACCACTAGCGATACTTAAAAGGCATGGACAGAGTGGATGTGGCAAAGTTGCTTCCCATAATGGGAAAGTCTAGTATGAGAGGGCATGAATTAAGGAATGAAGGGAGCCCATTCAGAACAGAAATGCGAAGAAATTTTTTTAGCCAGAGGGTGGTGAATCTATGGAATTTGTTGCCACGGGCGGCAGTGGAGGCCAAATCATTGGAGGTATTTAAAGCAGAGATTGATAGGTTTCTGAGTAGCCAGGGCATCAAAGGTTATGGTGAGAAGGTGGGGCAGTGGGACTAAATGGATCAGATCATGATAAAATGGTGAAGCAGACTCGATGGGCTGAATGGCTGACTTCTGCTCCTTTGTCTTATGGTCTTAACCTCCTCTCCCCTTTCAGCATTTGGAAAGGACTATTTCATTCATGATTCCCAGTTTCACTTTTAATTACCACCTCACTCTTATAACACTTCCCCTTGCAGGAGGAGAAGGGGGTAACAACTGCTTCAATAAATGGATGCGAACAATCCTTCCAGGTGTAATAATTTTCACGTGCATTTTTTTCTAATTTGGTGTTCATCATTTGGTGTTCATAATGTGGTTTCTTTTGCATTGGAGAAGCTAACTGCATATGGGGTGAACACTGTCCAGGTAATTGAGATTTTTCCAAAACCAAACATCTTTTATATTTTATTTTTCTGCTATTAATGAAAGATTTATTGCTATTCTCTCTCCACAGATGGTGCCTGACTGCTGAGTATTTATAGAACTTTCTGTTATTATTTCATTCAGATTTTAATGGAGATGATTTGAGCTAGCCTTTTCTGAGGATCATCGCTCTGTTGAGGTGGAGAGTTGTGTGAGTTCCTGTGATCCTAAAAGTGATGCCGCCTGGAGCTTAGCTCCTATTGGGGTCATCCGATGTGGCAAGGTTGGGGAAGGGTGCTCCAGATAAACAGCGATCCAACAAAACATCAGTGGTGGAGCTGACAGAAGATAATGATGCATCACAAATGTAGTGAAGGTGGAGGAAGTGAGGACATCCATTCCCTCATAAAAGTATTCAGTTAAAAACAGCTCCTTTAGTCTGTGTAATACACCAGCACAGGCCCTTACTGGTTTGTTATTCAGTGAACAATAAATAGAAATTCAGAAGATACGTACATTCTCAATTTTCTATAAGCAATCCATATTCAGTACTAATATGCCGTTAAATAAGTGAATTGTTGGTGTTTCAAGGCCAGCTAGCAATCTTTTAAAATACTCATGAATTATGGAAACACTATCTACACTGAGTAAAATTTTGATCACAATCCAAAGACAGTCTGTTCCAAAAGGAAGGTCATAGTTTGATGAGAAGGCAGACAATTGCATTATAAATGTTTGTAAAATCATGCACAATACAAATTTGTGCTTGATAATTCACAAACAGGTTCTGTTTTGAAGACAGTCTGCATTGGCATACACATTAATAAATGGCAGTTCAGAAGCTCTGTCTATGCAACAACCAACTCAGCCTCAGTTTGAAACATTAGTGGCTGACAGTATTATGGCAATTTGAATCAAATGATAGCTTCATAATCCATGCTAAATTGATGCAATTCTGATAATGATTCGTACCTCTGTATAAACAAGTTGGGATGATGCAGGGAGCTTTCACTGAGATTTAGCAAAGGCAGGATGAATTGAATAACCTCCTGCTGTGTTGTAAAATCCTAATTCTTATGTCTACCTTATGCTAACACATCTCCCAGTATTATGGATAAAATCATTATGTTTTGTCACACTTACAAGGTACGTACCTTCCGTGTAACTAATTGTCCTGAATTGTACTTTAGCGACATTTCACAGTACTTACAAGCTGATAATAAAGATAATTTTCTGCATGTGTTACTGACCTTGTAACCTGCCATCTCCCCAAAGGGAGGAGCCCGAGATTTTTTTGCAGCTGCAAACAGGACAAATGTCTTTCGAAAATAACAATTTTGCTTTAATTCACTTCAAGCATTGTCTAGTTAGTCAATTTCTCCATAGGAGGCATCTAGGAAGCAGAATTAAAGGGCAGTCTGTATTCACTACTAAAGCTCCAATTACAAGAGTTGCCGATATTCCGTATAGCCACTGCAGGTGCCACAGGAGGCAGTAATGACAATGACATCCTGGTGACAGACAAAAATGCTGCTGACTCAACGGGATCACTTTTACTGTCTCTTAAATCACCTCACTCCAGAGACACATACCATTATTTCTGAATATCTTTGTTCCTTTCACCACAATGGTTTTTCACTGAAAATTTGTTCTACACAGTTATTACTTACCGAACATTGGAAGGGGAGTGAGACACACAAACCAGAGGTGGCATGCTTTAACACATCCCAGAGGAGAGGGGATGAATTTTATCCAGTCCAGTTCTAGGTGGTATGCTACTTAAGATCTGCAAAATCTATCATGTTGGTGGAGGAAGAGCAAAATGGACCGAATTGTGGGTAAATAGAGGTAGTACCTACCCTTTATGATTTACAGAAGATATTAGTGTGCATACGACAAGGAGAGCCAAGGTTCTTGCTGCCTTCCATTTCAGGGAGAGTCCAAGCATTCCTACAAGTAGATTAAGGTGTGCACTTTCCAGATGACTTTGAGAGCATACTTGATGCGTCTTTTCTAATTTCCCATCAGCTTCATGATGAGGTGGAGCAGGGATAATGTGTGTGTTTCATGAGTCTCGTATCAGACTTGTGAACAATGATATCCACTCATTGGAGCTGGCTGAATATAAGCAGAGCTACAATGCTGCAGTTGACGTCACCACCGATTCTTTTCTCCTGATGGTGGAGATGACGGATTTTGTGGAGACATCTTTCATGGGAGACACAGTTTCAGCTTTAGGTTGTATCAGGTAGGCTGCTGGAACTCTCACAAGACTTTCAGAGGTGCTTGCAGTAGGTTTTCCTTGGCTCAGAAATGCACAGGCAGCCAGAGATGATGGCTGCCTGACAGACAAAATGCTTGGTGTTGATTTTGAGGTCTTAATCTTCAAATTTTCCTTCCCTCAAATGGCCAAAGGCAGATTGACACAGTAAAGGCAATGGTGAATTTCATCATCTGTTTCTGAGTTTGCTTGATCCTCCTCCTAAGATAAAGAAAATCATTCACCTTTACAGGGCTTCCTTGGATTTTCTATTGTCAGTTTGCACCATTGTGGGGAGACGGAAAGTTAGTTGCACAAGTTTGATTTCCATTTATTTAATGTGAGGCTAATTTTCTCTTATAATTCAGCGTACAAATGAAAGAAGACTTGGACTTTGTCGTGCAAGCATACACAGAAATTAGTGTCACCTGTGCAGTGAAGCTTCATGACAGAGCTTGGAGTGTTCTTGCTTTCTGTATGGAAGCGATGTAGATGGATCATTTTCCCATTCCGCCTGTAAACTAACTCCCCTCCATTATGCAACTTACTGGATTTGAGGTGACATTTTGGGAATCGTATTAATTTGATATGCAGCCTTGCTTGATGCTACTCAAAATGGAGATTGGGTCTCCAGTGCAACCATTTATTAAAATCATTCCAGTCATATTATTATTTAGTAGATCTATCACATTTCTGAGGGCAGCCGAATTTGAGAAGGTCCTTCACTATTCTTGTCAGTCCACAGATTCAAATACATATCTTCTCTTGCGTTGTCATAATTAATTATTAGTGAAATGAATCAGTTTACTTGGCTACAGAACTAACCATTATAGCTTGGGTCCCTTGTGCTAGCTTGGGATCCAAAAGTAAAATACAGAAATGTAATTTTATCCAAATTTTATGTTGAGTCTCTCCCCCAGAGTCTGTACCCTGTAATACACTTTCAGTGCATGACTTGGTATAATCAAGAGGTATTGGGCAGGGGATTGTAGATCTTCCAAAGCTCTCTGTAAAGATCTTGAATGATCCTTGCTACTCAACCACAGACCAGACAGTTTCCCACTGAGTCTGGGGAAATTGTTCAGCCAGAGGTTGTATCCTTTTTTAATATTAACTGAGTACTGTATATCTAAGGTGGTGGGTCTTGTAATTAGTCTGCTCTCCACACGCAGCATGCATGAATGCAAATAGATTTGGGGTTCAGAATCAATATTTCCACATACACAATGAATTATTGACACTCATCTATGCTTCGCAGGAAAAATGGTATCTTAGCAAGCTGCTGAGATCTATTTGAATCCTGAGAGGCTCCAAATTTCTTTCAAAAAGAAGTGGAGAAAAGCACTGGGGAGAAAAAAGAGGAAGGAAAGAAAGTTTTTAAAACAAGAAACATAAAGCGTGTTGGCATCAGATGAACACCATTGCAAGTACATGATAGAGCAGTGGAGGCCACACTTCAGTGAACATACATCAGTTAAATGGTTGACTTAAAGAACATTGTGACACTAATGTGCATTAAGAAGGATGTTACACAGAGTTGATTCAATTGGATCCATAAAGTTCGCTTAACTGCAGTGTTTTTAAGCTATTTGTATATTCCAGTTAAATGAACTGTACAGAATATATTCACATTGATTGCCTAAATTAAATATATGAATAAGTATGTAGACATATTTCTTCTTTTAAAATACAGTTTATGTTAGGTATAAGGATTGTTTACGTGTGTTACTGCAACAACCTATACATGTAATTCTTTATGCCTGTCATCAAATATCCACTATTTGGTCAATAAATGATTCACGTCATATTAAATTATATTCCTGTTCTCCTGCAATGGCTTTCCATATTTCCTCGACACCTCTATTCATTAAGGGAGCTGAGATGAAACACGTAACTGAAACCTTTTGTTCAATAATAACTTAAGATCATATCCTCTGCAACCGATTAATTTGCCTCCTTTAACAGGTTGTTCCACTTGAGCTCCTATCCTAATCACAGCTGACTTCCTCTTGACAGAATCCTGCTGCAAACAACACATGCATATTTGATTAAAGGTCATGCAGCCTCTCCAATGAGAACAAACAATACTGAAAGGAATGAAGGGCAGATTAGGGTAGCATTAGCAAATTAATGGTTGAAGGCCAGCAACCCATGACCTGGAACAAGTACTGAAGCCAATTGCACAGGAATAGGGACAGTGTGTAAATTATGAAGTCTATATTTAGTGAGAAAATTAACCTATAGTTCATTTAAGGGAAGATCTTAGCAGAACCAGGGCATAGAAAGGGGTTGTAGCCTATCATTGATTCTTCCTCTTCCTGATTAATCTACAGTCTGTTTTGTTGAGACAATGTTGGTGTCTTGAGTAACACAAATGGAGGATATATAATGAAGTGCTGTGGGATGATAATGCAAGATTTGTGGGGTTGCCGGTGAGCTGTCTATTTGTTTATTTAGAGATACACCACAGTAACAGGCCTCCCAATCCAATGAGTCCATGCCATCTAATTATATACATGAAGCCAATTAACCTATTAACTTGTATGTCTTTAGGATGTGGAAGGAAAACCAGGCTACCCGGAGCAAGCCCTCGCAGTCACGAGGCAGAACGTACAAGCTCCTTACAGACAGCGGTGGGAATTTGAACCAGGGTCACAGGACCAGTGATAGAGTTATTCTGATTGCTACGCTAGTTTATTGTTAGTAACAGAATATGTTTCAAATCCCCAGTTCCACAATGGACAATTTTGTGCTCTCCCATGTTTTTGAGGCTTGCTAGTAACTTCCTATTAAGTAAGGTTTATCTATGTGGCAAAAAGTTAATTTTATGGTTATTACTGGTCAGAATTAATCCTTAAAATGCTTCTGTAGGTCCAAAAATTCTCTTCCCCTGAAAATTAACCCTTAAATTAATTGGAATCAGAATCAGGTTTATCATCACAAGCATGTGTCGTGAAATATGTTAACTTAACAGTAGCGGTACAATGCAATGCATGATAATATAGAAATAATTAAATAAATAACATTATATGTCTATATATTTGAACAGATTAAAAGTAGTGCAAAAATAGAAATAGTATATATTTTTAAAAAGTGAGGTGGTGTTCAGGGATTCGATGTCTATTTGGGAATCAAATGGCAGAGGTGAAGAAGCTGTTCCTGAATCGGTGAGTCTGGACCTTCAGGCTTCTGTACCCCTTTCCTGATGGTAACAATGAGAAGAAGGCATGCCCTGGGTGATGGGTCCTTAATAATGGACGTCAACTTTCTGATGCACCACTCCTTGAAGAGGTCTTGGGTACTATGGAGGCTAGTACCCAAGATAGAGCTGACTTACTTTACAATTTTCTGTAGCTCCTTTCCATCCTGTGCAGTAGCCCCCACACTCCCCCCCAATACCAGACCATGATGCAGCCTGTCAGAATTCTATCCATGCTACATCTATAGAAGCTTTTGAGTGTTTTAGTTGACAAACCAAATCTCTTTAAACTCCTAATGAAATATAGTCGCCGTCTTGCCTTCCTCATAGCTGCATCAATATGTTGGGACTAGGTTAGATCCTCAGAGATCTTGACCCCAGGAACTTGAAATTGCTCACTCTCTCCACTTCTGATCCCTCTATGAGGACTGGTTCACTTTCCCTCGTCTTACTCTTCCTGAAGTCCACAATCAGCTCTTTCATCCTACTGACATTGAGCACAAGGTTGTTGCTGCGACACCACTCAATCAGCCGGTATATTTCTCTCCTGTACGCCCTCTCATTTCCATCTGAGGTTCTACCAACAATGGTTGTATCATCAGCCATTTTATAGATGGTACTTGAGCTATACCTATCCACACAGGTATAGAGAGGGTAGAACAGTGGGCTAAGCACAGATCCCTGAGGTGTACCAGTGTTGATCGTCAGTGAGGAGGAGATATTATCACCAATCCACACAGATTGTACTCTTCCAGTTAGAAAATCAAGGATCCAGTTGCCAAGAGAGGTACAGAGGCCTAGGCTTTGTAGCTCTCTGTAGCTTATTAATCAGGACTGTGGGAATTGTGGTGTTAAGCGCTGAGCTATAGTTGATGAACTGTGTCCTGACATAGGTGTTTGTATTGTCTAGGTGATCTAAGACTGTACGAAGAGCTATTGAGATTGCAGCTGCCATGGACCTATTGTGGTGATAGGCAAATTGCAATGGGTCCAGGTCCTTCCTTGCTGAGGCAGGCATTCATTCTAGCCATAACCAAACTCTCAAAGCATTTCATCACCTCAGATGTGAGTGCTACCAGGCAATAGTCATTAAGGCAGCTCAAACTATTCTTCTTAGGCATTGGTATAATTATTGCCTTTTTGAAGCAGGTGGGAGCTTCTGACCGTACTAATGAGAGTTTGAAAATGTCCTTGAATACTCCTGCCAGGTTGGTTGGTACAAGTTTTCAGAGTCTTACCAGGTACTCCATTGGGGCCTGCCACCTTGTGAGGGTTCACCTTCCTTAAAGACAGCCAAACATAGGTCTCTGAGACAGAGATCACGGGGTCATCAGTTGCAGCAGGGATCTTCACAGCTGTAGTTGTGTTCTCCCTTTCAAAGCAAGCATAGAAGCCGTTGAGCTCACCTGGTAGTGAAGCATCGCTGCTATTCATTCTATTGGGTTTTGCATTGTAGGACATAATGTCTTGAAAACCCTGTCAGTGTTGATATACATCTGATACCGCCTCCAAGTTCATTCATAGTTTTCTCTTCACTCTTGAAATAGCCCCCCGCAAGTCATACCTGGTTTTCTTTAACAGACCTAGGGCATCAGACTTAAGTGTCACAGATCTAGCCCACAGCAGATGACGTATCTTTTGGTTCATCCACAGCTTTTGATTTGGGAAGTTTTTGTAGGAACACACTCATCCACATAGGTTTTAATGAAGTCGGTAACAACTGTGGCATACTCATCCAGATTTGAAAATGAATCCCTGAATACAGTCCAGTCCACTGATTCAAAGCCGTCTTGTAAGTGCTCCTGAGCTTCCCTTGTCCATACCTTCTTGGTCCTTACTACTGGTGTTGCAGTTTTCAGTCTCTGCCTATACTCAGGGAGTAGAAGTACAGCCAAGTGATCAGACTTTCCAAAATGAGGGTGTGGAATAGCATGGTAGGCATTCTTGATGGTGGTGTAACAGTGGTCCAGTGTGTTGTTTCCTCTGGTATAGCAATTGATTTGTTGATGGGAATTATTTAGTGATTTTTTTCAGGCTGGCCTAAAAATTAATTGTAGCTAATTTATTAATTTTAGCTGAGTCTGTTATTTTTGCCTCAAGTTTAGTGATGCTGGATTAAACATTGATAATGCATTAATATTCAAATAGAGGTCAAACAACTATTAAATACAAATATTAAAATTAAGTATCTAAACCCCATTTCATATAATTCTCAATCATTTCAATCCAACTTTATTTTTGCAATTTGCTTTAAATTTTCTACATCTACCAGTTTATATTGCTTAATTTTAACAATTAGAAAGTTAAACTTTTCTAACTCAAGTAATAGGCTAAATGCCAGCCACAATGAAAGATGCTTTGGCAGAGAACAGGAGATGCAAGCATATAGGCGAACTGGAGAAAAATAAAACAACTTTAATGATTTTCACCCACAGCTATCAATGCTGTGTTTATTTTTGGAGCACATTTTGAAATGCAGCAGGCATTTGTTTAGGGCTGTGGATTTGGGTATTCTGTCAAGAAATAATCTTATGCAATTACCATTAAAAAAAGAACTGTTAAATTTTATTGGAAAGTTTCTTTTCACTCTGAATCCAGTTATGGGGAGTAATTATCCTGACATTGGCAGAGGCAAAATTTGATTTGATTATAATACTTCAGGCTATTCCTGTAGTCTACTGCAAACCATGATTTAGGTGTTATAAAATGGCAATAATAATGCCACAGAGGAGAACAATACACTTGGAATTGAGAGACTCCATAAAAAATAGCATGAGGATATCTTATAGTGTGTAACACATTGTATGAAGTAACACACTGAGTCTTACTTAGTGGTTTGTTGTTCATTTCGGCTTTGTTTCAGGGCTTAATGGTTAAATTATCCCTTCACTGCCCCAGTGCAGTGCAAATAACAAAATCATGAAACTAGCTAAATTTGAAAACAATGCAAGTGAAGTCCAAAATAATCATCTGCCTTGAAAGCAAGTTCAGAAGGGATGGCTAACATTGCCATTGCCAGATATCCCATCATTCACACTCCAAAGGTTCCTCTGAATTGACCCTGTGTATAGTATAGATGCCACAACAGTTCAAAATTGGAGCTAGGAATGAAAACGAGACACGAGATACAAGGCACAGATGCACAGTGGGATATTTTCAACAAACTATCATACATCAAGGCCTTTCCTCCATATTCTCCTGAATCTAGATACTGGTGACAGCGGATCAGTTTGAGGAATGTTGAATAATAATCAGTAGGATGGGTGAGGATAG
This sequence comes from Mobula hypostoma, assembly GCF_963921235.1. NCBI lineage: Eukaryota > Metazoa > Chordata > Chondrichthyes > Myliobatiformes > Myliobatidae > Mobula > Mobula hypostoma. The sequence goes on along the minus strand of NC_086097.1, from coordinate 152,563,620 downwards.
GTTTGCATGTCTGTGTGGGGTAACTAGACAAATGGGGAGAGGTCAGGGTAAGTCAGTGATGGAAATTAACAGTGAGAATGGAGACATAGAGAAATACATCACAGAAATAGGTACACTTGTCAGCCCACCAAGCTCACACTGAGATCCGCTACCCACTATATTAATCCCATTGTCTCCACAATTCTCTCCTGATTCTACCGCTCACATACTCTCTAGGAGCAATTTGCAATGATACCAACCCACATGACATATATATCATGCAGCACAGAAACAGACCATTCAGCCCAACTTGTAAATGTAATCCAAGGTGTCTTCCTATACAAGTTCCATTTGACTGGATTTAGCCCATATCACTCTAAACCACTCCTATCCATGTAGAATGTATGAGGAAACTGGAGCACCTAGAGGGAATCAATGTAATTACAGAAAGAACGTGAAAACTCCAAGCAGATAGCATCTGAGGTAAGGATTGAACCTAGGCCCTGGCACAGTGAGGCAGCAGTTCCACTAGATGTGCCACTAGGAGTTCAAGAGATGAATGGATGTTGGATTTTCACTGAGGATTGAATAAGGAGGCTAAAGAGATGAGTGGGAAAGGATCTAAGATGTTCATGGCCTGCTTGTGGAACTCTGCTATGGTTTTAGTTGGCATTGTCAAGGTGCATCATGAAGTTGAGAACTAGGAATCAAGGCTGGAAGAGCAGCAAGGGTACGGACTGATCCCACGTGGACAGCAGGTAATTTCTCTTTCTGAGATGCTACCTGATCTCTAGAATATTTCCAGCATTGCCTGTTTTTATTTCAGATATCTGGCATACACAGATTGTTTCTTTTTATTTTCAGCTGACATAATAGTAGTCCCAAAAAAAGAGAAAGCTAGGTGTGACAAAGGCCCATCACTAACTACAGACGACACATGGCGCACTCGGTAAAACACTCATCCCCAGCAGTAATAGTGACTGGGTCTGACCCAGAGCTGCTGCATGGAGTGTCTCATATAGAGACAGCAGCAACCTGCACAGGTGTGCTGATGGTGGAGGATACCATCTTTAATTGGATAATTGAGTTAATTAGCTTTTGGTTGGTCTAGGGGGAGGGGCTTAGCAGTTGTAAGCCTCAGGTTACCAAGGCTTTGGGGTTAGTTTTCTTTTGTGTTTAGTCTGAGGGTGGCTATATATATACTGTTTCTTTTTCCAGTTTTTGTCTTGTTTTGAGGTAAAAGCACCTCAACCTACTTTTGCCACTCAAGCCATCTGGTTATTTTTCTTAAACAATTGACCCACGGTTTTTTGTGACATATGGTGGCAGTGGTGGGATGGCCAGTCGCAAAACTAAGCGTGCTTTTAAGAAACGAACTGGGCTACGGTCTCAAAACCAGCAACTTCAGATGAAGAATGAGGATGAGTGGGAGACAGCAGCAACATCAGAGGAAGAGGCAGAAGGGGCAACGTCCAAAACCCGACAGCTGCAACCTGGGCCATCGCCGGAAGGGAGTCCCTCAACCCTAGAGGTGGTAAATCTCTTCAGGGACTTTTTAGCCGCCCAGCAGAAGAGAGATGATATTCTTCAAGAAGGGCTCCGGGGCCTGTGGATCTCACTGGAGGTCTCCCAGCAGCCTGTCCTACAGCCATCCCCAGCAGGGCAGTCCCCCACAGCAGAAGGTGGGAGCCTTAGACTGGAACTTTCAACTCCAGTGCCCAGAAGGGGAGGCCCACCTGACACCCCCGACATTGGGCAATCGTTGGTGTCTTCCCCTGGCAGACTGGGTAATCCTTCTGTTCACTCCCCAGCAGTCCAGCGTAAGGATCCCAAGATACTAGTGTATCAACAAGGTGAGGACATTGAAAATTACCTTCTACGTTTTGAATGCATGGCAAGAATATGGCAGTGGCCCTAGGAGGAGTGGCCCTGTCGACTAATTCCCCTGCTGACCGGGAAAGCCCTGGGGCTTACAACATATGAGATCCTGCATCCAGAGAAGGGGAAACAAAAGCAAATGTACCATGTGAACCTTTTGAAAGCCTGGGAGGAAAGAAGCAGCCCTCCTTCCATCACCTCACTTTTCAACCCTGGCAGCCCCATTGACCAACCTCACCTGCAAATTGGCCTGTAATCCTGTGGAATGGAGTGAGGAGTGTGAAAGTGCTTTCCAGGGCCTGAAGGAGGAATTATGCTCTTCCCCTGTGTTGCAGAGGCCTGACTTTCAAGGAGGTGACTTTGAGGAGGTGACCAGACATATAGATGAGGGTAGTACAGTGGACGTGATCTATATGGATTTTAGTAAGGCATTTGACAAGGTACCACTTGGTAGGCTTATTCAGAAAGTTAGAAAGCATGGGATCCAGGGAAGTTTGGCCAGGTGGATTCAGAATTGGCTTGCCTGCAGAAGGCAGAGGGTAGTGGTGGAGGGAGTACATTCAGATTGGAGGATTGTGACTAGTGGTGTCCCACAAGGATCTGTTCTGGGACCTCTACTTTTCGTGATTTTTATTAATGACCTGGATGTGGGGGTAGAAGGGTGGGTTGGCAAGTTTGCAGATGACACAAAGGTTGGTGGTGTTGTAGATAGTGTAGAGGATTGTCAAAGATTGCAGAGAGACATTGATAGGATGCAGAAGTGGGCTGAGAATTGGCAGATGGAGTTCAACCTGGAGAAGTGTGAGGTGGTACACTTTGGAAGGACAAACTCCAAGGCAGAGTACAAAGTCAATGGCAGGATACTTGGTAGTGTGGAGGAGCAGAGGGATCTCTGGGTACATGTCCACAGATCCCTGAAAGTTGCCACAGGTGGATAGGGTAGTTAAGAAAGGTTATGGGGTGTTAGCTTTCATAAGTCGAGGGATAGAGTTTAAAAGTTGCGAGGTAATGATGCAGCTCTATAAAAGTCTGGTTAGACCACACCTGGAGTATTGTGTCCAGTTCTGGTCACCTCTCTATAGGAAGGATGTGGAAGTATTGGAAAGGGTACAGAGGAGATTTACCAGGATGCTGCCTGGTTTAGAAAGTATGCATTATGATCAGAGATTAAGGGAGCTAGGGCTTTACTCTTTGGAGAGAAGGAGGATGAGAGGAGACATGATAGAGGTGTACAAGATAATAAGAGGAATAGATAGAGTGGATAGCCAGCGCCTCTTCCCCAGGGCACCACTGCTCAATACAAGAGGACATGGCTTTAAGGTAAGGGGTGGGAAGTTCAAGGAGGATATTAGAGGAAGGTTTTTTACTCAGAGAGTGGTTGGTGTGTGGAATGCACTGCCTGAGTCAGTGGTGGAGGCAGATACACTAGTGAAGTTTAAGAGACTACTAGACAGGTATACGGAGGAATCTAAGGTGGGGGCTTATAGGAGAGGCAGGGTTTGAGGGTCGGCACAACATTGTGGGCCGAAGGGCCTGTACTGTGCTGTACTATTCTATGTTCTATGTTCAATGCCGCTTCCTGGTGCAGGTGGATGCCTCAGGTGTAGGCATCGGGGCAGTACTGACTCAAGGAGAGCCAGGTGAGGAATGTCCTGTGTTATATCTCAGCAGGAAACTTCTGCCCCGTGAAACCCAGTACTCCACAATCGAGAAGGAGTGTCTGGCAATCAAGTGGGCATTGGACAGCCTCAAGTACTACCTTCTTGGGGGGTAGTTTGACCTTCAGACGGACCACAGAGCCCTGACCTGGATCCAGACAATGAGAGACCAGAATGCCAGGGTGACTAGGTGGTACCTGGAACTTCAACCTTTCAGGTTCTGTGTGCGGCACAAAGCAGGCAAGGAGAACATCACAGCGGACTTCCTGTCAAGACTGCCAAACATTGCCGCTGAAGGAGAGGAGGGTGGTAATGTGACGGAGGCCCGTCACTGACTACGGATGGCACATGGCGCACTCGGTAAAACACTCATCCCCTACAGTAATAGTGACTGGGTCTGACCCAGAGCTGCTGCATGGAGCTGTCTCATATAGAGACAGCAGCAACCTGCACGGGTGTGCTGATGGTGGAGGATACCATCTTTAATTGGATAATTGAGTTAATTAGCTTTTGGTTGGTCTAGGGGGAGGGGCTTAGCAGTTATAAGCCTCTGCTTATCAAGGCTTTGGGGTTATGTGGAAATGCACATTAGTACTAGTAAAGCAGAGGTTAAGTGTGTAATCTGGGAAAAAGACAACTGAATGTGGCAAGAAAGATGGGACAGGGAGGGGAAAGGGAGGCATTTATATCAAATACAAAAGAGAATTGCAGGTACTAGGGTAGGTAATGGAAACAGAAGAGAGGAAATTGTGTGGACTAGGTTAAGGCTGGGGCATTGTGCATTAAACAAAACATTGAAAATGATAGGGAAACACCAGACAGGATTGTGTGAGGAATGTCAGGAAGAGAAGTCAGTAGAACATGTGGATTTTGTGTTGCAGGAAGTATGGGATACAGAGAGATGATGAGAATTAAATTAAGGGAGTTGGGGGGTGCAGGAATTCACATTAAAAGGGTTGCTGGTCATGGGTGAGAGAGCACAAGTCCGGGTATTTTTAGTGTTTTTAAGGGGTACAGGGGTTTTTTATAGGATATGACAGATAAACAGGAATAGGGTACTACGAGGGTCAAAGATGGGAGGGTAAAGTGTAGGGGTGTGTGTGTGTGTGTGTGTGTGTGTGTGTGTGTGTGTGTGATTGGGTGAAGGGATTTGGAATATATGTCTAGTGCACATTCTGGAGCAGAGGGTGGCGGTAATGCACCATTAAGCTGGATGCTGACCGCCGTAAAACAAGATACAAACAGACAGGCTTTGGGGGTTAGTTTTCTTTTGTGTTTAGTCTGAGGGTGGCTATGACTCAAGCTATCTGGTTATTTTTCTTAAACAATTGACCCATGGTTTTTTGTGACACTAGGCAAGAAAAAGTCATTGAAGGACACTAATTAGAAAGTAATGAAACCAGGTAAGTGCAGTTGTAACCTGCTTGGCCAGTATGAAAAGTTACTGGAAGAGAATACTGTAGTCCAAGACTGTGGTTGAGAGGAACAATAGGTTGTTCTTATCATAGAAGATGTCATTTGTGACTTTGACAAGAGCCATTTTGGTACAACATTAATGCAAATAATGTGATTTGCTGAATAATAAAATAGTAGCCTTACTTCCAGTTCTTCCATTCTTAATGAAAAAACATAAACAAATTTTGTTCTCCTCCTTTTGGTTTTGGTCTTTCTCTCTCTCTCTCCCTCTCCCTTACCCTCACAGTTCCTCTCTCCCTCTCTCCTCCCTCCTCTCTCTCTTCGCTCTCTTGTGTCTCCTGCCTCTCCTTTCTCTCACTTTCTCTATCCTGTTAGTTCACTACGTTCAGTTTCGCATTCTCCTCCTTGGAAATGTATTTGCTTCTGAGTCAAATGTCCCACATAGTCTGACATCACATTCAAGAATGAGAGATGACATCTGTTTGCAAATTTGATTGAGTAAGGTCATGTTTTTTTTTATTGGTAACTGATTCAATTTCAATGCCAAATAAAATATGATGGAAAAACACAGCAAGTCCATGAAATTATCCACTACGGTTAAAATTTTAAAGAAGGACTTGGGTATCTACGTACACAAGTAACTGAATCTGATACCTGGTAGGACAAGCAATTAGAAAGGCAAAAGGTATTCTGGCCACTATTGCAAGAGGGTTTGAGTACAGGAATAAAGACATCTTATTTCGATTATGTAAGATCTTGATGATGATATACACAGCAAAGTGCACAGTTTTACTCCTTCCCCCCAAAACACACACTTTGCAAAAGGCGTGTTGGAAATACACTCATAGTATAGACTGATTCATAGCATGACAATGTATCATGAGGCTAGGCTTCTATTTTCTAGAATTTAGAACAATGACAAGTAATCCCCATGAAAAGTTGAAAATACTCAATACATAAGACATGAGGAAAATGTTTCCACTCACTGAAGAGATTAGAGCTCAGTGCAAGCTTTCCAGAGTAAGATGAAGCCTATTAAACATTTAGAAGAGGATAATTTTTCTTTTCACTCAGAAAGTAGTGTAATATGACTGTAGAGACTCGGTCATTAATTGCATTTAAAACAGATTTTAAAATGACTTCATGATTAAGCAATAATGGGATGTCAGGATGGAAAAGGAACATGGTACTTAAGGTAGATGACTCTACTTTATGAAAGACTCTAGCAAATGTCAACAGATGATGGGGATAGGATTTATGATCATTTGGAAATCCATGGCTTAATTAGGGAGAGCCAGCATAGCTTTGTGCATAGCAGGTCAAGCCTTACCAACTTGATTGAGTTCTTTTGACAAGGTGATGATTGAGATTGATGAGGGTAGGGCAGTGGATATTGTACACATGGATTTTAGTAAGGCATTTGGCAAAGTCCCTCATGGGAGGCTAATCAAGAAGATCAAGATGCATGGCATCTGCGGCAAATTGCCTCTTTGGGTTCAGAACTGGGTAGAGGCTGAAGGGATTTATCTGGACTGGAGGTCTATAATTAGTGGTGTTCAGCAAGGATCTGTGCTAGGACCTCTACTGTTTGTGATCTATATAAATGGAAGAAAATGTAGAAAGTTTGTGGATGATACCAAGATTGGTGTAGTTGCAGATAGTATAGAAGACTGGCAAAGAACACAGCATGATATGGATCAGTTGCAGATATGGGCAAAGAAAACCCAGATAAATATGAGGTGTTGCAAGATAGTAGGGCAAATGAAAGGAGAGAGTACATTGTTAATGGCATGATTTTGTCCTTAATAGTGTTGTTGAGCAGAGAGATCTTGGAGTCCAAGTTCATAGCTCCTTAAAAAGGTCTACCGAAGTTGATAAGATGGTTAAGAAGGTTTATAGAATGCTTGCTTTTATTAGTCAAGAGGTTATGTTGCAACTTTATAAAGCTCTACATCTGGAGAATTGCATACAGTTCTGGTAACCCCACTACAGGATGAAGGTTGAGGCTTTGGAGAGGATGCACAAGAGGTTTAACCAGGATGCTGCCTGATTTAGATGGCATGTGCTATCTTGAGGGGCTGGATAAACTTGGATTGTTTTCTATGGAGCACTGGATACTGAGGGGAGATCTGATAGAGATTTACAAAATTGAGAGGCATAGATAAAGTGGACAGAGAGTATCTGCTTCCCAGAGTTGAAACCACTAATATTAATGGACATGCATTGAAGGTGAGGGGGGTGGGTGTAGGTTCAAAGGGGATGTGAGGGGTAAGTTTATTATTCAGAGAGTTGTGGATGCCTGGAATGCGCTGCCTGGTATAGGCAAATACAATGGAGGCTTTTAAGAGACATTTGGATAGGCACATGGATGTAAGGAACAAGAAAGGAAAATGGACATTGTGTAGGTAGGAGCGATTAGTGTTTGAATGCTTTGATCTGTTTTTTAGCAGGTTCATGACAACATTGTGGTCCAAATGGGCTGTTCATGTGCTGTTCTATGACCGTGGAGAGCATTCTGACTGGTTGCATCACTGCCTGGTGTGGAGGCTCCAATGCACAGGATCAAAGGAGTTTGCAGGAAGTGTATACTCGGTTGACTGCATCACGGGCATAAGCCTCCGCACTATCAAGGACAGCATCAAAAAGCGGTGTTTCAAGGACATTCACCACCCAGGACATGCCTTCTCCTTATTACCACATCAGGGAGGAAGTACGGAAACCGGAAGTTCCACACTCAGTGTTTTCAGAACAGCTTTTTTCCCTCTGCAATCCAATTTCTGAATGGTCCATGAACAATATTTTGCTCTATTTATTTATATGTTTATATTAATTACTTACATTAATTTTTGTCTTATACTGCACTGCTGCCACAAAACAACAAATTTCACAACACATATGAATAATGATAAAGTAGATTCTGTTTCTGATTCTTTGTTTAGCCATGTAGTTAATGAATGGAAAACAGGATTATAGAGCATAAAGGGAGTTCCTGCTTCTAATTCTTATAGTCCAATGTTGTTTTCACTTCTATTTTCTCTACTTTTAATGAGATCAGTGCACAGTGGCATCCATCAGTTACATATGGGGTCTTTTGTTCATGCATGAAGAGCCTACACTAGCCATTGGCCTCTCTTGTTGGAATGGGCTCTCACACTACTTATGAGATGCACCTCAGTGACCTGAATGATAGCCAGCCTTGGTGTGTTGTATGGCAAACCTGTCCCACTTTAGGTGATTGTACCTCTCTCTCAGAATTCTATGCTGTTCTTCCTTCCAAGTCCACACTTATTCACTCACCTCACACCTCATTTCTCAATCTTTCAAATCAACATTCTAGTCACCTGCAAATTTCTTGATGCACTTTCCACCATAACTGTTGAGATAATCAACCCCCTATTTACAACTGACATGATGTCACCTTGTCCTACAATCTCCCTTCATCCTATCTCACGCATTTGATCAGCAACCTGACTCCCCACTACAGAATGTTGTTTATCCATTTGCTGACCTCTATCTGCCTAGTTATTTTACCTATCCTAATCTCAAACTCTGTGTCAATAGGCCACAATCTATTTAGTAATCTGACCCTATTAATCAATCCCAGCTCCTCTACCAATTGGTCCATGCCTTGACACCCCTACACCTCAATTGATCCTGCTGTCTCCACTTTTGATCCTAGACATTTCTATAAATAACCCAAGGTTTGTGTCTGCATTAACATGAACCATTTAACACAACAAAGCAGGAAATTTGATTATCTAGGTAATCATTTCTTGCATGAAGCATTAAACCACTATGGTCCCATTAATTCTATCAAATGAATGCAATATCAGTTGAATTAGAGTTGTGGAACTCTCCTGCTATCCTGGTCAGCATAGCACAATTCTTCACTGACATCCCAAGTGGTACCATGACTCATTTTCTTAGTTAAATTTTCTCTGTACGACCTGATTATTTTGCACCACATCTCTGACAGAAAAAAAATACTTACTAGATTGTAAAATATCTAAGATTGTAAAGGGAACTATCACATGTATAACACCCTGGGAAAGGTTTCACTGTTAATGTAATGGTTTCTCTGTAGCAGTGGTGTTTGGGGTATGAATAAGGATAACGGGGGCTGTGGAATGTGCACCGTCCAATGACAGAAATGTTTTTCTTTCTTGTGTGCCCGAGACTTGAGGTATTCATGGTGTTTTGTTTAGCGGAAGATGGGGAGAGAAGATGCCAGAATGGAGAGGTCATAGACTGCAGGACAGAGTGGATATGGAATGAGGCCAGGTATCGACGACGCCCGGGGGAAATCGATGGAGGATTAACGGATGGGAAAACCATGAGCTCTAACGTGCACATTAAACTGTTTCATTAAGATGGGCCCTTTTTGTTTTTCTTTAGTAACCCTCTAGTTAAATTAAGGATTATAAGGCTATATTGTTTAATTGCATATGTTTGTTATTTCATGGTACTGATTTGTAACAGGGGTAAACATCACACAGCATCCACACAAACAAGATTTCACAAATTTGGTGGGGCTGGAGACTGTCTTCCCTTAGACTAACACCACCAGCCGAACCTGTGGGTTACACATGCATTTCTTTTCCTTTCATTATTAATGTTTTTCTTTCATATTCTTCCTCTTGTTGCATTTTTATAAATCCTTACATATTTCTTTCCCTTTGCTTCATATTCTCTGCTAATTGATCCTCTTTCTCTTCCTTACCCTCCTCTATTTTGCTTCCTTGCTTCCCTTCTCACCTGTTTACCTGTCTTCATGTTGCTTCTACTCTAAAAGTTTGTAACACATCCATCAGTAAAATTGTGTGCCAAAGTGACTAACGGTGATTTATGATCATGGCTCTTCATAATGGAGCTTTGATCTTTCACTGTACTGGTTGTTACTCCTCACTTTTCTTAAGAAGAATTGGAGAAATAAAATTTATAGGAAATGTGTTTTCAAATATTTCAAATATGGGAGGAGGAGAAGGTGGCGACGTGACACAGTGCGCGGCCGCTTCGGTGGTGATGTCTGTTATTTGTCAAGTAGGGGACCATGCACAATTCTGATTTGATGGAGACAGACATGAGAGTACGGAGGAACATTTGGAGAAACTTCTGAAATGCCCGCTTCGTTGCCACTGACACTGTGTGGTCCGGAATCTCCAGAGGAGAAGGCCCTGAATTTTGCATTTTCGTTGGCCAGGACGAGGTTGAAGGCGCTCGAAGGCTGTATCGGAGGGGCTGGTCAGAGGCTCGGAGTTTTCGGACAGACAGACTCAGTGTTGGCTGTGGTCAGGTGCTTCCAATGCATCGGCAGTTGTCGGTGCCTGGAGGTTTATGGGAGGGAGTTTCTCCCTTTGCCGCCTGCTATCGGGGACTCGGGAATCGATCGACTCGGGACTTTGAGACTTTTTTTTACTGTGCCCATGGTCTGTTCTTTATCAAATTATGGTATTGCTTTGCACTGCTGTAACTATATATTACAATTATGTGGTTCTGTCAGTGTTAGTCTTTGGTTTGTCCTGTTTTTCTGTGATATCACTCTGGAGGAACATTGTGTCATTTCTTAATAGAAACATAGAAACATAGAAAATAGGTGCAGGAGTAGGCCATTCGGCCCTTCGAGCCTGCACCGCCATTTATTATGATCATGGCTGATCATCCAACTCAGAACCCAGCCTTCCCTCCATACCCCCTGACCCCTGTAGCCACAAGGGCCATATCTAACTTCCTTTTAAACATAGCTAATGAACTGGCCTCAACAGTTTGCTGTGGCAGAGAATTCCACAGATTCACCACTCTCTGTGTGAAGAAGTTTTTCCTAACCTCGGTCCTAAAAGGCTTCCCCTCTATCCTCAAACTGTGACCCCTCGTTCTAGACCTCCCCAACATCGGGAACAATCTTCCCGCATCTAGCCTGTCCAATCCTTTTAGGATCTTATACGTTTCAATCAGATCCCCCCTCAATCTTCTAAATTCCAACGAGTACAAGCCCAGTTCATCCATTCTTTCTTCATATGAAAGACCTGCCATCCCAGGAATCAATCTGGTGAACCTTCTTTGTACTCCCTCTATGGCAAAGATGTCTTTCCTCAGATTAGGGGACCAAAACTGCACACAATACTCCAGGTGTGGTCTCACCAAGGCCTTGTACAACTGCAGTAGTACCTCCCTGCTCCTGTACTCGAATCCTCTCGCTATAAATGCCAGCATACCGTTCGCCTTTTTCACCGCCTGCTGTACCTGCATGCCCACTTTCAATGACTGGTGTATAATGACACCCAGGTCTCGTTGCACCTCCCCTTTTCCTAATCGGCCACCATTCAGATAATAATCTGTTTTCCTATTTTTGCCACCAAAGTGGATAACTTCACATTTATCCACATTAAATTGCATCTGCCATGAGTTTGCCCACTCACCCAACCTATCCAAGTCACCCTGCATCCTCTTAGCATCCTCCTCACTGCTAACACTGCCACCCAGCTTCGTGTCATCCGCAAACTTGGAGATGCTGCATTTAATTCCCTCATCCAAGTCATTAATATATATTGTAAACAACTGGGGTCCCAGCACTGAGCCTTGCGGTACCCCACTAGTCACCGCCTGCCATTCTGAAAAGGTCCCGTTTATTCCCACTCTTTGCTTCCTGTCTGCTAACCAATTCTCCACCCACACCAATACCTTACCCCCAATACCGTGTGCTTTAAGTTTGCACACTAATCTCCTGTGTGGGACCTTGTCAAAAGCCTTTTGAAAATCCAAATATACCACATCCACTGGTTCTCCCCTATCCACTCTACTAGTTACATCCTCAAAAAATTCTATGAGATTCGTCAGACATGATTTTCCTTTCACAAATGAGGACTGAGTGTTCTCATAATCTAAATATTAGAGTTTATTGAACCACATTTAAACTATTTTAACAACTGCTGAATAGAGATGAAGTGAAGGGATCAAGTAATTTGTCAGTCATTCTGATTTAACAATGATTGGCAGCCAAAGCTTCAATGTAAGTGGATTATCTGAAATTCTTACTTCCCCATTTCCCTATTTGGGCAGCATGTTAGCATAGTTGTTTGCACAATAGAAAGGGAAGCCCCTTTCTTTAAAAAAGGAGGACATCTCCCTCGTCCAGGAAATAGTGGAGGGGCTTCCCTTCCTCCACTATCAACTCTGCTCTCAAATACATCTCCCCCATTTCACGTACATCTGCTCTCACTCCATCCTCCCGCCACCCCACTAGGAATAGGGTTCCCCTGGTCCTCAGCTACCACCCCACCAGCCTCCGGGTCCAACATATTATTCTCCGTAACTTCCGCCACCTCCAACGGGATCCCACCACTAAGCACATCTTTCCCTCCCCCCCCCCCGCATTCCGCAGGGATCGTTCCCTACGCGACTCCCTTGTCCATTCAGCCCCCCCATCCCTCCCCACTGATCTCCCTCCTGGCACTTATCCTTGTAAGCGGAACAAGTGCTACGCATGCCCTTACACTTCCTCCCTTACCACCATTCAGGGCCCCAGACAGTCCTTCCAGGTGAGGCGACACTTCACCTGTGAGTCAGCTGGGGTGATATACTGCGTCCGGTGCTCTCGATGTGACCTTCTATATATTGGTGAGACCCGACGCAGACTGGGATACCGCTTTGCTGAACACCTACGCTCTGTCCGCCAGAGAAAGCAGGATCTCCCAGTGGCCACACATTTTAGTTCCACATCCCATTCCCATTCTGATATGTCCATCCACGGCCTCCTCTACTGTAAAGATGAAGCCACGCTCAGGTTGGAGGAACAACACCTTATCTGGGTAACCTCTAACCTGATGGCATGAACATCGACTTCTCTAACTTCCACTAATGCCCCACCTCCCCCTCGTACCCCATCCGTTATTTATTTTTATACACACATTCTTTCTCTCACACTCCTTTTTCTCCCTCTGTCCCTCTGACTATACCCTTTGCCCATCCTCTGGGTTCCCCCCTCCTTTGTCTTTCTCCCTGGGCCTCCCATCCGATGATCCTCTCATATCCCCTTTGCCAATCACCTGTTCGGCTCTTGGCTCCATCCCTCCCCCCTCCTGTCTTCTCCTATCATTTTGGATCTCCCCCTCCCCCTCCCACTTTTAAATCTCTTACTAACTCTTCCTTCAGTTAGTCTTGACGAAGGGTCTCGGCCTGAAACGTCGACTGTACCTCTTCTTAGAGATGCTGCCTGGCCTGCTGCATTCACCAGAAACTTTAATATTTAGTTCCAGTTATCTTTCATAATAATGGATTATCTGCGTGCACCAGCAACCATGAGAGAGGACTGGATCAAGTTACTGTGTTTGAGAAGTTGAAAAGTTATTTGAAAAGTTATAATCTTGAGTATGGAGGGGATCCAGAAAGCACACTGTCCTGGATGTATAAACAAAAGAAAATTTGCAGATGCTGGAAATATGGAATAAAACACATAAAATGCTGGAGGAACTCAACACGTCAGGCAGTATCTTGAAGAGGAATAAAGAGTTAACATTTTGGAGCGAAACCCTTCATCAGTCCTGGTGAAGGTTGTCGGTCTGAAACAGTAGCTGTTCATTCCTCTCCATATATGCTGCCTGATCTGTTGAATTCCTCCGGTATTTTCTGTGTGTAACTCTCCTGGGTGCCCTATTGTAGGTGATTTTTGAGATGTCGACAGTGAACAAACACTTGAAGAAAAGGGATATACAGCAGTCTGTCGTTTGAATGAATTAGCTGCAGGCTACAATGAATCTCTCTGAGGAAGGAAAGATACTGAGAATTTGAAAAGTTTGAACATGCTCAGTGAAGAGTGTATTTCAGAAACCAAGCTGATATCTTAATGTTTAACAGAAAAAAAACACTTCATGGTCACAAGCTCAAGCAAACTAAGCAGAGCCATCAGGTAAAGCTGGAAAGTTTTCAAAGAAAATGGATCTTCGGGGGATGTCAGACCAGCCTTCATCTAAAGAGATTTTTAAGGGCTTCCAGCAATGTAGGTGGTAAGTTGTGTTTTTATATCAGCTGCTCCTTGGTCTGCTGCGCCAGAGAATAGCCTTTTTTGGGCTCAACCTTTTCCGTAACTTGCCAACAAAGCTGAACATCTTGCTAAAGGTGCCCATTGCTCATTATATGTGCATTGCTTAAAATCACTTTTAGTCACTTTCAACTGCATAGCCTTAAGCCTTATAACCAGGAAAGTCCCTCCATTGCAATAGTAAACCAGCAAGTCTTCAATGGGCAGAGTGGCCATTTTCAGCACTGCTACAATTCTGTTAATAATAATTAGGATAGAATTAGCAGTCATCTGGACAATGGATTCAGTAAAGAGAGTCAACGTAAATTTTAAAAGGCAATTCTTTTATACCTTGATAGAGATTTTTGATAAAGTGTCAATTACTAAGAATAGGTACATACAGCTGAAAAGTATAAAATGTAAGATATAGTAGCTATTAATTCAAATGAAAACCAATCCTTTATTCTGTGTTTAACCTGCAGAATAATCAGTTTTGAAGTAAAAGAAAGGACAGCTGAATGAATAAACACCGCCCTCTCCAGAGAGCTGGGTACGTACTCACAGCAGCAGCCACCTTAAAAATATGTTTTGTATGTACTGGCCAAACATAAAGACAATAGAGATGTATAATTGGTCTACATTGAAATCCCCAGGATGAGATCATGGAATATTCCTGAATAGTTAGTTTGTCATTTAGCACATCAAACATTAATCGGATTTATTCTGGGTTTCTGCCTCAAAAGCTTTTTGACTATATATGTGAATTACATTGTATTGACAAAGATATTTAATGGTTTTGTGAGTTAGAATCTACTCCCAAAGTATACAGTTAGCTTCATAGAATCTTAGTATTTAGCCACCTTCTCTTATCTTTGTACTTGAAGAGCATAAACCCACAAAGTGCTTTGAATTCAAGGGCATTCTTTCAGAAAGTTCTCCCTTGAGACTCTTCCACCACTTAAGTGAGGTGATATCACGTGCGATGACATGTCAGTTCCTGATTGGACAGCACTGAGCATGCGCAGGGTTTGCCAGTATGTATCAACATGTGGCGGGTTTAAGTTGTGTTTGTTTATTTCTGTAAATAAAAGTTCTTTAACTCTTCCAGAATATGATTCTTAACTGTTAACCCATGAAATGTTTAAATAGAAGTAACGTAAGATCATAAGACATAGGGGCATAATTTGGCCATTTGGCTCATCCAATCTGCACAAGCCTAGTTTATTTTCTTCCACAAACACATTCCAATTCTCAACTCCTGGCTGTGAAAGGAGGACGGTTAGGATGGGGCTAGCAATCGCATCCCGAAAAAACCCAGAGGTACAGAAGCTCCACAGACCTAATCCCTGGGTGAGGAAGGGTCTTCACCTAGAAGACAATAGGAAAGCATGTGGTAATTGCTGCATATCTATGGAAGCCACAGGACTGATCAACCTTCTGTCATCTCGGATGTCAGAGTGAGGAGAGGAACAGATGTTGCATCTGACCACCACGTCTTGGTCGCGAAGCTGAAACGCAAACTGAAGAAGAATTGGATGGAATCAGCATCGAGGCAGAGATTCAATATCAACCTTTTGAGAGACATGGCAGTCCCAGGAAGCAATCAAATTGGTCCTCTGCAACAAGTTCCAAGTGCTAGAAGAAATGCACAATTAGAGGAGTTATGCAATGAATGACAGAAATTTAAGGATACATTCATCTCAACATGTCAAGAGTACTAGGTGACAAAAAGAACCAGCAGGAAGAATGGATCTCAGCTGAAACATTATGCAAGATCAAAATGAGGAGGCAGAAGAAAGCAGTCATGAATACCAGCAGCACTAGAACAGGAAAGGTGAAAATACAGGGAGAGCAAGCAGAGGCTTACAGGGCCGTGAAGAGGAACATTAAAGGAGACAAGTGTCATTATATAAATGGCTGGCAGAGAAAGCGGAACAAGCAATTATGTATAGCAACATGAGGAAGCTGTACAACACCACCAAGAAACAGTCTGGAAAGTATGGTTAGCCTGAGAAGCCAGTCAAGGAAAGGATGGAAATGCCTAGCGGGAATAGAGAAACAGCTGAACAGGTGGGCTGAACATCTTGAAGATCTGCTGAACAGACGCACACCTCTAAACCTGCCTGTCACCCCACCCCCCCAGCCAACACTGAACTGCCTGTAGACTGCAACAGGCCTACCAGAGAGGAGATCAGAAAAAATAAAGATGCTAAACAATGGTCAAGCAGCTCATCCATTGACATTCCTGGAGCAGCTCTCAAGGCAAACCTGGACACTACAGTGAAGATGCTGTGTCCTCTCATAAACACAAAATACTCTGCAGATGCTGGGGTCAATGCAACACTCACGACATGCTGGAGGAACTCAGCAGGTCGGGCAGCATCCGTGGAAATGATCAGTCAACATTTCGGGCCGGAACCCTTTGTCAGGACTGAAGAGAGAAGGGGCAGAGGCCCTATAAAGGTGGGGGAGGGTGGGAAGGAGAAGGCTGGTAGGTTCCAGGTGAAAAACCAGTAAGGGGTTAGGGTTAGGGAGGTTGGAGGAGCAACACCTCATATACCGTCTAGGTAGTCTCCAGCCCCTTGGTATGAACATTGAATTCTCCAACTTCCGGTAATTCCCTTCCCCTCCCTTCCCCTATCCGTATTTCACTCTGCCCCTTCTCCCAGCTGCCTACTACCTCCCTCATGGTTCTGCCTCCTTCTTCTACCCATTGTTCTTTCCCCATTCCTTTACCTTTCTTGCCTATCACCTCCCTGCTTCCCCTCCCCCACCCCTTTATCTTTCTCTTTACTGGTTTTTCACCTGGAACCTACCAGCCTTCTCCTTCCCACCCTCCCCCCACCTTCTTTATAGGGCCTCTGCCCCTTCCCTCTACAGTCCTGACGAAGTGTTCCGGCCCGAAACGTTGACTGATTGTTTCCACGGATGCTGCCCGACCTCCTGAGTTCCTCCAGCGTGTTGTGAGCGTTGCTGTGCCCTCTCATTCAGAAGATCTGGGAAGAAAAGAGTGGAAAAAGGGTTACCTTGTCAAGATTTCAAGGAAGGAAGACCTGAACCGCTCCAAATACAGAGGCATCACAGCCTTGTCAGTTCCAGGAAGGATGCTGTAGATGCTAAAGTAAGAGGTAAACAAGCAGGCTTCTGCAAGGACAGATCACGTACTGACCAAATACTCATCATAGGCAAGCAGTCACTTATGTGGAGTTTATCTCTGTACGACGACTTGTTGATTATGAAAAAGCCTTTGACAGTGTAGACAGAGACACAATGGAGAATCTTGCACCAATATGGAATACCAGACCTGATGGTCAGACTGGTCAAAAATTCCCATGAGCGAGCTTATTTTGCTTTGGAGTGTAATCTTTGTTCCAGTTCTTGGTCCACAATCTGTTTCCAGCTACTCCTGGATACTACAGTAGTTTTAGACCAATCCCAATCATGACACAGTTTTGGTGGCTTTATTGTTCTTTTATCCAACATTCAGTACATAGTTTATGATCTAGTCAGAATCAGAAGTAAAATCAAGTTTAATATCACCGGCCTATGTCGTGAAATTTGTTAACATAGCATCAGCAGTTCAATGCAATATCTAATAATAAAGGAAAAAAAGTAAATCAATTACAGTATGTATATGTGTATTATAGAGTTAAATTAAAAGTAGTGCAAAAACAGAAATAATAAAAGTGAGGTAGTGTTCATGGGTTCTACATCCATTTACGAATCTGATGGCAGAGGAGAAGGAACTGTTTCTGAATCACTGAAACAATGAGAAGAGAGCATGATTCAAATTCAAAGGCTTCCTTTAACTTTGGTCCTTAAAATTATGTCCCCAAAATCTTATTAAGATTGAGAACCCATGGTTTTCAAGATCAATGTGTAGTGTGATACAATTGCACATGTATTGTTTTATAAAATATGGAATGATTCACAAATTTCATATCTCTGCAGGGACCACGTTAATCTTCTCCGTATCATTCCAGTTTCAACTTATGTGACTTTGACCTGGGCTTTATCTTTAAGATTGGTGCACCAATGTTCCTATCTTAAGTCACTTAATTAATGAAGATCTATCAGAAAGACAAATAATACCACAATTGTTGCATCGATCAGAATAAGAACAATAAACTATGGTATGTTTGTACATCATTCATCTTAACTGTTGGTTGTCCACACATCCAACTATGACAGAAGACCTATGCAAGAGTGTTTTTAAAGCAGAAAAGTCATTGCACTGAGGCACTTCCATGCTCTTCACCTTAGAAGTTTGAGTTCAGTGGTTTGAGTACTCTTCACAAATCAGGGTCTTTCTTGGGTGCAGTGAATGATGATAACTTCTTCATGTCATGCCCTTCACTTCCGTGAAGTGTTGTAGGACTGCCTTCCTAGCATTTGGATTTCACTGTTGATCTCGTCTTCCCAGTACCCCTGAGCTGACTTCACATGCTGGGAAAGACACGTCCGCGTCTCGGTGGGTGCCCACCAGCTTCCCTGATGTACCTCACTGGCTCATCGACGCAGTGCACCAGAGTGTGTCCGCTGCACGTGTAAACAGATACTTGGAGTCACAGATGAAATCTGAGTGTTTGGTGGGGCCCAAAAGTGAGTGAGCTGTCCCAGAATGGAAACAAAAAGCCCCTTTACCAGATGTACCAACCCTCTCTGGATGCTCCATACACCCCATTCTTGAGTACATCATTAATAACATGGATAACCACGGACTGATTGTCCAATTCTGTGCCTTGTTTTTGCTCCTGCTCTGTTACTGATGATAAGGGTACTTTGTTCTTAAATTCAATAAAACTACCCTGAGGCTCAATGTCAAATTGAGAATCAAGTAATGTAATTGCTATAATATCTCAGAGGTCTGTCACCACCCTATTTGGGAGAAGGATCTCACAAACGATATTCTGCGGTCACTCCCTAGGAAATCTTCACTACCGTACACTTTCAATAATTTTGCCCTGCTTGATCGTATAGCTTGAAATACCTTTTTCAGCACTTTTTCCCTTCACTGATTTTCCCAATTGTTGCAACTTTCTTTTTAACTTCCCACTCTGAAGCACTGCTTTGGTTTTCACAGAATCACAAACTGCATCACAGGATGCAAAGTCTCAGGGCTCATCAAGTCTATAGTGGTTCTGTGCAAGAACAATCCAGCTGGTCTCATTGCCCCCACCCTCTTCCGAAGCCCTGAAGCTATTTTCATATCAATATTCAGCTCCCTATTGAATGTTGCCACTGGATTTATTTCCTATTAAATCTACCGTACTTGGCAGTGCTTTATGTGTAAAAGTACTTTGTCATGTCACATTTAGTATTTTCACCAGTAATTTCCATTTTATATCCCCTTCACCGATGAGAACAGGTTCTCCAAATCCTCTGTCTACATCCTTAAATACATCCTTACATCCACCAGTTTGTCATTATGTCATTAAAACATATCAGGAAAAGTAGTATTCTGCTACTGGTGCCGAAGGAACTCCACTGAATACTTCTCTCCAGCCTAGAAAACAGCTTTTCACAGCTACTGTTCCCTGTTAGTCAATCTTCTATGCATGATGCTGCAGACCCCATGGCTTTCAATCTTAATGCAAGCCTATTTTGTGACGCTTTGTCGAATGCCATTTGGATATCAACGTGTACCTCATCAATCATATTTTCCTCATCAATTCTGAGAAACATAGAAACATAGAAAATAGGTGCAGGAGTAGGCCATTCGGCCCTTCGAGCCTGCACCGCCATTTATTATGATCATGACTGATCATCCAACTCAGAACACTGCACCAGCCTTCCCTCCATATCCCCTGATCCCTGTAGCCACAAGGGCCATATCTAACTCCCTCTTAAACATAGCCAATGAACTGGCCTCAACAGTTTGCTGTGGCAGAGAATTCCACAGATTCACAACTCTCTGTGTGAAGAAGTTTTTCCTAATCTCGGTCCTAAAAGGCTTCCCCTCTATCCTCAAACTGTGACCCCTCGTTCTGGACCTCCCCAACATCGGGAACAATCTTCCCGCATCTAGCCTGTCCAATCCCTCTAGGATCTTATACGTTTCAATCAGATCCCCCCTCAATCTTCTAAATTCCAACGAGTACAAGCCTAGTTCATCCAGTCTTTCTTCATATGAAAGTCCTGCCATCCCAGGAATCAATCTGGTGAACCTTCTTTGTACTCCCTCTATGGCAAGGATGTCTTTCCTCAGATTAGGGGACCAAAACTGCACACAATACTCCAGGTGTGGTCTCACCAAGACCTTGTACAACTGCAATAGTACCTCCCTGCTCCTGTACTCGAATACTCTCGCTGTAAATGCCAGCATACCATTCGCCTTTTTCACCATCTGCTGTACCTGCATGCCCACTTTCAATGACTGGTGTATAATGACACCCAGGTCTCGTTGCACCTCCCCTTTTCCTAATCGGCCACCATTCAGATAATAATCTGTTTTCCTATTTTTGCCACCAAAGTGGATAACTTCATATTTATCCATATTAAATTGCATCTGCCATGAATTTGCCCACTCACCCAACCTATCCAAGTCACCCTGCATCCTCTTAGCATCCTTCTCACAGCTAACACTGCCGCCCAGCTTCGTGTCATCCACAAACTTGGAGATGCGGCATTTAATTCCCTCATCCAAGTCATTAATATATATTGGAAACAACTGGGGTCCCAGCACTGAGCCTTGCGGTACCCCACTAGTCACTGCCTGCCATTCTGAAAAGGTCCTGTTTATTCCCACTCTTTGCTTCCTGTCTGCTAACCAATTCTCTAACCACATCAATACCTTACCCCCAATACCATGTGCTTTAAGTTTGCACACTAATCTCCTGTGTGGGACCTTGTCAAAAGCCTTTTGAAAATCCAAATATACCACACCACTGGTTCTCCCCTATCCACTCTACTAGTTACATCCTCAAAAAATTCTATGAGATTCGTCAGACATGATTTTCCTTTCACAAATCCATGCTGACTTTGTCCGATGATTTCACCGCTTTCCGAACGTGCTGTTATCACATCTTTGATAACTGACTCCAGCAGTTTCCCCACCACTGACATTAGGCTAACTGGTCTATAATTCCCCGGTTTCTCTCTCCCTCCTTTTTTAAAAAGTGGGGTTACATTAGCCACCCTCCAATCCTCAGGAACTAGTCCAGAATCTAACGAGTTTTGAAAAATTATCACTAATGCATCCACTATTTCTTGGGCTACTTCCTTAAGCACTCTGGGATTCAGACCATCTGGCCCTGGGGATTTATCTGCCTTTAATCCCTTCAATTTACCTAACACCACTTCCCTACTAACATGTATTTCACTCAGTTCCTCCATCTCACTAGACCCTCTGTCCCCTACTATTTCTGGAAGATTATTTATGTCCTCCTTAGTGAAGACAGAACCAAAGTAATTATTCAATTGGTCTGCCATGTCCTTGCTCCCCATAATCAATTCACCTGTTTCTGTCTGTAGGGGACCTACATTTGTCTTTACCAGTCTTTTCCTTTTTACATATCTATAAAAGCTTTTACAGTCAGTTTTTATGTTCCCTGCCAGTTTTCTCTCATACTCATTTTTCCCCTTCCTAAATAAGCCCTTTGTCCTCCTCTGCTGAACTCTGAATTTCTCCCAGTCCTCAGGTGAGCCACTTTCTCTGGCTAATTTGTATGCTTCTTCTTTGGAATTGATACTATCCCTAATTTCTCTTGTCAGCCATGGGTGCACTACCTTCCTCGATTTATTCTTTTGCCAAACTGGGATGAACAACTAGGATGATACTTTGAATGAATCACATGGAAAACTAACAGATCTTTATACATCATAACAGACAGATGGAGAAGCCTTTATTTGGAGAGGACTAGAACATAAAAGCATGTAATGTTGAGATTTTATAAGGCATTAGTCAGACCATATTTGGAGTATTCTGAGCTGCTTTGGACACCGTATCCAAGAAAGGAAGAGGGTCAAGAGGAGGTTTATGAGAATGATCTCAGTAATGAAAGGGTTAATGCATGAGGAGCATTTGATGGCACTGGGCCCCTACTCACTGTGGTTTAGAAGAATGAGGGGGAATCTCAATGAAACCTACCGAATGTTGAAAAGCCTAGCTGGAGTGAATGTGGAGAAGATGTTTCCAGTACATAGAGAGTCCAGGACCTGAGGGCACAGCTTTAGAATAGAAGCACATCCCACAAGAAGTTCTGCAGATGCTTGAAATCTAAAGCAAAATGCAAGAGGAATAGAGCAGGTCAGGAAGCAGCTATGGAAATAAACAAATTGTTGCTGTTTCCGGCCAAAACCCTTCCTCTGTTCCTTTAGAACAGAGATGAGCAGGAATTTCTTTATCCAGTAGGTGGTGAATCTCAGAAATTCATTGCCACTGACATCTGTAGAGGCCAAATCTTTCATTATACTTAAAGTATAGGTTGATAGGTTCCTGTTTTATAAGGTTGTGAAAGGTTATGGAGAGAAGGCAGAAGAATGGAGTTGTTGCTGTTAAGCCCATCACCCTTACTGGGCATAGGTCGCCAATAGCATCTTACCGAAGTCCTATGTCCTGGGTTGGTCTTTCAGGTTGGCCCCTAAGCCTATCTTCTTAGTGTTAGCTTCAAGGTTGCATCACCAGCTGTTCTCTGGCTGGCCTCTCTACCATTTTCCCTGTCAATTCCATGTTAATGCTTGCTTGGTGATATGGGTACTTGGCTCACACAGGCTGTGTCCTAACCATCCCCAGCACCATTTCCTTAATTCCTTCTCGGCTTGTAGCTGCTGTGTTCTCTGCCATAGATCAGTGTTGCTCATGACTTCCGTCCGGCAGATCCAAAGGAAATTTCTCAAACAGCTATTAATAAAGGTCTGCACTTTCCTGTCGATAGTCTTTGTTGTCTTCCAAGGCTCTAAGCCATACATAAGAACTGATTTCACATTGGAGCCTGATCTTAGTGTACTGTGAAGGCTTCTTGGATTACCAGATTTTCTTGAGCTAGATGAAGGCTGCCCAAGCTTTTCCAATCCTTGCCTTGACATCTGCCTTGTCAATCAATGGCACTACCCATGAAGGTGAAGTGACATCAACTCAAGATTCAGGGGAGTAGAATAAGCACGGAGATGAGAAGGACTGCTTTTCCCAGAGGATGGTGAATCTATGGAATTCTCTTCCCAATGAAGCAGTGGTGGCTACCTCAGTAAATATATTTAAGACAAGGCTGGATAGATTTTTGCATAGTAGGGGAATTAAGGGTTATGGGGAAAAGGGAGGTAGGTGGAGATGACTCCATGGCCAGATCATCCATGAAGTTATTAAATGGCAGAACAGGCTCGACGGGCCAGATGACTTATTTCTTATGTTCTATCTCCTCAAGTGGACTTCCTTTGAGAGTGACTGGATTGATGCAGTTTGAAATGATGTTGGGGACTTTAGTTTTCCCTTTGTGGATGTTAAGGGCCAAGTTGTACTAATGTGCTTCCTAGGTTTTATGTTTCATTCCTACGTCTACTTATAGGTATGGAACAGGAGAGCTCTATGATCATTGGATTCCAAGTCATCCAGATAATTCCATTGGATCCCTATCCTTTTCATTGTAAATGTCTTCATGATCCAGTCTACGACCAGAAGGAACAGGAAAGGGGACATCAGGTACCCTTGTCTGACTCCTGTCTTCATCTGAAAGCTGTTGGTGAGCTGTCTGCCATGGAGTGCTTACAACAGAGACTGTTATAATCAAGAGATGGATGGTGAAAAAAACAAAGGAAGTTAAAAGGCAATAAAGACTGCAATCTCCATTATTTCCATTATCTGACTTGTAAATCAGATCAGTAATGGTTAGCAAATTTCAGACTGAGGACATCTAATGTACAAGCAAAATCAAGGCCAAATAATATTTTCATAATCTAGGCAATGGATAATCAAACACACAGTGACCATGGACCATGGGTGCTGTCACTTCTGTAGTGTATTTAAGATTTCACGAATATTTGAGTAGTATTATGCATATATTGTTTGAGTAAGTATTTTTTGTTTACATAATTCACTATGGGTTATATGGAAGGAACTTAAGAATGGCATAAGTCATTACACCACCACATCACATGTACATGCCTTACTGAAGAAAAAATAACTTGATGCATTTTCCCGGGCTCCTATGTTTTTTGCTTTTGATTAATTTCTGAAGTTACAAACCGTAGGCAGTGATGACAAAGATGTTTCAAAATGAACCCAAGAAAAGCAGAGTGATTTTCTTCAGAAGGAGTACAGAGATGTTTGAGTTTAAAAAAGAAAGATCACAGCACGTTTCTTCGGGAGCAGAAAGAATTATTTGGGTAAAAAATAAGATAGAAAATGGACAACGTTTGCATCTTCATAATTAGTGATTACCAGGTGATAATAAATACAAACAAGAGAAAAGCAGAAATCACTGGCTACATCAGAAAGATAGGCATGCTTGATTGCACAACAGATAGCTGGATAATGTGAGCTAAAAAAAATTGAGCAAGAATTTGTAGCAAATGAACTAGGCAATGAAAAGCATGTGGCAGTGTTACTGAATGCAATGGGTGAAAAAGCGTACGGTTTGCTCAGAAGTTTGAGTGCTCCATCCAAACCAGCAGAAATAGGCTTTGGCTGATATCACAAACATAATACAGGAGCATTTAGAACCAAAAATACTGTCGATTGCAGAACGCCTTAGGTTTCATAAGCACAATTAAAAGGAAGAGGAGTTCATTTAAGCTTACATGGTTGAATTGAAGAAACTGTCTTAGCAGGTTTCCTCCAGATTCTTTGGTTTCTTCCCACAGTCTGAAGACATACCAGTTGCCAAGTTAATTGGTCATTGTAAATTTCCATTGATTAGGCTAGGATTAAATCAGGGGATTGCTGGGTGGTGTGGCTCTAAGAGCCAGAAGAGCCTAGTCCGCGCTGCGTCCCAATAAATAAATAAATTTGTCATTTCGGTGATGGGCTTAATGATACACTGAGAGATCACTTAGTTTGTGTAATCTTAGAAGAAAGCATTCAAAAACTGCTCCTAACTGAAGAACGACTCACAGTTGAAAGATCATAAGACTATAAGACATAGGAGCAGAATTAGGCCATTTAGCCCATTGAGACTGATCCACCATTTTGTCATTTTCCCTCACAACACCATTCTCCTGCCTTTTCCCTGTAACCTCTCACACTCCTATCAACCTCCACCATAAATATACCCAATCACCTGAACTCCAAAGTCGACAGTGGCAACAAATTTCACAGATTAACCACTCTCTGGCTAAAAAAATTACCCTTCAACAGTCTAAATGGTTTTCCCTCTAGTCTGAGGCTCGATCCTTTGGTCCTAGACTCCCTCACTATTGGAAACATCCTCTCTACCACAACTCTATCTAGGCTTGTCAATATTCAATAGATTTCAGTGAGATTCCCAAACATTACCTAAGCTCTGTGAATACTGGCCCAGAGCCATGAAATACTCCTCATACATTAACACTGTCACTCTTGGAATCATTCCTGTGAATCACCTCTGGACCTTCTCCAAAGCTAGCATATCCTTTCTTAGATAAAGGGTCCAAAACTGCTCAGAATACACCAAGTGAGCCCTCACCAGTACCTTATAAATCCTCAGCATAACATCCTTGCCTCGATATTCCACTCCTATGGAAATGAATGCTAACATTGTATTTACATTGAGATGTTCTCCTCCTTTAAGGAAAGGGTCTTTCCTTCCTCCACCATCAATGTTGCCCTTACCCATATTTCTTCCATTTTGCACATGTCTACCCTCACTCCATCCTCCCACTACCCCAACATGGCTAGGGTTCCTTTTGTCCTCATCTACCACCCTGCCAGCCTCCACGTCCAGCACATATTCTCCGTAACTTCCACCATCTCCAATTGGATCTCATCACCAAGCACATCTTTCCCTCCCCTCCCCTCCACTTTCTGCTTTCTGCAGGGACCACTCCTTATGTGACTCCCTTGTCCACTCATCCCTCCCTACTGATCTCCCTCCTAGTACTCACAGTTCCAAGCAGAACAAGTGCCATACCTGCCCCTACACCTCCTCCCTCACTACCATTCAGGGCCCCAAACCATCCTTCCAGGTGAGGCAACACTTCATCTGTGAGTCTGTTGGGATCACCTACAGTATCCGGTGCTCCCAGTGTGGTCTATCTTTGCTCAGCACCTATGCTCCATCTGCTAGGAAGAAGTGGGATCTCCCGGTGGCACCTATTTCAATTCTACTTCCCATTCCCATTCTGACATGCCAGTCCATGGTCTCCTCCACTGCCGCAATGAGGGCCACACTCAGGTTGAAGGAGCAGCACCTCATATTCTGTGTAGAATCGGCTTGCCCACGGAAGGCAGAGGGCAGTTGTAGATTGGTCATCTTCTGCATAGAGGTCGATGACCAGTGGTGTTCTGCAGGGATCTATCCTGGGACCCATCCTCCTTATGATTTTTATAAATAATTTGGATGAAGTAGAAAGGTCGCTTAGTAAGTTTGCTGATGACACAAAAGTTGCGGGTTTGTGGATATTCTGGAGGAGTGTCAGAGGTTACAGCACGACATCAATAGGATGCAGAACTGGGCTGAGAAGCGGCAGATGGAGTTCAACTGAAACAAGTGTGAAGTGGTATACTTTGGTAGGTCAAATTTGAAGACTGAATATAATATTAAATGGTAAGACCCTTGGCAGTGCGGAGGATCAGCGAGATCTTGGGTCAAAGCTGCTGCGCAGGTTGACAGAAGGCATGTGGTGTGTTGGCCTTCATCAACTGTGGAATTGAGTTCAAGAGCCATGAGGCAATGTTACAGCTGTATAGGACCTTAGTTAGACCCCACTTGGAGTACTGTGTTCAATTCTGGTCACCTTACTACGGAAAGGATCTGGATACTATAGAGAGAGTGCAGAGCACATCTACAAGGATGTTGCCTGGATTGGAGAACACACTTTCTGAGAATAGGTTGAGTGAACTTGGCCTTTTCTCCTTGAAGCCACGGAGGGTGAGAGATGACCTGATAGAGGTGTATAAGTTGATGAGGGACGTTGATCATGTGGATAGCCAGAGGCTTTCTTCCAGGGTTGAAATGGCTAACAAGAGAGGGCATTGTTCTAAGTTGCTTGGAAGTAGGTACAAGGGAGATGTCAGAGGTAAGCTTTTCACACAAAGAGTGGTGGGTGTGTGGAATGCCCAGCCAGCGACAGTGGTAGAGGAAGGTACAACAGCATCTTTTAAAAGATTCTTAGATAGATACATAGAGCTTAGGAAAATAGAGAGCTACAAGGTAGCGAAATTCTATGGAAGCTTCTAGAGTAGGTTACATGGTCAGCACAACATTGTGGGCCAAAGGTCCTGTAATGTGCTGTAGGTTTCTATGTTCTATGTTCTAGATAGCCTCCAATCTGATGGCATGAACATCAATCCCTTGATCTTCCGGTAATCGCCTCACCCTTCACCAATCCCATTCCAATTTCCCTCTCTCACCTCATCTCCATACCTGCCATCACCTCTCTCTGATGCTTCTTTCCCTTCCCTTTCTTGCATGGTCTTCTACACTCTCCTATCAGATTCCCTCCTTCTCCAGCCCTTTATCTCTTTCACCTATCAAGTTTCCCTGCTCTTTAATTCACCCCTTCCACTATCCTGGTTTCACCTGTCACCTACCACCTTGTACTTCTTTCACCACTCCCGCCACCTTTTTGCTCTAACCTCATCTTTTTTTTTTAACAGTCCTGATGAAGGGTCTCGAACAGAAACACTTACTGTCTATTCTTTTCCATAGATGCTGCCTGGCCTGCTGAGTTCCTCCTGCAACTTGTGTGTGTTGACTGCACTTGCCTTCCTTACCAGTGACTCAGTCTGCAAGTTAAACTTCAGGGAATCCTGCACAAGAATTCCCAAATTCATATTTTTGAATTTTCTCCCCATTTAGAAAATAGTCTGTAGCCTCCCCTGGCCACCCTCAGGGTCGCTCGGTTCACTGTCATCTAGGGAAACAGCCTCGGCCCCGCCAAACTGGATAATTTGTTTGTGTGGATGCTGTGTGATGTAACCCACCCCGCCCAAATAACAGACAATACACCAGATACGATTAAATGATTTACAGTTTATAGATATTACTGGAACTATATAATTAAGAGAGAATAAAATATAAAAGGAAAATAAAAGGCACCACACTTATCAAAGTTCAATCTCTTTGTGCACAAAACTGTTGGAGCTCAAGGACCTACTTCTTCACCCTGCGACCCCTCGGACCACCTCGACCGGCTGCCTGGGACCAAAAACGGTGGTCGACCAGACGCTCCACACGAGTCCGTCTCCGTCTCCTCGCCGAACGTCCCACTCGGGGTCCGACCCCATTAGCGGACTCACAGTACATCATCCATCCTGTGTCTCGCTCTCCCACCTTCTGCCCCAAAACCCCGCGCATACAGTATCTTCAAATACACCAAAACCATAACAACTATCCCAATTGGTTAATAGCACTCTCTTATCACCCTCTAAACCAAAACAAGCTACTAGCGCAAACTTTCTCAGCGTTTAACACAACAAAGCCGCATTCCCCACATTAACATAACAAAGACGCCATTTTAATTAGCCTACACAGTAACATAAAAGTCGAAACCCCCTTACACTCTCCCCCCACCAAATAAAGTCATATCCTCATGACTTCTAAATAACTCGCCAACCAGTCCTGCAGACACACAACACACACATACACAGATACACACAGTGACAGTGCTCCCCAAACAGTGGACCTTACTCCCGTCCCACGGGCGCTACATAGGCCAACCTATCTGGGAGCTTCTTAACCCTCCGAGACCTCCGTACCCCCTCACCTAAACCCAAAAGGCTCAGACACTACTAGGGATACCTCGGGCCCGCTTGCCAACTCCTCTCTCATTCAGGCCACCATTACAGCTCGGAGCCCCCTGTCTCATGTCCGGGGCCCCGCTTCTTTTCCTTCCTGATCCTGCCGTAACTCAGACTGCCCACAGCTAGCCCTCCCCACTACACCTGACTCAGTGGGAGAAGGGCCAAAGGTCTCTTCCTCAATCACGGGGAAGTTAGCGAAAGGCAGCATGTACCACATGTGCAGCACATCATCCTTCGAACCCATATCCTTCCTCATTCCCTCGATCAGTAGCTGCTGTTTGAGTTTCTCCAAACTGAAACAGTTAGCCGGGGCTACCCCTTCAGCCTCCTGCAGCCGAGACGTCAGCTTCTTCGGGGACTCCTTCAACTCTCGCCACAGCCTCCGCAGTTCTGACTCAGGGTTCCTGGCCATCTCAATCTGGGATGCAGTTACCCCACCAGCTTCTTCCATCCTGACCTGAAAAGCAGCAGTTAAAGAATATTCAGCCTCCGGTTGTTTCTTCCTGAGGACGTCTTCCAGGTCAACTTTCAGTTATTCCTCTTCATTTAAACTCGCGATAGTCACCTTCAGGTTCCTCTCAAGCGTCCGCCTCCCTTCTCCGAGATCTGTCCTCTATGTCTTCACCTCCTCGGGAGTGTAGTCAAACTCCCCTCCCTGGGCTCTCAGTTTTATGTTGACCTTAGTCAGAACATTTCCTTAATCTTCCCTAACTTGTAAGTCTTCCAATCTGTTCTGAATGGACGTCTTGAGTTTCTGCTGATCCCTTCGAAGGTGGGTCATTGTTTCTTCTCGCTGGATTAATTCATCAGTACATGACCACAGTGTGGTGCAAATCCCCTCTCTCCCCTGTGTCTCATTCAGATTGACGACCTGGGTTTCCATCCCCCGGTCCACCACCATCTGTCCCAACACCAGGCAGTTCAACTGGTATGTCAGGTCATTTTTCTCACATTGCACCAAACTCCTCTGGCCAAAAACTTCTCCACATTTGACACTTCACTTCGGTCGCCCGGGCTCAGCCACTCGCCTCGCCTCATAGTCCCCCAGGCGAATCCAAGCTCTAGGCGGTCATCCACATACGCCAAAACTCCACACACCCTCACTTGCCCATGGTCTTCCTCGTGCCCCACGGGAAGGATGCAGGGGCTCCGGATATGCCCTTGGGCATCTTTTTGGATCGGAAGAATCCTAGGGAACTAGTAACTGCCATCTTCAGCTCAACAGCCGCACTCGTCAGGATCATCCACCCCTCAGATTCAGCACATTAAACCACATCGCATAATCCATACAAACGCTGCCTTCATTTTCCACGCCACTAGGGTCCAGTTGCGGCGACCTCTCTCTCACTGAGGTGTCTTCAGCGGTCAACTCCCCTCCCTCGTGGTAGTTCGGAGCAGCTACTAAGAGGGTCTCACCCTCAGCTACTTTCCCCAAGCCGTACCACCGCTGGGTCTCGCTTAAATTTGGTACTGGCTCAAGGCTGCTTCACACGTCTTCAGAAGCAACTTGACACGCTGGGTGCCCAGACAATGCCTCCATGACTTCCAGGGTCATTAACTAATCATCGTCTTCTGGATAACTACTGCCACTAGTACCCAAAGTCTCCGGTGCCCTTGCGGTTGTCAAGGATAAATGCTTCAGACACAGGTTGTAAAACGAACTGTACAACAACTTGATCTGTGACTCGGGGTCGAGGATAGCTTTAGCATTGCTTCCCTCTATCCATAGCGACACCTTGGGGCGTGGTCCCTCTAAGCCTTCAGGAATAGGGTGTTTTCCTTTCGGAAGTTCATCGGTACATTGCTGGGAATGTGCTTCCCCAGAGACCCCAAGCCGTTCCCCCACTGGGCCTCCACTAAGTTTCCCGACACCTCTCTGATCAGCTGAACAACTGAAGGAGGGGCTGATTCCCTGAAATGATCCCCCTGGCACTGCAAGCAATTTAGCCCCCCTCCTAGCCAGAGAAGACAGACTGAAAACTTTCCCCCTTCTTTCAAATAACTGACAGCTGTCACTACGGTGTAAGTGAACCTAACAGCTCTAACACCGTCACCAGCCTGCCTACTCAAACTTTCAACCAATCCCTGTCGCTCTCCCTCAACCGAGCACTGCCACTCATCTAACAACTGCGAGATCCGCTCCGCCCACATCTTGCACGCCTCTGCCCCTCTTGGGGTGGACACTATCCGCAGTGCCAGGCGGAGCCTGCCAGAGCTAGAACATTTATTCGCAGATCCTACCTCCAAATCAGACCACTCTTTCCTCTCTCTCCCAACCGCATGGATAGCCCCGAGTTCCACCTCCAACTCGTCAATGCAAGTCTGAACTCGAACAAAGACCTCACCCACCACACATACAGCAATAACCAGCAAATAACCCACAGAGACACACATTACAGATTTAAACAGGGCACCCACACAGCATACCAGTAGATCCAATCCCAGACAAAAGCCCACACAATGTAGCCCCCCCCCCCGGCCACCCTCAGGGTCGCTCGGCTCGCTGTCGTCTAGGGAAACAGC
Organism: Mobula hypostoma; assembly: GCF_963921235.1. NCBI lineage: Eukaryota > Metazoa > Chordata > Chondrichthyes > Myliobatiformes > Myliobatidae > Mobula > Mobula hypostoma. The sequence continues at coordinate 152,532,278 of NC_086097.1, read as the reverse complement.
CTCGGCCCCGCCAAACTGGGTAATTCGTTTGTGTGGATGCTGTGTGAGGTACCCCACCCCGCCCAAATAACGGACAATACACCAGATGCAATTAAATGATTTACAGTTTATAAATATTACTGGAACTATATAATTAAGAGAGAATAAAATATAAAAGGAAAATAAAAGGCGCCACACTTATCAAAGTTCAATCTCTTCATGCACAAAAACCGTTGGAGCTCAAGGACCTTCTTCTTCACCCTGCGACCCCTCGGACCACCTCGACCGGCTGCCTGGGACCAACAACGGTGGTCGACCAGACGCTCCACACGAGTCCGTCTCCGTCTCCTCGCCAAACGTCCCGCTCGGGGTCCGACCCCACTAGCGGACTCACAGCACCTGGTCTATCCTCTGTCTCGCTCTCCCGCCTTCTGCCCCAAAACCCCGCGCATACAGTATCTTCAAATACACCAAAACCATAACAACTATCCCAATTAGTTAATAGTGTCCTCTTATCACCCTCTAAACCAAAACAAGCTACTAGCACAAACTTTCTCAGCGTTTAACACAACAAAGCCGCATTCCCCACATTAACATAACAAAGACGCCATTTTAATTAGCCTCCGTAGTAACATAAAAGTCGAAACCCCCTTACAAGTCTATGGTTTTATTCCTTCTGCTAAAGTTCATGACCATTCACTTCCCAACACTGTATTTTGACACTCCTTTGCCCATTCTCCTAATCGATCAATGTCCTTCTGCAGCCTTGCTGCTTCCTCAATACTTCCTGTGACTTCACCTATATGGGTATCAAACTTGCAGAAAAAGCTACGAAGTAGAACACGTACAAAGTGCATATCAGACAGACAAAAGTAAATGGACTGTACAGGGAGAAGAAAAAGATAAAAATTCAGTTTGCAGTTTCTAAAACAGCACTAATCTGCACACTGTTGATAACAATTCAAGCAGCAGTGGATATCACAGTTGTGGTCCTTTTTAGGATTTGTCCATTACCATAATAGGCTCTTGCCAAACCTGGCTACTGTGCTCCACCACTTAAACTCATTACAACAAATCGGGAAGAAATGGCAATGGACAAAGCAGATTGAGGTGTCGTTCTAAAAGGCAAAGGAATTGGTGACATCTCTCACTGTACTCGCACAATACAATCCACATTGTCCAGTGAAGCTTACCTGTGACACCTTGTCTTAAGGTATAGGTGCAGTCATGTCACATGTATGAGTGATAGAAGTGAGCGCTCCATATCCTTTACATCATGTTCCCTAACTGCAGCGGACAAAAACGTTACACTGATTGACAGAGAGGCCTTGAGTCTGGTTTGGGATGTAAGTTGTTTCAACCAGTACCTGTGTGGGAGAGAGTTTACTCTCATTACTGATTATTCACCTCTTTGGTCCATTTTCAACCCACAGAAGGGTGTTCTACTAACAGTAGAAGCATAAATGCAGAGATGGGCTCGTTTTCGTGGAGAACTTAAGTACAAGATCAAATTCAAAAGGACAACTAATCATGGAAATGCTGATGATTTGCAAAAGTCCCATTTGCCCTTTGAAAATGAAATACACGAAAAAATTACAAAAGCAGACTCTTCCCTTGATGTATTTTCCCTAATGCAAATCAAAAGTCTATTAGGGCAGAGATGATCCAATGGGAAACCAGAAAAGACCCCACACATTCTCAAGTCCACATTGCAACCCAAAATGGCTAGAATATGCAGCAGAAATTCCAGTTCCCCCATTTTTGCCAGAGCCAGGATGAACCTGCCCTTGACGGGGGTTGCCTTATGTGGAGTTTGAGAGCTGTTGTACAATTTATGCTGAGAGCTTACTGCATTCTGAACATCTAGGCGTGGTCACAATGATAGATCAACACATTGAGCAGCTTGCCATGCACTGTTTGGGATGGCAGCACATCCAGAAGATGCTAACAGCAGAACCCCTCCATCCTTGGAAATGGATGGTCAATTGTTAGAGAAGAAAGGTGTCCATCGCCGTCAGAACTGCTTCCTGCGGTCCCAGAGTCAGCTTCAACAACCAGCACGGAGGAGGCCCTGGAACCTGAGTTTTTTTACAGCCATAAGTCTCACATCTGAAGTAGAGTGTTCCTCTTTGTCAGGAAAGACATAATTCCACTAGAGTAAGAAATCTATATAGACGTTTATATCTTTAATCATCTATATCAAGTACCACTTACGCCGGAAAATTTTGTAGGCAAGAGATTAGAAAGTGTAAGTTCGCACAGGGTTAAATTTATAGTGGAGCATAAAATATTGTATATGCTTTGTAAATAATTAGTTGATATAAACAGATATCATTTGATGGTAAAGCTTAATGTACTTTGATCGTTTTCATGAGTTTATTACTTTTTAATTTGAAAGCAGAGTATTTTTAAGTGTGTGTTATTTTTAACGAATGAGTTCACCACAGGGTACCACATTGCACTGGATATTTAGGAATAGATTGAGAATAGCTGCCTATAATAAGGGAGCTTTTTTCTTAGTTTTGTTTATTCTGAGTGAAACATGTTGCAGTAAAACTAGACACCCACAGACACCACCATCTTGTAAGAAATTATGTTGTAAAACTTAAGGAGATCAATTGAAGTATATTGCATCATGGTAGACAATTAATTCTGTGAGGTTTCTTGCAAACTTGTATCATAATCTCAGTGAGAGATCATTGAAGCTCTAGAGATACAGTGTAAATAACCATTTATGTTGTTTACCTTGTACTTCCATTGATTACACTAAGATTCTGGAAACCCTAGAAATTCCACTCTTTCATTTAGAAATTTGGACATCACATTGACCTTAACCAATGCATAATGAAAAATAAGGCAGGTAAGCCTACATCCAGTATTTGACAGATTATTATCAATAAATGATGCAATAATTTCTGAATGCAACTAAATGGGGAATCAAGATGTAAATCAAGATGCAATTCAGTTTAAAAGATATAGATGAGAGAAAATAAGAGGAGAAAACAGTCCGTAAATTCTTGTAGATGGTGTTGAATCTCTAAAATCTTGACTCCGGAGGGTTGTGGAAACTAGGTCATTGGGATATTCACTAAGGAAGCAAATAAGTGTAGAAGAATTGGGTCTTGGAAGCAATGGAGCAAACACAAAAGGAGATAAGGTCAAGGGCAATGTGAGGGGTGTGAAATATGAGGGGCTCATTACCTGTCCCCCCGCCCCTGTCTTTAGTGAAGGACACTGCAAGGTTGGATCATTCACCCCATGGATTGGTAGTTACAAGGGTGACTGTCAGACTTTATTTTTGTTTTTGGTTGAAAGATGTGTGGATCAGCAAAATAACTTTGCTGATGATTGAGATGGCCCCTTCCAATTGGTTGCTTGTCAATAAAGTTGAATATTCATTCACTGTTTTGATGGGACAGAGAATACAAAGAGGTAGCTCCTGCTACTCAGCAGTGTAGCACCACCTACTGTAGTCTAACGGTAGCATTAGAATGCTGGATAACCAAATAAGACTCTTGCAAATCCCTGGCTCAGTCTGGATCTATTGTCATATTGCTGTAGTGATGGCGGGCTGGGGGAAAGAGATGGGAAATGCAATAGTTAAGGACCAAGAAGTGAGTGTTTGGAGACAGGTGGCATTTGGTCTATTAGATATGTCTCAAAATCTGAGATAACAGCACAGAAGTATTAGCAACAGTATTTATTATTTATGTAAATAATTTGAATATACATTGCATGATTATCAAGTTTGTAGACGATACCAAATGTGGGGGTCTTGTTTATAATGAAGCAGGTTACAATGAATTGCAAAGAGATCTTGATTAGTTCGGGAGAAGGTTTGAGGAATGGGAAATAGATTTCAAATGTGATAGTGTAAGGTGACATATTTTGGACGGTCAAGCCAGGGCAGGATGTACAATGAATGGTGAGTGTGATGGAACAGGAGTGATGTTGTTCAGCTGGTTGGGTGGTATCAACCCCAGAGGTCCACAGAAAGCAAAAAAAAACTTGAATGAGATGTTTTAAACAATTGTCTTGTTTGCTTCTTCAGCAGAGTTAGTAATCAAATAAAATCAAATAAGATTATTAAAATTGTATTTTGTAAAGAGCACAGAAGTACATTTTCTTATAATATTTGGTCAGTCTGTGCATTTTAAGCATTTCAGGATTGTTGCAATTTTATCTTTGATGGTAGGGTAAAATGTATGATTTTGGATGTGAAATGAAATAAAAATTAAGTAAAATGTTTGAAAGGTAAAAACACAATCAGCAAAAAAAAATCAAATCACCCCTTTCTAACTGAAAAAAATAATTAAATCACAAAGGCAGAAATTGTCACTAGCCATTAAAATTAATGCAAAATATGGCCTTATGGTATTCCTGTACTCAGTATTTTAGCACTGGAGTTAAGTGATTTCAAATAATTAGCTAATCTGTTTAATTTGCACTTGAAATCCCATTTTAAATTTCTTGATTGATTGCTAATTGGCAACTACTAAAATTTATTTTCCTTCTCTAACACCGCTGAGAAGAAAAAGAGTTGAATCTCTAACTTGAAGAGCTAAGGGTGACCATAGGGCAATGTCACATGTATGTGCTACTGTTACATTTTGTAGGTCATTATTTATACTGAAATAATTTACAGTCAGAATCAGTCAGGTTTATTATCACTGACACATGTTGTGAAATCTGTTGTTTTGTGGCAGCAGTAGAATGCAATATATTAAAACATTATTAATGAAAATAATTAATAAATATATATTTTTTTAAGTTACAGAAATAAATAATGCAATAGAAAATATTGAGGTGGTGCTCATGGATTCAAGGATCTTCAATAAGTCTTATGGCAGAGGAGAAGAAACTGTTCTTAAAACATTAATTTTGAGGGCTTCAGGCTCCTGTACCTCCACCTCAATGTTAGTAAAATGAAGAAGGAATGTCCCAGGAGGTGAGGATCTTTAATGATGGATGCCAACTTCTTGAGCCTCTGCCTCTTGTAGACGTCCTCTATGGTGAGGAGGATTGTGTCTATGATAATACCATAATACCATTAGGAGCAGAATTAGGTCATTCAGCCGATTGAGTTTGCCCTGGCATTCCATCATGGCTGATCCCATATACCACTCAACCCCATACACCTGCCATCTCGCCATATCCTTTGACGCTCTGACCGATCAGGAAACAATCCAGATTAAATATATGCACAGACCTGGCCTTCACCATAGTCTGTGGCAGAGCATTCCACAGGTTTTCTACTCTCTAGCTAAATATAATTTCTCCTTACTTCTGTTCAATTTTGAGGCTGTGCCTTCTAGTTCTTGATTCCCCCACCAAAGGAATCATCCTCTCCACACGCACCCTAACTAATCCTTTCAATATTCAGAAGGTTTCAATGAGATCCCCCCGCACTCTTCTAAATTCCAGTGAGTGTAGGTCCACAGCTATGGGAGCCAAAACTGTTGACTATGCTCTAAGTGCAGCCTGACTAGTGTCTTATAAAGACTGACCATTATTTCCTTGCTTCTATGTTCTATTCCCCTTGAAATAAATGCCAACATTGCATTTACCTTCTTTACCACAGACTCAACTTGTAAACTAACCTTCTGGGAGTCTTGCACGAGGACTCCCAAGTCTATCTACAGCTCTTATGTTTGAACCTCCTCCTCATTTAGATAATAGTCCACAGTATTGTTTTTTTTACCAGAATGTATTATCATGCATTTCCCAATACTGTATCCCATCTGCCATTTTTTTTCTTCCATTACTACCTCACCAGCATCATTTTCCAGTGGTCCAATATCAACTCTCACCTCCCTTTTACTCTTTATATAACTGAAAAAACTTTTGGTATCCTACTTTATATTATTGGCTAGTTTGCCCTCATATTTTATCGTTTTTCTTCTTATAGCTTTTTTAGTTGCCTTTTACTGGATTTTAAAAGCTTCTCAATCATCCAACTTCCCACTCACTTTTGCTACCTTATATGCCCTTTCTTTGGCTTTAATGCAGTCCTAAACTTCCTTTATCAGCTACGGTTGCCTACTCCTACTATCTGAGAACTTCTTCTTCTGTGGGTTATATCTATCCTGCGCATTATGAACTATTCCTAGAAACTTCAGCCATCTCTGTTCTGCCGTCATCCCTGCCAGTATCCTCCTCCAATCCATCTGGGCAAGCTCCTTTCTCATGCTGCTGTAATTCCCTTTATTCCATTGCAATACTGATACATGTGACTTATGCTTCTCCCTCTGAAATTGCAGTATGAATTCAATCATGTTGTGATCACTGTCTCCTAAGGGTTCCTTTACATTAAGCTCCCAAATAAGATCTGGGTTATTACACAACGCCCAATCTAAGATAGCCTTTCCTCAAGTAAGGTCAAGCACAATCTGCTCTAAAAAGCCGTCTCATAGGCATTCAACAAATTTCCTCTCCCGCGATCGAACACCAACCTGAATTTTTCCAATCCCTTTCCATATTGAAGTTCTCAATTACAATTGTGTCATTACCCTTATTATATGTCTTTTCCAGCTCCCTTTGCAATCTTGTCCCACAGCTTGCTTGCTATTTGGAGGCCTATATATGATTCCCATAATTTTTTTTTGTACCTTTGCAATTTCTTAACTCCACCCACAAAGGTTCAACATTCTCTGACCCTATGTCACCTCTAACTAAATAGGTAAAGCCACTTCTTACCAAAAGAGCCACAGGACCACCTATGCCTTCCTGCTGGCCCTTTCGATACAAAGTATACCTTTGATGTTAAGCTCTCAACTATGGCCTTTCAGCCATGACTCAGTGATGCCCTCAACATCATACCAACCAATCTCTAATTGTGCCAACGGGTTTGTCCACCTTATTCTGAATATTACCCATATTTAAATACAGCACCTTCAGTCCTGTATTCTCCACCCTTTTGAATTTTGCCTCTGTGGTACAATTTAACTCTTTGCTGTCTCTACATTTGTACCAAATCACCGGCTTGTCCTTCCTTACATTCCCATCATCTACCGGTAAACCTGCTGGCTCATCCTCAGCACTATCATCCTGGTTTCCATCGCCCTGCCATATCAGTTTAAACCACTCCCAACAGCTCTAGTAAATCTGCCTACAAGAATATCGGTCCCCCTTGGAATCAATTGCAACCCGTTCCTTTTGTACAAGTCCCACCTGCCCAGAAAGGTCCCAATTATCCAGAAATCTGAATCCCTGCCCCAGCTTCAATTCTTCAGCCACACATCTATCTGCCAGCTCATTCTACTCCTATCCTCACTGTCGCGTGGCACAGGCTGCAATCCCAAGATTACTACCCTTGAGCTCCTGCTTCTCAGCTTCCGTGAAGGGCTGGCTTAGTCTACAACCCTATGCAGATTCTTAAGATCCTGTGCTTTGGAGGCTCCATACCAAGCTGTGATGTAACCAGTCAGAAAGTTCTCCACTATATATCTGTAGAAATTTGCTAATCTTTGGCAACATACTGAATAACATCAAACTTCAAATGAAGCAGAGGCACTGGTTTCTTCAAAAAGTTGGGCCCAGGACAGATTGTCTGAGATGCTAACTCCCAAGAGCTTGAAGTTACTCAGCTTTTCCACTGCTGACTCTACAATAAAGACAGATGTCTGTTGTCCCAACTTATTCTTACTGAAGTTTACACAATCTCTTGGTCTTGCTGATCTTGAGTATACCACCCAACCAGCTGAACTATGCCACTCCTGTATGCCTTCTTGTTGCCATCTGAGACTCTGCTAACAACAATGCTGTCATAGGTCAATTAATAAGTACTCTTTGCGCTATTCCTAGTCATACAGTCATGAGTGTAAGGAGAGTAGAACAATGAGTTAGTTGACTGTCAATGAGGAGAAGATGTTATTTCTGATCTATACTGACTGTTTTCTCTCAATAAGGAAGTTAAGGATACAGTTGCAGAGGGAGGTACAAAGGCCCAGGTTTTGAAGCTTGTTGATTAGTAGTGAGGGGATGATGATATTGAACCATGAGTTGAATCAATAAACAGCAGCTTGACATAAGTTTCACTTGTGTCCAGGGGCTCCAAAGCCAAATGGAGTGCCAGTGAGATTGCATCTGCTGTAGACCTGTTGAAGCAGTAGGAAAATTGAGCACTGTAGGGAAATTTTGGTGTTTTAACATAACAAGGACATACTTCTCTTAATGGAAGCAGTATCAATTAAAATTTAACACAAAGTTACATAGTAAGTAAACAAAAACTTGTTTGAAGGGATGGATAATAACAAATGGTTTAGTGGACATAAAAGAACTGGGAAATGTCTTACTTAGGTCGTTATAGCATTAACACAACCCATTAAGTGTGCCATAACAGAGTATAAATGAAATATGGCTCTCAAAATAGAATATCTATTGACTTACCTAGGTCAGAAAGACGCTGTTAAATGCTTATGGATCGCCGTATTTCAATACAGTACTGCAGACTGTTTCAAGGAAGTTTTACTGATAGTCAGACACTTTGAAATAAGAGGATGTTAATGAGTTTCGATAAATCTAACTTCCACCTCTGATATTGTGCCTTGGAAGCCTTACAATTTAAAAGCAGCGAACATCATAAATGCAAACCTTTTTTCTTAATGTTGCAAAATTTCACCTGGAAAGCCACTTTAAAAAAGCTGATATTGTTTTTAAATGATTAGTTTTATTTTTCACACATACATTGAAACAGTCAGTGAAATACATCATTTTCCATCATCAATCAACATGGTCCATTGTTCTGGGGGGGCAGCCAACAAGTGTCACCACAGTTCCAGTGCTAACACAGCAAGCCCACAACCCACCAACACCAACTATATATGTGAGTAATGTACGAGGAAACCAGAGCACTTGGAGAAAAACCATGCCATCACGGGGAGTAGGTAAAACTCCTTACAGACAGTAATAGGAATTGAGCTCTGGGTGCTGCTGGTGCTGTAATGTAATTGTGCTAACCACAATGCTACCATTCTTTCCAGCATTCATGTGGAGATCAACAAAAAGATCAGTATCCACCAGGGAAGAATATTAAATATAACAGATTGCTGGAATTGCAGTTATTCCACCATTTCAAATAAATATCTTTATTCTGCCATGGAATCTAATGGTTGACTGCACTTCTTATAGTTCCACTGTCCATTTTAAATAATCCCACTCTCGATGAATGTTTGCACTTTGATATTTCTAGTATGGATTTCTGAACAGGAAACAGGTTGCCTTATAGAACATAGGACATGGAAAACAGAAGAGCACCAGATACGAACATTGCCATTCACACACATTATCTGTGCTGACCATAATGCCAATTCAGACTAGTCCTACTCACCTTCACATGGTCTATGTCATTGCCTGCTCATGTGCCTGCCTAAATTCCTCTTGAATGTTGCTATCATATCTGCTTCTACCACTTCCCCTGAGAATACATTTCAGGCACCTGTCAAACTCCATGTAAAGAACTTGTCATATGAATCGTTTTTAAATTTTCTCCTTCTCATCTAAAAGTTTGGCCCTCTATCCCTCTATTATCTGACATTTTCATCATGGGAAAAATACTTTCATTATTTACCCATCTACGACTATAAGACCATAGAAGCACAAGACATAGGAACAGAATTAGGCCATTCAGCCCATCGAGACTGCTCTGCCATTTAATCATGGCAGATCCTGGATCCCATTCAACCCCATTCATCTGCCCTCTCACCATATCCCTTGATGCCCTGACCAATCAGAAAACTATCAACTTCCACTTTGAATATACTCACAGTCATGGCTTCCACCATAGTCTGTGGCAGAACATTCCACAGATTCACGACTTTTGACAAAAAAAATGTCTTCCTTATTTCTGTTCTATAAGGTCACCCCTCGTTTTTGATGCTGTGTCCACTAGTTCTGGATACCCCCACCAGAGGAAACATCATCTCCACATCCACCTTATCTAGTCCTTTCAACATTCGATAGGTTTCAAAAGTACATTTAATGTCAGAGAAATGTATACAATATATGTCCTGAAATGCTTTTTCTTCACAACCATCAACAAAAACAGAGGAGTGCCCCAAAGAATGAATGACAATTAAATGTTAGAACCCTAAAGTCCCCCCAACTCCTCTCTCTCCCATGCGAAGGTAGCAGCAAGCAACAACTTCCTTCCCCCACTGGTTAAAAAAAAAGCATCAGCACTCGCCACAGAGCACTCGAGCAGGAGAAAAGCAACAGTAAAGACACAGACTTGCAATACTCCAAAAACTACTTGTTCACCTGGTATTCGACATACTAAGGGAGAAAGAGATGTCTCTGTTTCATAGTGAGGGGGGAGTCATAACAAACAAGTCACTGCTTTACAATGTTAAAAGTCCATTACATCACTGTTTTCGAGCTCTGTGCCCAAAGATCTCGGGTCCCTGGACACACAGCCATAGATCTTCCATCTCCCCTGACGACACACTTTGCTTCCACAGCACTACCTATCCCTCCACCTATCTTTGTATCATCTACAAACTTTGCCCCAAAGCCATCAATTCCATTATCTAAATCATTGACAAACAAGATGAAAAGTAGCAGTCCCAATGCTGACCTCTGAGGAACACCACCAGTAACTGGCAGCCAACCAGAAAAGGCCCTCTTAATTCCCATTTTCTGCCTCCTGCCTGTCAACCATTTATCTATCCATGCCAGTATATCTCCTGAAACACCATACGATTTATCTTGTTAAGCAGCCTCATGTGAGGCACCTTGTCAAATGCCTTCCAAAATTCTCCTTTGTCCACACTGCTTGTTACTTCCTCAAAGAATTCTAACAGGTTCATCAGGCAAGATTTCCTTTTACAAAAACCATGCTGACTTTAACTATACTTCTCATGATTTTATATATTTCTATCAGGTATCCTCACAGCCTTCAGATCTCCAGAAAAAGAAGCCAATTTCATCTAACCTCTTCTTATAGGTAATACTCTTTAATCCAGGAAACATCTTTGTCAACCTATTCTGCACCCTCTCCAAAGTCTCCACATCCTTCCTGCTAGGCATACAATATTCCAAAGATGACCTGACAACAGTTTTATATAGCAGAACCTGAATTTTCAATTTTATATTCAGCACCCTGACCAATGAAGACAAGTATTCTGCATGCTTTTTTCTTTACTAATGTAACCACTTTCAAATAGTTATGGACTTGCATCCCAGTATCCATTGGTACATTGATACTCCCAATGCTCCTAATGTCATCTTCCTTTTTTTTTACGCACATTTCCATCTGAACAATATACAGTTAAATCCTATGACAACCTTTCTCACTGTCCACAATTATGTCCAATAATAGTGTCACTTGCAGACATATTAATCAGCTTACCTACATTTAGTCCATAAGACCATGAATTATAGGAGCAGAGTTAGGCAATTTGGCTTATCAGTTCTGCTCTGACATTTCATCATGGCCAATCCAATTTTTCTCTCAGCTCCAATCTCCTGCCTCCTTTCCACATCACTTCATGCCCAGACCAGTCAAGGATCTATCAACCTCTGCCTTAAATATACATAAAGAGTTGGCTTCCACAGTTGCCTGTGGCAAAGAATTCCACAGATTCACCACTTTCTCAATAAAGAAATTCCTCCTCATCTCTGTTCTAGAATGGCAACCCTCTATTCTGAGGCTGAGTTCTCTGAGCCTCTTCCACCATAGAAAACATCCTCTCCACATCCACTCTATCAAGGCCTTTCACCATTTGATAGGTTTCAATTAGGTCACCCCTCATTCTTCTGAATTCTAATGGATACTTGCCCAGAGCCATTAAATGCTGTTCATGTGACAAGCCATTCAATCCTGGAATCATTTTCATAAAACTGCTTTGAACCCTCTCCAATATCAGCACATCCTTTCTAAGATAAGGGCCAAAACCTGCTCACAATACTCTGAGTCCTGATTATGTTTTATAAAGTCTCAACATTACATCCTTGCTTTCATATTCTAGTTCACTTGAAATGAATGATATTATCTCTTTTGCCTTCCTAACCACAGATACAACCTGCAAATTAACCTTTAGAGAATCCTGCTCAAGGACTCCACAGTCCTTTTGCACCTCAGTTTTTTTTTGTATTTTCTCTCCATTTAGAAAATAGTCAACCCTTTCATTTCTTCTACCAAAGTAAATGAACCTACAGTTCCCGACTCTGTGTTCCATCTGCCTTTTCTTTGCCCATTTTCCTAATCTGTCTAAGTCCTTCTGTAGCCTCTCTACTTCTTCAAAACTACCTGACTCTCCACTTATCGACATATTGCCTACAAAATTTGCAACAGACCCATCAATTCCATCATCCAAATTATTGTTATATAATGTAAAAAGAATCATTTCCAACACAGATCCATGTGGAACATTACTAATCAGAATGATAGCCAATCAGAAAAAGCTTCTTTTGTTTCCACTCTTTGCCCCCTGCCAATCAGCCACTGCTTTATCCATGCTAGAATCTTTCCTGTAATACGATGGGCTCATTGCTTGTTAAGCAGCCTCATGTGTGGCAGCTTGTCAAAGGCATTCTGAAAATCCAAACACACAACATCAACTGATTCTCCCTTGTCTATCATGCTTGTTATTTCTTCAAAGAATTACAACAGATTTGTCAGGCAGGATTTTCCCTTGAGGAAACTATGCTGATTACAGCATGTTTTACCATGTGTCTCCAAGTACCCTGAGATATCATCCTTAATAATAGGCTCCAACATTTTCCCAACCACTGAGTTCAGACTAACTGGCTTATAGTTTCCTTTCTTCTGCCTTTCTTCTTGAAGAGTGGAGTGACATTTGCAATTTTCCAATCTTCTGGAACCATGCCAGATCCTAGTGATTCTTTAAAGATATTGCTAATCCCACCACAATCTCCTTAGCCACCTCTTTCAAAACGCTGGGATGTACACCATGTGGTCCAGTTGATTTACCTGATTTCAGACCTTTCAGTTTCCGAAGAACCTTCTCTATAGTAATGGTAACTTCACACACTTCATGATCCCCGACACTCAGAACTTCCACCATATTGTTCGTGTCTTCCACAGTGAAGATTGATGCAAGATACTTATTTAGTTCATCCGCCATTTACTTGTCCACCAATACTACCTCTCTAGCATAATTTTCCAGCAGTCCGATATCTACTCTTGCCTCCCTTTTATATTTTATGTATCTGCAGAAACTTTGGGAATCTTCTTTATTATTATTGGCTTGCTTACTTTTGTGTTCCCTCTTTACCTTCATACGGACATCTTGGTTGCCTTCTGATGGTTTTTAAAAGCTTCCCAATCCTCCAATTTAGCACTAGTTTTTGCTCTATTATATGCCCTCTGTTTGGCTTTTATGTTGGCTTTGACTTCTCTTATTAGCCACCGTTGTGTCATCTTTCCATTAGAATATTTCTTCTTTGGGATGTATATATCCTGTGCCTTCTGAATTGCTTTCAGAAATTAGAAGCATTGCTGTTCTGCTGTCTTTCCTGGCAATGTTCCCTTCCCATCAATTCTGGCCAACACCTCTCCCATGCATCTGTAATTCCCTTTACTCCACTGTAATACTAATACATCTCCTCAAATTTCAGGGTGAATTTGATCATTTCGTGATCACTCTCCCCCATAGGTTCTTTTACCTTAATCTCTCTGCTCAATTCTGGTTCATTGTACAACACCCAATCCTGAATAGTTGATCCCCTAGTTTACTCAACCATGACCTGCTCTAAAAGCTATCTCATAGACACTCTAGAAATTTCCGCTCCTGGAATCAAGCTCCAATCTGATTTTCTATCTGCATATTGAAGTCCCACATGACTATTGTATCATTGCCCTTTTGATATGCATTTTCTATCGCCCACAGTAATTTATAGACCACATCCTTACTACTGTTTGGGGGTGTGTGTACAACTCCCATTAGCGTCTTTTTTCCACAATGACTCAACACCTTCTGACCATGGGTCAACCTCCTTCTAATGCTTTGATTTAATTTTTTACCAACAGAGCAATAACACTCCCTCTGCTTTCCTACCTGTCCTTTTGATACAATGTGACTCCTTGGACATAAAGCTTCCAGCTACAATCTTCTTTCAGCCATGATTCAGTGGTGCCTACAACATCACATCTGCAAATCATCGACCTTATTCCATATACTGCATGCATTCAAATATAACACCTTTAGTCTTGTATTCACCCTAACACACACAACTGACACTATTTAAAACTGTTTTCTTTAATCACTGCATAGATTTTAACGACCACTCAAGCGCATGCAACTGGCACTAGTTAGAAACTTAGTCATCAGTCTCCTGTCTCAATTAAATGGCATAGTGTCCCAAATAAACAAAGAAAATCCCAGCTATTTTCTCTATTAGATTTTGTTCTTTAAGTGTTACCCTAAATAAACAGAGGTACCGATTAATTAATGGCCCAATTAACCGGAGTCCAATGAATAACCAAGATCCTTCTAAATCTGTGTATGTATTGGGTTAGTCTGATTCTATTCAGTCAAATATATGATTTACAGAGGGTTACTCAGGAGTTTATGGAACGTAATTTGAAATAAATTAAAAATATGAAACAGAATGCTCAAATTAATTCTTTAATTCAAAACATATTTCATCTGGTTATTCCTTTGACACATTAACCATCTGTCTACAATAATTGTATATATGTACTTCCCTTTAATAACACATCTGCTAGTGCTGCTAACTTAAACTGTCCAAGTCTACTTTTCCTACTAAATTGCAATTAACCTCAAGTGACCTTCTTTTGTGGAAAATTGATAATGACTCCTTTTAAGTTTCTGCAAGATTACTCATGCTGCTTCATTGTGATCAGAGTGAAGGGATTACAAATGTTATTATGCAGAGATGAACAACTGAAACTCTGTGTAGCCTTGAAAAAAGATTCAAATATTTCTTAATAGTACACCAGTTAATCTGCTATGATAATTCTTCTTTTATGGCACGGTCAGGGGTTGACCACTTACTACTGAAATAAATGATAACCCTTCACAAAGCTTGTTAATCTTAGGAAATGTTTACTATTGGGAGCTGTAGAAATGCGATTACCAAGCAAACACTAAAAAGTTGGCTAAATAATCAATTTTCCAGGTTGAGAAAACATCAGGAAAATGTCAGAGACCTCTATTTATTTTATGAAAAAAGATCAAACAACTTCTCACCGCTAACGGGTCCTGAAACAGGATCTTGCCCGGAAACATCAACCACCCCTTTGCCTCCACAGATGCTGCTTGACCTATTGAGTTCCTCCAGCAGTTCCTCCAACAGTCTCTCATGTCTCTATTCTTGAGCGGTTGATCTATTTCTATTTGGGCCATCAAGGTCAGCACACCTGATATAAGCTAATGTTAACCTGAGCCTGTACTGCTGGTATTCCTCAGTCCCACTCGGGTTAGTAATCCCTAACAAACTATAAATTTAACAGGACTTCTGAATGAGATTCTCAATTTAGTGCTGAATTGAAGTTTTGGTATATTAACCCAGAAGCTTTCAATGATAATTAATTTGAGAATGTACATTAAGTTCTTAAAATCCTGACAAAAAAAATGGTTGTATCAGGAGAAAATGAAAACTTTGAATTCATTGGACTGAGTAAATGTTCATTAATGTTTGAGGAGACCTGTAGCCTTTGCTGTATCATATGCATTCAGTCATATCCTGGTACCATATAAAATCAATTGAATTGGCTGATAACCTAGCTTCTGTGATAATGGGTTCTCAGGAGGAAGCCAATAAATACTACACAGCACATTGGTTGAAGACTTTGCAAAATTTTCAGCTTTGACTTTTACATTCTGATACAAGGTTTCCCCTCTTTTTAGGACAGATTTTTTTATGGAGCATACCAACCTGTTAATTGTTTATCTGGGTGCCTGCATCCATGACCAGATTTATAATTGGTTCCAAAGCTTTGATTTAATACCTGCAATATGATAATTTTGTTTTCCCTTCTGCTCTACAGCTTAGTGCATATGTGGTCTGTGTGGTTTCCATAGATGGGGCCAGAAGACCATAAGATTATAAGACATAGGAGCAGAATTAGGCCATTCAGTCCATTGAGTCTATTCTGCCATCCCATCATGGCTTGTCCATTTCTCTCTCAATCCCATTCCTCTGCCTTTTCTCTGTAATCTTTCATGCACTGGCTAATCAAAAATGTACCAACCTTCATTTTATATACATCCAATGACCCGGCATCCACAGATCCCCACCCTCTGGCTGCAGACATTTCTCCTCATCTCTGTTCTAAATGGATATCCCTCTATTCTGAGGCTGTGCCCTCTTGTCCTAGACTCCACTGCCATAGGAAACACTATCTAAGCCTTTCAGCATTCAACAGGTAACAATGTGATCCCCCTCATTTTTCTAAATTCCAGTGAGTAAAGGACCAGAGGCAGCAGTCACTTCTCAATACACAAGCATTTCAATCCTGGAAACATTTTCGTGAACCTCCTCTGAAGCCTCTCCAATGTCAGCAATCTTTTCTTAAGTAAGTGGCCCAAAACTGCTCACAATACTCCAAGTGAGGCTTCACTAGTACCTTATAAAGCTTCAATATTACATCCTTGCTTTTATATTCTAGTCCTCCTGAAATGAATGCTAACATTGCATTTGCCTTCCTCATCACTGACTCAACCTGCAAATTAACCTTTAGGGAATCCTACGTAAGGACTGCCAAATCCTTTTGCACCTCAGATTTTTGAATTTTCTGTCTGTTTAGAAAATAATCTGCACTTTGATTCCTTCTACTAAAGGGCATAACCATACACTTCCTGACACTGTACTCCAATTGCCACTTCTTTGCCCTTTCTCCTAATCTGTTTTAGCCCTTCTGCACCTCCCTGCTTCCTCAGCACTAATTGCCCCTCCACTTATCTTCATTTTGTCTGTAAACTTGGCCACAAAGCCATCAATTCCATCAGCTGAATCATTAACACATAACATGAAAACAATCAGTCCAACACAGATCCCTGAAGAATTCCACTTCACAGGCAACTGCCCAGAAAAGGCTCTCTCACTCTTTGCCTCCTATCTATTAGCCAATGCTCTCTCCATGCTAATATCTTTATTGTAATACCATGGGCATTTATCTTGTTAAGCAGCCTCATGTTTGGCATCTTGTCAAAGTCCCTGTCAAAATCCAAGTGCATTAAATCCACAAATTCACCCTTGTCTATCCTACTTGTTTGTCCCTCAAAGAATTCTAGCAGATTTGTCAGGCAAGGTTTTCCCTTAAGGAATCCAAGCAGACTTTGGCCTGTTTTACCATGTGCCTCCAAGTACTCCAAGACCACATCCTTAATAATCAACTTCAACATCTTTCCAACAGTTGAAGTCGGGCTAACTGGCCTATAATTTCCTTACTTATGCCTTTCTCCCTTCTTGAAGAGTGGAGTGACATTTGCAATTTCCTACTCCTTCAGAACCACTCCAAAATCAATTGATTCTAGAAAGATCATTGCAAATGCTTGCACAGTCTCTTCAGTTACCTCTTTCGGAACCCTGGAGTGTAGTCCATCTGGTCCATCTATTCTCAGTTTTGAACTGTTAAATATATCCTGAATTAATCTTATTCAGTGTAGCCTTAGTGCCATTCAGCTCATTGAGAATACCTTCAGTGTAAAGATGAGAAGGTCATTATCTCTGTAAGCTCAAAATTTGCAAGTTCAAAGGTGGAATGGAGACAGCGTATGTATATTTTGTATTTTTAATGAGGAAAGTAGATCACATTGATTTTATTATGATGGAGACGAGCAACTGAGAAAATGCATCAACTTACAGATAGGATAAAGACTAGATTGAATAATTTTCCCATCGTAGACTTAATTGTTCACTGTTATGTGTGAATAGAGATGGTTGAACTCTCCAGGAAAGAGGATTGATCAGCAGTTTAATAGTTATAGGATCAAGGAAGCAGGAGGTGAATTTCTTGAACAAGATGAGCATGAAGAGGTAACAAAATATAAATCAAGGGTAGCTGAGCCTGGAACAGGTTTGACTTGATCATCAAAATGAAGGGAGATATAGCAATAGTGTTACGAGAATACACATAAAATTAAGATGTTTGCTGGCCTGGGCTAGCATCAGTGGCATCAGCAGTTGGTCTGCCACCTGCCCTCAGGGGAAGGAGAGATAAGGAACAATGGAGCAGCGTCTGGAGATGTGTAATGAAGGGATGTGGGAGAGAGAGCTGTCTGGAGCGGCTCCCCCCTTTGAACCCTGAACTGTTTGAAGTGATGGACAGGCGATACCCCAGCAGGGGGATAAAAAGGGACAGGTTCGCTAAGACAGGACACACACGCCACCCGAGGTAACGAGACCCTGGAAGCGGTGCGCCTCTCACGAGTGGGTGAGAAGTATCAGACAACGACAAGGGTGGAAAGGTACGATCAGCGGGAACCCGGTGTGTGTCCGCCCTTGCCTGGGTGCCGGGTTCACTGCAGAGGATCGACCGCATCTGGAGGAGGGGTCACAGTCGGTGACCTCAGGTGACATCACCAAGGACCCGCCCAAAAGTTGCTCGTGAGCAATCTCGCTGGTCTGTGAGTGAAGCTGTGCTGAATGATGAGTTGTTCCTGTTCTCTCTGTCTCTCTTCCCCCACCTTGTCCATCGCCATGGCAACGATTACTGCGAACTGAACTACTAACTGGACTGAACTTTGAGTCATTTTGAAATTGGTCATTTACCCCTAGACAACGATAGAGCTTGATTGATGCTGTTATCTTAATTCTGTGCACATGTGTGGTTATCATTGTTGAATTGTTGCATTTATTATCCTTTCGATTACTGTGTTGCTTGTTTCTTTAATAAAACTTTCTTAGTTCTAGTACTCCAGACTCCAACTGAGTGATCCATTTCTGCTGGTTTGGCAACCCAGTTACGGGGTACGTAACAATAGTTATTAAGTTTAAAGAACCAGGAGTGTGCTGTTGAAGGGGCATTTGAGTGAACAGGGCAGAAGCTGGAGAGATAGTTGGTTAAGAAGAAAATAAGTTTTGTTTGTTCTCCAAAATATTCCTGATGTGGAAGATAAAGGTTTTTTTTAAACACAGCATAAGAAATAAGAGCAGGAATAGTCCTGTTCGATCTTGAGCATTTTTGTCATTTATTAAAATCAAGGCTGATCTGACTTCTGAGCGAACTCAGATTCTGAGACTCCAAAACACTGTGGGGTAGAAAAGTTCCAAGGGTTCACCACACTGAGTGGAAAAGCTCTTATTTCATTTGTCAATGAGCCACCCTTAAATTGATCTTTAGTTCTAGAGCTCTTAACTGCCAAACATCATCCCTGCATTTATCCTATTGAGCTCTTTGGGGATTTATGTGTCTTAGTGAGGTAATCTCTTACACTTCTAAACTCTGCAGATTAAAATGTCATATAAAAAGGGAAACTGCTGGGAACATTCAGCAAGATAGGCAGCATCTGCTCAAAAGGAAACAGTATCCAATTTCCAGACTTTCATCAAAAATGGAATAATAAGAGTTTAAAAAATAGTTTTGAAATGCAGAGAATAGGTGAAAGGAGAAGATAGCACAAGTGAAGCTCTATCATAAGGTATAGAAGGAGAGTTTGAAGATGAAGAGGGTTTGGGGAACAGAAAAAGCATTGTGGAGGAGGTATGAATGTAAAATAATTATCTAAAATTATAGAGAATTGTGGAGTGACTGCTGAAAGCCTGCAATAAGGCAGCTAATCGTCTGAAATTTTTGAATGCATTGTTGAATCTGGAAGATGAGTTTGGAAAATGAAGTGCAGAAATCAACACCACAAAATAAAAAAGGCCATAAGAACTGGCAATGTCAAGATGTCCATGAATTTATGTGGGAGAGTTCATATGCAGGGAGTTTTTAAAGAAGGGCAGGATTCAAGGACATTAAATGAAGTGAGGGCAAGTAGAAAAAATAAAGATTGATACTACTGATACTATCCGCGCAGAGAACATACCATCTTTAAAACAACTTTCCACCCTGAGTTAAAGACAATATATAATTTAGTTCTTAATCAGCTTGCTAACATTAGTTTGCCAAATCATTAATTTGCCTAAATATAGCCCAATCCATATCACTCAGTAAAGCTGTGAAGATGATTGATTTGTAAAATTATCTGCATACTAATTTTGATGGAATAGTTATTCCATTGTTGTATGCACTTTACATTAATGATTGTTATTTTTAAATCTGACCTTTAAGCCTAATAAAACATATCTTTGAGAAAGTCACTTCACTGAGATGCAATGAAGAATTTATGTAAGACTTTCACTAGAGCAGAGTTGGAGTTCCATGTGAATCTCTCTCAAGACTGGCGATATTTTCCACTGCAGTTACCTGTCAAAAGACAAGCAAATGGATGGTTAAAATACTAAGATCTCTCTGAAGTTGGTGGGCCAAGATTTTGGCCTCATCCCCCAAAAATTATGACTTTGCCATGGATTGTTCCAAACCCCCTATGAAAGGAGGAGGATTGCGCATGGGTTTAGCAACTCCATCCAGAACTCCAGAAAAGTCAGTGGAATCTCCAAAGACCTTTTCCCTGGCAGAAGAATGATCTTTACAGAAGCACTACACCTGCAGACAATTTGAAGGACTGGCCCAGGACAGAGGACTCTGGCAAGTTGTTGTCAGCAGCCTATGCCCCAGTAGGGGTGGTGGGCTTAAGTAAGTAAGAAACAGCAATAACAATACACATTCAATGCTGATGTAATCATTTTCAACATATATGCATCAGAGTCCAATAACATCACAGAGATCCCAGTGCCCTACAGGGTTACATCATATACAGACAGGTCAGTGGTTCCTTGGTCAACTGCCAGCAATGCCTTCTGAAGGATCATTTCACCCCTTGACATCCACACCCTGCATTGAAATGCCAAAAGCACATGACTTCAACTCCATCCCTGAACTCACCACAGGGATAGGGAAGACCAGACATGTATCATATCGTCCTCTCAGCCTTTTATCTGCCACTTCGTTTGACAATAGTTCCCAGCCCTGAATGCAACTTTTTTCTTTATTTTAAATGATCTTATTGTTAAAATTATTTCTAAGATCATAAGATGTTTTAACTACATATCTTCTTTTTATATATTTTCTAATTATTTACATCTATTTGTTTGATTGCTAGATGTCCAACAGGGTCTTCTGTGGATACGCCTCATGTTCAACCCTTTTATTGTTCAAAGCCCAGTGACTTTGCAACAGGACTCCTGGGTACAAGTGAGTGTTTGATCCAGATGGTGTAGTCAGTAGGAAGCTCAATGTGGGCAGTTCTTTATTCCATTAACACACAGTCTGAATAAGAAATTATAACGTTAATAGATAATTATGTGGAAGAATACCATTAGGCCAGCGAAGAACCCAAAGAAATAACATCTTAAAAAATAGGATGGTGAAAGACAGGAGCAAAAATTTAAAAAAGCTACTAACATACTGAACAAATCAGTGCTGCCCAAATTGTCAGTCTAGATCATTCATCAAAATCTGACCTGAGACTTCAGCTGATCTCCTGCTGGCTCTCCATCCATAATGGTGCCCAATATTTAATGACACAGCCTAAGTATTGGTGATGTCTGCTTAAACACATGAAAACATTAATCTTCCTGACCAATAATTTAGCAACAACTACCTGCTTACTGTTGATTCCAAAGTTATAAAACCCAATGGCTGAATATTAATATGACTATACATTCTATGGAAACACCTAACTCGAGCTTTATACTCTAGCCAATGCTGCTTTGAGAGTGCTCGTGGAAAACTGTTCTAGTCCCAATGAATGATCCACCTCATCCTATTTACATAGGTATGTAAATCTGAGAGATTCACTACGAGAAAACTATATTATTTGCTTAGCATATTCACACAAGAATAGAATGTATCACAAGGGAGAGAGATCAGGTAAAAAGGGAAAATAAATCTCTATGAAGCTGAGTGGAGATGCAACAAAATACAATAAATGTTGTGGACTGAATTACACTGAAATGCTTCATTAAAAAAAAGGAATTTCATCTCTAAAACAGCTTTTGCAACCTCAGGGTGTCCCAGTGTGATTAATAGCTAATTAAGTAATTTTCAAGTATAATTATTAGTGTAGAAATAGTGGCAGCCAAATGTACACAAGGTCCCATAATTAGCAATGTGATAACAATAGCCAGACTTGTATTAACTATTAATTACAATGCAAGTATGTTTCCTGGAAGTTTAGCTTTATCTATGGATGACTGCTGCAGAGGACTTAAATCCCATATTTGGAGAGCAGATCACAAGGAATCAGTGGGGGAGAGAATAAAGGAATCTATTTTCTGAAATATCATCGGAAAAAAAAGAAAAAAAAGAGAAAGTAAAATAAGTAACCTAGTAATACTGAATGTCTTTTTGTTATAAATTCTGCATTAACTGTATTTTTCGTTATTTATGGAAATACTTCAGAGAAGGAGATGCAATGATCCAAATATGGCTCCAGCCTCACACTAAAGTTGCTGACCCTTAAGTGACCTTGAATGACTGAAGCTTAAAGCTAACCATGGTTTTCTCAGGGCAATAGGAATGGGCAATATATCAACCTTGCCAATGATGTCCACCACTTAGAATGAAAAGAATCCCTACTCCTATCTCAATGAATATTGAAAGGCCTAGACAGAGTGGATGGGGAGAGGATGGTTTTCTGTAGTGCAGGGAGTCTAGGACCAGAGGGCACAGCCTCAGAATAGAATCAAGTCCCTTTAAAACAGAGATGAGGAAGAATTTCATTAGCAGAAGGTGGTAAATCTGTGGAATTCATTGCCACATACAGCTGTGGAAGCCAAGTCATCAGGTATATTTAAAACAGAGACTGATAGGTTCTTGATTAAATCAAAGATTATAGGGAGAAGTCAGGAGAATGGGGTTGAGAAGGGATAATAAATCAGACATGATTGAATGGTGAAACAGACTCAGTGGGCCATATGGCCTAATTTTGCTCCTATGTCTCATGGTCTTATGGTCTATGTTCCAAAATAACGTAGAATGTTCTCCCCTATTGGCAGCACATAACACGATATCTACTCTACTTGTAAAGGTAACAAACTTCAGAAGCAGCAAACAAAACACAACAAAGACCATATAAAATTTATGGACCCATCATATTGGGATGAATTTTTAGACAGAGAATTATATTTGAAGGTAGTCTAAATTTATTTATTTATTTACTTACTTACTTATTGACATACAGCTCAGAATAGGCCCTTCCAGCCAGTTGTTGCCTAGCAACCCTCCAATTTTAATCCTAGCATAATCACAGGACAATTTACAATAGCCAATAAACCTACCAACTGGTCCATCTTTGGACTGTAGGAGGAAACCAGAGCACCCAAAGAAAACCCATGCTGTCAGGGGGAGAATGTTCAAACAGACAGCAGTGGGAATTGAACCCAGGTCACTGGCACGGTAAAGCTTTGTGTTCACCTCTATGCTACTCTAGAAAATGAGGTGTTCCATTTTCTAATTTATCTTACCTTCCCTGAGATTTCCTTCTAAATTGTCTGCCTGGAGACTGAAAAACTCTCGGAGAAAATACATAGTAGATTTGCATTGCTTCCAAAGAGGATTGCACCAATGTCCAGGCAAACTTGCCGCAAAAAATTATAAGTATGTTGTCAGCATTCCACTCCATAATGCCTGGATGATAATGTAAAGTTCTTTAAGTGAATAAAATAAAACTGAAACTTGCCCTCCTTGTCATGATTGGTCAGAACCTGTAAACCACATTGTGTGGTTTATATCATGGAATAGAATGGTTGCCATAACAGCAGAGACCATAAAGTAAACATTTAAATACCTCATCAAAATTGAAGATTGGAGGAACTTCATTTTGCTAATGAGACAATTATAAACTTTTTTTTGAGATAGTGATATTTTAAAAGATTGCTGTCTTTGAAGCAGGGAAGTCATAAAGTATAGACTAACAGTGAATTATTATTGATATGTTGTCAGTGATGCAAATAATATGATGCGGTCCATTTACATGTTGGTGGTGTGTTGCAATTATTGCTGGCACTTCCTTGGGAACCCCGGTTTCAACTGCATTTTGCTGTGAGAAAGGGCAGAACAAGATGAAGTGTGTGTGTTTTTTGTGTGTAAGTGTGTGTGTGTGTGTGTGTGTGTGTTTGTGCATGTGCACATGTGCATGAGTGTTTGTGTGACTGGAAACTGGGACGTTGTCTGGGAGATGGCATGCTTTGGGGCAGAGGGCTGGTTGTACCATAATGTTGGAGATTACTGGATTTGGAGGACGTTCATTGGATCCAGAGAATAAAAGGATGAGGGGGCCCACAGTCTGGAGGAGTCTAGAGTTGACTGAAGATAGAATCTATTGGTCGAGGTGAAGGAAGTTTTAAAAATTGAGGTTGGTTGGGTGCAGTATGGGTGTAAGCAGCTTACTTCGTTGAATTCCCAGGTTGGTGCCACAGCAGCATTAAGATCACATATTTAGAAGTGCCTATTGACAGACAGAAAAATTTACCTCACAATGCTCCGAAGGGAACCTCAAAATAATTTATGACATCACGTCTCACATACAGAACCCCTTACAGATTTACAAAGATGAGTCAATACAATATGTTCTCAAGAAAAATTTCTAATAAATGCATTAACATCTCTGAAATAGACTTATTATGCTTCACACAAAAAATTATTAATTTTAATTTCACAAAACTGAAAAGTAAAACAATAATATTGAACTTACAGGAAAATTCTTTGTATATCACACAGTAATTATGAAGTTACTATGAAGTAATACGACGTAAATAATTCTCAGTAATCCTATATATCAGCACAAATTATTTTCTAAGTGAAGTGACAGGTTTTATTTTCTCGATTACTCACTGGTTACAGATGTTACAAAGGTAATTAAAGCCCACATCAAATGTAAATTATAATTCACTTATTTATCACTGAGAAAAGCTGTAAAAAGAGGCAGAGTTCAATCAGGTTGTACTAAATTAACTTACATAATTATCACATTTAATTGTTGAAGACATTATTTACCATTGGTTTTAACTCAGTTAAATTAGAGACTGATTTTATTAACAAAAGCTCTATACCATTAGAAACAGAAGCAGGTATGCTTTAATAACCAAATAAGACTATGTCTGGAGTTGGCACCGTAGCTTCATTTCTATTTTAAAGCCAACTATTTTCTGCCTGCATTTCCACTCATCCAAAACAATTGTTGTTCTTCAAGTGACAGTTACCTTTGATATGCTTACCAAAAGGATATTCTTGAGAAAGGCATTGCCTGAGAGCACAGCATGGGTTTCAAACCCAGCTTATGTCATTGTTGATCTCCCAATGCTAATATGAAACCTTCCAACAGAGAAGGTCAGGTGTGAACATAACATCAAAGGTGAAATTTTCCTTTCCTTGACTAAGGCTTGTCGTGACTTGGGTAAATCAGGTTCATCTGTAGAGGAAGGAAATGTTTTTCTGATGTCAGCTTGAAGATTTAGATTTAGATTTAGTTAGATTTAGATTTATTTATTAATCACATGCACATTGAAACATGCAGTGAAATGCATTATTTGCATTAATAACCAGCACAAGATGGGATGTGCTAAAGATGTGCCTGTAAATGTCACCACCCATTTTGGAGCCAACACAACATGCCCACAATGTTCGGCAGAACCATGTGCAGCCAACATACAAAGAGCAACAACAAAACAAGCCACTTTTCCACCTCCCTACCCACACACACGGATGACCCTTGGCAGACCATCTCTGGGCCGCCAACCACCAGACTTGAAGACATCAGGCCTCCGGCTTCAGGACCTGCTGACCAGCATCAGGCCTCCAATCCTGGAACTCGCTAACATACTATTTTCCTGCATTGGCCCACATGCTTCTATTCTTCTCCTATCCGTGTACATAACCAAATGCACGTTAACCTCTATGACTGTACATGCCTCTACCACCTCCTCTGGCCCTCTGGCAGCTCACTCCATATACCAACCACTATTAATGTAACATATTGCCCCTCAGAATAGCTCCCCTCTGACCTTAATCCTATTTCATCCAGTTTTAGTCTCTCAACCCTTAAAAAAATTGTAAGTACCCCACTTGTGTCCTTCATAATTTTATAAACGTCTTTAAGGTCACCCTTCAGGCTCCTGCAGTCCAGTGAGAACAATCCCAACGTGTCTAATCCTTCCTTGTAACTAGAGCCTTCTAATTCATGAAACATCCTGGCAAACCTAGTCTACACTCTTCCTTGTGCTACCATATTCCTTCTGTAGTGTGATGAAGAGAACTGCAGAAAATGTTCCAAGTGTAACTGAACCAAAGTCTTGCACAGCTGCAATGTGATGTTCTAACTCTTATACTCAATACCCTTGCCTGAGAAGGCAAGCAAGTGAAATACATTTGTCTCCACCCTATCCATCTGAGTCACCATTCTCAGGAAGCTATGAGCTTGCACCCCAAAGACACTTTGTAGATTAATGTTTCTAAGTTCTCCATCATTTACTTTATTTGTCTGATTGCAGATTTTAAAATCATGTGTGCACTTTAATATTTGCTGCCCCTTCTGATTTTTTTGTCTCCTTCCTTATTGTCCTAACAAAATTTGCCATAATTTTTGGCAGTTGATTAAGATATTAGTTTTAATTACTTCCACATCCTTAAAATCTTGTTGTTTGAAACAATTTTTCACTCCACTCTTTGAAACTTTCTCCATATAAACCCCAATGAGTTCCCTTCAGAACCACTTTTGAAGATGGGGCTGAAAACAACAATTCCATTCATGTCTGTGCAAAACCTGTTTCCAATCAACTGAATGTAAGCTTTTCTCATATCAGAAACCTGCTCGCAAAATGAATTTTTGCATTCAAAATTTCAGGAGTACAACCAAGTTACTAAAAAGAATGCATTCCACACCATCATTTTCCCTAATATGGCAATTTGACTCAAAGGGATTTAGCATGGAAAAATTAAAATAAATGTTGTAATGTATGGATCTACTTCTTTTAGAGCAATGACTCTTCTTAGCACTACTCATAGACTGATAACTTAGCTATATGCAATGATCTGTTGTCTACACATGCTCTGTGCTCTGATCTGTGCTTTCCCTCTCTTCCTGCAATGTGAATACACCAGTTAAAATCATCTCCCATGTGCGTACTTTTATTTTAATTGATGTGTAGTTGTACGGACATAATAAATTGGCGATGAGTACGAATCTGAAAGCCAGTGAATGTCAGCAATGGCACCGACAGTTACAGGAGACAGCAAGAGGAAAGATTCTGTTTAAATTCTATTTAAGATACTGTTTATACAGAGAAGACGGAAGACAGGCACGGTCCGGAAACAAAGGAATGAATGAGTAATAGTGCACAGTATACAATGAAAGATGCACATTTAGGAAAGTTAAAATGAAAATAACATGTTGATGGCCTTAGTTGGGAAAATTGCTGAATTTGATAGTGTTAATAAGGACTGGGAACCGTATATTGAGAAGTTTAAACTGTATTGCAATGAGAATGATGTGCATAAGGAAAAGAAAGTATCCATATTTCTTAACTTAATGTGTGCTAAAACATACAGGCTTTTGCACAACTTAGTAACTCCTAAAAAGCCAGCAAGCAAGATATTTGATGCAATTGTTACAATTTTACAATATAATTTGAGCTTCAAACTGCTGGTAGTAGCTGAGATATTTAGATTTAACAAAAGGAACCGGTCAAAGGATGAATGTATTTCTGAATACATTGCAGAACTACGCAAACTTTCCCAGTGCTGTGACTTTAGAGATGGACTTTTGGATGCATTAAGGGATAGGCTGGTATGTGGCATGCATAGTCAAAGCACCAAAAAAAGGCTATTGTCAGATAGAGACCTAAACTTAGAATGGGCATTGACCATTGCAATATCTTTAGAGATTGTAGCAAAGGATTCAGCAGAACTACAGAAAAAGAGTTTGGAATGTGAAATCCACATAATGTCTCTAAATAGTGCAAAAAAACCAAAAGTGTTATCAATGTGGTAAATCCTTCCAGGATGCAATGACTGTTGGTTCAAAGAAAAAGATTGCAGGAAGCATCATGGACAAAGTCACATAGAGAGGGTGCAAATCAAACAAAAGCACAATCAAAGAGTAAAACCACATAGAGTGAAAACTTTCTAACAAAAAAATTAAACAAATGCAAAGTAACTAAATATGAAACAGAATCAGACAATACAAAGTCTGACGAAAGTGAGCTGTCATGCCTAGCACTACATAGTATTACTGAAGCAGATCACAAAATCATTTGGATCACAATAGATCTGTCTGGTGTAAAACTGAAAGCGGAGCTGGATAGCATCAACTTTTTCCATAATTTCGGAGGCTGACTACTGCAGAATGTTTTCTAAGATACCATTAGAGAAGACCTCAGTGATGCTAAATACCTACACAGGTGAAAAAGTGTCTTCCAAAGGCAAACTGAAAGTAAATGTGATGTATGGAGGCCAAATATAACAATTAGAGTTTTATGTACTGGGAAGTGCAGGGCCAGCACATTTTGGGTGTGAATGGTTGAGAAAAATCCAACTAGACCAGCAAGCAATCAAAGCTCACAATGTGTCATCAGTAGGCAACTGCAACCCAACTGGTAGCATTAACCAGAGACCAGCACAATTGCTTAATGCTAACGAAAAGATGTTTGAGAAGGGGATAGGTAAACTCAAAGGCGTGAAGGTCAGAATTGAACTGGATGAAGCGGCAACACTAAATTTCCATGATGCGCATCCAGTGCCTTACACACCACTTTTTAAAGTGGATGTTGTACTGAAGAGCTTGGAGGCATCTGATATTCTTTCCAAGGTTGAATGGAGTGATTGGGCCATGCACATTATCCTGGTATTTAAGAAAGGAAATGCCGGAGCTGTTCACATATGCAGAGACTTCAAAGTAAGCATCAACACTGTGCTGCATGCTGTGCAGTATCCCCTGCCATGAATAGAAGATGTATTTCCATCTTTGGCAGGTGGGGAGAGATTTTCAAAGACTGATTGTCACAAGTCTATCTGCAAATGAGATTGAAGAGTCAAGCAGTAAGTTCCTCACAATCAACACTCACAAGAGACTGTTCCACTGTAATCATTTCATCTTCGGTGTCGCATCAGCTTTAGCAGTTTGGCAAAGGACAATGGACCATGTACACCAAGATATCCCACGAGCGGAATATTTTCTTGATGATATCATTGTGACCGGCAAGAATGATGAAGAGCACCTCCAGCACGGGGCGGACAAGTTCCTTTTCATTAATCGGAACTCTGTTCATGGAATGACAAATCAAACAATTCAATGTTGTTCATGAGAAGGAAACTGAGATCTTGCATAGACCTCCTGAAACCAGACCTCCGGAGGGAAGTACAGAATAGACAGTTCAGCCATTTTCCAAGTGAATCTGCAAGGAGCTTCGAGGTTGGACAGGAAGTCCTGGAGCATGATTACTGAGAAGACAAGTAGATACCTGGTAGGATAACTACGAGAATTGGACCACTGATGTTCATAGTGGATGTTGGAGATCAGACATGGAGACATCATTTGGACCAGATACTGGGTGCTGTACTGAAGAACACACCTGAGTTAAGTGCATCCAACAAGATGGACGCATTACAGCCACTGGACTTAACTCTCGTGATGATCATGTCATTAACAGCAATGTGATACCTGCAAAAGAGAAAGTTGTTTTTGATAAGACACCTGCCAAACCTGATGCCACTCCACAGGTCCAAAGGCACAAACCTGAAAGAAACAAAGTACCACCTAAAAGACTGAATCATTAGGATAGTGAAGTTAGTTATAGACTGTTATTGTAAAAGTATGTATACTTGAATATGGGTTATTAAAGTGAATTTAAATCTTTTGTTACATATACAGTTTTATGTTACATTCATCTAAAGGGGGGGAAACTGTAATGTATAGATCTATTTTGTCTGGAGCAATGACTCTGCTTAGGAATACGTATGAACTGATAACTTACCAATGGGTATAGATCTGTTGTCTATGCATGCACATTGCTTTCACTCTCTCTCTCTCTCGCTGCAATGTGAATACACCAGTTAACCCATTTCCTGCATGCGGGCTTTTATTTTAATTGATTTGTAGTTGTACAGGCACAACAAATGTTACATTTCTGCATGGGGAAGTTGGGACTAAACCAAGACCCATAAAAATTTGGTTTGCACGGCAGTTTGGCATTGGCCCAGAAAGTTAATTTTTAAAAAAAGTATTTGTCTATGAAACTAACATCCCATAATCTACAGTCATCAGCTAACTACGCACATTCACAGATGACCTACGGGAAAAATATCACATCTACTTTGTGTGGGTTTCCCAAGTCAAAGTTTGTTTGGTGAAGGCAGCTCCATCCTCAGTGCTGAGGCCTTCTGTATATAAATCCTGTCCTGTGAAAGGGGACTGATGTAAACAATAAGCATATCTGATGCAAAGGAAACATACTGAATGGGTGACTGTATAGGTATATACATGAATGGGATGACTGTATAGGTATGGGATGACTGTATAGGATGACTGTATAGGTTTATGGCCTTGAGTCTCTTGTCTGAAGAAAACACAACTGAGCCTAGAATGAAGCCATCTCACCCCTGGTCATGGAAGTCCTGTGTCACAGTGTTTAGCAACAGCAACAGCAACAACAGCAGATCACAGATCAGAGATTAAAGGATCAATGAACTGCATTTAACAGCTTACAGAAGCCTTATCTGTACCAAGGCCAACAACTGTTTTATAGAATTCAAGCTTTAAAAGATAATTTTCAATATATAATCTATATATATCACAAATATTTTAAATCGCAAATGTTTCACATCCCTCAGCATGATGCACTCAGTGTTGAAACATATTAAAAATGTTGGTCTTAAATTTTAGCCTTCTGATCCAGTTTATGCAGGTTGATTAGATCATTATTTGCAGAAAATGCTATGGAAAACTGTATCGATATTAGGGAGAAATGTGGCAGGAAGTGCCTGTTCACAATTCCCAATGGCAAACGCTGCAAGAAATATCCAAGATCATATGCTGTGCATTGTTCAAGCACAAGAAATAGGAGTAAATGATTTATTTTCTAGGCTGAGAATATAAAGAAATTATTCAAGAATACAACACAGATCATATGGAACAAGGTGAACTATTCAATGAAATAGAGTAAGATAGAGAAGAGTTTGAAAAAAAGAAGGGAACTGGAAATTCTGGAAAAACTGCATTGACCCAGAACCTTAACTGCTTCTCTCTACACAGAAGACACTTGACATACTAAGTGCTTTTGAATTTAATATAGATCAATAGTAAAACATGTAGTTTTAGAGCAGCAAAAACCAAAGCGAACATAAAGTGACTTCTGGTGACAGATTTGGTTGTAAGTAAATATCATGCTGGTCAGAACTAAAACCCGAGGTGTTGTAGTAACTGAAGCACCTTCAATAATTCCAAAAGACTGAAGTAGGGTAAATACTGAAAGGCTTTTATTCGCAGTAAAATATGACCTCCACGGTGAGTGTCTGTCCCCGGACTGAGGGGGAGGGGCAAGGTGACATCACCTTTATTCAGGGATCTGTGGGAGGAGCCACAGGGCCAGTCAGCAGAGGGGCGTGTCCAGACAGGTAACCCAGTTACAACATATATATGGTTTACCACAGTAACACAGAGCAAAGCTTGTTTGGAGTGGGCCAGGTTTGGGGATATGTTTGGATAAAGAGGGAATCAGGAATTGTTCAAGAGGCAGAAGATCTGTGGGCTGTCTAATGAAGACAGAATATGGAATTGACAAAAATCCAATAGAACCTGATCCAGACCCCAGTGACTTTGATGGTAACCTGTATATGCTGGTAATCAATAAATGATAATTGATTTATTATTGACCCAGCCAGCAACCACCCTATTTAACCCTACCTAATCACAGGACAACTTACAATGACTAATTAATCTACTAACAGATACGTCTTTGGAATGCGGGAGGAAACCGGAGCACCCGGACGAAACCCACATGGTTATGGGAAGACCGTACAAACTCACTACAAACAGCCCTTGAATTGAACTCTGAACTCCAGCGCTCCACACTGTAGTAGTGTCGCACTAACTGCTATGCTATGATGGGGCCCCAAATGTACTTTGTTTTACATGCCATCCAGACAGATCATTCCAAACATAAACACATCAAAGTACTACAAAGGTAAATGCATGACTATAATGCAAAATGCAGAGTTATCATTGCAGAGAAAGCACTGTGCAACAAGATGAAATACAAAGGCCATGACGAAGTAAACTGAGAGATTAAGAGTTCATCTTTCTCATACAAGATGTCTGTTTAAGCATCTGATAACAACAGAATAGAAGCTTTTCCTGAGCATGGAATTGCATGTTGTCAGGTCTTTGTGCTTTTTGCCTGATAGAAGAGGGAAAGAAGAGAGGGTGACCAGGGTGGCAGGAGTCTTTCATTATGCTGGCGGCTTTCTTATGGCAGTGGGAAGTGTAGGTAGACCAACTGGAGAGGAGAGAGGCTTTGTTATAGTTTGGTCTGTGTTCACAGCTCTCTGCAATTTCTTATAATCTTGGGCAGAGCAAGCTATGATGCGTCTGGATAGAATGGTCTCTTTGCTACATCTATAAAAAAAATAGTGAAGGTTCAAACCAATATGGCAGGGGTTGGGAACCAATATGAGAGAACTGAGGATGCACTAGCATCCTCAGGTGGGTGATGGGTGTAACATGAATGTAAGGAAGGACAAGCCAATGATTGGGTACGAATGCAGATAGAGCAAAGAGTTAAAATATACCACAGAGTCAAAATTCAAAAGGGTGAAGAATGCAGGATGGAAGGTGCTGTATTTAAAAGTGTGTAGCACTCCAAATAAGGTGGATGAATTCGAGGCACAATTAGAGATTAGTTGGTATGACGTTGTGGTCATCACTGTATTGTGGCTGAAAGAAGGCCACAGTTGGGAGATTAACATCAAAGGATATATTTTGTATCGAAAGGACAAGCAGGAAGGCATAAGCAGTGGGGTGGCTCTGTTAGTAAGAGATGGAATTACATCTTTAGAAAGAGGTGACATAAGGTCAGAGAATGCTGAATCTTTGTGGGTTGAGTTAAGAAACGACAAGGGTTAAAAAAAAGCTATGGGAATCATATATAAGCCTTCAAGTAATAGCCAGTGTGTGGGGTTGAGATTGCAAAGGGAGCTGGAAAAGGCATGTCAGGCACACTTGTAATGAGGGACCACAATAAACAAGAGGATTGAAAAATCTGGTTGGTGCCAAATTGTAAGAGAGGGAATTTGTTGAGTACCTATGAGATGGCTTTGTAGAGCAGCTTGTGTTTGAGCCTACTCAAGGAAAAGCTATCTTATGTAATAACCCAGATCTTATTAGGGAGCTTAATGTAAAGGAACCCTTAGGAGACAATGATCATAATATGAGCATACTGCAACTTGATAGGGAGAAGCATAAGTCACAAGTATCAGTATCACGATGGAATAAAGGGAATTACAGAGACATGAGAGAAGAGCTTGCCCAGTTGGATTGGAGGAGGATATTGGCAGGAATGATGGCAGAGCAGAGATGGCTGAAGTTTCCGGGAATAGTTCACAAAGCGCAGGATAGATATGTCCTACAGAAGAAGAAGAAGTTCTCAGATAGCAGCGGTAGGCAACCATGGCTGCCAAAGAAAGTTCAGGACCATATAAAAGCCAAGGAAAAGGCATATAAAGTAGCAAAAGTGAGTGGGAAGTTGGATGATTGGGAAGCTTTTAAATTCTAACAAAAGGCAACCATAAAAGCTACGAGAAGGGAAAAAATGAAATAGGAGGGCAAACTAGCCAATAATATAAAGCAGGATAACCAAAGTATTTTTTAATTATATGAAGTGAAAAAGTTGATATTGGACCACTGGAAAATGATGTTGGTGAGGTAGTAATGAGGGAAAAGCTATCTAAGGAGTACTTTTCATCTGTCTTCACTGTGGACAGAACTAGCAGAGTGCCAGAGGTCCATGATTGTCAGGAAGCAGGAGTGAGTGCCATTGCTATTTCAAAAGAAAATCTTCTAGGCAAACTCAAAGGTCTTAAGGTGGATAAGTCACCCAGACCAGATGGCTTACATTCCAGAATCCTGAGAGAGGTTGCTGAAGAGATAACGGATGCATTGGACATGATCTTTCAAGAATCATTTGATGGTCCCAGAGGACTAGAAGATTGCAAATATCACTGCACTCTTTAAGAAGGGAGGAATGGAAAAGAAAGGAAATTATAGGCCAATTAGCCTAACCTCAGTAGTTGGGAAAGTGTTGAAGTCTATTATTAAGGATGAGATTTTGGGGTATTTGGAGATTGATGATAAAATATGTCAAATTCAACATTGCTTCTGTGAAGGGAAGTTTTGCCTGACAAATCTGTTAGAGTTCTTCAAGGAAGTAACAAGTAGGGTGGACAAAGTAGAGGTAGTGGATTTTATTTACTTGGATTTTTGCAAGGAATTATATAAGGTGCCACACATGAGGCTGCTTAACAAGATTAAATCCTATGGTGTTACAGGAAAGATACTGGCATGGATAGAGGAATAGCTGTCAGGCAGGAGACAGTGAGTGGGAATAAAGAAGGGCTTTTCTGGTTGGCTACCAGTGACGAGTGGTGCTCCTCATGGGTCAGTATTGGGACCACTACTTTACACTTTGTTTTTAAGTGATTTAGATAATAGAATTGATGGCTTTGTGGCAAAGTTTGAAGATGATACAAAGATAGGTGGAGGGGTTGGTAGTGCTGAGGATGTGATGCAATTGCAGCAGGACAGACAAATTGGAAGAACGGACAAAAAGTGGCAGATGGAATACAGTGCTGAGAAATATATGAGAATGCATTTCAGTAAGAGGAACAATAGTGTCAACTATTACCAAAATGGGGAGAAAGTACAAACATCAGAAGTGCAAAGTGGCTTCAGAGTCCTCGTACAAGACTCCCAGAAGGTTAATTTACAGGTTGAGTCTGTTGTAAAGAAGACAAATGCTATGTTGGCATTTATTTCAATGGGAATAGAATATAAAAGCAAGGAGATAATGCTGAGGCTTTATGAGAGACTTGTCAGGCACTGGAATTTAGAAGAATGTGAGGGATCTCATTTTACCTACCCAATGTTGGAAGGACTAGATAGAGTGAATGTGGAAAGGAAGTTTCCTGTGGTGGGGATATCCTGAAGTAAAGAGCACATCCTCAAAATTGAGGGGTGACCTTTTGGAACAGAGGTAAGAAGGAAATATTTTTAGTTTCCTGATTGGTCAGGGCATCAAAGGATATGGCAACAAGGCAGATGTATGGGTTGACTGATGATCAACCATCATGGAATGGTGGAGCAGACACAATGGGTTGAATGGCCTAATTCTGCTCCTATGTCTTATGGTCTATCAGGAACACTGAGTTATTTTCTTAATCTTCTGAGGTAGTAGAATTAATTGTGTGCTTTGTTGGCTATGGTGTCTATGTGGTTGAATCAAGGCAAGATATTAATGATATTTATTACTAACAACTAAAAGCTCTCAACAACCTCTACTGCAGTTTGTGGGAAAGAGCAAGGAATTAGCAGAATGAAAGCCTGGAGCCAAGAGCATCAGTGGGGGGGGGGTCTGTTTGGGGGAGGGGGTTTAGTGGGCAGTGGAGGCCAAAAGTTAAATCTTTTCGATCAGTACATCACTAAAGGTTAACTAATTCAACTCTGACACAAAATGAAATCTGAAAATATACGAATTGGCCAATCATTAAAACTGTCCTTTCATTCAAACATTAAAGATAAACATTTTACCATTTGTAGAAGTAGCAGTCTTCTTCTAGGTATTGACATTGGATGAACAGATACACTTTAGATTGGTGTGAACTTATTTATGATTGTTCATTTACTTTAGAGTTCTTTAGAGCCCCTCCACAGAATATTATGCATTGAAAACCTCATTAGCATATAAGGTTTTCGATCTCACCATTAATCTTCGTCTGTTGTAGCCTCCAATTCACTAATGAGCCATTTTGATGCATGATAAATATATAACTGTAGGTTGTTCCTAAAAATGCCTAAAATAAGAATATGTAAATACATTGAAAATATGTGCATATTAACTAATCAGGCCTGATTTTTTTTTTCCTTGAAGCAACAGAAGAGAAAACCTCTGAACTTTAAAGCTGAAGAAAACTGTTGAACAAAGTGATTACTGCAATGAACCAAACAGGAAGCTGAGAGAAATATTGGACTCATTTTTAGTTTAAAATGATGACTTGAACAAAATGAACTTGATCAGGATCCATCTCTTTCTGTAAAAGCAAATCAAGCACATTATTCCAATGAGTTTTCTCAATTGTTTTGTCACAATCCACCCACCGACACTCTATGGCTCATCAGCACTCCCCACCAACTTCTTTCAACCTCAAATATCCCCTCAGATAGATTGGACACAAATGCTTATGGTGCAGCATCTGCTTTTGTCTTTTGATCCAACACAGAGGTTGTCAATCTGGCCTCCATAGACCCCTTGCTTAATGGTAGCTGTCCATGGCATAAAAAAAGTTTGGGAACTCCTAATCTAAGAGATGGTCAGATATGCAAAGTTTTCTTGCGCTGTTTGCTATTTGTCTTTGAATTTGTTCTCTTTGACCTTATTGAGAATTAAATTTAAAAAATACTATTGATTTTTTCCAACAGTAATTGATTTTTTTTTTAAATCTGCAGCTGCTGGAAATATGAAATCAAAGTAAAGAAACCCAGCAAGTTGGGCTGCGTGTGGAAATAGAAAAACAGTTAACATTTTGAGTTAGTCGTAGTCACATGACACAAGTCATGAGTTTGTGACTCTTTGTCAGAAATTCAACCCCTTCAACTCTTAAGTTATTTCTTCAACCCTTCTCATTGCTAGAGTAACTAGCAGGTACAATGGTGCAGCAGTTAACACTGCTGCCTTACAATTACAGAAATCCTGGTTCCTTCCTGACCTTGGGAAATGTCTGTGTGCAGCTGTTATTTTCATGTTCTTCTTGTAATTTCCTCTGCTGCTTAGGTTTCTTCCCACATGCAGAGGCATGTTAGTAGGTTAATTAGCTACCTAAAATACCACTAGTATAGGTGGGTGGCAGGTGGCTACTGGGGAAAAACCAGATTAGTGCTTGATCGCATGGAAAATTAGGGTTTGGAGGGAAAACACTAGGTGGTAAGAAATGCTAATGAGGCTGAAATAAGTTGTGCATAAAATTATGAGAGACTTATATATGATGAACAGGAGGAGCCTATTTCTCATTTTGGAGCCAACAACAAAGCCATGTTTTCCATCAGATGGTGTGGCAAGGTGAGAGGAGGATCCAGAACTCATCGTCTGCAAAGGTGGTAGAGGGAAAAGGACTCAATTCCTTTCAAAAATATTAAGTTGACTGCAGTGCTGTACCACAACTGATGTCAGTAGAGCAAAACCATGGAAATGCTGGAAATAATCACCAGGATAAGTAGCATAAAATTTTAATATTTGATAGCAGTCACCTTCCATCAGAATCTTAACAGTGTTTCTCTCTCCACAGATGCTGCCAATCCTGTTGAGTATTTCCAGTATGTTCATCTTTTTACAAACTCAGTTATAGAATATATATATATATATATATTTGTCTTTCAGGAAGTTTGATTTAACTGAATGTGATGTCTATGCTTTTAGTTTGTTTCGGGACCTGCATATTGTAGTGCAGGTGTAGTGTACTGAGTATGTTAACAGTACGTTCATGCCATTACTGTCACATAGGCTGTTCTGACTGCAGGTACTGTAGCTGTGGGAAGGAGATGTTAAATAAACACCCCCATGCTTTGGTTAAATTCCTGAGTCCTTGTCTGTTTCCTCGACAACACTTTACTTTGATCTAACCCGGTGCTAGGCTTAACAGTTTGAACCACAGAACTCAAAATAGTACATCTGATTTATTAGTCTGCACACATGCACACATTATGCAAATGATCAAACAATCCATTCAGTAAGTGTCACACTTGCAGATCTACTCTGGATTGATCTTATTTATTTTGTTGTCACACAACAGACTAAGGTTTTCCTGATGAGTATAAGGGCTTCTCTGTAATGTTAACTGCTAAGGCTAATGTAATGGCTTCTCTGTAGCTGCAATATTTGGGTTATGACTAGAGATAATGGGACTTGGTATTCAGTGGCTATCCAATGAGGGAAATGTTATTCTTTCTTGTGTGTCTGGAAGCTGTTGGTTTCACGGGCTTTTTCCGGAAGGCGTGAGGGGAATGAAAAGAGGAGACGCGACTTGAGGGAGTTGGTGGGTCACCCCACCGGGTGGACTCTGGACGGGAGTCCGGAGGTTGGCGACGCTCAGAGGAGATCGAATGGTGGAAAGAAGATCTTGCTGAATGAGCTCCAACGATCTGTGCACAGACTGTTTAATAAGATTGGCGTCTTTTTCTTTTATATTTTGTTTCTCTACTAACCATATAGTCAAAGTAAGAGGTACAATTCTTAATCGTTCAACCACATATTGTGTACTATTTGCTAGTTCTAGGTACTGATTTGAAACAGGGGACACATCGTACAGCATCCACCCAAACAAGATTTATTAAGTTTTGGCCGGGCAGTGGCGTTATCACCCCCTAGAGTGAGCCGCTAGGCAAAGCAAGTGTTACATGAACCATAAATTTTAATGCTACTTTGAAACTTAAAAATGGAGGGTTATGGACTGTGTAGAAGGGAAGAGTTAGATTGATCATGAAGTGGGTTTATAGACTGTTGGTTGACACAGCACAGGCTATGTACCCTACGTCTTATGTTCTTTGTTCCTTGCCTGCTCTAAATGTCTATTTAAGGGTTATGTTCATTTTCAAATGTAGAATTATTTTTAACCAGCTCTGCCCCATAATTACAGCACTTTCTCATTTCTTTGATGAACTCATACCCAGATACATAGTCATCTCAATACCTATTCTCCTCCACCAAACCTGTTCCCTGACGCCTGAACATTACCTGTGTTTCAATGGGTAATTCTCACAGAAGTACAATCTCTAAAGGAAATTTGGAAAAGTCATGAATAGAAAAAGCATAGAGAAATATGGACCTAATGCAGGCAAATAGGTTAAGCTCAGATAGACACCTTGGTCAAATGGATGAATTGGGTTGAAGGCCCTCTTTCTCTGCTGTATAATTCTGAGTTCTATCAGATTGTGAATTGGTTCAAGAACTGATCCCTGTGGTACTTGATTAGTCGCAGCCAGCCAACCAGAGAAAGACCCAATTATTCCTGTACTTTGTTTCCTATCTGTTTTTGAATTCTCAAACAGTGTTCATATATTGCCATAAATTCCATGCTCATTAATCTTATTCATTATCTTGTTGCATGGGATCTTATCAAAAACTGAATACATCATACCTACTGGTTCTTTCTCAGCTATGCTACCAGACATGTCCTCAAAGAATCCCAGTCAATTGGTTAAGTATTGTTTCCTTTTTATTAATATAAAATTGACAATCATATTATCACTTCATAAATATTTTATGATCATGTTTTTATTATTATTTCCAGCAACTTTTCAACTACCAAATTCAGGTACGCATTTTCTCTCTCTTTCCTTTCTAATATAGGAACATGGAAACATAGAAAACCTACAGCACAATACAGCAAACACGAGGACATCTGCAGATGCTGGAAATTCAAGCAACACACACAAAGTGCTGGTGGAACGCAGCAGGCCAGGCAGCATCTATAGGAAGAAGTACAGTCGATGTTTTGGGCCGAGACCCTTTGTCAGGACTAACTGAAAGAAGAGATAGTAAGAGATTTGAAAGTGGTCTTACTATCTCTTCTTTCAGTTAGTCCTAATGAAAAGTCTCGGCCCAAAACGTCAACTGTATTTCTTCCTATAGGTGCTGCCTGGTCTGCTGCATTCCACCAGCATTTTGTGTGTGTAGCACAATACAGGCCCTTCGGCCCACAAAGCTGTGCCGAATAGATCCTTTACCTTAGAACTACCTAGGCTTACCCATAGCCGTCTATTTTTCTAAGCTCCATGTATCCATCCAGGAGTCTCTTAAAAGACCCTATCATTTCCGACTCCAGCACCACTGCCAGCAGCCCATTCCACACACTCATCACTCTCTGTGAAAAAAATTTACCCCTAACATCTCCTCTGTACCTACTTCCAAGCACCTTAAAACTATGCCCTCTTATGCTAGCCATTTCAGCCCTGGGAAAAAGCCTCTGACTATCGACACAATTCAATAGTGGAATCTTATTTGCAATTCCCAATCAGAAGTGATAATTCCAAATGTATAGAATTTTAGACTGTGACTATCAAACTGTCACTTTCATAAATCTAGGATATAGATTATACAGTTATAGCTTTAACATTTTTCTGGCTGATTAACTTCATTTTGATTTCTAAATTAGTACGGATATATTTTAATTTATTTAATTAAAATTAATTTAATTAATTTTAATTAAAATTTATAATTTTAATTTATTTTAAGTTCTTTAAATGTATTGTCCATTGGATCTCTTTCTGGGAGCTATCTATTGTACTATTGTACCTTCTTCCATGAAGGCAGACACAGCATACCCCAATTCTCACTTATAATTTTCCTGCCTCTGTCTTAAGGGACACACATTTGGCTTCGTTCATAATTTTCATTTTTTAATGACCTACAGAATATCTTGTGGTTTTCTTTTTGCTAGTGTATATGTATATTCCATTTTCCATTCTTTTATCAATATCTTTGTCGTCCATTGCTGAATTCCAAAATGAACTCACTTTTCATGTTTGCCGTTTATTTGCATTTAAGTTATTTTCCCTAGATTTGATGCTGACTCTATGTTGTCCTGTAGCCTATGTTGGACCATTTTACTGTCATGTCTTTGAGCTTTAATGTGTATTATTTATTTCATTAAATACTAGCCATTACATGGCGACAGTCATACAATTTAATGTAATTTTTCGGTCTACAACAGTCAACCTTCCCCTTATTACTTTTGCAACACACATAAAATACTGGAGGAACTCAGTAGACCAGGCAGCCTCGATGGAAATCGAGAAACAGTCGACGTTTCGGGCTGAGGCATTTCTTTATTACCTTTTTTTAAAATGAAAATCCTGTCTTCAGATTACACAACATCACTTTCATATTTAGTGCAAAATTCTCTCATATTGTGGTCACTCTTTCCTAAAGCTCCTTTATAAGATCATTAATTAACCTTTTCTCATTGCACAGTACTTATATAGAGTAGCCTATTTCTGATTTAATTCCTCAACAAACTGATCTCAAAATCCATCTATCCCATACATAAATCTAAAAACTCATCCTTTAGTGTCAGAACTAATTTGATTATCCCACTGCATATGCAGATTAAAGATCCCAATTATTAGTCTACTACCAAGTTTTGCTTATTCTTACTATACTTTGTATCATAACTACTTTTCAGAGACTTGAAAACAAACATGCGCAGGCTGATCCTTAGCTGTATACAATCTTCCAATCCAACTTTTATTTCTGATTATTGCATTGATGTCATTGGGTTTTGTCAGCACTACCCTAATACCTTTCCCTTGTAAATGTACCCATAAATTTTGAATATCTTGAAGATCTACTGCATGAAATATTCAGATCCTGTAGCCAAATTTTCATAATTCTAATGAAATTATATCTATAAATGAATACTTTTTATCATGGATTCATCCACTTTGTTTTGGATGCATTGTGCATTCAGATATGTTGCCTTTACATTTGTCTATTCCGTACTCTGACACCTTTACCGCCTGCCTTTGTTTCTGCCACTATTTTGCTAATATTTTTACTATCCACTTCCAGCTTCGTTTCTTTCCCTTCTAACACCCCTTTTATATTCCTGAGCTCACTTTTTGACAGGGATTCATGTCCTGTTCCTAACGCTTAAAAGCACTGTCACTCCAGAGCCGTCTACTTGGTCATGGCAGCTTATCGTTTCAGTCAATAGTCTAGTAGGTCTGCAATAGTGAGTGTAGTTTTAATTCTACTGTGTTAGTGTGGAACAAATGTCTTGATAATTCATTGTGGAATTGAACAGCCAATGTTCATGATGACGATCACAATTGTGCTAGTTTGCTGGGGTTTGTAGCAATGTGCCACTGCCACTGAGAAATAGCCCTTCTGACTTCCTCTGGTCTATACCAGCTCCAGAAAACAGTTATGTCTGGATATTACACATATATTATGTCATACATGGATGATCATTGGATGAAGGATTTAGCACTTTTTTAATTTCTCATGGCTTGTCCCCTGTTGAAAGTTTGGCATGGAACATTTGGTTTAATTGAAATAAAATAATCAATGCATGTGTGTAATGCGCTCACAAAATGTGGTGTGGCAGTTGCTTTGTTGTAGGACCTAGGGCTACTTGGTGATGACAACATTGCTAGTGTGACCTTAAAATGTGAAATAAAGAAATAATGCAATTAAATTCAGTAGACAAAGGTGAAGAGGCCTTTGGGGTAAACTTGACTGTTTACAAATGCTGAAAGTTGAATCTGAACCATTAGGAAGCAACAATCCAATAACCCTACTAACTGAAGGACATTATTAGTAACAAGAAACAAGAAGAATAATCTGAGTGAAAGGGCAAAAGTGATTTCTAGATTATAGAGGCAAAACTTGTTTATTGGTCCCATCTATATACCTTACCACCAGTTTGCAATGAATTGGCTGACTGCATGGATGAAGACTGCTTTGCTTCAGGTCTGAAGCAAATATGTTTTGAACAAATACTTTGGAATTTCACACAATAGGGCTGTAAATTCAGTGGAAGAAATCTGACTCATTGAGTGCTCAGACCAACAGAAAGGGGGTGGGGAGGTTGCTCACTGGGCAGGCTGTCTCAGCAAAATGTTTCAGCAATACCTGAAGAGTTCTCCAGCTCCTCATTACACATTGCTCCCCAGGGAAAACATCCAAAGTAAGAAGGGCTTTCAATGTCAGTACTTTAGTTTTAAAATACTCTTTTAATCTTTTGTGTGTCTTTGATTTTCATCTCTCCACTATTGGCAGTAATGTTTTCAGTTACCTAGGCCTTCTTCCTATGGTTCCCCTATAAAACTTTCAGCCTCTGCTCTATTTATAAAAACATTGTTCTAGTTTCTTACCTCTAATTATCAGAGTCACAGAATAACATAAAAGCTGTCCATTGTGCTCATCAAGTCCATGCCTGCCAGCAAGAGCCCATTGACATCTATGCTGCACTTATCCCACATCTTTTCTCCTACATTCTTATTATCATTGCCCTGATTCTTTTAATCACAAGCATACTTGGAAAAATTGACAGTCTCTAACTGACACAGCCACTACTTATAGTGATGATATGCAAACTCCGCAGTGCATTTCAGATCAGGATCCAACCTGACTGTGCCACTTTGCTGCTCTGATACCACTATATATAAATATACCTTTGAACCTCATTGTGAGACTTTACTATATTAGGTATAAATGCAAGTTGCTCTTTATATTTCATTGCTCCCTGGGCAGTGGCGTGCCTCTAATTGTAGATGTTGCTGGTTTTCCTGAGCAATCACGACTGATGCACCAGGATTTTCAGAAGAATATTCAATGGAGCCGACCTTGCCATAATAGAAGATGAAAGATGCAGTTCCTTTGCAAAGTCACTTGTGTAATTTTGGCACTTCCTGTGTGCCACAATCTCTCCTTCCAGGGGGCAAATACTTCGGTCTCTATAGAGTACAAAAAATATTTTTGAATGTGATCTATTAATAGAGAAGAGATGCATGCCCTTCCTTTCTTTTCAAGCAAAGTGTATGAGGAAAGTTAAACATGGGCTGCTTTCGATAAGGAATTTTGTGAAAAAGGTTAGTTGGACAGCAAGGCTTCCTGCAATTACAAGTTCTCAGAATCATGGGCTTTACTTGTTTGTGGACAAGCTGTGAGACTGAAAATAAATCAGAAGATTTTTTTTCCCATTGTTTTTAAAGTTAAACAGTAGCAAAAGTTGTCAAGTGCACAGTAACCTTCAGGGGTTAACTAAGGTAGTAACTACCCTACTGATACAATCATAACGATCAACTTGCACAAATAAAATTAAATGAATTGCAAATTCTATCTGTGTCATTGCTTCACACTTTTATAGCAGCTGTGCGTCAAGTGCTGTAAGTGCCCATTAAGACTCCATTTGAGCTCAATAATAGATATCCCACCAATGGGCAGTGCAAGTATTTGGATCTCACTTGTCTGAATCACGATAAGCACAGTGATTGTTACATAATTATAGCTTTTATTGGATTGTGCTCTGCGGAATTCACAGTCTAATTTTAAAACTCACTAAAAACCATGCTGATTCGTTTTGGAAGTAGGAGAGTAATGTGCATCATTTTGGGTTA
This sequence comes from Mobula hypostoma, assembly GCF_963921235.1. NCBI lineage: Eukaryota > Metazoa > Chordata > Chondrichthyes > Myliobatiformes > Myliobatidae > Mobula > Mobula hypostoma. The sequence continues at coordinate 152,487,888 of NC_086097.1, read as the reverse complement.
TTTCAAATTATTGTCATGCATTTTACTACAATTATAGCTAACTGTCAGCCCCAGAATAGGGATAATTTATAGTTTATTTCATTACGATTTTAGAAATAGTCACAAGACAATAGAATGTTCCATTTCAATTTGAAAGGAAAGTAATAGTGACATTTATCAATGTTAAACTCAAAGATGGAATGATCTTATTTTGTTACCTAAACAGTGCAGCAACAGTAATGTTACCTGTTTGCTTTGCGGAGTTACATGCTCTGCTTTGTTACTTCCAATTTACTACCTACAAAAGCCATTTGCTTTTAGTTGCATTCATTTTGATGACATTGAGTGCACTGAAGAAAACCTACCAATTATACCAAAGATTGTATTAATATCAGGCTAGATCTTTTATGATTGAAGCAATTAAACTCAATTTATTATTTTCTACCCATATATTCTTTTCCCTCAAGATTAACTCAAAAAGAATATCTGAATGTTTATACATCATGTCTTGCTTGGTTCCACTAGAATGCTAGAGGCTGCTAATTTTTTACTTTAGAAGCTCATTCAACAAGAAACCTTTCAACACAAACAATTGATAACTTAAATCATCTGGAAATGCTGGCCATTTGACAGCCCTGTTCCTTACGCCTAAAGTGACAGCAAAAGTTATCAGGATTTGTTTGGCTTCCTAGTAGCGCTGACTTTCCTATTATTGATGACCTTCCTTGTACGAGGAATCAAGTTCGGCTTGATCAAACTCAGTTACTGTCACTTACGGGAAGGAGGAGAGTGGTTTGTTTGACAACCATTTGAGAATTCTTATCAGTCCTCTTACTGAAATCTCACAAAGCTCCTGTGACTTCAGTGGACAGGAATACTTTAATTAATCGATAGCTTTATACGCACACATAGAATAGATTCATAGAGAACTATAGCACAGAAGCAGGTCCTTTGGTCCATCTAGTCCATTCCAAACCATTTTAAATGCCTAGTCCCATCGACCTGCACCTGCACCACAGCCCTCCATCCCCCTCCCATCCACGTACCTATCCTAACTTCTCAAACATTGAAATCGAAAAGGCATCCACCACTTGTGCTGGCAGCTCGTTTGTTCCACACTCAAACACTCCAAGTGAAGAAGTTTTGCCTCATGTTCCCCTTACGCTTTTCACCTTTCACCCTTAACCTATGGCCTCTAGTTGCAGTACCACCCAACTTTAGTGGAAATAGCCTTCTTGCATTTACCCTGTCTATACCCCTCATAAATTTGTATACTTCTATCAAATCTCCCCTCAATCTTCCACATTCCAGGGAATAAAGTTCTAACCTCTTCAAACTTTCCTTATAACTCAATCCTCTAGAAATAGCAACATCCTTGCAGATTTTCTCTCTACTCTTTCAGAAGGCCAATGTGCAAAAGCTTTCTTTACAACCCGATCTACCTGTAACACTACTTTTGATGAATTATGGACCTGAATTCCCATATCTCTTTGTTCTATCACGCTCTTCAGTGCCCTGCTGCTCATTGTGTAAGACCTGCCCTGCTGGGCCACCAAAAGTACATCTCACACTTGCCTGCATTAAATTCCATCTGTCATTTTTCAATTCATTTTTCCAGCTGGTCTAGCCCCCCCTGGCAACCTTTTTATAGACATCCTTTCTGTCCCCAGTTCTGGTGTCATTCAAAAATCTGCTGATTCAGTTAACCACATTATCAACTGGATCATTGATATAGATAACAAACAACAACAGACCCAGCACTAATCCTGGAGGCGTTCCACTAGTCACAGGCCTCTAGACAGAGAGGCAACCCTCTACTACCAGTCTCTGACTTCTCCAACAAAGTTAATGTCTAATCCAATTAACTACCTCAGCCTGAATGCCAAGCAACTGAACCTTTCTAACCAGCCTCCCTTGCAGGATCTTGTCAAATGCCTTGCTGAAGTCCATGTAGACAACATCCACTGCCTTGCTTTCATCCAGTTTCCTGGTAACTTCCTCAAAAAACACTGTAAGATTTTTTTAGACACAACCTAACACGCACAAAGCCATGCTGACTATTCCTAATCACTCCCTGTCTATCCAAATGCTCATATATCCAGTCCTTCAGAATACTTTCCAATAACTTTCCCACTACTGATGTCAGATTCTCCAACCTATAATTTCCTGGTTTATTCAAAGTGTCTTAAGCAGCAGAGTAACTTTAGCTATCCTGCAATCCTCTCGTACCTCACCTGCCGCTGAGAATGATTTAAATATCTCTGTTAGAGCCCCTGCAATTTCTACATTTGCCTCCTACAGGGTCCAAGGGAACACCTTATCAGGCCCTGGGGATTTGTTCACTCTGAATTCCCTCAAGACAGCAAACATCTCCACCTCTGTAATCTGCATAGGGTCTGTGACATCACTGCTGCTCTGCTTCACTTCTATAGACTCCCAGTCTGTCTCTTAAGTAAATACAGATGCAATAAATCCATTTAAGATCTCTCGCATCTCTTTTGGCTCCACACATAGATCACTATGCTGATCTTCCAGAGGACCAATTTTTTCCCTTGTATTCCTTTTGCTCTTCACATGTCTGTCCTTAGGGTTCCCCTTCTCCTGGTCTGCTAGAGCAACCTCATGCCTTCTTTTTGGTCTCCTGATTTCTTTCTAAAGTGTGTCTTGCATTTCTTATACTCCTCAAGTATCTCATTTGTTCCTGCCTATACCTGCTATGCAACTCCTTTTTTTTTCTTAACCAGGCTCTCAATATCTCTTTTAAATCCAAGTTCCCTAAACCTGTTAGATTTGCCTTTTAATATGACTGGCACATACAAATTTTGTACTCTCAAAATTTCACCCACGTATTCACTGATGCCAGCACTGCATTCTAAAACATCTGTGTGAGCCAAAACAATCAGGAGTAAAATGATTAACACTAACTGTTGTACCTATGCAGAGCTATATACCAATAAAATACAAACATTCACAGTGGAGATAACTTTAACTGGTGTATTGACATTTGAGAGGGAGAGTGAGGGGGAGAGAGGGGGAGGGAAAGGGGAGAGAGGGGGAGAAGGGGGATAGAGGGGAAGAGAGAGAGAGGGAGAGAGGGAGAGAGGGAGAGAGGGAGAGAAGGGGAGAGGGAGAGAGGGAGAGAAAGGGAGAGAGAGAGGGAGAGGGGAGAGGGGGAGAAGGGGAGGGGGAAGGGGAGGAGAAAGGCAAAGGAGAAGGGATAGGAGGGGAGGGGTAGGACAATGCGTATGTGTAGACAACAGATCAATACATTGTGCTAAGGTGGGGGGTGGGGTTATTGCTCTAAAAGAAATAATTGTATACGTTACAATTCATTCCCCTTTAGATTAATGCAACATAAAAGTGTATATGTATAAAACATTCAATTTCCCTTTCATAAATCCATATTCCAAATAAACATGCTTTCACAATAACAATCCAGAACAACTTCACAGTTCTAAAGATTCAGTCTTTTGGGTTGTACTCTGTTTCTTTCAGGATAGCACCTCTAGACCTGTGGAGTGACATCAGGTTTGGCAGGTGTCTTGTCTGAGACAACGTTCTCGGTTGCCAGTGTTACATTGCTGTCAGTGACATCATCACTGAGAGGTAAGTCTGGTGACTGTAATGTGTCTTTCTTGTTGGATGCAGTCGATATAACCATATAACCATATAACAATTACAGCACGGAAACAGGTCATCTCGGCCCTTCTAGTCTGTGCTGAACTCTTACCCTATCCTACTCCCACCGACCTGCACTCAGCCCATAACCCTCTATTCCTTTCCTGTCCAGATATCTATCCAATTTAACTTTAAACGACAACATCGAACCTGCCTCAACCACTTCTGCTGGAAGCTCATTCCACACAGCTACCACTCTCTGAGTAAAGAAGTTCCCCCTCATGTTACCCCTAAACTTTTGTCCTCTAATTCTGAACCCATGCCCTCTTGTTTGAATCTTCCCCACTCTCAATGGAAAAAGTCTAACCACGTCAACTCTATCAAGTCTCCCCTCAACCTTCCACGCTCCAAAGAATAAAGACCTAACTTGTTCAACCTTTCTTTGTAACTTAGGAGATGAAACCCAGGCAACATTTCAGTAAACCTCCTCTGTATTCTCTCAATTTTATTGTCATCCTTCCTATAATTCGGTGACCAGAATTGTACACAATACTCCAGACTTGGCTTTACCAATGCCTTATACAAATTCAACATTACATCCCAACTCCTATACTCAACTCCTACACAGTCGACGCAGGTGTGGTCTTCAGTTGAGCATCAGGTATCTGGTTCAAATGATGTCTCCATGACTGATCTCCAACATCCACTGTGTGCATCAGTGGTCCAGTTCTTGTAGCTATCTGACCAAGTGTCCACTTATCTTCTCAGTAATCACACACTAGGACTTCCTGTCCAATCTTGAAGCTCCTTGCTGCTTCACTTGGCAGCTGACTGAAATGTTTATTCTTTACTTCCCTCCAGAGGTCTGGTTTCAGGAGGTCGATGCAAGATCTCAGGTTCCTGCTCATGAACAGCATTGCAGGTGTTTGATTTGTCATTGCATGAACAGAGTTCCGATACACAAAAATGAAGTTGTCCACCTTGTGCTGTAGAAAAATGTCCTCTTTGTCCATCACTTTAAGGGACTCCTTGAAGGTTTGGATAAACCCATCAGCTAATCCATTCGTAGCTAGGTGGTGAGGAGCTGATTTGAAATGTCTGGTGCCATCTTCATTCATGAGTAGTTGGTATTCTTCTGATGTGCATTGTGGTTCATTGCCACTCACAATTTGTTCTGGCAATCCTTTCCTAGCAAAGATAGTCCTCAGAGGGGACACAAATGAGCATCCACAGCAATCAGAAGCATTGAGTACGTGAATGGCCCAGCAAAATCAACATGTACTCTTTGCCATAGTGACAAAGGCCACTCCTATGTGTAACAGTGCTGTGTGGGTACATTTTGAACTTTTTGGCACCCTGAAAAGCTTTGGCCAAGTTTTCAATCTGTTTATCTACTGCCTTCTCAAAACACCTTCTGATTAGCATTAAGCAGCTGTGTCAGTCTCTGGTTAGTGCTGCCATTTGGGCAGCAGTTGCCTGTTGACATCATACTGAGAGCTTTGACTGAGTGGCAGTCTAGTTGGATTTTTCTCAACCATGCACAGCTGAAAAGTGCTGGCCCACCACTTTTTAATACATAAAGCTCTAACTGTTGCATTTGGCCTCCATACGTCACATTTACTTTCAGTTTGCCTTTAGGAGATTTTTTTCACCTATGTAAGTCTTTAGCATCACTGAGTTCTTCTCTAATGTTATCCAAAAAAACAGTCTGTTGTAGTCAGCCTCTGGAATTATGGACAAAGCTGACCCTGTATCCAGCTCTAATTTCAGTTTTACACCAGACACATCTATTGTAATCCAAAGGATTTAGTGATCTGCTGCAGTAATGCTATGCAGTTCTAGGCATGACAGTTCACCTTTGTCAGACTCTATATTGTCTGATTCTGTTCCACAGTTAGTCATTTTATGTATTTGCCTAGTTTTGTGTTTGGAATTTTTCATTTGGTTGTGCTTTTTGACTGCCTTGCGCGTTCTCTGTATGTGACCTTGTTTGTGACACTTTCTGCAGACATTTTCTTTGAACCAACAGTCGTTTGCATCATGGGAGAATCTGCCACATCAATAACATTTTTGGCTTTTTGCACCATTCAAGTTCATTTTGTGCATTTCACATTCTAACCTCCTTTTCTGTAGTTCTGCTGCATCTTTTGCTGCAGTCTCTAACGATATTGCAATGGTCAGGGCTCGATTGAACATTAGGTCTCTTTCTAACAATAGCCTCTTTTGGGTGCTTTGACTATGAATGACACATACAATCCCTTAATGCATCAGAAAGTCCATCTCTAAAGTCACAGTTCTGCAATGTATTCAGGAAGGCTTTCATCTTTTGACTGGTTCCTTTTGTAAACTAAATCTCTCAGCCATTGCCAATGGCTTAGGGCCCAAGTTATTTTGTAAAATTGTAACAATTTTGTCAAACATCTTGCTTGCTGGTTTTTCAAGGGTTGCTAGGTTGCTTAAGAGACGGTGTTTTTGCACCCATTAAGCTAAAAAGTGTAGGGGCTTTCTTTTGCTCATCCACATTGTTCACATTACAAACCTCCCAATATATGATTCCCAACCTTCATTAGTGCCGTCAAATTCGTCAACTTTCCTGACTGAAGCCATCGCCATGTTATTTATGTTCAGCGCATCTTTCACTGTAACTATGCACTGAAATCACACGTTTGTCAGCGTCTGTGATGGCCTTCTCGTGCTGTTTAACTTCCACTGTTTCATTCCATAATTGTGCAGTAACTGTCCATGCAGTTTGTGGTATTTTCTGACATTTCAGGCTCGTCGCCAACTCTGTGCACAATTACATATCAATTAAATAAAAGCACAGATGTGGGAGATGGCTTTAACTTGAGTATTCACATTGTAGCGAGAGAGAGACAACATAGTGCATGTGCAGACATCAGATCAATACGTAGTGCTAAGTGGGAGGGGTCATTGCTCTAAAAGAAATAGAGCTATGCATTACATTTACCATTCCTCATATTTTGTTACAATGATTACTGAGAATCTGAAAAAGCTGACTGATGTTTTTTTTTCTAAAGTTCATTAACCAAAATTACCAATAAATATTCCTCTTAGTTTCATAATCTGAAGATCCTCCCTATTCAACATTCCAGTTGAGTTAAGTCAATGTGATCCAATGAAAACCTAGTTTTATGGCATGGTTTTCTCAGCTCCAGAATGCATACTGTCATGACATTATCCCAAAATTATCTCAAAGTTCGAAGTTCAAATTAAATTCATTATCAAAATACTTATATGTCACCAAATATAGCCCTGAGATTTATTTTCTTATCGCATACTCAGTAAATCCAAAAACCATAAATAGAATGAATGAAAATACACACCTACCAGGTGGACAACAACGAGCGTGCAAAAGGCAACAAACTGTGCAAATACAAAGAGGAAAAACATAATAAATAAATAAATAAATAAACAAACAAACAATAGAATATTGAGAACATGAGATAAAGAGTCCTTGAAATTGAGTCCATAGGTTGTGGGAACAGTTCAGTAAAGGGGCAAATGAAGTTGTAGTTAACCCCACTGGTTCAAGAGGTAGTAAGTATTTAGTCCCAATATATACCCATGTATTCATTTATTCCAGCAGTACATTTCAAAACAGCTGCCTGAATCAAAATAATCTGGAGTAAAATGATTAACATTTACCATTCTTCATATTTTGTAACAATGATTACTGAGAATTTCCTAATAATATTGTTACAAGACACTCACAACCACGCCAGCTTCCAGCTTTTGAGATTTAAATGCTCTAACTCTCCAGAGTACAGATCGCTGGTGCCCCCTCTAAGGGCTTAGGACATTTCCATTAATTGATGATCATGTTTTGGGTGACAAGAATTGAGTACTTAAAGGAACACCTGAACATAGGTTAGTGTTCAACTGTAAACCCTCTAGTAATTTCATCTATCGTTTGTTTTGTGCTCAGTCTCTTAATCCCATTTGAGACCGTGTCTCAATCCCAGCCTCAGATCCTCCAGCATTTGGGTCCAAGCCAAGGACTCTTGTCACAAATATCTTAAATATTCAACGCAAACCTCTTTTCTCACACCGGTTTCTCTTATCCCATCCTGATGGTATTATCCATAATATTTCTAATCCTTCTATCACTCTGAATCTTTTCCTCTCTTTGTTCCTCAGTTGGTGAAATCTGTCTGTTTTGGAGTTTAGTTACCTAATTATCATATGCTTTTCATTTATCTCCCCTTCATTAAAACCCTCACAAACATTTGGTTTCCACCCATTGAGCACACCTCTCTTAATGTCCTCCACTCAGCATTCTCCCCTCTTTTCTCAGTGTCTGAATTCTTCAAGCTTACATATAAAAGGATAGTCTCCATTCATCAAAGCAGCTTTCTTTTTAAAAGGTGATATCAATCTCTCAGAATGTCACTTTCTATGAATGTCTTTCAGAAGCAGGAATGCAGCTGCTTTTGTAATAAATTGTAAAAGAAGAGGGGATTCATGGCTACCAGGATCTTGTTCTTTTATGCATTGATTAGTAGACTGCAAACAAAAACCTCACGTGTTCCTAGGCCCATGGTTCATACTGTCATATTTCTATTGCTAATATTTTCTGTTACATTTTTAAAAATCTGTGCCAGTGCCTTTGAAATACCAATCAGGCCACTAACAACATCAACACAGACTTTGATTAATTGTACATTCCTCAACTCTATTTTACAGTCTGGCTCAATTCTGCTTAAAAAAAAATATTTGTTACAGCAGCATGCCTTAAGCTGAAGAAGGATATATCCCTTACATGGAGGAGAAAAAGTAAATTATAAATACATAAAATAGTGAACGGAAACACAAAAAACTAAAATTGTGATTTCTCAATGCAAGAAACTTCAGACTTCTGCATTGAAATAACTGAGTACTGTGATTGTGTCTTTTTTTGTAATTTTTCATGCAACAGACTTAAGCAGAGGGTGGTACAGGCATCTGAGAATAAGAACAGAACACCACGCTCATCTAGAGGTTGCTGCAAAAAGTTTTCTTTTCATTGCTGTTGACAGTGATCAAAATTCTTGAGTCGCAACTAAAATTCTTAAGAGTGGTTGAGATTTTGCTTTGCAGAGAATAATTCTGTATTTATTGCAATATAGCCATGTGGCACTTCAAAAATATCTTGTAAGTGCTACTGCAGATTCTGAGATTGTGATAGGCACTGTCTTTCTTTCAGTTTTCATCATGAGCATTTACTAGGTAGCAAGGTTTAGCCCTGGCTGATGTAACTTGTCCACTTTCTCAATTCTGCCGCCCATAGTGGTGGATGCAGGGATTTAATTTGCGGTCTGTGTGATTTGTGCAATGGACAACTCATATAAAGGCTATTTCTTATGAGAAGTTTGAATAGGTACATGGATAAGAACGGTTTGGAGGGATATGTTCTGGAGGGATATGTTCCGGAGGCAGGTAGATGAATTGTCACAGTTGTTACTGTGCGATCGAGAATCTCCAGAGGGAAGGCCCCAAAATCCCTGGCTTTGCCTGCTGCTGACGACCGAGGCTGAGGTCGAAATGTTCGGATAGAGATGGTGCTCGGTACTCGGTGTCAGAGGGCTGATCAGAGCTCGAAGTTTTCGGACGACTCAGAGTCGGACTGTGATCGGGCATGGCAGGGAGAGTTTTCTTCCTTCTCCCATCTGTGTGAGATGTGGGACTTTCGAGACTTTGAACTTTTTTATTGTGCCATGGACTGTTCTTCATCAAGTTATGGTATTGTTGCACTGTTGTAACTATATATTATAATTATGTGGTTTTGTTAGTTTTTCAGTCTTGGTCTATCCTGTGTTTCTGTGATATCACACCGGAGGAATATTGTATCATTTCTTAATGCATGCATTACTAAATGACAATAAAAGAGGACTGCGTGTCCTCATAATCTAAAAAAAAAGTAGGCAGCGGATTCAGTCATCATGGACTGAATGGGTGCTGTTTCTATGACTATCGAATGAATGAAAAGTCATACTCCATATGTTATTACTATTTGGGAACATAAGGTTTGTGAAATTTCCCCATGACTATGTTCCTTGTGGTATTTCCACAACCTTGGTGGAAGTCTTAATCACCCTACCTTAAAACTGATGGATTCAGCTGGAAGGAGATTTACAAGGATGTTGTTGGTCTGAGTTATGGAGAGAGTTTGAACAGGTTTAGATATATTTCATCAGAATCTGAATCAGCGTTATTATCACTGACATTTGTAATTATATTTGCTGCTTTGTGCAGTGGTATAGTGCATGACATAAAAATTATGATAGGTTACAAAATTCAATAAACAGTGCAAAGGAGGAATAGTGAGATGGTGTTCATGGATTCATGATCTATTTGGAAATCTGATAGCAGATGGGAAGAAGCTCTTCCCAAAACATTGAGGGTGGGCTTTCAGGCTCCTGTATCTCATCCTTGATGGTAGTATTGAGAAGATGTCATGTCCCAGGTTTTGTGGGGTTAGGTGATCTTATAGAGATGTATAAAATTATGAAAGGAATTGACAGGGTGGATACACAGTCTTTATCCTGGGATGGGGGAATGTAGAACTAGAGGGCATAGGTTTAAGGTGAAACAGGAAAGATTTAATAGGAATGTAAGGGGCAGCTTTTTCACCCAGACAGTGGTTAGTACATGGAATAAACTGCCAGAGGAGGTGGCTGATGCAGTTACATTCACAACATTTGAAAGGTACTTGGACAGCTACATAGATAAGAAATGTTTGTGTACAGGGATTTGGGCCAACCACGGGCAAACTAAAGATCCTGTCTCTATGCCCTATGACTCTATGACTCTAACTGTTAATCTGTTTATTTTGAAAAGGTTGACTATTTTCTTGACATAATGGGGATAACTGCAAATTATTGATTGAAGACTAACAAAATAAGAAAGCTTACTAAGCCCTGAGTTAACTCAGGTTAACACCAAACGTAATTTTTTTCATTGCCTAGAAATTTTTCAATATCAATGCACGTAGAGAAAACAAATGCTTTTCTTAAGGATTTGTGTTCAAAATAGCTATAGGGCCTGAGGTCTAAGGAGCAGCATTCAACACAACAAACCATGCCTATTTAACTTTTTGAAGCATCCTTCCTCAACATGCTCCTTGAGTCCCAATCAAGGCTGTGTGAATTTCCAGTAGACCGGATGCTGGAGTTAACATCAATATTATGATTGGTCTCTGCTAATGTATTCAGGGTGGGAAATTGCCTTCTGAAGCAGTACAATCGTGGTGAATAGCTTGGGAGGTGGGGTCGTGTTGGTTGACACAATCAGCAAGAAAGGGGTGTAGCTCTTTAAATGAACCTGCCTGGGATTCTGTTACAATGTGCCACAGTAGGTCTTAGGTTCTCTGACTGAACTGCAGATGCTGGAACATGGAGCAAAGCTACTGGAGCAATCAACAGGTCAATCAGCATCCGTGAAAGCAAAGATGTAGTCAATGTTACAGCATCAAGACCCTTAATGGAAAGTATGACAATTAAAGAAGAGGAAGTACTGACACTTTTAAGGAATATAAAAGTGGATAAGTCTCCAGGTCCGGACAAGATATTCCCTAGGACTTTGAGGGAAGTTAGTGTAGAAATAACAGGGGCTCTGACAGAAATATTTCAAATGTCATTAGAAACGGGAATGGTGCCGGAGGATTGGCGTATTGCTCATGTGGTTCCTTTGTTTAAAAAGGGTTCTAAGAGTAAACCTGGCAATTATCGGCCTGTGAGTTTGACGTCAGTGGTGGGTAAATTGATGGAAAGTATCCTTAGAGATGGTATATATAATTTTCTGGATAGACAAGGTCTGATTAGGAACAGTCAACATGGATTTGTGTGTGGAAGGTCATGTTTGACAAATCTTATCGAATTTTTTGATGAGGTTACTAAGAAAGTTGACGAGGGTAAAACAGTGGATGTTGTCTATATGGACTTCAGTAAGGCCTCTAACAAGGTTCCACACGGAAGGTTAGTTAGGAAGGTTCAATCGTTAGGCACTAATATGGAAGTAGTAAAATGGATTCAGCAGTGGCTAGATGGGAGACGCCGGAGAGCAGTGGTGGATAACTGCGCGTCAGATTAGAAGACGGTGTGCAGTGGTGTGCCTCAAGGATCTGTACTGGGTCCAATGTTGTTTGTAATATATATTAATGATCTAGATGATGGGGTGGTAAATTGGAATAGTAAGTATGCAGATGATACTAAGATAGGTGGTGTTGTGGATTATGAGGTAGGTTTTCAAAGCTTGCAGAGAGATTTAGGACAGATAGAAGAGTGCACTGAAAGATAGCAGATGGAGTTTAATGCCGAAAAATGTGAGGTGCTACATTTTGGTAGAACTAATCAAAATAGGACATACATGGTAAATGGTAGGGCATTAAAGAATGCTTTAGAACAGAGGGATCTAGGAATAATGGTACATAGTTCCCTGAAGATGGAATCTCATGTGGATAGGGTGGTGAAGAAAGTTTTTGGTTTGCTGACCTTTATTAATCAGAGCATAGAGTATAGGAGTTGGGATGTAATGTTGAATTTGTATAAGGCATTGGTAAAGCCAAATCTGGAGTATTGTGCTCAGTTCTGGTCACCAAATTATAGGAAGGATGTCAATAAAATTGAGAGAGTACAGAGGAGGTTTACTAAAATGTTGCCTGGGTTTCATCTCCTAAGTTACAGAGAAAGGTTGAACAAGTTAGGTCTTTATTCTTTGGAGTGTAGAAGGTTGAGGGGAGACTTGGTAGAGGTGTTCAAAATTATGAGGGGGATTGATAGAGTTGACGTTAATCGGCTTTTTCCATTGAGAGTGGGGAAGATTCAAACAAGAGGGCATGGGTTGAGAATTAGAGGACAAAAGTTTAGGGGTAACATGAGAGGGAACTTCTTTACTCAGAGAGTGGTAGCTGTGTGGAATGAGCTTCCAGCAGAAGTGGTTGAGGCAGGTTCGATGTTGTCGTTTAAAGTTAAATTGGATAGATATCTGGACAGGAAAGGAATGGAAGGTTATGGGCTGAGTGCAGGTCGATGGGAATAGGATAGGGTAAGAGTTCGGCACGTACTAGAAGGGCCGAGATGGCCTGTTTCCGTGCTGTAATTGTTATATGGTTATATGGTTATAATCAGAACTGAGAGTGCAGAAGAAAGAGAGCTAGTATCAGGAGAGGGAATGGAGTGACAAGAGACAGTAGGTGATAGATGGAATCAGGTGAGGTGAGAGATGATGGGCAGGTGAAACCAGGTGAGAGAAGGGTAGAAGGGAGTGTAGAGACAATGGTTGATAGGTGATAAGAAACAGATAAGGAAAATATTTTTAGACAGATTAAGCCAGGTGGGAGAGGGGAAATGTAAGATTTTATGTCATCTAGATAAAAATCTTGTAACTCATTGGGATTCAGGGAATCTTGGCCATGTGGTTTCAGGATTGGCTTGCTCACAGACGGCAGAGGACGGTAATAGAGGGAGCATATTCTGCCTGGAGGTTGGTGACTAGTAATGTTCCACAGGGGTCTTCTCTGGGGCCCCTACTCTTTATACTATATTGTACGAGGAAGAGGGAGGGTGGGTTAGTAAGTTTGCATATGGCACAAAGATTAATGGTGCTGTGAAGGGTGTAGAAGATTGTAATATTTAACAATGGGACATTGACTGGATGCAGAGCTGGGCTGAGAAGTGGCAGATAAAATCAATGCAGAAGTGCGAAGTATTGATAGGTCAAAGCTGCAGGTAGAGTACAAGGTTACTGGCAGGATTCTTAGCAGTGTGGAGGAACAGAGGGTTCCAAGGGTCCACATCCATAGATCCCTCAAAGTTGCTTCTCCTGTTGATAAGGTAGCTAAATAAATGTCTAGTGTTTTTGCTTTCAATAGTTGGTGGGTTGAATTCAATAGCCATGAGACGATATTACAGTTCTAAAAAATGCTGTTCAGACTGCACTTGGAGTGTTGCGTTTAGTTCTTATTGTCTCATTATAGGAAGGATGTGGAAGCATTAGAGAAGGTGCAGAAGAGATTTACCAGGATGCTGCTTGGATTAGAGAATATGCCTCATGAGGATAGTTTGAGCAAACTAGGTCTTTTCACTTTTGAATGAATGAGGATGAGAGGTGACTTGACAGAGGTGCGTAAGAAGATAAGAGGCATATAGAGAGTGGATCTCCAGTGACTTTTTCACAGGGCAACAATGACTAATACAAGGTGATTGGAGGAAAGTTATAGGGAAGATGTCCGAGGTAGTTTTTTTTTACATAGAAAGTGTAAAGAATGCACTGCTAGGGGTGGTTGTAGAGGAAGTATATGAAGGATATATATAAAAGACTCTTAAGTAGGTGCAAGGATAAAAAAAATGGAGGGCTATGTGAGCGGAAATTGTGAGATTGATTTTGGAGTAGGTTAGGGAGTTAGCATAACATCATGTACTGTACTGCACTGTTCTATGTTCGATGTTCTAAAGCACCTTTTCTTGGACCTGCATACCAAAGACCCAGAAAGAATATCATAGATTTTAAAAACGCAAACAAGAGGAATTCTGCTAACTTCCGCTAATGCCCCACCTCCCCCTCGTACCCCATCCGTTATTTATTTTTATACACACTTTCTTTCTCTCACTCTCCTTTTTCTCCCTCTGTCTCTCTGACTATACCCCTTGCCCATCCTCTGGGTCCCCCCCCCTTTTCCTTCTCCCTGGGCCTCCTGTCCCATGATCCTCTCATATCCCCTTTGCCAATCACCTGTCCAGCTCTTGGCTCCATCCCTCCCCCTCCTGTCTTCTCCTATCATTTTGGATCTCCCCCTCCCCCTCCCACTTTCAAATCTCTCACTAACTCTTCCTTCAGTTAGTCCTGACGAAGGGTCTCGGCCTGAAACGTCGACTGTACCTCTTCCTAGAGATGCTGCCTGGCCTGCTGCGTTCACCAGCAACTTTGATGTGTGTTGCTATCATAGATTTTCATAGTTTTCTTTAAAAATTATATTACATAGCCCACATAGCTATCAAGATGCATACTAGAATTTCTGAGCCACTGTACCATAAAATAACTGAGTACTTAGAGAGATTGAGCTGAATGGGAAAGGATTGCTAACATTTAAATGCAAAATTTATTGTTTGTATTGGAAAACTTCAAGAATAAATAATTCCACTGGGCCGCAAGACATTTACAATTCGACCAGAAGGCTCCCATCGACACACCACCATCCCACCTCCACCCTTTGCAGAGTGCATTATTTCACTCTGGACGTATACCCTGGATCACTGCTTTAATGATACAAGTGCAACTGTTCCAGCTTTTTAAAAAAAATAGGAGTCAACATGGATGGAGAGTTAGCAGAAGTCAGAATGCAACAGGGAGTTGTTGGAAAGGTCATGAAGAAATTTCAACAGGCACTGCTCCAAGGTCTTATTCTAATGTTATTCCATGAATGTTAATGCCATCTGGATTATTTTTTGTTTGCTTGGTCTCACAGTAGATTTGCATTGTCAATGAGTAGCACTTTTTATAATTGAGCATGAATATTTTCCTATTATTAAAAACAGCAGATCTTACCAAATTATTCTATTGATAGAGAATGAAGCCAGCTAATTGTACACAATATATAATAAAGACCATAAAACTACTTAGCCAAATAGTCTGTCTTGATGTTTATACTCTACATGAATCTCTTCCTAATTTACTGCCTTTATCTTAGCCACATACTGAAAGATTTTGTGTTTCCTCCTTATGCCATCATGCAATCATGTAGTCAACCTCCTCATACCATCAACTACTATCCCTAGTGTAGATGGTCGCCGTGGATAGCTGAAGGACCATTTCCTGTGCCATACAAATCTATGGTTCCTTGACTATATGACTTTGAGGACCTACTGTTATTGACCATGCAGTGGTTAATCTGATTTATGCCTGATTATGTCTGCCACCTTCATCACTCCCTTTCCTCCGTTCCATCTGGGAGAAATACAGGGGCTTGAAAATATGAACATTCAGACTCAGGAACAGTTCCTTCCTCATTACTATCACTTATGATTTAGCCATCTGTTCACATCCCCTTCATGGTGATGCTGCTACTTTTACAGGCTCTTGATTCTACTCTCCTTTGTTACTCCTTTATTGTCAATTCAACATTTCTTTTAGCACTACTTCAAATTGTACTGCATCATTCTGCACTTTTGTGTTAAACACTATACTTGTTGTCGTATTTATTGCTACCATGTATACTGTTTTTTCTGTGAGCTTCACATGGGCAAGGTATTTCATTGCACCCTGGTGTTCATGACAATAATATCCAAATCTGACTCTGCTGATTGGTGAATCAGCAAGGACAAGGTCAAGTTTTTCTCTCAAGATAGTCTTTTATCATCTGTTCAGACAGCTTGGCAGCTACCTCCTTCAACACTCTGCCAGCTCAGCCAATGGTGGTCCCTACTTAATGACAGACATCAAGCCTCCCATCCAGTAATATTCATCACTCCTTGTCCAGTCAAGTGCTGGATGCAAGGTACAGAAACTCGGAAGAATATTCCGCAGCCTGGAGTGAGTATGTATTTATGATATACAAAGTTAACCCTATGTTACAGCAGTTCAGTTAACGGAAAATCATCTTTTCAGAATTCACAATTTATTTCCAAACATTTTGAGATATAGAATAAAAAAAATCACTCTAATGGAATTTGTGTGTAAAAAAGGTAATTATAAATGTGGGCTTGGGAATGAATACAAACACCTATATTGGATGCTGTTCATCAACTAGAGATCAGCATTTAATAGCATCATTCCCACCATCCTGATTGAGACGTTGCAGAACCTGGGCCTCTGTACCTCCCTCTTCAATTGAATCCTCGACTTCCTAACTGGAAGATCACAATCTTGAGGATTGGTGATAACATCTCCTCCTCACTGTCGATCAACACTAGTGCACCTCAGGGGTGTGTGCTTAGCCCACTGCTCTACTCTCTCTATACCCATGACTGTGTGGCTAGGCATAGCTCAAATACCATCTATAAATTTGCTGATGATACAACCATTGTTGGTGGAATCTCAGGTGGTGATGAGAGAGCGTACAGGAGTGAGATATACCGACTAGTGGAGTGGTGTCGCAGCAACAACCTTGCCCTCAATGTCAGGAAGATGAAAGAGCTCATTGTGGACTTCAGGAAGGGTAAGACAAAGGAACACATACCAATCCACATAGAGGGATCGGAAGTGGACAGTTTGAGCAGTTTCAAGTTCCTGGGTGTCAAGATCTCTGAGGACCTAACATGGTGCCAACATATCGATGCAGTTTTAAAGAAGGCACGACAGCAACTATACTTCATTAGGAGTTTGGTATATTAACAAATACACTCAAAAACTTCTATAGATGCACTGTAGAGCAGGGGTCCCCAACCTTTTTTGCACTGCGGACCGGTTTCATATTGACAATATTCTTGCGGACCGGCCGACCAGTGGTGGTGGTGGTGGGGGGGAGGATATGGTTGCCAACAGACAAGAATAGCAGTCAAATACATTATGTTTACCCCGAGAAAGACTACAATGACCATGAAGCCTTATGTGGGAACCTGTGCGCATGCGTGCACATGCCGATTTCTTTTTTGCAAATCGTTTTTGGCAATTCTGTTTGGGGGGGCGGGTGTTAATCACGAACAGAATATAGGTGATAAGTGGCTAATACACTCAATTACGTTTCTCAAAGGGTTTATCTAACAAATTTAATATTAAACACACAGTGCATATTTTCCTCGCATGATTATAGTGATAAGTCAATTATCAGGGGAGGACAGGGGAGCTTGAAGTAAGTGTTGAACGAACTTCCAGTAGAAGTTTTAGAGGCAGGTTCGATATTATCATTTAAAGTTAAACTGGACAGCTATATGGACAGGAAAGGAATGGAGGGTTATGGGCTGAGTGCAGGTCGGTGGAACGAGGTGAGAGTAGCGTTCGGCACGGAATAGAAGGGTAGAGATGTCCTGTATCCATGCTGTAATTGTTATATGGTTACATAAGTCACTTATAAGTCAATAGCATTATAACATTTTAAGTAACATTTGGATATTAAACATACAGCGTATATTTTCCTCATATGAACATATAAAATCTTTGCAACGCGCCAATATCGCTGAATCAGTGGGAGCCCTGGGCTGAATTCTTGTTTCCCTGCAACAAGACGGTGCCATCGAGGGGTGATGGGAGACAGCGATACTCGAAGGGGGTTCCTTATGTCCAGTCTATTCCGCAATTTAGCTTTCGTTGCATTCATTGCAGAGATATGTTGGAAATGGAAGCAACGTTTTCAGTGTTTCCGTGTCTATCTCAGAATATTTAGCCTTGACTTTGATCCAGAATGCCAGCAGAGATGTTATGTCAAACATACTTTTCAGCCCGCCGTCATTTGCAAGCTCGAGGAGTTGATCTCCTTCCCGCTCTGACATTGATGACATGTGGGTAATGACCTCGCGTGCATTCGAGCTCAACAGTGGACATGACAGGGAATGAGGAAAGGTGCAGCTGACTCATATCACCAAATCATATTGTTTCCTCGCGGCCCGGTAGCGCATGCCTTGCAGCCCGGTACCGGTCCACGGCCCGGTGGTTGGGGACCGCTGCTGTAGAGAACATTCGGACAGGCTGCATCACTGTCTAGTATGGGTGGAGCTACTGCACAGGACTGAAAGAAGCTGCAGAGGGTTGTAAATTTAGTTGGCTCCATCTTGGGTACTAGCCTACAAAGTACCCAGTCCATCTTCAAGGAGCGGTGTCTCAGAAAGGCGGTGTCCATTATTAAGGACCTCCAGCACCCAGGGCATGCCCTTTTCTCACTGTTATCATCAGGTAGGAGGTTTAGAAACCTGAAGGCACACACTCACTGATTCAGGAACAGCTTCCTCCCCTCTGCCATCCAATTCCTAAATGGACGTTGAACCTGTGGACATTACCTCACTTTTTAAGATATATTATTTCTGTTTTTTGCATGATTTTAAATCTATTCAATATACGTACACTGTAATTGGTTTACTTATTTATGTATTACTTTTTTCTTCTTCTTCTGCTATATTATGTATTCTATTGAACTGCTGCTGCTAAGTTAACAAATTTGGCAACCCATGCCAACGATAATAAACCTGATTCTGATTCTGAATACTAATCAAAACTCTGCAAGAGAAAGGTGGAGGGCGTGCCTTGATTCGTGGGTAGGTAACTTGGTTGAGGATTCTTGTAGAAGAGTGCAAGGCTGATTCAATACAGACAACAGAGGATCTAGGGCTTTACTTGGCAGGGTTTTTAAGACTGAAAGGAAACTTTTTTGAAGTGTAGAAAATTGTTCTGTACATGATCCATATCATGGTGGATTTGAGGTGCTGCTTTCTCTGTATGGAGCTTTTAGAACATCCAAAATTCCCTCATGGAAAATATGGGCCAGGCAGGCATAAGAAATTTGCTCACTGAGTGGTTAATAAATCTTTCCATTCTCTGGTTAAGAAGACACCCTGCCTTCAATATAATTATGGATGATCTATGCTTCTTCCATTCCAGTTCCCCTTAACCATTAATTCCTTAAGATTTCAAATTTCACCTTCATGTACTTCTAGTGACTTGGCCTCCATCACTCACTAGAGAGGACAATTCTAGATATCCATGACTCCCTTTGAGAAGAAATTTCTGTACACCTTAATTTTAAATGACAGGTCCCTTATTTTGCTGTCATGTCTCCTTACGTGTGACTTTCCCACTAATGAAATTATCTACCCTGTCAAGCACCACAGTATCTAATAAGTTTAAAAAGGTCAACCCATATTTATACAAACATATAAGGTCTTCTAAACACCAAGGAATGCAGAGCTAAAACTGTCTGGCTTTTCCTGATAGGTCAGCTTGAAGGATCAGTTGCTGAATATTCAAGACAGAAAATTAGGTTTTTAGATGATAAGGCCTTCAATGCAAATGGTTTTAGTATGGGAGAGCAGTACTGAGGTTAAAGTACAACAGTGATCTTAATGACAGGTAGTGCAGCCGCCAGGACCAAATCTATTTTTACTTATGCTCCTACGTCCATATATGTACACCAGCATAGTGAAGCTCTCAATGGTTTCAGCAACATGAGAATTGTACTGTAGGTGCTAGTGCAGTGGTTTATTGAGCTAGAATTAGACAGAAACTGAAAAGAAAGCAATACTTTGTCCTCTCTAATATAACATGGAACAGGTGTGTTTTATGTAATATTGGGTAAGTACCCCCTTCAGAGTTGTTAAGTGTAACCTACTGCTCTCTGCTTACTGCTACAGATTCTTCATTATAGAATTGGGCAGAATGCATTGACTGTTCAGAAGTAAATCACTAAACTATACTGTCCTACACTAAGTTTTTCTTATATTTAAAAAAAAACACCACCATTGTTAAACTCCCAACTTTTTTTCCATCACTTTTCGAAGAATGATATAGAGGTATGATGTCAGAATTGCGAATCAATTAAACTGTGAAATTGGACACCATGCCCCTAAGTATGAAAAACTGCTACTGGGCATGACCCTGTCCAACTGGGATAGCACGTGAAAGTGCACTGGAAGACAGTGAGCTAAATTGAAACAATATATGTTGGAGTAAATAAAGACAGGACTTCATGCAATAGAAAACTGTCTAAATATTGGATGCAGTGAAAAGAAACCTTCACTATGTATATAGGGCTAGACATGTTGTATAAACTGTGGCAGAAAAGGCTTACCTCATTCGTCACACGGACACAACATATTGTCGTCAAATAAGACTCTGGAAAATGTATTGCAAGCATATTGTAAATTAGCTCAGAATGAATCAGTTGACAATTGCTGGTTAGTTCCTTGTAAATGGTAGCAGCAAGCATTTTCATATATACTTTCCTAACAGAGCTGTGTAAGAGATACTGACCCAGTTAGTATCCAGCTCAATGTGTGTTGAGAAATCAAGCAGTAGCCTAAATAGAGCTCTGAAAAACAATTACTACATCATGAAAAAAGTCTTGACCTTACTTAAGAGTTACAAACATTTTTATTGCGGCTGATGCAGAACATGCTGATTGCCCAATGACAGGAAGGATGTGGAAGCTTTGGAAAGGGTGCAATCTTGCAGGATGTTTACTAGTAGGCTATCTGGATTAAAGGGCATCTTCTCTAAGGAGAGGTTGGACAAATTTGTGCTGTTTTCTCTGGGCATTGGAGGCTAAGGAGAGACTTAATGAAATCTTATAACATTCTGAGATGCCTAGATAGGGTAGACAATCAGAATTTTTGCCGCAGTGTAGAAATTTCAAATACTAGTGGACGTGGATTTAAGGTGAGTGGGGGACTATTTAAAGAGTGTGTGAGGAGCAAGCTTTTTTACACAACAGGCAACTAATGGAAACTATTGGAAGCAGATGTAATAGTGGTATTTAAGAGGCTTTTAGTCAGGCACATTTATATACAGTGTATGGAGGGATATGGATCATGTACAGCAAAAGAGAATGAGTTTAATTCAGCATCATGTTCAGTGCAGACTTTGTGGGCCAAAGAGCTCATTCTCATGCTGTACAGGGCAGGTTCTATGCTCTATTTCCTAATGCATTTGAACACATTTTGGTAAATGTTTTGTCTGTGTGGACATAAGGCACTGTCATTTTTAAAATTTTTTATTTAATTAGGACCATCATTGCTCATTTGTATCACTGACTATTTACAGGTATCTTATACAGGTGGAACTGTATCAAAAGAAGAAGATGGCAAATTGGCTGATTGACCTTGAGCTTGTAAAGTTCAGTTGTGTGGGTTGAGAATACAGGCACATCAAATCATGCATAAAACTTGCAGAAAATGACATTGATGGCAAGAATCTACTTTTACAGGAATATCTCATCTTCCTTTAAGGTCATTGATTTAATTGAAATGATTCAGAAATATACAGGATAACAGCAAATCTACAGCATTAACACCATTGGAAGAAAAGAAATACTTTACTTAAGGAAAGAATAGTAGAAAAGCTCAAGAATTATTTGAGCCTAAAACCTCAAACTATGAATTTACAATATGGAATTGGAAGTCAGATGAGATAGAGGTTGCATCTTCTCATCAAAGAATCTGTTTCAGCAAGGTAACTTTGGCAAATCCTTTGACTGTTAGCTATGTGAAAAGTTTATTTGCAGTTTAATTTACAAGCAGTTAAGTTATTAATTACTCAATCTCGCATTGGTGCTTCCATGCAAAAAAAAAATGGAATTGGAAAGGCGAAGAATCTCATTGGCTCAAGGTAAAATTAAGACAGTTTATAATTATACAGCACTAGAGAAAATTGGAGTTTCAAAGTTAAAAGTGATGCCATTCATCTTATGTTCATTGATTCATGTTTATATATGTTTATACTGTATGTCATGGAACCATTGAGACATGGTAGTGTATTGCATAGAAGCAGGACCTTTGCCACACCATATCTATCCTACCATAATTCCAATATATACCAATCCCACTTGCTTGCATTATCTCCATATCCCTCTATCATGTCTCCATTGATCCAAGGCAAACAAATCCAGCTTACCCAATGCCTCCTGATGCTTAAATTGCTCCACTGCAGGTAACATTTTTGTGGATCTTTGCAGTACTCTATCCAGCTTAATCACACCCTTCCTTATAATGTATGGTGACCAGAACTGCGCACAGTACGCCAAGTGTGGCCTAACCAGCATATTAACAGTCATAAAATGATGTCCATCTCTTATGCTCAATGCCCCGGCCGGTGAAGACAAGTATGCTTTCCTCACCATCCTGTCTACTTGTATTGCCACTTTGTAGTTGTACCCCAAATCTTCTCCATTCTGTAATAATCTCCTGGGCTCTGCCATTCACTGTGTATGGCCTGCCTTGGTTTAACTTCTCTCAAAATGTGTCAATTCTCACTTATCTGAGTTAAAATTCATCTGCCATTCCTTGCCCAGTTGCACAGTTGATCTATATCCTGCTGTAAACTTAGACAGCTTCTTCACTGTTTACTATACCACTAATCTTGTTGTCATCCACAAGCTCACATGGTGGCTACATTCTTACCCAAATATTTTAATACACATAGACACACAATATATAATATAGTCTTTCACTGCATACCCTGTATATATGACAAACAACAAAGGAATGATTGTAATCCCTTTGGCACATCACTGGTCATCAGATTCCAGTCTGAAAGATAATCCTTTGATGCTAACTGCCAAACCAATTTTATATCCAGCTTGCTAACTTACCATAAATCCATGTGTTCTACTGCCTACCACCCTGGCAATGTTAACACTGTTGGTCACCTCTTCATGAACTCAATTAACTTTGTGTGACATGATTTTCCACATTCAAAGCTATACTGACAATCCCTGATCAGTTCTTACTTTTCCAAATGCAACTGAATCCTGTCCCTCAAAATCTTTTTCAATAACTTTCCTACCACAATAGTGAGGCTCACTGGCTTGTAGTTCCCTGGCTTACCCTTACTGTTGTTCTTCAATAGGGCACAGCTTTTGGAATCCTCCATTCTTCCTCATGAAGATACAAAAATCTCCACCAGGTCCCCTAAGACTCCTGCCTTGCTTCTTATAACTTTCTAGGTTACAGTTATGCCCCATGGATTTATCTACCTTTGTGTATTTGAAAACTTGCAGCATCTCCTCCTTCATAATATTAATATGTTCCAGGATATCATGATTCTTTTCCCCTGAACTCACTAGTTTCCTTGGCCTGCTAAGTACAGAGGCTAGTATTTATGTAAGACCTCTCCCATTTCCTGTGCCTCCACATATCATCACACTGATACCAGAACATAGAACATGGACCAATCCAGCACAAGAAGAAGTTCTTCAGCCCAGGGTGTCTGTGCCAACCATGATGCCAATCCAAACAAATCCGAAATGCCTAGTATAAATTTCTCTCTTCCCTGCCTGTTCATGTGCCTGTCTATGTTAATGTGCCTATTAACATTATTATCAGATCTGTTTCCACCATTTAACCACCAGAATTTGAGGACATATCTTTAAGGTGTATAGCTTAGGGCATGGCTTTCAGTTACATAGCTTTAGGGCATAGCTTTAATACCATTTAGTAATCCTTCAGTGAATCTACTGTATCCCTAGCTACCATTTGCCCTTAATACACTTATACAGTAGAATCTTCTAGGATTCTCTTTTATCTTTTCTGCCAAGGATATCTCCTGAGCCCTTTTAGTCCTTCCAATGTCTGTCTTATGTAGTCTCACATCGCTTAAACTCCTCAAGAAACTAATTTGACTCCTGTTGCATAATGACATGTACCTCCATCTTTTACCTGACTAAACCCTCAATGCCTTTCATCATTCAAAGACCCCTAATCTAGTTATATTTGCATATTACTATGTTAGGAAAATACTTGCTCAACAACTCTTCCTGTCTTACCATACACTTGCTAGATGCTCCAGATGTTCCTTTTCCTGTAATCAGACCCTCCCAATCAAGCTTCTGCCTGATGCCACTAAAATTAACCTTCCCCCATTTAAGATTTTAACTTGACGAAAAGCCCTATCCATTTCCATGCTACCTTAAAATTAACAGAATTATACACACTGGTCCTAAAGTGTTCACTGTCTTATCCATCAACAATTTATTCAAACTCATTTCTTGAGAAGTAGTTAAATGTAGACCCTTCTCTAGCAGTGCCATCTACATACTGCTTGAGAAACTTTCCCGAACACATCTAATCCTGTTAATATTATGGAAGTTAAAAGCAGCTACATTTACAACGCAATTAGTTCTACACCTGTCTGTAATTTCCCTGCATCAACTTACAGCTTTCAGTGTCAATGATTCTCAATCTTCTCTGTACTATCTGCCATCAGAAGAGTTCTATATAATGCACATAAATATTACACAAAGAAAAAAAATGAATTCAATAATAAGGCTGAGTTATTTGTATCCAATGCAGATTCATCATATTTAAAAGAAATGAGGTACACCATCAGCAGACTTAATCAGGAGTTTCAGGAGATTTGGTACGTCACCAAAATGATTAGCAAATTTCTACAAATGTACCTTTATAGAGTATTCTGACTGGTATGGAAGTTCCAAAGCACGGGATCGAAAATGCTGCAGAGTTTTAGACTCAGCCAGCTCCACTATGGGAACAATCCATACCACCATGGAGGATAACTTCAAAAGGCAGTACCTCAAAAAAGGCAGCATCCATCATTAATGACCCTTACCATCCAGGACATGTCCTCTCCAAAAGCCTGATAATGTACTCTTAACATTGTAGGAAAAGCTTCTTACCACCACTGTCAGATTTCTGACTGGGCAGTGAGCCCATGTACACTAACTCACTATATTGCGCTATTTATTTTTATTGATATATTTATTATCATAACTTATAGCTATTTCTTATAATTGTTTGCACCGCACTGCTGTTGCAAAACAACAAATTTCACACATACTGTATGGCAATGTTAATAAACCTGATTTTAATTCTGAATTATGTTGACTTGTGCTAAGACTTTACTTACTTCTAATCTTCATTTTCACTCTGTATTTTTACACTTTTTCCTGTCCCAGCCGCTTATCGAGGATAGAATTACAGTCAGTTCTATTCAGCATATTCAGCAGAAGTCATTTGTGCATTATTTTAATGCAGGCCGTAACATGTTTATATTTTATGGTTGAGTACCAGCATTACAAATTTGTCAAAGGGGCACTTAATATTGTCAACATTGTCTAGGTTAAATCATTTCAAAGTTCAATGTTCAAAGTAAATTTATCATCAAAGTACATATATGACATCATATACAACCCTCAGATTTCTTTTTCTTGCAGGTATACTCAATAAATCCATAATTAAATAATAACCATAATGGAGTTAATGAAAATCCACACCAACGTGGACATAAACCAGTGTACAAAAGATAACAAACTGCAAATACAAAAAGAAAGAAATAATAACAAATAAATAAGCAATAATTATCAAGAACATGAGATGAAGGGTCCTTGAAAGTGAGATTATAAATTGTGGGAATATTTCAACCTGTAAATTAATTTTCTGGGAGTATTGCACAAGGACTCTTAAGTAGTTCAAAGGCAACTAAAAGACAAATGATGAAGAAAATCTCACTTGCTAGCAGATTAGATAACTTTCAGGTAATACATATACTGGTTTGGAACATACCCATTAAAAGTCACAGCTTCCAAAGTCTTCTTTTTACTAATGGGATGACTCCCTAGAGTGTAATAAATTGAACCTGCTGAGATAATTGCAAATGTGGACAAGTGGGTCACTGTGCAACAATTTTCAGGCAACGTCTTATCTTGAATTCCCTAGAATGGAAGTTGTGACAAGATTGCTAGCTCTGTTCAGTGAGTCAGCCCAAAGCTAATGGAGGAATATTCTTCATTCCATTCTTACAGGTCTCCTTCCTCACTTCTCTGTGAGGTGGATAAAGTGGATAAGAATGCAAATGTAATGCAAGTATACAGTTGAAAACTAGCTAAGACCCAGCTGAAGTATTGAATATGTTTCCAGAACCACGCTACAGAATATGTAGGTAAGACTGTTTGCAGGATTGGAGCATTCTAGACTAGGGTCTGTTTTATTCTGAATACTGCACATGAGCCAAGATTTCAATGTGATACATAAAACTGAACAGGAGAAAATTATTTGTCTTAAAGTGTTTTTCATAAAAACATTTTATCCAGTAACTGGTAAGGAGCTTAAACTCATTGGATGTAAAGGCTGTGGAGGTAGAAGCCCTCAGTGGATTCAAATACAGCTGGACGCACATTTGAATATCTGGAATCTACCCTAACTCTGGAAAAGGGAAACAGTTCCAGTAGTTCACTTTTAGCTGGTGTGGTCATTGAAGTTTGAGCAGGATATTTTTATAATGGTCTCTTTTTCCTGTTGTATCAGTGAAGAGGTTAACAAACCAGTCTTCAAATGTGTTTCCAATTTCTACAAATCCCTCCTTGCCTTCACACAGCCCTTACTCTGCTCAATATATCAATTGTTGTTTCTTAGGATAAGCTGGCAACTAGTGTTTGCTGTAACTATACACACTCTGACAACTCACATCAAAGTTGCTGGTGAACGCAGCAGGCCAAGCAGCATCTATAGGAAGAGGCGCAGTCGACGTTTCAGGCCGAGACCCTTCGTCAGGACTAACTGAAGGAAGAGTGAGTAAGGGATTTGAAAGCTGGAGGGGGAGGGGGAGATGCAAAATGATAGGAGAAGACAGGAGGGGGAGGGATAGAGCCAAGACCTGGACAGGTGATAGGCAAAAGGGGATACAAGAAGATCATGGGACAGGAGGTCCGGGAAGAAAGACAAGGAGGTGGGGGGGGGGACCCAGAGGATGGGCAAGAGGTATATTCAGAGGGACAGAGGGAGAAAAAGGAGAGTGAGAGAAAGAATGTGTGCATAAAAATAAGTAACAGATGGGGTACGAGGGGGAGGTGGGGCCTTAGCGGAAGTTAGAGAAGTCGATGTTCATGCCATCAGGTTGGAGGCTACCCAGACGGAATATAAGGTGTTCCTCCAACCTGAGTGTGGCTTCATCTTTACAGTAGAGGAGGCCGTGGATAGACATGTCAGAATGGGAATGGGATGTGGAATTAAAATGTGTGGCCACTGGGAGATCCTGCTTTCTCTGGCGGACAGAGCGTAGATGTTCAGCAAAACGGTCTCCCAGTCTGCGTCGGGTCTCGCCAATATATAAAAGGCCACATCGGGAGCACCGGACGCAGTATATCACCCCAGTCGACTCACAGGTGAAGTGTTGCCTCACCTGGAAGGACTGTTTGGGACCCTGAATGGTGGTAAGGGAGGAAGTGTAAGGGCATGTGTAGCACTTGTTCCGCTTACACGGATAAGTGCCAGGAGGGAGATCAGTGGGGAGGGATGGGGGGGACGAATGGACAAGGGAGTTGTGTAGGGAGCGATCCCTGCGGAATGCAGAGAGAGAGGGGGAGGGAAAGATGTGCTTAGTGGTGGGACCCCGTTGGAGGTGGCGGAAGTTACGGAGAATAATATGTTGGACCCGGAGGCTGGTGGGGTGGTAGGTGAGGACCAGGGGAACCCTATTCCTAGTGGGGTGGCGGGAGGATGGAGTGAGAGCAGATGTACATGAAATGGGGGAGATGCGTTTAAGAGCAGAGTTGATAGTGGAGGAAGGGAAGCCCCTTTCTTTAAAAAAGGAAGACATCTCCCTCGTCCTAGAATGAAAAGCTTCATCCTGAGAGCAGATGCGGCGGAGACGGAGGAATTGCGAGAAGGGGATGGCGTTTTTGCAAGAGATAGGGTGAGAAGAGGAATAGTCCAGATAGCTGTGAGAGTCAGTAGGCTTATAGTAGACATCAGTGGATAAGCTGTCTCTAGAGACAGAGACTGAAAGATCTAGAAAGGGGAGGGAGGTGTCGGAAATGGACCAGGTAAACTTGAGGGCAGGGTGAAAGTTGGAGGCAAAGTTAATAAAGTCAATGAGTTCTGCATGTGTGCAGGAAGCAGCGCCAATGCAGTCGTCGATGTAGCGAAGGAAAAGTGGGGGACAGATACCAGAATAGGCACGGAACATAGATTGTTCCACAATCCCAACAAAAAGGCAGGCATAGCTAGGACCCATACGGGTGCCCATAGCTACACCTTTAGTTTGGAGGAAGTGGGAGGAGCCAAAGGAGAAATTATTAAGAGTAAGGACTAATTCCGCTAGACGGAGCAGAGTGGTGGTAGAGGGGAACTGATTAGGTCTGGAATCCAAAAAGAAGCGTAGAGCTTTGAGACCTTCCTGATGGGGGATGGAAGTATATAAGGACTGGACATCCATGGCGAAAATAAAGCGGTGGGGGCCAGGGAACTTAAAATCATCGAAAAGTTTAAAAGCGTGAGAAGTGTCACGAACATAGGTCGGAAGGGATTGAACAAGGGGTGATAAAACCGTGTCGAGGTATGCAGAAACGAGTTCGGTGGGGCAGGAGCAAGCTGAGACAATAGGTCTGCCAGGACAGGCAGGTTTGTGGATCTTGGGTAAGAGGTAGAAACGGGAAGTGCGGGGTGTGGGAACTATAAGGTTGGTAGCAGTGGATGGGAGATCCCCTGAGCGGATAAAGTCGGTGATGGTGTGGGAAACCATGGCCTGGTGCTCCTTAGTGGGGTCACGATCGAGGGGTAAATAAGAGGAGGTATCCGCGAGTTGTCGCTGTGCCTCGGCAAGGTAGAGGTCAGTGCGCCAGACTACAACAGAACCCCCCTTATCGGCGGGTTTAATAATAAGGTTAGGATTAGTGCGGAGGGAGTGGAGAGCCGAGCGTTCCGAAGGAGTGAGGTTGGAATGGGGACAAGGTGCGGTGAAGTTGAGACGGTTGATGTCCCGTCGGCAGTTAGCAATAAAGAGATCCAGAGCAGGCACAAGACCAGAGCGGGGTGTCCATGAAGAAGAGGAGGGTTGAAGACGGGAGAAGGGGTCATCGGTGGGGGTGGAAGAGTCCTTGCCGAAGAAGTAGGCTCGGAGACGGAGACGGCGGAAGAAAAGTTCCACATCATGGCAAACACGGAACTCGCTGAGGTGTGGGCGAAGGGGGACAAACGTGAGGCCCTTATTGAGGACAGAGCGTTCTGCCTCCAACAGTTGAGGGTCGGAGGGGATGGTAAAGACCCGACACGGATGAGAGCTGGGATCAGAGGGGGGAGGGGGTCGACACACTCTTACAACTACCTTGTCTTCGCAGAAAGGGTGTGTTTCATTCTCCCTGCTTCTCTGACTCCTCTGCATCTGTTCTGACAACGCTGACATGACATCAGTACTCCATTCTATTTCCTTTTCTCCTCAGCTGAGGATTCCATTCCGTTTTGACTGACAAACTCCTCAGGTATGTGTGTCCCATTTTCCAAACTTCCACTGCATGACTATCGGATCATAGTCATTCTCACTAATATCTACTTTTAAAAATATTTCCCATAATTTCCAACCTCTCCAGCATGATGCCATTGTTTTCATTCTTTTTTCACTCTGAGGAAACTCTTCCTTCTCTAACTTCTCTTGCAACTGTTCTCCTTCACTTCACCTGGATGCACCAGAACAGGGGTCTCCCAATGACTTTACTGTTTTCAGCCCTTTCTCATACTAACTCATAGTCCCAGATTGTACATTGCTGTCCCTTGGTCACCAACTCTTTTAAGAACACAGAAACGTGGACAAATAGGTGTTGGTCCTCGATGGGCTACTTAAACTTGCAGAAACCCATTAACAAAATTAACAAAAGTTACATTAGAATGTTGAAATTGAGTTCCTATCTCCGGTTATTAAAGGTACTATTCAAAGCATACTGGCTTAATAAAAATAATTTTTTGATCTTTCATTAATATAAAATGCTATACATGAAGTTTTCCTTACCATTTATTTCTCAGCCAGCACTTCCAACCTTAAAGTAACTAATTGCTCACTTTTTAATATTAGGAGAGGCTAATAGGAGTGTCCTTCTACACATATGGGTAGCTTTAGAGCTTAGTCTAAATCTACCCATATGGAAATAAACCAATCAAGACCCACTTAACAGGACAATCCTGAACTCATTTAAAAGTTTAAGTCTGATAAATTGTTACAATAAGGTAATATGAATACAAGCAGTACAAATAATATAAAATATTATAAGAAACCTGAAGATTATATGATGTATGCAAAATATGGAATTATGCAACTCTATATGCTAATGGTCTCAACTGTAACTTCAACTTCCTCACTTTTATTCTATGTCTTCCTCTGAACATTATTCACCTTGGCAAACACAAGGGAGCATGTTCCCCTCTACAGTACCGATATAGACTGTCTTTTATCTTTCAACATAATTCACATGTGCAGTGTACTAGATGATTATGATAATAACTCATTGCTGCAATCACTTGGAGGAGCCACTTCCCATGAATATAATGGGTATAGGGGAACAGAGGTAGGCTCTTTCAGATTGCCAAAGTTTGTAACTCTTCTAATGTTGCATTACAAAAATCACATCCATGATAATTTGATTTAGGCAAGCCTTCCATCATCAACCAACTTAACTGTACTATTTTTATCTCAAACTTGTCTGCTTCAAAGTTTCAAAGGTTCATTTTGTTATCAAATTATGTATGCAGAATAAAGCACTGAGATTTGTCTTTTGCAGATAGGCATAAAATATAAAAAAACATAGTGGTAGTTGGGAGAAAGACATCAATTACACTCCTGCCCTGAATGAAAGGAAAAATAAGCAAAAACTTGCAAATCCCAACCTCCCCGCTGCCGCTGCTACTGTGTGATCCAGAATCTCTGGAGGGGAAGGCCCCGAGTCCTCGACTTTGTTTGTTGCTTGACGGCCAGGACGGGGTCGAAGCGCTCAGCAGAGATGGTGCTCGGTGCTCAGTGTCGGAGGGCTGGTCGGAGGCTCGAAGTTTTTCAGACAGACTCAAAGTCGGCTGCGGTCGGGTGCTTCCAATGCATCGGCAAGTTTGCAGCACTTGGGGGTTCATGGCAGAGAGAGTTTCTCCTTTCTACCGTCTGCGTGAGATGATGGGCCTATTGGGGCTTGAGACTTTTATTACCGTGCCCATGGTCTGCTCTTTATCAAATTATGGTATTGCTTTGCACTATTGTAACTATATGTTATAATTATGTGTTTTGTCAGTTTTAGTCTTGATTTGTCCTGTGTTTCTGTGATATCCTTCTGGAGGAATATTGTGTCATTTTTTAATGCATGCATTACTAAATGACAATAAGCGAGGACTGAGTGTCCTCATAATCTAATCTAATCTAATCTCTGTTTTCCATGGGCAAGCCAGTTATGTATCCAAATGGCCATATCACCTTGGATCCCATTCATATTAATCATCTGTGTGAGACTCCCATGAGGGACCTTGTCAAATGTCTTATTATAATTCATGCAGATAACATCCACAGCTCTAGCTTCATCAATCACCCTTGTCACCTCCTCGATAAGCATGACTTCCCCCGCACAAAGGAATGCTAACAGTTCCTAATTAGGCCATGTTTTTCCAATTGTTCATAAATCCTACCCCTAAGAATCCTCCTCAGTAACTTCCTACCACTGACATGAATGAGACTTACTGGCCCAAAGTTTCCAAGATTTTCCTTATTTCCCTTCTTCAATATTGCTACTCCACAGTCTGCAGGGATCTCACCTCGGGCTAAAGAGGACCCACAGGTACCTCGCTACCTCAAAAACTCAGCAATCTTATCTCTTGCCTCTCTCAATAACCTAGGGATATCCATCTTATTGTTCTTTTAGAGACCCTACATTACCTCCTTCTTTATCTTGAAATGCCCCAGGAAAATGCTATCCTAGCAAATTAGCACACTGTGTTAATGAATTAGTGCATCGTCCACTCAAGAAAATCAATTCTTGTTTGTCAGACTATGGATGGAATATTATGTAGACAATTTAGGAGGGTGTAGTACAATAACTCATCAGCTTTAAAGGCAATTTCATCATATTAGCAGACATTAAGCAGACTAGACCTGCATCCTCATGAGGTTAGAAATAAAATCACAGTAGAGTAAATTCTTATGGAGCTTGCAGAGTAGATGGAGATTTGATAATCTTCTGGCTGGGATCATAGTCTCAAAATAAGTGACAGACCATCCAGGGAGAGATGTGATGAAATTTCTTCATCTAAAGGCTGGTAAGTCTTTGGAATTCTCTAATCAAAAGGACCATGGAGACTCAGTTGCTGAATGTATTTGAGACAAAAATCAAAAGATTTTGAGATATTAATAAAATCATAGGACTTTGTTCTAGATCAGGAAAATCTCACAAGGTAAGCAATCAGTTTTGATCTCATACAATGGTGGAACAGAGATGAATGAATGAATGAATGGCGTACTCCTACTTCTACCCCTCGCTTCATACGATTGAAGTTATGACAACAATTCACATTTAGATGAAAAGAGCTCTGCATTCATCAAGCTGATGAATGGTTTTTACACAAGCTTCATTTTGAATATTAACATATCCAAAGATTTTGGGAATAAATCGAGAAATGATTGAAGCAATGTTGTGACAGAGTTCTAAGAAGGAAACAATTAATTTTCTTCAGCTCTCTACATGCTTTAAAGAGTCCTTTGGTTCCACAGAGCATGCTAGGATAGAAATTTGTTTCTATTTTTAATCGATATTGTTTAGTATGAATTAAATGCATTCCTGTTACAATTTAGGTTCCACTACTTCAAATAATCTGTGAAATAGATTGTGAAACATCCTTTTATATTATAATGCTCTATTTCCATTTAATAACATTATTATAAAAATGATTATTGAACATTTTTCTTGATTACTATTTAAAACAGGGACTGCAATGATTTATTGTAGCATTAAAATCACTTTAAATCTGATATTTAAAAAAATATATCTAATCCTTTTTTACTCATTTGGCACTGTGAGCAATACACTTTATTGAGTCAAACTGTTTAGCAGTTAGTTGTGCTTTATGTGAAGTGGGTTTTCCACAGTAAGTGGCATTTACAGCTCACTTCAATCACAGTAATCTGCCCCTTGAAATTTTCTTGGAATTTTTCAGCGTCTTTTGAAGATTAGAGCTTTCAGCATTTGAAGTGCCCTTATCAGTCAGTCACAGTGATGGCTTGTGGGATGGCTGACTGCACAGCAAAGAAAGCTCATTGCATTGACGAATTTTTTTTTAAATGTGTTCGCAAATTCAGTGTTTTCTTATCACACTGTCTGCTTTCTGCAGCGTTATTTTGTTTGAAAAAGGAGTTTTAAACACGCCTGACTGGAAGAAAAATTATGTCTCAATTGATCATTAAATTTGACTCTCATATTCAGCCTGCTTTATTCCTCATACAGCATCTTGTGTTGTGCTTAATATTCTGAATGATACATATATACGACTGGAAATAGGACAGGAAATTAGACAAATTTAGGAAATGTAATCAAAGTACTGCTACCTGTGTTTAATCAATCTCATTCTCTCGATTTCTTTCTAAGCTTTTCACTATTTTAGACATTTCTTTATCATCTTTTTCTCAGCTTTTAATTGATAGTTACTTTTCTCCTTATTTATAATTTTCTGTTTCCCTTTTCCATTTAGCAAAGAAATGACTGCATTTATTTATATGATTCCTGGTCATGTCAAAGCTGATAAAAGATCAGACCGACTCCGAGGTGAGTAAATGGGAAATCATAAGAATCACACAGTTGAACAGCTCGGTCACAGGTGTGGAAAGTTAGAGATTCATCTCTGAGCAATGACATCTGGTTTGCAGTGATTGTTGCTAATCCAGTAAAATTTTCCCCATACAATCTTATTTGTGCTTCGATTCAGTTGTTATAAAGATTTATTTTTAGAAGAAGGGGCAGGAGTTGTCAGTCATTTAATGGCATTGCTTTTGATTTCCTTGCTACAGATCTGCAGATTATAATGCCAAATCAATGTGCCATAGAGGGCTACATTGTCAAGGAAAGGTCAGTTGTAATCAAAACTAATGTAATGCTATATTTCTCAAGTTGTTTGGAGTTCTCAGTTTTCCAGTTCAAATAAAAGTTTGACTCCATTGTTCATTGTGCACAAATGCTGCCAGACCTTCTGACTACTTTCCGATACACTTTCTGATTTTATTTGAGAATTCCAGTAGCTGGAGGGGTTTTGTGTTTGCTATTTAAGTATAACATAGAACAATACAGCAGAGTACAGGAACTTTGGTCCACAATGTGGTGTCAACTCCAGGATCAATCTAACCCTTCCCTCCTACGTAGCCTTTCACTTTTCTGTTACCTATGTGCCTATCTAATGTCCCCTTATGTCTTTGCCACCACCCTTAAAAAATATTCAGAAATTAGACAGATGGGGTTTAAGAGAGGAAAGAAACACAAGACTGCCTTGTACTCAAAATCAGAATCAGGTTTATTATCAATGCCAAATTTGCTGTTCTGCAGCAGCAGCAGAGTACAATTTATTAAAAAAATTACTATACGTTATGAAAATAAATAATTAAATAGTCCAATGGATGGATGGGTGGGTAGTCGGATGGATAGATAGATGGAGAGAGAAGCAAATAGATAGGCAGACAGATAGATAAAATGTTAAAAAAAAGAGCAATATAGAGAATTAGTTTTCATAGGGTTCATGGACCATTCAAAAATCTGATAGCAGAGGGGAAGACGGTGTTCCTAAAACATTTAGTGTGCATTTTCAGGCTTCTGTACTTCAGTAGATTATAACATTTGAACATCAAAAGAAACTTGTTCATAAATTCTTTCATGAATGTCTAACAGATGATGTGACAAGATTTTACAAATAATGATTGGGCTTACAGACATACAAATGCCCCCTGCCAATATTTCTCTTCTCAATACCCACGGCCATCATAATCCCCCTACAACCCTTTTCTCTAATCTAGTTTTCTATTCTTTAGTCATTCCGTCACAGTCCCGACCATTGATTCCTCATATTCTCCTAATTCCCTTTTCCCCGTGTTCTCCCGAGCTCCTTGATTGCAGTACATCTGATTCTCATCTAAACCTGCAGCATAAATACCCTGGCTTTGCATCCACTCATTGCCAGATCGTTGTTTCAGCCAGTGTGGTAATTCATGTTCCCGGCTGCTTAGAATTGTGCATTCTATGTTTTGTTTTAGTACTGAGGTTTGCCTGTGTTAACTCTGTCACTTTGTGTCAAGAGTAGCATTGCCTGCTGCCTGCCTTTCCGTTCATCCTCCTGTTTGCCGCTCAGCTCCAGCCAAGCTCATGCCCTCATCTGTATCCCAACTCTATCTCCGTGCCAGAGTCCTGCGTTTGGGTTCACCCATTCTCCACAACAGAACGATCTGACCACCATGGACCCAGCAGACACAAACACTCTTCAACAAGCCTTCGCCAGCCAGGGTTCCCTACTGGGACAGTACGACCAACTCCTCCGGGAGGTCGTGGAGAAACTCCGTTCCCTGTCTGCTCACGTCACGCAGATCGGTAACCAGGTGGACCATGTCTCCACTCATTTCAATCAACCCACTCCTGGAACCCAGCCTAGCCAGCCCAGATAGCCTGTAGTGGCAACCCCCCTAGCTTCACCAACATTCTCGCCCAGAGAGCCTCATGTACCAGAGCCAGAGCACTATGCGGGATATTTGGGGAAGTGTCGGGGTTTCACACCTAGGCTGTCAGAAGCAGGTCGTTGGGTGACAGTCAGAGGGGGGAAAGCGAAGGTGAGCAGACAGGTAGTGTAGAGCACCCCTGTAGCCATTCCCCTGAATAATAAGTTTACCATCCTGGATACTGTTGGCGGGAACCACCGACCAGGTGTGAGCCACAGTGGCAGGGCCTCCGGCACTGAGGCTGACCCTGTGGTGTAGAAGGGTGGGACGGAGAAGAGGAGAGCTGTGGTCATTGGAGACTCTATAGTCAGAGAAGCAGACAGGAGATTTTGTGGATGTGAGATGGATGCCCGCATGGTTTGTTGCCTCCCGGGTGCCAGGGTCTGGGGTGTCTCTGACCGGGTGCACGACATCCTGGTACTAGAGGGAAAGCAACCAGAAGTCGTGATACATGTTGGGACCAACGACATAGGCAGGAAGAAGGATGAGGTCCTGATGTGTGAGTTTCGGGAACTAGGCAGAAGGCTGAAGAGCAGGACCTCAAGGGTGGCGTTCTCAGGATTGCTGCCAGTGCTACGTCACAGTGATGGTAAGAATTGGAGGAGATGGCAGTTGAATGCTTGGCTGAGGAGTTGGTGCAGGGAGCAGGGTTTTAGATTTTTAGATCATTGGGATCTCTTCTAGGGAAGGTGGGACCTGTACAGATTGGATGGGTTGCACCTGAACTCAAGGAGGAGCAATATCCTTGCAGGTAGGTTTGCTAGCATGGTTCGGGAGGGTTTAAACTAATTTGCAAGGGGGATGGGACCCAGAGCGATAGAGCAGTGAAAGAAGTGCATGGAGTAAAGCCAGATGTAACATATAGAGAGGCTTTGATGAAAGAGAAGCAGAATAAACGGTGTAAAGACAGTAAGGTAGAAGGGCTGAAATGTGTGTACCTCAATGCAAGAAGCATCAGGAACAAAGGTGATGAACTGACAGCTTGAATACATACATGGAATTATGATGTAGTGACCATTACAGAGACTTGGCTGGCACCAGAGCAGGAATGGATTCTCAATATTCCTGGATTTCAGTGCTTTAAAAGGGATAGGGAGGGCGGAATAGGTGGAGGAGGGGTGGCATTACTGGTCACGGATACTATTACAGCTACAGAAAGGGTGGGTAATGTAGCAGGATCCTCTTTTGAGTCAATATGGGTGGAAGTCAGGAACAGGAAGGGAGAAGTTACTCTACTGGGGGTACTCTATAGGCCCCCTGGTGGCAGCAGAGATACAGAGGAGCAGATTGGGAGGCAGATTTTGGAAAGGTGCAAAAATAACAGGGTTGTTATCATGGGTGACTTTAACTTCCCTAATATTGATTGGCACCTGATTAGTTCCAAGGGTTTAGATGGGGCAGAGTTTGTTAAGTGTGTCCAGGACGGATTCCTGTCACAGTATGTGGACAGGCCGACCAGGGGAATGCCGTACTAGATCTGTACTAGGTAATGAAATGGGTCAGGTCACAGATCTCTCAGTGGGTGAGCATCTGGGGGACAGTAACCACCGCTCCCTGGCCTTTAGCATTATCATGGAAAAGGATAGAATCAGAGAGCACAGGAAAATTTTTAATTGGGGAAAGGCAAATTATGAGGCTATAAGGCTAGAACTTGCAGGTGTGAATTGGGATGATGTTTTTGCAGGGAAATGTACTATGGACATGTGGTCAAAGTTTAGAGATCTCTTGCGGGATGTTAGGGATAAATTTGTCCCGGTGAGGAAGATAACAAATGGTAGGGTGAAGGAACCATGGGTGACAAGTGAGGTGGAAAATCTAGTCAGGTGGAAGAAGGCAGCATACATGAGGTTTAGGAAGCAAGGATCAGATGGGTCTATTGAGGAATATAGGGAAGCAAGAAAGGAGCTTAAGAAGGGGTTGAGAAGAGCAAGAAGGGGGCATGAGAAGGCCTTGGCAAGTAGGGTAAAGGAAAACCCCAAGGCATTCTTCAATTATGTGAAGAAGAAAAGGATGACAGGAGTGAAGGTAGGACCCATTAGAGATAAAGGTGGGAAAATGTGCCTGGAGGCTGTGGAAGTGAGCAAGGTCCTCAATGAATACATCTCTTCGGTATTCACCAGTGAGAAGGAACTTGATGATGGTGAGGACAATATGAGTGAGGTTGATGTTCTGGAGCATGTTGATATTAAGGGAGAGGAGGTGTTGGAGTCGTTAAAATACATTAGGACAGATAAGTCCCCGGGGCCTGACGGAATATTCCCCAGGCTGTTCCCCGAGGCGAGAGAAGAGATTGCTGAGCCTCTGGCTAGGATCATTATGTCCTCGTTGTCCACGGGATTGGTACCGGAGGATTGGAGGGAGGCGAATGTTGTCCCCTTGTTCTAAAAAGGTAGTAGGGATAGTCCGAGTAATTATAGACCAGTGAGTCTTACGTCTGTGGTGGGAAAGCTGTTGGAAAAGATTCTTAGAGATAGGATCTATAGGCATTTACAGAATCATGGTCTGATCAAGGACAGTCAGCATGGCTTTGTGAAGGGCAGATCGTGTCTAACAAGCCTGTTAGAGTTCTTTGAGGAGGTGACCAGGCATATAGATGAGGGTAGTGCAGTGGATGTGATCTATATGGATTTTAGTAAGGCATTTGACAAGGTTCCACACGGTAGGCTTATTCAGAAAGTTAGAAGGCATGGGATTCAGGGAAGTTTGGCCAGGTGGATTCAGAATTGGCTTGCCTGCAGAAGGCAGAGGATCGTGGTGGAGGAAGTACATTCAGATTGAAGGATTGTGACTAGTGGTGTCCCACAAGGATCTGTTCTGGGACCTCTACTTTTTGTGATTTTTATTAACGACTTGGATGTGGGGGTAGAAGGGTGGGTTGGCAAGTTTGCAGATGACACAAAGGTTGGTGGTGTTGTAGATAGTGTAGAGGATTGTCAAAGATTGCAGAGAGACATTAATTGGATGCAGAAGTGGGCTGAGAATTGGCAGATGGAGTTCAACCCAGAGAAATGTGAGGAGGTACACTTTGGAAGGACAAACTCCAAGGCAGAGCACAAAGTAAATGGCAGGATACTTGGTAGTGTGCAGGAGCAGAGGGATCTGGGGGTACATGCCCACAGATCCCTGAAAGTTGCCTCACAGGTGGATAGGGTAGTTAAGAAAGCTTATGGGGTGTTAACTTTCATAAGTCGAGGGATAGAGTTTTTGAGTTGCGATGTAATGATGCAGCTGTATAAAACTCTGGTTAGGCCACACTTGGAGTACTGTGTCCAGTTCTGGTCACCTCACTATAGGAAGGATGTGGGAGCATTGGAAAGGGTACAGAGGAGATTTACCATGATGCTGCCTGGTTTAGAAAGTATGCATTATGATCAGAGATTAAGGGAGCTGGGGCCTTACTCTTTGGAGAAAAGGAGGATGAGAGGAGACATGATAGAGGTGTACAAGATAATAAGAGGAATAGATAGAGTGGATAGCCAGCGCCTCTTCCCCAGGGCACCACTGCTCAATACAAGAGGACATGGCTTTAAGGTAAGGGGTGGGAAGTTCAAGGGGGACAGTAGAGGAAGGTTTTTGACTCAGAGAGTGGTTGGTGCGTGGAATGCACTGCCTGAGTCAGTGGTGGAGGCAAATACACTAGTGAAGTTTAAGAAACTACTAGGCAGGTATATGGAGAAATTTAAGGTGGGGGCTTATATGGGAGGCAGGATTTGAGGGTTGGCACAACATTGTGGGCCGAAGGGCCTGTACTGTGCTGTACTATTCTATGTTCTATGTTCTATGTTCGTCCTTCAGTGCTCCCTGGTGTTTGAACAGCAGTTGTCGACTTACTCCACAGGTAAGTCTAAAATTGCTTGTCATGGGGTTGCTACGGGGGAGCGCATTAGCGGGGCCACAGCAGTTTGGGACGACCAATCTGATATCTGCTTCTCTTTCACCAGTTTTATCACGGAGATGAGAAAAATCTTCGATCACCCCGTCCGTGTTAAAGACGCTGCCAAGCATCTACTCATTCTCTGCCAGGGCTCCCGCAGTGTTGCTGAATATTCAGTGGAGTTCCAGACGTTGGCGACCGACTCAGGGTGGAACGATGAGCCACTCCAGGAGGTTTTTCTGAATGGACTCAACGACCTGGTGAAGGACGAGTTGGCGGTGAGAGACAACTCTGACAGCCTGGATTCCCTGATCTCCCTGGCCACCAGGATGGACAATCACCTCCGAGAGCGCCATAGAGAGAGAACTGGTCATCCATGACCCTTGGCCACTTCTCGGCACTCTTTACCACCTCCCGCCAGAACAAGCCTCTCTCCTCCTCCTGCACCCCGAGTAGCTCCCAGCCCTGCCGCTTCGACCGCCCCAGGAGCGGAACCCACGCAGCTGGGACGGAACCGCCTTTCTCCCACTAAACGACTCCGGAGAATGAAAGCGGGCGAGTGTCTATATTGCGGCCAGTCCAGCCACGTCCTTGCCACCTGCCCCCTTCGGCCAAAAAGGGAGGGTTCACCAGTAGCAGGGGGGACCAGGGTGAGCCAGACAACCTTCCCTTTCATCCCCCGACCCCGGACGCAGCTTCAAGCCACTCTGTGTCACAGCCAACGGTCCTTGCCTCTGCTAGCGCCAGTGGACTCCGGCGCAGAGGGAAACTTCGTGGATGAAAGCCTAGCCCTCCAAGCCGGAATTCCTCGTGAGGCTCTATGTACCCCCCGGACGCCCAGGCGCTAGACGGTAGATTCCTGGCCCGAGTCACGCTCTGCACGCAACCCCTGCTTTTCCTTCTCTCCAGAAACCATCAGGAACAGGTACGATTTCATCTAATTTCCTCTCCTCAAGCCCCTATAGTTCCCGGCCACCCTGGTTAAGCCGTCATAACCCCCACGTCGACTGGTCTACCAGGAAGATAGTCAGCTGGTGTTTGTTCTGTCATTCCCCTTGTCTACAATCAACCCTTCCCCCAATGGCGGTCACTACGACCTCATCCACCTCTGAGCCCCCTGACTTGTCCACGGTTCCTGTGGAATATCACGATCTTGGAGAGGTGTTTAGTGAGCAACAGGCCCTTTCCCTGCCTCCACCACATCGCCCTTACGACTGCGCGATTGACCTTCTCCCCGGGGCCTCATTACCCACCAGTCGGCTGTACAACCTGTCCTGCCAGAAAGAGGAGCTATGGAGACGTACGTAAGTGACTCCCTCGCAGCTGACATCATCCAACCCTCATTTTTCCTGTAGGCACTGGTTTCTTCTTTGTGGGGAAGAAAGACGGCTCGCTACGCCCATGCATTGACTACCGTGGCCTGAACAACATCACCATAAAGAATAAGTATGCCCTGCCCCTGATCAGCTCAGCATTCCAGCCCCTTCACAGAGCCACAGTTTTCTCTAAATTGGACTAGTGGAATGCCTATCACCTGGTCAGGATACGGGACGGAGATGAATGGAAGACAGCCTTTAACACCCCCCTTGGTCATTTTGAATACCTGATGATGCCTTTGGCCTGACCAACGCTCCCGCGGTGTTCCAAGCTCTGGTCAATGACGTCCTTAGGGGCTTTATTAACCGATTTGTTTTCGTTTATCTGGACAATATCCTAATCTTCTCCCATAACCTCCAGGAGCACACCCACCATGTCCGCCAGGTCTATCAGAGGCTTTTGGAGAACAAGCTATTTGTTAAGGCCGAGAAGTGCGAATTCCATGCCCGTTCCATCATTTTCCTGGGGTGCATCATTGACAGCGGGCAGGTGAGGGCAGATCCCGAAAAGACCCAGGCAGTGGCAGAGTGGCCCAAACCCACGATGCTTAAACAACTCCAGCGATTTCTGGGATTTGCCAATTTCTACCATTGCTTCATTAGAGACTATGGCCGGGTCTCAGCACCCCTTACCCAGCTCACCTTTCCTGCGACCCCCTTCACTGGACCCCCGAAGCGGACTCAGCCTTCTCAGAGCTTAAGAGGCGTTTCACCTCTGCTCCCATCCTGGTCCAACCTGACCCCTCTCGCCAGTTCATAGTGGAGGTGAACGCCTCTGACACTGGATTGGGAGCGGTCCTCTCCCAACGCTCCATCCCAGACCAAAAGTTCCATCCCTGCGCCTTCTTCTCTCGCCATCTATCCCCCGCTGAAAGGAACCACAATGTTGGGAACTGGGAGTTACTGGCTATCAAACTCGCTTTGGAGGAGTGGAGGCACTGGCTGGAGGGAGCAGAACACCCATTCATCGTTTGGACAGACCATAAGGAACTGGCATATATTCAGACAGCAAAACGCCTTAATCCCCGCCAGGCCCATTGGGCACTGTTTTTTGGCTACTTCAATTTCACCCTCATCTACCGTCCTGGTTTCAAGAACGTGAAGCCAGATACTCTCTCTTGTCAGTACGTCTCCAAGGAGGATCCTTCCAATCTTGATACCATCCCTCCAGCATCTTGTGTCGTGGCTGCCCTCACCTGGGAGATCGAGTCTGTAGTTAGAGAGGCCCAACGGACTCAACCTGGCCCAGGCAATGCCCCCGCACCCCCAATCGCCTCTTCGTGCCTGACTCTGTTTGGTCTCAGCTTCTCCAGTGGGGACATACTTCCCGGTTCGCCTGCCATCCTGGAATCCATCGAACCCTGTACCTTTTGAAGCGACATTTCTGGTGGCCCACCATAGATGCTGACACTCGCTCCTTCGTCTCTGCCTGTACTGTGTGTGCCCGCAGAAAAGCCTCCCATTGGCCATCTGCTGGGCTGCTTCATCCCCTCCCTGTCCCTAGCTGCCCTTGGTCCCACATAGCTCTTGATTTCATCACTGGACTACCCCCTTCAAACGGTAACACAGCTAACTCACCGTGGTGGACCGTTTTTCCAAAGCCGTACACTTCATAGCCCTTCCCAAACTCCCTACAGCCGTGAAACAGCCGACCTCCTTGTCCATCACGTCTTCCACCTTCATGGAACTCCCTCTGATATTGTTTCTGACCAGGGGCCCCAGTTCCTCTTTCAAGTCTGGAAATCCTTCTGTCAAGTCCTCGGGGCTTCAGTGAGTCTGTGTTCCGGTTTCCATCCACAGACTAACGGTCAGACGGAGCGAGCCAATCGGGACTTGGAAGAAGCACTGCTCTGCATTTCCGCCATTAACCCGTCATCCTGGAGCACACATCTCACTTGGATTGAGTATGCCCA
The DNA here is from genome assembly GCF_963921235.1 of Mobula hypostoma. Classification (NCBI taxonomy): domain Eukaryota; kingdom Metazoa; phylum Chordata; class Chondrichthyes; order Myliobatiformes; family Myliobatidae; genus Mobula; species Mobula hypostoma. The sequence continues at coordinate 152,445,052 of NC_086097.1, read as the reverse complement.
CAACTCCCTGCACCGCGCCGTCACTGGTTTGTCCCCTTTGGAATGCTCCCTTGGCTATCAACCCCCTCTGTTTCCTGCCCACGAAGACGACATCGCTGTGCCTACAGTTCAGGCCCATCTCCGCCAGTGCCGCAAGGTCTGGAAGGATGCACGCTCGGCCCTGCTCCTCTCCGCTGACTGCAAACGGCATATTGCTGATCACCACCAGATTCCAGCACCCAGCTATCAGCCTGGTCAGAAGGTTTGGCTCTCTTCAAGAGACATCCCCCTCAAAACCGAATCCAAGAAACTCACCCCTTGTTACATCGGACCATTCGAAATCGAGACCATCGTCAACCCCTTGGCAGTCAAACTCAAGCTACCCAGATCCATGCACATTCATCCCACATTCCACGTCTCCCAAATGAAACCTGTGTCTGTCAGCCCTTTGTGCCCTCCTGCTGAACCTCCTCCATCAGCCTGGGTCATCGACGATCACCCAGCTTACACCAGTGAATACTGGATGTGCGCCGCCGATGCAGGGGTCTCCAGCACCTCGTCGATTGGGAGGGATACGGTCCTGAAGAGCACACCTGGATCCCCCGCTCCTTCATCTTAGACTCCTCCCTCATCTGAGTCTTCCATCGCGACAATCCGGGCAAGCCTGGTAGTTCGCCTGGAGACTTCCATTGGGCGGGGAGGGGGTTACTACCACAGTCCCGACTGTTGATTCCTCATATTCTCCTAATTCCCTTTTCCCCATGTTCTCCCAGGCTCCTTGATTGTGACACACCTGATTCTCATCTAAACCTCCATCTAATTACCCCGGCCTTGCAACCATTCATCGCTAGATCGTTTTCTCAGCCGGCGCGGTAACTCACGTTCCTGGATGCTTAGGATTGTGTATTCTGTTTTGTTTCAGCACTGTGGTTTTCCTGTGTAACTCAGTCTCTCCATGTCAAGAGAAGCATTGCCTGCCGCCTGCCTTTCCGTTCATCCTCCTGTTTGCCGTTCAGCTCCAGCCACACTGACGCCCTCGTCTGCATCCAAACTCTATCTCCATGCCAGTGCCCTGCATTTGGGTTCACCCGTTCTTTGCAAAACATGCATCCGTATTAGATTTTGTAAAACATTGCATGTCTGTTAGGTCAATGACAACTTAAATTGTCCTGAAACCCGCAGCATGTGAAGTCCGTTAATGTCTGTAGAATGTTCATAGCTGGATTCTTTCTCACCTCAGGCTTATTGTTCACACATAAACTTAAAGCACTTTGAAAGTCCAAGGAATGTAATGTCTCCAGATGTGTCCAGAGATGAGTAAATGAAATAACAATGAGTAACTATTAAAATGTGAATGTATTATTGCTTATATGTATAAATTTTAATGTATTTATAAGGCATGTATCCAGACATGAAGGAATGAGAACAAAAGTTCAAAGTGTTTGTCCGTCTCTTGGTGACTGCACTTGTGAAACTTGTGTATATATTGACCTGCATTTCGAGATTTTCGTTGGACTTCAGCCGGGACCAGAAATCACAATTGGTGCCTAGGAACCAGGGGTGGTTTCACAACTGAATTGCAAATCAGAGTTCCCCAACAGCAACAATCAAGTGGTGACCAAGAATCGTGAGCCCAGAAATCTCTGTAACTTGCTGTAGTATTTTGTGTGGTTTATTTGTACTTTCTATTAACCTTAAGCTACATTGTCGTGCTTTTATGCTTATTACCACGTCATCTGGACACTCGAATATTTGGGTCTGATCAACCCAGCCTGTTACAGTAGTGAAGAGAAAATTGATAAAATTCTATATGTCTCATCTTCCTAGTACATTAATCCATATACTTATTCATTATAAAATAAAGCTCCATTAGACTAGTTTTCTTGAAAGTGATATTTTGAATTTATTATACCTAAAGTATTAATTCCAACATGGGGATCTTGTTCAAGGTTAACTTTGAGCTAAAATTACAAAATTCACAGAAAAGCTTTTTAAACTGGTCTTTCTTAGCTATTGTCAGTCTATCAACTCCCCATAAATTTGAATGAATTGAATAAATTGACTTTATTTCTTACATCCTTCGCATACATGAGGAGTAAAAATCTTTGTTATGTCTCCGTCTATATGTGTAATCATAATAAATAGAACAGTCATGTACCATAAAGTACACTCAAATCAGCGTGAGTTAATCAGTCTGATGGCCTGGTGGAAGAAGCTGTCCCAGAGCCTGTTGGTCCTGGCTTTTATACTGTGGTACCGTTTCCGGATGGTAGCAGCTGGAGTAGATGGTGGTTGGGGTGACTTGGGTCCCCAGTGATCCTACGGGCCCTTTTTACACACTTGTCTTGTAAATGTCCTGAATCATGGGGAGTTCAAGACTACAAATGTGCTTGGGCTGTCCACACCACTTTCAGCAGAGTCCTGCGATTAAGGGAAGTACAGTTCGAATACGAAGCAGTAATGCAGCCAGTCAGGATGCTCTCAATGGCGCCCCTGTAGAAAGTTCTTCAAAATTCCTCAATCGTCTGAGGTGAAAGAGGTGCTGGTGTGCTTTTTTCACCACACAGCTGGTGTGTAAAGGCCACGTGAGACCACTTATATTGTCAACAACTAACAAACCAGTGTACATGTTACAATAGCTGGAGGGACTCAGCAGGCCAGGCAGCATCTATGGAATGAACTGAACAGCCAGTGTTTCAGGACAAGGTCCTTCATCAGGACTAGGGAATGTGTCGGCCTGAAATGCTGACTGTTCATTTCCCTCCACGGATGCTGCATGACATGCCGAGTTCCTTCAGTGCTATGTGTACATTGCTCAAGATTTATAGACTTGTGTCTATGCATATGTTACAACTGTTGGCTTCTTATGTAGATTTAAATAATAAATGTTTTGTACACCATTGAATTATGCTAAAAGCAATTCTGTCTTAGTTATAGTTGTCTTCAACTGTCTGTGGAAACTGAATTATCAAGGATTTAGATCGAGGCTCTCAGATATGAATAAGCTGATCCAGCTGAAAGCTTCAGTTGTGACTGAGAACACATCAGAATTAAATAGTTGTTTGTTGATCTTAAAAAAAAAGAAATCTGTCAAACGGAATTCGGGCAGTATTTGCATCTTAATTGAAAGACTCCTTCCCCTTCTGCTTCCTTCGACACTGTTTTCATTGTTAGATTCTGCCTATGATTGGTAATATTTCTATGCAGTATTGGCAGACCATAACTTCCACAAATTGATTTCTTAATAATTATTTGCTGTAGCAATATGAAAGGTGTCAATACAATGCCAATAAGGACAACATTTCTTTCCCTCTATTACCAATCCTGTTGTACAATTCCAATTCTTGTTCAAGTCCAATTCTGTTTCAGACTTAACAAAGAAAACAAAGTGAAATGCTTTATATTGGGTCTGGTCGAAACTCTGATGGTCATTTTTAAAATAACCTTTTTCTGAAAAGTGGTTGCCGTTTACAAGGTGATAATTGATGAATGCCTCACGTTTCTAGTTACCTGGGTTTAATCCTGACCTCCACATCACTTTTCCCTAGTTACTCTGCTATCCTTTTGAAGCCCAAAAATGTGTGAATGGGTAACTTAATTTGCCACTTTATATTACCCTTAGTATGTAGGTGAGTGACACAGTCTGGATGGGAAGAGTTGATGGGAATATGGGGGGAATTTAAAAGATGGCAATTGTATAATTAGGTTCTTGGTAGTTATTGCAGAAGGCTTGCTTCCATTTACCCCAACATTACTTCTCCAAGACTAACTGCCCTTGCGTGGTTTGCTTGGCTACGATCCAGAGCAGTTAAGAATCAACCACTTTGCAGGAGATCCAAAGTCAGGCGGAGGCTTGACTAAGTAAAAACAGCAGTTTTCTTTCTGGAGAATGACATTAACAAAACCAAATGGCCGTGAAACAACAATATAGTAGCTTTATGGTCTTCATGGGTGTTCTGCAATGAACCAGAATTGATTAGAGAGTTTAAGATGAAAGAACCCTTTGGGGAAAGTGATCATAATGTGATCAAATTCACCCTGAAATTCGAGAAGGAGAAGCTAAAGTCAGATGTATCGGTATCACAGTGGAAATAGAGCAAAAATTAGTGGGAAGTTAGAGGATTGGGAAGCTTTTAAATATGAACAGAAGGCAACTAAAAAAGTTATTAAAGTAAAGATGGAATAAGAAAGTAAGCTAGCCAATTATAGTGTTCTTGTGCAGTGTATGGAAACTCTAACTAAACACCAAGTTAAACTGAAGCCAATGAAGACAGAGTTGTAGTAAGGTTAACCAAGAGTAAGGTTCACTCTTCCACATTAACATTGTTACGTACCCCGTAACTGGGTTGCCAAACCAGCAGAAATGGACCACTTAGTTGGAGTCTGGATTACTGGAACTGAGAAGGTTTTATTAAAGAAATAAGCAACACAGTACTCTAATCAAAAGGATATAAGTGCAACAGTTTAGCAATGAATAAACACACATGTACACAGAACTAGGATAATTGGAACAATCAAGCTCTATCGCAGTCTAGGGGTAAAATGATCAGTCATCAAGTGACACAGAGTTCAGTTTAATTCATTTCGCAGTAATCGCTGTCGTGTCGTTGGGGAGAGAGAGAGAGAGAACGAATGAATATGCAAATCGGTTTCCAAACAGACCTTCGATATTCCTCGCAATTAGCTTTCGGGCGAGCCCTTTGTAATGTCTTCTGAGGTCACCGACTGTGACCCCTCCGTTCCAGATACAATCGTTCTTCTGCGGTGAACCCGGCACCCAGGCAAGGGCGGACACACACACCAGGTTTCCGCCCGACCGTATCTTTCCACCCTGTGCGTCTATGGCTGGTCCCGCGACCAGACCTCCAAAAACTCCCACCAACTTGCTGGGGGGCACACCGCTTTCAGGGTCTCGTTACCTCGTGGAGTCGTGTGTCTGTTGCCTTAGTGAACCTGTCCCTTTTTGTCCCCCTGCTGGGGTATCGCCTGTCCATCAAACTTCAAACAGTTCAGGGTTCAAAGCCACCGGTCTCTGACAATACTCGGAACCGTGTCTCCTTTCGGTAATCTCTCTCGTCTCTCTCTTATTAGCACCTTGCATGTTCCCCCATTGTCCTCTTATCGGCATCAATCTTCTGATAACTGGTTCTTTTGTCACAACATCTTATGGTGAAAACTGCTGATAAAAAAATACAAACATAAACAGTGTCTGTTTCATTCTGGAGACCACGCGCGCTCTCTTCTTTTAGCGAGTGTCTCCAGCCGCCCCAAGTAACGGGCAAAGGGGTCCCGTCAAACCTCCGCCGGGCCCGAGCCCACCCCATGTTTGAAATTGAAAAGCCGACACGCGTGTCACCCAAACCGCCACTTCCTTAACAGAAATCATGTTAATATTTTTACTTCAAATACTTTCTTATGAACTTACGGCATTGCTTCTATAATGTTTCTTTGTGGGTAGACACGGAGCTCTTCACGATCATGCTGCACGCATGGCACCCACCTTCACACCTTCCCGAACCGGAGGTTACACATAAGACGCGGCGAAACCGGAGGTGACGTCATCACATGCCACAATACACCATAGACAATGAATTTACCTTTGTTATACTGTAACTTAATTATCAACTTTTAACTTTAACTAGAAAATAGTTATAAACAAATCATTTAAAGCATAGCCCCAACAAAGTCAAATAAATGCTTAAGGGCAACACACCAATAATATTAAAGAGGAAACCAAAAGTTTCTTCATATACCTAAAGTGTAAACGAGAGGCAAAGGTGGATATTGGACTGCTGGAGAGATAGTAATGGGGGACAAGGAAATGGTGGATGAAGGGAATATGTATTTTACATTAGTCTTCACTGTGGAAGACACTAGCAGTATGATGGAAGTTCCAGGTGTCAGGGGTCATGGAGTGTGTGAAGTTATCATTAATAGGGAGAATATTCTTGAGAAACTGAAAGGTCTGAAGAACAGTCAGCTGGACCAGATGGTGTACACTCCAGAGTTTTGAAAGAGGTGAGTGAAGAGATTGTGGAGGCATTAGTAATGATCATTCAAGAATCACTAAATTCTGTAATGGTTCCGGAAGACTGGACGATTGCAAATGTCACTACATTCTTTAAGAAGGGAGAGGGGCAGAAGAAAGGAAATTATAAGCCAATTAGTCTGATCTCAGTGGTTGGGAAGATATTGGGTCGATTGTTAAGGTTTCGGGGTACTTGGAGGCACATAATAAAATAGGCCATGGTCAGCATGGTTTCCTCAGGGCAAAATTTTGCCTGACAAATCTGTTGGCATTCTTTGAAGAAGTAACAAGCAGGATAGACAAAGGAGAATCAGTTGATTGCTGGGACCAATTTGTTTTACATTATATGTCTATACAGTAATTTGAATCATGGAATTGGTGACTTTGTTACAAAGTTTGCAGATGATATGAAGCTAGGTGGAGGGGCAGGTAGTTTTGAGGAAATAGGGAGGCTACAGAAGAACTTAGACAGATTAAGGGAATGGCCAAAGAAGTAGCAAATGGTAAGTGTATAGCCCTGCACTTTGGCAGAAGAAATGAAAGGGTTGACCATTTTCTAATGGACAGAAAACACAAAAATCTGAGGCACAAAGGGATTTGGGAGTCCTTGTGCAGGATTCCCTAAATGCTAATTTGCAGATTGAGTCTGTATTGAAGAAGGCAAATGCACTCATTTCAAAAGGATTAAAATATAAAAGCAAGGATGTAATGCTGAGACTTTATAAAGCACTGGCGAGGCCTCACTTAGAATACTGTGAACAGTTTTAGGCCCCTTATCTTAGAAAGGATGTGTTGAAACTGGAGAGGGTTCAAAGGAGGCTCATGAAAATTATTCCAGGATTAAAAGGTTTGTCACATGAAAAGCATTTGTTGGCTCTGGGCCTGTATTCACTGGAATTCAGAAGAATGAGGGGTAGCCTAATTGAAACCTATCAAATGGTGAAAGGCTTTGAGAAAGAGAATGCTTTCTATGGTGGGAGAATACAAGACCAGAGGACACAGCATCAGAAAAGAGGGGTGTCCTTTTAGAATGGGGATGAGGAGGAATTTCTTTAGCTGGAGAGGAGCAAATCTATCGAATTCATTGCCACGGGCAGCTGTGGAGGCCAGGTCTTCATGTATATTAAAGGTAGAAGCTGATAGTTTCTTGAGTGGTTAAGGCATGAAGGGATACAGGGAGAAGGCAGGGGATTGGGACTGAGAGGTAAAATGGATCAGCCATGATGAAATGATGGAGCAGACTCAAAGGGCCAAATGGCCTAATCCTCCTGCTATATTTTATGGTTTTATAGTCTTATTACTTGTACTAGTTTATTCATCCTGAATGGACTTCACAAACTGAATTTAAATCTTCTGACTGCTATGATGGATTTTCATCTCTGATTTGTAAGTTTCAGTCCAGGAACATAACAGTTAATGAACAAAGAATGGCGGTTTTGCTATTAAATCTGCAGAAAGATATGGCAAAATATACCAATTACTGTCCATGACTTTCATTGGATTATCTGTGATATTTGACCTTTGCTTTAATATAAACGTTGCAGATTTTTCATAAAGAGTTACGAGGGGTGATTGATAAGTTCGTGGCCCATGGTAGAAGGGGTCAATTTCAGAAAAGCTAGCAGATTTATTTTTCAAAATAATCCCCTCCTATATTTACACACTTAGTCCAGCGGTCATGGAGTATACGGATCCCTTCTTTGTAGAAGTCGGTGTCTTTGACCTCCAAAAAGTGGTCAACAGCAGGGGTGATTGATAAGTCCGTGACCTACAGTAGAAGGAGATGAGTTATACAGCTTTCGTTACATGCACATGCAGTTCAGCTCTTTGAGTGATCATGCAGGAAGTTTGAAGTTTGAGTACAAGGAGCACTGTCACAAGGAAGCAGCATCCATCAACAATGATCCCACCATCCAGGCCATACTCTCATCTCATTGCTGCCATCAAGGAGGAGGTGCAAGATCCTTAGGTCCCACACCACGTTGTTCAGAAACATTGTTACCCTTCAACCATGAGGCTTCTGAACCAGCAAGGATTACAACGCTCATCTCAGCACTGAAATTATTCCATAATGTATGGACTCATTTTCAAGGACTCTACAACTCATGTTCTCAATATTATATGTAACACCTAGGAATGTTCACCAAGGACTTTCGTTAATATCCCTAGCATCCTCTTGACTGGATTCACATTTCCTCAAACCTGAGCCTCTGCTAAGCAAAAACAGTGTGAAATTATTTACGTGGTGTTCTGAAAAGGATTCTTTCATATAGCCATGACTCTCAAACAAGCCACTGATTTAAAATGTTCCACTATGCTTCTTGAATTCTCTGTACTGCTCTTTTGAGATACATCTGCTGCTCTCTAACTGATGCTTCCAGCTTGTTGCTCGATCAGTCCTTGCTTCCTCTTGTAACAATCTGTTATCTTGCTCTATTTCTTGGCATTTGCTGCTCACCATAGTTTCCTCTCTTACTATTGGCTTCTCTGTAGTTGCACTTCTCGGTCTCTCTCCTTCACTCTGTCTCATTACATGTTTCGGTTATTTTCTCTGGTTATCTTTGTAAATTAGCGGCATAGGGGATTCTGTTGGATAGAAGGAAAACAAACTGAAAAATCATCTGATCTCCAGCAAAGCATGATAGGGATGACTTTCCTGGTGTCATCCTCCTAGAAATTCACCAGAGGAAAATCCAGCAATCTTACAATGAAAATTCATAATCATGTTTAATATCGCCTAGATACGTCATGAAATTTTTAATTTAGCAACAGCAGTACAATGTGATTCATACATTGCTCCTGAATTGCTGAATGTGTGAATGTGTAATTAGTGTAAAAAGAAAGTAATTATTGATCACGAATCCTTAGTATGGTGTTCTGACCAAAGATCTGTGTCCTGACACCCCCCTTTTTATCTTTACTAGTCTTGGCTTTCTCCCCTTCTCTGTAGCTGTCAACCCATTTTCTCCCTTCCCAAATCTTTCTCTTGCCTCCCTCACTATTACCTCACCCGACAACTATACATTTCTCTATCCTTCTCAGCTCCTTTTTTCTCTCTTTCAGACACCTTCTGAGTACATTTCATACTTCTGTTTTTCTGTACTTGAGTACAAACAAATTTACCTGATGAAGAATTTTTAGTGATGCCAAGATGGAACCATTACTCATTTTACCTCGTTGCAAGAGCAACCAATATTAGAATAATACTTACGAAGAGACAGACATAAGGACAAATGTAGCAACTGCAGGGAGAATCAAAGGGAAAATTAGTGGGGGAATAAGGTTCTGTGAGTGTTATAGATTAAAAGGGTGGAAATGATCCTTTCTAATGTCATATTCACATATGATATCTAATTCCATTATTGTGTATAGAGTTACTAAAAAAAACTTTTACAACTTTTTCCTTGATTGACAGGAACCAAATATTTGCAGAGCAATAGACGGTTTAATTTTACAACCTTTCAATTTGAAAGAGATTTTATCAAGTCCAAATCAGCTATCTCTCTACCAACACTGATCAATATGTTTGCAGTAATAGAGTTTAAATAGCATTTGAAAGAATGGCAAGAGCTGGAAGTGCTTCACTTCTAATCACATGACCTTTTTTGTCTATCATGTCACTGCAACCTCTATAGATGCCAACAGTACATTCACAGCTGTCTATGATGCTTTCAAGCTCAAGATCAACTTTATGATTGTCACGGGTGCACCTGCACCATGTATAAATGCCATGACTATAAGATTTTTGTAACAGCAACACAATATGAGGACACAATTAACAAAATTATATGTAACACACTGCGAAAGGTTTCACTGCTAATGTAATGGTCCTTCTGCAGAAGCAGTATTTGGATTATGGTTAGAGATAACGGGTGCTTGGAATGTGAGTCATCCAATGACGGGAGGGTGTTTTCGTGTCGTGTGCCTGACACCAGGGTGATTGGGATCTTTTGTTCAGCGGGAGATGAACAGAGAAGACGCCGGAGCGGAGCCATGATCCGACGAAGGCTGGGGAGAGACTGAAGGAGGATCAGTGAAGGGGAAACAGTGAGCTCCAGCTTGTGTACATTAGACTGTTTCATTAAAATGGGCCCTTTTCTTTTTTTTGCTTTATCTTCACTAATCCTGTAGTCAAATTAAGAATTACAAAGCTAAATCGTTTAATTGTATGCAGTATTCTGTATGTTATTTCATGGTACTGGTTTGTAACAGGGTTACAAATCACGCAGCAGCCACACAAACAGCTGGGTTTCGGGGTGGACTCACATCTCAATCTCACCCGTTTGGCAGGGCCAGAGATAGTCTTCCCTAGACTTACACAGCCAGCAGAACCTGAAGGTTATGTATACATAACGTAAATGTAAAGCAATATAAACAAGATAAGCAATAATACTAGTGCAAGATTGAGAAAAAGAATCACATCTTGCCTGAGGTAGTGTTAGGATTTTCAGTTCAGATCAAGAACCTGATGGCAATGGGGAAGAAGCTGTTGCTAACCATCACCTTTCCAATTGTTTTTCTCTCCTTTGACATTTTTTGCTGAAGCCATTCCTACATTTGTTGAAACTTTTGAGAAAATGACTCACGAAAATTATAATTCCTCAAGCATATGCCATCTTCCAGCAATCCCGGAATCTCGGAGTTAGGTCAGCTGAGGCCTGATGCTCAAATCTGTAACTGGCAAGTCCTGGGATCAATTCCCAGAGGTTGTCAACGTCCAGAGGACAAAGCTGAAGGTCAATGTCCAGAGCCTGGCAAAACCAGAGGTAGCAAGTCTGAAAGGTCGAAGACCAAAGTTGATGAGTGCAGAGGTAGAGGTCAAAAGGTCAAGTCTGTGAGTCCAAGCCAGAGAGAGGCTGGAGGCCCAACATCTGTGAGGTTGAGCTTCCGGAGCCCAGGACTGTAAGACCAGAGGTGGTCTGTTTTGAGGTTGGAGGCCTGTTTGTGTTAGAAGGTGGCTGGGAAAAAGGGAAGGGTTTGTTTTGCTGTTGTCTTGCTTTGTTCTATTGTTGTTATTTGTGTTGTTCTGTGTTGTATACTGTGCTATACTGTTGATGTATTGAACATTGTAGGCATGTTATATTGACATTGTGGGTTGCTCCCAGCTCATGCTCGACTGTGTTGATTGTTAATGCAAGCAATGTATTTCACTGTATGTTTCAATGTACGTGTAATAAATAAATGTGAATGTGAATCTCAAATAGTTCAGACTTTTTTTGAAGCATCAGCAGTGAACTAGTGGTGGAAATGGAATTTTTAAAGAAACAGGGTTATGTCCTCTCCTAAACCTGAAAGGCTCTAATACACCACTTTCAATCAGTTGAGAAGTTAGTTTTACTGGAGCCCTGGAGAATGGAAGGAAATGTGGGAACTGTGTGAGTGGATGGAAGCATGGGAATGGTTGTCCAGTTGCACAGAAGGGAACATCGAAGCTGGGGACCAGGTGAATCATAGGAGATACAGGAATCAGCACTATTAAGCCAGATGCCAAATAATTGGGATTTCTGAATGGAGATGCAAGAGACTGCAAATGTTGGAACCTGGAGCAAGAAACAAGATGTTGGAGGTATTCAGCAGGTCAAGCAGCATCTGTCGAAGGAAAGGAACTGTTGATGTTTCAGGTTGAAGTACTGGATCAGGGGTTTGAGAAAATTATTGAAGTTTTTCTGTATTGAGATTGCAATCATCTCATGGCAAATAGAATTCACCAGAAAGCACTGAGTGCTCTACAAGAACACATAATATCTGTCTACATTCACAATAGTATATGGTCAGCTTAATGATTACACTGATCTGTGGATAGTGAGTCAGTGGTAATCTTCAGTATACATGCTAGAATGTAGAACATAGAACACAGAACAGTAGAGTTCGTTGAACAGGGCCGTCAGTCCACACTATGCTGACCATAATGCCAAGCAATCTCAGCTAGCTGTACATGGTCTATATCTCTTCATCCTGCCCGTTCATGAACTCCTCTCAATGTCCTTAAGTATTGCTATTGTATCTGCTTCCACCACTTCTCTCAGCAGTGTGTTCCAGGCACCTACCGCTCTCTGTGTAAAAAAAAACATACCTCATAGTTCTCCTTTAAACTTGCACCTTCTCACTTTAAACATGTAAGGGATTTCTTCTTTTATGTTACTGCTACGGGTAATAAAAATGGCTTCTTTGTTATGTTAACTGCTGAGATAGTGATTCTCTCTAGCAGCTTGCTTGGGTTATGATTACTGATAACAAGAATTGTATTCATTAGCTAACCAATTGGCATAGATGTTATTCTTTTTTTGTGTGTCTGTAAGCTATTGTTTTTGCGGGCTTTGGGGAGAAGGTGTGATGGGGACAGAGAGAGGCGACGCGATGCTGTAAGCTGGGCGACGGAACGGACCCCGTGCGGGAGTCCGAGACCCAGGGTCTTTGGTGAGGAGAGGAGATGAGAACAGACTCGTGTGGAGCATTTGGTTGCCCACCAAGGGTGGTCCCATTCAAGGGTCGGCGGAGTTCAGAGGATATCAACTGGAGGAAGGGGGGCCCAGTTCTGTAAGAGCTCCAACAATGTGTGCACAAACTGGTTAATAATAATGGCGTCTTTTTCTTTTAACGGATAAGCAGTTCTTATTTTGTTCCTTTACTATCTACATAGTCAAGGTATGAGTTATAAAGTGTGATCATTTAATCGTATATGGTGTACTGTCTGTTAATTTGCCTGGTGGGGTACATCACGCAGCATCTATACAAACTTGATTACCCAGTTTGGTGGGGCCGAAAGCTGCTCCCCCTAGACGAAAGTGAGTTGAGTGAGCCTGAGGTTTACTAGGGGGCTACACTTACATCTGATTCCACCCCGGGAAAAAGATTTGTCACAACCACGAACTCTGCCACGGAGTCTGGGCGCGCTCACAGGTAGGTAGCTGCAACTGGTCGGCACGCACACTCGCGTGAATGCACATTCTGGCTAATTAGAATTTATTTGTGGTTGTATTTAACACCATTCCTTTCATTTCAGTTTTGTCACATCTTGACTGTAGCATAACAATGGCAATGTTCCCTGCTTACCTTAATTCACATTCTGGGAAAGAAGACTACAAACTAAATTGATGCTGTAAAGGAGTGGTGTTAATTTAGTATTAGGTAATTAATTCTGCTCTTTCTGAGCCACAGTGATGGCGTTAGATTTTAGTTTGAGAGCTTTTGTCAGCAGCACTATTGGTCTAGCCTTTATTACTTTCATTTGGTTCTGCACAGTTCTTATTGAAACTCAGTGAACTGTTCATTCTACTGCTGTGTCTCTATCACTTTGCAACTGTGCCATCACCAAAAACCATGCTAAAATTCTGACTATCTAATCAAATTGCAAAACGTCTGACTGCAAGTTCCTACAAAGGATTGCGAAGACTGCTGAGGAGGTTATAGGGGTCCCATCAGAAATATTTATCAGGAGCATGGCATACACAGAGCCCTTAGTTTTGTCAATGGTCCCTCCCATCCATCCAACAATCTCTTTGAACCCCTACCATCAGGCAGGAGATACCGTAGCATTAGGACAAGAACTGTTAAGATGGGAAACAGCTTCTTCTCCCAGGCCACAAGACAATACAGATCTCATACAGATCTCATTACATATGAAGCATCAAAAGAGTTATACTGTTTACTTTTTAAACTTGTTTTTAAATGCACCTTATTATCTGTTAATTTATTTGTGGTCATCACCATCGTCATCATCAGGTGCCATGCTCAGTTTGAGCATTGACTACCATGGCCCACACACTCCTGTTTTGGGTCAAGTGGATCAATTCATTGGTATTCATTTCCAGTTCTCTGGCTGCTGTCTCCATCATCATTTGTCTTTGTCTTCTTCTTGCTTTCTTCCCTTCAATCTTTCCCATAATTACAGTGCATTCTAACTCCTCTTTCCTAATCACATGTCCAATGAAGTTACGTTGCCTTTTCATGATCTCATACATTTTATTTCTCTTTTTGTGTTTGCTCTGTTTATGATATTCTTGTTAGATATTATTTGTGGTACTATTACTTTATGTGTTGTGTGTGTTAGTTATCTGTACAGTGTTATGCACCTTGGACCAGAGGAACGTTATTTTCTTTGGCACTATACTTGTGTACGGTTGACTGACAATTAACCAAACTTAAACTTGAACTTGAATTAATGTATCTATATTTTTCATGTCTTTATATACTTCTAAAATTTCACCCATCACCCCTTGATGCTCCAGAGAAAACTAAATTTGTTCAACTTCTACTTATGGCTAATTATCTCTAATTCAGGCAGCAGCTCCTCTGTAAACCTTTTCTGTGCCCACTTCGCAATGTCCATATCCTTCCTGTAATGTAGGGACCAGAACTGTATACAATTTTCTAAATGACGACTAATAAAAAATTTATGCAGGTGCAACATGACTTCCTTGTAAATACAAGAAATTCTGCAGATGCTGGAAATTTTCAGAAACACGTGTAAAATGCTGGAGGAACTCAGCAGGTCAGACAGCGTTGAAGGAGGGGAATAAACAGCTGAGGTTTCAGATCAAAACCTTCATGAAGACTATAAATGAAGGCAAGAATAAAGAAGGTGGGCAAAAGGGAAGGCGTGCAAGATGGCAGGTGAATCGTCAGATCAGGTGGGGGGGAGATGGGTGGGTAGGTTGGGGAGAGGAATGAAGTAAGAAGCTGGGAGGTGATGTGGAAGAGGTAAAGGGCTGAAAAAGAAGGAATCTAATAAGAGAGGACAGTGGACCATAAAAGGAAGGGGGGGGGAACCAAAGGGAGGTAATGGGCAGGTGAGGAGGAGGGATGGGATGAGAGGGGTACCAGATGGAGAATGAGAAAAAAAGGGGGGAACGTTAGAGTAATTACTGGAAGTTTCTGAAATCAGTGTTCATGCCTGTATCTTCAACCAGAACTTAGAGATTTAAACATTATTATTAAACTTATTTGAATCAGGAACTTACTAATATCAGAAAGAATTTGTGACAAAAATCTTATTGTTAACCAAAATGAAATGTAATTATGCATTATGTATCATTCTGACCTGGCCTCTAATATAGTTGGAATATGCTATTCAAAATAGTTCCAATTATAATGGCTTTTGCAGTAACAATCTATTCTGGTTCAATAGTCATTACATTATTACACAGTGTCGCATGTTTCACAATTTCATTAAATATTCTTTAATATATTATTGAAACTACCTTCTGAAAATTGAACTCATTATTTTAATTACCGTGCCACTAATTACATTTCTCCTCTGTTAATGAAAAATCATTTTTTCTCTCTTGGTTCCATTAAATTGAGTATTTGCCGCTTGAAAACTAAGACCCTAAAATTTGCTGTGGGATATTAATTCTTAAATATTTGTTTCAGTGTTTTGTTTCCTATATTTTGTAGCTTTGACTAACAGCATGCAGCTGGCATGAGAACCTCCAAAGTTGAGCTCATGAAAAGAAATGAACAGACGGCATCTATATTGGACTATAATTGTCTTAGAAATCTAAAGGGCTACTGCACACAAATAAAGGAGGGGATAGCTGAGTCATAATAAAAGCCCACAAAATGAAACATTTTCTCATATTTGAAGAGGATAAATGTTGTGCACAGCAGTAGATGTCAGCCTTCTGTGCAGAAGTGTTAACTTTGCTCTGTAGATGAAGACAGCAGAGCTATTACATGCATCAGAGCTGGAAACAAAACTATGGGGAAAGTTTTTAGATGTGCAAATCTTTGGATTGTTCATTGCCATTAAGTTAAAATTTCAGTTCAAAGAAATTTTTTAAAAAACACGTCACTTGTTGAACATCTGAACTATTAACAGAAATTGCCAGAAATACTATGGAAGCATTTGTAGAAAAAGTGACACCATTAACCTTGGACCTAGGCTTGAAATGATCTGCTGGAGGGAGCATGGTTAGATTGGTTCCAAGTTAAGTGACCCTCCCCACCATCACAGTGGTAAATAGAACACTTTCTTTACTTCCTCCCTATTTTTCCCTGTGCATGAGAAAGATCAGCATAATAATGCCTGACCTCTATGTCCCTGGCTAACATGCCGATCAGCCTCCTCTTAAATCTTAAGCCGGAGATAATATGGTTTAAGAGAGAGGCCTTACTCTCTCTAGCCAGGGAGACGTGACCAAGTGCTATGTCCCCATCAGCCAGAAGCTAAGGAAAGAGGGAATGTGAAGAAGGCAATCTCTTGTTGCAAATCATGTGTGTACCAATGACGTACAGGTGAAAGGTATGGATATGGATGTAGAAGTCATGATCAGCAAGTGTACAAATAACAAGAAGGTTGGTGAAGTGTTGACGGTGAAGCCTTAGACTGCAGAGAGATCAATGTGTTTGTGAAATGGGTTGAAAAGAAAATGACAGTTAAGCTGCAGTTTAATCCAGTCAACTGAGACCTGATGCATTTTAAGAGCATGAGGCCAAGACACACACCATGAATGGTAGGATGTCAGGCAGCATTGAAGAACAGAGGAACCTTGGAGTACATGTTCAAAGATGCTTGAAGGTAACAGCCCAGGTAAAAAGAAGGCATAGAGGATAATGGCCTTCATTAGTCAGACATTGAATACAAGAGCAGGGAGGTTGTGTTCTAACCTTACGAAACCTTGCTCGGACCTCAGCTGGAGTAGTGTCTCATTCTGGTCATCAGGCTAGAGGAAGAACATAATGGTGCTGATCAAGATGCAGAAGAAATTCTGCAACATGTTGTACTAGAAGAAGCATTTCAGTTATGAAGAAACATCAGATAGTCTAGGTCTGTTCTCCCTGATGCAGTAAAGGTTAAGAGGGAACATTACTGAGGTTTATAATATTAAGAGAGGCACAGACAGGATAGACTGCAATAAAGGTTTCCATATACTTGAGGTAGATAAGATGAGAGGATATAGATTTAGTGAAGGGGGAAGAAATTTGAAGAGGAGCTAAGAAGAACCTTCTTCTCCCATTGAGTGCTGAGTACCCAGCATGCATTGCCTGAGAGAGTGATGGAGGAAGACATTGGCAACATTTATGAAATGTCTAGAAAAACATTTGAATCACATAGGAAGAAGACAACAGGCCAATTGCTAGAAGATGGAATTAAAACGGATGGGTGCCCACTGATTGCTATAGCTGTGTTGAGCCAAATGACCTGTTTCCATGCTCTATGACTTTTCATAAGAAGGGCCATACCACTATACCATAATGTATTCTGAATTCATTATTGACAAATTGCAAAGGGAAATAATGAATTGACAATAAGATATATCCCTACCTGATTTTTTTAACCATGATGCGTCACTGAAATGAAATGTGAAATCCTTTTCTCTCTTCACAGATGCCATCTAATCTATTGAGTGTTCCCAGCGCTTTGTTTACATTTCAGTTCTATCAAGAGAAGTACTCTGAACAATCTCCAGCAATAAAGCTGCATTATAATGGACTCATATGTGAATCTGTTCTATTTGCTTTTAAGAGAAAGCAGCACATTCCCATTGACACTAAGCTTATTTGAATAAAATTCTGAGTTTATCATTCTTGAGCTGTTTAATATTTATTATCAGAGTCCTTCCATTGCCTTTGCCAGCTTTTGAAAGAAAGCACTTCACTGCTCCTTCCAATAAGGAAAAAGGTGATAATAATGAAATCCATTAAGGTTCCAGACAGTCACAAAGCACTTACCAGCCTGCCTTCAATGAAGGAAACCAACTGGGACCATCTAAAGGTCCTGATTACTTACAAAGCCGTTACTTAGTGCACAGGAAAAACAAACCAGACTAATAAGGAGATTAAAATTAAAATTCCCCATGGTTCTGCCCTATTGATTTCAAGTGGTGACAACTAACTATGCAACTAGCTGGGAGTCGAAAGAAGTCATGGTATTTTGTTGATCGATCACAAACAGAGAATCTCTATTTAGTTATGCAAGTGGAAAATTCTACTGTTGCTAGTGGGCTCCGTATCGATTACAAGCAGGAACTTGCGAGTCACAGACATCCAGAGATCAAGTTAACAGCAAATTTAACACTTAGAGGTAATCAATGAACAGAAACTCTGTAGGACAGTGCTACATAACCCTTGTATCTGGATACAGAACCCCAGTCTTGCTCTCTCCCAGCTCTTCTGAAGCTTTCTCACATGAGACAAGCTGAGATCAAAGGGCAAGCACACAGGAGCCTTGACAACTGCAGCACTGTTTTGGCAGTGAAAGAAAGAAAGCAGAAACATAAGAGCAAGCAGGCTTCATCGGCAAAACAGGACTATACAAGGCATGTGAATATTTCATATCCCATATGGACAATATGGAGAGCATGATGATGTTCTACATATCAGTGATATTCTTTAGTTTGCAGACAAAGGTAAGCTTTCACAGCCATCAAATACTACAATGAGGGATCAAAAGGGTGCAGTGCTATTTGTGGAAATCATTAACAAAATTGCTTTGCAGAAAACTGCACACAGTAGTGTGGCAGTTAGTGTAACCTTATTACATTGCAAGATATAAAATGACTGTTCAGTTCTCACCGCTATCTGTAAGGAGTTTGTCTGCTCTTCCTGTGACCACATGGATTTCCACCAGGTCCTCCAGTTTCCTCCAATATTCCAAAAGATGTACAGTCAGGGTTAGTGAGATGCAAGCATGCTGTGTTAGTGGCTGAAAGTGTGACTATACTGAAAGGCTGCCTAGCACAGTCCTCGTTGATTTGACACAAGCAACACAGTTCATTGTATGTTTCAAACTTTGTCTTATTTGCAGATATCTCAGATAACGTTAGCTCAAAAGAAAGAAAAATGCAGTCAGAAGCTGGATGAGACCATGGGTGATTGCAGCATTACACTAACAGATTCTTAACTTGCATTCCTTGTGTGTGGCTTGAGAGACAAAAAACACAGATCCATTCAAGGCCGCCAATCATAAAATAAAGCCTTAATTTTAATTGACATGTAGGGGTGTAGCTTCTGTGGAGATGGTCAACAGAAATAGCTGCGAATTTTGTCCTGTGCCATCCATAAATGTTACAGCAACCTATTGTCAAAGGAAGGTTCCCAAAGCTTCGGTCCAGAAACAAGGTCTGTATGGCATGACCACTACTGGCAAAGTAACAATTAAAGATATACCAGAAGTCAGCGATTAATCACCAAGTTTTCAGAAAAACAAATTGGTTGCAACAAGGAAAGAGGCCAGTCAGCACAATATCCATACTGGAACTATGTAAAATCAAAGCAGCTAATTCCACTCTTCAGCCCTTCCCCAGAGCCATGAAAATGCTTTATTTTCAGGTACATATCCAATTTGAACATCACAATTGCATTTGTCATCACTGCTCTCTTGGCAGTACATTCTAAACCTTAATCACCTACCATGTAAAATAGATTTTCCTCAAGTTACTTTCATTTTATTTTTCCAATCACCTGCTTCTTCATTCTTCCATCAGTAGAATAGTTGATCTGTCTACTCCCCATGTAACTTTCATGATTTTAGATGCTTTTTATCAGATTTCCCCCATCACCTCTTCGGCAGCATTAAGAATAAACCCATCTTTTCCATTCTATCTACACAACTTAAGTTCAGCTTCTTTGATATCGCCTGAGTAGTCTCTATTGCATTCTTGGTAAAGATTTTATACTTTTCCAAAGGCACAGCATCTGGCGCTGCAAACAATATTCTGGCTCTAGAAAACCAATATTTTTTAAAGGTTCGTCAGAACTTTTTTACTCTCATACTTGATGTCTCTTTTTACTAAGCCAAGGATTTCTGCAAATCACTTTCTCCATTTGGACTTCCATTTTCAACAAAGGATGCACAACTTAAGCCTACATCCTCTGTTCCTGTGTGCCTTCTCACAGCCGTGCTTTCTGTTTAATATTGCCCATTCCTTTACAGAGTCAGTGTTATTCTTATCAAAGGAAAGATCTATTGACAGCAGGTTTTAAAATGAAAGACACAAAACAACAGTATAGTCTTGAATGCAACACCAACAAAGAGAGAACTATTTTCCTGTAGGAAGTTACTAAAAGAGAATTTGCACAATATTGCAACTGCTGCTGGCGACATAGATTTTGCTCTGAAAAGATTCTATGCCACAAGTAATTGTCAGGTGAGACTACAGGACTTTAAGGTCAGAGTCCTGATTGACAGAAAATCAATAGAAATGCACGGCAACAAAGTGGCAGGCGATTCCATTAGTGAGCAAGGATACCTGCGACAAGCAGTTCAGTCATCTACCCTCAGGAAAGAACAAGGTTCTTAGGGCATATTCAGCACTGTTTCTCAAAAGTGACTGGTATATCTGTGTGATTACTGAATACATCCTTTTTAGTGAGTCTTAATTTTGCAAACCTATCCCTGTCATATACGCTTGTCTCAAATACCACAAAGACTAATGCCTTACATTGATCAACACTTTTAATTACAGAAATCAAATTAGATCAGTCCAGTTTGGCTTCTCCTTTTTTAATAAGCAATTGAAATATATGTAACCCTTCTCACCATGGCTTGTGATAAACCAGGCTCGTTAGCAAACTCTGGCTAGCAGCCACATGACCCAGCATTGCATGGGTAATGGTGAGAAGGCTACCTTCAATAAGTTACACACGTCTAGGGTTGGTATGATTCGGGTTCAACCCAACAGGAAAGTTGGAATGTTCCAATAAGGGATCGGAAATTATGGTGAATGCTGTGAAAATGCTGCCCCGTGCAAAGTTATCTTTCCACCAGGAAATAACAGACCTTACACAATATATTTACAAATATTTGAACTTTAACAAGCAGTTCATAAAAAAGGAAAAGGGCCCAGTACAGCTAAACCGATCTAAACATACACATAAACATTGGAGCTCATTTCTGGCTTTGACTACCCACGTGCTAAGCCCAAGTTCTGCCAGTTCAAACTTCCCTTGAAGACTATTTTGAACCAACTGGCTAACTCAGGATTATTGGCACTTCCTCCCTGGAACCATTCATCTGCACAAAGCTGTCTCTCCTTCGTGCGGCATTCTTGAGTATCTCTCCTTGTGCTCCGCTCTGCACCTTCTGCCAACAGAGACCCCAAACCAGAGCACTGGTTCTCCGGGAAATCTGATCCTGCCCAGCTCTCTTGAATGTTCCGTGGCAGCCCACTGGACAGAATGTTACAGCACATTACCAAGACAAACTCAATTTGCTAACACATTATTCTTAGATTGAGCAAACAGCTCCTTATCTCATCCACAACTGGTCTTTGAAGCTTAACTAACAGAACACACTGCATTTGCAGAAAGGCTGCTAAAAGCATAACAGCGTAGCAGTAGAAATACAATAAAAGAGGCTCTTAACCAGGGCATTATATACAATTGGTAACATACTATTGATAATTGATTTTCATGATAGTCTCAATCATTACTTGCAGTATTTTGGGAACAAACACAAATGCATGATAGCTGGTAAGTGGACACAGCCTTGAGTTTGACAGCCAAGTAGAGAATGTCTAACTCAGCAAGAGACATCAGGTAGGTGGATTCCACCACATGTTCTACCTGAGGGGATCTTCCTCAGATCCCCTCTGACAATTTTGTCTCTTACTTTAAATCAATGTAATCCAGTTTTAGATGCCTTGTCTACAAGGCATAATTCTATAATAACAGTTCTTATTAACCACATCTCTCATAATGTTGAAAGTGACATTCAGGTGTTGCATTAGCCTCACTCCTTGTCCCAAGTCCCTCTTCATAATTGGAACTCTTCATCCTATGAAATATTGAAGTAAATCTCCTCTGTACCCTCTGCGGTATAATCACATAGTATCAATTCAATTGGCCATAATTTCCCCTTGAAAGGGCATGCTGATAAATCCTTGCCATTTATGTCGAGATTAATCTGATATTTTTTTCTAATATCTTCCCTACTACTCATAACAGACTCGTCATGTACATAGAATGTAGAACTGCACTGGGCAGGCCATTCAGCTATGATGTGCAGAACTTGATGCCAATTTATATTAAATATCCTATTCGTGTCTATCATCCATAGCCCTCCATTCTCTTCATATTCATATGTCTGTCTAAAAGCCTCTTGAGCTCCTCCAAACTGCTTACTACCCCTGATAAATTATTCCAGGTACCTACCACTCTCTGCATAGAAAAAATGCCCCTTCATGTCACCTTTAAACTCTCTCATCTGTCTTTAAAAGCATCGCCTCTGATGTTTGACATATTTGCCTTGGAGAAAAGATTGTTTTCATAATTTTAAATCCTCTGTCAAGTCTCCCCTTACCCTCCAATGCTCTACGGATAACAATCAAAATGTATCCAGACTTTCCCTGAAGCTCATACACTCTAATTCAGTCAGTATCTTGCTAAACTTCTTTTGCACCCTCTCCAGAATCTCCCCATGCCTCCTTTAATGGGGTGACCAGAACTTCATGCCATACTTCAGGCGTGGTCTGGCCAAAGTTTTACATAGCTACGGCATGACTTCCTTATTCTTATACTCAGTACACCTACTCTTGAAGACAAGCATGCCACAGCTGACACCACTGTTGTTGATAATATTTCCGATAGCAATGAGGAGGCATACAGGAGTGAGATTTTTCAGCTGATTGAGTGGTTATTTTGTTCACAAAACCAAGGAATGGATTGTGGACTTCAGGAAGGAGAAATCAGGAGAACATACTTCATTTCTCACTGAGGGTTCAGAAGTTGAAAAGGTGAGCAGCTTCAAGTTCCTGTGCATCAACATCTGCAGGAATCTGTCTTGGGCCCAGTACATTGATGCAATCATAGAGAAAACACACTGGTACCTTTACTTCATTAGGAGTTAGAACAAACAAGAGAAAATCTGAAAATGCTGCAAATCCGAGCAACATACACAAAATGCTGGAGGAACTCAGCAGGCCAGGCAGCATCCAGGGAAAAGAGTGAACAGTCAATGTTATGGGCCAAGACTCTTTATCAGGACCGCAAAGAAGGAGGAAAAGTCAGAGTAAGAAGGTGGGGGGAGGGAAGGAAGAAGTTGATGGAGTATTGCACAGATACAACAGAAGCGACCCTGTGCAGGTCTGGCGAAAGCTTTAAAAATCCAATCTCTATAAAAGAGAGTATTGCCTAGCAGAGCACTCAATGTGAGAGCAGTCGTTGGAGCAGTCTGAGTCAGAGTAATAAGGCTTTGGCTCAACAAGGGCTCCATGAGAACAGGTGGAAGTAAGGTAAGTAGGTAAGTTCATTGCTTGTTTCTTATGTCATTTTTTTTCTGAATTAACTCTTGAGAGAATAGCGGTTCTTTCTGCAGAGTCTGTGTGTTTTTCTGGGTGTCTGATGTGGGATTTTGGGGACACTTCCAGCCTTCTCAATGGCCGCATCAACACCAGGTGCATTGAGATGCAGCTCCTTGGAGACAGTGTTAGGAAACTGGAACTGCTGTTTGATCACCTTCAGCTTGTAAGGGAAAGTGAAGCAGTGATAGACAGGAGCTACAGGGAGGTAGTCACCCCAAGACTACAGGTGACAGATAAATGGGTGACTGTCAGGAGAGGGAAAAGAGAACATCAGATAATGGAGAGCACCCCAGTGGCCATCCTCATGAACAATAAATACTCCATTTTCAGTACTGGGAGGAAGCAACAGCGGCCATGCCTCTGGTGCTGATTCTGGCCTGGTGGCTCAGAAGGGAAGGGAACTAAAGAGGATGGCAGCAGTAATAGTGGTTTTCGTATTTAGGGGGACAAATAGCTGATTCTGTGGACGCAAAAAGGAAACACGGATGGTAGTTTGCCTCCCAGGTGCCAGGGTCTGCAGTGTTTCTGAATGCATTGACAACATCCTCAAAAGGGAGGGTAAGCAGCCAGAAGTCATGGTACATATTGGTACCAACGATATTGGTAGAAGAAGAGAGGAACTCCTGAAAAAAGGATACAGGGAGATCCGAAAGAAACTGAGAAGCAGGACCTCAATCTCGGAATTCTGCCTGTGCCACTCAAAGGTAAAGCAAGGAATAGAATGAGGTGGCAGATAAATGTGTGGCTGAAGAATTGGAGCGGGGGACTGTCATGGTCCAGTCCATGAAGTCCGCATTTGGGTTCACAGTCCGATCCATCGACTCCGTATTCCAGGTTTTCCTGTTTTTGCTTGTTCCATTTGTTACCTTAATTGAGGCACCTGATTCTCATTTTGGACTGGCATATAAGTACCTCTCAAAGCAAGAGTTCCCTGCTGGACTATTCCCCTCCCCTTCCTTTTGAAGTCTTGTCTGCATTCCTGCCAAGTTCAACTGCTGGAGTGAGACTGGAGCCTTGCCATGCTAAGATAAGGAACTGTCTATTGCTGAGTTTGGAACTATCTCTTTGTGCCCCTGTGTTTAGTGTCTGTGTCAAAGAAGACACAGGTCCTGTTCCCAAGGAGGGGCTCTGACTCTGTGAAAAGCCCTGTTCCCAAGGATGGGCCCTGGCTCTGTGTTCCAATTTCCAGGTGCCAGTCTGTGTTCCAGTCTTGTCCAAGTCAAGGCTTTGTGTTCTCATCCAGTCTACGAGTCCCTTGGCAGTCATCCTGATCCTGTGCTCCAAGGAGGGGTCCTGGCCCTGTACCCAAGAGCCTAACCAAGCCAAGTCTAAGAGCCATGTCCTGTCCTGGAGAACTGTGTCTAGTCTGTGTCCAAGGCTCTGTGTTCCAAGACCAAGTCCAGGTGCCATGTTCGAGCCCTGTCCAAATCTGAGTTTTGTATCCTCATCTAGTTCAGGTGTCTTGCCCAGCCCAGGAGTTCCTTACCTAGCCTGGTGCTGGGGTACCTTGTCCTGTCCTGTAGCCACATCCTGTCCTTGCCAAGATCCTAGTCCTGAGTCTTAGCCTGGACCCCGGTTCTGGTTCGGAGTGAAGACCCAGGTTCTGAGTCCCAACCAAGACCCTGGTTCTGGGTGCTTGTCCAGGCTCTGGTTCTGGAGTTCTGTGTTCCTAGTCCAGGCTCCTTGTTCCTAGTTCCCTGTCTGGGTCCTGTGTTTCTAGTCCAAGTCCTAGCCCAGGCCCTGAATTCTAGTCTCGTCCAGGGCCTGTGTCAATGTCCAGCATTGTTTCTTCCTTACTCACCTTGCTATCTTGATAAACCTAGTCCTGTTCCTAATACTGCAGTGACTGTGTCTTGCATTTGGGTCCACTCCCAACGAGCCCTCTTCTAACAGGAGCAGGGATTTGGATTTCTGGATAATTGGAACCTCTTCTGGGGCAGGTGGGACCTGTACAAAAGAGACAGGTTCCATTTGAATCCTGGGGGGATTCTTGCAGGTTTACTAGAGCTTTTGGGAGTGGTTTAAACTAAAAGGTCAGGGGGATGAAAGCCAGAATGATAGAACTTGGGATGAGCCAGCAGGTTTACAAGTAGATGATGGGTGTAACATTAATGTATGGAAGGACAAGCTAATGATTGGGTATAAATGCAGACAGACTAAAGAGTTAAATTGTACCACAGAAGCAAAGTTCAAAAGGGCAAAGAGTGCAGGACTGAAGATGCTGTATTTAAATGCACATAGTGTTCAGAATAAAGTGGATAAACTTGTGGCACAGTTAGAGACCGGTCAGTGTGACAATGCGGGCATCAGTGAGTTGTATTGAAAGGATAGACAGGAAGGCAGAGGCAGTGGTGTGGCTCTGTTAGTAAGAGATGGAATTACCTCTTTAGAAAGAGGTGATATAGGGTCAGAGAATGTTGTGTCTTTGTGGCTCGAGTTAACAAACTGCAAGGGTAAAAAAAACATGGGAATCATATAGGCCTCCAAATAGTAGCCAATGTGTTAGGTTGAGATTGCAAAGGAGCTGGAAAAGTCGTGCACTAAGGGTAATGACATAATTGTAATGGGGGGACTTCAATATGCAAGGAGATTGGGAAAATCAGGTTGGTGTGAGATTGCAAGACAGGAGATTTGTTGAATGCCTACTAGATGGGTTCTTAGAGCAGCTTGTACCTGAATCTAACAGGGGAAAGGCTATATCAGATTGTGTGTGGTGCAATAACCCAGATCTTATTAGGGATCTCAATGGAAAGGAACCCTTATGAGGCAATGATCATAATTTAATTGAATTCATACTGCTGTTTGAGAGGGAGAAGCATAAGTCACAAATATCAGTATCACAATGGAATAAAGGGAATTACAGCAGCATGAGAGAGGAGCTTGCCCAGGTGGATTGGAGGAGGATACTGGCAGGGATGACATCAGAGCAGAGATGGCTGAAGTTTCTGGGAATAGTTCACAAGGCACAGGATAGATCTGCTACACAAAAGAAGTATTTCTCAAATGGCAGGGGTAGGCAACCGTGGCTGACAAGGAAAGTTAAGGACTCCATAAAAGCCAATAAAGGGAATATAAAGGTATTGATTGGGAAGCTTTTAAAATCCAATAAAAGGAAACTAAAAAAGCTATAAAAAGGGAAAATATGAACTATGAGGGCAAACTAGCCAATAAGTATAAAGCAGGATACTAACAGCTTTGTTTGGTTATATAAAGAGTAAAATGGAGGTGAGAGTTGATATTGGACCACTGCAAAATGATATTAGTGAGGTCATAATGGGGGGACAAAGAAATGGCAGATGAACTTAACAGGTACTTTGCATCAGTCTTCACTGTGGAAGATACTAGCAGTGTGCTAGAGGTCCGTGAATGTCAGGCGGTAGGAGTGAATGCCATTTCCATTACATAGGGAAAAAATGCTAGGCAAACTCAAAGGTCTTAAGGTGGATAAGTCACCTGGGCCAGATGGACTACATCCCACAGTCCTGAGAGAGGTTGCTGAAGAGATAATGGATGCATTGGTTATGATCTTTCAAGGATCACTTGATTCTTGAAAGGTCCTGGAGGACTGGAAGATTTGAAGTATCACTCCACTCTTTAAGAAAGGAGGAAGGCCAAAAGAAAGGAAATTATACGCCAGTTAGCCTAATCTTAGTGGTTTGGAAAGATTAGGAGTTTATTATTCAGGATGAGGCTTTGGGGTACTTGGAAACTAGTTATAAAATAAGTCAAGGTCAGCATGGTTTCTGTAAGGGGGAATTTTGCCTGACAAATCTGTTTTTTAAGAAAGTCACAAGCAGGGTGGACACAGGAGAAGCAGTAAATATCATATACTTGGATTTTCAGAAGGCATTTGACAAGGTGCCAGACATGAGGGTGCTTAACAGGATAAAATATGGTGTTACAGGAAAGACAGAGGAATGGCTGACAGGGAGGAGGCAGTGAGTAGGAATAAAAGAGGCCTTTTCTGGTTGGCTGCCAGTGACTAGTGGTGTTCTTCAGAGGTCAGTATTGCAACCATTACTTTTCACATTGTTTTTCAATGATTTAGATAATGGAATTGACGGCGTTATGGCAAAGTTTGTGGATGATATGAAGATGGGTGGACGGGTAGGTAGTGCTGAGAAAGCAATGCGATTGTAGGAGGACTTGGACAAATTGGAAGAATGGGCAAAAAAAAGTAGCAAATGGAATACAGTGTAGGGATATGTATGATAATGCGTTTTGGTAAAAGGAATAATAGTGTGGACTATTATCTAAATGGAAAGAAGGATCAAACATCAGAGGTGCAAATGGACTTAGAAGTCCTCATGCAAGACTCCCAGAAGGTTAATTTACAGGCTGAGTCTGTGGTAAAGAAGGCAAATACAATATTGGCATTTATTTCAAGGGGAATAGAATATAAAAGCAAGGAGATAATGCTAAACCTTTATAAGACACTAGTCAAGCTGCACTTTGAGTACGCAAACAGTTTTGGGCCCCATATCTCAGAAGACATGTATTATGATTAGAGTCCAGAGAAGGTTCACAAGGATGATTCTGGGAATGAAGGGGTTAACGTATGAAGCGCTTTTGGCAGCTTTAGTCCTGTACTCACCGGAATTTAAAAGAATGTATGGGGATCTCATTGAAACTTGCTGAATGTTGAAAGGACTAGACAGGGTGGAGTGGAGAGGATGTTTCCTGTGGTGGAGATATCCAGAACTAAAGTGTACAGCCTCAAAATTGAGGGGTGACCTTTTAAAACAGAAGCAAGGAGGAATTTTTTTTAGCCTGAAAGTACTGAATCTATGGAATGCTCTGCCACAGACTGTGGTTGAGGCCAAGTTCATGGGTATATTTAATGGGGAATTTTATCATTCCCTGATCGGTCAGGGCATCAAAGGATATGGCGAGAAGGTAGGTGTATGGGGTTGAGTGGCATGCAGGATCAGCCATGATGGAATGACGGCGCAGATTTGATGGGTTGAATGGCCTAATTCTGCTCCTATGTCTTATGGTCTACAAGGTGATAAGTGAAATTGGGAGAGAGGGAGGGTGTGAAGTAAAGAGCTGTGAAGCTGAATGATGAATGAAATCAAGGGCTGAAGAAGGGGGAATCTGATAGGAGAGGACAGAAGACCATGGACGAACGGGAAGGGGGAGATGTGTCAGATGGAGGAGATGGGCAGGAAAGGGGATAAGGTGAGAGATGAGATGGGATTGGGAAATGGTAAAGAAGGGAGGGGAAGGGGAAAGAAATCAATGTTCATGCCACCAGGTTGGAGGCTATCCAAATGGAATACAAGATGTTGCTCCTCAAACCTGATTGTGGCTGCACTGAGACAGTAGAGGAGACCATGGATTGACATGTCGGAATGGGAAGTAGAGTTAATAAGGGTGGCTACCAGGAGATCCTACATTTTCTGATGGGGTGGCCTCCTGTATATTGGTGAGTCCTGACAAATTGAAAGACCAATTTGCCTAGCAACTACATTCCATCCACTAGAAAAAGCAGGATCTCATGTAATGGTTTCTATTCAGTCCTTGTTACTTCAAAAATTATTCATGAAAGTGTGATATTCTTACAGGAGCTTACAGACACAGATTTCCATGTTACAGCCATTGAGACTGCTCAGGAAACCCAGAAAAATTGATTAGAACCATGAAAGTACTCAGAGGGGATGAAACATTTTTACACAGGTGTTCAAGTGAACCATTACTGTATTATGAAGATTTGAGATGTGTAATTTCCATACATTGAATTCTAGAATACTTATGGAGTATAACTCACTGGAAATTTCAACTGAGTGTTTTATTCAATGTAGTAACTCCTTTCTGTCATCTTACTTTGAATGGGATGGCAGGGAGACACCAACCTGAGGTAAAATAAACCTTGCAAGCAAATTTTCCAATGCTGTTTTATCACCATGATCGATACTATGAAAATACTGTATGATTCTATTCTTTACTACAGGTTTTGTTCTGTAGATTTGTTAATGCATTATCTTCATGCATTGTGACTGGTGCTGCCTAGCACTGAAGTAGCAGTTGAAGCACTTGAAATATTTTGAAAAGAAAAGCTATTTCAGCTGTAAGACAGGGAGAGACATCACATAAGTAGGTAAGTACAAGATATAGCAATAGGACCTCTGATGTAGTCCAAATCTGGCCGAAAATGTGTTCAGCTTGTACTAGAAATCATGACAGAAACTTTTAGAATGAATGATCATAGCAAGAGACAATGCTGATAATTCTGAAGAAATACACGGCAGTTTATTCTTGTAAATGATAGTCAACTGATGTGCAAGGGGCACAGAATGAAATAAATACAGTCAAGTACTTGAAAGTATTTGAATAAGTGCAAAGTCTGAGACTTTATTGACAGAGTTGAGAATGTTCTCAAACTCAAGGAACCATAAACCAGACATCTGTAATCCTGTCTAACTGTAAGAAACTACACGCATTTTTTCTGTGATGGAAAGCAGTGAGATGCATTTGTAATCATATAAATAAGTCCTGTGGTCAGATGACTTTGTGACATCACATGCATATACAGTATAAGCACAATATATTGAGAGCTTCAAGTTGTTGAACAGGAGTTTTGAACTCAAAACACTGTGTCCTATAATCACTTTACCAATTAGAATTTGGCAGAATACGAGAGCGCCAAGCCTACTTAGGACTGAATACAGCGGCTATCTCATTCCAAGCCTCACCAACATTTCTGAGCATTTTTTTGGATTAGTTGATTAATTACCCTTTAAGTCGCTGTAGAAAGTTAGTGTTTACAATATGTTCTCATTAAGGAAATAATTGTTATTGAATAGTTAATCAACTTTTTCAGCTTAGTGCAGAGGACAAGGTAACCCATAGTCTCATCCTTGTATAAAGTAAAGTGTTCTTAAGTTTTCCAATATTAATGTATTTATTTATCCCATATTTACTTTCAACCTCTGCTTAACCCATTTCTGAATCAATTCTTTCTTTATCTATCTTTATTTATCCTTCTGTATCTGATACGACTGTCATTTACTCACTGCTAGTTGTCCTCAATCCACAAAACCTTTTGTTGTGATGCATTGACATTCCAACAGTCATGAAAATCCCAGATCTCCTTTGCTCATGTGCACCAATATTGTCATTCCAACAAGTGACACACAAATCGTATTCAATTTGAACAGTACCAGAAATCCTAACCAACTGATGCCTATTTCTTTGCAAGATTTGACCTGAATATGTAGGATAAATAAGTCAGAAGGAGAGAGGTAGCTCCCAGTCAGGTGAAGGCCTTCACATTCATTTTGCTCATACTCAAGAACATTCAGCTGGTATTTTCCTATTAATGTCAATGGGAATGGATTATTAGTCCTATCTTCAGTGTGAATTTTCCCTAACTGTTGTGAGAATTTGGCCTTGCAAGCCAATATTGCTAAGATGCTAAGGTTGTGAATTACATATGATGCTGAAGTGATCATTCTATGAATTGTGTGCCTACTTCTATGTATGCTGATATACATTTGGTATGTATGTTCAAAGGTGTTTGATCAAAGCCCTTTTAAGAAATAATTTATGACAGCAACAAGAGAGGTTAACTGCATCTTCTAAGAGTGTTTTTTGTTATGTTGTCCAGGTGCTTTGGAGAACCTAGACAACAGCAAAACATATGTTAGCTTGCTGCTTATGGATTACAGCTTGGCATTCAATATCATCACCTCCTCAGTATTAATCACCCAATTTCTAAACCTCGGCCTCTGTACCTGCTTCTGCAGTTTGGATCCTCCTCTTCCTCATCAGGACACTGTAGTCAATACAAATCAGTAGTCACATTTCCTCCTCACTGATATCACAGGCAAACTTTAAGAATGTGTGCTTAGCTCACTACACTACTATCTCTACACTAATGACTGTGGCTAAGCATGGTTCAATCATCATTGATAAATTTGCTAATGACTCTACTGTTATTGGTAAAATCTCAAATGGCATCCATCATTAAGGACCATCACTGAGGCCCTCCATGGGTCATGATCAATCATGGATGTTGATACACAAGTCAGTACACAAACCAAGGCAGTACAAGATGGAGAGCAAGCTATTGCCCATGTAGCAGACTCCCCCTCTCCACACAGCTGATAAATTCAAAGGAATGGCAGACCAATATAGTTTGGCACCAATGATGGTGCAGGAGTTCCTGGTCAGAGATGAACTTAATGTAAGACTGCCTTAGGGATTCTGTCTCTGATTTTTTTTTCTTGGAATTCACTCCTGAAGCCTTCTGCATGAGTGGGTATAGCCTCAAGACAGTTGAGGTTTGAGATCAGAGTTTTCTTTCTCCTATATGAGCTGCCAACATTGGCTGATAAGCTCCATCTGCCCAAAGCAACTGGTTTTAAGGTGCCAGTTATCCAACTTTGAGCTGAATCAGTTGTTGAACAGCAACAAACAACAGCAGCTTTTAGTCTCCACTTACGAAGTGTTGTTTTGATTAAATGGCTACAGTACACTGAATTTGAATTTTACTTTTTCAGGTTTTCAGCATTATAGACTTGTTCTGATGTTAGATTTTCATCAGCTTTGCAAACTCAATGAATTTCTCTGCTTTGTGAAAAATCTTTAAGAAAAGGAACAGCAATAAATTTTTAAATTTTGTCAACTAGCCTGCTGAATATTCACAATTACCTTCAATTTTCAGTTTGTCATGATAGAACTTGTTTCATGATCAGCATACTTCTAAGCAGTTTATGTTCATTCTGATGCTGATGAATCTATTCTTTCAGTGCATGATTGAGATCTTTATTTTTTGCTTTATGCAGTGCTTTTCTGTTTTTCATTCACATCTATTCATTACCTATGTGAGGTCACTTCTCAGAATTGTCTGTGATGCACAGAGACCTTCGCATCACCAAAAACCTTCCCAGTGCCTTGTGGAATTTTTCATTTGTGACGTGCTCAAACAAATTATGGATTTGAGGTTTTCGGATTTTGGAATTTTGTATAATAGATTTTCAACCTGTACTGAGGTTTTACTTATTCCCATTGTTCTTCCCATAGTCAGTTATTATAATTCTCTGTACAGTGTGTTCTGGACCTTGCTAAGTACATTGTAAAATCTGTTTGAGATGAATTGAGTTTATAGCTGTTCAACCAAACTCTTCATTCAGTACAATTTATCTCCACAGCCATTTGAGGAAGATGTTTAGAAAGTATAATTATCTCCAACCGTGCTCAAAAAGTCATTCCAACCTCCACCTGTGCCATAGAAGGTAGCTTGATGTGAATAAAAGAAAAGAAAGACTTACATTCTTATGTTATTTAAATACTACCATGAGCCTTTTCTCCCCCCATCACCATCATATTTCTGAATGAACAATGTACCATCCCATGAGCACCAACTCACTCACAAAATGTTAGAGGATCTCAGCAGGCCAGGAAAGGAGTAAACAATCGATGTTATGGGCCAAGACTCTTCACTAATGCTGAAGAAGGGTCTCGGCCCAAAATGAGATTGTTTAGTCTTTTCCATCGCTACTGCGTGGCCTGCTGGGTTCCTCCAGCATTGTGTGTCTGTGTGTGTCTGTCTTGCATTTCCGGCATCTGCAGATTTTCTCCTGCTTTTAACACTACTTCATTATTTTTTTTCCAATGATTTTAAATCTGAATTTGATTCTGATGTCTTGAACAGTTTACTGCCAATGAATTACAGCAGATATCAAGTGCAACCATGGCTGTATATAGGAACATGTTTGAAAAAGGAATTCACTAACACCATCATTCATGGACACTGCCTATAAAGCAGGCACTTCATGAAGAAACAAAGTGATTTATATCTGGCATGTACATGACAGTCTGAAATCACTTGTGCTCACAACAACTTTCACTGCATCAATCTATTTACACCTTTAACAAGCAAGCACAGAATATCACTTTGAAATCCAAATATATGAATAGTGTCTTCAAATTACGATAATCAATAGATTGCTGGTAAAGCCTGGACCTTGACCGAGAGCGCCTCCAGGCCAGGACTTCACGTGCTGCCGCTGGAACCCTTCTTCCGCCACCTCCATCTCTGTGCCTACTTCATTGGCAAGGACTCTCCTTACCCCACAACATCTCTCTCAGGTCCCACCACCGGCTCCTGGATCCTCGGAGACTCCATCTTCCTCTCACTCTACAATCCCTAAACACCCCAGCCCTCTCCTCTCCTTGGACAACCCCATCCCACCCTCTGATCCATGCTCTCATCCATGCTGGGTCTTCACCATCCCTTGTGACCTTCCCATCTCTGAGGCAGAATGTCCTGCCCTCAGTAAGGGCCTCACATGCGCCTACATGTCAGTGAGATCTGCACCCTCCATGACGCTGAGCTCTTCTTCCGCCACCTCCATCTCTGTGCCTACTTCATTGGCAAGGACTCTCCATTCTTCATCAATGACCTCTTCTCCTGTCTGCAACTATCTGCCTCTTCCTGGATGCTCCACTCTGGTCTTCTGCCTGCTCTAGATCTTTTCATTTCTAACTACCGACAGGACATCAACCATCTCAATTTCACTACTCCTCTCTTCAATTCCAACCTCACTCCTTCCAAATGCTCTGCTTTCTATTCCCTCCGCACTAACCCTAACCTCACCATCAAACTTGCAGATAAGGTGGGGGGGGGGGGGGTGCCGTAGTAGTCTGGCATACTGACCTCTATCTTACTGAGGCCCAGCAACAACTCTCAGACACCACCTCTTCCTTACTTCTCGAACAGGACTCCACTAAAGAGCATCAGACCATTGTCTCCCACACGATCACTGATCTTGTTAACTCTGGGGAGCTCCCATCCACTGTTAGCAACCTCATAGTTCCCGCATCCTGTGCCTCCTGTTTCTACCTTCTACCCAAGGTCCACAAACCTGCCTGTCCATGTAGACCCATTGCTTCCCCTTGTTCCTGCCCCATCAAACATATCTGCATACCTCAATTCAGTTTGATTCCCCCGGTTCAGTCCCTTCCTATCTACATTTGTGACGCTTCATATGATTTCAATGATTTCAAGTTCCCTGGACTTGATCATCTTATTTTTACTATGGATGAGGTCTGTACTAAGGTCTGTATGCACCTCCATAGCTTATCAGGAAGGCCTCAAAGCTTGCCATTTCCTTCTGGACAACAGACCCAACTAGTTTCCCTCCATTGTCTAGCGGAATGTCCTCACTCTCAATAATTTCTCCTTTGACTCCTCCCACTTCCTTCAAGCAAAAGGTTTAGCCATGGGCACCCGCATGGGTCCCAGATATGCCTGCCTTTTTGTCGGCTTCATGGAACAGTCTATGTTCCAAGCCTATACTGGTATCACTCTACCCTTGTTCCTACGCTGCATCAGTAACTGCATTGATGCTGCTTCTTGCACTCATGCTAAGCTCGTCAACATCTTCAACTTTGGAGCCAACTTCTACCCTGCCTTCAAATTTACTTGGTCCATTTCTGACACCTTCCTGCCCTTTCTTGATCACTCTGTCTATCTCTGGAGACAGCTCATCTATTGATATCTTTTATGAATGTCAATTTCTTGAACTTCCAGTTAATACCCCCACCTCTCGGAGCAGACTCGATGGACCGAATGGCCTACTTCTGCTCCTTTGTCTTATGGTCTCTCCTTCACCATTGCCCATTCCCATTTCTCTCTCACCTTATCTCCTTACCTGTCCATCACCTTCCTCTGGTGCTCTTCCCACTTCCCTTTCTTCCATGCCTTTATCAGATTCCCCCTTTCCAGCCATTTTTCTCTTTCACCATTCAACTTCCCAACTCTTTACTTCACCCCTCCCCCTCACCTGGTTTCACCCATTACCTACTAGAACATAAGAACATACGAAATAGGAACAGGAGTAGGCTATCCGGCCCATCGAGCCTGCCCCACCTTTCAATAAGATCATGACTGATCTGTCTGTAACTACCTTGTATTTCTTCCTCCTCTCCCCCACCTTCTTACTCTGACACCTTATCTTTTTTTCTCCAGTCCTGATGAAGGGTCTCAGCCCAAAACACTGAGTGTTTACTCTCTTCCACAGATGCTGCCTGTCCTGCTGGGTTCCCTCCAGCACTGTGTGTGTGTGTGTGTGTGTGTGTGTGTGTTCGTTGGTTTTACAATATCTGCAGATTTTCTCTTGTTTGGGATAGAAGGTTAGTGTGCAAAATTAGAGCAAATGGTATTGGGGGTATGGTACTGACATGGATAGAAAATTGGTTGGCAGACAGGAAACAAAGAATAGGGATTAATGGGTCCTTTTCAGAATGGCAGGCAGTGACTAGTGGGGTACCACAAGGCTTGGTGCTGGGACCACAGCTATTTACAATATATATTAATGATTTAGATGAAGGGATTAAAAGTAACATTAGCAAATTTGCAGATGACACAAAGCTGGGTGCCAGTGTGAAATGTGAGGAGGATGTTATGAGAATGCAGGGTGACTTGGACAGGTTGGGTGAGTGGGCAGATACATGGCAGATGCAGTTTAATGTGGATAAATGTGAGGTTATCCACTTTGATGGCAAGATCAGGAAGGCAGATTACTATCTGAATGGTGTTCAGTTAGGAAAAGGGGAAGTACAATGAGATCTAGGTGTCCTTGTTCATCAGTCACTGAAAGTAAGCATGCAGGTACAGCAGGCAGTGAAGAAAGCTAATGGCATGCTGGCGTTCATAAGGAGAATTGAGTATAGGTGCAAAGAGGTCCTTCTGCATTTGTACAGGGCCCTGGTGAGACCACACCTGGAATATTGTGTACAGTTTTGGTCTCCAAATTGGAGGAAGAACATTCTAGCTATTGAGGGAATGCAGTGTAGGTTCATGAGGTTAATTCCCAGGATGGCGGGACTATCATATGTTGAAAGATTGGAGTGACTGGGGTTGTATACACTGGAATGTAGAAGGATGAGAGGGGATCTGATTGAAACATATAAGATTATTAAGAGATTGGACACGCTAGAGGCAGGAAACATGTTCCTGATGTTGGGGGAGTCCAGAACCAGAGGCCACAGTTTAAGAATAAGGGGTAGACAATCTAGAACGGAGTTGAGGAAAAACTTTTTCCACACAGAGGGTTGTGGTTCTGTGGAATGCTCTGCCTTGGAAGGCAGTGGAGGCCAATTCTCTGGATTCTCTCAAGAAAGAGTTAGATAGAGCTCTTAAAGATAGTGGAGTGAAGGAATATGGGAAGAAGGCAGGAAAAGGGTACTGATTGTGGATGATCAGCCATGATCACGGTAAATGGTGGTTCTGGCTCGAAGGGCTGAATGGCCTACTCCTGCAGCTATTGTAAATGTCTATTTTTGGTAGATTTTGTTTCACCTAAACTGGTATAGAGATATAATAACCTCAGTCTATTGGCACTGCATCTGCTTTCTAGAGTAACCTTGTGAACAATCACATTGGAAAATACACCAACCCCCAGCACTGTATGCACCCAGAAGACATGCACCACTATATAGACACACATGAATCTTTCAGAAAATATAGGTGCTATACAAATAAAATGCTGGAGGAAGTCCAGCAGCATCTAGGGAGGGGAATGAACAGTCAACATTTCAGGTTGTGACCTTTCACCAGGTCTGGATGTAGGTGCTATACTGGTTTAGTTTAACTTGCTTCCAAATTTAAATTCATAACAATGTGTTTATTTTATCATGGTCTGCTTCTTCAGGATTGTGGAGAACCTGTACAGGCAGATGGTTAATACCAATTCTTCAGGTTTCTGCATCTTGTAGGTTCTGCTCTAGTAACTGAGGCTGCAAAGATGAAAAGTTGAAATAGTAGTGTTTCCACTTCCAGTACTGGGCTAAATTATCTTTTAGCCACACCTACTTTTAAAGTCACTTAGTGAAAATGGATACACACAGCAGCTAGCCCTCTGGCCGAACGAGACCATGCCACCTAATTTACCCATGTGACCAATTAACCGCCTAACCCGCACAACTTTAAAATGTGGGAGGAAACTGGAGCACATGGAGGAAACCCACACAGTCACAGGGAGAGTGAACAATTGCAGAAATTGAATCCAGTGTGCACTGTAAAAGCATTACACTAATTGCTACACTGTCATGCCATCCCACGGTAGTTTAATGTTGGTAATTCACTATACCAGCAGCTCGCAGTCTGGGAAATTGATCCAGATATATTAACTCAAATCATGCAATGTATTTTGGGGAATGTAAATAATTAATAAAACTGGAAGTTTGAAAAAGTAGTCTTAGCAACAGGAACCTATTTAGTGCACTGGTGCCCTTAGACCTGGAATTCTAAAATATTTATTCAGTCTGGTCGCATACTGTATTTGACTCCTGACCTGTAAATGTAAGTAATTCTTAATAGTTCCTCAATTCAGGACCAGTTAGGGGAGAAAACAATAAATACCTGCATTGCTGTTAACATCAAATCTCAAGGCTGAATGTATGTATGGTGAAAAGTACAACTGTAGAGGTAAAGAAATTATCAGAAGAGGCATTTGTGGATGTCAAACTCTCATGTGGGTGTTGGAATCAGAATCGTGTTTAATGTTGCTGGCATATGTTGTGATATTTATTGTTTAGTTGCAGCGGTACAATTCAATACACAATAATGAAAAATATAAAAAGCTGCACTGAGATTTTATCTTTTTAAGGTATTTTTTCATGGCAGTTTCCTCCTCCACAGCTGCAAGTAGGTTGCACAAGGTTACTTGCTGGCAACTAGTGAGGAGATGAAATCTGTGCAGATGAACAAAAAGAATATTGAATACCTCTTGTGGTGTGGAATCAATGTTCCCTCAGAAAGAAGAAATGTAATTTGCTTCTCCTGACTGTGCAGCACACTGTGGAGCTGATGCAGTACAATCAGTCCATAAATTATCCATAGCAGTTTCTCTTCTATGTAAAACAAATGGGAAAACCAATAATAGAATTCTGTCAGATGGTATTACCTTGCAGTGCACTACCCATAGCTTTTAATGTTTATCTGGCATTTCACACAAAACTAGAATATATTTATTCTGACCATCAATCAAAATCTACTAATTTCCAATTCCTGGTATAGAATTATTATTGCACATGTAGAACATCCCGCCTTTTGATGAATTATCATCATTTAACTGACCTTGGGGAGTAGAACACTTTTCCATTTTTAAGAGTCAAAATTAAGCAACAAGCTTTCCTCTGAGTCACAATGCCAGCTCTGGAATATATCATTGTGTACCAACAATATTAGTGACTTATACACATGTTAACAGCATAGGTAGCTATAGTTATCAGTTCATCCCATCGACTTTAATCCAATCCTCACAATCTTAAATTTGATTACTCCCCACCTCCACGTTGAGGGTTGCCAAATTATGAATAATTTCTGATTAGTGACAACAGGTATATGGAAATTTTTAAAAACAATAATCCAAGTTGCATATACTTGTTTTTGAATTCCAATATTCAAGGCAAGATTTGAACCGAGGTCCCTGAAATATATTGTGCCCCTTAAGGTTAATTTCTTGTTCTTTCCCCCTCTCCCCCTCTCCCCCTCTCCCCCCTCTCCCCCCCCTCCCCCCCCCCCCCCCCCCCCCCCCCCCCCCCCCCCCCCCCCCCCCCCCCTCCCCCCCTCTCCCCCCTCCCCCCCCCCCCCCCCCCCCCCCCCCCCCCCCCTCCCCCCCCCCCCCCCCCCCCTCCCCCCCCCCCCCTCTCTCCCCCCTCTCTCCCCCCCCCTCTCTCTCCCCCCCTCTCTCTCCCCCTCTCTCTCCCCCCTCTCTCTCCCCCCTCTCTCTCCCCCCCTCTCTCTCCCCCTCTCTCTCCCCCCTCCTCTCCCCCCCCTCCTCCCCCCCTCCCTCTCCCCCTCCCTCTCCCCCCCTCCCTCTCCCCCCCCTCTCCCCCCCCTCTCCCCCCCTCCCCCCCTCCCCCCCCCCCCCTCCCCCCCTCTCTCCCCCTCTCTCCCCCCTCTCTCCCCTCTCTCCCCCTCTCTCCCCCTCTCTCCCCTCTCTCCCCCTCTCCCCCCCTCTCTCCCACCCCTCTCTCCCCACCCCTCTCTCTCCCCCCTCTCTCTCCCCCCTCTCTCCCCCCCTCTCTCCCCCTCTCTCTCTCCCCCCTCTCTCCCCCCCCTCTCTCCCCCCTCTCTCTCCCCCCCTCTCTCTCCCCCCCTCTCTCTCCCCCCTCTCTCCCCCCTCTCTCCCCCCTCTCTCCCCCCCTCTCTCTCCCCCCTCTCTCTCCCCCTCTCTCTCCCCCCTCTCTCTCCCCCTCTCTCTCCCCCTCTCTCTCTCCCCCTCTCTCTCTCCCCCCTCTCTCTCCCCCTCTCTCTCTCTCCCCCCCTCTCTCTCCCCCTCCTCTCTCCCCCCCCCTCTCTCCCCCCTCTCTCTCCCCCCCTCTCTCTCCCCCCCCTCTCTCCCCCTCCCCTCTCTCTCCCCCCCTCTCTCTCCCCCCCTCTCTCCCCCCTCTCTCTCTCCCCCCTCTCTCCCCCCCTCTCTCTCCCCGCCCCTCTCTCTCTCTCTCCCCCTCTCTCTCTCCCCCTCTCTCTCCCCCCTCTCTCTCCCCCTCTCTCTCCCCCTCTCTCCCCCCTCTCCCCCCTCTCTCCCCCTCTCTCTCCCTCCCCCTCTCTCCCACCCCCTCTCTCCCACCCCCCTCTCTCCCCCCTCTCCCCCCCTCCCCCCCCTCTCTCCCCCTCTCTCCCCCTCTCTCCCCCCTCTCCCCCTCTCCCCCCTCTCCCTCCCCCTCTCTCTCCCCCTCTCTCTCCCCCCCTCTCTCTCCCCCCTCTCTCTCCCCCTCTCTCTCCCCCTCTCTCTCCCCCCCTCTCTCCCCCTCTCTCTCCCCCCTCTCTCTCCCCCTCTCTCCCCCTCTCTCCCCCTCTCTCCCCCTCTCTCCCCCTCTCTCCCCCTCTCTCCCCCTCTCTCCCCCTCTCTCCCCCCTCTCTCCCCCTCTCTCCCCCTCTCTCCCCCTCTCTCCCCCTCTCTCCCCCTCTCTCCCCCCCTCTCCCCCTCTCTCTCCCCCTCTCTCCCCTCTCTCTCCCCCCTCTCTCTCTCCCCCCTCTCTCTCCCCCTCTCTCCCCCCCTCTCTCTCCCCCCTCTCCTCCCCCCCTCTCTCTCCCCCCTCTCTCCCCCCCCTCTCTCTCCCCCCCTCTCTCTCCCCCTCTCTCTCCCCCTCTCTCTCCCCCTCTCCTCCCCCCCTCTCTCCCCCTCTCTCCCCCTCTCCCTCCCCCCTCTCCCCTCTCTCTCCCCCTCTCTCCCCCTCTCTCCCCCTCTCTCCCCCTCTCTCCCTCTCCCCCTCTCTCTCCCCCTCTCTCCCCCCTCTCTCCCCCCCTCTCTCCCCCCTCTCTCTCCCCCCTCTCTCCCCCCCCCCCCCCCCCCTCTCTCTCCCCTCTCTCCCGCCTCTCTCGCTCTCTCCTCCCTCTCTCTCCCCCCTCTCTCTCCCCCCTCTCTCCCCCCCCTCTCTCTCCCCCTCTCTCCCCCCCTCTCTCCCCCCTCTCTCTCCCCCCTCTCTCTCCCTCCTCCCCCCCCTCTCTCCCCCCTCTCTCCCCCCTCTCTCCCCCCTCTCCCCTCTCTCCCCCCTCTCCCCCCTCTCTCTCCCCCCTCTCCCCCTCTCTCCCCCCTCTCTCTCCCCCCTCTCTCCCCCTCTCTCCCCCCTCTCTCCCCCTCTCTCCCCCCCTCTCCCCCCTCTCCCCCTCTCTCCCCCCTCTCCCCCCTCTCCCCCCTCTCTCCCTCTCTCCCCTCTCTCCCCCTCTCTCCCCCCCCTCTCCCCCCCTCTCTCCCCCCCCCTCTCTCCCCTCTCTCTCCCTCTCTCCCCCTCTCTCCCCCCTCTCTCCCCCCTCTCTCCCCCTCTCTCCCCCTCTCTCTCCCCTCTCTCCCCCCCTCTCTCCCCCCTCTCTCCCCCTCCCTCTCCCCCTCTCTCCCCCCCTCTCTCCCCCCCTCTCTCCCCTCTCTCCCCCCTCTCTCCCCCCTCTCTCCCCCCTCTCTCTCCCCCCTCTCTCCCCCCCCCCCTCTCCCCCCCTCTCTCCCCCCCCTCTCTCCCCCCCTCTCTCCCCCTCTCTCCCCCCCTCTCTCCCCCTCTCTCCCCCTCTCTCTCCCCCCTCTCTCCCCCCTCCTCCTCCCCCCTCTCCCCTCTCCCCCCCTCTCTCCCCCCTCTCTCCCTCTCTCCCCCTCTCTCTCCCCCTCTCCCCCTCCCCCCTCTCCCTCCCCCCTCCCTCCCCCCCCTCTCTCCCCCTCTCTCCCCTCTCTCCCCCCCTCCCCCCTCTCTCCCCTCCCTCCCTCCCCCCTCTCTCCCCCTCTCTCCCCCCTCCCTCCTCTCCCCCTCCCCCCTCTCTCCCCCCCTCTCCCCCCCTCTCCCCCCTCTCCTCCCCCCTCTCTCTCCCCCCTCTCTCTCCCCCTCTCTCTCTCCCCCTCTCCCCCTCTCCCCCCCTCTCCCCCTCTCTCCCCTCTCCCCCCCTCTCTCCCCCTCCTCTCTCCCCCTCTCCCTCTCCCCCCTCTCTCCCCCTCTCTCTCTCCCCTCTCTCTCCCCCCTCCCTCCCCCCCTCTCTCTCTCCCCCCTCTCTCCCCTCTCTCCCCCCCTCTCTCTCCCCCCCTCTCCCCCCCCCTCTCCCCCCCCTCTCTCCCCCCTCTCTCTCCCCCCTCTCTCCTCCCCCCTCCCTCTCCCCCCCTCTCTCTCCCCCTCTCTCTCCCCCCCTCCCCCCCCCCCCCCTCCCCCCCCTCCCCCTCTCCCCCCTCTCTCCCCCCCTCTCCCCCCTCTCTCTCCCCCCCCCCCCCCCCCTCCCCCTCCCCCCTCCCCCCCTCCCTCCTCCCCCTCTCCCCCCCTCCCCCCCCTCTCCCCCCTCTCCCCCCCTCCCCCCTCCCCCCCTCTCCCCCCTCTCTCCCCCCTCTCTCCCCCCCTCTCCCCCCCTCTCTCTCCCTCCCTCTCTCTCTCCCCCTCTCTCTCCCCCTCTCTCTCTCCCCCCTCTCCCTCCCTCCCCCCTCTCTCCCCCTCTCTCCCCCCCTCTCTCTCCCCCCCCCCCTCTCCCCCCTCTCTCCCCCCTCTCTCCCCCCTCTCCCCCCCCTCCCCCCTCTCCCCCCCCCCCTCCCCCCTCTCTCCCCCTCTCTCCCCCCCTCTCCCCCTCTCTCCCCCCCTCTCTCCCCCTCTCCTCCCTCTCTCCCCTCTCTCTCCCCCCCTCTCTCCCCCTCTCTCCCCCTCTCTCCCCCCTCTCTCCCCCTCTCTCTCTCCTCTCCCCCCTCTCTCCCCCCCCTCTCCCCCCCTCTCCCCCTCTCTCCCCCCCCTCTCTCCCCCCCTCTCTCCCCCCCCCCTCTCCCCCCCCTCTCTCCCCCCTCTCCCCCCCCCCCCTCTCTCCCCCCCTCTCTCCCCCCTCTCTCTCCCCCCTCTCTCCCCCCTCTCTCTCCCCCCTCTCCCCCCCTCTCTCCCCTCCCCCCTCTCTCCCCCCTCTCTCCCCCCCTCTCTCCCCCCTCTCCCCCTCTCCCCCCTCTCTCCCCTCTCTCCCCCCCTCTCTCTCCCCCCTCTCTCTCTCCCCCCCTCTCCCCCCTCTCTCCCCCCCTCTCTCTCCCCCCCTCTCTCCCCCCCTCTCTCTCCCCCCTCTCCCTCCCTCCCCTCTCTCCCCCTCCTCCCCTCCTCCCCCTCTCCCCCCCTCCCCCCCCTCTCTCCCCCCTCTCTCCCCCCTCTCCCCCTCTCTCCCCCCTCCCCCCCCTCCCCCCTCTCCCCCCTCTCCCCCTCTCTCCCCCTCTCCCCCCCTCTCCCCCCTCCCCCCCTCTCCCCCCTC
Organism: Mobula hypostoma; assembly: GCF_963921235.1. NCBI lineage: Eukaryota > Metazoa > Chordata > Chondrichthyes > Myliobatiformes > Myliobatidae > Mobula > Mobula hypostoma. The sequence goes on along the minus strand of NC_086097.1, from coordinate 152,402,100 downwards.
CCCCCTCTCCCCTCTCCCTCTCCCCCTCTCCCCCTCTCTCCCCTCTCTCCCCCCTCTCCCCCTCTCCCCCTCCCCCCTCTCCCCCCTCCCCCCTCTCTCTCCTCTCTCCCCCCCCCTCTCCCCCCCTCTCCCCCCCCTCCCCCCTCCCCCCCCCTCCCCCCCCCTCTCTCCCCCCCCCTCTCCCCCTCCCCCTCTCTCCCCCTCTCTCCCCTCTCTCCCCCTCTCTCCCCCTCTCCCCTCCCCCTCTCCCCCCTCTCTCCCCCTCTCTCCCCCCTCTCTCCCCCTCTCTCCCTCCCCCCTCTCTCCCCCTCTCCCTCTCCCCCCCTCTCCCCCTCCCCCCCTCTCCCCCCCTCTCCCCCCCCTCCCCCCCTCTCCCCCCCCTCTCCCCCCTCTCTCTCCCCCCTCTCTCCCCCTCTCTCCCCCTCTCCCCCCTCTCCCCCCCTCTCTCCCCCCCCCCTCTCCCCCCTCTCTCCCCCCCCTCTCTCCCCCCTCTCCCCCCCCCCTCTCTCTCCCCCCCTCTCTCTCCCCCTCCCTCTCCCCCCCTCTCCTCCCCCTCTCTCTCCCCCTCTCCTCTCCCCCCCTCTCTCCCCCCTCCTCCCCCCCCCTCTCCCCCCTCCTCTCCCCCCCCCTCCCTCTCTCCCCCTCTCCCCCTCCCTCTCCCCCCTCTCCCCCCCCCTCCTCTCCCCCTCTCCCCCTCTCCCCCCTCTCTCCCCCTCTCTCCCCCTCTCTCCCCTCTCTCCCCCTCTCTCCCCCTCTCTCCCCCCCTCTCTCCCTCTCTCCCCTCTCTCTCCCCCTCTCTCCCCCCCCTCTCCCCCCCCTCTCTCTCCCCCCCTCTCTCCCCCCCCTCTCTCTCCCCCCTCCTCTCCCCCTCTCTCTCCCCCCTCCTCTCTCCCCCCTCTCTCCCCCTCCTCCCCCCCCTCTCTCCCCCCCCTCTCTCCCCCTCTCTCCCTCCTCCCCCCCTCTCTCCCCCCTCTCTCTCCCCTCTCCCTCTCTCCCCCTCTCCCCCCTCTCCTCCCCCCCTCTCTCCCCCCTCTCTCCCCCTCTCTCCCCCTCTCTCCCCCCCTCTCTCCCCCTCTCCCCCCTCTCCCCCTCTCTCCCCCCTCTCCCCCCCTCTCTCCCCCTCTCTCCCCCCTCTCCCCCTCTCTCCCCCCCCTCTCCCCCCTCTCTCCCCCCCTCTCCCCCCTCTCTCTCCCTCCCTCTCTCTCCCCCCTCTCTCCCCCCTCTCTCCCCCTCTCTCCCCCCCCCTCTCTCCCCCTCTCTCCCCCCTCTCTCCCCCCTCTCTCCCCCTCTCTCCCCCCTCTCTCCCTCCTCCCTCTCCCCCTCTCCCCCCTCTCCCCCCCTCTCCCCCCTCTCTCCCCCTCTCTCCCCCCCTCCCCCCTCTCCCCTCTCCCTCCCCTCTCTCCCCCCCTCTATCTCCCCCCTCTCTCTCCCCCTCTCTCTCCCCCTCTCTCTCCCCCCCTCTCTCCCCCCTCTCCCCCTCTCTCCCCCCTCTCCCCCCTCTCTCCCCCCCTCTCTCCCCCCCTCTCTCCCCCTCTCTCTCCCCCTCTCTCTCTCCCCCCCTCTCTCTCTCCCCCTCTCTCTCTCTCCCCCCCTCTCTCTCCCCCTCTCTCTCTCCCCCTCTCTCTCCCCCCTCTCTCCCCTCCCCCTCTCTCCCCCTCTCTCCCCCCCCTCTCCCTCCCCCCTCTCTCTCCCCCTCTCTCTCCCCCCTCCCCCCCCTCCCCCCCTCTCTCCCCCCTCTCCCCCCTCTCTCCCCCCCCTCCCCCCCCTCTCTCCCCCCTCCTCTCCCCCCTCTCTCCCCCCCCTCCCCCCTCTCTCTCCCCCCTCTCTCCCCCCCCCCTCCCCCCCTCCCCCCTCTCCCCCCCCTCCCCCCTCTCTCCCCCCCTCTCTCTCCCCCCCCCCTCCCCCCTCCCCCCCCCCCCCCCCCCCCTCTCTCCCCCCCTCCCCCCCCCCCCCCCCCTCTCCCCCCCTCCCCCCCCCCCCTCTCCCCCCTCTCCCTCCCCCTCTCCCCCCCTCCTCCCCCTCTCTCCCCCTCTCTCCCCCCTCTCTCCCCCCTCTCTCCCCCCCCCTCCCCCCCCCCCTCTCTCCCCCCCTCCTCCCCCCCTCTCTCCCTCCTCTCTCTCCCCTCCCTCTCCCCCCTCTCCCTCCCCCTCTCTCTCTCCCTCTCTCCCCCCCTCTCTCCCCCCCTCTCCCCCCCCCCTCTCTCCCCCCCCCTCTCTCCCCCCCCTCTCTCCCCCCCTCCCCCCCCTCTCCCCCCCTCCTCCCCCCCTCCCCCCTCTCTCCCCTCCTCTCTCCCCCCTCTCTCCCCCCCTCTCTCTCCCCCCTCTCCCCCCTCTCCCCCTCCCTCCCCCCTCTCCTCCCCCTCTCTCCCCCCTCTCTCCCTCTCTCCCCCTCTCTCCCCCCTCTCTCCCCCTCTCTCCCCCCCTCTCTCCCCCCTCTCTCCCCCTCTCTCTCTCTCTCCCCCCCTCTCTCTCCCCCCTCTCTCCCCCCTCCCTCTCCCCCTCCCTCTCTCCCCCCTCTCTCTCCCCCCTCTCTCCCCCCCCCTCTCCCCCCTCTCTCCCCCCTCTCTCCCCCCCTCTCTCCCCCCCTCCTCCCCCCTCTCTCCCCCCCTCTCCCCCTCCCTCCCCCCCTCTCTCCCTCCTCTCTCTCCCCCTCTCTCCCCCCCTCTCTCCCCTCCCCTCCTCCCTCCCTCCCCTCTCCTCCCCCCCTCTCTCCCCCTCTCTCCCCCTCTCTCCCTCCTCCCCCTCTCCCCCCCCCTCTCCCCCCCTCTCCCCCCTCTCTCCCCCCTCCCCCCTCCCCTCTCCCCCCCTCTCCCCCCCCCCCTCTCCCCCCTCTCCCCCCTCCCCCTCCCCCCCCCCCCTCCCCCCCCCCCCTCTCCCCCCCCTCCTCCCTCTCTCCCCCCTCCCCCCTCCCCCTCTCTCCCTCTCTCCCCTCTCTCCCCCTCTCCCCCCCCCTCTCCCCCCCCCTCTCTCCCCCTCTCCCCCCTCTCCCCCCCCCTCTCCCTCCCTCTCCCCCCTCTCCCCCCCTCTCCCCCTCCCCCCCTCTCCCCCCTCTCCCCCCTCTCCCCCTCTCTCCCCCTCTCTCTCCCCCTCTCTCCCTCCTCTCTCCCCCTCTCTCCCCCTCTCTCTCCCCCCTCTCTCCCCTCTCTCCCCTCTCTCCCCCTCTCCCCCCTCTCTCCCCCTCTCTCCCCCCTCCTCTCCCCCCCTCTCTCTCCCTCCTCTCTCCCCCTCCTCTCTCCCTCCCCTCCCTCTCTCCCTCCTCTCTCCCTCCCTCTCTCCCCCTCCCTCTCTCCCCCCCCTCTCTCCCCCTCTCTCCCCCTCTCCCTCCCCCTCTCTCTCCCCCCTCTCTCTCCCCCCTCTCCCCCCCCTCTCTCTCCCTCTCTCCCCCCTCTCTCCCTCCTCTCCCTCCCCCTCCCCCCTCTCCCCCCTCTCCCCCTCCCCCCCCTCTCCCTCCTCTCCCCCCTCCCTCCCCTCTCCCCCCCCCTCTCTCTCCCCCCTCCCCCCCCTCTCTCCCCCCTCTCTCCCCCTCTCTCCCCTCTCTCCCCCCTCTCCCCCCCTCCCCTCCCCCCCCCCCCCTCTCCCCCCCCTCCCCCCTCTCCCCCCCTCCCCCCTCTCCCCCTCTCCCCCCTCCCCCCCCTCTCCCCCCCCTCTCCCCTCTCTCCCCCCTCTCCCCCCCCTCTCCCCCCCTCTCTCCCCCTCTCTCTCCCCCTCTCTCTCCCCCTCTCTCTCCCCCCTCTCTCTCTCCCCCCCTCCCCCCCCCCTCTCTCTCCCCCTCTCTCTCCCCCCCTCTCTCCCCCCCTCCCTCTCTCCCCCTCTCTCCCCCCTCTCTCTCCCCCCTCTCTCCCCCCCCTCTCCCCCCCTCCTCTCTCCCCCCTCTCTCTCCCCCTCCCTCCTCCCCCCTCTCTCTCCCCCCTCCTCTCCCTCCCTCCTCTCCCCCTCCCTCCCCCCTCCCTCTCCCCCCTCCCTCTCCCCCCCTCCCTCTCCCCCTCTCCCTCTCCCCCCCTCTCCCCCCTCTCCCCCCCTCCCCCTCTCTCCCTCCCCCCCTCTCTCCCTCTCCCCTCTCTCCCCTCTCTCCCCTCTCTCCCCTCTCTCCCCCTCTCTCCCCCTCTCTCCCCCTCTCTCCTCCCCTCCCTCCCCCTCCCCCTCTCTCCCCTCCCCCCCCCTCTCTCCCCCTCCTCCCCCCTCTCCCCCTCTCTCCCCCCCCTCTCTCTCCCCTCCCTCTCTCCCTCCCCCCCTCTCCCCCCTCCCTCTCTCCCCCTCCCTCCTTCTCCCCCTCTCTCTCTCTCCCCTCTCTCCCCCCTCTCTCTCCCCCCTCTCTCCCCCCTCTCTCCCCCCCCCTCTCTCCCCCTCTCTCCCCCCTCTCTCCCCCCCCTCTCTCTCCCCCTCTCTCCCCCCTCTCTCTCCCCCTCTCTCTCCCCCCCTCTCTCTCCCCCTCTCTCTCCCCCTCTCTCTCCCCCTCTCCCCCTCTCTCTCCCCCCCCCTCTCTCTCCCCCTCTCTCTCCCCCCCCTCCCCCCCCCCTCCCTCCTCCCTCCTCTCTCCCCCTCCCTCCCCCCCCCCCTCCTCTCCCCCCCTCCCCCCCCCCCCCCCTCCCCCCTCCTCTCCCCCCCCTCCCTCCCCCCTCTCTCTCCCCCCCTCTCTCTCCCTCCCTCCCCCCTCCCCTCCTCCCCCCTCTCCCCCCCTCCCCTCCCCCCTCTCTCCCCCCTCCCCCCCCCTCCCTCCCCCCTCTCCCCCCTCTCTCCCCTCCTCTCCCCCCTCTCCCCCCTCTCCCCCCCCTCTCCCCCCTCCCCCCCCCCTCCCTCCCCCCCCCCCCCCCCCCCTCCCCCCTCCCCCCCTCTCCCCCCCCCCCCCCCCTCCCCCCCCCCCCCCCCCTCCCCCCCCTCTCTCCCCCCCTCCCCCCTCCCCCCTCCCCCCTCCCTCTCCCCCTCCCTCCCTCTCTCTCCCCCCCTCTCTCCCCCTCTCCCCCCCTCTCCCCCTCTCCCTCCCCCTCTCTCCCTCCTCTCTCCCCCCTCTCCCCCTCTCTCCCCCCTCTCTCCCCCCCTCCCCCCCCTCCCTCCTCTCCCCCCTCTCTCCCCCCCCCTCCCTCCCCCTCCTCCCCCCCCCCCCCCTCCTCCCCCCCCCTCTCTCCCCCCCTCCCCCCCCCTCTCCCCTCCCCCTCTCCCCCCTCCCTCCCCCCCCCCCTCCCCCTCTCCCTCCCCCCCCCTCCCTCTCTCCCCCTCCCCCCCTCCCCCCCCCTCTCCCTCCCCTCTCTCCCCCCCCTCTCTCCCCCCCCTCTCCCCCCTCCTCCCCCTCTCTCCCCCCCCCTCCCCCCCCTCCCTCCCCCTCTCTCCCTCCCTCTCTCCCCCCTCCCCCCCCCCCCCCCCTCCCCCCTCCCCCCCTCTCCCCCCCCCCCCCCCCCCCTCCCCCCCTCTCTCCCCCCCCTCCCTCCCCCCCCCCCCTCCCCCTCCCCCCCCCCCCCTCCCCCCTCTCCCTCCCTCCCCCCCCCCTCTCCCCCTCCCCCCCTCTCCCCCCCCTCCCCCCCCCCCCTCTCCCCCCTCCCCCCCCCCCCCCCCCCCCCCCCCCCCCCTCCCCCCCCCCCCCCCCCCTCCCCCCCCCCCCCCCCCCCTCCCCCCTCTCCCCCCCTCCCCCCCTCCCCCCCTCCCTCCCTCCTCCCCCCCTCTCTCCCCCCCCCCCCCCCCCCCCCCCCCCCCCTCCCTCCCCCCCCCCCCTCCCTCCCCCTCTCTCCCCCCCCCTCTCTCCCCCCCCTCTCTCCCCTCTCTCCCCCTCTCTCCCCCTCTCTCCCCCTCCTCCCCCCCTCTCTCCCCCTCTCTCCCCCTCTCTCCCCCTCTCCCCCCCTCTCTCTCCCCCCCTCTCTCTCTCCCCCCCCTCGTAGAATCTATAGAAAAGGGTACACTTGACATTTCGGGCCGAGAACCCTTCAGCAGGTCTGTTGTGTCCTGCTGAAGGGTCTTGGCCGAAAAATTAACTGTTTACCCTTTTCCAGTGATGCTGCCTGGCCTGCCAAGCTCCATCATTTTGTGCGTGAAGCTTAGATTTCCATCATCTGTAGATTTTCTCTTGTTTGTGATTAGACCTTTCCCTCCCTTAGCAGTTTCCCTTGCAACCACAGGGGGCTATAATACCTGCCCCTCCACCACCTCCCTCCAGCTGATGCAGACTTTCAAATGCCCACTTCCAACCTTGTCTTTTGAGTGTGGTGTTCTACATTGTGCACGTGTTCTGCTGGGCACCTGTGCTCTTTCCGCTACAGCCATCTGTAGGCTGGAACTCACACCTGCAATTTGCATTAATTCTCCATCCCATTTGCACACCAACCTGTCAATCCTCGGCTTCCTCCATTGTCTGGGTGAGGCCAAACACAAACCAGAAGAACCTCATATCCCATCTAGGTGGTTTACAACGCAATAGCATGAAATTTGAATTTTTCAATTTCAGCAACTTTCCTCCCTTCTTTTCCATTCTCTCTCCTTCTAGCATACACAAGGTGTCCTCCATGCACCCTTCTTTCTAACACTCCCACCCAGTTTCTTCTCACCCTGTCACCCGTCACCCAGGTTGGAGGAACAACACCTTATATTCCGTATGGGTAGCCTCCAACCTGATGGCATGAACATTGACTTCTCTAACTTCCGCTAGGCCCCACCTTCCCCTCGTACCCCATCTGTTACTCTTTTTTATGCACACATTCTTTCTCTCACTCTCCTTTTTCTCCCTCTGTCCCTCTGAATATACCTCTTGCCCATCCTCTGGGTCACCCCCCCCCCCCGTCTTTCTTCCCGGACCTCCTGTCCCATGATCCTCTCGTATCCCCTTCTGCCTATCACCTGTCCAGCTCTCGGCTCTATCCCTCCCCCTCCTGTCTTCTCCTATCATTTTGCATCTCCCCCTCCCCCTCCAGCTTTCAAATCCCTTACTCACTCTTCCTTCAGTTAGTCCTGACGAAGGGTCTCGGCCTGAAATGTCGACTGCGCCTCTTCCTATAGGTGCTGCCTGGCCTGCTGCGTTCACCAGCAACTTTGATGTGTGTTGCTTGAATTTCCAGCATCTGCAGAGTTCCTGTTGTTTGTTGTTGTACCCGTCACCCAGTTTCTTTCCCCTCCATCTGACTGTCACCCACACATTCCTCCTGTAGGGTTCTCACTCCTATTGTTCCCATCAGTCCACACTACCACAGTTATTTGGTTCCATGCCCTGTCTTCCTTTCTTGTCAGATTCCCATCACCAGCATCATATTGTTGCCTCCATTTATCACCTATCAGCCTCTACTATTACTTCCCGACTTTGCTCCCTGAACTATCTATCTACCAATCCACCCACCTCACCTATCACTTGCCAGCACCTGCCTTACCTTTCCCCCTCTACTGTATACTGATTATCACCCCTCTAGCCTCTCAGTACAGAGGAAGGATCCTGGCCACAACATTTATGTATACTGCCTGACCCTCTGAACTCGTCCAGCAGTTTGCTTTTCTTCCAGATATCTAACCATGTCTCTTTAGATTCAAGTATATTAGCAGTGCTGAATATATCATTATCAAAATCTTGTGTTTCACATTGAACAGAAATTCAGTTCAATGAACCAAATAAATTCTCAGCCTCTAATATTTGATTCCATTAAAGTCAATGAGGATGTATTTCAGAAGTGGATTATAACCTGAAACTACTATATATATTCAAGCAACCATCAATGACATAATGATGCTTAAGTTCAAATGTATAAGGGAGTATAGAATAAATGTATTTGGAACTGCCTTACAAGACATCCCAAACCATGACACAAAAGATTATACGCATTTTAAGATTAAAACAGCATCTAACACTAATTGAAATGATTGTTTCTGTGTTATTGATTTACACCCTGCTGATAGTCAGGAAGCCAAGAGGGTACTCTACTGTGTTCTGAATTCATTCATTCATTCAGGTGCCTTGCCGTTCGGCGTGGGCGATCATGTCTCTCCATCCATCATGGTCCCTGACCCTCCGAATTGTTGTTGTTGCCTCCTCTCTTTCTAACTATGATGTTATTCCATCTATCATTTTTATTCTCTGTCTCCTTCTGCTCCTTTTTCCTTCCAGCTTTCCAGTTGTAACTAAAAGTTCCAATGTCTCTCTGCGCATGATGTGTCCAAAGAATTTTGATTGCTGTTTTCTGATTTTTTTTAAGTAATGTGCGTTTTGTTTTCGTTCTCTGCAGAACTTCTTCGTTGGTTATCCTGTCCGTATATGATATGCATAGCATTCTTCTGAGGAACCACATCTCTGCTGCATTGATTCATTTTCCATTGCATTTGTGATGGTCCATGACTCGTAGCCATACATCTGTATAGGAAGAATGAAGCAGCTGAGAGTTCTAAAGCGGATGTCAATTGCTATTTTCTTGTTCGTTATGATGTTTCTCATTTCTGTGAATGCTGTTCTTGCCATTGTTATTCTTGCTTTTATGTCTGTTTCGCATTTGCCATCAGATGTTACCCATGATCCAAGGTGCTTGAAGTTGTGAACTTGTTTCAGGATTTCATTTCCCAATACGATCCTACAGTTTGGGATGTCAGGTTTCTTTGATATTACCATTACTTCAGTTTTCTTTTTGTTTAAGGTTAGGCCAAGTCTTTCAGTCTGTGTTGATGGTAGGTACTAGTTTCTGTAAATTTACTTCACTGTATGCTATCAGTACTGTATCATTCACATAGCGGAGGTTGTTGATATTGTATCCTCCTATACTTATTCCAGATAGGTCTTGTATGGTTCTCATGATGTTTTTACTGTACAGGGAGAACAGGTAGTGATAGAACACGATCCTGTCTGACTCCTCGCTTTATTGGCTGATATTCACCAATCTCGTTGTCTACCCATATGGCTGCACTTTGTTGCCAGTAGAGATTCCTGATTATTCTTAAATCTTTTCTGCCGATATTAATACCTTTAAGCATTTTCATGATGACTTGGTGTTTCACTGTGTCAAAGGCTTTTGTGTAGTCAATGAAACAGAATTATAGATCTTGTTGTACTTCTATTGACCTTTCAATAATATTCCTGGGAGTATAAGTGGCGTTTGATGTTCCCTTGCCTTCGACAAAGTCGCACTATTCTTCACTGATCTCTGGTTTAATTTTGTTTCTTCAAGATTAAAGATTCAAAAAACTTTATTGCCATTCTAACCATACATCAGCTCTGCAGGGCAGAATGAGACAGCGTTTCTCAGGGGCAGTGTAATCATAACATAACAAGTGCAACACTAAATAATAAACATAACAATAAATAGTAAAACACAACGGCTACATGTCAGTTAAAATCAATTATAAGTGTCCAGTGCAAGTTAAGTGTCCAAAGCAGAGTCAGGCAGAGCAGCTATTTAGCAGTCTGACTGCCTGTGGGAGGAAGCCATTTAGTAGCCTTGTGGTTTTAGTTTTGATGCTCCTGTAACGTTTGCCTGATGGCAGAAGAACAAACAGTTCATGGAGAGGGTGTGAGGGGTCTTTAATGATGATCTTATTCTGAGCATGATGATTCTATGTAGAATTTTTGTGAGGTGGCTCATTAAACTAATTGTTCTGTGTTGTCCACACTCTGTTGCACCTGGTTTCTTTGGCAGCGCAATGAATACTGTCTTTAAAAGATATTCTGGTACTTTGCCACTTGTATATTCTATTCAATAAGATTGTTAATTTCTCTACACCAAAATCTTCTAGCGCTTCATACAGTTCAACCAGAATGTTATCTGGTCCTGATGACTTCCCCTTTTGCCTTTTCTTCCTAGCATGTTCCACTTCTTTCAGTATTGCTGGGCCCTCTGGCAATATCAAAGTTGTCCTCTTGGTCTTTATCGTCGTATAGGTCTTTGATATATTCTGACCATCTTTGCATTATTTTTCCTTTATCCATAATAGTAGAGCTGTATTTTGCTTTTAGACATCCTGTTGTTGCCCCGCTTTTCTTCCGATTTGTGGCCTCTCTGATCTCGTTGTGAATACGTTTGCTGTTGATGGTCTTCTGTAATTGTTCTATTAACTCACATTTGTCCTTAAGCCACTTTTCTTTTGCTTCCTTGCACTTGGTTGTTATCTCTGCATGCAAGGATACGTAGACTTTTTTGCTTTCCTTACATTTTCTTCTTTGTTCCATAAGATTCAGAATTTCTTCTCCCATCCATTTCTTTTCAGCGTTTTTCTGTTGTTTGGAAATCACCTCCTGTTCTGCTTGTGTTATGCTGTCTCTGAGGTTTTCCCATTGCTGCTCTATAATAGTGATGTTTTGTAGAGCCTTGAATTTTTTCTTCACTGTTATTTGGAATTCATTTTTGATGTCACTATTTTTTGTCAAAAGTCTCAAATACAGCTTTTGAGCTTTCTGAGTCTCAGGTACATCACGCTGATTATTGATACGTGATCACTGTGGCAGTCTGCACTCGGATATGTTTTGCATGATTTCAGAGCATTTCTATACCTTCTCCTTATAAGCACATTATCAGTCTGGTTTCTGGTGTTATTCCCTGGCCTCTTCCATATCCATAGTTTTCTTGGGTGTTGCTTGAAGATGGTATTACCAATTGTATAATCTTTTTCTGTGACTCAAGTAGCTAGTTGTTCACCTCTTTCGAGGCCAGTTCATTGGCTATATTTAAGAGGGAGTTAGATATGGCCCTTGTGGCTACGGGGGTCAGGGAGTATGGTGGGAAGGCTGGGGCGGGGTTCTGAGTTGGATGATCAGCCATGATCATAATAAATGGCGGTGCAGGCTCGAAGGGTCGAATGGCCTACTCCTGCACCTATTTTCTATGTTTCTATGTTTCATTTCTCTCACCTATGCCGTAATGCCCAATATTGTCCTCGTCCCTGGTCTTGCCTACTTTTGCGTTGAAGTCACCTTGAATAATGGTATTTTCTAAATTGTTACATTGTCTTAATGCTGTTTCTAGCTCGTCATAAAATTGATCGATGCTTTCCTCACTAGTGTCTGCTGTTGGGTCATAAACTTGAACAATGTTAATATCAAAAGGTTTTGCATGTAGTTTCAGAAGTAACATTTGATCTGATATTGTCCAATAGCCTTTTATTGATTTTGCATGTTCTTCATCTAACATAATTCCAACACCTTTTTCATGTACTTCTCCTGAGTAAATAATGGTATATCCCTTAGAGTTCCTTTCCACCTCATCTGGCACATTCCCAAGATGTTGATTTTTAATTTTTCCATTTCCTGTTGGTGTTTAGTTTACCAGGTTGGTTAAGCGTTCTTACATTCCAGGTTGCTAGTCTGATCTTCTTTGCTTTTAATCTGCTGACAGTCGCTGGATAACGGTCGAGGTTCACCTGTGATGCATGAGTTCCTCTACCGGATGAGGCTCCTTCTGTGAAGGCTCCATTCACATCTTTGAGCTGAGACTAGTTGATTTGAGTTCATGATTGTACAAGGGAGGAATACTGAAGTGGTTTCCTGTTGTCAGTGCTGTGCAATTGCTCAGCAAAAGGAGGTGTAAGGTGCTCTTTCCGTCCAATAGCCTACAGGTCGCCCTTGGGCAAGGTGTAGTGCCTGTTAGCCTCCCAATCAGGGTCACGTGAAGCCATGGCTTGCAGGTGGTGGATGGTTTTACAAGCAGATTCTACAATTAGAATTTATGGTTGTAAAACTAAAAACACTGGGCAGGTGAACCTGCTGATCAATGGCCAGTATTACCTGTCCAGTTTGGACACTGCAACTGAAGAAGGCAATGGGAAATAACTTCAGTGTTCTGAATAGTTTTGTGAAATGGTAATTTTTTTTGCATTTGAATCCGTAATTCATGGGTTGAGTCTATTTTAGAGAATTAAGGACATGAGCTGATTGCCACCTTGACAATGTCTTCAGGATGAGATATGAGACCAAACTATGTTGTTCTCCTTAATGCCTGGATCAACATAATTTAGTCAGACGATGACTACATGCAAAATAAAAAAAAAGTTGCAAGGAAAGGATATCAATTTGAAAAGTAAACTTTGTTTCACACTCTACTGATGCAACCTAATCTGAGTAATTGGAACATCTTGGATTCTTGAGAGATAATACAGCCTTTTGTTAGCAATCAAAGGTTTACCTTCATTATCCAATATATCATGACTTAAGGGATATAACAATAAAAGAAAGATTTGATTGTATGAGACCTGATTGCAAGATCTCAATTCCCAGTAGTCTTCTCTTGTATTTTTTTTCCCATATGGAATCAGGCATGCCCTCCTGGGCCTTTGCAACACCTAGTGTGCTGTTTTAAAATAAATAAATAAATAAATCAACTGATAACTTGTTGGTTGGTGCAGCACTTAGTGTTCGTGGACATATCTCATTAAAAGGAAATGCAAAGAACATCAAGGGAAAGGAACTCGGGTCATGAGGATAGGCAGCAATATCAGGAACCAATAAGGAGACAATAAACATCACTAAGAAACTGGATCAATTTTTCAGTATAAACCTGCAATTTTTCGGGGTAAAAACATGCCTAAAATGAAACTGAATTTGGCACTACCTTCCAAGTATCTAATATACCAAACAAAATCACTATCTATTGCGCAGTATCTATTTCCCTCACAACCCACAGAAATTATAAGTGCATTGCAAGAGCTTCTAAGACTGCATTGCGGAACACAGCAGTACAGAACCTACATGGGTACAGGCTGTTCAAGATTTTGTCATGAATAATGAAAAGGGATTAATAAGAGAGCTTGAGGTTAAAGATTTCTTGGGAAGTTGTAACTGCAATTGTTCTGGATATTCATTTAGCAGGGTCTGAGAGGCATTTTGCTGACCTCAGCTTTCTAGCCCAGCAACATGACCTTCCTAAAGGGTCAGAGTTGTTTTTGTCAAAGTTAAACTTCTAACCAATACTTACTGCTCAACTTCCTGTTATAAACAAGTAAACAATGAGGTCAATGAGGTTAACACAAGACAATGGGGATTTCTTAATTTGACTACTCTATAAAACTATCTCAGTTATTTGCACCATTACGACTGAGTTCGAGGAAGCTTGCAAACCAGATTGATATTGTCACTTAACACATCAAACATGGTGACAGGTATAGCTGATCAATTGATAGTTGGGATATTTATGTTTTCAGAGAATTAGCCCTCACACCATTAATTTTGGGTGTTTGGCATCACTTTCCCCAGAAGCTTTTAGACTATTGGTGTGAACTACTTTGTCCCAACAAAGGTAGAGTATTTGAAAATATTACATGCCCGTAATGTCATTTAGCAGCAAATCAGTGTAAATGTTAGAAAGCATTGGGGGGGGGTGTTAGGAATGGTAAGGAGAATGACAAAAAGATGGGGTGACAGAAAGAAGAATTGGAATTAATTCCTCAACTTTTGGGTTTCTGTGACAGACGACATATTCATTTGCAGCTTGTTGGTATGTTCTTTTAGCTCATAAGAATTGTATCTGTGTTTGGAAATCCTTTGTAGTTTATGCATCTTTTGTAATTCAGAAATCATTTATAAATCAGAACTCCTCTGTCAGTTTTAAATGTGTGTTAAGAACTATTTGTCTAAATTTAAACATGGATCATGAAGCATAAAATAGACTGTACTTAAACTACTTAAGCTAGCTGGAAGTATCTCCTCGATAGGGAGGGGAAGCACTCCATTCAAATGGATATTGGCAGCTAGAGCTCACCGCAGTGACTAGACAGCGAAGTAAACTAGTCTTTGAAGAGTTGATTGATACAATATAATCTCCCTATAGTGAGGGTACCCATAGATACCAATATTGGATAAGGCTTAAAATCTCCTTCTGCGTTTAGTGCTTTGCAGACAGTATAATATAATTTCCATCACAGTATGATATAATTTCAGATCAGGTTTGAGTGTGAGCACCAGGGCACTGAGACCTTAGTTCAGAATATAAATAAGAGTGATTATAATGTTATGAAATTGGAGTTGTCCAAGGAGCTCTGTATGAATGGTGGCAAATATTTGAAGAAATAGTCCATAACATTCTGCAAGAATTAATCCTAATTAGATAGAATGATTCTATGAGAAAGCAGCATAGTCTGTGCTTGACAAAAGGAGGTAAAAGATGATATGAAATTGAAAGGGAGGGAATGCAAAGTTGCAAGAATTTTGCACTCTCCCCCTCTGCTGCAAACCCTGATTCTTCTCTAAGGTGTCTATGAAGCTGATGTGTGTTTATTATGAGCATTTTGTCATTATCTTTAAATTTCTGCCAGTAAAATGTTTGCAGCTGGATGAGTCAGGTGAGATCCTGTCAAAAAAATGTACAGATTTTCTTATGCTTGTGTCTTTAGCTGTAAGCAGTTTTTTTCAGTGATCCCATATGACTGTTCAGTGCACCAAGAAAAGGTGAAATCCAATTTGTATGTAGAGTAAACATATATATTTCTTGCATCAGCAACAATTGAGAGAATTTTTTTGCACTGGCTTCTAAACACATGTCAGTGGTAACTCAAGCATTCAAAATACATCCACCGACTTGCCTTTGTACCAATATAAAATAAATTGCTTGCAATATTGATTTCCATAATAATAATCCCATTAGGATATCCTGCTGCAAGGTTTATCTTTTTTTTTACAACGAAAGTGCATATAATATTTCCTTTTTTGCAATGAAACTGTAAATTGCTTTATGTTGATGGTTACAGGTCCCAGAAAGTCCTTCTGTAAATCATTCTCACAATCCACAAAAATCAATGTTTAAACGTAATCAGAGGCACAGAGGTACACTATTGTTTATACAGAGTTGGTGTTTCCATGGTTTTGCTCTCCATGGTTTTGACTGGATTGTGCTCTCCATCTATGAAGCTGAAGAATTCCACAGAGACGATACCCAGATATAGAATCAAGTTCCCGTTTCTGGAGTTGTGAATCAGTATGCTAATTGCTGCACCCCTGAGCACCTTGTAGCCCATCCTTTCTCTCTTTATCTGGATTTATTTGTTTACAAATTTGCACATTTTTTTGTTTAACAAAATGTAATAATTCATTCTTTCCTGACTTATGAACTTTTTTACTTCTGATCTAAATACTGTAAACCCTTTTGGCACCCTTTCCATTATTTCTACAACTTATCTATATATATAAATAATATTACACAAGACAGTGATGACAGTGATATATATATAATATCCTCCATGTACAGTCTGGTCCATCATGGGCACAATCATTGATAGCTTCTACGGAAAGTACTGCCTCAAGAGCATGGCATCTATGATGAGGGATCCCCACCATCCAGGTATGCTCTCTCCTCATTGCTACGTCACCAGGTTCAGAAGCAGCTACTTTCATACAGCTATCAGGTTATTGAACTGACCTGTTTAACTTTAATCCTTTCTCAGCAATGAAAAACTATGGACCACCCCTTGAATTACCATGGACATCTCCAATTGTATGTTTTTTAGAATTATTGTCTTGCTTTTGCAGCCTATTTTCTGTCTCTCATCACTGTCTTGTGTAATTTATGTACAATTTATTTTTTGTCACAGAGACACGAGAGAAATTGTAGATGCCGGAAATCGGGAGAAAACACACTATGTTGAAGAACATGTCCATCCAAGGCCTCCGCTACTACCACACTGAGGGTCATTCAGCATCTACAGAGGGAAATGAACACACAATGATTCAGAATGGGAATGTTGATCAGGACTGGAAAGGAGAAAGTCAAAGCCAGAATTAAAGGGGAGGAAGAGGAGAAGCATAAGCTGGAAGGTGACAGGTGAATTCAGGTGAGGGGGGGAAGGCAGGTAGGTGAGGGAGAGTGTAAAAGGTAATAATGAGAGAAGCTGGGAATTGATGGTGGAAAAAGCAAACAGCTGCAGAAGGAATCTGAAAGCAGAGGATCATGGAATAAGGGAAGTAGGTAGGGAATAGAGGAAGGAAGGCGAAGGTGATGGACAGACTTTGAGGGCAGGAAAGGGGAAAGAGAATGAGTAAAGGGGCCATTAAGATAAGGGAAACAAAACAGATGAGTAGTGGGGAGTGGTTACTGGAATTAGAGACATCGATACTAATCATAAACACAATAAGTCAACAGATGATGGAAGTCCAAAGCAACACACACAAAATGCTGGAGAAACTCAGCAGGTCAGGCAGGATCCTTGGAAATGAATAAATAGTTGACGATTAGAGCTGAGACCCTTCAGGATAGGAAAGGAAGGGGGAAGTTGACGGATAAATGTGTGGGAGGGGTGAGAGGGGAGGAAGGATTGTTAGAAGGTGATAGACGAAGCCAGGTGGGTGGGAAAGATAAAGGGCTGCAGATGAAGGATTCTGATAGGACAGTGGATCACAGGAAAAAATGAAGGAGGAGGGAGACCAGGAAGAGGTGATATACAGGTGAGAAGAGGTAAGAAGCCAGAATGGGGAATAGAAGAAGAGGGAAGGAAGAGAAACCCTGTTCTTTGAAGAAGGGGGGGGGCACCTCCGATGTCTAGGAAAGGAAGGCCTCATCCTGGGAACAGATGTGGCAGAGATGAAGGAACTGAGAAAATGGAATAGCATTTTTACTAGAGACAGAATAGGAAGGAACCACCAAGATGTAATATGAAGTGCTGCTCCTCCAATCTGCATCTGGCCTCATTTTGGCAGTAGCGGATGCTTTGGAAAGACATACCATGTGGGAATAGGAAATGGAATTAAAATAGCTGGCCATTGGGAAATCCTAGCTGTTGAAACTAGAATGAGCCAAGAGCAGTAGAAGCAGACAAACCAAATGTCTTTGTTCTTTCCATGAGGTTGAAGGAATGGAGGCTGTCATTTTGTGAGACTGTTCTTGCAGCCATCATTTTGTGAACTATTTAGAGAATGGTTCTTGCTCAGGTATGGCTTGATATGAGCAACTGAAAGTGAACACAATGAGATCTCTGCTGATGATCATCTGAACCTGACCACAGAATGGAACTCAGCAGGTCAGGCATCATCTATGCAGAGGCTTCAGGCCGAGACCCCTCATCAGCAAATCTCAATGAAGGGTCTCGTAACAAAACACCAACTGCTAACCTGAAACTATTTCCAAATAAAAATCTTGGTTAGTAAAAGTGGCAGGCTTGTGGAAAGAATAGCCTATGACCTGAAGTAACCAGAGTCCAGTGTTTGGCTGATCTGGCTAAATGAGTTTGAACTGGTCTGTCTCAGGGAGAACGAAGAAAGTTAACTGAGGCACAAGTTTCGTGGAAAAGCAATAAAGTAATACTGCTTCCAGCCTTGGATCAGATCTAATGAGAAGCTGACACAGGCTAGTCAGATCAGCTTAGCCAATGAAATCAAAACATAACAGCGCAATCTGATTTTTTTAAAATGATAAAAATGGAGGATTTTGAGTGGCGGAGCAAAATCTCTGAGACCATTGTGGAAATGGATGACCCTGTGTTGAAAATATGGTGATTATGTTGTGATCAAGAGGAACGCTGAGGCACTTTAAATTTCTATCCCCATGTTTCTATGCTTTGACTATTTAGGGAGGGTCAGAGCAATTTGATTGGTCGGCACAAAGATACTTAGTTTTGTGTGACTAGCATGCTTGTTTTTAACTGAACCAATAAAGATAATTATCAGTTATTATAGAATCTTTCTGTGTCAAATCAATCATTGTTCTTGAGGGTGAATATCTGCAACATTGTGCACATGACAACTCAAATTGGCTTGACTTGACTTGCAATTTTTCAAAATACAAAAATATGGTCTAATAAAGATCAGAATCAAATTTAATATCATTTATTCCCCACAGAAAATGTGCCTTACTTGATTTGTTGTGGAGATCATTTGACTGACCTGTGACTTTACATTTTGTGATTGTTTATTTGCCTTGAGCCTTCTTGAAGCAACATCAGTAACCCTTTCTGGGTTTTGGAATCTCTGGCTCAATTGTGCTAAAGTGGAGAGGAAACATTTAGGGAGAATCAGTGGATGTGGATTACTTGGATTTTCAAAAGGTTTTGACAAGGTGGAGTACCTGAGGCTACTAAACAAGATTAGAGCCCATGATATTACAGAAAAGACATTAGCATCATGATGATTGGTTGACTAGCAGGAGCCAGAGAGTGGGAATAAAGAAGGGCTTTTCCGGTTGCCTGCTGGTGACTAACGGTGTTTAAAGAGGTCTGTGTTAGAACTGCTTCTTTTCAAGTTGTATATCAATGATTTGGATGACAGAATTAATGGCTTTATAGCCAAGTTTCTGGACAATGCAAAGATCAGTGTAGAGGCAGTTAGAGTTGAGGAAGCAGGGAGTCTGCAGAAGGACTTGGACAAATTGGAAGAATGGGCAAAGAACTGGCACCTGAAGTGCTGGGGGCAATTTTGGGCCCCTTATCTAGGAAACGATGTATTGGGTTTAGAGAGGGTCCAGAGGAGGTTCACTAGTATCATCCTGGGAATGAAAGGATTAACATATGAGGAGTGTTGGATGGCTCCGGGCCTGTTCTCAATGGAATTTGGAAGAATGAGGGGGAATCTCAATGAAACCCATCAAATATTGAAAAGACTAAATAGAGTGGATTTGGAGAGGATGTTTCCTATAGTGGGGGAGTCTAGTACCAGAGGAAACAGCCTCAGAATTGAAGGACAGCCCTTTATTACAGAGATTAGGAGGAATTTAAGTGAGAGTAGAGGCCAAGTTATTGGGTAGATTTAAATTGGAAGTTGGCAAGGGCATCAAAGGTTACAGGGAAAAGGCAGGCGAATGGGGTTGAGAGGGATAATAAATCAGCCATGACGGAATGAAGGAGCAGACTTAGAGGGCCTAATAGCCTAGTTCTGCTCCTATGTCTTATGGCCTTATGAGAGGTATTAAGTATCACAAGATCATGCATAGGGATCATCCAGGATTTTTGCATGAATGACATGGAAAAAACACCACATCAGGGTGCCCACCCACCTGCTCCACAAGCTGTCTAATCAGTGGAAGTGTCTGTGGTTTCCATGTTGGCCACATGATTCATCTCAAAAGTCACAAAAGCAGATGAAAAGCAAGTTGTCATTGAACCAAAGAGACTGCTGAAATGAAACCTTTTTTTGTATTCCCACATTTCCGCCTCCAAACCATCATTCTCTTGAATTTTTATTTTCAACTTTATAACCCTGCTCACAATGACCTCAACTGCTATGCAGATATTTGTCCTGGATCTGGATGCAAGGATAAAGCTCAGTTGTGTTTCTTCTGTCATTCAGCCTATACTCACCTCTAAAACAGATTTGTGAAGAATGGTTAATGGCTTAATTATATTTACATTGCAGGCCGAGATAGCTTTATGAGCAGAGGGGAAAATTACAGCTGAAAAACTGAAGTAATAATGGAGGGGTAGAGTGGTTGGAACAAAATCCTTGATACCTTTGTGGTGATTTAGAGTAGGAGCAAACATTAAAATGAGCAGCACAAGCTTTATCACTTATGCAGTGCTCTAGTTTTGGGTTTCTCAGAGACACTTTCTCAGAGACACTTTTGTTCTCTTTTTCAGTAACCACATGATTAGGTCAACGTACCAAGGGAGGGAAAAATGGTTGAAGTTAGCCTTAGCTATCCCCTAATGGTTAAACGCTTCCATTTGTCAGTATCATTGTGTTCAAAGCAATGTCAGGATATGTCCTTTCCTCTCTCTACTCCATTTCAGTCACTATTAATGCAGAAATTACAAATTAAGAATGCTCAAGTGAGAGCTGAGTACCAGATATTTTCTTTCCCCGTGGAGGCAAGCATTTGCGCCACAGTCGTGTGTGTCTGTATACACATACACATCATTCAACTAACTTCTTTACAGCAGATCTGACTGCTGCACTGTTAAGTCCAGGAAGTCTGTTACTGCAAATTCACTTTTATCCTTGAGGATCATGAGTTATTTGTTACAGATGTTCCTTTAGGACGTCAAAGTCTAAAAATTACGGTTCACTGTGTTAGAGAACGTAGAACTCTGTAGCAATATTCTTCTGGTCACAGATGCACAGTGGGGATTCTAAATATGTTAAAATCTACACTAAATGCTCAGAAAGGTCAGATGTGCATAAATGCCTGCCCAGTTTTTACAGTATTTCAATGCTTCAGTGTGTTAGGTGAATATGTTAGACTGCAAAGAGTCAAAGAGGGAATGGTCTGAATAAGTCTGGCTTCATTATGGGGATCAAGACCATGGTGGATGGAACAGCATACACAGGCAATCTCCAGGATAGGCAAGAGTTCCAGCTTGAGAATGCCTGTAATTCAGCTCCCATTGTCAGATGTGCATGTTTTCTATAGCTACTCATATTATACCTTTGCTCTTTCATTCCACTGAATAATCAAGCTAACTCTACCATAATTCAGTCATTAGTAAATACTGTGAACTATTGTTATCATAATTACTAGTTTGAAAAATGTTTTTAAAATGTATCAGAGAATTTTCAGAAAGTCGAGTCATTTTGTAACCTGGGGAGCTTGTGTACTCTAACAAGGACAACTAAACCAAAGACTGAATGGGATATCACTGTTTTACCCATATCTTTAATCTAAATTACCAGCATTGGCTCCTCTTCCACAGTACCCACTTAGTTGATAAAAATTAAGTTTTGGCCCTTCAAATCATGCAATGAGAAGGTCTATTCTTAGAACCGGAGATTCAGGGAGCACTCCTACTCCTTCTGTTTCTAAAGGAAAATTAAACGTACTTGAAGATGGCACCCACAATATCGAGTAATGCTAACCTCTATTTCATGAAGTGATCATCCACTTGTCAATGAGTCTCTTAAATATATTACTACACTGGTTCAGGGCATTAACCATGTGTAAGTTTGAGTGAATCACCTCTATAGAGTTGAGGTGAACTGTGTGTATTTAATACCCCAAAAAACTGTTGCAATGAACAGTTTTACACATATTAGTTTTCTATTCCACCCTATCTCCTGTTCTTGTTTGTTACATCTTGATATTAGATTGAATTTTAATTGCAGATACTTCAAGACCCTGGGAAGAAATTCAATAGTTTCTTTTACAATGTCCTTCTTTTATATATTATAATTTATTTTCTAATCTTCACTTCCTGAATTATTTTCTTAATAGTACAACATTAGCCCTGTTTCTTGGCACTGGACCAGACAATGTTAGCTATTGACCAATAAGTGATGAATGGCTCCTTGTTTTGCTGCATAATTGATCAGTATATGTTAATTGCATAAAAAGGAAAACATTAACTGAAATTATACAGGGTAACTGAAGGTCCAGCTGCATATCATATCTCCAAGAATCTCAGTTAAGCCCTCATTTAAAAATTGTATTCAAATATATTGTTGATAGCACTTTCACCTCTGTACCAGATGTCTGTGGGTTGAAATCGTATTCAAAAGATTTGGAACTTCATCAGACTAGATTGGTTTAATGTCACTTACACCAGGGTGTAATGAAATTCCTTGATCACGTGAGACTCGCAAAGTAAATAATATTCATGATAATAAATAGCACCAATAAATACAGTGACGAGCACAAAAACAAAATGATGCAAAGATTGTTCTGGAATCTGAAGCAGTACAACAAGAAAGGAGGTAGTAGTGGAATAACTGAGAGAGGTAGAGTTAAGAGGACGAGAAGTGGCAATGCCACCAGGACTGTGTTATGAAAGAGGTGATTGGATCACTGGTCTGTTCACAGTAGAGAAGACCATTTAAAGTCTGGATATCCAGACTTTCAAGCCCCTGTATCTTCACTCATTGGGTACAAGTGAGAAAAGAGAATACTCAGGGTGGCAGACATGGTTGCCCTCACCTTATCAATCTTCCTGAAGCAATGCACCTTGCAGATGGACTAAATGGCAGGATTGGTGCAGGGCTGAATAGTGTTTACCACCCTGGCTGGAACAGAGCAGTTGCCACAGCGGGCCGAAATGCGACATTTCAGAATTCTTCCTATAACACATTTGTAGAAGTTCAATAAAATCCTCATTGGCATAGCCATATCTTCTCATATGCCAAAGGAAAGGAGTATGCTGATCAGCTTCCTTGATCACCACACAGTTGACATTGCTAGTGATATGGACTCCAGGGAACTTGAAGTTGTGCACCAACTCTACAGCAGCTCTGTTGATGAGGACAGGGAAGAGTTTACCCCTTGCTTCCTTCGGTCAACAACAAAATCTTTTGTCTTAAAATCATTAAGGGCTGGGTTGGTGTTCTGACACCATGACACAATTACCCTACAACCACCAGACTCCTGAATCAGCAAGGATAACTACATTCACCACAAATCTGAATTTATTCTACAACTTACCAACTCACTTTCAAGGAGTCTTTACAACTTGTGTTCTCAGTGTTATTTTTGTTTACACAGTTTCTATCCTTTTGCAATTGATGTTTGTTGGTCTTTTTCAGTTTATGTATAGTTTATTTATGTAAAATTCTACTGCATTTCATTTTTTCCTGCAAGGAGGTGGATCTCAAGACAGTGTACGGTAACACATATGTATTTCAATAATAAATTTACTTTGAACTTTGAATTTTTGGAAAAGGTTCATAATCTCTTTCCTGTATTCTGTTTCATCATTGCGGATTCAGACAACAGTGTATCTCAAAAGAATCTCAGGTGGTGATGAGAGGGTGTACAGGAGCGAGATATACCAAATAATGGAGTGGTGTTGCAGCAATAACCTGGCACTCAACATCAGTAAGATGAAAGAGCTGATTGTGGACTTCAGGAAGGGCAAGACAAAGGAACGCAGACCAATCCTCAGAGGGATCAGAAGTGGAGAGAGTGAGCAGCTTCAAGTTCGTGAGTATCAAGATCTCCGAAGACCTAACTTGGTCCCAACGTATCAATGCAGTTATAAAGAAGGCAAGACAGTGACTATACTTCATTGGGAGTTTGAAGAGATTTGGTATGTCAACAAATACACTCAAAAACTTCTATAGATGTACTGTGGAGAGCATTCTGACAGGTTGCATCATTGTCTGGTATGGGGGGGGGGGATGGTGAGGACTACTGCACAGGACTGAAAGAAGCTGCAGAGGGTCATAAATTTAGTTGGCTCCAGCTTCAGTAGTAGCCTACAAAGTACCCAGAACACCTTCAAGGAGCAGCGACTGAGAAAGGCAGTGTCTGTTATTAAGGACCACCAGCACCAAAGGCATGCCCTTTTCTTATTGTTACCATTAGGTAAGAGGTACAGAAGCCTGAAGGCACACACTCAGTGATTCAGGAACAGCTTCTTCCCCTCTGCCATCCAATTCTTAAATGGATATTGAACCCGTGAACACTACCTCATTTTTCAATGTATATTATTTTTGTTTTTGCATGATTTTTAATCCCCAATATACATATATTGTAATTTATTTATTTTTTGTTGTCCTTTTTCTATATTATGTATTGCATTGAACTGCTGCTGCTAAGTTAACAAATTTCACGACACAGGCCGGTGATAATAAACCTGATTCTGATTCCTGCAGAGGTATCATTGGCAAACTTTAGAATCAATGTAGCATTGTACCAGGCTATGTGCAGTCACACCATGGGTATGGAAAGACCAGAGCACTGGACTGAGCACATAACCCTGAGGAGTGCTGTTGTTAAGGGACAGAATGGATGAAATGTTATTGAACAATTCTAACCAATCAGGAAGCTAGTTGCAGGTGGCACCCCAAGGCCAAGGTCCAGGAGCTTAGTAATTATATCATTTGGTGTTAAAGAATGTGTTCTAGTCGATGAATAACATCCTGTCATCAGTATTATTCTGATCCAGAGCTGAATATTGTGCAAAGGAACAGCATCCTCTGTGACTTATCATTCTGGTATGCACATTGCACGGGTTCCAGACTCTCAGAAAGACTGGCACTGATCTAGGCCACTACCAGTCACTGGTTGGTAGTCATTGAGAGAGGAAACTACTTTTCTTGAGAACTAGAATAAGAGGGATTTCCTTGAAGCAGATGAGGACAGTAGAGCATTGGAGTGAGAGCTTGAAGGTATCAACAGGCAGACGATAGTTGATTGAAGCCCATTCAAGGACTTCATCGTGGGTAGTCACTTTCTGACTTCTGCCACCAAGATACATAGTACAGGACCAGTGAGGGTTGGGGTAGGGGGAGGGGGATAAACTATATTGTTGTAATTACAAAGAAGGCAGGATAGCGTCTGCATGTATATTCATTAGGAATGTGAGGAGACATGGTATGTCATCAAAGACACGCGCAAATTTCTACAAGTATGCTGTAGAGAGCATTTAACTGGTTGTATCACCACCTGGTATTGAAGGGCCATTGCAAAGGATTGGAAAAAGCTGCAGAAAGCTGCAAATAGCCAGCCGGCAAACTGAAAGCTGGGCAGTAGCCTCCCCAGCATCCAAGACATCTTCAAAAGTCAATATCTCAAAAAAAACAACATCCATCAAAAAGGACATGCCCTCTTTTTTCTACCATCAAGGAGGAGGTACACAGGTCTGAAGGCACACTCTCAAGTGTATTAGGAACAGCTTCTTCCCTACAAACATCAGCCATATGAACAGATATTGAATCCATGTACACTACCTCACTATTTCTTTATTTTTTGCTCTTGATTTGCACTGATATATATATATATATATATTTCGTAATTTATAGCTTTTTATTTTGTATTGGAATATACTGCTACCACCAAGCAATATATTTCATGACATATGCCAGCGTTATTAAACCTGATTCTGATTTTGTAACTTTGTCTGCGCAAAAAGTGCATAATGGAATAAAGATAAAATGAATAAAATGTGTTCTTGATCTATTTTACAATGGGTAATTAACTTGCTCAGTAAGTATATATGTATTCCATTTGATTAATGAGGTCCTCTACTAAAACTTCAGTCTGTGCTAATTTAGTTTATCTCAAAGTATTGCTTTCACACTTCATCTTAGGATTTCATGATGCAATCACAGAGTCATTACTGTCTCAAAGCTTTAAGAGACTATTCAGCTCATTCATTCATCCAATCCACTTGCTAGTGGAACAATTTCATCTGTCCTATTACACCACTCTTATCCCATTCCCCATAATTCCTCTCCTGTGAATTAGGCAGGAGGCAGTGAGTGGGAGTAAAGGAAGCCCTTTCTGGTTGGCCGCCAGTAACTAGTGGTGTTCCTCAGGAGTCAATATAGGTATTGTTACTTTTCACATTGTTTGCCAATGATTTAGATAATGCAATTGATAGCTTTGTGGCAAAGTTTGCAGATGATACGAAGATAGGTGGAGGGGGAGGTAGGACTGAGGAAGCAATGCAATTGCAGCAGGACTTAAATTGGAAGAATGGGCAAAAATTTGGTAGATGGAATACAGTGTTGGGAAATGTACAATAATGCATTTTGGTAAAAGGAAAAGTAGTGAGAACTATTATCTAAATGGGAAAAAAGTTCAAACATCAGAGGTGCAGAGGGACTTAAGAGTCCTCTTGCAAGACTCCCATAAGATTAATTTGCAGGTTGAGTTTGTGGTAAAGAAGGCAAATGCAATGTTGGCTTTTATTTCAAGGAGAATAGAATACAAAAGCAAGTAAATAATGCTGAAGCTTTATAAGACACTGGTCAGGCTGCACTTGAAGTATGTCAACAGTTTAGAGCCCCATATCTCAGAAAGGATGTGTTGTCATTGTACAGAGTCCAAAGGAGTTTGACGAGGATGATTCTGGGAATGAAGAGTTAACATACGAGGAGTGTTCGGCAGCTTTGGACCTGTACTCACTGGAATTCAGAAAATGCAGGGGAGATCTCATTAAAACCTACTGAATGTTGAAAAGACTAGATACTGTGGATGTGGAGAGGATGCTTCCTATGGTAGGGGTCTCCAGAACTAGAGGGCACAACTTCAAAATTGAGGGGCGACCTTTTAGAACAGAGGAAAGAAGTGATTTTTTTTTAGCCAGAGAGTAGGGAAACTGTGGAATGCTCTGCAACAGACTGCAGTGGAGGCCAAGTCCATGGGTATATTTAAGGCAGAAGTGGATAGTTTCCTCATTGGTCAGGGCATCAAAGGATAAGGCAAGAAGTAAGATGTATGGGGTTGAATGGGATCCAGGATCAGCCATGATGGAGTGGTGGAGCAGGATCAATGGGCTGAATGGCCTAATTCTGCTCCTATGTCTTATGGCATTAAGTGCATATTTAATTTCTTTATGATAGGCCTAATCAATTCAGTTTATAGACTAAACAGAATTCTTAAGTACAGTACATAAAGGTTTGTTGATCATTTTTTCTCTGTGATCCTTTATAATGCTTTGTGCAAAGAATAAATGTGTGCCCTGGTCTTTGAACAATCCACTAAATTTCTTTTATATTTATGAAATTTCTGAGATCTGGACTTTTCTAGCAATGCCATACTTCTTGCCCATTCTTACTCCCTGATACATTTTATAAAAGGAGTTCCCACATGTGGACACACACAAAAAAAAAACAAAAGCAAAATTAGGGACAAGGCCATGTTTGTGAAGGGGTAGTCGATTATGTTTGTTGCTGAGG
Organism: Mobula hypostoma; assembly: GCF_963921235.1. Classification (NCBI taxonomy): domain Eukaryota; kingdom Metazoa; phylum Chordata; class Chondrichthyes; order Myliobatiformes; family Myliobatidae; genus Mobula; species Mobula hypostoma. The sequence continues at coordinate 152,375,697 of NC_086097.1, read as the reverse complement.
TATGGTGAAGATTGTGCAGGTTGTTTCAAGAACCCCATGGCTTTTGGAAAGAAGCTGATCCTGAATCTGTTGGTGTAGAACATTAGGTTCTGTACATCTTGCCTGCTGGTAACAGGGGTATTAATCAGGGCAGCTGCTTTTCCCAATATCGTATAGAGCTTCTGGAGTATCATTGCAGCTGTGCTCACTTGGTAGCCAGGTATTTTCCCACCAGATTTCTGATTTGTACTTCTCACTTGGTGGGAAAGTTTTGGATGTCAGGAGGTGAGTCAGCTGCTGCAATTTGTGGAGTGTTCTATTTTATATACAGGTCAACCTGCACGACTGGATAACCTTACTTCTGACTGTACGGTGGAAGAGAGGTTTTTACTGATACAGCTGAAAATAGTTGACCCTTAGGAGCTCCTACAAAAATACCTGGAGGCTGGATTGATTGGTTTATTTTGTGCCAGGCATGATTCCTACAACTGGTGTGTTTTCCCCTTGATGATTATCGATTTTTTTTTACCAAGTCTTTTTGATGCCAACAACTCTCTTCTATTTACCCTCCCTATCTATTCCAGTCGTGATCTTGCACACTGTTATCAAGTCTCATTTTTTTTTGTTACAAAAAGAACAACGTTTGCTTCCCCAGCATAGCTCTTAGCCCTGAAGTCACTCTAACAATCTTTTTCTGCAACTTCACACATCCACAAAAGAGGTGACAAAAATCAATACAAATCTCCATTTGGATTTAACCAATAATCTATATGGATCCAACATAACAACCCCGCTTTTGCAAACTATACCTTTGAGAACCAGATTCACTTAAACTCCACTATCCACTGAACAAGCCTGTCGCTTTCAAGGATTTATGCACACTGATACTCAGATCCCTCTGTTCCTGCACACCTTTGTATCTATTTTCCAGTTAATCCAACTTGTCCCTCATCCTTATTGCCAGAATTCATCATTTCATGCTTCTATTCATTGAATTTTATCCGGTAGTTGTTCGCCCATTGTACCAACCTATCTCTGTCCTCTTGCAGTCTTCTGTTATTCACCACACCGTAAAGTTTCATGCCATCCCCTTCTATTTCACAATGTCTGAAACATAGAATTTATAAATGCATTGAGTCCAGTACTGACTTCCTTTGGCCACCAGGTGCCAGCTGAAAACGGCCATTTTCGTATAGTTCTCTGCTTATTATCTCATTACCATTTATTTTAATTAATGAGCATTCAGTTTCCTCAGTCTTGCTCGCCAACATGTCTTGTGGGACTGTTTCACACATCTGGTAGCAGATAACCATTTTTTAAATCTCTAATCAAACCTGGGAATGATTAAGAAATGATATGAAAAATGCTTTTGCAAAAAGAATAACTCCACCTGAAAAAGTGGAATTTATTAGTCTCAAATTTCTATTCACTTCCCCATGAAGGCTACAAGAAAATTAACAGGGTAGGAGAGAGACTTGATAACACGTTTGTTTTGCTTTTCTGAGAGGTTAGATTCCATAGAGTCATAGAACACTATAGTGCAGAAAAAGGCCGCTTAAAACCAAAACAAAAATCAAGGCAAAAAAAGTGAGAGAAATGCAAAGAGAAGGTAAAAAATTCAAATGAATGAAGCCAATGCAAATATTCACGAATTGCTCAATGACTGAATGCTACATCAACAGAGCAGATATAGCAATGAATGCTCCTGTCAGAAATACACAACTGACTAATGTTTCTTAATATTTAATATGTTCATAATCCTCATATGAAATCAGCATAGTTGATGGTGCCTCATATATTGCCTAGAAGTATTATATATTTATATATCATATTTTTCATATACAATATACAGTATGAAAATGCTTTTTCATTATTTATATACACATCTTCAGTTGCACTACATACACATTTGTTTATTAGTTCTTAGCGATGGCCATGAGAGAACATTTAAAAGCTATCTTCTATATTTTTACATATTAATCACTAACAAAATTCAATGCCCCCACATCAGCACCCTGGGATAATTTTTGCCTTCCATTCTGTAGCCGGAAAGCAATCTTCCAGCACCACTCTCTGCTTTCAACCCATTCCCTATTCATGCTTCTCGATTCAATAGATTTCAATTTTACTAACTTGTCTGTAGGCCAATTGATATGCAAGATGCTCCAGTTTCCAGACTTTGCATGACTGTAGTGGTATTTGTTTCAGTTTAATCGATTGGGTTATGCAAGACATAAATAAATATTAATCACTTTAGTGTGTGTGCCTGGCATGCTTTGCTGTCATTAGACCGGAAAAAGGAAAATCGGGCAGGATTCCTACACTACTGTTAAGCAGTGCATTCACTTGAAGAATCTTCTCCAGCTTGTTTGACCTTTCACAAAACCCAGCCAGCGAGACTATTGATTGCATTACTGGTTATATTGCATTGCTGGATCATACCTGAGACCTGGAAATTAAACTGAAAATGCAGGTCTTCATTCTCACTTGATCAACAGCCAGTTTCACTAGACATATCTCAATTACTTGTGTCCTCTTATGAAATGATTACCTTCATCTTTTAGTTTCACAAATGTTTCATTGTGGTTGGCCCAATAGCCACAACTGCGAACCACAATCCTAGGACATTTCCTCACCTCTTACAATAAATTTGCCCAATCTGTTTAAATTAATGAGAGAAAAATTGTTTGAATACTTTGTTATTTTCTTAATGGTTTTGTTCTTTATATCAAGTTTTCTCATTCTCTGGTAACCTTTATTGATGTATGGTCCCATTGGTATTGACATCTCCTCCAATCTTAATTTCCTCAGAGCTAAAACAAACTTAATCTGATCTTCTACATCCCTGGATATTTCCAGCTGGAATTACTGGGTAACTGAGAGTAAAATGGAGGGCTATGTAGGAGGCAAGAGTTAGTTTGGTCTTCGAGTAGGCTAAAATGTTGGCACATTGGGCCAAAGGGCCTGTCATGTGCTGTAGTGTTCTATATTCTATTAACACCTCATAACTTCGATAACTTGGCAGACATAGACATTCTCTTTGTTTGAATCATCAACACTTTGATAATGAAATAATAGTTTCATACATTCTCAGTTACCTCTTCAAACATAGTCACAAAAGACTGAATTAGCAACCGCCGAGGTGGATCTTTAAGCAATTGAGGCCTGCACCTAGTTTAAGTTTCACCACGGGGCCACTTACCCATTTATCTATAAATGATCTCTGATAACATTAATTGCTATAGTGATAGATAGAAGCCATAAAAGTAATTGACGCAGTATTTCAATACGTTGGTACATGTCAGCTGTATGACTGACACAGTGCAAACTAAGGCTATTCAACAGAAGCTTTCTTGCACACTATGCATTATGGAAAATTGGGTTGCTACCATAATGTCAGTATGCAAGAACAGTAAAAAAAATCTATCATTATTCAGTCACTGAAGATGCAATAGCCACATTTGGGAATCAGTTTTTGCCTAAACCAGGTGTGCAGGTTTAAAAAGGAAGCAGATCCATTGGAGTGTTTCTTAAATGAACATTTGTTAGGAGTCCATCAGAAAAAAGTGCATGTGGATACCTCTCAGAAAGTCCAGATCTTTGAACACTTTTCATGTCTGGCATTCGTTGGTATGGAATAGTCAATGTTTTGCTCCAACTGTCTATATTCACCACTCTAATAAACTAATCTTCTTTAGGGAAGCACAGTTTGCCATTCATAATGAGTTGATCCACAGGGATGAGACCACTTCACTTGGAGAATCAGTGCTCCAGAATCTCCTGCCACAACAGGGCATTATACATGCATCTTCATAAACCTCTTGTGACTCCTGAAATTGTGAATAAATAAGCTAAAGCCAGGACCATCACATTGCATAAACACAAGATTTCCTGTACATTGTTTGCAAACAAAAATAACCGTCCTGTGATGCTGGATGAAACCAATTTCCCCCCTAGTGTAGAGTTGTTTTCTAAATTCAAGACATAATTTTAGCCCTTTATCTCCACAAACAATATTTCTTCCACTTATTACTTCATTTGCAGGAGGACGGGCAGGCCAGAGAATAGTTGGTTATTGCCACTGTAAGCCTGTCCACAATGAATCTTCTTTGATCTGTTTACCAAATGTTTCATCACATCAGTTTATTCAAACAGCAAAAGCTGAACAAAGTATTGCAATCAATAAGCAATTTATTTGAAAAGTTTTTTAAAAGTTCATGCACAAATATTTGAAAGCAATTCCAATTCTTTCATAATATTATAACTTGTGTTTGGAGAGAAAATTTCAGCAAAGACATGCGCCATGCTTCAAAAAAAAAGTTTCAATGGATTCTTCAATGGATTGTGAAAGGGGTGTCTGGAGACGGACCAGAAGGAGCATCCTGTGCCCCAGGTTTCAAAATGCAAACCTGCCATCATGATGTAAACCACAATGCACAGCTTGAGGAACGGTCCTTGCCTTCAGTAGATGGACAAAAGCAGAAGATGAAAGGAGATAATCTAAATTCCACTAGCTCCGCACAGCCTCCCACACCGCTATTAACTCTCCAACTTTCCTTTATAAAAGTGTTCAAACCAGACTTCTTTGAAGCAAACCCTGCCCAATTACCATCCGCTTATAACGTATGGCACCAGAGGTCCCAACACACTAAACCACTACTATACTAAGACAAGAAATGCCTACTGTTCCATGCCCCGACACAATTCAGCAAATCTGATCATTTAGTTGTCCTTCTCCTACTTGTATACAGGCAGAGACTAAAGACCAAAGCTCCAGAGCTAAGGACAACAAAATGGTGGTTGCAAGAGGCAGAGGAGAGGCTATGGGGGCCATTTTCAGTCAGTGGACTGGATTGTGTTCAAGGACTCATCTATAGACGTGAATGAATACGCCATGGTTGTAATGGACTTTTAAGCCAACTGTAGTCGAGTGTGGTCCCACAAAATCACCCAGTCTTCCCCAAACAGAAGCCGTAGATGAACCATGATATCTGAAATCTGCTGAGAGCCACATCAGAAGCATTCAAGTCTGGTAACTAGGAAAGTTACAAGAGGTCCAGGTGCAATCACCAGAAACAATTTCATGAGTGAAGTGGCAATCTCAAACCAAAGCTGAACCTACAAATGATGCTCAGTAGTTGTGGCAGGGCTTGAATACTATCAGCTCTTTATCAAGTGAAATCAAGCAACAGTAGGAGACAGCAGGGCTTCACTTACAGATGAGAATTCACTTTATGCTCACTTTGTCTCAAGACATTGAGGAACGATCATGAACTCCCACATACCCCGATGATCCTCTGATTTCAGTCTCTGAAGCCAATGTTTGAACAGCCTTCAGGAGGGTGAACCCACAAAAAGCATAAGGCCCAGACTGAGTATCTGGCGAAGTACTAAAGACCTGTGCTGATCAACTGGCTGGAATGTTCACTGAGATCTTTAACTACTCACTACAGCAGTGTATGATACTGACCTGCTTCAAGCATGCACAAGAAGAGTGACCTGCCTCAATGACTATTGTCCAGTAGCACTTACATTCACAGTGATGAAGTGTTATGGTAGGCTGGTATTGAAACACATCAACTGCTGCCTGAGAAGCAGCTTATATCCAGTTCAGTTTGCCTTCCGGACAACAGGTCCACAGCAGATGCCATCTGGAACATCTGGAACATCCGGACAGCAAAGATGCATACATCAGGATGCTCTTTATCGACGATAGTTCAGCATTCAATACCATCATCCCCTCGAAACTAATTGACCTCAATACCTCCTTGTACAATTGGATCCTTAATTTCCTCACTTGCAGACCCCAGTCAACTGTAATTAGCAACATCTCCTCCATGATCTTCATCAGTACAGGTGCACCACAAAGCTGTGTGTTTAGATGCAAACAACAGGAATTCTGCAGTCCTGACGAAGGGTCTCGGCCTGAAACGTCGACTGCACCTCTTCCTACAGATGCTGCCTGGCCTGCTGCGTTCACCAGCAACTTTGATGTGTGTTGCTGTGTGTTTAGATTCCTGTTGTACTCCCTTTACACAGCTCCAATGCCATTTTCAAGTTTGCGGTCAACACCACTGATATAGGCTGAGTCAAAGGTGGTGTTGAATCAGCATATAGGAAGGAAATTGAAAACCTGGCTGAATGCTGCAATAACAGCAATCTCTTGCTCAATGTCAGCAAGACCAAAGGGCTGATTATAGACTTCAGAAGAATGAAATCAGAGATCCATGAGCCAGTCCTCAGAGGATCAGAGGTGGAGAGGGTTAGCAACTTTATATTCCTTCGTGTTATTATTTTGGAGGAACTCTCCCGGGCCTAATACACAAGTGCAATTATGAAGAAGACACAACAGCAGCTCTACTTCCTTTGAAGTTTTCAGAGATTCAGCATAACATCTAAATCTTTGACAAACTTCAATAGCTGGGTAGTGGAGAGTATGTTGACTGGATACATCATGACCTGGTATGGAATCACCAATGTCCTTGAACTGAAAGTCATACAAAAACCAGTGGAAATGGTCCAGTCCATCATGAGTAAAGCTCTCCCAACCAGTGATCACGTCACCATGAAACGCTGTTGCAGCAAATCAGCATCCATTATCAGGGATCTGCACCACCTAGGATATGCTGTCTTCTCACTGCTGCCATCAGGAAGGTGGTAGAGGAGCCTCAGGACTCACACCACCAGGTTCAAGAACGGTTACTAACCCTCAACCATCAGGCTCTTGAGCCAGAGGGGATAACTTCATTCAACTTCACGCCCATCATTGAAATGTTCCCACAACCAGTGGACTTATTTTCAAGGACACTTCATCTCATGTTTATTGCTTACTTATTATTATTCTTTCTTTTTGTATTTTCATATTCTGTTGCCTTCTGCACTGTGGTTGAATGCTCTGGTTGGGTGGCCTTTCATTCTTTCTGTTTTGGTTATTATTCTATAGATTTATTGAGGATGCTTACAAGAAAGTGAATCTCAGTGTTGTATATGGTGGCATACCTGTACTCTGATAATAAGATTTACCTTGAACCTAATTTTGCATGGGTATGGGGCAAGAAGAGAATTGAGTACTTAATTGGTGAAACTGTTGTGTTTTGTAAAATTTATATTAGCTATAACAGTTATGATCATGTATTGCAAGAACTGATACTTAAAAAGTGATATGTAGTAGGTTTCTATATACAAATATTGTTAATTGAAGATGAGCAATATCTTTGTCAGATCTTGCCTTATCAAGGCTCCAATTGAATATACAAGCCTATGGATAATAAACACAGCCTTTTAAGTGATACTCAGATCCCAGTGACAACTAATCATTTTAGAGTTCATAAGGGCAACTTGACATTTAATGTTAGAGGTATTTACTCCATCATCTATCTTTGGTGAGGATTCATATAAACACTGGAGGAAACAACTCAAGTATAATTATTGTTATTCTTCCAGGGTTCAGGGAAACAATGACTAGATTATAAAATACCATTTGGAGAATCCATGCAAAAATTAACAGAATTTCTTCTTGAGCACAAAGGCTACTCTCTCTTTCAAGTATAGATACTGCCCTTTTGCTTTCATTGATATTTCAGGTCTTGTCAAACTATACTGCTGTTTTGTTCTGCAGAAAATTTTATTAAAAACATTGTTGCCCATATTTCCAAATGTCACAATGTTACAATCCCTATCACAAAGGAATATGCATACATAAACATGCTAGCTTTTAATTCTAGATTACCATATGTCTCATTTCTTCTTTCTCATTAAATACATGTAGTCTGAAATCACCCACCTGCTCCCCCAGAATCAGGAGGATAATTTTCCATAACATTCGTTCATTCCTCTTTTAATTCTTAGTTTAAGAGTCTGTTTCATTTTTGGTTATTACTAAGACATTTCTCAACAGCTCTTCATACAAAATATTTTGTGTTTCTTTCATTCTTCTCATGACTATCTTAAAGCTTTTCCAGTTACTTGTGTGCTTGTGCCCCCTTTCCTTCATCCTTCCTTTTTGTTCTGGCTTCTGCCTTCTTCTTTCCAGTCCTGATGAAGGGTCTCAGCCCAAAACATTGATTGGTCTTATCCCTCCATAGATCCTTTCTGATCTACTGAGTTTCCACTGCATTTTGTGTGTGCTGCAATTAGAGATTATTTATTCAGAAATTATGTTTGAATAAATAAAATAATTCTTACTTCATCTCAATAGCTCTAATTGTTTGAACAAGCTGCAGATTATCTCTGAACTTTCTTTGTTTAGTGGGAAAAACATCTAGTTCCTCTTCATTAGAGTTTCTTATCACATACTTTATGACTCCATCACAACCCTCCCCATCACTGAGGACATCTTCAAGGGGTGGTACCTCAAGATGCTGACATCCATTATTAAGGACCCTCACATCACTACCATCAGGACGAATGCACAAGAACCTGAAGACCCACACTCAATGATACAGAAACAGCTCCTTCCCCTCCACTATCAGATTGCTGAGCGGTCCATAAATCTTCATTCATTTAATTTTGCACTATTTACTTATTTCATATATTTATAGTAATTTTATGTACTGCTGCTGCAAAACAACAAATATCACGCTATTAAATGTGATTCTGATTTTTAGTGAATCTAAACATACTTAACCCACTTTTCTAATTAAAGTGTAGTACTCAAAATGTTATTCTAATTTAGATCAAACAACAATCATACCTTTTGAACTTCATTAACCTAGTTATAAATTATCTTTGCCCTCAACACCTCTAATTATATTATTTGCCTTCTTTTATTGCCTCTTAATACCTTATTAAATATTCTTCAACTTGTTATCATGTTTGACTCAAAAGAACCTCGAACTACATTACAGATATGTTTTTCTTCCACATGCTAGTACCAGGTCAACCACTTCTAAACCATGCCCAGACTTAACTATTTCAATACACTGCTGACTAGCCTCTTTCTACTCTAAAAACCTGAGATCATCCAAAACCTGATGACATGCCCTAACTCCCAGTATTCCTCCAGCTCCGAGTCACATGTTCTCAAATTAGGTTTTGGAAATCTCTCCTTGTGACATTTTGCTTTTCTAAAAGAAAATCCATTTCTTTGACCAAATATTTGGTCTTTTTGTGTCCTGAAATATGTATACGTTTGATAATGATGCCAGGAAGAACTTTAGGATGTGCTAAAGGCACAGTAGAAATCAAATTACTGCAATTGATGTCAATCCAGAAGAAGAAATCATAAATACAAGAAAGTTACCAGTTCAATTATAAATATGGTTTTATTCAGATATTCTTTAGGATGAGGAACTATTGCCAAAAGCATTGTAAAGCAAACAGCTGAGATTCTTTCAGAGAAAATTAGATCAATATGCAAGAAAAAAAAGTGCAAAAGGATTGCAAGGGACAAAGTTAGTCCACAGGAAGATTAGAATGGTAATCTACGCATGGAGCCAAAAGAGATGAGGAAGATCTTAAATGTATTTGTTTTTTGTATCTGTACATACTCCTGAGACAGATACAGGGTCTATAGAAGTGAGGCAAAATGGTATCTACTTCGTGGGCTCTTGTACAGATTAGGAGAGGGAAAACTCTGATTTCAAACCTCTGCTGCCTTGTGGCTAAACTTGCTTACGGGAAAGGCTTTGGGAGTAAACCCCGGGGAAAAATCCAGAGTCGGAGTCCCGAAGGTGGCTGACTGCTGTACCCAGCACTGGCACGGCAACTCCTGCGATGCTGCTGGCACCAAACTGTATAGGCTTTCGTTGTTCCTTTGGACCTGTCATCAGCATGGTGGGGGGGGGGGGGGCCCCCGCTGCGTGGGCAATAGATGGATCTCCATATCAATTCTGCCCTAGCTTGCACCCTGGAAAGGCCATAACCAGTGACTAGCAGAACCCTGAAGAAATTGCAAGTGCAGAAATTGCTGAGGCCCTAGAGAGATATTTAAATCATTCTTAGCCACAGGTGAGGTGCTGAAGGATTGGCAGATGACCAATGTTGTTCTGCTGCTTAAGAAAAAATAAAGGCATCCGTTAGTCTTGCGAGACCATGGATCTGTGCCTGGAAAGTCTTCACTCTCCAATGCGCAGGCCTGGGCAAGGTTGTATGGAAGACCAGCAGTTGCCCATATTGCAAGTCTCCCCTCTCCACAACACCAGTGTTGTCCAAGGGAAGGGCAAGGGCTGATACAGTTTGGCACCAGTGTCATTGCAGAGCACCTGTCCTTGTGGTTAAGTGCCTTGCTCAAGGACACAACACACTGTCTCAGCTGGGGCTCGAACTCACGACCTTCAGATTGCTAGTTGAATGCCTTAACCATTTGGCCACATGCCCTCTTTAAGAAAGACTCGAGAAACAAACCAGGAAATTATAGGCCAGTGAGCCTAAAATCAGTAGTGGGCAAGTTATTTGGAGGTATTCTAGAGGATGGGATATATGAGTATTTGGATAGGTATGGACTGATTAGGGATAGTCAACATGACTTGGTGCATGGAAGGTCATGTCTAACTAATCTTATAGAGATTTTCAAAGAAGTTACCAGGAAATGTGATGAAGGCAAGGCAATAAATGGTGTTCACATAGAATTTATCAAGGCATTTAACAACGTCCTGCATGGCAGCTTGGTCAAGAAGGTTCAGTCACTTTGCATTCCAGATGAAGTAGTAAAATTGGATTAGACATTGCATTGTGGGAGAAGCTAGAGAGTAGTAGTAGATGCTTGCCTCTCTGACTGGAGGCCTGTGACTAGTGAAGTGCCACTGGGACTGGTGCTGAATCTGTTGTTGTTTGTCAACAATGATCTGAATGATAATGTGGTTAACTGGGTCAGCAAATTTGTGGATGATACCAATATTGGGGGTGTAGTGGACTGCATGGAAGACTATCAGAGCTTGCAGCCAGATCTGGACCAGATGGAAAAAACAGGTGAAAAATGACAAATGGAATTGAATATGGACAAGTGTGAGGTGTTGCACTTCAGAGGGACCAGCCAGAGTAGGTCTTGCACATTGAACAGTAGGGCACTGAGGAGTGCGTTGGAACAAAGGGATCTGGGAATACAGGTCCATAATTATTGAAAGTGACGGCACAGTTCGACAGAGTCGTAAAGATAGCTTTTGGCGTTATGTCTTCTGGACAGGACAGGGGGCATGTTGAACTTGGATAAGACATTGATGAGGCCTTATTTGGAGTACTGTGTGCAGTTTTGGTTATATACCTACAGGAAAGATGTAAATAAGGTTGAAAGAGTACAGAGAAAATTTACAAGGATTTTTCTGGGACAGGAGGACTTGAGTTATAAGGAAAGATATGTCGGGACTTTATTCCTTGGAATGTAGAAGATTGAAGGGAGATTTGATAGAGATATACAGAATCATGAGGGGTATAGGGAGGCTAAATGCAAGCAGACTTTTTCCACTGAGGTTGGGTGGTACTACAACTAGAGGTCATGAGTTAAGGGTGAAAGGTGAAAAGTTTAAGGGGAACATGAGGGGAAACTTCTTCACTCAGCAGGTCAGAAGACTGTGAAATGTGCTGCCAGTGCAAATGATACATGCAAGCTCAATTGCAATGTTTAAAATAAGTTTCTAAAGGTACATGGATGGCAGGGGTCTGGTGGGTTATGGTTCAAGTATATATTGATGGGATTAGGCAGTTTAAATGGTTCAGCGCAGACCAAATGGGCCAAAGGTCCTGTAGCTGTGTTGTTTTTTCTCTATGACTCTATAACTCTAAGAAAAGGAAAGAGGGAGGCAAAAGGAATTCTCAGCTTTAATACAGGCTTGCTTTTCCCCTGGCTGAGAGATGTAGAACCAGACTTTGCAGCTTCAACATAAGAGGCCAGCACTCCAGACAGAGGTGAAAAGAAATTGCGGACACAGAAGATAGTGACTCTTTGTAATTCTCTATCAAAGCAGGCTCTGGAAGTTTAGTCACTGAGCATAGTTATGACGATTGATAGATTTTTGGATATTCATAGCATCAAGGAACATGGAGTTAATATAGGGTATTGTCACTCAGGTAGAAGGTCAATCACAACCTTACCAAATACCAACACAGCTGTGAAGTTTCAAGTAGTTGATTGTACTTCTAGAAAGAATTACCAGAAGTCTTTCTTAGTTAAGGCAAACAAAATGGATGGAGCCTCCTTTAGAATATAGACTTCAGTATAGAGATACTTGCATCACACTGTCTGTTTCAATGTTGTACATTCTGTGTATTCTTTGGCTCATTTACTTTGCTGTTTTATCAAAAAAAAGTTGTCTTTCAATTTTTTTCTTGAAAATAAATAATTATGCTCCAGGGTGTAATTTCATACCTGCTGCAGATCAGGAATGTGAATAAGCAACAATACCAATTACGTTTCATCATTACATTAAATCAATGGAATTGATTAGGAAACCAAAAAAAAACATATTGATACAACAAAGACAATAAATCTAAGCAACATGCACAAAAGATACTAGAGGAGCTCAGCAGGCCAGGCAGCACTTATGAAAAAGAATTAACAGTCAACATTTCAGGCCAAGACTTCATCATGACTGAAGAAAAAGTTAGAGCATGAAGATGGGGGGATGGGTGAAATAAGGAACTAGGAAATTGATTGGTGAGAGGGCTAGAGAAGAGGGAATCTGATAAGACAAGATAGAAGACCATAGAAGAAAGAGAAGGGGGAGGAGCACCAGGGGGAGGTGATGGGCAAGTAAGCAGATAAGGTGAGAGTGGGAAACAGGAATTGGTGAATGGTGAATTGTGAATGGTGAAGTTTGAGAGATCAAGGTACATGCTGTCAGACCAGGTGGAATATAAGATGCTGCTCCTCCAACCTGATATGTCTATGAAGATGCTCAGTCATCCAGGTCATTATATATCAAGCAGTAGTAAATCAAGGCAACTGGACTTGCTGTGCTGTCTGGAAGATGGTTTGCCACACATCCGAGAGACTTCTTCACTTCTGATCCACAGTGGGTAGCTTTCTGGCTTACAAACTTTGTGTGTTGTTTGAAGGTATAGCAATCACATGAGGGTCATTAAGGATTGTAGAGATAATAAGGGGAGGGTGATTAGACTTATCTTTGCATGAACGAAGGTATGCACTGTTGTGCAGATGCTGGGGTAAAGATGTCAGATGGATGGCCCAACATTGCAAGTAGCTGATGGGTGTTGTCATACTCTACTCAACCTTTGTCTCAACGCTACCTATTTCAAAAAGAAAGATGCCTTCTACAGGCAGAAAGACGGTTGCGTCCATGGGTTCACTGGTATCTCCTATTACAGCTACTTATACATGGAAGAAGTAGAAAGGACAGTCGTGAACAACCTCCATGGAGCATCACACAGTCAATGGTTCAGGTATGTAGATGACACCTAGGTCAAGATCAAAATTAAGTTCAACTTGAAATTTGATAGGGGGAAAGTAAAGCTGACGTATTTCAGTGGAGTTTGGGAAATTACAGTGGTATGAGAGAGGAGTTGGCCAAAGTAAATTGGGAGGAGCTGCTGGCAGGGATGTCAGCAGAGTAGCAATGGTGTACGTTTCTGGGAAAAATGAGGAAGGTGGAGGACATGTGTATTCCAAAAATGAAGAATGGTAAAATAGAACAAATTTCGCTGACGAGGGAAGTCAAAGCTATTGTAAAAGCAAAAGAAAGAGTATACAACAAAGCAAAAATTAGTGGGAAGATAAAGGATTGGGAAGGTTTTAAAAGCCTACAGAGAGCAACTAAAAAATCATTAGAAGAGAAAAGATGAAATATGAAAGCAAGCTAGCAAATAATATCAACGTGGATAGTAGAAGTGTTTTCAAGTAAGTTAAAAATAAAAGAGAGACGAGAGTGGATATAGGACTGCTAGGAAATGAGGCAGGAGAAATAACAACAGGGGACAAGGAGATGGTTGATGAACTAAATGAGTATTTTGCGTCAGTCTTCACTGTGGAGGATACTAGTGGTAGGCCTGATGTTGTAGTGTGTGAAGGAAGAGAAGTGGGTGCTGTTACTGTTACAAGAGAGAAGGTGCCCAAAAAGCTGAAAGACCTAAATGTACATAAGTTACCCAGACCAGAGGAACTGCACCCGATGGTTCTGAAAGAGGCAGCTTTAGAGATTGTGGGGACATTAGAAATGATCTTTCAAAAATCATTGGACTCTAGTATAGTGCCAGAGGACTGGAAAGTTGCAAACATTACTCTACTCTTTAAGAAAGGAGGAAGGTAGCAGAAAGGAAATTATAGACCAGGGAGCCCAACCTCAGTGGTTGGGAAGATGTTAGAGTCAATTGTTAAGGACGACGTGATGGAGTACTTGGTGACACAACACAAGATAGTACAAAGTCAGTATGGTTTCCTTCAGGGAAAATCCTGCCTGATGAACCTGCTGGAATTCTTTGAAGAGATTACGAGTAGGATAGATAAAGGGGATGCAGTGGATGTTGTATACTTGGACTTTCAGACACCTTCACAAGGTGCCACACATGAGGCTGCTTACCAAGTTATGAGCCCATGGTATTACAGGAAAGTTACTAATATGGTTGGAGCATTGGCTGATAGGTAGGAGGCAGTGAATGGGAATAAAAGGATCCTTTTCTGGTTGGCTGCCAGTGACTAGTGATGTTCCGCAGGGGTCAGTGTTGGGACCACTTCTTTTTATGCTGTATATAAATGATTTAGATGATGGAATAGATGGCTTTGTTGCCAGGTTTCAGATGATACGAAGATTGGTGGAGGAGCAGGTAGTTTTGAGGATGCAGAAGGGCTAAGACAAATTAGGAGAATGGGAAAGAAAGTAGCAAATGAAATACAATGTTGGAAAATGCATGGTCATACTCTTTGGTAGTAGAAATAAATGTGCAGACTATTTTCTAAATGGGGAGAAAGTCCAGGAATCTGAGATGCAAAGGGACTTGGGAGTCCATATACAGAACACACTGAAGGTTAACTTGCAGGTTGAGTTGGTGGTGAGGAAGGCAAATGCCATGTTAGCATTCATTTCAAGAGGTCTTGAATACAAGAGCAAGGATGTGATGCTGAGGCTTTATAAGGCACTAGTGAGGCCTCAGCTTGAGTATTATGAACAGTTTTGGGCCCCTCGTCTTAGAAAAGATGTGCTGGCATTGGAGAGGGTCCAGAGGAGGTTCACAAAGAAAATTCCAGGAATGAAAGGGCTATCATATGAGGAAAGTTTGATGGCTCTGGGTCTGTACCCACTGGAATTCAGAAAGATGAGGGGGGATCTCATTGAAACCTTTCAAATGATTGAAAGGCCTATACAGAGTAGGTGCGGAAAGATGTTTCCTATGGTGGGAGAGTCTCGGACAAGAAGGCACAGCCTCAGGATAGAGGAGTGCCCTTTCAAAACAGAGATGCAGAGAAATTTCTTTAGCCAAAGGGTGGTGAATTTGTGGAATTTGCCGCCACACGCAGCTGTGGAGGCCAGGTCGTTGGGTGTACTAAGGCAGAGATTGATAGTTCTTGATTGGACATGACATCAAAAGTTATGGGGAGAAGGCCAGGAACTGGGGTTGAGGAGGAGAGGAAGAAAAAGATCAGCCATGATTGAATGGCGGAGCAGGCTCGATGGGCCAGATGGCCTAATTCTGCTCCTGTGTCTTATGGTCTTACAGTCTAAAATTCATGAGGTACAAGCCTTCATAGAATACATCAATTTGGTGGATAATAACATCAAATTTACATGAAAAGACGTCAAGAACATTAGACTGGCCTTTCTTGACTGTGCAGTACTTATCAAAGTAAAGAACATCTAGATATTGAAGTTTACAGGAAACCAATCCACACAAAACAGTAGCTACAGTTGGACTCTCATCACCCATTAGAACGTAAGTTAAGGGTTATCAGAACACTACATCACAGTGCCGAGAATGTCCCCACCAACATTACAGCTAAAGGCAGGGTGCGCAGGTATTTGAGAGCAGCCTTGAAAGCTTGCGGCTACCCTGACTGGGCCTTCATCAAGACAGCAACAAAATCCAGCAGGGACATCAGTCCAACAGGCAGAACAAAGCAGCTGGAAAAACAAAGTCATCCCATATGTAGCTGGAATTTCAGAGAAACTCAGAAAGATTCTCAACAAACATGAAATTGCTGTGTTTTTCCAAACCTACAATGTACTGAGATAGAAACTCATCTATGCCAAGGATCCTACATTGAGACATAAACAGAGCAATATTGTATATTCTATCCAATGCGTTGAGTACTGCACAGATCTGTATATCGGTGAGACAAAACAATCACCTCACCAATGGATAGCCTAGCATAGGAGGGTTAATACCAAAGTTCAAGACTGGCTATATATCTACACCTAAAGGACAAGGGTCGCTCCTTTAATAATAATGTGTATTTTTTTGGACAGGGAGGACAGGTGGTTGGAAAGAGTGGTTATTGAAGTCATCTTTGTCAAACTGGAAAACCCATCCCTGAGCAGAGGGGGTGGAGTATGACACCACCTATCAGCTACTTACAATGTAGTCCTAACATCTCTACTCCAGCATCTCCACAATGGTTCACACCTCCATTCATGCAAAGATAAGACTAATGACCATATCATCACCTCTACAACTCTTAACGACCCTCATGTGATTGCTATACCGTGAAACAACTCACAGAGTTTATAAACTGGAAAATTATCCACCATGGATCAGAACTGAAGAAGCCTCTTGGATGAGTGGCAAAACGTCTTCGAGACAACATAGCAAGTCCATTTGCCTTGATTTACTACTGCTTAATATCCTCCAACCTGAGTGTGGCCTTATCGGGCAGTAGAGGAAGCCATGGACTGACATGTCAGAATGGGAATGGGAAGTAGAATCGAAATGGGTGGTGACTGGGAGATCCCACTTTTTCAGGCAAGTGGAGCATAGGTGCACGACAAAACAAGCAGAACGCTCCTACACCTCCTCCCTAACAACCATTCAGGGCCCCGAACCGTCCTTTCCGGTGAAGCTTCTGACTCTGTTAAGGCCACCCACTGTATCTGGTGCTCATGTGGCCTCCTGTATAACAGTGAGACAAGACGTAGATTGGAAGGCCACCTAGCCAAGCATCTATATTCCATCTGCCAGCAAATGAGAGATCTCCTGCCGGCCACTCATTTCAATTCTACTTTCCATTCCCATTCCAACATATGAGTCTATGGCCTCCTCTACTGCCATGATGAGGCCATACTCAGGGTGGAGGAGCAACACCTTATATTCTGTCTGAGTAGCCTCCAACCTAATGGCATGAACATCGATTTCTCAAACTCCCGGTAATTGCCACCTACACCTTTCACCATGCCCCCATTCCTGTTTGCCCTCTCACCTTATCTACTTACTAGCCCATCACTTCCTCCTGGTGCTCCTCCTCTTTCCTTTTCTTCCATGGTCTTTTATCCTCTCCTATCAGATTCCTCTTTCTCTGGCCCCTTATCTCTTTCACCAATCAGCTTCCCAGTTCTTTATTTCACCTCTCCATCTCTCCCGGATTCACCTATCACCTACCACCTTGTACTTCTTCCTCCACTCCCACCACCTTCTTGCTCTAACTTCTCATCATTTTTTTCCAGTCCTGACGAAGGGTCTCAGCATGAAATGTTGACTGTTTACTCTTTTCCATAGGCACTACCTAGCCTGTTGAGTTCCTCTGCATTTTGTGTGCACGTTAATACATCAACTGATCTACAGGACCAAAGAACTTTATGGATACGAAACATCGGTCACCGCACTGCCTCCACTGCATTAGAAGATGATTAAATTTCATTCTGTATGGCAGGGGTCCCCAACCTTTTTACAACGCGGACCGGTTTAATATTGACAATATTCTTACAGACCGACCGACCCTGGGGAGGCGGTAGGGTTGCCAACGGACAAGAGTAGCAGTCAAATACATTGTGTTTATCCCGAGAAAGACTACAATGACCATGAAGCCTTGCGCGGGTACCAGTGCGCATGCGTGACTTGAGCATGCGTGTACATGCCGATTTTTTCCTACAAATCGTTTTTGATGATTCTGTTCAGTGGGGGGGTGTTCATCACAACTGGAATATAGGAGATAAGTGGCTAATACACTCAATTTCATTTCTAAAAGGGTTTATCTAATGAATTTAATATTAAACACACAGCGCATATTTTCCTTGCATGAATATAGCGATAAGTCAATTATCAGGGAAGCTTGAAGTAAGTGTTGAACGAACTTCCAGTAGAAGTGGTAGAGGCAGGTTTGATATTATCATTTAATGAAAAATTGGATAGGTATGTGGACAGGAAAGGAATGGAGGGTTATGGGCCGCGTGCAGGTTGGTGGGACTAAGTGAGAGTAAGCGTCTGGCACGGACTAGAAGGGCAGAGATGGCCTGTTTCCGTGCTGCAATTGTTATATGGTTATATAAGTCACTTATAAGTCAATAGCATCATAACATTTTAAGTAACGTTTGGATATTAAACACACAGCACATATTTTCCCCGTATGAACATATAAAATCATTTCAACACACCAATATCGCTGAATCAGTGGGAGCCCTGGGCTTGTTTCCCTGCAGCAAGACGGTTCCATCAAGGGGTGATGGGAGACAGTGATACTCGAAGGGAGTTCCTTATGTCCAGTCTATTCCGCAATTTAGTTTTCGTTGCATTCATTGTAGAGATATGTTGGAAATGGAAGCAACGTTTCCAGTGCTTTCGTGGCTTTCTCAGGATATTTAGCCTTGGCTTTGATCCAGAATACTGGCAGAGATGTTATGTCAAACATACTTTTCAACCCATCGTTATTTGCAAGCTCGAGGAGTTGATCTCCTTCCTGCGCTGACATGGATGACGCGTGCGTAATGACCTCATGCGCATTCAAGCTCAACAGTGGGCGTGACAGGGAATGAGGAAAAGTGCAGCGGACTCATATCGCCAAATCGTATCATTTCCTTGTGGCCCAGTAGCACATGCTTTGCAGCCCAGTACTGGTCTGCGGCCCGGTGTTTGGGGACCCCTGCTGTATGGTGTCCAAATATCTTAGGATTGTTTACAATGCTACGAAAAAATAACTTGTTATTGGGATAATTAGTAATGGAATAATTGATTTGAAGAAAATAAAAGACTGAAAGAGATTGTTCAGGCAGTTTCTAATTAAGCTCTCACCATGGTTCCCACAAGTATTTCTTTAAATGTTTATTATTCTCTTTAAATAAAGTTGGTTCCTCATAGTATTCTGCTGTTAAAGAAAATTTCAACAGTAACCAATTTGAAAACGATGGTAAGATATAAACATTTTCTTAGCACTATTCTCTGGCAGTCTCTTTGAACTTCATGCAAATACAAATAGGAGTGTTGAAATGTATTCCCTGGATGGTAGATCTGCTTAGTCTTTTACCCTCCTGGACAGTCAAGGGCAGCTTTTTATAGCACATTCTGCTATTAACTTCCAAAAACAACTTTCCTCACTAACAAAGAACTTCTTGTACTTCCTCAGCTATTCATTACAAGCCAGGGTCACAAGGGATCTTTGTATTTAAGGGAGAATTGTCCTGGAAATTAGGATATGAAATAAATCATATAGATATAACCTGGGTCTGCTCCTGGGGCTGAATTTTTCCCAGTGTGAATTGTCAAGGTGAGTGAAACATCTTGAAAAGCTTTCTCTTTACTGCATCGTAAATGCTGATTGGACTATTTGAAATATGAATACAACAGACTTATGAATGCATATTAGTCACAAAATCTCTTTTAAATATTGGTGAAATATTGCTGATGTTCATTAAAAGGCTATGCAGCAGTGTGTGTAACTTCCAGCAAAGTTATAATAAGCTCATTCAAAATTCCAGCTCATGTAATAAGTATTTACACCTGTTTAGCACCCAGAGACCTTCAAATTACTAAGAGTGTTTTTGACATCACAGAGAACCTTACGGGCAATTAAATACTTCTAAAACGTGGTCACTCATTGTAATATTCAATCGAGTTCATGGGTCTAGCAAGTGGTACAAAAAGCACTCTCTGCAAACAGGTGTATTAATCATTTATTTACAAACAGTAAAAATTTGACCAAACATTCATGTTCCCCAAGTTACAGACACTACAAAGTTGAATACTCAACGGACGTACAAAAATTCAACAAACATGCTTAGTTAAAAGTGCGCGCAGAGCATACCTTCCAATGGTCATGTCTAAAACAAAGGAAGAAGAGAGTCCCTTCCACATGTAATTCTATATACCCAGGATATTTGAAACTGGACATCAGGCAGTTATCCAATGGGAGAAACAACTGTAGCTTCTAAACTAACCAATCACAATGGAAGCGACTTTCGACAATCAGAATAAGGTACGCCCCTACAGGACACTACTATAATAAAGGCCACCACCAATTTGCATGCAGCAAGGTCCTACGAGCATCTACAAACTAATTTGAGGGTGGAGCCGACTATTGTTGTGAAGCCTACCAGCCACATGTACTGCATATTTTCCCTACTGCATGGACATAACGTACCACAGATCCATGTTTTGCTAGTTGAGACAGTACTAGAGCTGAGTAGCAAGAAATTGAGCAGCGACAGCACCTTGAACATCATAACTGAATGGCATGGCCAAGGACAGCCAGCCCTCCCTGTAACTGTTTGACAGAAAGCAAAATTCCACTTCTTTGCTCCGCCAACTGTCAAAATTTTCAACATTTCTAAATGACCCTGTTAATCAAAGAATCTTAAATATATTTGGAAATTGCTTTTAAAAGTTGAGTTAATATTTTTATCATTTAAAATCCATTAGATTGGAATAGTTTGTTGCCATATACACCAGAATGCAAAGGAATTCCTGGTCTTCATGAGCCTCAAAGAATACATAGTATGCATTGCAATAGTAAGTACAATGATAAAATGGCAGAATAGATTAAAGTAAAAACTGTAATAAATAATTAAGAGAAATAAGACAAAAACAAAATGCATGAGATTGTAACCTACTTATTTTTACATTTCCTCTCTGCAGCTCTCCTATCACCATGCAGATGAATAAATTGATGAATCTGGCTCTCACACCCGAGCATTAGTACTTTGCAGCACAAATATTGCAGATCCCAACAAGACATCATTTCGTTTTTGAACTCTATATTTAATCCAACAAGAAAATTCAACTAGAAAAGTACCAGTGCATTTCTGCCTGAAAAGTTGCAGCTTCCATATTAATGCAGGATTTCTGGCACCAAACTGGGGAATTGACAGAAATTCCATGGGTAACTATTGATACTCATCAGCAAAAGTTAGGCCATCGGGATTTTTGTGAGTCTTTCTGATTCACCAGGTATAACGTTCTCTGCTACTACTGACTGCTTAGCATTAGAGGAATCTTAGGGGCAAATAAATAAAATGCAAATACATAGGACCAAATGTAGGGAAGGGAAGTTGGTAGATTTTGGGTAACATATTAACAGGAAACGTTGAAATTTTCCTTTAAAATAATGTATTCAGATGCAACTTAAGCACACAGGTCCTCCTGGATTATGAACAAATGACTTATGGACACCTCCTACGTGAGTGTTTGGGAAAACAGCGGGATAGATTTGCCAACTCTGCTGAGTAGGATTAGAGCTTTTTCTGTGGGCCTTCACTCTCCTCCCCTCCCACCTGAGCTGAGCAGACTCATTCACTCACTGAGTCAGCGAGGCCGGCTGGAGGTTGCCCTTCCCACGCTGCCGTCAAAACTGTTTCAGTGATCCTCCCCCACATGCTGTTTCTGTTCATTTTGCTCTCATGAATAGTTCGGTTTATGAAGTTCTCAGGAATGGAATCCTGTCATAAACTGGGGGCTTTGTGTATCTGATCTTCAGGACAAAAGGTTCACCTTGTATAAAGAAAGAAATGCAGAGTGATGATTAAATATTTCACAATTTGAACTTTCCTATATTACTACAGTAATCAAAAAGTTAACTGTATGTTACTGGCTATAAATCACTTTGGAATATAATCCAAGTGGTTACCCATGCAGATTCTCACTTCTCCCTCACTGCTCTAACCCCATCACGCACAGCACTCCAGTAAAACCAACCTGAATTAGTATGCAAAGTCCAACCAAATCCCCATGTACTCTTAATGATCTATTCCTTCTCCACACCATTTACCAATCAACCAGGACTTACTTTACCTGTAACCAACACTCTTCCATTCCTTAGTTTCAACGTGGCACACTGCCCAGCCTTTTAAAGTCCAAAGGAATTAATCATTATCCACATCCATTACATCCCCTCAACCCAAATGATCATGAAACCTAGAAATAATACATCAATACAGGATGGAGTTAAAAGTCAATGACAAGAATTCTGCAAGGATTACCACATTATCCACATTAATTGACCCCAGTTAAATATACTGACTCCATTTCAGAGCCCTACTGTTAAATTCATGCTCGGAGTACCTTTCCGTTTTAGTTTTAAAAGATGGAAGATACTCTCCTAACAGGTTTCTCTTCCCACCTTACACAGAATTCCTCCTTCTACTCCTACCCTCCCCTTGTCCTTTTAACTCATTTTCACATTTTCCGTTATTCTGTTATAATATTTTGTTTTCCCTGCACTTTACTGCCGTCTGTTTCTGTTTTCACTTCCACCAATTTCCTCTTTCAAACATTTGTACATGCCTGTATGTCACCCTCTTTCATACAATCCACCCCCTTCACTTCTTTTCAATTTCCACAACTATGCATGCTCCTCATTGCCAATATTCATTCCTATATCAACAGGTTGCTTTTTATGAAAAAGTCCTGCCTTCTCCACAAAGAGGTCACAATGGTGTCTATTAATGTTAGGAACTGTATGGGAAAAAGAGAAAGACATGCCCCAGCACAGGAACTGTGAGGTTGAAGACAAGAGCAGAAATCAAATTGCATTGATTTTGACAGTAAACAACATAGCACGGAGGCCCTGCCTGTGCATGTATATAATATTGGAAATAATTAGCCCGTCAGGCAGCACCTCTGGAGAAAGAAAAAGATAACATTGATCAATGACCATTTATCAGACAAAAGCTCATCAGATCAATGTTTCTCAAGGTCATCAACCTTGTGTGTTTCCCTTTCCACACTTGAATGACTTGTTGAATGATTCTAGTTTTTATCTCCTATTTTCTGCATCTGCATAATTTTACTTTGTGGATCCTGGTTTTAAATTATTGAACAATTGAAGACAGCATAGGAGATCTGAAGAAAAATCAGTGCCAATTCCATAAGGATATATCTCTGTTGAACTTTGAAGAACCTGACACCTAAGTGTAATCAAAATCTACTCAATTTGATAAATGTCTTAGGATCAACATAGGACAGACATCAGGATGTGAACAGCTTTCAAAATGTTTGCTTTGCCATATGTTCTTCTCATGTAATAACTTTTCAGGACAAGGTCTGGAAAAGAGATTTGAGAAATGTTAATCAGTACAAAGTGCCCCTGGCTCTTCCTAATTTTGACATCCTACTGGTGGATGGTTATTGAAGTGAATACTAATAAATAAAGCAACAGTACTTTGATGGGGACATAGTTTTGTATTTGTAAGTTTTCCAGTGATTCACTCAATATATGTAAAGAAAATGAAGCAAAAAACATATTGATCAAACCATTTTTTTTAATTTAAGGGGAAAGTAGCCTTGTTCCTTGAAAAATCATAAAAAAGAATTGCCCACACACAGCCTAAACTTCCTTGCAGATTGACTTTTTGATTTGGTCCTCTTACATATAATAATAAATATGGTCAGGTCACTCGTCTGAGTGCTACTGGTACCATATAACCCAGTACTACCTGTCTCATAGTCGGGTGGTCGGTGACTAAACCTGCTCCCCCATCAGGCTTGCCTGGTGAGGAGGGTAGCTAGACACCCTGCAGGATGAAAAACAAGACCTGTCAAAGGGTGGATGAACCTTCTCATAGGGTCAATGGCCAACTAGCAAACACATGCCGTAAATTGTGGAAAGGGCATCCCTTGCATCGAAGCTTGGTCTGCCCATTCACTGCACCAGAACTTCCCCCAGCCGTCTTGGACCCCACCATGCCGCTGCATCTGGGAGGGGATGTCAAGAGGGTGGGTCCGGACCTGTGAAACCCCCTACTCACCTAAAATCCACTCACGCACACGCTGTTCCTTTCTGAGGAGTGGGGTACCATCATCATCCTATGGGATGGATAGCCAGAGAGAGAGAGAGAATAATAAAGGATAGTTAAATGGTTCAGAGATAAAACTCTCACTCCTATGTCAAAATTTACAAATTCAACTTGTAGGTCTGAATCTTGTGAGCAATGAATCAGATCTTATAGCTCTTGTTCTCCCATCCAGATTTCAAGTACAGCCCCTGTCACATATTCTCAGTCTATTCTTGTCTTAGGATCAAAGTACAATGGACCAAGTCTTACTGACTCTGTACTCCCACACAGAACTGAAAGCTACTGTTCCCTCATGCATCCTGCTGTTCCCGGATTTCACTTTGGCACTCAACACTATTGCCCCACAGACCATGGTGAACTCCTCCTCCTCAGTCTAAATATAACACTGTGCAACTAGGTGTTGGATTAACTAGCCAACAAACCTCAGAGAGTCAGAATGCACTACTGCTCTTCCCTCGTAATCAGCCTCAACACAGGTGCCCCCCAACCCCCATGAGCTGTGTACCAAGCACATTGCTGTGCACTCTACTCATCCATAACTGCACACGTGGCCAAACACCTGAGTAATCATATTGTCAAGCTCCCGGATGACATGACAGAGGTGGCGCTGATCACCGATAATGATGAGAAGGCCTACAGAAGAGCCCAAGGTCTGGTGCCAGGCAAATAAAGTCTTCCTCAATTCAACAAGACAAAATATGCTTTGTAATTTAGGAGAACTTCCACCACTTACTCCCCTCTTTACATTGGTGGCCAAGCGGTGGATACTGCGAGCAGTTCCACACTCCTGGAAGTGCACATCTTGCACAACGTTTCATGGTCCCAGAACACATTCTACACAATCAGGAAAGCTCGCCAACTTGTCTACGTTTTGAGAAGGCTGTAGAGAGCTGGACTATGCACATCTATGTTCACGTCCTTCTATAGTAGAGAGCATCCTAACATATTGCATCACTGCATGGTACGTTAGCTTCACTGCAGTGGACAGGAAGACTTTACAAAGGGTAGTCAAAACTGCCCAAATCGTCACTGGCAACAGCCTACCCACAATCAAGGACATATATACAGAAAGGTGTCAGAAAGGGACTAGAAACATCACAAAGGATCCTACGAACCATGCTCATGGACTGTTTGTCCCACTTCCATCAGGGAGGAGACTACATAGCATTGACACCAGAATCACCAAACTTGAAAACAGGTATTTTCCACAAGCAGTAACACTGATCAACACCACCACCCACTACCCCACAACTACTTTATCATTTCCTGTCAGTCACTTTATGTACAGACACTCCTGTGTCTAGTGTCACTTTATGGACATTCAATCAATGTATATGAGCATTCTTTCATGTATTTGGAGGTGACATAGGATCAGAAGATGCAAAATACTCGAGAATGGAGTTAAGTAACTACAAGGGTAAAAAGACCCTGTTAGGAGTTACACACGGGTCTCCGAACATTAGCTAGGATGTGGCTACAAATCACAATGGGAGATAGAGAAGGCATTTTAGATGGGCAATGTTACGATATGTTATAACATGCACCCAAGCACATCATCTTCCAGGGTTTAGATGTTCTAACTGTCTGGAATACCAATAGCTGGCACGGCCACTTTAACCATTCAGCCACCTCCTTAACTGGCGACCATGTTTCGGCACCGGAATTTAATATCTAAAGAGCAACTGAACTGAAGTTCGACGCTCAGTTGTCAGCTCAGTTTTGGGTCCTCATCTAGTGTGTAGTTTAGAATTTTGTTTTTGTTTCAGCCTTGTATCATGACTCAATTCTAGTCTTTGATACTTCAGTACTCGGGTCCTAACCATCCTCGCCTAGGTCTCTCGCCTCAGGTTCCAGAAGAATGAAAAATTGCAAAAGTCAGTGTACTCTGTGAGAAGGGAGGGAGACTGAAGAAAGGAAGTAATACATAGGCCAGTTAACCTGACTTCAGTGGTTATGAAGATGTTGGAGTCCATTATTAAGGATGAGATTTCAGGGTAATTGGAAGCACAGGATAAAATAGGCCAAAGTCAACTTGGGGAAGTCCTCAAGGGGAAATCTTCTGACAAATTTGTTGGAATTCTTTGAAGAAATAACAAGCAGGATAGTCAAAGGAGAGTCAGTGGATGTTGTTTATTTGGATTTTCAAAAGGCCTTTGATAAGGTGGAACGCATGAGACTGCTTAACAAGTTAAGAGCCCATGATATTACAAGAACAATACTAGAATGGATAGAGCATTGGCTGACTGACAGGAGACAAAGAGAGGGAATAAAGGGAGCCTTTTCTGGTTGGCTGCTGATGACTAGTGGTGTTCCATAGGGGTTTGTGTTGGGACCACTCCTTTTCCTGCTATATGCCCATGATTTGCATGGCAGAATTGATAGTCTTGTGGCTAAGTTTAAGGATGATACAAAGATAAGTGGAGAGGCAGGTAATAGTAAGGAAGCAGGGAGTCTGCAGAAGGACTTAGATGAGGAGAGTGGGCAAAAAAGTGGCAGATGGAATACAGAGTTGGGAAGTGTATGGTCAAGCCCTTTTGTAGAAGGAATAAAGGCATAGACTATTTTCTAAATGGGGAGAAAATTCAAAATTCAGAGGTGCAAAGCGACTTGGGAGTCCTTGTGCAGGATTCCCAGAATTTTAAATAGCAAATTGAGTCAGTGGTAAGGAAAACAAATGCAGAGTTAGCATTCATTTCAAGAGGACAAGAATATAAAAGCAAGGATTTAAGGCTGAAATTTTATAAGGCATTGGACAGACTGCACTTGAAATATTGTGAGCAGTTTCAGGCCGCTAATCTAAGAAAAGATGTACTGGCATTGGAGAGGGCCCAGAGGAGTTTCATGGGTATTATTCTGGGGATGAAAAGCCAGTGTACAGTCTGAGGAACATTTGATGACTTTGGGCCTGTGGTCACTGGAGGTCAGAAAAATTGTGAGGGAATTTTATTGCAACCTATCAAATATTGAAAGCCCTAGACAGAGTGGATGTGAAGGGGATGTTTCCTATAGTTCTAGAATCTAGGGCCAGAAAGCATAGACTCAGAATAGAGGGATGCCCATTTAGAACAGAAATGAGGAGGAATTTATTTAATAAGAGTGTAGTGAATCTGTGGAACTCATTGCCACAAATGGTTGTGGAGGCCATGTCAGTAGGCATATTTAAAGCAGAGATTGATAGATTCTTGATTAGTCAGGGCATCAAAGGTTACAGATGGGGCTCAGACAGATAATAAATCAGCTATGATGGAATGCTGGAGCAGACTAAATGGGCTGAATGGCCTAATTTTGCTCCTATGTCTTATAGTCCTATGGTCTAATGCTATTTATATTTATTGTGTTCTTTATCCCAGTGTCCCAGTTCTCATTAATTCAGTATCCCGGCTCTCGAGCTATTGTCCATCTCGAGTGGGATAACCATCCAGTAAGATGGTGGTGTGCTCAGTCGCAGCAGCCCCTCCAAGTCAAATTATAGTGTAAGTGTTTGTCCTTTATTACTTCTTTTTAAATCGCAAGACATTGCTGAATATTAAGAACATCAAGTACTGCAGGTCAAGTCCATCAGCATGGGGCTGATAGCAGTGGAGCTGGACTTGTTGCATACCATTGTGTGGAGGCAGTGCGTGATCCAACAAATGGTGAAGACGATTGTCTTGGATGTTCATATTATGATTACAAGATCTTGTTGGACAAGTTATTAGAGAGACCAACAGTGAGAGAGCTGTGTTTCCTTGGTAGTTGTGGGAACAAGGCCCTCGTGGCCGGTGTAACCTGTTGCAACTGTCCAGGAGAGGAGAAGCCAAGGCAGGTGGGAGAGAGAAGAGACCTCTGGAATCCCTATTGGGTTGGGGGCTGACCCCTCGCATCAGTGCTTTTCTCCAGTGTTCAATCCGTGGAAGACATCTGCAGCACAACAACATCCCATGCACCATCAATCTACAGGGCATGCTGCTGAGGGACTTGGTCTATATGACCATGAAACTTAAACTTGAAATTGAATGTGATCTTATTAACTTAATAAAATGGATGCAGAATGCATGTGAAGTGTACAGCATAGGCAAACAGTAACAGCTCGCTGTCCAGTGATGAGACATCGGTTGTGACCGAGTATTCATTAGTCTCACAGCCTGAGTGAAGAAGCAGTTACCAAGTCTGGAAGTCCTAGTCCTGATGCTTCTGTACCTCCTTCCTGATGGTAGTGGGCCAGAGTTTGTGGGATGGGTGCTAGGGATCTTCAAAAATGTTTCAGGCCCTTCATTTACAATATTCTCAGTAAATGTCACAATTAGTGGGGAAGAAGATCCTGGCAATTTTTACTATCATCTATATGGTCTTGTGGTCCAATTCCTTGCAGTTTCCATGCCACACAATGATATAGACAATCAGGACACTCTCAACAGTGCTCTAATAGAAAATTTTTAGAATGGAGCGAGGAGCCTTGCATGTCTCAATCTCCTCGGAAAGTGTAGATGATTTTGTGTCTTCTTGACTAATGAGGAGGTGTTGGGGGTCCTGTTATATACACAAGCTATCAAACAATGTTTGATTTGTGGGGGGGGGAGGTGAAGGAGATTATAATATAATTAGGTTTAAAATAGTGAAAGAAAAGGCAAAGGAAAATATCAAAAAGAAGGTAGCAACATGAAATGAATTAATATTTCCATTGTGTTACATCAGCTCTGGAAGAAGCTTGATAATTAACAGCAAGCAAAGAGCTTTGTAAAAGGAAGTAGAGTAAGGGTAAGAGGAAAGAACAGAAGTCTATATTAGTGTGAAAGGCAAGAGGGATCAACTGCCTACCACTGACATTCCTGTTGAGCACAGGTCGATAGGAATGAAGGTAAAGCAACAAAAGATATGTTTTGTTAAGTGAAATGGTTTCATTTGATTGACTAATTAATCCTGCAGGAGACAAATTACAGTAATTTTGACAGTCTTGAACAATATGGATGCAAGAGTATATAAAGTACTTCTTCAAAAGAAAAAGGAACAACATTAATCACACAGTCCCTTTCCTTGCTTGATTCTTTACTTATGTTATAAAACTGTAAACAAAAATAGTCTGATCCTAGCTCTCTGTGATGTAAGTGGGAATCTGTCTAAGAACAGTCTCATTGTCCACCAAATAGAGTAGGCAGAACCTTGTTAAACCAGGACAGAAGAATAGCAAAATATGTGCTTCTTTTTGAGATGGGGATAGGAGATTTTTACTTTATTGTACACCTTCCCTTTTGTTTTTACATTGGCTTTGACCTCCCATGTCAGTCATGTTGTACTATTTTGAGATATGAGTATTTCTTTGCATTAGGAAAACATCTAACAGTAGGAACATCTAATAGTAGGAACATGCAAATGAAAGATGAGGGTACAGAATGGAATTGCCATCAGGAATGTGGTTGAGATCTGGGGAAGTAGAATGAGCCTTGTGGAAGTGCTAGAGAACCATAGAACCATAGAACATTACAGCACAGAAACAGGCCGTTTGGCCCTTCTTGGCTGTCCCAAACCATTTTTCTGTCTAGTCCCACTGACCTGCATCTGGACCATATCCTTCCATACACCTCTCATCCATGTACCTGTCCAAGTTCTTCTTAAGTGTTAAAAGGGAGCTCGCATTTACCACTTCATCTGGCAGCTCATTCCACATTCCCACCACTCTCTGTGTGAAGAAGCTCCCCCCAATGTTCCCTTTAAACTTTTCCCCCTTCACCCTTAACCCATGTCCTCTGTTTTTTCCCTCCCCTAGCTTCAGCGGAAAAAGCCTGCTTACATTTACTCTATCTATACCCATCATAATTTTATATACCTCTATCAAATCTCCCCTCATTCTTCTACGCTCCAGGGAATAAAGTCCTAACCTATTCAACCTTTCTCTGTAACTGAGTTTCTCAAGTCCTGGCAACATCCTTGTAAACCTTCTCTGCACTCTTCCAACCTTATTTATATCCTTCCTGTATTTGGGTGACCAAAAGTGCACACAATACTCCAAATCTGGCCTCACCAATGCCTTATACAACCTCACCATAACATTTCAACTCTTATACTCAATACTTCGATTAATAAAAGCCAATGTACCAAAAGCTCTCTTTACAACCTTATCTACCTGTGACACCACTTTTAGAGAATTTTGTATCTGTATTCCCAGATCCCTCTGTTCTGCTGCACTCCTCAGTGCCTTACCATTAACCCTATATGTTCTACCTTGGTTTGTCCTTCCAAAGTGCAATACCTCACACTTGTCTGTATTAAACTCCATCTGCAATTTTTCAGCCCATTTTTCCAGCTGGTCCAATTCCCCCTACAAGCTTTGAAATCCTTCCTCACTGTCCACTACACCTCCAATCTTTGTATCATCAGCAAATTTGCTGATCCAATTTATCACATTATCATCTATATCATTGATATAGATGAAAAATAACAATGGACCCAGCACTGATCCCTGTGACACACCACTAGTCACAGGCCTCCACTCAGAGAAGCAATCCTCCACTACCACATGCTGGCTTCCTCCATTGAGCCAATGTCTAATCCAATTTACTACTTCTCCATTTATACCTAGCGACTGAATTTTCCTAACTAACCTCCCATGCGGGATCTTATCAATGGCCTTACTGAAGTCCATGTAGACAACATCCACTGCCTTCCATTCATCCATGTTCCTGGTAATCTCCTCGAAAAACTCTAATAAATTTGTTAAACATGACTTACCATGCACAAAGCCATGTTGACTCTCCCTAATAAGTCCCTGTCTATCCAAATACTTGTAGATCCTATCTCTTAGTACTCCTTCGAATAATTTTCCTACTACCGACGTCAAACCTACCGGCCTATAATTTCCCGAATTACTTCTAGAGCCTTTTTTAAACAATGGAACAACATGAGCTATCCTCCAATCCTCCGGCACTTCACCTGTAGATACCGACATTTTAAATATATCCGCCAGGGCCCCTGCAATTTGAGCACTAGTCTCCTTCAAGGTCCAAGGTAATACCCTGTCAGGTCCTGGGGATTTATCTACTCTGATTTGCCTCAAGATAGCAAGCACCTCCTCCTCCTCAATCTGTATAGGTTCCATGACCTCACTACTTGTTTGCCTTATTTCCATTGACTCCATGCCAGTTTCCTTAGTAAATACAGATGCAAAAAACCCATTTAAGATCTCCACCATTTCTTTTGGTTCCATACATAGCCGACCACTCTGATCTTCAAGAAGATCAATTTTATCCTTTACTATCCTTTTGTTCTTAATATACCTGTAGAAGCTCTTTGGATTATCCTTCACCTTGACTGCCAAAGCAACCTCATGTCTTCTTTTAGCCCTCCTGATTTCTTTCTTAAATATTTTTTGCACTTTTTATACTCCTCAGGCACCATATTTGCTCCGTTTCCTATACATGTCATACAACTCTCTCTTCTTGTTTATCAGAGTTCCAATATCCCTTGAGAACCAAGATTCTTTCTCACTTTGCCTTTAATCCTGACAGGAGCATACAAATTCTGCACTCTCAAAATTTCTCCTTTGAAGGCCTCCCATTTACCAATCACATCCTTGCCAGAAAACAACCTGTCCCAATCCACGCTTTTTAGATCCTTTCTCATTTCTTCAAAGTTGGCTTTTTTCCAGTTTAGAACCTCAACCCGAGGACCAGATCTATCTTAATCCATGATCAAGTTGAAACAAATGGTGTTATGATCACTGGAACCAAAGTGCTCCCCTACACACACTTCCATCACCTGTCCTAACTCGTTTCCTAATAGGAGATCTAAGATTGCATCCTCTCTAGTTGGTACCTCTATATACTGATTTAGAAAACTCTCCTGAACACATTTTACAAACTCTAACCCATCTAGACCTTCAACGGTATGGGAGTCCCACTCAATATGTGGAAAATTAAAATCTCCTACTATCACGACTTTATGTTTCCTGCTACCTCTCTGCAGATTTGCTCCTCCAATTCTCGCTGACTATTGGGCGGTCTATAATACAACCCCATTAATGTGGTCATACCTTTCCTGTTTATCAGCTCCACCAATATGGCCTCGATAGACAAGCCCTCTAATCTGTCCTGCCTGAGCACTGCTGTAACGTTTTCCCTGACTAGTGTTGCCAACCCCCACCCTTTGTTCCTCTGCCTCTATCTCATCTGAAACATCAGAACCTGTCCTGCCCCTCCTGTAGCCAAGTTTCATTAATGGCTATAATCCCGTAATACTATGTGTCAATCCACGCCCTGAGCTCGTCAGCCTTCCCTACAATACTCCTTGCATTGAAATAGACACACCTCAGAAGATTATTACCACCACACACAACCTTTCTATTTGTGACTTTGCATGAACTTTTAACATCATTTACTTTCAGCCCCGCTCTGCTATCTGCTCTGGCACTTTGGTTCCCATCCCCCTGCAAATCTAGTTTAAACCCTCCCTAAAGCACTAACAAACCTCCCTGCAAGGATATTGGTCCCCTTGTAGTTCAGGTAAAACCCATCTCTCTTGTACAGGTCCCACCTGCCCCAGAAGAGGTCCCAATGATCCTGAAATCTGAAACCCTGCCCCCTACACCAGTTCCTCAGCCACTTGTTCATCCGCCAGAGCATCCTATTCTTTCTCTCACTGGCACGTGGCACAGGTAGAAATCCTGAGGTTACCACCCTCGAGGTCCTGCTTTTTAAATTCCTACCTAGCTCTCTATACTCACTCTTCAGGATCTTCTCACTCTTTCTCCCTACGTCATTGGTCCCGATGTGTACCGTGACATCTCCCAGGGTCAGGCAGCATGTATGGAGGGAAATTGACAGTTGATATTTTGGTTCAAGATCTTTAATTGGGACTGAAAGACGAAAGGGTGACAGCCAGTATGTGAAGATGGTGGGAAAGAGAAGAACAAATGCTAGCAGGTGATAATTGGATCCAGGTGAAGGGGGTGATAGATAGATGGTGATCGGGGGAGGGGAAGAGTGGGAATGATGTCAAAAACTGGGAGGAAATAGGTAGGAATGACAGACGGCTGTAGATGATGGAATCTGCTAGGAGAGGAAGGTGGAGCATGGGCTAAAAGGATGGAAACTGTGGGAGGACCATGTGGGTAATGGACTGATGGAGAGGGTGAAGGATAGGAAACAGATAGGGTGATGAGAACCAGGTCAGAATCAGAATCAGGTTTATTATCACTGACTTAAGTTGTGAAAGTGGTTGCTTTGTGGCAGTAGTTTAGTGCAAAAGTATTAAAACAATTACCATAAGTTACAAAAATATGTAAAAAAAATTATGCAGTGCCAAAAGAGAGCAAAATAGTGAAATAGTACTCATGGGTTCATGGACCATTCAGAAATCTGATGGTAGAGGGGAAGAAGCTGTTCCTAAAACATTGAGTGTGTACAGTGGTACAGAGGTCCAGATAGATCAAGAGGAGAGAGAAAAGGGAAAAGAGAATAGAGCAGAAGGGGAGTTGTTACCAAAAGTTAGAGAATTTAATGTTCATACCACTAGATTGGATGAGGCGCTGTTCCTCTGATCTGCATTTAACCTCAATTTTTCAGTAGAGGAGGCAAGGACAGACATGTCACTATGGGAATGGAACATCTGTGAGACTCTCTCTTACTGGTCCATCTCTGTGTCTTGTGCTTCAAATGAACTTTGTGGACTAGTTCGGGGAACTGGGAAGATTAGTGCCATGACTGGGGATAAGGAAGGGAGGTCAATCAGGATTTCTAAATTTGGGAGAGAGACGGAAGGAGTGGAGTTAATTAATAGATTTTTCCAAAGCTAAGTTAACAGAGATCTCACAGGCACATGTTCATACATAATCATTATCATCCCTGATGGATCATCTCTACACTATATTTCAATAATTACTTAAGTTTTGCTTCTTTTTAGTGCTCCTTTTTTCTTATGTTTTCTCCTGGGAATATTGCTGTTTTTGCATAAGAAATTAGACACGATGATTTAATTGATGCAAGGAAAGGTCCTGTGGTATGAGCGAGTTTTGAAGTTAGCACATGTAGCAATTAATTTAACCAATTTCAGCCACAAGCCTTTAGATTCAGATATGCATTGAAGATGACAGACCAGGAAACAGACACTTAACTGATTGTCTACATATGCATAAATCCAATCAACACCCCATTACTGGATACACCAATAATTCACACTTACTTTGGGTGTGATATTTGGAAGATCCAGGCTTTTGAAATTGTCACGTGTAGTTTAAAGATGGCATTGTAAATATGGATTTGTTTGAATTGTCTTGAAAGTTCTTTGATCTTTAGCACATAAAATGTCGTGTAGTACAGATTCAATCAGCCCTTTTCCAGAAAGGGTCTCAATATGTTGCCTGCTGTGTCTTCTTTTATTAAATAAAGAGGCTGCTTTATACCTATCATTATTTTTCTCCAATGACTACATTCGCTCAACAGCAGTATGATACAAGTTCAAGGGTAACTTCAATGTGTGTGACTGGAAGTGGAATTCAGAACCAGTTGATATGAGTTTCAAAATGCTGTTCTAACAGAAACTGATATTAGTTGAGTTTCTATCTTCAATAAAGCACGTGTGTTGATAGCTGCATTCTTATTTGTTTCTGTGAATAGCACCTATGAACTAATTAAAATTTGTCAAAAGATTTACTTTAATCATGTACATTATGCTTTTGTAGACATGTCTGATCTTCTATGATCCCATAAAAACATAATATTTCCTTGACCTCATTTCAACCGATGTTTGATAAGCTACTTATTTGGACCAGTGATTTGGCATTTGATCTGAACGTAGTTGAAATGGTGCAAATATTTTACATAGGAAATAAAGGCAGTTAGAAAAGGAACATTGCAGGAGTAGAGAAAAGATAGGAGTGTTATATCCAGCACTATAAAATACACACTATTCGAGGCACATTAATTATTCAATAAGCAGCCATCCTGTCCTAGTAAAACAGTATCGCTCATGTTTATTCAGTGAATGTCAACTCACTGCATAAATATCTAATCTAGTAAGTGCGTGAAGAATAGCCTCTCTTTAGAAAATTCACAAAGAGCAAAAACAACAGGGGATCAAGCTGAATGGACTTTAAGACACTGTTGGTGATGTTTTCATCATAAACCTTTAATGTGCTCTTATCAAATTTATCTCCTACTTTAACTTGCCAGTAATTTCTTGAGTAATATTCTACCAGTATGATATCTTATTAAGAACATTACATCATGGTAGGGTTCCAATAGTGTTTTCATTGGATGACTGAAGGAGCAACTTACATTTACAGATTTCTCTATTCCATCTCAAGAATCTCGAAGCCCTTCACAGTCAATAAAGCCTGAGCTGAGCAGTAGGATCATCACTAGCTTATACAGGAGCTAGTTTGTAAGAGTAAGGCTTTATCCATTGCAATGAAGCATATGCACAATTCATATATTAGGAGATAGTAATGAAGTGTCTAAATTTTTGAAATGTTAGAGGGTTATTTGAAAGACAACTATTTGTCAGGGAATCAGTAAAACAGTGCAAAGTAGTAGTTTTTATGCCCAACTAAAATAGAAAGCTCGTTCATTTCTGAGATAAAGTTAATCCTAGAAGCAAGAGTTTCATAACCAAGTTAAGTATCAATGTTGTTATAAATACCACAATGTGAAGGTAGCTCTTTATTGTTTCTCTAAATTCTCAACATTATTTCTCCCTTTTTGAATTAAAACAATATTCTCTGTACAATTTCCTTCTCCAAATTGTTATTCCCGAGGATGTCACATTGGAAATTTGTTTTTTTACATTTTATCCCGACATCCATTTGACAGCAAGTGGATCAATGTCACTGCTACCTGATGATACCAAGTTATTTGAAAGCATTTGAATGAGCTGTTAAAGCAATATATTAATTTTCTTGAGCAAATATGAAAGGTCCCATAGTACTTTAAAAGAGAGAGCAAGGAAAGAAGGCAAATAGTATGTCAGCCTTCATTGGTCAGGGGATTGAGAACAAGAGCCATGAGGTAATATTGTGACTCCATAAAACCATGGTTGGACCACATTTGGATTATTGTGTTCAGTTCTGGTTGCCTCATTATAGGAAGGAAGTGGAAGCTTTAGAGAAAGTGCAGAGAAGTTTTACCAGGATGCTACCTACACTAGACAGCATGCCTTATCAGGATGCATTGAATAAGCTAGGGCTTTTCTCTTTGGAGTGAAGGAGGAGGAGTGGTAACTTGATAGAAGTGTACAAGATGATATGAGGCGTAGATCAAATGGATAGCCTGTGACTTTCTTCCCCAGGGCATAAATGGCTAATACAAAGAGACATAATATTAATGTGTTTGGAGGAAAATATAGGGGTATGTCAGAGATAAGTTTTTACCAAGAGAATGGTGAGTGCATGAATCACTCTGTCGGGGTGGTGGCAGGGGCATTTAAGAAATTCATAGGTAGGCATATTGGGTGATAGAAAAATGGAGGATTAGGTGTGAGGGAAGGATTAGATTGATCTTGGAATGGGATAAAAGTTTGACACAACAATATGTGCTAAGGGGCCTGGTATTGTGCTGTAATATTCCATGTTCTGAGTTGTAATGAAATTACTCAGCATCTAGGCCAACAAGAAAGGACATACGGACACTACTGGCAGTCCAAAAAACTTATCAGACTAATTCCTAGTGTCATCCGGTAGCAGTGACATTGTTCCCCTTGCTGTCAAATGAATATCGCCAAAATGTAAAAAAAAACAAATTTCCAATGTGACATCCGAGGGAAGAATAATTTGGAGAAGGAAATAGTACAGATAGGA
This sequence comes from Mobula hypostoma, assembly GCF_963921235.1. Lineage (NCBI taxonomy): Eukaryota > Metazoa > Chordata > Chondrichthyes > Myliobatiformes > Myliobatidae > Mobula > Mobula hypostoma. Next base: position 152,338,860 of record NC_086097.1, on the reverse strand, counting down.
GAGCTGTTCTATCACCAGCAGCTAAAGAAATTAGAGCTTTGTCTTTTTCAAGTTTTTGAGCAATGAGGAGTGATTTTATTACAAAATGAAGATGAACTTTCCACAGAGGATTATGGGGGTTGTGGAGGCTGGACTTACTGTGGATGTTTAAGAAGGCAGTTGGTAAATTTCTGAAAGATCTGGGAATCAGCAGCCATGTGGAACTGACAGAGAAGATATGAATCCTGCTTGTGGTGTACCCTGGACATTTTGACGAGCAGGACAGGCTTGAGAGGGCAAGTGATTCTACTTTTTTTTATTATGTTCTGACAGCAATGACTCAAACCTGACCCTTATGCTTTAACAGCACAAGCTGCCTAGATCTAAATACCATGAATATTCTAACATTGGTTCTCTTCCCCACAGACGCACTTCTGATGTTTTCAAATCTATAGCAGTGCCTGATAGAGCAGGGTTGATCTAAAACTGATAAATAAATTGGTTTAGTATAGTCATGTGTCCTGAGCTATAATGAAAAACATTTTTTCCATGCCATCCCTACAGATCATTTCATCACGTCAATGCATTAGTGTAGTACAAAGAAAAACAATAAAGTATTACCATTACAAAGAAAGTGTGGTGCAGACAGTAAATCAAAGTCAAAGTCAAGTTTATTACCATATCCACAAGTACCTGTACGCAAAGGTGCAATGATAAAATTACGGCTGCATCATATAACCATATAACCATATATCAATTACAGCATGGAAACAGGCCATCTCGGCCTTTCTAGTCCATGCCGAACTCTTACCCTCACCTAGTCCCACCGACCTGCACTCAACCCATAACCCTCCATTCCTCCATCAGTAAAGAAGTTCCCCTTCATCTTACCCCCAAACTTTTGCCCTTTAACTCTCAACTCATGTCCTCTTGTTTGAATATCCCCCACCCTCAATGGAAAAAGCCTATCCACGTCAACTCTATCTATCCCCCTCATAATTTTAAATACCTCAATCAAGTCCACCCTTCACCTTCTACGTTCCAAAGAATAAAGACCCAACTTGTTCAACCTCTCTCTGTAACTTAGGTGATGAAACACAAGTAACATTCTAGTAAATCTTCTCTGTACTCTCTCTATATTGTTGACATATTTCCTATAATTCAGTGACCAAAACTGTACACAATACTCCAAATTTGATCTCACCAATACCTTGTACAATTTCGACATTACATCCCAACTCCTATACTCAATGCTCTGATTTATAGGGGCCAGCATACCAAAAGCTTTCTTAACCACCCTATCCACATGAGATTCCACCTTCAGGGAACTATGCACCATTATTTCTAGATCCCTCTGTTCCACTGCATTCTTCAATGCCCTACCATTTACCATGTATGTCCTATTTTGATTAGTCCTACCAAAATGTACCACCTCATATTTATCAGCATTAAACTCTATCTGCAATCTTTCAGCCCACTCTTCTAACTGGCCTAAATCTCTCTGCAAGATTTGAAAACCTACTTCATTATCCACAACTCCATTTATCTTAGTATCATCTGCATACATACTCATCCAATTTACCACACCATCATCCAGGTCATTAATGTATATGACAAATAACATTGGACCCAGTACAGATCCCTGAGGCACACCACTCGTCACCGGCCTCCAATCTGACAAATAGTTATCCACGACTACGCTCTGGCATCGCCCATCCAGCCACTGTTGAATCCATTTTACTACTTCAATATTAATACCTAACAACTGAACTTTCCTAACCAACCTTCCGTGTCGGATCTTGTCAAAGGCCTTACTGAAGTCCATATAGACAACATCCACTGTTTTACCCTTGTCAACATTCCTAGTAACCTCTTCAAAAATTCAATAAGATTTGTTGAACATGACCTTCCCCACACAAATCCATGTTGACTGTTCCTAGTCAGACCCTGTCTATCCAGATAATTATATATACCATCTCTAAGAATACTTTCCATCAATTTACCCACCACTGATGTCAAACTCACAGGCCAATAATTGCTAGGTTTACTCTTAGACCCCTTTTTAAACAATGAAAAAACATAAGCAATACGCCAATCCTCCTGCATCATTCCCGTTTCTAATGACATTTGAAAAATTTCTGTCAGAGCCCCTGTTATTTCCACACTAACTTCCCTCAAGGCCCTAGGGAATATCCTGTCAGGACCCGGAGACTTATCCACTTTTATATTCCTTAAAAGCACCAGTACTTCCTCTTCTTTAATCATCTTAGTTTCCATAACTTCCCTACCTGCTTCCCTTGTCTTCCACAATTCAATATCCTTCTCCTTAGTGAATACCAAAGAAAACAAATTGTCTAGAATCTCCCCCCATCCCTTTTGTCTCCACACATAGCTGTCCACTCTGATTCTCTAAGGGACCAATTTTATCCCTCACGATCCTTTTGCTATAAATATGACAGTAGAAACCCTTGGGATTTATTTTCACCTTACTTGCCAAAGTAACCTCGTATCTTCTTTTAGCTTTTCTAATTTCTTTCTTAAGATTCTTTTTACATTCTTTATATTCCTCGAGCACCTCATTTACACCATGCTGTGTATATTTTTGTAGATATCTCTCTTTTTCCAAACCAGATTTCCAATATCCCTCGAAAACCATGGCTCTCTCAAACTTTCAACCTTTCCTTTCAACCTAACAGGAACATAAAGATTCTGTACTCTCAAAATTTCACCTTTAAGTTACCTCCATTTCTCTTTTACATTCTTCCCATAAAACAAATTGTCCCAATCCACTCCTTCTAAATCCTTTTTAATCTCCTCAAAGTTAGCCTTTTTCCAACAAAAAATATCAACCCTGGATCCAGACCTATCCTTCTCCATAATTATATTGAAATTAATAGCGTTGTGATCACTGGACCTGAAGTGCTCCCCAACAGAAACCTTTGTCACCTGACCTATCTCATTCCATAACAGGAGATCCAACACTGCCCCTTCTCTAGTTAGTACCTCTATGTATTGCTGCAAAAAAACTATCCTGCACACATTTTACAAACTCCAAACCTTCCAGCCCTTTTACAGTATGGGCTTCCCAGTCTATGTGTGGAAAATTAAAATGTCCCACAATCACAACCTTGTGCTTACTACAAATATCTGCTATCGCCTTACAAATTTGCTCCTCCAATTCTCGCTCCCCATTAGGTGGTCTATAATACACCCCCATAAGAGTTACTACACCTTTCCCATTCCTCAATTCCACCCAAATAGCCTCCCTAGACGAGCCCTCTAATCTATCCTGCTAAAACACCGCTGTAATATTTTCTCTGACAAGCAATGCAACACCTCCCCCTCTTGTCCCTCTGATTCTATCACAACTGAAGCAATTAAATCCAGGAATATTTAGTTGCCAATCACACCCCTCCTGTAACCAGGTTTCACTAATAGCTACACATCATACTTTCAGGTAACAATCCATGCTTTAAGCTCATCCACCTTCCTTATAATGCTCCTAGCATTAAAATAAATGCATTTAAGAAATTTTCCACCTCTTACTCTCGGTTTATCACTAACGGTGCAAACAACTTTACTATTTTCTTTTTCTTCCTTCTTCCCTATCTCTGTTCCTACACTCTGGTTCCCCTCCTCCCTCGTATCTAGTTTAAATCCACCAGAGCCTCCATAGCAAACCTACCTGCAAGAATATTTGTCCCCTTCCAGTTCAGATGTAGACCGTCCCACCGGAACAGGTCCCACCTCCCCTGGAAAACTGCCCAATTGTCTATAAATCTGAAGCCCTCCCTCCTGCACCATGTCTTCAGCCACGTGTTAATCTGCACTATCTTACTATTTCTACACCCGCCTGCACGTGGCACTGGTAGCAATCCTGAGATTGCTATCCTGGAGGTCCTGTCCTTTAACTTGGCACCTAACTCCCTAAACTCACCTTTCAGGACCTCCTCACTCTTCCTACCCATGTCATTGGTCCCTACACGGACCACAACATCCGGCTGCTCACCCTCCCTCTTGAGAATACTGAGAACTCGATCTGAGATATCGCGGACCCTGGCACCAGGGAGGCAACAGACCATCCGGGATTCTCGATCTCTTCCACAGAACCTCCTATCCGTCCCCCTAACTATCGAATCCCCTGTCAATACTGCCCTCCTCTTTTCCCTCCTTCTCTTCTGAGTTGAGGGTCCCATCTCGGTGCCATAGACGCAACCACTGCAACTTGTCCCTGGTAGGTCGTCCCCATCAACAGTATCCAAAACGATGTACTTATTATTGGTGGGAATGACCACAGGGGTGCTCTGCTCATTCTGTCTATTCCCCTTCCCTCTCCTGACAGTCACCCAGCTACCTGTCTCCTTTCTCTTAGGGGTGACTATCTCCCTGTAACTCCTCTCTATTTCTGCCTCTGCCTCCCGAATGATCCGAAGTTAATCCAGCTCCAGCTCCCTCACTCGGTTTGTCAGGAGCTGCAGCTGGATGCACCTATCGCAGGTGTAGTTATCAGGGGTGATTGTGCTCACCCTGACTTCCCACCTCCTGCAAATGGAGCACTCAACTGCCCTAACTGCTGCCTCCATTACCTACTCTTATGATAATTAGATTTATTAAAGGAACTTACCCAACCTTACCTCACTTGGAGTGAAGCTCTTCCTCAGCCTCTGCTCGCCGAAGCCTCAGGAGCCAAAGCCTTCCTACTCTGTCTCCCTCTACTTTGTCGCCCGCTGCAACATCACCCACTCCGTTAATCTGCTCTCTTTTAAATACTCCCGCTGCCTCACGGCAATTTACATGCACTTGCGCAGTCCTGCCCCATTCAACTGCTGAAGAGAACTGCATCATAGGCACATTCAGAAGAAAAGGATAAATTAAACATATATTATTCACAAATTTTACAAGAAAGCATAAACAGAACAAAAAGGAACAAAGTCCATTTTAAGGCACAGTTGTGAAAATGATCACAGTGCTATTAAACTATAGTGATTAAGGTTTTTCTGGTTGATTTAAGAACCAAATGGTTCAGAGGAGGTAACTGTTCATGACTCTGGTGACATGGGGCTTGGTGGTTCCAGGGTCAAAACAGGGCAGATTGAGACGTCTTAGTAGGGGAATGTTCAATAGTCTTCAAACAACTTGATAAAAGCTATCCCTGAGACTGGTGATAGGTGTTCTCAATATTTTGTATCTTCTGACCGATTGGAGAGGGCTTGAGTAGAGAAGCAGGTGGAGCCTTTAATTATATTAGCTGCTAAACCAAAGAAGCAATAACTATAGACAGAGTCCATGGAGAGGAAGCTGGCTTCTGTGATGTACTGAGCTATGTCCATAACTTTCTGCAGTTTCTTTCCATCTCAAGATGAGCAGTTGCCATACCAAGCCATGATGCATTGATTTAGGATGTTGTCAAAGATGCATCTATAAAAATTGATGAGGGTCGAAGTTTCCTTAGCCTCCAGAGGAAGTGGAGGTGCTGGTGCACTTTCTCAGCCAGGGCATCTACATGGTTGGACCATAGACAGGATACTGGTGGTGTTTACTCATAGGAACTGAAAACTTTCAATCCTCTTGATCTGAGGAGCATGTGCACGTCACTCCTTCCTGGTCAACAACCTACTGTTTTGTTTTTCTGACATTCAGAGAAAAGTTGCTGCACTGAAGTACAATGAGGAGGCTGTCTATCTCCTTCCTGCACCCTGACTCACCATTACGGTGGTGTCATCTGCAAATGTGTACATGGAGTTAGAGCAGGATGTGGCCACACAGTTTTGAGTGTATAGAGAGTAAATTAGGGGTAGAGAATGCAGCTTTGTAGGGCACCAGCATGGAGAATAATGATAGCAAACGTACTGCTGCCTATCCTTACCGATTGTAATCTGTTGATCAAGAAATCAAAGATCCAGTTGCAAAGGGGAGTATTGAATCCCAGGCCCAGTAGCTTGGAGATAAATATTTGCTTAGAATTATAGTATAGAAAGCAGAGTTATCATCAATAAACAATTGTCCAACGTAGGTGTTTTTACAGTCCAGAAGCTCCAGAGATGAATGTACGACCTGGACAAAGGCATTCTATGTGGAATTCTTTTGTTGTTTGGGAAACTGCAGTAGGATGAGGTCATCCAGGAAGCCACAGATAATTTGTGTCTTGGCCAGTCTCTTGATGCATAACATGATGGTAGATGTCAGACCACATTTGGTTAGACTGTACAAATTTAACAATTCTAACAATGATCCTGAATATAATGCCCATCGTTATGAGTCAGAAAGGTTGGCTAAAGTGATCTTTGAATAAGCTTCATGTTTAGAATGCTAAACAGAAAATGGGCAGAGCCAGAGGGCACCTTCTTTGAGCATCTGCAAAACAGCTTAATTTCTTCCTTTTAATGGCTCTTCTTTCCTTTTCAAGGTGCATGGGGTTTGTCGGTGTCCATGATCTACAGCTGCACTCAAACCGCGGTTCTTTACGGTGCTGGTTTCCTACTCCCGGACCCAGCCCACTTGTTGCCCTTTGATATCCCCAGGATGCGGCCAGGAAGACATGCACCTTTGGGGTAAGGCCCTGCGGCCCTGTGGACCAAACAATTCCATGCTGGTGTCGCCAACTGAGATGTTGCGGGAGAAACAGAACGTTGCAACAGCAAATTGACTGTCGGAGGGCTCTGTACTCGGGTGGCCGCTTCTCTCTCTCTCTCTCTCTCTCGATGGTGGGCGAGAGTTTGCTGCTGATTTTCGAGACAGAGAACTTGGAATAAAAGTTATGTGGCAGACTGTAACATCATAATTAGCGGAAAAGGGATGACACCTCTCTGTCCCTTGTTAGATGGGATAGCAAGCCAATGACATGTCGAATTGTCTGGTGAACAAGTAGTTTTTGTTGGACTGCTGGTCACGATCTCTCTTTGGGGGCTTTGCTATTGCTTGCTTGGTGGGTGGCGGGTGCTGATGCTTCCTCCTGAAATAAGTGGGGAAGGTGTGGAGGAGAGAATTGATGCTTTGCTATTGCTTCTGAGTGAGAGGAGGCTTTGGGGTTCTATCGCTTTACTGTCATTCGTCGTTTGGAGTTCTCTGTTTTTGTGGATGTTTGTGAAGAGCAAGAATTTCAGGTTATATACTATATACGTACTCTAATATTAAATGGAACCATTGAACTTTGCAACTGCTAACAATCTGAAACAGAAATGGGAAGTGCTGGAAACATGTACATGTTATTCAGTATTTGTGGAAAAAGAAAATGTTACTGTTTCAGGCTGAAGACTCTTCAGAACTAGGGAAAAGGTAAAGCAAGTTATAAACTACAGCTGTCTGTCTCAAATCTCAGAGGTCCACCCACCCCAACCTCCCTCATCTGGCACTATTGGCCCACCATCTGGCCACTAATTACTAGTCTCCTTTCCATCCCTCCTTCTCATTGGCTATTTTCCCCCTGTAGTCTCGGTCCTGGTAACGTAATCTGAAACATCAACCATCCATTTGCCTCCATGCCATCTATGGAGGCAAATAAGTTATTCAAGCAGATTGTTTGTTGCTCTATCCTTGCTCCCACATTTTCTCCCAATATAAACTTTACTCTTTTCTCTCAATTCCTCTGTCTCTGTTACATTTGCTGCAATGAGGAAGTAATGCACATTAGTGCCTCTGAGACTAATCTTCCTGCTTCTTGAACTACTGTTTTCCATTGCTGACAGAACCGTTCATTGCATTCCATCTATTTCCAGAAGCTTTGCCTCCTCCTAAACAGGACAAAAAAAAAATTCCTTTATCCTAATTCTCTAATACATTAAATGAGCGATCCTTCATAACTTCTTTCAAATTTGTTGAGTTTCCATCAGTAGATAAATCATTATCATTCCTTTCAAAATGTTGGTGATCTTTTCCTTTACAACACTCAGATCTACTCTTCTGTCCCTTACAAACGCTTCCCTCTTTAGAACATTTTCCCATATAAGCTCATTTGCAAGCCTGTCCATTTCCTATATCCCTTTCCTCCATTTAAGAAGTCATACGATCTTTCCAATAAAAAGCAATTCACTGACGCTTCTAATTTATTGTACAGTATTTAGTGCTCACAGTCTGTGAATTGGGATTGGGTGACATGTGCTTGCCTTCAGTAGGGCTAACTCAGAGCTCCCTATTGTCTGCCACTTTATTTATCCCCGTAGCTCCAGAGACTCAGGCCCAATCCAGGTCTCTAGTCATGTATACATGTTTATAGAAACATAGAAACATAGAAAATAGGTGCAGGAGTAGGCCATTCGGCCCTTCGAGCCTGCACCGCCATTTATTATGATCATGGCTGATCCTCCAACTCAGAACCCCGCCCCAGCCTTCCCTCCATAGCCCCTGACCCCCGTAGCCACAAGGGCCATATCTAACTCCCTCTTAAACATAGCCAATGAACTGGCCTCAACAGTTTCCTGTGGCAGAGAATTCCACAGATTCACCACTCTCTGTGTGAAGAAGTTTTTCCTAATCTCGGTCCTAAAAGGCTTCCCCTTTATCCTCAAACTGTGACCCCTCGTTCTGGACTTCCCCAACATCGGGAACAATCTTCCTGCATCTAGCCTGTCCAATCCCTTTAGGATCTTATACGTTTCAATCAGATCCCCCCTCAATCTTCTAAACTCCAACGAGTACAAGCCCAGTTCATCCAGTCTTTCTTCATATGAAAGTCCTGCCATCCCAGGAATCAATCCCAGGAATTATCCTGCAACTCTTTGGGTTTCCCACTGCTTTGGTTTCCTCTCACATTTGAAAGACACACAATTTGATAGGTTCATTTGCCATTGTAAATTTCTCCTAAAGTGTAGACCATTGGTAGAGTGTGAATGGAGTTGATGAAATTGTGGGGAAATACTAGTGGGAAATGGAATTGCTCTGAAGCCAGCAAAGATTTGATGAGCTAAAATAGTCTTTTGTGGTGTATGGAAATAAGAAACATAAGCATTTAACAGAATCCAACAGAACAATGTCTCAATTTGTGATCCTTTACGTCTTGAGGGAGATTAAGTAAATCAGGGAGGGTCATACAGAGCAACTGAGTATCATTAGATGTATCTGAATGAAGCAAATTCAGTCTCAGCATGAACTTTGAGGTTCAATCTCAAGTGACGAATTGAAGAGGAAAAATATCAAAAGACAAGTTACATCTGGTTGTGTTCATTAATGTTAACAGTTAGCAAAAGTAATGACCAGACACAGCTATCATAGCCACAGCTGCAACAATCTAGCTTGATAATATTTGTTAATGAATAATGAGAAAAGTAGATTGAGAAAGGAAAACAGTGATTTGTATAATTAATTAAAGACCATAAGAGATAAAGAGAGAAAAGGAAGAGAAAAAAATCTATTTTTATACAGTAAATCAAAACAAAGAATATTTTAGACTTCCTGTAAAAAGATAATGCAATGTTGCTATGTAACTCGGTAACTATGTGGGAAAAAACATAAGGCTGAGTATGAGACTTTCAGTGTGTTTGTTCATACACATCTGTGGCCTTGCTATCTAAGTTTAAAATGCAAAATGCACTGGATTGGGAATTGGAGTACTGAGATTTCTTCAGTAATATGGTTTGAGAGAGAGAAAGAAAAGCAAACAGCAGGAGATAGCAAAATGTAGCTGTGGGATGTAGATGATAACTAACTCTATTGAGAGATAATTAAAAATGAGTTATCACTGGCAGATAAAATGATCTTTGTATTTTCATAAGGAGCCTTCCTTTCTGAGAAGCCTCTGATTTATCTGTTGTTGCGAAGTCCTAAATTCTGCCCAGAATCGTGAGCTGAATTAGATTGATATTTATGTGCAGGGAGAGGGAATGCGGCAATTTACTCATATCATTGTAAAAGACAATTATTATTATAAATACATCAGTGTCAGTTTAATATAATCAAGAAATGTGAGGAAGAATTTCAATGGAAACATGGTTTTATTTAGCATGTCCATGATAGAAATCTGCTTCACAAGGGGAAATGGGATAAATTCAGAACAGACCGAACAGTTTAAAACTATGTAGCCATGAGGTTTCAAGGAACCCTCAGCATTCTTAGAATCAGAATCAGGTTTATTATCATTGGCTTATGTTGTGAAATTTGCTAGCTTAGCAGCAGCAGTTCAATACAATACATAATATAGAAGAAAAAAAACAAAATAAATAATAACAACAGATCAATCAATCAATTATAGCATACGTATACTATATTGAATAGATTAAAAATAGTGCAAAAAACAAAAATAATATATATTAAAGAAAGTGAGGTAGAGTTCATGGGTTCAGTGTCCATTTAGGGATCAGATGGCAGAGGGGAAGAAGCTGTTCCTGAATCGCTGAATGCGTGCCTTCAGGATTCTGTACCTCTTTCCTGATGGTAACAGTGAGAAAAGGGCATGCTCTGGGTGATGACGGTCCTTAATAATGAACGCTGCCTTTCTGAGACACCACTCCTTGAAGATGTCCTGGGTACTTTGTAGGCTAGTACCTAAGATGGAGCCGACTAAATTTACAACCCTCTGCAACTTCTTTCGGTCCTGTGCGATAGTGCCACCCTCCCCCCCCCCCCATACTAGCTAGTGATGCAGCCTGTCAGAATGCTCTCCACGGTACATCGATAGAGGTTTTTGAGTGTATCTGTTAATGTACAAAATATCTTCAAACTCATAATGAAGTATAATCACTGTCCTGCCTTCTTTATACCTGCATCAATATGTTGGGACCAGGTTAGGTCCTCAGAGATCTTGACACCCAGGAACTTGAATCTTCTCACTGTCTCCACTTCTGGTCCCTCTATGAGGACTGGTATGTGTTCCTTCGTCTTACCCTTCCTGAAATCCACAATCAGCTCTTTCATCTGTTATGTACCCCGTAACTGGGTTGCCAAACCAGCAGCAATGGATCACTCAGCTGGAGTCTGGATTACTAGAACTAAGAAAGTTTTATTAAAGAAACAAGCAACACAGTACTCTAATCAAAAGGATAATAAATGCAACAGTTCAGCAATGATAAACACACATGTACACAGAATTAGGATTACAGGATCAATCAAGCTCTATCGTCGTCAAGGGGTAAATGACCAGTTTCAAAGTGACGCAAAGTTCAGTTCAACTGAGTTCAGTTCAGTTCACAGTAATCACTGCCGTGGCGATGGACAGTGGGGGGAAGGAGAGAGAGAGCAAAAAACGAACGAATACTCAAACAGCTTCCACACAGACCTTCGATATTCTTCGCAGTCAGCTTTCGGGCGAGCCCATTGTGATGTCTTCTGAGGTCACCGACCGTGACCCCTCCATTTCCAGATACGATCGTTTCTCTGCAGTGAACCTGGCACCCAGGCAAGGGCGGACACACACCAGGTTCCCGCCGATCGTACCTTTCCACCCTGTGCGTCTATGGCTTAGTCCCGCGACCAACCCTCCAAAACTCCCACCGACTTGTGGGAGGTGCACCGCTTCCAGGGTCTCGTTTCCTCGTGGTGTCGTGTGTGTGTGTCCTGCCTTAGCGAACCTGTCCTTTTTTATCCCCCTGCTGGGGTATCGCCTGTCCATCACTTCAAACAGTTCAGGGTTCAAAGGGGAGCCGGTCTTGACAGCTCTCCTTCCGTCCCTTCATTAACATCTCCAAATGTTGCTCCATTGTTTTCCTTATCTCTCTTTCTCCTGAAGACAGGTGGCAGACCAACTGCTGATCCCACTGGTGCCAGCACAGGACAGTTAACATCATATTCTATGTGTACTCTCGTCACACATCTTACTGACATTGAGTACAAGGTTGTTGCTGCGATACCACTTCACTAGTTGGCATATCTCGCTCCTGTATGCCCTTTCATCTCCATCTGAGATTCTACCAACAATGGTTGTATCATCAGCAAATTTACAGATGATACTTGTGCTTTTCCTAGGCACACATTCGTGGGTATAGAGAGAGTAGAGCAATGGTCTAAGCACACACCCCTGAGGTACACCAGTGTTGATCGTCAGCAAGGAGGAAATATTATCACCAATCCGCACAGATTGTGATCTTCTGGTTAGGAAGTCGAGGAGCCAATTGCAGAGGGAGGTACAGAGGCCCAGGTTCTGCAATTTCTCAATCAGGATTGTGGGAATGATGGTACTAAATGCTGAGCTATAGTCAATGAACAGCATCCTGACGTAGGTGTTTGTATTGTCCAGGTGGTCTAAAGCTGTGTGGAGAGTCTTAAGGATCCGGCCTGAACACTGAATTGAAGGGCCTCTGCTGGTAGCTCTGGATCACACCAGCCTTTAATTTCTGTTTTCTTTCAGCTGGCCATGTGGGTTCTGACCCAGCCCCTTTCCTTTTTTGGGCTTCTTCCAATTACCTGCTTGTCTCCTCATTTGCACCCACCTGTGTCTAATTTTCACTCATTACCCTGTCCATTTAAACCCTGCCTTGATGAGCATTCTCTGCCAGGCTGGTTGGGAGTTGTGCTCTGTTCAGGAGTGGCCTGGCAATCCGGCGTCTGAGAAGGGAGCGGCTGAGTTGGCTTGACTGGAAGCTGGCTGTGTTTTGCTTGATGCGTGAGTGTGTTTTGGAACCTGTTGAGGGAAAGAGAGTGGGGAAGGAATGGAAATTGCTGGGAAGGGGTTGTGTGGGTCCGGTAATGGTGGACAAGATAAGAGGTGGGGTTGAGGGAAAGAAAGTGGAGAGGGATAGAGACTTGGGACCAGAGGTAGGCAGCTGGGGAGAGGTGGATTATTGTGAAGGGAGAAATAAAGGGAATGAGGAGGTAGTGAGGGGTCGGATGAATAAAAACCAAGACAAAGGGAATAAAAGAATAAGAAATGATAGTGGAGAAAGCTCTGAAAGTGAGGAAGATGAACAAGTTCAGAGAGGAGGTGTTGTCATAATTAGGTTTAATGAGAAGACTCAGGGACATATGAAGAAAATTAACCTGTTTGTGCTAACAACAGCTCTGACAAATAAGATAGGGGAAATAGTATTTGCAAAAGTCCTTAATGATGGCAACTTATTGGTAAGATGTGCGTATGAGGAACAACTTGAGAAAGCACTCAAGCTAAAAGAGATAGGAAAATGCAAGGTGGAATACACTGGGAGGGTGGGAGCACAAAACAGTGGTTGTAAAGGAGTGATCGCGGGGATACCAATGAGTATAAATCTGGAGGAGATAAAGAGGAATATCAAAGGAGGGAAAGTAATGAATGTTCAAAGACTGAAAACAACAAAGGAGGGAGTGAAAAAGGAAAGTGAATCTGTATTGATTGAATTTGAAGAAGAAAGAGTGCCAAGGAAGGTGTTCCTGGGTTTCATGAGTTACCCAGTAAGGGTGTATGTGTCAAAGCCATTGAGGTGCTATAATTGTCAAAGGTTTGGACACGTGGCTAAAAACTGTAAAAGGCAGAGGAGATGTGCTAGATGTGGGGGTGATCATGAATATGGAAAGTGCGGAACAGTAGTTCAACCAAAATGCTGCAATTGTGGAGGATCTCATAATGTTGCATATAGTGGGTGTGAGGTTGTGAGACGGGAGACTAAAATTCAAGAAATAAGAGTGAAAAGAAAGATCACTTATGCAGAAGCTGTAAGAATGTCAAGAGAACAGAATAATGCTCCTAATGAACAGGAAGCAATAGGGATACGAGAGATGCAACAAAGAACAAATGACAGGATTTATGTAGACAAAAAGGCTCTAGTAACATTCATTGCAGGAGTGATTAATAGTACGGCTGAGGTAAAGTCAAAAAGTGACAAAATTCAGCTGGTGGTAAAAGCAGCAGTAAACCATTTAGGGTTAGTAGGACTGACATGGGAGGAAGTGAGGGAGAACCTCAGTAATCAGTCAAGCCAGGAAGTGTCATGTGTTGGTTAATACTAATTATGGTGATTCTTTTACAATGGAATGCAAGGAGCTTACTGGCCAATTGCCAGGAATTCAAGCACTTTATTAAAGAAATGGTTGTAAAACCGGATGTAGTGTGTATTCAGGAAACTTAGTTGAAACCAACTTTAGACTTTGTGGTATATGGGTATACAATGATAAGGAAAGATAGAAATCTAGGGGGGAGGAGGTGGGTGTGCTATGTAAATCAAGCAAGGTATACCATATAGGGTACTGGAAAAAGGAGATGATCAGGAATACATAGTGGTGGAAATGTGGGAGCGAGGGGAGGGAGTGGTTATAATTAACTACTACAATCCATGTAAAAGGTTGGATTTGGACAGCCTATTAAAGATACAAGGACAAAACAGACATAAAGTAGTGTGGTGTGCAGATTTCAATGTTCATAGCACAATATGGGGGGGATCAGATTACAGATCCAAATGGAAAGGTAATTGAAGGTTTGATGGAAGAAAGGGATTTGGTGTGTATGAATGATGGTAGCGGCACAAAGATAGATATAACAACAGGAACTGTGTCAGTGTTAGATATTACGTTAGTGTCTAATACCTTGGCTGGCATTAGTAACTGGGGAGTTTGGACTGCTTCAACAGTAGGCAGTGATCACTACCCAGTTTTGTGTTCAGTGGGTGAAAGAGTTGAAGTAAGACCAGGTGGTGGAACCCCAAAGTGGGTGTTTGAAAAAGCTGATTGGGGTAAGTTCCAGAAGTTGAGTGAAGAAGGGTTGACAAAGATTGATATTTCTGGAAATGTAGATGAATTAAACAGTCAGGTGACTTCAGCAATTATCATGGCAGCAGAAGGATCTATACCTAGGAGTAAAAATAGGATGAATAGAAAACTGGTACCATGGTGGACAGAGGAATGTTGTCAGGCTGTAAAAAACAGAAATAGAGCATTCAGGCTAGTTAAAAGAACCCATAATATGCAGCATTTGGTTCAATATAAGAAAGCACAGGCAGTGGTGAGAAGAACTATATGTCAAGCTAAAAGGGCAAGTTGGAGGAGTTTTTGTGACAAGGTAGGAAGAACAACACCTGTAGGAGAGATATGGGGAATGATTAAGAGGATGGGAGGAGATAGAAGGGAATGGGAATATCCAGTAATGATATCTGAGGAGGAAACTGCAGTTTCCAGTAGGGATAAGGCTGAGGTCATGGCCAATTCATTTGTACTGATGCACAGTTCAGAAAATTTGTCTGAAGAAGGGAAAGAATAATGAGCCAACACCCAGGTGTGTTAAGCAGGAGGGAAGGAACAGATGATATAATTGATCCATTTACATTAGCAGAAATGGTGAGAGCAATAAAGAGATCGAGACCAACCTCCCCAGGGAAAGATCTGATATGCTCTGTGATGCTAAAAAATCTAGGAGAAGGAGCACTCTTGAAGTTGCTGCATTTTTATAAGAGTGTGGGAGGAGGGAAGATTACCAAGTGCATGGAAAGAAGCAGTAGTAATTCCAATAAGGAAGCCTGGCAAGGATCTGTCAAAACCCACTATCTACAGACCAATTGCATTAACATCAAGTATATGTAAGATAATGGAAAGGATGATAACAGAAAGGTTATCATATGAGCTTGACAAAAGGGGAATGCTGGCAAGTTATCAGAGTGGTTTTAGAAAGGGAAGGAATTCCATGGACTCAGTGATTATGTTAGAGACTGAAATAAGGAAGGCCCAGGCAAATAGAGAGTCAGTAGTGGCAGTGTTCTTTGACATTGAAAAAGCCTATGATCTGATGTGGAAGGAAGGATTATTAATTAAACTGCACAAGATGGGGGTTGGTGGGAGAGTTTTTAATTGGATTAAAGATTTTTGTTTGGTAGAAAAATTCAAGTTCGGATTGGATCAGAATTATCAAAACAGTACATAGTGGAAAATGGCACACCTCAAGGTAGTGTGATTAGCCCGTTACTTTTCATCATTATGATCAATGATGTCTTCACAAAGGTACCAGTGGATATAGGTAGGTCACTGTTTGCGGATGATGGGGCCTTGTGGAAAAGAGGCAGGAACATGGACCATATAATCAGGAAACTACAAGAAGCAATTGATGAAGTGGTGGAGTGGGGCTATGATTGGGGATGTAGATTTTCAGTAGATAAAACTCAAACTGTATTTTTTTTTACCAGGAAAAGGGTTGAGGTAGGGAAGAAGTTAAGAATGTATGGGGTTGAATTAGAAAGAGTTGCATCATTTAAATTTCTGGGAATTGTATTTGATTCACAATTAACATGGGCAGACCATATCAGGAAAGTTGAGGAGAAATGTAAAAAAGTAATAAATGTGATGAGATGTTTGACTGGTAGGGAATGGGGAGCAAGTTGTTCAGCTTTGAAGAGAACTTATGTGGCTTTAGTGAGATCTGTATTGGATTATGGAAATATAGTATGTGGATCAGCAGCTAGGTCTCTTATAAGGAAACTGGAAGTGATTCAGGCTCAGGCCTTGAGAGTGTGCAGTGGGGCTTTTAAAACGTCACCAGTGTCAGCACTACAGGTAGAAATGGGAATAATGCCTTTGGAACTAAGAAGGATGCAACTGATGGCAAACTACTGGGCTAACTTGCAGGGGCACAATGATTCTCACCCTACTAAAGGAGTGTTGCAGGAGTGCTGGGAAAATGAGAGGTTTCAGAGGGATACCTTTAGTTTGGGTAGGGAATGATATTGCGAAAGAATGTGGAGTATTTGATCTGAGGATTAGTCCTTCAGTAGTTTATCTGGTTGTAGCTCCATGGAAGCTTGTATGGCCTGACATAGACTGGCATTTGTTAGAGGTAAAAAGGAAAGAAAGATATAAAACAGATTTGGTAAATGCATTTAACTGTCATGTGATGGGAAAGTATAGTGATTATACTCACATTTATACGGATGGTGCGAAGGAACCTGAAACAGGAGTGACAGGGTTTGGGGTGGTAATACCAGCAAAAGAAATTGGAATCAGCAGAAGAACATCTAATAAGTTAGGGGTGTTTACAGTGGAGATGCTGGCGGTGTTGGTTGCGTTGCAATGGGTGCAGAAAGCCAGACAAGTCAAAGCATTGATATGTTCAGATTCATCCTCAGTTCTAGCAAGTTTAAGGTCTTTTCACACAAACAGTTGGCAAGATGTACTTTATGAAGTCCTTCAGTTAGTTACAAGAATTGCAAATCAGGGAGGTCAGGTAAAATTTCTATGGGTTCCAGCACATGTAGGGGTGAAGGGAAATGAGAGGGTGGATGAGTTGGCAAAGAGGGTGTTAAAGAAAGAAAATGTGGAAATGCACATTAGTATCACTAAAACAGAGGTTAAGTGTGTAATCTGGGGAAAAAGTCAAGTGAATGTGGCAAGAAAAATGGGACAGGGAGGGGAAAGGGAGGCATTTATATCAAATACAAAAGAGTGTTGCAATTACTAGGGTAGGTAATGGAAACAGAAGAGAGGAAATTGTGTGGACTAGGTTAAGGCTGGGGCATTGTGCATTAAACAAAACATTGAAAATGATAGGGAAACACCAGACAGGATTGTGTGAGGAATGTCAGGAAGAGGAGTCAGTAGAACATGTAGTTTTGTGTTGCAGGAAGTATGGGATACAGAGAGATGATGAGAAATAAGGGAGTTGGGGATGCAGGAATTCACATTAAAAGGGTTGCTGGTCATGGTTGAGAGAGAACAAGTCTGGGTATTTTTAGCGTTTTTAAGGGGTACAGGGGTTTTTTATAGAATATGATGAATAAACAGGAATGGGATACTAGGATGGTCAAAGATGGGAGGGTGAAGTGTAGGTTTGTGTATATATGTGTGTGTGTGTGTGTGTGATTGGGTGAAGGGATTTAGAATGTATGTCTAGTGCACTTTCTGGAGCAGAGGGTGGTGGTAATGCACCATTAAGCTGGATGCCAACCACCGTAAAACAAGATACAGACAGACATTCTCTGCCAGTTTGTCCCAGATTTTGACCTGTATTGTTCTAGCCTGTCATTGTGACTTCTGCCAACTGATTTTGCTTGATTCTGTGTTTTAGATTTTGCCTGTTCCTGGACCTGATTTTTACCTGTGTGCTCTGGAGTGTCTGCCCCTCACTTGACTGCTTTTCCTGGTAAGAGCTTGGCCTGCTGTTTTGGATTTGTGCCTGCCTTCTGTTTTTGAAAGACTGTTGCCTTTGTGCTCCCTCATAAAACCTGGGGAAAAAGTATTCGTTGGTCTGCATTTGAGTCCTGCCAAAACCTGACAGAACCTGACAGGAGAGCCATTGAGATTGTGTCTGCTGTTGACCTATTATGGGGATAGGCAAATTGCAATGGGTCCAAGTCCTTGCTGAGGCAGGAGTTCAGTCTAGTCATGACCAACCTCTCAAGGCATTTCTTCACTGTTGATATGAGTGCTACCAGGCAATAGTCATTAAGGCAGCTCACATTATTCTTAAACACTGGTATAATTATTGCCCTGGTATAAGTGGAATAACATTCCAATATGAGAACCAACCCAACAATACAACATATCCTTCATTTTCCTGTTAAGCAAGGTGTGTAATAAGGTTTAATAATGATAGCTCAAGAGTTACAATATTTGATAAAGAGCAAACTGCAAAGCAGAACAGTATTCCATAGACCAGAGCCATGTGATCCTATATTCAACCCACTAGAGACATAATCCAGTTATTTTCTGAGGCTCTGTGAACATTTCACAAACTCAACAACAGAAAGTTCCAGTACATATATAGAAAGGCTGAGGCTAGGATTGATCAGAATAATTTTAGCTCAAAGGAGTCTAATTTCACTTAACGTGAGAACACATTGTACATTAAGATGTACATCAAAGTTGCTGGTGAACACAGCAGGCCAAGCAGCATCTATAGGAAGAGGCGCAGTCGACGTTTCAGGCCGAGACCCTTGTCCTGATGAAGGGTCTCGGCCTGAAACGTCGACTGCGCCTCTTCCTATAGATGCTGCTTGGCCTGCTGCGTTCACCAGCAACTTTGATGTATGTTGCTTGAATTTCCAGCATCTGCAGAATTCCTGTTGTGTACATTAAGATGTAGTAACTTTGGCTGTAATTCAGTAGAAATTAGCTTTTGGCTGTCTTCCAGTAACAGTCTCTGTAACAAATTGATATTCACACATTAAAATACTGACCTGCTCAGGTGCCTAATAGATGACCCTTTCAAATTTACTTAGTTTGCACTCTGCAATTATTTCATGTGATCGAAGCTGACCTAAATAGCAGTGGCAGGATTACCCAGCATTCAAATGGGTCACAGGACAGGAGCTACATGGTAGTCATACTTCAGAGGGTTGTGGGGGGGGAGAGGGAGAGGAGGAGTCCAAAGGTTAAGAATCAAACTTGCCTCACAAGGGTCCCAATTTAACACAATGGTATTGTAACAGTGGTCTCTCCAGGATCAAATTGATCTAATTCTCCCAGTAATTTAAAAAAAAAATCATTGGATGGAGAATAATGCAAGATAGACAGATGTGATTTACTTTAGGAATTGTTCATTTGTATCTCACAAGTATCATGAAATGACCTGGAAATGGTCAACTGTAAAATGTTAAGAAAACTTGTTATCAAGTAGAGTTTAAGTCTAGTTTGATGTCAAACAAGGATTTTTAGAATTTAGATAGTCCCTTTTAAACCATCTCCACTACCCTGGATAATATCAGCTTCAGCAACAGTCAATGTAATTAACACTACACAGGATTTGGCCATCCTGCTACGCAACCCAACCACAACTACTCACTCATTCCATCAGCCACCCACAGTAGCAGCATTTTATACCACATATAAAATGCACTGCTCCAACTCATCAAAATTCCTGTGACTGCACTTTCTAAACCCACATTCTCTACCATTTAGAACAACAAGGGCAGCAAAAACATGGGAGTACTATCACCTGGAAGTCATCCTCCAAGCCACACTGACTTTATCCTGACTTGGAAATATATCGGTGCTCCTTCACTGTCACTGGGTCAACATCTTTGTGTGCATGCTCTAACCTCAAATATTGCAGCAGGTCAAGAAGGATGCTCAAAACCACCTTCTCAAGAGCAATCAGGAATAGGAAATTAAATGATGGCTCAGCCTATGAATCCCACATCCCTTGAACGGATATTTAAAAATTGAAATACAGAGTGTGCAGAGGAAACTGTATTTTGTCTAACCCCAAAATGTAGTATCTCATACTTGCCTGGACTAAATTCCATCTGCCATAATTCCAATTGGTCACTTTCCTGCTCTGTTCTTTAGATTATGAGAACACTCATTCCTCTTTTATTGTCATTTCGAAATGCATGCATGCATTAAGAAATGATACAATGTTTCTCTGGAGTGATATCACAGAAAACAGGACAGACCAAAGACTAACACTGACAGAACCACATAATTATAACATATAGTTACAGCAGTGCAAAACAGTACCATAATTTGATGAAGAACGGACCATGGGCAGAGTTTTTAAAAAAAAAAAAAGTTTCTAAGTTCCGAGTCGATCGACTCCCGAGTCCCCGATAGCAGGCGGCAAAAGGGAGAAACTCCCTGCCATAAACCTCCAAGCACCGTCAACTTGCCGATATCTTGGAAGCAGCCGACACTGAGTCCATCTGTCCGAAAACTTTGAGCTTCCGACCAGCCTCTCTGATATAGCCTCCTGAGTGCCATCCTTTAATGAGCGCCCTTGACCTCTCCCCAGCCGCTGAAACACGCAAAGCCGAGGATTTCGAGGCCTTCAGCTCCGGAGATTCCGGTTACCACACAGTAGTAGCAGCAGCAGGGAAGTGGGCATTTCAGAAATTTTCCAGATATTCGTCCATGCTCTCAAGTCTATCTCCATCAAATCAGAATTGTGCACGATCCCCTAATTGATAGATAATGGATATCATCACCAAAGTGGCTGCACACGTTGCCGTCGTGCCGCCATCTTCTCTCCACCACCCCCCCAAACCTTCTTCACTCTCTACACCTCCAACAATTTTTGTGTCAACTGTTACTAATCAGCCCAAATATATTTTCATCTGAATCATTTATGACTATCACAAATACAGGGCGTATTGCCCCACACTGCTGCAAGCTACTGATTTCTGCCTGGCTTGATTCTGATTCTATTTAAATTACCTTAATCTGTCAGCAATATTCCTAATTATTGGTCAGATCCAGCACCGGAAACACCTCACCGCAAAATTAACCTTGTAACAGTTGGAAGCATCTTACACCAATGATAGCAAATGCTGGAAATCTGACATGAAAACAATGTAATGGGTCTGACTGCATATATAGAAAGAGAAACAGTTAACATTTTAGATCAAAGGCTTATCAAGAATGAAGTAGGATTGAGGTACATAAAGTTTACAGTATTAAAGATTTTGATTTATATAACAGCTACTTTGCCTGACTTCAGGCCAAAAGACAAAAAAAGTCTAACAACTGTCAGTTTTGTCCATGATTTGGAAGACATTAACATTGTTGTCCCAATCAACTTTAAGCTCAAGAAAAATGAATAAAAATATATCTGGCAAATTCAGATGTATGTATCTACTCCCTAATCTAAACAGGAGAAAATTAGTCTGACATACACACCACTTTGAGTCATAGGATAGGGAATAGGAGTAAGGTTTTTTTACAATTTGGCCCCTGGAGATCAACTGATCTGCAAAATTATTTAGAAGTGACTCTCCAAGAAAATAAAGCTTGCCAACGGCACTCTTGCAATGCAAAACTTACCTAAGTAAGTAAAAATCTAAAGTTGGTTATCTCACTGGTGAAGCATGATATGAAATAAGTCAGTTTAAGACTGCACCAAACTGAAACCTCATTTCTAAAGGTTAATCCACAGTAGCTTATCTCTGTAATGGATTGTTAAATATGCTCTTATTGAAGTCAAACTGCTTAAAAAAAAGTAATTCAGTCTATTTTATGTTGCCAAAATAATTTTTCTTCATTTTGATTTTTTTATTGGTTCCCACATGAAATGTGTGAAAGTGAGTTTACACACTTCACAATATCTCTACCCCTTATTTGATGTTTGAAAAAAAGACAATAGCAACTGAAGATTTTCAGTGAAATTCATTTACTCAATTTAGAAATATAAAATATATTTGGAATTCAGTGGATTGGGCAGCATCAGTGAAGGAACTGGATAGTTGACATTTTGGCTACAGACCCTTCATCTGGCCTGAAAAAAAGAAAGCGGAGGTAGCTGGTATCACAAGGTGTCCAGGAAATTGAAAATTGTTAAAATGGTGGACAGCATGTGAAGTGTTCTGGACATGGGTGTGAAGAGACTGGACAAGGGCAGATGTGAGTTGGTCAAGGCATGAGGAAGTAAGTCCAATGAGGCAAGAGCAGGCAGAAACAATGGACCTTCTCAGAGTAGTCATGTTTGTGAAACTTGTGTAGGATATAGAAATGGGCAGTGTGGAATTGGGCAAAGATCTGGTTGGAAGATGTGGAGAGAGAGATCCGGAAGTGATGAGATCAGTGGTAGTATGGAAGACAGTGGTCAAATAATTGTTGCTGGGGTCATGGTCAAGTTGTAGGTATAGTGATGGGATACTCAAATTTCAGCCCTGTTTTTTCAGATATGGGCTCCAGGTTTGGGCATGAGTTGATGATTTATTGTAGTATCAATCAGAAGAGGGAGTAAAGGTCAGGGTTCACCCAGGAGGAAGGTAATCGAGGATGAGGTCAAAAAGCAGGATGTAGCCAGAGTCATGATTGAGGAGGGAACTGGGGTTTGATCTGTCACAACCAGAATGGAGAGGACTTGGAGTGCACAAAAGAGAGTGGTTTTAAATCGTAAGAATTCACTTAAAGTGGGGCAACATTTCCTGCAACCAATCATGGTGTTACTGCTCAGGCTGGTCCCTTGTAAGTAGAACTTGCGAACAAGTCATCAACTCTCTCCTCACTCACTCATTCCATCATTAAGGACCACCGTCACCCAGGACATGCCCTCTTCTCATTGTTACCATCAGCAAGGAGGTACAGAAGCCTGAAGGCACACACTCAGTGATTCAGGGACAGCTCCTCCCCTCTGCCAACCTATTTCTAAATGGACATTAAGCCCATGAATACTACCTCACCTTTTTTATTATTTATGTTTTTGCACTATCATTTGTAATTTAACTATTATACACACACCTTCTGTAATTTATTTATTTTTCTATACCTATCATGTATTACATTGAACTGCTGCCACTAAGTTAACAAATTTCACGACTTATGCCAGTGATATTAAACCTGATTCTGATTCACATTCCTAGATCAAAATGTTTGAAGTGACCTCCAGTCAAGTGTCGCTCACTTTAGAAAAGACTTAGATGCTGGGTACCTGAATATCAACAGAACATCTGAGATACTCGTCATATGCGGAGACAGAAGTATAGTAGTTAATGTTTCAGATTAATAACACTACATCAAAAATCTGATTTACACAATTGGATACCACATATTAAGTCCAGGTATATTATCTTGAGATGCACACAAAGCACCCAGAAGGAAAATCACAAATATCATTGACTTTGTAGAAAGAATTTAATTATACTGTAATTTGTAAGTTAGTACATTTTTCCTTGAAGTCGTAATACAGGCACCAAATCTATACAAAACTCAGGGATATTATTTGATAAAACTTGAAGCACTAATTAAAATGACATTTCAGGTTTAAAAATGGAGTTATTTTATTTCCATGCAATATTTTAGTTTTTAATATTTTTGCTGGTTATGCATGTCTGAGCTTTAAATTAAAAAAACACTCATTTGGAAATTTTAATCCCTTTAAAACCAAAATTAAAATCACGATTCTGAAGACAAAGGTAACAATTATAAGAAGTCAGAAAAGATATTCAAAACTCAAGTTTATAGGTTGTTTATTTTAGTAGTTTGGAAAAAATACTACAATAAAATTTTAATACTGCCCACTGCAGTTAGTATATTTTTGGTCTCCACTTAGCAAGCTAAAAACCTACAAAGTTTTTCACTCCAAAGAGACAGGAGCATTATTGATGCAGAAAATGTTAAGGAAGCAAGTTTAGTTATATTTGAGTTTTAAGAGCTGCTTTGGAATATTATTTGGATGGCAGAGGACAGGAGTAGAGGTTTCCTTTATGAATATTTAATAGGTTGTGCTTGTGCATTCAAATATGTCAGGAAGCAGTTGGACAACAGGATAACAGTAGTGAAAAAATAGTTTAGCACAAATGTCAGGAGCATAATGAATCAAGTGATGTAGAAGAGCACCAGAAAATGTGCCCAGATTTTAGCCTTGAGGTGTGTTCTAAGCACTCTTGGGGGAGAGGGGAAGAAAAAATTCTCACACTCATATTCTTGATGGCTCACAAGCATTAAAAGTTATTTATCTACCATATTCCTCAACCCCTTTGAAGCTTTGACAGATTTAGTTAAACATAAAGAAGTCTAGAACAATCAAACTCGAGGTGTTCAGTTGCCGATCCAGAGTTAATGCGTGTTAAGTTTTTCCACAATATAACATCTGATGGGATCCATGAATCAAACTAGGTGATGTGATATAATTGTCATCTAGGTGAATAATGCAACAAAAAATACTGACTACAGTTTTCTAGAATGACTCAAATGAAATTAGCGGTCTTCTGTTAATGAAGCTTACCTTATGATTCTTCCTGAGTCTCTAACCGTTCTTTCAGTTTATTATAAATATTTCAAAATTCAAGATCAAAGTACATTTATTATCAAAGTATGTTTGCAATATACAGCTCTGAGATTCATCTTCCCATAGACAGCCATGTAACAAAGAAAACCATGGAACCTGTTAAAGGAAAGACCAGAATGTAATTGAATACTCAGCTCAGTTCAACCTAGCGCTGGGTTGTTCATTGACTGCAGGTCGCAGAGCCAGTCCACAGAAGTCAAAATTGCACAAAATAGCAACAAAAAAAATGAGTAACCAGGAATCAGAAACACATGATAACATGAACTACAGAGTCCAATCCACAAACCGCATCAATTAAACTTTGCCCACGTTGCAAGATCGGTGAGAAATGGAATCGATCATGGGCTTGCGCCCCATCTCTAGGCTGCTTGGCTGCACACTTCGCTATAAACCTCACTGAATCCCCTCAGATGGCAAAGCACCAGATTGCTCAACTGACCCGAAAGCACACCAGCAAAATGTAGATCACGTGCTCCAATAGTAACAGAAGCAGATTTGGAAGAAGGAAAAGAAGTGACAGAAGTATGAACTATCTGAAGGATGTCGCCTTCAGTCATGTTGCTCACTAGTACCATCTTCCCAGCTCAGTTGCTGTTTTTTGTTTAATATTTTATATGTTTGCTCAAATTAATGCAATGACATAAAGGCTAAATTTATCCTGGAATTTTTTATTTTTATTATGCACCCTATAAAAGGCAATACTATAGTGTAGTGGATACAATATACTTTAATCAAGGACTACATTAAATTTACAATACACAAATACTGCACTTTTAGGCTCCCTTTTCTACAAACAAAATGCTAATATACAATACCAAGCATTTTGAATGTTAAAACTTCACCAATGTGTCATCATAAAGCCACTCATCACACAAATAGTCCTTTTGGCTCAGTATGTCTGTGCTCACCTTCCAGTACCCATCTAGGTTTCATTTTACAGCACTTGGCCTTTGGTTAACCGTAGCGTGGTAATTTGATTGCTCATCCAGATGTTTTAAATGTCCTGGGAATATCGGCCTCCTACAATCATATGTGAGTCAGTGTATATGACAAACTGCACTGTCCTTTTGGAGCACCACAAGTTACAGGCTTCCAATCATAAAAGCAACCCTCCACCATTACCCCCTGCATCCTATTACAAAGATAAATTTGTACCTAATTTGCCAACTTGCCTTGGATGTCATGGGCTTTAATCATCTGGTCAAATCTCTGCCATACTACCTTGAAGGCTTACTGAAGTCCATGCAGATATAACAATTCCATCTTCTGCCTCAATGTATTTTGTTACCTTTTCCACTAAATTAGTCAGACAAGATATCCTACCAACAAAACCATGATGCCGGTCTCCAAGCAATCTTTGCCTTTTCATGTTCAGTATCATTCCAGACTGAATATTTTCTTCTCCTTTCAACCTCAGTGATGTTTTATATCCTATGGCTCTTTGGCCAATTGCTACAATACTAAATAAATAGGTAAGTGAGATCTTAGTTTCAAATGATGTAGACTGTAATATTGTTGAAAAAACAAAAGCTTTATGACTTCAATTTTTCTGGAATATTTCCATGAAAATTGTCAGCCTCTCCAGCCACCATGATGAAAAAGCAATGCAAAATGCAGCTGCCATTTAGTTCTGATTTTGTAGGGATGATTACCTAATTCTACATTGGCAGAAGGAAAGCCTTACCACCAAGATTGCTGATGGAATCATTACTGCAACACCACACAGAATATTCAATATCTATAATATCCACATCTAATTGTAAGTGGCAGCTCATTCTTGGAAAATTAGTTTCATATATTCTGAACAATCACTGGATCACAAGCTTGAGCAGAATCTTAGCTATTTTTTACAATTGCTATTCTGTGGATTCTATGCGGCTCGGGGATTCATATTTTTGCAAAGATTCGTTAACATATCAAAGATCATAGATGTGCATCTCTTTGCCCTGGAAGACGCAAAGTCACATGGAGCAGAAGTTCAATTTATATGTTGATTCGCCTCATCATTGGAAGATCTTGGGCGGCAAAGATCCTTTGCTTTGATCAGAGGCTGACCCAATAGTAATTTTGCAACATGAAAGCTTTATTCTGATAACAGGTTAGTAATCTTTTTATTTTGGAGGTTTTGTTGTTATCATTCTTCATCTGAGATGATATTTCACTCAGATGATATTTGTATTATTCTTCAAACCCTGAGATCCAAAGGAAAATATTCTTTTGAAATGCTTGGCCCTGGCACCTCCATGACAGACAGAGTCAATGAAGACCTTTCAGTGATTTATCAGCAGAAGACAGGTGACAGCCTGTGGTGGCAACAAAGGAACTTTGACAACTCAGTTGAAATAACTATAACACAAGCTTTACAAGGATGAAAGATGGTTAAAATTCTTTCTCTGGAAATGAAGAACAGTTATTAAAGATTTTTAGTCTGTTGATTTCTTCCTGCTGCTAAAAGAGATACTAGCACTGGCACAATGTAAATCCTCAAGTGTTACACTTAGCTTCAGCATCAAACAGCACCGTGAATTATTTCAGTATGTTTTGCCAAGCCTTCTTTTGGACTTCAGATGAAAGTTGACTACTGAAAAGCAGTAGGAAAGCTAACTCTCTCTGCAATAATAAAATAGACTCTGCCTACTTGATGCAAAGTCTTGAACATATTTAGGCATCAACTGTTAAACAGGAAGTTACACTTGCATCACACAATTGTCAGGCAATAGCCATGATCAAAACATAGAAACTTAATCTATGTTTATAATCTATTGGTATTGAATATCATTGCCATCATCAGTTCACACCAGCGTGTGTGTAGTTGGATGTCAGACTGGCAAGTATGCTCAAGGTCCCTTCATAAGCAAGACCAGATTTCGAGGCAAAGTTCAAAGTCTAAAGTTCAAAGAAATTTATTATCAAAGTGTGCGTGTGTGTGTGTGACCATATACAACCCTGAGAATGTTTTCTTGTGGGCATTCACAGTAAATACTAGAAACACAATAGAATCAATGAAAGATCAATGTAAAAAGACAATGATCTGCAAATACAAAAATGAACAAAAGAAATTATAATCATAAGTAAGCAATAAATATCGAGAAAATGAGATGAAGAGACCTTGAAAGTGAGTAGATAGATAGTGGGACCGGCAATTCAATTCAGTAATGGGGCAAGTAAAGTTATGTGAAGTTATCCTCTCAGATTCAAGAGCCTGATGGTTGAGAGGTAATAACTGTTCCTGTACCTGGTAGTGTGGGTCCTGAGGCTCCTGTACCTTCTCCCTGATGGCATCAAGGAGAAGAGAGCATAGCCTGGGTGGTGGGGGGTCCCTCATGATACGTGATGCTTTCCTACAACAGCACTACGTGTAGATATACTTAATGGTAGGGAGGCATTTATCCATAATGGACTGGGCTGTATCCATTACTTTATGTAGGATCTTTTGTGCGAGAACTTTTCTGATTCCATAGCAGGCCGTACTCTTCACTACACATCTAATGAAGTTCATCACAGTTTTAGATGACATGCTGGAAGAAAGTAGAGGTGCTGCAGTGCTTTTTTCATAATGGCACTCACATGCTGTTTCTGGGAGAAATCTTTTGAAATCATAACACTGAGGAATCGAAAGTGGCTGACACTCTCCTCCTTTGATCCCCAAATGAGAACTGGCTCATAGACCTCTGGCTTCCTCCTCCTGAAGTCATTAATCAGCTCTTTGGTCTTGCTGGCATTGACTGAGAATTTGTTGTTATAGCACTACTCAGCCAGATTTTCAGTCTCCCTCCTATATGTTAATTCCTCACCACCTTTAATTAGGTCAATGACAGTGGTGACTTCAGCAAACTTAAATTTTAAGCTTAAGTTCTGGGGGTACTATCAGGGTCTTGGTGAGTCCAATGCTTGATGCTTAGAATTCAGGACCTCATCCAGGGTCATCATTCATCATCAACTGTGAGTCCTAGCTTGAAATCGAACATTGAAGCCCAAAGGTGAATCTGAAGTCCAGATCGAAGCCCGTTCATAACACAGATGTCTGAACTGGTGTGAAGGCTATTCAGAAGTCCAGACTGAGACTCAAAGATCAATTGTTGTCCAGAAATTGAAGCCCGATGGCCGTAGCCTTGAGTCTGTGAATCTCTGTGAGTCCACTGGGAAAGTTGGGTCCCAGTGTCTGTAAATCCACGAATCTGCCAAAATCTGGATTACTATTAAGTCCAGGGGTTAAAGGATGAGTGAACGGACGAGCAGGAGAGAGAGGAATAACAGGGCTTATTTTGCTTTTAACAACAGTAATTCTGCAGATGCTGGAAATTCAAGCAACACACATCAAAGTTGCTGGTGAACGCAGCAGGCCAGGCAGCATCTCTAGGAAGAGGTACAGTCGACATTTCAGGCTGAGACCCTTCGTCAGGACTAACTGAAGGAAGAGTTAGTAAGAGATTTGAAAGGGGGAGGGGGAGATCCAAAATGATAGGAGAAGACAGGAGGGGGAGGGATAGAGCCAAGAGCTGGACAGGTGATAGGCAAAAGGGATATGAGAGGATCATGGGACAGGAGGTCCGGGAAGAAAGACAAGGCGGGGGGGAACCCAGAGGATGGGCAAGAGGTATATTCAGAGGGACAGAGGGAGAAAAAGGAGAGTGAGAGCAAGAATGTGTGTATAAAAATAAATAACAGATGGGGTATGAGGGGAAGTGGGGCATTAGTGGAAGTTAGAGAAGTTGATGTTCATGCCATCAGGTTGGAGGCTACCCAGACAGAATATAAGGTGTTGTTCCTCCAGCCTGAGTGTGGCTTCATCTTTACAGTAGAGGAGGCCGTGGATAGACATGTCAGAATGGGAATGGGATGTGGAATTAAAATGTGTGGCCACTGGGAGATCCTGCTTTCTCTGGCGGACAGAGCATAGGTGTTCAGCAAAGCGGTCTCCCAGTCTGTGTCGGGTCTCGCCAATATATAAAAGGCCACATCGGGAGCACCGGACGCAGTATATCACCCCAGCCAACTCACAGGTGAAGTGTCGCCTCACCTGGAAGGACTGTTTGGGGCCCTGAATGGTGGTAAGGGAGGAAGTGTAAGGGCATGTGTAGCACTTGTTCCGCTTACACGGATAAGTGCCAGGAGGGAGATCAGTGGGGAGGGATGGGGGGGACGAATGGACAAGGGAGTCTCATAGGGAGCGATCCCTGCGGAAAGCAGAGGGGGGGGAGGGAAAGATGTGCTTAGTGGTGGGATCCCGTTGGAGGTGGCGGAAGTTACGGAGAATAATATGTTGGACCCTGAGGCTGGTGGGGTGGTAGGTGTGGACCAGGGGAACCCTATTCCTAGTGGGGTGGAGGGAGGATGGAGTGAGAGTAGATGTGCGTGAAATGGGGGAGATGCATTTGAGAGCAGAGTTTATAGTGGAGGAAGGGAAGCCCCTTTCTTTAAAAAAGGACATCTCCCTCGTCCTAGAATGAAAAGCCTCATCCTCAGAGCAGATGCGGCGGAGACGGAGGAATTGCGAGAAGTGGATGGCGTTTTTGCAAGAGACAGGGTGAGAAGAGGAATAGTCCAGATAGCTGTGAGAGTCAGTAGGCTTATAGTAGACATCAGTGAATAAGCTGTCTCCAGAGACAGAGACAGAAAGATCTAGAAAGGGGAGGGAGGTGTCGGAAATGGACCAGGTAAACTTGAGGGCAGGGTGAAAGTTGGAGGCAAAGTTAATAAAGTGAACGAGCTCTGCATGCATGCAGGAAGCAGCGCCAATGCAGTCGTCGATATAGCGAAGGAAAAGTGGGGGACAGATACCAGAATAGGCACGGAACATAGATTGTTCCAGAAAGCCAACGAAAAGGCAGGCATAGCTAGGATCCATATGGGTGCCCATAGCTACACCTTTAGTTTGGAGGAAATGGGAGGAGCCAAAGGAGAAATTATTAAGAGTAAGGACTAATCCCGCTAGACGGAGCAGAGTGGTGGTAGAGGGGAACTGATTAGGTCTGGAATCCAAAAAGAAGCGTAGAGCTTTGAGACCTTCCTGATGGGGGATGGAAGTATATAGGGACTGGACATCCATGGTGAAAATAAAGCGGTGGGGGACAGGGAACTTAAAATCTTCGAAAAGTTTAAGAGCGTGAGAAGTGTCACGAACATAGGTAGGAAGGGATTGAACAAGGGGGAATAAAACCGTGTCGAGGTATTGGCGAGACCCGACGCAGACTGGGAGACTGCTTTGCTGAACATCTACGCTCTGTCCGCCAGAGAAAGCAGGATCTCCCAGTGGCCACACATTTTAGTTCCACATCCCATTCCCATTCTGATATGTCTATCCACGGCCTCCTCTACTGTGAAGATGAAGCCACACTCAGGTTGGAGGTACAACACCTTATATTCCGTCTGGGTAGCCTCCAACCTGATGGCATGAACATCGACTTCTCTAACTTCCGCTAGGCCCCACCTCCCCCTTGTACCCCATCTGTTACTTATTTTTATACACACATTCTTTCTCTCACTCTCCTTTTTCTCCCTCTGTCCCTCTGAATATACCCCTTGCCCATCCTCTGGTTCACCCCCCCCTTGTCTTTCTTCCCGGACCTCCTGTCCCATGATCCTCTCGTATCCCTTTTGCCAATCACCTGTCCAGCTCTTGGCTCCATCCCTCCCCCTCCTGTCTTCTCCTATCATTTTGGATCTCCCCCTCCCCCTCCAACTTTCAAATCCCTTACTCACTCTTCCTTCAGTTAGTCCTGACGAAAGGTCTCGGCCTGAAACGTCGACTGCACCTCTTCCTAAAGATGCTGCCTGGCCTGCTGTGTTCACCAGCAACTTTGATGTGTGTTATTTTGCTTTTGTTGCCTTGTAGGTTGCTATGTTCAGTCTGGCTGTGTTCTGTGGTATTCTGCCGAGCATTGTGGTCATGTTGGTCCCGATATGTGTGGCGAGACTTGCGGACTGTGCCCAGCACATCCTTGAGTATGTTGGTTGTTACCACTAGTGATATATTTCACTATGTTTTGATATATATGTGACAAATGAATCTGAGTATGAATCTAAATCATCCAATATCAACCCTTTGAAGAACAGCAGTGTTCAGAAATCTAATTGAACCTGATGACGTGGCTACCAAAGTACATCAATAATTGGGTTTTTGTTAAGTGACTCTGCTTTGTATTCCTCAAAACCTTTTCTGATCTTCATTTGCAATTGATTTCACTGCAAGCTCTTTTCTAGGAATGCTGCAGTAAAGAAACTGCTTTTGCTTTACATCGGTCCCTTTTTTTTTACCTTATTCACGCTTCATAGACTCTCTTTCCTTTCTTATCTTCATTAAGGTTTTGAAGAAAACTCACTTCTACAGCTGCATCTCTTCCTGAGCAAATACTTTAAGTTGCACCTCATCCCCCATGTCTTTTTACTCAGATTTTAACCATTTGGACCCTCTAGTATCACAGATATGTTCAAGCTATTCAACCTGTCCTGAGGCTCCGTTTACATTGTGCCCTGGCTTCCATGTGTCATGTTATGAATTACTGCATACGTGCTCTTTTCCTCTCTCTGCACCAAAACCTATCTCAGACCTGCTGTGGTCTACAGTTTTGCTTTATTTTTTCGAAATTCAGTGTCAGTAGATTTCATATTTCCTTCCTTTCACACATCAACATCAGATCACAATGTCCTTCCTGACCCTCCTCCCTCATCAGTTTCTTCTGACGTTTCTGTTCCCCCAAATATACCCCGGGCCTTGTTTTCACAATTCCTTCTGCTCTTCCCCTCTCTTAACCCAATTAATCTGTCCTCTGCAGAGGCCTCAGTCTCATTCTCAGCCCCACCCTACTGCCGCTTCTGTCTTACTGAATTCCAGGCCTGACACAATGTTGATCCTTTCTTCCATGCTCATTTCTTTGCCAAAAGATCTCATCCAGGTCAGCAGATTATTTTCCTGTTTCCGTAATTCCCAATTTACCTGAGGCCCCATCTTTGACCTCTGACCCTCTTCAGGTCCATTCACTACTATCTACAGATGGGGCCTGATTTTTTCACTCCCTCACTCACTCTACCTACCTGCTTCTGAAGTTGCAGCATTCCGCTCACTATAACTAATCTTGATATCATCGATCTTGTTGATAAGTATAGAGCTTTTATAGTCTAGACAACTAATCTGTATCTCACAAAGACCAAATTGCTCATTTTGGTTGCATTCTTTCTCTGTTGGTCCCATGCAGTCCCCATCAACTAATGTCCCTGAAACTCAAATGCCCCCTTCCAGTTTGGTGATTTCCGTTTTCCTGGTCCAGCTGGTTCATCCTCACCTCTGCACCTCCATCTGGAGGTCCTTCATTTCTCCCTTGAATAGAGAACCCCCTATCTACGCACTCATTTGCTAGACTGAATGTCCTCAGGCTGAACAATTTCTCCTTCAACTCCACTTTCTTACTCTAACTCAAAGGTGTAACGATAGGAACTTGCATGAGCTCAAGCTATGTTTGGTGCTTTTTTTTGACGGATGCTTGTCTCTGTCTCTCAGGTCAACTTGCTTGATTCTTCTTCAATATATCAACAATTACTTTGGTGCCACTTCCCGCACTGACCCACAGATCAAAAATTTCATCACTCTTGCTCTCCAATTCTACTCTGCTCCCACTTTCACATGCCCATTTCTGTCTCTTCCCTTTCTGGATCTCTTTGCTCCTTTTCAGTGAATAGCCTAGCCACAAATATTTGTTCTGTCCACACAGACTCCCACACCTATCCTGAATACTCCCACTTACCCTGCATTTTGTAATGATTCCATTCCATTCTTCCAATTCCTCATTCTCTAATTGTTCCAATAGTGAGATATTTTACACAGGTGTTTTCTTTTTCCTAAATTGTAGCTTCTCCTGGACCATAGTGATCAAAGCATTTGAATGGACTTCATCTATTTCCTTCATCTTTGCAGTCAGCCAGAATCCTCCTAAACAGAAAAGATCAGAGTTCCTTAGTTGTCACCTTCAATCCCACCAACTCCTTACATTCACTAGATCATTCTTTGCAACTTCTGTAATTACAAGATTACACCATGTGACACATAAATCTCTTCTCTGTCCTTTCATAAATCGATAATCTGCTCTTCAATCCCCTCCAATTTTACCCATTTTATGGTCTTTCCCATCCAAGCATAGAAGGTACATCATCCAACTTTTCACCTTTCCCCTTTCCACCATCCAATGACCCAGATATTTTTTACACATGAATTAGCAATTCACTTGCACATCTTCCAAAATATTGGTATTGGTATTAGTTTATTGTCACAGGTACCAAGATACAATGAAAAGCTTGTCTTGTATACTGTTTATGCAGATCAAGTCATTACATAGAGCACTTTACTGACATAGAGCATTTTACTGGACTAAGGCACAACAACAATCCTGAATAATGTACAAAAAGCTATTGAAAAAGTGCAGTGCAGATAAACAATAAAGTGGAAGATCATAATGAAGGTGTTTGTGAGGCCCAGAGTTCACCTTATTGTAAAAGAGTTCCATTCTAGAATCTTATGACAATTGGATAGAAGGTTTACTGTGGCAGAGAGAAGTTCAAACAGAGTCCATAGAAGGGAGGATGGCTCCTGTGATGTGCTGAACTGTGCCCATAACTCTGGATTTTCTTGCCATCATGTGCAGAACAATCACCATACCAACTTTTCTGAGTTGGGTTTGTGCTTAAGCTATAGGATGAAGCAGAGATTCTGAAGGTGGATCATTTTACAAGTGGCACGCAGAGCACGTGTTTATTTTGCACATATTTGTAGCCATTTTGCAATTTTCAGTTCCATGTTTCCAATTTCCAGTTTGATGTCAACAAAGACATGTCCTGAGATGTGTATTAAGTGACAAAGTTTTTTTGTGTTAATATGGGAGATGTTCAGACATCATAAGGCTTCCAATGAGCACGAACCAGCATGGATATTGATCTGTTGCTATCCACTACGTCTTTGCATTTGTACAGAATCAGTATGTCCCGCAGCTGATGGCTGGTTTCAATAGTCCACATGCATCAGTGAAAGTTAAAATATGAACAATTCTTACATTGAAAACTGGTTCTCATGTTAACTAAAGCCTGCTGTCCAGATAATTCCATAACTCCAGAATAATCTCTAAAGATTTCACTTTTCCATGACCTACAGATACAGAGTATGAGCCCTCTTTACTTGCAAGAATGTGTGCAGCATCACTAGATCATGGGAAACTTGTAACCATTCAGGACAAAGTGAACCATCTGACTGGTACCCATCCAATGAAGACAAGCATACTAAATGCATTTTTACTAAAGTATGTAACTGAGTTGCATTGTTTGATATTCTAAATAATAGAAATGTGGTCCAAAAGAGAGAATGCATTTTATGAGAATATATTATTTTGCTGTGTCAAAATTCACAGCAGTCTACTCTATAAATCAGACATTAGAACACTGAGCTTGAATCCCCATAGAAACTGCATAGAGAGCCTCACAGATGGCACAATTACACCTCTCCACTGTTTCTAAACAAAAAAAAAATAGAACCGTGGAGACAAAACTCTCCAGTACATATATATGGACAGGGTAGAAATTGGACATGAAAAAATTTACCTCATGCACTTTAATGTTTGATAAATTACTGTTGGCTGCAGATTTTTAGTCTCCCTGGAGCAACCATTTCCAGCTAGAAAAATGTTGATGTAAAAAGAGAAGCTAACACAACAGTAATAAATTAATAAATAACCCTTACTGCACTTTACAGTTACATAAATAGTTGCTTGTGAAATACTTTAGGATATTTTAAGAATATGATAAGTACTTATATAACTTCTCTACAGTACGTTTTTTCTTTCTTAAAATGACATGGTACCAGAATCAATTACTGGAAAATTAAACTCAAATTAAAAAAGGAAAATTATTGTTGCCCTGCCCTTCCAATATGTCCTCACATTACTCTATGCCTGAATTATTAACTCATTTTGAAGCAAGTGCTAGTGCTTATCTAACTATGCATTCTTTTGTCCCCAGTACAGGTTTCTATTATTTTAAACATTTAGTTCTTGAATATTCCATGTTCACCTTTACCACTTCTCACTCTTCTTGTGAGGTGCTCATTAAAATTTTCTCTTCTGACCAAGTTTTCAGTCACCTCCCCTAATATCTCTGACTTCATCTCAATTTTGGATATTATCCTCCAGCCAAAGCTACATTAAAATGTTATTTTTGCTTCTATATATATTACTAGTAGTACGTCTTTAAAATTATTTCTATAAAATGGGGCACCATTTTTTTTGCATCATTCCATTCTTTTCACAAATTTTGAATGTAGGAGTGCAATTTCAAATTTGGTTAAAAAGTAAAGCTTTTACTCAGGGCCTATTAGCCCATTGAAGGTGAGAAATGTAAGTGTTGAAATGACCTATTCCTTAAGGCCACTGAAACATTCGTTGGTGTTAACTTGGTTATATTAAGAGGAAACTGATCTCTTCAGTCTTGGTTATCATACTGGACATCTGCACACCAAGGATTAAGAGAATTATATAATTTAACTATGATGAAATAAGAACACAAATGAAACAAAACATCTGAAAATCAATCCATTATTGCTGTCACAAATTGAGGGGATGTGCTTATAAATCTGACCCAGTGAATCTAATCTACTAACTCCCAATTTACCTGATTGCTCCATGTAAAACTGCATTAACTCATAACAAAAAAAAACTTGATCATGGGATTGTGCTGCATTGTGGAACTGCCAATCTGCTGGTAAAAAAAATATGTGTGGGCTGGACTCTTCTCCAGCGTTCGAGTTTGCATGGGGGGATAGCAAAGCAATGGAGGGAAACTTTGTCATTCAGTATAAAGACTGTGAGTTGTTCAGGCTAATGTATAGAAGAGAAAGAATTCTAATTTTCTATCTCCCTTTCTGCAACAATGCCTTTCAAATGGCTCTGAACATCACAAAGCTAAATTGCTGCTAGCTTATGGCATTACAGGACATTTAAAGCACTCTCTGCCTCAGGAAAAATTGCTGTATACTGTTTTTCTCAGAGAAACATTTCCAATTAAAAAAAAAGATGAGAATACCAAAATCCTAATTTATTTTCCTTACTTAGCAATCAAATACTCTCCATTTTGCTATTGCATTAACAATATCAAAATGAGCCATTATGTTGGAATCCCCTGAAGATATCAACTGATCAAAAAGGTTCAGTTGTTATAATGAGGCTCAGAATTGTAGCTTACTCCCATAAAACCTGGTAAGAACAGACAGAAAACTTAATTCCAATAGCCTGTCCAAGAGTTAGCCTGTCAGGCATTTGCCTCCTGCATTGAACAATCATCACTCATTTTATTCCCTACCCATGGATAATGTACCGAAAAGTACTGAAGATAGAAGCTTCCTTGAAAACCGAACTTGCATCTATGTCCTCCTTGACAAAGCTCTTCCATCAGTCCTGTGCTCCAGTCTTCAACCAATGTCAGCAAATAAACAGGAATACCACTTTACCTTTTCAATGTAGAGCAAACCATTGCAAATTCAGTCCAGCTTCGCATATATCCAAGATTTATTTTGGGTTGTCTCTGGACGACTTGCTACAGAGCTTCAAAAGAATTTGCTGGGCTGACTAATCTTTAAGGATGATCTCAATAGTGTAGTGAAACATCCAGGGGTAAGGATGGGAATGGGGCAAAATGAATGGGAAATGCACAGTGCAATCCTTGAACAATAGTTGTTCTGCCTTCTATCTATTTTTATTTCTCTGTTGTTATGTACCATTGATTTTTGACAATTTCTCGTACACACAACAGCAACACATAATACAGAGAGCCTGTTGTTACTGCCAAAACTCATTTTATTTTTGGGAAAAAGCTGCTTTATATTTCCAGTAATCAGACAGTTTAAATAACATAGAATCTTAACAGCATTGCTTGCTAGCTGCTATTAAATATTAAGGCGGAACTATTTATGTTGGAACATGAATTTCAACTTCTATTTTTAATTTTGGACTGAATATATTAAAAAATATATTTTACAATGAACTGAAGTCACAGAGTTTCTATGTTTCCCATATATATTTCTTTCCATTATATAATGCATGAAATCTCACAGATTTCAAATGAAAGCTTCTGTGAACCAGTTTTGGTTTGGTGCTCTGTTCACAGCTGTGCTGCCAATAGTAAATTTGACTTCAGCATAGTACAGTAGATAAAGTCATGATGATTACCTCGCAGGCTTGGGAATTGTTTTAACTTGCTACTTTCTGTGATAATTCAGTCCATAAACATTAGGAAAGAAATGAGCCCTTCCAATAGCTCAAGGGTGATCTACAACACATCCCACATTTCCACCTCCTTATCCTTTGGTACTCTTAAATAATGCAGATATGTTGGTAAAAAAAAAATCGAAAGCAAACTGCAGACATTGGAAATTCAAAATAAAAACAAAAAAAAATAGAAACATTTAGCAGGTCGTGCAGCATCTGTGGAAAAAGAAATAGAGTTACTAATGCTTTAGATTAATGATATTAATGGTTCTTCAGCAAAATTATTAATCTGTCTCAAAAATATTACTTGACCATTCATCTTTAATCTGATTTATGAATCTGCAGATTGCTGCTCCTTTCTGTGAAGTGGTGTGTCTTGGTTTCACTCCAGAGGAGTTTATATTTTATGTTAATATTCTTCTTCCAATATTTCTGGGTAAAAAGAGAAAAGAAAATACTGGAGACACTCTGCAGTTCAGCATCTGTGGAAAAATAAAGAAAGTTAATGTTCTGAAGTTCCATCAGAACTGGTAAAGTGAGAAAAATAAGTCAGTGTAGAGAAGGAGGGGAATTGATAAGAGAAAGGAAATGTCTCTAACAGAATGATTTAAAATCCAACATCTTTAATTATCTAAGTTTAAGAATATATAAGCCATAACAAAGAAGTTTTTCTTCAATATTCACTGCTTTTTTTCCTGAACCTGCATTACATCATGCTAATTCATGTGTACAAGCAAATGGAAAAGCCATGCAGAGTTGGTGTTCAAAATAAGGGACAGTTTATTAAAACTGTTACACACCAGGAGACCAGTCAAAGCCTATCAGCCTGAGCATAAATTTGGTACAGATTTTACATCCTTTACTAGCCTGCTGAGTTCCTCTGCCTTGTGTGTGTTGCTAAGATTACATGGAAACTTGATTAAAAGTAAAATTAGTTTTTGATAGCAGAAAGGTCTGTACAGAAAGACTTAATCAACTAACAAGCCAGGTTTTAATTACGGAATAGAATAATTATCCACAACAATGGGTGTATGCCTTAACATAATGAAGTTCACAGAAGCCTAGGTGTTTCACTGTTGCATTCCATGTCTTTACTTTAAGGATATTTCTGTGGTTCCCTGTTACCACATTAGCATAATCCGCATCCCTATTTCTTAGTCATTAGCCCTCACTTCTCTTTCCCCTACCAGAATATCGATATGGACAGATGCTAATTTGATGACACCAGATGGGCAATGTTTCCTCTATATGATTGAGGCTTGGGTAGCATCCATTCTGCGTGACAGGAATCTCTTTTTATTTTAAGGCAGAAGTCATTTAATGGATGATATGTTTACAGTAGAACTCACATATCTCTTTCTAAAGCCTAGCACCTTGAAGTTGGGTAGCCTGTTATTGATGATCTACAGTGTATCACAAGCCTAGACATGCTTTCTGTTATCTCTTCGGACACTATCCATAAAAGGCTGTCATTGGGTATCCAGCCCAGAAGTTCCATTCTAGCGCAGAGTAATGTCCAGTTTAAGCATGCCTGAACGTAAGGCTTGAGGTTTGCTGTTTTCAGTCAGGGCACCTAAATAGAACAAATGACAATAGTCATTGCTATGTCCTCTGCTCTATATTATGGTCATTTCCTCGTCCATTCCCCTTCACCCTCCGACCTCCCCAGCTACTGACCCACCTATATGACTTGGTAATTTGTTGTGAATGCAATTATATTATGGATTATAGAAACAGAGCACAGAAGAGTATAGCACATAAAGACCATTCAGCCCATGATTTTGTGTCAATCTTTTAACCAAGAAATACACCACATTTGAAAAGGAAATGCACCAGATTTGAAACGTGAATGGGACGTGTCAATACTTTCTGCAGAGCTAGAGATTGCCTGAACAGTTACTCCTGGAAGAGTAATGAGTAGGATGTGAAAAGTGAGCAGAGCCTGTTGGGAGCTTGAGTTCACACAGATTATTAGATGCTTGGCAAGAGCCTATGAAAGGAAATTAGGTTTAAGCAAAGTGTTTGTTGTGGGAGTGGGCCAGGATTAGAGTAGGGAGTTGAGGCTTGGACTCAAGAGGCTTTGAAGAGGAGTGCCAGAGGCTAATGTATGTTTCTGGTAAGTTCCTTTCTGTGTTTCTTTCTTTCTTATTGTGCAGTAAGAGCAATGGGAATAACAATCAGGATAGTGGAGTGAGCCTCTTGTGGGATGTAGGAAGACAGAGACCTCAAGTATCCCTGACAACTACAACTACAAGTGCATCCAGTTACAGCTTCTTACAGACTGTGTTGGAGAACTGGAACTGAAGCTGGATGACCCTTGGCTCATTTGGCAGATGGAGGGATTGATTGACAGGAGATACATGAAGGTAGTTACACCCACAGTGTAGGACATAGGTAACTGGGTGACTGTCACAAAAGGGAAAGGGGGAAAGGGGATTGGCAGCCAGTGAAGGCACCACTACAGTCATTCTTCTCAATAACAGGTATATTGCTTTGGATACTATTTGGGGGGGGGTGGGGGTGAGCAATCTAGGTAGGACAGGTAACAGGTGAGTAGGCCAATGAACACTTTAGAATTAGTAAACACGAGGAATTCTGCAGATGCTGGAAGTTCAAGCAACACACATCAAAGTTGCTGGTGAACGCAGCAGACGAGGCAGCATCTCTAGGAAGAGGTACAGTTGACGTTTCGGGCTGAGACCCTTCGTCAGGAGAGGGCAGAGTGCAATTGAGAGGGAAATGGATCATCCATGATCAAATGGCTTTGAAGACTCAGTGGGCCAAATGGCTAAATTCTGCTCCTATATCTTATGGTATTAAGGTCTTCAATGAAAGAGAATACTTAAGAGGGAAGTCAGGAGGACTAAAAGAAAGCATGAGGTTGCTCTGGAAGACAAAACAAAGGAGAATCCTGAAGGCTTCTACTCATATATTCAGAGAAAAATTACAGCAAGACACAACATTGGTCTACTTGAAGATCAGTGTGGTCAACTATTCATTGAGCCAAAAAAACAGGGGAGATCTTAAATTGACTTTTTCATCTACAGTATATCAGCCAGTGCTACTTGATAGTGATGGTAAGAATTGGAGGAGATGGCAGTTGAATGCGTGGCTGAGGAGTTGGTGCAGGGGGCAGGGTTTTAGATTTTTGGATCATTGGGATCTCTTCTGGGGAAGGTTGGACCTGTACAGATTGGATGGGTTGCACCTGAACTCGAGGGGGAGCAATATCCTTGCAGGTAGGTTTGCTAGCATGGTTCGGGAGGGTTTAAACTAATTTGCGAGGGGGATGGGTCCCGGAACGATAGAGCAGTGAAAGAAGTGCATGGAGTAAAGCCAGATCTAACATATAGAGAGGCTTTGAGGAAAGAGAAGCAGAATAAAGAGTGTAAAGGTAGTAAGGTAGAAGGGCTAAAGTACATGTACTTTAATGCGAGAAGCATGAGGAACAAAGGTGATGAACTGAGAGCTTGGATACATACATGGAATTATGATGTAGTGGCCATTACAGAGACTTGGCTGGCACCCAGGGCAGGAATGGATTCTCAATATTCCTGGATTTCAATGCTTTAAAAGGTATACAGAGGGAGGAGAAAGGGGAGGAAGGGTAGCATTACTGGTCAGGGATACTATCACAGCTACAGAAAGGGTGGGTAATGTAGCAGGATCCTCTTTTGAGTCAGTATGGGTGGAAGTCAGGAACAGGAAGGGAGCAGTTACTCTATTGGGAGTATTCTATAGGCCCCCTGGTAGCAACAGAGATACCGAGGAACAGATTGGGAGGCAGATTTTGGAAAGGTGCAAAAATAACAGGGTTATTATCATGGGTGACTTCCCTAATATTGATTGGCACCTGATTAGTTCCAATGGTTTAGACAGGGCGGAGTTTTTTGAGTGTGTCCAGGATGGATTCCTGTCACAGTATGTTGACAGGACGACTAGGGGGAATGCCATACTAGATCTAGTATTAGGTAACGAACCAGGCCAGGTCACAGATCTCTCAGTGGGTGAGCATCTGGGGGACAGTGACCACAGCTCCCTGGCCTTTAGCATTATCTTGGAAAAGGATAGAATCAGAGAGGACAGAAAAAATTTTAATTGGGCAAGGGCAAGTTATGAGGCTATAAGGCTAGAACTTGCGGGTGTGAATTGGGATGATGTTTTTGCAGGGAAATGTATTACGGACATGTGGTTGATATTTAGGGATCTCTTGCAGGATGTTAGGGATAAATTTGTCCCAGTGAGGAAGATAAAGAATGATAGTGTGAAGGAACCATGGGTGACAAGTGAGGTGGAAAATCTAGTCAGGTGGAAGAAGACAGCATACATGAGGTTTAGGAAGCAAGGATCAGATGGGTCTATTGAGGAATATAGGGAAGCAAGAAAGGAGCTTAAGAAGGGACTGAGGAGAGCAGGAAGGGGGCATGAGAAGGCCTTGGCAAGTAGGGTAAAGGAAAACCCCAAGGCGTTCTTCAATTATGTGAAGATCAAGAGGATGACAGGAGTGAAGATGGGACCAATTAGAGATAAAGGTGGGAAGATGTGCCTGGAAGCTGTGGAAATGAGCGAGATCCTCAATAAATACTTCTCTTGGGTATTCACCAATGAGAGGGAACTTGGTGGTGAGGACAATATGAGTGAGGTTGATGTTCTGGAGCATGTTGATATTAAGGGAGAGGAGGTGTTGGATTTGTTAAAATATATTAGGACGGATAAGTCCCCGGGGCCTGACGGAATATTCCCCAGGCTGCTCCATGAGGCAAGGGAAGAGATTGCTGAG
Organism: Mobula hypostoma; assembly: GCF_963921235.1. Classification (NCBI taxonomy): domain Eukaryota; kingdom Metazoa; phylum Chordata; class Chondrichthyes; order Myliobatiformes; family Myliobatidae; genus Mobula; species Mobula hypostoma. Next base: position 152,296,325 of record NC_086097.1, on the reverse strand, counting down.
CCTCTGGCTAGGATCTTTATGTCCTCGTTGTCCACGTGAATGGTACCGGAGGATTGGAGGGAGGCGGATGTTGTCCTCTTGTTCAAAAAGGGTAGTAGGGATAATCTGGGTAATTATAGACCAGTGAGCCTTACGTCTGTGGTCGGAAAGCTGTTGGAAAAGATTCTTAGAGATAGGATCTATGGGGATTTAGAGAATCATGGTCTGATCAGGGACAGTCAGCATGACTTTATGAAGGGCAGATCAGGTCTAACAAGCCTGATAGACTTCTTTGAGGAGGTGACCAGGCACATAGATGAGGGTAGTGCAGTGGATGTGATCTACATGGATTTTAGTAAGGTATTTGATAAGGTTCCACACGTAGGGTTATTCAGAAAGTCAGAAGGCATGGGATGCAGGGAAGTTTGGCCAGGTGAATTCAGAATTGGCTTGCCTGCAGAAGGCAGAGGGTCATGGTGGAGGGAGTATATTTGGATTAGAGGGTTGTGACTAGTGGTGTCCTGCAAGGATCAGTTCTGGGACCTCCACTTTTCGTGATTTTTATTAACAACCTGGATGTTGGGGTAGAAGGGTGGGTTGGCAAGTTTGCAGATGAGACAAAGGTTGGTGGTGTTGTGGATAGTTTAGAGGATTGTTGAAGATCGCAGAGGGACACTGATAGGATGCAGAAGTGGGCTGAGAAGTAGCAGATGGAGTTCATCCTGGAGAAGTGTGAGGTGGTACACTTTGCAAGGACTAACTCCAAGGCAGAGTACAAAGTCAATGGCAGGATACTTGGTAGTGTGCAGGAGCAGAGGGATCTAGGGGTACATGCCCACAGATCCCTGAAAGTTGCCTCACAGGTAGATAGGGTAGTTATAAAAGCTTATGGGGTGTTAGCTTTCATAAGTCGAGGTATAGAGTTTAAGAGTCGCGAGGTAATGATGCAACTCTATAAAACTCTGGTTAGGCCACACTCAGAGTACTGTGTCCAGTTCTGGTCACCTCACTATAGGAAGGATGTGGAAGCATTGGAAATGGTACAGAGGAGATTTACCAGGAAGCTGTCTGGTTTAGCGAGTGTGCACTATGATCAGAGATTAAGGGAGCTGGGTCTTTACTCTTTGGAGAGGAGGATGAGAGGAGACATGATAGAGGTATACAAGATATTAAGAGGAATAGATAGAGTGGACAGCCAGCGCCTCTTCCTCAGGGCACCACTGCTCAATACAAGAGGACACAGCTTTAAGATAAGGGGTGGGAAGCTCATGGGGGATATTAGAGGAAGGTTTTTCACTCAGAGAGTGGTTGGTGCATGGAATGCACTGCCTGAGTCAGTGGTGGAGGCAGATACACTAGTGAAATTTAAGAGACTACTAGACAGGTATATGGGGGAATTTAAGGTGGAGGGTTATATGGGAGGCAGGGTTTAAGGGTCGGCACAACATTGTGGGCTGAATGGCCTGTACTTTGTTTACTTGGAGACAGATACAGAGACTATAGAAGTGAGGCAAAATAGCAGTGAGTTTATGTATCGTATGCAGTTTACAGAGGAGAAGGTGCTTGCTGTCTTGATGTAGACTAGGCTGGATAAATCCACCAGGCCTGAAAAGGTGTTCCTTCAAACCTCACGGGGGGCTAATGCAACAATTGTAGTGGCCCTAGCAGAGGTATTCAAATCAGCCTTAGCCACAGGTGAGGTGCTAGAGGTTTGAAACATAGAAACAGAAGATAGGTGCAGGAGTAGGCCATTTGGCCCTTCGAGCCTGCACCGCCATTTATTATGATCATGGTTGATCATCCAACTCAGAACCCTGCACCAGCCTTCCCTCCATACACCCTGATCCCCGTAGCCACAAGGGCCATATCTAACACCCTCTTAAATATAGCCAATGAACTGGCCTCAACTGTTTCCTGTGGCAGAGAATTCCACAGATTCACCACTCTCTTTGTGAAGAAGTTTTTCCTAATCTCGGTCCTAAAAGGCTTCCCCTCTATCCTCAAACCGTGACCCCTTGTTCTGGCCTTCCCCAACATCGGGAACAATCTTCCTGCATCTAGCCTGTCCAATCCCTTTAGGATTTTATACGTTTCAATCAGATCCTCCCTCAATCTTCTAAATTCCAACGAGTACAAGTCCAGTTCATCCAGTCTTTCTTCATATGAAAGTCCTGCCATCCCAGAAATCAATCTGGTGAACCTTCTTTGTACTCCCTCTATGGCAAGGATGTCTTTCCTCAGATTAGGGAACCAAAACTGCACACAATACTCCAGGTGTGGTCTCACCAAGGCCTTGTACAACTGCAGTAGTACCTCCCTGCTCCTGTACTCGAATCCTCTCGCTATAAATGCCAGCATACCATTCGCCTTTTTCACCGCCTGCTGTACCTGCATGCCCACTTTCAATGACTGGTGTATAATGACACCCAGGTCTCGTTGCACCTCCCCTTTTCCTAATCGGCCACCATTCAGATAATAATCTGTTTTCCTATTTTTGCCACCAAAGTGGATAACTTCACATTTATCCACATTAAATTGCATCTGCCATGAATTTGCCCACTCACCCAACCTATCCAAGTCACCCTGCATCCTCTTAGCATCCTCCTCACAGCTAACACTGCCGCCCAGCTTCGTGTCATCCGCAAACTTGGAGATGCTGCATTTAATTCCCTCATCCAAGTCATTAATATATATTGGAAACAACTGGGGTCCCAGCACTGAGCCTTGCGGTACCCCACTAGTCACTGCCTGCCATTCTGAAAAGGTCCCGTTTATTCCTACTCTTTGCTTCCTGTCTGCTAACCAATTCTCTATCCACATCAATACCTTACCCCCAATACCATGTGCTTTAAGTTTGCACACTAATCTCCTGTGTGGGACCTTGTCAAAAGCCTTTTGAAAATCCAAATATACCACATACACTGGTTCTCCCCTATCCACTCTACTAATTACATACTCAAAAAATTCTATGAGATTCGTCAGACATGATTTTCCTTTCACAAATCCATGCTGACTTTGTCCGATGATTTCACCGCTTTCCAAATGTGCTGTTATTACATCTTTGATAACGGACTACAGCAGTTTCCCCACCACCGACGTTAGGCTAACTGGTCTATAATTCCCCGGTTTCTCTCTCCCTCCTTTTTTAAAAAGTGGGGTTACATTAGCCACCCTCCAATCCTCAGGAACTAGTCCAGAATCTAACGAGTTTTGAAAAATTATCTCTAATGCATCCACTATTTCTTGGGCTACTTCCTTAAGCACTCTGGGATGCAGACCATCTGGCCCTGGGGATTTATCTGCCTTTAATCCCTTCAATTTACCTAACACCACTTCCCTAACATGTATTTCGCTCAGTTCCTCCATCTCACTGGACCCTCTGTCCCCTACTATTTCTGGAAGATTATTTATGTCCTCCTTAGTGAAGACAGAACCAAAGTAATTATTCAATTGGTCTGCCATGTCCTTGCTCCCCATAATCAATTCACCTGTTTCTGCCTGTAGGGGACCTACATTTGTCTTTACCAGTCTTTTCCTTTTTACATATCTATAAAAGCTTTTACAGTCAGTTTTTATGTTCCCTGCCAGTTTTCTCTCATAATCTTTTTTCCCCTTCCTAATTAAGCCCTTAGCCCTCCTCTGCTGAACTCTGAATTTCTCCCAGTCCTCAGGTGAGCCACTTTTTCTGGCTAATTTGTATGCTTCTTCTTTGGAATTGATACTATCCCTAATTTCTCTTGTCAGCCACGGGTGCACTACCTTCCTTAATTTATTCTTTTGCCAAACTGGGATGAACAATTGTTGTAGTTCATCCATGCAATCCTTAAATGCTTGCCATTGCATATCCACCGTCAATCCTTTAAGTGTCATTTGCCAGTCTATCTTAGCTAATTCATGTCTCATACCTTCAAAGTTACCCCTCTTTAAGTTCAGAACCTTTGTTTCTGAATTAACTATGTCACTCTCCATCTTAATGAAGAATTCCACCATATTATAGTCACTCTTACCCAAGGGGCCTCTCACGACAAGATTGCTAATTAACCCTTCCTCATTGCTCAAAACCCAGTCTAGAATAGACTGCTCTCTCGTTGGTTCCTCGACATGTTGGTTCAAAAAACCATCCCGCATACATTCCAAGAAATCCTCTTCCTCAGCACCTTTACCAATTTGGTTCACCCAATCTACATGTAGATTGAAGTCACCCATTATAACTGCTGTTCCTTTATTGCACACATTTCTAATTTCCTGTTTAATACCATCTCCGACCTCACTACTACTGTTAGGTGGCCTGTACACAACTCCCACCAGCGTTTTCTGCCCCTTAGTGTTACGCAGCTCTACCCATATCGATTCCACATCTTCCCGGCTTATGTCCTTCCTTTCTATTGCGTTAATCTCATCTTTAACCAGCAACGCCACCCCACCTCCTTTTCTTTCATGTCTATCCCTCCTGAATATTGAATATCCCTGAACGTTGAGCTCCCATCCTTGGTCACCCTGGAGCCATGTCTCTGTGACCCCAACTATATCATAATCATTAATAACAATCTGCACTTGCAATTCATCCACCTTATTACGAATGCTCCTTGCATTGACACACAAAGCCTTCAGGCGCTCTTTTATAACTCTCTTAGCCCTTATACAATTATGTTGAAAAGTGGCCCTTTTCGATGCTTGCCCTGGATTTGTTGGCCTGCCACTTTTACTTTTCTCCTTACTACTTTTTGCTTCTACCCTCACTTTACACCCCTCTGTCTCTCTGCACTGGTTCCCATCCCCCTGTTGTGAACTAACCTCCTCTCGCCTAGCCTCTTTAATTTGATTCCCACCCCCAACCATTCTAGTTTAAAGTCACCTCAGTAGCCCTCGCTAATCTCCCTGCCAGGATATTGGTCCCCCTAGGATTCAAGTGTAACCCGTCCTTTTTGTACAGGTCACGCCTGCGCCAAAAGAGGTCCCAATGATCCAAAAACTTGAATCCCTGCCTCCTGCTCCAATCCCTCAGCCACGCATTTATCCTCCACCTCATCGCATTCCTACTCTCACTGTCGCGTGGCACAGGCAGTAATCCCGAGATTACTACCTTTGCGGTCCTTTTTCTCAACTCCCTTCCTAGCTCCCTATATTCTCCTTTCAGGACCTCTTCCCTTTTCCTACCTATGTCATTGGTACCTATATGTACCACGACCTCTGGCTCCTCACACTCCCACTTCAGGATATCTTGAACATGATCAGAAATATCCCGGACCCTGGCACCAGGGAGGCAAACTACCATCCGGGTCTCTGGACTGCGTCCACAGAATCGCCTATCTGACCGCCTTACTATCGAGTCCCCTATCACAGCTGCCCTCCTCTTCCTTGCCCTACCCTTCTGAGCTACAGGGCCAGACTCTGTGCCGGAGGCAGGGCCACTGTCGCTTCCCCCAGGTAAGCTGTCCCCCACAACAGTACTCAAACAGGAGTACCTATTGTTAAGCTCATGCTTTTCTGTTGTATATGAAAGGCTCTAAGACTAAGTCAATAAATTATAGGCCTGTGAGGCTGACATCAGTAGTTGGTAGGTTATTGGAGTGACTGGATATATACTGTAAGTATTAAGTATAAAGTTAACTATTGAACCATTGGATAGACAGGGACTGATTCTTGATAGTCAACATAGTGCATGATCGGTCTTGTACAATCAATCTTATAGAGTTTTTTGAAGTAGTTACCAGAACAGTTGATAAAGGAATGGCAGTGGATGTTGTCTACGTGGACTTTACCAAGGTCTTTGACAAGACCTCACATGAGAGATTGGTCAAGAAATTCCAGTCAGTTCACATTCAAGATGAAGTAGCAAATTAGATTCAACATTGGCTTCACGGGAGAAGCCAAAAAGTGATAGTGGGTGGTTGCCTCTCTGACTGGAGGCCTGTAACTAGTAGTGTGTTGTAGGGTTTAGTGCAGAGTATGTCATTGTTTGTCATGTAAATTAATAATTTAGATTACAATGTGTTAAAATGGATCAGCAAATTTACAGATGTCAGTATTCATGAATATGGTTGAATGGCAATAAACTTGAACTTAAAAATGATATACTGGATCTATTATTAGAAAATGAGACAGAGCAGATGACAGATGTATACATAGTGATCATATTCTATTGGTTTCAGGATAATTATGGAAAAGGATAGGACTGGTCTTCAGGTTGACATCCTAAATTGGAGAGGTGCCAATTTTGATGGCATCGTAATAGATCTGGTGGCAGTGGATTGGGATAGGTTGTATACTGACAAAAGAGTGCTTGGTATGTGAGAGGCCTTCAAAAGTGAAATATTGAGAGTAGAGAGTTTATATGTTCCTATTAGAATAAAAGGCAAGGCTAACAGGTTCAGGGAACCTTGCTTTTCAAGGGGTATTGAGGCCATGGTTAAAAAGAAGAAGGAGGTACATAGCAGGTATAGCAGAACCCCAACCCCAAGATTGGAGCTGTAGTGAACAGTGAGGAAGGACTATCGATGGGCTAAAAAACGGCAGATGAAACTTAATGCAGACAAGTATTGGGAGTTGCTCATTGTGAGGAAAAACCAGGGTAGTACTTACACAGTGACTGGAGGTCAATGAAGAGTGTGGTAGAACAAAGGGATCTGGAAGTACAGATCCACAATTCCTTGAGAGTAACATCTCAGGTAGATAGAGTCATAAAGAGGGCTTTTGACATATTGGCTTTCATAAATTAGAGTATTGGGTATAATTATTGGAATCACAAACAAGAGAAAATCTGCAGATGCTGGAAATCCAAAGAACACACAAAATACTGGAGGAACTCAGCATGCCAAGCAGTATCTATGGAAAAGAGTACAGTCCTGCTGAAGGGTTGTGGCCTGAAACATTGACTGTACTCTTTTCCATAGATGCTGCTGAGTTCCTCCAGCATTTTGTGTGTGGCATAGTTATATGAAATATATCTACAAGATGCTGGTAAGGCCTAATTTGTTGTATTGTGTGAAGTTTTTGTCACCTACCTACAACAAAGATCGCAATAAGATTATAAGAATGCAAAGAAAATTTACAAGGATATTTTATAGAGCTGGCAACATTCCATTGCGGCTCTTCTCCCTACCAATAATGACCAAGAGACCAGACACCTTCTTCACTACATTATTCACTTGATGTACATTGCCTTGATAAACATTTCATTAAACTTCTCTTCATCAGAGAAATAATAAAATAAAAAAATTACTGATCTACTGTCCGTCATTGTTTATCCGTAACCTCTCTTGTCCTCCTCCACTTGAATGCTCAAAAAGGTTAAGCTTTCAATCATCTCTGCCTGATGAACTAGCAGAATCCTGGTGAGACTGCTCACTGGCCTATCAGTAGTTAAAAATAGATAGACTCAAATGGCCTGACTTGTACTGCTGAAAATGAGCTTATCATCATTACCAGAATTCTGACAGATGATGCGAACCTGAAGCAGAAACCATTTCTCTCCAATTATGAATAACAACTATTTTTTACCTGTTAGATGTATTGGTGCAATACTAGAAGACAACAGCAAATGATAAGAGCATTAAAATGGTTTTACTTGAGTTATATACATCTATAATTGATAGCAAGGTCTTGCATTCTTTAAAGATTGCATTGCATTCTCACAATTATTTCCACAAAGTGACTAGTCCGCTTACATAGTTATTGACTGGAATCATAATGGGCTTCTTTTGACTAATATTGTAACTCTGCCTTTTATTTCTGAAATGGTTTTCCAACTTATGCACATGGATAACTTTGAATTAATAGAAAACATCTCTGCTGTAACAAAATAGCCGGACAAAACTTCAATAACACGTCAACCATTGCATTTGACTTCAAATAAAAATTTAATCGGATGTGTTATGAATTGGCGACACAGCGTGTGGCAGAAAGTAATTTTTTTGGCAGAAGGCAACTTTATATAAAAAAGGCCTTAATCCTTTGTATTGTCAATGAGAGAATTAGTAAAAATATTCTGGGTGCTATAACATTATTTTTAAAACCCTGTCAGATTTAATTCAAATTTAGGTATTTGTCTTAATAAGATGGAAAGACGCCATTTCTATGAAGCTTTCCACTTTGTGAAGGCAATGCTAGGTATTATATTAACAAGGGAACTCATATAAAGACATAAATACAAGGAATAATTGAGGTAAGATATATAGATATAATTCACTTGACACGTGCTTTGGCTCAGTTCATACTACTGTGTCTGAGTTGGTAAGTTAATGTTTTTTGGAAGTATTTCTGAACCAAGATCTCATCAATTCTCTCAAGTGTATTTTGGAGATCTCATGGCAATATTTTAAGGAGGAACAGTGAAGTTATCTATGTTGCCCTCACCATTACTTATTCATCAATCAGCAGCAACAATAGCAGATTGTCAGACCATGCTGTGTGTAAAATCATTGCCATGTTTCCTACAACACAATAATGACCTTCACAACTATTTCTTTGCCTGTAAGGAATTCTGGGTTATTCGGAGGTAATGAAAGATTATTTTGCTTTGTTTTGAAAACTATTTGTATTTTAAGATTATGCTTTGAATTTATTACTAATTATAGTTAGTCACATAACTGAGACAATACAGCATCAGTGCAGGAACAACATTCTGATATTCCAATCAGATGCAGCCTAAATGTGAGTAAAAGCCCTCCGAAATTACCAAGTAAGCTCTTCAGTTCAGGAGCACTTACGGATAAACATTTAGTGCTGGTCTAGGCAGAAATGCCTCAAGCTTGTGAATTACTTCATAAAGAAAGACAATAATTAGCTTCTTTTCAAATTCACTGTATCAATCAATATGTCTGTGTTCAAACCACAGAAGTGGGAATAAAATCCATAATTTTGAACACTGGCAAAATAACTGCTAATGAAGACACAGCCAACCCAAACAGTGTCACCCTCCTTCAACGAGGTTTGATGGATGGTGAGTGATCAGTTCCTTGAAGGATCAATATAGAACAGTTCTGCACTTTCTTAGTCCACTACAGCAGATTAACATGTTTCCATTGGTAGTTACAACTTCCATAGAGTCAACTCAGCTCCAAAGAGACTATCCCTGTAGATTGATGACTGCTTTAAAAGAAATCTAAAAACAGAGGAATCAGTAAAAGAAATCTATTAATAATGGAAAATAATGAATGGAAGAAAATCTTTGTACAAAGGATAGTCATTATTCTGAATTTCTGATAGGTACATATTCAAACGTGTTAGTCACAATATATTACTCCAAATGCACAACCTCCACAATCTCCATTGGCATTGATGGACCACCAGGCTGTGTGCTTAGCCCCCCATTCTACTCACTTTACACTTTCAGCAATGTAGCTAAGCGTAGCTCCAATGCCATAGTAAGATTTGCTGACGACACCACTGTCTTTGGCTGAATCAAAGGTGGTGACAAATCAGCATATAGGAGGGAGATAGAAAATCTGGCTGAGTGGTGTCACAACAATAACCTCTCACTTGATGTCAGCAAGCCCAAGGAGCTGATTATTGACTTCAGGAGGAGGAAACCAGATGCCCATGAGTCAGTTCTCATGGGGGGTTTAGAGTTGGAGAGGAGGATCTGCGACTTTAAATTTCTCGGTGTTATCATTTCAGAGGACCTGTCCTGGGTCCAGTATGTAAGAGTTATCATGAAGAAAGCCTGGCCCCACCTCTATTTTCTTAGAAGTTTGATAAGATTCAGCATGCCATCTAAAACTTCAATGAACTTCTATAGGTACGTGGAGAAGAGTACAATATATTGACTGGTTGCATCATGGCCTGGTATGGAAACACCAATGCCATTTAATGGAAAAGCTAACAAAAGGTAGTCAATACGGCCCAGTCCATCACAGGTAAAACCCACCTGGCTTTGAGCAGATCTACACAGTGCTATAATAGGAAAGCAGCATCCATCTTGAAAGACCGTTAACACCCAAGCCATGCTCTCTCTTGTTGCTGCCTCAGGACCCACACCACCAGGTTCAAGAACAGTTATTATCCCTCAGCCATTAGGCACTTGAACTAAAGGGGATAACTTCACTCACCCCATCACTGAACGGTTGCCACAGCCTATTCACTTTCACTTTAAAGGACTCTTCATCTCATGTTCTCAATTAGAATTTAGGTTTAGAAAGCCCTTAAATCCGAGTGGAGTTATTGGGACGCCGTCATGACAGCACTTTTTCTAGTAGGCTTTCTTATTTTTATGAGGCCAAGTTGCTAGCTCGACGCTCAACCCAGAACAGATGGAAAGCATGCAAGGGAGCCGGCTGGATTCAAACTCGGGAGCCTTTGCTCCGAAGTCCGGCGCTGATGCCACTAGGCCACCAGCCAGCCATGTTCTCAATACATTGCTTTTTATCAAATTATTATTAATTTACTCAGCTCAGTCTGGTGAAACCTGAGCTATGGGCATAGCTAAGCTCATTTTTCAATTGCTAGGAACTTTTGGACTATTCTAGTGGTGTTTTGTACTGTGGTTTTCTGGAGATTTATATAAGTATTGCTCTGCAGGCCTAATTGTTTAATGCTATTGTGTTGTGTCTTTGGGATGATACCAGTTAAAGATATTACTATTGAGACAATGTGTAGTCTGTTCATTTTCCATAGTCTTTCAATTTCCTCTTTCAGTTCAGCATACTTCTGGTGTTTTCACTTATTGATATCTGTATGTTGTGTGTGTTTGGAATGACTATATCTATTAAGTAACTTGTTCTTGTTTGTTTATCCTGCAATATTATATCTGGATGGTTATTATGGAATGTCCTATCTATAATAATGAATCGGTCATTATATAATCTGTAGTGCTCTAACTCTAAAACTCAGGCTTGTATTTATAATAAGATATGGCATCTTTTATAAGTTTTGATTTTAAAGTAAGATTTTGGTGGTGATGTTTGTCATTTGATTATGCCTGTGTAAGTAATCAGATTGAGTTAAACTGCTCCAGGAAGTTGTAATGTGTTGGATTGCTTTTAGTTTCTCCCTCCACTTTCTGCATTTATCATCTTGAACTTGTTGGTCTATTATTATGTGCTGTATTTTTGATAATTTTTTATGTCAACTACTGGTCCTGTATTGACACAAGGAACCCCTCTGTTTCTGGGAAGAGATCTCCACCTCTGAATCAGTTGTTCAATACTTTCTTGTACACATCTAGTCTGTTCAGATCGTGGGGGCGTCTTCCATGGAGGGTCATGCTCTTTCATCGATTGACGTTTTCTTCTATAGTGCTAATTTCTTCTTTTTTCTGGGTTCTGCTTTCATTTAAGTTTAGCAGAGTGTATTTTATATCGGAATTGCATATACTTGCATGAAGTGACGAATCCTGTTTTTATTGATGAAAATATATCCTCAGAAGTTTTATCTGACTGTTGTGTAAATTTATTCCTCTTCCTCCTTCTGTCCTAGGTAGCATTAATCTAAATGTACATAGTGTTTTTTATAATATTTGTCATTTCAGTTCTTGTTCTTTATAAATTAATTTACTTCTTTTTCAAACATCTGGAACTGAAAATTAAAGACACCTATTTCCATGGCTCCCTTCAGCTACTGTAGTGTACCTTTCCAGGCAGACCTATAACTACGTCAATGAAGAAGATAGTAAAGGAGGTAGAAAAATAACATACACCTACAGGCTCTACTTCTGACCCCAAATGTTTTCTGTTTGCCATTGGACATCACTAAGCAGAATCCATTGGGTCTGAAGAATCAACGTTTCTAAAGGTTGGACAGTTTTCTTAAAGAATTTGGTGGATCATAGCCTGGGGACTGCACCCAAACTGTTCACATTCATAGATACAACAACAGTTCAACTAACCCAAGCATTATTGTTCTAGGCAAGAAGAAAGTTCAGGACCTCATGATCTTACTATGCCAGGGTGTTGAGAGAAACCAGTGTCACATTCAAAGAATGTATTGTCATTAGCTCTGCATTAAACAAAAAACTTGAAATCCTTATGATCACTGTCCAGTTTATAGGTTCACCTTGTGAGCTGGACGAAAACTCTACCCTAGGGCAGGAAACTTATTTTCACTGGTAAGTGAGACCAGAATTAGGTGACATAGCCTCACAGATTTGGAGAATAAATTTAGGACGGAGATGAGGAGAACCTGCTTTTATCAAAGAGTAGGAAATCTGTGGAATTTTCTGCCCAGGGAAGCAATTTATGATACTTCATTAAATAGAATTAAGATCCAGTTAGATTTTTGCATAGCAGGGGAATGAAAGGTTATGGGCAAAAGCAGGAAGGTGGAGCTGAGTTCACGACCAGATCAGCAATGATCTTACCAATCGTCAGAGGAAGCTCGATGGGCCAGATGGCCGACTGCTGCTCCTATTTCTTTTGTTTTCTTGTACTTATCTCAAGTATAATAGTGTGGCCAATGAAACCATTCGGTCACTCTTTTTCAGATCACAACCTTTAATAGAAGAATATTTTTGGGAATATCAAACTGGAGGATTCTTCTTCAGATCCCCTCTAAACCGTTAAACCATTATCTTAAACCTGTGAACTCTGATTATAGGTGTCTGTTGAGGCCAATGTGGAAACTACAGAATTTTCCATTAATAGGGTTGTTTTAGATGTTTGGGTGGGTATTTATGAAGTGCTGAGCTCCTTCCACAATTTACACGAGCTTTCTCCGTGCTCCTGATACATGGAGTTGAGGCTCTCAGTGATGAGAGAACTTCCATCTTTATGTTCTATGCCGGCTAAGGGTCATCTAGAATGGGTGCTTCCATGACAGAAGACCACCGGAAATCTAATATATGTTTCCTTCATGAATACTGAACTACTGGCTTGAAGGTGCCAGTTGGAGAAAGTGGCTTCCAAGCTTAAAAACAAGTATATCATTGAACTTGACTGACTTTCATCAGCAACATTCTTTATCTTATTCATTAATTTATTTATTGAGATACTGTATAAAATAGGTCCTTCTGGCCCTTTGAGCCATGCCAGCCAGCAACCCCCAGTTTAACCTTGGCCTAAGCACAGGGCAATTTGCAATGACCAATTAACCTACTAACTGGTACATCTTTGGACTGTGGGAGGAAACTGGACTACCCAGGGAAAATCCATGCATTCCACAGGAACTTGTACAGATAACTTACAGGTGACATCGGAATTGAACTCTGAACTCTGATACCCCGAGCTGTAACAATGTGTCACTAACTGCTAAGCCTCCAGGGTACGTGGTTTGTGAAAGGTAGGCTCATTATGTAGGAACACTTTTATTAAGAATAGGAAACTATCATAAAAATAACCATGATATTAAATGATGATATAACCCTTTATCCTGAGGACAGGTGGAACAGAGAAATAACAGCAAATTTGGAGTTTCAGAAGTTGAGAGGGAGTAAATAGCAAATTCTGTTTAAAGCCATTTTGTGATGTTTGGTGTGGTCAGAATTCTCCTGAACAAAAAAATTTACAAAAAAAGTGTAATTCACTGGAAATGGTACAACTTGGGATACCTTTTAGTTACTTTATAAATATTCTATATATTCAATTCTTGCTATTGTATTATTCGATTTGGGCCATCAGCACTCGTATTTGATTCAGGTTTCTTAATCTAAAGTTTATTACGGCAGTGAACTGATGAAAGGTCGTTGACCTGAAACATAAAATGTGTTTATCTCCACAGACACTGCCTGGCCTGCTGACATATTCAGCATTTAATATTTTCATTTCATATTTCCAATACGTGCAGTCTTGTGCTTTTTGATGGTGGTTAAATTCATTTCCAGTTCTTTTCCAGGATGCCCACCTTCCAATGACCTTGCTTTTCCCTCTAAAAGATTTTCTGATTCTCTGTTTCATATTGCTCACCTTCAATAGTTTCTATTTCCCTTCTTGTTTCTATAACTAATTCTGATGAAGTCTCATTAACCTAAGATGTTGACTGTGTACCTCTCTCCACACATGCTGGCTAAGCACATTCAATATTTTCTGGTCTTTCATTTATTTCAGATTTACAGTGTCTTCATTGATTTTGCTTTACATGGGACATAATTAGGCTTGTCCTGGACTCTAAATTCCCATTTGGAAAAACCAGTATATGCTATTTATTTATTCATTCATTATTGTGATACAGCGTGGAATAGTCCTTTTCGACCCTACGCGCTAGATCACCCAGCAATCCCCGATTTAACCCTAGCCTAATCATGAGACAATTTACAATGACCAGGTAACCTACAAACCAGTACATCGTTGGAGGAAACCCACACAGTCATGGGAAGAACATACAAACTCCTTATAGACAGTGGCGGGAACCTTGGACATTTTTTGTCTTTTAAACCAGGGTATTTGTACCTTTACCAAATGTGGTCTAAAGAAGGAACCAATTTTTTTTTGTTCTTTTTCATGCCTATCATAGGCAGATTTTAATGATTCACCCTGTGATTTATAGTTTATGGTTGCTTGAAGTTACAAATTGGTTGACTTTGGATATATCACTTTCTAGAGCAGGAGTTCCCAACCTCTTTTATGCCATGCACCAAAACTATGAAGCAAGGGATCCCTGGATCCCAGGTTGGGAACCCCTGTTCTCGAGTTTCATGACTATCATATCTTCAAATGGTGGTTGCTTGCCCTAATCAATCCATTGCAACCAAAGATTATGCACTTGAACAACAGAGCTCTTTGTTTGACAGGAAAGCTCTATTAATCTCACTGGTCATGAATTCATCTCAGATAGTTTCATATTTCAAGTTTCTTTTATTCGCATTGAAGTTTTTTTATTCCCTATTTACCCTGTCAGAAACATATATGTATTTCTTTAATTCTGTAAAAAAGTTGAACTCTAGTGATCATTATTTCACTTATCCTATATTATGTTCATCTTTGCCACTTATATCATTTCTAAAGCATTTTCATTCTTTGACACTTCACAAATAGAAATATTTGGGTTTCTAATTCTTTTCAACAGTCTATTGCGAGTGAGAAATTATTTGTAATTGCCCATCCTCTGTCTCATCATTTCTGTGAAGCTATTGACCAATTACCTTGTCAATCTTTTCAAATCACATGGAAAAAATTGCACTTGGAAATATTATTCTTCTCTCAAAATAATTGCAGTCTTTCTTGCAATTGAAATCCTTGAATTAAAACTATTTGTCCATCCACACTCAAATACAAATAATTGGGTTTGTTAGGATCTATTCTAGAGGAGCTATTAGACACCATAATGTTGCCCACTGTGTATGCACATACAAAAACTTACACACAAGCACAAACAGACACATAGTATTGACAAGATTTGCACTGGGTGCACACACCTAATATCTGGGTGGCACTTAGCTAAAGTTGTTGGCACACGTATACAGGGTGACAACAGATTAAGCGGCCTCCATGCAAGATGAAATAGAGTGAAATTTTTCAGGTGAAAGCCCTTTATCAAAAATAGAAAATGAGAAAACAAGTTAAATTTTCCTTAAACCCAAGTGTATGGTTTCTTAGTATGATTTATAGATAGCAAGGCACTTGATTGCAATAGGGTAAACTTTATAGATAAGTGTTTGAAAATTTAAAAAAAGATAACTGTATTTGATTCTTCTTTGTTTGTCAAGTCTAACTGATAAATGTGAATAGAAGAGTAAAATGACATATATAAAAATATATGGGCAAAGAATTAAGTTAGGTATTTAAACATCATCCTTTTCACAGCAATCATTGGTCTATAGAACAAACTACCAAAACGTGCAATGAATGTAAATTCACCAGAGCCTCACAGAAGGGAGATGAATTAGTTCCTGAGAGATGAAGACATTTCCAGTTATAGAGGATAAGTTGGAATACAGCTGGGAATAATAGAATTTATGAGATTCATCCCTCTTCTGAAGCTTCCTCGATTCCCAGGGTTCCCTTTTCGTACAAAGAAAGTGTTTAAAAAAAAGCTAGAGCCCACACCCTCGGATGTCTGGAAAAGCTGATCAATTGAAATTGCCAAGTCTGAAATTGATAGACCTTTCGCTAAGTAAGTATATCAGGGGATGAGAAAAGAGCGGATAAGCAAAGTTGAGGAAGAGATGAGCCGTGATGTTGCTGAATGATGGAAGAGTTTCAAGGAGCTGAATGAAGTACTCCTATTCACATGTTTCATCATCTTCTCAGTACTACTAGACTGAATTAATTATTTTACTCAAGTGCTTTTACCAAAGAGAATTATTTGTGAAAAAAATAAAACAACTGAAAAAATGTATACAGATTTATTTATATTTTATAATTATTTTAATATAGAAAGAAGCCATTCAGATATTGAGTCAATGCTAGCTCTCAAACAAGGACATTCCCCTACTTATTTGCCTGTAGCCTACTTTTTCACACATCAAATTCTTCCACTTCCTACCTACAATAAAAATAATTTACATTAGCCAATTATTCAATCAACTGGCATATTTTGAATTGCGGAAAGAAGCTGAGCACCTGGGAAAAACCATGGAGTCACAGGCGAAGTATTCAAAGTTCGCATATCCAGAAGTCAGAATCAATGTGGATCAATGGAGCTGTGACTGCAAGGCCCATAATGCAACTGAATATGGAATACCCTCCTTATCAACTTAACTGGGTGAACACATTCTGGATCTGTATATTTTAATATTCAGATCTAGCATTTATCAACTCAGGTCCCCTGAGAATTTGTTTCAAAAAGATCATCCCTCACCTTATTAAATATAACAAATAGATCTGCCTGTTTAAGTATACCTTGTGCATTAATCCCAGCATTCCTCAGATCAATCCAGTGAACATTCTCTGAACTAACTTTAATGTGTGCATTTCTTATTACAGGTTTCCCCCACCATCCGAAGGTAGAGCGTTCCTATGAAACGGTTCATAAGCCAGAATGTCGTAAAGCGAAGAAGCAATTACCATTTATTTATATGGGAAAATTTGTGAGAGTTCGCAGACCCAAAAATAACCTACCAAGTCATGCCAAATAACACATAAAACCTAAAATAACAGTAACATATAGTAAATGCAGGAATGATATGATAAATACACAGCCTATATAAATTAGAAATACTTCTCTACAATGATTGCCTGCACTGTTCTCCATAGCGAAAATATCACACAAACGCTCTCGGCAGAAACACGGGACAAGCGCTCTCCAGTAACCTTTAAGCTATGAAGCTGCCAAATCATACCAAATAACACGTAAAAATACACAGCTGATATAAAGTAGAAATAATGTATGTACAGTGTAGTATCACTTACGGGAATCGGGAAGATATCGAGCACACTGATGATGGTCTGTTAGGCTGAGTCGTCGGAGGTTGGGGTGGTGCAGTGGCTCCCACCCCCCAGGCAGCGAACCGCTACCGATCCGCGAAGAATGCAGGAGTACAGTGGCAGCCGGGAGGCACCCAGCACATCTTTAAGAAAAAAGCCGAAATAAACAAGCTAATTCATTAGGTGCTGCCCGGCACGTAAATGTCCGCCCAGATCAGAGGCGACGCAATCGGCAATCGCCTCTGATCTGGGCCAACATTTACAAGCCGGGCGGCACCCAATTAATTAGCTTGTTTATTTCAGCTTTTTTCTTAAAGATGTGCTGGGTGCCTCATGGCTACCGCTGCATTCTCCGCGAATCAGTATCTGTCCGTGGCCTGGAGGTTGGGACCACTGGGTTGGTGGGACATGGGGGTGTCATCTCATCGTCGATCAGGGCAGGCAGGTCATCTTCTATGTCTGCCTGCCTCGATGTCGAAGGTTGAGGTTCATCGTCTGCTGTGGCTGATGTGGAAGGTTTGGAGAACAACAGTATGCTTGACTGCTTAGCCTCGCGCATTTTTCTATCATACAGTTCTTTGTAAGGACTCAAACCATCTTGCAAATATGCCCTAAACTGAAGTACCCTTTCAAAATTAAAGTCGTACTTTATCATTGCAGTGAAAATCTCACGCAGTTACTTCACATTCAGTTCCTGGACGACTTCACTTTCGGTCCATTCGCTACTGCATTCGGTTTCAATGTTATCATTTCCCCTTCCAATTGCATCAGCTCTTCATCTATCAATTCTTGGTCATGAGATGCCAAAACCTCTTCAACATCATCTTCGTCAGCTTCCACAAGCCAAAATCACTTTGTCCTTACTTCGTACACCAAGATCGAAACGCTTAATTACGTCTAGTTTTATGCTAAGTGCAACACCCTTACGGGTTCTTTTAGGCTTTTCCGATACCTTAGAACTCATCTTGCTAACATCTGCTCACAGGCACATGTTCAAGCAATGCCGGCGAGAATGCTGTTCTGAATCCGGGGGAGAGCTGCTGCTCTGGACGTGCACTGCTTTTTTTCGTGCGCTGCTTTTTCTGCGTGCTGCCTTTTTGCATAACAGTGAAAACACCTTCTGTTAGCGAAAACAGGTAACTAATGTGGGTCTTTCGTAACAGTGAGGTTTTGTAAAGCGAACGTTCGAAAAGCGGGGAACACCTGTATAAGGAAATGAAAACCATGCGGCAGTACTCCAAGTGTTGTCTAACAATGATTAGCAGCAAGGTTCATCTCCTATTATACTCTCATCTGTTATGTTTTGTAACTTCAAAACATTAATCTAGTTAAAAAGAAGATTTGGGAGTCTGAAATGTGGGTCTAACATTGGAACTACATTAAGCGAGGTACCCCCATACCACGTGGTAGTGTGGTAATATGCATATAACCCATAATTAATTATTTAAACAAACAGGAATGCTTCATCAATCGATACATATACAAGATTACTCAAATATTATTTAAATATTAAATATACAGTAGTCCTCCCTGCTTGGCTAAAAACCCCAACTCAATAGAGAATGCATCTCAACAATATACACAGTATATTGTATAATACAGCTACTATATACACAAATTCACAAGATCACCAGACAAAGGAGCAGAAGTAGGCCATTCGGCCCATTGAGTCTGCTCTGCAACTCCCCCATGAGCTAAACTATTCACCCATCTAGTTCCAATTTCTGGCTTTTTCTCCATATCCCTTGATACCCTGACTAATTAGATACCTGTCAATCTCCTTAAACACCCTAAATGATCAGGCCTCCGCAGCTATATGTGGCAACGAATTCCACAAATCCATGACCCTCTGGCTAAAAAAATTTCTCCTCATCTCTGTCTTAACTGGGTACTCTCTAATTCTAAGACTATGGCCTCTTGTCCTGGACTCACCCACCAAGGTAAACAACCTTTCCACATCTACTCTGTCCAACCCTTTCAACATTTGAAATGTTTCTATGAGATCCCCTCTCATTCTTCTATACTCTAATGAATACAGTCCAAGAGCTGACAAACGCTCCTCATATGTTAGCCCCTGCATTCCAGGAATCATCCTCGTAAATCTTCTCTGAACTCTCTCCAACATCAGTACATCCTTTCTAAGATAGGGGGCCCAAAACTGCACACAGTATTTCAAATGAGGTCTCACTAATGCCCCATAGAGCCTCATCAACACCTCCTTACTCTTATACACTATTCCTCTTGAAGTGAGTGCCAACATAGCATTCGCTTTCCTTACCGCTGATCCAACTTGGTGGTTAACCTTTAGGGTATCCTGCACGAGGACCCCCAAGTCCCTTTGCACTTCCGATTTTTGAATTTTCTCCCCATCTAAATAATAATCTGCCCAATTATTTCTTCTTCCAAAATGTACAACCATACATTTGTCAATGTTGTATCTCATTTGCCATTTCTTTGCCCATTCTCCTAAACTGACTAAGTCTCTCTGCAACCTTTCTGTTTCTTCAACATTTCCTGCTCCTCCATCTATCTTGGCATTATCTGCAAACTTAGCCACAAAACCATTTAATCCATAATCCAACTCATCGATATACATCGTAAAAAGAAGCGGCCCCAACACCAACCCCTGCGGAACACCACTAGTAACTGGCAACCAATCAGAATAGGATCACTTTATTCCTACCCTTTGCTTTCTGCCTATCAGCCAATGCTCCACCCATTTCAATATCTTTCCTATAATTCCGTGGGCTCTCATCTTATTCAGCAGCATCATATGCGGCACCTTATCGTAGACCTTTTGAAAATCCAAATACACAACATCCACAGCCTCTCCCTTGTCAATCTTATTCGAGATTACCTCAAAAAATTCCAATAGGTTGGTGAGGCAGGATCTTCCCTTCATGAAACCATGCTGGCTTCAGCCTATCTTGTCATGCACCTCGAGGTATTTCATAACCTCGTCCTTGAGGATTGTCTCCAATATCTTTCCAACTACCGATGTCAGACTAATAGGTCCGTAATTTTCTTTTTGCTGCCTCCTTCCTTTCTTAAATAGCGGCACTACATTTGCCACCTTCCAGTCCTCCGGAACCATGCCAGAGTCTATTGATTCCTGGAAGATCATTTCCGATGCTTCCACAATCTCCAAAGCCACCTCCTTCAGAACCCTTGGGTGCACCTCATCCGGACCGGGAGACTTATCTATTCTTTGTCCACTTAGTTTCCCAAGCACTTTCTCTCTAGTAATCTTGACTGCACCTAATTCTACTCCCTGATACCTCTGGCTATCAGGTATATTGCTCATGTCTTCCACTGTGAAGACTGATGCAAAATACTCATTCAGTTCCTCCGCCATCTCTTTGTTATCCATTATAATTTCTCCAGCATCATTTTAAATCGGTCCCATATCTACCCTTGTTACTCTTTTACTCTTCATATATTTAAAAAAAGCTCTTAATATCCTTTTTTATGTTAATCACCAACTTCCTTTCATAATTCATCTTTTCTTTCCTAATGACTTTCTTAGTTTCCTTCTGTAAGTTTTTAAAAGTCTTCCAGTCCTCATTTTTCCCACTAATTTTTGCTTCCTTGTACGCCGTTCCTTTTCTTTTTGCCATAACCTCTCTCGTTAGCCACATTTGTGCCATTTTTCCATTCATGATTTTCTTTTTTCTTGGAATATATTTTTCCTGCATTTTCCTTATTTCTTGTAGGAATTTCATCCAATTCTGCTCTGCCGTCCCTCCATTTAGCTTACTTTTCCAATCGATTTGGGCCAGTTCCCCTCTCGTACCACTAATTTCCCCTGTTCCACTGAAATATCGATACACCTGATACCGGCTTCTCCTTTTCAAATTTGAAACTGAACTCAATCATATTATGATCACTACTTCCAAGGGGTTCCTTTACCTCCAGCTCCCTAATCGCTTCAGGTTCGTTACACAACACCCAATCCAAAACAGCCGGTCCACTGGTGGGCTTCTGGACAAGCTGCTCTAAAAAGCCATCCTGTAGGCATTCTACAAACTCCCTCTCCTGAGATCTATAACCTTCCTGACTTTCCCAATCCACTTGCATATTAAAATCCCCCATAATTATCTTGACATTTTCCTTCTGACACGCTTTTTCTATGTCCAGCTGCAAGTTGTAGTCCACATCCTGGCTGTGGTTTGGAGGCCTGTATATAACTGCTATTAGTATCTTTTCACTCTTGCCATTTCTTAATTCGACCCATAAGGATTCTACCTCTTCTGATCCTATGTCCCTTCTTTCTATTGATTTGATATTGTTACTTACCATCAGGGCCACGCCACCCCCTTTACCTACCTCCCTATCTTTCCTCTACACTGTGTATCCTTGGATATTCAGCTCCCAATCACATCCATCATTTAGCCATGACTCACTGATGGCCACAATGTCATATCTTTTAACCTGTAGCTGTGCAGCAAGGTCATCCACTTTATTTCTAATGCTGCGTGCATTTAAGTACAGTACATTTAGATCAGTATCTGTTGCCGATTTTGCTATATTCCTATTTTGCAGCAAATTATCCTGTATATTCACCGGCCTGTCCTTCTTGCCATCTTTGCTGCATAGTATTTTTGACTTATTTCTATTTTCCTCTTCCTCGACCCTAACACCCTGGTTTCCTTCCCCCTGCCAACTTAGTTTAAACCCTCCCTAACAGCTATATTAAACAATCCCGCCAGGATATTAGTACCTTTTGAGTTCAGGTGATTCTCAGCAAAATAAATTTAAAATGGACATATTCAGGCCTAAAAATGTAATTGCTGTGGAGAATTTCCTAGTCGTGTGGAATAATGTCTTTCCTGACAAGGGAGATCACTCTGCTTGGCAGGTGAGCCTTGTGACTGTGAAGTAATCTCGGGTTCTGGGGCCTCCTCCGTGGTTGTAGTAGTTGACTCCGAGACTACAGGAAGTGGATCTAACAGCTCCAGATGCCTTTCTTCTCCTTTTATTCTTCTAGTTTCTGCATCTTGATCTTGGGAAGGTGCATTCAGTTCATTGGAGCATTCTCTTCTTAATCCTTCTATTGTTCCCTTTATGATCTAATCTCTCCTCTTGGTTTCCTGATCCACAACATCTTCTGTTTTTGCATCTCCATTGACTTCTTTCTGTTTGGCCTTGCGTTCATCCAGCTGGGCTTTGTGGTCTTTGCATTTAGTTTTACTAGCAGCTTTTTGCCTCCCATGGAGTTCACACAATAACCTTAATGCATGCAGACTGGATTCTGGTTCTTTATACTCACAAAAGCTGAATGCGTGCAACTTTCCAGAAGCTTCTTGAGCTCTCTTTCAGCTTAAAAGCAAGCCACATTTCACAAGTAATTGCCTGATTAACTTATCAGCAGCTTTCCCAGATATGCTGTCTACAAAACTGTTGCAGTCTGACAACTGCTTTCATCACTTTCACGCTTCATCTGAGCAGCTTGGTCCTTCCTTGGTCCAACATACTTTCCAACCAGAGGCATAGTGGATGGAACCAACACCTGTTTATCCTCTATTGGGCAACTGTCATGGTGTTCGGCATGGGGTCAGTTGTGGCATCATCTAGTATCTCTCTTAATTCGCTTTCATTGCAAGGAATGTGGCATGCAAATTGTAGATGGATCTCCAATCAACTTGTAGATGTCTCAGTGAATCACGCACCCAGAGTGCTGGTCTTTCTATTTTTACCACATACAAGCTCAATGTGGCTTACTGGTTGTTGTATTTCACAGTTACAAGAATGTCATTCCCACAGGAGTTGTCCTTTCACCAGTATAAGTTTTTTGTTGGATATCTGCTGGCTTTAGTTTATCATCTTTGAAATGCCTCTCAAACTCATTATGTGGTATGACTGAAACAACTAAACCAATGTCCAATTCCATCTTAATTAATTTGCCATTCGCTTCTGGCATAAGCTATATTGCTTATCTATTGTTAATTTTCACGCTGTGAATCTCAAGAGTACTCAGTCCTGTGTCACTCTCATCATTATCAGATTTTACATCAACAGCATGCAAATTAGTGCTCATCCTGAAACTGGAACTTGACATTTTAGTTTATTTCTGTTCCTGTGCAGACCATTTATTTTTCACTGCCTGAGATTCTCGATGTGTTTGTCCCACTTTGTTGCATTTTCTGCAAGTTTCACCTTTAAATCTGCATTTGCTTTGTGTATGTGAGCCCCTGCCATAATTGTTAACACAAATTTGTTTGACCAGGGTGGTTTCTGTTTAGATGCTGCAATTCACGCTCTTTTTCATTCCTGAATGCAACTCAATTGTACCTCTGTCTGCAGTTCCCATTGAAATGACAATTTCAACTGCTCTTTTGAATGTAAACTGTGCTTCAGTGTTGAGCTGTTTTTGAATGCTTTCTTATAAGATTCTGCAAACTAAATGGTTACTTAGTGCATCATTAAGCCCATTACCCATGACAATGCTTAGACAATCACTTCAATTCAGCCATAATTGCTGAAATGGATTCCCCTTCTCTTTTAGTTTCACTTATGGAACTTAAAGTGTTTTGCAATCAACAATGGCTTTGGTTCTAAGTGTTCCTGCATTACTTTACAATATTAGCAAAGCTAATTTCTGATAGATTGGTTGGAACAGTCAAATTTCAAAGCAAACTGTATGTCTTTAAACCCAATGAACTCAGCCAAATTGATACTCATTTTTCATTGGCTATTTCATTTGCTTCAAAATTCTGTTCCAGTAGCTCAGTATACATGAGCCAATTACCCATTGTGTAATCAAGCTCCTCAATCTTTCTGATGCAGCCATTTTTTAAAATAATTATCATCTCCCAGTATTCATTCTTTATGAACCAGTGAATCCTTCCTTTCTCTTTATGAACCCATCAATTCTTCTGTTTTATGAATTTTTATTAAAACTCAACATCTATGCACATACTAGGCTACACCCTGCTGCTTTTTTTTTTATCTTGCCATTCCTAGCTTTGCCTTTTTTAGTTCAACTATCTTGCTGTGCTTGAACAGGTCAGTAGTCGTCTCAGGTTCATTTAAAAAAATACCTCATTGTGAATATTATGTTTTGTAACTTCAAAACATTAATCTAATTCAAAAGAAGAAACTGGAATCTGAAATGCAGGTCTAACTTTGAGTTTACTTTAAGTGAGATGCCCCTGTATCATGTGGCTGCATGATAGAATATGCACTTAATGTTTTTTTTACATATAACCCATAATTATTTAAATAAGCAGGAAGGCTTAATCAATATATATATACATACATACACATACACACACAAGATTACTTAAATATTAAATAAACAACGTAATCTCTTTGTAATAAATGTCAGCTTTTAATGTGCATTTTCAGTTTCTTGTGTACCTGCAGAACAATTTCCACATGCTTTTCTTGTTCCTTCTCTATCAAAGATTTATGTACTTTCCACTGAAAAAATTTCTGTTTAATTGCTCATCCTAGCATAATAGATAACCTCTGATTCCCCCTCATCACTCTTTAACTGCCAATTGTTTGTCCAATCAGTTACCCTACCTATATCCCTTTACATATTTTCTGCATATAGCCTCTGACAACCAAGTCCAGCTCCTGGCCTTCATGTGTTGCTCAGCTATTAAGCCTAGTGGAACCATTTCTACTGCAGGAAGCAGGGGCAAAGGTGGGTTACTGGCACCTTATAACCAGTCACTTTGGGCAGCTGGGGCTTGTCAGCCATGGTTGGTAGCTCATCGAGAAGAAGGAAAACTCTGATCTCAAACCTCTGTTGCCTTATAGCAATTCCCACTCATAGGGAAGGCTTTGGGAAGTATCTGGAGCTGGAATCCCCAAGGGAGTCCTACATTCAGTTAAATGCTGACTGGCAACTACTGCAATGCTGCTGGTGCCAAACTGTATCGGTCTCTGAGTTCCTCTTGGTTAATCAGATGCATGGAGAGAGGTTGCTTGCTACAGGTTTAGAGATGGAAATAGGGAGGAGCTGAGGGCAATACAGAGGGACCTGAAAGCTAGGATCAGGGAGGCTAAAGACAGGTAGAGGAGGAAGCTTGAGTGGAAACTCCAGCAGAACAACATGAGAGAGGTCTGGAGTGGGATGAGGACCATCACTGGGTTCCGGCAAACTAGCAACAGAGAAGCTGAAGGCAGTGTGGACAGGGCCAATGAACTTAACCTGTCCTTTAACAGATTTGACATTGTGACCCTTACCCATCCCCCACATGAGTCATCTGTTGTCGGCTCCGAACCAACACATATTCCACTCGCCCCTCCTACCCCTCCTCACAGTCCCCCACCCTGCTCTCATGACTATACCCCTTCCCCACACGAAACTACCACGGTGGGCTTCACAGCTTAACAGGTGAGAAGACAGCCGAAACATCTCAACCGAAGCAAGGCTGCAGGACTGGATGGTGTCAGTAACAGGGTGCTCAAAGCCTGTGCACCTCAGCTATGTGGAGTACTTTGCCATGTCTTCAACCTGAGTCTGAGGCTCTAGAGGGTTTCTGTGCTGTGGAAGACGTCCTGCCTCGTCCCTGTGCTGACGACGCCTCGCCTTAGGGGCCTCAATGACTACAGACCGGTGGCATTGACCTCTCACATCATGAAGACCCTGGAGAGACTTGTTCTGGAGCTGCTCCAGCCTATGGTCAGGCCACACTTAGATCCCCTCCAGTTTGCCTACCAGCCCCGACTAGGAGTTGAGGATGCCATCATCTAACTGCTGAACCGTGTCTACACCCACCTGGACAAGCCAGCGAGCACTGTGAGGGTCATGGTTTTTGACTTCTCCAGTGCGTTCAACACCATCTGCCCTGCTCTGCTGGGGGAGAAGTTGACAGTGATGCAGGTGGATGCTTTCCTGGTGTCATGGATTCTTGATTACCTGACTGGCAGACCACAGTACATGTGCTTGCAACACTGTGTGTCCGACAGAGTGATCAGCAGCACTGGGGCTCCACAGGGGACTGTCTTGTCTCCCATTCTATTCACCATTTACACCTCTGACTTCAACTACTGCACAGTCTTGTCATCTTCAGAAGTTTTCCTATGACTCTGCCATAGTTGAATGCATCAGCAAGGGAGATGAGGCTGAGTACAGGGCTACAGTAGGAAACTTTGTCACATGGTGTGAGCAGAATTATCTGCAGCTTAATGAGAAAAAGCTGGTGGTAGACCTGAGGAGAGCTAAGGCACTGGTGACCCCTGTTTCCATCCAGAGGGTCAGTGTGGACATGGTGGAGGATTACAAATACCTGGGGATACGAATTGACAATAAACTGGACTGGTCAAAGAACACTGAGGCTGTCTACAAGAAGGGTCAGAGCCATCTCTATTTCCTGAGGAGACTGAGGTCCTTTAACATCTGTCGGACGATGCTGAGGATGTTCTACGAGTCTGTGGTGGCCAGTGCGATCATGTTTGCTGTTGTGTGCTGGGGCAGCAGGCTGAGGGTAGCAGACACCAACAGAATCAACAAACTCATTCGTAAGGCCAGTGATGTTGCGGGGATGGAACTGGATTCTCTGATGGTGGTGTCTGAAAAGAGGATACTGTCCAAGTTGCAAGCCATCTTGGACAATGTGTCCCATCCACTACATAATGTACTGGGTGGGCACAGGAGTACATTCAGCCAGAGACTCATTCCACCGAGATGCAACACTGAGCATCATAGGAAGTCATTCCTGCCTGTGGCCATCAAACTTTACAACTCCTCCCTTGGAGGGTCAGACACCCTGAGTCAATAGGCTGGTCCTGGACTTATTTCCTGGCATAATTTACATATTACTATTTAATTATTTATGGTGCAACTGTAAAGAAAACCAATTTCCCTCAGGATAAATAAAGTATTACTATGATTATGACTATAACATGGGCAACAGCTAGCTCTCCATATTGTATTGTCCAGGCTTGCATACCTGGACAGCTAGAACACAACATCCATGGTTGACCCTGACCAATGGAGGCCAATCACTTTCTGCATACTTGTGATGGCTTGGTTTCTCACCTGTAGGTGTATTACCAGCATAGTCTGCTAATGTATGCTTAATCCTATCATCTGTGTTATTAATATAGATTGGAAATACTTGCGGTCCCAGCTGCCATAGTTTATCAATAGGCCCCTTTATCACAACTGTGTTTTGGGTCGGACATGCAGTTAACTACCTATGACAATAGGTTATCCCCACAAGATCTTATCTTGTGTAGTAACTTTTTATGTGATACCTGATCAGTGTCTTCTGAGTTTCCAGATATATTACATCCACTTGTACACCTTTATCCAGACTTCCTCAACATGTGTGTGAGTTTTTTCTCTCTTCTATTCAGCCAGGAATTCTAGCATTTCCCAATGACAGATGTCAACGTAACTAATTCTGGTTTCTAGTTTCTACATTAAATTTGAATTTTTACAATCCATTGAGATCTATCCAAAATCAAGGATTTTTCAAAATCTCTTAGTATCTTACATTCATATCCTACTTTCTGTATCTTTACATTTTTTGGGTCACCTTTTGTTGATTTCTAAAATGTTCCAATCTTCTACATATTACGAATCCTTGCAAGTATGTATGCCTTTCCTTTCAATCGATACCATCCTTAACTTCCTTAGCACAAAGATTTATCCTCCTTGTAGAATCTTCAGTTCTCAATGGAACATACATTTGTTGAGAATTAGGAAGTAATTCTACCAATTGCCAATCCCTTTGTACCTTTACAATTAGTTCCTACCACCTGTCACAATAGTGCCAACCATTAAGTGCCTATTTATACCTTTGCCATTTGCCAGCACTTAGTCCATCACCTTATAAGGATATGCCTCTGCAATCTTCTCGGTCAATACTTACCATTTTTCAGCTACTGGGTGAAGAAAAATTATCTTCAGGTGTACTCCATTATTCTAAACCTGCACTCTTTGTTTTTAGATATGTCCATTATGAGGAAAGTTTTCCTCCTATCTACCCTATTTATGCCCTCATGACTTTATATACTTCAGTTGGATACCCACTCAGCTTCCTCCACTCAAATTAAAGCAAACCCAAACTATCCAGTCCCTCATTGTAACCGTGATAGAAGATAGAACAATATAGGTACTTCAGCCCTCAATGCTGTGCCAGCCTTTTATCCTCCTCCAAGATCAATCTAGCCCTTCCCTCCCATGTAGCCCTCTAGTTTTCTTTCTTCCATGTGGTTATCTAAGAGTCTCTTTAATGTCCCTAATGTATCTGCCTCTACTACTACCACTGCATAGCATTCCACACCCCCATCACTTTTTGTATAAAAAACATAACTCTGACATCTCCCCATCCATTCACCTTAAAATTATGCTCTAGTATTTTAGCCACTACGGCGCTGGAAAAAAGAGCACTGTTTGTCCACTTGATCTTGTGCTCTTATCATATAATACTCCTCCATTAAGTCACTATTCATCCTCCTTCACTCCACGGAGAGAAACTCTAGCTTGTTCAAACTTTCCTCATAAGATACTCTCTAATCCAGGCAGCAACCTGGTAAATCTCCAATGCAACCTCCCTAAAGCTTTCCCATCCTTCCTATATTGAGTTGACCAAAACTGAACATAACACCCCAAATGTAATCTTACTAAGGTTTTACAGAGATTCCCATTGGTTTTATAGATCGATAATTTCTTTCCTCCCACAGTACTGCTTGACCCACTGAGCATCTCCAGCAAACCAGGCAACACCCTGCTAAATCTTCCCTGCACCCTCCCTGTTGCAATCATATCTTTGTAAAAGCATGGTGACCAGAACTCCAACTGTGGCCTAACTAAAATGTTAAAAAATTGTACTATAATTTCATTGTTTTTATATTCTATGCTTCAAGCTAAAGAAGGAAAGGATTTCATATTATATTCTTCACCATCTTATCTACCACTGTCTTCAAAGATCCTTGCACTTGTACATCAAGATTTTTTTGACCTTTCAGTACTCCCTAGAACCTTGCATTTCTGGTACATAACCTACTCTGATTAGTTTTTCTAAAGCACATCACCCCACATTTATCGGAATTATATTTCCATCTGCTATTGCTCTGTCCATCTTACCAATTAATCAATATCATCTTGTAGTGTAAGGCAATCTTACTCTTGTATTTAATGCTGCTATCTGCAAACTTACTAATCATACCTATATATGCAAATAAAGTGCAAAGAGCACAGCAGATTAGTTTAGAAGATTAAGACTCCATCTTTCAGCTCACGGAGAATCATTCTAGAATCGGATAATAGCAGGATGAGAGCTGTCCTTGAGTCTGATGGTACATGCTCGCAGCGTTTTATATCTTCTGCCCTATGGTGGAAGAGGTCTTTTATTGTTTTAGCTCGTTTCCTGATGAAGTGGTAGATGGAATCAATAGAAAGTAGACTAATTTACATGATGAATTGGGTTGTGATCACAACTCTTTGCAACTTCTTGCAGTCTCAGGCAAGACAATTGCCAGACCAACCTCACTGCCATTATCAAAAGATTAAATCAAACTTGTCAGACTGGATCACAAAATGTCTAATCAATTTCTACCTTTATTTCCAAGTGTGGAATAATCCTGTCCTTCAGGACTTTTTTGTTCCTAATACTTCCCTGCCACTGGCAATTCACTACCACTGATTTTAGTCTCAAACTTATATGAAATTTTTTCATGACAGTCTACTTTTCTCAATAAAACCCTTTACAACATAATAAATGGAATCAACTTCCAGTCAAGATAACCGGAGCACCAATCATGAGTTGGAGAGCTACGAGAGAGGAGGTGGTGCACAGGTCCAAGAGCGAAGTTTAAAAGAGGAAAGAAAGTTCAAGCAAATCCGCTGATAGAAAGGTTGTGAGTGGTGGTAAAAATCTTCTGAGGTGTATATATTTCAATGCTAGGAGTATTGCGGGGAAGGCGGATGAGTTGAGGGCGTGCATTGACACGTGGAATTATGACATTATAGCAATTAGTGAAACTTGGCTACAGGAGGGGCAGGACTGTCAGCTTAATATTCCAGGGTTCCGATGTTTCAGATGTGATCGAGGCAGAGGAATGAAAGATGGGGGAGTAGCATTGCTTGTTAGGGAAAATATTACAGCAGTGCTCAGGCAGGACAGATTAGAGGGCATGTCCACTGAGTCCTTATGGGTGGAGCTGAGAAACAGGAAAGGTATGGCCACATTAGTGGGATTGTATTACAGACCACCCAATAGTCAACGAGACTTGGAAGAGCAAATCTGCAGAGAGATAGCAGGCAACTGCAGGAAACATAAAGTTGTGGTGGTAGGGGATTTTAATTTTCCATATATTGATTGGGACTCCCATACTGTTAGGGGTCTAGATGGTTTAGAGTTTGTAAAATGTGTTCAGGAAAGTTTTCTAGATCAATATATAGAGGGACCAACTAGAGGGGATGCAATATTGGATCTCCTGTTAGGAAACGAGTTAGGACAAGTGACGGAAGTCTGTGTAGGGGAGCACTTTGGTTCCAGTGATCATAATACCATTAGTTTCAACTTGATCATGGACAAGGATAGATCTGGTCCTAGGGTTGAGGTTCTTAACTGGAAGAAGGCCAAATTTGAAGAAATGAGAAAGGATCTAAAAAGCATGGATTGGAGCAGGTTGTTCTCAGGCAAGGATGTGATTAGTAGGTGGGAAGCCTTCAAAGGAGAAATTTTGAGAGTGCAGAATTTGTATGCTCCTGTCAGGATTAAAGGCAAAGTGAATAGGAATAAGGAACCTTGGTTCTCAAGGGATATTGCAACTCTGATAAAGAAGAAGAGGGAGTTGTATGACATATATAGGAAGCAGGGAGTAAATAAGGTGCTTGAGGAGTATAAGAAGTGCAAGAAAATACTTAAGAAAGAAATCAGGAGTGCTAAAAGAAGACATGAGGTTGCATTGGCAAAGTGAAGGATAATCCAAAGAGCTTTTACAGGTATATTAAGAGCAAAAGGATTGTAAGGGATAAAATTGGTCCTCTTGAAGATCAGAGTGGTCGCCTATGTGCGGAACCAAAGGAAATGAGGGAGATCTTAAATAGTTTTTTTGTGTCTGTATTTACTAAGGAAACTGGCATGAAGTCTATGGAATTAGGGGAAACAAGTAGTGAGATCATGGAAACTGTACAGATCGAAAAGGAGGAGGTCCTTGCTGTCTTGAGGAAAATTAAAGTGGATAAATCCCCGAGACCTGACAGGGTGTTCCCTCGGACCTTGAAGGAGACTGGTGTTGAAATTACAGGGGCCCTGGCAAAAATATTTAAAATGTCGCTGTCTACAGGTGAGGTGCCGGAGGATTGGAGAGTGGCTCATGTTGTTTCGTTGTTTGAAAAAGGATCGAAAAGTAATCCGGGAAATTATAGGCCGGTAAATTTAACGTCGGTAGTAGGTAAGTTATTGGAGGGAGTACTAAGAGACGGAATCTACAAACATTTGGATAGACAGGTACTTATTAGGGAGAGTCAACATGGCTTTGTGCGTGGCAGGTCATGTTTGACCAATCTATTGGAGTTTTTCGAGGAGGTTACCAGGAAAGTGGATGAAGGGAAGGCAGTGGATATTTTCTACATGGACTACATGGCCTTTGACAAGGTCCAGCATGGGAGGTTAGTTAGGAAAATTCAGTCGCTAGGTATACATGGAGAGGTGGTAAATTGGATCAGACATTGGCTCAATGGAAGAAGCCAAAGAGTGGTAGTAGAGAATTGCTTCTCCGAGTGGAGGCCTGTGACTAGTGGTGTGCCACAGGGATCAGTGCTGGGTCCATTGTTATTTGTCATCTATATCAATGATCTGGATGATAATGTGGTAAATTGGATCAGCAAATTTGCTGATGATACAAAGATTGGAGGTGTAGTAGACAGCGAGGAAGGTTTTCAGAGCCTGCAGAGGGACTTGGACCAGCTGGAAAAATGGGCTGAAAAATGGCAGATGGAGTTTAATGCAGACAAGTGTGAGGTATTGCATGTTGGAAGGACAAACCAAGGTAGAACATACAGGGTTAATGGTAAGGCACTGAGGAGTGCAGTGGAACAGAGGGATCTGGGAATACAGATACAAAATTCCCTAAAAGTGGCGTCACAGGTAGATAGGGTCATAAAGAGAGCTTTTGGTACATTGGCCTTTATTAACCGAAGTATTGGGTATAAGAGCTGGAATGTTATGATGAGGTTGTATAAGGCATTGGTGAGGCCGAATCTGGAGTATTGTGTTCAGTTTTGGTCACCAAATTACAGGAAGGATATAAATAAGGTTGAAAGAGTGCAGAGAAGGTTTACAAGGATGTTTCCGGGACTTGAGAAACTCAGTTACAGAGAAAGGTTGAATAAGTTAGGACTTTATTCCCTGGAGCGTAGAAAAATGAGGGGAGGTTTGATAGAGGTATATAAAATTATGATGGGTATAGATAGAGTGAATGCAAGCAGGCTTTTTCCACTGAGGCAAGGGGAGAGAAAAACCAGAGGACATGGGTTAAGGGTGAGGGGGGGGAAAGTTTAAAGGGAACATTAAAGGGGGCTTCTTCACACAGAGAGTGGTGGGAGTATGGAATGAGCTGCCAGACGAGGAAGTAAATGCGGGTTCTTTTTTAACATTTAAGAATAAATTGGACAGATACATGGATGGGAGGTGTATGGGGGGATATGGTCCGTATGTAGGTCAGTGGGACTAGGCAGAAAATGGTTTGGCACAGCCAAGAAGGGCCAAAAGGCCTGTTTCTGTGCTGTAGTTTCTATGGTTTTATGGAAAGCTTTGTGGGAACTTGGCTATAACCAGAGCATCAATCATAAGTTGGAGAGCAGGGAAGGTTCGGGCGTAAAAGGGAGCAACTGCCAAGCAAAGCAGTCGTAAAAGGAGTGGTCATCGACGGAGTGGTCTGAGGCAGAGTGGTAGGGCTTTGGCTCATTCGGGCTTCAGCGAGGTAAGTGGACTTTTTTTTGAGGAATAGAGAACGTCTGTAGGGTTAGTATTTTGCTCTGGGTGTCAGATGTGGGAATCCTGGAATTCTTCGAGTCTCCCAGATGGCCATATCTGCGTCAGGTGCACTGAGATGCAGCTCCTGAGAGACAGTGTTAGGGATCTGGAGATGGGGCTTGATGACCTACAGCTTATTAGGGAAAGTGTTAAGGAGATAGATAGGGGCGACAAGGAGTTAGTCACCCTGAGGCTGCAGGAGTTGGATAAGTGGGTGATTGTCAAGGAAGGGAAGCGAAGAGCTCAGATAGTAGAGAGCACCCCTGTGGCCATCACCCTCAGTAATTGTTATCTCATTTTAGATGCTGTTGAGGGGGGTTTCCTGACAGAGGATGACCATGGCGATCGGAACTCTGACACTGAGCTCGGTTCCATGGTGCAGAAGGGAGAGAAGAGGATGAGGAATGCCGTAGTCATAGGGGGTTCCATAGTGAGGGGAATAGACAGGAGGTTCTGTCAGCCTGATAGAGATACCCACATGGTGTGTTGCCTCCCAGGTGCCAGGGTACAGGGTGTCTCGGATAGGGTGCAGAGTATTCTGAAGGGAGAGGGTGAACAGCCAGAAGTCTTGGTACATGTTGGTACCAATGACATAGGTAGAATAAGGGAGGAGGTCCGAAAGAGAGAATTCAGGGAATTGGGCAGGAAGCTGAAAAGCAGGACCTCCAGGGTAATAATCTCAGGATTGCTGCCTGTGCCACGTGCTAAAGAGCACAAGAATAGCATGATCAGGCATTTTAATGCGTGGCTGAGAGACTGGTGTACGGGGCAGGGCTTCGGGTTCCTGGATCATTGGAGCCTCTTCTGGTGGGGGTACGACCTGTACAAAAAGGATGGGTTACATCTGAACTAAAGGGGTCCAATATCCTAGCAGGCAGGTTTAATAGAGCTGTTTGGAAGGGTTTAAACTAATTTGGCAGAGTGATGGGAACCAGAATGATAGGGCTGAGGAAGGGGAAAACAAAAATAAATCAAAGATAGCATGCAACAGAGATTATAGAAAGGATAGGCAGGAGATGAGGCATAATCACAGCCAGTGGGATAAGTTACAGGGCAATAGAGGGTGCAGTTAAAACAGAAAGCAACAAATACTGGACTGAAAATGTTATATTTGAATGCAAGCAGCATAAGAAATAAAATGGACGATCTTGAAATTCAGCTACAGATTGGCAAGTATGACGTTGTGGCCATCTCTAAAACTTGGCTAAAGGATGGCTGCCATTGGGAGCTGAACATCCAAGGATATATGGTGTATCGGAAAGATAGGTTAGTAGGCAGAGGGGGTGGTGTGGCCTTGTGTATAAGAAACAATATTAAATCATTAGAAAGGGATGACATAGGATTGGAAGGTGTAGAGTGTCTATAGGTAGAGTTAAGAAATGACAAGAGTGAAAGGACCCTAATGGCAGTTGTATTCAGGCCTCCAAACAGCAACTGCGATGTGGATTACAAATTACAGCAGGAGATAGAAAAGGCGTGTCAGAAGGGCAATATCATGATAATCATTGGGATTTTAACATGAAAGTGGATTGGGAAAACCTGGCTAGTACCGGACTTCAAAGGAGAGAATTTGTAGAATGTCTAAGAGATGGCTTTTTAGAACAGCTTGTTGTTGAGCCCACTAGGGGATCAGCTGTGCTGGATTGGATGTTGTGCAATGATCCGGAGGTGATGAGAGAGCTTAAGGTTAAGGAACACTTAGGGAACAGTGATCACAATATGATCGAGTTCACTTTGAAATTTGAGAAGGAGAAAATAAATTCCAATGTGTCGGTATTTCAGTGGAATCAAGGAAATTACAATGGCACATGAGGGGAACTGGCCAAGGTTGACTGGAAAGAGACACTAGGTGGAAGGACAGCAGAGCAGCAATAGCTGGAGTTTCTGCGGAAAATGAAGGAAGTACAAGACAGATATATTCCAAATAAGAAGAAATTTTCAAATGGAAGAAGGACACTACCGTGGCCGACAAGTGAAATCAGAGCCAAAGTAAAAGCAAAAGAGAGGGCATACAAAGAAACCAAAGCTAGTGGGAAGATAGAAGATTAGGAAGCTTCTAAAAACTTGCAGAAGGAAACTAAGAAGGTCATTAGGAAGAAAAAGATGAATTATGAAAGGAAGCTGGCGACTAATATCAAAGAAGATACTAAAAGCTTATTTAAGTATATAAAGGGTAAAAGAGAGTTGAGGGTAGATATAGGACCAATAGAAAATGATGCTGGAGATGTTGTAATTTGAGACACAGAGATGGCAGAGGAACTGAATGCGTATTTTGCATCAGTCTTCACAGTGGAAGACAGCTGCAGTATACCAGACATTCAAGAGTGTCAGGCAAGTGAAGTATGTGCAGTGAAAATTATGACTGAGAAGTTACTCAGGAAGCTTAATGGTCTGAGAGTGGATAAATCTTCTGGACCTGATGGAATGCACCCTCGGGTTCTGAAGGAAGTAGCTGGAGAGATTGTGGAGGCATTAACAATGATCTTTCAAGAATCGATAGATTTTTGCATAGTACCGGAGGACTGGAAAATTGCAAATGTTACTGCGCTATGTAAGAAGTGTGGGAGGCAGCAGAAAGGAAACTATAGACCTGTTAGCCTGACATCGGTAGTTGGGAAGTTGTTGAAATCAATTGCTAGGGATGAGGTTATGAAGTACCTGGAGGCACATGACAAGATGGGACATGCCAGCATGGTTTCCTGAAAGGAATATCCTGCCTGACTAACATACTGCAATTTGTTGAGGAAATTACAAAAAGGGTAGACAAAGGAGATGCAGTGGATATAGTGTACTTGGATTTTCAGAAGGCCTTTGACAAGATGCCGGACGTGATGCTGCTTAGCAAGGAAAGATCCTATGGAATTACAGGGGAGTTACTAGCATGGGTGGAACATTGACTGATTGGCAGAAAACAGAGAGTGGAAATAGAGGAATCCTATTCTGGCTGGCTGCCAGTTACCAGTGGCGTTCCACATGGGTCCGTGTTGGGATCGCTGATTTTTACAATGTATGTAAATAATTTGGACTATGGGATGAAAGGATTTGTGGCTAAATTTGTCGATCATACAAAGATAGGTGGAGGAGGTGTTGAGAAAACAGAGAGCTTGCAGAGAGACTTAGATAGTTTAAGGGAATGGGCAAAGAAGTAGCAAATGATATACAATGTTGGAAAATGTATGGTCATGCACTTTGGTGGAAGAAATAAACGGGCAGACTATTATCTAAATGGGGAGAGAATTCAAAATGCAGAGATGCAAATGGACTTGGGAGTCCTTGTGCAGGATACCCTAAAGGTTAACACGTAGGTTGAGTCGGTGGTGAAGAAAGCAAATGCAATTTTGGCAATCCTTTCTAGGGGTATAGAATATAAGAGCATGGATGTGATGTTGAGGCTGTATAAGGCACTTGTGAGGTCACACTTAGAGTATTGTGTATAGTTTTGGGCTCCTTATTTCTGAAAGGATATACTGACATGGGAGAGGGTTCAAAGAAGATTCACAAGAATGATTCCAGGACTGAAATGTTTGCCGTATGAGGAACATCTGGCAGCTCTTGGGCTGTATTCTCTGAATTCAAGAGAAACATTCCAAATGTTAAAAGGCCTGAACAAATTAGATATAGCAAAGTTATTTCCCATGGTGGGGCAAGAGGGCATGACTTCAGGATTGAAGGATGTCCATTTAAAACAGAGATGCAGAGAAATTACTTCTGTCAGAGTGTGGTAAGTCTGTGGAATTTGTTGCCATGAGCAGCTGTGGAGACCAAGTTACTGGGTGCCTTGAAGGCAGAGATAGATAGGTTTTTGATTAGCCAAGGCATCAAAGGGAATGGGGAGAAGGCAGGGGAGTGGGGATGACTGGAAGAATTGGATCAGCCCATGATTGAATGGCGGAGCAGACATGATGCGCCGAATGGCCTACTTCTGTTCCTAGATATTATGGTCTTAAGATGGCGCCTGTGTATAATGCTCCTTCAATCGAC
Source organism: Mobula hypostoma (assembly GCF_963921235.1). NCBI lineage: Eukaryota > Metazoa > Chordata > Chondrichthyes > Myliobatiformes > Myliobatidae > Mobula > Mobula hypostoma. The sequence continues at coordinate 152,259,184 of NC_086097.1, read as the reverse complement.
GACATCTGGATAGAACAGGAAAGCATGTATTTCACTACTTTTATGCCTTTTACAGTTGTTTTTTGTCTTGGATGTGATTCTGGAACTGTTGGATCCTGTGTTTTGCTGTTTGGAGATCGTTTGGGTGTTCCAGCACTCTACAATCTCTGAGAGGATTCCAGGCGGCAGAGGCAGGATGCGCAAACCTCATGGCAGATAGCTGTGAGGCAAAGCTCGTCATCAAGGCAAATGCGAATGCTTGGAGATTGTTTGGGTACCTCAATGCTCAGCAGTCTCTGAGAGGATTCGAGGAGACAGGCAGCACGTGCAAACTTTGTGGCGAGAAGACAATGGGACAAGCTGTTGTTCAACTCCATTTCACTTGCATTGCTCATCAGTTATAACAATGAGGGAGATTGAAGCATCGAGGCAAGTGTAGAGGCTGAGCACTGACTGCCTGTCTTCTTGCCACTCTGCTACAGAGAGAGAAAGGTCTGTTGCTGGGCCCAGAAAATGATGCCCAGGTTATCTGCAGTTTGGATGTGGACTTAGACTTTAGACTTTTTCAGTATTATGGTTTTTTTGTATTCTGTGTTTTTTGCCTGATCCCTCCTCTTTTATTTGTGCAGGGAGAGGGATTTGGGAATCAATGTACTTGTTCCATTTTATTTGTTTTTTTTTGTGTGGGAGGAGAGATTTGGAGGTCAATGTCCCTGTCCCATTTTGTTTTGTGCGAGAAGAGGAATTTGGTGGTTGATGATCATGCTCTGCCAGGTCTGCTGCATTCACCAGCAACTTTGATGTGTGTTGCTCTGTTTTTGTTTGTTTTCTTTTGTGGGGAGGGGGATTTGTGGTGGATGATCATTCTGCCTTTTTTTTTCTTGGTTTCATCACTACCCAGAGAATAAGAATTTCAAGTTGAATACTTTGTTAGTAAATGAACCTTTGAACCTTTGAAATGACCATTTCATCTCATTATGTATGATCAGATCTGATGTTTCAACTAAGAAACTGGTTCAATACATTTTATAAACTAAGACTAGCTTCCTCAGTATCATCAATGATGTTATCTGCAAACTTACTAATCATACCTCCAATATATAGTGTACAAATAAAGTGCAAGGACCGTGGCTAATTTTCCCCACTAATTTAATTTGTTCAATTCAAGTCACTCACGATTACTCCAGTATCCTATCAGCAGGCCTGTTATTACTTGACGTAACTCTTTGCGTCACAGAGAGCGTCATAGGAGGTCTGTAGATTACTTCCTCCAGAGACTTCTTCACTTGGCTCTTTCTTATTTCTGCTCAAATTTATTCCATTTCTAGATCTTCTGAGCCAAGTTTCTTTTTCATCATGTCAATGATCTCATCCTTCATTAGCAGAGCTACTCACTGTCCTTTCTCATTCTGCCTATCCTTTGTTCAGAGGAGTTTCTCGTGCAGGACAACAATTAATTGCTTTCATACTTTGAAATTATGTCTCAACAGGCTAATTTAATGGTTAGGATGCATTCAAAACATCAGCAATTTGAAATTTCATTAGGACAGTTTATGGCTTATTGTCCATTAAAGAGCCATTTTGTGATAGTGATTTATTTCCAATAGGTTACAGATAACCAAAATACCATCTTGTGTGAAGAAATCATGAACAGCATTTAAATGATGTTTTGTAATTCCATGTGAAATGAGCATACATCCAGCATTGTCTTTGCAGTATTGAAGCTGAGACAGCCTCACATCATATTGTTCATTAACAAGAGAGAAAAAGACAATCAAACATCTTTCTATGGTCCTCACTCTCCCCTCTTCAATTTTCTGTCTTTTTAATGCTTCCTCCTTTTTATCTACTATTTCTGTAATTGTAGAATAAAATACTCTACTTTCTCTCTTTCTTTCTTTCTTTCTGTGTGTTTCCTTGAATCATTTTATTCCACTTCTTCCTTGCTTCCATCTTCGCTTGAATTATTTTACAAGACTTGCTGCGATGAAGAACTATGGTCAATATGATCACTTCATCTTCCAGTTGTAGGGAGTAAGAAGTTTAACCAGGTACCAGGTATAGTTTTACATCCAACCATGTATGGTTTTATACCTCTGATGAGTGCCACTTCAAAGTCTCCCACCTACTGTTAGCCTTCCACACACTAAAACAAAATAATATTTCCTCCTTTATCTAATGTTATTCTGGAATATACTGTAGTTGAAGTACTAGGCACACTCGCTCCTTCTCTTGATCATTTCTCCCTCTCTTACTCAAAAAGATATTTCACTAAGGTAAGTTACAAGCTGTAAGAATATTATAAGATAACAGGCCAATCCCCTGAGATTGAAGTGTCTCTACACTTGCAGCTGGAAGATCTTTCCATGAACACATTTCAAATATTTCATACAACACAGAAAGGGTTAATGTCCATTGAGTTAATCCCTGATCTTCGTGGGGAGGGGGGAGGGAGAAGAGATCATTTCCATTATCGAGTTTTCCTATTTCTGGACCCTATTTATGAAAAGAATGGGATTGTGCTGGAGACAATACAAATGTTCAAAGTTCACAGTACATTTATTATCAAAGTCTGTGCACCATATACATCCTTGAGATTCATCTTCTTGCAGGCAGCCGCAAGACAAAGTAACACAATAGAATCCTGAAAAAATCCGACACAACAAAGACCGTTAAACACCCAGTGTGCATAAAAAGATGAAGTTGTGCAAACAATAAAAAGTAAACAAATAATATGCAGAACATGAGCTGCAGAGTCCCCAAAAATGAGTCTACAGCCATGGAGGCAGTTCAGTGCTCAGGTGACATAACAGCCCAATGGTTGCAGGCCATAGCTGTAGAGTCGGTTCAGTACCATGGTGACACAAGAGCCCGATGGCTGCAGGCCACAGCTGTAGAGCCAGTTCAGTACTGAGGTGACACAGACATCTCATCTCTCACGGAAGTTCCGGGAGTCTCCCACATATCGATAGTGGCTCCCTGACGTCCAGAAATTATATACAATATCCTGGAAATCGATTTTTTTTTGAGAGGGAGAGGGAGAGCGAGCATCCAGATTGGTGTCTCTTCGTGCTAAGCGTGGTCCCCAACCACCGGGCCACGAGGAAACGATATGAGTTAGCTGCACCTTTTCTCATTCCCTGTCACGCCCACTGTTAAATTTGAACGCACACGAGGTCATTATGCACGCGTCATCCATGTCAGCGCGGGAAGAAGATCAAGTCCTCGAGCTTGCGAATGACGGTGGGCTGAAAAGTATGTTTGACATAACATCTTGGCCAGCTTTCTGGATCAAAGTCGAGACTGAATATCCTGAGATGGTCACAAAGCACTGAAAACGTTGCTTCCATTTCCAACATATCTCTGAGAAGCGGAGTTTTCTGCAATGAATGCAATGGAAAAAAATTGCAGAATTGACTGGACATAAGGAACCCCCTTCGAGTATCACTGTCTCCCATCACCCTTCAATGGGACCATCTTGTTGCAGGGAAACAAGCCCAGGGCTCCCACTGCTTCAGCGATATTGGTGTGTTGCAATGATTTTATATGTTCATACAAGGAAATTATGCACTGTGTGTATAATATTAAGTTTGTTAGATTAATCCTTTTAGAAACGAAATTAAGTGTATTAGCCACTTATAACTGACTTATAGTTGACTTATCACTTATATTCCGACTGTGATTAACACCCCCGCCCCTGGTTGGCCGGTCCGCAAGAATATTGTCAATATTAAACCGGTCCACAGTGCAAAAAAATGTTGGAGACCCCTGCTAAGTAGAACTATTAGTTTTCACTGTGGGCGGGCTTTACAGTCGACCTTAAAAATAATGACAGTGTTGCTCGCTGCACTGTTTGCAACAGTGACTTTTCTGTTGCCCATGGTGGGTTAAAATGTAAAAGACACGTTGAGGTGAGTTTAACAGGTGTCATTCGTTCATTAGCATAACTAACGTTATTTAAACTAGCTGGGTGGCTGCTAAGGAGCTACACTATTGATGTCCTACGTGATGAGGCCAAACTCCCTGTAGACTTGTTTAAAGTTGTAATAGAATAAGCATGATATAATATATAAGTACATATTTTAATGTCACATTTTCTGCATATACCCAACTTGGTTTACAGATTAGACAAATCACTAAACAAAGTATTACATACACCCTTGGAGGTCGACGTGGCGGGGGGCGGGGTGCTACCTCCCTGAAATGAGTTTTTGCAGGGTGGGATGTTTGCAGGCCACAGCTGTAGAGTCAGGTCAGTGCTGAGGCAAGTAGAGCCTCATGGAATAGTGAGCTAAACGTCGGTTCATCTTTCGCCCTCAGCTTGATGCTTTAATCTTTTTAATCTAGCTCAGTGCTTAAATCAGCTAAACATCAGTTTCTTTTTCATCCTTTGATCCAGGCCCCGTTTCTTCAATCAGCCCAAAGTCCGCTCCAGCAATGGCCACCACGTCTGTCCCTGATTTCTTGAGAGTCCGCTTTGCTGAATCCTTCAGGATATTGCAAAAAAATCAGATCGTTCAGACAGTTCAAAAGCATAGCTCTCAAAGGGAAATTACAGACTGCAGATTACAGTGACTGAAGTCCAGAGAAAGTATATTTAGTGTGTTACGAGAATACACATAAAATTAAGATGTTTGCTGGCCTGGGTTAGCATCAGTGACATCAGCAGTTGGTCTGCCACCTGCCCTCAGGGGAAGGAGAGATAAGGAACAATGGAGCAGCGTCTGGAGATGTGTAATGAAGGGATGTGGGAGGAAGAGCTGTCTGGAGCGGCTCCCCTCTTTGAACCTTGAACTGTTTGAAGTGACGGACAGGCGATACCCCAGCAGGGGGATAAAAAGGCACCGGTTCGCTAAGGCAGGACACACGCCACCCGAGGTAACGAGACCCTGGAAGCGGTACGCCTCTCACGAGTGGGTGAGAAGTACCAGACAACGATCAGGGTGGAAAGGTACGATCAGCGGGAACCCGGTGTGTGTCCGCCCTTGCCTGGGTGCCGGGTTCACTGCAGAGGATCGACCGCATCTGGAGGAGGGGTCACAGTCGGTGACCTCAGGTGACATCACCAAGGACCCGCCCAAAAGCTGTTTGTGAGCCATCTCGCTGGTCTGTGAGTGAAGCAGTGTTCTGAATGATCAGTTGTTCCTGTTCTCTCTGTCTCTCTTCCCCCACCTTGTCCATCGCCATGGCAACGATTACTGCGAACTGAACTACTAACTGGACTGAACTTTGAGTCATTTTGAAATTGGTCTTTTACCCCTAGACAACGATAGAGCTTGATTGATGCTGTTATCTTACTTCTGTGCACATGTGTGTTTATCATCACTGAACTGTTGCATTTATTATCCTTTCGATTACTGTGTTGCTTGTTTCTTTAATAAAACTTTCTTAGTTCTAGTACTCCAGACTCCAACTGAGTGATCCATTTCTGCTGGTTTGGCAACCCAGTTACGGGGTACGTAACATAAGTGGGGTTCTCGTCCGGGATTTTGAACGCTAAATTTGGGACGGAGTAAATTGATTGGGTTAAAATTCCCGAAAGAAAGAAAAGACAAACAGCAGAAATGGAGGTTGAGGAATTTATAAAGGCGCCGACCTTGGAGGCATTAGAGGATGCCAGGAAATCGGAATTGATAGCTGTGGCCAAACGGGTGAATCTTGCTAAGGTGAAGTCGACAATGAGGAGAGAGGAGATACACAGAGCTATTGTAGAGCACTATGTATCTAAAGGTGTGTTTCCCCAAGGTGAGCTGGGGATGGTGTCTATTGAAAAACCTGCTGGAGACGCGGTACAGGTACAGCTTGAAAAACTGAGACTCGAGCACGAGTTCCGGGTACGGCAGTTAGAACACGAAGAGAGAGAGTTAGAAAGGCGGGAGAGAGAGAAAGAGGTAGAAAGGCAAGAGAGGGACAGACAGTTGGAGAGAGAGGAGAAACAGAGGGAAAGAGAATTTGAGCTGGAGAAGTTAAAGATAAGGGCCGAGCAGGGGCTCGTGCCGAACCAAGGTGGAGGGTTCCGGGCGACCCAGGAGGTAAGGCTGGTTCCCCCTTTTGACGATACCGACGTGGATCGGTACTTTCTCCACTTCGAAAAGGTGGCTATAAGTCAGGAATGGCCGAGGGATAAGTGGGCTGTGTTACTTCAGAGTGTACTGAAAGGGAAGGCCCAACAAGCTTACTCCGCTTTATCCGCGGAAGATGCCCAGAAGTATGAGGTGGTGAAGGAGGCCATCCTCAGGATTTATGAGTTGGTCCCGGAGGCATACCGGCAGAGGTTCCGGAATGCGAGGAAGCAGTGGGACCGCACGTATTTGGAGTTTGCTCGTGAGATGCAAACATATTGTGAGCGTTGGTGCGCCTCGAAAGGGGTAGAGGGGGATTACGACAGACTGCTGCAGCTGATTCTGATTGAGCAGTTTAAAGGTTGTGTCCCTGAGGGTATGAGACCCTACCTCGATGAGAAAGAGGCAGCCACGTTAGCCGCAACTGCTAAGTTAGCGGATGAGTATGCGTTGACGCATAAAATGAAGTTTGCCCCGAGTAAAGGCTACCAGAAGGGTAGTCAGGACGGAGGGGAGAGTCCGCCGGAAAAGTCAGAAAGTAAGCCGGGGACTAGTGAAAAGGATAAGGTAGACCGGGAGCAGTCTGGTAGGAAGTCTCCTGGGGTCGTCTGTTATAATTGTGGGAAAGTCGGACACTTTGCGTCCAGGTGCTTTGCCCCAAGGAAGGAGACGGGGAAAGGAAAAGCGGAAATTTTGAATGGCTGTATCGAGCTGTTAAGCGAACCGCTAGGGAAGGACAGGTCTGAAAAAGTCCAGGAAGGGCGCGAGAGGTTTATCTCGGCCGGACTGGTGTCAGTGAAGGAGGGGTTAAAACCAGTTCCAGTGCGGATCTGGAGAGACACGGGAGCGTGACAGTCACTAAGACTGAAGAGTGTAGTAGAGTTTAGCTCAGAGACCCAGACTGGGGAGGTAGAGGTCAAAGGTGTTGGGGAAGGGACAGAGTCAGTCCCTTTGCACCGGATACATTTACAGAGCAACCTGGTCTCTGGACTATTCACGATCGGGGTGAGGCCCGAATTACCGATGAAAGACGTGGAAGTCTTGCTCGATAATGACATCGCCGGAGGAATCGTGTTCCCAGTCGTGAGATTGACGGGTCAGCCTGCCAGCATGGAGGCCCCGCCCGCGATGGTGAATTTGGCTGAAACATTTCTGCCAACCTTGTATGAGACAGGGTGTAGTGAGATAAGAGGTAGTGAGGGAGCTGGGACGGACGTAGCAGTAGCCAGGAAAGAATTTGTGCAGACGCAGGAGCGAGACGAGGGGCTGATGGTTTTTGCCGAGACCGCTCTCTCTGACACAGCCTTGACAAGCTATTGTGCGGATGAGGAGGTGCTAAGGAAGAAAGGGAAATCAAGTACAGCATCCGCAGATGAGGAGTGGGGGGTGGTGCAAAAGAGTTATGGGGATGAGGTTTTTAACATGGCCCACGAGGTACCCCCCGGTGGACATTTTGCGGTGCTGGAGGAAACAGTTGGTGGAATCATGAAAGAGATTTACCGGCTGCCCAGGGGGAAAAATGTTATTGATCATGACCGACGCGAACTGAGACGGTCACCGGCTTTTGATATGCTAACAAACCTAGTCGGTGTTAGCGTGGAAATCAATGAAGCTAGGGGCCCCCTGATAAGAGAAAAGAACCATTTTGAAAAGATTAGGATGGGATCGGTCAGATGGGAGAAGGCTATTGTTTTGGCCAGGTCTACTGATAAGGTCTCTCCCTTAATCCCCGAACAAAGCGAATCTTTAGAAGGAGTAATTAAACGACTCGCACCTATGTGTTTGATTGTCCCGAGGAAATGCAAAGAACTGGGACGTTGGGTTATGTCTGTTACAATAGGGCAGCCCAGTAAAGAACACTCATATATATTGAGTAATTCAGTGACTAAAGAGCTGATGACCACAGAGGTGTGTATTGGCAATTTAATACGGCTGTCTGAAGCCAGCTTGATAGTGAACCTTGAAAAAAATGAATTCGGCCACACGAGGGTCACTTACCTGGAAATTGTAGTGACACAGGGGCAGCTGGCAGCGATGCAAGCTACAGTGCAGGCTATCGCTGACCTCCCAACCCCGACAGACAAGAGGGCCCTCAGAAGGCTTTTGGAGATGATGGGGTACTGCAGGAAGTTTTGCAATAACTCTGCGGTCAATACCCGTCCCCCTCCTACTAAGCCCTTGCGAGAGAAAACTGAGTCGGAATGGGACGACCCTTGTTAGTGTGGTCCGGGACAAAACCAAATGAGAGGTTACATTGGTCGCAATTCATCAGTGTTTTTGGCCACTATGAAGTTTGCTGAGTTGGAGCCTGGTCTAAGGGATTATTAATAACACGTGTAAAAGGAACAGAAAATGTGATGACTGTCTGTCAAGGTGTTGACAGCTTCAAACTCGCTGTGTTAGCCAAATGGTTGATAAAGATGTATATTGTGTATGTATCAAATAATGTAGTCATGTTTGTAATTTTTACCTCTCGGTAAAAATCCTTAAAGGGGGGAAGTGTTACGAGAATACACATAAAATTAAGATGTTTGCTGGCCTGGGCTAGCATCAGTGACATCAGCAGTTGGTCTGCCACCTGCCCTCAGGGGAAGGAGAGATAAGGAACAATGGAGCAGCGTCTGGAGATGTGTAATGAAGGGATGTGGGAGGAAGAGCTGTCTGGAGCGGCTCCCCCCTTTGAACCCTGAACTGTTTGAAGTGACGGACAGGCGATACCCCAGCAGGGGGATAAAAAGGGACAGGTTCGCTAAGACAGGCACACACGCCACCCGAGGTAACGAGACCCTGGAAGCGGTGCGCTTCTCACGAGTGGGTGAGAAGTATCGGACAACGATCAGGGTGGAAAGGTACGATCAGCGGGAACCCGGTGTGTGTCCGCCCTTGCCTGGGTGCCGGGTTCACTGCAGAGGATTGACCGCATCTGGAGGAGGAGTCACAGTCGGTGACCTCAGGTGACATCACCAAGGACCCGCCCAAAAGCTGTTTGTGAGCCATCTCGCTGGTCTGTGAGTGAAGCAGTGTTCTGAATGATCAGTTGTTCCTGTTCTATCTCTCTCTTCCCCCACGTTGTCCATCGCCATGGCAATGATTACTGCGAACTGAACTACTAACTGGACTGAACTTTGAGTCATTTTGAAATTGGTCTTTTACCCCTAGACAACGATAGAGCTTGATTGATGCTGTTATCTTACTTCTGTGCACATGTGTGTTTATCATCGCTGAACTGTTGCATTTATTATCCTTTCGATTACTGTGTTGCTTGTTTCTTTAATAAAACTTTCTTAGTTCTAGTACTCCAGACTCCAACTGAGTGATCCATTTCTGCTGGTTTGGCAACCCAGTTACGGGGTACGTAACAAGTGGAATAATTGATAGTTTTGCTTGCTACCCGCAAAATGTCGCTGTGTATCAATAGAACCATCTTGATCCAAATGGTACCTGGACTGGAACATTTTAGATATAAGGATAGGCTGGATTTGTTTTCTCTGGTGTGGAGAAGGATGAGGAATGACCTGATAGAGCTATACACAAATATGAGGAAGATTGATGTTAGATAATACGAATCTTTTCCCCACAGACAAGAGGATATTTGTTTACAGTGAAAAGCAGGTATAGAGAGAGAATCTTTCACATAGACAGTGGTTAGGATCTGTTGTCTGAGGAGGTGGTCCAGGTTACACAACATTTAAGAAGCTTATAGATGAACATTTCAATCAGCAAGGCTAGTATCTGAATACAGGTCAACGGGATTGTGTGGATGGGTTAATGTTCAGCATTTATGTGGCAGGCAGAAAAGCCTGTTTCTGCCCTATATCACCATGTAACCTTTGTTTCTGTTTGTGCAAACTATCCTCTTTCACAGGCCAACAATTTTGCCTGATTCTCATGCCACCCACCTATATCAGGAGCAATTTACAGCAGCCAATTAATCTTCTAGTACTTGTTTGAGAGGAGGGAGGAAATGGAAGCTTCTGTGGGAACGTATGTTAACTGGAACATTTCATGTAGACAGGACTCGAGGTCAAGACAGCACCCAGATCGCTGGAGATGTGCAGCAGCACGTTCTTATCACGTCAGACATTACTCGACAGTGGTGTGCCAGAGTTGACTGCAATGTCCCATTTACAATCCCTCCACTAACGCTTGATGTTAAAGCCAAGCACTTTCACTGACCGTCAGTGAGGTATGGGAACCTTTATTCCTTTGTCTAGCTTGTCCCCCTCCTATTATTATCTCAACTAAGACAGGGTTACACTTTAGAATGAGAAAAATCTTTGAATCTGAATGAATATACCACAGTTGTCACCGATTTCAAGACCTTTGTGGATGAGTGTGTGCCTTTGAGAACAAACCGGACATACCCAAATCAAAAGCCATCAATGAACCAAGAGATTCATAGTCTGCTGAGCTCTAGATCAGTGGCATTCAAGACCAGTGATCTAGAACTATACAAGAAGTTCAGGTGAAAACAATGGAAGGCTATTTTAAGAGAGAAATAAACAATTCCAATTGAGGTTAGACACGTCAGCTCTGGCAGGGCTTGCAGGCCATTACTTCCTACAGAGTGAAACCTTATATCATGAATGGCTGCAATGATTCAAGTCAAGATGAGCTCAATGTTTTTTATGCACGCTCTGAAACAGAGAACAAAACTACACCTGTGCAAATCCCTGCAATATCGGGGGACCTGGTGATCTCTGTCTCAGAGGTTGACGTAAGAATGCCTTTCAAGAGGGTGAACACTCACAAGGCTTCAGGTCCTGATGGTGTACCTGGTAGAGCTCTGGAAACCTGTGCCAACCAACTGGCGGGTGTGTTCAAGGACATCTTCAATCATTCACTGCTGCAGTGGTGGTTCCCATCTGCTTTAAAAAGGCAACAATCATATCAGTGTCCAAGAGCAGGGTGAATGACTATCGCCCAGTGCTAAAAACATGATCTACAGATTTCTTAGTGCCACAACTATGGTTGGCAGAATTTCAGAAGGTGAAGAGGAGGATTACAGAAGCAAGATAGATCAGCTGGTGTTGCAACAAGCAACTTGCACTCAATGTCAGTAAGTCCAAGGAATTGATGTGGACTTCAAGAATGTGAGATCAGGGGAACACACACTCCTCCTCATCGAGGGATCAGAAGTGGAATTGATGAGCAGTTTCGTTTCTGGGTGTCAACATCTCTGAAGAACTATCTTAACCCAACATACTGATGCAATTTCAAAGATGGCATGACTGTATTTCATAAGGAGTTTGACGAGACTCGATATGTCACCAAAGACGGTCTCAAATTTCTATGGATGTACCATGGAGACCATTCTAACAGGTTGCATTGCCATCTGGTATGGAGGTGCCTCTGCACAGGATGGAAAATGCTGCAGAACGTTATACACTCAGCCAGCTCCATCATGTGCTCTAGCCTCCCCAGCATCAAGGCTACTTTCAAAAGGCGATGCTTCAAAAAGGTGGCATCCATCTTTAAGGACCCCCATCCAAAGACGTACCCTCCTCTCATTGCTACTATCAAGTAGAGGTAAAGGAGTCTGAGGACACAGTTTCAACATTTCAGGAACAGTTTATGGACAATGAATTCATAAACAGTAGCTCACTGTGTTTTTCTCTCTTTGCGCTACTTTTTAAATGTATTTTTTATATTTACTACTTATTGCAATTCAGAGTTTTTTAAATTATCATGTATTGCATTGTACTGCTGCCGTAAAGCAAATTTCATAACATATGCCAGTGATATTAAACCTGATTTGATTCTGGGTTAAGCTCTAAAGATTGAAAATAATGGGCTGTGTATACAATGCTAATGAAAAATATTCACCCCTTTGGAAGTTTGCATGTTTTATTGTTTTACAACATTGAATCACAGTGGATTTAATTTGTTTTATTTTGACACTGATCAACAGAAAAAACTCGTTCATGTCATAGTGAAAACAGATCGCTACAAAGTGATCTAAATAAATTACAAATATAAAACACAAAATAATTGATTGTATAAGTATTCTCCCCCTCAAGTCTGTGTTCAGTGGATGCACCTTTGACAGTAATTACAGCTTTGAGTCTGTGTGAATGGGTCTCTATTAGCTTTGCACATCTAGATGCTGTAATTTTCCCCCATTTTTCATTACAAAACAGCTCAAACACCGGAATCTGGAAGGCCCAACTGCTGATGAGTCAGTATCCTGGCAAAAACTGCACCGTGAAGACAAAAGAGCACTCCAAGCAACTCTACGAAAAGGATATTGAAAAGCACAAGTCAGGAGATGGATACAAAAAGAGTCACTGAATATCCCTTTGAGTACAGTTAAGTCAATCATCAAAAAATGGAAAGAATATGGCACAACTGTAAATTTGCCTCGAGCAGGCCATCCTCAAAAGCTGAGTGACCGTGCAAGAAGGGGACTAGTGAGGGAGACTACCAGGTGATCTATGACATCTCTGGAGGAGTTACAGCTTCAGTGGCTGAGATGGGGGCGGGTTGGCTGTGCATAGAGCTGTTGCCCAGGTGCTTCACCAGTCACAGTTTTATGGGAGAGTGGCAAAAAGTTGAAAGCAACTCACATGAGATCTCAGCTAGAGTTTCCCAGGCGGCATCTGGGAGACTCTGAAGTCAGCTGGAAGAAGGTTCTATGGTCGGATTAAACCAAAATTGATCTTTTTGGCCATCAGACTCAATGCTATGTTTAGCATAAATGAAAGATGGTACATTATCAAAAGCACACCATCCCTAACGTGAAGCATAGTGGTAGCTGCCTTATGCTGTGGGATGCTTCACTGCAGCAGATCCTGGAAGGCCTGTGAAGGTAGAGGGTAAAATGTAAAATGAATACAACAAAATACAGGAAAATCCTGGAGGAAAACTTGACATAGTCTGTGATTTAGAAAAAGATTTGTTTTCCAGCAAGACAATGACCCCAAGAATAAAGCCAAAACTACACAGGAATGGCTTAAAAACAACAAAGTTAATGTCCTGGAGTAGCCAAGTCAGAGTACAGACCTCAATCCAATTGAAAATTGGTGGCTGGACTTGAAAAGGAGTGTTCACTCACGATCCCCATGCCATCTGACAAAGCTTGAGCAGTTTTGTAAAAAAATAATAGCGAAAATTTGGAGCATCCAGATATGCAAAGCTGATAGAGACCCATCCACATAGGCTCAAGGCTGTAATTGTTGCCAAAAGAGCATCTACTAAATACTGACTTGGAATGGTGAATACTTATGCAACCAATTATTTTGTGTTTTATATTTGTAATTAATTTAAATCACTTTGTAGAGATTTGTTTTTCACTTTGACACTAAAGACTCTTTTTCTGTTGATCAGTGTAAAAAGCAACTAATTAAATCCACTGTGATTCAATGTTGTAAAACAATAAAACATAACTTCTGGGGGGAGGTGAATATCCATTTTCAGGGACACACATTAATTGACCACATAAAAGTTGCTGGTGAACGCAGCAGGCCAGGCAGCATCTGTAGGAAGAGGTACAGTTGACGTTTGGGCCGAAACCCTTCATCAGGACTAACTGAAAGAAGAGATAGTAAGAGATTTGAAAGTGGGAGGGAGAGGGGGAGATCAGAAGTGATAGGAGAAGACAGGAGGAGGAGGGATGGAGTCGAGAGCTGGACAGTTGATTGGCAAAAGAGATATGAGAGGATCATAGGACGGGAGGCCTAGGGAGAAAGAAAGTGGGAGGAGGGAAGCCCAGAGGATGGACATGGAGTATAGTGAGAGGGACAGAGGGGGAAAAAGGAGAAAGAGAGAAAGAGTGTGTGTATATAAATAAATAATGGATGGGGTACGAGGGGGAGGTGGGGCATTAGCGGAAGTTAGAGAAGTCAATGTTCATGCCATCAGCTTGGAAGCTACCCAGGCAGAATATAAGGTGTTGTTCCTCCAACCTGAGTGTGGCTTCACCTTTACAGTAGAGGAGGCCGTGGATAGACATGTCGGAATGGGACATGGAATTAAAATGTGTGTCCACTGGGAGATCTTGCTTTCTCTGTAGGTGTTCAGTGAAATGGTCTCCCAGTCTGCTTTGGGTCTCACCAATATATAGAAAGCTGAATCAGGAGAACCGGACGCAGTATATCACCCCAGCTGACTCACAGGTGAAGTGTCACCTCACCTGGAAGGACTGTCTGGGGCCCTGAATGGTAGTAAGGGAGGAAGTGTAAGGGCATGTGTAGCACTTGTTCCGCTTACAAGGATAAGGGCCAGGAGGGAGATCAGTGGGGAGGGATGGGGGGGACGAATGGACAAGGGAGTCGCGTAGGGAGCGATCCTTGCGGAAAGTGGAGAGGGGAGGGAAAGATGTGCTTAGTAGTGGGATCCCGTTGGAGGTGGCGGAAGTTACGGAGAATTATATGTTGGACCCGGAGGCTGGTGGGATGGTAGGTGAGGACAAGGGGAACCCTATTCCTAGTGGAGTGGTGGGAGGATGGGGTGAAAGCAGATGTGCGTGAAATGGGCGAGATAGTAGCTCTTCTTTCAGTTAGTCCTGATGAAGGGTCTCGGCCCAAAAGGTTGACTGTACCTCTTCTTAGAGATGCTGCCTGGCCTGTTGCGTTCACCAGCAACTTTGATGTGTGTTGCTTGAAATTCCAGTATCTGCAGATTTCCTCGTGTTTGCATAATTAATTGACCAGTTGGGTATTTGTCAGCCTTATATTTGGGCTCACTGTGCAGTTTGGACCTTTCAACTGTTAATTGGGAACTGACATAGTATCCTCTGGACAATCAGTTCAAAATGAGCACACATTTTTCTTGTTATCACAAGACCCTGTAGGACATTGGTAATGTAGAATACTGCAAGTCCGCTTCACTGCTTTGTTGACAAGACCAATGGCACGCGAACTGCGTGGCCTCGGTTGTAGCATGGACTATGCTTCACGCAGCAGTGTCGCCTGTTACAGTCGCCTAGGAGAGGTGATGCTGGATGTGGTGTGGCATGGCGTCCATACTAGATTGGGGGCTGACCTCCTCCATTGGTGCTGCCCTCCAGTGTTTGATTGGCAGAAAGCAAGCTGGATCGCATTCGTCCGCAGAATGCTGCAGGCTTGGTCTTGCAACAACATCCATGGATTCAGGAACTTGAGCTTATTATATCTTTTTGATGTGACTGTATGTTTACTGCTATCTTACACATGCTATATGTGCCCAGACATCCCACCTCTCCTGGAAGTTCCGGGAGTCTCCCGCATATTAATCGTGGCTCCCTGATGCCTGCAAATTATGTACAATATCCCAGAAATCAATTTTTTTTGAGAGCGAGAGAGAGCAAGAGAGAGAGAGAGAGAGAGCGAGAGAGAGCGAGAGAGAGAGAGAGAGATCGTGCCATGGGAGAGTGTTCCAAAAAAAGAAAATATAAAACGTACGTCACCCCAGACTACACTAAAGTGTACCCCTGCCTAATAGGGGTCAAAATAATGACAGTGTTGCTCACTGCACTGTTTGCAACAGTGACTTTTCTATTGCCCATGGTGGGTTAAGACTGTAAAAGACATATTGAGGTGAGTTTAACAGGTGTCATTCGTTCATTAACCCAGTTTAAAGTTATTTAAGCTATCTGGCTAGTTGCTAAGGAGCTACTCTGTTGCAGACATCCCACCTCTCCTGGAACTTCCAGCAGTCTCCTGCAAATTGATCGTGCTACCTCCCTGAAATGAGTTTTTGCAGGGTGGGATGTCTGTGTGCCTTGTGCTGCGTACAGCTGTTGGTACAGAGTTTAGCACCTTGAGGAATGCTGTTCATTTCTCTGTAATCATAGGTATTCACATGGCTGAACAATAATTAAACTTGAACTTGAACTAGACACCATTCCCACCCCATTCAAAATTTTCCAGCATGGCCTGCAACCAATAAAAAAGAGAAGAATTAAAAGATTTTAATCGTGTAAACACGGTACTAATGAATCCTCTCTGGTGTGTGAACAATATTTGCAATGCTAATTTTTACCCCATCAAAAATTCATTCATTTCATTGTTGTTGGCATAGGTTTCCTGTGGGTAAATTTACTGCTGTATTGTCTACATTACAGCTGTAACTATAATTCCAAAATCTTCAATGTCCATGAGGAAGTTTTAATTGATACAGAAGAGTTAACAGACCAGAATCTCGCTTGTGTTTATAATACTAATTACAGAGATACAACTTTTGAAGAGTTGCCTGCAATGTAAGTTAGTCGATGTATGGCCAGTTGTACTGCTGGGATTTTAATATGACCAAGCAGAGATGAAGACATTGTACTTTGGCTGCCAGTGCCAAAATAGAAATGGCCTGGGTAGCAGCTTTTGGCATTTTGAGTATATCAGTGAGAACCGTGGCCAAAAGTTTATTTTAAAAGCAGCTTCTGCTTGACAAGTTTTGTGATATAATGGTTCTAAATGTCCTTTTGTCATACATGGCACATATTAAAGGCAGTGCTAGGATGCCTATTAAAGTTCTCCATCAATCTAGCAATGCTCGAATCTCAGAAGAATGAGCACACTGCTGTTGTTTGACATTTCCATTCTCTGCCTTGGCCTATTCAAACTAAATTAGGTGTCAAATGCTAGGCAATTAACTTACAGGAAACTCATGTGTGCCGAACACCAGACGTTGATAGACAGAACTCAATTCAAATTTGACCTTTGTTGATGGGGAAAGGCCTCCATTTGCTTCTCCCTGGTCAGATCTGAGCTCATAGCCTTTTAGTAAGCATCCACACCTGCATTATTCAGATTTTGACACACGCCCTCCGGTTACTCTTTAAACCTGTGATTCATACACTTCATTATCAACAGAAATACATTTCATGGTCTTTTTCATTATTCAAACATGCTCATTGTTTTTAGTAAAAACTGATAGATGGAATGATGTCAGGCAGCATTCCGCTGAAAAGCAAGAATCAGTGATGAAATCAAGTAGCAGTGATATGAGAATTGCAGTCTAGATTTATTTTGGTCTGAGCATTGTCCACCAATATCAGCTGTGAACCGACAAGCAGGTGATCGTTAAATTCAACATTAAGCCAACAATGTCATCTGAATTGAATGTTGCTCCCAATTCCAATGTATTTAGAACTAGAGATCACCATAAAAAAAGGTGTTGCTAGTTTAAAACAGAAGCAAGTGAATATTTCCTCCCACCCCCATCACTGAAGGTCAGATTAGAAATGAGTTCTGTCTATCAATGTTTGATGCAGGACACACTTGAGTTTCATGCAAGGTAATTGCCTCAAACAGTTTTCCCTTGTAAGAGCACAAGTCTTCGCAATTCTCTTTCTCAAAAGATCATTGAAGTCAAATACTCAAGTTAATAGAATGATAGATAGATTTTTGATATAAGCGGGCGGGGGGGGGGGGCTGTGAAGCGCCACTGGATATTGCTACAGGCCATAGTCAGAGTAGCTGTGATTTTAGGATGGTACGGTCATGCAGCGAGTTGAATCATTGTCCCAGAGCACCAGATACCTGTATTTGATTATGAAATCCAGTGTAGAGCCTTTATGCTCCCCTTGTCACAGTCCCAAAGATGTCCAAGATGTAGATTAATTGGCCTGTGTAAATTTCTCCTGGTGTTTACAGGTGTTTTAGTTGAGTCTTAAGGGAGAATAAATTTTGAAATGGGATCCCTCAAGAGTGTAATCCCACAGAAAGCATCCAGTTCAGATGGAGTAGCTGGTTGAGTACTAAAGATTGGTGCTGGTCAACTGGCTGGGGTGTTCCATGAGATCTTTACCTCGCACTTTGACAGTCTGAGGTAATTGTCATGTTTTGTAACTCAAAAACGTAAAACTAACATAAAGAAAAACAAGGGCTGACTGGGATAAACGTGTCTAACTTCATTTTTACTTTAATGTGGCACGCATGTATGTTCACGTAAATTGAAAATTATATACATGCTTGTAAACAGAAATCATTGGACCATTGGGATCTCTTCTGGGGAAGGTAGGACCTGTACAGATTGGATGGGTTGCACCTGAACTCGAGGGGGAGCAATATCCTTGCAGGTAAGTTTGCTAGCATGGTTCAGGAGGGTTTAAACTAATTTGCAAGGGGGATGGGACCCAGAGCGATAGAGCAGTGAAAGAAGTGCATGGAGTAAAGCCAGATCTAACATATAGGCCCACGTTTTGGGCCGAGACCCTTCGTCAGGACTAACTGAAAGAAGAGCTAGTAAGAGATTTGAAAGTGGGAGGGGGAGGGGCAGATCCAAAATGATAGGAGAGACAGGAGGGGGAGGGATGGAACCAAGAGCGGGACAGTTGATTGGCAAAAGGGATATGAGAGGATCATGGGACAGGATCTCCCACCTCCCCCTCGTACACCATCCATTATTTATTTATATACACACATTCTTTTCTTCTCTCTCCTTTTTTCTCCCTCTGTCCCTTACACTATACCCCTTGCCCATCCTCTGGGTTTTTCCCCCCCTCCCCCTTTTCTTTCTCCCTGGGCCTCCTGTCCCACGATCCTCTCATATCCCATTTGCCAATCAACTGTCCAGTTCTTGGTTCCATCCCTCCCCCTCCTCCTATCATTTTGGATCACCCCCTCCCTCTTTCGAGTCTCCTACTAGCTCTTCTTTCGGTTAGTCCTGATGAAGGGTCTTGGCCTGAAACATCGACTGTACCTCTTCCTATAGATGCTACCTGGCCTGCTGTGTTCACCAGCAACTTTGATGTGTGTTGCTTGAATTTCCAGCATCTGCAGAATTCCTTGTGTCTAACATATAGAGAGGCTTTGAGGAAAGAGAAGCAGAATAAACAGTGTAAAGACAGTAATGTAGAAGGGCTGAAATGTGCATACCTCAATGCAAGAAGCATCAGGAACAAAGGTGATGAACTGAGAGCTTGGATACATACATGGAATTATGATGTAGTGGCCATTACAGAGACTTGGCTGGCACCATGGCAGGAATGGATTCTCAATATTCCTGGATTTCAGTGCTTTAAAAGGGATGGGGGGGAGGGGAGGAGGGGTGGCATTACTGGTCAGGGATACTATTGCAGCTACAGAAAGGGTGGGTAATGTAGCAGGATCCGCTTTTGAGTCGGTATGGGTGGAAGTCAGGAACAGGAAGGGAGCAGTTACTCTATTGAGAGTCTTCTATAGGCCCCCCTGGTAGCAGCAGAGATACAGAGGAGCAGATTGGGAGGCAGATTTTGGAAAGGTGAAAAAATAACAGGGTTGTTATCATGGGTGACTTTAACTTCCCTAATATTGATTGTCACCTGATTAGTTCCAATGGTTTAGATGGGGCAGAGTTTGTTAAGTGTGTCCAGGATGGATTCCTGTCACAGTATGTGGACAGGCCGACTGGGGGAAATGCCATACTAGATCTACTACTAGGAAATGAACCGGGTCAGGTCACAGATCTCTCAGTGGGTGAGCATCTGGGGGACAGTGACCACCACTCCCTTGCCTTTAGCATTATCATGGAAAAGGATAGAAACAGAGAGGACAGGAAAATTTTTAATTGGGGAAGGGCAAATTATGAGGCTATAAGTCTAGAACTTGAAGGTGTGAATTGGGATGATGTTTTTGCAGGGAAATGTACTATGGACATGTGGTCGCTGTTTAGAGACCTCTTGCAGAATGTTAGGGATAAATTTGTCCCGGTGAGGAAGGTAAAGAATGGTAGGGTGAAGGAACCATGGGTGACAAGTGAGGTGGAAAATCTAGTCAGGTGGAAGAAGGCAGCATACATGAGGTTTAGGAAGCAAGGATCAGATGGGTCTATTGAGGAATATAGGGAAGCAAGAAAGGAGCTTAAGAAGGGGCTGAGAAGAGCAAGAAGGATGCATGAGAAGGCCTTGGCGAGTAGGATGAAGGAAAACCCCAAGGCATTCTTCAATTATGTGAAGAACAAAACGATGACAGGAGTGAAGGTAGGACCGATTAGAGATAAAGGTGGGAAGATGTGCCTGGAGGCTGTGGAAGTGAGCGAGGTCCTCAATGAATACTTCTCTTCGGTATTCACCAATGAGAGGGAACGATGATGATGAGGACAATATGAGTGAGGTTGATGTTCTGGAGCATGTTGATATTAAGGGAGAGGAGGTGTTGGAGTTGTTAAAATACATTAGGACGGATAAGTCCCCGGGGCCTGATGGAATATTCCCCAGGCTGCTCCACGAGGCGAGGGAAGAGATTGCTGAGCCTCTGGCTAGGATCTTTATGTCCTCGTTGTCCACGGGAATGGTACCAGAGGATTGGAGGGAGGCAAATGTCCCCTTGTTCAAAAAAGGCAGTAGCGATAGTCCGGGTAATTATAGACCAGTGAGCCTTACGTCTGTTGTGGGAAAGATGTTGGAAAAGATTATTAGAGATAGGATCTATGGGCATTTGGAGAATCATGGTCTGATCAGGGACGGTCAGTATGGCTTTGTGAAGGGCAGATCATGTCTAACAAGCCTGATAGAGTTCTTTGAGGAGGTGACTAGGCATATAGAAGAGGGTAGTGCTGTGGATGTGATTTATATGGATTTTAGTAAGGCATTTGACAAGGTTCCACACGGTAGGCTTATTCAGAAAGTCAGAAGGCATGGGATCCAGGGAAGTTTGGCCAGGTGGATTCAGAATTGGCTTGCCTGCAGAAGGCAGAGGGTGGTGGTGGAGGGAGTACATTCAGATTGGAGGATTGTGACTAGTGGTGTCCCACAAGGATCTGTTCTGGGACCTCTACTTATTGTGATTTTTATTAACGACCTGGATGTGGGGGTAGAAGGGTGGGTTGGCAAGTTTGCAGATGACACAAAGGTTGGTGGTTTTGTAAGTAGTGTAGACAATTGTCAAAGATTGCAGAGAGACGTTGATAGGATGCAGAAGTGGGCTGAGAATTGGCAGATGGAGTTCAACCCGGAGAAGTGTGAGGTGGTACACTTTGGAAGGACAGACTCCAAGGAAGAGTACAAAGTAAATGGCAGGATACTTGGTAGTGTGGAGGAGCAGAGGGATCTCGGGATACATGTCCACAGATCCCTGAAAGTTGCCTCACAGGTGGATAGGGTAGTTAAGAAAGCTTATGTGGTGTTAGCTTTCATAAGTCGAGGGATAGAGTTTAAGAGTGGCGATGTAATGATGCAGCTCTATAAAACTCTGGTTCGGCCTCCAGAGTTGGAGTGCTGTGTCCATTTCCGGTCGCCTCACTATAGGAAGGATGTGGAAGCATTGGAATGGGTACAGAGGAGATTTACCAGGATGCTGCCTGGTTTAGAGAGTATGGATTAAGATCAGAGATTAAGGGAGCTAGGGCTTTACTCTCTGGAGAGAAGGAGGATGAGAGGAGACATGACAGAGACGTACAGGATAATAAGAGAAATAGATAGACTGGATAGACAGTGCCTCTTCCCCAGGGCACCACTGCTCAATACAAGAGGACATGGCTTTAAGGTAAGGGGTGGGAAGTTCAAGGGAGATATTAGAGGAAGGTTTTTTACTCAGAGAGTGGTTGGTGCGTGGAATGCACTGCCTGAGTCAGTGGTGGAGGCAGATACACTAGTGAAGTTTAAGAGACTACTAGACAGGTATATGGAGGAATCTAAGGTGGGGGCTTATATGGGAGGCAGGATTTGAGGGTCGGCACAACATTGTGGGCCGAAGGGCCTGTACTGTGCTGTACTATTCTATGTTCTATGTTCTATGAAAATTATTGAATTGTAGTCATGCTGATACACTACGAGTGAAAACAAGACACTGATTCGAGCAGTGTCAGGTTGAACCGTTTTCTGTTTGACTCCGCACGTGCTTAAGTGCCTCCTCCCAGCAACCCCCGCTCTTTGCGAGCGGAAGCGACGTCGGCCTCCGGGCCGAGGTCTGCCCTGCACTCAGATTCCTCTCGGTTGCCGCTGACTGCGGGTTCGCCAGCGACTGCTGGAGCCGGATTGCTTGAAGCGTGGGCGAGCTGCCACATGACCCACTCCCCCCCTCCAGATCCGGCGATAGGAGGTGCAGAGTCCACAGCCTGCACATTCTCAGTTCTTTTAGGTGGTCGGCCTCGACGTCGTCGGGGTGGTACCGCAACCGGGCGTTCAAGATCCAGATGCACCGGTTTGAGACAGTCAATGCTAAAAGTCTCGTCCCGACCACCGATGTCGAGAACGCAGGTCGCTCCATTATGGCGCACCACCTTGTAGGGTCCCTCGTATGGTCGCTGCAGGGGTGGTCTGTGCGCGCCTTGGCGAATGAAAACATACTTGTTCTATTGTAGGTCCCTGGGCACGAAAGAGGATGTTGTTCCGTGGTAGGATGTCGGGACTGGAGCAAGTGTTCCAAGCCGCTCCTGGAGTTTAGTTAGGACCCCAGCAGATGTGTCCTCCGGGCCACGGGGTGCTGGCACAAACTCACCGGGAACTGTGAGCGGGCACCGTGAACCAGTTCGGCCGATGATGCGGCCAGGTCCTCCTTGGGTGCCGTGTGGATATCAAGCAGCACCCAGGGGAGTTCGTCCACCTAGTCTGGCCCTCAGAGGCGTGCCATCAGGGACGACTTCAAGTGCCTGTGGAAACATTCCACCAGGCCGTTAGACTGCGGGTGGTAAGCAGTCGCCCGGTGGAGCTGGGTTCCGAGGAGTTGTGCCAGTGCAGACCACAAAGCTGATGTGAACTGTACACCTCTGTCTGAAGTGACGTGGGCTGGGAGTCCGAATCGTGCCACCCAGGTGGTAATCAGGGCTCTGGCGCATGTCTCCGCGGCCGTGTCAGCGAGTGGGACAGCTTCCGGCCGCCTCGTGAACCTGTCCACCATGGTGAACAGATATCTCGCTCCTCTCGAAACCGGCAGCGGGCCGATGATGTCTACGTGGACGTTCAAACCTATGTGTCGGCTGGAAGGGTTGCAGTGGGGCCCTCACGTGCCTCTGGATTTTGGATGTTTGACGGTGCGTGCATGTCCTGGCCCAGTGCTCGACCTGCTTGCATAGGCCGTGCCACACAAACCTGTCTGCGATCAGCCGGATGGTCGCCCTGATGGAAGGGTGGGCTAAACCGTGCAAGGTGTCAAAAACGCGGCGCCTCCAAGCAGTCGGGATAATGGGCCGAGGTTGCCTGGTGGACACATCGCAAAGGAGCCACTTACCTTTGGGCCCAATGGGTATGTCTTCGAGGCGGAGTCCTGAGACTGTGGTTCAGTACGCCGGCATCTCTCCGTCCAGCTGTTGCGCCTCAGCTGTTGCGCCTCAGCTAACGTCGCATAATCCACCCCCGGAGACAGAGAGTACACTGATTGGACGGAGGGTCAGGACAGCGCGTCTGCCACTATGTTGTTCTTCCCGGAGAAGAGCTTGATCATGGTGGTAAACTCCGAGATGTACGACAGATGGCGTTGTTGGCGGCTTGACCACAGGTCCGACATTTTGGCAAATGCGAAAGTGAGGAGCTTGTGGTCTGTGCAGACCGTGAACTCTCTCCCCTCCAGGAAATACCTGAAGTGCCAGATGGCAAGGTACATGGCCAGCAGCTCCCTGTCAAGAGCGCTGTACTCTGCCGCATCGGAGGCATCCACAGTGAGGGCAGTTGGGACGTCGACCTGGGGTGGACTAGGAGTGTGGCATTTGCTAGCGTGTTCTTGGCTTGTTCGAAAGCTGCCGTCGCCTCCTCTGTCCATGTGACCTCTTTGACCTTGCCGGACATCAAGCCAAAAAGGGGCCGCATGATCCGGGCTGCCGAGGGTAGGAAATGGTGATAAAAGTTAACCATCCCAACAAGTTCCTGCAGGCCTTTAACGGTGTTGGGCCTGGCAAATTGGTGGATGGCCTCAACTTTGGCCAGCAGAGGAACAGCTCCATGGCGGTCGATCCGGTGTCCCAAGAAATCGGTGGCGGATAGGCTGAACTGGCACTTGGCGGGGTTGATAGCCAGGCCATAGTCGCTTAGGCGGCGGCAGAGCAGGTGTAGATGTGCTAGATGTTCCTGGCGGGAGAGGCTGGCGATAAGTATGTCATCCAGGCAGATGAACAGAAAGTCCAGACCTCGCCCTACTGCGTCCATCAAGCGCTGGAAAGTCTGCACTGTGTTTTTGAGCCCAAATGGCATCCTGAGGAACTCGAACAGGCCAAAGGGGGTAATGAGGGCCGTCTTGGGTACATCATCCAGGTGGACTGGGATCTGATGATACCTTCGGACCAGGTCAATCTTCGAAAAGATGCGCGCCCCGTGCAGGTTGGCCATAAAGTCCTGGATGTGTGGTACCGGATAGCGATCGGATGTGGTGGCATCGTTCGGCCTCCGATAGTTGCCACACGGTCTCCACCCTCCAGTGGACTTGGGCACCATATGAAGTGGGGAGGCCCATGGGCTGTCGGAACGCTGCACAATCCCCATCTCCTCCATCTTGAATTCCTCCTTCGCGAGGCGGAGCTTGTCGGGTGGTAGCCTGCGGGCCCGGGCATGAAGGGGAGGTCCCTGTGTGGGGATGTGGTGCATCATGCCGTGCTTGGGGTTTGTTGAAGAAAACTGCGGCATGATGATAGATGGGAACTCTGATAGCACTCTGGCGAACTCGTTGTCGGAATAAGTGATGGAGTCCAGGTGCGGGGCCGGTAACCTGGCCTCACCGAGGGACCAATCATCGACCAATCGTCGTCCCTTCAAATCCACGAGCAGGCAGTGCAGACGGAGGAAGTCTGCACCTCGCAATGGCTGTGACACTGCGGCCAGCGTAAATGTCCATGTAAAGTGGCTGGAACCGAACTGCAAGGGGATGGTTCTTGTGCCATAGGTGCGGATGATGCTGCTGTTGGCTGCCGTAAGTTCTGGTCCTGTTCTTCTAGTTCGGGTATCGTGGCTCGAGGGGTGTACAACACTGATTTCCGCCCCCGTGTCCACCAGGAATCTTCACCTGGAGAGCTTGTCCCAAATGTAGAGGAGGCTATCACGGCGGTGCTCCACTGCTGGGGTGCGGGAGGGCTGGGCTTTCGGCCGTGCCACAGCACTAATTCTGATGGTGGTTCCGCCAATCTGTTTGGCGCGCCAAAGCATATCCGTGCGGGTCTCTGAAGTCTTCATCTGCTAGCAGGAGGTGGATGTCTTCTGGCATTTGCTCCAAGAAAATCTGTTCAAACAGCAGGCAAGGCTTATGGCCGTCTGCCAGTGTTAGCATGTCGCTCATCAGGGCTGATGGTGCGCGGTCGCCCAGGCCATCCATATGCAGTAACCGCACGGCCCATTCACAGCAGGAGAGGCCAAAGGTCTCTATGAGCAGCGCTTTGAACGCTGCATATTTGCCTTCTTCGGGGGGTGACTGTATGAAATCAACAACCCGTGCGGCTGTCTCCTGGTCAAGGGAGCTCACCACGTAATAGTAATGTGTGGAATCCGAAGATATCTGCCGAATCTAGAACTGGGCTTCTACTTGGTCAAACCACACGCGTGGTCGCAGCATCCAGAGAGTTGGCAGTTTTAGCGAAACTGCGTGAACAGGTGAAGAGTCGATCATCTTTGGTCCAAATCCCATTTGGACAGTCGGGGTCACCAATGTAGGCGCGCTGATACGCTACAAGTGAAAAGAAGACACTGAATCGAGCAGGGTTGCGTTGAACCATTTTCTGTTTGAATCCGCGCGTGCTTATGTACCCGCTCCCAGCAACCCCCGCTCTCTATGGGGCGGAAGTGACGTCGGCCTCCGGGCCAAGGTCTGCCGCGCACTCAAATTCCTCTCGGTTGCCGCTGACTGCAGGTTCGCCGGCGACTGCTGGAGCCAGTTTGTTTGTTGCGTGGGCGAGCCACCACAGAATTTCCTTTCTTAATAATGAGAGAAGGTCCCTTTGACCCACCTGCATCAGATTTATTGACTACAGCTCAGCATTTAGCATAATTATACCCTCAGTTCAAATCAAAAATCAAAAACCTGGGCTTCTGCATCTCCCTCTGCAAATGGATCCTCGACTCCCTCAGTGAACTATGTGCAGATTCTTGGCCTCCTTTATCACAGTATGTGCGGATCAGAAATTACATCTCCTCCTTGCTGACAATTAATGATGGTGCACCTCCAGGATGCCTGCTTAGGCCACTGCTCTACTCACTCTATGCCCATGACTATACGGCTAGGTGCAGCTCAAGTGCCTTCTATAAAGTTACAGATGATACAACGAATGCTGAGAGTTTCAGATGATGATGAGGAGGTGTACAGCAAGATGGATCAGCTGGTTGAGTGGTGTCAACAGCAACAACATTGCACTCAACACCAGTAAGACCAAAGAACTGATTATAGATTCATGAAGAGGAATTCAAAAGAACACACTCCAGTCTTCATCAAGGGATCGGCAGTGGAAAGAGTGAGCAGTTTCAAGTTTGTAGGTGTCTCAACATTTCCAAGGATCTATCCTGGGTCCATCATATTGATGCAGTTATAAGGAAGACACGACAGCAGCTATATTTCATTAGGAGTTTGAGGAGAATGGGTATGACAGCAGCAACATTCGCATATTTCTACAATTGTACCATGGTGAGGATTCTCACTGTCTACAATAGAGAGGCCAGTGCACAGGATCACAAAAGGCTGCAGAATGTTGTAAACTCAGCCATCTCCATAACGGACACTAGTCTCCCCAGTATGAAGGACATCTTCAAAAGGTGATGTCTCAAAAAGGTGGTGTCCATCAATAAGGACTCCCATCAACCAGGGCATCGCCTCCTCTCATTGCTACCATCAAGGAAGAGGTATGAGAGCCTGAAGACATACACTCAACATTTCAGGAACAGCTTCTTCCCCTCCAACGTCAGATTTCTGAATGGGGAATGATCCCATGATCACTATCTCAGTATTTTCCTCTCTTTTAGTACTACTTATTTAATTTATTTTTTATATATAATTCTTACTGTAATTTATAGCTTTTATTACAATGCATTGCATTATACCACTGCCACAGAACAACAAATTTCACTTCATGCAGCATGCCAGTGATATTAAACCTAATTCTGATTCATTGGAAATCTGGCTGGAGAAATGACAAATAGGATTTAATCCAGACAAGTGTGAGATGGTTCATTTTAGAAGGTTCAATACAAGAGGATACGGCAAATAGCAGGACTTTCCAGAGCATTGATGTACGGAGGGATCTTGAGATGCAACTCCATAGCTTCCTAAAATTGGCGATACTATTCAATGAGGCAGTAAGGAAGCGTTATGACATGCTTGCTTTCATCTGTCAGAGCTATTGAGTCTGAAGGTCAAGCAGTCATTTCAGTTGTATGAAACCTTAACTGAGCCACATTTGGAGTAAATGTACCATTCTAGGAATGATGACATTACAGGAATGAATCTTGGAGGTTTTGGAAAGGACACAGAAAGGTTTCAACAGCCTGGATATCCTGGATTGGAGAGTGTTAGATATAGGACGGATGGTAAAAAAAGTAAAGATCGCATGCAGTCAGATTGTCAGGAAATTGGCAGCTGATGGGACTTGGTTTCAGCCAACAGGCTGAGTACCAGATCATTAGGGACGCAGAATCAGAAAGGATAGCAAGGTACTCAAGGTGTTGTATCTAAATGCGCGTAGTATAAGAAATAAGGTGGATGATCTTGTTGCACTATTGCAGTTTGCCAGGTATGATGTTGTGGCCATCACTGAATTGTGGATGAAGGATGGTTGGAGTTGGGAGCTGAATGTCTAAGGTTACACGTTATATCAGAGAGATAGGAAGATAGGCAGGTGGGGTGATGTGGCTCTACTGATAAAGAATGGCATCAAATCAGTAGAAAGATGTGACATAGGATCAGAAGATGTTGAATCCTTGGGGGCTGAGTTAAGAAACTGCAAGGGTAAAAGGACTCTGATGGCAGTTATGTACAGGTCTCCCAACAGTGGCAGGGAGGTGGACCGCAGGTTACAACAGGAAATAGAAAAGGCGAGTCAAAAGGGTGATGTTATGGCAGTCATGGGAGATTTTAACATGCAGGTTGATTGGGAAAATCAGGTTGGTAATGCATCTTAAGAGAGTGAGTTTGTTGAATGCCTAAGAGATAGCTTTTTAGAGCAGTTTGTCGTTGACCCTACAAGGGGATCAGCTATACTAGATTGGGCGTTATGTATGAACTGGAGGCAATTAGGGAGCTTAAGGTAAAAGAACACTTAGGAACTAGTGATCACAAAATGATTGTGTTCAACTTGAAATTTGATAGGGAGAAAGTAAAGTCTGATGTAGCAGTATTTCAGTGGAGTAAAGGAAATTACAGTGGTATGAGAAAGGAATTGGCCAAAGTAAATTGGAAGGAGCTGCTGGCGGGGATGTCAGCAGAGTAGCAATGGAATACGTTTCTGGGGAAAATGAGGAAGGTGCAGAACATGTGTATTCCAAAAATGAAGAAATACTCAAATGGTAAAGAAGCACAACCATGGCTGACGAGGGAAGTCAAAGCTATTGTAAAAGCAAAAGAAAGGACATAAGCAAAGCAAAAATTAATAGGAAGATAGAGGATTGGGAAGTTTTTAAAAACCTACAGAGAGCAACTAAAAAAATTATTAGAGAGGAAAAGATGAAATATGAAAGTAAGCTAGCAAATAATATCAACGTGGATAGTAAAAGTTTTTTCAAATATGGTAAAAATAAAAGGAATGAGAGTGGATATAGGGCCACTAGAATTGAGGCAGGAGAAATAATTACGAGGGATAAGTAGATGGCTGATGAACTAAATGAGTATTTTGTGTCAGTCCTCACTGTGGAAGACATTAACAGTATGCCTGTGTGAAGGAAGAGGAGTGGGTGCAGTTACTGTTACAAAAAGTTGAAAGACCTAAAGGTACATAAGTCACCCGGACCAGAGGAACTGCACCGTAGGATTCTGAAAGAGGTAGTGTTAGAGATTGTAGTGGCATTAGAAATGATCTTTCAAAAATCATTGGATTCTGGCATAGTGACAGAGGACTAGAAGATTGTAAATGTCACTCCACTCTTTAAGAAAGGATGAGGACAGCAGAAAGGAAATTATAGACCAGTTAGCCTGACCTCAGTGGTTGGGAGGATGTTAGAGTCAATTTTTAAGAATGAGGTGATGGAGTATTTGGTGATACAGGACAAGATAGTACAAAGTCAGCATGGTTTCTTTCAGGGAAAATCCTGTCTGATGAACCTGTCAGAATTCTTTGATGAGATTACAAGTAGGATAGATAAAGCCCATGTAGTAGATGACGTATATTTGGACATTCAGAAGACCTATGACAAGGTGCCGCACATGAAGCTGCTTACCAAGTTAAGAGCCCATGGTATTACAAGAAAGTTACGAACATGGTTAGAGCATTGGCTGATTGGTAGGAGGCAGTGAGTAGGAATAAAAGGATCCTTTTCTAGTTGGCTGCCAGTGACTAGTGGCGTTCCACAGCTGTCAATGTTGGGACCACTCTTTTTTATGCAGTATATAAATGATTTAGATGATGGAATAGATGGCTTTGTTGCCAAGTTTGCAGATGATACAAAGATTGGTGGAGGGGCAAGTAGTGTTGAGGAAATAGGCAGGATGCAGAAGAACATAGGCAGAGTAGGAAAATGGGCAAAAAAAGTGGCAATTGAAATACAATGTTGGAAAAGACATGGTCCTGCACTTTGGTAGTAGAAATCAATGTGCGGACTATTTTCTAAATGGGGAGAAAATCCAGGAATCTGAGATGCAGAGGGGCTTGGGAGTCCTTGTGCAGAACACTCTGAAGGTTAGCTTGCAGGTGGAATTAGTGGTAAGGAAGGCAAATGCCATGTTAGCATTCATTTCCAGAATACAAGAGCAAGGATATGATTCTGAGGCTTTATAGGCAATAGATAATAGACAATAGGTGCAGGAGTAGGTCATTCAGCCCTTTGAGCCAGCACCACCATTCACTGTGATCATGGCTGATCATCCACAATCAGTACCCTTTTCCTGCCTTCTCCCCATATCCCTTCACTCCGCTATCTTTAAGAGCTCTGTCTAACTCTTTCTTGAAAGAATTCTGAGAATTGGCCTCCACTGCCTTCTGAGGCAGAGCATTCCACAGATCCACAACCACAACCCTCTGTGTGAAAAAGTTTTTCCTCAACTCCGTTCTAAATTATAAGGCACTGGTGATACCTCAACTTGAGTATTGTGAACAGTTTTGGGCCCCTCATCTCAGAAAAGATAAGTTGGCATTGGAGAAGGTACAGAGGAGGTTCACAAGGATGATTCTGGGAATGAAACGCTTATCATATGAGGAATGTTTGATGGCTTTGGGTCTGTACTTGCTGGAATTCAGAAGGATGAGGGGGGATCTCATTGAAACCTTTCGAATGTTGAAAGGCCTCGACAGAGTAGATGTGGAAAAGATGTTTCCCATGGTGGGAGAGTCTAAGACAAAAGGGCACAGCCTCAGGATAGAGGGACGCCCTTTCAAAACAGAGATGTGGAGAAATTTCTTTAGCCAAAGGCTGGTGAATTTGTGGAATGTGTTGTCACATGCAGCTGTGGAGGCCAGGTCATTGGGTGTACTAAGGTAGAGATTGATAAGTTCTTGTTTGGACATGCCATCAGAAGTTATGGGGAGAAAGCCAGGAACTGGGGTTGAGGAGGAGATTAAAAAAAAGTATCAGTGTGATTGAATGGCGGAGAAGACTCGGTGGGCCAGATGGCCTAAATCTGCTCCTATGTCTTATGGTCTTATGGTCTAGGAAGAGAATAACTAAAACTGCATTATTTTCTCTAAAGTGTCAGCGGCTGAGAGGCAACCTAATAGAAGTCTATGAAATTATGATTGGCATGATTAGGATAGATAGGCAGAGTCCTTTCCCTGGGGTGGAAATGTTAACTACTAGAGGGCATACAGTAGGTTCAAAAGTAAGAGGGATTTGTGAGACTAGTTTATTTTTACATAGAACCTTGTAGGTGCCTGGAACGTGTTACCAGGGGAGATGATAATAATATTTCAGAGACATTTAGACAGACACATGAACAGTCAGGGAACGGAGAGTTACAAACTATGTGTAGGAGATAGGATTAATTATATAGATACCATTATTGGCGTTGACATGGTCGTCTGAAGGGCTTGTTCCTGTGCTGTACTGTTCTATTTTTAGATGACCAAAGAAGTGAGCAATTACAACAAACAAAGGCCATAAAATTCTTACTTTTGGGTGTGATAAGTAGCTCCTTTCCTGTCATCTCACAGATTCAACAAGCTGTAGATTAACTGGATAATGAAATAGCAACTATTTGCAGTGCAGCACTATCCCAATCAATATCAGAAGCATTACCAAGCCACACATGTCTATCAATGATAAAGGAGCATGCGTTGTGGTTCACCATCATTTCCAAATTCCTCTTTAAGTTTGTCACCATTTTGGTCTGAAAATATAGTGCTGACTTTTTAATCTACACTAATAAGACCCTCACCCACATCTCCTCCATTTCGTGGACATCCACAGTCACCTCATCTACTCGTCACCTTAGCAGGGATCCTACAACCAAATACATCTACCTTCCCACTCTCCGCTTTCTGCACAGATTACTTCCCTCCATGAATTCCTTGCCCATTTGTCCCTTTCCACCAATCTCTTTTCTGACACCTATCCCTGCAAGCATCAGAAAGGCTACACCTGCCCATTTGCCTCCTCCCTTACCTCCATTTAGGGTCCCAAGCAGGCTTTCCAGATGAGGCAAGACTTCACCTACAGATCTGTTGGCGTCGCCTATTGTGTCCGGTGCTCCCAATGAGACCTTGCTGAGAACTGACGTATATTGGTCAACCACTCCGCTCCATCTGCCAAAAGCGGAATTTCCTGGTGGCCAACCATTATAATTGCTATCCTCATTCCCATTCTTACATTTTGGTCCATGACCTCCTCTTTTGCCATGATGGCACCACTCTCAGGGAGGAGCAGCAACACCTCATATTCCGTCTAAGTAGCCTCCAACCTGATGGCATGAACATCGATTTCTCCTTCCGGTAATTTTTCTTTTCCTCCATCTTCCATCTTCTTCTATTCCCCACTCTAGCCTCTTAACTTTTCTCCTCACCTGCCTATCACCTCCCCCGGTGCTCCTCTTTCTTCCCTTTCTCCTCCCCTGTCAGATTGCTTCCTCTCCAACCCGTTACCTTTCCCATCTATCACCTTTTAGCTAGTCATAGATGAGAGAAAATCTGCAGATGCTGGAACTCCAAGCAACACATACAAAATGTAGAGGAACTCAGCAGGCCAGGCAGCATCTATGGAAAAGAGTATAGTCTACCTTTCAGGCAGAGAACCTTCATCAGGACTATAGACGCTGCCTGGCCAACTGAGTTCCTCTAACATTTTGTGCGTGTTGCTTCATCTTCTAGCTAAATCTCTTCCTTTTCATTCTTCTCTTTTCTAGTGGTTGCAAGCCATGCTGGAGAATTTTGAATGGGGTGGGACTGATGTCTAGCTGAATTATCATTCAACCATGTGAATACCCATGAATACAGCCAAATAAAACAGAGTTACACTGGGACCAAGGTGGGACCTACCACATCCATGTCAATCCATTCAGCACCCATCTGCACTAATTCCTATATCCTAGCACTTGGCTCATAACCTTTTATGTGTAAGCCATTCAAGTGCTCAGCTAGAGACTTTGTAAATAATATCAGTCACGCTGCTTCAGAACAGACAGGGACTGGGAGTGGGAATAAATGCAGCTTTCCAGTCATCACCGTGTAACTCCAATTCCACTTCACCGGGCTGACTTTGTTTTTATGTTACACACTCATCCTACGTGCTTTCTCCAAGTCAATGTGATTCCATGGGAACTCAAAATGGTCCAAGTATTACCATCTCTTATTAACGGTACTTGTTTCAGTACTATTCAGGCCCTCTCCCTCAGAATTTTATCCATTATACTTACGGCCTCATGTAATAAAATCAAATATTAAATTCTTGTTGCTGTCATTTTCCATTCTGCTCTCACATTCACATGGCCCATATTTGACACTTTCTTTCTCTTTCTAGATGACTGTATCTCCATCTCAGGGAATGGGTTACCTGCCAATATCCATTATAAACCAACTGACTCCCATGGCTTTTGTGACTACACCTCTTCACACCTTTCTTTCAAAAAAAACGCTCCATTCCATGCTCCCATTTTCTGTCTCCATCATATCTTTTTTTGATGTTGCTGACCTGACCTGCAGTGTGCTGCCAGCATTTACTTGTTTTTGTACAAATTCATACTGACTCCCTCCCCCTATTCTTTGATAGCTCATGAAAACAACATATAGAATTCTACGCAGCTGGAAGTTATTTTTTCTAAGTAGACTGAACCTGAGGCAATTCCTGTTCCTGCACTCATACTATGTATGTTCTGCATCTGAGCTGACTGGATATTGATTTAATTTATCTATGTTGTTCTTTCAAATCAAGCTGGGACACCTTGGATCTAAATTACTCAGAGATGTACTGTATACTGTGAAGGTTGCTATACTTTTCAGCAAATTAATATTAATAATCCTTAAGAAAGATTTGATATAAGTCAAAGCCTGGTACTAAATAATCTTCTGTACAATTATAGAATCTACAATAACACATTAGCTTAGTCAATTGAGATGCAAAGAGGGACCGTTCCTTCAAACTGTTCATTCAACTGCTGGCGCTGGTATTACTCTGAATTATTTTATTTACTTTATAAGAAACAGGTGGCTTCGTTTAATCTTAATTTTAAAGTGAATAATGCAATAAAGATAAATTGCTAAATAAATGGACATCTTCAATATCTCTGAAATAGTCCATGGTTTTGTAAGCTTCA
Source organism: Mobula hypostoma (assembly GCF_963921235.1). Taxonomy (NCBI): domain Eukaryota; kingdom Metazoa; phylum Chordata; class Chondrichthyes; order Myliobatiformes; family Myliobatidae; genus Mobula; species Mobula hypostoma. The sequence goes on along the minus strand of NC_086097.1, from coordinate 152,225,454 downwards.
AGGCAGCCACAGTCATTCCCATGTCCAAGAGAGCCATGGTCACTGGCCTAAACAATTACTGTCCAGTGGCACTGGCTTCAACGACCGTAAAGTGCTTTGAGCAGCTGGTAATGGATGGCATAAAATCCCACCTTCCAGCTATATTTGACCCTTTTCAGTTCATCTACCACTCCAAAACTGCCCACCAATGATGCCATAGCCTCAGCTACCTACTCCATCCTATCCTACTGAGAAAACGATACCTCATACTCCAGGACATTGTTCATCGATTTCGGCTCGGATTTGAACATGATTATCCCTCAGGCTGGTGAATAAACTCTCCTGGTTTGGATTCAGTACCCCTCTCTGTAACTAGATCTTGGATGAGTTCAACTTGGCAACAAGGTCTCAAGCTACTTCTTGTTGAGAACTGGTGACCCCAGGATTGTGTGCTTATTCTGCTGCTGAGTCATGACCGCACTGCCAGATCCAGCTAAAACCAAATCATTACGGTCGCTGATGATACTTCAGTGGTTGGCCTCATCAGCAACAATGGAGAGTCAACACACAGAGAGGAGGTGGAGAGGCTTGTCAAATGGTGTGAGAACAACAACGTGAGTCTCAACATGGACAAGACACTGGAGACAACTGTGGAATTCAGGAAGACTCATGTCGACCACTCTCCATTGTACAGCAATGGCTCTTCTGTAGAGAGAGTAAAGAACACAAAGTTCCTTTTTGTTCACATAACGGATGATCTAACCTGGACCCATACTTCCTCATGAGTCAAGAAGGCTACAGCAGTGTCTACACTTTCTGAGGAGACTGAGATGTGCAAGGCTCCACACCTCACTTCTAAAAACTTTCTACAGGGTCCCATTGAGAGTGTCCTGTCTGGCTGCATCATTGTGTACTATGGACGCTGCAAGGCATCTGACCATAAAACCCTCAGGACAGTTAAAATCACCATAGGATCATCAGGGTCTCCCTCCCCCCTATTTGTGACACTTACCGGGAGAATTGTAGACAAAATAATGTTGAGGATCCCTACCACAATCTCTTTGATCCACTACTGTCAGGACTGAGGTACAGATGTATCAGGACTAGGATTGTCAAACTGGGTAACAGCTTCTTCCGTCAGGCTGTGAGACTAATGAATACCCTGCCATCACCGAGGTCTTGTCACTAGGACAGTAAACTGTTTACTGTTTACCTGTGCTGAGCTTCACTATATGTATTTCGAAGCATATTTTATTAACTTATTTATAGTATAATATTTTGGTTTATATACTGTGTGTGATATATGTCGTGTGGGTGCATCATGGTCTAAAAGAACATTGTTTCATTTGGTTGTAGGCAGTATATGTACATTCAAATAATAAACTTGAACTTGAATAGTTGAAAGCACAGATGTTATCTTGCCACTGATTTGATCTTGCCCATTTTAACAAATGTATCTTGTTAAGTTACGTTATTTATATTTTGCTCCATTTTGATCAAAGTACGTTGTTTATTTACTTATGTCATGGAAATTAATTGGTTAAAGGCAGGTTCCATTGACCACTCTGGTTTTGATAACTGGATGGATAAAAAGGAATTTCAAAGCCAAAAGTTTCTAGAGCCCTGTACAGTAATGAATTGGGTTGATCAGACACAAACTAGTTGAGTGCCCAGGAGATGTTATTAAGCGTACAAGCATAACAAAGTAACTTAAACTTAATCTATTGTCATAAAATAGAAAGCACAAATAAACCCTACAATATACTACTTAGCAAGTCAAAAACATTTCCACTAAGATTTCAGGGCTCACGATTCTTAGTAACAACATGATTGTTGCCGTTGTCAGTGGAATTTTGAATTCTGACTCACTCAGGAAACCACCCCTGAGTCCTGGGCCTGAACTGCAATTTCCAGCCCTCGAATGAAGTCCAACAAAACCAGGGAAAGGCAGTCCAATATCTTTACAAGCCTCACAAGGCAGAGACACATGGAGACCAACTCTTTGTTCTTTTGTCTCAACACAGCCTGTTTTTTTAAACATCTTTTGTCCATCAACATAGTGTTCAGCATACCTCATAAATCAATTAGACATTGTAATGATCACTCATCATCCATTAGTCCACCCGTGTTTTGGACACAACATTCCTTGGACACACAAAAGAATATTAATATTACATATATGCGATAAGCCCGAATGTAGCCAGACACAAAGGAAGAATCCGTCAAATTAGCTCTCAAAGTGACCAACAGACATCTAGTTACTAATAGTATTTACCCTGTACAGACACTCAGCAAGCAGTACTGGCTAACAGACGTACAGACCTCACATGCTAAGGGTTCCAGAAAAGTTAAATTGTCATTCATCGAATGTTTTACAAAGGTAAATATGACACAAACCCATATGACTATTGTCCAAGACCAAGAGAATATCACTCCATATAGCTCAGTATCAAATCTTCCACCTAATACTTTTAAAAAGCAAATTGAAATTGCATTTATATACCTTTGATGTTATAAATTTTATCCATGCAGCTTTCACAACGTCAGCACATCTGAAAAGTATTCAGAACAAAAGAAATATGTCACATTCTGGTAATGTAGGCTATTTGCATTCAAACAGTAACATACAAGCAGAAGTAAGATTAATATGGACCAGGACACCATAGAACTTTGTGATGTTGATCAAGTGGTTATGTGGGGAATTTTCAGTGCACTTGACAGGCAAGTGTATCCGTAATTCATCAGAAATTCATCAACAATGCAACAATTCCAACAGTGGTATACTGAACTGTTGTCAAATTGTGCATATAAGCCTCTGGAGAAAAGTATAAACCATCAGGCACCAAGGGAAAATTGCTGCCAATGAGTCAAGACTGATAGTTTCAAGAATATTCCCTTAAATTTTCTGACACAATCAGCTTGACAATTTCCATTTGTCTTATACTTAATACTCCATTCATAAATCATTTCATACTCATGCTAAATTGTAAGAAAATATTTTTCTGATCATGGATTTATTTTAATTTTGTTCTTTATTAAGTTACATTGTGTCAATGCAGAAATGGTGCAAAATACTATTGAATTTCTGAGTCATTGAAGAAAAAATACAATAAAGGTTTGCCACAGCTTTGCAATTCACTGTTAGGCAGTACAACACTGCATCAAGACTTCATTTCTGGGAAGAGATGAGGGGAGCTGGGAATATTCTCACTGGAGCAAAGATCTCCCGAATGAGATTTAAAAGCACTCTCCAAAATCATTAGAGGCACTTACAGAGTAGCTATGAAGAAATTGCTTTGACCATTGATGCAAATTTAGCATAATTGCAAAAGCATCATAGGAGCGGTGAATGAAGATTTATTTTATATAACAAGATGTAATTGTGTGGAATGCATAGTTTGAGAGGGGATCCAGAAAAGATTCAGCTGTTACTTTCAAAAGAGAATTGCATAAATTGCTAAAAAGGAAATAGTTGCAGAATAGGTGAATTTTGAGGAATTAGCACAAGGTAACTTAAGGAATAGACATAAGCATAAAGGCCTGCATGGTCTTCTGTGCTGTAAGATGCTAGGGCCTAGATTTTCAGATAGAGAGGGTTTTTTTTGTTGATGACTGAAGAGATTGTGGGCATAATGGGATTGTGAAGAATGGAATGGGTGAACTGTGAGGCTACAACACAGAAGAATGAGAGACATCTTGATAGAGATGCTTATGATTATGGGAGGCCTAGAGGGATTGGACAGCCAGCACCTTGTTCCCAGCATGGCAGTGGTCAATAGCAGAGGACATTAATTTAGTGTGATGGATGGAAATTTAGGAGTGATGTCAAGGGTAGTTTTTCTTCCACAGTATGGGTGCCCTTTGTGAGGAAAGATGAGCAATTAGATGGCAGAGAAAGGTTCAAATGGAATTACTTGTGATTTGGGGGCCTGGCATTGATCAATGAAAGCAGATGTTGATTGAGAATTGAATGATGGTTGAGGATTGAATGGTGGTTAGAAGAGTTATCAGATAGAATTATTTTTCATTTTCACATTTTGTGAACATCATGCCTAATGTGACTTTTTATTGTCCAAATTTAACTGGTCGTGAGCAGAGGAAGCAGTTAAGAATCATCCACAATGGTAGGTGTATAGACTGTGAAAGGTTGTGTAATTTCTTCACTGAAAGATATCAGTTAACCACATATGACAAGGCTTCATCTCCAGAGTGTGCATATACCGATGCAAAAACATGATTCACACACCTTTTATAATCATACAGGCCCAAGTAATAATTCCCCGAAGCAAATGCTTGGGTTATGTCAGAAAATATAATCTAGAACAGGTATGCATCCTGCCTTTTTGCCTGCCCATAGTCAGAGTCTGTGATCTACAGCTGCACTCCAACTGCAGTCTTCCCTGTGGTGGGTTCCTGCTCTTGGAGCTTGCCGAGCAGCCTAGCATTTGCAATATCTCCAGGAGCGGCCTGGAAGACGTGCACCCACAGGGTGCTGCCTTGTGCGGCCCTGTGGATGACCCAAATCCTCGCCGGTGTTACCAGCTGTAGAGTTGCAGGAGGTTTGAACATCAAGACAGCGGGTGCAGCTGTTGGAGGCCTCTGCACTCAAACAATCACGCTCTCTCTCTTGACAGTGAGAGAGAGTTTACTGCTGATTCTCGAGTCAGAGAGCCTCGACACGAAGCAATGCTGCAGACTGTAACATCGAAGCAGCGAGCTATTAGCCTCCCCTCTCACTGTGGCGGGATGATACCTCTCTCTCCCTCATTCGAGAGAGAGCGAGCCTGTGGCATGTCGAAGTGTTAGGATGGACTGTGTTTTTTTTTTGATGGACTCTACATCGTGATCCCTTTGGGGATTTTGCTATTGTTTGCATGGTGGGTGGTGGGGGGAGATTTTGCTGAGGCAGGTGGGGGAGGGGAGAAAGGGAGGGGTGATTTGGGGTTCCAGTGTTTTTCTGTCATTCAATCTTCGGGGTTTTCTTCTGCTTCATGCATTTCTGTGAAAAGTAAGATCTTCAGCTTGTATATTGTATACATTCTCTGATACTAAATGGAACCACTGAACCGTTGAGCTATATGATTTTACAATAGGCTGGCAAGTTGTAGGTTAGTCACTTTAATATTGAGCATCATTCTAACATCAATTCTTTTTTTAATAAGCGACCAGCTACAGCTAAAACCAAATACAGTGCATTGCACTTAATTGGGGTACATTGGGACCAGTATATTTTGGCCCAATTAGCCAAAGTTTCATGGAAATAGTTAAAAAGGTATAATAAAGACAAACTACTGTTTAACTGAGTAAAAAAATATGTATTTAAATGAACTACAGAACAAGTTGGAACATTATCAATACTACTACAATATTATAAAGCTGTGTATTCATTCCTAATTGTTATGGATGAAGGAATTTATCCAGAGTATCTGTATGGTGCCATATTCTTTTGATTGACTGTAAATGAACAGAAACTGAGTGTAGATAATGGACTGCCTTCAAAAATGCTATAGATGATTTCATCCTCCAAATCTTCATTTTCATTGTAACATTCAAGATGGTTGTCATTATCTTCAAGCTCTTTGTAGATCCTAGTTTGTTGAAGTAGTGAAATCATTTCATTTTCACTCCTGGCTGTTTCTGCATCTCCAAGCCTGAATATGTGAAACCACAGCGGGCAAAACAGTTTTGAATTGTCTTACTGCTTACTTCTTCCAAACTATCAGTGACAAAAATCACTGCTTTTTCAATACAAGTGCATGCAACTGGTGCCATTTAAAAATGTTTTGCTCCAAGACCAGAGTCTAACTGCCACACAAGTGCACGCAACTGATGCCAGTTTGAAACTGTTCGGCAACAGTCACCTGCCCCAATTAAGCAGCATAGTGCCCAAATAACTAAGGGAATACAGCTATTTCCTTGATTAGTTTTTGCTCTTTAAGAGTGGTCCCAAATAAGCAACTGTCCTGTTTACCAATGGCCCAATTAAACAGAATCCACTGTATTATGTATTAAGACTGAACTAAAACTGAACCCCACAGAAGCTGTAGATGGGAAATGTAAGTCTTTATTTGCACAGTAAATTTCCAGGAGAGAGAAAGAGTACAGGAGATTCCAAAAGAATCTCTCTCTTCTGACCCCTTAAATCTTTCTTCAACAAAAGATACAATAAACTAGATTCAATTGCTATGAACACCTACTTTTGTAACGGTGTTAAAGGATAGCTCCGTGGATATACAGCTGACCCGATGGCTAAGTGACAAAAGAGACCTGTCTCCTACAGTGTATTAAGTGGCAGGAATACACCTTTAATAATCTACTAATAGCAGAAGCATTCATCTATTCTCTTACCCTGTGTAGTTTCAATGAGGCAGAATCAAAATGTCCCAGACACAGACTGGTTTCATTAGCCACAAAGTATCTGCTGGAAGATAAATTGATGTAGGTTTTATTTCCTGAAGACTGGTTCTCATTATAGTTAATCCATAATAATGCTATCCATAATGTCATAAATCCAGAATGATCCCTAACATCTTAGTTATTATTGATGAGAGGAGCTTTTTAAAAAAAAAACAAAACGTGAATTTAATAAACACAAGAGATTCTATGGATGTCAGAAATCTTGAGTTACAGACATAGAATTCTGTAGGAACTCAGCAAATCAGACAGCATCTATGAATGGAAATAAACAATTTAATTTAGAGTGAGTTTATTGAAATACTTGAGTTCAAATTCCCCGGCTCATCCAGGGAGCATGAAAATCAAACATCAAGAATTGTTGCTGTAAATCCAGTAATTTAATTACCATGATTACAAATCAGGAGTTGGGATTGCAAGACACTAGCAGTGGGCCAGAGGTCCATGAGTGTCAGGGAGCAGGAACGAGTGGCATTGCTATTAGAAATGAAAAAGTGTGAGGCAAACTGCAAGGTCTTAAAGCAGATAAGTCACCTGGGCCAGATGGACTACATCCTAGAGTCCAGAGAGAGGTCGCTGAAGATCTAATGGATGCATTGGTCATGATCTTGATTCTGGCATGGGTCCAGAGGACTGGAAAATTGCAAATGTCAAGTGTCACTCTTTAAAAAGGGAGGAAGGCAAAAGAAAAGAAATTATAGACCAGTTAGCCTAACCTTAGTAGTTGGGAAAGTTTGGAGTCTATTATTAAGGATGAGTTTTAGAGGTACTTGGAGACCAATGATAAAATAAGTCAAGGTCAGCATGGTTTCCGCCAAGGGAAATCTTGCCTGACAAATATGTTAGAGTTCTTCAAGGAAGTAACAAGCTTGGTGGACAAAGCAGAGGGAATGGATGCCATTTATTTGGATTTCGGAAGGTGCCTGATAAGGTGCCACACATGAAGCTGCTTAACAAGATAAAATCTTATGGAATTACAGGAAAGATAGTGGCATGGATAGTTAAATGACTGACAAGCAGGAGGCAGCAGGAGGGAATAAAAGGGGCCTTTTCTTGTTGGCTGCCAGTGTTCCTCAAAGGTCAGTATTGGGACTGCAACTTTTCACATTGTTTGCCAATGATTTAGATAATGGAATTGGTGACTTTGTAGCAAAGTTTGAGGATGATATGAAGACAAGTGGAGGGATAGGTAGTGCTGAGGAAGTAATGCGATTACAGCAGCACTTAAACAAGTAGGAAGAATGGACAAAAAAGTAGCAGATGGAATAGCAGTGTTGCAGTGTTGGGTAATGTATGATAATTCATTTTGGTAAAAAGAACAATACTGTGGACTATTATCTAAATGGGGAGAAAATTCAAACATCAGAGGTGCAGAGGGATTTAGGAGTCCTCGTGCAAGACTCCCAGTAGGTTAATTTACAGGTTGAGTCTGTGGTAAAGAAGGCAAATGCAATTTTGATATTTATTTTAAGGGGAATATTATAACAGCAAGGAGATAATGCTAAGCCTTTATAAGAGGAAAGTCAGGCGCACTACAGCTTTGGGCCCCATATTTCAGAAAGGATATGTTGTCATTGGATAGAGTCCAGAGGAGGTTCACGAGGATGATTCTGGGAATGAACAGGTTAACATATGAGGAGTGTTTGGCAGCTTTGGGCCTGTACTCACTGGAATTTAGAAAAATGCAGGGGGGGATGTCATTGAAACCTACTGAATCCTAAAAGGACAAGATAGGGTGGATGTGGGGAGGATGGTTCCTATGGTGGGGGTATCCAGAACTAAAGGGCATAGCCTTAAAACTGAGGGGTGATCTTTTAGAACAGAGCTAAGGAGAGACTTTTTTAGCCAGAGAATAGTAAATCTGTGAAATGCTCTGCTACAGACTGCAGTGAAGGCCAAGTCTATGGGTATACTTAAGATGGAAGTTGATTGTTTCCTGATCGGTCGAGGCATCAAAGAATAGGGTGAGAAGGCAGGTGTATGGGGACGAGCAGGATCCGAGATAAGCCATGATGGAACGGCAGAGCAGACTCGATGGGCTGAATGGCCTAATTTGGCTCCCATGTCTTACAGTCTTTTTGTCACTGATTTCTCAGATTAACTGTTGAGTCAGGAGCAATAGCCAATTGTCCGTATAACCCCTTTCCCCTTAGTTCACATTCAATGCTTTAGAAACATAAACTTGGAGGACTTACCCCCTCTCTTCCTTGATTTTAGCTGCTAGTCATCTGTTGTAAAAATGAAATGAATGCTAAGATGATAGAAAATTTCCTAATTGGCCAATTCACTTCTTGTAGTTGATTGGGGGCCCACAACTTATCTGACAAGGCAAGGTATGGCAGGTTAGATTCCTGTTCTCTTTCTCTCCTGAACTACCTAGCCACCATCACCCTGTCTCATTCCTCCCACAACTCTCTCCATTTATTCCATGCTGCACCTGCCTCTCTTATCGGATTTTATCATCAACCTTATCTCACGTCTAACTATCGCCTTCCAGCTTCTAACACTATCTCCCCCTCCCCACATCTGCCTGTCACTGCCACCTCATTTTTAATTACCTATCACCTGCATGCTCTTGCTCCACCGCTTTCCTCCATCTTTCATACTGGCTATTTTGCCAGCACCTTTCAGTCCAGATGAAGAGTCTCAACCTAAAATGTCCACTGTCCATTTCCTGCTATAGATGGTACCTCACCTATTGAGTTCCTCCAGCTTTTAACATGTTGTTCAAGATTACTTGTATTTTAATGTCTGACACAAATATAACACATTTCCAAGAGTTAAGATTTGGACCCATGACTGTGAAAGGAGTATGTGCCATTTTGTTTTGTTTTTGCATCAGTCTATCAACAACATGGAAATGAATTTTTGCAGACCGTACTAGGATGGCAAACAGTACCTGACTTTCTTTGAACCTAACTCAATCTTGAAGGTCACATTTGCATAACACTTAGCGTAGAGCACTTAAACCGATAGGGAATGACTGCAATTCAGGTAGATATATATGTATCAATATCATCGGTGCTGGAGGAAGACTTATGAGTAAAATGTATTACACAACCTGACAGATTTATGCATTTGGTTTTAAATTTCATGGTTATTTATTGTGCGCTGTGTAATTCATCAGATTTACTGCAGATTTTAGACTGGGCTATAATGTAATGGCAGGCATAAGAGATGCATTTACTACAGGTTGTATAGTACCAAAACAAATGATCTACATCTCACTTCAAATTGTAAATGTGCATTGTAGTGGAGTATAATATGATATTAGTAGAGTTTTCTGAAAATATGTAGATATAAAAAGGATAACACTGCAAAAACACATGAAGTGAATCAGGACTTGGAAAAAGTTTAACTTTACCTTTGTCATGCATTTCCTTGTGTCTTGAAGTATCCTTTTTTTGATTTCATTTTACATTCAGTGATCTTTCATGTCATTGTTCACAGTTTGAAATCAACATATGGTTTCAGTATTTAGCTGCTGTACAATGAGAGGCAGTGTTCAGTATGTCAAGGCGGTCTGAAACTCTCGACATAAAAATGGTGTTTCCCAGAAAATTGATTGTTAATCATTGCCTGTAAAACCATGTTAACTACCTATGAGAATAAGCCTTTTTATCATGATGAGACAGAATAATTTCAATTAAAAATTTATTCTTTTCTTTAAGAAATGATGTTTCTATTTTGAAATGATCACTTTTCAGTTTTCCTGAAATCAAATCTGCGCTTGCCATTCATTTAATTTATTAATGATTTCATAATTGTTCTTCATCTTCTGTATTATTTATACCTTTATACATACATACAGACCAGACCTTTAAATTTTCTATTATAAACAAGGCAATCTCATTCCATTTCCTCTTATGATTTTCAGTGAGATCCTTAGGTCCAATATCTGCCCCACTTTTAGAACATTAATGATTTCCTTACATTAGAGCAAATATCCACAATCAAACAGGGTATTTAAGGTGAGAACTGATCAGTGACTTGCAATGATCATGAATCAAGTACTGTACTCTGATTTGATTTATTTTCCAATATTTTATTAATTTTCTTTTATGCTCTTCCCATTCACTTCCAGAAATGACTGGCTTCTCTGTCTGGCGGCACATCATTCTTCATGTGTGTATCTAATCAAAGAATGTTATTAAACCCTTTGCTATGGAGACTGTCATTAGCGAACCCAGCTTTGGCCTAACACAACAGTTCAATGTTCATACTATCTCACAAAAAAAAGTTATGGAATGTTGCTGCTATGTTGGTGTGCTTTCAGAATAAAAGTTTTATGAATTAAAATGAGATCAACCTTATTTTCACATAGAATTGAACATGCTGAGAATACTCAGCAAGTCTACCAACATCAATGGATAAAGAAGCACGGTTAAATTGTTAGGTTTAGATTTACCGTGTTACCAAATTGAATAACTAGGCTGTTAGAAAAGGTTTTAACAAATTAATAGTGAGAGAGCTTTGATGTGGAGATATTTGAAAAGATGGAAAAGGAAATACACATCAGTGAATAGGTACTAAAATGGTGCCTTTACAAATGAAGTCATGATGGGGAAAAATGATAAAATGACAAAATCATAGGCTCCATATGTGAATGCATCAAGAATATGTTAAACAATAGATGAATTGGTGGCACAAAAGTATATAAATGGGTTGGATTTAGAAGCCATTGCAAAGAAAGGTTGCAAGATGGCCAAAGCTGGAAACTGAATATGCAAGGATAGTTAACACTTTGGAAAGAAAAGTAGAAAGATATAAAAGAGGTGGTCTAACTCTGTTAATAAAGGTTAAGAAATATGGTGAGAAAAAACTTCATTAGGAAGACTAAGATGTAGCATAAGATATGGACGGTGAAACAGGAAGTTAAAGAAATCAATGTTGGAGATCGTCCATCGGGCACTAACAGTAAAAATACAGTAGGACCAAGTGCAAATCATGGAATAATGAGGTTTGTAAGAGAGGCACCGTAATGATCATGTCAACTTTATTTTTCCATTGATCATGTTACTTGATGGATAAGCTCTTAGAGTGTGGTTAGGAATTAGAATATGGTGTTATGCAGCCAAGCAATTTTGTATCTAGTCAAGTGTAATGAGAGAATTAGTTGTTTTCTATTCGGTTTCCAGCATGTAGGCACTCTCGTAAAACTGCTGTCCCTAACTGCCTATGAGAAGGTGATGGTGCCGTCTTTTGGTAAAGGTAGTCCAAGAGCACTCTGACTTAGGGAGACCCATGGGCCTATGGTAAAGTGCATTCTAGGAAGAATTTATTGTACAATCATGGAATTTCACATGGTCACAGTACAAATTTTAGATTTCAGACTAACATCTGAAACTCAGTTGAAGGCAAGAAATACAGGCAAGGTCAACTTATCCGGACAGAAAAATGTCCAGGGAAGTGTTAAAATGGCAGATGAGCAGTGACATATATTTCATAATTCTCAACAAAGAATATTTTTTACTGTGAAATGAAGATTCCTTGGAAGGTGATCCATTCATAGCTAACTCAGAAAAGTAAGTATGTTTTAAATTGAAAGAAAAAATACATTATTGTAAAGATTAGTTATTAGATAAAATGATGAGGAAAACTTTAACTTCCAGCTAAGGATTGCTATAAGAAATATACATGAGTACAATAGGAGCTTTTAATTGTGGGAAAAATTAACAAAGTGCTAATGAAAATTTTGGTCTCTTTGAAAATGAATAGGAAGTTAATAATAAATAATATGATGCCAGAGGAGTTGAAAATATTTTGTAATTTTCTTTTTGATATAAGATGATAAAACTTTCCAATAACTATAGAGAATCAGGCACAAAGGTAGAAAGGAACATCATTGTAAAGAGGTACAATGGAAATGTATGAAACTTTGAGTAATTAAGTTTGGTATGGCATCTGTCAGCATAGCTTTAAAGTACTCCAGGGATATCAGATAGAACAGAGCACGGTACCACACAGGAGCAGGCTCTCCATCCAACAATATCGGTATCGAACATCATGCCAAATTAAACAAATTCTTCTTGCTACACATAATCCATAGCTCTCCATTACTTGAATATTTATGTGCCTACTTAACTGTCTCTTAAATGCCACCTCCATATAAGATTCTACCATCCCCCCCACCACATAAGCCTATTTCAGGCACCTACCACCCCCTGTGTTAAAACCTTGCCCCATACATCTCCTTTAAACATTTCCCCCCCCCCCCCACCTTGCATGTCCTCTAGTATATCACACTTCTATCCTGGCAAATAGATTCTGTCTACCTGATCTATGCCTCTTGTAGTCTTATAAACTTCTATCCTTCAATGCTCAAGTGAAGACAACCCAAGTTTGACCAACCTTCTCTTAGACAGTAGCTCTTTCTATCCAATTCAGCTAACATCATGCATTCTGCAGCTTTTCTAAACCCTCCATATCCTTCCTTTAACAGGGCACTGGACTTTCACACAATATTCCAAGTGCAGCCTAACCAAATCTTTGTACAGATGCAGAGGTTAAGATCTTTGAATCCAATTCTGAGATCAGGAAAAAATACATTAGATTAGATTAGAATGCAATTTGCCTAATCACTTCAATAGGGCAACAGCGGATGCAATCTCACTGGCTCTGCACTCAGCCTTGCATCACCTGAACAATTGAAATTCCTACTGAATGTTGAATAAAGCTCATGTTCAAAAGCAATCATACCCTCAGTACTGAGCGACAAGCTCCAAAACCTGGCCTCTGTACATGCAAGTGGATCCTTAACTTTGTCATCATGAGACTACAGACAATGTGGATCCAAAATAACAAGTCCTCCACGCTGACAGTCAACACTGGCTCACCACAAGGATGCATGCTTAGCCCACTGCTCTACTCTCTCTACACCCACAAATGTGTGGTTACACAGAACTCAAATGCAATCTGTAAATGTGCTGATGACTCAACTATTGTTGGCAGAATTTCAGATGATGATGAGGAAGTGTACAGAGGTGAGACAAATCAGCTGTTTGGGAGGTGTTGTAACAGCAACCTTGCATTCAATGTCAGAAAGATCAAGGAATTGATTGTGGACTTCAGGAAGGAAAAGTCAAGGGTACACACAACAGTCCTCATTGAGGGATTAGCAGTGGAAAGGGTGAGCAGCTTCAAGTTCCTGGATGTCAGCATCTCTGAAGATCTATCCTGGGCCCAACATATTAATGCAATTACAAAGAAGGCATGACAGCAGCTTTATTATCAGAAGTTTGAGGATACTTAGTATGACACCAAAGAATCACAAATTTCTATAGAATATTCTTACTAGTTGCATCACTGTCTGGTATGGAGGGGGCATTGGACAGAATTGGAAAAAGCTGCAGAAGTTTGCAAACTCAGTCATCATGGGCACCAGCCTCCCCAGCAACAAGAACATCTTTAAAAGGAGATGCTGCAAAAAGGCAGCATCCATCATTCGTTACCTCCATCACCAAGGACATGCCCTCTTCTCATTGTTACCATCAAGGATCATGAACAGGAGCCTAAGGATACATGCTCAAAACTTCAGGAACACGGTTTTCTCCTCCACCGTCAGTTTCTGAGTTGAGAATGAACCCATGTACACTACCTCCATTTTTCCCTCTCTTTATGCAGTTCTTAAATTTATTATAGATATATGGTTCAGTATGTTGCCTTATTGAACTTATCAGGGGTAAGTTTTTTTACACAGAGGGTTGTGGGTGCCTGGAATGACTTGCCAGGGCTGGTGGTGGAGGTTAAAACATTAGGGGTATTTAAGAGCCTCTTGGACAGGCACATGGATGAAAGAAAAATAGAAGGTTACGGGGTAGTGTGGGTTTAGTAAGCTTTTTAAAGGAATATAAGGATCAGCACAACATCGAGGGCCGAAGGGCCTGTACTGTGCTGTAGTATTCTAGTGCCTAGTGTCTAGAGTGAATATATATTCTGCTTTCCATAGATTTTAATGGATTTTTAGTGAATGATTGGAAGTCTTCACTTTTCAGGCCCCTCTCTATCTCGATCTCCGTCTAATATCTCACTGAAACTGCTCATGCTGTCAGCTCCATGAAAGATTGTTCTAACTGCTTCCTGACAGCTACAAAAAGCTACATAATAACTGATTGAATCTGCTACCATCATTCTTGGGATAATGTGAGGCTATATTATAGTTGTAAGATCAAGCTAATTAATATTTTTTGTTCTCTATATATAATGACATCAGGAGCCACACAAATCCATATAATGTTCACTTCAGTTCCTGATATTTTATCTCTGTACAGATAACAGGAAATGTCAAAAAGGGAAAAAAATGTCTTTTTGGCCACTGAAGTATGTTTAAATATAGAAGAAACTGTGGCAACCAATTAGTGACACTATAGGGTCCAATCAACAGGAATGTTATAATCAAGTAACCTGCATTGTTCAGAATCTGAAACAGGAACATGAGCAGAGAAACCAAAAACAGAAAAGTGAGAAAAAAAATATGAAGGAAAGAGTATGGTTGGTCAGAATAGAAGGAATGTCTCTGACAGATTTTTGACAAGGATTGTCCAGGTAAACATTTCTTTCAGTGCCAGCAGTTAAAGAAGGAAAAGAAAGAAAGAGTGAAGATTTGATTAGTCACATTATTTAGCTGTAGTGTTGTGCAGTTGTGAAGGAGAGGGCCATCAATATAAAACCATAAAATTATAAGACATAGGACAGAATTAAGCAATTCTGCTTCGTTGTTCTATCATGGCCAACATATTTTCCTTCTCAACCCCATTCTCTTCCTTCTCCTGTAACTTTTGATGCCCATACTAATTTGGAACCAATTAACCTTTGACTTGCAAGGTTTGTTGGACATGCTCGTCTCAATCTCAAAGAACCACACTAAAGTGATAAGCACATTATCAATTTTATAAAAGCCTGCCGGTTCAGCAAATGTGTATCATGACTTTCTAAATGCCCTGCTACTACTTTCATGAAAGAAGATGCCAGCATCTTTTCATTGAAAGATATAACACCATTCCAACATTTTGTCTCCCAGCTTTCCAGAACAGGGAAACAGAATGCTTATGTTTTTCCTAATCAGAATCAGAAACAGGTTTAATATCACTGCCATAAGATGTGAAATTTGATTTTTTTTTAATATTATATACACCACCATAGAAAACATCCTCTTCACATCCACTCTATTGAGGTCTTTCAACATTCAATAGGTTTCAATGAGAGGTCCTCAGAGATGTTGACATCTAGGAACTACAAGCTGCTCACCTTTTCCAACACTGATCCCTCCTCCTAATTAGGAAGTCAAGGATCCAGTTGGAGAGGGAGATATAAAACAACATAGAAAACCTACAGGTCCTTCAGCCCAAAAAGCTGTGCTGAACATCTTATCTTAGAAATTACCGAGGGTTGCTCATAGCCCTCTATTTTTCTAAGCTCCATGTACCTATCCAGGAGTCTCTTAAAAGACTCTATCATATCCGCCTCCCCCACTGTCACTGGCAGCCCATTTCACGCACTAACCACTCTCTGCGTAAAAAACTTACCCCTGACATCTCCTCTGTAACTACTTCCAAGCACCTTAAAACTGTGCCCTCTTGTGTTACCCATTTCAGCCTTGGAAAAAAGCCTCTGACTATCCACATGATCAATGCCTCTCATCACCTAATACACCTCTATCATGTCACCTCTCTTCCTCTGTCACTCCAAGGGAAAAAAGCCAAGTTCACACAACCTATTCTCATAAAGCATGCTCCCCAATCCAGGCAACATCCTTGTAAATCTCCTCTGCACCATTTCTATGGTTTCCACATCCTTCCTGTAGTGAGGTAACTGGTACTGAGCACAGTTCTCCAAATGGGGTCTGACCAGGGTGCTATACAGCTGCAATATTGCCTCTCTGCTCCTAAACTGATGCCCCTGTCAATTCAAAGATATTTTATAACTTTGAAGATTTACAAATGCACTATTGTAGCTTCTGAAAGAAGACTGTAATCATAAGCACAAGATATTCTACAGCTGCTGCACATCTTGAGCAACACACACAGATGCTGGAGGAACTCAGCATGTTGGAAAGCATCTATGGAAAGGAATAAACATTCAGTGTTTAGGCTGAGACCATACATCAGTACTGGAAAGGATAAGCAGGTGGAGGAAGGGGATGAAGTTCAAGCTGACAGCTGATTGGTGAAACCAGGTGAAGGAGTATTTGGATCGGTGGGGCTAGAAATAAGAAGTTGGGAAGTGATAGGTGGAGGGGGTAAAGAGCTGAAGATGAAGGAGTCTCATAGGAGAGGACAATAGACCAGGGAGGAAAGTGAAGGAAGAGGATAGTTATACCCATTACTATCAAGTGGGTAGATGATGAGAGGAGAAGGGTTGAGAGGAGGATTAGAACAGGGAATAGAAAAAGAATGTAGGGGAGGGAGGGGAAATTACTGGAAGTTAGATAAATCAATATTCATGCTATTAGATTGGAGGATACACAGATGGAATATGAGGTGTTGCTCCTCCAAAATGAGCGTGGCCTTTTTTGTGACAATAGAGGAGGCCATAGACCGACATGTTGGAATGGGCCAAATCAGAATTAAGTAATATTGTGGCTAATTTAATATGGTATTCAAAATCACACAGGACTGATGTGGGGTCTTCACCCAAAATGCCAACCATCTCTCTTCCTCCACAGGTGCTGTTTGATCTGTTGAGTTCCACCAGAGATTCTTTTTTCCCTCTGGAAGTAGTTGTATTGTCTAGTAACCTACTTCTCCACCAATATCATTGATTTTAAGATGATTAGTCAGAGACACCAAAGACCTGGCAGGAACTTGTACTATTCTGCCCAAGGTGATCCTGAAAGGAGGGGAAAATCAGAGCGGAAGAGGAGGAATAAGGTAATGAGAAATCCAAAGAAGCCTCCCTGAGGCCATGGAAGACACTGATGATAGAGCAGTGCTGCAGTTACCAGAGCCCCAAGTTAATGAATCATCTCTCAGCTTCTCTCGATGTTGGACTTTACTGCACACTGCACGTGAAGAATCCATTATGTTGGAGTTGATCGCCGTGACAATGTGCAAAAGCATGTAGGCAATACTGCAGAGTGCTGTATAGTATAGGACCTGGTGGCAATACTGCAGACTACTTATGCAGTAAAGGCAAATATTCCTTTTTTTATATTCTTTTCAGTAATTTGGATTATCAAACTCTTAGTCATTAATTATTGCTGTCTTTATGAAGTCCAATGTAAGATTGGTTACTAAAATGATTACTCCACGGCCACAACAGTTGCCAAGCCAAGAGTTTATTTTATCACAATTCATGAATTTAAATCGGGATCCAGCAGCTAATTTTAACTTACAACTTTTCTATATCTGAAGAAAAACTTTCCTAACACTTTGTGTTTCCTGGTACAATGAATATGTTATTGTATCCTGATCAAGTTAGTGATATTCATGTGGGAATCTATGCACTCAATATGGAGGGGATTTTTAACTATACAGGAATCACAATTAACAATATGCTTTATCCATGAATTTTTCAACATGGATCATGGCATAATATCAGTAGCAAAGTATCTAGCTGATGTTCCTTCCTTTTCTCTTTCCTCCATGGCCTGTCTTCTCATATCAGATTTCCCTTCTCCAGTCCATTAGCTCTTTTACTAATCAACTTCCCAGCTCTTTACTTCACACCTTCCCCTATCCAGTTTCACTTATCACCTACCACTCCCATCCACCCACCATCTTACTGTGAATTCTTATCTTTTTTTCCAATCCTAATGAAAGGTCTCGGCCCAAAACGTCAGCTCTGCTCCGACAGCGTGCGGTGTAAAGTGAGTCCAAGGACGGAAGATTGGTTTGTGTGATGTGCTGGGCTGTGTTCACAATTTTCTGCAGCTTCTTCCGGTCTTGGGCAGGACAACTTCCATACCAGGTTGTGATGCACCCTAGAAGATTGCTTTCTATGGTGCATCTATAAAAATTAGTGAGGGTTTTAGGGGACAGGCCAAACTTCTTTAGCTTTCTCAGGAAATAAAGGTGCTGGTGGGCCTTCTTGGCAGTGAACTCTGCTTGGTTGGACCAAGTCAGGTCACTTGTGATATTGACCCCAAGGAACTTAAAGCTTTTGACCTGTTCCACTTGCACAGCACGATGTAAATGGGGTTGTGCGGTCCGCTACTCCTTCTGAAGTCAACAACAAATTCCTTCATCTTACTGAAGTTAAGGGATAGGTTATTGTCTTTGCACCATGCCACCAGGTTCTTAATTTCCTCTCTGTACTCAAACTCATCATTACTCGAATATGGCCTACAATTGTGGTGTCATCAGCAAACTTATACACTGAGATCGATGGAAACTTGGCTACACAGTCATGGGTGATTGTTAGTTGATGTTTGTCCCTTTGTTGTTGAATAAACAGCTCCTACAGTCCTTGATGCTTTCCTGGCAGAGATCCACCAGCTGGACAGGGAGAGGTGTCTTTTGACTTTGCTTCTTAACAAGAGATAAATTTCCTCAGCTGTAGTGAAATAAATGACAGAATCTAATGAAAACTAACTTGACATTTATCATTTCTGAAGGATTACATTTGCTTCAGTAAAACAGATGCATCTAATGAAATATTTTAAGCTTTTCTGAGATGGGGTTACCCAAATATTTTAGCAAGATAATTAATCTCTGAAAGCCATTTGCAATATACCCTGCAGCAGGTTGATAATAGGATTAAATCACTTTCATCATTTGTTGTTGGGTCTCAGACTAGCCATGTATTGTCAAATTGAATATTGTCACTAGTCTTCTGATATACATGCCTTCAGGCCACCACATGGGATTATTGCGAACTTTGTTTATAGAGCATAAAAACTTAAGTCTATCACTGTGCCGACAAATAACATTGAAACCTCTAAGTGAAGTTTGGTTGGATGCAACTCAATGCCTGATTGACATGGGATGACAGCACAAAACTGATTCCAGTTTGGCATTAGAATACAGAACATTTGGCCCATTGTGTGTGTGTGTATAGAGTCATTGAAAGGATTATCTTGTTTGACTTTCTCCTGCTCTTTCCATATAGCTTTGCTGATTTTTTTTCCCAACAATATATTTGTAGCTGCGATATTGGGTTTGTTGACCATGAAGCTCTAAACTCAAACAAAAACCTTAAGCCCTGTGGATGTAAATAGCTACAAGTACTCTCTGCAAAGCTAGGCTATACTGTAAATGGCCAATCTTCAAAACCTAGTTCACTTCCCTGGTTATTCTCCATGGCAGTTTTAGATGCCAATACCCACTTATTGATCGGTGAGTACCCTCTTCCTGTCAAGGAAAAGATGCTTACACTTAACAAAGTAGTTTAAAACTCTGTTTACTTATTTTCCGTGATACATTTTTAAATCCAAACAACATTCTTAAACCACATTTAAAACTCACACAGGATTTCTATCGTCAACATTTCCAAATTACCAACCATTTCTAAAACATGAAGCATTTCTAGAACACAAAGGATTCCCAAAACACAGGTATAATTCCTGTAAAATAAAAAGACACAGCAACAATGTAGGTGAACAAATTTAACTGTCACAGAAATTGAAGCCAGAGGAGTAGGTTCTAGCTCACCATGTGTTTCTTTCATGTTGCTTGATGTTTTGTTAACCATTCCTAATGAGCCTGAACTGCTAGCTACATTTATACAGTTTCTTTACCACATGGATGACTTCAGATGCATATGATATTTCCTCAGATACCCTTTTTTACAAAGTCTAAACGTTTTTTGGAGATGCATTTTCACAATTAATGTTTGGAAGCTAACTTCCATGAATACATAAAACTCCTAACATAAATAGATCAGTTAAATGTTTGTTTCCATGTGGTCTGCAAGTTTCCTTGAACTGAGCAACTTAGTCAGCATTGACTGTTTTGAAACAACCCAAATTCAGTAACCCAGTGTCTTATACTGTATGTTTTGAGTACCAAGAAATCCAATTCAGTTACTGTCTGCAGACAGATCATCTGCTATACAGAGAGCTTGTTTGCAAAACTGCTCTGTAGACAGTATTTAATTTCAAACAGATTATTGCTTTCTGCTTACATGTTAAGAACTGAAGGCTGACTCCTGCTTATGTCCAGAAGCTAAACAAAAGAATACTAGTTGGAAGTTTACTTATATCTGTTTGTGGTCTTACAAATGGCAGCTGCTGTGTTTAGAAAGCGAGCTTGGCAAAATATCATAAAGAGGCCCACTAGCAATGAATACTTGTAAATGATTAACAGATATTACATATTTAAAATTACTGGCAAAAGATGCTCGAGTGAAAATGGAGATATTTGTAGATATATCTTTTCACACAAAATTATTAGAGTCCCTGTAATGCTCAGCCCAGCAAGGTCCTGAAAGCTGAACCCATAAGTAATTTTAAAGGAAATTAGGTCAGTACAAGAGGATTTGGGAATGGGGACAAAATTAGCTTGCGGGAATAAGCATAGCACTCAAGCCAGTATGGGAATGACGGGCCAAATTCTCTTAATCTGTGCTGTGAGTATTATATATATGTATGTATGTATGACTATATTATTCATAAATTCAGACAGATCTTCAAGATCTTCCTCAAAATTATAGATATTGAAAAAAAATAAAAAATTGAAAGCAAGGATACAGGCAACCTTGTCAGTGAAATCAGTTTCCCTCCATCTCTTTTACGAATAATGGTTCATTAAATGTAAATTGGTGGTCGAAGGACACTACTATAGATAAGAAAATGCTCCTCCCAACTCAAAATTGGAATGCTTTCTTGCAGTTACTGGTTTTGAGGGTTAAGTGAACTGGAGGTACTTTCCTCAAATTCTAACCAAATGTTAACTGACATAAATTTCTAATACCCCCATGAGGAAATAATTGAAGTACAAAGTGTTTTGGTAGTGAGCAGATCATCCATTCTTTGACATATCTCATTAAGGTTTCCAATTTCTTGCCCTATTAAGGCTCCCTCACCTCTGCCCCTCTGACCCTCAACACAGGTGCCTCTCAAGGCTGTGTCCTAAGACCCCTCCTTCTGTATACCCATGACTGTGTTGCCACCCACAGCTCCAATCTGTTAATTAAATTTGCTGACGATACTACATTGATTGGCCTTATCTCATATCATAAGGAGGCAGTCTGCAGAGAAGTTATCACCCTGACAGTGGTCTCAAGAAATCAACCTCTTCCTCAATGTTGCAAAAACAAAGGAGCTGGTTGCGGACTACAGGAGGAATGGAGGCGGGCTAACCCCTATTGACATCAATGGATCTGGGGTGGAGAGGGTGAACAGCTTTAAGTTCCTCAGCATTTGGATCACCAATGATCTCATGTGGTCTGTACATACCGGGTGTGTGGTGAAAAAAGCACAACAGTGCCTCTTTCACCTCAGGCAGTTGAAGGATTTTGGTATGGGTCCCCAAATCCTAAGGACTTTCTACAGGGGCACAGTTGAAAGCATCCTGACTGGCTACATCACTGCCTGTTATGAGAACTGTACTTCCTTCAATCGCAGGATTCTGCAGAGGTTGGTGCAGACAGCCCAGTGCATCTGCAGATGTGAACTTCCCTCTATTCAGGACGTTTACAAACACAGGTGTGTAAAAAGGGCCCAGAGTATCACTGGGGACCCAAGTCACCCCAGTCACAAACTGTTCGAGCTGCTACCATCCAGGAAAAGGTACGGCAGCATAAAAGCCTGAACCAACAGACTCTGAGACAGCTTCTTCCACCAGATCATCAGACTGATTAATTCAGGCTGATACAATTGTATTTCTATTGACTGTCCTTAGTACATACTATTTATTAGAAATTATTATAAATTGCACATTGCACATTTAGACAGAGACATAATGTAACGATTTTTACTCCTCATGTATGAAGGATGTAAGTAAAGTCAATTCAAATTCAAAGTCCTCTATCAATTATCATTTCTCTTTTATTTTTTCTTACACACTTGAAAAAGCTTTTACTATTCACTTTGATATTGTTTGCTAGCTTGCTTTCAAATTTCATCTTTTTCTTCCTAATAGTTCTTTTACTTGCTCTCTGTAGGGTTTTAAAAGCTTCCCAATCCTCTGTTTTCCCACTAATTTCTGCTTTGTTGTATAGCCTGTTATTTGCTGTTAGATTAACTTTGACTTCCCTCATCATTCACAGTTGTAATATTTTGCCCTTTAAGTATTTCTTTCTTTTGGAATACATCTATCCTGCATCTTCTTATTTTCCCTAGAAACTGACACCATTGCTGCTCTGCTGTCATCCCTGCCAGCATCTTTCAATTTACTCTGGCTAACTCCTCTCTCATATCACTGTAATTTCCTTCACTCAACTGAAATACTGTTACTGTCTCCCTATCAAATTGGGATCACTGACTCCTAAGGGTTCTTTTACCTTAACCTCCCTAATGACCTTTGGTTCATTACTTAATACCCAATCCATTATAGTTGATCCCCTAGTAGGCTCAACAAAAAAACTGCTCTAGAAAGCCATCTTGTTGGCATCCAATAACCTAAATCTCTTGAGATCCATTTCCAACCTGACTTGCCCAATCAACCTGCATGTTTACATCTCCCATGACTACCATATTGTTGCCCTTTGGCCACGCCTTTTCTATTTCCTGTTGTAATCTGTGATCCACATCCCAACTACTGTTGGGAAGCTTGTATATAATGGCCATCAGGGTCCTGTTGCCCCTGTGGTCTCTTAACTCAACCTACAAGGATTCAACATCTTTTGATCCTATGTCACATTTCTCTACTAATTTGATGCCATTCTTTACCAACAGAGCCATGCTAACCACTCTGCCAACCTTCCAATCCCTCCGATACAATGTCTAATCTTGGACATTCAGCTCCCAACTACAACCATCCTTCAGCACCTGACACCTGCGAGG
The DNA here is from genome assembly GCF_963921235.1 of Mobula hypostoma. Lineage (NCBI taxonomy): Eukaryota > Metazoa > Chordata > Chondrichthyes > Myliobatiformes > Myliobatidae > Mobula > Mobula hypostoma. Next base: position 152,202,179 of record NC_086097.1, on the reverse strand, counting down.
CAATATACCATCCAGCTGTCCCGTTCACCTCCACAGAATCTCCTGTCTGTTCCCCTGACTATTGAGCCCCCTATCACTACCCCTCCCCTCTTCTCCCTCTTTCCCTTCTGCATCACGGGCCCATGCTCAATGCCAGTAACCTAGTCTCTGTGGCATCTGGAGGCATCTAGGACAGCAGTCCCCAACCACCGGGCCGCAAAGCACGTGCTACTGGGCTGCGAGGAAACGATACGAGTCAGCTGCACCTCTCCTCATTCCCTGTCACACACTGTTGAACTTGAACATAGGGTTGCCAACTGTCCCGTATTAGCCGGGACATCCCGTATATTGGGCTAATTTGGTTTGTCCCATATGGGACCGCCCTTGACCCGTATTTCCCACGCTAAGGTAGAGCGATCCTATGAAACCTTTCGTGCCAAAATGGCGTAAGGCGCAGAAGCAATTACTGTACCATTAATTTATATGGGAAAAATCTTTGAGCATTCCCGGACCCAAAAAAATAACCTACCAATTCATACCAAATAACACATAAAATGAAAATAACACTAACATATAGTAAAAGCAGGAATGATATGATAAGTACACAGCCTATATAAAGTAAAAATAATGTATGTACAGTGTTGTCGGGAAGATGAAGGCAAAACTGATTTGTGGAAAAAAATTGGCACGTACGCGCATGCGCACACAAGTGCCCGCGCAAGGCTTCATGGTCATGGTAGTCTTTTTGTGGTAAAGTGTCCCGGGATTTGACTGCTACTTTTGTCCCTTATTTGGGAGTGAGAAAGTTGGCAAACCTAACTGTAAAAGACATGTTGAGGTGAGTTTAACCCTACTTGAACAACCCCCCAGTCGACCGGTCCGCAAGAATATTGTCAGTATTAAACCGGTCCGCAGTGCAAAAAAGGTTGGGGACCCCTGAGCTAGGAGGCTATCCCCACAACAGTACCTAAAACGATATACTTAGTTATTGAGGGGAATACCCACAGGGGTGCTCTCCACTTACTGCCTACTTGCCTTTCTGTTTCTCCTGACAGTCACTCAGCTACTCGCCTCCTGCAACTTCGGGGGGACTACTTCCTTGTAATTCTGATTGGTCATCTCCTCACTCTTCTGTACAAGCCAAAGATTGTCCAGCTGCTGCTCCAGCTCTCTAACACAGTCTTCAAGGAGCTGCAGCTGGATACACTTCATACAGATGTAGTTTCCTAGGAGACTCTGGGACTCCAACATCTGGCATGAAGAACACACAACAGCTATGTAATACTTCAGGAATGGTAAGAGTAAACAAAAATGGAACCTTAACAGAAGCTCACCCACAGCCAATGCCTCTTTCGAGCTGAAGCCTCCTTTGAGCCAAAGCCTGACACTCCTACTCTCACTACTGGCCTACTCCAAACAATGGCTGCTCTGCATATCCCTTCCATACTTCTAAACAAGCATTGCTGACCCGGGAGAAACTGTGTCACTGTGGTACGCTCCTGCTGCTGATTAGGGCATCGGAATGAGCTTGAATGCCTGTGAAGCTCTCCTTTTAAACAAGAGTTGCTAACTTGTGAGAAATCTCATTGCTATGGGCCGCTTCTACCACTGTTTGGGCTCGTCGTTCTCCTTTACGTGGACCAGATTATACACACTCTGCAAGTCTAGCTTCAAGAATACTAAGCATAGAAACATACAAACAAAGAAAACCTACAGCACAATACAGGCACACAAAGCTGTATTGAATATGCCCTTACCTTAGAAATTATCTAGGATTACCCATAGCCTTCTATTTTTCTAAGGTCCATTTGCCTATCCAGGAGTCTCTTAAAAGACACTATCATATCCTTCTTAATGCATGCAGGCATTTCTAAATGACAATAAACAAGGACTGAGTGTCCTCATAATCTAATCTAATCTAATCTAAAATATCCACCTCCACCACCGTTGCCGGCAGCCCATTCCACGCACTCAACACTCTCTGCGTAAAACAATTAACCCTGACATCTCCTTTGTACCTACTTCTAAGCACCTTAAAACTGTGCCTCTCATGTTACCCATTTCAGCCCTGGGAAAAAGCCTCTGACTATCCACATGATCAATGCCTCTCCTTATCTTATGTTGTTGTTGTTCGTCCTTCGTAGTCGAAGATGACCATGGCTTCAAAGTCAAATGGGAGATTGGTGGCTGTGGGTCCGGAGATGACTGATGAGGCCAATCCGGGCCCTGAAGGCTCTCCCACATGTGGGACACAAGTGGGTGGGTGCTGTCATGGCAGTGGATGCTGCTCGGGCCTTGTGCACAGCACGCTTTCGTTGCGCCTCAATGATGCGCCTGACTTCAGCTGCACGGGCTCCTGTGGTGATCTTGCTGCGCCAAGCTGGACGGTCGAGGGCAAGCGTCTCCCACGTGTTGATGTCGACACCCAGGCCTTTGAGGGACACTTTGAGGCAGTCTTTGTAACGTTTCTTCTGCCCCCCGACTGAGCGCTTGCCCTGACACAGTTCTCCGTACAGTAGCTGCTTAGGCAATCGGCTGTCTGGCATTCTGACCACATGTCCAGCCCACCTGGCTTGGGCTTTCAGCAGGAGGGTGTGGACGCTGCAGAGCCCAGCTCGTTCCAGGATTTCCGTGTCAGGGACATTGTCCTGCCACCTGATGTAGAGGAGTCTGCGGAGACAGCTCAGGTGAAAGTGGTTGAGCTGTTTGGCGTGTCTGCTGTAGACAGTCCAGGTCTCGCTGGCGTAAAGGAGGGTGGTAAGGACCACTGCACAGTAGACCTTCAGCTTGGTGGTAAGGCTGAGTCCTCTCCGCTCCCAGACGTTCTCACGGAGTCTCCCAAAGGCGGCGCTGGCTTTGGCGATCCTGTTGTTGACCTCAGCGTCTATGTTCACTGTATGAGAGAGTATGCTGCCCAGGTAGGTGAAGTTGTCGACTGCCTGGAGGTTCTGGCCCTTCATCGTGATGCGCGGCTCCTGGTATGGCTTTCCTGGGGCAAGCTGGTACCTAACTTCGGTCTTTTTGGTGCTGATAGTGAGTCCGAAGTTGTCGCAGGCTTGTGAGAAGCAGTCCATTTCACGCTGCATCTCCTGCTCTGTGCTGGTGTTGAGTGCGCAGTCATCAGCAAACAAGAAGTCTCTGATGACAGTCTCTTGCACCTTCGTAACTGCCTGCAGGCACCCAAGGTTGAACAACCTGCCGTCAGTCCTGTACCTGACGTGGATTCCTTCTTCGTAGTTACGGAAGGTATCTGTCAGCATGGCAGAGAATACCATACTGAACAAAGTCAGGGCAAGAACGCAGCCATGTTTGACGTCATTTGTCACCGGGAAGGCCTCCGACTCGTCACCGTCATCCAGAACTTTCACCATCATACCGTCGTGGAACTGCCGGACGATTGTGATGAACTTGCTGGGGCAGCCAAACTTCTCCATGATCTTCCACAAGCCTTCTCTGCTGACCGTATCAAAAGCCTTGGTTAGATCGACAAAGGTCACGAAGAGGTCGCTGTGTTGCTCCTGGCATTTTTCTTGGAGTTGGCGCGCAGCAAAAATCATGTCTGCAGTCCCACGTTCAGCACGGAAGCTGCACTGGCTTTCTGGGAGCAGACCTTGCTCAAGATGTTGGAGAAGGCGGTTGATCAGGACGCGGGCCAGAATCTTCCCCGCAATGGACAAGAGGGAGATGCCTCGGTGGTTGTCGCAAGACTGGCGGTTGCCTTTCCTCTTGTAGATGTGGACTATGCTGGCATCTTTCAGCTGTTGCGGGACCTGTCCCTTTTTCCACATGGACTGGAAGAGTACAGTCAGCTTTTGCATCATGACAGGGCCTCCTGCTTTGTATACCTCAGCAGGGATTGCATCGGGTCCTGGTGCTTTGCCACAGGAGAGTTGCTTCACTGCCTTCCTGACTTCATCTACTGTTGGGAGGGTGTCGAGGTTCTTGTTGATCTCTACCTGGGGCAGGCGGGCAATGACCTCGTTGTTGATGTCGGCAGGGTGGTTAAGGACGTTGTTAAAGTGCTCAGACCACCGATCCAGAATCTGCTTCTTCTCTGTCAGCAGCTGCGTCTCATCTGCGTTGAGGAGGGGTGAGGAGCCGGAGGACTGGGGTCCGTATACAGCCTTAAGCGCATCGTAGAAGCGCTTTATGTCGTGGCTGTCTGCATAGCCCTGGATTTCATCAGCCTTCTTGCTGAACCAGCTGTCCTGCATCTCGCAAAGTTTTTTCTGCACCTTTCTTCTTGCGTTGGTAAAGGCATCTTTTTTGGCTAGCGACGTGGGGTCATTCTGATGTGCTCTGTAATGTTGATGTTTCTCCGTTTGTAGTGCCTGTATTTCTTCATCATTCTCATCGAACCAGTCTTGGTTTCTTTGGGTTGCTGGTCCGAGATGTTCGAGGGCGGTAGTGTAGACAGCGTCTCTGAAGGCTCTGTTCCTCAACGCTGGTCCCGTCATCCTGTGGTGCGTCTAGCAGTCTGCCTTCAAGGTCATCGACGAATTCTTCTGCAACCCTGCTGCTTTTCAGCTTGGAGACATTCAGCCTCTTTGCAGTCTTCTGCCCTTGGGGTCTTCTCATGGGCAGAATGTGAAGCCCATATACACCTCTATCAAGTCCCCTCTCATCCTCTGTTGCTCCAAGGAGAAAAGGCTGAGTTCACTCAACCTATTCTCATCAGGCATGCTCCCCAATCCAGACAACATCCTTGTAAATCTCCTCTGCACCCTTTCTATGGTTTCCACATCGTTCCTATAGTGAGGTGACCAGGACTGAGCACAGTCCTCCCAGTGGGTCTGACCAGGGTCCTATATAGCTGCAACATTACCTCTTGGCTCCTAAACTCAATCCCACGATTGATGAAGGTCAATGCACCCTATGCCTTCTTAACTACAGACTCAACCTGCATAGCAGATTTGATTGTCCTATGGACTCGGACTCCAAGATCCCTCTGATCCTCCACACTGCCTCGAGTCTTACCATTAATACTATATTCTGCCATCTTATTTGACCTACAAAAATGAACCACCTCACAATTATCTGTAAACACGAGGAATTCTGCAGATGCTGGAAATTCAAGCAACACACATCAGTCCTGAGGAAGGGTCTTGGCCCGGAACGTCGACTGTACCTCTTCCTAGAGATGCTGCCTGGCCTGCTCTGTTCACCAGCAACTTTGATGTGTGTTGCTGTCACAATTATCTGGGTTGAATTCCATCTGCCACTTCTCAGCCCAGATTTGCATCCTATCAATGTCCCGCTGTAAACTCTGACAGTCCTCCACATTATCGACAACACCCCCAACCTTTGTATCATCATCAAATTTACTAACCTATCCCTCCACTTCCTCATCCAGGTCCCAGAACAGATCCCTGAGGCACACCACTGGTCACCGACCTCCATGCAGAACATGACCCGTCTACAACCACTCTTTACCTTCTGTGGGCAAGTCAGTTCTGGATCCACAAAGCAAGGTCCCCTTGGATCTTATGCCTCCTTTCTTTCTCAATAAGTCTTGCATGGGGTACCTTATTAAATGCCTTGCTGAAATCCATATACACTACAGCTACTGCTCTACCTTCATCAATGAGTTTCATCACATCCTCAAAAAATTCAATCAGGCTCCTAAGGCACAACGTGCCTTTCACAAAGCCATGCTGATGATTCCTAATCACATTATGCCTCTCCAAATGTTCATAAATCCTCAGGATCTTCTCCATCAACTTACCAACCACTGAAGTAAAACTCACTGGTCTATAATTTCCTGGGCTATCTCTACTCCCTTTCTTGAATAAGGGAACAACATCTGCAACACTTCCATCCTCTGAAACCTCTCCCGTCCCCATTGATGATGCAAAGATCATTACCAGAGGTTCAGCAATCTCCTTTCTCGCCTCCCACAGTAGCTTGAACTACATCTTGTCTGGTCCTGGTGACTTATCCAACTTGATGCTTTCCAAAAGCTCCAGCAAATCCTCTTCCTTAATATTTACATGCTCAGGCCTTTCAGTCTGCTGTAAGTCATCCCTACAATTGCCAAGATCATCTTACATAGTGAATACTGAAGCAAAGTATTCATTAAGTAGCTCTGCTATCTCCTCCAGTTCCATACACACTTTTCCACTGTCACACTTGATTGGTCCTATTCTGTCATGTCTTCTTCTCTTGTTCTTCACATACTTGTAGAATGCCTTGAGGTTTTTCTTAATCCTGTCCGCCAAGGCCTTCTCATGTCCTCTTCTAGCTCTCCTAATTTCATTCTTAAGCTTCTTCCTGCTAGCCTTATAATCTACTAGATCTCTATCATTACTTAGTTTTTTGAACCTTTTGTAAGCTCTTTTTTGCTTCTTGACTAGATTTATAACAGTCTTGGTACACCACATTTCCTGTACCATTCCATCCTTTCCCTGTCACATTGGAACGTACCAATGCAGAACTCCATGTAAAAGTCCCCCAAACATTTGTCACATTTCTTCCATACGTTTCCCTGAGAACATCTGTTCCCAGTTTATGCTTCCAAGTTCCTGCCTGATAGACCCTTATTCCAATTAAACATTTTCTTAACTTGTCTATTCCTATCCCTCTCCAATGCTATGGTAAAAGAGATAAAATTGTGATCAATATCTCCAAAATGCTCTTCCACTGATAGATCTGACACCAGATCAGGTTCATTTCCCAATACCAGATCAAGTACAGCCTTTCCTCTTGTAGGCTTATCTACATATTGTGTCAAGAAACCTTCCTGAACGCACCTAACAAACTTTATCCCATCTAAACTCCTCACTCTAGGGAGATGCCAATCAATATTTGGGAAATAAAAATCTCCCACCACAACAACCTTGTTATAATTACACCTTTCTAATCTGACTCCCTATCTGTCCCTGTTACTATTGGATGATCTTTTGAAAGCACCCAGTAGAGTTATTGACCCCTTCCTGTTCCTAACTTTCACCCACAGAGACTCCATAGACAATCCCTCCATGTCTTCCTCCTATTCTGCAGCAGTGACAATATCTCTGATTGACAGTACCTCACCTCCACCTCTTTTGCCTCCCTTTTCCTACTTATGTTGCTGGTACCAATATATACCACGACCTCTGGCTGTTCTCCTTCCCACTTCAGAATATCGTGGACCCAATCAGAAGCACCCCGGACCCTGGCACCTGGGAAGCAAACTACCATCCACATTTCATTCCTGCATCCACAGAATCGCCTGTCTGACCCTCTAACGATAGAATCTCCTATCACTGCTGCCATTCTTTTCCTTTTCCTGCCCTTCTGAGCCATAGGGACAGACTTCGTGCCAGAGGCGCAGCCACTGTTGCTTCCCCCAGATAGGCCATCTCCCCCAACAGTACTGAAGCCGGAGTATTTATCGTTATGGGGTACAGCCACAGGGGTACTCTCTAGCATCTGCCTCTTGCTTTTCCCTCTCCTGACTGTTACCCACTTGTCAGTCTCCCGTGGTCCTGATGTGACTACCTGCCTATAGTTCCTCTCTGTCACCTCCTCGCTCTCCCTGACCAGATGATGGTCATCAAGCTGCATCTCCAGTTCCCTAACTCAGTCCCTAAGGAGCTGCAGCTTAACGCACCTGGTGTAGATGTGGCCATCCGGGAGGCTGGGAGTCTCCAGGACCTCCCACATCTGACACTGAGCACAGAACACCGGCCTCACTCACATACTTCCTGTCTGTATTCTACACAGGCAACCTAACTCGCCTCAACCCATTATCGGTGAAGCCCCATTAAGCCAAAGCCTTCCTACTCTGTCACCCGCTCTATAAAGCCAACTCCTTTTAAATTCTTCTCGCTGTTCTACCTGTCTGACATCCACGCGCTTGCGCAGTCATGCCCTGATCAAACCACTGAAGAAAGACTCTTGCCCCTTGGAGAAACTCAAAGGGAGTGTTCATGAGCAGAAGGAGTAATGAATCTTGACCATTATGCAACTCAACCCTCTGTAATCGATGCGTAGCCACAGGCTTCCATCCTTTTTCTGTACAGAGAAGAATCACATATGACTGGTGAAGTGGAGGGACAAATGAATCATGGGGCAAGAGAAGATCCTCTTTTATGTCCCCTCTGTAGTGCATCTCTCTAGGCCTGACAGCGTGTACAATCAACCCTGCAGAGGACAAATAGTGGGCAGTAGATCTGCAGCAGAGTTGTAGGGTTGGTGTGGTGGAAGAATCGAGGGCTTTCCCTTGCTGAAGATCTCTTCCAAGTCCTTGTAGATGGCAGGGATTTCAAACAGTCTGGGAGTTGCAATTACCTCTGAACCTTTCTTTGAGGATCCAGGGGTGATTCGACAGACCTCAGAGTCTCCTCCATAGGTTCACTAGGCTCTTCCATTGAAACAGTGGCCAAATCAGAGTTCAACGCCATATCATCAGACAACAGCAATGAGGCATTACAAATCGTCCTTGCACCTTTGGAACTAGGTGCCAATTGTCTGTGGCTGGAACTATGATGAGAGACCCTGATGAGGATGGCTAGGACCAAAGTGTTGGATAGGATCAAGACTGAAAGGAGAACTGAGCACTAAAAATGACTAGACAATAATCCAAGTTGCGCTTACGATTGAGCATTGAACTTCCATCCAGGTGCTCCTTAAGTACTGAAATCCTGGCACCTAAACATGGCAGCCAATTAGTGGGAAGGTCCTGAATCCTTAAAGGGGCCACGCCAGCTAGCCATACTCTGGAAAGTGAGAGCATTGAAATTCCAGAGGCTGGCGTGGTTGAGTGCGTATCATAACGCAAAGATATACTTGCTTTTGAGGCAGAGCAGAGGAGATCACCTGGTTGATTCCAGAGATGAGGAGAGATGGTGTTGCCTGGGACTATATTCACTAGAATTCAAAAAAATGAGAGGGAATCTTATAAAGATAGATAAAATTATGAAAGGTATGAACAAGTAGAAGCAGGAAAGTTATTTCCACTGATGGGTGAAACTAGATCTAGGAGCCCTCGCCTCAAGATGCAGGGGAACAGATTTAAGAGGGAGATGTGGAGAAACTGCTTTTTTTCCCCAAGGAGCAGTGAATCTGTGGAAATCTCTGCCCAGGGAAGCAGTAGTAGCTACATCATTATATATATTTAAGACACAGATGGATTTTTGCATAGACGGGGGATTAAGGATTATAGGGAAAAGGCAGGTAGATGGAGCTGAATTCATGGCCAGATCAGCCATGATCTTGTTGAATGGCAGATCTGGCTCTATGGGTCAGACGATCTTTCCTTGTTCCTGTTTTTTGTTCTTATGTGATGAAATTATCTATATTATATGGCATGCAAATCAAAGTTTTTCACTGTACTCAGTATAAGTGACAGCAATAAACTATTTTACCAAGTTCCTGCAAGAGTACCGACTGCTTTCAAGTAGAGACTGATTTTTACCAGTTGTCCTTTAAGATGCATTCTCAACACTGTCTTTTTATTCCCTTGATAAGGCAGTGATTTCTGAATAAGTCTTTAAAAGGTATGCACATTTGCCGTGTACTTCCTCTTTGTAGCCTGGTCTTGCTGGTGATATTGGAGGCACTATCACAAAGCTAAACTAGCACAGATCAGGAAACAAAGTTATTGCTCTCTAACAACAGGAATTCTGCAGATGCTGGAAATTCAAGCAACATACATAAAAGTTGCTGGTGAACGCAGCAGGCCAAGCAGCATCTATAGGAAGAGGCGCAGTCGACGTTTCAGGCCGAGACCCTTCGTCAGGACTAACTGAAGGAAGAGTGAGTAAGGGATTTGAAAGTTGGAGGGGGAGGGGGAGATCCAAAATGATAGGAGAAGACAGGAGGGGGAGGGATAGAGCCGAGAGCTGGACAGGTGATAGGCAAAAGGGGATACGAGAGGATCATGGAACAGGAGGTCCGGGAAGAAAGACAAGGAGGTGGGGGTGACCCAGAGGATGGGCAAGAGGTATATTCAGAGGGACAGAGGGAGAAAAAGGAGAGTGAGAGAAAGAATGTGTGCATAAAAAGGAGTAACAGATGGGGTACGAGGGGGAGGTGGGGCCTTAGCGGAAGTTAGAGAAGTCGATGTTCATGCCATCAGGTTGGAGGCTACCCAGACGGAATATAAGGTGTTGTTCCTCCAACCTGAGTGTGGCTTCATCTTTACAGTAGAGGAGGCCATGGATAGATATGTCAGAATGGGAATGGGATGTGGAATTAAAATGTGTGGCCACTGGGAGATCCTGCTTTCTCTGGCGGACAGACCGTAGATGTTCAGCAAAGCGGTCTCCCAGTCTGCGTCGGGTCTCACCAATATATAAAAGGCCACATCGGGAGCACCGGACGCAGTATATCACCCCAGTCGACTCACAGGTGAAGTGATGCCTCACCTGGAAGGACTGTTTGGGGCCCTGAATGGTGGTAAGGGAGGAAGTGTAAGGGCATGTGTAGCACTTGTTCCGCTTACACGGATAAGTGCCAGGAGGGAGATCAGTGGGGAGGGATGGGGGGGACGAATGGACAAGGGAGTTATGTAGGGAGCGATCCCTGCGGAATGCAGAGAGAGTGGGGGAGGGAAAGATGTGCTTAGTGGTGGGATCCCGTTGGAGGTGGCGGAAGTTACGGAGAATAGGTTCCACTGCTGACCCGCCTTGCGCATTCCATTCCAGCCCCATTCCTTTTCTGATATTTTCATAACAAATAGAGGGAGGCTATTGGGTCTTTTGAGTCTATGCCAGTAATAGTTTGTTTTCCTGGTTGTAAAGGTAAACTTGGCAAGCCCTAATGCCAACTTTGCATTAGAGTTGCTTTTCTTTCTAATTGTTTTGGAGTAAATTAAATTGATTCTGTATCATGCACACAGAGATCAAAGGTGGAAATTTTCTAAGAACACAGAAAAATATTAAATATAGACGGATTGCATACTCAAAGAATAATCCATTTGTAGATTTAATAAAATACAATGAATAGGTCTCATCTTGTACTTGATGATATGCAATAATCCATTGTTGTATTTCATTAATAAGCCAGGCTCAGCATATGATTATAAACTTCAATGTACTCAAGTAGCAACAGAAGTCTGAAGCTATAAATATGGTTTACTAAATCCAACTCAATTTCTGCATATAATTTCTCTTTATTTAGGTTGCATCAGTTACTACAGTTATCTACATAAGCAGATGTTAGGTTGTTTTGATTCTGAATAAACAGAGGCTACACTAGGGACTGGTTGTCCTGGCAGTTTTGAAATCCAACTGACTGTGATGCTGTTTGCCAGAAAATATGAGACAACTAGCTGAAATTTTTGTGAAGCAATAAATGCACACTACTAATGACCTGCATATCTGCAACATAATTTGAAACCAGAGATAGCACAAAGTTGAAAAAGTCAATGCTATTGCTCAATTCATTCAAAATGAGCCTCTTACAAATTTAACCAAGTATGTTGGAACAATTGTGTTACTGGTTCCAATTCAATTTCAGGAACTTTTCCCTTCAGTGGAGCTTTGATAGAAATTTATATTGTTGACCTTTTAGAGGAAAAATTAAAAATCTGTTCATTTAGGTATGAGTAAAATTTGTACACCAAGGAAGGTCAGGGTTGTGCTCCAACAGCCAAAGCAAACCTTATTCTGCATTTAACATGTTTTTCTCATGCTATCTGTGAAATTTTACTATCATATATATTTATAAAACAGCTGTGATTATACTTCAGAAATTATTAGTTGCTGTAAATTATTTTGTGGAGCTCCAGACATGTAAAAGATATATATACTGGGGCAGCACCATGTAATGGTTACCATAACACTATTTGTCCAATTTAAAATGGCGCTGGTCAAACACAGCGATGCCTTGCTGGCAGAAATCAAAACTACTAACTACTCTACTATTCACCCTTTTCCTGGAAAAATATCACCGCGCTCAATAGCCTGTAACTTCCCTTTCAGAGCTGAGCTTTTCAATTGCTGGTATGACCTAGCATTTTTGAGGTGTGAACTGAAGTCCTGAAGGTTCTGCATGTTTGCAGAGCGGTGTATTCAGGTTGAATAGAGGCAACAAAGCTCGAGCTCAAAGGCGAGCAATGAGTTAATGCTTGTCCATTGCTGGAGTGGGCTGGGAGCTGATCTGAAGTGGCATATCCAAGGCGAGGCAAAGTTGTGGCAGTAGGGCCCAGGCCCGAGAACAAGGAAAAGTCAATATTCGACCAATTTAAGCAGTGAGCCAGATTAGAAAGGTCAGGTGCAGGCCAAATCGAGGTGCTGGAGTGCTGGCCAGAGAGCATATTGAAGTGGAAGTGCCCAGGTCTGAAAGTGACCAACGAGCTGAGAAAATTACTGAGGAATTACTGCCTGTGACAGTGAGTATAGGAATAGAGTGAGGTGGAGGATAAATGCGTGGCTGAGGGATTGGAGCAGAGGGCAGAGATTCAGATTTCTGGATCATTGGGACATCTTCTGGGGCAGGAGTGGCCTGTACAAAAAGGACGGGTTGCACTCGAATCCCAGGGGACCAATATCCTGGCAGGGAGCTTTGCCAAGGCTACTGGGGAGAGTTTAAACTAGGATTGCTGGGGGGTGGGAACCAAACTGAAGAGACGAAGGAAGAGGCGGTTGGGCCACGAATAGAGAAAGCTTGGAGACAGTACAAAAAGGGGACAGGCAGATGATAGAGAAGGGACTCGTTCAGACCGATTGTTTTAATGCAAGGAGTATTATGAACAAAATGGATGAGCGTAGAATACTTGGAGCTATGATGTTGTGGCGATTACATAGATTTGGATAGCTCAGGGGCAGAAATGTTTAATTTGAGTGCCAGGCTTTAGATGTTTTAGAAAGGACAGGGATGGAGGCAAAAGAGGTGGGGGCGTGGCACTGTTGATCAGAGATAGTGTCACGGCTGCAGAAAAGGAGGAAGACATGAAGGGATTATCTTCAGAGACTCTGTGGGTGTAAGTTAGGAATAGGAAGGTGTCAATAACTCTACTGGGTGTTTTTTATAGACCACCCAACAGTAACAGGGACATCGAGGAGCAGATAGGGAGACAGATTCTGGAAAGGTGTAATAATAACAGGGTTGTTGTGGTGGGAGATTTTAATTTCTCAAGTATCGATTGGCATCTCCCTAGAGCAAGGGGTTTAGATGGGGTGGAGTTTGTTAGGTGTGTTCAGGAAGGTTTCTTGACACAATATTTAGATAAGCCTACAAGAGGAGAGGCTGTATTTGGTCTGGTATTGGGAAATGAACCTGGTCCGGTGTCAGATCTCTCAGTGGGAGAACATTTTGGAGAATGTGATCACAATTCTATCTCCTTTACCATAGTATTGAAGAGAGATAGGAACAGGCAAGTTAGGAAAGTATTTAATTGGATGCAGAAATATGAGGCTATCAGGCAGGAACTTAGAAGCATAAATTGTGAACAGATTTTCTCAGGGAAATGTCTGGAAGAAATGTGGCAAATGTTCAGGGGATATTTGCATGGAGTTCTGCATAGGTACGTTGAAATCAGACAGGGAAAGGATGGTAGGGTACAGGTACTGTGATGTACAAAGGATGTTATAAATCTAGTCAAGAAGAAAAGTAGCAGTTACGAAAGGTTCAAAAAACTAGGTAATAATAGATATCTAGAAGATTATAAGGCTAGCAGGATGGAGCTTAAGAAAGAAATTAGGAGAGCCAGAAGGGGCCATGAGAAGGCCTTGGCAGACAGGATTAAGAAAAACCCCAAGGCATTCTACAAGTATGTGAAGAGCAAAAGGATAAGACATGAGAGAATAGGACCAATCAAGTGTGACAGTGGAAAAGTGTGTATGGAACCGAAGGAGATAGCAGAGGTACTTAATGAGTACTTTTCTTCAGTATTCACTACGGAAAAGGATCTTGGCAATTGTAGGGATGACTTACAGTGGACTGAAAAGCTTGAGCATGTAGATATGAAGAAAGAGGATGTACTGGAGCTTTTGGAAAGCATCAAGTTGGATAAGTCATGGGACCGGACGAGACGTACCCTAGGCTACTGTGGGAGGCGAGGGAGGAGATGGCTGAGCCTCTGGCGATGATCTTTGCATCATCAATGGGGATGGGAGGGTTGCAGATGTTGTTCCATTATTCAAGAAAGGGAGTAGAGATAGCCCTGGAAAGTATAGACCAGTGAGTCTTACTTCAGTGGTTGGTAAGTTGATGGAGAAGATCCTGAAGGGAGGGATTTATGAACATTTGGACAGGCATCATATGATTTGAAATCATCAGCATGGCTTTGTCAAAGGCAGGTCGTGCCTTACGAGCCTGATTGAATTCTTTGAGGATGTGACTAAACACATTGATGAAGGTAAAGCAGTAGATGTAGTGTATATGGATTTGACAATGTACCCCATGCAAGGCTTATTGAGAAAGTAAGGAGACATGAGATCCATAGTGATATTGCTTTGTGGATCCAGAACTGGCTTGCCCACAGAAGGCAAAGAATGGTTGTAGACAGGTCATATTCTGCATGGAGGTCGGTGACCAGAGGTGTGCCTCAGGGATCTGTTCTGGGAAAAGTGCTCTTTGTGATTTTTATAAGTGACCTGGATGAAGAAGTGGAGGGATGGGTTAGTAAATTTTCTAATGACACAAAGGTTGGGGGTGTTGTGGATAGTGTAGAGAGCTGTCAGAGGTTACAGCGGGACATTGATAGGATGTAAAACTGGGCTGAGAAGTGGCAGATGGAGTTCAACACAGTTAAGTGTGAGGTAGTTCATTTTCATAGGTCAAATATGATGGCAAAATATAGTATTAACAGTAAGATTCTAAGCAGTGTGGAGGATCAGAGGGATCTTGGGGTCCGAGTCCATAGGACACTCAAAGCAGCTGCACAGGTTGACTCTGTGGTTAAGAAGGCATATGGTACATTGATCTTCATCAATTGTGGGATTGTGTTTAGGAGCCGAGAGGTAATGTAGCAGCTCTATAGGACCCTAGTCAGACTCCACTTGGAGTACTGTGCTCAGTTCTGATCGCATCACTACAGGAAGGATACGGAAACCATAGAAAGGGTGCAGAGGAGATTTACAAGAATGTTGCCTGGATTGAGGAGCATGCCTTATGAAAACAGGTTGAGTGAACTCAGCCTTTTCTCCTTGGAGCAACAGAGGATGAGAGGGGACTTGATAGAGGTGTATAAGATGATGAGAGGCATTGATTGTGTGGATAGTCAGAGGCTTTTTCCCAGGGCTGGAATGGCTAGCACAAGAGGGAACAGTTTTAAGATGCTTGGAAGTAGGTACAGAGGAGATGTCAGGGGTACGTTTTTTTTTTACACAGGGAGTGTGGTGAGTGGGTGGAATAGGCTGCCAGTGATGGTGTGGAGGCAGATAGGGTCTTTTAGGAGACTCTTGGACAGGTACATGGAACTCAGAAAAATAGAGGGCTCCGGGTTACCCTTGGTAATTGCTAAGGTAGGGACATGTTCAGCACAGTCTTGTGGGCCGAAGGGCCTGTATTGTGCTGTAGGTTTTCTATGTTTCTGTGTTTCTAAATGCCAGGCCAGATTGAAAAGGCCAGGGTGTCAGGACAGGAGATAAGGGACAGGCTGGTGTTTAGCTCATTGAACTGAGGATGTGGCCTGCAAATGATAGGCTCCTAGACGGGCTATAACGAACAACTGGCTTCATGGCTGTGGGATCACTTTTGTGAACTTTAGTTTTGAATGTTATTTACTTTTTTGCATGATTTGTTCTTTTTTTTTGCACATTAGCTGTTTCCCAGTCTCTTTCAATTGGTTTCTTTGTTTTGAGACTGCCTGTAAGGAGACAACTCTCAAGGTTGTACATACTTCAGTAATAAATGTACTTTGAACTTTGAGCATTACAGCGCCAGCGACCTGGGTTCAACTCCGTTACTGTCTGTAAAGAGTTTGTATGTTCTCCCCATGACCTCATGGGTTTTATCTGGGTGTTCCAGTTTCCTCCCACATTCCAAAACCATATGAATAGTAGTTTAATTGGTCACATTGGTGTAATTGTGTGGCTTGGGCTCGTTGGGCCAGAAGGGTCTTTTACCATGCTTTATCTCCAGCTAAAAAAAAATAATAATTATAAGTACATTTTCTTTGGTCGAACACTTACCGTAGGAGCAGAGCTGCTTAAAGCAGATTGAGAACAGTTCACTTAGTGCCTGAGGTATAGCTTACAACTAGAGTCACTTTACCTCTCTCTTTCCACTTATTTTGAAATTATGTTTAGCTCTAGCTTTGCTGGACTGTTCAAAATTTTATACTGTATTTTCAGAGCTGCTCCCGGGGGGGTTTCACCCTGAAATTCTATTTAACACTTATTTATTACCATGCTAAAGTTAGATGGTCTTTATTATTTTCTTCTACTAGGGCAGTTCTTTGGAATTAAAATGAGTTGCTTCACTCTGATTTTGTAGGAGGGGTCTAGGGGTGCCTGACGTGACAGAGGGGGTGGGTAGCCAGTCAGGTGACCTGCTCCTTCCATCACCTACCCAAAGGTTGTGCATGGTCCTGATGCTTAACCTTGATAGTTCAGAAACATCCACAGGGCTCCTCCTGCTAGAAAAGTCATAAGCCAGAAGCAATAAGGAAGTTACACTTCAAAGCTTTAAGCACACACTTAAATCTTTTCTCCTCTGTCTGCTTGGTAACCTTCTCTGATAATAAGAATATGAAATAGTCTGTCTGTTTCAGGGATCCAGCATTGGAAATTCAAATGACATGGCCTGCCCAGTGTAGCCAAATAAGTGTAACTAGGGCCTGAGTAATGGAGATGTTGGTCTGCGAAAGGGTCTTGTTGTCTGTTTTCTTAGCACTTTAAGAAGTTAATGTTAATTAGTTTTGGTCTCAAAATCATATGGAACGGTATTGGTTTATTATTGTCACTTGCAGCAAGATACAGTGAAAAGCCTGTCTGGCAAATTGTTCATACAGATCAGATCATTAAACAATGAAATGATGAAACAATAACAATGAAGAATAAAGTGAAAAAGCTGTGAGAAAGTGCAGTGCAGGGCAGGTAAATATTAAAGTGCAAGGTCATAATGACATAGATTGTGAGGTCAAGAGTTCATCCTATTGTACAAGAGGTACCAGAGCCTGATATCAGTGGGGTAGAAGCTCTCTCTGAGCCTGATGATAAGTGCCTTCAGGCTTTAGTATTTTCTGCCCAATGGGAGAAGGAAGAAGAGAGAATGTCCAGGATAGGCCATAAGTTTTGTGTCACCCCTGAAGTCCTAATATTCAGGTAGCCTTTATGTCAATAGACTAAAAGTTGTGCTGGCGCGTTGAAGGTGATAGTGAATTTGATTATCAATGTCTGGCTTCATAAAAAGGGACTCCTCAAGATATGAGATGTAGTCTCCAATTTCCAAAGTCACATCATGAACCTTTATTGTCAGAACACACTTTAGTATAGAAGGGACAAGTGGAGAAAGGACCCTGGTCCTGTAGGCATTAACTGTAAGACTAATCCTTGATGAGCAGATTGACAATGCATTAGCCTCCAAGACTATGGAAATTCAATCATTATTTGCATATAGCAGAATGATGACAAGAACTTCCCAATTTATAAAAGACCTAGTTTTTGGATATTTGATGTTATACAAATTCTTCCATACATTTTTTCAAGTAATAATAATAATGATGATGTTTAATGGTATTCATTAATACCTGGGTACAGTATATATTTCATTATTTTTGTTTTGAGTAATCTTAAAATAATTATTCAATGAAAGGAAAGAATAATAACAAGTGTATGTAAAATGATATGATATGGATTATTATTAAAAATTGACATTTCTGACTTGCAGATAAATCAGTTTACAGACAGTAATCAGGAAGAGAACTTCCATGTGACGCAGTGACTGTCTGTACTGAGGTTCCAGTGTCTGTGATTCAGCAGTATACTGACCATAAATTGAATTGGTTCCCAATTGTTCTGAATCCCCAAGGAAATTTTTTGGAGTTAAGTCCCGTGAGAAAGATTGACAAAAGTATTGGAGCATTGAAGCAGCCACATTTGATGCCGGTCTTTAATAAGAGTGGTTTGTTGTAAATCCCTCAAAACAAATGTAAGCTGGAATTTCTGTAGGCAGCTGAATTTTGGTCTGATCCACAGTGTCTTGTAATGGAGGGTAGCTAATGTTATCCCACTTTTAAAGAAAGGAGGGAGAGAGAAAACAGGGAATTATAAACCAGTTAGCCTGACATCAGTGGTGGGGAAGATCCTGGAGTCAATTATGAAGGATGAAATAGCGGCACATTTGGATAGCAGTAACAGGATTGGTCCAAGTCAGCATGGATTTACAAAGGGGAAATCATGCTTGACTAATTTTCTGGAATTTTTTGAGGATGTAACTATGAAAATGGACAAGGGAGAGCCAGTGGATGTAGTGTACCTGGACTTTCAGAAAGCCTTTTATAAGGTCCTACATAGATTAGTGGGCAAAATTAGAGCACATGGTATTGGGGGTAGGGCACTGACATGGATAGAAAATTGGTTTGCAAAGAGGAAACAAAAAGTAGGGATTAACTGGTCCATTTCAGAATGGCAGGCGTTGACTAGTGGGGTACCGCAAGGCTCGGTGCTGGGACCGCAGCTATTTACAATATACATTAATGATTTAGATGAAGGGATTAAAAGTAACATTAGAAAATTTGCAGATGACACAAAGCTGGGTGGCAGTGTAAATGTGCGGAGGATGTTGAGATAATGCAGGATGACTTGGACAGGTTTGGTGAGTGGGCAGATGCATGGCAGATGCAGTTTAATGTGGATAAATGTGAGGTTACCCACTTTGGTGGCAAGAACAGGAAGGCAGATTACTATTTGAATGGTGTCAAGTTAGGAAAAGGGGAAGTACAATGAGATCTTGGTGTCCTTGTTCATCAGTCACTGAAAGTAAGCATACAGGTATAGCAGGCAGTGAAGAAAGCTAATGGCATGTTGGCCATCATGACAAGGGGAGTTGAGTACATGAGCAAAGAGGTCCTTCTGCAGTTGTACAGGGCCCTGGTGAGACCACACCTGGAGTACTGTGTACAGTTTTGGTCTCCAAATTTGGGGAAGGACATTCTTGCTATTGAGGGAGTGCAGCGGAAGTTCATGAGGTTAATTCCCAGGATGGCGGGACTGTCATATGTTGAAAGATTGGAGCGACTCGGCTTGTATACACTGGAATTTAGAAGGATGAGAGGGGATCTGATTGAAACATATAAGATTATTAAGGGATTAGACACGCTAGAGGCAGGAAACATGTTCCCGATGCTGGGGGAGTCCAGAACCAGAGGCCACAATTTGAGAATAGGGGGTGGGCCATTTAGAATGGAGTTGAGGAAAAACTTTTTCACCCAGAGAGTTGTGGAATTCTCTGCCTCAGAAGGCAGTGGAGGCCAATTCTCTGGATACTTTCAAGAAAGAGTTAGATAGAGCTCTTAATGATAGCGGACTCATGGGATATGGGGAGAAGGCAGGAACAGGGTACTGATTGTGAATGATCGACCATGATAACAGTGAATGTCGGTGCTGGCTCGAAGGGCCGAATGGCCTACTCCTGCACCTTTTGATCTATTGATGGGGTCAAAGGCTTGAGTGATGTCGAAAAAGATCATGTACAGAAACAAATGTTGCTCCCCACATTTTTCTTGAGCCTGTGTGCAGAGAAGATCACATCTACTGCTCTATTAGTTGGGTAAAAGAGCATGTGATTTTAAAGCTACATAAGGGGACTAATTCCATGTTTTTAATACTGCTTCGTTCGGGACTAAGGTTGTTCCATGGCACCAAATTTAGACACAAACCTAAAATCATGACAAAGTAGTAAGTTGTTCCCAGCAATTATGCTATTAGAATTTCATTACAGATTCTCAGATATGGTCAATTTCCTTCATTTCTGTGTAAGTTAGATTTCTCTTGCTTGGTCTCCTACCAACAGTCACATGTCACCATCATTGTATCTCTTTCTTTCATGTGATATACAATTAAGGCACTTAATGATTATACCACAGTTATTGCCGTTCCTCAATTTTCCAACTCAGTTGTAAAGGTAATACTTTCTTAACTGTAAGAATGTATTCAAGAACTGTTCAAGAGCTGAGAGGTAATGTTGTAGTTACACAGGATCCTGGTCAGACCCCAGTTGAAGTACTGTGCTCAGATCTGGTCACCTCACTACAGGAAGGACGTGGAAACTACAGAAAGTGTGCAGAGGAAATTTACAAGGGTGTTGCCTGGATTGGGGAGCAAGCCTTATGAGAATAACTTCAGTGAACTCGGCCTTTCCTTCTTGGAGTGACGGAGGATGAGAGGTGACCTGATAGGGGTGTATAAGATGATGAGAAGCATTGATCATGTGGCTAGTCAGAGGCTTTTTCCCAGGGTTGAAATGGATAGCACGAGAGGGCACAACTTTAGTGTGCTTGGAAGTAGGTACAGAAGAGATGTCAGGGGTAAGTTTTTTTTTATGGGGAGAGTGATGAGTGGATGGAATGGGCTGCCGGCAGCAGTGGTGGAGGTGGATACGATAGTGTCTTTTAAGAAACTCCTGGATAGGTACATGGAGCTTAGAAAAATAGAGGGCTATGGGTAACCCTAGGTAATTTCTAAAGTATGTAGATGTTCAGCACAGCATTGTGGGCTGAAGGGCCTGTATTGTGCTGTAGGTTATCTATGCTTCTATGTTTATATGTAACTGAAAGGGTTTCCCATAGGAGGATTGAACAGGTATTCCTAGCCAAAAGGTCAGGTTAACTGCAACCTTTTAAGCTACTGTAATTTTTAAGCAAATCATCATGATGCTAGATAAGGTGAAGAAGAGGGAATAATCATGGCTTTAGCAGTGTTAATTATAACATGTAATTCTATTAATGGGTATATTACTTCTTCTTGACGGCTTTGTTAAGTTCAAGAGAGTGACTATATATTTTATGTTGGTGACTCAGATCCTGTTTTCATTTTCCAACACTTAGAAACCTAATTTTAGAACCCACTTTTTTCCCTTTTTTGGGGTGCTGCAGGTTAATCAAACATAGGTAATCCATGCATAGTAATTGAGATGCTTTTACTGTGGATGTGCAACTCATCCACTCATGCTATGGTACTTTCCGAGAATACAAAATATTCTGCAAAACGTAGTTCATAATGCTTTCAGTTGTTTGTAAGTACAAGGGTATTGGGTGAAGCTGAACCATTAGGGAGACAGGTTTATGAACACTAGGGTTGATTCCAGATTCTGAGAATAGAATGCATATTGTACCATTTTTTGAGGCAAATTCCCAAGTTTTGGGCATACTTGAGGAAGGCTGTCATGGTCACAGTAACATAGGATAGAAAGGTTCCAACAACAGTGAAGATACCCATATGATTACTGTCAGGGAAATTGTGGGATCAGGGTCATAAGTGGACATTGCATTTTTTGAAGAAAAGGAATGCTTGCAGTTACATTGCAATTTTCACAGCCTCAGTGTGCACTGAGAGGCTATTGCTATGGAAACGTTTATCAAGAGTTTGGTTGCAGAGATGATATGATTATAGGGCTATTAAAACAAAAACATTGTGCCATCTTAAAAGTTTCTTCCCCAGTCAGTTAATCTGATCAATCACACCAGTCAGCCCCCTCACCCCCCTCTATCTATTACCTCACTCAATATCCTACACTGTAAACACTTTTTATAATGCTGTTTATATTACTGGTATATTACTGGTATAATGCTGTTTATATTACTGGCACACGGAGTCAGCAACTTGTGAGTTACTCAACCCTTAATGAGTGAGATTCTATGGCTCATTATTTGTGTTCTGTTGAGGACTTCATCCCAAAGTGATGTCCTCCTGCATGGTTCTTCCTGTTTGTTTTAAAGCAATGTTTATGATCTAGAATACCCTGGTCTGTGCTAATAGTAACACCAAGCTGTCTGCCAGTCTGCAGCATCAGTGTCACCAGGGTAGGAAGTATACAAATCATTCATCATTCCCCTTATTGATTAACACATTGCAGTGGGCATCTTCCAGATCAAAGTCACTATTCAAAATCTTCCTTACATTTGACAATACCTATTATGATTTATATAAATGTTCCTCTTCAATACCTGACCTCACGTAATCACCTGAGAGAGGAATTTCTGTAGAACCAAAATTCTGGCCCAAGCGTTTAACATTCCATAATGCAGTCTCAAGATTATGAAGTTTGTAACTTGAGCAGGTGTTCTGTGTGGTATCTGTATATAAACAAGTACTGTATATGCCAATAAGAGTCAATGTCTTTAGAGAGGAAAGGTTCACAAAAAATGATGGTCCACTGAATCCAACACGTAGATCCAAACACAATATGGTCCACAATTACTTACTTCGCAGGTTAATTTCTCCTAGATTTAGCAGGTCGCTGTAGAATCTAATCATCTTGTGCAAGTAATTTTTTTAAGCCCCTTTTTAGACTTAATTGTTTTAACTGATCAGCTGGGTTACAGTATAAAGATTTATCATTTGGCTATATTTATGGGAAATTCATAATACTCCCACTTCAGGCTAAATTATCTTCAAAGTTTAACTACTCCTGACACAAGAAATTGTGCAGATGCTGGAAATGATGAAAGCTCTCAGCCTGAAATGTCAACTCTTTATTCCTCTCCATAATGGTGCATGACCTGCTGAGCTCCTCCAGCATTTTGTGTGCGCTGCTCCTGATACCCTCATTTTGGATTTATTCAATAGGATATAGGAGTCTTGAATTTCTGCAGTGTTTAATATTTTAGTTTAAATGCAAATTGTGAATGTATCATCCTCTATAACAAAATTATATTGGTAACCAGATGTTGATAGAGTCAATGCTTATAATTGGAAATAATTGGACTGTGACAACAATTAGTGCAAAACAACAATTCTGTAGTACATTATAATCCAAGCATATTGCTACACCTGTTTCTTTTCCTTTCCCAAAATAAAGATCTTTTATTTTCCAGATTCTCAGAGAGGGACAGGCCCATGGAAAACTTTTGTGCTTCAGTGCATTTTGCAACTGCTCACCATGCATGAAGTGTCATGTCCCTGTTCAGTGATCAATACCAGGGGGAAGGACAAGTACAATTACATTGCCTTCAAACAGACAGGGTACTGATTTGTCTTACTCTGACATTGCCACTGGGACAAAACAAAAAAAAAATGAAAGAACCTCTGTATTTATAATGGACACTTCAAAATTCAAAGTTCAAAGTAAATTTATTATCAAAGTACATATATGTCACCATATACAACCCTGAAAATAATTTTCTTGCAGGCAATCACAGTAAATACAAGAAAGATAAGAGCATCAATGAAAGGCTGCACCCAATGGGATGGCCGACAACCAATGTGCAAAACAAACCTAACAAACTGGAAATACAAAAAGAAAGATAAAGAAAAGAAATAGTAACAATAAACAAGCAATAAATATTGAGAATATAAGGTAAAGTGTACTTGAAAGTGAGTCCATTGTTTACAGGACCATTTCAGTAATGGGTGTGAAGTTAACAGAAGTTATCCTCTCTGGTTCAAAAGCCTGATAGTTGAGGGCTAATAAATATCCTGAACCTGGTGGTGCAGCTCCTGAGGCTCCTGTACCTTGGCAGCAGCAAGATGGGAGCATGGCCTTGATAAAAAAGAAAAGAGCTTTAACCAGAGGCCAATACAAATATCGGAAATTTTTAGAGGAGAGGACTTAAATCAGGTCCACTGCTTGAGTACAAAAGGCAGCAGTGGGTCACAGCAGCGAAGAAGAGCTTTGACCAGCTACCAATCGGCATTTGGGATTGATTAGCAAGAGCAAATTAAAGGAGGGCAGGGCAAAGACAAGTGCTGCGGTCATCATTGCAGCAAGCATCGTCTGACCGGACAGTCAGAGTTGTGATCTTGCCGCTTTCGCTCATCGGGGCTTCCACAGAGAGAGGCTTCAGTCAGAGAAAGCAAAAGAAGAGGAAAGTTCAAGTTTTTGTTTCCTTCCCTTCTTTACATCTGCTCTGCTAGAAATGCCAGGCAGGATAAGTGAATGCTCCTCTTGTGGGATGTGGGACACCTCCAAGGTCCCTGACAACTACAACTGTGAGAAGCAATTCCAGCTGTGGTTTCTAACAGTCCACACTAAGAGCCGGAACTCAATGAATTAAGGGGATGAAAGATAGGACATATAGCAAGATGTTACACCCAAGGTGCAGAACACAGCAAACTGTGTGACAGTCAGGAAGGGAAAAGGGGTTAAGGAGCCAGTGCAGAGTACGTGCGGATATCCCATTCAACAACAGGTATACGGTCGGAGGGGTTGACCTAACAAAGGAAAATCACAGTGGTTGTGTCTCTTATACTGAGTATGCCTCTGTGACTCAGAAGGGAAGAGGGGAGAAGAGGCACACTGTGGTGATAGGGGATTCATTAATTACGGGAATGGACAGGAGGTTCTGTGGGTGAGAACGAGATTCCCAGGTGGCAAACAGATAGAAGTCATGTCCATTTAGGTACCAATGACGTGGGTAGAATGAGTGACAAGGTTCTGCAAAGGGAATTCAGAAAGTTAGGTGCTAAGTTAAAGGGCAAGAGCTCCAGGGTTGTGATCTCAAGATTGCTACCCCCACTGTGTGCTCGTGAGGCTAGAACTGGAATGATTATGCAGTTTAATACATGGTTAAGGAATTAGTGGAGGAGGGAGGGCATAAGATTTTTGGATCATTGGGCTCTTTTTTAGGGAAGCTGAGACCTGTACAGAAGGGACAGTTTGCACCTGAACGGACGGGACTAATATCCTAGCAGGAAGGTTTGTTAATGCTGCACAGTGTGGTCTAAACTAGAGTTGCAGGGGGCTGGAACCCATAGTGTTAGAACAATTCGTGGAGAGGTTGGTAAAATCACAGGCAAAGTTAGGAATCAAAAGGTTGAGCATGGTATGACTGCTGACCTGAGCTGCCTACATTTCATTGCAAGAAGTTTTGTAGGAAAAGCAGATAATAGTGCTGAAAATGAGGTAGCTGGTTTACAAACAGGGGCAATGTGTAGTGAGGCGAGGATATTGAAAGGGCAAAGTTGCAGTCAACAGGATGAGTTGCAATGTAAAATGCAGAAAAAAAAATCAAAAAGGGTGAATACAGGATTCAAAGTATATTTGAATTGCACAGTATATGGACTGGAGAGGGACTAATATCCTTGCGGGAAGGTTTGTTAATGCTGCACAGTGGGGTTTAAACTAGAATTGCAGGGGGATGGGAACCAGATTGCCAGAACAGTTAGTGGAGAGGTTGTGGTGGCAGATGTTGGTACGACATCAGACAAAGTTATGAATCGAAAGGTTGAGCATGGTGCGAATAGTGTCCTGAGCTGTGTATGTTTCAATGCAAGAAGTATTGTAGGAAAGGCGAATGATAGTGCTGAAGATGAGGTGGCTGGTTTACAAACAGAGGTAATGTGTAGTGACGAGAGGCTGAAGATAGAGCAAAATTGCAGTCAATAGGATGAGCTGCAATGTGAAAGGTCGACAAAATCAGAAAGGGTGAACACATGACTAAAGGTGTTATAGTTCAATGCATGCACTATATGGAATAAGGTAGATGAACTTACTTCTTCAGCGGTTTGAATGGGGCACGACTGCGCAAGCGCGCGGAGGTCGGCCAATGAAACAGTGGGAAGAGTTTAAAAGCGAGCAGAGTTGAAAAGGTGACAGTTATTTCTTCAGCGGTTTGAACGGGGCACAACTGTTTGGGGGGGGGGCAGGATTGGAGTGTTGTGGAGGTTGTTCCCTTATTCAAGAAAGGGAGTAGGGATAGCCCAGGAAATTATAGACCAATGAGACTTACTTCAGTGGTTAGAAAGTTGATGGAGGAATCCTGAGAGGCAGGATTTATGAACACTTGCAGAGGCATAATATGACTAGGAATAGCATGGCTTTGTCAAAGGCAGATCGTGCCTTACCAGCCTGATTGAATTTCTTGAAGATGTGACTAAACACATTGATGAAGGTAGAGCTGTAGATGTAGTGTATATGGATATTATCAAGGCATTTGATAAGATACCCCATGCAAGACTTATTGAGAAAGTAAGGAGACATGGGATCCAAGGGGACCTTGCTTTGTAGATCCAGAACTGGCTTGCCCACAGAAGGCAAAGAGTGGTTATAGGTGGGTCATATTCCGCATGGAGGTCGGTGACCAGAGGTGTGCCTCAGGGATCTGTTCTGGGACCCCTACTCTTTGTGATTTTTATAAATGACCTGGATGAAGAAGTGGAGGAATGGGTTAATAAATTTGCCGATGACACAAATGTTGGGGGTGTTGTGGATAGTGTGGAGGGCTGTTAGAGTTTACAACGGGACATTGATAGGATGCAAAACTGGGCTGAGAAGTGGCAGATGGAGTTCAACCCAGATAAGTGTGAGGTGGTTCATTTTGGTTGGTCAAATATGATGGCAGAAGATAGTATTAACGGTAAGACTCTTGGCAGTGTGAGGATCAGAGGGATCTTGGAGTCTGAGTCCATAGGACGCTCAAAGCTGCTGTGCAGGTTGACTTTGTGGTTAAGAAGGCGAACAGTGCATTGGCCTTCATCAACCGTGGGACTGAGTTTAAGAACGGAGAGGTAATATTGCAGTTATATAGGAACCTGGTCAGACCCCACTTGGAGTACTGTGCTCAGTTCTGGTTACCTCACCACAGGAAGGTGTGGAAACCATAGAAAGGGTGCAAAAATTAGTGGAAAGTTAGAGGATTGGGAAACTTTTTAAAACCAACAGAAGGCAAATAAAAATGTCATTAAGATGGTAAAGATGGAATATGAAAGCAAGCTAGCCAATAATACTAAAGAAGATACCAAAAGTTTCTTCAGATACATAAAGTGTAGAAGAGAGGTGAGAGTGGATATTGGACTGCTGGAAAATGATGCTGGAGAGGTAGTAATGAGGAACAAGGAAATGGTGAATGAACTAAGTATTTTGCATCAGTCTTCACTGTGGAAGACATTGGCAATGTGGTGGAAGTTCGAGATGTCAGGGGTCATGAAGTGTGGGAAGTTACCACTACCCAGGAGAAGGGTCTGACGAAATTAAAAGGCCTGAAGATAAGTAAGTAACCTGGACCTGATGGTGTAAATCCCAGGCTTCAGAAAGAGGTGGCTGAAGAGATTGTGGAGGTATTAGTAATAATCTTTCAAGAATCACTAGATTCTGTAATGGTTCCAGAAGACTGGAAAATTGCACATGTCGCACCATTTTTTATGAAGGGAGAGAAGCAGAAGAAGGGAAACTATAGGCCAGTTAGCCTGACCTTAGTGGTTCAGAAGTTGTTGGAGTCGATTATTACGGATGATTTCTCGGGGTACTTGGAGACAAGTGATAAAATAGGCCATAGTTAGCATAGTTTCCTCAAGGGAAAATCTTGTCTGGAAAATTTATTGGAATTCCTTGAAGAAATAACAAGCAGGATAGACAAAGGAGAATCAGCTAATGTTGTGTCATGGATTTTCAGAAGGACTTTGACAAGGTGCCACACAAGAGGCTGCTTAGTGAGCTATGAGCTCATGGTATTACAGTAACCATTCTAGCATGGATAAAACAGTGGCTGTTTGGCAGGAAGCAAAGAATGAGAATAAAGGGAGCCCTTTCTGATTGGCTGCCAGTGACCAGTGGTATTCCACCGGGGTGTGTGTTGGGACCGATCCTTTTTACATTACATATCAACGATTTGATGATGCATTTTGGTAAAAGGAACAATAGAGGGCACTATTATCTAAATGGGGAAAAGGTTCATACATCAGAGTTGCAGACAGACTTGGGATTCCTCGTGCAAGACTTCCAGAAGGTTAATTTATAGGTTGAGTCTGTGGTAAAGAAGGCAAATGCAATGTTGGCATTTATTTCAAAGGGGAATAGAATATAAAAGCAAGGAGATAATGCTGAGCTTTTATAAGACACTAGTCAGACTGCCATTAGAATATTGGCAACAGATTTGCGCCCCATATCCTAGAAAGTATCAGATCCTAGGAGTCCTTGTGCAGGGTTCCCTAAAGGTTACTTTGCAGGTTGAGTCTATAGTGAGTTAGGCAA
The DNA here is from genome assembly GCF_963921235.1 of Mobula hypostoma. NCBI lineage: Eukaryota > Metazoa > Chordata > Chondrichthyes > Myliobatiformes > Myliobatidae > Mobula > Mobula hypostoma. The sequence goes on along the minus strand of NC_086097.1, from coordinate 152,174,201 downwards.
ATGCATTAATTTCAAGAATACTAGAATGGAAAAGCAAGGATGTAATGCTGAGACTTTATAAAACACTGGTGAGGTTTCACTTGGAGTATTGTGAGCAGTTTTGCACATGTTTTCTTCAAAAGTATAGGCTGAAACTGGAAAGAGTTCAAAGGAGGTACTCAAAAATAATTCCAGAATTAAATGACTTGTCATATGAAGAGTGTTTGATGGCTCTGGGCCTGTATTCACTAGAATTCAGAAGAATGAGGGTGCCCTCATTGAAACCTATCGAATTGTGAAAAGCCTTGATAGAGTAGATGTAAAGAGGATGTTTCCTATGGTGAGACAGTCTAATACCAGAGGACACAGCCTCAGAATAGAGGGGCATCCTTTTAGAATGGAGGTGAGGAGGAATTTCTTTCGCCAGAGGGTGGTGAATCTGTGTAGTTCTTTGCCACAGGCAAGATTGGAGGACAAGTATGTATATTTAAGGCAGAGGTTAATAGATTCTTGATTGGTCAGGGTACTAAGGGATACAGGAATTTATTGCCACAGATGGCTGTGGAGGCTAAGTCACTAAATATTTTTAATGCAGAGGTTAATAGATTTTTGACAAGTCAGGGCATGAAGGAATATGGGGAGAAGGCAGGAGATTGAACCTGAGAGGGAGATGGGTCATCCATGATGAAATGGTGGAGCAGACTCGATGGGGCAAATGGCCTAATTTTGCACCTATATCTTATAGTCTTATAATGGATGCTACTTCCCTGCGACAGCGCTCTGTGTAGATGTGCTCACAATTTCAGTACATCGCAGTCTAGAACCATTTTTTTTTTAATGTACTTTCTGTTGCAATGAAGGAAAAACAATGGCTAATTCAAGCTCAGCAAACTCTCACAAACTTACTGTCTAAATATACTGTACTAGATATTTTAATTTTGTTGGTGAAGGACTACATAATGTTAAAAGTACTGAAAAAAATGCATCTCATTTTTTTTGGACATAGTGCCCTTAGGTTTTTGATGTCCACCTGAAATGGCAGATTAAATTTGACACTGCCTTTTGGCTAGAAAATTCAGAAAAAAGAAAAAAAATAGGAATGTGCAGTACTTTCCAATCGTCCTGTCCAATATTAAGAGTTGTTGTGATGTAGCCACCAGGAACATGTGCTGACACCTTATGGTGCCTTGCAGGAGCAGAGATACTCCAATTGAGCCACTAAACAAGACTGTGATAAATAACACTGACATTCTTGTCAGAATAAAAGACATGACTCAGATTTATTCCTGTGTGCATATGGAAGTCTGCCAGCAGCCATGACAAATGACCTTAGACTGACAGTGTACATCAGTGGCTGAATATTCATTCACTATTAAACAGGAGCCCAGCTTCTAAAATGTGGCAGAAACCTCAAAGAAGCATTTCATGTTCAAGTCCATGAAATTCTAGACAGAATAAGAGCCGTCAAGAAAATTGTTGTCCGAATTTTGATAGGTCTGTGGCCTCTGGGCAGCACTATATAAAAGAGAGTATCAGAAACAGAACTGGCTTAGAAAGTCCCTACTTCTGCAAAAGTTAACTTTTTAAAATTAGTCTGGTTGCATTTCTTGGAATTTAAGGTTAAATATATTTCATCACTATTCTATGACCTTGTCTCCCCATCCACTGAGATTTAGATATAAAGTTACATTTGGGTGGATCAGATTCACTATAAGATACTGTGGAAACAGAATCGAGAGATACCATTTCAAGAGGGTCAGGCTTCAGGAAACTTGCCTCTCCTGCGATCAGACTGGCCCATGGTATAAATGAAACCACTGATCTCAGTACAGAAATTTGTTCATATGACTTTCATGAAATCATTAAGGCCAGTTATCAATTGGCAAGCAACCTGCTTTTGGGATCAGAGTGAACCTGTTGAGATTATAAAACTTACTCGAGAGAAAATTAAGTCACAGTCTCATCGCTCTCATCTAGGAAGAGGAGGTCATACGAGGGGACCTAAGTCATTGTACTTTTTATATGGATAATTCAAATCAAAATCAAATCAAATTCAAGATTAATTATCATTTAAGCATACATGAATAGTGCCAAACAAAACTGCGTTCCTCTGGATGAGCGAAAAGAACATTGTAGCATAAGAAAACATATGCCTAGCCCAAGTCCCTGACCGACCTGGCCCACCAATTGACGGTGCAGTTCTCGAAAGTGCACAGCCACTGCAATCCAGCCTGTTATTCCATCACTGATGGCAGAGGCCAGCCCCCTATCTGAGCATGGACACTGTGCTACACCGTCTCCGGCTTCTCCTCGCCTGGACTGTAGGAGCAGGCAAACCTGTGGCATGAGGCCTAGACCCTGCTACAACCGAGGCTATGCAGCTTCCCTGCTACCTGTCTTGTCACTAAATAAGGGTAACAAGCCTGCAACATCTTACATTATCCCTGTCCAGCAGGGTCTTGCGATCACAAGAGAAATGTCTACAACAATCACCCATGATTATACTGCATGCCGCCTTCACGCACCAACTTTGAAGCCTTCAATGCCTTCCTGTAGCAGGCAGCAACACAGTCTGCACCCAGTCCAGCACCTCCAAACTCAGCCTGGCTCCTTCAACACCCCGTCTAGTTCCTCCAATCAACGAGCAGCTCATTGATGAGGTAGACCTGCAGTATTGGAGTCCAGTATGGTCTTGCGATCATTAAAAAGACATTTAGTAAAGAAAAAAAAGGTGAGAAGATCTGTAGATGCTGGAAATCCAAAGCAACACATACAAAATGCTGGAGGACCCCAGCAGGCCAGGCAGCATCTATGGAATAAAGTAAACGGTCGACATTTTAGGGTTAGTCCCTTCTTCAGGACTGGAAATGAAGAGGAGAAGTCTGTAAGAAGGTAGGGGGAGGGGAGGTGATAAGTGAAACTGGGAGAAGGGGGTGAAGTTGAAATCTGGGAAGTGGACTGGTGAAAGAGATAAAGGTCTGGAGGAGGAGGAATCTAATATAAGACAGAAGACTATGGAAGAAAGGGGAGGTAGGGGGAGCGCCACATGGAGGTGATGGGCAGGTAAGGAGATAAGGTGAGAGAGGGAAACAGGAATGGGGAATGGCGGGGATGGGCATTTCCAGAAGTCTGAGAAATCAATGTTCATGCCATGGGTTAGAGGTTACCCTGATAGAATATAAGGCGTTACTCGTCCAACCTTTGTAAAAAAAAAACCTTTGGTTGGACCCGAAAGGCCACTACGTCCAAACTCGTCACCATCTTACTGGAAGTAACACAATCGGATGGATGGAAAAGTATTGTCAAATTTTTCTTGTTTACTTATGAGAATATTTCCAGGAATGAAAGGGTTACTGTATGAGGAATGTCTGGTAGCTCTTGGGCTGCATGCCTTGGACTTCAGGAGAATGAAAGAGATCTCATAGAAACGTTCCGACTGTTAAAATGCCTGAACAGATTAGATATGGCAAAGTTATTTCCCATGGTAGGGGAGCCTAGGACAAGAGGGCACGACTTCAGAATTGAAGGACGTCTATTTAGAATAGAGATGCAGAGAAATTACTTTAGTCAGAGAGTGGTAAATCTATGGAATTTGTTGCCACGAGCAGCTGTAGAGGTCAAGTCATTGGATGCATTTAAGGCAGAGATAGATAGGTTCTTGATTAGCCAGGGCATCAAAGGGTATGGGGAGAAAGTAGGGGAGTGGGGATGATTGGAAGAATTGGATTAGCCATGATTGAATGGCAGATCAGACTTGATGGGCTGAATGGCCTACTTCTGCTCCTCTATTTTATGGTCTTATTATCATCCATGCTGTGTTCTGCTTTAGGAATTAATTAGGTGGGGAGTCAGGGGAGAGTTAATTATTGAAAGATAGTGTTTGATGGCCAGAACATTTCCGTTAATGATCCATTAGACCTATCAATTAACAAATCTAAATAACAAAACTGCAAGCACATTAATTGGTATAACAAAGGAGATTTTGATCAGTTTAAAGTGACACTAAAATGGTTTGGTTCAATTCCTAAAGTTTTTCCTTGAGATTTTAAATCTGCATCTGAAAAAGTGATATACGCATGTGTATTCAAAGACTGTTGAAAAGCTATCACCAATCAGTTAAAATCTAAACATTTACAAGATCTAATTGATTATTAAAATATCCAGAAAATTGGAAGTGAAATGTTAGTCAGCCAAAACTGATAAAAACAGAGAAGGGGCATTTAGGGTGACATTGAGTCTTTATTGGGAGCAGACAGAAACCTCGCATAAGCTATTGAAAGCCCACATGTCCTACCAGTTTACTCAACTGTCTTGCGCATCATGTACTGTTTGAGTCTCACTTTGGCCTATCAGCAGCTTGGATTCCACTGGACTGAAATAGAAGCAAGTGTTTTCAATGTTTAAAAAGAAAGCTGTGAGTTAAGTTTAATTTACAAGTTGGTTTTTACCATTACCTCTGACTATGTGCTCACAAATATTACTGCTTTACAAAAAGTAAACCTTTAGAAGTTAAATAAAATTATTATTTTTATACTATTCCATATGCTGGAACTGGAAGTTCTCATTTTTAATAAATGTTAACAGTGTCATAGTTTTCTTCTAGCCATTAAAAAGTCCTGCTATATTTTGTATGTCAATGCATATCTATCTGCAAGAGAATAGAGCCACAGAGAATGACTAGAATAGTAGAGAAGACTTGAGGAGTCAGATGGTCTACTTGTACTTCTCAACTTAATCCTATGTTCCTCGGTTATGTTATTCTTGAAGCCAGACTTTCAAAGAAATACTAGAAATATAGCTGTATTATTGCAATTCAATTAAACAGTGCAGCATTTAGTACAATGCTTTACAGTGCCATTGTCTGTAAGAACTTTGTATGCTCTCCCCGTGACTGAGTGGGTTTCATCCAGGTGTTCCAGTTTCCTTGCACATTTCAAAAACACACGGATTAGGGTCAGGATTAGTTAACTTTGGGCATGCTACGTTGATGCCTGAAGAATGGCAACATGCGGCCTGCCCCAGCATATCTTTGGACTTTGTAGGTCATTGATGCAAATGACGTATATATTTTGATGGTTTGGTGTAGTTTACACAAATAAAGCTAATTTCTATATTTTCTTCTCTTTAATACTACTTTCAACAACAACCATCAAGTCAGGTACCTCTGCATTTTCAGCCTGTCATTTCCAAATTCCCATCAGCATACAAAAATTGTTTCCAAATTTCACATCTGAATGACCTAGCTCTGGTTTTTCCAAAATGTGCTGACAATGCTCAAGATTCTTTTCTACCCTTTCCACTTTTTAAGGCTATTTTGCTCATCTATTTTACACTCTTACTTTAATATATGACGTCACTTTGGACTGAAATTCACTTTGGATTGTAGTGCAAAATGGGTGAAAGAAATTATTTGATGGGACAGTAAACAGATGCTACAGAAATTCCTTCTCATGATTGATGGTTATTATCTTGGAGAGATAATGTAAACTATTTTCTTGAGTCCCCATGGTAGTTCTGCTGAAGGAGATTCTGACATCTTGTAGCTACGATGTTTAGATGCCTGATACATTTCCGGATGACTGCAGCTTGTTAATCGAAGCCACTTCAGTACCATTAAATCTCAAAGGGAGGTGACTGGAATCTTCTTTTGTAGAAATGAACATAAATGTTACCTGCCACTTATCCTCCCACACCTAAATGTTATTGAGATTTGCAGTGTGAAGGCCTAGACTATTTTGTTCTCTGAGGAGATTAGATTAGGTTAGATAATTAAGTGTTGTATAATCATAAACAAACATCTCACTTGAGATTATGTAATAATGCCCTGGTTCATTTTTTTTTACTGTTATGCTGTTCTGTATTTCATTTGTTCTGTTCTCTGCAAGCGCTTGTTTGGGTTACTGTTGAAGATGAGAATTGTGTACCACCCAATTAGGATGGCCGGATTAAGAGGAGGTTTCTCTGGTGAGGGACACTAAGGTTGGGCTTGGGGCTTTTGTTAAGGAGATGAAGAGAGAACACACAGGAGAGAAGAGGTTGTAGGATTTGACCCAGAGCAGGGCCATGATTCAAAGAAGGCTGGGGTGAGATTGAAGGAGGATCGGCAAAGGGGAAACCATGAGGTACAACTTGTGCGCATTAGACTGTTTCATTAAAATGGATCCTCTTCTTGTTTTTTGTTCTCTCTTTACTAACCCTTTAGTCAAATTAAGAATTATAAAGCTAAATCGTTTAATTGTATGTGGTGTACTACCTGTTATTTCCTGGCACTTGGTTGTAACAGGGTAACGAATCACAAAGCATCCACACAAACAGGGGGCTTTGGGGTGAGCTTACACCTCAATCTCACACGTTTGGCAGGGCCGGAGATTGTCTTCCCGAGACTTATGCAACTGACAGAACCAGAGTGTTTCATTGTGGGGGTATCATCCGGAATCGGTTTCATTGGATGCTGTGTGATTACTCTGTGCATTGATCCAGTGGGTTGTGTGTTTAAGTCTGTGCTAAACTATTGTCTGGTAAAGTAATTATAATATGTGGTTATGGATGCTGCAGGGGTAAGTGGTGGTGCGAATCCATAGGGTTACTGGCAACGAATGCATGCGTGTTGAGTGGGGTAGACATTTGTTTCCCTGAAGAATTGTTAATTCAAACTTTAGGTACTGTTAAAGCCATAGGAAAGGCTACGATTGTGGAGCGGAGGGTTGATAAAATGGCAGGAGAAGACTTTGTTTTGGTCCAGACTAGTGCTGACATAATGGCAGTGGAACTGCCTGGTACTAATGGGGCCCTGGGAGAGGTGGCTGTGGGCTGTCCATACTTTCCGGGAGGAGGAGAGTGTAGGACAGCGGAACCAATCACAAGCCGAATTTCCCATAGCTGGGGGCGGAGACTTCAAAGACAGGTTGCTTCCATTTCTGTGGAGCGAGGGGAAGGATTGGTCTGATTTAGAATGTCTAATAAGGCCCCCAGCGAAGAGTGGGACTTCTGAGTTGGTATCAGCCCTTACCTCCCTGGCGAATAAATGGCCCAGTGCCCAGACAGAGGGTCCTAGCTTTCGAAAGCTGAGAATGTTCTCTGGGCTGAAGCCCACCCCTGAGAGGGAAGAGGAGTATGAGTCTTGGCTGGAGCAGACCTCTCAGTTATGGCAGTGCTCTGATGATGTGAAACAACTTCGATTGGTTGAGAGTTTGAGTGGGCAAGCTGTTGACGCAGTGAGAGCTGTAAAGGCACAGAACCCCCTTGCCACTTCTGCGACCCACATGCAAGCACTAGAGAAGGTGTGTGGCGTGACGGGAAGCCCAATGGAGCTCATGATGGGGTTTCAGAACATGTGTCAGATGAAGGGGGAGAAGCTTTCAGCCTACGTTTTTCAGCTAAAGAGGCAACTAAATTGCTTATGGCATCGAGCGGCCATTCAGGCGGCTGAGGTGGATCAGCTAAAAATGGACCAATTAGCGAAAGGCACCCAGTCCCAGGAACTAATTGCTTAGGGTCTCCGACTCTCTTGCAAGATGTGTCCCCTTCCCTCATTTGTTGAGGTACGAGAGGAGGCCCGCACATTGGAGGTGCGGGGGTGGCTCCATCAGCAGGGCTCAGTCCTCGGTAGTAGCTCCCTGTGTCGAGTGACCACTGAGAATCCACCCCGGGGAGTGGTAAAGGAGATGGTGGCAGAGTTGAGAACTGAGATGTCCCGGTTGTTATCAGGGTGTGTGGCTCTCCCCCGCCACCCCCCCGTATGCTGAAGCTGATAGGGAGGCAGACCCCCTAACGAGATGACCTACGCAGAGGACTGCTAGCAGCCGGGGTCCTGCAAGAAGGGGAGCGGCTGGGATTGTCTGCTATAACTGTGGCAAAGAGGAACACTTCAGGTGGGAGTGTGAACAAGGGAAACCCTTCGGAGAGTGAGCCCCCAGGTGCCTAAACAGAGAGAGATATCGGGAAACTTAGAAGAGACCCAGTGAGAGAACGGCCTGGCTTCTCGGGGTGGGGAGGGGAAAACAAGTTTTCAGCAATTTATTAAGGAACACCCTAAAGCAAAGAGCCCTATTCCTGAAGGCTTAGTAAGGCCAAGCTCCAGTGTATCATTATGGATGGAGGGTATTTATGGTAGAACCATATTTGACACAGGGTCACAGGTCACTTTGCTGTACCATTTGTTTTAGAACCTGTATCTGATATACTTACCATTGACACCACTCAGTGCACTAGAGATCTGGGGTCTTAGTGCGGATGATAATCCGTACGATGGTTATTTGTCAGTGAAGCTGGAGTTTTCGGAGGCCAACATGGGAGTGGCTGAGGTGCTTGATATATTACTGCTGGTTTGTCCGGACCCCACTAAGAAGGGCGGCGTTTTAATTCTTGTGGGGACCAATACTCCTGTTGTGAGGAGGATCATTGGGATCTGCAAGAAGGCTGGCGAGAGCCTTCTGAAAACATTGACTGTTCACCCGGTGTTTCGAGCTAGTTTTGAGGAAGTGCTTGGCGGTGTTAGGCCAGATAATGAGCTTACACGAGGGACTTGTGGTTCACTCAGTCCAAGCCAAACATTTTACGGCCCAGGGAAGTTACGAGAGTGATGGGAGACCCCAAATTTCCCAGAATGCCTGAGGCCTAGGCCCTCTTGGTGGATGCTCTGGAAGATCACAAAGACAAGCTGGGCCTACCTGCTGGGGGACTGGTGAGGCCTGAACCGCAGAAGCCCTCGGTTGTACAGGCGAGCAGGATGGCAGTGATTGCCAGGAACACTATGAAGAGGGAGGTCGCCTTCGAGCAGGTGAAGCCCCTGGTGCATCTCTTCCCAATGACAATAATGTCTAGTGACCCTGTGATTCAATCTAGGGAGAATCTCTCTTCAAAAAACGGAAAGTTAACTGCTGACACCCCGTTCAGAGGAAAGTCGTGGTGACTGTCTCCTGCAGAGGTGGAAGACGTTTGGCATCATTTGTAGAAGCTGAAGAAAACTGCGATCATCACTGAGTCCAGAAGGCCTAATGCATCCCCAATAGTAGTGGCCAAGAAGAAGAATGGGAAAGTACAAATGTGGGTGGACTGTAGGACTCTGAACGGGCACACTGTCCCTGACCAGTATATGATCCCGAGGACCAAAGATGTGCTGGCCTATCTGAATGGTGCAAAGTGGTTCAGTATGCTGCACTTGAGGAGTGGATATTACCAGATCCCCATGAGTGAGGCTGACAAAGAGAAGGCGCCATTTAAATGTCCACTGGGATTCTTCCAGTTCGTAAAGATGCCACAGGGCATATCGGGAGCCCCTGCAACCGTCCAGCGGGTCATAGAGAAACGATGGGGGATATGAACTTGCTTGAGGTATTGCTGTATCTGGATGACCTCATAGTGTTTGAACCCACCTTGGAGGAACATGAAGCGAGGCTACTGAAGGTTCTGGGCCGCCTGAAAGCTGAAGGCTTAAAACCTTCCCTGGACAAGTGCCAGTTCTGCAAGATGTCTGTCCGCTATGTTGGAGACAAAGTCTCACAGGATGGAGTAACTACAGATCCATCTAAGATAGAGGCGGTGACCACGTGGCCAAGGCCTCTGAATGTGAGCGCTTTGCGCTCGTTCCTTGGGTTCTGTGGTTACGATCAGATGTTCATGAAGCGTTATGCGAAAGTGAGCCTCCCTTTAAATCATCTTCCGTGTGGTTACCCTCCCTTGGGGGAAGAAAGGGAGAAGGCCAAAAGGAGAGGAGGGTAAGGATTATCTTAGTCCTTCAGAGCTTTTTGGAGCGAGGTGGGATGCAAAATGAGAAGAGGCCTTTCAGTCGCTGAAGGAGCTGCTGACACAAGTGCCTGTACTGGCTTTTGCAAACCACCAGTGCTGATGCTTTGTCCTGACATGTGCATGAAGGCCTGGAGAGGGATGAAGAGTAGGAGAGGATGCTGCCCTGGGAGTGGAAGCCATGTGCCAGTTTTCTATTACGGTGAAGGCAGAGGGAAGGGAAGGACTGGACAGGATCGAGCGGTGGATCAATCGGGAGCTTCTGATAGTGCCATTCTACAAGCTTACTGTAACCTGACTACACTGGAGCAAACCAATTGCCAGAATCGAGTCCTGGGGAAGTGGCAGCTGCTCAGTATGATGACCTGGGCATTGGTATCACTTGGTCAGTGGACGAAAAGGGAGACAGTGCCCAAGTGGAGAGGACGAAATACACAGCGGTGTCTCAATTACTGAGAGAGTGGCCCAGATTGGAGCTGCAGAACCAGATCCCATACTGGGTCACTTCACTTCTGAACTGGCTTCGGCGTTCCCAGCTGGTTCTGCCTGAGAAGTATCGGAGGATTGTGTTGAAGTCACTTCATCATGATTCTGGCCACTTGGGGGTTGAAAAGGCCTATAGATGGCTCAGACACCAGTTTTACTGGCCCCGAATGAAGCCAAAGGTTGAAGAATACAGTAGGTCGTGCATACGGACGAAACACTGCACACGAGGGCTGCTCCATTGTCCCATTTTCAGAGTGCGGGGCCCCTTGACCTGGTGTGTCTGGATTTCCTGTCAACAGAGCCAGATACCAGCAACATGACGAATGTCCTGGTCATTACGGATCGCTACACCAGATAATGTGCAAGCTTTCCCTACCAAGGATCTGAGGGCATGCACGGTGGCCAAAGTATTATGGGAGAAGTATTTCACTTATTACAGCCTCCCCGCAGGAATACATAATGATCAGGGACAGGATTTCCAGAGTAGGCTCATACATAATTTACTGAGCATGCTTGGAGTCGAGAAGTCAAGGACTATGCCTTATCACCTGCAGGGTGATCCCAGCCCAGAAGGTTTAATCAGACCTTACTAGACATGCTTAGAACATTGCAAATCAGCAAGAACAAGTGGAGTCAACATATTGGACATCTGGTCCACTGCTACAACTGTACGTGAAATGAAGTTACCAGGTACTTGCCATATTATCTGATGTTCGGGTGCAAGGCGAGGTTGCCCATCGACCTTCGTTTTAGGACTGGCGAGGAAGACCTACCACCAAAGACTTATCTGAAGTTTGTGTCTGATATGAGAAGGGAGCTGAAAAAGGCTTATGAATTAGCTGAGGTGGTGGCTGCCAAGGAGAATCAAAGAAATAAGAGGAGGTATGATCAAAAGGTTAGTTTCTCCCAACTCATGCTGGGAGACCAAGTCCTTTGTAAGAAATTTGGCGCTGACTGGGAAGCATAAGCTGGCTGACGGCTGGGCGGCTATGCACTATGTAGTGGAGAGCCAGATGCCAAACGTACCAGTTTTCTGGGTGAAACCAGAGGATGGGAATGGGTCTGTCAAGATTCTCCATTGGAACCACCTTCTGCCTCTGGGACAAGAGGTGCGGCTTGATCCAGAGCCCGACCTGGAGCCTACACCTAGTAAGAGGACCATACAGTGATGCGGAGTGACTGAAGGACCAACAGTAGGAAAGATTAGACTGCCCCCCGCCCCTGAATGGGATATGGATTCGGAGGAAATGGAGGTGTGGTATATGCTGCCTTTTGCTAACTCCCCACTGATTGAGGAAGAGGTGTCCAACCCTTCTCACACTCAGGCAGGTGATGGAACGGGGTTCAGCCAAGTGGCAGAGGGATCAGAGTTGCAGGAGGGCATGTGTGATAGGCTGGGGGTGGCCTCACCATATAGACCAGCAGCATCCAACAGAGTGTCACAACCTGAAGATGTAGATGACAGGGTAAGGAGGTCTCAAAGGATCGGGAGGCCCCCAGTTAGGCTGGCCTATGTAGCATCGGGGGGAAAGAGTGCTACGGCTATCCCCCTATTGAGATATATCACTATATTTTTACAAATGCATTGAAGGTTCTGACATCACGAAATTCCTTTGAAAATGTTATTGTTATTGACGGGATGACAAATTATTTCAAAGTCATGAGGATATGACTATTTTTACTGTTATGCTGTTCTGTATTTCATTTGTGCTGTTCTGTGCAAGCTGCTTGTTTGGGTTACTGTTGAAGATAAGAGAATTGTGTGCCACCCAATTAGGATGGCCAGATTAAAGGGCGGTTTCTCTGGTGAGGGATACTAAAGTTGGGTTTGGGGCTTTTGTTAAGGAGATGAAAAGAGAAGACGGCAGAGAGAAGAGGTCATAAGATACGTCCTGGAGCGGCGTCGTGATTCGACAAGGCCCGGGGGGAGATCAAAGGAGGATTGGTGAAGGGGAAACCATGAGCTCCAACTTGTGCACATTAGATTGTTTCATTAAAATGGGCCCTTTTCTTGTTTTAATCTTTTTTTACTAACCCTTTAGTCAAATTAAGAATTATAAAGCTAAATCTTTTAATTGTGTACGGTGTACCGTCTGTTTTCTTGTGGCACTTAGTTGTAACAAAGTAACGAATCACACTGTATTCAAACAAACAGGGGGCTTTGGCGTGGGCTCGAGCCTCAATGTTACATGTCTGGCTGAGCTAGAGATGGTCTTCCCTAGATTTAAGCAGCCGACTCAACCAGAGTGTTTCATGTTAAAGGAAAGATCTGATGTAGCAGCATTAAATGGGAGATCCGGGACAATGCACTGAAAAATATTCGCAATAATCTGCTGGAGCTTTGATAACCAGCTTTGAACAACTATAATAATGATTAGCTGTTGGCAGGAAATCAGACAGTCACTTTAACAGTGGAATTCAGTTTTATTATTGTACATATTTGGACTAATTCGATTATGATGTGATCCTGGCAAAACTCAAACTAAGCAACACTGAAGGCATAATTAATGTGAGGGTGCTACTTGAGGACACTGCAAATAAGTTTCCATCCCTTTACTTATGAATGAGAGTGGGGGTGATTGATCAGATTGTGTTAATCCTCAGTTTTGTAGATGGGATGCACCAGGAAAATAGGATGTAATAAAGTTGTTCTTCATTGAGAGCATATCATCTGCATTATGTGAATGAGTGGAGTTTGGAATGCCTGTGGCTGTGACTGATTTGGATTCCATTGTCACATTGCATCAATACAATACGCTGTGTGGGAAATCTTGCAAAGCTACAGGAGAAGAGGATAAAACAATTACAGAAAACAATAAAAGAATTAGAATAAAGTGTTACAATTACACAGTCAATGCAGTGCAGCAGGTATAAATTAAGGTGTAAGGCCTTGACTAGGTGGATTGTGAGGTCAAGAGTCCATCTTATCATACTAGAGGACCGTTTAATAGTCTTATAACTGGATAGGAGCCTTCCTCGAGCCCTGATGTTTTCAGGTTTTGGTATTTTCTACCTAATGGGTGGAGGGAGAAAAGGGAATGACTAAAGTGGGAGTGGTCTGTGATCATGTTATCTGCTTCACTGACACAGTGAGACGTATAAGACAGAGTCCTTGGAGAAGAGGCTTTTTTCCGTGATGTGCTGAGCTGTGTTCACAGCTCTCTGGGGTTTCAGATTCTACTACTCACTAGCTTACTAGTTAGTCAATTAACCCAAGAGGCCAAGAGGAACCCATCATCCACCACATACTTACAGGTAAGCAGTGCTACAATGGAAACCACCTCTGCCACAGCCACGGCAGTGCTTTCTAAATGCCACCCATTCACTTCATACTGAACACAGGCCGATGAATATAGGACATGAGAACATGCATGCTCTTCACAGACAACACTGAAGGTCAGTAATGATGGGGCGATGAGACAGCAGCACTGGTGTCTGTGCCACAGTACCATCACAACTGTCATTCAAACAGCTCTCATCATTATTGAATATGGGGATATATATGCACCTTGGTCATCTCATCAGCGAGTTAACTGCCCACTGCAAACTTATTAATGGATGTGACTGGACTGCAATCTTTGATGTATCAATTGACTTTGGAATTGCATAATTCTGTCAGCAGTATGTATTTTAATCTCATGTTGTGGATTCACAGGCTGGATCATCACTTTGAAGTATGTTTACTGCTGCCCCCAGTATATTCTTCCACAGTAGTAATCTCCTAGCAACATGGCAAATAAGGAACATGTCAAAATATGAGATTGCAGATTGAAGTGAAGTACAATCCTACTGCCTCTTATGGACCACAGATCCTCATGAATGTTGAAGTCTGAGCTGCCTGATATGCTCCAAATGTAGCAATTGTTTTATATATAAAGTTGGTGTTAATTGGTTCATTTGGTTTTATAATATTTAGATTACAATTAGAATAACCATGAGCTTCCTACACCACCTCAAAGGAAACTTAAGAAACAACTACAATAGTACAGGATTGAAGTTGCATGCTAGCCAGTCCAGGTAAGCATGGTAGCTTCTCTTCTGTACAGAACATTAATGAACTGCATTCACATTAGTATTTGGAAGTCCACTTTAGATGTCATCAAGTCATGGTCATATAGCACAAAACCAGGCCCTTTGATCCATTATCTTATGTCAACCATTAAGTACGAACCTATACTGAGCTGATTTTGCCAGCACTTTGCCTTAAGGCTGATTTATACTTGTGTGTACGGGCTACACTGTAGGCCTGATTTATACTTTTGCGTAGCCCTGAGCCATAGCGAGTATGCGTAGTTGTGTCTGCGTCGCTCTGCAATTCACCGCCAAAACGCTAGTTGGCAGTGGGGTTTCTATGCCACTGTGTTGAGTTTCTTCATGAGAGACATGGACGAGGAAATGCATTTCAAATATTTTCGGATGTCGGCAGGTAGATTTGACGATTTGATTCATCATCTCCAACCATTTATTTCACATCAGTGTACAGACAAGACGGAGAAAAGCAACCGGAAATGCGTAGGAGGAAATGCGATGCTACCAAGTGGACCAATCACAGTTGTTGCAATCTGCGTCGCCACGATGCGCGAGTTACATTTTTGCGGAGGTGCACGTCACCCTACGGCGAAGAGTACACAGTATCTACGGCGTATATTTGACGCAGAAGTATAAATTGGGCTTTAAGTTTACAATGTCTTTGTGATTCAAGTGCTCATTCAGAAGTGTAGGTAACTAAGGAAAAGGTCATTGAAGGTGTTAATTACAAGTGTATTCCATTCAAAGATTACTGCTGGATTTTAGCCCTTGAAGTGACAAATGGCCAATCACCATTCATTGGCAACACACATAAAAATTGCTGGTGAACGCAGCAGGCCAGGCAGCATTTATAAGAAGAGGTACAGTCGACGTTTCGCGTCGAGACCCTTCATCAGGACTAACTGAAAAAAGAGATAGATTTCCTCGTGTTACCATTCATTGGCCTTTCTTTTGAACAGCATAGCAATCTGCCTGTTTCTCCATCAGCTTCAGCCAACCCAGCAGAAAGTAACATTGTCTCTAAAATTAAAAATAAAATCTCTTTATCTTGTAGCTGTCAGCTGCCCTCCACTTCTGAGACATGAACATATTTCCAAAGGATGCTGGCTGCGTGTGCCATGTGAATAGTGTCATGTTGTACAGTTTGTGATATAAATTATATGAAACAGTATTCTGAAATGGCTTTCACTGCACAATCGACAAGTGGTTAAACAGACACATTTCTGAATGGGTACAGAAGGTCAATTAATAAGCAATTACATCACATTCTGGCAAGTTCCCTGAGTTAGGATTGGCTGATGGATGAGAAAGGTCCTGTAATAGTATGCAGGGGGTTATGTCACTGCACATTTATGATTCTCGTAGCCCACAGGAAGATAGGAGTTATTGTTTTATAGTTATTTAATTCACTGTGACTGATGACTTCCTAAAGCTACAAACTCAAGTATCTTCTCATCTGCTGGATTCTACCCCAGGCCAGATTTTTTCACACTCTGGCCTATCATATTGAAGAACTGAGAGTCATTATTTCTCTCTTTGATCTTTCATGGCAATTATTAACCACAGACTACAAATCCTTCCAGATACACATTCTCTGCCTACTGAAAATACCCCCCTATTTCCATTCAACCTTTCTTAGAAAAAGTCTTTAAATGTCAAAACAATTTTTAAACCCCCTATTGACTTAGTCATGCTTTCTGCTTTTAACAGAACAACCCAGAAATAATGCTAAATTCAGGGGAAATATACAGCAAGCACGAGTCAAAGCTGATATGTGTTGGCTTAAAATATAGTCAATGGCTAGTGGCAAGACCTGCCTTCACCCTGTTGGCTGTGCTTTGAGAATATGTAATGTCCCAAGGAACAAACACTGCACAGTTCTTAAAATAATTGTTGTGTAAGAGATCTTTCTGAAATTTCAACTTTCTTTTATAAAATAAGAAATGTGTTATTTCATTATTTTAGACAGTCTAATGCAGGGTTTAATTACATATTAAGTGAAAAATAATGTATCCATTGAAACTGCTTTATCATCAACCTTTAATTTGGATGAAAGGATATAAGAGCAGGAAGGATATCAGAGTTACAGAATCAATTATTCTGCAGTGCCATATAGCTCAGGCTACCCTGACTGTTCAACAGCAGTGCATAACTGATGACAGCAGTTCAGGCCGGCTCGGCAATGCAGAATGTTGAGAAAGTCAGGTGTCAAGTAAAAGCTATGACTGCAGACTTTGTAGGTTGTTCGAGGATTCACAGGAAGTATTAAGAGATCTTCAGTGTCCCCAAGAGGGTCAGGGTCAGAGTCAAGAGAGGCACACTGCACAGAATCATGCCTTTAGTCCATCCCAACCTGTTTTTCTGCCGAGTCGCATCTACCTGCACCTGGACCATAGCCCCCACCCCCCCATGCCCCTCTCAATCACGTACCTATCCAAACCTCTCTTAAATATTTTAATTGAACCCACATCTACCACTTCCATTGGCAGCTCATTCCACACTTGCACCACCCTCTGAGTGAAGAATTTCCCCTCAAGTTTTCCTTAAATATTTTACCTTTCACGCTAACCTACAGTACTATGCAAAAACCTTAGACACATATATACAGTTTACCTAGGGTGCCTAAGACTTTTGCACAGTGCTGTATGTTTGCAGAGAGGATGGTGGGTAGGGCGTATAGGGCAACGGGAATATATGTAATATCATGAGGCTAGGTTGCGAGAGGAAGAGGTAACAGGGCAGCTGCCGCATCTCCTGTGATTTTATGGGTAAGTATCATAAGACTAGTGAGAGTGCTTGTGGAAGAATGGACCATGAAATTGCGAAAGAAACAATCCCTGTAATAAATAAAGACAAATGGAGGTATATAAATGGGAAACATGTCATAGAAATGATGGGCTGAGCAACCTTTCCTTTGCATTGTAAACTCTGTTGAAAGAAAGTACTCATTCAAATGCACATACCTTGCTAATGACTTGCTTTCTACAAATTATGTGATGCTAGTGGCTTGAAAAAGACCTGGACATTTATTAATCAAAGCTACAGCCCCAAGGCTGAAAAGAATAAGAGGTTGAGATAAATCATGTAATAGCAATTAGGTTTAAAAATCCTGCTAAACTAGGGAGACAACTGAAAAATGTTTTCAACTCTATCTGATAATGACAAAAATCCTTAAGAGTACTCTTCCTCATATTGCCAAAAACTCTTATGATTTTCTTCTAGCTTTTCCACCATTCACTTGTATTTCCAGACATTAGTTTAGTACTTTAGGTGTTATGGAAGAAAAGCCTTAAATAAGAAGAAAACTTATAATCCTCGGTGGGGTGTGGGGGGCTACTCTCGTGAATGGTAGATAACTTTATTACTCGTCATAGTGTACATAATCAATGAAACAATTCCACTATAAACGCTCTTCCTAGGATCAGTAATTGGTGTCATGTCAGTGATATACCCCAATCATCCACGCATGCTGTTCAGATAATAATAACTGGAAACATAATGGTTACTCATGCAACCAACCATTTACCACTTGTTCCTTGTCAGTCTTTATATTTCCTTAATGTCTAAGAAATTGTGTTATAGATATTGAAACCAGTTAATCCAAAGATATATAAGTTAATTAATAAAATCTTAAGATCACTGGATAGAGTATTATTCCAGAATGTTCTCTCTGTATGAGGGTCTATATATCAATAAATCCTAAAGGCATGGGTCAAGCAACCTTTCTTGAATACCTTTTGTGGATCCAGAGTAAAATCATTTTGAGTAATTATGGAAAAGCTTTATTAAAATGGGCTCAAAATGCAATGAAAAGCCTAGTTGTAGTAGGACATTAAATCTTGCCTTCCCTTGCACTTCAGATTTTCACTCTATGACTCACCTTTGTCACTAGAAACCTTCAGCTCCGTCCCTTTCAAGTATATGTTAAATTGCCCTGTGAATGCTCCTATGGGATCACACTCCACCATTCACGCATTTTCAAATCTTGTCAACATCATGTAAAAAAATTTCTCTTCGGTTCCCTTTTGGCTCTTCAATCATCTAAGTTTGCCTTTTTCCAATTGCTAGAATGACATTTATAAATAAAATTTGTAAGCCACTGTTGGCCTTTATGGAACATGATTTCATAGAATATGGAAGAACTTGTACACCACAGTACAAATTCTTCAGCCCATGGTGTTGTGCTGACCAATTTAAATCTACTGCAAGATCAATCTAACCTTTCCCTCTTGCACAACTCAATCTCAATTTTTCTTACATCCTTATGTCTATCTAAGAGTCTTTTAAATTTCCCTATTGTATCAGGCTCTACCACTGCCCCCAGCAGTGTGTTCCAGACACCCACTACTCTGTTTAAAAACCACCTCTGACATATCTCTGAGAATTTCTCCACTTACTTTAAATGGACGTTCTCTAGTATTGGCCATTCTTGTCCTGGGGGGGGGGGGAGGGGGGCGGGAATAAAAACCAGAGAGTGGTGGATATATGGAATGCTCTACCCCAGAAGGCTGTGGAGGCCAAGTCTCCGGATGCTTTCAAGAAAGAGATGGATGAGCTCTTAAAGATAGCGGAATCAAAGGTCATGGGGATAAGGCAGGAACTGGATACCGATAGTGGATGATTAGCCATGATCACAGTGAATAGCGGTGCTGGCTCGAAGGGGCGAATGGCCTACTCCTGCACCTATTGTCTATAAAAAGGCCCTGGCTGTCCACTCTACCATATAATCTTCTATCAAGTTGCCTTCCATACTCTGTCACTCCACAGTGAAAAGCCTTAGCTTGCTCAACCATTCCTCATAAAACATATTCTCTAATCCAAACACATCCTGTTAAATTTCCTCTGCACCCTATCTAAAGCTTCCACATCCTTCTTATTCTGGGGTGACCAGAACTGAATACAATACACTAAATTTGGTCTAACCAGAGTTTTATAGAGCTGCGACATTACTTCTTAGCTCTTAAACTCAATCCTCGACTAATGAAAGCCAATACATCATATGCCTTTTTAAGCACCTTATCTACTTACATGTCAACTTTGAAGGATCAATGGACTTAGACCCATAGACCTTCTGTTCTTCCACACGGCAAAGAATCCTGCTATTAACCCTGTACTCAACCTTCAAGTTCAATCTTCCAAAGTGGATCACTTCACACATTTCCAGACTGAACTCCATTCACCGTTCCTCTGCCCATTTCGTCATCCAGTCTGCATCCTGCTGTAACCAACAATAACCTTCTACACTATCCACAACATGACCAACTGAGAAATTGCCACTGAGTTTTTAATCAAGAGCAAAATATGACGACAAAATCCTTTGTGTGACCGCAGTCACTGTATCCTTAAATCTGTCAAATTCCTTTGACAGTCCATTTAACAAAGGAAGATGTCTTTCACCATCTAGTTCATGAGAGTAACTCATAATTTAGAAGAGCTTGCTTTTGGTTTACTACTTCAATAAATTGGTACCAATGACATAGGTAGGAAAAGGGAGCAGGTCCTGAAAACAGACTACAGGGAGTTACGAAGGAAGCTGAGAAGCAGGGACCACAGGGGTAGTAATCTCAGGATTACTGCTTGTGCCACGTGACTGAGTATAGGAATAGAGTGAGGTGGAGAATAAATGTGTGGCTGAGGGATTGGAGCAGGGGGCAGAAATTCAGATTTCTGGATCATTGGGACCTCTTTTGGGACAGGTGTGACCTGGACAATAAGAATGGGTTGCACTTGAATCCAAGGGGGACCAATATCCTGGCAGGGACGTTTGCTAAGGCTATTGGTGAGAGTTTAAACTAGAATTGCTGGGAGGTGGAAACTGAACTGAAGAGACGGAGGAAGGGACAGTTGGCTCACAAATAGAGAAAGCTTGTGGGCAGTGTGAGAGGGAGGATAGGCAGGTGATAGAGAAAGATTGCGCTCAGACTGATCATTTGAGATGTGTCTTCTTTAATGCAAGGAATATTATGAACAAAGCGGATGAGCTTAGAGCATCCATCAGTACTTGGAGCTATGATGTTGTGGCCATTACAGAGACTTGGATGGCTCAGGGGCAGAAATGGATAATTAGGGTGCCAGGCTTTAGATGTTTCAGAAAGGACAGAGAGGGAGGCAAAAGAGGTGGGGGCGTGGCACTGCAGATCAGAGATAGTGTCATGGCTACAGAAAAGGAGGAAGACATGGAGGGATTGTCTACTGAGTCTCTGTGTGTGGAAGTTCGGAACAGGAAGGGGTCAATAACCCTACTGTATATATAGACCACCCAGTGGTGACAGGGACATCCAGGAGCAGAGAGGGAGACAGATTCTGAAAGAGTGCAATAATAACAGGGTTGTCATGATGGGATATATTAATTTCCCCAATAATGATTGACATCTCCCTAGAGCAAGGGGATTAGTTGGGGAGGAGTTTGTTACGTATGTTCAGGAAGATTTCCTGACACAATATGTAGATAAGCCTACAAGGGGAGAGGCTGTACTTGATTTGATATTGGGAAATGAACCTGCTCAGGTGTCAGGTCTCTCAGTGGGAGAACATTTTGGAGATGGCAATCACAATTCTATCTCCTTTAATCACTCCTCTCCTATACAATCACTCTGAGCACTGATGCCCCACAAGGCTGTGTACTCAGCCCCCTGCTGTACTCACTGTACACACATGATTGTGTAGCCAAGTTTCTATCGAACTCAATATATAAGTTTGCTCATGATACCACAATTGTAGGCCATATCTCGGGTAATGATGAGTTTGAGTACAGAGAGGAAATTAAGAACCTGGTGGCATGGTGTGAAGACAATAACCTATCCCTCAACGTCAGCAAGACGAAGGAATTGGTTGTTGACTTCAGAAGGAGTAGCGGACCACACGGCCCCATTTACATTGGTGGTGCACAAGTGGAACAGGTCAAAAGCTTTAAGTTCCTTGGGGTCAATATCACAGGTGACTTGACTTGGTCCAACCAAGCAGAGTCCACTGCCAAGAAGGCC
This sequence comes from Mobula hypostoma, assembly GCF_963921235.1. Lineage (NCBI taxonomy): Eukaryota > Metazoa > Chordata > Chondrichthyes > Myliobatiformes > Myliobatidae > Mobula > Mobula hypostoma. Next base: position 152,152,980 of record NC_086097.1, on the reverse strand, counting down.
CACCAGCGCCTTTACTTCCTGAGAAAGCTAAAGAAATTTGGCCTGTCCCCTAAAACCCTCACTAATTTTCATACATGCACCATAGAAAGCATTCTTCTAGGGTGCATCACAACCTGGTATGGAAGTTGTCCTATCTAAGACCGGAAGAAACTGCAGAAGATCGTGAACATGGCGCAGCACATCACACAAACTAATCTTCCGTCCTTGGTCTCATTTTACACCACACGCTATCGGAGCAGTGCTGCCAGGAAAATCAAGGACACGACCTACCCAGCCAACACACTTTTTGCCCCTCTTCCCTCCGGGAGAAGACTCAGGACCTTGAAGACTCATACGGCCAGATTTTGGAACAGCTTCTTTCCAACTGTAATAAGACTGCTGAACGGATCCTGACCCGGATCTGGGCCATACCCTCCAAATATCTGGACCTGCCCCTCAGTTTTTTTTGCACTACCTTACTTTCTATTTTTCTATTTTCTATTTATGATTTATAATTTAAATTTTTAATATTTACTATCAATTTGTACTCCAGGGAGCGCAAAGTGAGGAATCAAATATTGCTGTGATGATCGTACATTCTAGTATCAATTGTTTGGCGACAATAAAGTATAAAGTATAAGTATAACCTAGCCTTGAAGGGGATAGGAACAGTCAAGTTAGGAAAGCATTTAATTGGAGTAAGGGGAAATATGAAGCCATCAGGCAGGAGCTTGGAAGCATAAATTGGGAGCAGGTGTTTCAGGGAAATATATGGCAGAAATGTGGCAAAAGTTCAGGGGATATTTGTGTGGAGTTCTGCATATGTACATTGCAGGGAAAGGATGGTAGGGTACAGGAACCATGGTGTACAAAGGCTGTTGAAAATCAAGTCAAGAAGAAAAGCTTACCGAAAGGTTCAAAAAGACCAGGAAATTGTAAGGCTAGCAGGAAGGAGCTTAAGAATGAAATTAGGACAGCCAGAAGGATCCATGAGAAGGCCTTGGTGAGCAGGATTAAAGAAAAACCCCAAGGCATTCTACGAGTATGTGAAGAGCAAGAGGATGAGATGTGAGAGAATAGAACCAATCAAGTGTGATAGTGGAAAAGTGTGTATAGAACTGGACGAGACAGCGGAGGTACTTAATGAATGCTCTGCTTCAGTATTCACTACGGAAAAGGACATTGGCAATTGTAGGGATGACTTACAGCGGACTGAAAAGCTTGAGCATATAGACATTAAGAAAGAGGGTGTGCTGGTGCTCTTGGAAAGCATCAAGTTGGATAAGTCATCAGGACTGGAAGAGATATACCCTAGGCTACTCTGGGAGGTGAGGGAGGAGATTACTGAGCCTCTAGCAATGATCTTTGCATTATCACCGGGGACAGGAGAGGTTCTGGAGGATTAGAGGGTTGCAGATATTGTTCCCTTATTCAAGAAAGGGAGTAGAGATAGCCCAGGAAATTATAGAAGAGTGAGTCTTTCTTCAGTGGTTGGTTAGTTGATGGAAAAGATCCTGAGAGGCAGGGTATATGAACATTTGGAGTGGCATAATATGATTAGGAATAGTCAGCATGGCTTTGTCAAAGGTAGGTCATGCCTTACGAGCCTGATTGAATTTTCTGAAGATGTGACTAAACACATTGATGAAGGTAGAGCAGTAGATGTGGTGTCTATGGCATTTGACAAGGTACCCCATGCAAGGCTTATTGAGAAAGTAAGAAGATATGAGATCCAAGAGGACCTTGCTTTGTGGATGCCGAGTTGGCTTGCCCACAGAAAGCAAAATGGTTGTAGCCAGGTCATATTCTGCATGGAAGTTTGTGTCCAGTGGTGTGCCTTGGGATCTGTTCTGGAGCCCCTCCTCCTTGTGATTTTTATAAATGACCTGGATGTGGAAGTGGAGGGATGGGTTTAGTAAATATGCTTATGACACAAAGATTGCTGGTGTTGTGGATAGTGTGGGGGGTTGTCAGAGGTTACAGTGGGACATTGATCGCATGCAAAACTGGGCTGAGAAGTGGCAGATGGAGTTCAACCCAGATAAGTGTGAGGTGGTTCATTTTGGTAGGTCAAATATGATTGCAGAATATAGTATTAATGGTAAGGCTCCTGGCAGTGTGGAGGATCAGAGGGATTTTGGGGTCCAAGTCCATAGGAAACTCAAAGCTGTTGCGTAGGTTGACTGTATGGTTAAGGCAGCATACGGTACATTGGCCTTCATCAACAATGGGATTAAATTCAAGAGCCGAGACGTAATGATACAGCTATATAGGACCCTGGTCAGACCCCACTTGGAGTTCTGTGCTCAGTTCTGGTCACCTCACTACAGGAAAGATGTGGAAATTATAGAAAGAGTGCAGAGGAGATTTACGAGGATGTTGCCTGGATTGGGGAGCATGCCTTATGAGAATAGGTTGAGTGAACTTGGCCTTTTCTCCTTGGAGCAACAGAGGATGAGAGATGACCTGATAGAGGTGTACAAGGTGATAAGAGGCATTGATCGTGTGGATAGTCAGAGGCTTTTTCCCTGGGCTGTAATGGCTAACACGAGAGGATACAGTTTTAAGGTGCTTGGAAGTAGGTACAGAGGAGATTTGAGGGGTAGTTTTTTTTTAAATGCAGAGAGTGGTGTGTGCGTTGAATGGGCTGGTGGTGACAGTAGTGGAGGCAGATACAGTAGGGTCTTTCAAGAGACTCTTGGATAGATACATGGAGCTTCGAAAAATAGAGGGCTATGGGTAACCCTAGGTACTTTCAAAGTAAGTACATGTTCGGCACAGCATTGTGGCCTGAAGGTCCTGTATTGTGGTGTAGGTTTCCTATATTTCTATGTATCAATGTTTCTTTGTTTCTGAATCCAATCCCTGATCCTTCAGTCTTTTCACAAAATTGGAGATTTGTTCTTCCTGTAAACCTCCTCTGCACCCATTCTTGACCTTCTCACACATAAAACTAATATCTAAGTAAGAGAAATTCTATAATTAATAATCTTCAGTATCAAAGTAAAGTAAACTTATTATCAAAGTATGTATATGTCACCATATACTACATTGAAATTAATTTCCTTGCAAGTATTTACAGGAAAATATAGAGATACCAAATAAATTAATGCAAGTTATAACAAATAATATCCATATTGCTTGTAGAGGAACTTTGCAAAAATTTTAGCTACAGAACTTTTAGCAGAGGCACGGTGGGGCCGCCACGGAGGGGCCGCCACGGAATCTGGAGTTCAGTTCTAGGATCCTCTATAAGCAAGTTTATACATTTCTTCCCGAGTGCACGTGGGTTTACTCTGGGTGTGACAGGTTCCTCTCACCGTCTAGAGATATTCTGTTTTGTAGGTTAATTGGTGATTGTACATTGTCCCTTGATTAGACTACGGTTAAATCAGTAAATTGCTGTGGCTTGAAGAGCCGAAAGTGTTATAATGCTGTATCTTAATAAATAAAATAATTTGTGGCCCATAAATCCCAAAAAAATAGTACATTTTATTACAACACACATCAAAGTTGCTGGTGAACGCAGCAGGTCAGGCAGCATCTGTAGGAAGAGGTGCAGTCGACGTTTCAGGCCGAGACCCTTCGTCAGGACTAACTGAAGGAAGAGTGAGTAAGGGATTTGAAAGTTGGAGGGGGAGGGGGAGATCCAAAATGATAGGAGAAGACAGGAGGGGGAGGGATAGAGCCAAGAGCTAGACAAGTGATAGGTAAAAGGGGATACGAGAGGATCACCCACCCCCTCCTCCTTGTCTTTCTTCCCGGACCTCCTGTCCCATGATCCTCTCGTATCCCCATTTTGCCAATCACCTGTCCAGCTCTTGGCTCCATCCCTCCCCCTCCTGTCTTCTCCTACCATTTTGGATCTCCCCCTCCCCCTCCAACTTTCAAATCCCTTACTCACTCTTCCTTCAGTTAGTCCTGACGAAGGGTCTCGGCCTGAAACGTCGACTGCACCTCTTCCTACAGATGCTGCCTGGCCTGCTGCGTTCACCAGCAACTTTGATGTATGTTGCTTGAATTTCCAGCATCTGCAGAATTCCTGTTGAGTACATTTTACTCCTCAGTTTCTCCAACTTCTGTAGAACCATTTGCTGCCTCCTATTCTTGTCAAATTTAAAACATATTTTTTCTTTTACAATGATGACATTATTGGTATTTCTTCTTGTTCTGTGACAAAACTCAGAAGTTTCATCACATTTATTGGAGATTTACACTATCTCTTCCTTTCACATTGTTCACTATTCCTTCATTCTTTCATCTCCAGAAATATTCGGCACAGATACACCACGGTGTCACAGACATTATAAAGTAGGTCCCCACCAAATCATTTAGAATCTTCCCCCAGCAGAAGCCCAGGATGAGCTAAGAGATCCGCAGTCTGCTGAGGGCCAGATCAGTGGTGTTCAGGTCTGGCGACCAAGTAAGATACAAGAGGTTCTAGTATGATCTCCAGAAAGTCACTACACATGTGCAGGATGCTCAGCAGCTGTAACAGGGCTTGAATTCTCTTACCTAGAAAGTAAAGCCAAAAGACATATGAAGTAACAAGGTTTCACTCCCAAATGAGCTTAATGCCTTTTATCCTTCCTTTGACTGACAAGCATGGAGGCACCTTTATGAACTCTCATAGCCTCTGACAACCCTGTGATTTCAGTCTCTGGGGCCAACGTGAGAACATACTTTGGTAGGGTGAACCTACAGAAAGCATCTGGCCCAGATGGGGTACTTGACAGAGAACCGAAAACCTGTGCTGATCAACTGGCTGTAGTGTTCATGATATCTTTAACCTCTCGCTTCAGCAGTTTGTGGTATCCACCAGATTCAAGCAGGCTTCAATTATACCACTGCCCCAGGAGAACATGGTAACCTGCCTCAATGATTATAATCCGGTAGCACTTACATTCACTGTGATGAAGTCCTTTGAGAGGTTGGTGATGAAGTACATCAACTCCAGTCTGAGGAGCGACTTGAGTCCACTCCAATTTGATTACTGTCAACAACAGGTCAAAAACAGATGCCATTTTATTGGCTCTTCACTCAACCCTGGAACATCTGGACAGTGAAGATGCATATACCAGGATACCCACCACCCAGGACTCACTTTCAAAGACTGTTCATCTCATATTCTCAATATTTATTCCTTATTTATTTATTTATTGTATCTGCGCAGCCTTTTGTGCACTGGTTGAACACCCAAGTTGGTGTGTTCTTCCATTGATTCTGTTATGATTATTATTTTATGGACTTAAGTATGTCTGCAAGAGATTGAATTGTAGGGTTGCATGTGGTGTCAGATATGTACTTTGATAATAAATTTACTTTGAACTTTGAATTTTTGAACATTGCTTTGTTTTCTGATCGTGGTCTATTATTTATTATTATTGTTGTTTTTTTCCTTTTTGTATTTGCACAGTCTGTTGTCTTTTTCACAATGGTTGTCTGTCTTGTGTGCAGTCCTTCATTTATTCTATTGCTTTTTTTAATATTCACAGTGAATGCCCACAAGAAACAGAATCTCAGGATCATGATCTCTTGCCAAGCAATAAATGTGGATGTAACACCTACACCTTATCCATCTTCCATCTTCCAGCAATCAAAACACACTTTCTAGGTGAAAGCTTCCAAGGAAATGTACTTCTACAATCCTACTGGATAGGGAGTTGTGGAGCTTCGCAAGACATTTGTCTCCAGTAACGGCAATCAGCTGAAATTTCCCACCTACTCTGCATTGTCAGGAAGTTGATTAGTTATCATTATTGAGGAAATTCTGCTGGAACATTGGCCAACCATATTTGCAAATCACCTCCCTCTTATCTGTGAATACTAAATGCTTCATATTCACCACACAATCAGTCCTAATCACTCTGGGGTTCTCGCTACAGAAAGGACAGTAAACACTTAGCTATGCACAATTTATAACCCATATTGATTTTCACATTATGCTATTCAGCAGCAACAAGGGATTGATAACAGTGTCAGAGTGTTGGCAGAAATTACACCACATATTTCTTGCCCTTATCCATTAAAAATAACACTAACAGTTGATATATCAATAACAATCAGGAGCAATGAATTAACAAATGTCACAAGAGAATGAGAATTTAGTTATTGTTTGCATTGGCTTCCTGAAACCTCTGTTCATTATTCTACTGTGCGGATTGGTCAGATACAATAATTTAATCAATGAAACCTCACAAACCTCAAATGGATCACTTGGCTAGCAGCCAATGCAGAGTTGTCATCTGTCATTCAGCAGGTTGCTAACATTCTAATTTTGCTGACATTATTGTTCTTCCCATTCCAAATCACCTCCTTGTTCCCTGCACACAGTTTTCATAACTTCAGTTGCCAATGACTTGAACTGAGGTGACTCCTCACAACAGCCTCCATCCCTCTCCCACATGTGTGCCAATAAATATACAAGGCAAATTACTGATACCAGGCTACAGGTTGTGAAGAGATAAGCCAAGAGATTGCAGAGAATAGTTTATATCGATGTGTGCACACAACCATAAACTGAGAGATACCTCGCTTAAAAGGGAGTCTCTATTTGAAACATTGACTGAAGTTTCCAGATCAACAATTTTCATAAACATTTGTGCAAAATGAACATCCAGTGTTGCTAAGGGTATAAATTACATTCTGGTTTTAGTTTATCTATTTACCATAGTGCTTGCTCCTGATTGGATATGCCTAAAACCTTGGCTTATTTGTACTCTTTTCAGATTGCAGCTTTCAAAATGTCTCCCAATGGAGATGGCTTGCTCTCCGCACTAGTTTTTATTTGTCTAAATAAGCAGGTAATTTGTCGAATTGTCTACAATAGAGCAAGGGAATCTCCTGACTTTATTTTAGCGCACTGCTTTTAGAATATGCATTTGTCTGATCTGCCTTTATTTCAGAGCAAAATGACTACTTTACCTAGGTGTAACTATAGAGTCAATGTATCCACGAAGACACTTTACTGAAGCTCTTCATTCCAGAAAATAACGGGTTGAATTGTGAGGAAACTGTAGTGTTTATCTCAGGCTTGGACAGCCACCTGTGATTTCAGCAACTAGAATTGTAATAGAAACTGAAGGACAGATTCTGCTACAGGATCCTATTCCATTGATTCTTCAACATTTTTTGTCATATTTTATATTTTCTTGCAACATTGGACAAGTTCATTTGGCTATCAGGTCTATCTGAGTTTCATAATTTTCCTGTCAATCCTATTGTCTTACAACCTGAACATCATCCCCCCGCCTCCCACCTCAATCGCCACCCTTCCACCCCCACCACCAACCTAACTAGGGGTAACTTACAGTTTATGTAATAACCAGCATATGTTTTAAGATGTGAGAAGAACCTGGAATGTGAGGAAACTCACATGAAGTATGTATAAATCCCCTACAGAAAGCAACCCCAAAGCAGATTGACCCCTGGACCACTGGAGCTGGTGGTGGCAGCACTAACTGCTGTACTGTCATGCACAGAAGGAATTCTGGAGGGGTTGGGAAATGTGATTTTAGGATGGTTTTATATTAGAACAGTGAAAGGATATTCTCTTGTGATATTAACGAATTTATTATTCCTGAAGGATCTGTTGTTATTGACAACTTGTATTAGAAGAATGTGATGCAATTTCCACTGATTTTTTTTTAACTTTAACAAATTTTTATTACTGCTGATCATGTAAAGTGGAAATTACTGACAAGTTACTGACACTGCCATTCCCATCTATCTCCACCCCTACTCATTCTCCCCATAAAAAGAGACACTTTCAAGCAGGACGTACTATGCTTCTACAAGGTTATGTTCCTTACAGTAGATACTCACATAACAATGCACTATTTCAAAGATGATGACTTCTGAAACATGTCCTAATCTTTACAAACTCTTCTGTCGGATCAGCTATGACTTGTCTATGACAGTTATCCACTACCACAGTTCTTTTCCCAATGCTTACAACTTTTTTTTCATTTCCATTAATTTAAGTTCCTTGCTTTCCATCTCAAAATATTTTACCTCATATCTCTACACTTATTATTTGTCTTCTCAATTTATTCATCTATATACAGTAAAGTATTTAACAACCTACTCACTATCACATCAAATTTGCTGAATTAATATCCAGTCACTTATAAATTTATTATTTATTTAGAGATACAGCACAGTAACAATGAGTCCACACCACCTATTTATACCTCCTGTGACCGGTTAATCTATTAACCCATCATATTACTTTGCAATGTGGGAGAAAACCAGAACACATGGAGGAAACTCATCCAGTCTGAGAGAAAACAGGCACAGACAGTAGAGGGAATTGAGCCTGGGTCACCGGCATTGTAATGTCATTACAATATCTACTACACTACTGTGCTGCCCTGCCCTGTTGATGTCAATGATTTTCTTTTATATTCCTACTTTTCCTTAAACTAAATTCATATTCTCAGGTCACTGTAGTGGGATTTCAGTTTTTATTCACTGAACCCATAGTACAGGTAATGCCTTAGCAAACTGCGGCGTCAGCATTGACCAATGAAACATAACCCTTTAAATATTAACTATCAATCTGTCAACTGACCTTTAATCATTTTGGTATATTTCCTCTTTTACCATATACAATGCATCTTGTAATAAAGCTCACACTAATATTTGCTAAAAGCCCACATACTCTATATTCACTGCATTTCCTATGAATCAGAAAAAATTGTCACAACATAAAGTATCTACTCTGCCTAACTTTAAAAGGTGTTTTAATGATATTTTTTAAGCTTATGTTTTTCTTAAAATAAATATCAGGAATGTTAATATTGTTAACAAGACTTGTATAACTTGCTGGCCCCTTCAAAGTTCAGTTTAGTCAAATATATTGTTTTTAGACAAGGTAAATGATAAGATTTCATTATTGAATTACAAAGAAGGCATAATAATGCCTCTACTGTCTTAGATGTTTGTGTAGATTTAGTATGTCATCTAAAACTTTAACAAACTTCTATATATGCACAGTAGAGTGTATGCTGACTGGTTGCATTATGGCCTGGTATGGAAATGCCAATGGCCATGAATGGGACAACCTACAAAAAGTGATGGACATAGTCCAGTCCATTACAGGTAGAGTCCTCCTCACCACTGAGCACATCTACAAGGAGCACTACCATAAAAAATCAGCATCTATCGTCAAGGACTCCCACGATCCAGGTCATGCTCTCTTCTTGCTGCTTCTATTGTACAAGAGGTGCAGAAGCCCTAGGTCCCACATCACCAGGTTCAGGAACAGTTATTGCTGTACAACCATCAGTTCCTGAGTAAGATTAGATTAGATCAGATTCAACTTTATTGTCATTGTGCCGAGCACAGATACAAAGCCAATGAAATGCAGTTAGCACCTGACCAGAAATTCAAAGAATAGTGTTATTTACAAAATAACTGCAAATAAAAAGTAAGTGCTACAACACACAAATATAAAAGTACTGAGATATAAGTGTGAATAACTTCACTCACCTTAACTCTGAACTGATTCAACAACCTATGGACTCATTTTCAGAACTTTTCTATATTATTTATTTAATTTGCACATTTTGTCTTCTTTTGGTTGTTTGTCAGTTATTGTTTACTTACCTATTGAGATATAATGCAGGTAGGCCCTTCCAGCCTTGCGAGCCACACTGACCAGCATTCCTCTAATTTAATCCTAGCCTAATCATGAAACGTTTTACAAAGTCCAAACTACCAACCAATACATATTTGGACTGTGGGAAGATACTGGAGCACCCAGAGGAAACCCACACAGTCACAGGGAGAACATACAAACTCCTTACAGGGAGCAGTGGCTGAGGAAATTATATGCATTATTTTATAGAGTCCTTTGGTTTTTCTGTTTTCTACTGTAAGTGCCTAGAGGAAAATGAATCTCAAGGTAGTATATACTGACGTATACGTTCTTCAATAATGCATTTACTTTGAGCTTTTTGCAACCACATGATAACTTCCAGATCAATTTTATTGATGCCAACCTTTTCCTTAAACTAAATTCAAACTGATAAATGAAGATCTGGATTTTTATTATTTGGATTAATAATGCAGACTTTGAATTAATAGTGCAGTATCACAGGTACTTTGCTGCAGCACTTGGTTTGACTGATTGATCCATACTTCTGACAGCTGCTGTGACCTCGAATATTGAATGCCACGAACTGCAACATGAACTATAATGGTTGATTTCATGTATTATTGCCATGAGCAAGCAGTTTCGTTTGTCTTCTCTCCATAATTATCAGTTTATCAACAAATGCGAAATTCAAAGAAGAGAAATTTGTATCTTCTAACACTTATTTGAAATTGCCAATAGCAGTTCACTGCATTTTAATCTTCTTTAAATCAAAGGAGACACATTATAGGTGATTTCTTCACCACCTGCAAAGCCTAATAATGAAAAACAACCTTGTTGGCTATATTCATAAGCCTATTTGATTGTTGTGTCTTTTTCAACACTGTCTGCAACAATTGTTATCGTAATAATGGGTTGGCTTGGCCATGCAAGAGTTGTTCATGCTTTAGAGCTTGAAAAGAAATCAATTCTTTTGGCACAGAACCAACAGAACCAAATCTTATACTGAACAGGGAAACATTTCCCTCTCCTACAGCAATCTTTTGTTTTCAGACCATGCAACCACAAACATCCTTTAAAGCACAGGATTATAAATCTGTCTAAGTTCTCAAACAGGCCACAGTCTTACAACTATACAAGTGCGAAAGAGTAAAATTAATCCTTGCACAAAGTAAATGTAATTGAGCATCCTATTCATTGAAATTTTCTTGGTCAAGATTAATTGGATGCACTCAATGACAAATATGATCAAACAATGGTAATTTATCAGTGATGGAAATACCTGATTTTATGAAAGGAAATCGTGTATTTTACAAGTCATTAGGTTGAAGATTTAAACTATTTATTTAAACTGGGTAAAGTAGATTATAACTTCTAGTTTATGGAAAGCAATAAGAACGCTGCTCAGAAAAACTATGAATGCTACCTTTTTTCATGTCCACAGTTAATTTCAGATCCTAAAATAAATCCTAAAATAAAAGCCTGCCTGTGCACCTGGTGCTCTTGCGTATTTCAGCATGAGTTGGTATTGCTTTAAGAGAGATATGCACAGTAAGAGCCATGTATCTATTTATTGTCTGTATTGTTTGTGTTGAACATCCTCACTCTGGGTTAAGGTAATTTGACATGTGGGCTTGTCATGCAGCTTTGTGTGGTGGTAGAAGTAAATGATTATAATCACCAATACATCTGCATGGCGGCATAGAGAGGGGGTGAGTCGGGAGTGCATATGTTTTCTTGACTGCTCATCCTTGTTTGGATTTGATCCAATTGCATATATTTTGCTTGTTTTTCATTTACATGAATTATAGAAGAGATTAATGATTTTATAGTTGGTTTGTAATAAAGGATTAAATGTACTTTTTTGACTTGGAATTCATTTAGTTGGAAGCATGTCATACAGATACTCCCTCATTTAGTCTCTCAGTGACTTTTAGTTTTTTTCCCCCAAGTAGTTGCACAGCAAAGTGTTAAAATGCTTTTTGGATTTGGCTTAGGTTAGAATTGAAATATGTTTGAATTGGTTGGAATGGTTTAATAATCAATATACTAATTAATATCAATAATTAATATCAATATTATCTATCTATCAAATTATTAATATCAATAATCAACTATACTTTTAAAAACAAATTTGAAAGTTTTAATTTGACACCCATTATAGCTCTATATATTTTTAGCATCTTTTACAAACTTCCATATATGTTGGGTCATCATTTTTCAGTTTCCTGAATGTATGACTGTTGCATGATTCTATCTTTAGAAACCAGACAAAAGTTATTAAGTCTCTAATAATGCTCGAGGAATCAAAGGTAGGATCCAAACTGTTGAAGTCCAGCATATGTATCACTAAATACTTAGTTATCAGATGCATACCTGAAGTAAAGTGGAGTGGTCTTGACTTCCATTCTACTCTGTATTAATACAGTATACTAGTTATCAGTAAGGAGAATAGACAATGCGAAGTAGTAAAAATGTAGCCTTCATCTCATTCAAAAAAATGTGGATTTTAACTAAATTATCATAACCTACAAGACTACGATGCAAGTGCTGAAAAATAAGATTAGCCTGAGCATTATTATTTGAAAGCTGCTGTGATTCAGTGAGTTTCTACTCCTGACCATGACCCGGATGTATTTTTGGTTGAAAGGTGATGGCGAGTTGTAGGTTTAGGAGTGATTCATGTGTATTTGAATAATCTTCAAAAACTCAAGAACAGAAAATTAGAATGGCATTTTCTCTTAATATAAATATTTAATAGAAAAATAAACATAAGCAAATAAAAGAAAGATTACAATATGAGATCTAAATATATCTGATTAACTTCATTAGAAATTAGGACTTTGAAGCAATACTTATCCCACATTGTTATATGGCCAATGACCAGAAAACGATGCTAATAATTGAGGTAATTGAATTGAAAGAAAACCAGAAGCAATCAAATAACCAGCAATCAGTAATAAACACAATGGAAAAATATGGAGATGGCTTTTATCTGAAAACATTGGGTCACATTGTGAACATCGAAAAGCTTTAGCTCCTTCCTGTTTCTTAAAAACATCATTACAATTATTTACGTCAGCCTATATTCAGCATAATGACAGATTATATCATAGTATGTAGTGGCCTTGCTATTATAAAGCACTGAATGATGATGGACACATTTTCAGACAGATGACAGATTTTCTAGCATAATATTTTAAAAATGCATTATGGGGTAGTAATCCTCTCCACAGTATTTTCAACAAATTTTAGGTGACGATAGTTGAGTACATGAGCAAGAATAGAATAAGTTATGGTCATAAAATGAGTTGAATCAATTATGTGGGTGGATGGCCTGGTGACGCACATACAGTATACTGAACAGGCACAGTATTCTACCTTCTGCTGGATAACTTACTCAGCCAGATATAGACTTCCATTTTCCACTCTGCAAATATTGACTTTTTGCCCTAAACTGACTAGATCTAAAGCTAAGAATTCCCACATAAGTTCTTGCATGTGAGCTGACCAAAACAATTTGTCTCTGAGAGAAAAGAGAAAATCCTTCACAGCTGTTCAAATCTCTTCAGCCTGGCAATAGGAGGTTGTAATTTCAAAATACTAAATTAATTCAAAGGAAGACATACAAATCCAAAATGTGAGTCTAACTTCGTGTTTACTTTAAGTGAGGCACGCATGTATCATATGGTAGCATCATCACATATGCAAATCGTGGATTTTGACATAATCTGTAGTAAATTATTTAAATGAAGAATACTTAATCAACATATTTACAAGATTGCTCAAATATTACTGAAATATTAAATGCACAACAATCCTCCCTGCTTAGATATAAACCAACACAATAGAGAATACTTCTCATCTATATACATAGCATATTATATGATGCATCTTCTATATATAGACCTCCACAGTACAGTAAATTTTAAATTATCCCATTCAGGCCTAAAGATTTAATTGCTGTGGAGGGTTTCTTACCCTTGTGGGATAATGCCTTTAACAATGGAGAATCACTCTGCTTGGCATCTGAGACTTGTACCTATGAAAACAATCTCAGGTTCTGGGACCTCTTCTGTGGTGGTTGTAGGAGTTGATTCTGAGTATGCAAGAAGTGGTTCAGACGTCTCTGGACATATTTTTTCTTCTTCCTTTTGCTTCCAGTTTGTGCATCTTGATCTTGGGAAGGTGTATTTAGTTCACTGGCGTATTCTATTATTCATTGCTCCCTTTAAGATACGAACTCTCCTCTTGGTTTCCACATCCACAACATCATCTGATGAATCATCTGTTTTTGTATCTCCATTGACTTCTTTCTTTTTGGCCTTGCGTTCATCCAGCTGGGCCTCGGTTGTTGCATCTACTTTAACAAGCAGCTTTTTGTCTCCCAGTTGAAGTTCATGCAATAAACCTTAATGCATGTGGAGTAGATTCTAGTTCTTTATACTCTCAAAAGCCAAATGCGTGCAACTTTCCAGAAGATCCGTGAACTCTCTTCCAGCTTAGAGTCAAGCCATATTTTGAAAGTAATTGCCCGATTAACATATCCAAAGCTTTCTCAGATACGTTTCCATAAAATGGTTGCAGTTGGAACACTGCTTTTGCCACTGTCATGACTCCTTTGAGCAGTATGTTTCTTCCTTGGTCCAATATGCTTTCCAACTAGAGGGGCAGAGGTTGGCACCAACACTAATTTTCCCTTTGTTGGACAATGGTTCATGGTGTACAGCACAGAGCCAGATTTGGCATGGTCCAGTGCCTTTCTTATTTTATTTTCAGTTGGCTTTATCGCTAGGGATGTGGCATGCAAAGGGTGGATGGAGCTTCAATCAAATTGTAGTTTTCTTAGCTAATCACACTTCCTGAATGCTGGCCCTTCTGTTTTTACCATACAAGCTCAGTATGGCTTGTTGGTTATTGTATTTCACTTTTACAAATGTCATTCCCATAGGAGTTATCTTTTCTCCAGTGCAAGTTCTTAATTGGAAATCTGCAGGTTCAGTATCTTGAAATGCCGTTCAAGCTGATATTGTGGAATGACTGAAACAACTGAAAGTGTCCAATTCCATTTTAATTAATTTGCCATCTACTTCTGGTATAAGCCATATTGGTTGTCTATTGCTAGTTTTCACACTGTAAATCTCAAGGCTACCCACTCCTGTGGCCCTCTCATCATTCTCAGATTTTTCACCAACTGCATGCAGATTACTGTTCTTTTTCAGACTGCAACTTGATTTTTTTGTATATTTCTTTCTCTTCCCTGTAAAGTCCATTTATTTTTGTCTGCCCAGCATACTCTTTGTATGTGTCCTACTTTGTTGTATTTTCTACACATTTCAAGTTTAAATCTGCATTGCTCTGGTGTATGTGAACCCCTGCCACAACAGTAACACAATTTATTTGGCAGAGCTTTTTCTGTTCAGACACTGCAATTTTGTTCATGATCGCTTTCATTCCTGACTGCAATTTAATTGCATCTTTGTCTGTGGTTTCCATTGAAACAGCAATTTCAAATGCTTTCTTAAATGCAAGTTGTGATTCAGTTAGGAACCATTTTTGAATGCTTGCTTGTAAGATTCCACAAGTTAAATAATCTCTCAGCCCATCACTGAACTGACAATGCTCAGACTATCTCTTCAATTCAGCCACATACACTGAAATAGACTTCCCTTCCTTTTGATTCCATTTATGAAACCTAAAATGTTTTGCAATCAACAATGGCTTCTGTTCTAAGTGTCCCTGCATTACCTTCACAATTGCAACAAAGCTCATTTCTGCTGGTTTGGTTGGAGCAGACAAATTTTGAAGCAATCTGTATGCCTTAAAAACCTAATGCACTTAGAAAAATTAGTATTTGTTTCTCATTGGTTATTTTATTTGCTTCAAAATACTGTTCAATTACCTAGTATACATGAGCCAATTACCTCTTGTGGAATCGATCTTGACGGTCATTAAGATGTAGCCAGCCATTTCTGCTTTTTTTTAATGATTAGTATCACCCAGTAATCAGTCTTTATGAATCCCAAGTTCTTCGATTTTCTGACATTTTTTAATTCACCTGTCTCAGCATGTATTGCACTTTTTCTTTACTCACCAGTCCTTGCTGCACTTTATCTTAACTCAAAATTCTTGCTATGTTTCAACAGGTTGGTAGCAGTCTTGGGTTCATTTTAAAAATACCTCAGCACCACTGCTGTTTTGTAATTTCAAAATATTAAACTAATTCAAAGGAAGACACAGGCGTCTGACATGCGAGTCTATCTTTGTGTTTACTTTAAGCGAGGAGTGTGCATATCATGCAGTAGCGTCATGATGTATGCAATTCATATATTTTTACATACAACTTGTAGTGAATTATTTAAATGAACAAGAATGCTTAATCAACAACTCAAATATTACAAGTGAGGTCAAAGAGATTGTGGGATGGATGGGAGAGGTCTTATCACAACACTGAAGGCTCTGAGAACACAGAGCTTCTGGTATATGTTCTGGATGAGGGAGAGAGCCCCGATGATTCTCTCAGTAATCCTCACAATCCATTACAGGGATTTTCAGTCAAATGCCTTGCATTTCCTATACCAGACGGGAAATGGAGGCGCCGCTTTACCTACATGACTAGGAAGTGGTGATGGGGGACCAGGTGAGATCATCCGTGATGTGCACTCCAAAAACTTGGTAAATCCACATCAACCTTCAAGGATCTTTCTACATTATTCCCATTCATCAGCTCATTATCCTTATCTTTCTACAACTAAGCATTGAGTGTTTCTCCAGATATGGAATAAATGTTATGAGGTACCTACTTCCATCATCCACTCAGACAGCGCAATAGAGATCGCAAACAACCTCCAGGTGAAAAAAATCCTTTTCTGTTCCCCTCTAAACCTCTTCCTCCTTATACTAAACCTACGCCCTCTTTAGTTTTAGACATCACCGCTAGGGGGTATGCTTTAAACTCTCTATCACATCTAAGCCTCCTTCAACAGCTCAGTCACCACACTCAGTGAGAACAAACTTAGCATTTCTGAGCTTACCCTCATAGCTGCAACATCCCATCGAATCCCTTCTGTACCCAATTCAAAAAGCCTATTTGAGGAGGAACATCAACTAGTTCTGTAGGGACTCATTGATGTGATTTTTATATTGAAAACTCTAAGGAGGACAATTCTATAATATTTCTCAAGGGTTTCAATTGATCTGTTATCTAGGGTGGAGACGGTAGTTGGAGAGCCCCCATAGAAATTCTATTCAATATGTCTGGCGATATTTTCTGATGAAATCTACTGTAACAGTATCTCTTTTCACATCTGACCATTCAATACTTATGATATGGCAATAACTTAATGTTTTATTTTAAGGCTATAATTTGTTTCTCAGTAGCAACTACTTTGCCAAATGGTACTCATCAACATAAATCAGCTAAACTGCTATAAATGTCAATAAAATATAATACAGATATAACTTAGTAATTTAGAAGCAGAGCATTGAAAGTCACATTAAAAGTTAAAAAATATATTGCACAAACAAAGAGTGTAAAAGTGTTCTTTATTTTGACATAATGAATTTTCTGAAATTACTTCAAATGACAGCTATTTACTTCATGGGTTATCAGTCATTTTTGCTTTGAAGTTTTAATCCAAATCAGTTTCTTAGCTGATGATGAAAAATGAGTCTATCACTAGAACTATTGATTCCAGGTCTTAATAATATTTCCACCATAGCCAAGCAGACAGTCTTAAAGAAAGAAGTTCATCTTTGAATTGGTTAAAGTTGCAGAATTCTATGGAAAGTCATATGCAGAGATAGCATTAGTCAGAAAGATTGTAATTCATCACCAGAAATAACACTCTAGAGCCTTCATAAACTATTCTAACAATAAGGCATGGAAATCATGAATCACTGTAAATGTACTACAATATCCCGAGGTCCTTCATGATCATTTATAAACAAAATTTGACATCATATCATGCAATGACTTAATATCACAGATGTACAAATGCTTAGACAAAAAGGGAAGATTTTAGAGAGAAAAGACAGATAGAATGATGGAGATGTCTGCAGAGCTTAGAGTCCTTCACAGATGAAGACATTCCAACCAATATCAAAGCCAATGAAATTGGAGATGTGCAGCAAACCAGGATTGGAAGGAGGCAGAAAATTTCAGTGCAGGAGCACATTTCAAAGTTTAAGAGAAGTGGCCATAGAAGTTGAAAACTAAAAGAATTATTTTTAAGTCAAGGTGCTGCTTAATTAAGGCACATTAGTGAGTGCATGGTGGATGGGCGAATGAATGATGGTTGAGTTATTATATGGGTTGCAACACTCTGGTTGTCCTTGAATTTACGAAGAATGGCCAGAGGGCACTAGAGTAGTCAGATCCAGAGCGAAAGGCATGGATATGTATTTCAACTTTAGATAAGCTGAGACAGAACAGGTTATAGAATGTTATAAAGCTGAACGATGTTGCAAAGTGAGGATATGTAAAGAAAAGCTCACCTCAGCATCAAATGCAAAAGTAAGATAATTACTAATCTGGTTTAGATGGTTGTCAGGTAAAGGAGTAGGATTGGTACCTACAGAATGGAGTTTTGGTTGGAAACTAAAAGCAATGGTTTTGGCTTTGATGTAAATTGCTGATTAAACAGTGCTTATTGCCACACAGATGACCAGTCAATATCCAAGTTTCAACTTTGATTATGGATAAAGAGAGATTGTGTTGAAGTAGATGATCTTTTAACTAATATATGCTATTAATATAAGTAATAAATCATATTCCTCAGACTGTAATAGTAGCCACAGCTACCACCATTTATCCACCATGATTTTAGGACCGAGTATCCATTAAAGACTCACAAATCACTCTAACCACAATGCACATGATTCAATCAAAGTACAATAATATGAGCACGAAGTTGCCTGGCTGTTGAGCTGTTCTATTGATTAATATGCTGTTCGTGTTGAGTATTGACCTCCATGAAGAGCAGCATAAAAACACAGCATTAATCCTGAATTTAATTGATTAATGTAATTCCCTTGATGGCTTAATAAGTTGTATACAATTAGGGGAAGCCATTGGTTTCATCTTCATAGTAACTTCCTGCTGGATCCCTTTTACTTTTTGTGCAGAGGTTGGCTAGCTAACTGGACTCTTTAACCTTTAACAGACACTGATACAATCAGCACTCACAAAGCCATAGAACACTACAGCACAGAAACAGGCCCTTCAATCTATATAGTCCATATTGACCATTAACCTGCTTAGTCCCATTGCCCTGCATCCAGACCATATCCCTTCTTACCCCTCCCATCTATGAACCTATCTAAGTTTTTCTTAAAAGTTGAAATCAAACCTACATCCACCACATGCTCTGGCAGCTCATTCCACACACTCACCACCCTCTGAGAGAAGAATCCCCCCTTACGTTCCCCTTAAATATTCCCCCTCATGTTCCCCTTAAATATTTCACCTTTCATCTTTAACCCAAGTCCTCAACTCGTAGTCTCACACAATTTCAGTGGGAAAAAAAACTACCTGCATTTACCCTATCTATATTCTTAAAGTTTTTGAATACCTCCATCAAATCTCCCCTCAATCATTTACTTTCTGGGGAATGAAGTTCTAACCTATTCAACCTTTCCCTATAACTCAGGTCCTCAAGTCCTGTGCAACATCCTTAAATTTTCTCTGCACTTTGTCAATCTTATTTATACCTTTCCTGTATGTAGGTGTTGAAAACTACTCACAATACTCCAAATTAGTCCTCACCAACATCTAATAAAATTTCAACATAACATCCTAACGCCTGTACTCAGTATATTGATTTATGAAAGTCTGTAATCTTGAATGAGGTTCACAGGTCTGGCAAGTGAGGCAGAGAACACTGACCATGAATAAGTGTATTAATCACTTACAAACAGTAAAAATTCAACCAAACATTCATGTTCCCCAAGTTACAGAAACTTCAAATCTGAATATTCAACAAATATATTTACTTAAGTATTCACAGAGCATACCTTCCCAATGGTCATGTGCACTGCTTGTCTTAAACAAATATGCCAGAAATAACCTCCCACACGCGCTCCCTATATATGTAGGATATTTGAAACTGGATAGCAGGCAACTAACCAATGGGTAAAGCAGCTGCAGTTTCTAAACTAAACAATCAGAATGGAAGCAACTTCCGACAATCAAAATAAGCCACGTCCCCCACAGGGCTAGGCCAATCTGCCAAATGCTTTCTTTAAGACCCTATCTACCTATGACACCACTTTCAAGGAATTACGAATGTATATTCCCAGATTCCTCTGTTCTACTGCACTGCTCAATGCCCTACTGCTCAACATATAAAACTTACCCTGGTTGCCCCTTCCAAAGAGCATACCTCACAATTGACTGCCTTAAGTTCCACCTGCTATTTTTTCAGCCATTTTTTTTCCATTTGGTCCAAGTCCCGCTGCAAGCTTTGATAGTTTTCCTTGCCACCCTCTTTAACCCTAATCTTGGTGTCATCCACAAATTTAGTGATCCAGTTTATTCAGACTCTCAAACAATCTGGCTGCCTGCTTGGTCACATTCCCTCTGGGGAACTAAACCACTTGGGCCCAGCCACTGCATTCTACGCAGTGTAGACAAACTTAAAAAAAAAACAACAAACTGTAGAAGAAAGAAAAAAAGAAAATGCTGGAAATATTCAACGTCTATTGAGAAGTAAGTATGTTCAAGAAGTCAGTATCCTGAAAGTGTCCACAGTTGCTGAGTATTTCAAGAGTTCCCTCCTTTCATTTCAGGTTTCCAGAACCTGCAGTATTTTATTTTCTGATTATTTTTCTGAAAATCTTTTCTTGAATACAAAGCAATGAATGTTGTTTATTCTACCATATGTTCATAGGACTTGAAATTATACTTTCAAATGCAAAAGATTCTTATTAACTTCAGACAACATCTGATTTTAAATATATGACCTGAAAATTAAAAAAAAATTTGCAATGATGAACTGAAATTCCTTTATTGTTTAAGCGTTTAATGTATGTTTATACATAGCAATAAGCTCCTTCTTAAATTGTAATTGGAACTCTTTCAAATCCTTAAATTGATAACCACATATATCACTGACTTAATGAACTAATAGACAACTATTAGGTTTAGATTTAGATTATGAGGACACTCAGTCAGAGTTTATTGTCATTTAGAAATGCATGCATCAAAAACTATACAATGTTCCTCCGGTATGATATCACAGAAACACAAGACAGACCAAGACTAAAAACTGACAAAAACCACATAATTATAACATATAGTTACAACAGTGCAAAGCAATACTGTAATTTGATAAGAACAGACCATGGGCACGGTAAAAAAAAGTCTTAAAGTCCCGATAGCCCCAACATCTCATGCAGACAGTAGAATGAAGAAACTCTCCCTGCCATGAGCTTCCAGCGCCACAAACTTGCCGATGCAGCATCCTGGAAGCACCCGACCACAGTCCGACTATGAGTCTGTCCAAAAACTTCGAGCCTCCGACACCGAGCACCATCTCTGCCAAGCACTTCGACCCCGGCTCCGGCCGCCAAGCAACAGGCAAAGCAGAGGATTCGGGGCCTTCCCCTCCGGAGATTTCGGATCACACAGTAGCAGCGGCAACGAAACAGGCATCTCAGAAGTTTCACCAGATGTTACTCCGTGCTCTCACTTCTGCCTCCATCAAATCAGAATTGTGCATGCCCTCCTACTTAATAGACTACAGATATTCATCACTGGAGAGGCCGTGCGCGCTGCGTCGCGCCATCTTCTCCTCCTCAATAAGACCTCACTCTGTGGCAGAGCATTTCACAGATTTACTACTCTCTGGCTAAAGGAAAAGTCCTCTGTACCTCTGTTCTAAAAGGTTGCCTCTCAATTTTGAGGCTGTGCCCTCCAGTTCTGGATACCCCCCACTAGAAGAAACATTCTCTCCACATCCATCCTATCTTCTCCTTTCAACATTCAGTAGATTTCAATGAGGTCGCCCGCATTCTTTTAAATTCCAGTGAGTACAGGCCTAAAGCTGCCAAACGTTCCTCATCTGTTAACACTTCATTCCCAGTATTATCCTTGTGAACCTCCTTTCGACTTTCTCCAATCGCAACACATCCTTTCTGAGATATGGGGCACAAATGCGGTCCAACAAGTGTCTTATAAAGACTCAGCGTTATCTCCTTGCCTTTATATTCTATTTCCTTGGAATAATGTCAACATTGCATTTGCCTACTTTACCACAGACTCAACCTGTAAATTAACCTTGCGTAACATTGCGCAGGAGTCTTGCGTAAGGACTCCCAAGTCCCTATGCAGCTCTGATGTTTGAATCTTCTCCCTATTTAGATAATAGTCTGCACTATTGTTCCTTTAGCAAAATGCATTATCATACCATTTCCAAATGTTGAATTCTATCTGCCACTTTTTTGCCCATTCTTCCAATGTCTAAATCCTACTGCAATTACATTGCTTCCTCAGTACTACCTTCCCCTCCACCCATTTTTGTATCAATTGCAAGGTTTGCCACAAAGCCATCAATTCCATTATCTAATCAATTGACAAACAAAGGCTTGAGGTTCTGAACTGGAAGAAGGCCAAATTTGAAGAAATGAGAAATGATCTAAAAAGCATGGATTGGGGCAGGTTGTTCTCTGGCAAAGATGTGATCGGTAGGTGGGAAGCCTTCAAAGGGGAAATTTTGAGAGTGCAGAGTTTGTATGTTCCTGTCAGGATTAAAGGCAAAGTGAATAGGAATAAGGAACCTTGGTTCTCAAGGGATATTGCAACTCTGATAAGAAGAAGAGGGAGTTGTATGAAATGTATAGGAAACAGGGAGTAAATCAGGTGCTTGAGGAGTAAAAGAAGTGCAAGAAAATACTTAAGAAAGAAATCAGGAGGGCTAAAAGAAGACATGAGGTTGCCTTGGCAGTCAAAGTGAAGGATAATCCAAAGAGCTTTTAGAGGTATATTAAGAGCAAAAGGATTGTAAGGGATTAAAATTGGTCCTCTTGAAGATCAGTGGTCGGCTATGTGTGGAAGCAAAAGAAATGTGCAAGATCTTAAATAGGTTTTTTGCGACTGTATTTACTAAGGAAACTGGCATGAAGTCTATGGAATTAAGGGAAACAAGTAGTGAGATCATGGAAACTGTACAGATTGAAAAGGAGGAGGTGCTTGCTGTCTTGAGGAAAATTAAAGTGGATAAATCCCTAGGACCTGACAGGGTGTTCCCTCAGACCTTGAAGGAGACTGGTGTTGAATTTGCAGGGGCCCTGGCAGAAATATTTAAAATGTCGCTGTCTACAGGTGAGGTGCTGGAGGATTGGAGAGTAGCTCATGTTGTTCCGTTGTTTAAAAAAGGATCGAAAAGTAATCCGGGAAATTATAGGCCAGTAAGTTTAACGTCAGTAGTAGGTAAGTTATTGGAGGGAGTACTAAGAGACAGAATCTACAAGCATTTGGATAGACAGGGACTTATTAGGGAGAGTCAACATGGTTTTGTGCGTGGTAGGTCATGTTTGACCAATCTATTGGAGTTTTTCAAGGAGGTTACCAGGAAAGTGGATGAAGGGAAGGCAGTGTATATTGTCTACATGGACTTCAGTAAGGCCTTTGACAAGGTCCCGCATGGGAGGTTAGTTAGGAAAATTCAGTCGCTAGGTATACATGGAGAGGTGGCAAATTGGATTAGACATTGGCTCAATGGAAGAAGCCAAAGAGTGGTAGTAGAGAATTGCTTCTCCGAGTGGAGGCCTGTGACTAGTGGTGTGCCACAGGGATCAGTGCTGGGTCCATTATTATTTGTCATCTATATCAATGATCTAGATGATAATGTGGTAAATTGGATCAGCAAATTTGCTGATGATACAAAGATTGGAGGTGTAGTAGACAGCGAGGAAGGTTTTCAGAGCCTGCAGAGGGACTTGGACCAGCTGGAAAACTGGGCTGAAAAATGGCAGATGGAGTTTAATACAGACAAATGTGAGGTATTGCATGTTGGAAGGACAAACCAAGGTAGAACATACCGGGTTAATGGTAAGGCACTGAGGCGTGCAGTGGAACAGAGGGATCTGGGAATACAGATACAAAATTCCCTAAAAGTGTCGTCACAGGTAGATAGGGTCATAAAGAGAGCTTTTGGTACATTGGCCTTTATTAATCAAAGTATTGAGTATAAGAGCTGGAATGTTATGATGAGGTTGTATAAGGCATTGGTGAGGCCGAATCTGGAGTATTGTGTTCAGTTTTGGTCACCAAATTACAGGAAGGATATAAATAAGGTTGAAAGAGTGCAGAGAAGGTTTACAAGGATGTTGCCGGGACTTGAGAAACTTAGTTACAGAGAAAGGTTGAATAGGTTAAGACTTTATTCCCTGGAGCGTAGAAGAATGAGGGGAGATTTGATAGAGGTATATAAAATTATGATGGGTATAGATAGAGTGAATGCAAGCAGGCTTTTTCCACTGAGGCAAAGGAAGAAAAAAAACCAGAGGACATGGGTTAAGGGTGAGAGGGGAAAAGTTTAAAGGGAATATTAAGGGGGGCTTCTTCACACAGAGTGTGGTGGGAGTATGGAATGAGCTGCCAGACGAGGTGGTAAATGTGGGTTCTTTTTTAACATTTAAGAATAAATTGGACAGATACATGGATGGGAGGTGTATGGAGGGATATAGTCCGTGTGCAGGTCAGTGGGACTAGGCAGAAAATGGTTCGGCGCAGCCAGGAAGGACCAAAAGGCCTGTTTCTGTGCTGTGGTCTTTCTATGGTTTCTAATGTGAACAGCAAAGGTCCCAATACTGACCAGAGGAACATTACTAGTCACCAGCAGCCAATTGGGAAAGGCCCCCTTTATTCCCACTTGCTGCCTCCTGCCTGTCAGCCATTCCGCTATTCATGCCAGTATCTTTCCTGTATCATCATAGGATTTTCTTTTGTTAAGCAGCCTCGTGTAGCACCTTATCAAACGCCTTCTGAAAATCCAAGTAAATGACATCCACTGTCTCTCCTTTGTTCACCCTGTTTGTTACTTCCTCGAAGATCTCCAACAGATTTGTCCAACAAGATTTCCCTTTACAGAAACTTTGACTGATTTTATCATTAGTCTCCAAGTACTTTGAAACCTCATCCTTAATAATGGACTACAATATTTTCCCAACCACTGAGGTTAGGATAACTGGCCTATAATTTCCTTTCTTTTGCCTTCCTCCCTTCTTAAAGAGTGGAGCGACATTTATGATCTTCCAGTCCTCCGGGACCATGCCAGAATCAAGTGATTCTTGGAAGATTATGACCAATGCATCCGTTACCTCTTTAGCAACCTCTCTCAGGACTCTGGGATGTAGTCCATCTGGTCCACGTGACTTACCCACCTGAAGACATTTGAGTTTGCTTAGCACTTTCTTAGCACTTTTTCCTTTGTAATAGCAATGGCACTCACTCCTGCTCCCTGACACTCATGGATCTTTGACACACTGCTAGTGTCTTCCACAGTGAAGACTGATACAAAGTACCTGTAGGTTCATCTGGCATTTCTCTGTCCTCTATGACTACCTCACCAGCATCATTTTCCAGTGGTGCAATATCAACTCTCACCTCCCTATTACTCTGTATACAACTGAAAAATCTTCTGGTATCCTGCTTTATATTATTGGCTACTTTGCACTCATATTTCATCCTTTCCCTTCTTATAGCTCTTTTTAATAGCCTTTTGTTGGATTTTAAAAGCTCCCAATCATCCAACTTTCCACTCACTTTTGCTACCCTATGTGCCCTTTCCTTGGCTTTTATGCAGTCCTTAACTTCCTTTGTCAGCCATGGTTGCCTGGCCCTGACATTTGAGAACTTCTTTCTCTGTGGGATATATCTATCCTGAGTCTTGTGAACTATTCCCAGAATCTTCAGCCATCTCTTCTCTTCTGTCATCCCCGCCAGTATCCTTCTCCAATCCACCCGGGCAAACTCCTCTCTCATGACTTTTTAATCCCTTTATTCCATTATGATACTGATACATGTGAGTTATGCTTCTCCCTCTGAAATTGCAGTATGAATTCAATCATATTATGATCACTGTCTCCTCAGGGTTCCTTTCCCTTAAGCTCATTAAGCTCCCGAATAAGATCTGGGTTAGTACACAATGCCCACTTTAAGATAGCCTTTCCCTGAGTATGCTCAAGCACAAGCTGCTCTAAAAGACTATCTCGTAGGCATTCAACAAATTCCTTTGCTTGCGATTTGACACCAACCTGATTTTATCAATCCCCTTGCATATCGAGTACCTTATTACAATTGTGTCATTACCCTTATTACATGCCTTTTCCAGCTCCCTTTGCAATCTCAACCCCACGTCTTGGCTACTCTTTGAAAGGCTGTATATGATTCGCATAGTGTGTTTTTTTTTAAATCCTTGCAATTTTTTAACTCCACCCACAGAGAGCCAACATGCTCTGACCCTATGTCACCTATTTTAAAGATATAATTCCATCTCTTACCAACAGAGCCACACCACCACTTATGTCTTCCTGCCTGTCCTTTCGATGCAACTATTGCCTTCTTTCAGCCATGACTCAGTGATGACCACACAGCATACAGACCAATCTCTAATTTTACCACGAGTTTGTCCAACTTATTCCGAATGCCACACACATTTAAATACAGCACCCTCAGTCCTGCATTCTTCACCCTTTTGAATTTTGCCTCTGTGGTACAATTTAACTCTTTGCTCTTCTAGGACAAAATGAATTCCTTGTTCAATTTGGATAATGATTCAGGCATCGGGCGATATTCAGAAGGTTCGGGAGATGGGGCCCGAGGCGAAGGAAGGACTGGTTCAGCTTGCTGCCGCTCCACAACATTTACTGAGCTCTGTGTCGAACTAAGTGACTGTGGATGAATTCTCTATGTGGACTTCAGTTCAGAATGCTATTTGCTTCTGTTTATTGCTTACATTTTTTTCCCCCTCTGCACATTGGGTGTTTGACGGTCTTCTTTCGTTCATGGTTTCTTCTCTATTTCTTTGTTTTGTGGCTGCCTGTAAGGAGATGAATCTCAGAGCTCTATAATGTATACATACTTTGATAATTAAATGTACTTTGAATTTCAACTTGATACATTTATAATATTAACGAATTGTGAAGGATTCCACTGTGTCTCAGCAAAAGAGAAATACAGGCACTGAAGAAAGTCCAAAACAGATTTATTGTAATTTTTCTTTAATGGGGAGCTTTTAAAATTATGGAAAGATTTAACAGTGAAGACACTGAGATCAGTCTCCTGCTTAGGTTGTAGCTGTCAGATATTCTTTAATAAATCTAACAGGAAATTACAGAGGAGCTTCTATATCAGAAAGAAATTAGAACATTAGAACCAGTACAAACTCTTTTTTAAGAGGAGACTAGTTATAGTTGGCTGGCTGGTGGTGTAGTGGCATCAGAGCTGGACTTTGAGGTGGAAGGTTCCAAGTTCGAATCCAGCTGGCTCCCTTGCACGCTTTCCATCCATGCTGGGTTGAGCGTCAAGCTAGCAACTCGACCTCATAAAAAAGAAATTGCCTGCTACAGAAACATCAACAGCAAAAGTTGATGGCCTATGCACTCTCGTGAGTTGAAAGGCAATTTCTTCTTCTAGTTGCAGTTGAGGGGTACAAAAAGAAAACCTAAAATATTGCATGCCAGTTACTCTAGCTGAGATTTCATGTGAGATTACATGTCCCCCTCCTGAGCCTCTTTAAATTATCTCCCAAATAAAGGGTTTTAACCTGAAATGTAGTTGATCTATTTCCCTCTAAAAATGCTGCCTAAGCCACTGAACTCCACCAGAAGCTTGTATTATTATCCAATACCTGTAGACTTTTGCATGTCTGTGTTGAATAGGTGAAATGAGGAATGATGGAAAAGGGTTTTGTGAAGTTCAAGCACTTACACCTAGGGGGCAAATGATTATGATATCAGTTATTCTAAAGTTTTAAAAGAGATAAACTTATGCCAAGCTTATGATCTCAAAATTACGTATGTTGGCGCTGCAAGACCTGAACCAAGTCTATTCATACAAATACCACTCTGTGAAAGTACTGATGAATTCTCCGTGCTACAGTGCATGTCACATGGACATTTTCATGTTTTATTGTTTCACAACATCGAATCGCAGTGAATTTAATTTGGCTTTTTTGAACTTTTCAACAGAAAAAGACTTTTTTGTGCCAGAGTGAAAACAGATCTCTACAAAGTGATCTAAATTAATTTCAAGTATAGAAACATAAAATAATTGATTGCATAAGTATTCACCCCCTTTAATATGACACACCAAATCATCACGGGTGTAGCCAATTGCTTTTAGAAGTCACATAATTATTTAAATGGAGATTACTGTGTGCAGTCAAGGTATTTCATTTGATTGTAGTAAAAATGCACCTGTATCTGTGAGGTCCAACTTGAGTGAGTCAATATCCTAACAAAAAACACATCATGAAGACAGTAGAACATTACAAGCAACTCTGCAAGAAGAGTATTGAAAAGCATAAGTTTGGAGATGGATACAAGAAAATTTCCAAGTCATTGACTATCCCTTGGAGTACAGTTAAGTAGATCATCCAGAAATGGAAAGAATATGGCGCAGCTGTAGATCTGCCTAGAGCAGGCCATTCTCAAAAACCGAGTGACTGTGCAAGAAGGGGACTAGCGAAGGGGGCCACCAAGAGACCTATGACAACTCTGGAGGAGTTACAAGCTTCAGTGCCTGAGCTGGGGGAAAGTGCGCATACAGCTGTTGCCCAAGTGCTTCACCAGTTGCAGCTTTATGGGAGAGTGGCAAAGAGAAAGCCACTGTTGGGAAAAGAAGCTCACATGACATCTCAGCTAGAGTTTGCCAGAAGGCACGTGAGAGACAATGAAGTCATCTAGAAGAAGGTGCTGTAGTCTGATGAAACCAAAATTGAGCTTTTTGGCCATCAGACTAAACGCTATGTTTGGAGTAAGCCAAACACCGCACATCATCAAAAATTTACCGTCCCTACTGTGAAGCACGGTGGTGGCTGCATCATGTTGTGGCGATACTTCACTGCAGCAGGCCATTGAAGGCTTGTGAAGGTAGAGGGTAAAATGAATGCACCAAAATACAGGTGAATCCTGGAAGAAAACTTGATGCAGTCTGCAAGAGAACAGCAAATTGAGAGAAGATGTGTTTTCCAGCAAGACAATGTTCTCAAGCATAAAGCCAAAGCTACATAGGAATGGCTTAAAAACAACAAAGTTAATGTCCTAGAATGGCCAAGTCAGAGTCCAGACCTCAATCTGACTGAGAATTTGTGGCTGGGCTTGAAAAGTGCTGTTCACTCATGATCGCCATACAACCTGTCAGGGCTTAAGCAGTTTTGTAAAGAAGAATGGGGAAAAATTGCAGTGTCCAGATGTGTAAAGCTGATAGAGACCTATCCACACACACTCAAGGCTGTAAGTGCTGCCAAAGGTGCATCTACTAAAGACTTGAAGGGGGTGAATACTCATGCAATCAATTATTTTGTGTTTTATATTTGTAATTAATTTAGATCACTTTATAGAGATCTGTTTTCACTTGGACGTGAAAAATTCTTTTTCTGTTGATCAGTGTCAAAAAGCCAGATTAAATCCAGTATGATTCAATGTTGGAAAACAATAAAATATGAAAACTTCCAAGGGGGGAGGGGGTGAATCATGAAGTTATTCAAGTTAGAGCTGCAATATTACCTTCCAGCACTTGAACTCAATCACCTGACTAATGAAGGCCAACGCATCATTCACCTTCTTAACCACACTATCAACTTGCACTGCAAATCTGAGGAATCCTACCATTAACCCTGTATTCTACCTTCAAGTTCAACCTTGCAAAGTGAAACACTACACACTTTTCCAGGTTGAATTCCATTTGCGACTTCTTAGCCCAGCTCAACATCCAGTCAATGTCCTGTTGTAACCTACAACAACCTTCTACATTATCCGTAAGACCACAAACCATCATGTCATCTGCAAAGTATAACCCACCCCTTAGAAAGTCAAATGGACTATCCCTGATCAGGTTAGGTTTCTCAAAATGCTTGAAAATCATCTCTCCAATAGTTTGCCCACCACTAATATAAGAATCACTGGACTATAATTCCCAGTGTAATCCCTATAATCCCTCTTGAACAAAGGAATAATATTTGCCACCTTCCAATCTTTTGGTACTACCCCTGTGACCAGCAAGGATGAAAGGATTATCACCGAAGTCACAGCAATCTTTTCCTTTGCCTCCCAAAGTAACCTGGGGCAGATCCTTTCTGGCCCCAGAGCCTTACTTATCTTAAAGTTTTTCAAAAGCTCCAGCACATCCTCTTTCTTAACGTAGACATATTCTAGAATATCAGCCTGTTCTACACTATTCCAACATTTGTTAAGGTCCCTCTCACCAGAATATACTGAAGCAAAGTAGTAATTAAAGAACTCCACTACCGCCTCCAAGACCAAGCACATATTTCCTCATTTTTTTCCCTGATCAGAACTACCCTCACTCTAGTCACTCTTCTGTTTTTCATGTACATCTTGGGGTTTTCCTTAATCTGACTCACCAAAGCTTTCTAGCTCTCCTAAGGCCATTTTTCAGCTTCTTCCTGCCTACCTTGTAACCCCCAAGAGCCGTGTCCGAACCTTGTTCCCTAAACATTTTGTTCGCTTCTTTCTTCTGCTTAACTAGATGTTCCACATCTCATGTCAGCAATGGTTCCTCAACCCTACTATCTTTTCTCTGCTTCAATGGGATAAATGTATTCAGAAACCCATGCAAGTTCTCCCTAAACAAGCTCCACATCTCTATTGTGAATTTCCCTGGGTACATTCATTTCCAATTTACACTGCAAGTTCCTGCCTAACAGCATCATAATCTGCCCTACCCCAGCTAAATATTTTCCCATAGAGCTTGCTCCTATCCCAGTCCAAGTCTATGGTAAAGATCAGAACATTGTGGTGACTGTCTCTGAAATGCTCACCCACAGAGAGATCTGACATCTGATCAGATTCAGTGTCTAGTACCAGAATATTGGAAAGTGTATGGTTATGCACTTTGGTGGAAGAAATAAATGGGCAGACTATTATTTAGATGGGGAGAGAATTCAAAATGCAGAGACGCAAATGGACTTGGGAGTCCTTGTGCAGGACACCCTAAAGGTTAACACGTAGGTTGAGTCATTGGTGAAGGCGGCGAATGCAATGTTGGCATTCAGTTCTAGAGGTATAGAATATAAGAGCAGGGAGGAGGTGTTGAGGCTCTATAAGGCACTCGTGAGACCACACTTGGAGTATTGTGTGCAGTTTTGGGTTCCTTATTTTAAAAAGGATATACTGACATTGGAAAGGGTTCAGAGAAGATTCACGACAATAATTCCTGAAATGAAAGGGTTACCATATGAGAAATGTCTGGCAGCTGTTGGGCTGTAATCTCTGGAGTTCAGGAGAATGAGGGGGAATCTCATAGAAACATTCTGAATGTTAAAAAGCCTGAACAGATCAGATATGGCAAAGTTTTTTCCCCATAGTAAGGGAATCTAGGAGAAGAGGGCACGACTTCAGGATTGAAGGACGTCCACTTAGAACAGAGATGTGAAAAATTACTTTAGTCAGGGGGTGATAATTCTGTAGAATTTGTTGCCGTGAGCAGCTGTGGAGGCAAAGCCATTGGGTGCATTTAGGGCAGAGATAGATATATTCTTGATTAGCCACGGCATCAAAGGATATGGGGAGAAGGCAGAGGAGTGGGGATGACTGAAAGAATTGGATCAGCCCACGATTGAATGGCAGAGTAGACTCGATGGGCTGAATGGCCTACTTTTGCTCCTATATCCTATGGTCTTATCTGCTCTAGTCAGCCTGTCTACATACTGTATCAGGAATCTTTCCTGGGCACAACTGACAAATTTGTTACATGTAAGTCTTTTACACTGAAGTGCCAATCCATATAAGTGGAGTTGAGGCCACCCATGCAAGTGACCCTGTTATTATTGCACCTTTCCAAAAAATGCCTCCCCATCTGTTCCTCGTTATCTCTGTTGTTATTGAGAGGGTCTGTAGAATACTCCCAAGAGAATGATTGCTTCCTTCCTGTTTCTGACTTCCACCCACGCTGACTCAGTGGACAATCTTATGATGACATCCTCCCTTTCAGCATGTGTGATGCTGTTCCTGATTAACAATGAGCACCCTTGAGATTACATGGGCCAGCAGCTGCAGCAAATAAAGAAAATCACCATGGCAATCTATAACCTTGAGATGTGGTCCAATAAGAGCTGAGGCTTGGGAGGATTAGATACATCTTCAACAAGAGAAAGTCTAACCAGATTCATTGATATTTAGCTGCATTTCCATTGCCAAATCCCCAACCATCAACCCATGAGAGGTTATTGTTAACTAGCAAGTTATCTGCCTATCCTGCAACAAGCAACTCACCACACTTCACCACAAATTGCCTAATCATCAACAATGCACTTTAATCATCTCAACTGCTTATTGCTTATGGTGTCTGTGCATGTATTGGAATATTCAAGCTGTCATTCATCTTTTTTCTTTGAAATGATCATCTTTCATTCCTTCTCTGTAGTTAAACACCATAGGCCAATCTCAAGAGTGCACTAAAATAGATAAACGTGGAGGGACAGTATGAAGCACATCAAGAAGAGATAATTAGTTATCTTCTACCCATTATTAATGCATCAAACATCCTTTCCTTACAGAAAGGAGGTTAGTTAAAGGCAATAAAAGCTAATTACAACAGAGGGCATTGTCATTATTGTGTGAGATTTCTCTGTATGTTGGCAGCTATTGTGTGTCATTAGGGCACCATTATCAATAAACAAAAGATCATTTGCGGATAATTTACCCACCAAGAGAAATAATTAGATGCCGCTAGTCGGAGATGCTAGATTGTGAGAGAACAGACCAATTAGAAAGAGGAAGTCATTACTTTCTATAATGCTAATAAAAAAATGTGTAGGTGTGCATAATTGACAAGTTAAACTATGTGCATCATTGGTTGTGATTATAGCTTTATTCTTCATCAACATGTTTTGTAATTTGAGGATATGTAGCTAATCAATTTTCTCTCATTGTTCTGACTTCTTGGGTCTATGGAGTTAACACAACTGAGGAACTTAATCAAATTTGAGTTCTAACAGGACAGGAGCAACAGATATATTGTATACATTTTGCTTTTATTTTTAATCTTCCAACTGCAAAGGCACAGATAAAATATACAGATAGAAATTGCCAGCAGCACACTTGGATTTCTCTGATAAAATAAAAGTAGAGTTTATTCATATAATGCAGGGAAACCAATTTATATATTTCAATTTTAAGATGTGCTTCAACTTCTGTGATCAGTGCCTGAGTCAGGAGCTAGCATTTTTCTTCCATCTGTAATATTGTTCTGTCTGCAATCCATGTTTGCTTTGAGCAAGTGACTTACTAGATTTTCTGAAATGAAGTATTTCAGTTACACTTCTGATTTCTACCCAGAAGTGGGATAGGATTCTGGGATTTGCAATAGTTATAATTACCCACATCCAGAGCCTCATTGACAACACCTGCAGTGGCCCTATGTGTTAGCTCTAGATTATCGCATAACCACCTTGACTCATAAGGATTCCACTCTATAAATTCAATTGGTGTATGAATACCTATAGTTCACTGTGGAAGGCATGTCCACTCTTGATATCTTCTTGATTCTTCTCCCTCGATACAGCCTTTGCCCCATGTACTGGATGAGAGTTTAAATACGTGGACCTGTCTCCTTTCAGAAATATGCACTCAGTTGCTGAACTGAAGGGTTTTTTTTATTAAAAAAAAGATGCCTTGACAAACCCACTGCCTGAACAGGCCTGGTAGTTTTCAGTGATGAAAGTCAGAAATTACTCTATCACATTTGTGTTTCTTTCTTTTATCGTGAGCTGTCTTTCCCTGTCAGCATAGCACGGCCTTCGTAAAGTTTCAACATCCGCCAAAAACTCGGTGTGTCTTTTTCTATATAATGTAATCAACTGTACAAATGTAATTTGTAATCTCCATGCTGCAATAGAAACAT
Organism: Mobula hypostoma; assembly: GCF_963921235.1. NCBI lineage: Eukaryota > Metazoa > Chordata > Chondrichthyes > Myliobatiformes > Myliobatidae > Mobula > Mobula hypostoma. The sequence goes on along the minus strand of NC_086097.1, from coordinate 152,119,315 downwards.
TGAAGTACTAACTATGTCTAAGTACTCCTGGCATCCAGCACGCAACAGAAGGTCTATCTATCAGCTAGTCCATTTCTATCACTGAGATGACATTGTACGTACATTTGAATGGATGAACTATGTGTCCTCTCTCTGTTCAAGTGGAAAAATCATAAGAGTTAACAGAAGATAGTGGGGTGCAGCTTGAAGGAATTGTGATCGACTGTGGTTTCTAAGTAAAATATGTTTGAGTAGTAGAGCCCAAATTGCAAGAGCAGGAGCAACCCTTTTGTTGATAAATTTGCAGATTTACTCCAAAAGACTAGATCTTGACATCACTGTGAAATAGGAAATTTGAACAAATTTGTGTTCAGCAGGCCCTAGCTTTAAGTGTAATCCTTTCAGATTAGAATGGGAATATGCTGAGATCCTTACTTCATCCAGGGCAGTACTGAGCAGATAATTGAGACTTAGTTGTACAGATAAATGAACTTGTTATCTTCCACGTGGCCTGGACTCTTCAATGTTAGTTTGATTGACCAATAAGATAACAACTGAAACAACTTCTGAATTCTAATATCAGGGCATTTAGAAAAGTTCAAATGGGTTCTAGAAATCTAAGCACATTACTTTGATTTTTTAAAAAAATACCCAACTTTAATGTCTTTAATAAAAATGAATCGTAATATTCTTCTGACTTTCCAAACTACTTTCTATACCACAAAGTAGCCTGTATGTGAAACATCTACTGCGACATCCAGTTTTCCTCTTCACCTGAGGCCTCTGCAATCTCTTATCATTCAGATAATATGCTTCTTTTATTCTACATGTCAACATGAATAATTTCATATTTTTCCTTCTTTACTTCATTTGCTAGATCACTGTCCACTCACGCAAGCCAAATACCGTATTTCCTCAGTGGCCACTTAATTAAGTTCACTTGTATCAGTTCACTTCAGTTTGGATCGGGTTGTAGAGGCGCTTTTGCATGTCTTGGGCTGGAGAGACCTGACAAATCCCTCTCCAGGCCAGACCACGGCCGACGTCCTCCAACTTGGTGGTTCGCCCTGGTCTCGAACACATGGCCATTGTAGTTCTTTGAGGAACGCATCCACCCTAGCCAGTGACTTTGTCAATGAGGTCCTACCCCAGCCCCTCACGTTGTTTATCCCGCCAGATGAAGCAGTGTACCGGGGTGTGCCGCTTGGAGGCAGACGTGAGAGATTTAGGAGATGGATGAGGACCAGTGATATCCATCCACCCCAGTAGGTAGAGTGCAGCTGCCAGACATCAAAGTACTACAGCTATCCAGTGCCCCCTACATTCCCTACACTTGTATACCTGACTATTAATGCAAATTTCCAATCAGTCAATCAAGTGACAGCAATTCAATGCGTAAAAGCACGTAGACATGGTCAAGAGGTTCTGTTGTTGTTTAGACTAAACATCAGAATGAGGAAGAAATGTAATCTAAGTGACTTTGACTGTGGAATAATTGTTGATGCCAGACCGGGTGGCTTGGGTATCTCAGAAGCTGCTAATCTTTTTCCACACATAACAGTCTCTAGAGCTTACAGAGAATGGTGTGAAAAACAAAACAGCATTCAGTGAATGGCAGTACTGTGGGTGAAGATACCTTGTTAATCAGAAAGGGCAGTGGGAAATGGCCAGGTTGGTTCAAGCTGACAGCAAGGTGACAGTAACTCAACTAATCATGCATTACACAGTGATGTGCAGAAGATCATTTCTGAACACACATGTCAAACCTTTGAACTCCCATTCCCACACTGATCTGTCTGTCACCAGTGTTACATTCTCTCATGTTACATTGTTACATTTGAAACTAATCAATATCTCATATCCACTTAGGAAACCTACAATCCAATTCTATGAACATTGAACTTTCCAGTTTCTGGTAACCCACATCTACTGTGTCATATTCCCACTCAGACTGGACCATCTAAGTTCTCTCTCCCTTTGTTCACCTTTCCCATTTCCATCTGCCTTTCAATCAGACATATAGCTTCTTGGGTTCCTTCTCCCTTGCTCTACCCACCCCTATCTCACCTCATTTCTCCTATCATCCTCCAGCTCCTGTCTTATCTCTCCCTCCCCCTCCTTTATACTGAATATCTTCTCTCTACACTCTCAGACCTGGTACACAATCCTGACCCTAACATTGACTATTCTGCTACCTGCACAGATTCTGCTTAATCCATTGAATCCTACAGCATTTTGTTTTTTTTTTGTCCTATAGATATTCTGGTACTTAATTATTGATGTGAATTGTCAGGAGGCTTTCATAAGTTATTACCTATAACCTTGAAGTCAAAGTTGGATCAATTTCAACAACCTAATAATAAGAAATAGGAGAAGGAATAGGCCATCTGGCCGATCGAGCCTGTTCCACCATTCAATAAGATCTATACTCATCTCCATAAGGGGAATATCATTGTGAAATGTACAAACATACATAATATTTTGATTAACGTTAATGTTCAAAAAATTCTCCACTCACTGGGAATTTATTAACATAATGTAAATATAAATTCCATTTGATGAATCATTTGGTAAAATTATGTTATTTGGAAATGGGGCTATTCTTCCTCAAGCATGCACCCTCTAATATTTTAATGTTTTGCTCTGATCCAATGTTAGCTCACTATGAATGGAGAAGTGGGAGGGAGTTCCATAATGATAGTTAAATTGAGTCCTTTTTAACCTCCTTGTCTTTGGAAGTCATGAAAAAGTTTTAAGTGAAGCAGTGAGCAACAAAGTCTGTTACAATATACTATATGATACTCTGAGTGTGAGCGGCAACACAGATAGGACCCTTCAAGCCTACGGAGGGATGTGGAGGGTTTCATTGCACTCTAATTCAAGTACTGCTCAAATACCTAGCCAATGTGGTCTCTTTAATAAATTCCATACTATCATTCCCATCCTGTACTCCACTCTTCTGCATTCCCTGCATATTAAAGCATATATGAATTCTACCTTTCCCTAAATGGAACTTTCCTAATTTTTTTCCAAATTTCCAAATGGACCTTGGACCAAAACAAACTGTTTTTGTCTCTTTGGTAAAGTATTCCTGCATTTTATATTTTTAATTTAGAAAATCCTGCTTTTATTTCAACATCTAGTGTTTTATACTTGCTTTTAGATTAGTCTTTTGAACTGCGTTATTAAGGGTATATATTCAGAGGGCTGCATGTTGCATGTGAGTCATAACCAACCATTGATCCTTGCAGAACTTAATGCTGCACAGTATGGAGAAAAAAAACTTTACTGGTAATATCATCCATTATTCTGGCAGGAACTCAAAATACTTCCTATTTGAAATGATATAATTGATGAAATCTTAACCAAACTGTTGAAATTCAACTTGACTTTTAAGCGGAAAATGAGACGAATACTGTCTTTCTACTTAAGCTCTCAGTACAAAAAAATGATGGTCAATGTTATCTCTGATTGATTCGGAAGTTATCAAATACACCTGATTTCATTCACATATAAAAACTGCCAAATCAGATTTAGCTAGAGTGCACTCAGGGGGCTTAATGAAGTACTGAAAGAGCCATAGATAGTGAAGGTAGTCTTTCAGATGGGGCATTTTAGAGCATTGAACATTACAGCATAATCTTTTAGTTCACGATGTTGTGCCAACCTTTTAAACTAGTCTAAGACCAAGATATAACCACAGTGATGTCTAGTATTTTAATGAAGAAGAATAGAGGAGGTTATCAATTATCCTAAACAATATTTATCCCTCAACCAACATTACTAAGACAGATTTCTGGCACGTATACAATTTTTTTAATGGAATCTTGTTGCACAGAATTTTGTTGCCACTTTTCTTGAATTACAATAGTGACACTGATAAATTAGCTTGACTTGTGCTGAGCTCATGATTGGGATTCCTTTGACCATACAGTCAATTCATGATCTTTATTTCTTTGCTCTCTATTGAACTGACAGCACACTTATTCATGCAAGTTCCCGGAAACTTGGAGACAATACAATAATAAAACAGCCAAAGCTAAATGTACCCGAGAAGATGCAGCTTTTCTGCTTCTTTTGAGTAGAGTTTTACTTGACATAAAGTGTCTTATAACTAATTAATTATTCTGAATCACTATTCTAACATTAGCAGTGTAAGCAGCCAGTTTTGTCACTAATAACACACAAGCATCTATAACATATATACCACGTTAATGGGTCTTCAATAATGTTTGACACAAGAGACTGCTAAGATTAGAATATAGGCCAAATAAACAAGTTGCTCAAGGAACTCAGTAGATCAGCCAGCAGGGATAAAGGGGGCAAAGAATGGTCAAAGTCTTAATACTATCAGCTGAAAAAATACTAGTTCTTTGATCACTAATAAATACTTTGTTATTTTGCCATAAGACTTGCATCAACAGACAAGTTACTGTACTTAAAGGTCAACCAAGATTAAATCCTAAAACAAGCAAGATTGGCAAATACCTGTATGAATGGCAAGAAAATAATTACTGAGTCACATTTCGCCTTGGCCCTTTTTGTCTCTTCTCATCAACCCACTGCTTCCAACACACACTCAATATAATGCCACAGCCCAAAGATGTACCAGTTAATAGGTTAATTGGTCTTTGTAAATTGTCCTGTGATTAGGTTAATGTTACACAGTTGGTTTGGTGGACAGTGCAACTCATTGGCTGGAAGAACCTGTTCCACACAGTAGTTATAAAAACATGAATAAATAAATAAATAAATCCCCAGCCCCCAATCTTCCTGTCTTGTTCCCCACCTCTAGTTACTCTATCTGCTCATCATCCACACAATCCTCATGGGTCCCCTCTGTCCATCTTCTTATCCCATCTCTCTTATTTGTTTCCATGCTCCACCCTACTTTCCTATCAAATTACATCATTTGCAGCCCCTTGTTTCCGCCACCTACCATCTCCCAGCCTCTTGTCACTTTTTCCACTCTCCCCTTTCCTATCTACACCTGGATCCAGCATGGAAGCATTTGATCCTTCATCTCCTTATACTGGCAAGCTCTCTGCTACAGAAGTACAACAGAGGATATTCATTCTGAATGAAGGGTCTCAACTGGAAGTGTTGACTGTCCATTTCCCTCCACAGATACTGCCTGACCCACTGAGTTCCTCCAGTATTTTGTTTTTACAGTAGTTCTGTATTTCAGCATCTGTAGTCTCTTGTGTTTCCCATTAGTATGTAATGATAATCAGTCAAATTCCAAGTGAAGATGCTGTGATTTTCTTCACAATATTAGTGTAATATGTGGTGGGACTCCTTTACACAATATCATGCACACTGTATTTCAGAAGATGACTGAACGTAATGAAGACTATGAAGTTCAAACTGAAGGTCTTCTCAGTTTAAATCCCTGCATGGTTAAGAAGCACAAATTATTTAAAACCCAGTCAGAGTATTAATCAGTAATGTTGATTTTAACAAAACCTGCCAAGTAAAAAGCAAGTAACACACACAAAATCCTGGTGAACGCAGCAGGCCAGGCAGCATCTATAGGAAGAAGTACAGTCGACGTTTTGGGTTGAGACCCTTCATCAGGACTAATGGAAAAAAGAGATAGTAAGAGATTTGAAACTGGGAGGGGGAGGGGGGAGACCTGAAATGATAGGAAAAGACAGGAGGGGGAGGGATGAATATAAGAGCTTGAAAGTTGATTGGCAAAAGGGATACAAGGCTAGAGAAGGGGGATTATCATGGGACAGAAGGCCTTAGAAGAAAGAGAGGGGGAGGGGAGTTAATTATAGTATTAAAAATATAATAGCAATCGAGTAATTTTAGCATATCCTCCTTTGTACCATCTAAATCCTTAAGTGACAATCTAAGGATGAAGAAGGTGCATCTTCCTGAACCCAGTACTTTCTTTTCAAAAAAATGCAGTTAAGATCCAATATCGTTACTGGTCCCTGACAAGACTGTGTTCCCACTAATCATAGAAACCAAAGAGGCTTTCTTGCCAGATTAACTCAACTTAGAAGAGGAGTAAAACCAATGAGAGATCTTAACATTCATCTTAATATTAGATTCCACAAGGGAAGATTAGGCCTCTTGTTTCCAATATTTCTTTTTCCATGCAACATACTGCTGGAAAATTTTACTACGGTTCCAGTCACTTATTTTTCTTTAGATAAAAATGATGATGTCCAAATAGCCATGGCTATAAATTTAGAGTGCAATCAAAATCCTAGTATCAATTTAATAGGGCAGTGGGCAATTCAACTCGCACTCCTTAGGGGACTCCATGAAACCAGTTTTCCTTCTAATTTCAAACAGTAAGAGAGTCATAGGGAGATACAACACAGAAAAGGCCTTTCAGTCCAGTGTGTCTAAGCCAAGCAGTAAGTACCCATCTGTCCTGAATCAGCTAACCAACATCAATTCAGTCATCGATATATTCAAAATCTGCCATACCCTAATTCAGCGCTTGTTCTGGTATGACGCATTACCACTTCAACATCGAGAATTTGTACACTAGAAAGCAGCAATAAAGCACTACACAGTCACTTGCACATAGGAAATGAATTTCACTTGGCATTAAAGTGGAGATTTTTCATTCTAATTGTGTGTTTTCCTGAAAAAAATGTGTATAATTTGTTTATGTTTTGGGAATGCTGCCTATATGGTGCTATGTGTCTGTGATGCTACTGCAAGATTCTCATTGTAAATAAGGTTTTCATTGCGTATTATGCACATGATAATAAATTCAACTTCGCCTTTGAACCTTCCTCAATGCCTTTTACATTTTTTGCACATGGCATTAATAGCCGCATAGATACCACAGAAAAATTCTGATAATGGACAAAAATACATTGGAAACATCTTTGTGGAAGCCTACACCCAGAATTATGCAGTAAAATGAGCTACACACAGTTCCTAATAGAAGTTGAATGAAAATTCCTCAAGCCCAATTGTTGCCATCAGATCATTAGACTTTGAACGGACCATCCATGCAGATGCCATAGAACTTTTTCCCTTGCGTTTTCAATGAAAGTTGTGCGTCATGCATAAAAACTTTAATTTATTTCACAAGTGGAGGAAGCATGTAATGGATAACTTGTGGCATTATTAGGTGTAATAACTGATACCAGGAATGCTTCAGGGATCACTGAGGTGAATTGTATGTAAATGTGCACAGGCTAATTTCTTGATATATGCTATGTTACCAAGAAATTATCCCTCATATGTTCTGACCAGTTCTTTATGTGCAATTTGCCTATGGAAAATAGGCACTATTTTATCAAATGGAAATAAGCATTAGAGATTAAATCAAGAAGTATAAGGCAAAAAATGAAATAAGCATTGGGAAATACAGATGAAATTAAGTGAGAGAAATGTAAATTTTATTTCAAATAAAGCCTGCACTTCAACTTCAAGTAAAAGTTTCCACATTTATATATTAACTTCTCAGGCTAGGGAATTTGATATTTTATCACTAACCACACCTTTAGAAACTATTTTTCACAATGAAGCCACCCCAATCTTTTCCAGCTTCCTTACAGGTCATCTGATAGGTGAGTATTCCAGCATCATGGCAATGCATTAGTTTTAGTATTAAATAGGTCTGTGATTGACAGCAGCTTCCAGATTTCTGCACTTAAACGTATGTGCGAGAGCATCAGAAGTTGTTTTCTGATTTACTCTTAATAACAATGAGTGTCATCCTTACTCTGTTCATAGAAGTAAGCCAAGATTTCATTTCATACCCACTTTAATTACATTCAAGGCAAGGAAACATGAACAATCTTGAATAAGCAATTCCTCCAAGTTTTGTACATATTAATTTTAGACATGGGTATAGGGAAGACTACATAGCCATAAAATCAATACTTAGGAACAAGAAAAAAAAGAAAGTTAGCTATCTGTTTTGGGAAAAAGATAATGGGAGGAATTGTCACAATGTTTCTCCAGACAACAAGGAAATGGGCACCATTAGTGTTGGACTTCTTACTTAGTAACTTGAAAAGTAGCAATTTTAGTAGTATTAAAGGATGGAGGACTGCCCAAAAGCAATCCCAGCAAGAACAAACCAGTTCACTCAGTCCTCATTGGTGCTAACTTCATTTAACATAGCAATAGCAGCATGTTGTTCTGCAGGCCTGAAATAGTGGCAGAAATGAAGTGTAATGATGATGCATACAAGGACAAATTTCTAAGTGAACACCTTCACTCATTTAAAGATTTATCCACTTAATATTATGCCATTCTGAAAATACAATTTTGGCACTTTAAATGTATTTGTACTTTGTGTCACTTTTGGTGCTGACAAATCTCAGTCTCCATAAGCTGACAACTTTAAAAGAATGCATCCTGTCAGAGTAATAGATTGATGAGCTGCACAGTTCCTCACAGTTTGAAGTTATAAAAGGGAAAAAGAAATCACACCTATGCTCTAAATCTGACATAGAAATAGCAGATAGAATGACAGATTCATATTTCACAGCATAACCTCCTCATTTAAATTGGCAAGGTCAGGTTACAGAGACCCCTCTATTAAACAAGGTGGGAGAACAGAGAATGCAATTTAGCCCCCGAAAGAAAGAAAGAACTTGCTTTAATACAGTTCCTTTCACAACCTTGGGACTCCCAACTGTCTTTCCTTATTCAAAGTGTTTCTTGCAACCTATGTATTGGAGCAGATAGTTGAGTGCTAACTCTTTGTCGCCTGTTTGGTCCAAAGTCAGTTCTACATTTGATTACCTTTCTATGAGGCATTCTAGCACTTCTTTCTTTCATTCTGTGCCACAATTTTTTGTTCTTAACCATGATCTGAAAGAGAAGCCTGCTGTGTGTTTCCCTTTTATTTTTCCAATGTTAAGAGTATAAAGACTTTAATTTTACCACATTGATGCAAGATCCAAGGTTGACAAATAGACACTGGGTTTATCAGCATGATGACTGAGCATAACCTTCATGTAATGGATGGCTTAATGGACTATTTCATTTGTGTTTTAATCTCTGAACGTGGGTGTATATCCATAAACAATTGATGAGAAATGGAAATATCTTTTTGCATAGCACTCTCTGATCTGTTTTGACAGTAGGACTAATTTACAATGAATTCCAACTGGGACTTAACTATCAGTTCATTCTGGGAGAGGTGAACCTGAGGTCAATGGAACAAATCAAGCGAAATAAAGGCAAGGATTTCCTCGTAATGATGAGCGCCAGGGTCATGATTCGTTGTTGCTGGGGGAGCAATAAGCAATTTGACTAATAATTGTAACAAAATTGTGCAAGATTTATTTTTGTTCAACTTTCACTCAAGAAATAACTTATACCCAGGACAATTCAAATTTACGCAGTCCTTTGCATTAGCCATTCACTCGATGCATTTTATCCAGTCCATGCATATTGCAGATAATAAATCTTCCATGAATCAATCCAGTTTTGCAGAGTTGTCATCAATGTTTCTCCAAAATAACATTTAAGTTAAGGTTTTACATATATTTTAAAAACAGGTAAATTGACAAATTTGGATTAAAAGGTTCAAAATTTTTTTCAGTATTATGAAAATAACCTATTCTTCATCGATGTCCATCTATCATGTGCCACAAGCACAACCTAAAATAACTGAAAATGAGTTTATAAAACCAGAGAATTATTTACAAGTTACACTTCAGCAGCAATTTCATAGTAAATTAAAAGCTCTTCAACTATGTCTACGAGGAATTTAGAAGGAGGCTTAATTTTAAGAGCCCACAAAAGCCCTGTAAATAGACACTCAACATCATAATTATTTCAATGTAATGTAGGTACTCAACTATTTTGGTGCAGGGGGTTCAACAATTAATCCATTGCTTGTTTACTAGTGCATATAATTGTGGAAATTTCAATTATCATATTTCTTGGCACATATTTAGTTTTCTTTGCACTGATTTTCCATATATTGCAAAGGAAAGAATGCAGCACAGGGAAACTCCGGGCTGAGAAGCTTTGCTTAATATAAATAATGACTGTCAGCAACATCGACTTTAATTCTCAGGAGTTTGACTTAATTAGAGGCAACTAATCACAATGCACCTGGAATAATGATTCTTTAGTGGTTTATTTAGGGAGAACACTACATAAAGATTACCTCATTACACTGGAGAGGTAAATTAAAAAGGTACTGTCAGGTCAGGAAAATTCCCCGAGGGAAGAATTGGATAAAATCAACGGAGTGTTTAGGAAAGATGCATTTCTCTCAACTAAGTTTCCAAAAGTTAAAAGCAGTTGATCAAAAGATTAGAGGGGGCTCTTGCTCAGAAATAGTCTTTAACTTGCTGCATGAAACGATGAAAGTGACAGACCTTCTCCACATATTTAAATGTCATTTGGTGGGTACTAGAATCCTGTGCCTGCAGAATGATGAACCTAGTACTAGAAGGTGGGGTAACATTATTTTTTGACTGGCCCCCACATAGTAGGCTGAATGGGTTGTTTCTGTGTAATTAGTACCCTACAATGGAATGATCTGCCCGTTGGGTCATTTTGTGCTGACTGGCCTGTGTCTTACATTCACCCCCATCACTGTAGCTGCACAGGCCAATCACTCCGAGGGTCCTGCAGCTATTTCTGCTTCAGTTACTGCACAAGGCTGAGTCAGCCAGCAACTGTAACTCAGCTGCAGGTGGTACAAAGTAAGGTCATGCTCAGTGAAGTGGCCTGAAAACCTGTCTTATCAGCAGCATTGTTTTAAACATATTTTGAAATTGGAAGGGGTAAAACAAACAATTAAAATAATACATTTTGAGGTCATGCATTTTAAATGCTTTGAACTGTTAATTAAAACGATGAAATATTGAAAAACTAATTAAAACCATCTAAGCTCTGTTACGTACCCCGTAACTGGGTTGCCAAACCAGCAGAAATGGAACACTCGTTGGAGTCTGGATTACTAGGGACTAATAAAGCTTTATTAAAGAACTAAGTAATACAGTACTCTAACCGTAAGGATATAAATGTGACAGGTTAGCAATGATAATACACACATATACACAGAACTAGGGTAATAGGAATCAACCAAGCTCTATCGCAGTCTAGGGGTAAAATGATCAGGCTTAAGTGACGCAGAGTTCAGTTCAGTTTAGTGCAGTTCGCAGTAATCACTGTTGTGGTACCATTGGAGAGAGAGAGAGGGATGGAATTTGGATCAGACAGACCTTTGATGACTTCGCAGTTGGTTTCAGGCCGAACCTTTTATGTCTTCTATCCCACTGTGGTCACCCACTGTGACCGCTCCGTTCCGGATACGATCGTTCTTCCGCGGTGAACCTGGCACCCAGGCAAGGGCGGACACACACCCTAGGTTCCCACCGATCGTACCTTTACACCCTGTGAGCCTCTGGTCGGTTCCCGCGAACTGGACCTCCAAGCTCCCACCACTTGTGGGGGCACACCGCTCTTTCCAGGGTCTCATTGTATCGTGGTGTCATGGTGTCGTGGTGTGCCTTAGCGAACCTGCTCTTTTCATCCCCCTGCTGGGGTATCACCTGTCCATCAAACTTCAAACAGTTCAGGTTCAAAGTAACCTGTCTGTCAATATTCTGAATTGTGTTTCTTTTCCGTTAATCCCTCTCTTCTCTCTTATTAGCATTTTGAACATTCCTCCATTGTCTCTCTTATCTCTTTCATTAGCATCAATCGTCCGATAGCTTTGTTTGGCGTCACAACTCTTAAATGAAGATAAACTGTCTAATTCAAATGAACAAGGCCACTTTTCTTGAGTCTGTAACTTCGAGAACGCCCATGGATTTAACGCTGAGGTGGAAAGAGAAGCCAGGTGAGCATACAACCGACCTCCAATAGCTCCCTGACCTCCTCACTGCTGTTTGTAGGTATGGAAGTCAGGAACGGTTACTACCACTAACTGGTCATGCATTTTGGCCAATTATAAATGTCTGAGGTTTGTAATCTAATGATGGAGAGTGCAATTTGCAGAGGTTGCTTAAAGCATCAAGTCTGAAAATAAATTTCACAACTGTACAAGAGGGGAAGGAAGAACTACAAATACTCAGAAGAGATGCCAGGTATCTCTTTTAGTATTTGTTCACAGAGAAGTTCGCTTGAAGTGCTGACAATAGAACAGTATTAGATTGGCCACTAAGTGGATAGGTTTTTTCATCCATTAATGTCTGATGTAAGGGAAATAGGGTTCAGTATTCAATAGGCACTTTGTATCTCTACTTTACAGTGTCACTCAGAATTGAAATTACTGTCAAAAATTAAAATGTGAGCTATAGACTAAGGTTTCCATAAAAAATTATGTGATTGAAAGAGAAGCAGGAATGAGCAATGCTGTAATCTGGGAGTTAGGAGAAAGCTGCAAGAACATTGTTAAGGGTGAGGTGAATGTCATGTTGTCAACACCCAAAGGTTAAGGGAAATGGAAAGAGGTAGCTTTCTTCAGATTCTTTTCAACAAGGACACACAGAAAGCAGGCAGATCACATGTTTTCTGACATTTCCCAGGTTTCTGTTGGGATAGACAGTTATGGTCAAATGATTAGATATCACAGATAACAGGCTGCCAGTACTGAGAAAACAAACACTTAGTGAAAAGGTGAAGGTAGAGGAAGGGAGACTGCTGCCGTGATAACCCACTTCTGCCCAGATAATAAATGACAAGCTAAATCAGGTTTGATACCAGTCATTTCAATCCCAGTACCCTTCACAAATGTGGACATGGCAGGCAAGTCTCCATTGTCCATCCTTAATATGTCCTGGACAAGGGAAGCACTTTAGAGATGAATTGAATTCAATTCAGTTGACTTTATTTCTTACATCCTTCACATACATGAGGAGTAAAAATCTTTACGTGATGTCTCTGTCTGAATGTGCAATATGCAAATTATAGTAATGTGTAACAAATAGTATGTACAGTAAGATATACAACAGACCAGTCAATATAGCTAAGAATTACTATCGGCGTGAATTAATCAGTCTGATGGCCTAGTAGAAGAAGCTGTCCTGGAGCCTGTTGGTCCTGGCTTTAATGCTGCGGTACCGTTTCCTGGATGGTAGCGGCTGGAGCTGTTTGTGGTTGGGGAGACTCGGGTCCCCAATGATCCTTTGTGCCCTTTTTATGCACCTGTTGCTGTAAATGTCCTGAATAGCAGGAAGTTCACATCCACAGAAGCAATATGCTGTCTGCACCACCCTCTGCAGAGGAAGCACAGTTCTAATACAAGGCAGTGATACAGCCAGTTAGGATGCTCTCAATTGTGCCCCTGTAGAAAGTCCTTAGGATTTGGGCACTCATGCCAAACTTCTTCAACCTCTGAAGTGAAAGATAGGCTTTTGCGCTTTTTTCACCACACAGCCGGAATGTACAGACCAAGTGAGATCCTCAGTGATGTGTATACCAAGGAACTGAAAAGCTGTTCACCCTCTCGACCCCAGATCCATTGATGCCAATAGGGGTGATCCTGTATCTGTTCCTCCTGTAATCCACAACCAGCTCCTTTGTTTTTGCGACGTTGAGGGAGAGGTCGTTTTCTTGACACCACTGTGTCAGGGAGATGACTTCTTCTCTGTAGGCTGCCTTGTTATTATTTGAGATAACGCCAATCAAGGTAGTATCATCTGCAAATTTAATTAGCAGATTAGAGCTGTGGGTGGCGACACAGTCATGGGTATACAGGGAGTAAAGGAGGGGGCTTAGGTCACAGCCAGGAGGAGCTCTTGTGTTGAGGGTCAGAGGGGCAGAGGTGAGGGAGCCCACTATTACCACCTGCAGACCATCCAGGATCCAGCTGCACAAGGCAGGGTGAAGGCCAAAGTTTCTGAGCTTCTTGTCAAGCCTGGGGGTATTATGATGTTGAATGCTGAATTGTAGTCCAATAACAGTTGCTGGTATTGTTGACTGTTGAGTCACACATATGCCAGACCAGGTAAGCAAGGCAGGCTTCCTTCCCTAAAAACACATTAGAAATTAAGGATGATTATAAACACTGGTAAATTCATAGGTACTGTTTATTAACTTCAGATTTATTTGTTTTATCTGTTTATTTGTTTTACATAAATTCTCCTTTAGCATTCTGAGATTTGAACTCATGTCACTGGATCAATGATCCAGACCTCAAGCTGATGGTTAGGTATCCATCATACTACTCCTTCCATTCGTTACTGGTTCCACCATTTGTTTTTTCCTCCAGTACTTACTTTCACAACATTCCCTTGGTTAAAAAGCAAAAATAAAAGCTAATACAATAGGAAACCTAAATTTCTACATGAAATCATACCAAATTGCTTGCAGACTTAAACTAATCAATTTAGAGGCAGGAGGAGAAGATGGTGGCGCGACGCAGCGCGCGCAGCCTTTCCGGTGAAATGATAATCATAATTGTTAAATAGTGTACCGTGCACAATTCTGATTTGATGGAGACAGCCGTGAGAAGCACAGCGGAACATCTGGAGAAACTTCAGAAATGCCCGGTTCGCTGCCACTGCTACTGTGCGATTGAGAATCTCCAGAGGGAAGGCCCCAAAATACTTGGCTTTGCCTGTTGCTGACGGCCAGGGTTGGGGTCGAAGCGTTCGGCAGGGATGGTGGTCAGTGTTTGGTATCAGAGGGCTGGTTGGAGACTTGAAATTTTCAAATGACTCAGAGTCGGACTGTGGTCGGGCATAGCAGACAGAGTTTTCTTCCTTCTCCCGTCTGCGTGAGATGTGGGTCTTTCGAGAGACTTTGAACTTATTTTTACCGTGCCCATGGCCTGTTCTTCATCAAGTTATGGTATTGCTTGCACTGTTGTAACTATATGTTATAATTACGTGGTTTTTGTCAGTTTTTCAGTCGTGGTCTGTCCTGTGTTTCTGTGATATCAACTGGAGGAATATTGTATCATTTCTTAATGCATGCATTACTAAATGACAATAAAAGAGGACTGTGTGTCCTCATAATCTAATCTAATCACCCCTGTGCAATTTCTAATGCTTGTTACTTGTCTGTGCCAGTACATGCAGATAGTTCTGCACTGCTGGTTGCTGAATGACTGATAGAGGAATATTGGCTCCCAATGGAAAAGATTCCAAGCCTTGAATCCCCAGACAGCACATCTTGCTTTTTTTATATCAAAGTAAACTTTATTCATAATAAAGCATTATTTACAAGGATAAATCGTGCAGTCTTTTTCATTAGTCAATGCTTTAAGTAGATTTCCATTGCATTCCTCAAGACCAATAGGACTGTTGCCACTCAAATGGGCCCCTGGGGTGATGCACTTCTACAATAATTGAGAGAATTCCTCACCCAACCCTGGTCCCTCCCTGTCCAGTAAAGGGAGAAGCTTAAACTGTGGTTTCTCCCCCACCGGGCATTGCGGTGACTGCCCCAAGCTTCAGCATGTACTCCCGCAGCCTGGAATGTGCCGTCAGCAGCATTCCAATACAAACCTCTTGATGTGCGGTGTTCAGGCCGACCAAAGAGCATCTTTCGCCAAGCTGATGATCTGCCAGCAGCACTCATGACGTCTGTGATTATGCGTGCCCCTGGGAACAGCCTGTAGATCAGAAAGTCCTCTGTCACTCAGCTGCTCAGAGTTAACTGTGACACAGGTCCTTGCATCTTTCTGTACACCCTTTTCACAAATCCATGGCGGCAAGTGCCTCATTCCCACCACCGTCACCCTGCCATCATCCCGCAGTGGAAGTAATGGTCCAGGCATGCAGGCAGGATCTGACTGGGGGGCCCCCTCTCACTGCCAGGCAGGCAAGGTCTGGTGCCTGTTGCTGAGATCCAGCAGTGAGGCATTCTGCCAGATTGTCTGGCTGGTCTGCTCAGGGATCCACCCCACTGTGCCCATTGGGTTCTTCTCCTGCAGTGTCTGCATGATATCCCATGCTGGTTAAAGGTGTTGGTCTGGAAGAACTTTCCCACAAAGGACAGATAGTGTGGCAATGTCCAGACGACTTTGCAGTATGGACAGCTCCTGATAACCATAGGGCACTGTGAACTAACAACCAGAGCAGACACAGCCAACCCCTCAAACCGATCTGCCTTTTAATATTATGCTGATGTGATTGGAACTACAACTTCACATTCCTGTTTACTAGTGATAACTTTTTAATCATTTTGCATATTATTTATCTACATCTACCCTTAACATACTCATAGTCTTTCCTTCCACTACTTCTTATGGAGATAAGACCTCTGAAAGAAGACATTATATTTTACATAGAATACAGAATAACACTACATTACATGAACAGGTCATTTATCCCACTGTGATCATGCTGACCATGATGCCAATTTAGACTGCGTGTACTTGATCTGCAATTTCTCTATTCTCTGCCATATGTCTACCCACATGCTTCTTAAAAATTGCTATCACATCTCTTCTACCACCTCACCTGCTGTGTTTTAAGCCCCTACCACTCTATGTAAATTTCATCTCACAAATCTCCTTTAAATTTTCCCCCTCTTACCCTAAAGTTATTAACTCTGATGTTTGATATTTCCACCTGGAAAAAAAGTGACTATCTGCATTTTGTATCTGTCCATGGATAATCCCTTATGTTGAAACAGTGATCCACCAGTCCTCTCCCAGATCTTACGTTTTAAACTAGTCCCATTTCACTCTTCTAAACTTTCCTTAAGTCTACCTTTTCCTTAATCTATTCTATATATTGGTTCAGTAAACTTTCACTGATTTGCTTCCATGTATTTCCTCTAATAAGACCAATACTGCACAGAGTAGTGGTCTCACCAATGTCTTACATAACTCAAGCACAATCCTCCTTCTGCATTCAATTCCCATCTGAATACCAAGTAGCATTGTTCTCACTTTCTTAATTATTCACTGCATCTACATATTAATCTTCTGGCACTCAGATCCCTCGGCATTCTATCTGGAGTTTTTTATTCTTCCTGCCAAAGTGAGCTATTACATGTTTTCTTTCACGATCCTCCATCTGCCAGCTAATTACTTGATTACACAACCAACTTTATTTCCCTTTGTAGTCTGCACATATCTTCACAGCTCTCTTTCCTACCAACATATATGTGCCTTCAATAAATTTATTTTTTTAAGGATACTTTGTGGAATCGCCTCTTCCAGTCCTTTGAGCTACATCGCCCCAGCAGCCCCAGAACCTCAATTAACCATAACCTAATCACTGGACAATTTTACAAAGACGAATTAACCTACCCGGTATGTCTTTGGACTGTGGGAGGAAACTGGAGCACTCGGGGAAAACCCACGTATTGCACGAGGTGGACATACAGTGACTCCTTACAGAACGGTGCTGGAATTGAACTCTAACCTCTGGAATGCCCCGAGCTGTAGTAGCATCACGCTAACTGCTACACAACTGCGGGCAAATTTACAATCTCTGTAAGTGGGGCTGACACAGTACTGAATGCAGGGTGGCATATTGGAGCATAAATATTGCCATCCTAAAATTAAATTGTCACAACTATAGTACTGTTACTCCTTCAAAGTGATGAATCCATAATCTTCATCATGTATTGCATGACAGAGAGCTATCTATAGTTAATTACAAATTTTAAACACCAGCAAACACATTTCCTTTGACCTCAGTCTTAGCTAGTATTGCAACAAGCCAGACTTTGCTTTGAGCCCATAACACAGCATTCAGACCTTCCTGCTACAATGAGGTTTTGGCCACCACTCCTTAGAAAAGAATAGGCTTCAAGTTCTGTGTTAGCTTCTAGTGCCAAGTTAGCTTCAGGCAACATCAGCAACTGAGCGTTGAGAAATAACACTACTCTGGGATCAGTGCATGCAGACACATTTCTCCCTTGCCTGTCATTCCTGGTTCCTTCAATTGTGTGTCACCTAAAAGAGAGTAAATAATTTATTTGGCTATTATATTAATATTGCAGAAGGTATAATGGACTGTGGGATCTGGTGAGGAAAGATAGTTGCTGAAATTTTGTGGATGGTGTAATGCCTTTGATTTTCAGTGTTATTTCTCAGTGCTGTGTGTCCATAATTGATGGTTTTATAAATGGTAAATAAAAAATCATTTCTTTTTAATCTGTCACAGTTCTGTGGCTATTTTAACCCAATTTCATGTGAGATGAAATTGAACCAAAAAAAGATTCCAACTCTCACTCCTGCAGTACACAAATCGTCATTTTCTAGTTTGTCTTTTACAAATATGGAACACAATCTAAACATTCAGAAATGACCATTCTACACTGACACTTTTCTAACAGCCTTGCTTACAGGCTCTTCAGTGAAACAGAAAATATAACTTTACTGGATGTCTAATGTCGCTATCAATGGGGAAGCCTTAACATTTTTTATCAATCAAATTTGGTAATCAGTACCAGATATGTAATTAGAAAATGCATGGGGGTGTGTGGAGATAATCCAAAGGTGAGGAGAAGCCAGTTAGAACGAACATGTGCAAGGTCTGATTTTTCCCTTCACTGGATGGTTCTCACACCGGAAAGCTGTGAAAGAAACATTTGAATATACTCTGCCTACAGCTTTCTGATTTCTCAGCTGATGTCCAATAATAATCAATTATAGAGAAAAAAATAATCAGAAGAGCCAGAAGGGGCTATGAGAGGGCCTTGGCAGACAGGATTAAGGAAAACCCCAAGGAATTCTACAAGTATGTGAAAAGAAAGAGGATAAGATGTGAGAGAATAGGACCAATCAAGCGTGACAGTGGAAAAGTGTGTATGGAACCGGCAGAGACAGCAGAGGTACTTAATGAATATTTTGTTTTAGTATTCACTACCGAAAAGGGTCTTGGCGATTGTAGGGATGACTTACAGCGGACCAAAAAGCTTGAGCATGTAGATACTAAGGAAGAGGATGTGCTGGAGCTTTTGGAAAGCATCAAGTTGGATAAGTCACCAGGACCGGACAAGATGTACTGTGGGAGGCGAGGGAGGACATTGCTGAGCCTCTGGTGATGATCTTTGCATCATCACTGTGGACAGGAGAGGTTCCGGAGGATTGGAGGGTGGCAGCTGTTGTTTCCTTATTCAAGAAAGGGAGTAGAGATAGACCAGGAAATTATAGACCAGTGAGTCTTACTTCAGTGGTTGGTAAGTTGATGGAGCAGATCCTGAGAGGCAGGATTTATGAACATTTGGAGAGGTATAATATGATCAGGAATAGTCAGCATGGCTTTGTCAAAGGCAGATCGTGCCTTACGAGCCTGATTGAATTTCTTGAGGATGTGACTAAACACATTGATGAAGGTAGAGTCGTAGATGTAGCGTATATGGATTTTAGTGAGTCATATGATAAGGTACCCCATGCAAAGCTTATTGAGAAAGTAAGGAAGCATGGGATCCAAGGGGACATTGCTTTGTGGTTCCAGAACTGGCTTGCCCACAGAAGGCAAAGACTGGTTGTAGATGGGTCATATTCTGCATGGAGGTCAGTAACCAGTGGTGTACCTCAGGGATCTGTTCTGGGACCCCTACTCTTCATGATTTTTATAAATGACCTGGATGAGGAAGTGGAGGGTTGGGTTAGTAAATTTGCTGATGACGCAAAGGTCAGGGGTGTTGTGGATAGTGTGGAGGGTTGTCAGAGGTTACAGTGGGACATTGATAGGATACAAAACTGGGCTGAGAATTGGTAGATAGAGTTCAACCCAGATAAGTGTGAGGTGGTTCATTTTTGTAGGTCAAATATGATGACAGAATATAGCATTAATGGTAAGACTCTTGGCAGTATGGAGGATCAGAGGGATCTTGGGGTCTGAGTCCATAGGACACTCAAAGCTGCTGTGCAGGTTGACTCTGTGGTTAAGAAGGCGTATGGTGCATTGACCTTCATCAATCGTGGGATTGAGTTTAGGAGCTGAGAGGTAATATTGCAGCTATATAGGACCCTGGTCAGACCCCACTTGGAGTACTGTGCTCAGTTCTGGTCACCTCATTACAGGAAGGATGTGAAAACTGTAGAAAGGGTGCAGAGAAGATTTACAAGGATGTTGCCTGGATTGGTGAGCATGCCTTATGAGAATAGGTTGAGTGAACTCGGCCTTTTCTCCTTGGAGCAACGGAGGATGAGAGGTGACCTGACAGAGGTGTATACAACGATGAGAGGCATTGATTGTGTGGATAGTCAGAGGCTTTTTCCCAGGGTTGTAATGGCTAGCACGAGAGGACACAGGTTTAAGGTGCTTGGAAGTAGGTACAGAGGAGATGTCAGGGTTAAGTTTTTTTACGCAGAGAGTGTTGAGTGCGTGGAATGGGCTGCCGGCGACAGTGGTGTAAGTGGATATGATAGGGTCTTTTAAGAGACTCCTGGACAAGTACGTGGAGCTCAGAAAAATAGAGGGCTATGAGTAACCCTTGAGTAATTTCTATGGTAAGGACATGTTGGGCACAGCTTTGTGGGCCGAATGGCCTGTATTGTGATGTAGGTTTTCTATGTTTCTACGTTTCTATGCCCTGTGTAGTCTTGTTAGTTTATCCCACTCACAGAAAACACAAACTGGGTATTTGTGAGATTTACACTGAGTTAGTGATGATAGCTGACCTTAATCTTTCTTGTTAAGCAATTTTATATCCTAACATGATTATAACATTTTATTGGTAACATGACTTTCCATAATTATACACATATTGATTTGACAAGTTCAATTGCTTGTATGTAGTATTATTGTTTTGTGAAATGTAAGCATCCCTAACAAAACCATTAAGAAGGAGTTGTATTACAAGTTTCATGCTCTCAAATCATCCCTCTATACTTAAAATCCAAGTCAATAATTTAAATTGTGGCCGTGATCATAGCATATTAAACTTAACCGACAATCGCGTATAGTAAGGGCCCTTGGAGATTAATGGGCTTAATCAAGCTAATTAATAGCCATGGTCGTCAACCATTCGTAGCTCATCTTTTTGTAGACTTTGACACATGCTCGGCCAAACACAGTAATCCTAAATGAGCTGTAGGTGAGTTTCTGATGAACCTGACCTTTTGCTCTGCCACTGTGCTCACCATTGATTGTAGATAGAAGAATCAGCTACTTGCATTCATGAGAATTAAAGGTGTTTGGGTCATCTTAGGTTCCTAAGCCCCCACTACCTATTAGATGCTCCCAATGGTGTGTGCTTCAATAGCCTCTGACATCCAAGTCCAGTTCCTGGCCTTCACTGTGGCTCAGAAGGGGCAAAGGAGACTTACTGGTGCCTTAAAACCAGTAATGGTTTGGGTAGATGGGGCTCATCAGCCTTAGTTGGTAGCTGATCTGGGAGAAGAAGAACTTTGATCTCGAGCCTCTGCTGCCTTGCGGCCATACACGTTCACAGAGAAGGCTTCAGGAGTAAACCCCGAGGGAAAAATCTGGAGCTGGAGTCTCTTCAGCAGTCCTACCATTGAGTTCAACGTTGACTGGCAACTCCTGCAACACTGCTGGTGCCAAATTGTATTGGTCTCTACAGTTCCTTGGAGCTCATCTGATGGATGGAGCAGGAGTTCTTGCTACATGAGCAACAGCTTGCTCTTCATATTGTACTGCCCTGAATGAGTATCTAGACAGCTAGGACACAACATCCATGGCCTACCCTGACCGACAAATGGTTATCTTAATTTATTTTTATTTTTTTATTAGTATTTATCTTCTCCCAATATTTACCTCCTTTCAGTATGTTTCAATTATATTCACTTATTTGAAATAGTTTAATATCTCCAAATATATTATTAGACAGCTGAAATGGTGGATGTGGGTTCAATTTTTGATTGAGAACTGACTGCACAGGTTCGTGGACGTCAGCGAGTTAGACCGGCAGGAAGAGTATAAAAGGTGATCATTTTTTCTTCAGGGTTTGACTGAGGAACGACTGTGCAGGCGTGTGGACGTCAGCGAGGTAGACTGGCAGGAAGAATTTAAAAAGAAGACAGCTTTATAGACCGGGCAACGGAGTAGAGGGAAACAGAGTTGGAGGGCTTTGTCTCAATGGGGCTTCGACGATAACGGGTCGAGTCGAAGTAAGTTACTTGTGAAGAATAGGAATAGGAAGTATGTCTGTGAGGACAGTGTTCTGTACTGAGTGTCAGATGTGAGACGTTTGGGAAACTCCCAGCCTCAAGGACAGCCATATCTGTGCCAGGTGCGTCAAACTGCAGGGGGACTGGGTTGGGGAAATGGAGATGCAGCTCGATGATCTTCACCTGAGCAGGTAAAGTGAGGAGATGATAGAGAGGGGCCTCAGGAGACAGATAAGTGGGTAACAGTCAGGAAAGAGAAGGGCAAGAGTTAGATAATAGAGAATACCCCAGCGGCTGTCCCCCTTAACAAAAAGTACTCCCGTTTGAGTACTGTTGGGGGGGATGACTTACCTGGGGGAAGCAACAGTGGCCATGCCTCTGGCACAGGGTAGGGAAAGGAAGAGGATGGCAGCAGTGATAGGGGACTCTGTAGTTAGGGGGTCGGACAGGCGATTCTGTGGATGCAGGAAAGAAAAGTGGATGGTAGTTTGCCTCCCAGGTGCCAGGGTCCGGGACATTTCTGAATGCATCCATGAAATCCTGAAGTGGGAAGGTGAACAGCCAGAGGTCATGGTACATATTGGTACCAACGACATAGGTAGGAACAGGGACGAGGTCCTGAAAACAGACTACAGGGAGTTGGAAGGAAGTTGAGAAGCAGGACCTCAAAGGTAGTAATCTAGGGATTATTGTCTGTACCACGTGACAATGAGTGTAGGAATAGAGTGAGGTGGAGGATAAGTGAATGGCTGAGGGGTTGGAGTAGGGGGCATGGATTCAGATTTCTGGATCATTGGGACCACTTTTGGGGCAGGAGGGACCTGCACAAAAATGACTGATTGCCCTTGAATCCCAGGGGGACGAATAACCTGGCAGAAAGGTTTGCAAAGGCTATTGGGAAGAGTTTAAACTGGAATCACTGGGGGGATGGGAAACAAACTGAAGAGACAGAGGGAGGGGTGGTTGGCACACAAATCGAGAAAGCTTGTAGACCATGTGAGAGGGAGGATAGGCAGGTGATTGAGAAGGGATATGCTCAGTCTGATGGTTTGAGATGTGTCTTTTTTAACACAATGAGTATCACGAACAAAGCGGATGAATTTAGATTGTGGATCAATACTTGGAGCTATGATGTTGTGGCCATTACAGAGACTTGGATGGCTCAGCAGCAGGAATTGCTACTTAGAATGCTAGGCTTTAGATGTTTCAGAAAAGACAGGGAGGGAGGCAAAAATGGTCGGGGCATGGCACTGCTGATCAGAGATAGTGTCACGGGTGTTGAAAAGGAAGAAGTCAGGGAGGAACTGTGGGTGGAAGTTAGGAACAGCAATGGGTCAATAACTTTATAGGATGTTTTTTATAGACCACTCAATAGTAACAGGAACATCGAGGAGCAGATAGGGAGACAGATTCTGGAAAAATGCAATAATAACAGGGTTGTTGTAGTGGGAGATTTTAATTTCCCCAATATTGATTGGCATCTCCCTAGAGCAAGTGGTTTAGATGGGGTGGAGTTTGTTAGGTGTGTTCAGGAAGGTTTCCTGACACAACATGTAGATACGCATACAAGAGGAGAGACTGTACTTGATTGGTTACTGGCAAGTGAAACTGGTCGGGTGTCAGGTCTCTCAGTGGGAGAGCATTTTGGAGATAGTGATCACAATTCTATCTCCTTTACCATTGCATTGGAGAGGGATAGGAACAGACAAGTTAGGAAAGTGTTTAATTGGAGTAAGGGGAAAGATGAAGCTATCAGGCAGGGACTTGGAAGCATAAATTGGGAATAGATGTTCTCAAAGAAATGTATGGCAGAAATGTGGTAAATGTTCAAGGGATACTTGCCTGGTATTCTGCATAGATACGTTCCAGTGAGACAGGGAAAGGATGATAGGGTACAGGAACCATAGTGTACAAATGCTATTGAAAATCTAGTCAAGAAGAAAAGAAAAGCTTATGAAAGGTTCAAAAATCTATGTAATGGCAGAGATCTAGAAGATTATAAGGCTAGCAGGAAGGAGCTTAAGAATGAAATTAGGAGAGCCATAAGATACTACTCCAGGCTACTGTTGTAGGTGAGGGAGGAGATTGCTGAGCCTCTGGCAATAATATTTGTATCATCAATAGGGACTGGAGAGATTCCAGAGGATTGGAGGGTTGCAGATGTTGTTTCCTTATTCAAGAAAGTGAGTCGAGTTAGCCCAGGAAATTATAGACCAGTGAGTCTTACTCCAGTGTTTGGTAAGTAGACGGAGAAGATCCTGAGAGCCAGGATTTATGAACATTTGGAGAGGCATAATATGATTAGGAATAGTCAGTATGGCTTTGTGAAAGGCAGGTCGTGCCTTACAAGCCTGACTGATTTTCTTGAGGATGTGATGAAAGACATTGTTGAAGGTAGTTTGGTAGATGTAGTGTATATAGATTTCAGCAAGGCATTTGATAAGGTACTCCATGCAAGGCTTATTGAGAAAGTAAGGAGGCATAGGATCCAAGGGGACCTTGCTTTGTGGATCCAGAGTTAGCTTACCCACAGAAGGCAAAGCGTGCTTGTAGATGAGTGCTTGTAGAGTTTGGTGACCAGTGGTGTGCCTTAGGGATCTGTTCTGGGACCCTTCTCATTGTGATTTTTATAATTGACCTGAATGGAGGAGAAGATGGCGGCACGACAGCAGCGTGCGTGGCCTCTCTGGTGATGAATATCTGTTATCTGTCAAGTAGGGGACCGTGCACAATTCTGATTTGATGGAGACAGACGTGAGAGTATGGAGGAACATCTGGAAAACTTCTGAAATGCCCACTTCACTGCCGCTGCTACTGTGTGGTAACCGGAATCTCCAGAGCAGAAGGCCCCAAAATCCTGGGCTTTGCATGTTTCAGTGGCCGGGGCAAGGTCGAAGGCGCTCGGCAGAGGATGGCGCTCGGGAGGCTGTATCGGAGTGGCTGGTCGCAGGCTTGAAGTTTTTGGACGGACGGACCCAGTATCGGCTGTGGTTGGCTGCTTCCAAGGCATTGGCAAGTTCATGGTGCCTGGAGGTTTATGGCAGGGAGTTTCTCCCTTTTTGCCGCCTGCTATCGGGGACTCGGAAGTTGATTGACTTGGGGACTTTGAGACTATTTTTACAGTGCCCAAAGTTTGTTCTTCATCAAATTATGGTATTGTTTTGCACTGCTGTAACTATATGTTATAATTATGTGGTTCAGTCAGTGTTAGTATTTGGTTTGTCCTGTTTTCTGTGATATCACTCTGGAGAAACATTGTATCATTTCTTAATGCATGTATGCGTTTCTAAATGACAATAAAAGAGGACTGAGTGTTCTCATGATCTAATCTAATGTGGAAGTGAAGGATGGGTTAGTAAATTTGCTGATGACACAAAGGTTGGCATATTGTGGATCATGTGGAGGGCTGTCAGAGTTTACAGTGGGACATCAATAAGATGCAAAACTGGGCTGAGAACTGGCAGATGGAGTTTAACCCAGATAAGTGTGAGGTGGTTCACTTTGGTAGGTCAAATATGATGGCAGAATATTGTATTAATGGAAAGACTCCTGATAGTGTGGAAGATCAGAGGGATCTTGGGGTCCAAGTCCATAGGACACTCAAAGCTGCTGCGCAGGTTGACTGTGTGGTTAAGAAGGCACACGGTCCATTGGCCCTCATCAACAATGGGATTGAGTTCAAGAGCTGAGAGTTAATGCTATAACTGTATAGGACCCTGGACAAACCCCACTTGGAGTTCTGTGCTCAGTTCTGGTCACCTCACTACAGGAAGGATGTGGAAACTATAGAAAAGGTGCAGAGAAGATTTACAAGGATGTTGCCTGAATTGGGGAGCATTCTTTATGAGAATGGGTTGAGTGAACTTGGCCTTTTCTCCTTGGAGTAACAGAGGATGAGAGATGACCTGATAGAGATGTATAAGATGATGAGAGACATTGATCATGTGGATAGGCAGAGGCTTTTTCCCGGGGCTGAAATGGGTAACATGAGAGGGCACGGTTTTAAGGTGCTTGGAAGTAGGTACAGAGGGGATTTTTTTTATATAGGAAGTGGTGAGTATGTGGAATGGGCTGCCAGTGACTGTGGTGGAGGTGGATACAATAGGGTCTTTTAAGAGGCTCCTAGATAGGTTCATGGAGCTTAGGAAAATAGAGGGCTATGGGTAACCCTAGTTAATTTCTAAAGTAAGTACATGTTTGGCACAGCATTGTGGGCTGAAGGGCCTGTATTGTGCTGTAGGTTTTCTATGTTTCTATATTAAGAGAAATTTGGATAGGTACATGGATGGGAGGGGTAAGAAGGGCGGTGGTCCAGGTGCAGGCCAAATAATAGCTTGATATAGACTAGATGGGCCAAAAGGCCTATTTCTTTGCTGTAATGTTCTATAACTCTAGGACTCTAAATACTAGGGACATTTGAAAGCCGTTCATAGGTTTTTGACAGCAGTAGTCTTCCAGATTTGTAGAAATGTTCTGGAGGGGAAGCCTCAAACTACACCAGCTGAAGCTTACTCATTACTTGGAGCGTACCTCACATCATGTAATGTCTTCCAAGTTGTTCAGCCATCTGCATCCAGAGGTAGTAAGCTCAGACAAAACAATATCTCAGGCAGCAAGTATGGACAAGGATACAGACCTAGAATGAGGAATAAATTTTAGACAAGTAATTGAGAATAATTTCCCAAGCTCCTTTAGGAGAATATACTACAAATAATGTGTGATACCTTGTTAACCTCCAACAATCTAATGCACCAAATTATTTAAGAAGACACAGGCATTCAAGACTAGAAAGAGCTTCCAGCTTCCAGGCAGTTTCCCTATACCAGTAGTCCCTTGGTATTTTGCGTGTTCCTATTACAGATTTCAGTTTTATATTTATTTATCACATGTGCATTGAAACAAAGTGAAATGTATCATTTGTGTTAACAACCAGCACACCTGTGTACGTGCTGGGAGCAGCCCACAAGCTTTGCCACATTCTGGCATCAAAATAGAATGCACACAAATCGAGACAGAACAACACAAGCAACAAGATTACAAAACAATAGCCCCTTACCTCCCACCCACTCATACACAGACAGTCCTCCAACTCAAGGACAGCCTCCAGCCTTCAATATCAAGTCTCCAGGCTTTGGCTATTGGGCTTTGACTTCCAGACTTCCAGATTTCCAATCGACTTTGGAGTTGGACCTTTGGTATGGACTGATGGACCAGCCAATGACAGGAGCTTGACATCTAGACTGACTCAGTGGCCCTCATGCTGTCTGCTCGCATGGACACCATATCCGGGATCCACTGATCTGGGACATCCCAACATCCACGGATGTTCTTTGTTACCCATCCATCTCACTGGCCTTTTCAAGTGCATATCAGAGGCACAGAATCAAGATATCCTTCAACACCTCTCCATGTCACTGGCCTTCAAAGCCTGAGTGCAGAGCAGAGGCTATTTAAGTGCAAAGTGTTAATGTTATGTGACACCTTATGAGGGATTTTGATAAGGAATTCCTCATAAGGAATTTTCCTGATGAGAAAGTTGCTATGACTTTTGCCAAACTATATAATAAGAAATGTAAGAATTTAAGAATAATATAAAGTTTGGTCAAGTAAACATTCATTGAACACTGGGATAACTTTCCAGTGATTCACAAGCACAGACACCTCATTGCTTTTCTCATTAGAGGAGAATGTCCCTCTGTCGCGATTTCCTCCACCTGAACCCCCACTATGAGGTCAGAGGATTTGGAGTCGGCCTTGCAACTTATTATTGCAACCATTTGTAATAACATTATGGCCAGTAATCTGATGGAAATGAATTCTTCCTTTCTTTAAGAAGCATGTTTATCCTTCAAATATGCTTGTCAAAAGAAGATAGAAAGTGTTCTAATGCAATGGACACCCTAAAATTAGGTAGGCAATTTATTCTAGAGTGAAGGCAGATTTAGGAACATTAAAACTAAAATTACATATTGATTCTGGGTCCATTTGTTAATTATTGTGATCCCACCCCATTCACCCCTCGCTCCAGAATCTGATGGAGTTAAAATTCCCATCCTCTAAACCCAAAGTTAAGGAGATGCTAAATCATACATAGTAATTCCACTAGCTGTGAATGTTACTTCAGTTCTTGTATATTTATTCTCAACATGATGGCGTAGCAGCTACTTTTTTTTAAAAAAAGTGTCACAAAAAGAAGAATATTTACAGACATAGAATAAATGTAGCTTTGAACTTTACACTTGCTGCAGATATAATACTGTGTCTCTGGGATCTTATTACAGATAATAATCATGGCAAAGTCAACACTGTGCTTCACCCTTCAAAGATTTCCTGCCTGCCTTGCCTTGTTGCATTTCCATTCTCTGTATTTATAGTTTGAACTCAAAGTGAAATTCTAAAATGCAGGAAAGGATTGCCTGAAACTATTGTATGTCAAAAACCCTTTATTGAACAGTAAACTTACATGCCTGAAGCCAGTACATTAAGGTTACTTGCTTCAGCTAAAACTCTCATGGAATCTGATGCTCCACGGTGAAGCTGAAGGCACAGTGCAGATATGAAATAAGTTCCTCCTGACATGATAGCATTTTATTATATTTATATCTTTAGGATGGACATTAAATCAAGAGCACATTCATCTGAATGGTTTATCAGCATCATTTCAGTAAGAACTTTTTCCGGATTCCTAAGCAACACTTTACTTTCAGCCAATACTCACCAAACCAAGGTCTGACTATTGCTTATGGATTACCATTATAGAAAACAATAATGATATTTGACTTTTTTTTAGTATTTAGAGATACAGCATGGTAAAATGAGCCTTCGACACCGAATTGCACCCACGAGACCAATTAACCGACCAATGCATTCGTCTTTTGAATGTAGGAGGAGACTGGAGAAAACTCACGGGGAGAACATACAAACTCCTTACAGACAGTAGCGCGATTTGAGCCCGTATCAATGGCACTGTAATAGTGCTATGTTAACTATTATGCCACGATGCTGACTACAAGCTGTATTTTTTTAAATGCCGTTTTAATTTGAAGTATGCTCTGATTTTGCATGTGGAAATATAGCACATTAAGTGTTTCAGTATAAAAGTTGGCCAGTCATGTTGCAGCAGTATAAAATTTTAGTTCAGCCACATTTGGAATACAGCATGAAATTCTGTTTGCTGCATTACAGAAAGGATATAGAGGCTTTGGGGAGAGTGCATAAAAGGTTTACACATGTTTTTTTTCTGATCTAGAGAGAGTATTAGCTATAAGGAGAGATTGGATAAACCAGGATTGTTTTCTCTGGAGCATTAGAGGCTGAAGGGTAACCTCAGAGAAGTTTAAAAAATTATGAGAGACATAAATGGGGTAGATAGACTAAGTTTTTTTCCCCAGAATGGAAATATCAGATACTAGAGAGCATAGGATTAAGGTGAGAGAGGAAGGATTAAAGGAGGATTAAAAGCAAACTCATTTACACAAATAGGGCTAGGTGCCTGGAACATGCTGCCAAGGGAGAAGGTGAAATAACAAACAATAGCAACATTTAAGAGGCATATAGACAGATGAATTAACAGGGAAAGGATGGATGAATTTAAATGACGTGCAGGCAGTTGGGATTAATTTAAATTGGCATCATGGCCACCATAAATGCCATAGGCTTTTGGGTCTGTCCTACATGCTCTAATCTAAGCCCTGAAGACTAGTGGTAAGTCTCTTTTCTCCAGCTGATGATTCCTTTCAAAGTTCAAAGTAGATTTATTATCAGAGTTCATACTTACCACCACATACAACCCTGAGAGTCTTTTTTCAGCAGGGATACTCAGCAAATCTATAGAACAGTAACTGTAAACAGAATCAATGAAGATCAATAGAATAATAACCATAACAGGATCAGTAAAAAGAGCACCAAAAGAAGGCATTCAACCAGAGTGCAGAAGACAACAAACTTTGAAAATAGAAAAAGTATTAATAATAATAATAATGGTAATAATATTAAATAAGCAATAAATATTGAGAACATGAGATGAAGAGTCCTTGAAAGTGAGTTCATTGGTTGTGAGAACATTTCAATGATGGAACAAGTGAAGTTGGGTGAAATTATCCTCTTTGGTTCAACAGCCTTATGTTTGAGGGGTAATAACTGTTCCTGAACCTGCTAATGTGAGTCCTGAGGCTCCTGTATCTTCTTCCAGATGGCAGCAGTGAGAAGAGAGCATGTCCTGGGTGGCGGAGGTCGACGATGGATGCAGCTTTCCTGCCACAGCATTTTATATAGATATGCTCAATGGTTGGGAGTGTTTTCCCCATGATGGACTGAGCTGTAATGACTATTTTTTGTAGAATTTTCCAATCAAGGGCATTAGTGTTTCTATACCAGGCCGTGATGCAGACAGTCAATATATTCTCCACTACATGTCTACAGAAAATTGGCAAAATTTTAGATGTCATGCCAAATCTCTGCAAACTCCTGAGGAAGTAAATATGCTGTTGTGCTTTCTTCGTAACAGCACTTATATGCTGGGTCCGAGACAGGTCCTCCAAAATAATGACACTGGGGAATTTAAAGTTGCTAACCCTCTTCACCTCTGATCCCCTGATGAGGACTGGTTTATGGACCTCTAGATTCCTTCTCCTGAAGTCAATAGTCAGCTCCTTGGTCTTGCTGACATTGAGTAAGGATGTTGCCTGGATTGGGGAGCATGCCTTATGAAAATAGGTTGAGTGAAGTTGGTCTTTTCTCCTTGGAGCAACGGAGGATGAGAGGTGACCTGATAGAGATGGATAAGATGATGAGAGGCATTGATTGTGTGGATAGTCAGAGGCTTTTTCCCAGGGCTGAAATAGCTAGCACGAGAGGACACAGTTTTAAGGTGTTTGGAAGAAGGTACAGAGGAGATGTCAGGGGTGTTTTTTTACGCAGAGAGTGGTGAGTGCAAGAAATGGGCTGCCGGCAACAGTGGTGGAGACGGATACAATAGGGTCTTTTAAGAAACTCCTGGATAGGTACATGGAGCTTAGAAAAATAGAGGGCTATGGGTAACCCTAGGTAATTTCTAAAGTAAGTACATTTTCGGCACAGCATTGTGGGCCGAAAGGCCTGTATTGTGCTGTAGGTTTTCTATGTCTCTATGTTTCTAAGAGGTTGTTTTTATATTTCAATTTCCCTTCTCTATGCTGATTCATCATCACCTTTGATCAGCTTATGACAGCCCGCAAACTTGACTACGGCAATGGAGCTGTGCTTCGCCATATAGTCACAAGTATAACGTGAGTAAAGCAGGGGCCTAAGCACACAGCTTAGTTTTGCACAAAAAGAAGCAATGGGGGGAAGAACAAAAGATGGCACGGGAGAGCAACTTCTCCCAGCCCAACAGCGAAACAGTTCAATTCTCCCTCCTTTTTCCTGTTCAGGGTGGCTGGGATCCTGTCAGGGGACTTTGATTTACAGTGGCATTCAAACTGCTGTTCTGCACAGTGGGGTGTTCCGCTTCTTGGAGCTCACCGTTCGGCCACATTTTTGATAGTCCTGGGTTCAGTCTAAAGTTCGGTGCCTTCAGGGTGCGGCTTTGCATGGGTCTGTGGACACAAATCCTCGCTGGCATCATGAACTAAATTGCAGCAGGAGCCGAAACATCGATGACAATGTGAGTGGCTGTTGGAGGCCTCTGCACTCAATGATTGATCGTCTCTCATTCTCTCGATGGCAAGTGAGAGTTGGCTGCCGATTCTCGAGTCAGGGAACTCGAAATAAAAAGCAAAACTTCAGACTGCCTGTTTGTCTCTCTTCTCTCTGTGGAAGGAGTGATAACTGTCGAGAGATCCTGAAGGATATCAAAATGTTGGAGAGAACGGTTAGTTTTTGATATTCTGTAGACCCTGGTCTCTGTTTGGGGCTTCTGCTATTGCTAGCATGGCTGGTGGTGGAAATGCTCATGCTTTGTGCTAGAATAAGTGGGGGGAGGGAGGGAGGAAGGTTGGGGGCTTTGCGGTTCTTACAATTTTTCTGTCATTCATTCGTTGGGGTTTTTCTTCTGTTTCAAGAATGTCTGTGGAATGAGAATCTCATGTTGTATATTGAATACATTTTCTAATATTAAATGGGGGCATTGAACCTGTATGGATAGAGATTATGGAGGAGATGCTGTTGCCAATCCGAACTGACTGGGGTCTGCAAGTCAAGAAATCCAGGTTCCAATTGCACACAGAGGTATTGAGGCCAGGATCTTGGAGCTTATTGATTAGTTTTGAAGGGATGGTGGTATTGAATGCTGAGCTGTAGTTGATAGAGAGTATTCGGGTGTGTGTGCCTTTGCTGTCTAGATATACAGGGTTGAGTGAAGAGCCAATGAGATGACCTGTTGCTCAGGTAGGCACATTAGAGTGGATCTAAGTTGCTTCTCTGGTAGCAGTTGGTATGTTTCATCACCATCCTCTGAAAACACTTCATCACTGTGGATGTAAGTGTTACTGAGCGATAGACCTTCAGCAGGACACCACACTCCTAAGATAGCAGAGACACAGAGAGGCACGTTGAGGCAGCAATAGCTTCACCTTGAGATCATAGGTTTCGGAAGAGGTTTACAGTATAAGGTTTTTAGCAATAGAACTGTTTACACAATCCTCTATAAATTGGCAACTGAAAATTGAATTTGGATTTGTATCCAACACGTTTGAAACTCCAACTTTGAAATACTGCAGTTGCTAGTAAACTAAGAAAAAACAAAAAAATACCAGAAATGCTCAACAGATCAGCAGCATCTGCAAAGAAAGGATGAACGTTAATGTTTAACGTCAATCACCATGATAACCAGTCGGGGCCATGGAATAAAATACAAGTACTAAAAGAAAGCAATTTTAAGATGCAAAAAAAGTCTAAGTGGAAGAGAGAACTCAAAGGAACACAAAGTGACAGGGTGGATCAGTAGGGATCTCTTGACAAAATGGTTGAGAGTCCATGGAAAAAGAAGGTGGGAAAGGGATTATTGACTGTATGCCAGCCTAGACAGTCTATCTACCCTATGTTTAACTCTCATAATTTTTAAGGGACTAAATGGGTGAAAGAAAAACTGTAATTACCAACTAAAGAAAAACATGGAAAATAACTTTCTGCACATTTACTTCAGCAGGTCAGGAATTGTAGAGAGGAGAAGGCAGGATTAACATTTCAGAACAATCATCTCTCATCAGAGCAGCAAGGCTCTCCAGACAGAATGAATTAGTGTTGCAGAAAATACGAAGAAACATGATGGCTCAAATGAAGCTTAAGCCCTTGTTTTAAATTATTGAAAAGTCATACTCTGATAAGATTATATTGTATAAATTAATTAGCCTGTTTCATTAAATGTTTTAAGTATTGCACATGTGTATTGTTGCTGGCGTCCATTATTCAGACATTAAAATTACAGGTCAGTGATAACTTGCTCTTGATTCTTAGCCTGTGGGACGCAGGGAGGTGGAACAGAATATAATGTGTTGACTGTTGCAGTGATAGAGTGTTGATGGGAAGCCTGGAGGCTGATATCATAGTGAATCTGAACTGACAGTTACACAATAAAGACACTCTCCTATTCCTTAAGCCCTTCACTGTAGACCATTTTTCTCCCCTTTGAGGAACTCCTGAATAAAAGTGCCTTTTGTACTGGAAACAAGATAGTACAGTGAGCTGGGAGGCATGGCACTTATTCTGGCTCAGGCAAGATGTTAATGAAGCTCTCAGTTACATTCAGTTTGCTGCCATGAATAGTAACTCCAGAGTCTCAGCAGGTAAGTGATGTAAACATGAGGTTTGCAATAACACTGGGTCTGTGATCGAGGATTTCAAGTGAATTGGATAATTTGGAGAAAGTATTTTACCAGGTCAGCAAGAAAATTTCATAGTCTTAAAATAAGTGTTCGGACTTCAGCAGGAAACTGGAAAGCATAGTTCATTATTTACAAAATTGCCATCTTTTTCCACTCATGCACCCTTGTGCAATAATCTCCAGCGCCGACCAGCATTGGAACTTTCTGATTGAGACTGACCTGATTTTGGTGGGAAAATGTATAAAAGTTAATGATAGGACAGGTAAATAGAGTTGAGAGCAGAATGATCTATAATTGAATTGAACAACAGAGCAGTCTTGAGGGACTAAATGACCTATTCTTAAAGTCTCAGACAAGGTTGTAATATTGTGATTGGTAGCAACATGCACCATTGACCAGACCAGAACTTTGACAGCAGCACCTCCGGTTGTTCGGCACAAGGCTGTCTGGTATTCAAGACATTGTCCAGAAATCTAAGCCACTGCCAAAGTACCATAAAAGGTAGTGCAGGGTGCCTCAAGACATTTTGAGGAAAGGGATTGTAGAACATTTGGTGTTACCTAAAACAGTATGATTTGATGCAAAAATATTTCAAAATGGAACGAGTGAGAGAAGTTTGGATAAGTGCATGAATGAGAGGGACTTGCAGGGCAATGGTCCAGGTGCAGGTCAATGTGATGAGGCAGAATAGTAGTTCAGCATGGACTAGAAGAGCTGAAGGGCTTGTTATATATATGGTGTAGTTTTTCATGATTCTATGACTCTAAGTGTACATGCAAGGATTCTGAATGTAAATGTTAGATCCTGAGTAGATCTTAGGAATAATAGACTATATGACATATTGACATTATTTATTAAGATTTGGAACAGATTTTCAATGATTGTGAAGCACAAGGTGGTGCCAGAGAACCACATTCATTCCCCACCTTGGATGCCTATAGAGAAGTTACATATTTTCACTGTGATTACATGGGCTTCTTCTTCGTACTCCCAACTCCCAAAAGTTCTGTGGCTCAATAGATTAATTGGCCAATATAAATTTCCCCTTGTGTGCAGGATGAATCTGGAAGAATAACATTAAATCACTTTAACGCATGATTAGTGTAAATGGTTGGTGCAGATGAGGAACGCCGAGTCTGTTTTTCCTGTTCCTCTCTATGACTGTATGACACAGGTAAAATATACTCAGCACAACAAATGATGAGAAACTAAGTGAAACTCAGATACTGGGAATGTCCTTTTAAAATTTATCTGAATTCAAATATACCCCAAAGGAGGACGTACAGCATCCTGAAGAGCCACGCTCAATAATTCAGAAACAGCTTCTTCCCCTACCCCATCAGATTTCTGAATGGTAATAAACTTCATTGTTCCTTTTATGTTGCACTATTTATTTATTGTGTAATTTATAGTATTATTTTTCTTTGCACTATACTGCTGCTCTAAAACAACAAATTTCACATCATATAAAGCAGTGAGAATAAACCCGATTTTGATTCTACAGATAGGGAGTGCTTGTAGAACAATAACAAGCTTATCACCAGTTAGAGTAACAAATAGATTAACAGCAGAATCAGTTTATAGAGGAAATGATGGTGCTGATGGAACACAAATCAGGACTGCGTTGGTGATCAGCAGCAAAGCCAATATGATGTGTGATAAGAAAACTTCAATTAGTATCTGAATACAGATGAAAGGGAGAAACTTCAAAAACATTGGTGCATGCTAGAGGACTTCTGATGGGGAAAGATGCCAAGAATTATTTTAATTTTATTTCCTCTCAATCATGCATTAGAAAATAAAAAAAGCTTGGATGACAAAAAAAATCTGATCCTTCTGATATTCCAGCTGGCATCTTGTCACACATAACTAAATTATTCAACACCCAAATCATTTTGGGAACTTGGGAGTCCCAGTGCAGGAAATCCTAAAGGTTAACTTGCAGGATGAGTTGGTATTGAGGAAGTCACATGCAAGGTTAGCATTCATTTTGAGAAGACTGGAATGAAAGAGCATGGACAAACACAGGAGGTTTTGCAGATACTGGAAATCTTGAGGAACGCACACAAAATGTGCTGGAGGAAGTCAGGAGGTCAGGCAGCATTTATGGAGAGAGGTAAACAGTCGATATTTTAGACTGAGACCATTCATCAAGACTGCAAAAGAAGGGGTCAGAAACCAGAATAAGAAGGTGGATGAAGCGGAGGAAGTACAAACTGGTAAGTGATGGGTGAGATCAGGTGAAGGATTAGGAGAGATGAAGCAAGAAGATGGAATGTGGTAGGTGAAAGTGGTAAAACACTGAAGAAGGAATCTGATAGCAGACAGTGAATCATGAAAGAAAGGGAAAGAGGAGGGGCACCAGAGAGCTGTCCTAGGCAGGTGAGGAGAAGAGAGGGGGTGAAATGGGAACCAGAA
Source organism: Mobula hypostoma (assembly GCF_963921235.1). Lineage (NCBI taxonomy): Eukaryota > Metazoa > Chordata > Chondrichthyes > Myliobatiformes > Myliobatidae > Mobula > Mobula hypostoma. The sequence goes on along the minus strand of NC_086097.1, from coordinate 152,083,171 downwards.
TGGGAACTGGAAAAAGAGAGAAGGGGTAGGATGAGAAATTACCAGATTAAAAAAAAATGCCAGTCATGTCATTGGGTTGGAGGCCACTCAGCTGGAATATGAGGTGATTGTGGCCTTATCGTGGTAGGAGAGAAGGCCATGGACTGACATGTCAAAATGGAAATGGGAACTTAAATTGAGATGGGTGACCATTAGGAAATTTTGCCTTTTGTGGCAGACAGAGCAAAGGCATTTGATGAAACGGTACCCCAATCAATGCCAGGTCTCTCCATTATAGAGGAGACCACACTGAGAGCACCAGCACAGTAGATGACAAACTCATAGATGAAGTGTCTCCTCAACTGAAGGCCCCAAATAGTGAATGGGGGGGTAGATGTAGGGGCAGGTGTAATACATCCTGCTTGCAGAGCTATGTGCCAGGAGGGAAACCAGCAAGGGGGGGGGCAAGGGGACAAAGAGTGACCCCACAGAAAGGACAGAGATAGGTGGAAATTATTTGCCTATTCTGCTGATCTGTTAAGTCCTTCTGCAGCTTCCCTGCTTCTTCAGCACAACCTGCCTCTCCACTTGTCTTTGTATCATCCACAAACTTGGCCACAAAGCCATCAATACCGTCATCCTAGTCACTGACATATAACGTATAAGAAGCAGTCCCAAGAAATACCCTTGTGGAGCACCACTAGTCACTGGCAGCTAACTAGAAAAGGCTCCGTTTATTCGCACTCTTTTCCTCCTGCCAATGAGCCAATCCTCTCTCTATGCTAGGATCGTTCCTGTAACAACAAAGACTCTAAAAAGGCACCTTATAGGCATTCTACAATTTGTCTCTTGGAATCTAGGACCAACTTGATTTTCCCAATCCACCTGCATATTGAAATTCCCCATAATTATCATAAAATTTCCCTTTTTACCTGCCTTTTCTGTCTTCCATTGTAATTTGTAGTTCACATCCTGGCTATTGTTGGAATGCTGTAAATGATTCCCACCTGTGTCTTTACACCCTTGCAGTTTCTTATCTCTACCTACAAGGATGCTATATCTTCTGATCCTATGTCACCTCCTTCCAAGGATTTAACTTCATTTTTTAACCAACAGAAACACTCCACATTCTCTGCCGACCTGCCTGTTCTTCAATATAATATGTAACCTGAGATGTTAAACTCCTAATTATGTTCTCCTCTCAACCATGACTCAGTGATGCCCACAACATCATATCTACCAATCTCTAACTGTGCTACAAGATTATCTATCTTATTCCATATACTGTGTGCATTCAAATATAACACCTCCAGTCCTGTATTATTCAACATCTTTTTTGATGTTGGCACAATGCAGCCACCCTCAGGGTGGGGGAGCAACACTTTACATTCCACCTCCAAACCGATGGCATGAATATCGATTTCTCCTTCCAGTAGAAATATCCCTCTCCCTCCCCTCTTCTTCTATTGCCCACTCTGACCCTTCACTTCTCCTCACCTCCCCCTGGGTCTTCACCTTCTCCTATCATCCACTCTTCTCTCCTGACAGATTCCCTCCTCTCCATCTCTTTACCTTTCCTACCCACCTGGCTTCAACTAGCACGTTCCAGCTACCTCCTTCCCCTAACCCCTCATTTTCATTCTGTCACTTTCCCCCTTCCTTTCCACTCCTGACCTTTTGGCCTGAAATGTCGACTGTTTGTTCATCTTCTTAGAAGATGTCTGATCTGCTGAGTTCCTCTAGCACTTTGTGTGTGTTGCTTTGGATTTCCAGGATCTACAGAATTTCAAAGTTCTAAGTAAATTTTATTATCAAAGTACATATATGTCACCATATACAACCCTGAGATTCATTTGCCTGTGGGCGTAATTCCACAGATCTATAGAATAGTAACTATAAGAGGATCAATGAAAGATGAACTAGAGTACAGAAAACAACAAACTGTGCAAATGCAAATATAAATAAATAACGATAATAAGGACATGAAATAACAAGGTAACAAGAGTCCTTAAAGTGAGATCATTGGTTGTGGGAACCTCTCAATGGATGGGCAAGTGATTAGTTAACCCCTTTGTTCAAGAGCCTGATGGTTGTGGTGTAGTAACTGTTCTTGTACCTGGTTGTGTGATTCCTGACAGTCTTGTACCTTCTTCCTGATAGCAGCAGTGAGAAAAGAGCATGAGCTGGGTGGTAAGGATCTCTGATGATGAATGCTGCTTTCCTACAGCATTTCATTGAGATTCTGTTGGTTCAATGGTTCGGAGGGCTTTACCCATGATGTACTAGGCCGAATTGATTACCTTTTGTAGGACTTCCTGTTCAAAGACATTGGTGTTTCCATAGCAGACAGCAGTGACGTAGCCAATCATTACACTCACCACCTCACATCTATAGAAGTTTGTTCAAGTTTTAGATGTCAAGCTGAATCTTCGCAGATTCCTAAGGAAATAGAGACATGTTGTGCTTTCTTCACAATTGCACTTACGTGCTGGGTCCAGGACAGGTCCTTTTAAACAGCACTGCCCTGGAATTTAAAGTTACTAACCCTCTCTGCCTCTGATCCTCCAATGAGGACTGGGTCATGGACCTTTGGTTTCCCTCTCCTGAACGCTACATTTCCTTGTTTTTTCTGACATTGAGTCAGAGGTTGTTGTTATGACACCACTCAGCCAAATTTTTAATCTCCCTCCTGAATGCTGATTCATCACCACCTTTGATTCAGCCCACAATAAAGCTGTCATCAGCAGACTTGAATCTGGTATTGGAGCTGTGCTTAGCCACGCAGTCATAGATGTGAAGTGAGTACGATTGGTTGTCTGACTGGCCAATGGCTTCACAGCACAATTTCCAGAAACAGCTGCAACATTTTTTATTTATAGGATGATTGCATGTCTTGAAGGGAAACTGCTTTCATTAAATTTCAGCAGTATGCTCATACTGAATTCTTATCACAGGAGATGTTAGAGTTATCTGCAGGGAGTTATTCCAAGTTTTCCATTGCTTTCCTAGCAGCTGTCAGGACCAAGAGGGATATTTAACAGGGTCTCAGAGAAAAGTTGTTTTTAGGTAGTTATTGTGGAACAGGTAATTACTCACACACATACATCCATTCTCAGGTAAAATAGAAGAATGTTGGTTCATTAGTCTTTCTCCTGCAGGCCTGTTTGACCTCATGGGTGCAGTGCACACACTTTAACTGGTGAGACTGGACTCAATCATAGAGATAAACAATTATAATTTTATCAATGTAAACCATTAGGACCCTTGACTGTGTTGATATGTAGAGGGACCTTGGGGTTCAAGTCCATAACTCCCTGAAGGTTGCTGCAGAGGTTGACAGGGTGGTTAAAAAAAAAAGTGTGCTTGCCTATACTAGCCAGAGCACTAAGTTCAAGAGTCAGGAGGTTATATTGCAGCTTTATAAAACTCTGGCTAGGCTGTATCTGGAGAGTCGGATGCAGTTCTGTTCACCCCTTTATAGGAAGGATGTGGCAAATTTTGGGTGGCAGAGTGGAGGTACTTCTCTACCAAAGGAGCTGTAAAGCACTTCTTTCCTCTGCTACCCTGCAGGTCACCCTTGGGCAAAATATACACCTGCTTAGCCCCCGCCCTCCAATCAGGGCCACATGAAGCCATGGGAGTAGGCCGTGGATGGTTGTACAAGCTTCTGGTTCACATCACAAGACCTGTGATGTTATGTGACGACTGACCCCAGGAAGATAATCTCTGAAGGGTATTGATAATGGCTGGGGTCACCCATTTTGTAAAGACACTGTCCACAAGAAGGCAATGACAAACCACTTCTGCAGAGAAATTTGCCAAGAACGATCATGTTCATGAAAAGACCATGATCACCCACGTGGTACGACATGGTACATAACAAATGGTTGTTGAGACTCTGGGGAGGGTGCAGAGTAGGTTTCTCATGATTATGGAGGGCATGTGCGATCAGGAGAAGCTTGACAAACTTAGATTGTTTTCTCTAGAGTGGTGGCGGCTGAAGGGACATCTGAGAGAAGCTTAACATTCTGAGAGGCATAAAAAGGATTACACAGCAATATCTTTTTTTTCCCCAGGACCAAACAGACTTTAGAATTTACAGAGAATGGTGTGAAAAACAAAAAAAAAAACAAATCCAGTGAGCCGCGGTTCTGTGCTTAAAAATTCCAGGAAATCAGCAGTTTCTGAGATACTCAAACCACCCTGTCCAGTACCAACAATTATTCCATAATCAGTCACTTAGATCACAATTATTCCCCATTACGATGTTTGGACTGAACAACAATTGAACCTCATGTTTCTGAAACTCAATGATCAGTACAGGGTGGATCAGTTGTTAAATTCCTTGGTTAGTAAATCCAGAGGTTTGATTTAGAATTATAAGGAACATTAGATCTTTAAATTCAAGTAACTAGATAAATACAGGTTCCTGTAAAACGTTATCTTCAGAGTGATAGTAAATAGAAAGTTTTATTTCAACATAATGTTAACAATGAAACTGATGGATTCTTCTAAAATGTCACCTGGTTAATTAATGTCCACAGGTTAAGAAAATTAATTTTCTGAAATACTCTACCTTCTATGTGTCTGAAGTCCCAACATAACGAATAACTTTTTTTTCTTTTCCCAGATCAGGGGTAATTGAGAATGAATGATAGACACAAGAGGAAATTCTTAGCAACACACACAAAATACTGGGGGAATTCAGCTAGTCAAAGAGTAACTTTGGAGGAAATAAACTTCATCAAGACTGGAAAGGAAGGGGGCAGAATAAGAAGATAGGGGGAGGGGGAGGAGACAAGCTGACAGGTGATAGGTGAGACCAGGTGAGTGGAATGTTAAATGATGGGTGGGGTAGGGGGGATAATGTAAAAAGCTGGGAGTTGATAAAACCATCATACCAATGCCCAGGAAGAGCAGGATGAGTTGCTTCAACAGCTAACACCCAGTGACACTCACATCAACTGTGATGAAGTGTTTTGAGAAGTTGGTCATGACCAGAATAAACTCCTGCCTCAGCAAGGATCTGGAGCCGCTGCAATTTGTCTATCGCTACAGTGGATGCAATCTCACTGGCTCTTCATTTGGCCTTGGATCAGGACAATAGTAATACTTACATTAGCTCGCTCTTTATTGACTACAGCTCAGCATTTAACACAATCGCACCATCAGTTCTAATCAAAAAGCTGTAAAATCTCGGCCTCTGAATCTCGCTCTGCAGCTGTATCCTTGACTTCCTCACTAGAAAAACCATAGTCTGTGCGGGTTGGAAATGACGTATCCTGCTGACTGACAATCAACACTGGCACACCTCAAGGATGTGTGCTTAGCCCACTGCTCTACTCTCTCTACACCCACGAATGTGTGGCTAGGCGGAGCTTAAACACCATCTATAAATCTTCCAATGACACAACTATTGTTAGCAGGATTTCAGAAGGTGATGAGAAGGGTTACAGGAGCAAGATAGATCAGCTGCTTGAAGAGCGTGTCGCAGCAACAGCCTTGCCACTAAGACCAGAAACTGATTGTGGACTTCAGGAAGGGGAACTTGAGGAAACACACACCATTTCTCATCAAGGGAGAAGAAGTGGAAAGGGTGAGCAACTTCAAGTTCCTGGGTATCAACATCTCTGAAGATTCTATCCTGGGCCCAACATATTGATGCAATTACAAAGAAGGCACAGCAGTGGCCATATTTCATTTGGAGCTTGAGGAGATTTGGTATGTCACCAAGGACACTCACAAAATTTTACAAATGTATCATGGAGAGCATTCTGACTTGTTGCATCATCACCTGCAATGGAAGAGCCACTGAACTGAATCAGAAAAAGCTGCAGAAAGTATCCAATATACCTTCAAAAGGCAATGACTAAAAGGTGGCATCCATCATTAAGGACGCCCATTACCAAGGACAGGCCCTCTTCTCATTACTACCATCAAAGAGGAGGTACAGAAGCCTGAAGTCACACACTTAGCATTTCATGAAGTTTCTTCCACTTCACCCTCTGATTTCTGAATGAACAATGAAACCATGAACTCTTCCTCAGTATTTTTTACTCAGTTAAGTTTGTAAGACAGAGCATCCCCCCCAGAAAGCCATGTTAACTATCCCTAATGAATCTAAGCTTTTCCACATATTGAGTAGGTCCTGTCTCTAAGAATCTACTCCAATGATTTTACAACCATAAGTTGCTTTGCACATTGATTGTCAATGATTTGGATAATGGAATTGATGGTTTTGTGGCGGTTTGTGGATGATATAAAGATAGGTGGAGGGGTACATAGTGCTGAGGAGGTAATGCATTTGCAGCAGGACTTAGACAAATTGGAAGAATGAGCAAAAATGTGGCAATGGAGTACAGTGTTGGGAAATGTATGATAATGCATTTTGGTAAAAGGAACTTATTATCTAAATGAGGAGAAGGTTCAAACATCAGAGGTGCAGAGGGACTTCTGAGTCTTTGTGCAAGGCTCCCAGAAGGTTAATTTACAGGTTGAGTCTGTGGTGAAGAAGGCAAATGCAATGTTGGCATTTATTTCAAGGGGACCAGAATATAAATCAAGGGGATAATGCTGAGCATTTATAAGACACTAGTCAGAATGCACTTAGAGTATTGTCAACAGTTTGGGCCCCATATCTCAGAAAGGATGTGTTGTCATTAGAGAGAGTCCAGAGGAGGCTCACGAGAATGATTCCAGGAATGAAGGGGTTAAGATATAAGGAGAAGTTGGCAGCTTTGGGCCTGTACTCACTGGAATTTAGAAGAATGTGTGGGGACCTTATTGAAACCTACCAAATGTGGAAAGGACTAGATAGGGTGGATGTGGAGATGTTTCCAATGGTGGGGAGGGTCCAGAACAAAAGGGTACAGCCTCAAAATTGAGGGAAACCCTTTAGAACAGTGGTATGGAGGGGTTTTTTTAGCCAAAGAGTAGTAAATCTGTGGAATGCTCTGCCGCAGACATCAGTGGAGGCCAAGTCCGTGCATATATTAAAGGCGGAAGTTGATCATTTCATGATCAGTTAGGGCATCAAAGGATATGCCGGGAAGGCCAGTGTATGGGGTTGAGTGGAATCCGGGATCAACCATGATGGAATGGTGGAGCAGACTCAATGGGCTGAATGGCCTAATTCTGCTCCTATGTCTTATGGTCTTACCACTGATATAAAGCTCAGTAACATATAGAATATGGAACACAGGACAGATCCTGCAGCCCACTTTGTGGTGCTGAACCTACTAAATTATTGATCGAACGACTAACTAAACTAATCTCTTCTGCCTATGCAATTTCCATATCCTTCCATCTTCTTCACATTCATGTGCCTATCTGAACATCTCTTAAAAGTATCTAATGTTTCTGCCTCTAGCGCTACCCCAGGCAGCACGTTTCAGGCACCACCACTCTCTGTAAAAAACTTGCCCCTCGCATCTCCTTTCAAATTACCCCCTCATCTTAAATACATGCTGTCTGATATTAGATATTTCAACCCTTGGAAAAAGATAGTGTCTGTGTACTCTATCTATGCCTCTCATTATCTTATAAACCTTTAGCAGGTCTCCCCTCAGCCTCCACCGCTCAGGAGAAAACAACACAAGCTTGTCCAACCTCCTGTTGTAACACACGCTCTGTAATCCAGGCAACATCCTGGTAAACCTTTTCTGCACCCTCTCCAAAGCCTCAATATCCTTACTGTCATGGGACAACCAGCACTATATGCAATCTCCCGGATATGGCCTAACTAGAGTTTTACAAAGCTGCAACGTAACTATCTGACTTTTGCGCAGAATGCCTTGAAAAATAAAGGCCAGTGTTTCATTTGCCTTCTTAACCACTCTATCGACCTGTGTAGCCACTTCCAGGGAGCTAAGAAGTTGGACCCCAAGATCCCCCTGCGCATCAACACTGTTAAGGGTCTTGCCATTGACAGTGTACTATCTCTTTGCATTTGACCTACCAAAGTGCAACACTTCCCATTTGGCCGGTTTAAGACCATATGGTCTTATGGTCTTAAACTCCATCTGTCATTTCTCTGCCCATACTGTATCTGCAACTGATCTATATCCCGCTGTATTCTTTGCCAGTCTTCTACACTATCCACAAGATCTCCCACCTATTTTCATATTGCCTGCAAACTTACTAATCTACCCACCTACATTTTCATCTGGAGCAATAATACACTTCACAAACAGCAGAGATACCATTACAGATCCCCTTACTACACAACTAATCACAGACCTCCAGCTAGAACAAGTGCCTTCAACCATCACTCTGTCTTCTACAGGCAAACTAGTTCTGAATCCAATTGGCCAATTCACCATTGATTCCCTGCATCTTAATCTTTTGGATGAGCCTCCCATGTGGTAACTTGTCAAACACATTATTAAAATCCACGTAGACAACATCCACAGCTCTATCTTCATCAATCACCTTTGTCACCTTGTCAAAAAACTCAATCAAGTTAGTAAAACATAACTTGCCCCACCATGCTGCCTCTCCCTAATGGAACACTCACAAAATGCCGGAGGAACTCAGCAAGCCAGGCGGCCAGGCGGCATCTGTGGAAAAGAGTAAACAGTCAATGTTTCGGGCTGAGACTTTTCATCAGGACTGGGAAAAAAAAGAGGTCAGAGTAAGAAGGTGAGGGGAGGGGAAGAAGTACAAGGTGGTAGGTGATAGGTAAAACTGGAAAAGGGGGAGGAGTGAAGTAAAGAGCTGGGAAGTTGATTGCATTGGTGCTGCTTCCTGCATACATGCTGAGCTCGTCAACTTCATCAACTTTGACTCCAATTCTACCCAGCCCTCAAATTTACCTGGTCTATTTCTGACACTTCCCTCCCCTTTCTCAATCTCTCTGTCTCTATCTCTGGAGATAGTCTATCTTCTGATATCTTTCATAAACCCACTGATTTCACAGCTACTTGGATTATACCTCTTCTCACCCAGTCCCTTGTGAAACTGCATCTCTCAGTTCCTCCATCTTTGTTGCATCTGCTCGAGGCTTTTCATTCCAGAACTAATGAGATTTCCTCCTCCTTCAAAGACGGGGGCATTTGTTTCTCCACCATCAATGCTGCCCTCACCCACATCTCTTCAGCTTCACATATGGTTGCCCTCATACCATCCTCCCACTGCCATACCAGGGACAGGCTTCCTCTTGTCCTCACTTATCACCCCACTAGTCTCCGCATCCAGCACATAAGTCTCCATAACTTCCAGCATCTCCAACGGGATCCCACCACCAAGTACATCCCTACCTCATCCCACTTTTTGCTTTCCACAGAGATGACCCCTTACATGATTTCCTTGTCCACTCATCCCTGCCCAATGATCTCCCTCCTGGGACTTATCCTTGCAGGCAGAACAAGTGCCACACCTGCCTCTTCACACCCTCCCTCACTGCCATTCAGGGCTGCAAACGGTCCATCCAGGTGAGGAGATACTTCACCTGTGGATCTGTTGGGGTCATATACTGTATCTGGTGCTCCTCATGTGTCCTCCTGTGTAAAAGTGAAACCTGATGTAGATTGGAGAACTGCTTCACCACACACTTATGCTCCAACCGCCAGAAAATACAAGATCTCCTGGTAGCCACCCATTTCAATTCTGCTTCCCATTCCCATATGCCTGTCCAAGGCCTCCTCTACTGCCACAATGAGGCCACACTCAGGTCAGAGTTGTAAAACCTTCTATTCTGTCTGGGTAGCCTCCAACCTGATGACATAAACATTGATTTCTCAAACTTCCAGTAATTGCCCCACCCTCCCCATTCCTGTTTCTCTCTCACGTTATCACCTTACCTGCCCATCACTTCCTTCTGCTGCCCCTCCTCCATCCCTTTCTTCTATGGTCTTCTACCCTCTCCTATCAAACTCCCCCTCTTCCAGCCCTTTATCTCTTTCATCAATCAAGTTCCCTGCTCTTTATTCATCCCCTCTCCCTCTCCCAGTGTTACCTATCACCTACCACATTGTACCTCTTCATTCTCTCCCCCCAACTTCTTGCTCTGTCTTCATCTTTGTTTCCAGTCCTGATGAAGGGTCTCGGCCCAAAACCTCAACTGTTTACTCTTTTCTATAGATGCTGTTGGTCTGCTAATTTCCTAAGGCATTTTGTCTGTACAGATTTTCTCGAGTTTGTGACTCTCCCTGATGGTTTTCCAAAGGCTTATAAATCCTATCCCTAAGAATTCTCTCCAGTAGCTTCCCTCCTACTGATATGGGACTCAACAGTATATGCAGTAGTCTCTGAGATTATCCCTTGTTGTTCCCTTCTTGAATAATGGAACAACATTAGCTTCTTGCCAGTCCTCGAGGACCTTGTCTATGGCTAGAGAGGGTACGAAGATATTGGTCATGGCCACAGCACTCTCTTTTTTTTGCCTCTCCCAATAATTTGGTGTATATCCCATCAGGTCCTGGGAACTATCCACATTAATGCTCTTCATGAAACTCAGCACTATCTCCTTCTTTACTTTAAAATGCTCTAGCATATCAATATGCTCAGCACTGATCTTCCTATCATCCATGTCCTCTTCCTTGGTAAATACTGATGTAAAGTACTCATTAAGGACCTCACCAATACCCTCCACACCCAAGAAAATGTTGCCCCTTTATGCCTTAGTGGACCCACCCTCATCCTAGTTATCCTCTTGTTCCTGAAATACTGTATGTTTAGAATACCTTGCAATTCTCTTTAATCCTTCCTGCCGATGTCTTTTCATGGTGCCTCCTGACTTTGTTAATTCTCTTCTTGAGCTTTCTTCTGTCTTCTTTAAAATCCTCAAGGGATCTGTTTGATTCTAACTTCCAAAGTTTTACATACTTCTCCTTTTTATTCGACTAAATTCTTCACCTCTCTCAATATCCAAGGTTCTCTTACCTAGCCGAATATGTCCTTCCTTCTGACTGGAGTATACCTGTCCTGTACTCTGTGCAGTTGCTCTTTAAACACCTTCCACATGTCAGATATGGACTTGCCAAAAAACAGCTGCTCCAATGAACTCTCCCTTGTTCCTGCCCAATGCTTTCATAATTTGTGCTGCTCAAATTCAATACTCTCCTGCATGTCCATATTTATTCCTATCTATAGTTATCTTAAAACTTAAGGAGTTGTGGTCACTGTTCACCCACTGAAAGGTCAGTCGCTTGGCTAGGCTTGTTAACCAACATCAGGTCCAGTACAGCCTGATGTACTATCTACATATTATTTTAAGAAACCTTCCTGGATGCACCTAACAAATTCTGCCCCATCTAAGTCTCTTGCACTTAGAAGGTCCCAACTTATATTAGGGAAATTGAGGTCCCCCATAACAAAAACCCTGTTGTTTTTACATGTTACCTTAACCTGCCTGCATATCTGTTCCTCAATGTCCCAGTGGCTATTAGGTAGTCTGTAGTACAATCCAGTCAGAATGATTGCACCCTTCCAATTTATAAGTTCTACTCATATAAACTCAGTGGACAAGACGTCCATTATGTCCCCTCTAAGTGCAGCTGTGATATTGTCCCTAATTAGTAGTGCAGCTCCCTCTCCACTCCACTCTTTTGCCTCCCTCTCGATCTACTCTAGAACATCAAAACCCTGAGATATTAAGCACCCATTCCTGACCCTCTCTCAACCAAGTCTCTGTAATGGCCACATCATCATAATCCCATATAGTAATCCATGTTCCAAGTTTATCACCTTTACCTATAATACTCCTAGAATTAAAATACACCCACTTCCAACTATCTGTCCAGTTGTATCTGTTAGCCCTGCTCTTACTGGCCCTGATATCCAGCTTCCTCTCCATCCTTCCACTTTCTGACCTGGTGTCTGGTTCCCATATCCATGCCAAACTCACTTAAATCCTTGTGAGTAGCACTAGCAAACCTCCTGGCCAGGATTTTGGTTCCTTTAGGTGCATACTTTCATCCTTGTTTTGGTCACCACTGCCCCAAAAGGGGTTCCATTGTCCAAGAATCTAAAAGCCTGCACTTAGCACCAGGTCCTCAGCCACTCAGTCATCTGTACCTTCATCTTATTCCTGCCCTGACTAGCACATGGCATTGGGACTAATCCAAGGATTATCACTGTACCTTGGAGGTCCTGCTCTTCAACCTTTTTCATTAGTCCCTACAGCCACTGCACAGGACCTCTTCCCTTTTTCTACCTATGTCATTGGTATAATATACATCACTACCTCCAGCTGCTCACCCTCCCTCTTTAAAATATTCTGTAACCACTCTGAGACATCCTTGACCCTAGCACGTGGGAAGCTACACTTCATCCTGGTATCTCTTATGTGGCCACAGAATCTTCTGCCCTTCCCCCTAACAACTGAGTCTTCTATCACTACCTGATTTTTACCCTTCCCTGCTGAGCCTCAAAGTTGGCCACAGTGCCACTGACCCAGCTGCTGCTGCTATGCCATGATAGGTCTTCTCCCAGTAGTATCCAAAGGGGTATATTTGTTGCTGAGGGAAAAGACCACAGGGGAACCCTGCACTAACTGATTACTCCCTTACTTCTCCTAGTGGTCATCCATCTACTAACTGAAACCTGCACTATGGTGCAACCACCTCAGTAAACATCTCGTCTATGAAGTCTTAAGCCACCCAGATTTTGCTGAGTGCATCCAGCTCTCGCTCCATTTCTTTGGCCTTGTCAGTCAGGAGCTGAAGTTGGGTGCACTTCCTGCAGGTGTAGTCATCTCCACTACTCATGCCACACCTTACAGGAGGAGCATTCCATGGCCGTAACTATGATCCTGCCTACGCTTGCTATAAAATCCTGCTTTGTCTCTATTGGCTTTCTTCAACAATGGCATGGTATTGGTTATTCTCCTTTTCTGGGACCTCATCTATGGTTGACAAGGAATACAAAGATCTCTGCCATTGTCCCAGCCATCTCCTCTCTTGTTTCTTTAAATAACCTTGGATAGATCCCTTAAGACCTTGGGAATTTATCCACTTTAATGCTCTTCAAGAAGCCCAACACTGTGACAATTCACAGTAAAATGATCAAGAAGATAAGCTGCCAGGTGACGTGGTGAACATGAATGGAAATTTCTCAAAACAGATCAGTCTTCAAAAGTAAAGGCAGCATTATAATCAGCCTTGATTTTTTTCTGCATCTTTGGTATTAACACAAGAAGGTTATTGCTGAGAATAAACCATGGCACAGAGGATAATGTGGATTCATGAATTTCAATGTAAGATGAGTTAAATGCATTGAAGGCAGAAGGAAAGGATTTTGTATGTAATAATTTGTAACAGACAGGAATACAGGGTGGATTTCAGGGGAAAGCTGCAGTTAAGGAATTTTGAAAATCACATTGACATAGTTGTTCATTGGTAGTGTGAACAAAATGCATGTGCAATCTGTCAAATAGACTACAAGACCATAAGGCCTAAGAACAGAGCTAAGCCATTCAGCCCATTAAGTTTGCACTGCCATTCCATCATGGCTGATTTATTATCTATCTCAACCCCACTCTCCAGCATCCTCTCCTTAACTTTTGACACCCTAACTAATCAAGAACTTATCAACCTCTGCTTTAAGTATACTGAATGACTTTGCCTCCACAGCCCTCTGTGGCAATAAATTCCACAGATTCACTACCCTCTGGTTAAAGAAATTCCTCCTTATCTTTGTTCTAAATGGATGGCACTCTATTCTGAGGCTCTGCTCAGTGACTCCCCCGCTATTGGAAACATCATACTCACATCCATTATATCTAGGCCTTTCAATATTCAATAGGTTTCAATGAGATACGCCCTCATTCTTTTAAGCTCTAGTGTATACGGGACCACAGCCATCAAATGCTTCTCATACATTAACCTTTTTAATCCCAGAATCACTCTCATATACCAGGTCTGGTCTCTCTCCAATGCCAACACATATTTTCTTAGATGGGGGGGGGGGCTCAAACTGCTCGTAATATTCAAGTGAGGTCTCAACAGTGTCTTCTAAACCTTCAACATTACATACTTGCTTTTATATTCTAGTCCTCTTGAAATGAAAGATAAAACTGCATTTTCCTTACTTCCTATCACCTCACCTACAAGTTAACTTTTAGGGAATCCTGCATGAGGACTCCCAAGTCCTTTTGCACCTCTCGTTTCTGAACTTGCTCCCCAGTTAGAATATAGTCTATGCCTTTGTTGCTTCTATCAAAGCGTGTGACCATAAACTTCCCTGCACTATATTCCATCTGCCATTTCTTGCCCATTCTCCTAATCTGTCTAAGTTATTTTGTTGTGCCCCAGCTTCCTCAACACTACATGTTCCCCCATCTATTTCTGTATCATGCACAAACTTGGCCAGAAAGCCATCAATTTCAGCATCCATATCATTGACACATAATCTGAGAAGAAACAATCCCAATACTGACATCTATGGAGCACCACTGGTCGCATGCAGCCAACCAGAAAACCTAAGAGCGTGAATGATTCAGCACCAGATGTGTAAAGTATATTTTCATTAAAATTTTGGATGACACACTTGCACAGTTGGTACATTCCTGCTTCCCCTTCCCCACCGTCTTCCCCCGTCACCTAGCTTCACTTATCGCCTACTAGCCTGCATTCTTTCCTCTCCCGCATCTTCTTATTCTGGCCTTCCCCCTTCCTTTCAAGTCCTGATGAAGGGTCTTGGCCCGAAACATCAGTTGTTTATTCCCCTCTACAGATGCTGCCCGACCGGCTGCAGATGATAGGTGAAAGAGCTAAGGACTGAAGTAGAAGGAAACTAATAGGAGTTACCAGGTTACCAAGATTGTACTTTATACCCACATAATAAGGGCAAATTACTGACCAACATGTCTTTGGGATGTGGGGGCAAACCAGAGTCCCTGAAGGAAGCCTATATTGTCCAGAACATTTAAACAACATAAAGACAGCACCCAAGGCCAGAATAGAGTCTAGCTGTCTGGACCTATGAGGTAGCCTCTCTACTAAGAGAGGAAAACACAAGAAGTACTGCAGATGCTGGAAAAATTTATAACAAATACAAAATGCTGGAACCTCACCAGTTCAGGCAGCATCTATGAAAAGAAATGAACAGTCAATTTTTCAGGCCTAGATCTTTCATCTTTATATTTGTTTTTCTTTTATATTCAGGATACCTTGGATTCCATCTGCACAAAACAGCACTCTTTTAATGATAAAGTGGTTACCCTGGAAAAGCATTTCTCAGCCATTGATCATAATCCAAGAAACAAAACTGATATTATGGATACCAGTGTTGTTAAGACAAATTTATAAAAGCTACTTGTAATTTGAATGAAGTACTGTAGATCCCATAGCATCAAAACTGCAAGTTAGTATGAAATGGCAACAATTGAAGCATTCATACCAAATTATAATTGGCATTACCCAGAACTACACTTGGCATTTGTTTTTTGCCAAAGAAATACCGGGGTCAAATGGTTCTCTCCCTTGAGGAAAATTTATTGGCATCCCTTATAGCAAAGATCTGTGTGTCATGGCATATAGCACAGAAGCAAAAAAGGCTTCAAAATGAATATTTATCAGGATCACTACAAGTGCACATTTATAAACTGTTTTCAGCCTTACCTGGTATACTGTTCATTGATGTCAGTGGAAGGGAATATTAGCTGAAGTGTATACAATTTGGTCGCCTGTTCACCACTAAACCCCCGGGTGAATTTCAGTCCCACAGACTCTTACTGAATGTTGATATCAGTAAGAATTTCTTCTCATCAGCTGCTGTACAAATGGGTATCTGCCAAAAGCACCAAAGTATGTTTGTACATGTCACTCCATTATTCTCGGCAAAATGTGCAAGATTTTTAATCACTATTTTAATTGTCCAGAAGTCAATGGGAAAATGCTAAATTTCCAGCATTCTCAATGCCTTTTTCCACACTCAGTGGTAATTTATCTTGAAGTAAGTGCCTGCTTTTAGTCTCTAGGTCTTAGCATTTTACTTACTAACTTCTGTTTATTTCTGTACAAAAAAGATTTAATATAAAGCTTTAAATATAATGTTCCCCTCTCCCCCCCAGCTTTAAATTTATTGGGTTTGAAGCCATTACTTAAATTTGCATAATTGACATCATTATCTGTCAGCTTGCTCAGCTCAGGCTGACAGTCATTAAAAGATCATTATAAACAGGCCTGTAATAGGTTCATGAGGCCAAATGGCTGCATTTTAATCACTAGCGAATGATAAACTGATGGTGGCCTAAGGGGGAAAGATCCTCGTGACTGGCGGAGTTAATGACCAAATCAGGTTAGGAAAATTTACCACCTGTGCCTGAATGTACCATGTAATTGAGACTGCAATTTGGAAGCTCTGAGCCAGAATGGAAATACATGTTATTACTGAGGTCAGTGTTCAGGAATGGCACCCAAGTGACTACAGCCTCTGGGAAGTTGTCCACTTTTCTCAGAACCACTGGTACTGATACAAAAGTATTTTGCCTGTTAAACATGTGAATGATTTCTTACCTCTCAACAATGAATTTTGTAGTTTTCTAATATAATGGGCAGCAAAATGATTATGTGGGATAATCACACAGGGAAATAGTTATTTTTCTGAAGTTAGAATTAAGGTGCATTTTTGGAGCATAGGTCAGAAAGGTTTAATCTGCGTAAAACCTATGTTATATCTAGCTTTTGTTCTAAAAAGCCTAGATGCAAGGCTGAAAAATGCTGGAAATGACAATTGTTTTTGTTCTAAGTATAACCCCGAAACGGCAGAAGTATGGCAACTAGAAAGAGTGAAGGAGAATTCCAGCACTCAAACAAATAATATTAAGGTGTCTCCCAGCCCATTAATTGTTTGATGGGATAAGGTAGTTTCTCCTTTGCTGAGTGCACGGATAGGTGATCACACATTGTTGGTCACTATTGTTACTTTAGTGAGGCCTCTGTCGGTCAGGGTTGAACATTGATTGGACAGTGGTGCAGACGCAGTAGAAGCATTCCCATGCAGATCTGGAGCGGAGCTTTAAAAACCCGTATAGTGGAGCAATCATTGTTAGAGTGGTCAACAGGCTTCAGCAAGAACAGGTGAAGACGAGATAAATAGGTAAGTTTAATAGTAAGAACTCTGGCCTCCACGATGGCCACATCAGCACAAGGTGCATCAAGATGCAGCTCCTTTGAGACCGCATTAGGGAACTGAAGCTGCAGCTCGATGACCTTTGGCTTGTTGAGGAAAGTGAGGAAGTGACAGACAGGAGCTACAGGGAGGTGGTCACCCCAAGGCTACAGGAGACATTTAAATGAGTGACTGTCAGGAGAAGGAAGGGAAAATGTCAGATAGTGGAGAGCACCCCTGTAGCCATCCCTCTTAATAAAAAGTACTCCATTTTAAGTACTGTTGGTGGGGGGGGGGGGGGGAAGCAATGGCGGCCATGCCTTTGGCACTGAGTCTGGCCTTATGGTTCAGAAGGGTAGGGAACTGAAGAGGATGGCAGCAGTAATAGGGGACTCTATAGTTAGGGGGATGGATAGGTGATTCTGTGGATGCGAAAAAGAAACATGGATTGCAGTTTGCCTCCCAGGTGCCAGGGTCCACAAAGTTACTGAATGCGTCCACAATATCCTGAAAAGGGAGGGTGAGCAGCCAGAAGTCGTGGTACATATTGGTACCAACTACAATAGTAGAAAAAGGGAGGAGGTCCTGAAAACAGAATACAGAGAATTAGGAAGGAACCTGAGAAGCAGGAACTCAAGGGTGGTAATCTTGGGATTGTTGCCTGTGCTATGCGACAGTGAGGATAGGAATAGAATGAGGTGGCAGACAAATGCATGGCCTCTCCTACTGTAAAGATGAAGCCACACTCAGGTTGGAGGAACAACACCTTGTATTCTGTCTGGGTAGCCTCCAACCTGATGGCATGAACATTGACTTCTCTAACTTCTGCTAATGCCCCACCTCCCCCTCATACCCCATACGTTATTTATTTATATACACACATTCTTTCTCACCCTCTGTCCCTCTGACTGTACCTCTTGCCCATCCTCTGGGTTTTCCCCCCCTCCCACTTTCCTTCTCCTTGGGCCTCCTGTCCCATGATCCTCTCATATCCCTTTTGCCAATCACCTGTCCAGCTCTTGGCTCCATCCCTCCCCCTCCTGTCTTCTCCTATCATTTTGGATCTCCCCCTCCCCCTCCCACTTTCCATTCTCTTACTAGCTCTTCCTTCAGTTAGTCCTGATGAACGGTCTCGGCCCGAAATGTCGACTGTACCTCTTCCTAGAGATGCTGCCTGGCCTGCTGTGTTCACCAGCAACTTTGATATGTGTTGCTTGAATTTCCAGCATCTGCAGAATTCCTAGTGTTTAGGTTCCTGATTGGTCAGGGTATCAAAGATTACAGCAAGAAGGCAGGTATTTAGGGTTGAATGGGGTCAGGGATCAACCATGATGGAATGACGGAGCAGACTCGACGGGCTGACGGATCTAATTCTGCTCCTATATCTTTTGGTCTTGTCGACCATGGATGTTTCATCCTATCTATTTAGGTACACAATCCTGGACATTATGACATGGAGAGCAAGCTTTTGCCCATGTAGCAAGCTCAACTCTCTGTGCTTCTGATGAACCCAAAGGAATGGTAAAGACTGATACAATTTGTTACCAGCAGCATCGCAGGATTTGCCAATTAGTGTTGAACATGTAGGACAGCCTTAGGGGCCTCAGCTCCGGATTTTTCCCTCAGGATTTACTCCCGAAGCCTTCCCCATGAGTGGGTATTGCCGCAAGGCAATGGAGTTTTGAGATTGGAGTTTTGAGATCAGAGTTTTCCTTCTCCTAGATGAGCTGCCAACCACAGCTTAAAAAGCCTCATCTGCCCAAAGCAACTAATTTTAAGGCACCAGTAACCCACTTTTGCTTCTTCTCCTGTCAGTAGAAGTGGGTTCTGCTAAGCTTAGTAGCTAACTCACATGTGAAAGCCAGGAGCTTGACTTGGTTGTCAGAGGCTATTTGAGGTGCATGCCATTAGGAGCATTTAATAGGCAGTGGGAGCTTATTCCCATTACCATCCCCGGTTATAACAACTAAATGTTAGATAACTAAATGTCTTTTTCTATTCCACATTTTCATATTGCCCAATGTAAAATGTCAAATATTGTAAGTGACTCAAGATCTCTGATCGATTACATTAGGAAAGCTCACTGCCAACACAGGATGAAGCACATTTAAAGATTGAGGTACAGGAGTCTGCAGATGCTGGAATCTGGAGCAGCACTTAAAACACCGGAGGAACTTAGCTGGTTTAGGCAACATTTGTGGAGGGAAACAGATAGCCAATGTTTCCGGTTGAGACCCTTTACCTGGGCTCTAAAATTACTCTGCTTGTGTACCTGATGTGCACTTTGGGAAACTTATCGTTCCATATACACCTAATTTGAAGATAACAATATTATATTATCCTGATTTAGCATCATATGAGGTTGCATAATGCATTCAGGCATATTTTGGAGATATGGAATATAGAAAATATTAATTTCAACAGTCTTCAGAACTGAATGTGGATTGTAAATTGAATTTAAAATGCAGCTCAGAACAATGTTCTTCCTGGAACTGCAGTCTGGGGTTGTTTGCAGACCAGGGAACACTCCCTTTCACCTGAGATGTCTGCATATGCATGAATGCAGCTCAGAGACAGTGGTGATTAACATTTATTTTGGATGTGTTGGTGTGAAGATCTTGGTGTTTGAAAATTACATGTACTATAACTCAAAGGAAGCATTATGAATGCATTATAGCTATAGAAATTATCTTGCCATTACTTTTGATCTTCAGTATATACAGATGTAATGTTGGGTCAGGGAGTCTTCTCCAGGTAAATAATGTCAGCTTGTGTATGCTGAATAAAGACTTTTATACCACTAACAATGTGCCTCTCCGGTGGCCTTTGTTGACAGTCACAAGAATGAATGAAGTGGATTATACATGATTAGTGAGCAGCTAATACTTGGGTGCCACCAGGTGATGAGGCTCAAGAGAGGAAAATTGTTCCTTGAATATGTAAAATTTACTCATTGGATAACTTCTGTTTCATGCTTGCAATTGTATTCTCAAGATGATCAGTATATATTACCCATCCCTGCCTGGCTGTAATAGAGTGAATTTCAAAGGGCTACAGAACACTGGCAAAGGTACTCCCACAGTACTGACATGTAAAAAATGTCAGGATTTTATTATCTAAGTGGTAACAAGGTACAAGATGGACAGGATATTTGAGGTAATTGTCTCGCCATGTGCTTCCTGCTGTTATCCTGTCAGATGGTTGATATTATGCGTGTTGCTTCTTTAGTCAAATAATTCCTGCAGTGTAGATTTTGTTTTTAGCTTGTAGGTGGTACAGCCGGAAGCTACAATATACCAGAGATAGAGGGGTGGTGAAGGGGATATTTGAAACAGGAGAAGATGTCAATGAAGAAAATGACTTTATCATTGACAATGTCAGTTTCCTTGAGTTTGTTAGAGATATGCCCATCCAATGCAGGCGTTTTTATCATCCTCCTTACTTCACCTTTGTAGTTGGGGAATTGGAGGTAAATGATTCGATGGAGAATACTGAGCCTCTGATCTAACCATGAGTGTTCATTCGGTTAGTCCAGTGAAGTTTCCAGTCAATGACTACTGTGACTTTTAAATGAAATTTTCAGAACTATTACTGTAATATGTCGTTATTCAGCACAAGCAGGTATCCAGGAGGAGACCTAATAGAAGAATCTCCTGGGAGATTTTGGTGATAGAATTTCTCAGAAGAATCTGTTTCAACTAAAAGCACATCAAACAGTCTTAAAACTCAAAGAAAGAAGACTGCCAGTTCTGCAAAATTATATATTTACATTAGGAACACATTTGGCTGACCAGACTAACCCGGAAGATTGAAATATATTTGTTACAAATGCAGACACAGGAAAGAAAATTTTTGTCACTGTATTGTGGGATGGCTCTGAATACATATACAACCACCCCAATAATTGACAGAACAAATATCTTTGAACGCGTGTTATGTGACAAGATAGCTAGTCTTGACCCCTTCCCAGATCTCATCCTGCATATAACATAAACAGTTATCGTTATATAATTCACAGTGGGAGGGGGGAAAAGCTCAAGATGTCTTGATCTAGCTGGGGTATGCTACTTATGCCATTTTTAGTTGTATGACTGAGTCTAGAGAAACATTTGACATGAGAGGACAAATTTCAATGGGTATACCATCACACAAAAGTTATTATATTTCTTGTTGCAGCAGTAAGTCAAGGCAACTGGACTTCCTGTCTTGTCTGGAAGATGTTTCGAGAAGCTTCTTTAGTTCTGATCCATGTTGGGTAGTTTTCCAGCTTATAAACTCTGAGTTGTTTAAAGGTATAGCAACCACATGAGGGTCATTAAGAGTCGTAGAGGTAATAAGATGGTCATTAGTCTTATCTTTGCATGAATGGATTTGTGAACTATTGAAGAAACACTGGGGCAGAGATGTTAGGACTGCGTAGGGGCAGGCTGATAGCTGGTGCATATTTTAAACAGGGAGGACTGGTGGCTTGAAAGAGGGGTTAAAGAAGCTATCTTTGTTAAACTGGAAAACCCATCCCTGAACAGAGGAGGTGGGGTATGACACCACCTATCAGATACTTACAATGCAGTCCTAACATCTCTACCCCAGCGTCTCCACAACAGTTCATACTTCCATTCATGCAAGGATAAGAATAATGACCCTCTCATTACCTCTATGACCCTCGTGTGATTGATATACCTTTAAACAACTCAGTTTATAAATCAAAGCCTCTCGCATGAGTGGCAAAATGTCTTCTAAACGCAGTAAGTCCAGTTGTCTTGACTAGCTACTGTTTGATGTACAATAACCTGGATGACTGAGAAGCATCATAAGCACACAACTGATTACTTTGTGATCTAATTTAGTTTATATCATTTATATAGATGACTCGCACATGATACTAATGACCAATTTCTTATCTATAATTTGGATATTGTTAATACCCTGCATTCAGCATATTTTCATGACAATTAAGAATGCTTTATTATGAGACTCTGCAAGAGTATGGACATGACCTCTATTTGCTGAGTTTGTAGAGAAAACATTTAAATAGATTTTGTTTTTTTTGTGTAAATAGACGCTGTTTGCTAGATTAATCCCAGCTAGAAATTCTACTCAAGTTCTTGTTTGATGGAAGGTAATTCATTGGGTGGTGCAATTGTTTTAATTATTCTATTAATTAAAGGGATGATTTGCTCTAGATATTACATGCTCTGTTCTTAATTAACATCTATAAAACTGTATGAATCTACACAAATGCAGCAGCTCATCTCAAAATAAAACATCTCACAAATCTGTTCACATGCTTGTATGGAAGGTAATGTAATGTTGCCGAGCAGCACCACATATAGAACACAAAACAGTACAGCACAAGAAAAGGCCTTTCAGCCCACAAAGTTGTGCCAAACCAATTAATTAGTAATGAAATGGCTATCTAAACTAATCCCTTCAGCCTACAAAATGCCCATATCCTTCCATTTTTCTCACATTCATGTACCTATCTAAAAATCTCTTGAAAATGTCTTCACTGTTTCTGGCTCTACCGCCACCCCAGGCAGCACATTCCAGGCACCCACAACTCCCTGTGAAACAACTTGCCTCACATCTCCTTTGAAATTACTCCCCTCATCCAAAATACATGCTCTCTTGTATTAGATATCTTAACCCTTGGAAAAAGATATTGTCTGTCCACTCTATGTCTCTCTTAATCTTATAAACCTCTATCAGATCTCTACTCAGCTTCTGTCACTCCAGAGAAAGCAACCCAAGTTTGTCCAACCTCTCGTTATAGCGCATGTCCTCTAATCCAGGCAACGTCCTGGTAAACCTCTTCTGCACCCTCTCCAAAACCTCAATACCCTTTCTATAATGAGGCAACCAGAACTTTATACAATACTCCAGATGCAGCCCAACTCGAGTTTTATAAAACTGAAGATGACTTCCTGAATTTTAAACTCAATACCTTGTTTTTTTAAAAAAACATGCTATATGCCTTCTTAACCACCCTATCAACTAGTGTAGTCACTTTCAGAGAGCTATAAACTTTCCCAAGATCCCTCTGCTCATCAACACTATTAAGGATCTTGTCATTAACAGTGTACAGTCTCTTAACATTTCACCTGCCAAGGTGTAACAGTTCATATTTGGCTGGGTTAAATTTCATTTGCCATTTCTCCACCCATATCTGCAATTGATCTATAACCTGATCTATTCTTTGCCAGACTTCTGTGCTATCCACAACACTATCCATCAATATTATACTTAATATAATCTAAAAAACTTACTAACTCACCAATCTACATTTTCATCCATGTCATTTATGTACATCTCAAACAGCAGAGCTCCCAGTACAGATTCTTGCAGAACACCACTAACAACAGTCCTCCACTAGAATAAGTCCTCTAGTCAAGTACCCTCTTCAAGCCAGTTCTGAATCCAAATGGCCAATTCACCATGGATCCATGCACCTCAATCTTCTGGATGAGCTTCCCATCAGGGACCTTGTCAAATGCCTTATTAAATCCATGTAGGCAATATCCACATTCTCTACCTTCACTAATCATCCTCATTACCTTGTCAAAAAACTCAATCAAGATAGTAAGACACAACTTGCCCCACACAAAGCCACGCTGGCTCTCTCTAATTAATGATTTTCCAAAGGTTCAAATCCTAGCCCTAAGAATTCTCTCCAGTAACTTCTCTAACACTTACATGAGACTCACAGGTCTATCATTTCCAGGATTATCCCTGCTTCCCTTATTGAATAATGGAAAACATTAGCTACTTTCCAGTCCTCCGGGACCTCGCCTGGGGCTAGAGAGGACACAAATCTATTAATGCTCTTTAAGAAACACAACACTACCTCCTCCTTTACTTCAAAATGCCCTAGCATATCAATACTCTCAGAACTGATCTCTTTATACTTGTAAACACGAGGAATTCTACTGTTTCTTTTTTTTATTTTTGTTCCTACTGTTTTTTTTTGTTAGTAATAGAGTTACAGATTTGGATCTTTGATAATCCAAGGACTTAGGTTCTTGGTTTGTAGTGTAGGTATTTTTTAATATACTTTTTGATTAAAGTTTTTCTTTCTTAATGATTCTATCTGTTTTTCTTTAATTTCTATTTTTATTCTTACTTCCTCTGCTTTTGAAGGTAATTAAGGAGAAGATTTGGGGTTTAATTTTGTTTTTGAAAGGTTTGGGAAGTATTTGGTTCTTTTCATTTCTTTACATTTCAAGATAGTGTTTATGCCTTTCTTCCCCTACACTGTTTTTTCTATCTTGTTGCATCATTTTCTTATTGTTTCGATTTGAAAAGTACTAACAATATTAATTGACGTTTTTTTTTCTAAAAATAATAATAAAATGGTATTTTGTCCTATGTTTTCAATGACTGTAGCTTTCATTTACTAGATTAATTTTATTTTTTGGGTGTTTTTAAAATATAAATATATATCTTTTGGGCTGCCTTTTAGAAAAATGGGGTTAGATTTAGTGTTGGATTACTTTTTTGCTTCTTTGTCTTTTTTCTGGGTCTTTATGGGTGGAGGGTGGTGGTATTTCTATTTTTACTCTAATTTTTCCAAAGGGGCTAATTTGCAACTAAAAATATGTCCGATATGTCGTAACTTCCAGTTCCTCTTCAAACCCTTTTTCTCTCTTCCGGAGTTGTGAGTTTGTACGCTGGTTAACCCTTTACATACCAAATAATTAACTTTAGTAATATGTGCAAGATTATTAACTTTGTTTCATGGAATACAAACGGTTTAAACCACCCGATTAAACGAAAAAATAATGTTAATGTATTCCACAGAATGAATGCTCACATTATTTTTGTACAAGAAACTCATGAGGAGAGAGGATAAACAGCGTTTTTTAAGGTTTTGGTGGGATCAACAATACCATTCGAACTAGGATGCCAAAGTGAAAGGAATTTACATTTTCATAGATTCTTCAGTATCATATATTCATTACGAAACTATTTCAGACCCAAATGGTAGATTTTTTGTTAATTACCAGTTTACTTTTTAATAAAAAGGTTATTATGGTGAACGTTTTTTCTCCAAATATTGACAATCCTGAATTTTTTAAGTGTTTGTTCACAGCTCTTTCTAATTTAAAATGATTATATGCTGATAATGGGTGGAGATTTTAACTGTTGTTTAAATACTTTGATGGATAGATCTGTTTCTAATCAGACACTTCCAAATAAACCTGCTACTCTTATCAATTCTTTTATGGTTGATACAGGAATTGTAGAACTTTGGAGATTTTTATACCCCAAGGATAAAGAGTTTTCATTCTTTTCTCATGTATAATCATAAGTACTCGAGAATTGACTATTTCTTTATTGACTCGTTTAATTCCATTTGTTATTGACTGTAACTGTCACTCCATCTCAATTTCTGATCATGCGCCTTTGAAACTATCTATCAAATTAATGGATACATTTTCTAATTTTAGACAATGGTGGTTTAATTCTACTCTTCTTCAAGATACGAAATTTGTTAATTTCATTAAGGATCAGATCGATTTTTTTTTAAATTTTTCTTTTCAACAAATGCTATGGAAGAAATTTCTAGTGGAATATTATTGGACACTTTTAAAGCATATATACTTGGACAGATTATTTCATATTCTGCTGGACTGAAAAAACAAATTAATAATGAAATAGAAATGTTGGTTGATAAGATCAAAGAAATTTACAAGGAATATTCTATTGCTCCTAGTAAGAAGCTTTATAAAAAGAGAGTTGAGCTTCAAATGGAGCACAACTTATTACTAACATCCTCAATCAAAAATCAATTAAGTAAAACTAGGAGTCTGTTCTATATACACGGTGATAAATCTGGTAAATTATTGGCTAATCAACTGGAAACTGCTTCTGCTAAACGCCAGATTCTTAAGATTCGTAGAAGTGATGTTGTCCTGACCATTGATCATGATGAGATAAATAAATCCTTTCAAGAATTCTATACTTCACTATACCAATCAGAATCTCCCGATTATCTTACATTGATGCACGAATTTTTAAGGAAATTGAATTTTCCAAAATTATCATCTGATGAACGTTTAATATTAGAAACTCCCATTACTGAAGATGAATTTAAAACTGCTATTTTTTTGATGATTCAGGTAAAGCACCTGGTCCGGACGGTTTCACAATAGAATTTTTCAAATCCTTTTCTAACATTCTTTCACCTTGGCTATAATAGAAATTTGAAAGGGTGCATTATCTATAGATTAATTACCACAGTCCTTTTATGCTGCAATTCTTAAGAAAGATAAAGATCCCACTGAATGTGTATCATATAGGCCTATATCTTTGTTGAAAATAGATTCCAAGATTTTTTCTAAAATATTAATGACCAGATTGGAAAAAGTATTGCCTCAAATTATTTCTGTTAATCAGATAGGATTTATTAAAAATCATTATTTTTTAGTATTAGATTAATGAATATTGTTTATACTCCTTCATCTAGAACTCCAGAATGCGTCATTTAACTAGATGCTGAGAAAGCGTTTGACAGGGTTGAATGGATATATTTATTAAGTGTGCTTGAAAAATTTGATTTTAGTCTGACATTTATATCTTGGATTAAATTAATATACCTTACCCCTTCGGCATCGGTATTTACCAATAATCAAAGATCTCCCTTTTTTCAGTTGTTTTGCGGCATCAGGCAAGGTTGTCCTCTTAGTCCATTGCTATTTGATATTGCTTGAGAACCTTTGGCCATTGCTATTCGTGAATCAACTAATATATTTGGTATCACCCGTGGGAATGAAACACATAAGTTATCACTATATGTTGATGATTTATTACTATATATTTCTAACCCCGAAAAATCTATTCCAGCACTACTATCCTTGCTTGATAAGTTTAGTAATTTTTCAGGCTATAAATTGAACCTTAATAAGAGTGAACTCTTCCCTTTAAATATGTAGATTCAAATTTATAGAGGTTTACTATTCAGACTGGTTAATGATTATTTTACTTATCCGGGTGTTAAAATTACTAAGGAACATAAGGATTTATTTAAGCATTTTTTTTTACCTTTAATTGATCAAATTAATCAAATTTTTATTAAATGGTCCCATTATTTCTATCAATGCTTGGTCGAATTAATGCTATTAAGATGCTTCTCCTACCAAAATTTTTATACTTGTTTCAGGCATTACCAATTTTTATTTCTAAATCTTTTTTTGATACTTTAGATTCTAAAATCATATATATATCTCTATCAGAACAAAAATCCTAGATTAAGTAAAAAATATTTACAGAAGTCTGAAAAGGACAGTGATTTGGCTTACCAAATTTTATATTTTACTATTGGACAATTAATGTCCGATATTTAATATTTTGGACACAAGATTTGGATATAACTTTATGCCCACAATGGGTAAACCTGGAATGTAAATCTATACAAGAGTTTTCTCTGACTTCCATTTTAGGGACGTCTTTACCATTTGTTATTTCTAAATTAAATGAACAAATGTTTAATCCAATAATTAACCAATTTCCCCCGGGATCAATAAAGTATGACTATGACTATCACTAATTAAACATACAATACGAATATGGTTTCAATTTCGTAAATATTTTGGCTTGACCCAATTTATTTTATCAAGCCCTATTACGTCTAATTTTTTCTTTCAACCTTCTATTATAGATCAAGCTTTATCTGTATGGAAAATGAAAGGTATATTAAGCTTTCGTGATTTATTTTTGGATAACTGTTTCATGTCTTTTGAACAGTTATCTAAATTAATTTGTCTAGATCTCACTTTTTCAGATATTTACAAATTAGAAACTTTTAAAATATTAATTTACCCACATTTCCAACTTCACATCCAATTGATACTACGGAAAAAATTCCAAGTTTAAATCATTTTCAGAAGGGTTTAATAGTATTCATTTATGATTTGATTATGAAAATAAATTCAGGTATATCTGATAAAATTAAGATTGAATGGGAAAGAGAACTACAACTTCATTTACCTATAGAAAAATGAGGAAAAAATTTCAATTAGTTAACATGTCCTCTTTATGTGCCGAACGTACATTGACATAATTTAAGGTGGTGCATAGGGCACACGTCTAAAGTCAAGTTAGCTCATTTCTATTCACATATAAGCTCAATTTGTGATAGATGCCATTCTGAATTTGCTTCCTTGACTCACATGTTTTGGTCTTGCCCTTTCTTGCATAAATATTGGAAAGATATCTTTGATATTATTTCTACTCTTTTGTGTATTAATTACAACCACACCCTGTTACTGCAACCTTTGGGTTACCAATGATGGAAGGTAGTTACTTATCCCCTTCAGCCTGTCGGATGATTGCCTTTTTGACATCAATGGCTAGAAAATTTATCTTATTGAACTGGAGAGAGGTCAATCCCCCTACTACATTTCAATGGTTTTCTCAAACTATATCTTGTTTAAATTTAAAGAAAATTAGAAGTGGCACCTCCGACCCTTCGATTAAATTTGAAGAAACTTGGAGACCATTTATTCAACATTTCCATATGATGTAGTTTGACCTTTTCGAATTTTTTTTTTTAAACTTAAAATACACGGATAGAGGAGTGGAGTTAACGGCTTTAATGATTCTATCCAATGTAATATGTTAGCCTGTCTTTTTTTCACTATAGTTTTGTTTTTAGTTTTATTTAGTTTAGGTTAATATCGCTTAGTTTAATTAATGTTTCTGTTCTTTTCTAATTTGGGGATTTTTAAAGATTTTTTTTTCTCATTTATCCCTTTACTATGTTTAATTATATTTAGAGTCTGGGAAACTTTATACATCTGTATTATTACCAATGCTATATTTGCAATGTCAATTATTAATGTAATCACAATCTCTGTTCAGTATTATTGTCATGTTTATAATTTTGAAAACTAATAAAAAGATTGGAAATGATGCTGGAAATTCAAGCAACACACACACAATGCTGGTGGAACACAGCAGGCCAGGCAGCATCTATAGGAAGAAGTACAGTTGACGTTTCGGGCCGAGACCCTTCGTCAGGACTAACTGAAAGAAGAGATAGTAAGAGATTTGAGAGGGGGAGGGGGAGATCCCAAATTATAGGAGAAGACAGGAGGGGGAGGGATGAAGCTAACAGCTGGAAAATTGATTGGCAAAAGGGATACAAGGTTGGAGAAGGGAGAGGATCATGGGGCAGTAGGCCCAGGGAGAAAGAAAGGGGGAGGGAAGCACCAGAGGAAGATGGAGAACAGGCAAGGAGTTATTGTGAGAGGGACGGAGGCAGAAAAAAAGAGGGAAAAAAGGAAGTGTGTGTGTGTGTGTGTGTGTGTGTGTGTGTGTGTGTGTGTGTGTGTGTGTGTATAAAAATAAAAATGGGGGAGGAGGGGCATTAATGGAAGTTAGAGAAGTCAATGTTCATGCCATCAGGTTGGAGGCTACCCAGACGGAATACAAGGTGTTGTTCCTCCAACCTGAGTGTGGCTTCATCTTGACAGTGGAGGAGGCCATGGATAGACATATCAGAATGGGAATGGGACGTGGAATTAAAATGTGTGGCCACTGGGAGATCCTGCTTTCTCTGGCGGACAGAGGAAGTGTTCTCTTCCTCTTCTCCTAGGTGAATACTGATGTAAAGTAGTCATTAACAGCCTCACCAACATCCATGGCATCCAAGCGAAGATTCCTCCTTTTATCCATGAGTAGTCCTACCTTATCTTCTCACTCTTGATGTACTGATGGCATAAGCAGCCTTGGAATTCTCTTTAATCCTACTTGCCAAGGACTTTTCAAGGCCCTTCCTGGCTTTCCAAAACACTTTTTAAAAAATATATAAATTAGAAAATGTAATGACTTGTTGATTTGCAGCATGCCTCACATTAGAAAAAGATTTAGGAGAATAGGAGAATAAGAGCATAAGGCTGAACAGAAAGCAAAACCTCTGTATATATTGGCCACTAGAATTTCATATCTCTGGGTTTGTTCCTACCTGGTTAGGTGTCTATTTTCTCTTATCCCACCTGAGATAGCAATCAGCATCTTAAGTTTGTGTCCAACTCAACAATTCTCCAGCAGTTGACTCGTGTTTTCTTTGTGTTCAATTACCATAGACATCATCAAGGAAAGAATAAACCCACTTACAATACTTCTAAAAATAATTGTAAAGGCCAGTACAAGGTCCATAAGTGACCAGAAAGGAATCAGACATTGACCGACAGCTGTAATACTTCAAGAACTAAGTGTAAAGAATGGCAAAAGTGTAATATTACATAAACCAAAGCATGGAAAGAGTTAGAATTTATGTATGCACTTCGATGTGTATACACAGATCACAGGTTAATCATGGCAAATGAGAGTGAGGAAAAGTACAGTGTTATTTGCTTTGACTTTAAAAGTTATTATTTCATATGCCACAGTGCAAGAGAGGAGACATTTCTTCATTTTAGATCTTATTGTATCCAAACAGCTTGGCTTATATTAAAAGCAGTGCTGGTTGCAGTACCTGATACCATGTGCTATTTCTCTGCATTTAATCTAAATCAGGTTGTCTGAACACAAGTGCTTTTTGAAATGAAGTTTTCAAGTATGTCATATTGTTGTAGATAAGGTGACTTCCAAATGTTATACCCCATAAGCTTGAAAATCGGTGAATCTTGTATGTTAGCATTACACAGCTTGCCTTCACTAAAAGTCTCATCTTCATCTCAGCTGTTATCTATAATAGTATTTTCTCTGCTTCTCATTTCCACGCGCACTCTCCTCTACACTCATACTCTTCCTATGACACTAATGTTTCAATGATAGGCATCCCTCACAAATTCTGTTTTCATGTCCTTTCCTGTTAGTAGGCAGCAGGTCTTCCCAATTTTAAGATATTCATGGAAGAACAGACTGTCAGTTTTTCCTTGGACCTTCCAAACAGCCATCACTACAATTAGGTCCAATTTGTTCAGGATCTCCTTGGGCTGGTGATTATTTTTTTCTAGAATTTATTTTCCAGATGAAAAATTAATGAATTGAAATAATGAATGACCGGAGAGTAAAGAATGTAATAATTTGCTATGAATTTAATGCTACTTTCAGAAATACTTTGAAGGTGATTGGAAATATTGATTCAGTAGAATTGGCAGTCAGAAGAGAAGAAAAAAAATGAGTCTAACCTGTGAAGAATCTTTGCAATATAAATATATCCTGATTATGGATTATGTTTATTAGGTTGGAGGAAGCAGGTGTAAAATGATAAAATAGTAGTATGTGCTACTGCAACACTTTCACTGGGGCTCATATAGCTACTTGGCTCGTTAGCTAAACCTGCGATGATTGGTATGATTTTGGGATTCAACCAAACTGGAAGGTTGGGATGTTCCCATTAAGGAACATTGGGAAAAGGACCTCAGCAATTGTGGGATGACTGACAGCAGAGTAAAACACTTGAGCATTTAGACATTAAGAAAGATGATGTACTGGAGTTTTTGAAAAGCATTAAGTTAGATAAGTTGCCGGGATCAGATGAGATATACCCCAGGCTACTGTGGGGAGCAAAGGAGGAGATTGCCGAGCCACTGGCAATGATCTTTACATCATCAATAGGGAAGGGAGAAGTACCAGAGGATTGGAGGGTTGCAAATGTTTTTCCCATGTTCAAGAAAGGGAGTAGACATAACCCAGGAAATTATAGACTTATTTCAGTGCAGGGCAAATTGTTGGAGAAGATCCAGAGAGGCAGGATTTATGAGCATTTGGAGAGACATAATCCAATTGGGGATAGTCAACATGGCTTTGTCAAGGGCAGGTCATGGCTTACGAGCCTGATTGAGTTCTTTCAAGATGTAACAAAACAAATTGATGAAGGTGGAGCAGTGGATGTAGTGTATATGGATTTTAGTAAAGCATTTGATAAGGTTCCCCATATAAGACTCATTCAGAAAGTAAGGAGGCATGGGATCCAAGGAGATCTTGTTCTGTGGATTCAGAATTGGCTTGGCCACAGGAGGCAAAGGGTGGTTGTAGATGGTTTGTATTCTGCATAGAGGTAGGTAACCAGTGGTGTTCCACAGGGATCTGTTCTGGGACCTCTCTTCTTTGTGATTTTTATAAATAACCTGGATGAAGAAATAGAAGAGTGGATTAGCAAGTTTGCTGATGACACAAAGGTCAGGGGTGTTGTGGATTGACTGGAGGGTTGTCAGAGGTTACAGCAGGACATCGACAGGATGCAGAACTGGGCTGAGAAGTGGCAGATGGTGTTCAGCCCAGATAATTATGTAATGGTTCATTTCGGTGGGTCAAATTTGAAGACAATAAAATATTAACAGTATGACTCTTGGCAGTGTGGAAGATCAGTGAGATCTTGGAGTCCATGTCCACAGGGCATTCAAAGCTGCTGTGCCGGTTGACGGTATTGTTAAGAAGTCGTATGATGTGTTGGCATTCATCAACCATGGGATTGAGTTTAAGAGCCTTCAGGTAATGTTACAGCTATACAAGACCTTGGTCAGACCCCATTTGGAGTACTGTTTTCAGTTTTGGTCACCTCACTACAGGAAGCATGTGGATGCTATAGAAAGAGTGCAGAGGAGATTTACAAGAACATTGCCTGGATTGGAATGCATGCCTTATGAGAATAGGTTGAGTAAACTTGGCCTTTTCTCCTTGGAGCAACGGAGGATGAGAGATGACCTAATAGAAGTGTGTAAGATGATGAGAGTCATTGATCGTGTGGATAGCCAGAGGCTTTTTCCCAGGGCTGAATTGGCTATCACAAGGGGCTATTACAAAAGTATAAAAAATGCTATGAGCAGTCTTCGCCACTCTCCCTTTATTTCTCTCCCTTTCTAGGACCCCATCACAGTTAGTACTGTAAGATTTCCACGGCTATGCTGCGAGATATTTGTATTTTAGCAGTTTTCTATAAAGGCAGTGTGTCTTGCTAGCAAGAGTGTTTTAGCATTGGCTAAAGATAAGGTGCTTGGAAGTAGGTACAAGGGGGAGGCCAGAGATAGGTTTTCACACAGAAAGTGGTGGGTGAGTGGAATGCACTGCCGGCAAAGGTAGTAGGGGCGGATACAATACGTTTTTTTTTTGTTTGTTTTTTTTTAAGAAGACTCTTAGTTATGTACATGAAGCTCAGAAAAATAGAGGGCTATGCAGTAGAGTAATTCTCTATGCAGTAGAATAATTCTCGGCAGTTTCTCGAGTAGGTTGCGTGGTCAGCAAAACATTGTAGAATTACTTTTGGGGCACCTCAAGGAGACTCGTGTGGCAGCAGAACTCTCAATGTATTCCATTATTAAGGACCCCCCAGCACCCAGGGCATGCCCTTTTCTCACTGTTACCATCAGGCAGAGGTACAGAAGCCTGAAGGCACACACTCAGAGATTCAGGAACAGCTTCTTCCCCTCTGCCATCCAATTCCTAAATGGACATTGAACCCATGAACATTACCTCATATTATTTCTGTTTTTGCATGATTTTTAATCTATTCATTATGCATATATGTAATTGATTTACTTATTTATTATTTTAATTTTTTTCTTCTATTTTATGTATTTCATTCAATTGCTGCTGCTAAATTAACAAATTTCATGACACTTGCCGGTGATAATAAACCTAATTCTGATTATGAATGGCCTGTAATCTGCTGTAGATTTCTATGTTCAATGATTGTAGTAAATGCTGTGTAAATATCGAATATACACAATTATCGGTAGCCAAGAAATGACAGATCATACACCAATATAAAATTTAAAAAGTATATTTACTAATTTCAACTTTATCAAACAATTAATAGGAAAACAAAGAAATAAAAATAAACAGGCTCATTAGAGTTAACCAGTCTAAATGGGCACATAAACATTGGAGCTTGTTTCTGTTGTAGCTGGGTGCATTGCTTTACTCACAGCACTGAATTCCCATCACCAACCATAGGTAAAACTTCCCTCCTTCATCTTGCAAAGCACTCCTTGCATTGGGGTCTCCCCTTCAGATGGGATCCTCCAGATGTCTTCCCTGGTGCTCTTCTCTCTGCACCTCCCACTAAATGTCCCCAAACCAGCCTACTGTCCTTCAGAAATCTCATCCTGCCTAGCTCTCTAGAATCTTCTCTCACATCACACTGGGCAGAAAGTTACAACATGTACCTAGACAGTTCTGATTGGCTGACACAAAATTCCTAAATTGGCAACATGGCTCCTTATCTTTAGCCAATGCTAAAACACTCTTACTAGCAAGACACACTGCCTTTATAGAAAACTGCTAAAATATAAATATCTCGCAGCATAGCTGTAGAAATCTTACAGTACTAACTGTGACGGGGTCCCGAAAAGGGAGAGAAAGAAAGGGAGAGTGGTGAAGACTGCTCATAGCATTTTTATACTTTCTACCACGAAGCTGCCTGCTTGGAAATTCTTACAGAGAGAGAAGGGAGGAGCTGTTTGAAAGACAGTTGGTATTCAGCACGGTGAGATAAATAGAAGGTCAGATGATAGACCTACAGACACATGGTTTTGGACACTGAACGAGCTTTGTTATGCCCACAGAAAAAGTGGGTTTTGGAGGATCAGTCAGGCGGATTGATCAGTGGCTCTCACAGTGTGGAAAAGGGAGCAACCGGTGGGGAGTTATTTGTGTGTCCAACCCTCGCCTGGGTTGATAATTCCACCACAGAAGAACGGTCCCCTTTGTGGTAGTCACAGTTGGTGACTTCTAAAGGATTTCGAAGGACAACGGGAAGATCAATGGTGTCAGCTCACCTGAAGACTCAAATCTCTCCCTCTCTCTCCATCACTACTCAACTCAATACCACGAATTGAACTGAACTTTAATCATCATAAGACTATCTATTTACCCCTAGAACTGAAGAAGCTTGGTTTTCATATATTTCCACACTTACTTGTATATAATCATTGTTAACCTATTTGATTTATCTGCATTTTTATTATTATTTTGCATAGTTTCTAATAAATACCATTAGTTAATAGCAATACTGGACTCCAAAGTGTTTTCCATTTCTGCTGGTTATTTAACCCGTCACAGGATACGTGAAAAAATTGGGGCCTGCGTCTGAGATATGAACGAATTAGTTGGGGCTTATGTGGAATTGATTGGGGAATATCCCTTTTGATTTGCTTGTGTGGAAAAACAGCAGAAATGGATGTTCTGGAACTTCTGGAATCGCCAAACCCTGTGACCTTGACAAAAGCTAGAAAGTATGAATTGCGGGATATTGTTAAGGAATTACAGCTTACGACGGTAAAGAAGGGTATGACTAAGGTAGAAATTCAAAGAAAAATAGTTGAATATTATGCTTCAACGAAGCAATTTACTGAGGATGTGTTGAAAATGTTTGCAGAAGGTAAACCTACTGAGGCTGAGTTTCAGCTTCAGTTGGCAAAATTAAAGATGAAGCATGAGTTGCAACTGAAACGGCTCGAAGCCACTGAGGCAGAAAAACAGAGACAGTTTGAGAGAGAGATGGCGCAGCAAGGTGTTCCAGTGCCAAGCCGTAGTAGGGAGCTGGATCTACCGTTTAATGTTAGCCAAGAAATTAAGTTGGTACCTCCATTTGAGGAAACAGAAATCGATAGGTATTTCCTACATTTTGAAAAAGTGGCCATAAATCGGAACTGGCCGAGAGATCAGTGGGCTGGTCTGTTACAAAGTGTGATTAAGGGGAAGGCTCAATGAGTGTATTCGGTGTTCTGTATTGCAGATGCAAATGATTATGATACCGTGAAAGGTGCTGTACTTAAAGTTTACAAGTTGGTTCCGAAATTTGAGGAAGCCTTGAGATTGCACGTATTTAGAGTTTGCCCGTGAGATGCAGATGTACTTTGATTGTTGGCGTACCTTGAAAGGGGCAAGTGAGAATATTGACGATCTAAAAGAGTTGATATTGATTGAACAGTTTAAAGGTTGTGTCCCTGATGGTATTAGGACGTACTTAGATGAAAAAGAGGCCGTGACACTGTCAGAGTCTGCTAGATTAGCAGACAAGTATGCCTTAACTTATAAGGTTAGGTTTGTTCCAAATAGAAGTTCCCAAAAGGGTAATAAAGATAACCCATCGGATAAACCAGAAAGTAAGCTGGGGACTAGTGACAAGAGTAAGGAGGAAGGAAAGCAGTCCGGGTGGGGGGGGGGGGAAATTTCCCAGTTTCAAGTGTTACTTTTGTGGGAAACCTGGTCATGTCGTGTCCAATTGTTTTGCTATGAAAAGGGACAAAGGAAAAGAGAAAGAGAAAACCCCAAATGCCAGCGTTCAGACGGTTAAAACACAGCTGAAGAAGGAGGGGCCTGACCGAGTTCAAGAGGGAGTCGAGAGATTTATTTCAGATGGGTTTGTGTCTGTGAAGGAGGGGTCAGCCCCAGCTCCAGTGAGAATCTGGAGAGATACTGGAGTTTTTCAGTCACTAATATTAAAGAGAGTTTGGAATTTGGTGCTGAGACGGAGATTGGTGAAGTAAATATCATCAAAGGCATTGGAAAAGGAACTGAGGTCGTGCCTTTGCATAAGATAGTTTTGAAATGCGAATTGGTATCCAGACCAGTCACAATAGGGGTGCAATCTGAACTACCGATAGACAATGTTGATGTCTTACTAGGTAATGACCTTGCAGGTGGAGATGTTTATCCAGCAGTTCAGCTCATAAGTAAGCCTGCTGCTGCTGTGGACCCGCCCATAGATGCTGACATCTACACTGTCTGCGCAGTAACCAGAAGCATGTCGAGAAAGACTGCTAATGCTAATGTTGATTTATCTGAGACTTTCCTACCATCCCTATATCAACAGGACTTAGAGGGTAGTAGGGCTGAGGTGAGTAAGGAGGATGAGAAAGACCTATCCTTATCAAGGAAGGAATTTATAGAGGAACAAAATAAAGATCCTGAAATTGTGGCTTTAAAAGAGACAGCTCTCTCTGAGTATGTAATCCAGAATGAGTCAGTGGGATATTACCTTAAAGATGGGGTGTTGATGAGGAAGTGGAGACCAGCCACTGTGCCTGCAGGTGAGGATTGGGCTATTGTGCATCAGGTAGTGGTTTCAAAGGTTTACAGGACTGAAATTTTAAACCAGGCCCATAAGATGCCTTTAGGTGGACATTTTGGAGCAAAGTAGACAGTACACAGGATTATGAGGGAATTTTATTGGCCTAGCATGAGGAAAAATATTGTCAAATACTGCAGAGGGTGTCATACGTGCCAGGTGGTGGGAAAACCTAACCAGGCCATCCCAAAAGCACCAC
Organism: Mobula hypostoma; assembly: GCF_963921235.1. Classification (NCBI taxonomy): domain Eukaryota; kingdom Metazoa; phylum Chordata; class Chondrichthyes; order Myliobatiformes; family Myliobatidae; genus Mobula; species Mobula hypostoma. The sequence continues at coordinate 152,045,921 of NC_086097.1, read as the reverse complement.
TTTGACCGATACCTGCTTTTGGTGAACCATTTTCTAGGGTCATAGTGGATTGTGTAGGCCCATTGCCAAAGACTACAGCTGGTCATCAGTACTTGGTAACAATTATGTGTGCTGCATCTTGGTTCCCTGAAGCCGTGCCTCGCAGAAACATCCAGGCCAAGACTGTGGTAAAGGCACTCAGCAAGTTTTTCGCACTGGTATGTCTATCTAAAGAAATTCAATCTGACCAGGGTAGTAACTTTACATCAAGAACATTCCAGCAAATAGTTTCTGAGCTGGGGACTAAAATTGTGTCATCTGCCTACCACCTGGAGTCTCAAAGGGCTTTGGAGCGGTTTCATTCCACTTTAAAGACCATGATTAAAACTTACTGTTATGAGAATGACAGGGACTGGGATGAAGGGATACACTTATTACTTTTTGCTGTGAGAGACACCATTCAAGAATCCCTGGGGTTTAGTCCATTTGAGCTCATTTTTGGCCATAGGCCCAAAGAACCTCTGACCTTGCTCAGGTAGCAATGGTCTAACACAAAAGTGTGTGTCAGTGTGTTACATTATGTTTTAAAATTCCATGAAAGACTTAACAGGGCTTGTGACCTTGCCAAGAAGAATTCGCAAAACTCCCAAATTAAAATGAAACATTGGTTTGGTAAGAGGGCAAGGGAGCAGGTGTTCAAGGTTGGAGATAAAGTGCTGGTGCCGTTCCCCCTTGTGACCAATCCCCTCCAAGCACAATTTCATGGACCATACCACATAATTAAGAAAATTAATTCTTTGAATTATGTTATTGAAACAGCCGACAGAAGGAAGGCGACTTAATTAGTACATGTAAATATGCTGAAGCCTTATAATGACTCAGACAGTAGCAATAAGTACTGTTATGAAAACAAATGGGGCTGTGGAATCTGATAATGAGGTGCAAGATCATTTTGACAAACTGAGTATTGTATCAACAAGACTTGAGAATTCCACTATTTTGAAAGACCTTATTGATAAAGTCTGTCATCTAGAGCCTACACAGAGAAAACAATTGCAAGAACTAATTAGCAAGCATAAAGATTTATTTCCTGACATTGCAAGACAGTGCACAGTTGCAGTGCATGACGTCATTGTAAATTCAGCCCAGGCCATTAAACAGCATCCTTACAGAATGAACTGAGAGAAAAGTAAAATGGTTGAAAAAGAAATTAGCTACATGCTGACAGCTGGTATCATTAGACCCTCTACGTCAGACTGGGCGTCACCCTGCATCCTTGTCCCTAAGCTGGACGGTAGCATGAGATTCTGTACTGACTACAGGAATATCAATGCAATAACCAAGACAGATGATTATCCTATCCCGAGAGTTGATGACTGTATTGATATAGTGGGAAAGGCTATGTACCTCACAAAAATTGAGCTGTTAAAAGGATATTGGTGTGTTCCTTTGACCGAAAGGGCCAGAGAAATCTCAGTGTTTGTCACATCTTCGGGGCTGTATGAATATAATGTTTTACCCTTCGGGATGAAAAATGCTCCAGGGACATTTCAAAGAATGATCAATTCTGGGATTAGAGGTTTAGAAAACACAGGGGCTTACATTGATGATTTAGTGGTCTGGAATGACACGTGCAAGAGCATATTGCAGCGGTAGAAAAACTGGTTGGAAGGCTGTCCAGGGCTAATCTTACTGTGAAACTCGCTAAAAGTGAGTTTGGCCATGCCTCAGTTACATATCTGGGCTATGTAGTAGGCCAAGACCAACTGGTTCCTGTACAGGCCAAGGTTCAAGCTATTGCTGAGGTTCCCATTCTGACTGGCAAGAAAGCTTTAAAGATTTTTGGAAATGGTTGGGTATTATCGGAAGTTTTGTAAGAACTTTGCTGACATCGCTCTCCCGCTAACAAAACTTCTAGGGAAGAGTGGAAGATTTATATGGAGTGATTTTTGCCTCTTGAACACCTGAAAACCATCCTGTGCTCAAGGCACCTGATTTTTCCAAGCCATTTTCTATAGCAACAGACGCTAGTAATGAAGCTGCTGGGGCAGTACTGTTACAGAAGGGAGTGGATGACATTGAACACCCAGTAGCCTATTTCTCAAAGAAATTTAATGTGCACCAGAAAAATTATTCCACTGTTGAAAAGGAACTGCTAGCACATATTCTGGCTTTACCACATTTTGAAGTCTATGTTTGTCCTGCCCAGAGACCACTTGTGGTTTACACAGATCACAATCCATTGGTGTTTCTAACTGAGATGGAGGATAAGAATAGACGGTTATTAAATTGGAGTCTGATATTGCAAGAATATGACTTAAAAATCAAACATGTGAAAGGTACTGACAATATTATAGCTGATTGTCTATCCAGACGTAAAGTTAGAAATTGTACACATTTCTGCTCTGTCATCTGATGATTATACATGTATTGTTTCAAACTCTGAAATTTCCAGTTAAACAAAAATTTTGCCTTTGTCAAAATTTTTTTGAAGGAAGGGGGTGTGATGGGATCCTGAATTACCCCTATGAACTGTGCTTTTGAAAAGAGAGAGAGAGGTGCCCAACACAAACACCTTGTTAAAAAGAGAGAAAGAAAGAAAGAGAGAGACAGAGGCGAGGACTGCTCACAGCATGTTTACACTTTCTACAAGGACGCAGCCTGCTTGGAAATTTGTACAGAGAGAGAGGAGAGGAGCTGTTTGAGTGGCAGGTGGTATTCAGCACTGTGAGATAAATAGAAGGTCAGATGATAGACCCACAGACATATGGTTTTGGACACTGAATGAGCTTTGTTGTGCCCACAGAAAAAGTGGGTTTTGGAGGATTAGTCAGGCGAATCGATCAGTGGCTCTCACAGTGTGGAAGAGGGAGCGACCAGTGGGGAGTCATTTATGTGTCCAACCGTCGCCTGAGTTGCTAACTCCACCACAGAAGAACTGTCCCCTTTGTGGTGGTCACAATCGGTGAATTCTAAAGGATTTTGGAGGACAACAGGAAGATCAATGGTGTCAGCTCACCTGAAGTCTCAAATCTCTCTCTATCACTGCTCAACTCAATACCACGAACTGAACTGAACTTTACTTATCATCGTAAGTCTATCTATTTACCCCTAGACCTGAAGAAGCTTGGTTTTCATATATGTCCATACTTACTTATATATAATCATTGCTATCCTGTTTGATTTATCTGCATTTATTTTACTGTATTGCGTAGTTACTAATAAATACCATTAGTTAATAGCAATACTGGACTCCAAAGTGTTTTCCATCTCTGCTGGTCCTTTAACCCTTCACAGGGTATGTGACAAAACAAACTTCAAAAATTACACAAAATTTCACATTTGAGATTAAGTCGGAATTTTTTTTGGTTACACTAAGATGCTAATCAGAAGCAGATTTAATATCACTGACATATATCTTGAAATATGTTTTTTTTAAGAAGTACAGTGCAAGAAGAAAATTGCTATGAGTTCAAAAATAAGTATATAGTGCAAAAGAGGAATAACAAGGTAGCATTCATGGACCATTCAGAAATCTGATGGTGAAGGGGAAAATGCTATCCCTAATCATTAAACGTGACAAATATTCAATAGATTGGAATGCAAATGTTCTAAGTTCAAAGCAAGTTTTATAATCAAAGTATATTTATGTCACCATGTACAACCCTGAGATTCATTTCCTTGGGGGCATACTCAATAAATACTTACTACACTTTCAAAGCTGTGCACTTCTAAATTTCTCTACTTGGTCCCTGATACTCCTTCAGTTCTCCACCATATTTGGAAATAAAAGTTAAATTCGATATAAATGTTTTGATAACTAATGCAGAATTGCAAATGTGCATAATAGAAACACAGAAAACCTACAGCACAATACAGGTCCTTCTGCCCACAATGCTGTGCCAAACATGTACTTACTTTAGAAATTACCGAGGGTTACCCATAGCCCTTTATTTTTCTAAGCTCCATGTACCTATCCAGGAGTCTCTTAAAAGACCCTATCGTATCCGCCTCCACCACCATCACCGGCAGCCCATTCCACGCACTCACCACACTGTTTAAAAACAAAACAAAAAACTTACCCTTGACATTTCCTCTGTACCTCCTTCCAAGTACCTTAAAACTGTGCCCTCTCGTGTTAGCCATTTCAGCTCTGGAAAGAGCCTCTGACTATCCACATAATCAATGCCTCTCATCATCTTATCCACCTCTATCAGGTCACCTCTCAACCTCTGCTGCTCCAAGGAGAAAAGGCCGAGTTCACTCAAACTGCTTTCATAAGGCATGCTTGCCAATCCAGGCAACATCCTTGTAAATCTCCTTTGTACCCTTTCTATAGTTTCCACATCTTTCCTGTAGTGAGGTGACCAGAAATGAGCACAGTATTCCAAGTGGGTTCTGACCAGGGTCCTATATATCTGTAACGTTACCTCTCGGCTCTAACATAGGCAGACTGAAAGTAACAATGTAACAATCTGTAACATTGTCATCCAGATCGTTATCATAGATGACAAACAACAGTGGACCCAGCACCAATCCCTGCAGCACATACCACTGGTCACAGACCTCCATTCTGAAAAATAATCATCCACTACGACTCTCTGACCCCTACTGTAAATCCTGTTATGTATCGACCTGGCTAACACATTCTGGAACCAATGTGATCTGACCTTCTATGTGAGACCTTGACAAAACCCCCGCTAAAATCCATATAGACAATGTCTACTGCCCTGTCTGCATCAATCTTCTTGGTCACCTCGTCAAAAAACTAAGTGAACTATGCTGACCATCTGTAGCCAGACCTTGCTTTCTAGGTGCAGTGAGATCATGTTTCTCAAAATCCTCTCCAATAACACACCCACCACTCACTGGTCTGTAGATCTATTGCTTGTCCTTGTAGGTACAACATCAGACACCCTTCTGTCTTCTGCTACCTCACCCAGAGCTGTGGAATATGCAAAAATCTCTGCCTGGGCCCCAGCAATTCCTTCCTTTGCTTTCCATAACTTCCTAGGGAACATTTGGTCAGGTGCCAGGGATTTACCCATCTCTACATGCCTCACGACCACCAACTTTGCTTCTTTTGTTATATGGGTGTTTCAGAACGTCATCAAGTACTTCAACTGACAAGCTTTGCATTTAATACAAACTATGTGGAGAAATGTGGGCAGTGATCATCACTATATTTACCCATAGATTTTGAAAAATTGATATATTTTCATTTAAAGATGATATGGTGTAAACTTTCATTCTTAGTTGATGTAACAGCTTATGAGTTCATTATTCTATCCTTGCTTGGGATGTGTTCACGTCCAAGGAGACGAATGGACAAGCAGTGAGCTTACATTTATCTCACAGGGTATTTGAGTGCCACATACCATCAACAAATGAAAATGAGGTAACCTCCAAGACATAAACAAAATGTCCACCATCTCTGTTCAGAAAAGACTAGGAGTATCATATAAATGTTATTATCCATTGTATTTTTAAAGCAATGGGAATGAAATTAGTATTCAAGGTTAAAACAGCATAGGAGCAATCCTCAGCAGCCTGTTTTATTTTCCCCTGGGGAAACAAACATACCCTGAGTCAGAATGTGCTGGACTATCAGGCAGCCTTGTGAATGAACAGTTATGACAATGATAAAATCATGATGTGTCATGTTTCGCAGAGTATTTTACTGAAGCAAGAATTAACAATCTATCCTTTGCAAGAGAAGAAAATCAGTCTTCTGCAGCTTTGGAATGTGTAAAATTTAGAGGAAAAAAACTCTTTGAAGGTTTCTCCTTAATGTAACTGCAGCCACGAAGAAACAGAACTTGAGAAGCATCTAATTGCAGATACATCTGACCATTTCCCATGTCCAGAAACGTCTGAGGAGCTCAGCTTCTGTGCTGCAGCAAGGCAGGATTTCTCAAAGAATAGCTAATGCCTCATTTATTTTGCAGTTCTGGTGCTCAAGGCAAGCCCATCATCATTCTGATGAATCCTTTTACCTATTCATTCAGAGAATGTTACATGAAAAAAAAGACAGAATTTGTTGGAAACTGTCTGCAAGCCTGGTTGCATCTGTACGAGGAGGGATGATAACTTTTCAGGTCGAAGACTTCTAGTCAGAATGCTTCACTGCTGGTTAGATGAACATTTATTGTCCATCTCCACATAGCCTGTGAACTGAGTAGATAGCTGGGCCATTTATGAGGACAATTTACAGCTAATAAAAGATTTAATAATAGTAGACGTTTTAATACAAAACAAAAACATAGTTAAACTAGATTAAATTAGTTTAAACAGTGTGGTTGCTGATATGATTTTATGAATTGTAGAAGGGTGATGTTTTGGGCACTGAAATAGATTATTGATAAGTTCTTTTTCCCTGATGGTTTGGTATGTTTAGTGGATGAAGGATCATAACTTACCCAGCAAGATCTGAAGATTAGAAGGAAGAGAGGTTAAGGCCCAGAAATTCAGTCACATGTGCTTTTCTTCAAAATGACATGAGTGAAAAAATGCTTATTTTTAGAATAGGATATGTTTACTGCTTCTTCTGGGAAGTGGCACCATAACTGAAATTGGACTGGTTCCTCCTATTCACAAATGACCTTGCACTGATGACATCCTTTCCACATTCGTCGCACTTGGGATAATGTGATTCCCAAGAAGCACCCGAAGGAAGCTTGGCCTGGAAAATTAAATGAAATCATGCTGAGGACCAGTTGTAATGATTACTTTGTCACTCCTGGATGAATACTGAGACAAATATCACATGCTGCTGGTGGATCATCAACTGAGTGGAAAATGCACTGAGGTCAGTTTAAACTTTGTTGGTCATCCGCTATAGAATGTCAGCAAGAAAATGCTGCTGGTTGACACAATACAAGAATGCCCTGAAGCCTGTTAAAGCCACAGCAAAGTGGACAAGGGGCACAGTCTCGAGTCCTTCTACCGGGACTGGACCCTGAGTGACAGCTTCTCAAAGCTGTATTGTTCAAGGAGGAAAGGTGAGTGGCATTTGCACGTTGTAAATGAATGTACTAAACTGATGATACAATGAAAGTAGGAAGATGTATATTGATTTTATTCAATGTGTACATATAATGAATAAATTGAGTTTTCAAAATATAAAAAAAACATTGAAAATATTGCTATCCTGGAAGTGACAAAGTGTTGTTGCAGGGGAGCCTGGAGAAATCTTTGCCCTCTGATGTAAGTGTTGCTTGGCTCAATACTTGAGTACAAGGAAATGTATATTACTTTCAGAGACCCAATTATCAAGCACCACAAATTCAAACTCTCTGCCCATAGAAACGCTTGGTTGCTGGCAACATAGCTGGAAAGGCCAATTGCATGCTCTATCTCCAAATAAAAGAGCACCCCAGTGTATTGAAGTGTCTGCATGTTTCCTAAATTGTAACTATGTTGTCACATTACAATTAAATTGTTAATGGTGTATCCTTGGTTTTAATGCATTTTGAGGTGTTCTCATTTTGTAGAAGTCACTGCCCCTCTCTCAAATAACCTCAAAACATCAAGAACTGAGTAATCAGCTCAATTTGTACTTGTCACTTTCAATATCCATCAGTTCTGGATGCTGTAGAATGTGTTATTGCAACAACTTACACACTTGCTTCAACCATACCTGCTGTTTATACATAACCAAAGATAAGAAGAAACAGGCATCCTAATCTGGATTTATATTGAATGATTCATTTTCTGTATGTCTACGTCCTGGGTTTCTCTCCCTGACTCCATTGGGAATAACACCATAACCACACGAATCCTTTGGTTTAAGAATGCCCCTTATATTTCTTTTTAGAAAAGCCCAGAATTGGTATTATTATTGGTTTGTTATTGCGACATGTGTCAAGATGCAGTAAAAAGCTTGTTTTGTATACTGTTTAGACAAATCAAACCATTACACAGTGCACTGAGTTAGAATCGGGTAAAGCAATGAAATGTAAGAACTACCCAAAAAAGTGCTGTGCAGGTACAATGAAGTGCAAGGTCATAACGAGGCAAGAGTCCATTTTATCATACAAGAGGCCTGTTCATGAGTCTAATAACAGCAGGATTGAAACAGTCCTTGTGCCTAGTGGTACCTGCCTCAGGATTTTGTATCTTATGCACAATGGAAGAACGGAAAAGAGAGAATGTCCGAGGTGGATGGGATCTTTAATTATGCTGGTTACTTTACTAAGGCAGCAAGAAGTATAGATGGAGTCCAAAGAGCTGAGGCTGGTTCTTATGATGTGCTGAGCTCTGTCCACAACTCTCTGCAGTTTCATGTGGTCACTTGCAGAGCAGATGCCTTACCAATCTGCTATGGATCCAGAGAGAATGCTTTTTAAATAAAAATAGAACTACTATCTGGAGGAAGTTTAACGAATAAATGGGTAAATGACGTTAACTTAGCTGGCACCTTGGCTGGTATGGACAAGTTCAGTGAAAGTTTTTGCACTGTATTGCTCTGTTGAAAGCTTTTATGACTCTAAGCCAGAAACTACAATATCTTTGAAATGTGGTTTATTTCTATTCATTTGTGCTTAGCATTAACTTGAAGCAGATGTGATGCCAAATCCTTTTGTAAAGGTTAAGAGACACATGCCCATCCCTTTAGCTGCCTTGATATCTCACTTAATTATTGATTCTATTGTATTTCTTTGTTTTCCTGTGAATAGCTGCAGGAAAATGAATCTCAAGGTGGTATATGGTAACATGCTTACTTTGATAATAAATTTACATTGTTCTTCTTGCTGTAACATGAGTGAAGAATTATGCATTATTGCCATTATATGATTCCATTAGCCTCAAGGAAACTCTTAACCGCATGCAATTAGATATCTTTGCTATTGAATGTATAAACATTCACCTTGATCACTGTTTCACAATAAACTCATTCAAATAAAAATACAAGTTCCTACTTGTTAAGCATTAGAATCAAGGAAAACATCAATACCCCTATTGCCCTTTATTTTGAAGATTTGTTTACTTTCCTGAGATGTGGCAGGAGATAACTGAACTAACACTGTTATGACACCACTGAGCAGTAAATGAAAGGGCAGGCAATTTAACAGATGATAAATAATTCAAGAAAATTACAATTATGCTCAAAAATTTGGTTAAATTTAAACAATCAGTAACCATGTTTGAGCATTCTGACATTGTAACCTCAGTGAGGTTAAAGGAGGTGTCCATAACACACATTGAAAGACAAATGTACTCTAGACCCTCACCTAATCAAATCAAAGGAATCCACACAGTATTATCTTTAGTTGGCATCTTAAGAGATTGGTATTACACAATTGCTGTTCCGCTGATTTCCAAATCCTGTGGATAAATAAAAGTAAATAGTTGTAGTATTGTCCATTGAAATTTCAAGATGCAGTAATTTAAAATAAACTGAGTAAACATTCTAATAATTAAAGTATTCTGTGTATTTTTTAAAATCTGAATGCAAAAATGTTGAAATATCATTTTCCTATTGCACCAATCAGAATGCTAGTGCTTTCAGGTCAGAGATTGGGTTATGTGGTGCACACAATTACACCAGACTCATTAACTAGGTAAACGTTGGAATCATATTGCTCAATTTCTTTATAAGAGAAGATGGCCCTGATGTGCCTCACCACCCCAACGCAAATATAGTTTGCTGGAATAGGCCAAGCACCCGCAGAGACTGAGAGGCACCAGAATTGGGTAGAAAAGTCTATTAGCACAAACCTCATTGGGAAATATGTAACACTACCTCATTGTATATGAACTAGGATATTTAAGACCTAATTTAATAGGGTTTGATTCAGTCATTGTACTGAGGAATTTGTAGCAGAGGTTGGAGGGAAGGAATGAATCAAAAGACTGAATGACTCATTCAGGTCACTCTGTTGTTTATGTAGACTAGTCAAAACTGATGCATACCTCTGTCAGCTAGAACATGCATTGATGAATGAGCCGTCTGACGTAGAGTAACCCTCTATGGTTGGCCATACAGGTGTTCAGATTCAGACACAGATTTATTTATCCTGTGGTGAAAGGCATTGCTTACATTAGCAACAAGCTTACCCAAGAATGCACTGAGGGCAGCCTGCAAGTATCGTCACATAGTCCAGAGCCAGTATCTTTGGAGAAGTAAACAAACCACTTGGCTGGGCTTTGTTGTCTACCTAACTTATTCTGGCACACAATTCCAAGATTGAACATACATTTTTTAATCAAAATTTGTATAGAGAATACATTTCTAAGATCTGTCCTCCTGCAGGCAGCCACAAAAAAAACAATGGAATCCATTCAAAAGAGCAAACATCATATGAGCAAAATAAGAACAAATTGTACTAACAGTAAAAAGTGAGTAAACAACATAGAATATCAAACATTGAACCAAGAGTCCAATAGTATTCAGTTTAGTTCAGTTCAACACCACACCGTAGGGCCACTCTCTGTCAAGATGCACCATTGCGCATCAATCTCTCCGATCAAAAAAAGCAAAAATAAAGAGTAACCAGAATCCAGGAAAACATGCAACTAAAACTCAAAATCCCTCCAAAACAAGTCCACAGCCTTGCTGATCAATCCTTGCAATGTGGCTTCGAAGAATCCTGCAGCAGCCAATCAGAGGAAGTGGAAGATCGGTCAAAACAGGCAGACAGTGCCGAACTCCTGCAGTACTCAAGGATTTGCACTGTCTACAGGCCGCACACTCTGCTACAAACCTCACTAAACTCCCTCGGACACAGCAAAGCATTAGAGCACACAATTGGCTCAAAAGCAGATCATCAAAATGTAACTCACAGATTCTAATCGCACACAGCTTCGTGGTAGAACCATACTTGAAAAAAATTAGTGGTAAAAGTAGTAATTTCATGAACTGTGTGCAGGATGTTGCCGTCGGTCTCGTTGTTCGCCGACACAATCTTGAAGGTGACTATGGACTATCTAGATGGGCCATCCATGGAAATACAGTGCCTTGAAAAAGTACTCAGCCCCAACCCTTGTTCACATAAATGAATTTTACAAACAGGGATTTTGATCAATTTAAGTCACAATTTTTATTTGTGAATCACATGCTGTTTTTCGCAGTAGGCCCCCAAAACAGAGAAAATTGTAAAGCATGAAAACCTAAATTGTTAACAGTTCAAATGCATTCCTCCCCCTTTGCTTAGTACTGAGTTGAACTACCTCTCACAGCTATTACAGCTAGTAGTTTTTCCTGGATGTCTCCAATAGCTTTGCACAAAATGACAAAGCAAGATTTGCCCATTCCTCTTTACAAAATTGCTCAAGCTGTGCTAGGTTAGTTGGAGAGCAGCAGTGGACAGCAATCTTGAGGTCTTTCCAGAGACGTTTGATACGGTTAAAGTCATGACTTTGGTTCACTGTCCTGCTGAAAGTCAAACTTCTTCCCCATTTTAAAGTTTCTGGTAGAGGTTAGCAGGTTTTTAATCCAGGATCTCTCTGTATGTAGCAGCATTCATCTTCCCATCAAACCTGACTAGATTTCCAGTCCCTGCTGCTGAAAAGTATCCCCATAACATTATGCTACCATGTCACCTCCACCATACTTTATAGTACGGATGGTGTTAACCGGCTGTTGCACAGTATTTGATTTACACCACACGTCACATTTAGTGTTGAGGCCAATATGTTCCATTTAGTCTCATCTGACCACAAGACCTTCTTCCACCTCTTTACAGCATCTTCTAGGTTACACTTTGCAAACTCTTTACAGGCAAAGATATGATTCTTTGCCAGGGCTTCTTCCTTGCCACTCTTCCATAAATATCCTTTTTGTGCAAGGCCTTCAAGATTGTCATGAGGTTCACCTTCAGTTGCAGCCACTGACTTCTGCAGCTCATGCAGAGTGACTGTTAGCATCACAGTTGCCTCTCTTACAAATGGCTTTCCTCTCCATTGACCAAGTTTAGAGGGGGCGGCTTGACTTAGGCAGATTGGCTGTGGTTTCATATTTTTTTCCTAGATGGACTGCACTGAGCTCCAAAGTACAGTATGTTCAGTACCTTTGAAATTATATTATACCCTTCCATGGATTTGTGCTTCTCATTGTCATTTCCCTGATTTGTCCTGAATGCTCTTTTGACTTCATTTTGCTTTGGTCTATTGAAAATCTACCATGCTGTTAGACCTCACAGAAAGAGAGGGTATTCATTCTTTTGAATTCATTGAAAATAGGTGATTCTCTAATATTCTACATCAAGAAAAATTGATGAATATTAAACACTAACAAATAAGGTAATATATTGCTCCTGAGGAATGTTAATATAGTAATTTAGTAATTTCAAAGGGGATGAATATTTTTTCAGCCTTGCTACTTTGGTTTTTAATTGTTAGTAAACTGTTGACAGGTTTTGGAATTTTTCTTTTGATTTGACACGATACACAATGTTTTCTAGATTAACTCAAAAAAACCCTACTTCAATAGTTTTTTTTGAAGTAGAAAATAAAAATGCTTAGAAAATGAGACACTGACATGTGAAAATAGTTTGGGGCTGAATACTTTTCAGGCTCTTTAGATACTGGTCTGATTAAAGCATTGGAAATTGTTAGTAAAACCAAACATTCCCCACCACCCTCCAATAATATCTGATTGTCATGGAATTGATGCAAACATTGTCTATTTTTGTTCAGAAAAGAATCAAAAGACTCAGAAATCCCATGTCTTCATAAAGCATGTAGAGCAGGATTTCTGCCCTTTTCTCTCTGACAAATGAAATTGGCATCACCAGAGACCATGAAAAAATCAGTTCCATGTTGTTGCCAATATTCTGTGGCAGTACTCCATATAAATAGTGTCTGTAGCAAAATATGCATTTTATACTCAAACCTCATTTCTCCTTTTATAATTCAAGGGATATATGGAGGGGGGAGGGGGGAGGGGGGAGGGGGAGGGTAGCATGGTAGCATAGTGGTTTGCATAGCATTGTTACTCTGGATTCAATTCCACCATTGCCTGGTAGTAGTTTTATGTTATCCCTGTGACTATTCTCCCACATTCCAAACACACACAGGTTAGAGGTTAATAAGTTGTTGGCATGCGATATTGGTGCCAGAGGTATGGCAACATTTGTAGGCTAATCCCTGACATAACCAACATATTTCATTGTATGCTTTGATATACATGAGGCAATTAAATAAAACTAATCCATGGGCTTTGCAGGCTGTATCAGCACTTAATGGCCCATTGCTAACTGTCCTTAGGAGGTGAGTTGTAGTGTACATACACACAAACTGTCTTGATATCTAACTTTGAAGTTCTCATCCCATATACACAGGGTTTCCACTTGAAATTTGGTCTCTTTATTCCAGACAAAGAGGATCTGTTTTCATGATAGTTGTTTTCCATAAAGGTGTCATGTAAATGTGGACTGTCAATCATTCTCTTCATTGCCCTGAGAGAGTTGTTTATTAATTTGATGAGCTTAGCCCTCGCATGACCAATCTGTATGTTGTTGATAAGTTTATTTTCAGTACTGGCTCAGTTGTCCATTTATAGCTTTACCACCAAATATCTTCATCTGTCTATCCACTGATTTGATCATAGATTGAGAGTAGCTGGGTGGGCATCATGGTTGCCATGGATGAGATAGAAACAATCTGGTGAACGTAGCAGACCAGGCAGCATCTCTAGGAAGAGGTACAGTCAACGTTTCAGGCCGAGACCCTTCGCCCTGAAAGGTCTCAGCCTGAAACGTCGACTGTACCTCTTCCTAGAGATGCTGCCTGGCCTGCTGCATTTACCAGCAACTTTGATGTGTGAACCATAGAACCATAGAAACTATAGCACAGAACAGGCCTTTTGGCCCTTCTTGGCTGTGCTGAACCATTTTCTACCTAGTACCACTGACCTGCACACGGACCATATCCCTCCATACACCTCCCATCCATGTATCTGTCCAATTTATTCTTAAATGTTAAAAAAGAAACCACATTTACCACCTCGTCTGGCAGCTCATTCCATACACCCACCACTCTCTGTGTGAAGAAGCCCCCCCTAATGTTCCCTTTAAACTTTTCCCCCCTCACCCTTAACCCATGTCCTCTGGTTTTTTTCTCCGCTTGCCTCAGTGGAAAAAGCCTGCTTGCATTCACTCTATCTATACTCATCATAATTTTATATACCTCTATCAAATCTCCCCTCATTCTTCTACGCTCCAGGGAATAAAGTCCTAACCTATTCAACCTTTCTCTGTAACTGAGTTTCTCAAGTCCCGGCAACATCCTTGTAAACCTTCTCTGCACTCTTTCAACCTTATTTATACCCTTCCTGTAATTTGGTGACCAAAACTGAACATAATACTCCAGATTCGGCCTCACCAATGCCTTATACAACCTCATCATAACATTCCAGCTCTTATGCTCAATACTTTGATTAATAAAGGCCAATGTACCAAAAGCTCTCTTTATGACCTTATCTACCTGTGACGCCACTTTTAGGGAATTTTGTATCTGTATTCCCAGATCCCTCTGTTCTACTGCACTCCTCAGTGCCTTACCATTAACACTGTATGTTCTACGTTGGTTTGTCCTTCCAACGTGCAATACCTCACACTTGTCTGTATTAAACTCCATCTGCCATTTTTCAGCCCAGTTTTCCAGCTAGTCCCTCTGCAGGCTCTGAAAACCTTCCTCACTGTCTACTACACCTCCAATCTTTGTATCATTAGCAAACTTGCTGATCCAATTTACCACATTATCATCTAGATCATTGATATAGATGACAAATAACAATGGACCCAGCACTGATCTCTGTGGCACACCACTAGTCACAGGCCTCCACTCGGAGAAGCAATTCTCTACTACCACTCTTTGGCTTCTTCCATTGAGCCAATGTCTGATCCAATTTACCACCTCTCCATGTATACCTAGCGACTGAATTTTCCTAACTAACCTCCCATGCGGGACCTTGTCAAAGGCCTTACTGAAGTCCATGTAGACAATATCCACTGCCTTCCCTTCATCCACTTTCCTGGTAACCTCCTCGAAAAACTCCAATAGATTGGTCAAACATGACCTACCACGCGTGTGTTGCTTGAATTTCCAGCATCTGCAGAATTCCTCATGTTTGCTTTGAAACAATCTCTCGTGTTCTGAACATATCCCTCTAAATCCCATTCTATATGTACCTAACCTGGATACTATACCTGCATCAACCACTTCCTCTAGCAGCTTGAACCACATACTCTCTAAAATGTTGCCCCTCAAGTCTCTTTTAAATCCTTCCCTTCACTCAAGTCTATGCTCCCTAATTTTGGACTCCACTACCCTGGGGAACAGATCTTTGTTGCTCACTTATCTATATCTCAATCTTTTAAACATCTCTCTAAAGCCATCTTCATTTTCCCATGTTCCAAATAAATGAAGACCAAGCCAGGACAACCTCTAACTAAAGGTTTCTGGTTCTGGCAACATCCTTGCAATTTTTCATGACTCTTTTCCGTTTAGCCACATCTTTCCAATAATAGGGTGACCAAAACTGTACACAGTACTCCTAGTACAGCCACCTAATGACTTATACAAATGCAATATTTGCACCAACTCCTACTCAGTGCCCTGACTGAAGGCAAGCATACTAAATGCCTCTTTCACCACCCTGTCTACCTTTGACACTGCTTTCAATGAACTATGCACTTGTATCCCTGGATGTCATTACACTCCTGGTAATCAACCATGCATAGTACAAGTTCTACACTGGTTAGACTTTTCAAAAAGTATACCCTCACTTCTACCTTGAAATCAATTTGCCACTTCTCAACTGATCAAGATATCCTTATAATCTATAATAGCTAATCGAGCTTTGTGCATTTGTATCCAAGTTACTTTCATAGAAAGTGGGTTCCAATACCAACTCCCGTGACACACCACTATTCACCAGCCTCCATTCTATAATATAATACAGTCCAGCTATAGCGACCTTTGCCACCATGTTTCCAAGTTCTACTCATATGGTCTCACTGGACGACTCCCAGGAATGTCTTCTTTAAGTATTGCTGGTACATCCTCCCTCAAGATGGAACACCACTTCTTTGCTTAGTTGTACCCTTTTCTTGTAGCATCTACATCTTGGAATATTAAACTGCCAGTCCTGTCCTGCCCTGCCCTTCCCTTAGTTATGTTTCTATTATGGCTTATAATATCCCAGTCTGCAGTGCCAATCAATGCTGAGTTAATACACTATACTTGTTATGTAGGGTAATCTGTTGGAAGAAATGTACATACAATAACTCACAACTACTGACATTGAGTTGGGGTTCACTTCAAGAGGCTGGTCTGACTTGATTGAAAGTGCTGAAGCTTTGGAAGCAAAATGCCATCACTTGGTTCGTATAATCCGAGACCCAGTTCGCTCTGCGAGAAAGCACCACCGTCACCAAGTTCTACTATATGGTATCATCACTCAGTAATTCCACGGCTGTAAAAGTGGTGAGTCTACTTAGACACCCTCCTGAACACAATTAAGTACTGATCACTGAAAACTCACCTTTTACAGACTATTGGAGTCTGAGCGTGCCAAACAGGTGTTCTCCTTTCCTGGTGATACTAAGCCTTCAGAGCAAATGGGCCACATGCTGTCTTTCCAGGGAAATAACCATCTCTGTTTTATTTTTAAAGAGCTCTTCAAGCAGCAAATGCCTGATTAAGTTTTCATAACCCTCACCTGTGAAGGACTATAGGGAGCTGGCTAAAATGGCTGACAGTCTACTCAGCTAGGCAGCAGTTCATCAGTCCTCCTCCTTTCTGTACTTCAATAAGCCCAATAACCCTGTTAACTGCCAGTTTGCATTGTCAACTATTGATTTTCTCAGCCATCGCATTTCCACAGAAGGTGCAAAACCATCGCATCAAAAGTAACTGTTATTATGGATTTCCCACCGCTCTGCACTACAAAAAAATTATGGAGTCTTTAGGTCTGGTAAATTTCTGTCACCACTTCATTCTGCAAGCTGCTGAACATGCTTCCTTTGTATATAGGCATCCATTAGTTTCGTGAGACCAGGGATTTGCGCCTTGGAAGGTTTCCAGGGCGCAGGCCTGGGCAAGGTTGTATGGAAGACTGGAAGTTGCCCATGCTGTAAGTCTCCCCTCTCCACGCCACCAATGTTGTCCAAGGGAAAGGCATTAGGACCCATACAGCTTGGCATCGGTGTCGTCGCAGAGCAATGTGTGGTTAAGTGCCTTGCTCAAGGACACAACACGCTGCCTCAGCCAAGGCTCGAACTAGTGACCTTTCAGATCACTAGACGAACGCCTTAACCACTTGGCCACGCGCCAACAAAGTGTACTTCCTTTATATAGTACACTTAAAGGCAATACCCCTTATCAAGTGCTTGACTGGTCATTTGATGATATCAAACAAGAGGTTTCTAATGCAACCCTACTGGTGCCCCCGCTCCCCAGTGCACCCATAGCCACTACAACTGATATCTCAGACTTTGCTGCGGGCGCTGTGCATGAACAGCTAGTTGAAGGCATGTGGCAGCCGCTCACCTTCTTCAGCCGGCATCTCCACCCCCCTTAAGGGAAGTACAGCTCTTTTGGCAGAAAGCTTCTCAGTTTCTATCCGTTTGTCCACCATTGTTTTCTTCTAGACAGTCACCATTTCACAGCTTTCATTGACCATAAATCCCTCATTCACGCGATGCCCAAATTATCACACCCTTGGTCCATATGGCAGTAACACCACCTGGCCTACATATCCAGGTTCATATCTGATATGCAATATACAAGGGCCAATTTCCTCTCACGGTCAGCCACTGAGGCCGTGCACATATGGGTTGACTATGCCGGCACGACAGCAGACCAAATTACTGACCCAGAGGTCCAGGCTTACCAAACAGCAGTCACGGGCCTGCATTTGGCTGACATTAAACTCGGTTTGGCATGCCATTTGGTATTTCCTCTGACTGCGGTCCCCAGATTTCAGACCTCTGGGCTGCGATGGCCCAGAACCTCGGCATTAGGCAACATCACACCATAGTGCATCACCTGCAGTCCAATAGCATAAAGGAGTGGATTCACCACTCCTTAAAGTCTGCTTTGACCAGGGAGTGTTAACACAATCATCTGCCATGGGTCCTGCTGGGGCTCAGAACTGTTCCGAAAAAAGGGCCTGCAGTCAGCCGTGGCAGAGTTGGTAAATGGGCAGCCATTACAAGTGCCAGGTTATTTCATTCACAACCTGGTCGGCCTCCCAACAGCATTCCATCCTCCTCACCAAATTCAATTCCTTCTCAACCATTCCAACCTCCCATCATGGTGTACAACACTCTTGGGTTCCTGTTCTGTAATCCCCCTTGTTTGGTTTTGTCTGCCATGACTCACACCAACATTCCCTTAGTCCCCTTACAGTGGCCCGTTCCGCTTTTGGAATGGGGAGAGAAGACCTATCATCGATGAGGGATAAACCAGAACGTATACTGGTAGATTGCCTTAAACCAGCCCAGTAAGATTTGGAATATTCTGTTGCCAGGCCCTGCATCACAACATGATCGTGAGCATGTCAACATACCTCTGGACAAGCCAGGGGCACCTGAGGTTCCTTAGCCCATGGAACACAGGACCTGAGCCAGCCAGCTCATCTGAGCTCCAGACAGTCTCCCAATGTCAGTTTTAGTGAACTCCGGGGGAACCTGTGTAGGGTAACGTAATTGGAAGAAATGTACATAATTCACAACCACTGACATTATGCTGCAATTTCTCTTTAAGAGACTTCTGAATTGATGACATGGTACATAAAGATATTTAGTGTGCTTTTATGTTTAGGTTTCGGAGTTCAATAAAATGTGTTATGGGTTTCATTAAATAGAACACCTCACTTTGTTTTATTTGCAAAAACCTACATTTAAACATGAAGCATCAAAATAATTGTTTAACTAATCATTTCTTTCCCTGCCTTTACTGTGTTCTGCTATCCTCATTACTAGACTCTCTTGCTAACTACTACTTTATCCCATGACTTGCTTATGTTCCAAGCACACCCCACTCCCCCAGCAATCAAGTTTAAACACTCCTGTAAATCACTTGCAATTTCCGCTGCAAGGAAAACGGTCGTCTTTCTTGGTTCCAGTGCAACTCATCCTTTTTGTGCAGGTCTTCTCTGCCCAAGAAGAGACTTCAATAGCCTAAGAACCTAAGCTCCTGTCTCCTTGCACCAGATTCTCAGCCACAAATTCATTTGGTCTATCCTATCTCTGACTTCATTAGCACCTGGCATCAGGTGTAATCCCAGAGTTCACTACACTGAAGGTCTTGTTTTTTAACTTCTTACCCAACTCTTAGTTATTCTGTAAGACCTTACCCTTCATTGTGCTGATGTAATTTGTGCCAGCACATACAACAACTTCTGGCTGCTTATCTTCGCCCTCAAGACTTTGCCATAGCCACACAGATTCCTGACCCTAACATCCCGGAGACAACAACCCTGGCACTTAATCTACAGCCACATTTCCTACATGTTCCCTTCACTACCAAGTTTCTGATCACCATCACCCTGTCTGACTATATCCTTTCCCTCAGAGAACACCCCCTTTCCAGAAGCTAAATGGGTAGACCTGTTGCCCATAGGTGAATCCTATTGACCACCTATTCTTCTTTCCCTGGTGTTCACCCTCAATTTGAAGTCTGTACCTCCTATGTGAGTACCTCAGTGAAGGTCTCATTTTTGAGGTGCTTAGCCTCCCCATTGGTCCTGAGTACATCCACTTCCAGCTCCTTAACCTGGGCTGTCAGGAGCTATAGCTGACTGCACTTCCAAAAGTTTCCCTGAACTCCCACACCTTGCAGAAAGTGTCCTAACTACCACCAAATTAAGTAAGAAGGATGAGTAGTAAAAAATGAAACCTTACCTGTTTTTACTAACCTCTGCACTAAAGCCTCACCTCTTTAATCTCAGAACTACTACTTTAAAACTTAATCTTTTATTGAATAAAGTGCCCTCCTATTAACCAATCTGCAAGAATCACCTTTTTAAATCTCCCACAATTACAATCACCATCACCATGCCCTATACTGGTCCACTCTGCTTTTTTAGGGGCTGTTGATTAGTTGCTTAGCCAATCACCTATTAGCTAACAATTAGATGATTAGAGAGTATTAACTACATGGGGAGGTTGTATAAATTTGGATTTCTCTAGACTATTAGAGGCTGAGAGGTGACCTAACAAGTGTATATAAAATTATAAGAGGCATAGAAAGGTCAGGAATGTTAAATTCCCCAGTATGCAAATGTGAAATGCCAGGTGGAATTGTTTTCAGGTGAGATAGGAAAAATGTAAAGGAAGTTTACAAGGTAAGTTTTTAACACAGTAGTAGGTAACTGGAACATACTGCCTGGGAAGTTGATAGGAGCAGATAAGACAGCAATGTTTAAGAGGTACTTAGACAGGCACATTAACAGGGAGGGAGTGAAGGGACTAAGAAAGCATTTAAGCAGGCAGAATTAGTTTAGTTTGGCATCATTTTTTGTCACAAATATTGTGTGCTAATGTCCAGTATCACAAATACTGTGAGCCTTTCATTGATTCTATTATAATTCTTGGATTTACTGAGTTTGCCCAAAAGGAAATGAATCTCAGGGTTGTATATGGTGACATGCATATACTTTGATATAAACTTCTCTTTGTACTTTGAAGGGGCCTGTTCCTTTGCATGGTTTCTATGCCTATGCACTATTTCAGGTTTTAAAGGAGACATTTGTAACTATTAGTCCACCAGGTTCTGTTGGATTAAATGATGTCTCTGATGTTTTCATTTCCAAGAAAGTCAAATTTTTATTTGTAAGATGTGCATAGGGACAGAGAAAACATGGCGCTATGGGGATTACAGGCTTTTTCACATGATTGTAGCTGTATAACTTTAATCTAATCTCATGATGTGGGATTGCTTCATAAACTAGAACATACAGTTGCTGCTACTAAGCATAACTTACTGAGTCATAACTTCAAGTTTCCTACCACCCAGTGCTCTTTCTGATATGCTCTTCAGCAAATCTCACTGAATCGGGTTTTAATCTCTGACATAGAAGCAAGTATAAGAAGATTTGTATTTGGCCAAGCAGTTACGGATTCCAATGGGGACGATCTTCTGTTATGTTCAACTTATGATTTTCATGGATGGTGAGGTAGGAGTAGCTGTACCTGTCCTATTTAATCTAGTATAGCCCACAAATAGATTGAGAGGTTATGGGCGCTTCTTTCAACACAATACCTCATAGCTGGCAGCCCC
Organism: Mobula hypostoma; assembly: GCF_963921235.1. Classification (NCBI taxonomy): domain Eukaryota; kingdom Metazoa; phylum Chordata; class Chondrichthyes; order Myliobatiformes; family Myliobatidae; genus Mobula; species Mobula hypostoma. Next base: position 152,024,711 of record NC_086097.1, on the reverse strand, counting down.
AGAAGATTAGGGCACGTGGGATCGCTGGAGGTTTGATAGAATGTATTCAAAACTGGCTTATCTGTAGAACACAGAGGTCCCCTGATCAGGGTTATATGTAGCCATGGAAACAGGTGGTGGATAGTTGTTTGAGCAGCTGGTGCATATCACAAGTCCTGGTTATGTGACTACTGATACCAGGCAGACAATCTCTGAAGAATATTGATAATGGCTGGGGTCATTTGTCCTGTAAGGACACTACCCACAAGAATCATAAATGTATAAATGTGATTTGGAAGTAAGTAGATGGGCTGGTCAGTAAGTTTGTAGATTACACAAAAATCTGTGGTTGTGGATAATAAGTAAAAGTATTCAGCAGGATATAGATCAGAAATGTGGGCAGCTAAATAGTAGATGGAGTTTAATCTGGTCAAGAGTGAGGTATTGCACTTTGGGAGGTTAAATGTAAGAGGCAAGTATACAGCATTATCTTAAGGAGCATTTATCTTGAGAGGGATCTTGGGAGTTGCAAGAACTTGGAAACCTGAAAGCAGCATCTAAATGAGATAGAATGGTAAAGAAGGCACACTGAATGATTTCATCAGTCAGAGTGTTGATTATAAAAGTAGGGAAGTCAAGTTGCAGTTGTACAATATTTTAGCTGGGCCTCATTATTACACCTCAGATCACTGCAGCATAGAAAGAATGTGTAGAGTTTAGAGAAGGTGCAAGAATTTAACTGGGATGTTTTCTGGATTGAAGTATTTTGGTTGTAAAATTGTACATAGATAATTTTCTCTGGAACATTGGAGGCTGAAAGACGGCCATATAGAAATATATAAAATTATGGAAGGGATAAACAAGACAGGTAGTCAGAAGACTCTTTCTTGGGTGGAAATATCAAATAGAAGGGGGTGTAAATTTAAAGTGTGAAAGGGAAAATTTGATGGAGACTTACAGAGCAAGATTTTTACACAAATGCTAGATGCCTGGAACATGCTACCAGGGAAGTGGCAGAACCAGACATGGTAGCAACATTTAACAGCATTTAGAGAGGTGCATGAATAAGTGGGGAATTGAATATAGACTACATGCAGGCAGATATTTAAATATACACCATGGTAAGGGCAGACATCTTGGGCCAAAGAGTCTGTTCTTGTTCAGTACTGTTTTATGTTGCAGGTTCTAATGTATTCAGTGTGAAATGGATCTTGTTTCAATGCGTTTTGTACTGGTCATTCCAAGCATATAGTTGAGGCCAGATGCATCCACATTTTCTTGGCACATCTGTTAAAACCTTCCTTCCTGCCTATTTGACTCCTATTTACATCTGCAGTGCCACTCCAGGCTCCTTAATTTAGTTGCAACAATTCCCCTGTTCCTTGATCATGTCTGTAATCACCCACAGATTCTTCTCCACATTGTCTATTTCTTGAAATTCTCAGCCAAGGTTCCACCTCAAATCAGCCAGCTCCACTGTAAAACCTTCTAAAGAAAGTTAATCTATTCTTGGGTAGAACTCCAAGAATATTTTATAAATTAGATCAACTTTGTCAACCTGCTAGGCCTCTGCAATACCACATTCTTAATGGTTCACTTTACCACGGCACAAAGTCACATGGTGTCCTGCAAGGAAAATCCTGCCTGACAAACCTGTTGGAATTCTTTGAGGAGATTACAAGTAGGATAGATAAAGCGGATGCAGTGGATGTTATATATTTGGACTTTCAGAAGGCCTTTGACAAGGTGCTACACATGAGGCTGCTTACAAGAAAGGAGGAGGAGCTTAGGAGGGTTAATGGCACCTAACGGTAACTCCTTTGCTTGCATCTTTGGAAACAGCTCTATTTTCATCTTTAATATCTCTATTTTTCCCTTTCAGGATTCTTTTGAAGACCCTGACCTGGAGTTACACGCTGAGTTCAGTTCTTTGCAGGAATGGGACCTGCTCTCAGGGTTTCATGACTGGCAGTTATTCGACATGCCGAGGGCTCAGCCTAAAAAGGCTCAGCTCACCTTCAGAGCCATGAGATCTCGGCCCTCTGGAGACAGGCAAATAGAAGGTTGGTGTCCGGGCAGGAGATTGGTGTGTCATGGGAGATGATAGATCTAAGACTGTGTGCCCAGAGACCCGAGATCTTTGGGCACAGAGCTTGGAAAAAGTGACGCAATGGACTTATGACATCATAAATCAGCGAGTTATTTGTTACATCTCCACTTTCGCTGTGAAACGGAGACATCTTTCTCCTTTATTGGGGATGGGGGGGAGAGAGTGAGCGCCTATGGTATGTCAAATACAGGGTGAACAAGTAGTCTTTGGGGTACTGCAAGTCTGTGTCTTCGCTGTTGCTTTGCTCACAGTTGAGTGCTCAGTGGCAGGTGCCGATGCTATTTTTTTTTTGCTGGTGGGGGGAGTGGGGATTAGTTGCTTGCTGCCACTTGTGCGTGGGAGGGAAAGGAGCTGGACAGGACTTTGGGATTCTAACATTTAACTGTCATTCCTTGGGGACGCTCCTCTTTTTCATGGATGGTTGGGAAGAAAAAGCATTTCAGGATGTATACTGTATACATTGCTGACATCAAATGTATCTTTGAAACCTTTGAAGTTAAGAGCCCATGGTATTACAAGAACGTTACTAACATGGTTAGAACATTGGCTGATTGGTAGGAGGTAACAAATGGGAATAAAAGGATCCTTTTCTGGTTGGCTGCCAGAGACTAATGCTGTTCACATGAGGTTGGTGTTGGGACCACTTTTTATGCTGTATATAAATGATTTAGATGATGGAATAAATGGTTTTGTTGCCAAGTTTGCAGATGATAGGAAGATTGGTGGAGGGGCAGGTAATGTTGTGGAAATGGGTAGGATGCAGAAGGATTTAGACAGATTAGGAGAATTGCCAAGAAAGGGGCAAATGAAATACAATGTTGGAAAATGCACAGTCATGCACTTCTGTAGTACAAATAAATGTGCAGACTATTTTCTTAACAGGGAGAAAATCCAGGAATCTGAGATGCAGAGGGACTTGGGAATCCTTGTGCAGAACACCCTGAAGGTTAACTTGCAGGTTGAGTTTGTGGTGAGGAAGGCAAATGCCATGTTAGCATTTGTTTCAAGAGGTCCAGAATACAAGAGCAAGGATGTGATGCTGAGGCTTTATAAGACACTAGTGAGGCCTCACCTTCAGTATTGTGAACAGTTTTGGGCAACTTCGTCTTAAAAAAGATGTGCTGCTTTTGGAGGGGGTCCAGAGGAGGTGCACAAGGATGATTCCAGGAATGAAATGGTTATCATACGAGGAACCTTTGGCTGTAGGTCTGTACTTACTGGAATTCAGAAAGATTGGGGGAATCTCATTGAAACCTTTCAAATGTTGAAAGGCCTTGACAGAGTAGATGTGGAAAGGAAGTTTTCCCAAGGTGGGAGAGTCTAGGACAAAGGGGCACAGTCTCAGGATAGAGGGGTGCCCTTCCAAAAGAGAGTTGCGAAGAAATTTCTTTAGCCAAACATTGGTGAATTTGTGCAATTTGTTGCAACATTCAGCTATGGAGGCTAGGTCATTGAGTGTATTTAAGGCAGAGATTGGTAAGTTCTTGATTGGACATGGCATCAAAGGTTACAGGGAGAAGGATGGGAACTGGGGTTGATGAAGAGGAAAAAAATGATCAGCCATGATTGATTGGCAGAGCAGACTCATTGGGCCAGATGGCCCAATTCTGCTCCTATGTCTTATGGTCTTTACTATTCCTAATCCATTGCTAAAATCAGGACATTGTTGTTTGTCAGACCAACTTATTCCTAAAAGATGAATGGAATTAATGGACTAAAAATAATATATGTATTTTTTCACCATTTCATCTACTCTTCTTGTGAAGGAATGATTCAAGTTGATTCCATTGAGAGAAAATTACTACTTTATGAATGCTAAAGTCATTCAAGTGTGATAGTGGAAAAGTGTGTGTGGAACTGGAGGAGATGGCAGAGCTACTTAATAGAAACCATAGAAAAACTACAGCACAGAAACAGGCCTTTTGGCCCTTCTTGGCTGTGCCGAACCATTTTCTGCCTAGTCCCACTGACCACACGGACTATAACCCTCCATACACCTCCCATCCATGTAGCTGTCCAATTTATTCTTAAATGTTGAAAAAGAACCCGCATTTAATGAATACTTTGCTTTAGTATTCACTATGGAAAAGGCTCTTGGCGATTGTAGGGATGACTTGCAGAGGACTGAAAAGCTTGAGCATGTAGATATTAAAGAAGAGGATGTGCTAGAGCTTTCGGAGAGTATCAAGTTGGATAAGTTTCCAGGACCGGACGGGATGTACACCAGGCTACTGTGGGAAGCGAGGGAGGAGATTGCTGAGCCTCAGGTGATGATCTTTGCATCATCAATGAGGACGGGAGAGGTTCTGGAGGGTTGTGAATGTTGTTCCCTTATTTAAGAAAGGGATTAGGGATAGCCCAGGAAATTGTAGACCAGTGAGTCTTACTTCAGTGGTTGGAAAGTTGATGGAAAAGATCCTGAGAGGCAGAATTTATGAACATTTGGAGAGGCGTAATATGATAAGGAATAGTCATCCTGGCTTTGTCAAATACAGGTTGTGCCTTACAAGCCTGATTGAATTTTCTGAGGATGTGACTAAATACATTGATGAAGGTAGAGCCATAGATGTAATTATATGGATTTTAGCAAGGCATTTGATCAGGTACCTCTTGCAAGGCTTATTGAGAAAGTAAGGCATGGGATCAAAGGGGAATTTGCTTTGTGGATCCACAATTGGCTTGCCCACAGAAGGCAAAGAGCAGTTGTAGATGGATCATATTCTGCATGGAGGACAGTGACCAGTGGTGTGCCTCAGGGATTTGTTCTGGGACACCTACTCTTTGTGATTTTTATAAATGACCTGGATGAGGAAGTGAAGGGATGGGTTAGTAAATTTGGCTGATGACACAAAGGTTGGGGGTGTTGTGGATAGTGCAGAGGGCTGTCATATTTTACAGCAGGATATTGATAGGATGCAAAATTGGGCTGAGAAGTGGCAAATGGAGTTCCACCCAGATAAGTGTGAGGTAGTTCATTTTGGTAGGTCAAATATGATGGCAGAATGTAGCATTAATGGCAAGACTCTTGGCAGTGTGGAGGATCAGAGGGATCCTGGGGTCCAAGTCCATAGGACACTCAAAGCTGCTATGCAGGTTGACTGTGTGGTTAAGAAGGCATACGGTGCATTGGCCTTCATCAATCGTGGGATTGAGTTTAAGAGCAGAGAGGTAATGTTGCAGCTATTTAGGACCCTGGTCAGACCCCACTTGGAGTTCTGTTCTCAGTTCTGGTCGCCTCACTACAGGAAGGACGTGGAAACCATAGAAAGGGTGCAGAGAAGATTTACAAGGATGTTGCCTGGATTGGGGAGGATGCCTTACGAGAATAGGTTGAGTGAACTTGGCCTTTTCTCCTTGGAGCAACAGAGTGATGGAGGATGAGAGGTGACCTGATAGAGCTGTACAAGATAATGAAAGGCATTGATCATGTGGATATTCAGAGGTTTTTTTCCCAGGGCTTAAATGGTTAGCATGAGAGGGCATATTTTTAAGGTGCTTGGAAGTAGGTACAGAGGAGATGTCAGGGGTATTTTTTTTTAATATGCAGAGTGAGTGCATGGAATGGGCTGCCAGCGGTGATGGTGGAGGTGGAAACGATAGGGTCTTTTAAGAGACTCCTGGATGGATACATGGAGATTAGAAAAGTAGAGGACACTGGGTAAGCCTAGGTAGTTCTAAGGTAGGGATATGTTCAGTGTAGCTTTGTGGGCCGAAGGGCCTGTATTGTGTTGTAGGTTTTCTGTGTTTCTAAACCTATGGGAAAGGCATCCTGGGTATATAATTTCAGTTTAAATTATCTTTATTAATTTTTTATTAATTCTAAATTAATTACTATTAGTCCATGAGCCAGTAGGGTTGGTCAGTACCATCTGAGGGGAATAATGCTCATAGTGATATTTGACAAGGTATACATCTCTAGAGTTAGAAATGTGATAGCATTGCACCAGTCATAGCTTTATGTGTACTATCATGCATTTTATAACATTACCCTAAAATAAGCATTTCTGAAAAGTGGCCAATATAAAGTACAACATATATATTCATCCTAGTGATATTTTGTCATCAGTGATCCCTCAACATTGAAAATTGTCGCAAAAGTTCAAGCACTTTTCATCAAATGTTGTTACAAAATTCTACATTGAAAACTATATCATTGGTGGCACATGCAGTACGGTGCCCAATTTCAGCAGAGTGAATCATTTCATTTTTAGAAAAATATTTGTCTGTTGTTTATTTTGGGAGAAGTCAATAAAAACCCCAGGACACACATAAACACATGAATTTGTAAAGAATTTATTCAGGAATTCAAATGTCATCACTTTTTGTATATATTCATATTAACAACAGTACAGCAGAAGATGTTACCCCAACCCCCAAAAGGTCAAAAACCTCATTTGGAGAGATTTCTGGAGTTTTATTAATGTCATGATATTTTCCATATTGTTGTATCAAATCAAAACAAGTTTTTGTCATAGCATATTGAATTACAGTATAATAATTCAAATGTGGAGTTCCACATGGCCATAACCTAGGCCCCATTTGGTTGTAAAATGAATATATTTAATCAAAGACTGCTTTCCATGCTTTGTTTTCCATACTTTCATAACCTATTAATAATCAGAATAATTTTCCAAGTCTTCCACATCTTCATCTGAACTTTCCACACTCTGAGGTGGATGCCTGGTTGTCACAGTCTGCCAGTCTACACGTCAGTACACCTGAGGCTGTTTGCAACACATACATCTTGGGAGTGAACATTTTTTTCGGACAGTTACAGGCCAGTAGGTCCAGGATGGCATCGGGTGCTGGCTGGCCTTCCATCCAGTGCACCACCAACTGTTCAGCTTCCTCTTCTCTCTCCATCTTCCATCCTCTGCCAACAGGGCTTGGCACTTGTGGGTCCTTCTCCAAACATCTTCTCCATATACCAGCCTGGTAGTTGGCAGCTGTGCATGCTTTGTTAAGCAGTCCTTGCATGGTGGGAGTTGATGACTTTCGATTTCACTCTTTTGGCACAGAAAAGGTGATACCTGAGCTCATTGATCTTGGTCGATGCTTTTGGGGCATACAGGAGACATGTAAATGCCTCCAGTTTGTCCATCAGTTCTGGAGCGAGGTCCCATTCCTGACCCAACTCTAAGAATGCGTCCTGAGTTTTCCTGTTGCTGGTCAGAACTTTTAGGGCACTTGTCTTCCCTTTGCCTGCAAAAGCGCTCACAGTGTCACATCCTGTATATGCGTGCAACCCAAGGAGAGCCCTACAAACCTCTATGCCAACAGTGGCAGCAACCTTCCTGGTGTCTATGAGCCTTGTATGGGTTCTAGTGCCACACTTGAACAATGGGACCTCAATCTTGTCATAAAATGATAAAGACATCTGTGCCTTCTGAGCAGATCACTACAGACAGGTATCCCTCTCTTGTGGAGTGGGCAGCCTGGAGAAGTAGGCAGCCAGCTGTTTCTTGTTGACACTGAAGAGCTGACACCTCCTCACTGTCTTGAGATGTGATTCTGTAACATTTGTCATTCACAGTTGCTTACAGAATCTTCTCCTGTAGCTTTGGTCTGTACTCTGCCTTCTTCCATTCATGGACTATGAAGCTAATGAGACTATTTTTGTTACTAACTTTGGTCAGGAAGCTCCTCCACTGTCTCACCATCTGTGTGCCTGTCATACCTTTCAACTTATGACCAGTCTCTTCACCCCATAGAGATCTTTCACTATTCTTGTTAGAGTTCTCCTTGTATGTGTCGAACACAACATCTATTCTGCTACTCTGACTGCCTTCCCTCGGAGCCATACCCAGGACTGTTGTGGCAACATCTCTGAAAGTAATTTGATCACCTTTCACTCTTTGGACCAAGTTCATTCCATCAACCACTGTAGCAGAGTTTCCTGGGAGTTGCTCTTCTACTGCTACATTTTTCTGCAAGGTTGTGGCTAAAGTAGCTTTATTTGTCTTTCTCAGCAATCCTTCTGGTTTGGACAGAGCCTAGGGCAATGGTCCAAGGGGGTGAGTAAGGATATCCTCCATAAGTAGACTGCGCCCTTGTGCCATCACTATGATGCGTCCAAACAAAGACCTGTCTGCTTTCAGGTTGATCGCCCTCCCATTTGATTTCACTTTTCTCTTACACATCACTGAATGTTTTCAGCTTGTTGGTTTTCATTGGGTCATGGAATTTCTTTGCTGGTGGGTCTTCCTCTAGTCTCTCATCCTTGAAGGTTGCATAACATTGCTCACCAATCTTATACGCCTTCATCAGGTCGGAGGCAATGTCCTTGGGGGCTGCCTTTGCTGTAGAGATGCTGATGAGGTCCTGCTTCTGTGCAAATGGGTTGACCCGTTCATGTATGAGGCTAACCACTGCTGAAACTGTTTCCTCATCTTTCTGGATTCTTGACCGCTGTAGCTCCGCATGACAAGGCTCTGATTTGTTGCCTTGCACCATCTTCCTTAACTGTCCCAGGAAGGCACTGCGGTGCTCAGCTGTTATGTAGTAATGCTTGATAGCTCCAGCATTCAGGCTGAACTGTGATGTGCCTCCAGGAGTCTGTGTGTCATTGTTCACTGTGGCTTCAATAGCCTAGTCCACAGGGATCTGCCCAAAGGGGTTGTTACTTGACAGCTGCACTGAGAATTGGCCTGTCTTGAAGGCCTCATACACAGAAGGATTCTTCTCTGGGAGGTTCATCATCTGAGCAAAGTAAGGGACAGGTACCTGGCATAATTCATCTTATCATAGACAAAGCACCATGGGATCATGGTTCTTATAGCATGGAGGTGCAACTCCCAGTCCCCCTCACAGAAAGCTACCACTGCTGCAATGCTATCACATATTTTCTAGCACTAGGGGTGTATACCTTGCCAAAAATCACTATAAGAATTATTCCCCCCAGATGGTACCGGTGGCCCAAAATGGGGTCCTGGTTCACGGAGTATATTAATTCTTTGTTTTGACAGATGCATATTTATCAATAGTGAGTTGGTTTTGATAATAATCAAGAACATGTTTGTTTACTGAAGTTTCCTTCCTTTGTCTGAGAAACCAAGGACATGTTGACAGTAGAGTAGTAGTATCTGAACTTTCTGGGCCTAATTTGGAAGGTACGGGGTCAGTTGAACTCAAGGAAGGAGAAGCAATCAAAATGGAGAATGAGGCAACTGTGGCTGACAAGGGAAGTCAAAGAGAGTACTAAAGTAAAAGAGAGGGCATACAATATAGCAAAAATTAATGGGAAGCTGGAGGTGTAGGAAGCTTTTAAAAACTAAATGAAGGCAACTAAAAAAAAAAGCAATAAGCAGAGAAAAGATGAAATATGAAGGTAAGCTTAATAGTGTGCTTTGTCAGATATACAAACAGTCAGAGGCGAGAGTGATTATTGGACCACTGGAAAATAATGCTGGAGAGGTAGTAATGGGAAGCAAAGAAATGGTGGATGATATCAATGAGTATTTTGCATCCGTCTTCACTGTGGATGACACCAGCTATATGCTAGAAAATGAGAATGACCAGTGTGTTCACATTGGGTCCACTACGTTCCATGTTATATGCTAATAATATGGATGATGGAATTGATGGCTTTGTGGCCAAGTTTGTGGATGATATAAAGATAGGTGGAGAGACAAGCAATGTTGAGGAAGAAGGAAGTCTGCAAAAGAAATTGGACAGATTAGGAGAATGGACAAAGAGTTGGCAGATGGAATACAACATAGGGAAATGCATGGCCATGCACTTTTGTACAAGGATTAAAAGCAAAGACTGTTTTCTAAATGGGGAGTGAATTCAGAAATCAGATGTGCAAAGGGACAATGGAGTGCTAGTGCAGAATCCCCTAAAGGTTAACTTGCAGATTGAATTGATAATAGGGAAAGCAAATGCAATGTTAGTATTGATTTATGAGAGGACTAGTATATGAAAGTAAGGATGTAATTCTAAGGCTTTGTAAGGTATTAGTCAGACCACATTTAGAGAATTGTGGACACTTTGGCCACATATCTAAGAAAGAATATGCTGGCATTCAAGAGGACGTTTACACCAATGATCCCAGGAATGAAAGTGTTAATGTATGAGGAATATTTGATAACTCTGATCCACTGGAGTTTAAAAGAATGAGGGGTGATTTCAATCAAACCTACCAAATATTGAAAGGTTTGGGTAGAGTTGATGTGGCCAGCATGTTTTCAATAGTTGAAGGGTATAGGACGAGAGGGCACAGCCTCAGAATAAAAGGAGGTTCTTTTATAACAGATTAGGAGGAATGTCTTTAGATAGAGGGTGGTTAATCTGTGGAATTCATTTCCACAGACAGTTATGGAGGTCAATTCATTGGGTATATTTAAAGTGGAGGTTGATAAGTTCTTGATTAGTAAGAGTGTGAAAGGTTACAGGGAATATTAGCAAGATAATTGAGTTGAGAGCAGGAATAAATCAGCCACAGTTGAATGGTGGAGCAGAATCAATGAGTGAATGGTTTGATTATACTCCTATGTCCTATAGAAAATTAATGTACAGCTGGACAGAATAACCCAATACAGTGTGAGGGTTTGATCTGAGGGTTTCTCAGATCATATGGATCAGAACCAGGTCACATGATAGAGGGCTATGGGTAACCCTAGGTAGTTTCTAAGGTAAGGACATGTTCGGCACAGCTTTGTGGGCCAAAGGGCCTGTATTGTGCTGTAGGTTTTCTATGTTTCTATTATACATTTGGTCAGTTGGTTTATGGATTTTTTTCCAGAACCAGGGCAATGCATGATTTACTATGCAATCTTTTAATCAGGGTAGTCATTTAACTTTGAAATTTTTACCCTACATTCTGGCTCCAACATCTAGTCCCACTTATGCAGAGCTAACGGAGACATTGACAATTACTCATTTCATGGGGTGCTTTGTCTCTCTCTATTTCTTAAGATAACTTGCTTTGCTGCATGAGAAGATTAGGAACTAAATGAATCCTTTTGTCTCGCTGCAAAAGACGACATGTCACATCCCCAAGGATAATTAGTGCAGAATAATTGGCGGTTAGAATAACCAAACAGAAACTTAAGAAAGCATGGAAAAGAAAAATGTGCAAGGCCATTTCTTTCTAATGGACTGAGGAGATGTTTTGAAAATTCTTCTCTCCAGTGTTTATCTCATCTTAAGAGACAGGTGTATTCCTACTTGAAAGAATTACCAGGCAAGACATCAATGAGTTTTGTAAGGATGAAACAGATTTGAAGGATTCAGTGGGTGAAACTGCAGCAGATGATTACAACACAAGTAATTTTGAATTAATTTATTTTGGACAGAAGTAAAGGAGAATATGATCAATCTGATTTTTGTTTCAACCTTACTGGGAGCTAATGTTTCCACTCTGGTTTTATGGCTTCCATGACAACTCGCAAGATTATTGTAGGAAACAGACATTTCACAGACAGTGTGGGTGACAGGACATAGCCAGCGCTTGTAAGCATTCCTAATAAATGGCCTCGAGTTTCTCGGAATTATTCCGAAAGCTCCTTCTCCACTTCGAGTTGTTAAGGGTGATAAGCTCCCAGAGGGCAGCTTGGGATGTTGCATTTCTGGAAGGGAACTTTCAACACATTCTTGGATATTTTAATGTGACTACCTAGTAGCTTTATTCCACTAGACCTAACATTTAAGTTTTTATTGCCCAATGGAGTTTAGTTTGTTATCTTTCAATTCTAATTTTCTTTGATCTGTCTCTCCCCACCAACTGTTCTAACATACCCTGACACTTGCAGACATTTTCCAGGTTCGGAGCTCTAACCATCTCTAGATTACCAGAAACATGAGAAAGTCTGCAGATGCTGTAAGCCCAAAGCAACACTCACACACAATGCTGGAGGAGCTCAGCAGGTCAGGCAGCATCTATGGAAAAGATTAAACAGTCGATGTTTCAGGCCAAGACCCTTCAGGACTGAGAAGGAAAAGAGAAGATGCCAGAATAGAAAGGTGGGGAGAAAGGAAGGGGGCTAACTGGAAGGTGAAGCCAGGTGGATGGGAAAGGTCAAAGTCTGGAGAAGAAAGAATCTGATAGGATAGGAGAGTGGGCCATTGGAGCCTAGGGGGAAGGGAAGGAGAGGGGACCCAGGGGGAAGTAATAGGCATGTGAGAAGAAGTAAAAGGTCAGAGTGGGGAATAGAGGATGGTGGTGGTGGGGGGGAAATTTGTTTATCAGAAGGAGAAATCGATATTTATGCCAATTAGGTTGGAGGCTACCGAGATGGAATATAAGGTGTAGTTCCTCCACCCTGTGCGTGGCCCTCATCTTTGCACAACAGGAGGACATGGATCAACATGTCAGAATGAGAATGGGAAATTTGAATTAAAATGTTTGGCCTCCAGGAAGACCCACTTGTGGCAGTGGTGCTTGACGAAGCGGTCCCCCGATTTATGATGGGCCTCACTAATGTAGAGAAGGCCGCATTGAGAACACTGGACACAATAGATGGCCCTTGCAGATTTGCAGGTGAGGTGTTGCCTCACCTGGAAGAACTGTTTGGAGCCCAGAATGGAGGTGATGGAGGAGGTGTATAGACAAGCGTAGCACTTAGGCCACTTGCAGGGATAAGTGCCAGGAAGGAGATTAGTGGGGAGGGACGAATGGCCAAGGGAATCATGGAGGGAGCAGGGGATGGGTGGGAAAGGTAAAGATATGTTTAGTGATAAGATCAAATTACAATGAACATTTAGTTCCTGTTCTGGACTGTAGAAGCACAGTTCATTTTGTATGAACATCACTTCCTATACGTAAATTGTTCTTGTACCACTTCCTGTGCAGTTTAGCTTTTATTCTAATTTGAAGTGCACAGTTGAAAGGAATATGTCTCCATCCACTCTTCGTCTACTCTTGAAACAGCAATATCTCTTCACAGAAATAACTGAAGAAAGAAAACCGATCTAATTAAAAACCTAGAAGAAACTTCCTTCAGTATTTTTGAGAAGTTATTAATCTTACTGCATGTGTTCATCCATTGTCAGCGTTGAGGACCTCGACACTATTATTGTGTTGAGATTAGTGCATGGTTTAGATTTAAGTGAGGGAGAGTTGCGCAGCATTAGCCTCACTCTCTCTTCCCAATTCCCATCTGGATCCAGTGGCAAGACAATCGAGACGACTGGAGGTGGGACTAGGCACAGTGGATGACCAGGATGTCTTCTGTGTCTTGTCCTACTCTACACGTTCCACGATGTTTGCAGAGACTGCGGCCTTGACCATTGGACCTTTGGTCTCGTCCGCTCAATCTGCCGGAGTCTGTCTTCACATGCTGGGATAGAAAACTCCCTTATCTCACCGAGGGTTTGAGAGTTACCTTCACCTGGTTTAGCCGGCTTGTCGAAGCCGTTGCCTCGGGTGTGGCCGCTGTCGCATGCAAACAGCTACGGGGAGCTACAGCTGAGAGTTGAGTGCCAGGTGGGGACCAAAGTTGGACTAACTGCCTTGAAAAGGACGTGACATGTTCCCCCACCAGAGGTGCTACCCCTCCCTGACACCCCATACACCCCAACAGCTGTATTCATACTCTCAGTGAGGACCGGAAAGTGAAAAGATAGCTCATCTTCAAAGGCATTGCCCCAGATCGGGATGCATCTGAACACCATTGCTGATAACGTCAGCTTCTGATCTGAGCAACATCGATTGCCAAGACCAGCAGGTCAGGTCATGTGGCTCATTTACCGCGTCTTCGTGATGCTCAGGAGAAACCACAATTGGCGTAGCTGCAGCACGAGCTCATGCCAAAGCTGAAGTGGCAAGAATGTTAAGTGTGAAATTGAGATTCAAATGGAGTAAGCATGTATAAAAATGGAGAGAGCACATACAGTATATAGGCTATATTAAGTGTGCTCAAGGAAGAGTGCGAAGCTGAGGCTGCCTCAGCAGAGGCAAATATGTATGAAGCAGTAGCTGTCTTGGACAATTATGAGCAATTATGAGTCTATAACCAGGACCTGTCATGCTTTGGTGTCACACAGGTAATGTATCTTACTAAAGAATGTGTCCAAATGCATTTCGGCTATAAAAAGGACAAGGCTTCAGGTCTACAAGGAGAAGCTGTCCTCACTGCTCAGCCAGCATGTCTGTCACTAGTCCATGAATTGACAGTCAAGGTCTATGACAGCAAAGACCTCAGTCAAGAGTTGGTTCTGTTGCCAATCCCACCTGCACAGATATGGACAGTCTGAACTTCCATCTGTCCTGGTCTCCATAAGCCATCATTCAGAAGCCACAGGCGCATTAGATTTGGCTTGATATTGGCTCGTCAAGATCTCGTCACAGTTGAATTAAAAGTGTTCAGTCTGCCAGTTATCTGTCCTGGAAGTCAAGCTGTCACAATATTGTGGAAAGACCAAGTTTCAAACCTATCAAAGAGCTAGACCTTCTTTGTAACTGGCTAGGTGGGGAGTCACTGCAACATGCCAGAAGAGTTAGGGCAGTTCATATTAATACTCCAGCTATGGCTTTACAAATGATGTAGCAGAGACTAGACAAATACTATGGCTTCTCGGAGAGAATTGAAGAATCTCTCTTCAGTAAACTTGATAATTCTCTAAAGCGCTCACACAAAGAATTTCAGAAGTGACAGGAATTCCCTGGTCTGTTGTCAGAACTGCAAGCAGATAAAAACAAAGTTTAGCTACTAGAGATGAATTTCTTGGGCAGAGCAAGAGCAATAAACCCTACAGGGGAGAAATTACTAAACAGTATCTAAGAAAAATGAATATTTGAAGGTTTTAGGTATAAAATGAAGCATCATGGCCCCCATCTGCCATTTTCATCCTTTGTGGACTTCATCTGGTACCACACAGAAATGCAAAATGACCCCAGTCCTATGCTCTCAACGTCTGTTAACAGCTCATTCAAAGAGGTCTCCAGAAAAATCATGGAAAACCAAAACCCATATCACGGTCTGCAAATCTGAAGTAGAAAACTATATTATGAACCCCAATAAGCAATGCTTTGTTCATAAGAAATGTCACCCCTTCAGGAAGCAGAGGATTCAGAGAAAATCTGCTTGCAGACCCCAGCCACTTTCTAAAAGAGCACCCAATATGTTTCAAGTGTCGTGCTTCAACAGCACACCAATGAAAAGAGTGTAAAGCTATCATACACTGCACAGAGCCTGGCACTTATCAGCACTTCAGTCAGGCCCAGCACTGCGGGTTATTACTGGTTCCAGCACACTCACATCAGAGCATAGTGGGGAGCCAACTGAGCATCTATCGGATGTACCTCATGCACAGAGGTATCATATGCGGGGAAGGCTTACAAGGCAAATCCTGTTCTAAAGTATGTCCTGACAACATCTACCCGTAAAGACATTCTGAGCAATAAAGGCATATGTGATATTAGATGGGCAGAGCAACATGTCATTGGCAAAATCAACATTCTTTGACATTCAATATTCAAAGTTCTGTTTCCCCATGCATTCTAAAGACACGTTCAGGAACGTCAGATGTTGTCGAATGAAGTGCCAATAGATTTGTCATGGAGTCAATAGGAGAGGAGGTCTGCTTACCCTTGCCAACCCTCATTAAGTGCAACCATATTTCTAAACACAAGGGAAAAGACCCAACTCCTGAAACTGCACATGGGCATTCACATCTTAAGACCATAGCTGACAAGATACCCCACTTAACTCTTCTGCTGAGATTCTCCTGTTGCTTTTCAGAGTCACCATCCATCCACGTAATGTACATGATAGTGCAATGGCTGGCACAATGCAACTTATGCCTAACGACTAGACCTGGGTTGGATCATATTGGGCGAAGTCTTCCTCGACGGTGCTTATTAGCCCACTGTCAGCACATTTAAGACTAATGTCCTGGAGGACGGGTGCCTAAGTCATTTAAGACCCTGTGAGAGTAGAATCTGTATGAAAGAGAAGGTTGTTTAGGTAAGAAAAGCAAGCACCCTGACTTACTTTCCTCTGCTTCACCAGATTTAGGCAAGTTGATCTTTTCTCACTCAGAAGATGAATACAAGCTGGCACCTTCCATCGAAGATGAGTTCTTCCTTTGAATCATGACTGAAGAATTTAGCAAAGGCGAGTCAACAGTTGGGTAGCTCACCTTCCTTTTCACTTGCCACAACAACTCCTACTAAGTAACAGAGGGCCAGCCTTCAGTCGACTCATGTCCCTCAGTCATACATTCAGATGGAACAGAGAAAAAGCTAAGCTAACCCCTCCACTACATCTCAACAAAGAAAACTGGTATTTTCCCAACTTGGGTGTTACCACTGCTGGCTACCTGCACAAATACGAACTATCTTTGATTTAAGTGCATTGTTTAAAGGCGCATCACTGAAGATGTTTTTTTGGGGTCCAGATCTCAATAACAGTCTGCTTGGCACCCTCATGTGCTTCAGAACTGAGTCCATCGCAGTGATGGAAAATATCGAACATATGTTCTATAGTATCCTTGTGAGAGAGATCATCAGGGCTACCTCAGATTCTTGTGGTTTCGTGACCACCAACTGGAGAAGACGACTCTGGAATACTGCAGGAGAGTTCATGTATTTGGTAAATGTCCCTCAGCAGCTGTGGCAATCTATAGTCTTAAGAGGACAGCTATTGAGAGAGCAAAAGAATTCGGGATTGAAGCATAGAGGTATATAGAAAGGCATTTCTATGTTGATGATGGTCTCTCCAATATCCTGGCGGGAGGGTTTGCTAAGGCTATTGGGGAGAGCTTAAACTAGAATTTCTGGGGGGTGGGAACCAAACTGAAGTGACAGAGGAAAGGGAGGTTGGCTCACAAATAAAGAAAGCTTCAAGACAGTGCGAAAGGGAGTATAGGCAGGTGATAGAGAAGGGATGCGCTCAGTCCAATGGTTTGAGATGTGTCTATTTTAGTGCGAGGAGTATCATGAAAAAAGCGGATAAGCTTAGAGCATGGATCAGCACTTGGTGCTATGATGTGGTCATTACAGAGACTTTGATGGAGCAGGGGCAGAAATGGCTACTTCAAGTGCTAGGCTTTAGATGTTTCAGAAAGGACAGGGAGGGAGGCAAAAGAGGTGGGGGCGTGGCACTGCTGATCAGAGATAGTGCCATGGCTGCAGAAAAGGAGGAAGTCATGGATGGTTTGTCTATGGAGTCTCTGTGGGTGGAAGTTAGGAATAGGAAGGGGTCAATAACACTATCGGGTGTTTTTTATAGACCACCCAATAGTAATAAGGACATCGAGGAGCAGAGAGGGAGACAAATTCTGGAAAGGAGTAATAATAACAGGGTTGTTGTGATGGGAGATTTTAATTTCCCAAATATTGATAGGCATCTCCCTAGAATGAGGGGTTTAGATGAGGTGGAGTTTGTAGGTGTGCTCAGGAAGGTTTCTTGACACAATATGTAGATAAGCCTACAAGAAGAGAGGCTGTACTGATCTGGTATTGGGAAATGAACATGGGTGTCAGGGCTCTCAGTGGGAGAGCATTTTGGAGATGGTGATCACAATTCTATCTCCTTTACAATGGCATTGGAGAGGGATAGGAAAAGACAAGTTAGGGAAATGTATTGGAGTAAGGGGAACTATGAGGCTATCAGGCAGGAACTTGGAAGCATAAATTGGAAACATGTTCTCAGGGAAACCTACTGAAGAAATGTGGCAAACGTTCAGGGGATATTTGCGTGGGGTTCTGAGTAGGTACGTTCGAATGAGTCATTGAAAGGATGGTAGGGTACAAGATCTGCGGTATACAAAGGCTGTTGTAAATCTAGTCAAGAAGAAAAAAAGAGCTGACGAATGGTTCAAAAAAACTAGGTAATGATATGAATCTAGAAGATAATGAGGCTCATAGGAAGGAGCTTTAAGAATAAAATTAGGAGAGCCAGAAGGGGCCATGAGAAGGCCTTGGCAGACAGGATTAAGGACAACGCCAAGGCATTCGACAAGTATGTGAAGAGCAAGAGGATAAGAAGTGAGAGAATAGGACCAATCAAGTGTGACAATGGAAAAGTGTGTACGGAACAGGAGGAAATAGCGGAGGTACTTAATGAATATTTTGCATCAGTATTTGCTACTGAAAAGGATCTTGACAATTGTAGAGATGACTTGCAGTGGACTGGAAAGCTTGAGAATGTAGATATTAAGAAAGAGGATGTGCTGGAGCTTTTGGAAAGCATCAAGTTGGATAAGTCACCAGGACCGGATGGGATGTAACCCAGGGAGGAGATTGCTGAGCCTCTGGCGATGATCTTTCCATCATCAATGGGGACATGAGAGGTTCTGGAGGATTGGAGGGTGGCAGATGTTGTTTCCTTATTCAAGAAAGGGAGTAGACATAGCCCAGGAAATTATAGACCAGTGCATCTTACTTCAGTGGTTGGTAAGCTGATGGAGAAGATCCTGAGAGATAGGATTTATGAACATTTGGAGAGGCATAATATGATTAGGAATAATCAGCATGGCTTTGTGAAAGGCAGGTCGTGCCTTATGAGCCTGAATGAATTTTTTGAGAATGTGACTAAGCTCATTGATGAAGATAGAGCCGTAGATGTAGTGTATATGGATTTCAGCAAGGCATTTGATAAGGTACCCCATGCAAGGCTTATTGAGAAAGTAAGGAGGCATGGGATCCAAGGGGACCTTGCTTTGTGAAACCAGATCTGGTTTGCCAACAGAAGGCAAAGAGTGGTTGTAGATGGGTCATATTCTGCATGGAGGACGGTGACCAGTGGTGTGCCTCAAGGATCTGTTCTGGGACCCCTACTCTTCGTGATTTTTATAAATGACCTGGATGAGGAAGTGAAGGAATGGGTTAGTAAATTTGCTGATGACAAAAGTTGGGGGTGTTGTGGATAGTGTGGAGAGCTGTCAGAGTTTACAGCGGGACATTGATAGGATGCAAAACTGGGCTGAGAAGTATCAGATGGAGTTCAACCCAGGTAAGTGTGAGGTGGTTAATTTTGGTAGGTCAAATATGATGGTAGAATGTAGTATTAATGATAAGACTCTTGGCAGTGTGGAGGATCAGGGAGATCCTGGGGTCTGAGTCCATAGGACACTCAAAGCTGCTATGCAGGTTAACTGTGTGGTTAAGAAGGCATACGGTGCATTGGCCTTCGTCAATCGTGGGATTGAGTTTAAGAGCAGAGAGGTAATGTTGCAGCTATATAGGACCCTGGTCAGACCCCACTTGGAGTACTGTGCTCAATTCTGGTTGCCTCACTATAGGAAGTACGTGGACACCATAAAAAGGGTGTAGAGGAGATTTACAAGGACGTTGCCTGGTTTGGGGAGCATGCCTTATAAGGATATGTTGTGAGAACTCGGTCTTTTCTCCTTGGAGCGACAGAGGATGAGAGTTGACTTGATAGAGGTGTATAAGATGATGAGAGGCATTGATCATGTGGATAGTCAGAGGCTTTTCCCCAGGGCTGAAATGGCTAGCACAAGAGGGCATAGTTTTAAGGTGCTTGGAAGAAGATACAGAGGAGATGTCAGGGGTAAGTTTTTTATGCAGAGAGTGGTGAGTGCATGGAATGGGCTGCTGGTGGCGGTGATGGGGGCAGAAACGATAGGGTTTTTTAAGAGACTCCTAGGTGGCTACATGGAGCTTGGACAAATAGAGGGCTATGGGTAAAGCCTAGGTAGTTCTAAGGTAGGGACATGTTCGACACAGCTTTGTGGGCTGAAGGGCCTATATTGTGTTGTATGTTTTCTATGTTTTAATCATTTTCTAACAGAAGAAGCAGTCAGCATGCTAAAATAATCACAAGACATCTTGGCACAGTCTACTCTCACAGCACATAGGATCATGCCCAACAATACTGAGGTCATGCAAAGGTTAGAATGCTTTTTCTAATTCCCACTTACTTCTAAATAATTGCTGCTGCCTTTTTTGAGGCATCGTTCCTTGAAAATATCCTGAATACTACAGTGGCTAGTGCCCGTGATGGAGCTGACTAGATTGTTAAGTCTCAGCAGCTTATTTCAATCCTGTGCAGTAGCCAGCCTTCTACCGCCCCCCCCCCCCACCCCACCATACCAGACCATGATGCTGCCAATTAGGATGCCCGCCATGGTACATCTGTCGAAATTGATGAGTGTCTTTGGTGACATACCAAATCTCCTCAAACTCCTCATGAAATGTAGCCATTGACATGCCTTCTTTGTCGTAGCCTCGATATGTTGGGTCGAGAATAGATCCTCACAGATATTGACACCAAGGAACTTGGAATTGCTCACTCATTCCACTTCTGATCCCTCTTTCAGGACTGGGGTGTTACCTCATCCTACCCTTTCTGAAATCCACAGTCAGTTCTTTAGTCTTACTAATGTTGTGTTCAAGGCTGTTGCTGCAACCCCAGTCAAATAGCTGATATACCTCGCTCCTGTACGCCCTCTCATCACCATCTGAAATTCTGTCAACAATAGCTGTATTGTCAGCAAATTTATAGATGGCATTTTAGCTGCACCCAGCCACACAGTCATGGGTGTAGAGAGAGTAGAGTAGTGGGTAAGCACATGTCCCTGAGGTGCACCAGTGTTGATTGTTGGCAAGGTAGAGATCTTGCTTCCAATCAGCAAGGTGGAGATGTTATTTCTGATCTGCACAAATTGTGACCTTTCAGCTAGGAAGTCAAGGATCCACTGTTCCTGCTCTGTTGTTCAAAGACAGACTTCTGCAAGGAAGTGCAGTGCATCACAAGGCAGGAATCTCTCCCAAAACAAAGTCTACTTAGTAAACACTGCCCGTTCCTTGACTCTGAGGGACTACTGCAAGTCAGAGGACGTATAAAGAAGGCACAATGCACTTCAGAGGAAACTTACCCAGTCATCATTCTGGGTACACTTCATGTCAGCTCTGTGCTCACTGGACAATTTTCACAAACAATTGCTGTATGTCATCAAGGCTGACGTTTTTCTTTCTTTCTTTTTAAATCTTTTTATTGAGTAAGTATACAAAAAAGGTAAGCCATATAAACATTAATACAATGTTAAAGTATAATAAAATTCCAAAAGATAACAATACCAAAAAGAAAATACTACAAACAATGTAATTTAAGCATAAGAAAGCAAGATAACATAATAGTATACTAGATTTTATATATATCAATGGAAAAAAAAAGAAAAAAAAACCCCAAAAAAAAAACCCACCGTGCAACTAACTAAAAGCAAAGCAAAGCAATGGGCTAACTTGAAACCAAACAGAGTTAAACTTAAAATCACGTCCTCAATCCCGACCTCCATTAAAACAGTGAAAAAAAAACAAGAAGGGTAAATATTACATTAAATGAAAATATCGAATAAAAGGTCCCCAAATCTGTTCAAATTTAAATGAAGAATCATAAAGATTACTTCTAATTTTCTCCAGATTCAAACATAAAATCGTCTGAGAAAACCAAAAAAAGGTAGTTGGAGCATTAAGCTCTTTCCAATGTTGTAAAATACATCTTTTCGCCATTAAAGTAAGAAATGCAATCATTCTACGGGCTGAAGGGGAAAGATTACTAGAAATTTTAGGTAGTCCAAAGATAGCAGTAATAGGGTGAGGAGAGATATCTATATTTAATACCTTAGAAATAATATTGAAAATATCTCTCCAAAAAGTTTCCAAAGTAGGGCAAGACCAAAACATATGAGTTAAAGAGGCTATCTGCCCCGAACATCTATCACAGAAAGGATTAATATGCGAGTAAAAACGCGCTAACTTATCTTTGGACATATGTGCTCTATGAACCACTTTAAATTGAATTAGGGAATGTTTAGCACAAATAGAGGAAGTATTAACTAATTGTAAAATCTGCCCCCAATCATCCACAGAAATGGTAAGCCCCAATTCCTGTTCCCAATCTACCCTAATCTTATCAAATGGAGCTTTCCTAAGTTTCATAATAATATTATAAATCATAGCCGATGCACCTTTCTGACATGGATTAAGGTTAATTATCGAATCTAAAATATATATAGGAGGAAGCATTGGAAAGGAAGAAAGTATAGTACTTAGGAAATTTCTAACTTGTAAATATCTAAAAAAATGTATTCTTGATAAGTTATATTTATTAGATAATTGTTCAAAAGACATAAGGGAACCATCTAAAAATAAATCCAAAAACCGTAAAATACCCTTAGTCTTCCAAGTTTGAAAAGCGCGATCCGTAAAAGAGGGAGGAAAAAATATGTTACCTAAAATAGGAATCGCTAACCCGAATTGATTAAGATCAAAAAATTTTCTGAATTGAAACCAAATGCGCAAAGCATATTTAACTATCGGGTTAGAGACCTGCTTAAGGCGTTTCGAATCAAAAGGAAGAGAGGAACCTAAAATAGAACCAAGTGTATAACCCTGAACAGATTGTAATTCCAATGCTACCCATTTAGGAATAGATAGTATGTCCCGGTCAAGTAACCAAAATTTCATATGTCGAATATTAATAGCCCAATAATAAAATCTAAAGTTAGGTAATGCTAAACCTCCATCTCTCTTAGCTTTCTGTAAATGTATTTTACCCAGTCTCGGATTCTTATTCTGCCAAATAAATGAAGAAATTTTAGAGTCAACTTTATCAAAAAAAGATTTAGGAACGAAAATTGGTAATGCCTGAAACACATATAAAAATTTTGGCAAAAAAAACATCTTAACTGCATTAATACGACCAATCAAAGTTAAATATAAGGGAAACCATTTAGATGAAAGTTGAGTAATATGGTCTATTAATGGTAAAAAGTTAGTCTTAAATAAATCTTTATGTTTACAAGTAATTTTAATCCCAAGATATGAAAAGTAATTATTAATCAATTTAAATGGAAATTTATAATATAAGGGAAGATGTTTATTAATCGGAAAAAGTTCACTCTTACTAAGATTTAATTTATAACCTGAGAAAAGACCAAATTGTGCTAATAACTCTAAAACAGCAGGAATGGATCTCTCAGGATTAGAAATATATAAAAGTAAATCATCAGCATAGAGTGATAATTTATGGGACTTTAATCCCCGAGTTATCCCAGTAATATTTGAAGATTCTCGAATAGCAATTGCAAGAGGTTCTAATGCAATATCAAATAATAGGGGACTAAGAGGACAGCCTTGTCGAGTACCACGAAAGAGAGGAAAAAAAGGTGAGTTTAAGGAGTTAGTACGAACCGAGGCTACAGGGGAGTGATATAACAGTTTAATCCAGGATATAAATTTCAAGCTAAAATTAAACATTTCAAGCACCTTAAATAAATAAGGCCATTCTACTCTATCAAAAGCTTTCTCGGCATCTAAAGAAATAACACACTCAGGAACATTTTGTGAGGGAGTATAAACGATATTTAACAATGTACGAATATTATAAAAAGAGTAACGACCTTTAATAAAACCCGTTTGGTCTTCCGAAATAATAGAAGGAAGTACTTTTTCTAGTCTATTTGCTAATAACTTAGAAAAAACTTTAGAATCAACATTTAATAAAGATATTGGTCTATAAGATGCACATTGAGCAGGGTCTTTATCCTTCTTTAGTATTAAAGAAATTGATGCTCTATTAAAAGATTCCGGAAGTTTACCAAGTTTCAAAGAAGCCTCAAAAACCTTATAGAGCCAAGGAATCAATAAAGAAGCAAAACATTTATAAAATTCAACGGTAAACCCATCAGGGCCAGGAGCTTTCCCCAGATTCATAGAAAAAATAACATTCTTAATCTCATCCATTGTAATGGAAGTATCTAATAAAGAAGACATATCCTGTGAAATCTGAGGGAAGTCTAACTTATCTAAAAAATCATTCATATATTTAGAATCTCGAGGAGACTCTGATTGATATAAAGAAGAATAAAAATCACAAAAGGTTTGATTAATCCCCACATGATCCAATATCAATCGATCATTTTGGTTATAAATCTGATTGATTTGAGATTTAACATAATTAGATTTCAATTGATTAGCCAGCAGCTTGCCAATTTTATCACTGTGAACATAAAAATCACTTCTTGTTTTCTTTAATTGGTTTACAATCGAGGACGAGAGTAGTAAACTGTGTTCCATTTGAAGTTCAGTTCTTTGTTTGTATAGCTCCTCAGAAGGAGCCATAACATATTTCTTATCAATTTCTTTAATCTTGTCCACAATTGCCATCTCCTCCTGCTTCTGTTTCTTCCTCAAAGCAACGGAATACGAAATAATCTGACCCCGAATATAGGCTTTAAAAGTGTCCCAAAGAGTGTTAACCGAAATATCTTCTGTATGGTTAATTGTAAAAAAAAGCTCAATCTGTTCATTCATAAAATTAACAAAGTCCGAGTCCTGAAGCAACAGCGAATTAAAACGCCATTGTCTATTGTTTGGTATATTGGCCATAATTTTAATAGAAAGCTTAAGTGGAGCATGATCCGAAATGGTTATAGAATCATAATCACATTTAATCACTGAAGGAATGAGACGAGAATCAATGAAAAAATAATCAATTCTTGAATAGGAATGATAAACATGTGAAAAAAAGGAAAAATCTTTTTCCTGAGGATGCAGAAAACGCCAAATGTCCGTCGACCCAGAATCAGAAAGGAAAAAATTAATCAAATTTGCAGATTTATTAGGTAAAGTCCGTAAAGGAGCCGAACGGTCCAAAGCTGGAGATAAACAGGTATTAAGATCTCCGCCCCAAATCAATGAAAACTCGTTCAAATTCGGAAACTGATCAAACAATGATTTATAAAATTCCGGACAATCCATATTAGGAGCATAAACATTAACCAAAACTACTTTTTTATTAAATAGTAAACCACTAACCAATAAAAATCTACCATTCGGATCAGAGATAATATCCTGTTGTATAAAAGTAACTGAGGAGTCTATAAAAATAGAGACGCCTCGAATCTTAGCATTGGAGTTCGAATGAAATTGTTGTCCCTTCCAGAATTTGAAAAAACGTAGTCTGTCCCCCCTCCGTACATGGGTCTCTTGTAAAAATAAAATTTGTGCTTTAAGTCTCCGGAACCTGGATGAGGAAGTGAAGGAATGGGTTAGTAAATTTGCTGATGACAAAAGTTGGGGGTGTTGTGGATAGTGTGGAGAGCTGTCAGAGTTTACAGCGGGACATTGATAGGATGCAAAACTGGGCTGAGAAGTATCAGATGGAGTTCAACCCAGGTAAGTGTGAGGTGGTTAATTTTGGTAGGTCAAATATGATGGTAGAATGTAGTATTAATGATAAGACTCTTGGCAGTGTGGAGGATCAGGGAGATCCTGGGGTCTGAGTCCATAGGACACTCAAAGCTGCTATGCAGGTTAACTGTGTGGTTAAGAAGGCATACGGTGCATTGGCCTTCGTCAATCGTGGGATTGAGTTTAAGAGCAGAGAGGTAATGTTGCAGCTATATAGGACCCTGGTCAGACCCCACTTGGAGTACTGTGCTCAATTCTGGTTGCCTCACTATAGGAAGTACGTGGACACCATAAAAAGGGTGTAGAGGAGATTTACAAGGACGTTGCCTGGTTTGGGGAGCATGCCTTATAAGGATATGTTGTGAGAACTCGGTCTTTTCTCCTTGGAGCGACAGAGGATGAGAGTTGACTTGATAGAGGTGTATAAGATGATGAGAGGCATTGATCATGTGGATAGTCAGAGGCTTTTCCCCAGGGCTGAAATGGCTAGCACAAGAGGGCATAGTTTTAAGGTGCTTGGAAGAAGATACAGAGGAGATGTCAGGGGTAAGTTTTTTATGCAGAGAGTGGTGAGTGCATGGAATGGGCTGCTGGTGGCGGTGATGGGGGCAGAAACGATAGGGTTTTTTAAGAGACTCCTAGGTGGCTACATGGAGCTTGGACAAATAGAGGGCTATGGGTAAAGCCTAGGTAGTTCTAAGGTAGGGACATGTTCGACACAGCTTTGTGGGCTGAAGGGCCTATATTGTGTTGTATGTTTTCTATGTTTTAATCATTTTCTAACAGAAGAAGCAGTCAGCATGCTAAAATAATCACAAGACATCTTGGCACAGTCTACTCTCACAGCACATAGGATCATGCCCAACAATACTGAGGTCATGCAAAGGTTAGAATGCTTTTTCTAATTCCCACTTACTTCTAAATAATTGCTGCTGCCTTTTTTGAGGCATCGTTCCTTGAAAATATCCTGAATACTACAGTGGCTAGTGCCCGTGATGGAGCTGACTAGATTGTTAAGTCTCAGCAGCTTATTTCAATCCTGTGCAGTAGCCAGCCTTCTACCGCCCCCCCCCCCCACCCCACCATACCAGACCATGATGCTGCCAATTAGGATGCCCGCCATGGTACATCTGTCGAAATTGATGAGTGTCTTTGGTGACATACCAAATCTCCTCAAACTCCTCATGAAATGTAGCCATTGACATGCCTTCTTTGTCGTAGCCTCGATATGTTGGGTCGAGAATAGATCCTCACAGATATTGACACCAAGGAACTTGGAATTGCTCACTCATTCCACTTCTGATCCCTCTTTCAGGACTGGGGTGTTACCTCATCCTACCCTTTCTGAAATCCACAGTCAGTTCTTTAGTCTTACTAATGTTGTGTTCAAGGCTGTTGCTGCAACCCCAGTCAAATAGCTGATATACCTCGCTCCTGTACGCCCTCTCATCACCATCTGAAATTCTGTCAACAATAGCTGTATTGTCAGCAAATTTATAGATGGCATTTTAGCTGCACCCAGCCACACAGTCATGGGTGTAGAGAGAGTAGAGTAGTGGGTAAGCACATGTCCCTGAGGTGCACCAGTGTTGATTGTTGGCAAGGTAGAGATCTTGCTTCCAATCAGCAAGGTGGAGATGTTATTTCTGATCTGCACAAATTGTGACCTTTCAGCTAGGAAGTCAAGGATCCACTGTTCCTGCTCTGTTGTTCAAAGACAGACTTCTGCAAGGAAGTGCAGTGCATCACAAGGCAGGAATCTCTCCCAAAACAAAGTCTACTTAGTAAACACTGCCCGTTCCTTGACTCTGAGGGACTACTGCAAGTCAGAGGACGTATAAAGAAGGCACAATGCACTTCAGAGGAAACTTACCCAGTCATCATTCTGGGTACACTTCATGTCAGCTCTGTGCTCACTGGACAATTTTCACAAACAATTGCTGTATGTCATCAAGGCTGACGTTTTTGAAGTGAGAATGGTTAAAGACGATGTAGTTAGGCTTTTGTCAAGACCATTCTGAGATTATTCTTCTTTGTCGAAGACTTAGTGAAATGATTATTTGACCTGTAGTTTCTGTAGTTAAGTTTGACATGCCAGACAGGGAGTGTTCTAGCTTCTAGAGGCATAGATCATTTTGAATGAACATCACTGTAAGCTGTTTTTTGTACTACTTCCTGCGCAAGTAAGCTTTTATTCTAATTTGGAGCAAATGGTAGAAAAAAATACATCTTCATCCACTCTTTATCTGCCTGTGAAACAGCAATATCATTTCACAGAAATAAAAAGAAGTCTCATTAAAAACCTAAAGAATGCTTCCATCTCAGGTGATTTTTGAAAAGTTGTTTAGCTCGCAGCAAAGCTGTGTCCGCATGCACAGTGATGGCAGTAGAGTTCCACTGCAGCTCCAATCCCCACTAGAACGGCCTTGGCACTCTCTCTGCTTTCTGTTTACTCGTTTGTTTCTTGGGATCTAAACTTTGGCAGCAAGGCCAGCATTCATAAGTTCATTCTAACTGCCTTTCAGAAAGTGGTATTAAGCTGCTTTCATCATCTGCTGCAGTCCTCTGTTAACGGTACATACAACATCATTGTGGAGGTAGTTCCAATATTTAAGCCCAGTGACAATGAAGGAATGGTGGCATATACTCAGTGGCCACAATATTAAGTACCCGAAGTACCTAATAAAATGGCCACTGTGTACATATCGTCAGGATGATATGTAACATTGAGCTGAACATGAATATTGTGTGTTCTCATTGAATCTAAAGTTGACATGTGTCATTTATAGCCAGCACTATACTGTTTAATAAAAATATTATTTCAATAGAAAATAAGTAACCCTTCCACATTATTTATTGTGCAGTGACAACAACGGCCGGAATAAAGTCAAAGCACAGAAAAGTTAAGCAATTCAGCCTTTTGATTTACTATATAGGCATCAGTTAGTCTCGTGAGACCAGGGATTTGCGCCTTGGAAGGTTTCCAGGGCGCAGGCCTGGGAAAGGTTGTATGGAAGACCGGCAGTTGCCCATGCTGCAAGTCTCCCCTCTCCACACCACCAATGTTGTCCAAGGGAAGGGCATTAGGACCCATACAGCATGGCACCGGTGTCATCGCAGAGCAGTGTGTGGTTAAGTGCCTTGCTCAAGGACACAATATGCTGCCTCAGCCAAGGCTCGAACTAGCAACCTTCAGATCACTAGACGAACACCTTAACCACTTGGCCACGCGCCAACCTTTCGATACTTAGCAAATTAAATTCTCTCCTGTATCTACCAGTCCTCAATAGTTGCCATTGTACCCACAGCGTAACATAATGCCCTATGTTTTCTGGTATGTCCTGGTCTTTTCCTTAGGCATCCCTCAGGATTGAGGATAACATTGGTGCTTTTGATAAACATTAAGATAGATAAATCCCTGGGGCAGGACAGTAACGGCTAATTCCAGAAGACATACTCTTAAGGTCAACAGAGGAATGCTTAGGGGAAATGTCAGAGGCAAGTGTTTTTTTTTTACACAAAGTGGTGGGTGACAGGAGAACACTGCCAGAGATGGTGGAAGGAGCTGATATATTAGGAGTTCCTAGACAGGCACATAAATGAAAGAAAAGTGGAGGGCTATGTGGGAGGAAAGGGTTAGATTGATCTTGGTGGATGTTAAAAAAAAAAAAGTCGGTACAACACCGTGGGTGAAGGGCCTGTACTGTGCTACACACTTCTGTTTCATATTCTGCCTTCTGTGTTCTGTTTTAGATTAATGTGTCTCCACTAACTGCTTTTGGATATTCTACTTTAGAAAGAGATTAACTTTGAAGAATACCAGCAAATTTTTATTTTTAAAAAAAGTCTGTAATGAAAGTTTCAGTCGTTACGTATGCATTCTTATTTCTTATTCACAGCCATAAGTACAGAAATGCTTGTAAATTAGTATGTTGAGCTGTTGACTGTTAGATTTAAAAGGATATGAAAATTTGGAGTCTTTTTTTAATTACTCCAATCTCTGAGCATTTTGTCGATTCCGCAACTGATCTAGCCCGGCTCTCTGGAAGCACTGTCTTTTGTTTGAGATTTTAAACTGAGGCTTCTTCTGTTGTCACAAGTAAACTTTAAGTATTTTATGACCTTATCTTGAAGAAGAGCAGAAGTTTACCAATAGCCCACCAACTGCTCTGACCATTAAGACCATAAGATATAGGAGCAGAATTAGGCCATTTGGCCCATTGAGTCTGCTTCTCCATTTCATCATGGCTGATCCAATTTTCTTCTCATCCCCAGTCTCCTGACTTCTCCCCATATCCCTTCATGCCCTGATCAATCAAGAATCTATCAACCTCTTCCTTAAATATACTTAAAGATCTGGTCTCCACAGCTGCCAGTGGCAAAGAATTCCACAGATTCATCACTCTCTGGCTAAAGAAATTCCTCCTCATCTTCATTCTAAAAGGACAACCCTCTATTTTAAGGCTGTGTCCTTTGGTCTTAGACTCTCCCACCATAGGAAACGTCCTCTCCACATCCACTCTTTCAAGATCTCTCACCATTTGGCAGGTTTCAATGAGGTCACCCCTCATTCTTCTGAATTCTAGTGAATACTAGGACCAGAGCCATCCGACACTCTTCAAATGACAAACCATTCAATCCTGGAATCATGTCATGAACCTCCTTTGAACGCTCTGCAGTTTCAGCACATCCTTTCCAAGATAATGGGCCCAAACCTGATCACAATACTCCAAGTGAGGCCTCACCAGTACTTTATAAACTTTCAACCTTGCTTTTATATTCTAGTCCTCTTGAAATGAATGCTAACATTGCATTTGCCTTCCCTCACCAAAGACTCGACCTGTAAATTAACCTTTAGGGAATCCTGCACAAGCACTCCTAAGTCCCTTTGTTTCTGTTATTTTGTATTCTCTCTCCAAACAGTCAATCTTTCATTTCTTCTACCAAAGTGCATGACCGTACATTCTCGACACTGTACTGCATCTGCTATTTCTTTGCATTTCTCCTCATCTGTATGTGCTGCAAGTCTTTCTGTAGCCTCTCTACTTCCTCAAAACTATTTGCTCCTCCATCTCTCTTCATATCGTTTGCAACAAAGACACAAATTCCATCATCTAAATCATTGACATATAATGGAAAGAGAATCGGTCCCAACACAGACTTCTGTGGTACACCAGTAGTCACAGCATCCAGTCAGAAAAGGCTTCTTTATTTCCACTCTTTGCCTCCTGCTAATTTGCCACGGCTTTATCCATGCTAGAATATTGCCTGTAATACCATGACTCATAGCTTGTTAAGCAACCTCATGTGTGACACCTTGTCAAAGGCCTTCTGAAAATTTAAGTACACAACATCAACCGATTCTCCTTTGTCTATCCTGCTTGTTACTACTTCAACGAATTCCAACAGATTTGTCGGGCAAGATTTTCCCTTGAGGAAACCATGCTGACTACGGCCAATTTTGCCATGTGCATCCACGTACACAGAGACCTCATACTTAATAACCAAATCCAACATCTTCACAACCACTGAGGTCAGACAAACTGGGCTATAGTTTCCTTTCTTCTGCCTCTCTGCCTTCTTGAAGTGTGGAGTGACATTTGGAATTTTCCGATCTTCTTGAAAGATCATTACTAATGCCTCCACGATATCTTCAGCCACCTCTTTCAGAACTCTGGGGTGTACACCATCAGGTCCAGATGACTTATCTACCTTCAGACCCCAAGAACCCCAAGGAAGTTATGATAACTTCCACACTTTATACACCCTGAGACCAGGAACTTCTATAATCTTCTACAGTGAAGAATAATGTAAAAGGCTTATTCAGTTCATCTGCTATTTCCTTATCCCTCATTACTACCTCTCTAGCATCATTTTCCAATGGTCCAATATCCACTTTTGTCTGTCTTTTACACTTTATGTATCTGTAGAAACTTCTGGTGTCCTCTTTAATATTATTGCCTGGTTTAACTTCTCATCTCATCTTTATCATCTTATTGACTTTTTTTAGTTGCCTTCTGTTGGTTTTTAAAAGCTTCCCAATCCTCTAACTTCCCATTAATCTTTTCTCTTGTGTATGCCTCCTCGTTGGCTTTCACTGCTCTTGTTAGCTATGGTTGTGACATCTTTCCTTCAGAATATTTCTTCCTCTTTGGTATGTATATATTCTATGTTTTCCAAATTGCTTCCAGAAATTCCAGCTGTTGCAGCTCTGCCTGCCAGTGTTCTTTTCAATCAGTTCTGGCCAACTCCTCTCTCATGCCTCTGTAATTCCCCTTACTCCACTGTAATACTGACACACCTGCCTCTAACTTCTCCTTTTCAAATTTCAGGATGAATTTGATCATAATATGATCACTTTCCCCAAGGGTTTTTTTACTCTAAGCTCTCTAATCAATTCTGGTTCATTGCACTAACATTAGAAGCCACAGCTCGCTTGCAGTTCTTGGGCTTGGTGAATTGATAGCACCTATCTCTTTGCCAGGCAGTATCTAAAACAGTAATGCACCTGATTTTTCTGGCTGTCTCTGGACTGTTTCCTGGCGAAGCAGTAATCAGGCACGTCGACTTAAGTTCTCAAGTTTGACAGAACCGAGAACTTAGAGATGTGGTGACAGAGAAACAAAGCCACTTTAGAAGAACAAATTCAACACCATCTAGTTTCCTAGGAAAATGCCATATCCTGTAAGGTTTGCAACTTTATATGATGAGGAAAAGAAAAGGTTGCATTATTTTGAGAATATTATTTCAGCTAATCATTTCAGCGTATTAAGCTGACAATATACCATTAATAAAATGTTATGTGCATCATTCTAGTAATATTACTTTGATTTAATATGAATTATATCCCATTAAAGTCAGTTGAATGTTATTAATTACCTCTCCATATAATTTAAATTAAATATTTTCCAGATTTTATTAATAAAATG
Source organism: Mobula hypostoma (assembly GCF_963921235.1). Taxonomy (NCBI): domain Eukaryota; kingdom Metazoa; phylum Chordata; class Chondrichthyes; order Myliobatiformes; family Myliobatidae; genus Mobula; species Mobula hypostoma. The sequence goes on along the minus strand of NC_086097.1, from coordinate 151,992,589 downwards.
TTCATCATATTGTGCTAATGATGCCATATTTATTGGTAACACTTCCAAAATTCATTTATTGATGTCTAAAAGGCCAGTGTATCTCTGCAATATATTTTTGTTTAAATGCCATTAGAATATATATGCAATATTGATTACAGTTCCACAACATAATTGTAATTAATTCTCTCATTTTCATGGTAATGTATGGTAATAGCTCTATCTTTATGTATCTTAATAAGTATTCTCCTTCTAGCACATGTAGCTATAGTCCATCTATGTACACAGATAACATGAACATATGAATTAATGTGGAAAGAAAAATCATGTGAGGAAGAATGAATGAGATTATGTGAAAGGGCATTTAATGTAAGAAATGGGATCAGGCATACCTTTTTGACTCTTCAAATTGTTCTGTTCTTCTTTGAGAATGTGGCAGATTAATTCGATTCTTCCAAAGTCTAAAAGTCTTTCTCAGCCTTAGAAATATTTGATTCTATTTCCATTGTTTTCTGGCATAGAGGATTCCAAAGATTCACAATTCTTTCAGAGAATAAATTGTACCTCATTTCATACTTACATGGGTGATGTCTTATCCTGACACCATGTTGATAGTACTAGAATTCATTCACTTGAAGAACCATCTTCTCAGCATAGAGTCATAGAACACTACAGCACAGAAACAAGTTCTTTGGCCCATCCACTCTGTGCTAAACAATTACTTGACCGAACCCCATTGACCTACATCCAGATCATAGCCTCCATAGCTCTTTTATCTATGTATTTATCTAAATTTCTTGTAAATGTTGAAATCAGTCTCATATCTACCACAAACTGTGCTGGCAGTTTGTTCCACACCTTCAACACTCTCTTTCTGAAGAAGTTCTGCCCAGGTTCCCTTTACACATTTCATTTTTCACCTTTAACCCATGACCTCTAGTAAGTAGTCTCACACAACCTCAGTGGAAAAGGCCTGCTTGTATTTACCCTATCTGTACCCTTCATAATATTGTACTGTGGTCGCGCGCAAACGTGCTACTAAAGAAACACATGGAGGCAGAGAGCTGAACTCAGAATGCCTTTACTGATTCAAAATCGCGTGTTTAAATCTCCACTCCCATGGGCCCCTGCGACCCACAGGGCAGACGTGACGTCAGACTGTCCCCAGAAGGTCCGCCCCGAGCGGGTAGTTCCAAACGCGCTACCGTGTGTCTGCCCGCGGCTCCCGATGGCGGTTCAAGCCCTGCGTGTGCGGGCCGCTGCACCACCCTCCCCCCCCCCCGGCCCCAGAAACGTCCATTGAGGGAGTGGAGCCCCCAGTCTGTGTGGGTGGCCAGCCTCGCTGGCGCGGTGCGGGTACCCTCTCTGGTTGCTCAATGTCCAAGTGCGTTGGTTTGAGGTGGTCCACTGTAAAAGTCTCTTCTCGGCCACCCACCTCCACGACACGTGGTTCTGCTGTGCTGGATCACCTTGAAGGGTCCCTTGTACGGCCACTGTAGAGGTGATCTGTGCATGCCCCTATGAATAAATACACCCTCACAGTCTCGGAGGTCTTTAGGGGTGAAGAATGGTGTGGGATCATGCCTGGAGGTTGGGATTTGTGCCAGGGTCCCTACCCTGTCCTGCACCCTTGTTAGCACTGCCTCTAGAGTTTCTTCCGAACATCGGGCCTCTGGTACGAACTCACCTGGGACTGTCAGGGGGTGCCATAGACCAATTCCGCTGAGGAGGTGTCCAGGTCCTCCTTGGGGGCTGTGCGGATGCCCAGTAGGTCACAGGGAAGCTCATCTGTCCAGTTGGGGCCCCTGAGGCACGCCATCAGGGCTGACTTGAGATGCCAGTGAAATCGCTGTACCAAACTGTTGGACTAGGGATGGTACACTGTGGTGTGATGCAGCTGGGTGCCCAGGAGCTGCGCCAGTGCTGTCCACAAACCAGACGTGAACTGCACCCCTCTGTTGGAGGTGATGTCCGTTGGGAGGCGGAATCTAGCATTCCAGTTTGCAATGAGCGTCCTGGTGCAGGACTCAGTGGACCTGTCTGCGAGCGGTCTACCATGGTAAAGATATAGCTGGTGCCCCGGGAGACCGGCAGGGGGCCGACGATGTCCACATGGATGTGTTGGAACCTCCTGTGCGTGGGCTGGAACTGCTAGAGGGGAGCCTTCACCTGCCGCAGGACTTCAGCGGTCTGGCAGTGTACGCAGGTCCTGGCCTAATGTCTGGCCTATTTGCGCAAAACTTGCCAGACGAATCTGTCCGCTACCAGCTTGATGGACGCCTGGATGGACGGGTGGGCCAAGTCGTGCAGCGTGTCGAACACCCGGCGCCTCCATGCTGCTGGTACCACGGGTCGGAGTTTGCCGGTAGACATGTCGCACAGGAGATGATCCACTGCCAGGCCAATGGAGGCGTCCTCCAACTGGAGCCCGAAACGGCGGTACAGTAAGCTGGGATCTCGATGTCCGACCGTTGTGCTTCCGCCAGTGCTGCGAAGTCTATTCCTGAGGACGATATGCCTACTGAGTGGAGGCAGGGGCGAGACAGTGTGTCAGTGACGACGTTGTTCTTCCCTGCGATGTGGTGGACGTCCGTGGTGAATTCTGAAATAAAGGACAGGTGCCTCTGCTGCCGAGCCGACCATGGGTCCGATACCTTGGCCAGTGCGAAGGTGAAGGGCTTGTCTGTATACAGGGTGAACTCCCTTCCCTCGAGGAAGTACCGGAAATGCCAGACAGCCGGGTAGAGCGCTAGCAACTCTCTGTCGAAAGCGCTGTCCAGTTGGAGCCCCTGAGGTGAATTCTGGTGGCCGTAGGTGCCGGCTGAAGAAAGTGAGTGGTCACCACTGGTCCTCGACGAGCTGCTCCAGGACTCCGCCGACTGCCGTGTGGGAAGCGTCGACTGTGAGTGCCGTGGGTACATCGACTCTCGGGTGCACTAGGAGGGCCACCTTTGCCAGTGCCTCCTTGGCCTGCTCAAATGCCTCCGTGGACTCCGCGTCCCGTGCCACTTCTTTGGCCTTGCCGGCCACCAGGCTGAACAAGGGTCTCATGACGCGTGTCACCGCCGGCACGAACCGATGATAAAAGTTGACCATCCCTACGAACTCCTGCAGGCCCTTGACCGTGCTGGGCTTGGGGAATTGGTGGATGGCCTGGACCTTGTCTGGTCGGGGAACTGCGCCATGTCGGTTGACTCTGTGGCCCAAGAAGTCGATCTCCGTCAGCCCGAACTGGCACTTTGCTGGATTGATTGCCAGTCCATGGTCGCTCAGGTGGTGGCAGAGCTGGCGCAAAATGTGCCACGTGCTTTTGGTGCGAACTGCTGGCCACCAGGATATCATCCAAGTAAATCAAAACAAAATCCAGGCCACATCCCACCGAGTATATGAGCCTTTGGAAAGTTTGGGCCTCATCTTGAGACTGAAAGGCAAGCTGAACGGGGTGATGAGGGCTGTCTTGGGAACGTCGTCGGGGTGCACTGGGATCTGATGGTATCCCCTGACCAGGTCGATTTTTGAGAAGATGGTCGCTCTGTGCAGGTTCGCCGTGAAGTCCTGGATGTTGGGTACCGGGTATCTGTCGGCGATTGTGGCGTCGTTGAGTCTTCTGTAGTCTCCGCAGGGCCTCCATCCTCCTGCGGACTTGGGCACCATGTGCAGCAGGGATGTCCATGGGCTGTCTCAGCGGCGTACGATTCCCATCTCTTCCATCTTACGGAACTCCTCCTTGGCGAGGTGGAGCTTGTCGGGTGGGAGCCTGCGAGCTCAGGCCTGCAGCGGCGCGGTCCTTGCATGGGGATGTGGTGCTGCACGCCATGGTTGGGCTCGGCCGTGGAGAACTGCGGGGTGACTATGGAGGGGAATTCCACCAACACCCTGACGAATTTGTTACCCGAGAGGGTCACGGAATCCAGGTGGCGGGCCAATAGTTTGGCTTCTCCGAGTTGGAAAGTCTGGAACATCTTGGCGTGGACCAAATGCCGGCCTTTTAGGTCGACCAGGAGGTAGTTGCCTCATAGGAAATCTGCCCCTAGTAGTGGCTGTGACACCGCTGCCAACGTGAAAGTCTAAGTGAAACGACTGGACCCGAAATGCAGTGAGATAGTTCGCAGGCCGTACGTCCGAATACTGGTGCCATTTGCAGTGGTGAGTTCGGGGCCTGGGACTGCGTTACGAGTGTCCATGTTCGAGGGGGGGAGTACGCTGACTTCGGCCCTGGTGTCTACCAGGAAGCGCTGCCCGGAATGTCGGTCCCAGAGGTACAGGAGGCTGTCTCGGTGGCCAGCCGTCGTAGCCATTAGCGACTGCTGGCCCCAGCATTTCCAGGAAAAGCACATGTTGGACGGCAGCGGCGCACTCCTGAGCCCCACCTTTGGTGATAGAAACACCATTGTTCCGAACTTTCGCCTTTTTCCCACGTGGGTCTCGACAGCTTTGGTTGCAGGGCCTGGGCGTTGGGGCGCGTGATGATGGCTAGGCCATTGGAGGCTGCTCCACGTTGCTTGCTCTGCCAAAGGACGTCTGCTTTAGCTGCGACCCTGCATGGGTCGCTGAAATCCTCACTCGCGAGGAGGAGGCGAATGACCTCTGGCATTTGCTCAAGGAACAACTGTTCAAATAAAAGGCACAGCTTATGGCTGTCCATGAGCGCCAGCATATCATTTATGAGCTCGGATGGCATGCAGTCGCCCAGGCCATCTATGTGTAAGAGCCGTGCAGCCCGTTCGTGGCGAGAAAGTCCGAAGGTACGGATCAGGAGCGCCTTAAGCTTAGTGTACCTGTCCTCCGTTGGTGGCTGGCGTAGGACGTTGATGATCTGGCCTGCCGTCTCCTGGTCGAGCGTGCTGACCACATAGGAGTACCGCGTGGCGTCAGCTGTAATGTCTCTGATATTGAACTGGGCCTCAGTCTGCTCGAACCAAACGTGGGGCTGAGTGGCCCAGAAAGTCGGGAGCTTCAGAGAGACCACGCTGTGCAAGTTGCTCGAACTCGTGGCTGGTCGCTGAGTCGCTGGCTCCAGATGCCGTCTGGAACGTCGGGGTCACCAATGTAGTCGCGCGCAAACGCGCTACTAAAGAAACACACGGAGGCAGAGAGAGCTGAACTCAGAATGCCTTTACTGATTCAAAATCATGTGCTTAAATCTCCCCTCCCTTGGGCCCTTGCGACCCTCGGGGCAGACGTGACGTCAGACTGTCCCCGGAAGGTCCACCCTGAGTGGGTAGTTCGAAACGCACTACAGCATGTCTGCCTGCGGCTCCCGATGGCGGTTTGAGTCCCGCGTGTACATATTTGACAAACTCTTTCCTATCCAGCCCTTTTACAGTATGGGAAGTCCCAGTCTAGAAAGTTGAAATTATCTAGTATCACAACCTCAACATTTCTTGCAACAGTCTGTGATCTCTCTACAAATCTGCTCCTCTAAATCCATCGGGCTGTTGGGTGGTCTATAAGATCCCACTAATGTGGTCATACTTTTCCCATTCCTCAGTTCTACCCATAAAGCTTCACAAGACAAGCTCTCCAGTCTATTCTGACTGAGCACTGCCGTGACATTTTCCCTGACTCGTAATTCAACCCCTCTCCCTTAATCCCTCCTACTCTATCATGTCTAGCACAACAGAACCCCAAAACAGTAAGCTGTCAGTCCTCCTGCAACCAAGTCTCACTAATGTCTACAATGTCATAATTCCACATGCTGATCCATGCCCTAGGTTCATTCACCTTTCCTACAGTGCTCCTTGCTTTGAAATATATGCAGCTCTGAACATTACTCCAGCCATGCTCAATCTTTTGATTCCTAAATGTGTATCTAGGTTTAACAACAACTTTCTCCACAACCACTTCACTATCTGTTCTGGCACTCCAGTTCCCTGAAACTTGGCTTAACACCACACCACCAGTGTAGCACTAGCAAACCTTCCCACTTGGATATTAGCCCCCTCCTGCAAACTGTCCCTTCTGTACAGGACCCATCTTCCCTGGAAGAGAGCCCAATGATCCAAAAATCTGAAGCCTTCCCTCCTGCACCAACTTGTTAGCCGTATATTAAACTGTATGATCTTCCTATTTCTGGCCTTACTAACAAGTGGCATGGTAGCAATCCTGAGATCACAACCCTGTGGGTCCTGTCCTTTAACTTAGCACCAAACTCACTGAACTCACTTTGCAGGACCTCGTCACCCATTCTAACCGTGTCATTGGTTCCGACATGGCCTACTACCTCTAGATACTCACCCTTCCACTTCAGAATGGTGTGGACTCAATTCAAGATGTCCCTGACCCTAGCACACAGCAGAAAACAATATATTCATGAATCTCATTCTCTTTCCTTTTTCAATCTTTTTTATTGAGTTTCAAATTGATAAACATAACAATGATAATAATAGAGAGATCGGGATTACATTAGTAACGGTTAACGTATACCGACACAGATTCCGAGTAACATATTTAAGTTAAACCTCCCAATCCCTTAATAACTGAAGATGAAAAAGATTTTTTTTAAGTTTTTACCCCCTACACTCAAAAAAAAACAAAATAAAGACTGGGCTGCCATATTCCATCGGTTAAGATCATTATTTGTCATTAACTCCGCTCCTCTATACACAAACGAAAAGTTATTAAAAAGGATTCGGAAAAGGTCAGCTTACATCATATGAAAATGTTGACTAAATGGCCTCCATGTTTCTTCAAATTTAACCGAACGATCAGTGGTACCACTCCTAATTTTTTTCCAAATTTAAACATGTTAAAGTTTGGGAAAACCATTGAAATGTAGTAGGGTGATTACAATCTTTCTATTTAAATAAAATGGATCTTCTGGCTATTAACGTAACAAATGCAATCAAATGACAAGCTGAAGGGGATAAATGGCTGAAGTCTATCATTGGTAGTCCAAAAATTGCAGTAATAGGATGAGGTGGTAAATCAATATGCAAAACTACTGAAATAAATAATATCAAAAATGTCTTTCCAATATTTTTCCAAATGAGGGCAAGACCAGAACATATGTGTCAAGGAAGCTACTTCAGAATTACACCTGTCACAGACAGGATTTATATGACCATAAAAACAAGCTAACTTATCTTTAGACATACCTTAAATTGTATCAAAACATTGAAGAAGTGTTAACTAGTTAGAGAATTTTCTCCCATTTCTCTATGGTAAAGATACCTGAAGTTCTCCTTCCCATTTATAATTTTGTCAGGCATACCTAAACATATTTTTGAAATTAAATCATAAACAAATGCTATTAAACTCTTCTGATAGGGGTTTAAACCTAAAATATTTTCTGTAATTTCAGTTTGATGTGATATCGGAAAAGTAGGTAAAATAACCTTAAAAGTTTCTAATCTGCAAATATCTGAGAAAATGTGATCTAGGCAAATAATATTTATTAGACAACTGTTCAAAGGACATGAGACAATTATCCATGAATAAATCACGAAAACATATTATTCCCTTCATTTTCCATAAAAGTAAAGCTTGATCAGTTCTGGATGGTTGGAAGAAAAAATTGGATAAAATAGGACTTGATAGGATAAATTTATTCAATCCAAAAAATTTATGAAATTGAAACCATATTCGTATTTTATGTTTAATTATTGGATTAATCGTTTGTTTATTCAGATTAGTAAGTGCAAAGGGAAGTGAAAACCCTAAAATAGAAGCCAATGAGAACCCCTGTACAGACTCTCACTCAAGGTTCACCTGTCATGGACATTGAACTTCATCCAAATCTTGTGTCCAGAATGTTAGATATCAGATATTAATTACCCAATAACAGAATCTAAAGTTCAGCAATGCCAAACCACCATCCTTTTTAGATTTCTGTAAATATTTTTTAATCTAGGATTTTTTATTCTGCCATATATATGAATAAATTTTAGAATCAATAATATCAAAAAAGGATTTAGATATGAAGATTGGTACCGCCTAAAATAGATACAGAAATTTAGGCTAAATAATCATCTTAATAGCATTGATTCGACCAATCAATGATAGGGACAATGGGGACCATTTAGTAAGCAGTTGTTTAACATGATCAATTAAGGGTAAAAAGTTAACTTTAAATAGATCCTTATGCTTCTTAAGTAATTTTAACATCCAAATAGGTAAAATAGTCAGTAACCAGTCAAAATGGTGATTGTCTATAGATTGGGACTTGCATATTTAATAGAAAAAGCTCACTCTTATTAAGATTCAATTAATAACCAGAAAAACTAACCAGCAAGTAATAATATTACTGCAGGGATGGATTTCTCTGGATTAGAGATGTATAGTAACAGGTCATCTGCAAATAATGATACCTTATGTGTCTCATTCCCACAAATGATGCCGAATATATTGGGTGAATCACAAGGAGCGATTGCCAAGGGCTCCAAGGCAATATCAAATAGTAAAGGGCTTAAAGGACAGCCCTGTCTAGTACCTCAAAAAAGCCTAAAAAAAGGAGGATCTCTGATTATTAGTAAGTACAGAAGCCAAAGATATATGATATATCAATTTAATCCAAGATAATGAATTTTGGGCTAAAATGAATTTCTCAAAGATGTTAAATAAATATTCCTATTCAACTCTATCAAACACTTCCTTGACATCAAGCAAAATAACACATTCTGGAGTTTTAGATGAAGAAGTATATACAATGTTCATCAACCTCCTAACATTAAAATATGAATAATGATTTTTAATAAATCCTGTCTGGTCATCAGAGCCAATTTGTGGCAATACATTTTCTAATCTAATTGCTAATATTTTGGAAAAACTTTTGGAGTCCACATTTAACCAGGATATGGGTCTATATGATGCACATTCAGTGGGGTCTTTATCTTTTTTAGGAATTAAAGAAATAGATGCTTCATAAAAAGATTGTGATAATTTACCTACAAATAAGGCATCTTTAAAAATTCTACATAACCAAGGAGAAAGTAGACTTGAAAAAGATATTAAAAATGCTACTGTATATCCATCCAGGCTGGGTGCTTTACTAGAATTCATCGATGAAATTGCTTTCTTTATTTCTTCTTCCATAATGGGTGCATCTAATGTTAAACATTCATTAAGTGGTAATTTCGGAATATTCAATTTTCTTAAAAATTCATGCATTATGGTAGAACCGTCAGGAAATTCTGATTGGTATAAAGAGGTATAGAATTCTTGAAAAGATTTATTAATTTTGTCGTGGTCAACAGTCAAAGTACCATCCCGTTTACCAACTTCAATAATCTGACATTTTGCCGAAGCAGCTTTCAATTGGTTGACCAGCAATTTACCCGATTTATCACCATGTACCTAAAATTGACTCTTAGTATTAAGTCGTAACCACGAGGAATTCTGCAGATGATGGAAATTCAAGCAACACACATCAAAGTTGCTGGTGAACTTTTTATGAAGCATCTATTTCTTTAATTCCTAAAAAAGATAAAGACACCACTGAATGTGCATCATATAGACCTATATCCTTGTTAAATGAGGACTCCAAAAGTTTTTCCAAAATATTAGCAATTAGATTGGAAAATGTATTGCCACAAATTCGCTCTGATGACCAGACAGGATTTATTAAAATCATTATTTGTATTTTAATATTAGGAGGTTGATGAACATTATATATACTTCATCTAAAACTCCAGAATGTGTTATTTTGCTTGATGCCAAGAAGGCGTTTGATAAAGTTGAATGGGAATATTTATTTAACATCTTTGAGAAATTCAATTTTAGCCCAAAATTCATTATCTTGGATTAAATTGATATATCATATACCTTTGGCTTCTGTACTTACTAATAATCACCAACCTGATGGCATGAGCATTGACTTCTCTAACTTCTGCTAATGCCCCACCTCCCCCTTTACCCCATCCGTTATTTATTTATATACACACATTCATTCTCTCTCTCTCTCTCTCTCTCTCTCTCTCTCTCTCTCTCTCTCTCTCTCTCTCTCTCTCTCTCTCTCTCTCTCTCTCTCTCTCTCTCTCTTTCTCTTTCTCTTTCTCTTTCTCTTTCTCTTTCTCTTTCTCTTTCTCTTTCTCTTTCTCTTTCTCTTTCTCTTTCTCTTTCTCTTTCTCTTTCTCTTTCTCTTTCTCTTTCTCTTTCTCTTTCTCTTTCTCTTTCTCTCCCCCCCCCCCCCCTTTTCTCCCTCTGACTATACCCCTTGCCCATCCTCTGGGGTTTTCCCTCCCTCCCCCTTTTCCTTCTCCCTGGGCCTCCTGTCCCATGATCCTCTCATACCCCTTTTGCCAATTACCTGTCCAGCGCTTGGCTCCATCCCTCCCCCTCCTGTCTTCTCCTATCATTTTGCATCTCCCCCTCCCCCTCCCACTTTCAAATCTCTTACTAGCTCTTCCTTCTGTTAGTCCTGACGGAGGGTCTTGGCCCGAAACGTAGACTGTGCCTCTTCCTAGATGTGATGCCTGGCCTGCTGCATTCACCAGCAACTTTGATGTGTGTTGCTCTTAGTTTTAAGTAACTGATTTTCAATTGGGGATGTTAATAACAAACCGTGTTGCATCTGAAGTTCAACTCTCTTTTTTGTAAAGCTCCAAATTAGGACCAGCAGAATATCTTTTATCAATTTCTTTAACTTTATCAACCAATGTACGCATTTCATTATTAATTCATTTTTTCAATCCAGCAGAATATGAAATAATTTGCCCACGGATATATACTTTAAAAGTGTCCCATAATATCCCACTGGAAATTTCTTCCATAAAATTAGTTGAGAAGAAAAAGGCAATCTGTTCTTTAATAAAGCTAACAAACTTTAAGTCCTGAAGCAGAGTAGAATTGAACCGCCATTGTCTAGCACTGAAAGTTACATCAGTTAATTTGATTGATAGTTTCAGGGGTGCATGATCAGAGACGGCAATTGTATCATACTTACAGGCTGTAACAGATGAAACTAATCGAGAGTCAATGAAAAAGTAATTATTCTCCTCCACCGAACCTCCTGTCTATTCCCCAACCAACGAATCCCTATCTCTACAGCTCACCTCTTCTCTTCTGAGCCACAAAGCCAGACTCAGTGCCACTGAATGCTGTGGTTTTCCTCTGCTAAGTCATCCATCCCCCCCCCCACCCCTAATAGTATCCAAAATGGTACACCTGTTGTTGAAGGGAATGGCCATAGGTGCACTCTGCACAGGCCTCCTATCCCCTTTCCCTCTCCTGATGGTAACCCTCTAACTTGTGTCCTGTATATTGGGTGTAACTACCTCCCTGTATGTCCTCTCTATCAACCCCTCAGCCTCCAGAATAATCTAGAGTTCATTCAGTTCCAGCTTCAAATCCTTGACACGGTCTGTTAGAAGCTGCAGCTGGATGAATTTCTTACAGGTGTAGTCATCAAGGACTTCCCACAAGAAAAGTGTTCCATTATCCTGTCTGGCATCCCTACCGCTCTAAGTGTCCAATAAGAAAGAACAAGAGAATAAATAATGAACTATAATAAGCATCTGCCTAGGTAAAGCCCATTCAGGACCTGAAAATCTTCACATTTTCAAGAAAGAGTATATGGAATTGTGTAAGAACAGAACGTGAATATGTGCATAGAATATTGCTTTATCAATTCCAATATCGATACCTCTACGCTACATCCTTAGAGGTATCAATAACAAGGGGTCATTGGTTTAAGCTAAGGGGAGGAAGCTTTAAAGGGGACCTAAGAGGTACATTTCTTATAGAGAGTGTGGTTGATATTATTTTGATACTGTGCAATTTAAAAAGATGACAAATAAAAAAGAAAATTACAATGTATTATCACTGGTGATTTCTAAAAGTAACTTACCTGATTGTTATTATTGGTTTATCATTGTCACGTGTACTGAGATAGTGAAAAGCTTTGTTTGCAAGCAATGCAGGCAGATCATACCTTCCACAAGTACATGAGCTCGTGAAAAGAGTACAGAATATTTAATAATAAGTTTACTTTCAATTATGAACTTCGAATTTAGGAAATCAAATGAGAGACTGGGTAGTCATCTGTTGGATGGAGTGAAGGCTATAATTTCTAATTTGTACATTCTTTCATCTCTCTTCCTTTGTGTGGTGAAAAAACAATGAAAACACTTTTATCTGACTTCTTTATTTCTCTTTCCCTTTAAATGCTGCCTGAATTTTTTTTCTTCTGAGTCAAAGCTATTCTGTCTTTGTTTTTGCTTGTCATATCTCCTATATAACCATATAACAATTACAGCACGGAAACAGGCCATCTCGGCCCTTCTAGTCCATGCCGAACTCTTACTCTCACCTAGTCCCACCAACCTGCACTCAGCCCATAACCCTCCATTCCTTTCCTGTCCATGTAGCTGTCCAATTTAACTTTAAACAACAACATCGAACCTGCCTCAACCACTTCTGCTGGAAGCTCATTTCACACAGCTACCACTCTCTGAGTAAAGAAGTTCCCCCTCATGTTACCCCTAAACTTTTTCCCTTTAACTCTCAACTCATGTCCTCTTATTTGAATCTCACCACTCTCAATGGAAAAAGCCTATCCACGTCAACTCTATCTCTTCCCCTCATAATTTTAAATACCTCTCTCGTCCCCCCCTCAACCTTCTACGTTCCAGAGAATAAAGACCCAACTTCTTCAAACTTTCTCTGTAACTTCACTGTAATCTCCTTCTCTCTAAGTCTGCTCCATGATTTCCTCCTCATTAGTGCCAACAATAATTTGCTGTTAACACCATTAGCATTTACAGCACTTTAAAAATATGTCAGACTTTGGAAAAGAGAGAAAATTGATAGTGATGATAGTAGAGATGGTTGAAAATTGCTTGCTTTTATGTCATAACAAACTTTATCTAAAATTCAATTTCAGGACATCCCTCCAGTCTTTGTTGAACTGTAAGAACTGGGACAACAGGTTTGCATAGAAAATGCTACTCGCAATGAATGAACTGATATCTGTTCTCGGTGTTGGCTAAGGAACAAATATTGGCCAAGATTGAAGTCTTTTCAAATCGTGCCTTCAAGACCTTTGTATTCATTGGAAAGGACAGTTTTATTACCTTCTACAGAAAGTAGCATCTCCAACAAAGCAGTGAATTCCCCCAGTTGACTGGAGTGATTCTTGAGACACAATAGTCAAAGGAGAGGATATTGTCACAAAGGAGTGGAAGGAGCAAGTTAATGGCATAGTCAAAAAAATGTTTAACTAGTAGCAAGAAGCTGTATAAATATGCGTCCATTTAATTCCAAAGTTTTATTTCTGCTGTTTTCTTAGTCTGTCCATACAGAAACAGAACCAGAATTAGGTTTATTATCACTGACAAATGTTGTGAAATTTATTGTTTTGTGGCAGCTGTACAGTACAAGACATAAAAATTACTATAAGTTACAAAAATAAATAAAACAGTGCAAAAAACAAAGAATGAGGTAGTATTCATGGGTTCATGGACAGTTCAGAAATCTGATGATGGAGGGGAAAAAGCTGTTCATTAAATGATGAGTATGGGCCTTCAGGCTCCCGTACCTTCTCTCTGGTGGTAGTAATGTGAAGAGGGCATGTCTTCCATGGTGACGGTCTTTAATGACGAATGCCACCTTTTTGAGGCACCACCGCTTGAAGATGTCTTTGATAATGAAGAAGGATTTGCCGTGATGGAATTGGCTTAGTCTACAATCATCTACAGCTTCTTGTAATCCTGCATGTTGGAGCTTCCATACCAAGCTGTGTTGTAAGCAGTCAGAATGCTCTCTATTGTACATCTGTAGGAATTTGCTAGAATCTTTGCTGACCTACCAAATCTCCTCAAACTCCTTACGAAGTATAGCTGCTAACTTGCCTTCCTCGTGATTGCATCAATGTGTTGGGCCTGGGACGGATCCTCAGAGATGTTGATGCCTAAGAACTTAAAGTTGTTCACCATTTGCACTTCTCAAAGAGGACTGGGGTGTGTGTATATATGTGCACACAATTCTAGTTTTGCATGGTTAAACTTATATCCAACAGCACTGCAGCATCTGAATATATATTGGAAATAGTCATGTTTAATTCAATTCATAACACTGACAGACTTTAAATAAAGCTGCCTAAGTGAATCTGTTCTTGCACATCTGATTTTGTGTTTTGATTTGCATCAAAGTAAGAATAGTATTAATACATTTCACTTGCTTGGTTACCTGGATCTCCTTTAACTCTTTTGTGGTCATAATCCATGGCATATAAAGAAAATACTGTATGTAATGTTATTAAGAGAGAAGAGTTGTCAATAATGTCATTTCAGAGAAAAACCATTGTTTATTATCCATTGCAATTTTCTATTGAGAAGATGATGATGCCTATAGGACACAATGACAGTAATTTTGTTGAATGCAAAGGGCAGATGGACAGACACCATTTTGTTGGAGTTGGCCATTTTCTAACACTTTTATGGCACAGATGTTGCGTGCTACCTATTAAACCAGCCTGATTGTCATCGAGGTCTTGCCTGATGCAAGCATGGAGTCCTTCATTTGTTGAGAAATTATGAATAGCAAACATCTTCAAATCTGACCTTATGTTGAAAGGAAAGTCATTAATGAATGAGTTGGGCTTTAGTCACTGCCCTGAATAGGTTCTGCAATAATGACTTTGGCCTGGAATGATTGACTTCAAACATTCATAAATTGCACAAGGAATAATTCTGGTCACTGAGTACTATTCCAATGATATCCAATGGCTGTAGTTCTATTGAACTTCATGATGTCACAAGCTATCAAACCCTACCTTGCTGTCAGGGTCAGTCATTCTCACATCACTTCTGGAATTCAGCTCTTTGCTTCATGCTTGGACCCAAAGCTTCAATGAACTGAATGGCTTTGTCAAAGGCCAAATGGGACCTTGGTGACTAGGTTATTGACGAGGTAGACTGCTTGATAACACTCTTGACAATGGTTTCCCTCACTTTGCTGATAATTAAGAATAGATTGATTGGGTGGTAGTTACTCATTTTGGAAAAGTGCTACTATTTTGAATGGCATTTCTTGGTGGAGGCACAGCTCATTCTAAAATGAATGTCTTCACTACTAACATTAAAGATTTAAGAAGATAAGCTTTGTTTGTCATACATATAATGTAACATTGAAACATACAGTGAAATATGTCAATTGCATCAATGACTAACTCAACCCAAAGATGTGCTGGACCAGCCTGAAATTGACCCAATGCTTCTGGTGCCAACATAATATGCCCACAAATTACTAACCCTAATGTAAATCCCCAACTCTATATTTAATGCGTCAGCTGATTTTATGTGTCATTTTGATCGCCAAGACTGTATTCTGGTATTTAAGCAACTGGGGAGCACTTACCGTGGAGAAATGAATTGACTTTATAACTTTATTGACTTGACTTTATATCCTTCAAATACATGAGAAGTAAAAATCTTTACGTTACATCTCCATTCATATGTGCAATGTGCAATTATAGTAATTTATAATAAATATGCACATCAGGATAGTCAATATAACATAGAAATCAACTATATACTTATCAACTATATAGAACATAGAATAGTACAGCACAGTTCAGGCCCTTTGGCCCACAATGTTGTGCCGACCCTCGAACCCTGCCTCCCACATACTCCCCCCACCTTAAATTCCTCCATATACCTGTCTAGAAGTTTCTTAAATTTCACTAGTGTATCTGCCTCCATGCACCAACCACTGAGTAAAAAAAACCTTCCTCTAATATCCCCCTTGAACTTCCCACCCTTACCTTAAAGCCATATCCTCCTATATTGAGTAGTAGTGCCCTGGGAAAGAGGCTCTGGCTATCTACTCTATCTATTCCTCATAATATCTTGTATACCTCTATCATGTCTTCTTTCATCCTCCTTATCTCCAAAGAGTAAAGTCCTAGCTCCCTTAATCTCTGATCATAATCCATACTCTGTAAACCAGGCAGCATACTGGTAAACCTCCTCTGTACCCTTTACAATGCTTCCACATCCTTCCTGTAGTGAGGCGACCAGAACTGGACACAGTACTCCCCATGAGGGCTAACCAGAGTTTTATAGAGCTGCATCATTACCTCGTGACTTTTAAACTCTATCCCTCGACTTATGAAAGCTAACACCCCATAAGCTTTCTTAAAAACCCTATCTACCTGTGAGGCAACTTTCAGGGATATGTGGACATGTACCCCAAGATCCCTCTGCTTCTCCACACTACCAAGTATCCTGCCATTTACTTTGTACTCTGCCTTGGAGTTTGTCCTTCCAAAGTGTACCACCTCACACTTCTCCGGGTTGAACTCCATCTGCCACTTAGCCCACTTCTGCATCCTATCAATGTCTCTCTGCAATCTTTGACAATCCTCTACACTATCTACAACACCACCAACCTTTGTGTCATCTGCAAACTTGCCAACCCACCCTTCTACCCCCACATCCAGGTTGTTAATGAAAGTCACGAAAAGTAGAGGTCCCAGAACCGATCCTTGTGGGACACCACTAGTCACAACCCTCCAATCCGAATGTACTCCCTCTACCACGACCCTCTGCCTTCTGCAGGCAAACCAATTCTGAATCCAGCTGGCCAAACTTCCCCGGATACCACGACTTCTGACTTTCTGAATAAGCCTACCGTGTGGAACCTTGTCAAATGCCTTATGAAAATCCATATAGATCACATCCACTGTACTACCCTCATCTATATACCTGGTCACCACCTCAAAGAACTCTATCAGGCTTGTTAGACATGATCTGCCCTTCATAAAGCCATGCTGACTCTCCCTGATCAGACCATGATTCTCTAAATGCCCATAGATCCTATCTCTAAGAATCTTTTCCAACAGCTTTCCTACCACAGACGTAAGGCTCACTGGTCTATAATTACCTGGACTATCCCTACTACCTTTTTTGAACAAGGAGACAACATTTGCCTCCCTCAGTCCTCCGGTACCATTCCCACAGACAACGTGGACAGAGGCTCAACAATCTCTTCCCTCGCCTCATGGAGCAGCCAGGGGAATATTCCATCATGCCCCAGGGACTTAGCCGTCCTAATGTATTTTAACAACTCCAACACGTTCTCTCCTTTAATATCAACATGCTCCAGAACATCAACCTCACTCATATTGTCCTCACCATCATCAAGTTCCCTCTCATTGGTGAATACCCAAGAGAAGTATTCATTGAGGACCTCACTCACTTCCACAGCCTCCAGGCACATCTTCCCACCTTTATCTCTAATTGGTCCTACCTTCACTCCTGTCATCCTTTTGTTCATCACATAATTGAAGAATGCCTTGGGGTTTTCCTTTACCCTACTCATCAAGGCCTTCTCATGCCCCCTTCTTGCTCTTCTCAGCCCTTTCTTAAGCTCCTTTCTTGCTACCCTATATTCCTCAATAGACCCATCTGATCCTTGCTTCCTAACCCTCATGTATGCTGCCTTCTTCCACCTGACTAGATTTTCCACCTCACTTGTCACCCATGGTTCCTTCACCCTACCATTCTTTATCTTCCTCACCGGGACAAATTTATCCCTTATATCCTGCAAGAGATCTCTAAACATCGACCACATGTCCATAGTACATTTCCCTGCAAAACATCATCCCTATTCACACCCACAAGTTCTAGCCTGATAGCCTCATAATTTGCCCTTCCCCAATTAAAAATGTTCCTGTCCTCTCTGATTCTATCCTTTTCCATGATAATGCTAAAGGCCAGGGAGCAGTGGTCACTGTCCCCCAGATGCTCACCCACTGAGAGATCTGTGACCTGACCCAGTTCGTTACCTAATACTAGATCTAGTATGGCATTCCCCCTAGTCGGCCTGTTAACATACTGTGACAGGAATCAATCCTGGACACACTTAACAAACCCTGCCCCGTCCAAACCCTTGTAACTAATCAGGTGCCAATCAATATTGGGAATTTAAAGTCACCCATGATAACAACCCTGTTGTCTTTGCATCTTTCCAAAATCTGCCTCCCAATCTGCTCCTCGGTGTCTCTGCTGCTACCAGGGGGCCTATAGAATACTCCCAATAGAGTAACTGCTCCCTTCCTATTCCTGACTTCCATCCATACTGACTTAAAAGAGGATCCTGCTACATTACCCACCCTTTCTGTAGCTGTAATAGTATCCCTGACCAGTAATGCCACCCCTCCTCCCCTTCCCCCCACCCCCATCCCTTTTAAAGCACTGAAATCCAGGAATATTGAGAATCCATTCCTGCCCTGGTGCCAGCCATATCTCTGTAATGGCCACTACATCATAATTCCATGTATGTATCCAAGCTCTCAGTTCATCACCTTTGTTCCTGATGCTTCTTACATTGAGTACATGCACTTTAGCCCTTCTACCTTACTACCTTTACACCCTTTATTCTGCTTCTCTTTCCTCAAAGCCTCTCTGTATGTTAGATCTGGCTTTACTCCATGCACTTCTTTCACTGCTCTATCGCTCTGGGTCCCATCCCCCTTGCAAATTAGTTTAAACCCTCCCAAACCATGCTAGCAAACCTACCTGCAAGGATATTGCTCCCCCTCGAGTTTAAGTGCAACCTATCCAATCTATACATATATATATATATATATATATATATATATATATATATATTTATTTATTTATTAACCATTCTAGCTGTATCTACTTTTGGGGGAATCTGACATTATTAGAAGTCCAAAGTCTTAGGGAGAGACAAAGTGAGCATATTTTTGTTGTTATGGTGAAGCTATTGATATTTCCCAGAGAAGATGTGTTATACTCAGCATCCATTCCCTATTAGACCCAATTAATGGCAGCCTATTTCACACAAGTTCATAATTTTGTTTCCACTTTTGATGCAAAGCACTGAAACCTTTCTGAATAATGAATTTATAGGATCATTGTCAATTTTGTAGGCATCAAGCTGGTTAATGCTGCAGAATCTCTTTATTGTAATCTGGAAGCTTGAGGGATAAATATGAAGACCTTGATATTATTGACTGCATTGTTCCTTCTGAAAGGAAATTTAAACACGTCAAATGAATATTGAGTCCTCTTATAATGCTTGATCTGCCTGCATGGCTTATATACTCAAGTCCCTGTTGTCAGACATGAAACCACAATGATTTAATTCAGGGATAAGAGTCAAATCACTGAAGTTGACACTTTATTTGGGGCCATCCATGTTACTCATGCAGAAAACATCTCTATAAATGTCTCAGTACAAAACCTGAGTCTTGAGGACAGTGTTCTAGCAACTTGTTGGTTCCATTCTAAGGATACATACAATGTGAGTGTTGTGGGTTCACATTTAGTGCAAGCTAATAATCATTCATCTTCATCAAATCACAAAACAGGGAAACACGGGTTACCAGCCCTAAATTGTGCTCTTACACAAATGGGTTAACTGCCTTCTTTCAGCATACAAAGACCAGCCTTAGCATAGTAGTGATATATTGTTGGTAGGGAGAATAGAAAGCAGTACATTGTTTAAATGGAGAGACACAAATAATGTACTGGCAGAGAGTGTACCTCAAGGGACTATATGATCTACTCCTGTTACTACTTATATTCTCAGGCCAGTGAATAAAAGTAGTGAATACGCTTACAGCTATACCAGATAATTTTGTAATCAACACACACAGATCACACTGGACTATGTATACACCATTAAACTGCTGCCTAAAAGATCTAGATAAATTATTAATTTTCGATGCTGCAAGAATTGAGTATATGGAATGAAAATACATTTAACAAAGAGGAAAAAAAATCTGTGATATTTTGCATAGTATTATTTTGCATTTGGGAATTTGAGCAATGGAACCTGAGTTCAGGCATTCAGCTGTTAATGCCAGTTCATTAATATAAGTCCCCTTTCAGCAAAGCTTTGCACCAAGAATCCAAGTTTGTAAAATCTACCTAGTGAGTTAACCATTACAACACAATGTTTTTATCATATACCCACTGAAATAGTAATACTTAGAATTCCTCTGGTATCGTCTGAGGGAGGCAATGAAAAACAGAAATGGAGGATGAATGAAAAAGTAATTTTCAAGTTTTCCTGATGAGTTATAATACAATCTGATTTATAATACAATTTATATATTTGGAAAACAGCTGGTCTTAAAGGTTTAGTCAAAGATTGCTGCAAATAAATTTTCTTTTGATTATGTGTTTCTTGATATGAATGCAGGCGCACAGGACAGAGTACCTCAGTGTGGTTTTAATGAAATTCTACTGGAAAGCCATCCACAGTCAGTGATTTTCTCTATGTTGCATAAAAAAATTGAATTCTTAGCATCCACTTATCTATGAGATGATCAGGTTTGAGTCCATCAATAGCTGAAGTATGTATCAGTGAGAAAAAAATACCCACCTATGTTGTACTGCTGACATAGACTGTGATTAATATCAGTTGTTTCAGAATTCCACAAAATCCTAATGTGTTTGTTTTGTTGCGGTCTTAGATTTCTCCATTAGTGTGTAATTGTCAGAACCTGACATTTTAATTTATGCTTTTTAGTGGCCTAGGCAATTAACTATGCTTACAAATATACTCGTATTACACAATTTTTTATGGTGGTGTATATTTAGCCTTATTTGTGAAAATAATATTCTGTTTAGATATTGGCAAGAGATTGTTTGATATTTATTTGTCTCCACAATTCTTATATGCGATTATAATTACAGAAATAAACAAGCTAACATGTTATACTGTCAGGGCTCCCAATCCATGGCTTCTAAGTTCTGCTTTATTACAATGATTGGGTCAAGTTTGTGTAACACAGGTTTTGATCAAAGAAACAGGTGGAGGAAATATTTTCTGTGTACAATAAATGTCCATTCAACATGTCTGAATTGGAACCTCTTCTTACATTTATTTTCATGCCATAAATGTTCTGTATAAAAATAATTGCAAGGTGAGTATTGAGCAAATTGTCACTCTCAATTGTAATAGAGAATTGTGTTTACAACTCTATATTACCTTATTTGCACAAAAGGATTATTTTGCCTCTCAATCTGGAAAGTCATTGTGTTCAACCTCAATTAATATCAGAATAATCATCCATCTTGGAGAATGACTGCCTTTAACCTCCATTGAAATGTCCTATTAGCCTACACACCTAATGAAATATGTGAGAGGCTTACATGAACTGACAAAGTGATACACTCAGTGATCATATTTATTGCCAAATTTAACAAGGCATTTGGCACTGACAAATAGTCAATCCACGTGTATAGATCATGTTGAGGACAAATGTTCTTTATCTGTTAGATGTTGTCACCACCATTTAATCTATCAGACCCAATTCTCCAGCAATCTCATCAATCACAGATCTGGTTCCAGAAGAGCAGATCACACAGATAAATGAGAAGCCTGGGTAATAATCTAGAAGCCAGTTGAGACCTCTTAAACAAGAAAAATGTGTTCCAAATCCATCTGAAAATCCTTGAGCTACATTTATTGCAAAATTTGGTATTTCTCTTACATAGTGTGCTGCCTCAGCTTAGACCAGTACAGTGAGTTTAATAGTTAGAGGTGAAACTAGGCACTTCCCCTAATTCTATCAGGCTGCCACAAACATTATTGAATATCAATCTAGAATTTGGTATTGCATTGAATTCTGCTCATATTACTCACTTCATTGCATTTATTGTAGAGGTTATCTGAAGATGAGTTTTAAGTGTGATTCAGATATTCCATTGTTTAAGTGGAATTACAGCCAAATAAAATGCTCCCTCTTTCTGACCCTTACCATTGCTTTATAATAAATACACTATATTATTAATGCCCATTCAATCTGTTTGAATCTAACCCACTAACATTTCCATTTAGTTTCATGCTGCATGAAAGGAAGATTAGAATTAACTTCTCCCCTTCCCTCTCACTCTCCCTTTCTCTCTCCCCGTTACGGTAAAGACTTAACCATTACGGAGAAGGCGGTCATGGACCCTAACAAAGGGACACCAGAGTAACTGCATAGTACACAGTGAAAGATGCAAAACTAGCAATGTTAAAGCGAAAATAATGTGATGATGGCCTTGGTCAGGAAATTTGATGAACTTGATAGTGCTCGTGAGGACTGGGAACCATATATCGAGAGGGTTGAATTGTATTGTGACGTAAGCAATGTCGATGAGGAAAAGAAAGCCTCCGTGCTTAATAGGTGCTATAACGTATCAGCTTTTGCACAACCTAGCAACTCCTGAAAAGCTAGCAAGCAAGAAGTTTGACATAATTGTTACAACTTTACAAAATCACTTGAGCCCTAAACCACTGGTAATGTCTAAGAGATTTAGATTTTACAAAATGAACCTGTCAAAGGATAAAAGCATTTCTAAATACATTGCAGAACTGCACAAACTTTCCCAATACTGTGACTTTAGAGATGGACTATCAGATGCATTAAGGGATAGGCTTGTATGTGGCATGCATAGATAAAGCACTCAAAAGAGGCTACTGTCAGAAAGAGACCTAACCTTAGAATAGGCATTGACCATTATAATATCATTAGAGACTGCAGAAAAGGACGCAGCAGAATTACAGAAAAGGAGTTTAGACTGTAAAATGCACAAAATGTCCCTAAATGGGTGCAAAAAGCCAGAAGTGTTATCGATATGGCAAATCTTCCCATCATGCAAATGACTGTTGGTTCAAAGAGAAAGTTTGCAAAATTGTCACAGACAACATCACAGTGTGCAACAACCAAAGGGGAAAAACCACACAGACTTAAAAAGTTTCAAACACAAAACTGAACAACTGAACGAAGTGACTCAATGTGCAACAGAATTCAACAACACAGAGTCTAACAAAGGTGAGCTCTTATCCCTAGAACTGCAGAGTAATAATGAAGCAGATCCCAAAATCATATGGATCACAATAAATGTGTTTAGTGTAAAACTGAAAATGGAACTTTGTCTATAATTTCTGATGCTGACTACAACAGATTGTTTTCTAAGCTACCATTAGAAAATACCTCGGTGATGCTAAAGACCTAGACAGTCAAAAAGTACTTCCCAAAGGCAAACTGAAAGTGAATGTGACATGTGGAAACCAAACACAACAGTGAGAGCTTTATATATTGCAAGGTGGAGGCACTGAAGAAGAAAAGTCTTCATACCGTGACCCAGCCGAAATGTTCCATACCACATTGGTAGACCAGTTACCGGTAACAAATTCCGAAAGACAAAGGGAAACAAGGAATGGCCCAACATTCTCAAAAGTCTATGAAACCACATTCAAGGATGACTATCTCATGGTAATCCTATGTTTCCAGAGTTCTCAGTGAGACAAGACCAACTGTCTGTATGTCAAAGGATGCTGATTTTGTGTTGTGGTTTCCTCTAAACCGTGCACCAGAGTGATACAGGATTTGTGTGAAGGACACCTGGTGACAGTCAAGATGAAGAGTCTTTCCCAGAGCTACATGTGGTGGCAAGGAATGGGTAGTCAAATTGAAAACTTGACTAAAAGCTGTTCAGGATGCCAGAAAGTTCAAAATGCACCCCTACAGGCATTGTTACACCTGTGGAAGGAGTCATCATCTCCAAGGCAAAGATTACATGTTGACTTTGGGTCATTCATGGACTCCATATTTCTGATTGCTGCGGATGCTCATTTGAAGTGAGGGGAGGTCATACCAATGAAGTCAGCCACTCAGAAAAATCTGGTTCTGCTCTGAGAACTATCTTCCCCAGAAATGGCTTACCAAAACAAACTGAGTGTCAATGGACCACAATACACGCCAGAAGAGTTCAGGCTGTTCATGAAGAAAAATGGCATCAAACATTTCAAGTCAGCTCCTCACCATCCAGCAATGAATGGGTTAGCTGAATGGTTTATCCAAACTTTCAAGAAGTCCATTAAAGCTATGGACTAGGAAGGCATTTCACATAGATCTCACATAAACCACCTGAAACCAGATCTACAGAGGGAAATGCAGAAGAAATAGTTCAACCAGTTGCCAAGTGAATCAGCAAGGAGTTTAGAGGTTGGATAGGAAGCCCTGGTGTGTGATTACTGAGAAGACAAGTGGACACCCAGTAGAATAGCTACAAGAACTGGACCACTGATTTACAGAGTGGATGGTGGGGATCATACATGGAGATGTCATGTGGACAGATACTGAATGCTCTGCAAAAATACCCACACGAGTTGACTGCATCCAAAGAGACGGACACATTACAGTCACTGGAATTACCTCGCTGTGATGATCATGTCACTAACAGCAATGTAACACCTGCAACAGAGAAAGTTGTCTTTGATAAGACACTTGCCAAACCTGATGCCACTCCACAGGTCCAAAGGTGCTGTCCTGAAAGAAACAGAGTACAACCCAAAAGATTGAATATTTAGTATAGTCTGGTTAGTTATGGACTGTTACTGTGAAATCATGTTTATTTGAATATGGTTTATTAAAGGGAAGTTGAATGTTTTTTACATATATAGTTTTATGTTACATTCATCTAAAAGGAGAGGAACTGTAACGTAAGACTCTATTTCACTTAGAGCAATGAGTCCACTTAGGCCTGCGTATGGATTGACAACCTATTGATCTCTCTCTTTCTTTCTCTCTCCCTACAGTGTGAATACACCAGTTAAAGCCATTTCTCGTGTGCTTGCTTTTATTTTATTTGATATGTAGTTGTACAGACACAACATGGTTGGTCTATTGAATTCGCTTTCATAGAGAGATAAAGAAATACAAATAGGCCCTTTGGTCCATCTAGTCCATGCCAAAGACTATAAGACGATAAGACATAGGAGCAGAATTAGGCCATCTGGCCTATCGAGTCTGCTCCGCTATTCAATCATGGCTGATCATTTATTCCCCCCCCTCAACCCCATTCCCCAGTCTTCTTCCCGTAACTTCTGATGTCATGTCCAATCAAGAACCTATCAATCACTGCCTTAAATACACCCAGTGACCTGGCCTCCACAGCTGCATATGGTAACAAATTACGTAAATTCAACACCCACTGACTGAAGAAATTTCTCTGTATCTGTTTTAAATGGATGTGCTTCTATCCTGAGGCTGTGCCCTTTTGTCCTAGACTCTCCCACCATGGAAAACATTCTTTCCTTATCTACTCTGTCTAGGCCTTTCAACATTCAAAAGGTTTCAATGAGATTTCTGTTCATCCTTCTAAATTCCAGTGAGTGCAGACCCAGAGCTATCAAACATTCCTCGTATGATAACCTTTTCATTCCCAGAATCAACCTTGTGAAGAGCCTCTGGACCTCTCCAATGCCAGCACATCTTTTCTTAGATGAGGAGCCCAAAACTGTTCACAGTGTTCAAGATGAGGCCTCACCAGTGCCTTATAAAGCCTCAACATCACATCCCTACTTTTGTATTCCAGACCTCCTGAAATGAATGCTAACATTGCATTTGCCTTCCTCACCACCGACTCATCCTGCAAGTTAACTTTTAGGGTGTTCTGTACAAGGACCTCCAAGTTCCCTCTGCATCTCAGATTCCTGAATTTTCTCCCCATTTATAAAATATTCTGCACATTTATTTCTATTATCAAAGTGCATGACCATGCATTTTCCAACATTATATTTAAATTGCCACTTTCTTGCCCATTCTCCTAATCTGTCTAAGTCCTTCTACAGCCTACCTGTTTCCTCAACACTACCTGCCCCTCCACCAATCTTCATATCATCTGCAAACTTGGCAACACATTTAGTTCATCTGCCATCTCCTTGTCCCCTGTTATTTCTCTGGTCTCGTTTTCTAGTGATCGTATATCCACTCTCATCTCTTTTATCTTTACACATTTCAGAAAACTTTTACTATCCACTTTTGATATTGTTTGCTATCTTGCTTTCATATTTCATCTTTTCCCTCCTAATGATTCTTTTAGTTCCTCTATGTACATTTTTAAAAGCTTCTTAATCCTTTATCTTCCTGCTAATTTTTACTTTGTTGTGTGAGCTCTCTTTTTGATTTTACAGTAGCTTTGACTTCCCTTGTCAGCCATGGTTGTACTATTTTGCCATTTTAGTATTCCCTTGTGTTTGGAATACAGATGTCCTGCACCTTCCTCAGTTTTCCTGGAAACTCACACCTTTGCTGCTCTGCTTTGACCAATTCCTCTCTCATGCCACTGTAATTTCATTTACTCCACTGAAATACTGCTACGTCAAACTTTACTCACTTAACCATATTGTGATCACTGCCTCCTAAAGGCTCTTCTACCTTAAACTCCCTAATTGCCTCCATAACACCCACTCCAGTAAGCTGATCCCCTAGTAGGCTCAAAGACAAACTGCTCTAAAAAACCATCTCATTGGCATCCAACAAACTCTCTTGAGATCTATTACCAAC
This sequence comes from Mobula hypostoma, assembly GCF_963921235.1. NCBI lineage: Eukaryota > Metazoa > Chordata > Chondrichthyes > Myliobatiformes > Myliobatidae > Mobula > Mobula hypostoma. The sequence goes on along the minus strand of NC_086097.1, from coordinate 151,966,356 downwards.
CTGATTTTCCCAATCGCCTGCATGTTAAAATCTCCCATGACTATTATAACATTGCCCTTTTGACACACCTTTTCTATTTCCTGTTGTAATCTGTGGTCCACATCCCAGCTACTGTTGGGAGGCCTACATATAATTGCCATTAATGTCCTTTTACCCTTGCAGTTTCTTAGCTCAGTCCTCAAGAATTCAACATCTTCCTGTCCTATGTCATATCTTTCCACTGATTTGATGTCATTTTTACCAGCAGAGCCACGCCACCCCTCTGCTTACCTTCCTATCCCTCAGATACAATGTGTAACTTTGGACATTCAGCTCCCAACTACAACAATCCTTCAGCCATGATTCAGTGATGGCCACAACATCAGACCTGACAAGTTGTAATAGTGCAACAAGATCATCCACCTTATTTCTTATACTCTGATCATTGGGATACAACAGTCTGCATGCTGCATTTGCTACTCTTTTTGATTCTGCATCTCTAATGCACTGATACTCACCCAGCTGGCTGCAATTATGTTCTAACATCTGCTTGCCGTTCCTGGCAGTCTGACTGCATGCTATTTTTGCTTTTTTAAATGAAAAACTAATTAAACTGCCTACTCCTATCAACATGGAATGGGACCCTAGTCCTCCATACCCACACCATCCATGTTCCTAACCAAACTTCTCTTAAACTTTGAAATCGAGCTCACATGCAACTTTTGTGCTGGAAGCTCATTTCACACTCTGACACCCCTCTGAGTGAAGAAGTTTCTTTTCATGTTCCCCTTAAACTTTTCACCATTCACCATTAACCCATGCCTTCTGGTTGTAGTCCCACCCAACATCAATGGAAAAAACCTATCAGATCTTCTTTCATTCTTCGACGTTCTAAGGAATTAAATCCTAACCTATTCAATCCTTCCTTATAAACCAGGTCTGGAGGACCTGGTAACATCCTTGTAAATTTTTTCGGTACTCTTTTAATGTTGTTTACATCTTTCCTGTAGGTAGGTGACCCAAATTGCACTCAATACTCCAAATTAGGTCTCACCAACATCTTACACAACTTCAACATAGCATCTTATCTCCAGTACTCAATACTTTGATTTATGAAGGCCAATGTGCCAAAAGCTTTCTTTACCACCTTTTCTGCCTGTGATGCCACTTCCAATGAATTATGAACCTGTGTTTCCAGATTTCTTTGTTCTACCACACTCCCCAGTGCCCTACCATTCACTGTGTAAGACCCACCTTCGTTGGTCCTTCCCAATGACACACTTGTCCACATTAAATTCTATCTGCCATTTTTGACCACTTTTCCAGCTGACGCAGATCCCACTGCAAACCACGATAGCATTCTTCACTGTCCACTACACCCCCAATCCTGGTGTCATCTGCAAACTTGAGCGGGACTGCCTCTAGCCATCTGGTGAAGTGGTCTATCATAGTTAGGAGATACCGCGCTCCTCTCGACACTGGCAGGGGCCCCACGATATCCACATGAATGTGGTCGAACCTCCGGCGGGTGGGTTCGAACTGCTGTGGCGGAGCCTTGGTGTGCCGCTGCACCTTGGCCGTTTGGCACTGCATGCACGTTTTGGCCCATTCACTGACCTGTTTACGCAGTCCATGCCACACGAATCTGTTGGAGACCAGCTGGACAGTTGTCCTGATGGAGGGGCGAGCTAAGTTGTGAATGGATTCGAAAACCCGCCAGCGCCAGGCTGCTGGGACGATGGGGCGGGGTAGGCCGGTAGCTACGTCACATAGTACGGTCCTCTCACCTGGGCCTACGGGGAGGTCTTGGAGCTGCAAACCGGAGACCGCAGTCCTGTAACTGGGGATCTCAGCGTCTGCCTGCTGTGCCTCTGCCAGCGCTGCATAGTCCACCCCCTGGGACAGGGCCTGTACGGTAGGTCTGGATAGTGCGTCTGCCACGACGTTGTCCTTTCCCGAGACATGCCGGATGTCCGTCATGTACTCGGAGATGTAGGACAGATGTCGCTGCTGGCAGGACGACCAGGGGTCGGACACCTTCGTGAATGCGAAGGTAAGTGGTTTGTGGTCCGTGAACGCGGTGAAGAGCCTACCTTCTAAGAAGTATCTGAAATGCCGGATTGCCAGGTATAGTGCCAATAGCTCCCGGTCGAGAGCACTGTATTTGAGTTCAGGTGGTCGTAGGTGTTTGCTGAAGAATGCCAGGGGTTGCCAGCGACCCTCGATGAGTTGTTCCAGCACTCCACCAACTGCTGTGTTGGATGCATCCACCGTGAGGGCAGTAGGAACGTCCGTTCTGCGGTGCACTAGCATCGCGGCGTTTGCCAAGGCTTCTTTGGTTTTAACGAAAGCGGCTGCGGCCTCTTCGTCCCAGGTAATGTCCTTGCCCTTACCCAACATTAGAGTGAACAGGGGGCGCATGGTTCGGGCTGCTGAGGGGCGGAAACGGTGGTAGAAATTCACCATACCCACGAATTCCTGCAGGCCTTTGATTGTGTTGGGTCGGGGGAAGTGGCGGACTGCGACTACCTTGGCGGGCAGTGGGGTTGCCCTGTCTTTAGTAATCCTGTGACCCAGGAAGTCGATGGTGTCGAGTCCGAACTGGCATTTGGCTGGGTTGATTGTAAGGCCGAATTCACTCAGGCGGGAGTAGAGCTGGTGGAGGTGGGACAGATGGTCCTGACAACTACTGCTGGCTATGAGGATGTCGTCCAAATAGATGAATGCAAAGTCCAGGTCACGTCCCACTGCGTCCATTAGCTGCTGGAACGTCTGTGTGGCATTCTTTAGACCGAACGGCATTCAGAGGAATTCGAAAAGGCCGAACGGGGTGATGAGTGCTGTTTTGGGGATGTCGTCTGGATGTATCCCCGGATGAGGTCTACCTTGGAAAAGATCCTTACGCCGTGTAGGTTTGCTGCGAAGATTTGAATGTGCGGCACAGGGTAGTGGTCTGGCGTTGTGGCCTCGTTCAGTCTGCGGTAGTCATCCGTTGCCTTGGGCACCATGTGCAGGGGGGAGGCCCATGGGCTGTCGGACTGTTGTACGGTCCCCAATTCCTCCATCTTCTTGAACTCCTCCTTCGCCAGTCGGAGCTTGTCCGGGGGAAGCCTTCGAGCACGGGCGTGGAGGGGTGGTCCCTGGGTCGGGATGTGGTGCTGTACTCCGTGTCTGGGCATGGCTGCCGTGAACTGCAGTGTCAGTACTGATGGGAAATCCACCAGGACCCTGGTGAATTCATCGTCGGACAGCGTGATGGAGTCCAGGTGTGGGGCTGGCAACTTGGCTTCACCCAGGGAGAACGTTTGAAAAGTCCTGGCGTGGACTAATCACTTCCCTTGCAGGTCGACCAGCAGGCTGTAGGCTCGCAGAAAATCCTCCCCCAGGAGTGGTTGGACCACGGCGGCCAGTGTGAAGTCTCACGTGAACCGGCTGGAGCTGAACTGTAGCCGCACCATGCGGGTGCCGTAGGTTCGTATTGTGCTGCCATCTGCGACCCTTGGGGTGGGTCCCGGTTCTCTGTTGCGGGTGTTGTAAATCGTTGGAGGTAAGATGCTGATCTCCACTCCGGTGTCGACCAAAAAGCGACGTCCCGACTGCTTGTCCCAGACATACAGGAGCCATCAGCGACGGCTGGCCCTGGCGTTTCCCGGGAACTTGCAGGGTGGTCTACAGCGGCGGGCCTCTGTGCCCCACCGCTGGTGGTAGAAGCACCATAGTTCGTTGGGCTCCTCACTCCCGTCACCGGGTTTTGTAGGCTCTGCTGCCGGGCCTGGTCTGGTCTGTCGTTGGGCACGCGGCTTGGTGATCTGTGCAATGGATGCCCCCTCTCCTTCCTGGCATTCCACAGCACATCTACCCAGGCTGCCACCTCCCGGGGGTTGCTGAAATCTGCTTCGGACAGCAGCAGGCACATGTCCTCGGGCAGTTGCTCCAGGAACGCCTGCTCAAACATGAGGCAGGGTTTGTGTCCTTCAGCCAGGGCCAGCATCTCGTTCATTAATGCCGACGGCGGCCTGTCTCCCAAACCATCCAGGTGCATTAAGCGGTGTGCTCGATCGCGCCATGAGTCCGAAAGTCCTTATGAGCAGGGCTTTGAATGCTGTGTATTTGCCGTTCTCCGGGGGCGACTGTATAAACTCCTCAACTTGTGCAGCTGTCTCCTGGTCGAGGGAGCTCAGCACGTAGTAGTAACGAGTGGAATCCGAGGTTATCTGCCGAATGTGGAATTGTGCTTCTGCTTGTTCGAACCATAATTGGAGTCGCAGCGTCCAGAAACTTGGCAGTCTTAATGAAACTGCGTGAACAGATGTGGCGTAGGTCATCTCTGGTCCAAATATCGTTTGGGCCGTCGGGGTCACCAATTGTAGCGGTGTGCTACACACAGCGCTAGAATAACCACACGGAGTCGGTGAGTTAGGGTTGTGATAAAAGAGACTTATTCAAACTTTGCGGCCTGCTTTAAAGCCTTCCCATTCCTGCCCTCCCTGCGCAGGACTGCTGTGGGGAATGCATAATCACAGACCCTTTCTGCGCGCGGGATTTTCCCCCTGCTGGTGAAGATGGCCTGGCGCCCTTTTTGGGGCCGGCCTCTCTGCCGGCGTGCACCAGTTCGTGTGTGCTAGAAAGTGGGTCGCCACAAGACCTTTTTTTTTTAAAAACAGCTGAACAATATTGGCAATCCTCCAATCCTCCATTACCTCTACTGTTACTAACAATGATTTTAATACCTCTGCTAGGGACTCAGCAATTTTTGCACTTGCCTTCCATACGGTCCGAGGGAACACCTTGTCAGGTTCTGGGGATTTATCCACCATGATTTGCCTCAGGAAGCAAAGACCTCCTCCTCTGTAATCTCTACAGGGTCCATGAAGTTGATGCTGTTTTGCTTCACTTCTATAGACTCTGTGTCCATCTTCTGAGTAAATACAGATGCAAAAAATGTATTTATGATCTCCCTCATCTGTTTTGGCTCCATACATGGATTATCATTCTGATCTTCCAGATGACCAGTTCTGTCCCTTGCAATCCTTTTGCTCTTAATATATCTGTAGAATGCCTCAGGATTCTCTTTCACCTTGTCTGGTAAAGCAACATCATGTCTTCTTTTAGCCCTTCTGATTTATTGATTAAGTGTTGCATACTACATAAGCACCTCATCTGTACCTGCCTGCCTATACCTGCTATGCACCTCCTTTTTCTCCTGAAACACTTCCTCAACATCTCTTAAAAACCAAGGTTTCCTACACTTGTTATCTTTACCTTTTACTCTGACAGGCACATAACAAGCTTTGTACTCCCAAAATTTCAGTTTTGAAGGCCCCTCCCACATTCCACCTATACCAATGCCAGAAACAGCCCATCCCAATCCACACTTGCCATATCAGTTCTGATACCATCAAATTTAGCCTTTCTCCAATTTAGAGTGTCAACCTACAGACGAAATCTATCTTTTTGCACATTTACTTTGAAACTAATGGTATTGTGGTTACTAGATGCAGTTACATCTTTCGCCTGCCTTCTCTCGTTTCCTAATAGCAGATCGAGTTCTGCACACTCTGTCATTGGGTCTTATACATACTGATGAAGAAAGAGGTGGTAGAGTCAGATACAATCACTACATTCAAGTGATGTCTAGATAGACTCTTAAATAGGCAAGCATTGGAAAAGTACAGATCTAATGTGGACAAATTCAATTCATGTTGACGACCAAAAGACCAGCATGGATATGGTGGGGCAAAGAGCCCATTTCTGAGCTCCACAACTCAATAACTCTGTGACTCACTGACTATAAAAATGAAGAAAAGTGTCGCAAAAGGAGGATAAGATACTTCACAGTTAACATGAAATAGAGCCAAACATATTCAATAATATAGGAAAAAAAATACAGGATTTAAAAGGAAATCTTTATTTGAAAGTTGGTGTCTTGGATGAAGTATTCAATAAATTAGTGGCAATAGATTTCACTAATAAGATGCAAAAAAAAAAGTAGGGGTCAAAGTCAACGAAAATTTAGACACACATAGGGAATGAAAGTCTGGTGGTGCCAAAATGGAAAAGTCACTTATGTTTGTCTGGGATGTGTCCAAGCTTGCAAAGGAAATAAAATTTGGAAATTACAGAAACTCCAGCAACAACCCTTCAATTGTCCTCAGTACTCTAAGTGGTATTAGACACTGGAGAACTGCAAGCATTAAACTTCAGTGTAGTTATGCCTTAAGGAAGAATACACAGATCATGGTGTGTCTCTGCTGAACTTTTCAAACAATCTTTGAACTGAAAGGCAATCTTGAAGAACTTTATATGTAAGTATACTTCTCTTTCTGGATCTTTGCAACTTATTAATGACAGTATATAAATTAGAGTACAGTGCAGTGGTGTGTCTAAAATACATTGATTCAAAACTGCAAGAATCCAAATATTGTATCAGTGGACAGATTTTCAAAGTGCTGATAAATTTATCCCTGTTCCTCATCAAAGCAGTTTTACTGTGCCAACATCAAACACAAAGCATTTCTGTGTTGAAGTGGTTAGGGTCATACAACAGACCATCAGGATGAAAGTAGTAGAATCTAACGGGGAATTGGTGTCAGACAGATTGTCAGAAGTGTAATCTTTGGATTATAACGTAAGTATAGTTCAGGAAGACTATAAAAAGTTATTGATAGAAACCTCCTTCATTCTGAGTGATACCCAGCATGAGTTTCATCCAAGACCTTTTGGAGTTAAACAACAAATAAAAAAGTTACAGCCTAATTTCCAGTGGAATACCAACAGAGTTGCACATCCACACAGATTTACAGATTGGTTATAGCTAAAGAATAAAGTTGTATAAGATATGCACGGAATACAGATGTTATGTTAGAATGCAACAGTTTACAGTATTTTATACCAATCTTTAGTCATTTCACATGACATGTTATGCCAAATTATTTCAAACAATTGCACTTACATAACTTTCGCAGTGGATTTAATAAACTTTTTCAAGAGTTCAGGGGTAATCTACTGAGCAAACATTAAGCAGATTGAAGCCTGTCTGAGGGCACTTAGGTTATCCTCAGCAGATAGGTATAGAAAAAAAAATGCTACACTTTGGGAGGAAAAGATGTGAGAAGGTTTAACCCAACAACTATAGATCAGCCTCTCCAAGAGGACCACAACCTTGTTGTGGTTTGGTGTGCCTCAATGGCCCAGAGAGCTGATCTGGCTGGAGTCAAGACTTTATCATTTGGCTGTTGGTAGGGTCACCCACAGCAAACAGGTCAAAGGGTAGAAACAGACTAAGAGTGGTCCACTGGTCCTCTGGGTTCAAGGGTTCCGCTCAGGGCTAACAACCCTGACCGGTAAAACAAAATTGTTATTGAAGCAGCAATTGAGGAATCTTTCTGCATCTGAGTGCGACATATTCATCCGGGACTTGCATGACTGACATTAGTGAAAACCGAGAGGAAGCTACTGACATGATGAAGGAAGCCCTGAACACTGCCACACAGACCGAGATGGAGAACCTTCATTCCTGTCCTAAACACCTGCAATGTAATAGGCTGTCAAAAAAAAAATCAGCCAACCTAAAGTCAAGGTGAAACCAGCAGAGAGGTTATTTCAGGTGAAAGTTCATTGGTATCAAAAAATTGTGGGTTCATAGTTAAATGAAAATTTGGATTGATTGTAAACAAATGATATTTAACTAAACTAATTAAATTACTTGATAAGCAGATATATGGATTTTCCAAGGGCATTTGATAAAGTGTAATATAGTAAACCTGTTAGGAAAATTGAAGGACAGAGGTTTAAAGAGAAACTGAATTATCTTAATACAGAGACCACTGTTTATCAGTTGTTCAAAATTTGAAGTACATTTTATTATTAAGGTATGTATAAATTATACAACCCAGAGATTTGGCAGCCACAAAACAAGAAACCTGAAGGAACCTATTTTTTTTAAAAAAGGCCAACACCTAATGTGCAGAGAGAAAAAAAATCAAATCAAATCATGCAAACGATAAAGCAAGTATCAGTATTCAGATCAAAACTGAGCCCATAATCCCAAAGCTAGGAGCAGCTGGAAGAGGCCCATAGACTCTGTGTCTGTCCATCACGCAAAGTTTTCATCAGACCTTTTGGAGTTTTACATTGATGCCATTGCAAGTTTTGGTATTATGCGTGTAAGTGACTTTAACTCTACATACAGAACATAATTTCAAAGCTTTCAGATGACAAAATTATCACTGACGGGGAGATATTCTTAGGACCTTACGGGTGAGGATTTATACTAAAATAGTCAAACACATAAAATGTGGAAAGTGATTTTTTTATGTGTGTGAGCATTAAGGACAGGCATTAAAAACTAACTTGTACAGATTTAATGGGAATTCCCCAAAGAAAAGTTATGTTTGGAATTCTCTATCAAAAATGGCTATGAAGTCTTAGTCGCTAAGTGTATTTAAAATAGAAAGCGACAAGCATTTGGATATTATTAGAATCAAAGGACATGGAGTTAGTGAAATGTTGGCCATATTGGAATTACAATATAGATTTAAAAAAAACAACCAACAGAAACAATTCAAGGACAATGGAAGTAAATAAAGCAAATATCTTTGTTCTTGCTGTGTAGTGGATGGAAGGCAGACTGCCATTTTGTGAGAATGTTCTGCAGCCTCTATTTTTGTAAACTGGCTTTGCTCAGAGACAGATGGATCAAAGCAATTAAAAGAGAACACAATGATGCCCCTGCTGATAATCTACTAAACCAGAGAACATTTCCAAGTAGGTTATCTTTAAGATGTTCTTTGGTAAGATAGAAGCTGCAGGCTTATGAATCGACAGTATGTGACCTGAAGTAACCTGAGCCCAGCCACTAGTTGACCGGGGTAAAGTTGTTTGAACTGCTCTGTCTCACAGAGAACAAAGTGACAAGAGATGCAGTTCTGGTGGAAGAGCAATAAAGTAATTCTGCTTGTAGTGTTGGACCAGTACCAATGAAAAGTAGTCACATGTTAGCCAAATAGGTCAGCGCCAATGAAATCAAACACAACTGTTTGAACTGATAAGGAAAGAAAGTAAGAATTAGGGTCCCTGAGAACAAGCACTCAGGAGACTAATTATTGCAAGGAGGAGGGAAGGGGTGAAGAAATATTTGTTTGGCCAATGGGAGATCTCCTGTTTCAGTGCTATAAATTGGACTGGTGCTCTCAGTGGGTATAGGTACAGAGAGATCAATAGCATTCAGGAACTTAAATTAATGAAAATTGTATGGTAATTTAACTAACATATTTAGTTAAATTACCTATAAGGTTATTCAGTATTTGAACAGTAGCCAATCAGATATCAGGAGAAAGAAGAATGGTGACTCACAGATAGGCAAGTGCGCTTTAAAAATCAGCCCTTTGCAGGAAGCTCGGAATTTGAACAGCAGCCAATCAGAGATCATAATTCATTAGTAAGGGCAAATAAAAATAAGGCGGGGTAAACAGAGTGGCCATTGCTGGAGTGGATGGTGTTAGAGAGGGGATTTGATGCTTTACTTCTTTGAAGGCAAAAAAGTTTTAGGTAGATTTTTTCAGTTTATTTATTATTTCCTTCTTTATAATTGTACAGTAAGAGCAGCAGGGACTTCAGACAGGATAGTTGGAAAATGGGATGTGGGAAGGCAGTGTCCCTGACAAATTCACCTGCAAGAAGTGCATCCAGTTGCAGCTTCTAACACTGTGTAAAAGAATTGGAGCTGGAACTGAATGAATGCCAAATCATTTGGGAGGCTGAGGGGGTGATAGATAGGACATATAGAGAAGCAGTTACATCCAAACTGGAGAAAACTGGGTGACATTCAGGATGAAAAGGATTAAACAGATATTGCAGAGTATCCTTGTGGCTGTCCCCTTAACAACAGGAATACCACATTGGATACTGCTGGGGGGGGTGGGGGGGAGAGGAGGTGAATGACCTAACAGAGGAAAGTTACAGTGGTCTTTTCTCTGGCACTGAATCTGGCTTGGTGGCTCAGAATGGAAGGGAGAGAACAGGTGAGATGTGGTAATCGGGTTTACTGGTACTGCACTGGGGGGCTGTGAACCAGAGTGCCAGAACAGATAGTAGAGTGGTTGTGGAGACAGATGTTAAAAACTCAAACAAAGTCACGAATTTAAAGCTTGAGCATGATGGGACTAACGTTCTAAGTTGCATATATTGCAATGCAAGAAGTATTGTAGGAAATGCAGATGAGCTCAGCATGGATCAAAACATGGAATTATGATATTGCAGCCATTGGTGAGGCTTGATCGCAGGACTGGCAGCTCAATATTCTGGGGTAGTTTTGCTTTAAACGTGATAGAGCAGGAGGGATTAAAGGAGGAACTGTGATGTTACTCATCAGGGAAAATACAATAGCAGTGCTCAGTCAGGACTGACTGGAGAACTTGTCTAGTGAGGCCTTGTAGGTGGAAATGAGAAATAAGAAAGGTATGACCACCTTAATAGAATTATGTTGACCACCCAACAGTCCTACAGATTTAGAGGAACAAATTTCTAGAGAGATCACAGACTGTTGCAAGAAAACATAAGGTTGTGATTGTAGGGGATTTTAACTTTCCATATATTCACTGGGACTCCCATGCTGTAAAAGGATTAGATGGGATAGAGCATGTAGAGTGTGTTCAGGAAACTTCTTTAATTAATACATAAGAGTCCCAATGACAGTGTGTGCAATACTTAATCTGTAAGGGAATAAGACAGGGCAGGTGACAAAAGTTTGTGTCGGTGAACACTCAGCATCTAATGATCCTAATGCCATTAGTTTCAAGGTAATTATGGAAAAGAATAGGTCTAGTCCTTGGGTTGGGATTCTAAACTGGAGGAAGGCCAAATTTGATGGTATCAGAAAGAATCTGGCAAGTGTGGATTGGGACAGGCTGTTTTCTGGCAAAGGTTTACTCGGTAAGTACGAGGACTTCAAAAGTGAAATTCTGAGAGTACAAAGCATGCAAGTGCCTGTTAGAATAAAAGGCAAGGACAACAGGTTTAGGGAAACTTGGCTTTCAAAAAATATTAAGGTCCAGGTTTAAAAAAAAGAAGAGGTGCACTAACAGGCATTGGCAGGTAGGAACAAATGAGGTACTTGAGTATAAGCAAAGCAAGAGAACACCTAAAGGAATCAGGAGGGCTAAAAGAAAGCATGACATTGCCCTAGCAGACAAGATGCAGAACATCACTAAGGAATTCTACAGAAATATTAAGAGAAAAGGGATTGCAAGAGACAAAATTGGTCTTCGGAAAGATGAAAATGTTAATGTATGCATGGAGCCAGAAGAGATGGGTGAGATCTGAAATGGATTTTTTGTATCTGTATTTACTCAGGAGATGGACAGAGTCTATGGAAGTGAAGCAAAGCAGCAGCAAGGTCATGGACCCTATACGGATTACAGAGGAGAAAGTGCTTGCTGTGTTGAGCCAAATCAGGGTGGACAAATCCCCGGGTCCCGACAAGATGTTTCCTCAGACCTTCATGGGAGGCATGCAGAAACTGCAGGGGCCCTAGCAAACATTTTTAAATCATCCTTGGCAACAGGTGAGGTGCTGGAGGATTGGAGGATAGCTAATGTTCTGCTGTTCAAGAAAGGCTCTAAGAAGAATCAAGGAAATTATAGGTAACAGAGCCTGACATCAGAATCAGAATCAGGTTTGTTATCACCAGCATGTGATGTGAAATCTGTTAACTTAGCAGATTTCAATGCAATACATAATCTAGCAGAGAGAAAAAAATAATAATAAAATTTTTAAAAATAATAATCAATAAACAAGTAAATCAATTACATATATTGAATAGATTTTTAAAGTGCAAGAACAGAAATACTGTATATTAAAAAAAAGTGAGGTAGTGTCCAAATATTCAACGTCCATTTTGGAATTAGATGGCAGAGGGGAAGAAGCTGTTCCTGAATCGCTGAGTGTGTGCCTTCAGCCTACTGTACCTCCTACCTGATGGTAACAGTGAGAAAAGAGCATGCCCTGGGTGCTGGAGGTTCTTAATAATGGATGCTGCCTTTCTGAGACACCGCTCCCTGAAGATGTCCTGGGAACTTTGTAGGCTAGTATCCAAGATGGAGCTGACTAGATTTGCAAACTTCTGCAGCTTCTTTCGGTCCTGTGCAGTAGTCCCTCCATACCAGACAGTGATGCAGCCTGTCAGAATCCTCTCCACAGTACAATTATAGAAGTTTTTGTGTGTATTTGTTTACATGCCAAATCTCTTCAAACTCCTAATAAAGTATAGTCATACTTTATCGATCCCGAGGGAAATTGGGTTTTGTTACAGTTGCACCAACCAAGAATAGAGTATAGCTATAGCAATATAAAACTATAAATAATTAAGTAATCATATGTAAATTATGCCAGGAAATAAGTCCAGGACCAGCCTATTGGCTAAGTATAGCTGCTGTCTTGCCTCCTTTATAACAATATCGATATGTCGGGACTAGATTAGATCCTCAGAGATCTTGACACCCAGGAACTTGAAGCTGCTCACTTTCTCCACTTCCGATCCTTATATCAGGATTAGTATGTGTTCCTCCATCTTCCCCTTCCTGAAGTCCACAATCAGCTCTTTTGTCTTCCTGACGTTGAGTGCAAGGTTGTTGCTGTGGCACCAGTCCACTAGTTGGCATATCTCACTCCTGTACGCCCTCTCGTCACCACCTGAGATTCTACCAACAATGGTTGTATTGTCAGCAAATTTATAGATGGTATTTGAGCTATGCCCAGCCACACAGTCACATGTATATAGAGAGTAGAGCAGTGGGCTATGCACACACCTGAGGTGTGCCAGTGTTGATTGTCAGCGAGGAGGATATGTTATCACCAATCCGCACAGATTGTGGTCTTCTGTTTAGTCGTAGTAAAGTTATTAGAAGATATTCTAAGCAACCAGATATATGTCTACTTGGTTAGCAAAGACTTATTAGGGATAGTTAGCATGGTGTTGTGTGTGGTAGGTTTGTCTAACCAATCTTAGAGTTTTTCAAGGAAGTTACCAGGAAAGTTGATGAAGGCAAGGTAGTGGATGTTGTCTACATGGACTTTAGTTAGGTATTTGACAAGGTCCTGTATGGGTGGTTGGTCAAGAAGGTTCAGTTGCTTAGCATTAAAGATGAGGTAGTAAATTAGATTAGACATTGGCTACGTGGGAGAAGCCAGAGAGTGGTAGTAGATGGTTGACACTCTGACTGGAGGCCTATGACTAGTGGTGCATTGCAGTGATCAGTGCTAGGTCCATTGTTGTACGTCATCTATTTCAATGATTGGAATGATAATGTGGTTAACTAGATCAGCAAATTCACAGATGACACCAAGATCAGGGGTGCCGTGGATAGTAAGGAAGTCTATCAAGGCTTGCAGCAGGATCTGGAGCAGCTGGAAAATTGGCAGGTGGAATTTAATGCAGACAAGTGTGAGGTGATGTAGTTTGGGAGGACTAGCGAATAATAGGGCACAGAGGAGTGTGGTAGAACAAAAGGGATCTGCGATCAGGACCATAATTCATTGCAAGTGGTGTTGCAGGTAAATAGGGTCATAAAGAAAGCTTTTGGCACATTGGCCTTCATAGATCAATGGACTGAGTACAGAAGATGGGATGTTATGTTGAAGTTGTATAAGACATTGATGAGGCCTAATTTGGAATATTGTGTACAGTTTTTGTCACCTACCTACAAGAAAGTTGTAAGTGAGATTGAAAGATCAATGAGAAAATTTACAAGGGTGTTGCTGGGACTGGAGGACATGAGTTATAAGGAAAGACTGAATAGGTTAAAATGTTATTCCCTAATGTAGAAGACTGAGGGGAGATTTGATAGAGGTATATAAAATTATGAGTGGTATAGACAGGGAAAATGCAAGCAGGCTTTTTTTCCGCTGAGGTTGAGTGAAACTACAACTAGAGGTCATGAGTTAAAGGTGAAAAGTGAAATGTTTAAGAGGAACATGAGGGGAAACTTCATCACTCAGTGTGTAGTGAGAGTGTGGAATGAGCTACCAACACAAGTGGAGGACGAGATTTTGATTTCAATGTTTAAGAGAAGTTTGAATAGGAACATGGATGGCAGGAGTATGGGGGCTATGGTCCCAGTGAAGGTCAATGCACTAGACATTTTAAATGGTTCAGCATCGACTAGATGGCCAATGGGCCTGCTTCAGTGCTGTAGTTTTCTATGACTCTATATGTTAGCTTGTTACAGTCTAACAAAAGGATGTAAAATGTCAGCCATGATCTTATTGAAGGTCAGAACAAGCACGAGGGAATAAATGCTCTACTCATGTTGCTATTTCTACCATTTTTTCTTTCTTGCACTGAAGGCTTCATATCTTATGTGTACAATTTTTAAAAGTCTGCTGTAAAATTTGTTTCAAGCTTAAAAAAACTTTAGCACACAAATGTTACTGAGTTTATTTTTATTTTATTTTAATGTTCATTGTTTTGGTGTGCCTTTCAGATATAATGATCCATCCCTCTTCACTTGGAAAATGTGTTCCAGGTCTGGAGAACGGGCAGGATCAAAGGTAACTGTGACCATTAACCCTGTCGGCTTTCCTGGATACTGCCTGATCTGTTGAGCCTTTTCACAATATATTTCTGATTTTTAAAAAATATTTTTGACACTAATCATTTTTCTTAATCAGTATTTACACAATCTTGATTAATTTAAATATGTTATAAATGAGGATCTAGGCAAAACAATAATATAAAGTACTAAGGATGGATCTTCCATAAACTCTGTTTTCTTGGTCATTCAGGACTGTCATCATTGTCAATTGGATCAGTATTCATTGCACATCCAAATAGCATGCTAGGTTCTTTCAAAAGCCAGTTAAGATTAATCACTTCTGTGCTTCTGGAGTCATGTGGGGGTTAGACCAATTAGGGATGTCCAATTTCCTCTCCTCACAGATATTATAAATCAATTCAGCTTTAAATACATCTGGAATTATCATGGTTATGGATAACTTAAACTGAATTCTAGATAACTTGAATTGCCACAGACGGTTGCAGCGGGCAAATCTTTGGGTATATTTAAAGCAGAGATTGATTGGTTTTAATTAGTAAAGGTGCTGAAGGGACAGGGAGAAGGCAAGAGAATACGGTTGAAAGTGATAATAAATCAGCTGCAATGCAATGACAGAGCAGACTCAATGGGCCAAATGGCCTAATTCTGCATCTTTGTCTCATGGGGCTATCTTCCTGCTTCCTAGCTGCTGAAAAGTTCATGCCTCAGTCCACTAACTTAACCAATATGCCATTGTACCCAAGTTAATTGTTGGACCCAATCTGAACCAGTCAGTTTTCTTAATATGTCACTCTACTCAAACAATGCATTTGTTATTGAGAATATCCCAGGCTGAAGAGCATACAAGAATAAGAGAATATGCTGTGTACACGAGGCTCATTCATTCAGCCATTTACCACAGGTTATACAGTATGTGCTTATTCCACAGGCAGAATTGACAATACCTCAAGTTGTTTGCTATATTTGGTACGGAAGAGCAGGACAGGCCAGTCAGACATTCATTCTGCACCATCATACAGTTAGATCGTTGTTGAACTTTGCTTCTACTCCTGGTTGTGCGTTTTTTACTAGATCCATGGGGGGATGAGGAATTAGATGCTAAATTGTAGGGTCTTGGAATTAGCACTAAAGGAGACATTTATTTGTGCCTGATATTTAATCAATAGGGATTACCAACCTATAAGTCTTACCTAGAATTGTTATCTGTTAGTGTTAAAACAAGGCTGTGTTCATTTTTTTTAGGTGAATGGGAAAATAGGCCTAATAGTCGAAGAATATCACCTGTCCAGTTTACTATATTGTCTCTAGCGATTAATGTGACCAGTGCATTGATTTTTTTTTTGGCATCAGATCTTTCCAAGTGGCCTCAGATAACCCTTGTCATATCACTCATGCAGTAGCTCACGGCCTTGGGGTCAGAGTTTCTCTCTTCAGGCAGGGCGAGGTGTTTATTACCGTCTCACACAGGAATTGGCAGTGTACCATAGTAGCAATTCCCAATGAAATTCATTGCACTAAAACCCAATTTGATAGCTATCAATTCTATGAAAGGTGCAAGATTTTATGCACATAACATATGCAGCGGAGTGAGAGGTAGCGGAGTGATAGGGCTTTGGCTCAACCGGCTTAGGTGGTAATGAGGTGAGGCAGGTTTACCTCTGCTACTTGCAGAAAGGAAGCATCATGTGTGTGAGGCCGGTTTTCTGTGCTCGGTGTCAGATGTGGGAGGTCCTGGGGTCTCCCAGCCTCCCAGACGGCCATATCTGCACCCGGTGTGTTGAGCTGCAGCTCATAAGGGACCACGTTAGGGAACTGGAGATGCAGCTCGATGACCTTCGTCTGGTCAGGGAGAGCGAGGAGGTGATAGAAAGGAGTTATAGGCAGGTGGTCACACTGGGGCCACAGGAGACAGACAAGTGGATAACAGTCAGGAGAGGGAGGGCAAGAGTCAGGTACTAGAGAGTACCCTTGTGGCTGTACCCTGTGACAATAAGTACTCCTGTTTGAGTACTGCTGGGGGGGACATCCTAACTGGGGGATGCAACAGTGGCCGTGCCTCTGGCACAGAGACCGGCCCTGTGGCTCAGAGTCCGGCTCTGTGGCTCAGAAGCATAGGGAAAGGAAGAGGAAGGCAGTAGTGATAGAGGACTCTATAGTTAGGGGGTCAGACAGACGATTCTGTGGATGCAGATAAGAAACTTGGATGGTAGTTTGCCTTCTAGGTGCCAGGGTCCGGGACTTTTCAGATCACGTCCATGATATCCTGCAGTGGGAGGGAGAACAGCCAGGGGTCGTGGTAAATATTGGTACCAATGACATAGGTAGAAAAAGGGAAGAGGTCCTGAAAAAAGACTACAGGGAGTTAGGAAGGAAGTTGAGAAGCAGGACCGCAAAGGTAGTAATCTCGGGATTATTGCCTGTGCCACGCGACAGTGAGTATAGGAATAGAATGAGGTGGAGGATAAATACGTGGCTGAGGGATTGGAGCAGGGGGCAGGGATTCAGATTTCTGGATTACTGGGACCTCTTTTGGGGCAGATGTGACCTGTACAAAAAGGACGGGTTGCACTTGAATCCCAGGGGGACCAATATCCTGGCGGGGAGTTTTGCGAAGGCTATTGACGAGAGTTTAAACTAGAATTATTGGGGGGTGGGTACCAAACTGAAAAGACTAGGGAAGAGGCGGTTGGTTCACAAATAGAGAAAGCTTGTAGGCATTCTGAGAGGGAGGATAGGCAGGTGATAGAGAAAGGACGCGCTCAGACGGAAGGTTTGAGGTGTGTCTATTTCAACGCAAGGAGTATTATGAACAAAGCGGATGAGCTTAGAGTGTGGATCAGTACTTGGAGCTATGATGTGGTGGCCATTACAGAGAATTGGATGGCTCAGGGACAGGAATGGTTACTTCAAGTGCCGGGTTTTAGATGTTTAAGGTAGGACAGGGAGGGAGGCAAAAGAAGTGGGGGCGTGGCACTGTTGATCAGAGATAGTGTCATGGCTGTAGAGAAAGTGAACGTCAGGGAGGGATTGTCTACGGAGCCTCTGTGGGTGGAGGTTAGTAACAGGAAGGGGTCAATAACTTTACTGGGTGTTTTTTATAGGCCGCCCAATAGTAACAGGAATATCAAGGAGCAGATAGGGAAACAGATCCTGGAAAGGTGTAATAATAACAGAGTTGTCGTGATAGGAGATTTTAATTTCCCAAACATTGATAGGCATCTCACTAGAGCAAGGGGTTTAGATGGGGTAGAGTTTGTTAGGTGTGTTCAGGAAGGTTTCTTGACACAATATGTAGATAAGCCTACAAGAGGAGAGACTGTACTTGATTTGGTATTGGGAAATGAACCTGGTCAGGTGTCAGGTCTCTCAGTGAGAGTGCATTCTGAAGGTAGTGATCATAGTTCTATCTCTTTTACAATAGCATTGGAGAGAGATAGGAACCGACAAGTTAGAAAAGCATTTAATTGGAGTAAGGGCAATTATGAGGCTATCAGGCAGGAAATTAGAAGCTTAAATTGGAAACGGTTGTTCTCAGGGAAAAGTATGGAAGAAATGTGGCAAATGTTCAGGGGATATTTGTGTGGAGTTTTGCATAGGTACGTTCCAATGAGACAGGGAAGTTATGGTAGGGTACAGGAACCCTGGTGTACAAAGGCTGTAATGAATCTAGTCAAGAATGAAAGAAAAGCTTACAAAAGGTTTAGAGAGCTAGGTAATGTTAGAGATCTAGAAGATTATAAGGTTAACAGGAAGGAGCTTGAAAAGGAAATTAGGAGAGCCAGAAGAGGCCATGAGAAGGCCTTGGCGGGTAGGATTAAGGAAAACCCCCAAGGCATTCTACAAGTATGTGAAGAGCAAGAGGATAAGACGTGAAAGAATAGGACCAATCAAGTGTGACAGTGGAAAAGTGTGTATGGAACCGGAGGAAATAGCAGAGGTACTTAATGAATACTTTACTTCAATATTGACTATGGAAAAGGATCTTGGTGATTATAGTGATGACTTGCAGTAGACTGAAAAACTTGTGCATGTAGATATTAAGAAAGAGGATGTGCTGGAGCTTTTGGAAAACATCAAGTTGGATAAGTAAACAACAGGAATTCTGCAGATGCTGGAAATTCAAGCAACACACATCAAAGTTGCTGGTGAACGCAGCAGGCCAAGCAGCATCTATAGGAAGAGGCGCAGTCGACGTTTCAGGCCGAGACCCTTCGTCAGGACTAACTGAAGGAAGAGTGAGTAAGGGATTTGAAAGCTGGAGGGGGAGGGGGAGGGGGAGATGCAAAATGATAGGAGAAGACAGGAGGGGGAGGGATAGAGCCGAGAACTGGACAGGTGATAGGCAAAAGGGGTTACGAGAGGATCATGGGACAGGAGGTCCGGGAAGAAAGACGGGGGGGGGGGTGACCCAGAGGATGGGCAAGAGGTATATTCAGAGGGACAGAGGGAGAAAAAGGAGAGTGAGAGAAAGAATGTGTGCATAAAAAAGAGTAACAGATGGCGTACGAGGGGGAGGTGGGGCCTAGCGGAAGTTAGAGAAGTCAATGTTCATGCCATCAGGTTGGAGGCTACCCAGACGGAATATAAGGTGTTGTTCCTCCAACCTGAGTGTGGCTTCATCTTTACAGTAGAGGAGGCCGTGGATAGACATGTCAGAATGGGAATGGGATGTGGAATTAAAATGTGTGGCCACTGGGAGATCCTGCTTTCTCTGGCGGACAGAGCGTAGATGTTCAGCAAAGCGGTCTCCCAGTCTACGTCGGGTCTCACCAATATATAAAAGGCCACATCGGGAGCACCGGACGCAGTATATCACCCCAGTCGACTCACAGGTGAAGTGATGCCTCACCTGGAAGGACTGTTTGGGGCCCTGAATGGTGGTAAGGGAGGAAGTGTAAGGGCATGTGTAGCACTTGTTCCGCTTACACGGATAAGTGCCAGGAGGGAGATCAGTGGGGAGGGATGGGGGGGACGAATGGACAAGGGAGTTGTGTAGGGAGCGATCCCTGCGGAATGCAGAGAGAGGGAGGGAGGGAAAGATGTGCTTAGTGGTGGGATCCCGTTGGAGGTGGCGGAAGTTACGGAGAATAATATGTTGGACCCGGAGGCTGGTGGGGGTGGTAGGTGAGGACCAGGGGAACCCTATTCCTAGTGGGGTGGTGGGAGGATGGAGTGAGAGCAGATGTACGTGAAATGGGGGAGATGCGTTTAAGAGCAGAGTTGATAGTGGAGGAAGGGAAGCCCCTTTCTTTAAAAAATGAAGACATCTCCCTCGTCCTAGAATGAAAAGCCTCATCCTGAGAGCAGATGCGGCGGAGACGGAGGAATTGCGAGAAGGGGATGGCGTTTTTGCAAGAGACAGGGTGAGAAGAGGAATAGTCCAGATAGCTGTGAGAGTCAGTAGGCTTATAGTAGACATCAGTGGATAAGCTGTCTCCAGAGACAGAGACAGAAAGATCTAGAAAGGGGAGGGAGGTGTCGGAAATGGACCAGGTAAATTTGAGGGCAGGGTGAAAGTTGGAGGCAAAGTCGACTGTGCCTCTTCCTATAGATGCTGCTTGGCCTGCTGCATTCACCAGCAACTTTGATGTGTGTAAGTTGGATAAGTCGCCGGGACTGGCTGAGATGTACCCCAGGCTACTGTGGGAGGCGAGGGAGGAGATTGCTGAGCCTCTGGCGATGATCTTTGAATCATCAATGGGGACAGGAGAGGTTCCGGAGGATTGGAGGGTTACGGATATTGTTCCTTTATTCAAGAAAGGGAGTAGAGATAGCCCAGGAAATTATAGACCAGTGAGTCTTACTTCAGTGGTTGGTAAGTTGATGGAGAAGATCCTGAGAGGCAGGATTTAGGAACATTTGGAGAGGTATAATATGATTAGGAATAGTCAGCATCGCTTTGTCAAGAGCAGGTCATGCCTCACGAGCCTGATTGAATTTTTTGAGGATGTGACTAAACACATTGATGAAGGTAGAGCGGTAGATGTAGTGTATATGGATTTCAGCAAGGCATTTGATAAGGTACCTCATGCAAGGCTTATTCAGAAAGTAAGGAGGCATGGGATCCAAGAGGACATTGCTTTGTGGATCCAAAACTGACTTGCCCACAGAAGGCAAAGAGTGGTTGTAGACGGGTCATATTCTGCATGGAGGTCGGTGACAAGAGGTGTGCCTCAGGGATCTGTTCTGGGACCCTTACTCTTCGTGATTTTTATAAATGACCTAGATGAGGAAGTGGAGGTATGGTTAGTAAGTTTGCTGATGACAGACAGATTGGAAGTGTTGTTGTTAGTGTGGAGAGCTTTCAGAGGTTACAACGAGCGCATTGATAGGATGCAAAACTGGGCTGAGAAGTGGCAGATGGAGTTCAACCCAGATGAGTGTGAAAGTGGTTCATTTTGGTAGGTCAAATATGATGGTGGAACATAGTATTAATGATAAGACTCTTGACAGTGTGGAGGACCAGAGGGATCTTGGGGTCCGAGTCCATAGGAAGCTCTGTGGTTAAGAAGGCATGCAGTGTATTGACGTTCATTAATCATGGAATTGAATTTAGGAGCTGAGAGGTAACATTGCAGCTATATAGGACCTTGGTCAGACTCCACTTGGAGTACTGTGCTCAGTTCTGGTCACCTCAGTACAGGAAGGATATGGAAGCCTTAGAAAGTGTGCAGAGGAGATTTACAGGGATGTTGCCTGGATTGGGGAGCATGCCTTATGAAAACAGGTTGAGTGAACTCGGCCTTTTCTCCTTGGAGCGACAGTGGATGAGAGGTGACCTGATAGAGGTGTATAAGATGATGAGAGGCATTGATTGTGTACATACTCAGAGGCTTTATCCCAGGGCTGAAATGGCTGCCACAAGAGGACACAGGTTTAAGGTGCTGGGGAGTGGGTACAGAGGAGATGTCAGGGGTAAGTAGTTTACTCAGAGTGGTGAGTGCGTGGAATGGGCTGCCAGCAACCGTGGTGGAGATGGATATGACAGGGACTTTTAAGAGACTTTTGGATAGGTACATGGAGCTTAGAAAAATAGAGGGCTATGGGTAAGCCTAGTAATTTCTAAGGTAGGGACATATTTGGCACAACTTTGAGGGCCGAAGGGCCTGTATTGTGCTGTAGGATTTCTATGTTTCTATGTTTTCTATAACATATTAATATTATTTGGAATAGAGCCACTCATTATAGGCACATGGATCAAACAATCATAAGAGAATTAGTGACTTAGAGAAGATGAAAAAACAATCAGGATTATTTAGTCTAGGTTATGGCTTCAGTTTGATATTTGCTGACATTGGAGAGTGACATGTGATGATGTTAATGACTTGTGGAACTAGTAAAATTCATTGAAACATACAATTTCCTTCCTTGAAGTTATGCCAAATTATAATGAAGATAGAAATGTCAAGGAAGTTTTTCTTTTCTATACCAAAGATTTCAAAGGAACATTTAATGTCAGAGAAATGCATACAATATACATCCTGAAATGCTTTTTCTTTGCAACCATCCAGAAAAACAGAGGAGTGTCCCCAAAGAATGAGTGACATTTAAATGTTAGAACCCCCAAAGTCCCCACGGCTCCCCACTTCTGTGCATAAGCGGCGGCAAAGCAACAATCGCCCCTTCCCCACAAGAAAAAAAAAGCATCAATACCCACCACCGAGCACTCAACCATGCAGCAAAGCAACAGCAAAGACAGACTTGCAGTACCCCAAAGACTACTCGTTCACCCTGTATTCAGTATACCACAGGCTCTCTCTTTATCCCTAATAAGGGAGAAAGAGATGTCTCCATTTCACAGCGAGAGGGGAGACATAACAAACAACTTGCTGGTTTACATTGAAGATTTCAGAGGAAGATTAAATAAAATGGAAGAGAAACAGAGCAAGACCGATAAACATTTGGACTGTAGAGACAGTAATACAGCACAAAACAGGCCTATTGACTCAACTTGTCCAGTCCAACTGACCAAGATGCCCAGCTAACATGGACCCACTTGCCCCCATTTGCTCATATCACTCTAAGCATTTCTTATCAGTTTATCTGTCCAGTGTCTTCTAAATGTTATTGTGCCTGATTCAATTATTTTCTTTGGCAGCTTGTTCTGTATATGTACCATCCTTTGAATGGAGTAGATGCCCTTGAAGTCCCTTTTAATTCTTTCCCCTCTTACCTTAAACATATGATCCCTAGTTTTTGATTTCCTCTTCCTGGAATAAAAACTGTGTGCATTCACTATATGCCCTTTGTAGCTTGTAACAACCCTCAACAATAATGATCAGTTATGCACAGAGAGAATCTGTATTAACAGACAAATTCCTTCATTGGTTTGGTTATCAACAAGCTTGGAAGCCATAGAAAACTGAGTATCTGTGTGCACAGTTACTAGATTTATCTGACACCTTCCGAATAGTCAAAGAACAGAAACTGTATTAACCAGGAATAGGACTTTACTTACTGATTCATTCAGTGATACAGTGCAGAGTAGGCTCCTCCGGCTGTTTCAGCATGGTGCCCAAGCAATGCCTAACAACCCCAATGTTAACCTAATCACAGAACAATTTATAATGACAAATTAAGCTACCAAGTACGTCTTTGGACTGAGAGAGGAAACTGGAGCATCCAGGGAAAACACACACATTCCACAGGGAGAGCGTGCAGACTCCTTACAGAGGACCCCACGACTGAACTCAGAACTCCGATGCCCTGAGCTGTAATAGTATGGTGCTAACCGCTACACTACCGTGGTTCCCCTAACTTTACACTTGGCCAAGTGTTCCTCTTGATCCTGCTATAATCCCCACATCTCCAGTGTGAGGTTGTCAATACCAGAAACAGAATTAGGTTAAATATAGCTGGCATGTGTCATGAAATTTGTTGCTTTGCAGCAGAAGTATATTGCAATGCATAATAATAACAACTATAAATTACACTAAGTAGATACAAAAAATAAATTCAGCAGTGCAAAATGAAAGGAAAAAAATAGTGAGGTAGTTTTCCTGAGTTCATTGTGCATTCAAAAATCTGAAGGAAGGAGGAACAAGCTGTTCCTGAAATGCTGAATGTCTTCAGGTTCCTTGATGGTATCAATAAGAAGAGGGCAGGTATTAGGTGATGTGGGTTCTTACTGATGGATGCTGCCTTTTTGAGACTTTGCCTTTTGCAGGTAGCCAGGTTGCTGCGGAGGCTAGTACCCATGATGGAGCTGGCTGAGATTACAATGTTCTGCAGCTTTTTCCAGTCTCGTGCAGTGAGAAGCCACATCAGACGGTGACGCAACCAGTTGTAACACTCTCCACGGTACAGCTGTAGAAATTTGCAATCATCTTTGGTGACATATCAAGTTGCCTCAAACTCCTTATGGAATATAGCCACTGCCATGCCTTCTTTGTAACTGCTCTGATATGTTGGGCCCAGGATAGATCGCCTGAGATGTTGTCACACAAGAACTTGAAACTGCTCACCCTTTCCACTTCTGATCCCTTGATGAGGACTGTTGTGTGTTCCCTCTATTTTCCCTTTCTAAAGTCCTCAACCAGTTCCTTGGTTTTACTGACTTTGGGTGCAAGGTTGTTGCAACACCACTCAGCTAGCTCCTTCTTGTATATCTCCTCATCACCATTTGAAATTCTGCCAACAATAGTTATGCCATAGGAAAATTTCTAGATGTCTTTTGAGCTGTGCCTAGCCACACAGTCACGGGTGCAGAGAGAGTAGAGTACTGGGCTAAGCACATATCCTTGAAGTGTGCCAGTGTTGATTGCCAGTGAGGAGGAGATGTTATTTCCAATCCACACTTGCAGAGGGAGGTACAGAGGCCCAGGCTCTGGATCTGTTGATGAGAACTGAGGATATGATTGTGTTGAATGTGTGCTGTAGTCAATACACAATGGTCTGACACAGATACAAAGAAGGCACTGCCTGGTATTGCTATTTTCCAGGTGATCCAAGGCCAAGTGGAGAACCAGTAAGATTCACCTGCAGTAGACCCATTGTAGTGACGGGCAAATAACAGCAAGTCCAGGTCCCTGCTTAGATAGGGGTTGATTCTGACCATGACCAACCTCTCAAAGCACTTCATCACATTAGATGTGAGTACAGTTGAGTGATAGCCATTGAGACAGCTCACCCATTTTGAAGCAGGCGGGAACCCCCAACTGCAGCAGTCGGTTAGCACAGGTTTTCAATGTCTTGCCAGATGCACCACCAGGGTCAGATGCCTTGTGAGAGAAAGCTGTTCTGGCATTAGCTTCCAAGACAGAGATCACAGGGTCACCAGATGCTGCAGGGAGTCACACAGGTGTAGTTTTATTCTCCCTTTTAGAGCATGCATAATAGGCATTGAGCTCATCTGGGAATGAATCACCAATACCATTGATGATAAGTTTTGCTTTGTAGGAAGTAGTGCTCTGAAAACCCTGCCAGAGCTAATGTACATCCAATTCCATCTCTAGTATCGGAATTGTTTTTTTTGCTCTTATGATAGCCTCCAAAAGTTCGTGCCTGGAATTCTTGGATAGCTCCAGATCACCAATCTCAAATGTTACAGATCGAGCCCTCAGCAGACTACAAATCTCCAGGTTCATCCATGGCTTGTGATTTTGGTATGCCCAGTATGTACTCGAAGGTGCAAACACATCCACACAGGTGTTGATGTAGTCAGTGACAACTGCGGTGTATTCATTCAAACTCAATGAAGAATCCCTGAATATTGTCTAGTCTGACTCAAAGCTGTCCTATAAGTCTCCTCCACCTTCCTTGACCAGACATTGTTGGTCCTCACTACTGGTGCTACAGTCTTTGGTCTCTGCCTATACCCTGAAAGTTGAAGCACAGGCAGGTAATTGGAGTTTGCAAGGTATGGCCATTCGATGGCATGGTAAACATTCTTGATGGTGGGATAACAGTGGCTTCTCTGGTTCCACAGTTGATATGTCGTTTCTTGATGTTCAGAGACTTCTTCAAGCTGACCTGATTGAAATGCCCCACAATGATAGGGAAGTCATCTGGGTGCACTGTTTTGTGCCTGCTGATCACAGTGTTCAGCTCCTCCAGTTGCTGCCTGATGATGGCTTGAGTTTGATTGTACAGTGCATGATTGTATATGATAAAGTCAGAAAACTCACTCTGCTGGAAAAAATGGATGACATTTGACCTCTAGATGTTCCAGATTAGGTGAGCAGGACTGAGACAAAGCTAAAGTGTCTGTACACCACAATGAGTTGATCATTAAGCATACTCTATCTCTTCTACCTTTTATAAAAAAAAACTGAGCTGTCCTGCCTTTGTGGAGAATGGTGAAGCGATCAGGCTGCTTCTAAAATGGCAGGAAATGGCCATGTTTCCATAATGCAGAGTACACAGTAGTGCCTGATTTCCCTTGGGTACTGCAACCTTGCTTTGAGATCATAATTTTTATTTTTGGGAGACAGTACCTTCACCAGCAGGCTAGTCAGGAGTGGGGGTCTAAGACCTCTGCAAATTAATTGTATTGTAGACCAGCTTGTCTTCAATGTTTCCATTTTCTTAAAAAAGAACTGCACCTGCAATCAAAGTCTGTAATTCAGGATTCGCTGAATTTGAATATCAATGATTTTTCTAAATGTCTTAAAATGATGTTGTTTGCTGAAGTACCGATGTCTGTGACTGTGGATTTCAGCTGTATTTGTCCTAACCAGGAACACTTGATGATTCCAATCAAACCTGCATACAACAAGTTGCCCATTTATCAGCACCATCTTGATCCACTTCCACAATGGTTCATCTCCAGAGTTTTTCTGCTTCTACTCCTGAAATCCTCTGTTCTTATCGTCTCATTGTATCTGGCCCAATGCTGCAAGCAGTATTAATTCATTGCTTTTCCACCAGACCTCTACCTCAGGTCATATTCTTTATTCTGTTTGATTCAGATCAGTTCAAACCAGTCTAGCAGGTCACCCGGATACTGGGCTCGGGTTACTTCAGGTCACAGGCTGTTCTTTCTTTAAGCCTTCCACCTCCACCTAACCAAATTATCGGCTTCTTATTTAGAAATGACTTAAGTTTTAGCAGATTATCAGCAGGGACTTCATTATGTCCACATTCATTTGCACATATCAAGGCTTGTTTGCTTCCACTGACATTGGCTCATTCTAGTTTGTTGTTTTGAAGATTTTATTTCTTTCTGACCATCACCCTCATTATTTCATGCATACCTGTAAGGTCACCCCTCTATCTCCTATGCTGCAAGGAATAAAATCCAGCCTGCTGAAGGTATCACTACACTTCAGTCCCTCAAACCCCTGGCAACAGTCTCATTTGTTAGGCCTGTACATGTAGGCACCTTCCAGTCTCCACCCAACTAACGGCAATCTAATCAGTTGAGAGAGGGAAATGGGAAAAATAGGAATACTTTTGGTAATTGTCTCCCCATTCACCCCACCTTTGCCATTCCCCATTCCCATTTCCCTCCCTTGGCTTATCTCCTTACCTGCCCATCACCTCCCTCTGGTGCTTCTCCCCGTTCCCTTTCTTCCATAGTCTTGTACCCTCTCCTATCAGATTTCCCCTTCTCCAGCCCTTTATCTCTTTCACCAATGAACTTCCCAGCTTCTTACTTCACCCCTCCCCATCTCCTGGCTCTACCTATCACCAACCATATTGTGCCACTTCCTTCCCCCCTCCCCCCACCTTGTTGTTCTGACTTCTCATCTTTTTTTTCCAGTCCTGATGAAGGGTCTCAACCCAAAATGTCGACTGTTTACTCTTTTCCATGGATGCTGCCTGGCCTGCTGGATTGCTCCATCATTTTGTGTGTTGATTAAAGATTAATTGTCCTTCTTCATTTCTTCACAAGTACGTCAATCATCTTTTCACCAGCAGATGTGATCTTTGCCCCCGCCATTGTTCTATGAAAGACTGGGCCCTGAGTTCTGTCCATGGGTTCCATCTCAGTGTCCTAGTACAGGAATGGCTCTCCCCCTTCTGTCACTCTGGAATCCTTTTGTTGCCCCTCACATGGGAACTAGTCTAAACAATCAGTGGGTTAGTTTGCCTAATTCATAATTCACTAATGGAAAGCAACTTCCCACCTCAGCTTGGAATTATTCAAAAGTAGGTATAATTTTATACAGCTTTGTCCTCAGCCTCACAATCCAAATTCCTACAGCTCCAACTATCTTGTGGTTTATAGGATTTCGAAATAATCTTTTCGGATCATTTAGATGATTTCCAGGATGCCTAATAATCCCATATGCAGCACATACACAAAATTATCTTCAAAAACCACATAATCCAACTTCGAAGATTTGACTAAGTTCCAGATCATAAATGAGCCAGGACAATTTAAGAGTAGATTGTAATTCAACTCCCATGGCATCTGAATTAACATGCAGAGCAACCATTAAGCCAACTCATATGTTAGTTATATGAACCAGCAGAGTGGCTGGAAATTGGCCCTGTGCAATCTACAGTAACGTAGTAAAGGTTGATCTGAAAATTGCCAGCAGTGAGTTAATATGGAAGGAATTGTAATTACTGGCTCTTAATTTATCACTGTACAAGAAGGTGCTAGCATGAGAACTGTGGGCAGAAGTTCAAATCCCACAAATAATTATTTAAGCCTTGGCTCTTTTTAAAGACATTGAACCTGAAATGATGTCATTGGATGCTAGTTAGAGGCTTAATGCATTTGTATCTGAAATACCTCCTTCCCTTAGTTCTACACCTACAAAATGCTGGAGGAACTCAGCAAGCAGGACAGCATCTATGGACAGAAATAAACAGCTGATGTTTCAGGCTGAGACCCTTCATCAGGACTGGAAAGGAGGAGGGCAGAAGCCAGAATAGAAGGGCAGGGAAGGAGCACGAGCTGGCAGGTGATGGGTAAATCCAGTTGAGAGGGAAGGCAGAAGGCCAAGGGAGGGGGAAAGGTAATAATATGAGATGCTGGCAGGTGGTAGGTGGGAGAGGCAAGGGGCTGAAGATCATCTTGGTAGTCTCCAGCCGGACAACATCGACATCAATTTCTCTAACTTTCGATAACTGCTCCCCCTTTCTCCCTCCCAACCTCTCCTATTTACCCTTATCCATGGTGTACCTTCTCTTACCCTTTCTCTTTCCCCTCCCTGCCCATCATCTTCACCTTTCTCCCTTTGGTTCCTCACCTCCTTCCCTGTATTCCATGGTTTATTGTCCTCTTAACAGATTCCTTCTTCTTCAGCTCTTTGTCTTTCCCATCTATCACCAGCTTCTCACATCATTTTCTTTTTCCTCCCTGCCCCCACTACCTTTCCCCCTCTCATCTGGATTCA
This sequence comes from Mobula hypostoma, assembly GCF_963921235.1. Taxonomy (NCBI): domain Eukaryota; kingdom Metazoa; phylum Chordata; class Chondrichthyes; order Myliobatiformes; family Myliobatidae; genus Mobula; species Mobula hypostoma. The sequence goes on along the minus strand of NC_086097.1, from coordinate 151,937,534 downwards.
CCTATCACCTGCAGGTTTCTGCTCTTCCCTCTCTCTACCCTTTTATATTGGTTTCTGCCCCTTTCCATTCTAATCCTGATGAGCGGTCTCTGCCTGAAGCATTTATTATTTATTCCCCACTATAAATGCTGCCTAACCCGTTGAGTTTCTCCATAATTTAGTGTATTGTTTCAGATTTCCAGCATCTGCAGTCACTTTAGTGTCTCCACTGGTGCTGTGCAGTTGCCGCTGTCACGTTCCCAGTAATATACTGTCACATAGTATATTACCAGAAATGTGCTTGAAGTAGCATTTTGGAATTATTATGTCCCTTAAAAATTGCTGTTTTGGTGGTGAAGGGATGCTATACCTGATGCAAAAATAAAAAAAAAAATTCTGCAAATGCAGGAAATCTTGAACAACACAAAAACTGCTGGAGGAAGTCAGCAAGTCAGATGGCATCTTTGAAGGGAAATAAAAAGTCGATGTTTCCGGTCAAGACTTTTGATCAGGAGGGTCATGGCTCAGAGCACCAACTGTTCCTTTTCCTCCAAAAATGCTGTCTCACTTGTTGAGTTCCTCCAGCATTTTGTGTGGGAGGATTCACTTCTCTTTCTGATTAAGCTCCTGCCTGTCCACTTCACTCTGGTCATGCCCATTCTCCAAGGGCAAACTCAAGACTCGAATACTTCCTGGAAGGCAGGAAAGGAGGAGGTGAAATGGTCTAAGTAACTTGACAAGACCACACGGTCATTACCCAATTTTATTTTCACTTGACAGCTTGCCAAATGAGAAAAGACCAGACAGCTACTGTGAGGGTGAACCCATATCTTGAGACAGTTAACTCACATCCTTCCTTATGGTCATAGAGATAAGAAAAGACTGTGCATTGGAGATTGGTGTTGAGAAAACCAATCAGTAGTTTCAAAAACTGGACAGAGATTGTGATTGTCAGAAAAACAACCCAAATGAACCTTTGCTAATCCTATTTGGAGTGCTATAAAGAGATGGCCTTTCAGAGTTGGGTTCTCCCAGCTAAGCTTTGCAAAATTTAAATCATTTAACTATCTTTAAATCATACAACACAGATGAAGGCCATTGGGCCCATTGCGCATCCGCTCCCTCATTAAAAGAGCTATTCCATTTTTTCCAAATATCCTGCCAAATATATATTCGTCAAGAAAAAAAACTGTCATCAATCATTTCCTCCACCCTTGAGATTTCAGATCCTCAACTACGAATATTCTCCTCATCTCACCTTGGATTTTTTTTCTCATGTTACTTCTCTCTTTGGAGACTACCTTAAATGTACATCTCGTGGTTACCAATCTAATAATCAGTGAAATTAGTTTCTTAAATGCTCTATTTAAACCCCTCAAGATCCTGAAGACTTCTATCAAATCTTGCCTTGCCTACTGATCTGATTTTGTTTGCCTCATCCACAGAATCATTACAAGTCCCTAGTACATACTCTAAGAGTTTAATGGTTTAAAAATTGACTTCAATATTCCAACTGGGGCCTAGTCAGTATTTTATAAGGTTTAACTTAATTTATTTTGTGACTATAATGGTAAAAGACCCATATGCTTATTTTAACAGCCTATCCAACCTAATGCTGTGAAAGCCTGTATTCCTTCACCTTTTTAAAATTTGTATTAGTTATTTATGGTACCTCTCCTCAATCCTGCTGCTAAAATCCATGCACTCCTTACTGCCTACTTCTCAGTCTAAATCCTCCTGAAATCTATTACACTCCTCACGATTTACTATATCTTCAAAATTTGTACTTAAAAGTTATGATTTAGAAAACATCACTTGTCATGACACTGCATACAAAAACAACACAGCTCATTTCCTTTCATTCTATGAACAATCGATGACCTATATTTGCAGTTTTGTCTTTTGGTCAATTTTGTCTATGCAACCATTGCATCTTGCAGTGTAGTCTCAATTTTGCTACCAAGTCTACACAAATTTATCAAACATTATATCTGCCACATTTCCTTCATCACCTCTCTCCACTGCTGTTTCAAGGAACTTGGGGAGATTAACCAAAATGTATTTTGTCTCTAACAAATCTGCACTAGTTCCCAATTTTACCAAAACTACTGTTAGTTTCCCCAATACTAATATTGATTGATCTCTTCCCTTGTATGAACAAATTTTCAATTCTTTTCCTTTCATGAACAAACTTGCAATCCCTCTGACACTATTCCCTTGGATAAGGTTTGTGACTAAAGCTTCTACAACTTTTCCCTATCTCCTTAAGTAACCAAGGATCCACCCATCCAGGTCAGGGGACTTGCTAAATATATAATGAGGCAAGATAGGGCAGCACAGTGAGTGAGTAGAGCTGCTGGCTCATGTGCTAGAGACCGTTGTTCAATACTGAATTTGGACTCTGTGTTAACTTTGCACAATCTCCCTGTGATCTCTAAGTGCTTCTGTTTACTCCTACATTTGATAGGTTAATCGATCACGAAATTGTCTCTAGTGTGTAAGTGATTGTAAGGAAAGTAAATGAGAATGTGAGATTAAAGCGGGATTAGTGTTAGTGGGTTGTTGATGGTCAGTATGACTTTATCCAGCCAAAGGACTCGTTTCTGTCTTGCATCACTCTATAACCTTGCATGTGTAATATTTAGAAGCTGGTTGAGTTCCTGTTAACTTGTGATCGACTTTAATATTTTCCAATAGTCTAATGATTTAAGAGGCCAGTTCCAGCCATTGACAATGTCTAGTGCAACCTATCATTGAGAAAGACAGTGAATTTAAGACTCTAGTAGTTATTGTACACACTGACTCTCAACACCCATGGCAAGAAGCCTGAAAGGAGAGAAGGGCCTCAAAAGTCAGCAGAAAACCCATTAAATTTGAAGTAACATGTATTAGGTGAAAGGACTTCCTTTCAATCGGTGTAGACACAAGGACATTCATTCAATAAATGCTTATGACTACACTGATGGAGAAGAATCCTTCACTTTTCAATGGAAAATGTTGGGAATCTGCACTAACTTCCTGGGAACAGTAGCTATTTTCCATCTGACTGTCATGAAAATAATTGGGAAGGGAGGAAGAGTAATAAACTGACCACATACTGTAACTCTATTTGACCATATCAGTAGTCTTGACTGGGGCAAGCTGAGGGTAATGTGACTGTGTGGTGAGCAATGAAATAGCAATTAATCTCAGCAAACATATACTTTCATATTTTTGAAGCAATAACTATCATTATCAAAGCTATTACTGTATAGAAGTTCTCTCTTCACCCCAACCCCCTTACAAGCTATTGATTTTGAATGAGAAAGAAAATCTAGAAAAATTCTTTTAACTACAGCGGGCTATCATACAAGTGCTAAATTTATGTTTGCTTCTTCCAATCAGAAGATTTCTTGTGGGCATCTTATTAGAGAATGCTGGAACATAACTTGTTATATCATTTCTATCCTTACTGAAAATACTCTATCATCCCAGTCTGGAACACTCTTACAGAATATTGCAAATGGAGGAGGGGGGATATTGTCTGTGAGTCAGGGGCCTCAGAGCAGCAGCCCAAACAGAGGTTGAGGTATGTTGGAGGCATATACTCAGCAGTTGGAGAAGAAACTTCAGTCAGGGGACCTGCCCTCAACAATCAAGGGTGCTTTGCTGAGCTGGAGATTGCAATTAGCACTTGGTGAGAGAACACTGAGCTGGAAGCCTGGCATGGGCAGCTGGAATTCAATGACTCGGGGGCCTATGACCAACAACTAGAGGGACATTGATGAATAATTGGGGTGGGTGGGGCAATTCTGTACATGAAATTAACGCTTCAGGATTGGTTTAGCAGCTGATCCAGAGTGGAGAAAAATTATCTTGACACCATCTCAGTCAAACGTATTATCATTATGTGTACACTAAGGTGCAATGAAAACTTGCAGTAGCATCACAAGCACATTGCAGAATGTGAGCAACATTCACAAGTTAAACATAAATCAAGCTTAAATTATACACATTTTATTACAAGAAAGAGCACTATTAGAACAAACAGAATTTTAGCGCAAAGTGATCAAAGTAGTCAGATGGTTATAGCTGTTTCACGGGAAGAAACAGTGTCACATAATTACATTCCTGAGACTAAGAGACTGTTTGCAAGTGAAGCACTGTCAGGGCTTGGGGAAAAGCAGGGAACTAAGAATTAATGGATAGATCTTTCTAAACACAATTACTGGAAAAATGTGCTGCATAATGTCCATCTCTGTTACAAGCTACCATTATTTTGAAAAACTATACGGCTATGGGAGATCAGAAGAGGATGAAGTTAATTGGATAGTCTCTCTCAAAGTGTAGCAAGAGCATGATGAACCAAATTGCTTTCTACATTGAAATTCTATAACCCACTGAATTTAATCCTGAAAAGTGAGAGGTGATGCATTTAAGAAAATCAAATAGAATAGTAATAATACAGCAATGCACTAAGGAATGTCAGAATCAGAATTATGTTCATTATCAATGACATGTCAAGAAATTTGTTGGTTTGTGGCAGCTGTACAGAGCAATACATAAAAATGACACAAACCACAGTAAGAGATATAAATATATGTAATGTAATAAGCAAATAGTGCAAAAAGAGAACAGAAATAGTGAGGTAGTGTTCCTGAGTTCATTGTCTGTTCAGCAATCCGATGACAAGGGGAGGAAACTGTTCCTAAAACGTTGAGTATGTGTTTTCAGGCTCCTGTGCCTTCTCTCTGAGAAGAGAGCATGTTCTGAATGAGGGGGAGGGTTTCGTTAATGATGGATGGATGAAAGTTTATGAACAGGTAGATCTTGGGACTGAAGTAAATCTCTTGCTTTCATTGGTGGGTGCATGGAAGATGTGATTTGTGAACTTTACAAAACACTAGTTATGATGCACTTGGAGTAACGTGTGCAGTCCTGGTTGCCTCACAAAAAAATTGTGTGATTGTGTTGCAGAGAGTGCAGAGGAGATTTACCGGGATTTTGTTTTGTTTATAGGGCTATGGGAGATCAGAAGAGGAGTGAAGCTAATTCGGTAGCCTTTCTCAAAATGTAGCAATAACATAATGAACCAAGTTCCCTTCTACACTGAGTTTCTATAACCCACTGAAATTAAACCTGAAAGTGAGAAGTGATGCATTGGAGAGATTGAATGCACTGGATTTGTTTTCCCTGCAGTGAGGGAGGAAGAGGGATAACCTGATAGAAATATGAGAGGCATAGATAGGGTAGATGGTCAAAATATTTCTCCTATGATGGGGATATCAGAAACAAGGGGGCAAAGGTTTATGATGAGAAAAATGAATGACAAAGGGATCTGAGGGACAGTTTTCTTTTACATAGAGTGTAGTTATTTTCTGGAACAAACTGCATGAGGAGGTGGCAGAATACATTTGAAACATTTAAGAAGCATTTAAACTTAATCAGTCAAAGCATGGTATGATGCAGTCCTAGTGTGAACAAATGGAATTAGTGTACATGGTCAAGAAGTTTGGCATATATGTGATGGGCTGAAGGGCCTATATCTATGACTTTTTGGTTCTTTGATCTCAAACTTAAGTTTCGTAACAGTTTTTGAAAAGTCTACTAAATACCTAACATACACTACTGTATCTGGAAGCAAACAAAAAAACCAACAAGTCCAGTCTAACCTTTTTAAAACCTGTCATCTACAAGTGATTTATATTAATGAGGCCAACTAAAATAATTATAAAACAATCAAAAATAGTTGAAAGACAATTAAATCAAGGTTTATCATTACAGCGGTAACCCTTGATTCAATTATATTTTCATGTCTCGTCATCAGCCTGTTATTACTTGCAATTTAATTATTGCATTCCTGTTCTGCAGCAATCAGTATGTGGCCCCTCAAAATTTATGAATATAGAATTATTCCAACCTGTAAAACAAAAAAAACAGTATTTTTGTTCCCTTTCAACCAAATCTGACGAATAGTATTTTTAAAGTGGTCCTCAGTCTCTGATTTTAAGGAGGCTTAATTATAAAGATGCTTTAATAATATTTAATCTTCTGGTTGTGGATAGATGTAGGGATGCATAGCTATTTAAAAGTGAGTTCAGGAATTTCTCCTCCCTGAAGCTGAAATTATTAATATTTTCTACCTCAGAAGCTTTGGATGCTGGGTTACTGAGCATGTTCAAGCAGACGTAGTTAGATATTTGGATGCTAGAAGAATAAAGGGATATAGGGTCCTTGCAAGGAAGTGCTGAAGCCAAAGATTATATTGCCATCATCTTATTGAGGGCTTTATAACAGTCAAAATTTACCATGTTTTATATTCTTGTCACTGATATTTCACATTTTTACAGCATATAAGTAGACTATTTGGGCCAATGAGTCTATGCTAACTCACAAAGTATTTTCATCAATCCCATTGCCCCACTTACTGTATTTCTCTGCAACCTATCGTCTCTCGCACTCCCATCAAGTTCTCCTGGGACTTCTGCCACTCGCCCTAGAATGCAAACAATGTACTTTGGCCAATTAATTACCAGCATGTCCTTGGGAATCAGGAGGAAGATTGAGCACAGTCAAATAGAGAAAGTACAAACATCACACAGGCAGCGCTAATGTCAAGATCAAGCCTGGGTCACTGGAGCTATGCAACAAAAATACTAACTATGCCACCTGGCTGAACCATTGCTTAGAGATTAACACAATATTCTGGTCATGCAATGTAGAGCATTTGTTGGAGAACGTTGCAGAGTGGTTCATGGATTAAAGAATTTGAATGGATGAAGATGAGAAGGGACAGCTAACAATAGTAAGATGGGAATGAAGGATGGGTATGAGGATGGATACAAGTGAAGTGTAGGACTGGAAGACTGGCATTGGAATTGGTTTATTTTTGTCACAAGTACTCAGAAAAGCTTGTCTTGCATACTGTTTATACAGATCAAATCATTACATATTACATAGAGGTAAAACAATAACAATGTGGAATAAAGTATAAAGGCTCCCAAAAAAGTGCAATTCAGGTAAATGAGGAAGTGCAGGATATAACGAGGCACATTATGAGACTAAGAGTCCACCTTATAATGAAGTAGGTTTTCAAAGCTTGCGGAGAGGTTTAGGCCAGTTGGAAGAGTGGGCTGAGAGATGGCAGATGGTGTTTAATGCTGATAAGTGTGAGGTGCTACATTTTGATAGGACTAATCAAAATAGGACATGCATGGTAAATGGTAGGGCATTGAGGAATGCAGTAGAACAGAGGGATCTAAGAATAATGGTGCATAGTTCCCTGAAGGTGGAATCTCATGTGGATAGGGTGGTGAAGAAAGCTTTTGGTATGCTGGCCTTTATAAATAAGAGCATTGAGTAAAAGAGTTGGGATGTAATGTTAAAATTGTACAAGGCATTAGTGAGGCCAAATTTGGAGTATTGTGTACAGTTCTGGTCACCGAATTATAGGAAAGATGTCAACAAAATAGAGTACAGAGGAGATTTACTAGAACGTTACCTGGGTTTCATCACCTCAGTTATAGAGAAAGGTTGAACAAGTTGGGTCTTTATTCTTTGGACCGTAGAAGGTTGAGGGGGGACTTAATAGAGGTATTTAAAATTATGAGGGGGATAGATAGAGTTGTCATGGATAGGCTTTTTCCATTGAGAGTAGGGGAGATTCAAACAAGAGGACATGAGTTAAGAGTTAAAGGGGCAAAAGTTTAGGGGTAACACAAGGGGGAACTTCTTTACTCAGAGAGTGGTAGCTGTGTGGAACGAGCTTCCAGCAGAAGTAGTAGAAGTAGGTTCGATGTTGTCGCTTAAAGTTAAATTGGATAGCTATATGGACAGGAAAGGAATGGAGGGTTATGGGCTGAGAGCAGATTGGTGGGACTAGGTGAGAGTAAGTGTTCAGCACAGACTAGAATGGCCGAGATAGCCTGTTTCTGTGCTGTAATTGTTATATGGTTTTTATATGGTTATCACCATCTGATAACAGTGGAATAGAAATCCTTCTTGAGCCTGGTGGTACATACCTTCAGGTGTTTGTCTCTTCTGCCGGATGAGAGAAGGGAGAAGAGAGAATTTATGGGGTGGGCAGAGTTTTTGATTATGGTAGCTGCTTTCCTGAGGCAGCAAGAAGTACAGAGAGAGTCTATAGAGAGACTTTGGAACATCCTGTGGTTGTGTAGATTTTTTTTTGAAAGCAAGTGTGTCCTTAAAGAGGACAAAGTAAAGAGGAGAACACAGAATGGGAATGAGAGATGGGTTAGAAGTAGCAATTCATCCCAATTGTTTTTGCTTATAGATATGGTCAGTGACATCTCTAATTAACAGTGACCTGAGAACCTAAATCTCTATCCACTTCAGGTCCAACTAACTCATAAAGAGAAAATGATTTGTGAGTGTACTGTTGAAAATCATGTTCAATTTTTAGTGGTGCTGTGTGGGGTGTTATACCTACCAATATCTTCCTTGGACAAGAGGTTGGCAAGAAAGATGTGGCACTCTTGTCAATCAAGAACGTCCTATGTCTAAAGTAATATCTAGCGTCCTATATATTTGAAGCAGAACCTCTCTACATTAGTCATGATTTTCACCAGCAATGATCAACAGATTTCCTAATAAGTTGCTATACCTGAATTTTAGTCTTCTGTGAATCTAAGCTGATAGAGGAAAAAGCAAAAAAACATCTTTTCCAAGTGAGGGGGAGGAAGGCACAAACAAGTGATTTTCATTATAGTGGATAAGGAAGATAAAACTTCCTTTGACCATGGGTTTGACAATGGAGACAAACTATAAACAAGGTTATCTGGGAAATTTGTGAATGGGAGCAGTTAGAGGTAAGAATGTGGATCTGCAAAGCAGCAGGCATCCTAATCACTGAAAAGGATACATAAAATGGGCATAAATTATTCGAATCCCATCTTTCTAGAAGCAGATTTGGAAAGCTTCAATTACTTCTCAGTAAGTGTTTTGATATTAAAACTCTCAAGCTTTATTGCTTTGAATGGCAACTGAAATGTTTTTTTAACTTTGTCTTTCACGAAGACCTGCTTTGGCTCAATTTGTTTCCATATGCAACATTTAAATCCAAATGCATGCATGTCACAGCAACTTCAATTATGAACCTGTGATGGCTGCTGGGTCCACTGCATATGGTTTCTCATTCATTAACTTTTGCAGCTGAACAAGTTAGTGTGCTCTCTGCCCCCATTTCTCAGTGCCTGCTATTAGTCCGACACTTTATGCATTATGTGACCTGAGACATTCAATGCTTTCACCTTCTCACAGCTATTAGTGAAGTCGCTGAGATGCAAATAGAGGGAGAAGGTGTACTATGTGACGATTCTGTTACTTCTGCCCTCTCCATAGTTTCACACTGCTCACCGCAAATAGTCCTTGCTGCAGATATGAAACACTTAAACCATCAACACTATTGCAATAGATTTTATTAAATTAAACTAATCACTGTGACAGCATAATCCTGATTTTTGAGGGTTGGGTTAGTGCAGATGTGTCGTAGGTCCCTGTATGCAGGGCCACACAAAAACAATAATCACGAATTGCAATCTTATCTTTTCGTAATCTTTTGTCGAATTCTCATTCCATGTCTTGTAGTCAAAGAACCATCACTTTCATTAAAACACTGCTTTTAGTAAACCTTTTTCCAAACAAATGAACTTATAGAGTCAGCAGTTGCTCTGTTCGATGATTAAACCCATTCCAGAAACCTGCGATGGGGTCTGCTATTCCTGTATGGTGCTGAAGAGGTGCGACATGATTGAAGGTGTATCCTTTTTGACGAGGTATGAAGTGAGAGTCTTATAGATCTTTCAGCTGCATGTAGCAGATGTAACACAATTTAGGAGAACAGGGTGTATTGACTGAGTTTTATCGCTTAGTCTACATGATACAAATAGATATCAGATCATTAATGCATTGCTTGTGGAAATATGTGTACACGAACGAGTTGCCATGTTTCCTACAACAATAATTATACTTCAGGGAAGTGTTTCATTGGCTACAGGTCATTTTGGAATGTCAGGAAGTCATGAAGATGTTACAAAAGTAAAAGTGCCATTCCTTCTCTTAAGAAATCTGCATTGAAACTCAAGATCAGGTGTGGTTATTTCTTTGAAAGTAAAGGTTCATGTAAAGGTGAGGCAAAGTTGGCATACATTTAGCAGTTTTGCCTTGTTAATAACAAACTTAGCCAAACATTACAAAGGGAAAATCTGCAGATGCTGGAAATCCAAGAAACACACAGATACAAAATGCTGGAGGAACTCAGCAGCCAGGCAGTATCTATGGAAAAGAGTGAACAGTCGATGATTCAGGCCGACCCTTTATCGGGATTGGAAGAAAAGATGAGAGGTCAGAGTAAGAAGATGGGGTGGGGGAGGGCGGAGAAAGAAGTACAAGGTGAAAAGTGATAAGGGAAACTGGGAGTGGGGGAAGGGTGAGGTAGAGAGCTGGGAAGTTAATTGGCAAGAGGATAAAAGAATATCAAAGAAAGGGAATGGGGAGGAGCACCAGAGGGAGGTGTTGGGCAGGTAAGGAGAGAAGGTAAGAGAGGGAAATGGGAATGGTGAGGTGATGGGGGGGAAATTACTGGAAATTTGAGAAATCAAAGTTCATGCCATCAGGCTGTAGGCTACCCAGATGGAATGTAAGGTGTTGCTCCTCCATCCAGAGTGTGGCCTCATAGAGGCAGTAGAGGAGGCTATGGAATATCATGTCAGAATAATATTGGCAAGTATAATTGAAATGGGTGGCCACTGGGAGATCCTGCTTTTCCTGGCAGATGGAGCACAGGTGCTCGGGGAGGCGGTCTCTCGATCTCTGTCAAGTCTCACCAATATACAGGAACCTAACATTGTGTGAACTGGAGGAGGTCAGATTGTCATTGTGCCTTATTAACGGTAATATCATGGGACCTTGTGATATTTCATTACAGATCATGAAGCTTAATGTACTGGGAACAACTACCGCTGAGCCATTTCAATTCATCCTACTACACACCCCATCTTCTCTCCAACTGAAAATTAACTTGTATCTCCCTCTTTCCCTTCTCTGAAAAGAGGATGGTAGACCCACAATATTGACCTTTTCTCTTTCTAATTGTGTTTCAAGGCCTGCAGGGTTTTTCTGGAAATTTCTGTTTTTGTTTCATATGCCCAACATCTGCAGATACTTTATTTTTTTTTGTATGAGGATTCCCAATATTTGTTAGAGTGATTACAGGAGTACTTTCAATAATTCTGAGATGGGGAGACATTAGAATATCAGCCATGGTTTCTGCTCCGGATCCTTTTTGGTTCAGGCCTTGACTAAACCATAGTCACGTAGCTGGTAAATCTTTTCTGCCTGTGAACTTAAACAGTCCATGGGAATACATGTCTGTGTCCACTTCAGATAAAATTATAGGGTTTAGATGTGACTGTAAGAGAAACAAACAGTAAGGCCCTTTCACTTTTGAGGCACAGAGCTGTTCAGTTCATCATCCATGCCCACAAAGCTGTTGACCTGACCTAGTCCCATCTGCCTGCCCGTATTCTTGCAAGCCTTTCCTATTCATGTAAATGTGTTTTAAACATTGCAATTGTTTAACAACAGATCTTTCTGCATGAAAAAGTTGCTAATCAGGTCCTTTTAAAATCTTACCCCTCTAATCTTAAACCTGTGAAACCTCATTTATATCCATTTGTAGCTGTCAGAGCAGCAGAAGGGAGGAGCCAGCAACTTTGAAAAGGTTATTTCTGATTGGCTGAATTGCTACCAATAAAAAGAAGATAGGATCAGGCAGAGTGGCCATTTTGGAACAGCAATCATAATAGTGTGCTAGTGTAAGAGTGAAGAGCTTAAACTAGAGAGGTTTCAGTGAAGAGGTATGGGTGAATAGCAGGTAAGAGTCAGGTAATGTTGTCTCTTTATTTTTTTTTGTTAATCTGTGATCTTTAACAGCATAGATAATATGGCAGTCAGGGCAGTGGAATGCTCCTCCTGCGGGATGTGGGAAGTTTGGCAATATCACGGTCTTCCAGATAACTACGTCTGTTGAGACTACCCAGCTACAGCTCCTGATGGATTGAGTGAAGGAAATGTGGCTGGAGTTGGATGTACTCAGGATCAAAATCAGATTTAATATCACTGGCATAATATATGTTGTGAAATTTGTTGCTTTGCAGCAGCAGTGTATTGTAATACATAGTAATAAAAGCTATAGATTACAATAAGTAAGTATTGCAAAAAGAGGGGGAAATACTGAGGAACTCTTCATGGGTTCATTGTCCATTCAGAATCCTAATGGTAGAGGGGAAGAAGCTGTTTCTGAAATAGTAAGTGTGTATCCTCAGGGTTCTGTACCTTCAATCTTGATGGTAGCCAAGAGGAGAGGGTGTGTCCTGGGTGATGGGGGTCCTTAATAATGGATGCTGCCTTTTTTTAAGGCACCACCTTTTAAGGTGTCCTGGGTCCAGGGGAGGCTAGTGCCCATGATGGAGCTGGCTGAATTTACAAAATTCTGCAGCTTTTTCCAATCCTGTGGAGTGGCCCCTTCATACCAGATGGTGATGCAACCAGTTAGAATCTGTAGAAACTTGCAAGCGCCTTCAGTGACATACGAATTCTCCTCAAACTCTTAACGAATTAACTATAGCCACTGTCATGCGGCCTTTGTAATTGTATCAATATGTTTGGTCCCAGAGTAGATCCTCTGAGAAGCTGACACTCAGGAACTTGAAACTGCTCACATTTTCCACTTCTCATCCCTTAATGAGGACTGGTGTGTGTTCTGTTGATTTACGCTGCCTGAGGTCCACAATCAATTCCGTGGTCTTACTGACACTGAGTGCAAGGTTGTTGCTGTGACACCATCAACCGGTTGATCTATCTCGTTCCTGTACATCCGCTTGTCACCATCAGAAATTCTGCCAACTATAGTTGTGATGGTATTTGAGCTGTGTGGGCACGTGGCCAAGTGGTTAAGGTATTCAACTAGCGACCCGAAGCCGAGGCAGCGTGTTGTGTCCTTGAGCAAGGCACTTAACCACACAGTGCTCTGTGACGGCACTGGTGCCAAGCTGTATTGGCCCTTGCCCTTCCCTTGGACAACATCGGTGTCATGGAGAGGGGAGATTTGCAGCATGGGCAACTGCCGGTCTTCCATACAATCTTGCCCAGGCCTGCGCCCTGGAGACTGAATACTTTCCAGGTGCAGATCCATGCCTTAAAATTTGAGCTGTGCCTTGTCACACAGTCATTGATGTAGAGAGAGTAGAACCGTGGGCTAAGCACAGATACTTGAGGTGTGCCTGTGTTGATTGTCAGAGAGGAGGAGATGTTATTTCCAATCCACACTGACTGTGGTCTCCCATTGAGGAAGTCAAGGTTTCCTTTGCAGAGGGAGGTACAGAGGCCCAGGTTTTGGAGCTTTTTGATTAGAAGTGAGAGTATGATTGCATTGTACGCTGAGCTGTAGTCAATAAACAGCAGCCTGACGTAAGTATGTATTACTATTGTCTAGGTGATCCTAGGCTGAGTGGAGAACCAGTGAGATTACATCTGTTGTAGACACATTGTAGCAATAGGCAAAATGCAGTGGGTCCAGGCCCTTCTTTGGCAGGAGTTGATTCTAGCCATGACCAACCTCTCAATGTGTATGCCACTGGGCAGTAGTCATTGAGGCAGCTCACAGAGCTCTTCTTGGGCACAGGTACGATTTTTGTCCTTTTGAAACAAGTGGGGGCCTCTGACCGCAGTAGTGAGAGATTGAAGGTTCAGTTCGTTGACACAGGTTTTCAGAGCCCTACCAGGCACACCAGCAGGGCTTGATGCCTTGCAAGGATTCACCTTGAAAGATGCTCCGGTGTCGGCCTCCGAGACAAAAATCACAGGGTCACAAGATGGTGTAGGGGTCCACATTGATGTAATTTTACTCTCCTTTTCAAAGCATGCCAAAAAGGCATTGAGTTCAGCTGAGAGTAAAGCATCACTCTCATTCATGTTGTTGGGTTTCACTTTGTAGGATGTAATGACCTACAAACCTTGCCAGAGCTAACGTGCATCTGACTCTGTCTCTATCCTCAATCAGAATTGTTCTCTCTCTCTTAAGCTAGCCTTCCATAGCTTGTACCTGGGCTTCCTGTATAATTCTGATTCACTGCTCTTGAATGCCACAGATCTAGTACTCAGCAGATGACAAATCTCCTGGTTTATCCACAGCTTTTGTTTTGGCAATGCCGGCCGTGTTTTTGAAGACATACACTTATCCACACAAGCTTTGATGAAGTCAGTGACAACTGTGGTGTATTCATTCAAACTGAAAGAAGAATCCCTGAATATTATTCAGTCCACCGATGCAAAGAAGACCCTTAAGTGCTCTTCTACCTCCCTTGACCATAACTTCTTGTTCCTCTCTACTGGTGCTGCGGTCTTTAGTCTCTGTTTATGCACTGAGAATAGAGGTAGAGCCAGGTGATCAGGCTTCCAAAGTGTTATGGGGTGGCATGGTAAGCGTTCTTGATGCTGATATTACAGTGGTCGGGGGTGTTGGCTCCCCTGGCTCCACAAGTGTTACGTTGGTGTTAGTTGTTCAGAGATTACTTTAAACTGGCCTGGTTATAATCCCCCAAAATGCCTATTTCATGCCTGCTGATTACAGAGCTGGCCAGATGTGGAATATACACTGTTAACAGGATAATGGCAGAAAACTCCCTCAGCAGATAAAAAGGACATTTGACTGCTGGATGTTACAGGTCAGGTGAAAAGGATTGAGACAAAACTGCCACATCTATGCACCGTGATGAACTAATTATGAAGCATACTCCTCCTCCTCTGCTTTTGAAAGACTGAGCTATCCTACCTTGATCGTGAGTAGTGAAACCATTGAGCTACAGCACTGTGCCCAAAATAGCAGGGAAGAGCCATGTTTTCACAAAGCAGAATGCACAGCATTCCCTGATGTCCCTGATGCACTCTTGCTCAGAGGTCTTTGATTTTTATTTTCCAGAGATTGAAGGACAGTTAGGAGTGAGTGTTTAAAGCCTCTACATTTCAATCCTACTTGAAGACCAGCAAGTTTGTCACACTTCCCCTTTCTTAAAGGGGAACTGTATTCGTGACCTGAGTCAGCTGTACAGGATCTGTCATTTTGTTTTAATTATTGATAGATTTTTTAAAAAAAAAACTTTTCTTAAAGCAACACTGCTTACTGAAGTACTCACACCTGTGACTGTGGATTTCAGCTGCAGTAATCCTGAACAGGAATGTTTGATTTCCATTACAACTGCACGCAATGAGTCGCCCCTTATCAGTGCCATCTTTTGGGATTCTGGGGATATCATAAAAGAGATTCTAGTGAGGTGGCCACAGCTCAGGTGCATATTGCAGATACATGTGTGACTACCAGGAGAAGTAAGGGAAGGGAGAAAAGAGAACAGGGTTCCCTTTTGGCTATTCTCAATAACGATGAGGATACTGAAAAGTACTGGGGATGACTTTTCAGGGGCCAGTTGTAATAGCTGGGTCAGTGTTACCATGAGTCAAAAAAGGGAAGGACAAAGTCAGCTAGTGCAATAATGATGCGTGTTTCTTTGGCAGCAATCAAGACTCCAGTATGGTGTGTTGCCTCCCCAGTGTGAGGGTTGAGGATATCTTGCAGCAGGTACAGGACATTCTGAGAGGGGAGGGTGATAACAGCCAGAAGTTATTATCCATATTGATATCAATGACATAAGCAAGGGCAGGAGTGAGGTCCTGCAAAGGAATTTTAGGGAGCTTGGTAGAAATGTAAAAAGCAGGTCTTCCAGTTTGTAATCTCAGGATTACTACCCATACTAGTGAGGTGAGAAGTAGATACACAGTGCAGTTCCGTATGTGGTTAAGGAGCTGTTGCAGGAGGCAGGGCTTCAGATTATGAATCATCGGGCTCTCTTCCAGGGCAGGTGGAAATCTGTACACACAGGATGTTTGTATCTGAACTGGAAGAAAGCCGATAACTTTGCTGGGAGGTTTGCTTGTATTACTTGGCAGGATTTAAGCTAAAAAAGGTTAAAGCCAGAGCAGGTGAGAGTGGGAGCCAGAGCAGAAGGACAACTGGTGGTAAGGTCAAGGACACAAAAAGTAGTATGAGAACTGGGACTGAAAGGAAGCATAGCAAGGGCCAGTCTAATAAATATGGTGGTGTTGATGGGCTGAAATGTATGTCTATTGGAGTGCCAGTAGAGAGGGCAGGGGTGGAAAGGCGTTATTCAGCTGGAGGGCCATGACCAGTGGTGTTCTGTAACAATCGGTGCTGGGATATATCAGTGATTTAGATGAAAATGTAGATGGGTGGATTAGCAAATTTGCAGATGACCACAAGATTGAAGTTGTGGACAGTATCAAGTACTATCAAAAAACACAGCAGGATATAGATCAGATGTGGATATGGCCAAAGAAGTGACAGCTGGAATTTAAGCCAAACAAGGGTCCAGCTCCATAGTTCATTGAAAGTGAATAAGGTGGTTAAGAAGTCATGCAGCATGATTGCCTTAATTGGTATTGGTGTAGAGTATATGAGTAAGGAATTCGTGCTACATAAATGTCAAACTTCAGATTATACTTGGAGTATCGTGTGCAGTGCTGGTTGCCTCATTATAGAAACCATGTCAAATGGATTTAGAAGAGATTTACCAGGATGCTGCCTGGATTAAAAAGAATAAACTATTCAGGAAGAATTAGACAAATATGGGCTGCTCTCTCCAGTGTCAGAGCCTAAGAGAAGACCTGATTGAGATGTTATTGATTGACTGGTATAGATAGCATATACAGTCAGAAGCCTTCACTAGGGGTAGAAATGTCGAACACCAGGGGCATACTTTTGAGGTTAGATGGGGGAAGTTTGAAGTTTAGGAGGCAAGTTTCTTTTTATAAAGACTAGCAGTAGAAGCAGACAGTTTGTTGAGTTTAAGAGGCTTTTAGACAGACACATGACTATGAAGGGAATGGAAGGATATAGTGATGGACAAGAGGAGGAGATTTTGAATAAGTTTGCAAAAAAGATTGGCACAACATTATGGGCCAAGTGACCTGTCTGGTGTTGCACACTGTCAGTGTTGTATGTTCTGTACCCACTAGTTTTCAGTTCTCCTGTCCTGGGTTGGGGGTGGGGGGAGATTGTGACCACTTATGTCTCAGGTTATTTGTCTAATCATGTTAATTTTTTATTGTTTTCCAGTCAAGTGTGGACAATTATTGGTGCTTTAATTGAGTAAAATAGTTAATGCATTGGAGAGGGTAAGAAAAGTATGTTAGATAGATGTGCTGTAGGTAGTTTTTTTCCAGTTTATTTATTATTTCCTTCATATTTACACAGATCGAACAGTAAGGATGCCAGGCAGGGTAGTTGAATGCTCCTCTTGCGGGATGTGGGAAGGCAGGGAGGCCTCCAGTACAGCTTGCCAAATGTTTCAGATGTGATTGAGGCAGAGGAATGAAAGGTGGGGGAGTAGCATTGCTTGTTAGGGAAAATATTACAGCAGTGCTCAGGCAGGACAGATTAGAGGGCTTGTCTACTGAGCCCTTATGGGTAGAGCTGAGAAACAGGAAAGGTATGGCCACATTAGTGGGATTGTATTGCAGACCACCCAATAGTCATTGAGACTTGGAAGAGCAAATCTGCAGAGAGATAGCAGGCAACTGCAGGAAACATAAAGTTGTGGTGGTAGGGGATTTTAATTTTCCATATATTGATTGGGTCTCCCATACTGTTAGGGGTCTAGATGGTTTAGAGTTTGTAAAATGTGTTCAGGAAAGTTTTCTAAATCAATATATAGAGGGACCAACTAGAGGGGATGCAATATTGGATCTCCTGTTAGGAAACGAGTTAGGACAAGTGACGGAAGTCTGTGTAGGGGAGCAGTTTGGTTCCAGTGATCATAACACCATTAGTTTCAACTTGATCATGGACAAGGATAGATCTGGTCCTAGGGTTGAGGTTCTTAACTGGAAGAAGGCCAAATTTGAAGAAATGAGAAAGGATCTAAAAAGCGTGGATTGGGACAGTTTGTTCTCTGGCAAGGATGTGATCGGTAGGTGGGAAGCCTTCAAAGGAGAAATTTTGAGAGTGCAGAATTTGTATGTTCCTGTCAGGATTAAAGGCAAAGTGAATAGGAATAAGGAACCTTGGTTCTCAAGGGATATTGCAACTCTGATAAAGAAGAAGAGGGAGTTGTATGACATATATCGAAGATTTGAAGAAGGAGTCTGAGAGTCTGAGTGGGAGTGCCGAGAAAGAGATTTTTGAAATTTTCGTTATTTTTTTTCTCCAACGGCTTTCTGAGAGGCGGGACTGCGCAGGCGTGTGACATCGGGCAGTGCAGCGCGGCAGATTTAAAAGGGCAGACATCCTGCTTCGGGTTTGATTCGAAGAAGGAGTCTGAGAGTCTGAGTGGGAGTGCCGAGAAAGAGATTTTTGAAATTTTCGTTATTTTTTTTTCTCCAACGGCTTTCTGAGAGGCTGGACTGCGCAGGCATGTGACGTCGGGCAGTGCAGCGTGGCAGATTTAAAAGGAACAAAGCGTCACAGAGCGGGCAGCGTAGTTTGCGGGCGGCGGAGTGAGCTGGGAGCAGAGTGAAGACTTAAGGGCTTCGGCTCACCGGGCTTAGGCGGAAGCGGGCGAGGCGAGGAAGGTTTGACATTCATTTTCTGTTGCTATTTGAGGAGAGGGGCATTATGACTGTGAGGGCAGTTTGCTGTTCTCGGTGTCGGATGTGTGAGGCCCTGGAGTCTCCAAGCCTCCCGGACGTCTACATCTGCGCCAAGTGCATCGAGATGCAGCTCCTAAGGGACCGCGTTACGGAACTGGAGCTGCAGCTCGATGACCTTCGTCTGGTCAGGGAGAGCGAGGAGGTGATAGAGAGGAGTGGAAGGCAGGTGGTCACGCCAGGGCCACGGGAGGCAGACAAGTGGGTCACGGTTAGGAGGGGGAAGGGGAAAAGTCAGGTGATGGGGAGTACCCGGGTGGCTGTGCCCCTTAACAACAGGTACTCCTGTTTGAGTACTGTTGGGGGGGGACAGCTTACCCGGGGGAAGCGACAGTAGCCGTGCCTCCGGCACAGAGTCTGGCCCTGTAGCTCAGAAGGGTAGGGCAAGGAAGAGGAGGGCAGTTGTGAGAGGGGACTCGATAGTAAAGGGGTCAGATAGGTGATTCTGTGGACGCAGTCTAGAGACCCGGATGGTAGTTTGCCTCCCTGGTGCCAGGGTCCGGGATATTTCTGATCGTGTCCAAGATATCCTGAAGTGGGAGGGTGAGGAGCCAGAGGTCGTGGTACATATAGGTACCAATGACATAGATAGGAAAAGGGATGAGGTCCTGAAAGGAGAATATAGGGAGCTAGGAAGGGAGTTGAGAAAAAGGACCGCAAAGATAGTAATCTCGGGATTACTGCCTGTGCCACGCGACAGTGAGAGTAGGAATGCGATGAGGTGGTGGATAAATGCGTGGCTGAGGGATTGGAGCAGGGGGCAGGGATTAAAGTTTTTGGATCATTGGGACCTCTTTTGGCACAGGCGTGACCTGTACAAAAAGGACGGGTTACACTTGAATCCTAGGGGGACCAAGATCCTGGCAGGGAGATTAGCGGGGGCTACTGAGGTGACTTTAAACTAGAATGGTTGGGGGGTGGGAATCAAATTAAAGAGGCTAGGCGTGAGGAGGTTAGTTCACAACAGAGGGATGGGAACCAGTGCAGAGAGACAGAGGGCTGTAAAGTGAGCGTAGAAGCAAAAAGTACAAAGGAGAAAAGTAAAAGTGGCAGGCCGACAAATCCAGGGCAAGCATTAAAAAGGGCCACTTTTCAACATAATTGTACAAGGGCTAAGAGAGTTGTAAAAGAGCGCCTGAAGGCTTTATGTGTCAATGCAAGGAGCATTCGTAATAAGGTGGATGAATTGAAAGTGCAGATTGTTATTAATGAATATGATATAGTTGGGATCACAGAGACATGGCTCCAGGGTGACCAGGGATGGGAGCTCAACGTTCAGGGATATTCAATATTCAGGAGGGATAGACATGAAGGAAGGGGAGGTGGGGTGGCGTTGCTGGTTAAAAAAGAGATTAACGCAATAGAAAGGAAGGACATAAGCCGGGAAGATGTGGAATCGATATGGGTAGAGCTGCGTAACACTAAGGGGCAGAAGACGCTGGTGGGAGTTGTGTACAGGCCACCTAACAGTAGTAGCGAGGTCAGAGATGGTATTAAACAGGAAATTAGAAATGTGTGCAATAAAGGAACACCAGTTATAATGGGTGACTTCAATCTACATGTAGACTGGGTGAACCAAATTGGTAAAGGTGCTGAGGAAGAGGATTTCTTGGAATGTATGCGGGATGGTTTTTTGAACCAACTAGAGAGCAGGCTATTCTGGACTGGGTTTTGAGCAATGAGGAAGGGTTAATTAGCGATCTTGTCGTGAGAGGCCCCTTGGGTAAGAGTGACCATAATATTGTGGAATTCTTCATTAACATGGAGAGTGACATAGTTAATTCAGAAACAAAGGTTCTGAACTTAAAGAGGGGTAACTTTGAAGGTATGAGACGTGAATTAGCTAAGATAGACTGGCAAATGACACTTAAAGGATTGACGGTGGATATGCAATGGCAAGCATTTAAAGGTTGCATGGATGAACTACAACAATTGTTCATCCCAGTTTGGCAAAAGAATAAATCAAGGAAGGTAGTGTACCCGTGGCTGACAAGAGAAATTAGGGATAGTATCAATTCCAAAGAAGTAGCATACAAATTAGCCAGAGAAAGTGGCTCACCTGAGGACTGGGAGAAATTCAGAGTTCAGCAGAGGAGGACAAAGGGCTTAATTAGGAAGGGGAAAAAAGATTATGAGAGAAAACTGGCAGAGAACATAAAAACGGACTGTAAAAGCTTTTATAGATATGTAAAAAGGAAAAGACTGGTAAAGACAAATGTAGGTCCCCTGCAGACAGAAACAGGTGAATTGATTATGGGGAGCAAGGACATGGCAGACCAATTGAATAATTACTTTGGTTCTGTCTTCACTAAGGAGGACATAAATAATCTTCCAGAAATAGTAGGGGACAGAGGGTCCAGTGAGATGGAGGAACTGAGTGAAATACATGTTAGCAGGGAAGTGGTGTTAGGTAAATTGAAGGGATTGAAGGCAGATAAATCCCCAGGGCCAGATGATCTGCATCCTAGAGTGCTTAAGGAAGTAGCCCAAGAAATAGTGGATGCATTAGTGATAATTTTTCAAAACTCGTTAGATTCTGGACAAGTTCCTGAGGATTGGAGGGTGGCTAATGTAACCCCACTTTTTAAAAAAGGAGGGAGAGAGAAACCGGGGAATTATAGGCCAGTTAGCCTAACGTCGGTGGTGGGGAAACTGCTGGAGTCAGTTATCAAGGATGTGATAACAGCACATTTGGAAAGCGGTGAAATGATCGGACAAAGTCAGCATGGATTTGTGAAAGGAAAATCATGTCTGACGAATCTCATAGAATTTTTTGAGGATGTAACTAGTAGAGTGGATAGGGGAGAACCAGTGGATGTGGTATATTTGGATTTTCAAAAGGCTTTTGACAAGGTCCCACACAGGAGATTAGTGTGCAAACTTAAAGCACACGGTATTGGGGGTAAGGTATTGGTGTGGGTGGAGAATTGGTTAGCAGACAGGAAGCAAAGAGTGGGAATAAACGGGACCTTTTCAGAATGGCAGGCGGTAACTAGTGGGGTACCGCAAGGCTCAGTGCTGGGACCCCAGTTGTTTACAATATATATTAATGACTTGGATGAGGGAATTAAATGCAGCATCTCCAAGTTTGCGGATGACACGACGCTGGGTGGCAGTGTTAGCAGTGAGGAGGATGCTAAGAGGATGCAGGGTGACTTGGATAGGTTGGGTGAGTGGGCAAACTCATGGCAGATGCAATTTAATGTGGATAAATGTGAAGTTATCCACTTTGGTGGCAAAAATAGGAAAACAGATTATTATCTGAATGGTGGCCGATTAGGAAAAGGGGAGGTGCAATGAGACCTGGGTGTCATTATACACCAGTCATTGAAAGTGGGCATGCAGGTACAGCAGGCGGTGAAAAAGGTGAATGGTATGCTGGCATTTATAGCGAGAGGATTAGAGTACAGGAGCAGGGAGGTACTACTGCAGTTGTACAAGGCCTTGGTGAGACCACACCTGGAGTATTGTGTGCAGTTTTGGTCCCCTAATCTGAGGAAAGACATCTTTGCCATAGAGGGAGTACAAAGAAGGTTCACCAGATTGATTCCTGGGATGGCAGGTCTTTCATATGAAGAAAGACTGGATGAACTGGGCTTGTACTCGTTGGAATTTAGAAGATTGAGGGGGGATCTGATTGAAACGTATAAGATCCTAAAGGGATTGGACAGGCTAGATGCAGGAAGATTGTTCCCGATGTTGGGGAGGTCCAGAACGAGGGGTCACAGTTTGAGGATAGAGGGGAAGCCTTTTAGGACTGAGATTAGGAAAAACTTCTTCACACAGAGAGTGGTGAATCTGTGGAATTCTCTGCCACAGCAAACTGTTGAGGCCAGTTCATTGGCTATGTTTAAGAGGGAGTTAGATATGGCCCTTGTGGCTACAGGGGTCAAGGGGTATGGAGGGAAGGCTGGAGCGGGGTTCTGAGTTGGATGATCAGCCATGATCATAATAAATGGCGGTGCAGGCTCGAAGGGCCGAATGGCCTACTCCTGCACCTATTTTCTATGTTTCTATGTTTCTATATAGGAAGCAGGGAATAAATAAGGTGCTTGAGGAGTATAAGAAGTGCAAGAAAATACTTAAGAAAGAAATCAGGAGGGCTAAAAGAGGACATGAGGTTGTCTTGGCAGTCAAAGTGAAGGATAATCCAAAGAGCATTTACAGGTATATTAAGAGCAAAAGGATTGTGAGGGATAAAATTGGTCCTCTTGAAGATCAGTGTGGTCGGCTATGTGTGGAATCAAAAGAAATGGGGGAGATCTTAAATGGGTTTTTTGCATCTGTATTTACTAATTACATGGCATGAAGTCTATGGAATTAAGGGAAACAAGTAGTGAGATCATGGAAACTGTACAGATCGTAAAGGAGGAGGTAGTTGCTGTCTTGAGGAAAATTAAAGTGGATAAATCCCCGGGACCTGACAGGGTGTTCCCTCGGACCTTGAAGGAGACTAGTGTTGAAATTGCAGGGGCCCTGGCAGAAATATTTAAAATGTTGCTGTCTACAGGTGAGGTGCCGGAAGATTGGAGAGTGGCTCACGTTGTTCTGTTGTTTAAAAAAGGATTGAAAAGTAATCCGGGAAATTATAGGCCAGTAAGTTTAACGTTGGTAGTAGGTAAGTTATTGGAGGGAGTACTAAGACACAGAACCTGCAAGCATTTGGATAGACAGGGACTTATTAGGGAGAGTCAACATGGCTTTGTGCGTGGTAGGTCATGTTTGACCAATCTATTGGAGTTTTTCGAGGAGGTTACCAGGAAAGTGGATGAAGGGAAGGCAGTGGATATTGTCTACATGGACTTCAGTAAGGCCTTTGACAAGGTCCTGCATGGGAGGTTAGTTAGGAAAATTCAGTCGCTAGGTATACATGGAGAGGTGGTAAATTGGATTAGACATTGGCTCAATGGAAGAAGCCAAAGAGTGGTAGTAGAGAATTGCTTCTCCGAGTGGAGGCCTGTGACTAGTGGTGTGCCACAGGGATCAGTGCTGGGTCCATTGTTATTTGTTATCTATATCAATGATCTAGATGATAATGTGGTAAATTGGATCAGCAAATTTGCTGATGATACGAAGATTAGAGGTGTAGTAGACAGTGAGGAAGGTTTTCAGAGCCTGCAGAGGGACTTGGACCAGCTGGAAAAATGGGCTGAAAAATGGCAGATGGAGTTTAATACAGACAAGTGTGAGGTATTGCATGTTGGAAGGACAAACCAAGGTAGAACATACAGGGTTAATGGTAAGGCACTGAGGAGTGCAGTGGAACAGAGGGATCTGGGAATACAGATACAAAATTCCCTAAAAGTGGCGTCACAGGTAGACAGGGTCATAAAGAGAGCTTTTGGTACATTGGCCTTTATTAATCAAAGTATTGAGTATAAGAGCTAGAATGTCATGATGAGATTGTATAAGGCATTGGTGAGGCTGAATCTGGAGTATTGTGTTCAGTTTTGGTCACCAAATTACAGGAAGGATATAAATAAGGTTGAAAGAGTGCAGAGAAGGTTTACAAGGATGTTGCCGGGACTTGAGAAACTCAGTTACAGAGAAAGGTTGAATAGGTTAGGACTTTATTCCCTGGAGCGTAGAAGAATGAGGGGAGATTTGATAGAGGTATATAAAATTATGATGGGTATTGATAGAGTGAATGCAAGCAGGCTTTTTCCACTGAGGCAAGGGGAGAAAAAAACCAGAGGACATGGGTTAAGGGTGGGGGGGGGAGTTTAAAGGGAACATTAGTGGGGGGCTTCTTCACACAGAGAGTGGTGGGAGTATGGAATGAGCTGCCAGACAAGGTGGTAAATGCGGGTTCTTTTTTAACATTTAAGAATAAATTGGACAGATACATGGATAGAAAGTGTATGGAAGGATATGGTCCGTGTGCAGGTCAGTGGGACTAGGCAGAAAATGGTTTGGCACAGCCAAGAAGTGTTCTATGTGTTCAGATAAGTTTTCCTTAATCAGTGCTTAGAAGTCCCAATGAGAGTGAGTGATAGTTTATCAGCTTTTAGGGAATGAGACAGGACAGGTGACAGAAGTTTCTGCCGGGGAATATTTTGGACCTAGTGATAATAAAGCCTTTAATTTCAAAGTAAATATTGAAAAGAATAGGTTTGGTCCTCAAGTGGTGATTCAAACTTGGAGGGAGGCTAATTTTGATGTTATCGGAAAGGATCTGGCAATTGTGTATTGGGGGCATGCTGTCTTCTGGAAAAAATGTACTTGGAAAGTGGGAGGACTTCAAAACTGAAGCTTTGAAAGCACAAAACTTGTATGTGCCTGTCAAAATAAAAGGCAAAGGTAACAGGTTTAGGTAAACTTGGTTTTCAAGAGATATTGAGGCCCTAGTTAAGAAAAGAAAAGGAAGTGGTTTGCAGGTATAGGCGGGTAGGAAGAAGTGAAGTATTTATGGAGTATAAGAAATGCAACAGAACACTTAAAAAAAAAGAAAATAGGAGGGTAAACGAAGGTATGAAGTTGCCCTAGCAGACAAGGTGAAGGGGAATCCTAAGGAATTCTATAGATATGTTAGGAGAAAAAAGATTGCAAGAAAGAAAATTGGAAGATCTGAATGGTAATCTATGCATGGAGCCAAAAAATATGGGAAAGATCTTAAAATGATTTTTTGCTCATTTGTATTTACTCAGGAGATGGTCACAGAATCTATAGAAGTGAGGCAAACTCATGAACTCTATACAGATTAGATGAGCAGGTGTTTGCTGTCTTGAGGCAAATTAGGGTAAATAAATCCCCAGGGCCTGATAATGCGTTCCCTCAGAACCTATGGGAGGAAAGTGCAGAAATTGCAGGGGCCTCAGCAGAGATGTTTAAATCATCCTTAGCAACAGGTGAGGTACCAGAGGATTGGAGGACAGCTATTGTTTAAGAAAGGCTCTGAAAATAAAACAAGAAATTATCGGCCAATGAGCCTGACATCAGTAGTGGGAAAGTTTTTGGAATGTATTCTAACGGACCTGATGTGAGTATTTGGTGGACAAGGACTGACTATGGGTACTCTGCATGGGTTTGTGTATGGTAGGTCACAACTAATCAGTTTTTTGAGGAAGTTAACAAGTAAGCTGATAAAGGCAAGGCAGTGGATGCTGTCTGCATGTACTTTAGTAAGGCATCTGACAAAGTCCCTCATGGAATATTTGTGAAGAAGTTTCAGTCATATGCATTCAAGATGAGGTAATAAATTGGATTCGACATTGGCTTTGTAGGAGAAGCCAAAGAGTAGTAGTAGGTGTTTACCGATGATCAGTGGAATGCTGTAGGATTTGGTGCTGGGTCTGTTTTTGTTTGTTATCTATATCAATAATCATAATATTGTGATTAACAGGATCAGCAAATTTACAGATGACACCAAGATTAGAGGTGCAGTGAACAGTGAGGAAGTCTATCAAAGCTGAAAAATGGCAGATGGAATTTAATGCGGACAAGTGTGAGATTTTGCACTACTGTAGGACCAACCAGGGTAGGTCTTACGAGGTGAACAGTAGGGCACCAGGAGTGTGGTAGAACAACTGGGATCTGGGGATACAGGTCCATAACTATTTGAGAGTAGTGCCACAGGTAGATAAGGTTGTAAAGAAAGATTTTGGCACATTGGCCTTCATAAATTGGCCTTCCGAGTCAGCATGGATTTTCGAAGGGGAAATCGCGCTTGACTAATCTTCTGGAATTTTTGGAGGCTGTAACTATGAAAATGGACAAGGGAGAGCCAGTGGATGTAGTGTACCTGGACTTTCAGAAAGCCTTTGATAAAGTCCCACATAGAAGGTTAGTGGGCAAAATTAGGGCACATGGTATTGGGTGCAGAGTACTGACATGGATTGAAAATTGGCTGGCTGACAGAAAACAAAGAGTAGCGATTAACGGGTCCCTTTCAGAATGGCAGGCGGTGACCAGTGGGGTACCACAGGGTTCAGTGCTGGGACCGCAGCTGTTTACAATGTATATTAATGATTTAGATGACAGAATTAAAAGTAACATTAGCAAATTTGCCGATGACACAAAGCTGGGTGGCAGTGTGAAATATAAGGAGGATGTTATGAGAATGCAGGGTGACTTGGGCAGGGTGACTTGGACAGGGTGGGTGAGTGGGCAGATGCATGGCAGATGCAGTTTAATGTGGGTAAATGTGAGGTTATTCACTTTGGTGGTAAGAACAGGAAGGCAGATTATTATCTAAATGGAGTCAAGTTAGGAAAAGAGGAAGTACAACAAGATCTAGGTGTTCTTGTACATCAGTCACTGAAAGCAAGCATGAAAGTACAGCAGGCAGTGAAGAAAGCTAATGGCATTCTGGCCTTCATAACAAGGGGAATTGAGTATAAGAGCAAAGAGGTCCTTCTGCAGCTGTACAGGGCCCTGGTGAGACCACACCTGGAGTACTGTGTGCAGTTTTGGTCTCCAAATTTGAGGAAGGACATTCTTGCTATTGAGGGAGTGCAGCGTAGGTTCACAACGTTAATTCCTGGGATGGCGGGACTGTCATATGTCGAAAGATTGGAGCGACTGGGCTTATATACTCTGGAATTTAGAAGGCTGAGAGGGGATCTTATTGAAACATATAAGATTATTAAGGGATTGGACACGCTGGAGGCAGGAAGCATGTTCCCGCTGATGGGTGAGTCCAGAACCAGAGGCCACAGTTTAAGAATAAGGGGTAGGCCATTTAGAACGGAGTTGAGGAAAAACTTTTTCACCCCGAGAGTGGTGGATGTATGGAATGCTCTGCCCCAGAAGACTGTGGAGGCCAAGTCTCTGGATGCTTTCAAGAAAGAGATGGATAGAGCTCTTAAAGATAGCAGAATCAAAGGTTATGGGGATAATGCAGGAACTGGATACTGATTGTGGATGATCAGCCATGATCACAGTGAATGGCGGCGCTGGCTCGAAGGGCCGAATGGCCTACTCCTGCACCTATTGTCTATTTTCTATAAATCAAAGTACTGAGTACAGGAGATGGGTATTGTGTTGAAGTTGTATATGATATTGATGAGGCCTAATTTTGGACAATTACCAACAGGAATGGTGCAAGTAGGGGTGAAAGAGTACGAGGAAAATTTGCAAGGATTTTCCTGGGATTGGGGGATATGAGTTATAACGGAAGATTGAATAGGTTTGGACTTCATTCTTTGGAATGTAGAAAATTGAGGGGAGATGAGATAGAGGTATACAAAATTATGAGGGCTATAGATAGGGTAAATGCAAGCAGGCTTTTTTCACTGAAGTTGGGTGGGACTGCCACTGAAGGTTTTGGGTTAAGGGTGAAAGGTGAGAAGTTAAAAGGAAACATGAGATGACACATCTTTACTCAGAGGGTCATGAGTGTGGAATGATCTCCCAATGCAAATAGTGCCTACTTTTCTATGACTCTATTTTTCTCTGCCGGTATATCCAGAACCATGGCTAAGGCTTTTACACAGTTCAGGGGTATTTTCAGGATGCAGATTTTCTCTCGAAGTCTTATTTAGTCATAGAGAGAGACAGCATTAACACAGGACCTTTGGCCCACCGAGACTGTGCTGATCATC
Source organism: Mobula hypostoma (assembly GCF_963921235.1). NCBI lineage: Eukaryota > Metazoa > Chordata > Chondrichthyes > Myliobatiformes > Myliobatidae > Mobula > Mobula hypostoma. The sequence continues at coordinate 151,909,299 of NC_086097.1, read as the reverse complement.
GAGCAAACATTTTACACTAATCCTGCACTAACCTATTTTATTCTATTAACTATCCCATTATCATCTCTTCAGATTCTCCCACTGAGCTACACACCAGCAGCAATTAACCAACCAGCCTGTACATTTTTGGATGTAGGAGAAAGATGGAGCATCCAGAGAGAATCCACTAGGTGAATGTACACTCCACACAGACAGCACCCAGGATCAGAATTCAGCCTCCATCACTGGCCCTTTAAGAAGCAGCTTCTCCAGCTGTGTCACCCTGCCATGCCTGGTGGAAATAGTGAATTCAGTCTCTCCTCACTTCACCATATCCTCCACCATCCCATCCATTGAAATTTCGAAACGGATAGATTTTCATTGATTAAAAGTAATAGAAGGTTTCAAATAAGGATTGATAATTGAAGCTGAGTATGGCTCAGACATTATTTAATTGGAAGGTAAATTTCAGGAACTGAATGGTGTATTCCTTGAATCCAAAGAATGGAGTGCCCCTCGAAGTAACATTTTACATGACTGTACTTTGAGGAGGAAGTCATGTTTTCCATAAAATTCATAGCCAGTATTTTGGATTTCACACCAATTTTCTGTAAGCTACCACAGCAGGGAAGACTCCCACTCAGTGTATATTCATACTATTGCCATCTACAAAGCAAATAAAGGCTTTGAGGAAACTAATCCAAACAACAATGACAATCATGTCATGATTAAGGTTTAAGCAGTTCGAAGAGCTGCAATTTGAGGAAAGGATTTTCATGGGGGCACGAGGCAAGCCTCAATCTGGGATCATGCAACAAAGACTGGAGGTAGTTGGTACTAGATCATAGGTCAGCATGATACACAGACTATAAGGTCACCCTGATAGAATGAAACCTCCATGACATGGGGTCATGAATCATTAACTCCATTTGTCTTTCCACACATGCTGTCTGATCTGCTGAGTTTTTCCAGTATTTTCTGTTTTTGTTGGAGTTTCAACATCTGCAACAGAAAATGTTGGGGGATCTCAGCAAGTCGGGCAACATCTAAGGAGAGAAATTAACAATTGATGTTTGGGCTAAGGTTCTCCATAGATGTTGCCTGATGTGCTGAGTTCCTCTAGAATGTATGCATGTGCTGTTCAAGACCTCCAGTGTCTGCAGAGTCTCTTGTTGCCAACAAGTGCAATTTTTAATTTTAACTGCAGATTTTTAAACCTACATGCATATGGGTGTTTGGCAAAGATGGAATTAGACTTAAACAGGCTAAATTCTCTAGAATTGGACAAGCTTTCAGATAAATCCAGGCAGCAGGTAAACCCCTGGAACTAGCACATCATCCATCAGAACTTCTAGTATTGTCAGTCAGATTAAGGCTTGACCTTCTGGATAATGGCTTCCAACATGGGTTCATATCTTGAAGTTTGCAACATGTGAGGGAATTAGTTTTATGGCAATGGTTTCTGTCTCGGTGTATCAAAGTACTGTACAACAGAAATTCCTCCTAACTTTTCACAGTCTGATTGAAGAATGGCCATTCACTGTTGTACTCCAGGAAATGTGACACTGTATTCCAGATTACTCCACACCATCAGGATGAGGGGGGAGAAATAAAAATAGGGGAAGTATTGTCAAAGTTCTTAACAATAAATAAGTAGATAACTAGTTCTTGTTTCATAGCAGTCTCTGTCAAAAACTAAGTCTGGCTAGTCATGTAACAATTTCATTTCAAGGCAATATAACAGCTTGGAACACATATTGGAAATTTTTTCTCCTGGAGGTATATATCTTCCTGTTTAATTATGGTATAAACATATGACAGAATCCACTAAAGGGCTGCATCCATCACAGAGGACCTTGTTTCAAATTGCTTGAAGGTTTTATCTCTACTGACTGAGCTATCCTTGATAGACTACAATAAATATCAAAAGTGTTGTCTGGAAGATGGACAAGTAAAGCTTGATCTAGAAAGTCTTTGAAATGACCTCCAGAATAAAATAATGTTGACTCGAAAATTGATCAGTTATGACCATGGTTTTAGTACCTGACCATGTTGTTAATTGGTAATTAATGGAGCAGAATAGCAGTTAAATTTACAAAGTCACCTTAACTCCCTAGAAGGGAGGACAATGAAGGCCACATCTTTGGGAAAAAAATAATTGTGATGTTGTTTTAAGTTGGAAACAAGTCACCACTCAGACTTGGCGTTAAGATTTTTGGAACCAGGAATCTTGGAAATATACAATATAAAAGGAAGTGATTTTTTCCCTGCATAATTATGCTGCGTCTGAACAGGCCATTTAATTAGTCCCACTCCAAGCTCCTTCCCTGTGAATCTATGCCATGTCCTCAATCAAATATGTTTTCTTTTAATTTGTCCCATTATGACATTCTTGCCGACTATTCTGAATGGCATTGAATACAAATCCCTGGGTAATGGTTTCCCTCCAGCACCTTGACCAAGTGCCAATTCCTATGTGATCCCTTAACTGAGTGTGGAGTATCAGCAGGCTCTTGGCAAAATCAAATGTCTACATGTGTACAATTCAGCCAACGGGCCAGTTCTAATGAATGATCATCAGCCTGTACTATCAAGTCTGTCTTTCTCCCCCTATAGCCCTTGTCTAATTTGTTGAGTATTTCCCACATTCGCTTTTACATCAAATTTTCGGTTACCATCAATGATGAGATGGTTTACATCTCACAATTCCAGCATAGTTTTTCTCTCCCACTCGAGCATCGTTTCTCATGTATCTTCTATCAATTTTCTGTCCTCCAGACAGATCATTTGCAGCTAACAAACCTTTATTACTCATTCCCACAAACCAACAAACCTTTTGTGTCAATCATACTTTCTTGATCTCCACAGGCATTCTCTTTGTTTTGTCCACCTTTTCCCCTCTCTCTGAAGATTAAAAACATACTTGATTTCTAACTTTTCATATTCCCCATGAAAAGTCATGACCCAGAATGTTAATTGTTTCTCTGTCCATTGCTGCTGTCTGATCTATTGAATGTTCTGAGCATATCTGTTTTCTTTTATCATTTCTGAAAATTAACTTTGTGTTGATTGATTTGTTTAGTAATAGAAAACAACAGCCCAAAGATGTAATGGACAGTGCTGTGTACAGTAGCATTTTTACCTGTTATCTAACAAAGTCAATCCCCTTCCAGGAATCAGAACACAAAGGAGAACGGTGATGTTTGTTGCAGAATATTATACTTAATTAAATGCATTGGAAATTGCTGATTGGCAGGACATCGTAATGTAAATGATTCGTAGAAAGAGCTACCAGAATGCAATGTCAAAGCTAGTTTATTTCCCAGAACTCCTGTTTTTAGGGAACTACCTTTAAAATTAACATTTATTCTCGAGTGACTGACATGAGCATTGCTGTAGATTGAGGAGATGGACTCACTAAAGACAGATCTTGCCTGAGAAGCCAATAGGCATTGGTCTAATTTTAACCTGATGCATCCTATATTCCTCTATAGCATCACTCTCACAGTGTCATGGTTTGCAATTTTGATGTATTTATTCTAATGTTGCTCATGCATCTAGTATTTATAGAATGCAGGTAAATGGTATTGGTGACTTCACATTTAAGCCCTGGAACTGTCATCAATCTTCACCGTAGCTCATCCAAAACCAAGTACCCATCCTAAAGTGCAAAGCTGAACCATTTATTTTCTTCACTAAACTCGTATGGTAGTTGACAATTCATGTGACTCTGATACTCCCAAGATCCCCAAACAGGGATCTAAACAATCTGGATTAATTTCCAAAGTTTTTGAAATACTACACAATCCAATCATTGTTGAAATGAAATAGATTTAATAACACTTCAAAATATAGATAATTGTGAATCTATATTAACCATAAATTTTACAGCATACTCACAAAGTCCATACTGACAGAGGCATCTATTTGCATTAATCCCATTTTATTATCTCCACACTCTCAGCAGCTCCCCCAGAATCTCCACTTAACTACACACAGTGGCTAATTGACCTATGAAACCTACATGTGTTTGTAAGAACATGTGAAATTCCTTCCAGACAGCACGGGAGTTTGGTATTGAACCCAATCACTAAACTGTGAAGAAGCAGCAATACAAGATGCACCACAGTGCTACCCTATAGAATATAATTTATTTTTCTTTTTGTAATCATTAATATTTTTCATTTGCCAGAGCAAAGCAGGTTATTTGTATAAAGAAAGGATATTGGATGCAAGAGAAGACATCTGGTGATGAATTGTTACATGCAACTGTAAGTGAATTCAAGACCCTATAATTCAAGGTCATTCATCAGTGACAATAGAGTTGTTCATAGGTGGTTTTGACAAACAAATAAAATCAGTGAGGTGCAATCAAAGGAAAGGGAAGGTCAGTATGAGAAGTCTTGTGAATTGTATTTTCTCACTTAATTACAACCCCATAGTAGCCATATTTTCCACATGAAGTGTAATGCCATTGTTACTGTGTAGAACATTAAAATTGTCTATTTGAAGTGTAGCTCCATGCATTATTGCAACATACTGAAATTACATCAAGAATGTAATCAAACTGTCACAGATAGTCAATGAGAAATAAGAAGTGAGATGTTAGACTGAAATCCTGATTTATCAACCCAGGGGAAAATGCAAAACTTTCAAGGTATAATTATAGCCAGATCGATTTTATTCTTAAGATTAGGACCTTTTAGCCACCAGAGAAGGTGTGTTTCATCAGGTCATTGGTGAACTGTCTCCTATGACGTTTATGAGCGTTGCCAACTTGGCTTATAATACAAGTGGTAGACGGAGAGGGATATCATTGTGGCAATCGTGTAACCAAGGTCTCTGTAATCTAAGGGCTCCCAGCCTGGGATCCATGGATCACTTGCTTAATGGTGTTTGGAAAGTTTTTGAAGTTGGTTTATTCCTTCTGCCACTTATGAAGGACTTTTATGTTCTCCTGATGCATGAACTCAAAGTTCCCAATGGCACCCCAGTGTTCCAACTTCACTTTGAGAAATACCAGGAGTCTGACGAGGTGTTGTAATTCTTCAATAAATCATTGAGTACAAGCCTGAATCTGTAACCTTGTCCTGTGTTGGAATAGAATGTATGTTCCAGAAGTCTGATGTCAAGTCTGGTCAGTATAACTGACTGTATACAAATAGGGCCCAGTTACTAGGCATGTTTGCCGGGAGGGGACACTGACTTGTCTTTTGCAAATCTTTCCAATGAATATGGTGAATTTTGCGAAGACGGCTTGTCATTATCTTTCTAGTGCCTTGAAATACGTGCTACAGATAGCCCTGAAATGGGAAACTTGCGGGAGGGCACACTCACTGTTGCACAGTTAATCAGAAATTTTATGCCAAATCTACAGTCCCGACTTGAAATATATCTTTTACCTCCATTGACCAAAGGATCTGCTGATGTATTGAAAAGGATAGTGAGTTTTGTCATTGATGTTTCCTTATGCCCAAGATCTGTTTCTGTTGTATATAGAATATGGGAAGTTGTCCAATTTTCTGGGATCTCTCCAAGAACGTTTGTTATCAGAGGAATGTATTGTGCAAAAGGGGCAGTTTAGTGAAGAACCTTTATCACAAAGATGCTGACTGTAAGGCCTCTCCTTCCACAAGCTTCAATGAATGATGCCATGCTACTGTACTGTACATAACATCGACAAATTATAAGCACACAGAAGCAAAGAGAAGATACAACATAGAAATAAATCATTCAGTCTGCCTCTGAGCTATTCATCCAAGTAAGTAAATGATTATATTTGCATTCATATGCTATGTTCCAACATTGGTGATGGCAAAGGAGTTCAAGCGATTTATTTAACCTCAAATATCTGCCAACATTCACACCTCCCTGCAGTGAAGAATTTTCCTGTGCCCTCTTCTAAAGCCTACATTTCATCTCATTTCTGATTTCCCAACTAGTGGAAACAGGTTACTTCTGTCATCACTTTAAACACAATCAGAATCTGCAGTTCTAGTAAAAGAAATGAGTTAATCTTTCATTGCAAAAAAATCATTTGATTTTAAATGCAACTTAATTTCTGTGAAAATTAGACTGTCTTGTCTTGCGTATAATTAAACAGCTGCACATTGGAAATAAAAGCTTGGAACTTTCATCTAACAAATCAGACACTTTGCATCCATCACAACTAGAAACCAAATATTTACTGATGGTTACAATGAAAAAGATTAAAGTTGGCTGTGTAAAAGGATAAAATCCCTGACTCAATAAGAAATTGAGTATGTCTGTCTGGCTTCTTCAGAAATTAATGACTTACTGAGAATTTTACATTCTTAGAAAATTACCGTTAAAGACATCGTCTAGATCATAGGGAGTGAGGGCATGTTGACAGCAATCATCTGCCACTGAAGCCTTTGAATCAGTTGGAGAGATCACGTAATAAAACTGAAGTAATACAAAATTGAATGTCACTGTTTCAAGCAATTTCATTAGTAGAATGTTAGTTAAGGAGAAGAATCAGAATCCTTTATCTTCCTATTTTTTTCCATTTTAAGAAAAAGTATATTACCCTAGGACAGGATTTTTTTCAGTTACTGTAGAGCAGAGCTCACACTGTAGCTCAACCACATTGAATTTGCAAGCCAGATGGCTGCATTTATTGTGCGAACTATCAGGAGGAGGTATGCTGGCACAAGTACATTCCACCATGAAGCTCCAGGCTCAATCTAACAAATTCACTCCACCACAAGACATTGATTTCATCCCTGCCAAGCACTTCTTCCTATACTGTGAGAGAGAAAATGAGTCACTGACAGACTGCTCGCGTACCCATTGCATCAGCGGTGGCAGAGATCCAAATCCAGACTATGTGGTTGTCTTTCATCCAGGGAATGTTGGGTGGAATAAGGAGAAAAAGAAAATGATGGTTGGGTGGAAGAATTGAAGGATTAAAAAATTCTGTCTGCATTGCCTCCTTTTTTAAGTTTATAGAAATAGGAATGTAGAAAATAAAAGCACATAAAGTGATCACAATTGGTGCTGACACAGCTAAGGCAACCATAGACCATAACTGTGCATGATGTGAAAAATATCCAACAGCCACAGCATAATAATCAGTAAAGCAAGTAAGATGTTAAATGCCTAAAGTAACATTAACAAGCCTAAAGTGTGATTACAGGTCAGCAGAATGTTACAAGATCTCGAAGTCATGGGGTAATGCAGCACAGAAAAAGACCCTTCAGCCCATTGAAAACGCACTGACCATCAAACACCTATTTGGTTCGGTGCTAATCCCATTTTACTCGCTCCGCATTCACATCAATTCCTCCAGATACTATCATTCACCTGCACACTAGAAACAAATTATAGTAACCAATTAACCTGCTAATATAAATATCTGAGGGATGTGAGAGGAAATCGAAGTACCCAGTGGAAACCCACACACAGTGAGAGCTTCAGGTGGCCAAGGGAGTGTCGTGACCTGCCTAAATATCTACTTTCTGGTAGCACTCACAGCGACTGCAATGAAGTGATTTGAGAAGTTGGTTATAACACTAATCAACTCCTGTCTCGGAAAAGTTCAGTATCCTCTTGAATTTTCCAACAGCCATAACAGATTCAGCAGCATAGAGTCATAGAGAAGTACAGCACAGAAACAGGCCCTTCAGTCCATCTAGTCTATGCTGAAACCATTTAACCTGCCTACTCCCATTAACCTGCACCAGGACCATAGCACGCCATACCCCTCCTATCCATGTACCTATCCAAGCTTCTCTTAAACATTGAAATTGAGCTCACATGCACCACTTGTGCTGGCAGCTTGTTCCACACTCTTAGGCCCCTCTGAGTGAAGAAGTTTCCCCTCATGTCCCCCTTAACCATTTCACCTTTTGTCCTTAACTCCATGATCTGTGGTTGTAGTCCCACCCAACCTCAGTGGAATAAGCCTGCTTGCATTTACCCTATTTATACCCCTCATAATTTTGTATACCTCTATCAATTCTCTCAATCTTCTGCGTTCTAAGGAATTAAATCCTAACCTGCTCAATCTTTCCTTATAACTCAGGTCCTCCCTTTCCAGCAAGATCATTGTAACTTTTCTCTGTACTCTTTCAATCTTATTTACATCTTTCCAGTAGATAGGTGACCAAAGCTGCAGTATTCCAAATTAGGCCTCACCAACATCTTGTGTAACTTCAAAATAGCATCCCACCTCCTGTACTCAATACATTGATTTATGAAGGCCAATGTGCCTAAAGCTTTCTTTAAAATCCTATCGACCTGTGATACTCCTTTCAATGAATTATGGATCCGTATTTCCAGATCTCTTTGTTCTACCACACTCCTCAGTGCCCTACCGTTCACTGTGTAAGACCTACCCTGGTTGGTCCTACCAAAGTGCAACACTCACACTCGTCTGCATTAAATTCCATCTGTGATTTATTTATTTATTTGTTTGTTTGTTTGTTTAACCTATTTTCCAGCTAATGCAGATCCCTCTCGCAAGCCATGACAGCCTTCTTTGCTGTCAACTACACCCCTAATCTTGGTGTCATCTGCAAATTTGCTGATCCAGTTAACCACATTATCATCCAAAATGTTGATTGTAGATGACAAACAACAATGGACACAGCACCAATCCCTATGACACACCACTAGTCACAGGCCTTCAGTCAGAAAGACAACCATCTACTACCACTCTCTGGCTTCTCCCACAGAGCCAATGTCTAGTCCAATTTACTACCTAATCTTAAATGCCAAATGACTGAACCTTCTTGACCAACCTCTATGTGGGACTCTGACAAATGCCTTACTAAAGTAGACAATGTCCATGGCTTTGCTTTCATCCACTTTCCTGGTAACTTCCTCAAAAAACACTATAAGAAAGGTTAGATATGGCCTACCATGCACGAAGCCATGTTGACTATCCTTAATCAGTCCATGTCTATCCAAATACTTGTGTATCTGTCCATTAGAATACCTTCCAATAAATTCCCCACAGCTGATGTCAGATTCACCAGCCTATAATTTTCTGGTTTATGTATAGCCTTTCTTAAACAGTGGAACAACATTGCTGTCCTCCAATCCACTGGTACCTCAACTGTTGCCAAGGATGATTTAATATCTCTGCTAGGGTCTTGACAATTTCTGCACTTGTCTCCTGTAGGGTCCAAGGGAACACCTTGTCAGGTTCTGGGGATTTATCCACCCTGAATTGCTTCAGGATAGCAAACATATCCTCCTTTGTAATCTGTACAGGCTCCATGAAGTTATTGCTGTTTTGTCTCACTTCTGTGGACTCTGAGACTGTCTCCTGAGTCAATAAAGATGCGAAAAATTAACTTACAAACTCCCCCATCTGTTTTGGATCCACACTTTGATTACCATTCAGATCTTCCAGAGGACCAGTTTTGTCCTTTGCAATCCTTTTGTAAAATCCCTTCTCTCTGGCATTACCTCTCCTCCGTAAGCACCTCATTTGTTCCTACCTGCTATGCACCTTTTTTTCTCTGAACCATGTTTTCAATTTCTCTTGAATGCCAAGGTTCCCTGCATTTTTATCTTTACCTTTTATTCTGATAGGTTTTGTACTCTATAAATTTTGCTTTTGAAGGTCTTCCACTTACTGTGTACACCTTTACCAGAAAACAACCTGTCCCAATTCACATTTGCCAGATCAGATCTGATACAATCAAAATTGGCCTTTCTCCAATTTAGAATTTCAACCTGCAGACTGGACCAGACCTATCTTTTTACATATTTACTTTGAAACTAATGACATTGTGATCATTAGATGCAGAGTGTTCCTCTACTCAGACTTCTGTCACCTGCCCTGTCTCATCCCCTAATAGCAAATCAAGTATTGTACACTTTCTCATTGGGACTTCTATGTACTGATTAAGGAAATGTTCCTCAACACATTTGACAAACTCTATCCCATCTACTCCTTTACAGTATGGGAGTCCCAGTCAATATGTGGAAAGATAAAATCATCTACTATCACAGCCTTATGTTTTTTGCAACAGTCTGTAATCTCTCTACAAATTTGTTCCTCTAAATCCCTAGGACTGCTGGATGGTAGGTCTTCATTAACGTGGTCATATCTTTCTTATACCTCAGTTCCCATAACGCCTCTCTTGACAAGTTTTCCAATCTGAACTGCTGGAGCACTACTGTAACATTTTCCCTAACTAGTAAAGCCACCCCTCCTTTAATCCCTCCCACTCTGTCACATCTAAAACATCAGAACCCCAGAATATTGAGCTGCCAGTCCTGCTCCTCCTGCAACCAAGTCTCACTAATGGCTACAATATAAAAATTCCAGGTGTTGATCCATGGCCAAACACTTTACCCTCTTCTGACCAGCTAGACAAGAAGAACATATATGTTAGGTTACTGTTCATTGACTACCACATGCCATTCAACACTATCATCCCCTCTAATCTTCCCACCAAACTTCAAGACCTAGGATGCTGTACCACCAGGCCATGCGTTTTCTCACAGCTACCATTGTCAAGAGATATAAAAGCCTGAAGTCCCAGGTTCAAGAACAGATTCTTCACATGAACCAAACTGCAAAACTCTAATCATTATGTCAGTATGGCAACTTATTGTATAATTTCTGTTTAGTTTATGTTTCTCTTGTGGATATTGTCACTCTAATGTTATGTACCTGTGATGATGCTGCATGTAGCTTTTTGTGTCTGTGCACGCATGTATTTGCGCAGGTGACAAAAAAAAACTCAAATTGACTCGACTTGACTTGCAAGCTCCACGCAGACAGCATTGGAGGTCAGACTGCAGCTGTGAAGCAACACTTTAGTAACACTTCACAGTTAATAATAGGTGCACCTGATGCCACAGTTAAAATATTAATTCTACTTCCATATCATAACAAGACAGATACTGCTTAATATGTTTATCAGTTGAATTGACATGATGCTGATGAATTACTTCACAAAGAAACTGATTATTTGGCTAGGGGAAATAACAGAGTTTAACTTGGCAGTTTTGACTTGTTGGGTAAAAAAAAATATCATGCTGGAGACATAAATGGAAAGTTTATCCTACAGGTATGCAGGAATAGTAGGCATTTGCAATCACCTGCCACCCTCCATTCTAATAACTTCAATAAAATTGAATGGACATGTGAGTACAACCAGAGGAGAAAAAGAACAAAGCAGAGTTTCTCCCAGAATGTTTAGTCATAGTCATACTTTATTGATCCCGAGGGAAATTAGGTTTCGTTACAGTTGCACCAACCAAGAATAGAGTATGGATCTAGCAATATAAAAACCATAAATAATTAAATAATAACATGTAAATTATGCCAGGAAATAAGTCCAGGACCAGCCTATTGGCTGAGGGTGTCTGACCTTCCAAGGGAGGAGTTGTAAAGTTTGATGGCCACAGGCAGGAATGACTTCCTATGACGCTCTGTGTTGCTTCTCAGTGAAATGAGTCTCTGGCTGAATGTACTCCTGTGCCCAACCAGTACATTATGTAGTGGATGGGAGACATTGTCCAAGATGGCATGCAACTTGGACAGCATCCTCTTTTTAGACACCACCGTCAGAGAGTCCAGTTCCATCCCCACAACATCATTGGCCTTACGAATGAGTTTGTTGATTCTTTTGGTGTCTGCTACCCTCAGCCTGCTGCCCCAGCACACAACAGCAAACATGATCTCACTGGCCACCACAGACTCGTAGAACATCCTCAGCATCATCCGACAGATGTTAAAGGGCCTCAGTCTCCTCAGGAAATAGAGACAGCTCTGACCCTTCTTGTAGACAGCCTCAGTGTTCTTTGACTAGTCCAGCTTATTGTCAATTCATATCCCCAGGTATTTGTAATCCTCCACCATGTCCACACTGACCCCCTGGATGGAAACAGGGGTCACCGGTACCTTAGCTCTCCTCAGGTCTACCACCAGCTCCTTAGTTTTTTTCACATTAAGCTGCAGATAATTTTGCTCACACCATATGACAAAGTTTCCTAACGTAGCCCTGTACTCAGCCTCATCTCCCTTGCTGATGCATCCAACTATGGCAGAGTCATCAGAAAACTTCTGAAGATGGCAAGACTCTGTGCAGTAGTTGAAGGGGATTTAAGTAGCCATCTATTCAAATTCTCTAATGTTTCTTCTGATTTCTTCTGAATGATAATGGTAGATTAAGGAATATTCTGCAGACATTTGTACTTTCGGACAGCAGTGTTGGACAGAAGTCAGGAGTTAGAAGTTGGAAGTACATCTTTAGAAAGAGGTACATAGGGTCAGAGAATGTCGAATCTTTGTGGGTAGAGTGAAGAAGCTGCAAGGGTGAAAAAAACATTATGGGAATCATATATAGGCCTCCAAATAGTAGCCAAGATGTGGGGTTGAAATTGTAAATGGAGCTGGAAAGGGCATGTAATAAGGGTAATGTCTCAATTATAATGGAAGACTGCAATATGTAAGGGAATTGGGAAAATTAGGTTGGCGGATCGCAAGAGAGGGAATTTTTTGAATACCTATCAGATGGCTTTTTAAAGCAGCTTGTGCTTGAGCCTACTCGGGAAAAGGTTAACTTAGATTGGGTGTTGTGTGATAATCCAGATTTTATTAGGGAGTTTAATGTAAAGGACTCCTTAGAAGGCAGTGATCTTAATATGATTGAATTCATACTTCATTTTGAGAGGGAGAAACAAAAGTCAGATGTATCAGCATCACAATGGAATGAAGGGAATTGAAGAGGCGTGAGGGAAGAGCTTGCACAGGTGGACTAGCCGGGGATGCTAGCGGGGATGACAGCAGAGGAGAGGTGGGTGAAGCTTCTGGGAGTATTCACAAAATGCAGGATAGATATGTCCCATAGAAGAAGTTCTCAGATAGCAAGGGTAGGCAACCGTAGCTGACAAGGGAAGTTAAGGACTCCATAAAACCCAAGGAAATGGCATATAAGATTGCAAAAAGTGAGTGGGAAGTTGGATGATTTGGAAGTTTTTAAAATCCAAGAAAAGGCAACTAAAAAGCCATAAGAAGGGAAAAGATAAAATATGAGGGCCAACTAGCAGGATAGTAGAAGTTTTTCAGTTATATAAGGGACATGAGAGTTGATATGGGACCACTGGGAAATTATGCTGGCGAGGTAATAGTGGGGGACCAAGAAATGGTGGATGAACTTAAGAAGTACTTGCATCAGTCTTCAATACAGAAGACACTAGCAGTGTGCCAGGTGTCTGTGAATGTCAGGGATCAGAATTTAATGCCATTGCTATTACAAAGGAAAATGTGTTAAGCAAACTGAAAGGCCTTGAGGTGGATAAGTCAACTGGAACAGATAGAATACATACCAGAGTTCTGAAATAGGTTGCTGAAGAGATAGCTGATGCATTGGTCATGATCTTTCAAGAATCATTTGATTCTGGCATGGTTCCGGAGGACTGAAAGATTGCAAATGTCACTCCACTCTTTAAGAAGGGAGGAAGGCAAAAGAAAGGAAATTATTGGCCAGTTATCCTAACCTCAGTGGTTGGGAAAATGTTGAAGTCCATTATTAAGGATGAGATTTCGGGGAACTTGAAGACTAATGATAAAATAAGTCAAGGTCAGTATGGTTTTTGTAAAGGGAAATCTTGCCTGACAAATCTGTGGTCTTTGAGAAAGTAACAAGCGGGTGGACAAAGGAGAGGCAGTGGATGTCATTTACTTGGATTTTCAGAAGGCATTTGAGAAGGTGCCACACATGAGGCTGCTTAACAAGATAAAATTCCATGGCATTGCAAGAAAGATACTGGCATGGATAGAGGAATGGTTGATGGGCAGGAGGCGGCTAGTGGGAATAATTGGGACCTTTTCTGGTTGACTGCCAGTAACTAGTGGTGTCCCTCGGGGATCAGTACTGGGACTGCTACTTTTCACATTGTTTGTCAATGATTTAGACAATGGAATTGTTGGCTTTGTGGCAAAGTTTGCAGATAATACAAAGATAAGTGAAGGGTTAAGTAATGCTGAGGAAGCAATGCAATTGCAGAAGAACTTAGACAAATTGGAAGAATGGGCAAAATAGTGGTAGTTGAGATACAGTGTTGGGAAATGTATGATAATGCATTTTGGTAAAAGGAACAAAAGTACAGACTATTATCTAAATGGGAGAAAATTCAAACATCAGTGGTGTGAAGGGACTTAATAGTCTTTGTGCAAGACTCCCAGAAGGTTAATTTACAAGTTGAATCTGTGACAAAGAAGGCATTTATTTCAAGGGGACTAGAATGTAAAAGCAAGGAGATAATACTGAGGCTTTATAAGACACTAGACAGGCACAGAATATTGTCAACAGTTTTGGGCCCATATCTCAGAAAGGATATGCTGTCATTGGAGAGAGTCCAGAGGGGGTTCACGAGGATGATTCCGGGAATGAAGGGGTTAACACATGAGCGTCTGGCAGCTTTGGGCCTGTACTCACTGGAATTCAGAAGAATTCAGGGGATCTCATTGAAACGTACCAAATGTTAAAAAGACTAGATAAGATGAATGTGGAGAGGATGTTTCCTATGGTGAGGATGTCCAGAACTAGAGGGCACAGCCTCGAAATTGAGGGGCGCCCATTTAAAACAGAGGTAAGGAGGAATTATTTTAGCCAGAGAATAGTGAATCTGTGGAATGCTCTGCCTCATACAGCTGTGAAGTCCAAGACCATGGATATATTTAAAGTGAAAATTGATAATTTCCTGATTGGTCAGGACATCAAAGGTTATGGCGAGAGAGCAGGTACAGTATATGGGGTCGAGTGCAATCAGGGATCAGCCATGATGGAATGGCAAAGCAGACTTGATGGGCTGAATGGCCTAATTCTGCTCCTATATCTTATGGTATTGTGGTCTAAGGAAACTGTTGAGTCCTGAAGAAGGGTCTCAGCATGAAATTTCAACTATCTATTCATTTCCATGGATGCTGCCTGACCTGCTGAGTTCCTCCAGCATTTTGTGTGTGTTGCTTTGGATTTCCAGCATCTACAGACTTCCTTGTGTTTATGAAACCATGGTACATTCTATTTATCTTTCAATAATGACAATGCCATGCATTAAATCATAGATTGAACATAGAAAAAAAGAGTAATGAAAAATTGATCACCAGTTGTAATTTTAACTTCTTCTGTTCTCTGTCAAAGTTTCGGACCAAGAAAGGTTTTGAGGCATTGCCCAGAGATTGAAGGAAGGAATTCAGAAGTTTAGGGCCTATACAGGAGAAGGACTGGAGGGAGAAGAAATAATAGGTACACCTGATGCCAGAGTTAAAATATTAATTGATTACAGGATCCTCAGTCTGTAGAGACTGAACACAAGAAAATGAGAGCAAGAGTCGGCCACCTGGCCACTCAAACCTTTCCCACCATTTAATATTATCATTGCTGACCTATTCCATGCCTCAGCCCCTCCCCATTACCCTTGAATCCGCAAACCTTTCAACAAAATTATTGATCCCCAGTTTACACACCTTACCAATCTAGCTTCCGTAAATCTCTGGGATAGAAAATTCAGGATATTCATGGCTCTTTGCACAGCAAACTTTCTATGTGCCTCATCTTTAAATGACTGGTCCCTTATCTTTCAGATATATCCCTTTATTCAGGACTCTCATTAGTGGGGAAAAAATTGAGAAGCCAAGGAAAAATCTAAGCATGAAAGCAAGAATTTTAAATTATAAGTATCTATGGGCCAGGTGCCAATATTGCTCAACACTGCAGGTGCACCCAAACCAAGTGAGCTATCTATAATACCAGTCTACTGAAAACTGTAACTTTCCATTGTATACTCCTATACCACCAAGCACATTTAGAAAGTGAACTATTTCGGACTAAGATTTCAGGTCAGTAATTTTGTTATCTATTTATAGTTGAGGTACATTCAGTCCAACAAAAAATTCATTAGGAAGCAAAAGATTGAAGTTTTGGACTAAAAGATTTGAAAGAATTTGTGGGAGGAGGAAATAAGATGTATTATATGGGAATTATAATGAAAATGTAGGATAATCCTTCTTGAAGTGGGAGGATTAAGATGAATAAGGGAGGAAGTTGACACAATAAAAAGCAATGAACTGATTAATACTGCTGAGTGGATAAGGTCGTGCAAGTCAAAAATTATAACAGCATCTTCCCTTCAGATCAATGCAGCAGACTAACCATGAAAATAGTTTCCCAGCTCCAACCAGATTTTGCTTACTTTGAGTTCATAATATCATTATTCTAAAGTTGATAGATCAGTTCTTGAGGGATGGATCAGTTTTTGCAGTTCTTGTATCCAGTATCAAATTTAAATCTATCTTTTGTACATCCATTGACAGGACATGCGCAGTGCTGGGCAAGGTCAGCTTCTATAGCCTGTGCGTATTTGCTTTGATAGGGCGGAAATCAGTTCACCTTGCAGTCAGTCGCACATTGACACCACAAGTCACATACTGCAAGTTACCTCCCTTTACAAAGTAAATTAAAACTTTTGTCTGCAGCCCATGACCTTTGTTTAGCAGTCACAAGAAAGCAAGCACATCAGCAATGAGCCAATTAAAGGGTTTCCACAATGTCTTGCGCACAACTTCTGCCAGCATGATTTTTCAGTGCCCAGAATACTTGACACTTTGTTGCTGGTTATTCCATTAACTGACTGCAGCCTTGTTCTAGTGTGCATGTCAGGGCCATGTGCTGCAATCTCTGACTCTCTGGTCATCCTAAACCTGCAGTGACGTGGAAACCAATTGAAACATGAGACTTGCTTAAAACAGAAGTTTATATGAAGGATGCTGTGCACACATGTCGTGTTCCTCCCTCCACTGTGTTTACTCTCACCTCTATGGTAGCCTTTTATGCAGCTATTCTATGGATAAAACGGAGAGATCCTTTAAGGGCGACACTACCCAATGATCAACCTGAAAAAAAGCAGCAGATGGAGCTTTTCATTCCGCTCCTGTTGAGAACAGAACAGGATGTGTTTTAGTTCATGATTCTGAGTGTAAATCACCATATTGCTGATGTTAATGTATTTTTCTCCAGTTTTGTAACAGTTTTGCAGCAGGTGCATTATGCAGCACATGTTTAGCACACTAAAAAAGGGTGAAATCCAATTCCTAGGCAAGTATATCTTCCAAGTCAGACAATGTGTGACCTGGAGGAGAACTTGTTAGTTGCTGTGTTCCTAAAGCATTTCTGGTCATAAATTATCTGGGCCAAATGCTCCACACAGCCAAGTTCTCTGGGAATTGGAAGGCTATAAGAATTAAAAGACCCATCCAGAAAAAAACAAAATCTATACCAATTAGCTAGAAAAGTCTGCTATATAACGGTTAGGATGTGCAATGTTATTTAAATGTGTGACGGGGTGGAGAAACGTCTCTACCGAAGGAGATGTAAGGCACTCCTTCCCTCCACTAGCCTGTAGGTCACCGTTGGGCAAGGTGTAACACCTGTTTAGCCCTCCTGATCAGGGTCATGCGAAGCCATGGGAGCAAGTGGTGGATGGTCATATGAGCAACTGGTACATATCATAAGTCCTGGTTATGCAAACACTGACGCCATGTAGACAATCTCTGAAGCGTATTAATAATGACTGGGGCCATTTGGTTTGTAAAGACACTGCCCTGAAGAAGGCAATGGCAAACCACTTCTATAGAAAAAAGACTGCCAGGAGCAATCATGGTCATGGAAAGAGCATGATTATCTATGTCATACAACATGGCACATAACAAATGAGCAAATGTTCTTTAAGGGGCTATATTTAAGAAATGACATGAACCAAACACTTGCCTAATGAGCTGGATTTGGAAATCTATAATAACTTTCAGAAAGATTAGAGAACTGATGCACTTAAGAAAAGGCTGTGCCTCGGGGAACAGAAAGTAGAGTAATAAGATAATTAAAGTTAAGAAGGGTGGAAAGAAGCCCCTTTGGAGACTAAACATTATAAATAAGCTGCCCTGAATGGGTTGTTCTTATGTTAAAAGGACTATATCATTGTATGTCAGAAGGACTATCCTTCATAGGATTATTAACTCAAGCCCTCACATATTTCATCATTAAAAACATAGCTCCATAAACTTTTCATCAGACTTGGTGCCATTGTGATTCTGAATGATGAAGAATAGCAAAAAGTACAAGTATTTTCAGTCATGAAAATGTGAATAGTGACCAGACAGCTACCAATCTTTAAATACTTACTTCATTTTTTTTCTTGGCAGCGTTTACAACGTCTGCTTGTCTCAACGTGAGGCTATCTCTTTCAGGCCTCTTTTGATGGATGCCTGCCATAAACTGCATTAGTTGCAAGGGGATTTGCCTTAGATGCCCTGACAGAAGGAAATAGTGATTAATCACAGCTGCACCAGCAGTAATTGAATTCTAAAGCTCCTGTGGACAGCATGCCCCTGCATCCTGTACATTTCTGCATGCAACTTGAAAGCAGTTCTTTTTTTTGCCAATCCAGTAGTTCTGAGTAAGCAAGTACTTTACCAAAGACTTATACTGAGAATGGAGCTACCACACAGAGTTCCAGTTGAGCAACTTTTGATTTATATATAGTTGCAATATATAGATAAGAGAGATAAAGAAATATCCTGAAGAGCTGGGAAATAATTTCCAATTTGTGGATTATTTATATACTGCAAATAACACTAAATATTTTATGAAGAAAATGAGCACAGCCTACAAACCATATGTTGTGTCCATCGAGAATATGTTTGAACATATCACCTCTGGCAATCTTTTGCATGAGTATTTCTGGCATTGCTTTATAGACCTATGACATTGCCAAAGTTTATAAAATATGCTTTCGGCTCCAAAAATCTTATGTTTGTAGTGATATTCTTGCAGATTAATACAAAAAAGCAGTCCAGAAATCACATATGTTTTTCTGGATAAAGCAATATTAAAGCTTTAACAACACTGATTTATTCCGATGAAGATTTAAATATAGAAATTGGATCACTTAGTAACTGTTTTCCATTTGCTGTTTAAAATCAATTTAGGTTTTAAATTTTAGAGATATAGCTTGTAACAGGCCCTTCTGACCCAATGGGCCCACACCACTCAATTACACCCACATGGACTAATTAACCTACTAACGCGTACGTCTTTTAGAATGTGGGAGGAAGCCCACGCAGTAATGGGAAGAACACACAAACACCTTATGGACAGCAGTAGAATTGAACCCTGGTTACTGGTGTAACAGTGTTACACTAACCACTATACTAATGTACCATTTAAATTGGAGTTGATTGCCATAGTGACCAATGTTCAAAGTCCAAAGTAAATTTGTTATCAAAATATGCATGTGTCAACATATACTGCCCTGCGATTCATTTTCTTGCAGACATTAACAGTAGAACAAAAAATACAATAGAATCAATGAAAAACTACACCAAAGTCTGATAAGCAACCAATGGGCAAAGGAAGAAAAACTGTGCAAGTACAAAAATCAGCAAGCAAACAAATAAATAAATAAAATTGTGAACATGGGTTATAGAGTCTTTGAAAGTAAGTCCAAAGGTTGTGGAATCAGTTCAGAACTGAGGTGAGTGAAGTTATCCATACTGGTTCAGGAGCCCTGATGGTTGACTGGTAATAACTGATCCTGAATCTGGTGGTGTGAGGCCTAAGGCTCATGTGCCTCCTTCCCGATGGCAGCAGTGAGAAGAGAGCATGGCCCAGATGGTGGGGGTCCTTGATAATGGGTGCTGTTTTCTTGAGGTAGTGCTCCTTGCAGGTGTGTTGAATGGCGGCAAGGGTTTTTCCTGTGATGGACTGAGTTGTATCTACCACTTTTGGCAGCGTTTTCCATTTTTGGGCATTGATGTTTCCATACTAGGCTGTGTTGCAACCAGTCAATATACTCTCCAACACACATCTGTAGAAGTTAGTAAAAGTTATAGATGTTCTGCTGAATCATCGCAAACTCCTCAGAAATTAGAAGCGCTGCTGTGTTTTCTTCATATTTACACTTATGTGCTGGACTCAGGACAGGTCCTCTGAAATGATAACAACGAAGAATTTAAAGTTGCTGACCCTCTCCACCTCTGATCCCCTGATGAGGACTGGCTCATGGATCTCTGATTTCCTCCTCTTGTATTCAATAATGAGCTCTTTGGTTTTGCTGTCGTTGAGTAAGAAGTCGTTATTGTTCCACCATTCAACCAGATTTTCAATCTCTCTCCTATATGCTGAATCAAGAATTATATAAAACATAAAGTACAGATAAGCAGTAAAGCTGATCAACACCTCTACCCTCTAACACACCCCTAAACACCCAAGATATAAATATTAGTAGGCATTAAGGGTAGGGGAGAAGTTATGGACATGAAGCCACAGAGTCTAATCCTCAGCCTCGATCCGAGAAGGATTTATTTCCAAAGTTTCTGTGACAGAGAACATTTTCACCTGCAACTTATTCCTATGATTTTCTAGTTTATAAAGAATGTACTAGTGTTTGGAAATACTTTGCAGAATTATAATTTGTTAGAATTTACTCCTCAAGTGAATGCTTCAAGAAGGCAACATCCACCATTAAGGACCCTCACCACGCAATGTATGCCTTCCTCTCATTACTACCATCAGGGAGAAGATACAGGAGCCTGAAGATGCACTTGATGTTTTAGGAACAGCTCCTTCCCCTCTGCCATCAGATTTCTGAATGGTCCATGGACCTATGACCTCTATCTTGTTATTCCTATTTTGCACTATTTATTTGCTATAACTTATAACTAATTTTTAATATCCCGCTGTACTGCTGCCACAAAGCAACAAATTTCACAACACACGGTATGTCAATGATAATAAACTTGATTCTGATTCTGAAATGGGCCCTGCTTAAATATCTGTGATTAATCTGTTTTCTTAGCTTGAAGCATCTCTTCCTTTACTGGAAGGGTAAACCCACCACTCAAACTAGTGATTATTGACATCTAAACCTTTATTTCTGATTTTGCACTTTTTAATTTAACTATTATATATATACTGTAATTGATTGACTTTTTTTCTATATTTATCATGTATTGCATTGTACTGCTGCCACTAAGTTAACAAATTTCACAACATATGTTGGTGATGTTGATTCTGATTCTGACACTGGTAACTATGAGACTTGAGATCTTGGCATAAGTTTAGGACTCTAGAGTGGGTACACTCAATGTTATCACAGCTACTAGATCCAACTATACCCTCTGAGCAGCTGAAGATCGTGTTGATGAATGGAAACTACAACCCACCATCAACAAGTCCTTGCACCAGCTTGGTGCAAGAATGAAGTCCCTTTAATCCCCCCATGAGCATCTGAGGTTTTGCCGTGAAATATCAGGTGCAGCAAAGCATTGTGGTCATCATTATTTCCTTCCTATTCCTTCTGCTCCATGTCTTCCTGTTAGCTTAATTTGATACCTTGCCAAGTCAAAAAGCAAGATGAATGCACTGATAAATTGTGGGAAAAAATTTTTGTGGAGATGCAGGAGCATGAATGGCTGTGAGGGTGAGAAGGAAGTCTGCTGTCAATCACAAAGTGAACATCTTTGGCAACTTAAACTTAACTGGGTGTTCTCTGGTTTTGAGAACAGACTTGTGTAGCTGGCATTCCTCCTATACCACACTGATCTCTGTACAGATGGTGGATGATGGCTAAGGAACAAAAGCAATGTATGAATGGCTTGGTTATGTGTGTGTGTGTGTGTGTGTGTGTGTGTATGAGTGTCTGTATGAAAGAGAACTAGTTATACTGGTGTAAACAAGAGAAAATCTGCAGACGGGTTTTGGCCCAAACTATTGACTGTACTCTTTTCCCAGATGCTGCCTGGCCTGCTGAGTTCCTCCAGCATTTTGTGTGTTTATACTGGAGTAAATATCACCTTCAATTATTTAGTTAGGTTATGAAATTTCTTGCAGACCCAAGAGACTGCAGGTGCTGGAATCTTGAATTTGCTTTGTTTGCTGCTTTAAATTTCTTGCAAGATTTCTTCATTTTCTTTGCATTCTCATTCCTGGAAGAGGAGACTTGCAAATCAAACTAATAAGTTCACTTTGAACTTATTACTAGAGGCCTTTTTGTGACCATATTAATTATTGTGGTCAAGACCAATGAGGTATCCATTCCTGAACCAACAAATTTTGGTCAATAATGGGCTGAGATTCACTGATGTGCAGAGGGATCTTGGCCATAGCTTCCCGAAAGTAACAACACAAGTGCAAAGGGTGGAAATGAAAGCCTTCATTACTTGGGGCATTGAATAAAAAAGTCAGGAGGTTATGCTGCAGTTGTATTAAACTTCTGTTGGGCCACATTTGAAGGACAGTGTGGAGTTCTGGTTGCCACATTACAGGAAAAATATGGAGACTTTGGAGAGAGTGCAGGACGTTGCTGAATTAGAATATTAACTATAACAAGAGGATGAAAAATCTTTGACTGTTTTCTCTGCAGCATCGGAACCCAAGGGACAAACTGATGGAAGTATATAGCTCCATAGCAAAGAAAGCCCAGCAGCATCTCTTCTTTCTGCAAAGGCTGAGTCCCAACTCCCATCCTCACATTCTACAGAGGTTGTACTGAGAGCATCCTGAGCAGCTGCATCACCGCCTGTTCGGAAATTACATCATCTCAGATCGCAAGACCCTGCAGTGGATAGTGAGGTCAGCTGAGAAGATCATCAGGGTCTCTCTTCCCGCCATTACAGACATTTACACCACACGCTATATCTGTAAAGCAAACAGCATTATGAAGGACCCCACACACCCCTCGTACAAACTCTTCTCCCTCCTGCCATCTGGCAAAAGGCACCGAAGCATTTGGGCTTTCACAACCAGACTATGTAACAGTTTCTATCCCCAAGCCATCAGACTCCTCAATACCCAGAGCCTGGACTGACACCAACCTACTGCCCTCTACTGTGCATATTGTCTTGTTTATTATTTATTGTAATGCCTGCACTGTTTTGTGCACTTTATACAGTCCTGGGTAGGTCTGTAGTCTAGTGTAGTTTTTGTGTTGTTTTACATAGTTCATTGTAGTTTTTGTATTATTTCATGTAGCATCATGGTCCTGAAAAACGTTATCTTGTTTTTACTGTGTACTATACCAGCAGTTATGGTCGAAATGACAATAAAAAGTGACTTGACTTGACTTATGAAAGGGATAGATAGTCAGAATCAATTTTCTTGAGTAGGAAAGTCAAATATTAGAAGTCAGGGCTCCATTGTGAGAAAGGGAAAGTTTAAAGCAAGGCTTCTACACAGAGGATGATAGACAACTGGAGCGAGCTGACAAGGGAATTGATAGAAACACATAGAATGTTTAAAAAGCATTTGGAGACACACAAACAGGCAGGATAGACAACAGACAATAGGTGCAGGAGTAGGCCATTCGGTCCTTCGAGCCAGCACCGCCATTCACTGTGATCATGGCTGATCATCCACAATCAGTATCCAGTTCCTGCCTTATCCCCATAACCTTTGATTCTGCTATCTTTAAGAGCTCTATCCATCTCTTTCTTGAAAGCATCCAGAGACTCGGCCTCCACAGCCTTCTGGGGCAGAGCATTCCATATATCCACCACTCTCTGGGTGAAAAAGTTTTTCCTCAACTCCGTTCTAAATGGCCTACCCCTTATTCTTAAACTGTGGCTTCTGGATCTGGACTCGCCCATCAGCGGGAACATGCTTCCTGCCTCCAGCGTGTCCAATCCCTTAATAATCTTATATGTTTCAATAAGATCCCCTCTCAGCCTTCTAAATTCCAGAGTAGTCAAGCCCAGTCGCACCAATCTTTCGACATATGACAGTCCCGCCATCCCGGGAATTAAACTTGTGAACCTACGCTGCACTCCCTCAATAGCAAGAATGTCCTTCCTCAAATTTGGAGACCAAAACTGCACACAGTACTCCAGGTATGGTCTCACCAGGGCCCTGTACAGCTGCAGAAGGACCTCCTTGCTCTTATACTCAATTCCCCTTGTTATGAAGGCCAGCATGCCATTAGCTTTCTTCACAGCCTGCTGTACTTTCATGCTTGCTTTCAGTGACTGATGTACAAGAACACCTAGATCTCGTTGTACTTTCCCTTTTCCTAACTTGACTCCATTTAGATAATTTCCTTCCTGTTCTTACCACCAAAGTGGATAAACGCACATTTATCCACGTTAAACTGCATCTGCCATGCATCTGCCCACTCACCCACCCTGTCCAAGTCACCCTGCATTCTCATAACATCCTCCTCACATTTCACACTGCCACCCAGCTTTGTGTCATCGGCAAATTTGCTAATGTTACTTTTAATTCCCTCATCTAAACCATTAATATATATTGTAAACAGCTGCGGTCCCAGCACTGACCCCTGCGGTACCCCACTGGTCACCACCTGCCATTCCGAAAGGGACCCGTTAATCGCTACTCTTTGTTTTCTGTCTGCCAGCCAATTTTCAATCCATGTCAGTACTCTGCCCCCAATACTATGTGCCCTAATTTTGCCCACTAATCTCCTATGTGGGACTTTATCAAAGACTTTCTGAAAGTCCAGGTACACTACATCCACTGGCTCTCCCTTGTCCATTTTCATAGTTACATCCTCAAAAAATTCCAGAAGATTAGCTAGTTAGATATGGCCCTTGTGGCTACAGGGGTCACGGGGTATGGAGGGAAGGCTGGGTTCTGAGTTGGATGATCAGCCATGATCATAATAAATGGCGGTGCAGGCTCGAAGGGCCGAATGGCCTACTCCTGCACCTATTTTCTATGTTTCTATTAGTCAAGCACGATTTCCCCTTTGTAAATCCATGCTGACTCGGACCGATCCTGTTGCTGCTATCTAGATGTGTTGCAATTTCATCTTTTATAATTGACTCCAGCATCTTTCCCACCACTGACGTCAGGCTAACCGGTCTATAATTCCCTGTTTTCTCTCTTCCTCCATTCTTGAAGAGAGGGACAACATTAGCCACCCTCCAATCCACAGGAACTGATCCTGAATCTATAGAACATTGGAAAATGATTACCAATGCGTCCACTATTTCTAAAGCTACCTCCTTAAGTACCCTGCGATGCAGACCATGAGGTCCCGGGGACTTATCAGCCTTCAGACCCAACTGTCTATCCAACACCATTTCCTGCCTAATATAAATTTCCTTCATTTCATCCATTACCCTAGGTCCTTTGGCCACTATTATATCTGGGAAATTGTTTGTGTCTTCCCTAGTGAAGACAGATCCAAAGTACCTGTTCAGCTCATCTGCCATTTCCTTGTTCCCCTTAATAAATTCACCCGTTTCTGTCTTCAAATTTACAGAGGGAAATGAGCCTTGTGCAGACTGAGGGGATGAGTTTAGATTAGCATCATAATAAGTGCAGACATCATGAGCCAAAAGGTCTGTTCCCGTGTTGTACTATCTGTTATATGTCAATTGATGAATAGAAACGTCACCAATGCACCATTTTTTTAAACATACAACTTAGCATCCAGAAATATTATGCGCTCTAATTTCAAAATGGCAGATGAATTTATGAGTTCCTGGTCCAGAGGTCAATTGTCTCTCAGCTGATGCCCACAGGCATTAAGCAGATATTTTCTGCTCACTGGCACATTGTTACTCCAACCCCATTCTGATATTAACATTTTAGAGATCAAGATCTGAATAGATCCCAAGCAATTTAACCGTCAATTCCATGTGTAAGAGCAGACGGCAATTAATAGTGAGAACTTCAGGGGCATCATCATCCTCTTAGCTTGCTTAGATATGCTTGAGTAGCCATGTTTACCTGCATAGGGCAGCCATTATACTGTACCAACTCGTTTATGTAATACTTTCTACACATGAGGTGTTTGTTAGGCTAACCAACATTAAGGCATGCAATTCCCAATGCAGCCAGTTAGCATGAAGAATGACTGTGCTGTTATTATCCTGTTACGGACATATTAACTTACAGTTTTTGAGTCTTGAGTTGTCAAATGTAATTTTATAGGATATGTAAAATACACACAATTTCCTATCCCTGCAGTTTAAGGGGATCTATTGATTAAAGTATGGCAGTAATTTGCATCGTTGATACTCAGTTTTAAACCATTTTGTTACATGAATGGTTCACATCTTTCCTTCACTTTTCTGTGTTATTTACGGTATATTCCAATATGCTGGCATTTACTTTAGGCGCTTATCTATTGTTACATAGAATAGAATGTGTTCTCGTTACTTCACCGTACATGGCGTTACAATGCTCAGTATCTCCTGGGATCATGATGAGGACACTTTCAATGTCGCTAGCATTGATCACCTAATTATTCAGTAGTGTGCATCATTTTCACAACTGTATCAACTGATCAATAATGCGGCCGTAAATTTGTATCTGCAATTATCATGTCTACCTATAAGTACATTATCATTCTTGAACTTTGTCCTTTTTAGTCTCTGAGAAGCATTCATACCAATCCCAAGTGAGCAAGCCCCAGAAAATGTCTTCTGGATTCCTGGATTTCAGGTAATGATGGAAAGAGCAGCAGCTTGAAAGTGCTGGTGTGAAGGAAGGAACAGGTCTGAAGAAGGGGTTTTACGTGAAATGCTCTCTATTCAGATAAGGCCCGAGGATCAAGCTCGTCTAAATCTTTAGTCACAGCTTCTTATCATGCATCCAAATTCAGGCAATTAATTAACTGCATATCTTGTGGGACTGATTCATTGTTTGAAGTAGCGAGTGAGAGAGGGGTGGCTTGCAAGGTGGTAACCATTTGAAATCTGCAGATCTTGTCAGGAGTGAGTTTTTATTTAAGCCAATAAAAATAAGGGAGGTGTAAGCAGAGTGACAATTGTGGAAGTGGGCCAGTGTTAGAACGGTCTGGCTTTGGCTCAACAGGATTGGCAAGCGCAGGCAGAAGTTCTTAGAAAGTTTCTAATAAGCTTTTTTTTTCTCTTTCTCTATCTATTAGTAAATAGCTAGAGCACTGAGAATGGATTCAGAGTTAGTGATCTGTTCTTTCTGTGAGATGTGAAAACTGTGTGAGATCTCCGGTCTCCCTGAAAACTACATCTGCATGAAGTGCATTGAGCTGCAACTCTTTAGAAACCATGTTAAGGAACTGGAGCTGCAGCTGGATGAACTTCGGCTCATATGGGCGAATGAGGGGGTGATAGATTGGAGCTACAGGGAGCTAGCTACCCCTATGTTGCAAGAGTCAGGTACCCGGGTACCTGTCAGGAAAGAGAAAGGACCAGTGCAGGGTACGCCATGGCTGTTCCCCTCAGTAATAAGTATACCACCGGGAACTGATGGGAGCGGATGGCCTGCCAGAGAAAATCAGCAGTGTGCAGGTCTCTGGTGCTGAGTCTGGCTCTGTGGCTCAGAAGGGAAGTGAGAAGGAAAGGAATGCAGTAGTGATAGGGAGTTAAAGGAGATTCTGTGCGTGTGAAAAAGAAACAAAGATGGTATTTAGAATGGTGGTGAAACGTCAACAACTGCGCACTGAGGATGTCACCCCGATGGGTGATGAAGCGTCTGCAACCTTGGCAAACCCCACAACATCAAACAGATGGTACTCTGTCTCCCAGGTGCCAGGGTCAGGGATGTCTTGGATCAGATCCACAGCATTTTAAAGGGGGCAGGTGAGCAGCCAGAGGTCATGGTACATATTGGTACCAACGACATAGGTAGAAAAGGGAGGAGGTTCTGAAGAGACTATATAGGGAGTTAGGTAGAAAGCTGAAAAGCAGGACCTCCAAAGTTGCTGCCTGTGCCACGTTCCAGTGAGGGTAAGAAAAGGATGAATGCATGGCTGACGAACTGGTGCAGGGGAGAGTGTTTCAGACTTCTGGATCATCTTGATCTCTTCAAGGGAAGGTATGACCTGTACAAAATGGACGGGATACACCTGAACCCAAGGGGGACCAATATCCTTGCAGACAGGTTTCCTAGAGCTACTGAAGTTAGTTTAAATGAATTTGGCAGTGGGATGGGAACTGGAATAATAGGGCTGAGGATGGGGCAGTTCGTATACGAGCAGGTGCCATGTGTAGTGAGACTGTGAGGAAGGTCAGGCAGGTGACAGGGCAAAATTGCAGCCAGTGGGATGAGTTGAACTGTAACGTGGGGGCAAAATCAAAAAGGGCAATGAATACAGGACTGAAGGATCATATCTGAATGCACACAGTGTACAGAACGAAGTGCATGATCTTGTGGCGCAATTAGAAATTGGCAGGCATGCCGTTGTGGGAATCACTGAGTCGTGGCAGAAAGAAGATCATAGTTGCAAGCTCAATATCCAAGGATACACCTTGTATCAAACAGACAGGAAGGTAGGCAGAGGAGGTGAAGTGGCTCTTTTGGTAAAAAATTAAATTGAGTCCTTAGAAAGAGGTGGCATAAGATCAGAAGATGTAGAATCCCTATAGGTAAAGTTAAGAGACTGAAAGAGTTTAAAAACCCTAATGGGAGTTATATACAGGCCTCAGATAGTAGCCAGGCTGTGGGATACAAATGACAAGAGGAGATAGAAAAGGCATGTAAAAAGGGCATTTATGATAGTGTTGGGGTATTTCAATATGTAAGTAGATCAGGAAAATTAGGCTGGTGCTGGATCCTAACAGAGGAAATTTGTAGAATGCCTACAAGATGGCTTTCTTAGAGCAGCTTGTGGTTGAAGCCACTAGGGGGAAGGCAATTCTCGATTGGATGTTGTATAATAACCAGATTTAATTAGAGAGCTACAGGTAAAGAACCCTTAGGAGGGAGTGATCACAATATCATAGAATTCACCCAGCAGTTTAAGAGGGAAAAACTTGTTACAATTAAGGAAAACCCAAAGATTGGAACAGAAAGTTAATCGTGTAGTGCAACCGAGTAGGTCTGCTTGACTTGTAGTCACCCAGAAACAATGAACACATTCACACGCACAGGATTAGTCGGTCAAACGTAAATTAATAAATGGACAAGCCCAGGAATTTGACCAATCGTGTGTCTCATGACAGACTGATAAATAATCACACGGTGGATAGGACATCCCTACCCCTGTAAGTTTTTAGGCGAAACCAGCTTGATAATATTCCACTGGTTTTCTGGTCCGTTCTGATCGGTGCAATCCAGAAACCCCATGACTGAGTGCCGGTCAGAACTCAATGTTTTTCAGCTGGGGATTCTGCTTGGATAGGTTGTGGTGCTAACCCATCTTGTTCACCAGTTCGTTCTGGAATGAGGGATTCACTTAGCCATCTCCTGATGTGGTCTAGATATTGGTGGCATAGACTACCATCCTCAAGTGCAGAAGTAACTGTTGGTCCTCTTTCACCACAACTTCTCTTTTCACCCACCTTCGGCTCTCAGGGTCTGGGCGAACATAAACCGGATCTCCCACCTCAAAGTTCCAATGTTCCGTATTGGAATCATTCCGCACTTTCATTGTCTTTTACTCAGTTTTCCAGCTCTGAGCGCAATAAATCCAATCAGGAACACAACCCATGGCCCATCAATAGTTCAGAAGGAGAGAAACCTGTGGTAGTTTGTGGGGTTATTTGGTACCAGTACAAAAACTGGTTCATCCTTATGTGTATGTCACCATTCAACTTTTGTACTGCCTGCTTGCCAGTCTGAACAGCTCTTTTAGCCGCACCATTTGATGATAGGTGATAAGGGGACATAGGTTGCAATCAAACTCCATTGTCTTGTAAAAATAGTTTTAAATTCCTGGCTTGTAAATGTGGGACCATTATCACAGACCACAGTATCGGGGATTCCATGTGTACAAAATAGTGTCCATAAAATGTTCATCGTCTTCTGGCTGGTAAAAGTCTTCACTGCTTAGGCCTCAATCCACTCAGAATATGCATCGATGACTACTACTAGCATGTGACCGTCTAACAGACCTGTATAGTCTACGTGTAAACATCTCCAGGGCTTGGTGGACCAATGCCATGGAACCATAAGTACAGGAGCATTTAAAGGTCGAGACTGCTGATGGGTCACATGCTCTAACAATGTGCTCAATGTCTTCATCAATTTTTGGCCACCAAACGTAATTCTGGGTTAGTGTCTTCATAGGTGATCTTCTTGGATGCACAATGTAACTCTTCCGGGACAGGGGACTGTAATCGTGTAGGAATTACTATACAAGTTTCCCACAATAGTCAATGGTCGTAGATGCTAAGCTAGTTTTGACGTCTGGCATAGGGAAGCACAGTTTCAGACACGTTAGTTGCCCATCCATCTTCAGCGTACATTTTTACTTGTGCCAAAGTTACATCTCACTCAGTTCCTTCCTTTACTTAAGAAGCAGTGATCAGAGATGAGTTGACCTGGTCCATCAGCAGTACCAGTTCATCTGGAAGTTCTGACTCACGAGGATATTCACGTAATGGAAGGCAGCTGCGGTGTAGTTGTTTCTACTGGGAGCATAAGGTATCATGTACTTATGAGTGGACAGGCATAGGGCTCACCTTTGCATCCTTGGTTACTCCATCTGCAGCACAGCCTTGCTCTCACCAAACAATCCCACCAACGGCTTGTGGTCCATGTGAATCTCAAACTGTTGGCCGTACAAATACTGGTGAAAACACATGACCCCAAAAACAACTGTCAACTGTTTCTTTGTCCAGCTGTGCATAGTTTCATTTGGCAGGGTTGAGGGTGTGTGATGCGAAAGCGACAGGCTTTACATCACTGTCCCTATCCTTCTGAGTTAGCACTGCACCAACGCCGTGCTGAGAGGCATCACAGGACAAAACTGTTGGTACCCTGGGTCTGGTGTGCATTAATGCTCGGGATTGAGTCAGCATTTGTTTGGCTCTATGAAAAGCAGATTTCTCTGCCCATTCGCAATACCATGTCTTACCTTTCTGTAACAGATTAAGCGGAGCAAGAAGCATAGCTGTGAGAGGCAAAAATCTGGGATATTGATTGAACATGCCCAAAAAGGAGCAAGGTTCATGGATATTCCTTGGTGCTGGGGCTTCAAGAATGGGGTGAAGCTTTTCTTTGATTGGATGTATACCTTTGGAATCCAAGCGAAAACCCTCGTATTCTACATGATCTGCCAGAAGGATGCATTTCTCATGCTTTAGTCAAACATCAAGTTGAATTAATCGGGAGAAGGTGTTATCAAGATTATTCAGCTGCTCTTCCA
This sequence comes from Mobula hypostoma, assembly GCF_963921235.1. Lineage (NCBI taxonomy): Eukaryota > Metazoa > Chordata > Chondrichthyes > Myliobatiformes > Myliobatidae > Mobula > Mobula hypostoma. The sequence goes on along the minus strand of NC_086097.1, from coordinate 151,878,240 downwards.
GGGTCAATCTGATAATCAAGTATCATCTCAGTAAGCTACTGTATGGGCAGGTCTTTAATGCAGGATATGTTGGAATATTGCTGGAGATGAATTTATGTTGAATGGGAGCCTGGTATACTGGAACAAGTCCTTGTGCATTGCAACAGTAGTGAGGCTCTTAGCCTGCTCTTCCAGCTCAAGCTGTTGGTACACGTATGCAAGATCAAGTTTAGTGAAGAATTTTCTACCTCCTCATGTTCCTTCTGTCTCTGGAATCACGTATGTCTCAGTGGCTGGCATGAATTCACTGTGAGCTTGTAATCTCCACATACACATACTGTATGCTTATGCTCCCATCACTCTTGACTACTGGTACAATAAGGGTTGCCCTTTGTGAAAATCTCACAGGTTTAATGATCCCATTTTCTTGTATTCGTGTAAGCTGCACCTCAACTTTGGGGTGAAGCATACGTGCCTTGAAAAACTTTGGTCTGGCTGTACCTGATTCTGGAAGACATACTTTTGTACCCTTGAGCTTACCTTCATCAGGATTGCTGAAACGAAGTTTATACCATTCAAGTAAGCTCTCGACCGACATGTCAGTTTTCATCTAATACACACCTAGGACAGGCACTTCTGTAGCCAGTCACGCCCAAGTAATTTCCCTCCTTCTCCCTTTAGTGATATGCCCTCGTAGTTGGTGTGCATGATTTTCATGTTCAAGAAGAACCCTATCTCAATCAGGCTGCTGTAACTGCTCCCCCGTGTAAGTCTTCAGCCTGTACTGCAGTGGCATTAGTGCCTTCAATGAGCCAGGGTCGAACATATCTACCCATGTCTTTTCACTGCTTAAAGTAATAGCACAACCAGTGTCAAGATCAAAGGAAATGGGTCTACCGTTGATCTGTAAAACCATCTGTATGGGCGAACTGGCCCTAGACCATCTGCGTGCATTACGAACGCCTCTGGCTCCGTAATCACGCACTGTGCTACTGTGGAATGCTCTGGTTTGAATGGAGGCCAAGATCAGTAAACTCTTCCCAAATGTCCTTTCTTTTGGCAAGTATGGCAGACAGAGTCTCGGTGTCTTGGTGAAATCCATCGCAATGGTAATATTGGAAACCCGGAGTATAATTCCTTTTTTTTGTAGCAGGGGACACTTTGTTAATGTCAGTATAATCTGCTGCAGTTGTAGTTGATGGAGACACCACCTCTCTTTGTACTTTGCACTTTTACAACAAAAACTGCAATTTATCTGCCACTTCAATGCCATTTGCGGTATCAAAGGTTGATTTAAGTGTGAGCTCTGGTTCTGCCAATAGGTGACATCGAATGCGAACATCACACCCGCCAATGACCAAGCAATCTCATATCATATCTTCTTGAACTGCGCCAAAATCACAACATTCGGTCAGTTTTCTTAATTCAGCAACAAACATAGCTACTGATTCATTTTCTAACTGATTATGAGTGTTGAATCTAAATCGTTGTACAATAACTAATGATTTAGGATTGTAATGAGACCAAATTCATCTCACAAGCTCAACATAAGGTGGTAAATCAGAGCTCACTGAACTTTGGATGATGAATGTTTTTGGACCGCATACACTAAGCAAGATGCTAGCTTTGTCATTGCCATCAGTGATGTCATTTACCACAAAAATAAAAGTCCAAATATTCAACATTAACATTCCAGGAGTATTGTGAGTCCCAGTATTCCTCAACTTTTCCAATTATGCCCATTGTTCAAATGTGAACGTGTATTCCTGAAGAGAGAGTGTCACAGACTTAATCCTCATCGCCGCTGTTATAATTAAGGAAAAATGCAGAGGTTGGAACAGAATGTTTATCATTTGCAGTGCAGCCAAATGGTTCTGCTTGAAACAATGAAGACGTTCACATGCACAGGATTGGAAGGTCCTCCTTTTTTAAAGAAAGGGGCTTCCCTTCCTCCACCATCAACTCTGCTCCCAAACACATCTCTCTCATTTCACGCACACCTGCTCTCACCCCCTCCTCCCGCCACCCCACTAGGGATAGGGTTCCCCTTGTCCTCACCTACCACCCCACCAGCCTCCAGGACAAACATATGATTCTCCGTAACTTCCGCCACCTCCAATGGGAACCAACCACTAAGCACATTGTTCCCTCCCCCCGCCTCACTTTCCACAGGGATCACTCCCTACGCGACTCCCTTGTCCATTCGTACCCCCCACCCCCATCCCTTCCCACCGATCTCCCTGCCGGCAACTTTGCTTGTAAGCAGAACAAGTATTGCAAGTGCCCTTACACTTGCTCCCTCACCACCATTCAGGGCCCCAGACAGTCCTTCCAGGTGAGGCGACACTTCACCTGTGAGTCGGCTGGGGTTTTATACTGCGTCCAGAGCTCCCAATGCAACCTTCTATATATTGGCAAGACCAGATGCAGGCTGGGAGACCGTTTCACTGAACACCTATGCTCTGTCCGTCAGAGAAAGCAAGATCTCCCAGAAGCCACACATTTTAATTCCACGTCCCACTCCCATTCTGATATGTCTATCCACGGCCTCCGCTACTGTCAAGGTGAAGCCACACTCAGGTTGGAGGAACAACACCTTATATTCCATCTGGGTAGCCTCCAACCTGATGGCATGAACATTGACTTCTCTAACTTCTGTTAACACCCCACCTCCCCTTCGTACCCCATTGCTATTTATTTATTTATTCATTTATTTATTATTATTAATTTTTTTCTCTCTCTCTCCTTTTTCTCCCTCTGTCCCTCTCACTATACTCCTTGCCCATCCTCTGGGCTTCCCCCCCTCCCCTTTTCTTTCTCCCTAGGCCTCCCATCCCATGATCCTCTCATATCCCTTTTGCCAATCAACTTTCCAGCTCTTAGCTCCATCCCTCCCCCTCCTGTCTTCTCCTGGATCTCCCCCTCCTCCTCCCACTTTTAAATCTCTTACTATCTCTTCTTTCAGTTAGTCCTGACGAAGGGTCTCGGCCTGAAACGTTGACTGTACCTCTTCCTACAGATGCTGCCTGGCCTGCTGTGTTCACCAGCAACTTTTATGTGTGTTGCTTGAAATTCCAGCATCTGCAGATTTCCTCATGTAAACATATTAGCTGCATACCAAGATAAGAGCCCATGATATTTCAGGAAAGGTACTAGAAGATTGGCTGGCTGGCAAGAGGCAAAAAGCGAGAATAAAGGGGGTCTTTTCTGCTTGGCTGCCAGTAACTAATGGTGTTCTGCAGGGGTCGATGTTGGGACCAAAGGAGTGAAGGCATAGGCTATTTTCTAAATGGGGAGAAAATGCGAAAATCAGAAGTGCAAAGGGACTTGGAAGTCCTCATACAGAATTCCCTAAATGTTAACTTTCCAGTCGAGTTTGTGTTAAGGAAGGCAATTGCAATGTTAGTATCCAATTTGAGAGGACTGGAATATAAGAGTAAAGGTGTAATGCTGAGGCTTTTTAAGACATTGGTCAGACAACACTTGGAGGATTTTAAGCAGCTTTAGGCCCTTTTTCTAACAAAAGATGTGCTGACATTGGAAAATGATTAGAGGAGGTTCACAAGAATGTTTCCAGCAACAAAAGGGTTTACATATCAGGAATGTTTTAATGGTTCTGGGCCTTTACTCGCTGCTGTTTTAAAAAAATGAGGGGGGCATCTTATTGGAACATTTCAAATATCGAAAAATATGAATAGAGTGCATGTGGAAAGGATTTTTCTGATTGTAGCTGAGTCTAGGACCAGAGGGCACAGCTTCAAAATAGAGGGTCATCTGTTTAGTACAGAGAAGAAGAGTAATTTCTTTAGCCAGAGAGTAGTGAATTTGTGGAATTTATTCCCATAGACGGCTGTGGAGACCAAGTCATTGGATATATTTAAAGCAAAGTTTGACAGTGTCCTGACTAGTCAGGGCATCAAAGATTACTGGGAGAAGACAGGACAGTGAGATTGAGAGGAAAAATAAATCAACCATGGCGGAATGGCGAAGCCGACTCGATGGGTCAAATATTCCAATTCTGCTCCTACGTCTTGTGGTCTTAACCAATTACTTACCCAGCATTCTGACAATGGAGCAGAATGTGTGTATAATGTGAAAATCTCTGTCAGAATATAAAACGTAGAACATAGAAGCACCAGTCCTTCAGCCCACCATGTTGTGCCAAATTCATTAAGCTAGTAATTAAATGCTTAATAAAACTCACCCTTACTGCCTGTACAATACCCATATCCCTCAACTTTCTGCATATACATGTACCTATCTTTGAGTCTCTTAAGCCCCTCTGTCATATTTGTCTCCATCGCTAGCCCTGGCAACACATTCCAGGCATTGACGCAAAAGAGAAAGGCATACAGAGATTCTAGCTACAACAAGGTAGTGTTCTTTTCCAAGGAATGCATGGACTATCAGAAAGGAGCGCTTCCTTAGGAAAACACTGGAAACACTTAGCAAGTCACGTCACATCTGTGCAAAAAGGAAGAGAGTTACCATTTCAAATCGAATATCAGCACGTTCTATGGAGGCAAGGAATTTCATTACACGGTGATATATATGACAATAAACTAACCTGAATTTGGGTTGGTGATTAATTGACCTGGTTGAGAACATTTAAAAGGCTCTTAGATTGGAATGGTTTATAGGAAAGGATATGAGCAAAGGGGACTAGCTTCAATGGGAATCTGGGTCCGCACGGACCAATTAGGCTGAAGGATCTGCTTTCTTGCTGTATGACTCCATGACTCTATCTTACATAAACATTGAAAAATTACAGTAGAATTCTAAAAATTCTGACTATTCAGAAATCTGAATGTTTGGCATCTAGCTGATCAGGCCCTGGTTTCAGCAATCAGTTGAAACTCATCTGCTTCTGTTTCCCAAACTCCCTTGAAGCTTTATCTGGGTCTTTTTCCTGTACTCCCATTACACTTTTTGTTTCACTGAAAATTATATTATTTTTTATGTGTAACATTGAATAAAAATGAGTTAAAATTGTTCTGGAGTATTAGTAGAATAATTTCCGATAGCTCAGATCTGCTTGTCCAACAGCTGCTATATAAGTTTTCTTGTAATTAAAAAGTAGATCCTGTATATTTCCCAATTGTACAGTGAACACCAGAAAGAGGTGATTAAATATTGGGTGCATTTGATGTTTCAATTTCTTTAATACACTAATACACTTTAATACACTTTCTGCTAGCACTGAGGTACATTGTAAAATCATGCATACATCGAATCCAAATACTAAATCTATTTCTGACACTTCTCTCCCCTTTCACAATCTCTCTGTTTCCATCTCAGGAGACAAACTGCCGACAACATCTTTTATAAATCTACTGATTCCCATGGCTACCCTGACTATACTTCTTCCCACCCTATCTCCTGTAAAAATATTATTCCATTTTCTCAGTTCCTACATCTCCATCACCTTTGTTCCCAGGATGTGCCTTTGCTTTCCAGGACATCAGAGATGTCTTCCTTCCTCAAAGGACGTTGTTTTTAAAGAATGCATCCATTATTTGCTCTTCTTGACCTCTACCTTATCAAACTTCAGAACCTAAAGTTCTTTTCGGTGCAAAGCTATATACTGCAAAAATACAATTAACATCCCTTTGTTAATCAGCCAAGAATAGACTAGTAATAATAAAATGTATATACTTTTGTTCAATTCACAATATCTTGAGCATGCTGAATGTTTCTCAAATTATTTTCCCAAAGAAATACATACCTACACACATTAAAATAGACTTCATTTTACATCTTTGTAAATCAGATCTAAAACATGCATTTGAATGGAAGAACAATAATTTATTGTTTATTCTCCATTTTCCTTGAAAAGGCAGTGGTGAGCTCCTTCTTGATGCAAATTACAATTATAGAAAAGATGTAAAAGCAGAAAAAGGTAGAAATATCACAGCGTTAGGCAATATCTGTGGAAGGAGAAGCTGATTTAATGTTATAGTTTAATAAGCTTTCATTAAAATTGAGAAAAGCTAGAATTCAAATACATTTTAAATTGCAGGGAAGGTGAGAGGTGGTGGGAACAAAGGGAATATTTGCAATATAATGAAGATAAAGAGGGCAAGTGAAATAAGTAGAAATTGTAACAGCTGACTGAGCTTGGTTTGAGTTTGTAAACTGCAAATGGTCTTTCTAGAGGAATCTAAATGGAAAGAGGTGAATGAAATTGAAAAGGAGAGAGAAGAAAAAGAAGCCATGCTGGAATTGTATGATACAGAACACTGCAGATGCTCAAAATAAAACCAAAATGTCAGAAATAGTCAGCAGAACTGGCAATATCTGTAGAAAGAGAAAAACAGTTAACACTACTCATTGATGACCTATCATCAGATCCAATTGTTTTGCATTAGTTAGGGAGAAAGATAGGAGTGGACTAGAAGCGGAAGTCCTAAATTGGGCCAAGGCTAATTCTGAGGACATTAAAGAGGAACTTGCAGAGATTTAATGGGAGATGTTAGCTGCAAGCAAAGGAACATATGGCAAGTGGTAGACTTTTGAAAAGTGTGATTGGGAAAATTCAGAGCCTATATACTCTTGTCAGAGTGAAGGGCAAGACTGGTAAAATTAGGAAACCATGGCTAATGAGAGATAATGAGGCTCTAGTCAGGTATATGCGGCTGTAATCAACCGAATCTCTTTGAAGTTCAAAGTTCAACTACATTAAGTATGGTATACATTATGCAACCTTGAGATTTGTCTCCATACTGACAACCACAAAACAAAGAACCCCAAAAGAGCCTGTTCTATGACTCTAACCCATAAAAAAGACCATCAAACACTCAACGTGCAGAGAAAAAAACAGTGCAAACAATAGAAGTAAGCAAATAGCACTCAGAACAAAAAGTGAGTCCATAGACACAAAGCCCAGAGCAGCCGGAGCAAGCCTGGGCCTCGGCCTCGGCCTCAGTTCAGCACAGAGCTGAGTAAACGTCACAGTCTGTTACGACTGTCATGCAGTCTGGCAATCCTAGTCCGGATGCTCCTGTACTTCCTTCCTGACAGTAGTGGGTCAAAGAGATTGTGGGATGGGTGGGAGGGATCCTCAGTAATGCTTCAGGCCCTTCGTATACAACGTTCCCGGTAAATGTCCTGGTAAGTGTCACAAATAAGGGAGAGGGAGACCTCAGTGATCCTCTTGGTGGTTTTTACTGTCCGCTACAGGACCTTGCAGCTTCTGTACCGCACAGTGATGCAGCCAGACAGGACTCTCTCGATATCGCTCTTGTAGAAAGCTGTTAGAATGGGCACAGGGAGCTCTGCACACCTCAATCTCCTCAGAAAATGTACGCTGCCGTGACTTGTTGACCAATGAGGAGATGTGGGTCCAGGTTAGATCGTCTGTTCTCTGCACACAAAGAAACTTTGTGCTCTCCACTCCATCCACAGCAGAGCCATTGATGTGTAAGGAAGTCCACATTCATCTCTTTTGTCTTGTCCACATTGGGACTCTGGTTGTTGTTTTCGCACCCTTTGACAAGCCTCTCTACCTCCCCTCTGTGTGCCAACACATCACTGTTACTGATGAGGCGAACTATTGACTTGATGATGTGGGTTGAGCTGGATCAGGCAGTGCAATCATGAGTCAACAGCATGAACAGAAGTGGGCTGAGCACACCGCCCAAGAGGGCACCACTGCTCAGCATGATAGATCTGGAGATGTTGCTGCCAGGTCGGACAGACTGGGGTCTTTCCATCAAGATCCTATTACAGAGAGAGGTGTTGAGTCTCAACGAGGACAGTTTACCCACCACCTATGAGGGATGATCGTGTTAAATGCCAAGGTGATATCAATGAACAACCTCCTGATGTATGAGGCATCATTTTCTAGATGGGACAGGACGGAGGTTACAGCAACATCAGTGGATTGGTTTGAGCAGAAGGTGAACCTGAAAGGGTCCAATGTAGCTGGAAGGTGGGGTTCACCAATGGGTAGAGAGCTTAAAGAAGCAGTATATCTGAGACCAGGACAATAAATTAATTTGAGGTAGAGAATTTTCTATGCCATTGTTTTGTGTAAAAGCTAAGCATGCACTAGACGCATCTGGTCAGCGAATGCCTGAAACCCACAGGCAGGTGCAAAAGAGGAGGAGAGTGAGACTAATTAACACCTTCAAAGTGACAACACATTTCATGGTGAACTGAATTGCTGCATTCTGATCTGTATTATTCTAATGACACTGTTCTGCAGCTTCATTAAAATACATCATTATCGTTCCACTTTGTTTCCAGGTCTTACTTGTAATTTACATAGGTTCAACCCTGACACCATCTCCTGTCATCCGTAATGTTGAGCGTAGTGAACCGAGTAACCCTTTACAACACGAAACCTATAGTAACACGTACAAACTACTGGTGAAGGATCCTGATGAAGAGTCTCAGCTCAAATATCCACTGCTTATTCATTTCCAAAGACGCTGCCTGACCAGCTGAATTCCTACAGCATTTTGTATGTGTTACTCTGGATTTCCATCATCTGTAGAGTCTCTTGTGTTCATGAAAACTATGATACCTTATACAAAATAATTAAAACTTAAATCAATAAGCATTATATGAATAAATTACAAGACCAGTGCATTTATCAAGCATTTCACAAGAAATCTGCAACAATGCCATGTGAGCTGGTTAATAGACTAGCTGAAAAAATTTTGTGGAAAAAAAAATTACATAGTTACAACTTAACATATAGATGTCAAGGCTTTAAAGAAGAAATATAAGCGCTTTATAAAACAAAACAATAATATTTTCAAAAAACAGAGAGAAGTCATCGATAGGATGTCAATTAAAGGAAAGAGACAACCCTGCTATTTGGTGCATAGACTCAAATACAATTGCTGGAAATTACTGAGGTTTTCAAATTGTTTCACAAAAATCTATATTCTTCAGAATATAAAATAAATTCAAAATTTGGACAGTTTCTTTTTAATAGGAGCCAGTCTCAGCAAACAGAAGAACATTAATGGAGGAGTATTGAAAAACCATTATCTCCTCTGGAATTGCAGCCTTGAATGTAATGGAAGAAAAGATGTTTGTGATGAGGGATTTTATAAATGCTCCTTTCATGAACATGGGCCAATTATAACACAGCCCAATTTTAACATCTGTCCAAGGGAATTTTCTCCTTGACTGTTGAGGCTGCATCAGGGTGGCCGACACTTCTGGCTCTCAGAGTATTATAATGGATTTTTCAGAGAAACTTGTTTTGAAGGATATTTGGGAAATTGGACCATGTTTATTTTAAGCAGATGATTGAAATGAAGCTATGATGAGTCAGCAGAGAGCAGGAGAACTGGAAGCCTGGTGATGGGATGGGAGTGTGGGAACTGAAGTCCTGGAGAATCACAAGAGCCACAAGGTGCACGTGGTGAGCCAGCTGCTGAACCATCAATAGTTCCAAATAGTTATATAGCAGATTAATGGAGATCTATCTGAGTATATGGTGCAATTGAAATGTTGTCTTTGCAAGTATTAAATAATTATTTCTGGATCTCGTTAACAGAAGTTGATTGTAAACGGAGATTTCTGCATCATTTTTAGAGCCAGCTTCTCCATGTGTTCCACTTCTGTAACCATGATTTTGGGAATCAAACATCAATTATTCGGAAAGAGGAAGCAGTGCATCTACTGCAGCAGGGCTGTAAGACTGCCTGAAAGTCGTCAAGCAAATTCTGTGATGTATCTTTGTACTTCCTCAGTTTGTGATCTTCTACTTGAATCATGGAGAACATATTTACTTGTGAGATGAGGAAAGTAATAGAGATTTGCTAAAGCTTAGTCTCTTTACAGGAGAAGGTTACAGAATTAAATGGCATCAAAACTTGTTTTCTCTTTCTCTGCTCCGATGACAGATGTCAAGATTGAAACATCTGCTGTTCAACTTCCCACAAAACTGAGCATTTCCAGTAATTGATTTTATTAAGGCATTACTGTATTATGGAACATCATTAGGTATATTTTTGAATTCCACAATTTCAGTATATATTTTAGATTGATCAGTCTTCCCATTTAAATTCCTGGGCAGTTTTGGTGACATTTTCTTATTTCAAGTATTTGTGTTGTTCCAATGCTGAAAAGGTTAAGTAGTGGTACATCAGTATTTTAATGCTTTATCAAGCGCACTCTTCATGTCAACACTGCAAGCCGTCTCCTTTCCTGTGAAAGTCCAACATTTTTTCTTTCACAGTTCCATCCATGAAAGCATAGCAAATAAATATCCAATAATCCTGTGAATTCATCACAAGCATAACTGAATGACTTCAGACCGTTTTGCAGACTGCTTCATTATAATCTTGGAAACGTCCCTCTTCGTAGTGTGGTGTAAGTTAGTGATTTGCTGTATTGGTAGTAAAATCTTCTGCCTTTTGAACATAAGATTACAGCCGCTTCAGCAGCATCGTTCATGATAAATTCTCTACCAGACTATGAATCTTTGGTGCAAATCATATTTCATTAAATCACAAAGCTATCTTGGTTAGCTTTCTTACTTTTTGCAGAAATCCTTGGTTTTTTTGGGACTCTTTAGCTAAGCTTGAACAAAGTTGCCTTTTTTCCCCTTAATTCTGAGTCAAATAGAAAATGTCAGTCAGAAATGGTTCGTGATTTGTTTATGATGATATTTCAAGCCGTTCACTCTGTGGTGTATGAGCAGTGTTTGCAGGGAAAGCAGAATGCTGCAATTGCATCTTCCCATTCTGTCTTAAAATCTCTGCTTCCTTCTTCATACCTGCATTTCTCGCAGTCAATGGGGTGAGTCATGAGCACAACCTGTCCTACTGGCCTGGATTCTGTAGAGATATCACACAGGGACATCACAGTCATACTACATGTATTCAGCAAAATGATTCCCACTCCAGCCATCAGATATCATCAATCCATTATATTGCATGCAATGCAAATTGACTGGCAATTCTGTCAAAGTTTGAGGGCAACTTGCACTAGCTATCATAGATCATTCTCCCCGATATATGCTGAATGTCATATCCCCCACTCTCCACTCCAACGCACAACTTGCACTGGTTATATTCTGAATGTCTTATCTACTACCACCATCCCACATTATGTGTCTGCATAGCTTAGGGGGAAATGTGAATCGGATGCGGCAGCATTATTCTTTAATTATGTGTCTACCAAGAGGAGCAAATTGAACACCATCACCCTCTGGAGATCAGAGGTCACTTCATACTGTAAGCTACATACATAACTTTCTGAAAAATGTCCATAAGACCATAAGACCATAAGACAAAGGAGCAGAAGTAGGCCATTCGGCCCATCGAGTGTGCTCCACCATTTTATCATGAGCTGATCCATTTTCTCCTATTTAGTCCCACTCCCCTGCCTTCTCACCATAACCTTCGATGCCCTGGCTACTCAGATACCTATCAATCTCTGCCTTAAATACACCCAATGACTTGGCCTCCACTGCTGCCCGTGGCAACAAATTCCATAGATTCATCACCCTCTGACTAAAAAATTTCTTCGCATTTCTGTTCTGAAAGGGTGCCCTTCAATCCTTAAATCATGCCCTTTCGTACTAGACTCCCCCATCATGGAAAACAACTTTGCCACATCCACTCTGTCCATGCCTTTTAACATTCGAAATGTTTCTATGAGATCTCCCCTCATTCTTCTAGACTCCAAGGAATAGAGTCCAAGAGTGGACAAATGTTCCACATATGTTAACCTTCTCATTCCCGGAATCACTCTAGTGAATCTTCTCTGTACCCTCTCCAACGTCAGCACATCCTTTCCTAAATACGGAGACTAAAACTGCCCACAGTACTCCAAGTGAGGTCTCAACATCACATCCCTGCTCCTATACTCTATTCCTCTAGAAATGAATGCCAACATTGCATTCGCCTTCTTCACTACTGACTCAACCTGGAAGTTAACTTTAATGGTATCCTGTATGAGGACTCCCAAGTCCCGTTGCATCTCAGAACTTTGAATTCTTTCCCCATTTAAATAATAGTCTGCCCGTTTATTTTTTCTGCCAAAGTGCATAACCATACACTTTCCAACATTGTACTTGATTTGCCACTTCTCTGCCCATTCTTCCAATCTATCCAAGTCTCTCTGCAGACTCTCCATTTCCTCAGCACTACCGGCGCCTCCTCCTATCTTCGGATCGTCAGCAAACTTAGCCACAAAGCCATCTATTCCATAATCTAAATCGTTGATGTACAATGTAAAAAGAAGCGGCCCCAACACCGATCCCTGCGGAACACCACTGGTAACCAGCAGCCAACCAGAATAGGATCCCTTTATTCCCACTCTCTGTTTCCTGCCAATCAGCCAACGCTCTATCCACGTATGTAACTTTCCTGTAATTCCATGGGCTCTTATCTTGTTAAGTAGCCTTATGTGTGGCACCTTGTCAAAGGCCTTCTGAAATTCCAAATATACAACATCTACTGCATCTCCCTTGTCTAGCCTACTGGTAATTTCCTCAAAAAATTGTAATAGGTTTGTCAGGCAGGATTTTCCTTTAAGGAATCCATGCTGCGTTCTGCCTATCTTGTTATATGCCTCCAGGTACTCTGTAACCTCATCATTGACAATCGACTCCAACAACTTCCCAACCACGGATGTCAAGCTAACAGGTCTATAATTTCCTTTTTGCTTCCTTGCCCCCTTCTTAAATAGCGGAGTGACATTTGCAATCTTCCAATCCTCCGGAAACATGCCAGCATCTATCGACTTTTGAAAGATCATCGCTAATGCCTCCGCAATCTCCACAGCTACTTCCTTCAGAACACGAGGGTGCATTCCATCTGGTCCAGGAGATTTATCTACCTTTAGCCTATTCAGCTTCCTGAGTACTTTCTCTGTCGTAATTGTGACTGCGCACACTTCTCTTCCCTGCCACCCTTGAGTGTCCGGTATCCTGCTGTCTTCCTCAGTGAAGACTGATGCAAAATACTTGTTCATTTCCTCTGCCATCTCCTCATCTCCCATTACAATTTCTCCAGCATCATTTTCTATCGGTCCTATATATACTCTCACCTGTCTTTTACTCTTTATATACTTGAAAAAGCTTTTCGTATCCTCTTCGATATTATTTGCTAGCTTCCTTTCATAGTTAATCTTTTCTCTCTTAATGACCTTCTTGATTTCCTTTTGTAAGGTTTTAAAAACTTCCCAATCCTCTCTCTTCCCACTAATTTTTGCTTCCTTGTGTGCCCTCTCTTTTGCTTTAACTTTGGCTTTGACTTCTCTTGTCAACCACGGTTGCATCCTTTTTCCACTCGAAAATTTCTTCTTTTTTGGAATATACCTGTCTTGTACCTTCCTCACTTCTCGCATAAACTCCAGCCACTGCTGCTCTGCTGTCTTTCCCGCCAGCGTCTCTTTCCAGTCAACTTTGGCCAGTTCCTCTCTCATGCCACTGTAATTTCCTTTACTCCACTGAAATACTGACACATCAGATTTCGGCTTCTCTTTTTCTAATTTCACAGTGAACTCAATCATGTTATGATCACTGTCTCCTAAAGGTTCCTTCACCTCAATCTCTCCAATCACCTCCGGTTCATTACACAATACCCAATCCAGTACAGCCGATCCACTAGTGGGCTCAACAACAAGCTGTTCTAAAAAGCCATCTCGCAGACATTCTACAAATTCTCTCTCTTGAGATCCAGTGCTGACCTGATTTTTCCAATCCACTCGCATGTTAAAATCCCCCACAATTATCATAACACTGTCCTTCTGACAAGCCTTTTCTATTTCCAGTTGTAATTTGTAGTCCACATCCCTGCAGCTGTTTGGAGGCCTATAAATAACTGCCATCAGGGTCCTTTTACTCCTGCTATTTCTTAGCTCAACCCATAAAGATTCTGCACCTTCCGATCCTATATCACCTCTTTCTAATGATTTAATATCATTTCTTACTAATAAAGCCACGCCTCCCCCTCTGCCTACCTTCCTTTCCTTCCGATACTGTTGAAGTTACCAGTCAAATGGTTGATCCTACATAATAAATATTCACCAATGTTCATTTACATACCAGTATTAGAATCAAAGCGTCTAAAAGCAGAATAAAGCTCCCTCTAGTTTATGTCTCATCCCTTAAAAGAGCATCCTCTAATGCAGTTCTATATTTTTTCCCCCCGTGGATTCTTTGAATGGAATTCCTTATTCGAGTCAAATTGTGGTTGTGTGCCATTGACTTAATGAAAGCTCTCAATGCATCAAGAAACAAACGGCTGATAATTCCAGCACACCTGCACCAGCATATTGCAGGCATCAGTCAAGGTAGTGAAAAGAAAACAGCATACAAAATAAAACGTTGCAGTTGCAGGGAAAATGCAGTGCAAGTAGACAAGTAAAATGCAAGGGCCACAGCAAGGTAGATTGGGAGATCCAGAGTTCAAGAGTTTATCTTTTAGTGTCCAGTCAAAAGTCTGATCAGTGGGATAGAAGCTGGCTCACAGGCTGTTGCATGTTCTGCCGGATGGGAGAGTGAAGCAGAGACCACTGCATGACCTGTCTGGTTGATAAAACAAAAGCTTTTCACTGTACATCTGAGAAAAATAAATCAGTACTGATGGATTTCTGTTATAGATATATAACACGATAAAAAGAATTTCTCTAGATATCATGCAAGCACTTAAAAGATTATATATTATTTTATTTTTATTATTTTGTTTATATTACAATTATAATATTTAAATATATAAATTATATATATATATTGTTTAATTTATATAAGATGAAATAATTATAATTGTAATATAGATATTGATATGTTTAATATAAATATATATATATCTTCACTGTTTAAAATGATTTATAAAGTTTATGAATTTAATATGTTTTTGAATAACTTAATATAATTTATGACATTGTACTGCAAAGTTAAATAAATACCAATTCAACGACATATGTGTGTCTCCTTTAACATTGAAAACCTATAAAACCCAGGAGGATATTCAACCCATCAGGACCATGCTGGCTCTCACCGAAGCAACCCAGTATTTCCAATTAATGAAGTCAAATAGCCTAACAGCATGAAATCTCAATGTGGAATGAAACTGGAGCACCTAGAGAAAGAATAAGCTACAGCTCCTCTCCAGGTTATGACCAGGGCTCCTTTACTGAGAACTGTTCATAACCTGAGCAGTCAGAAATGCAGCCCCCTGGCAGGATTGCTCAATGAAAACACAGGCAAACCAAGAGCAATGTGTAGTTAAACCAGGACATCGAATTCAACCATTCCGGTTAGTATGCAATGCTGGAGCTGTGAATTAACAGCTCTAACTGCTGTGCCATTGTGCCACTGCAAGGCAGAGAAAGAGAAATTAGAATGGCTATCCACAAGCTTTGATAAAGACGGAGCTTTTAAGAAATATTTTAATAGAAAGCAATGAATGGAAGGATCCAGACAAAGGCCAAGGATGAAAGGACAAGAACACAATGCTGAAAGACACAGTTGCTATTTAAAGTTCTGAAATTGGGAGACGTGAAAGAGGTCGATGTTGGATGAAATCAGAGACCCAGGGAGGTCATAGGGCCATTGAACTTTGCAGGGATAGGAAAGGTTGAGGCCTTTGATATATATGACCACAAGGATGCAAATTTTCAAAACAAGGTGTTTCATGAACAGGACTAATGTGAGCAGTAACACCATTTGTTAGTAGTGAAAAGTACTTCTTATGAGTTAACCAATGAGAAGAAGGATTTCAGATAAGCTTAAGTTTCTGGAATAGTGGAGGAATGGAAACTTAGATAAAAGATTTCGATATTGAATTCAGAGGCTGCAGAGGCTAGTGAGGTTCAACTTCAAATAACACTCAGAAATGTTTATGCTTATCTGAGAGAGCAAATGAGGCTTCCATTTACTATTTCAAATGATGATTACTCCAGCTGTGGAATATAACACTGGTCTATCAACTAAATGTCACTATTTGGTATAGACAGATAGATAGATACTTTATTGATCCTAAAGGAAATTACAGTGTAACATTAGCATTACAAGTGCACAGACATATGAATATTAGAAGAGGGGTAAGAAAGAATTTAAAAAATTTAAATAGCTTAATTAAATTAAGCATCAGACAGATAGGAAAAACCTAAAAGTAAAAATTGTAGAATTGGCAATCCATGCTGCAAGTCCTCAATGTAGTTCACATTTCAACTATGATTCAAACTGGATCCTTAGCATACCCAAACCATCAAAAGCACTGTCGAAAGCGTTCTTTCCAGCAGCAACACTGTTTGGTATGGGAATTGCAAGGAAACTGACATGAAGTCATTACAAAGGATTGCGAGGACTGCTGAGAGGATTATAGAAACATAGAAACATAGAAAATAGGTGCAGGAGTAGGCCATTCGGCCCTTTGAGCCTGCATCGCCATTTATTATGATCATGGCTGATCATCCAACTCAGAACCCCGCCCCCGCCTTCCCTCCATACCCCCTGATCCCCATAGCCACAAGGGCCATATCTAACTCCCTCTTAAATATAGCCAATGAACTGGCCTCAACTGTTTCCTGTGGCAGAGAATTCCACAGATTCACCACTCTCTGTGTGAAGAAGTTTTTCCTAATCTCGGTCCTAAAAGGCTTCCCCTTTATCCTCAAACTGTGACCCCTTGTTCTGGACTTACCCAACATCGGGAACAATCTTCCTGCATCTAGCCTGTCCAATCCCTTTAGGATTTTATACGTTTCAATCAGATTCCCCCTCAATCTTCTAAATTCCAATGAGTACAAGCCCAGTTCATCCAGTCTTTCTTCATATGAAAGTCCTGCCATCCCAGGAATCAATCTGGTGAACCTTCTTTGTACTCCCTCTATGGCAAGGATGTCTTTCCTCAGATTAGGGGACCAAAACTGCACACAATACTCCAGGTGTGGTCTCACCAAGGCCTTGTACAACTGCAGTAGTACCTCCCTGCTCCTGTACTCGAATCCTCTCGCTATAAATGCCAGCATACCGTTCGCCTTTTTCACCGCCTGCTGTACCTGCATGCCTACTTTCAATGACTGGTGTATAATGACACCCAGGTCTCATTGCACCTCCCCTTTTCCTAATCGGCCACCATTCAGATAATAATCTGTTTTCCTATTTTTGCCACCAAAGTGGATAACTTCACATTTATCCACATTAAATTGCATCTGCCATGAATTTGCCCACTCACCCAACCTATCCAAGTCACCCTGCATCCTCTTAGCATTCTCCTCACAGCTAACACTGCCACCCAGCTTCGTGTCATCCGCAAACTTGGAGATGCTGCATTTAATTCCCTCATCCAAGTCATTAATATATATTGTAAACAACTGGGGTCCCAGCACTGAGCCTTGCGGTACCCCACTAGTCACCGCCTGCCATTCTGAAAAGGTCCCGTTTATTCCCACTCTTTGCTTCCTGTCTGCTAACCAATTCTCCATCCATATCAATACCTTACCCCCAATACCGTGTGCTTTAAGTTTGCACACTAATCTCCTGTGTGGGACCTTGTCAAAAGCCTTTTGAAAATCCAAATATACCACATCCACTGGTTCTCCCCTATCCACTCTACTAGTTACCTCCTCAAAAAATTCTATGAGATTCGTCAGACATGATTTTCCTTTCACAAATCCATGCTGACTTTGTCCGATCATTTCACCGCTTTCCAAATGTGCTGTTATCACATCTTTGATAACTGACTCCAGCAGTTTCCCCACCACTGACGTTAGGCTAACCGGTCTATAATTCCCCGGTTTCTCTCTCCCTCCTTTTTTAAAAAGTGGGGTTACATTAGCCACCCTCCAATCCCCAGGAACTAGTCCAGAATCTAACGAGTTTTGAAAAATTATCACTAATGTATCGAGGTCTCTCTTCCACCCACAGAAATATTTATCAGCAGCGCTGCATACACAGGGCTCTTAGCATCGTCGATGATCCCTCCCATCCATCCAAAAATTTCTTTGACCCCCTACATCAGGTGGGAGGTAGTGTAGCATTAGGACAAGAACTGTAGGATGTAAAACAGCTTCTTTCCCGCAGGCTGTAAGGCCCTGCCAGCACCCAGGTCTCATTGCGCATGAATTCCTGGTGGTGTTATGCTGCTTACTTTTTAACTTGTGTTGTAAAAGCACCTTGCTAAATTTATTTTTGGTAATATTACTTCATGTGTTGTGTATGTGTGAGTTTTATGTACTGTGTTGTGCACCTTGGCCCAGAGGAACGTTGCTTCATTTGGTGGTGCACATGTGTATGGTTGAATGACAAGACACTGAAGTTGAACTTAAACTTGAAATGGTGTTACATGATATAACTTTTAAGCAACAAATTTCTCATTGTTCTGCCACATTGTGTTACATTCAGGCCTTACGGTTTTATGAGTCTCTCTCTAGAAATTGTGCGAATAACTTATCCCATTGTAAGACCAACATATCCCATTGTATGAATTACTTATTGATGGTGGTATTTCAGAAATACTTTTTCTGAAAAAGTCAAAAGGTTAATTTTTTAATATTAACTACAGAAAATAATATCCATTTGATTTTATTGCTCTTGTAATCCTTCTTCTGAATAATTGATCTTTTATTTGTCAAATCAGTAGGGATTGGACAGAAAATTGAACTTTGGCAAGTTGTGAGCTTTAGGGAATAAATGATTACATTTGACATAATGAACTACAATACTTTCTTCCAATGTATCAACACTACTGCACTTGCTGTCATATAGCCAGAGTCACGCAGCCCAGAAAGAACCTCTTTTACCTATCCATTCTGAGCTGATCACCAAGCACCCACTTACATTAACCCTATACTAGTCAAATTTTATTTTCTCTACATCCCCACCAACTGAACCTAGATTCTGGAAATCCCAATGACTACAGTGAGTATACCAAAGTGCAAATTCCACACAAACAGCTCAAGGAGTCAAGATTATCATTGGGACTTTGGGGCAGCAACTCTCTCAGCTGATGGAAAATGCTACTCCGTATCCACATTTCCTCCTAGCTTCTTCATCATCAATTTGTAAATTTTCAATCCTTTTTTTCACTTTCTTATCAGCATAATCTGAATTATTATCCACAGACCTAATGCCCACAACTACCAAAAAATATCTTCACATCACCTTATTCTTCACTTTTTGACTATTCCAAATAGGTAGGAAATGTATTAACGACATTGCTGCACATAATAATGGGATTTAACATTGGATTTGATGGCTATGTGTAATATTGCTGAAAAAATAAAGCTGCACCCACTTTTGGTCGAGCATCTTCAAGGGCATTCTCCACATAGTGAATCAATGCACACTGCCCTGGTCCTAGGAAAAAGATATCAAAAAGAATTAATGAGAGATGAAAATACATGATATCATTAGGTGTCACCCAGATCTAGAAATCCAAACTTCCAGGCAGTACAAAGATCAAAAAGTTCTAAAGTTGACACTGCTGGACAATTAGAAATAACTTAGTTAAACATGTTGAAGATTTGGAGAATTGCAAACATATCACAGAGAAACATCCAATTCAAGAAAGAATTAACACCTAAATGGAAAATTATTTGAAAAATCTGCATATGGAGAATAAGAGAGACTGACGTGCATTTAATTAATGTTTTATTTCTGAAATTCAAGAATACTGGTAAAATTCAAGGTATAAAGATTTCAAGGTCATGAACTAATTTTTGCATAATAAAACCAAGGACTCGTGACATTATTAATGCCCAGGTGTGCAAGCAACCTGAATCACAAAAAAGCTGACCACATTTAATGTGAACTGTTAAAAGGCATCGGACAATCTGTGACAATATACTACAAGCTTCAAGAGCTGGCATGCTATATTTAACTTCCCTATGAAGTTGCAGCATGTCTCCTTTATTAGTGATTTAAATTTGGCACAGGAATCTCAGTGTAGCAATTAACAGTATAGATACTCTTAATCATATGTCAATTTTCGGATTTTTTAGTCTTGTGAGCAAAGGAAATAAGCTCAGTGATGAAGAAATTCATAGTCTCCTCTCTTTTGTAAGTAAGGATCATAAGGCAATGAAGAGTATTTAAAGGGGATGGTTCTTAGAGAAAAGAAGTCACAGGTTATCTCCAAAGTAATGCACTCATCTATGATGCCAGAAAAAAAATTGGCTAGAAGTTCTTTATAGTCAGGACAGAGTAAAACATCTTGAAACCAGGGAAACCCTCAAACAATATTTGAAGCTGACATGGCAGCACAATTAAATACATTGAATGGTTGGCTTGTGTGTAAGAAACTATAATTACTGAAGGCTGGAAAGAGATAAAGAAATTGTAATCTGACTTGTGGAATTTGACAAGCGTTACTGTGAGATCATTACACATAATTGAAAGTACCATTTCTTTCAATATAGAAATGGAGGATTTTCTATTCAAGGTTACAATCAATACAAAGTTAGAAGTACATTGAACTAAGTTTGGGATTTAACAAGTAAATTAAAACCAAAGTAAAATGAGCAAATTTGATGATTAGAATAAGCAATGATTGATGGATTTCCATGCAGGTATTAGGTTGCATACTTTAAACCCAAGAAAAGTTACAGTGTTTTTCACAAAGTGGAAAGCTAAGATCTAAAAATGTAAGTTACTTCAATGAAGAAAATTACCTGTTACATGGGGGCCAAAGTTAAATCTTTCCCAATTCCTACTGCCAGCTTGGGGGCTAGATTATTAGTTAAGGTATTGTAAAAAGTGCTGAAAAACTGAAGAACTGAAGACCACAAAGTCAAATCTAGCTTTATATTTGACAAGATCATTGATGAAACTTGCAGATGAGTTTAGTACACTACCCTCAGGAATTCCTACCAGCAATTGCCTAGAGTTAGAATAAATTGGCCTCAAGTAACTATAATTGTCCTCTTTTGTGTCAGGTATATTTTCATATAATGGAAGATTTTCTATTTCCCCAGAATAATGCGCTTCATTTTCTATCTCACATTCTACCTGCTGCAAGTACTAATACCAACCCAAGCACCATACAATATGTAGTTAGTGGTTTTGAGAAGCAAGTATTGAATGAAACAGAGATCACCAAGTGAAAAGAATTAGGTGGAGGCTCTAGGCTGGAATGGTAAACAGTTGTCCAATTTATATCATGGGACACTTCCCAACTTCAATGGGAAAGGTGGTTCCACATGTTTAATTGACATTCTCTTAGATATTCTTTCAAGGAAATCTTCAAACAAATAATAAGGGATAATAATGGTTGTCTGTGAACATCAGAACGTCACCGATGAACCATGCCAACACTGTGTGGTCTGTGTTCAATACTTCTAATACTTTTAAATATACCTCTTTTGAATTACTCTCACTGCAATCTGCAGCATGTCACTTCCCTCTAAGCAATGATCTAATTAATGACCTACAGCTTTCACGATTGTCTGACGTTCTCGGAGGACCAGTCAGGTACGATACTCTTAAGTGGACAAAGGTTCATCATAATGGTCAGAAGCAAGGTGGTGGGGGGGTTCTCCAGGTTGAACTGCAGAGGGATGAGGACCCTCTACCCAGCGTTTTGTTAGCAAATGTGCAGTCACTAGAGAACAAATCTGAGGATCTGAGGGCAAAATTGCTGTATCAGAGAGAAATGAGGGATTGTTTTATTCTATGTCTGAGCTAGACTTGGATTTCTTCAGTATGCTAGGTACAGAGATCAAACCCTGGGGCTTCTCAATTTTACATATGAATCAAACTGCAGATTCAGAAAAAGAAGAAGGTGGAGGTATATGTTTCATGATAAGCTCTCAGTGGTGCTCCAATATGGTGGTTTTGTGGAGCTTGTGTTCCCCTAACCTTGAACTTCTAATGGTGAAATGCCACTCTTTCTATTTACCTAGCGAGGTGTCCTCCATAATCCTGACAGCAGTTTACATACCACTCGTGGCCAACCATAATGAAGTGCTTAAATACTCCATGACGCAGTCTCCAAACAAGAAACAGTCCATCCGGATGCATTTCAAATCATAGTCGGGTACTTCAAATAGGCTTGTTTGAAGAAAACCCTGCCCAATTACAATCAGCATATAACCTGTTGCACCAGAGGTCCCAACAGACTAGAGCACTGTTATACTAAGATGAGGAATGCCTACCATTCCATGCCCAGACCACATCTTAGTAAATCTGATCACTTGGCTGTCCTTCTCCCACCTGTGTAGAAGCAGAGGCTAAAGAGCAAAGCTCCAGAGATAGGTCAACAAAGAGGTAGTCACAGGAGGCAGAGGAGCAGCCACAGGATTGCTTTGAGTCAGTGGAATGGTCCGTGTTCAAGGACTTATCTGGGGATCTGAATGAATACACCATGGTTGTCACGGACTTTATTAAAACAGGCGAGTGTAACCCCACAAAATCATTCAGAGTCTACTCCAATCAAAAGCCCTGGATGAACCATGAGATCTGCAATTTGCTGAGAGCCAGTTCAGAGGCATTCAAGTGTCAGATGTCCAAGAAAGTTACAAGAGGTCCAGGCAGATCTCTGGAAAGCCATGTCATGGCCAAAGTCTCAATTCCAGACTAAACTTGAATCAGTGAAAGATGCTCAACAGTGGTGGCAGGGCTTGAATTCTATCACTTCTTATGAAGTTAAGTCAAACAACGAAGGCAACAACAGGGCTTCGCTTCCAAATGAGCTCAATGCCTTCCCTGCTCACTTTGACTGTCAAAACAGGCAGGAACTATCGTAAACTCCCTGTGCCCCGGGTGACCCTATGATTTCAGCCAATATGTGAGAAGCTTTCAGAAGGGTGAATCCATAAAAAGCATTTGGCCCAGATGGGGACCTGGCCCAAGTACTAAAGACCTGTGCTGATTAACTGGCTGTAATGTTCACTGAGCTCTTTACCCTCTCACTTCAGCAGTCTGAGCTACCCACCTGCTTCAAGTAGATTTCACTTATACCGGTGACTAAGAAGAACGTGGTGACCTGCCTCAGTAACTATCATTCAGAAGCACTTTTACATCCACAGTGATGAAATGCTTTGAAAGGTTTGTGCTGAAACATATGAACTCCTGCCTGAGAAGCAACTTAGATCTACTTTAATTTGCCTACCGGAGGTCCACAGCAGATGCCATCTCCTTAGCTCTTCACTCAAACCTGGAACATCTGGACAGCAAAGATGCATACGTCAGGATAGTCTTTATCAACTGCAGCTCAGCATTCAATACCATCACCCCTTCAAAACTAACCAATAAACTCCCAGACTTTGGCTTCGATACCTCCTTGTGCAATTGGATCCTTGATTTCCTCACTTACAGACCCCAGTCAGTTCAGATTGGCAACAAATTCTCCTCCACGATCTCCATCAGCACAAGTGCGCCACAAAGCTGTGTGCTCTACTCACTTCACACTAATGACTGTGTGGCTAGGCAAAGCTCCAATACCACATTCAAGTTTGCTGATGGCATCACTGTCATTGGCGGAATCAAAGGTGGTGATGAATCAGCGCATAGGAGGGAGATTCAAAATCTGGCTGAGTGGTGCTATAACAACAACCTCTTACTCATTGTCAACAAGACCATAGATCTGACTATAGACTCAAGGAGAATGAAACCAGAGGTCCATGAGCCAGTCCTCATTGGAGGATCAGAGGTGGAGTGGTCAACAACTTTAAATTCATCAGCGTAGTTATTCCAGAGGACCTGTCCTGTGCCCAGCACATAATTGCAATTACGAAGAAAGCATGGCAGCGCCTCTACTGCCTTAGGAGTTTGCGATGACTCAGCATGACATCTAAAACTTTGACAAACTTTTATAGATGTGTGGTGGAGAGTATATTGAATGGCTGCATCAGAGCCTAGTATGGAAACACCTATGCCCTTGAACAAAAACTTTTACAAAAAGTAGTGGATGCAGCCCAGTCCATCATGGATAAAGCCCTCCCCACCACTGAGCACATCTACATGGAGCATTGACGGAGGAAAGCAGCATCCATCATCAGGGACACCCACCAACCAGGCCGTGCTCTTTTCTTGCTGCTACCATCAGGAAGAAGATGCAGGGGCCTCAAGACTCACACCACCAGGTTCTGGAACCATTATTACCCTTCAACCATCAGGCTCTTGAACCAAAGGAGATAGCTTCACTCAATTTCACTTGCACCCTCATTGAAATGTTCACACAACAAATGGATTCACTTTTAAGGACACTTCATCTCATGTTCTTAATATTTATTGCTTATTAATTTATTAGTGTTTCTTTTTTTTGTATTTGCGTAGTTTGTTGTCCTTTGCACACTGGTTGAATGCCCAAGTTTGCGCAGTCCTTCATTGATTCTGTTATGGTTATTTTCCTATGTATTTATTGAGTATGCCCATAATTAAATGAATTGCAGGGTTGTACATTGTGACATATATGTACTTTGATAATATTTTTTTTCTTTTAATTTCATTAAAAGAAAGATATCAATACCCATTGCTCACAACAGAGTAGCTACTTCACTGGCATCCACAGGAATTCTCACAGGGGCAGAAGAACTGGAGGCTAGCATTATTTATCTCAAAAATACACAGGCATTTGTGACCTGAAGTTACAATAGCTTGCTGCAACCAACTCAACAAGCTCTGAGACTGGAACAGGAAACAAGAAAGAAAAGATTCACACACAGACAAATTGCAATTCATCTCACTGGAATATATCGTGAAAGTTTACCGGGAACAGAGGGAAGTGTAGCTGGTTTATGGAGTAGCTTCATCCATCCAAAATAGCTAGATCCCTCAAAGCATTCAAAATGAGAAGTTTTTGAACAAGCACTGGCAATTAGTAACAAGAGTAACAGAATGCTTGGTGATACACATAAAGGCACGGTTAAGCAATGCTTCCATTTTAAAATGCTCGTCCTTATATTCCAGTCTTTCAATGATCTTTACCTGAAACGAGGAAATTTAGAGCAGGAAGGAGTAGGCCATTATCTCCTTTAAAACTGCTCTTCCATTCAATATGATCATCAGAAGCAGAATCAGGTTTATTATCACTGGCATGTGTCGCAAAATTTGTTAACAGCAGCAGCAGTTCAATGCAATACATTATATATGTAGCCCCCCCCCCCCGCCCTCCCCGGCCAGCGTCAGGGTCGCTCAGCTCACTGTCGTCTAGGGAAACAACCCTCAGCCCCACCAAACTGGGTAATTAGTTTGTGTGGATGCTGTGTGATGTACCCCACCCCGCCAAATAACAGACAATAAACCAGATACAATTAAATGATTTACAGTTTATAGATATTACTGGAACTATATAATTAATAGAGAATAAAATATAAAAGGTAAATAAAAGGTGCCACACAAAGTTCAATCTCTTCGTGCACAAACAGTTGGAGCTCAGGACCCTCCTTCTTCACCCTGCGATCTCTCGGACCACCTTGACCTGCCACCTGGGACAAACAACTGTGGTTGACCAGATGCTCCACACGATTCCGTCTCCGTCTCCTCTCCTCGCCGAACACCCTGGACCTCGGACTCCTGCTTGGGCTCTGACCCGGTTAGCGGACTCACAGCACCTGGTCCATTCTCTGTCTCTCTTTCCCGCCTTCTGCACAAAAACCTGCACATCACAATAACTTACAGACACACAGAAAGAATAACATCTATCCCAATTGGTTTGTTCATCCTCTTATCAGTAACATGATCCAAACTAACTGCTAGCAGGAGGACTTTCTCAGCAGTTAACATAACAAAGAAGCCATTTCAATTATAACATAACAAAGAAGCCATTTTAATTAGACTATGCAGTAACATAAAAGAAGAAGCCCCTTACATATAGAAGAAGAAAAAAAAAATAAATTTGCAGTATACATATACTGGATAGATTAAAATCCTGCAAGAAAACAGAAGTAATTGTATATTAAAAAGTGATATAGTGTACATGGGTTCAATGTCAATTTAGGAATCGGATGGCAGAGGGGAAGAAGCTGTTCCCGAATCGCTGGGTGTGTGCCTTTAGGATTCTGTACCTTCTGTACAGGCTTCTGCTAACAGTGAGAAAAGTGGATGCCCTGGGTGCCGGAGGTCCTTAATAATGGATGCTGCCTTTCTGAGACACTGCTTCTTGAAGATGTCCTGGGTACTTTGTAGGCTAGTACCCAAGATGGAGCCGACTAAATTTATAACCCTCTGCAGCTTCTTTCAGTCCTGTGCAGTAGTCCCTCCATACCATACAATGATGCAGCCTGTCATAATGCTCTCCATGGTACATCTATAAAAGTTTTTGAGTGTATTTGTTGACATACCAAATCCCTTCAAATTCCTAATGAAGTATAGTCACTGTCTTGCCTTCTTTATAACTGCATCGATATTTGGAACCAGGTTAGGTCCTCAGAGATCTTGACACCCCTGAACTTGAAGCTGCTCACTCTCTCCACTTCTGATCTCTCTATGAGGGTTGGTATGTGTTCCTTCATCTTACCCTTCCTGAAATCCACAGTCAGCTCTTTCATCTTACTGACGTTGAGTGCCAGGTTGTTGTTGCGACATCACTCCACGAGTTGACAGATCATAGCTGATGATCTGTCTTAGTGACATACACTATTCCTTCTCTTTGATGCCTTTGCACCCAGAAACTTCACCATCTCCTTAAATACATTCAACATACAGGTCTCTTCAATCATCTGAAAGAATAAATTCCACAGTCACCTTCCACTGAGTGGAAGTAATGGGGCGGGTGGCACGGTAGCATACTGAATAGCATGATGTATAGCTGTGCAGATGACTGGGGTTCAATTCCCACTGCTGCCTGTAAGGAGTTCAAACATTTTCCCCATCACCACTTGCGTTTCCTCTGTGTGCTCCGGTTTCTTCCCATAGTCCAAAAATGTACCAGTTGGTTGGTCATTGTAAATTGTCCCATGATTAAGCTCAGATTAAATCAGGAGATTC
Organism: Mobula hypostoma; assembly: GCF_963921235.1. Classification (NCBI taxonomy): domain Eukaryota; kingdom Metazoa; phylum Chordata; class Chondrichthyes; order Myliobatiformes; family Myliobatidae; genus Mobula; species Mobula hypostoma. The sequence continues at coordinate 151,851,416 of NC_086097.1, read as the reverse complement.
CTGGGTAGCGTGGCTCAAAGGGCTAGAAGGGTCTATTCCATGCGGTATCTCAACAAATCAATGAATAATTAAATAAAATTTCCATCCTAAATCTCTAGCTTTTTATCTGGGACTCTGATCCCTCATTCTAAATATCCCAGACAAAACATATGCTTATCAAAAATACATAAAGTTCAGTTCAGATACTCCTTTCAGACAGGATGCTTTCCTTGGATTCATTACCTTGAAGGCAGCCCACATGTTATCTTCAAATACTGAGACAGAGGGTCATCAGAAAACATAGGATTGCCCCGTTCTGGTGGTCAAAATGAGCATAGAAGGCATTGAGCTCATCTGGAAGTGAAGCATGTTTCATTATGCATCAGCTGATCCAAACACCATTTAAACAATGCCATCTTTCTGTTTCTCATATCTAAATGGATAATTTTACATATATCCACATTGTGCTGTGACTGCCATGTTCACTTAAAGAAACATTCACAATCAAATCCAGTTTGTGAAATCAGCAAATTTTGAAACATTATATTACTTTCCTTTATCCAACTTGGTTACTCCACACACTAGTCCAAAAAGCTATCCCATAGACACCCAGATGTTCTTCCACCACAATACTTAGATTGATTTGGTTTGGTCAGTTCATGGATAGATTAAAAGCACCCATGATTATTGTAGTACCCTTGCTATGAGTATCTTTAATTTCCTGTTTCATACACTCCTCTGTTTTACTATATCTATTAGGAGGCACATAGACTGATCTCACCAATGACTTCTACACCTTGCTGCTTCTTAGCTCCACCAAGAATGACTCCAAATACTCTGAACAAATATTCTTTCACATTATTGCCCAAACTTCATTACTTATTAACCACCTATTGTTTTCTTCTCGGCCACTTTTACTAAATATCAATTACCCTGGTATATTTTAACACACACAAAATGCTGGAGGAACTCAGCTGGCCAGGCGGCATCTATGGAAAAGACTAAATAGTCAACATTTCAGACCCAAGACCCTTCAATAGGACTGGAAAAAAGGACGAGGTCAGAAAAAGAAGGTGGGGGGAGGGGGTGAAAGAAGTACAAGGTGGTAGGTGATAGGTGAAATCGGAAGAGGGGTGAAGTAAAGAAATGGAAAGTTGGTAGGTGAAAGAGGTAAAGGGCTGGAGAAGGGGAGAATCTGATAGGAGAGGGTAGAAGACCATGGAAGAAAGGGAATGGGGAGGAATGCCAGAGAGAGGTGATGGACAGGTAAGGAGGGGGCAATGGTGAAGTGGAGGGGGGCAATTACCAGGAGTTTGAGAAACCCATGTTCATGCCATCAGGTTGGAGGCTACCCAGGTGGAATATAAGGTGTTGCTCCTCCAGTCTGAGTGTAGTTTCATTGTAGCAGTAGAGGAGGCCATGGACTGGCGTGTCAGATGAGAAAGGAAGTAAAATCTAATGGGTGGCCACTGGGAAATTCCACTTTTTCTGGCGGACCGAGCAAAGGTGCTTGTCAAAGCAGTCTCCCAATCTACGTTGGGTCTCACCGATATACAAGAGGCCACACCGGCAGCACCGAATACAGTAGATGACCCCAACAGACTCACGGGTGAAGTGTCGCCTCACCTGGAAGGACTGTTTGAGGAGGGAGATCAGTGGGGAGGATATCTACCCACTGATTTCTCTCCTGGTACTTATCCTTGCACCCTCCCCACTGATCCCCCCCAACATTACTGACTTTGTCCTGAAATGCAGAAGCAGGACTTGAACAGAACTTACTAATTGACAACAAACCTTTTACCAAACCACCAAGCTGCTGGTTAACCTGCACCAGAAATGTCAGCCAAAGTAAGAATGTTCTGTGATTCAGAGAGTAGAACTCGCACTTCCATGTCAGACATTATTGGCTAAATTTACATTCCAGGAACTTAAGTAATAAAATCTTAACTCATATTCCAGTAAATTCTGACGCACCACCACATTCTTCAGATGAAATGCTCTCACAGGTGGCTGTAAAAGATCCCATGGTACACATTTGAAGTAAAGAGGAGGATTGCCTACATGTGCTTTGACAGCGCTTGATCATCATCAGAATAAATCAGCTGATCATTATAATGTAGCTTCTGCTGGAATAAAATATAAAATGCTGGACGAATCTGCAAGTTAGGCAGCATCTGAGGAAGAAATCAGCATTCCAGATGAAAGGCAATTCAATAGGAGTAGGAAAAGCTGCCTGTGGAACATCGCTATGTGAAAATTAGCTACGTTTTTTATATTATGCAGTGACGGCTCAGCATGTTCTTTACTCTCCTGTTCATTATCATACTCATGGTCTATGCAATATTCTCATCGTATTGAGAATATATGTAACGTACACTAAACAGTATTAATTTTGCCTCTTTCTTCCCCATCTTTCTAATTCCCTTTGCTTCTCTCACTTCATTTTACTTTGGTCCCTTCTCTTATCCTTATGTTAACCACTCTCATTCCTGTTACTTATCCCCTTTTTTCTCAATTTTCACTTTTCCTCAAAATTCCCATCCTCTTTAACTCCATTCCCATTCTGCCCTCACCTTTTCCATCCTATTACTTTCTCAATTTATTGTTCTCTGACTGTACACATATTCTACCAAACGAAACAATATTCTTCCACAAAACACATTACACACAGCGCATAAAATAAAATATGACCACAAATAGTTAATAAAATATCATTCGAAGTGCATGTAGTGCCCAGCACAGATAAACAGTAAACAACTCATTGACCATCTATGCTCTGTCCACCAGAAAAAGCAGGTTCTTCAGGTGGCCACCCATTTCAGTGTTACTTCCCATTCCCATTCTGGCACGTCAGTCCATGGCCTCCTCTACTGCCGCAATGAGGCCACGCTCAGGTTGGAGGAACAACACCTTATATTCCATCTGGGTAGCCTCCAACTGGATGAGATGAACATGGATTTCTCAAACTTCCGGTAATTGTCCTCCTCCCCCTCCTTCACCATTACCTATTACCATTTCCCTCTCTCACCTTTTCTACATATCTGCCCATCACCTCCCTCTGGTGCTCCACCCCCTTCCCTTTCTTCCATGGCCTTCTGTCCTCTCCTATTAGATTCCCCTTGTCCAACCCTTTATCTCTTTCACTAATCAACCTCCTAGCTCTTTATTTCACCCCTACCCCTCTCCTGGTTTCACCTATTCCCTATGACCTTGTACTTCTTCCTCTTCTCCCCGCCCCCTCCCCACCCGGCCTTCTTACTTTGACCTTATCTTTTTTTTCCAGTTCCTGGTGAAAGGTCTTGGCCCAAAACGTCAACTGTTTACTCTTTTCCATAGACGCCTGGCCTACTCAGTTCCTCCAGCATTACATTAATGTGATAGATTAATCTGAATCTAAATCTCAGTCTCAATCTACACTTAGCATTAGAGATGCCCTGCATGGAAATATTTCCAACTACCATGAGTTTACCTTGTAAATCAATGGGAAAGGCATCAGACCTTGAAGAATTTCTCTCTCTGGCAGTAACAGAGTTGCTACTTAAAAGGGATGAGGGAAAATCCTAGGGTTCAGGGGATGATAATATGCTAATCTTCTCTGTGTAGGGACATCACCAATAAGGCTCTGACTTGATTGATACCCATGATTATCTCTATGCTATGGCCACGAGCATGATCTGTACGATAAAGATCACAGAACATATGCACCAAGTGCTGGCTATTTCATTGGCGGCCTTTACACAATGTGCTCCTCGTTCTTCTGTAAGTTATCAACAAAGGTCATAGGTTGCTCCTGAAAATTCCATTTTACGTTTGTCAGAGAGAAAATATGTGCTACAGAAAATCCAATATCATTCAATGCTTGACGATGAGTGGACATGGAAGCACCTAGGCCAATTTCCCAATGGATGCAAGTTTACCTAATGGCAATGGATCCAATTTTTAGGTATATTTTGCTCAATATTTTGCTTCTCCCTCCTGCATCGCCATCTACTGCTATCTCATGGAAGTACAAGTTTTAGTATTGAACATTTTATTGTCTGAGATCAATATGTATAACCAAAACATTTTACATTGCTTAACAAGAAGCTTCAGAACATGACAAGGATTACTTTATAAAGTGAAAGAACATGCCACTAGTGGGAGTATAGAACAACACTCTCTTCCCCTCCTGTCAATATACTTCCCCCCATCCTTCACTCCAACCTTTCCCATCTGCTTTCATCCCATCATTTAGTTCCTTCCTTTACTTCCTTATCTTGATCTCTCCTTCTTCTCATCTCTCTACCCTCATCTGTTTCTCTCATCTATTAATTGAATTAGGTTTCCACTATAATCATTTTTGACTCAAAAATTGCCCTTTATCTTGATTCATCATATGGAGCACGATGAAACTTCAGCTGATTTAAAATGCATTTGCAAAATTATAAGGCAGAGAATTTCATACCAATCAGTGAAACTTCTGGCTTATCATACAGTAAATAGCAGATTCTGTGTGTTAATTTTCCATTCATGATCCAAATGAACTCAAAAGCTTCACCAAATAATAAATGTTGACGTTTTGTTTTGCTTCAGACATTACATTCTTTTCATCTGAGGATGACACAAAGGCAGTTTGCACGTTGGCCCCAGTGGAAGATGACTGTTGTTTAAATAAGAGTAAATTTAGGTAGCTTTGATATTCTGATAATCATGAGCTTGAATAATTTCTCTCTTTAATAATCTAGCCCAGAATTTTACTTTCCATTTGTCTGTTTATGTATAGTTTATTTGTGTATATTCTGCTGTATTCCTTTTTTTTCTCTGTAAATGCCTACAAGAAAATGAATCTCACATCAGTATATGGTAATATATGCATACTTTGATATTAAATTTATTTTGAACTTTGAACTTCAGTGGAGTTAAATTTTGATGAGAATATGACTGCAACAGATGTACCACCACCATCAGAGATGGAGAGCAAGTTAATTGCACTGTTGACTGACAGCCTGTAGTCAAGCTCAATGTTTGATGTTTGATGCTCAGTGTCTGAAACAGAAGGATGGAATTATTTTTCTCCCTCAAACAGAGAAGTTGTAGTGACCCTGTTAAAGGGAACAGCTGATTAAAAGCTCTTGGAATTAAAAGCACAGGCGAATGCTGATGTGTTTCTGCATTCTACTTTGTTGACTTTTGGAATCCTTATACAGTATACAGTTTACATATTCTGTTTAACAATATACAAAACCATTAAAATTCTGTTCAATATTTGGAATTCTTATATATGCTTCTCTGTCAATGTTTATAGAACTTGTGTGACCTTTATAATGTATATTCATGCAACTTTTCCACAAATGTCACTGACTGCCCTATTACCAGGCTTGATGATGATAATATGATTGAATGGCAGGAAGTAGTGGTTAGATTCTGTTTAGTTGATTGATGATAATTAGGTTGCATAAAAGTAATTTATAATTTATCAGTCCAAGCCTGCATGCTATCTATTATTGCTACTTTCAGACATAAGTTGAAGATGACATTTCAACTTTCAAGAGAAGTTTGGATATATACATGGATGGGAAGAATATGGAGGTCAATGGTCCAGGTGCAGGTTGATGGGACTAGGCAGAATAATTGTTTTGGCATGGACTAGCTGGGTCAAAGGTCCTGTTTCTGCACTGCAGTGTGATGATGCATGACCCTGTAACAATAGTTGGAGATGAATACTTTAATCATCCAAACACTAACAGTCAATAATTGACTTCATTAAGTCCACAAGACTATAAGACCATAAGACATAGGAGAAGAATTAGACCACTCACCTCCACCATTCCATTATGATTTATTGTCCCTCTCAACCCTATTCATCTGCCTTCCGCACATGACCTTTGACACCCTTACTAATCAAGAACCTATCTACTGCATCTCCAATATAAATATAGCCAATGACTTGGCTTCCACAGCCATCTGTGGCAATCAATTCCACTATAGAAGAAAAAGTTAACGAATTGAAGTGCATGACTGCGCCACCCCCCCCCCGCCCCCGTGGAAAACATCCCTATGATCTGAGCAGACTAGAGGTCGACAAGGAAGCGTCAAATCCCTGGCTCAGGGTGGGAGAACTCTTCATAGAAGCAGAAGGACCAGCTGGTTAACACAAATAATATCAAAAATACATAATAAACAACCAACAAATTCAAGATGATAAATGGAGAAAATGATAAGAGAAACCAAAAACAATCCAACACATTTCAGGATCCTGCAGCAGTTTAACTCAATCTGATTCCATACACAGGCACAATCAAATGACAAACATCATCAACCAAATTATTGCTTTAAAATACAAACTCATAAAAGACACCATACCTTACTCTAAATACAAGCCTGATCCAAGTTTAGATTCAGGGCCCTACAGATTATATTATGACCAATCCATTATTACAGTTAGAACAATCCATAATTACTGTCCAGATATAATAATACAGAATAAACAAGCAAAAACAACTTACTTAATAGATATAGACATTCCAAACACACACAAGATACAGAAATCAATCAGTGAAAAACACGGGAAATATACTAAATTAAAAAAGGAAATTGAAAGACTATGGAACGTGAACAGGCTATACATTGTCCCAATAGAAATAGCTACAACTGGTCTCATCCCAAAGTCACTACACAACAATATTAACCAATTCGGCCTACGCGTCAATATTTATGTAAATCTCCAGAAGGTCACAATACTAAACACCACCACAATGATTCGAAAGTTTCTTGCAATTGACAAATGAGAGTGCATGGCTATGGCTACACCACAGGTTTTACTAGCTTGAGCTGAGAATAAAATTAAAATAAAGTTATAACAATTTATTTATAGAGCATTTTTCATACAAACAATGTAGCTTATAGTACTTTACAAGGGGATAAAGTGCAAACATGAAAATAAAAGACAAAAAGGTTAAATAAATAGGTGTTAAGTTGACATTTAAATGCATCAACTGAGTCTGCATCCACTATAGTTCTAGGTATTGAGTTCCACGGATTTGGAGCATAGTTAAAGACAGCAGACCAGCCAATTATCTTTTGAAGGAGATTGTTTAAATTTAAGAGACCAGCAGAAGAAGACCCAAGTGTTTGAGCAGGATTATAAAACAAATCACATGCAACATGGACTTTATAAAAGCAGCAATCAACAGACAGGTGGGCTTCACTCATTCACCTCTTGTACTGCAACAAATATTAATAGGTGTCTCAGGCTTCAGGAAAATAGAGAAAAACTGACCCTACATTCCATAAATTCAGAGTGCCCTGCTGCTTAGGCCCTTCGTCAATGGATCCATGTCAGTGTGGTCAGGATTGGCAGTATCAGGAAGGTGAAAGAATTCGGATGGGAAGCTTCAGGTTGATTTCCCCAGGGAGTCTTCTTTGTAATTTGTTTTTCTCTCAGTGAGATTACCGCCGGACTGCTAGATAATCTGGATCTCAAAATAACATGAAGTGATTCTGTAACAAAGTAACGGGAATCAAATCTGAATATTCTCCTGATAGTTAACCTTGTAAACAAGGAAGAGAGCTTTAAAATCAATTCTAAAAGATAGAGGAAGATAATGTTGAGTAGTTAGGACAGGAGTGATATGCTCCACCTTCCTGGTTTTAGTTAAAAGTGTGGCAACTTTGAAAAAAAATGGCTGCCTTATGGTACTGATGTTGTGCAGCAGGCAGCCAACATCTTATAGCTATGGAGAACTTGGTAGAAAACGTTCATGGTAGATGGTTCCTTGCAAGATGCAAAATGTAATTGATAAGACATGATGGTAAATTTTCAGGTATCTTTTAAACACATGAATAAATATTTTTAGCATCAGGCTGTTAAAGTTAAAGTCTTGCCGAGATCACATTGAAAAACACAATTATCCTGCTGCTGTGATGCAACAATCATGAGTTCAAAATGTGGCACATTTCACTAAGAGCATTTTTAATTAAGAAAGTATTATTATTATTATTATTATTTAATAGTTATGTTAACATGGGCAAGAATGAAGGACTAGTTTCCTTAGCAGAGAAGTCACTGATTGACATAGAAACATTGAAACATAGAAAACATACAGCACAAAACAGGCCCTTCGGCCCACAAAGCTGTGCCGAACATGTCCCTATCTTACTACCTAGGCTTTACCCATAGCCCTCTATTTTTCTAAGCTCCATGTATCCATCCAGGAGTCCATTAAAAGACCTTATCATTTCTGCCTCCAACACTGCCACTGGCAGCCCATTCCATGCACTTACCACTCTCTGCGTAAAAAATTACCCCTGACATCTCCTCTGTACCTATTTCCAAGCGCCTTAAAACAATGCCCTCTCATGCTAGCCATTTCAGCCCTGGGGAAAAGCCTCTTAAATACACATGATCAACACCTCTCATTATCTTGTATACCTCTATCAAGCCACCTCTCATCCTCCATCGCTCCAAGGAGAAAAGGCCGAGTTCAGTCAACCTATTCTCATAAGGCATGCTCCCCAATCCAGGCAACATCCTTGTAAATCTCCTCTGCACGCTTTCTATGGTTTCCACGTCCTTCTTACAGTGAGGCGACCAGAGTTGAGCACAGTACTCCAAATGGGGTCTGACCAGGGTCCTATATAGCTGCAACATTACTTCTCGACTCTTAAACTCAATCCCACGATCGATAACGGCCAATGCACCGTATGCCTTCTTAACCACAGAGCCAACCTGTGCAGCAGCTTGGAGTGTCCAATGGACTCGGACCCCAAGATCTCTCTGATCCTCCACACTGCCAAGAGTCTTACCATTAATACTATATTCTGCCATCATATTTGACCTACCAAAATGAACCACCTCACACTTATCTGGGTTGAACTCCATCTGCCACTTCTCAGCCTAGTTTTGCATCCTATCAATGTCCTGTTGTAACCTCTGACAGCCATCCACACTATCCACAAAACACCCAACCTTTGTATCATCAGCAAATTTACTAACCCAACCCTCCACTTCCTCATTCAGGTCATTTATAAAAATCACAAAGAGTAGGGGTCCCAGAACAGATCCCTGAGGCACACTACTGGTCACCGGCCTCCATGCAGAACATGACCTGTCTATCACCATTCGTTGCCTTCTGTGGGCAAGCCAGTTCTGGATCCACAAAGCAAATGTCCCCTTGGATCCCGTGCCTCCTTACTTTCTCAATAAGCCTTGCATGAGGTACCTTATCAAATGCCTTGCTGAAATCCATATACACTACATCTATGGCTCTACCTTCATCAATGTACTTAATCACATCCTCAAAAAATTCAATCAGGCTCGTAAGGCACGACCTGCCTTTCACAAAGCCTATTATGCCTCTCCAAACGTTCATAAATCCTGCCTCTCAGGATCTTTTCCATCAATTTACCAACCACTGGAGTAAGACTTACTGGCCTATAATTTCCTGGGCTATCTCTACTCCCTTTCTTGAATAAGGGAGCAACATCTGCAACCCTCCAATCCTCTGGAACCTCTCCCATCCTCATTGATGTGTGTAATCAGGTGTGAATGGGGACAACTTTAATCCTACATCTACGTCGACTAACACAGCCCCTAATTGGATTTTAACGGACCAATCTCAGCTTACATAATTGGCATCCAATAGAAATTGCATATGTACACGCACACACGGACTAATCTAAGGACACATAAAAGATGAACTATGTAGATCACCAACACTTTATTCGAAGTTGCACTGATGATGTTGCCTTGCTGGGTAACGAAACATCTGCAAGCTAACAAACCAGTTCGGTGAGCCACTCAACAACAACATCCTCAACATGAGCTACAAATCTTTTCCAACTTCTTACTGAGGTAGTATAAAAGAGAAAAAAAATCCAGAATATTGTGTTACATTTACAGAGAAAGTGCAGTGCTGGATCAAGACAAGGTAGACAGAGATCAAGAGCTCATCTTCTTTAGCTATCATTCAAGACTTCTATAATTATGGGATTGAAGACACCCTTGAATCTGGTTCTACATGTTCACATGCTTTTGTATCTTCTGCCTGAATTTGGGGAAAAGAAGCGAGAATGACTAAATTGCGAGGGACTCTTGATTAGGTTGGCTGTTTTCCTGAGGGATTAAGAAGTCTAGAAGAGTCAGTAGAGGAGAGGTTGATTTTCATGATGGACTGGGCTATGTTTAAAGAGACAAAATGGAAACAGCTCATTTCTCCAACAACTGATGTCCACCCCCAAATAAAAACTCAAAGTGATAAATTTTGTAGTTATTCTGAAATGAACTAAACAGACTCGAGGAATCAATAGAACCCGCATTCTGTCAACCTACAGGAACGTATTTCATAAGTCGATTGACTTGGTTAAATACTCACTTCAATGATCTATTGAAAAACATGAATAGCTGTTTCAAAGGTAAACTGAATATGTTATGTAAACACTTCAATGCCCCACTGAGTGGTTTGTACAGGTACTCCAAAAGTTTAACAAAGAGGTTAAATAAACACTCCAAAAATTTATTAAATAGAGTGTACTGATGCTCAAAAACCTACAGAATAGATTAAATAAACACTGCAAAAGCTGTTGAACATGATTTACAGGAAAGTAGTGGGAATGCTGTTATAACCAAGCCGTTCCACCTACTGCTACAGAATTACCATTTAATGCTGGTGTTGGGAGTAATCCTCTCATTAGATTCTATCAAGAGCCTTGTTAACAAATTGAAATTTCAAGTTCAAGTTCCAGCTTATTGTCATTTAGCTGTATACATGTATATCACCAATCGAAACACCATTCCTAAGGAGCCCAACACAGAACACATAACTCACACACAATACATAAAGTAATATTACCACAAATATACCAGAGGATTGACATTTAGCATAAGCTGCATTTATAATGCAAGTCAAAAAGTAAACAGTATAATGCTACTGGCACTTCATATGTGATAAAATCTGGGTGGTGCCAAGGATTTCAGTTGTCTCCTGGCCTGGGGGAAGAAACTGTTTCTTATCTAAACAGTTCTTGTCTTTATGCTATTGTTCTTCCCACCTGATCATAGGGGGTCAAAAAGGTTATTGGACAGATGGGAGGAATCTATAACAATGCTAAGGGCCCTGCATACTCAGTGCTTTTATCTCAGATAGGTGGAAGGCATTCATCAATAATCCTTACAGCATTCACAATTTTTTGTAGGGTGTCTCCATCAAATGCCTTACAATTCCCATACCAGATGGTGATGCAGCTGTCAGGACACTCTTGATGGTGTCCCGTAAAAAATTGTTCAGAATGGGGGGAGGGGGGACAACCATGCTCACCTCAATCTCTTCAGCAACTGAAGATGATTCTGTGTTTTCTTGATGAAGGAGATGGTGTTGAGGAACAGCTGAGATCATCCATTTGCACCCCCTCATGTATATGGAAATGCTGTGTTATTTTAATCTGCCTTAGGCTATGTTCAAAGACTCCCACTATCCAGGCCATGCACTCTTCTTGCTACTAGCATTAGGTAGGAGGTCCCACACCACTAAGGTCAGGAACGGTTATTATCTAACAACCATCAGACTCATGAACCACTGTACGTAACTTCATTCACCACTACTTATAATGGGCTGGATTAATCAGACCCAGCAACTTGAGTGTGGAGGAGATGTGGTAATAAGCATATATGGATAACAAAGTAACTTAAGCCTAATTTATTGTCGTAAAATAGACAGCACAATTAAAACACACAAATAAGTCATTACAAATCAAATAAACACTTCAATGGTCACTCTTCATCCATTAGTTCATCAATGTTTTGGACACAACATTCTTTGGACTCACAAAAGGACATTAAGGTTTAAACACATACACAAGAGCCTTAATGCAGACACTAAGCAAGAATCCATTAACCAAACTCTGAAAGTGACCAACAGATGTTTTGTCATTAACAGATACCCTCATATTAATGGTCCCTGAGACTACGAAATAATCCAGTTAAGAATCCAGCTACAGTCAGCAAACATACCAAAGGTATTAAGAGACCCACTTGCTAAGAGTTCATAAAGAGTTAGATTGTCATTTTGACCTTCCAGGCATTCATCCAATGTTTTACAAAATCTAATAAGATACACTACCCTGAACTAGTTATATGACCTACAGACTCATTTTAAAGGATGCTGTACAACTCATGTTCTCAACATTATTTTTATTTGCACAGTCTATCTTCTTTTGCACAATGGTTGCTTGGCAATCTTAGTTTATGTGTAGTTTTCAAAAAAATTCTATTATATTTTATTTCTGTTAATGCTTGCAAGAAAACGGATCTCAAGATAGTATATGGCAACATATTCATACTTTCATAATAAATTTACTTTGAACTTTGAATTCTGAACCCAAGGACACTTCATCTCATGTTCACAATATGTATTGCTTATTTACTTATTATTATTTGTATTTTATTTTTTTCTCTGTTCAAGCTGTTAAAACCTGAGGCATGGTCATAGCCAAGCACACTCATTTATCAATTGCTTGCTACTTTTGGATTATTCTAGTGGTGTTTAGTAGTGTGGCTTTCTGAAGATTTACATAGATATTACGGTGTAGACTTAATTGTTTAATGCTATTGTGCAGTGCGTTTGAGATGATACCAGTTGTAGATTTTGCTATTGGAATGTATTCCTTGTTCATATTCCAAAGTCTTTCAATTTCCTCTTTTAATTCTGACTGTTGTGTAATTTTTTTATGTCTGTTTCTCTTCTTCCTTCCCGTCCCAGATATTGTTAATGTGTGTCCGAGTGTACATAGAGTTTTCTATAATTTATCATCTCAGTTCTTACCTTTCTTTGTAAATTTTCCAGGTCACTATCAGATCAAGATATCATGCCGAAAGAATATATTTATACGTGTATTAGTATTATTATCTTCCATCTACTTTTTAGATAAGTTATGCAGAGGAGTTACTAGTTGACATTTAATGTGCAAATACTGTAGAATGGTTTCATTTATAAATTTTGTTTGGACTATTTAATTCAAGATGATCGCAGGGTTATAGATGATGTTTCAATCTGTGACTAAAGGAAAATAAGATTTAGAAACCGTTAGTAAATTAGGACTTCAGTTTGCTTTCTCTGATGTAACAGCCTGAACAGAAAAAGATCAACATGTTGTCATCTTGATTGTCTTCTTCTCCATCTTATTCCTGCTCATTTAGCATTTAATCTTGACATAAAAGTTCTTCCTTCACTCTTTCCTTCTGTATGTTTGAATTCCTGCCCCTCCCTCTCCAATCCCTAAATCTTCTGATAAGCAGAAGAGGTTCTCTCTTTTTATGTTGTAATCAGCCCTCAACCTCCTTTTTTGCAGATTTCCTTCATCTGTGAAACCATTCTAGTCATTTTTTTCTCTCTGTGCCCTCTTTAGGATCTTCACAACCTTCTTAAAATGCCATGACCAAAACATAGATCTAATTTATTTTGGAGTCTTCTGTAAAAATAACTTTCTGAAAATGTAGATCTACTGAATTTCCATTGTCACTCTCCATATTACCTCACCAGATATAATTCTATCAAATCAATTAAGTATAAGCTACCATGAACAAATCCATAAGTCTGCGTTTTTATTGATGCTTTGCAGCACGCATGAGTGCTCAGTGGGGGGTACTGATGCTTCTTTGCTGGTGGGGGAGGGGCGTCATTGCTTTGCTGCTGCTTATGTGTGGGAGGGGGAGCTGGGAGGGTTTTGGGGTTCTAACATTTAACTGTTATTCATTCTTTGGAGCACTCCTCTGTTTTCATGGATGTTTGCGAAGAAGAAGAATTTCAGGATGCATATTGTATACATTTCTCTGACCTTTAATGTGCCTACTGAACCTACTTGCAATCTATCCATACACACTGTATGGCTTCTAGATGTACTTAATTATATTCCCGAGCCTAGAAAATTACATGGTGCTTAGGAACACGGTCAGGCTGAAATATGCAAGAACCCCATTTTCTAAAGAGCTATATCAATATTTCTTGAGCAGCAAACCAGGAAATTAGCTGATCACAAGAATTGTTAATAGGGAGAATTTCCCTTTCTCTCCTTTGAACTTTGTCCTATGCTAACTGCTATTTCAGCAACTATTTGGGTAACAAGCTGATAGTTGTAACTTTGTTGGAAGAATATGAAAACCTAAAGCTGAAAAAAAGCAAAATGAAGTCAATTAACTCCTATGCTTGTTCTACCATCAAGTGACTTATCCTGCTTCATTCCTGACTGATATTCTCTGATCTCATCAGGTTCCAAAAATCCAGCAGTCTCAGTATTGAATTTACTGAATAACTGGGCATCCACAAGTCCTCTTTTACAATTCTCTGTGTAAAAGAAAATCCCTTCATCTCAGTCCCACTTGGCCAATCCTTATCATGCTTCAATAAAATGGTGAGCCTTTGTTGAAGTCAAAACAACAGTTCCTCTCATAAAAAATTAGGACTATTTTTAGTGGCAGTTCAGTTTGCAAGCTATATAAATTATTGAAGACAAAATAAACTGCAGATGCTGGAATCTGGCACTGTGCCTTTTTCTTCGACAAGAAATTCTCATCCCTCATGGATGATTCTTTCTGAAAGTCTCCAGCACACTCCTTCCATTTAGACTCTCTTTTCTGGCCTTTCAGTCTTTCTTGATATTTTCATTTCTAATTGCTTAATATCAACCATCTTGACACCTTCACTCCCCTTACCACCTCCAAACTCAGTCCCTCTGACTTAGCTCACTTCAGACCAAGTCCAACTGCGTCATCAAACCTACAGACAATATTATTTCCATTGTGGCCTAGTACACTTACCTCAGCTTTACAGAGGCTGGATACCAATTTTCTGACATCTCCTCATATACTCTTCTGGCCTGGAACCCAATTATCTAACACATGGCCACTATTTACTGAGCCATTACAAATCTCAATTCTCAGGAGATCTCCCCTCTATCCTCAATCCACAGCATCCATTCTCATAATGCCCAAACCTGCATTGCCTACTTCTTCATCTTACATAAGATCTATAAACAGGATTGCCCTGGTATCCCATTGTTTCTACCTGTTCTTACCTCTAAACGTAAATACCTGGGCTGCTCCTGTCTCTGCACAGACACACTCCCTGCTGCCTGGGCCTGTGATTTGGTTGGCTAGGTCCAGGAGCAAACTGACCAGGAGACTGTCACCGTACTCTAGGCCCCACACCATTAGGTTCAGGGACATTATTACCCTTCACCCATCAGGTTCGTGAACCAGCATGGATAACTTCATTCACCTCAAGTCTAAACTGATTCCACAACCTGTGGACTCACTTTCAAGGACTCTACAACTCAGGTTCTCAGTAACACTTATTTATTATATTTGCACAGTTCGTCTTCTTTTGCACATTGGTAGTTTGTCAGTCTGTGTGTGTCGTTTTCATTGATTCCATTGTATTCCTTGTTCAGTTGTTCGGCTCTGAATGCCTGCAAAAATGAATATCAAGGTAGTATACGGTGACATACTGTCTATATATAATAATAATAAATTTACTTTGAACCTTTAACTTCAAACTTTATTTTCCAGTATTTGCAAAATCTTTTGTGCCTCCGTTTTGCGGAGCACCTGTGCTCTTTCCATAACAGCCACTTCAAGCTTTCTGCTTCACATCATTTCAACTTTCCTTCCCAATCTCACAACAACCATTCTGTCTTTGGCTTTATCCATTGCCATGGTGAAGCTAAAAGCAAACTGGAAGAGCAGCATCTCATATTCCTAACATGAGAAAGTCTGCAGGTGCTTAAAATCCGAAGCAACACACACAAAATGCTGGAGGAACTCAGCAGGCCAGGCAGCATTTATGGAGAAGAGAAAGCAGTCATTATTTCAGGCTGAGACCCTTCATTAGGACTGGAAAGGAAGGGGGAAGGAGTTAGACTAAAAAGGTGGGGGGGAGGGAAGGGGAGGAAATAGTACAAGGTTGCAGGTGAAACTGGGAGAGGAGGAGGGTGAAGTAAAGAGCTGAGAAGTTGATTGGTGAAAGAGATAAAGGGCTGGAGAAGGGGGAATCTGGTAGGAGAGGACAGAAGACCATGGAAGTAAAGGAAAGGGGATGAGCTCCAGAGGGAGGTGATGAGCAGGTAAGAAGAGAAGGTGTGAGAAGGAAACAAGAATGGGGAAGGATGAAGGAGAGGTGGGAAGGCAATTACCGGATGTTCGAGAAATCGATGTTCATGCCATCAGGTTGGAGGCTACACAGAGAGAAATAAGGATTTCCTCCTCCAACCTGAATGTGGCCTCATCGTGGCAGTAAAGGAGGCCATGGCTTTTCATTCCAAAACAACTGAAATTGTCCTGCCTGTTTAAAGAACGGACTTCCCTTCCTCCACCTGCCGAGTAGCCTACATCATTTTCCAAAGACCCACAGACGTCCACCTGCCCTGCTAAGTTTCTTCTTCCTTGGTTCTCATTTTCTCCTCCCTCCTCCTGGTTTCATCTGCTCTTTGTAGCCACATCTGCTCATCTGGTTCCACCAATCACCCACTAGCCTCTGTCTCATCCCCACCTTTGTACTGCAATGTACTGGCAGTCTTTCCTTCTCCCTCATAGTCCTGAAACAAGATCTTGACCTGAAATGTTGAATTAGACTTTATGTCTCCGGAGATGCTGGATCCATTGAGTTATTCCCATGTTCTGTTTTTTAATGTAAGTTATTATTTACTATCGAGATATTTGATAAATTGTTTAATGTATTGGACTGACTTTTTTTCCTTATTTTTCTTCATTTAAAATGTGGTTTTCATTATCAGTGCTTGAAAGGTTGTTATTGCTATTTATAATTAGTACAACCAAGACTCTCGAGATTTCCAATTAAGCAATGGTAAGTCATTAGAGAAGTTCAGAAATACCGAGATTATTGTTCTCTATATCCTGCTGGATGATGAAGGTGCATGATAAATACATTCAAATTAGTATTTAGTGTTTAATTACAGTTCCTCAAAATGTGGTAATCATAATTAATATTTTAATCATCATCATTGTAACAGTCAGTTATTTACGTTTTTTATTTAGAGATGAATAGAGAATGGGTTGATGGAAGTGGTTAAAATAAATAATCCTGAGGCCTGAATGTCAAAATTAAATAGCTTTATCAAACCATTTTTTAACTTGTATATAGAAGTCCTGTGTGTAATACAGCTGTCACAATTCCAAATCGATAACCTAGAAATACGGATACATGGAGAGGTAAAGGATAATTAAACATCCACAAACAAATTACGAACAAATCCGAGCAACATACACAAAATGTTGGAGGCGTGTTGTTTGTACAAAATGGTGATGTCCAAGGGTTTTAAGATCATGGGTGTTCCTCAGCATTGTCATAGTGCAGACTTATTCATTAGAATTAGAGAAATGGCAGAGATACTAGAAAGTTTCACCCATGTCCAGTATCACAATGGTCCCCAGGTAGGTGGGTTCGGGGGAGTGAACAGCTCCTACAGAATAGATTTTTTTTTAATGCTGTGAGCACGACCTATGGTGAAGAGTCCAAATTTTCCAGTGATTGGTCTCAAGAAACATAGTGTATTACTGACAGTAATGCCTAGGTTTGAAAGTGGTTTGGTTACTGTCAGAAGGCTTGAAGTGTGCAAGTGATGGAAAAGAAGGAAAGCAGTCTGGAACAGGAGAGCTGGAGGCTTCAGGTGGTAGAGTGAATAGATCATTATAATAATCTGTCGATCCATTCTGTTGGAGAAACACTCCTGTGGACTGCACATCTGGTTGAATGACTTACATTCTTGTTTGTTCATCAATCAATTGCATTGGTGTCATGAAGAAATGGTTTTGGATGGATCTTGGCAAATCAAAAGCCAGTGAAAGTCTCTTTCTTGTAGGGCATGGTTAAGTGACAGGTGTTGTGTATATACATTCTGAGACGATTACCTTTCTGCATAATTCCCACACCCTCCCCTGCCAACAACAGTAACAATAGCACGAAATGCAGTGCTTGACAAATGGACACATTAAGTCTGAATTTCTATGCCTGATTTTATCAATGAAGAAATTTGACTAAAATGAAAGCCAGTCTTCCATTCAAGAAAGAAAGTTCCAAAGTACTTATTATCTTCTTGTTAATACTTGGATCAATAGTTCACCATTTGGTTTTCCAATGGATAATCTACCTAGTAGCTGAATGTAGGAACTGAAATGATTTCTTAGTATTGCAGACCATTTCTGAGCAACGTCATAAAAGTTTGCGAATAGGAAATAACACTGAGGGTGCAGGCTAAAAGATTTAGTTTTTCTCTGTTTTTTAACTACTCAGAACACTAGTCACTAACATCTACTTAACCCCTCATTCTATAAATGCTACATGTATTAAGTTTTATTTTTTCCTGTAAGTCACAGACCTATTTTCCCATATTGATGTTCTGCAAGGGGTTGGGAAGCTGGCACCTGGAATATTGTGTATAGTTTTGGTTGTCCTGCTAAAGCAAAGACACATTAGGCAGGACAGAGTGCAAAGAGGGTTTACAAGAATGTTGGAGAAGTCAAAGGCCTGAGTTATAGTGAGTGGATGGACAGCTAAGGCCTTATTCTTTGAAAGATAAGAGACTGAAGATGACCTTGTAGAGGTGCATATGATCATGGGGAACATAAATAATGTGAATGTGCACAATCTTTTTTTTCCCTTGGGAAAGGGAATCAGAAATTAGAGGGCCTAGGTTTGAGTTGAGTGAGAAATATTTGTAAGTGATTTGAGCAGCAATTTCTTCTTCCAGAGTGTGTTGCATATATGGAACAAACTTCCAGATAAAATGGTTGAGGCAGGTGCATTAACTGGATAGCAAAGGCTTAGGGATAGGAGCCAAATGCAGGCAAATAGGATTAGCTCAGATTGGCACATTGGTCAGCATGGACAAGTTGGGCTGAAGAGATTGTTCCCATGCTATATTGGACCGTTTAAAGATCTTTATGACTTAATCCAGACTAATTTAAATAGGCATTTTGGTTGGCATGTTTCTGTACTGCATTGTTCTATACCTCTATGACTCTATGGCCAAGATCTTCCTATTCAGCTAATCAATGCCGATGCCAGCAATGAATATCATGCAATGAATATGGCGCGAGAAGCAGCTTAGAATATTAGCCTTCCATTCTCCATCAAACCACTCTTGATCATTTTAGGATACCCTACAATGTTTGCAGCTACTTGTAAAATATAGTCACTGATGTTCTGTAAGAAATGAGGTAATCACTTTGCACAATAGACATACTTAATCACAGACCTATCAAAGATTTTAATAATAAATCTTAGTAATTTTGATTAAAGCATAAACATTGAACATAGAACATAGAACAGTACAGCACAGTACAGGCCCATAGGCCCACAATGTTGTGCTGACCCTTAAACCCTGCCTACCATATAACCCCCCACCTTAAATTCCTCCATATACCTGTCTAGTAGTCTCTTAAATTTCACTACTGTATCTGCCTCCACCACTGACCCAGGCAGTGCATTCCACGCACAAACCACTCTCTGAGTAAAAAACCTTCCTCTAATATCCCCCTTGAACTTCCCACCCCTTACCTTAAAGTCATGTCCTCTTGTATTGAGCAGTGGTGTCCTG
Source organism: Mobula hypostoma (assembly GCF_963921235.1). Lineage (NCBI taxonomy): Eukaryota > Metazoa > Chordata > Chondrichthyes > Myliobatiformes > Myliobatidae > Mobula > Mobula hypostoma. The sequence goes on along the minus strand of NC_086097.1, from coordinate 151,831,853 downwards.
GGGAAGAGGCGCTGGCTTTCTACTCTATCTATTCCTCTTAATATATTGTATACCTCTATCATGTCTCCTCTCATCCTCCTTCTCTCCAGAGAGTAAAGCCCTAGCTCCCTTAATCTCTGATCATAATGCATACTCTCTAAACCAGGCAGCATCCTGGTAAATCTCCTCTGTACCCTTTCCAATGCTTCCACATCCTTCCTATAGTGAGGTGACCAGAACTGGACACAGTACTCCAAATGTGGCCTAACCAGAGTTTTATAGAGCTGCATCATTATCCCGTGACTCTTAAACTCTATCCCTCGAATTATGAAAGCTAACACCCCATAAACTTTCTTAACTACCCTATCTACCTCTGAGGCAACTATCAGGGATCTGTAGACAAGCACCCCAGATCCCTCTGCTCCTCCACACTTCCAAGTATCCTGCCATTTACCTTGTACTCTGCCTTGGAGTTTGTCCTTCCAAAGTGTACCACCTCACACTTTTCCTGGTTGATCTCCATCTGCCACTTCTCAGTCCACTTCTTCATCTTATCAATGTCTCTCTGCAATCTTTGACAATCCTTTACACTATCCACAACACCGCCAACCTTTGTGTCGTCTGCAAACTTGCCAACCCACCCTTCTACACCCACATCCAGGTTGCTAATAAAAATCACGAAAAGTAGAGGTCCCAGAACCGATCCTTGTGGGACACCGCTAGTCACAACCCTCCAATCCGTATGTACTCCCTCCACCACGACCCTCTGCTTTCTGCAGGCAAGCCAATTCTGAATCCACCTGGCCAAACTTCCCTGGATCCCCTGCCTTCTGACTTTCTGAATAAAGTCAGAATACTTGGGGTAGCTTCCCTATTCAGGTTTAAAATAGTTACATTCACTCAGGAGAACCAAGTGGGAGAGGGGTTGTGATGATTCTCATTTTAACACCCCATTCAAAAGCCACAACACCCCTCCCCCATCAAAGTATCACCTTGATCATGATCATGTGCCCAAGTTTATGGTGAATCTCACACCCACCCCTTCTAAAGCAGAGGCATGAGGAGATAAAAGCCAGTAGAATTTATGATTAACAGTAACTATGAAGATTAGACCATGTTGAATGGACATCAGTTTGCATTTAAACAGTAGAAATGAGTGGCTATGTAAAACTAGAGATGGTGATTTAGCTTTTAACATGTTTCCTCTGTATCAGAATCTTGTACTATGACTATCAGGAACAGAGACTCATTCAGCTCTACTCTGTTCACAGTGTTGATGGTTGGTGCATCATTGTTAATATGAACTACGATTCATCTCTAATTTAATTCTCATTTGACTGTAAAGTCCAATTCTCTCTTCTAGTGGTTTTAGAATATGATTGACCCAAGGACTGATTATCTTTGATTTCTTTTTGATTTATTTCCTTCAAGATTCCCCGCAAGCTTTGTTGTGCCATCATCAGCCAGTTTATGCCATGTTTTATTGTCATAGGCACCATGATTTCATGGGTCAGCTTAGATGCCACAGTTGATTAAACTGATCTTCAGTCACCCTTTAAATCATCAGAACTGAAGACCTTGAAAGCATTAACCAAGCTTCTTAGCCACTGAGCTGGGAGTACCAAGAAATAAGGGAAAGAAATCAGAAGAGTTATCCGAACAGCATAAATGTATGTTGGGAAATAGGATGTTCCCCATATCCTTGGACAGCAATGTCCAAATTCCATTCAAGGAGTCAATTGCAAAAGTATATAAGAACAAAAAATCAGCCCATTCTATCAGTTCTGCTCATAAAAAGATGATAGCTGGTCTTTTACCTCTGCACCCAATCCACAATCTCCTCCCCAAATGCTCATACAAATGCCATCCGCTATTTTTCCTCTACCACTCTAGTTTCCATACTATCTTCCACCATCTTCTCCTCCAATCACTCCACAGTGCTCCTGGATAGATCACTGATTTAATATGTATTTAAAATCATAAAGTATTGGATTATAAAATAAGGTTTTTACTTGTGGCAAGATAGTTGGTAAGTAAAGGGCATGTTACCCCTAAACTTTTGCCCTTTAACTCTCAACTCATGTCCACTTGTTTGAATCCCCCCTACTCTCAATGGAAAAAGCCTATCCATGCCAACACTATCTATCCCCCTCATAATTTTAAATACCTTTATCAAGTCCCCCCTCAACCTTCTAGGCTCCAAAGAATAAAGACCCAACTTGTTCAACATTTCTCTGTAACTTAGGAGATGAAACCCAGGTAACATTCTAGTAAATCTTCTCTGTACTCTCTCAATTTTGTTGACATCTGTCCTATAATTCGGTGACCACAACTGTACACAATACTCCAAATTTGGCCTTACCAATGCCTTGTACAATTTCAACATTACATCCCAACTTCTATACTCAATGTTCTGATTTATAAAGGCCAGCATACCAAAAGCTTTCTTCATCACCCTATCCACATGAGATTCCACCTTCAGGGAACTATGCACCATTATTCCTAGATCCCCCTGTTCTACTGCATTCTTCAGTGCCCTACCATTTACCATGTATGTCCTATTTTGATTAGTCCTACCAAAATGTAGCACCTCACATTTATCAGCATAAAACTCCATCTGCCATCTTTCAGCCCACTCTTCTAACTGGCCTAAATCTCTCTGCAAGCTTTGAAAACCTACTTCATTATCCACAACTCCACCTATCTTAGTATCATCTGCATACTTACTCATCCAATTTACCACCCTATCCTATTCAAAGAGCCCTGAGGATGAACGATTTGAGACACGAGGCGAGTAATGATCACTATATTAGAGATTGATCATTACACCCCGGATGTCCGAAATAGGATGCTCTTCACACTCCACCACCACTTATGCTCCCAAAGCCAGGAGCCGACTCTCTACCTGTGATTAAAGCCTGCTCCAGTGTGCCTCCAGTCTAAAAAACTGAAATGTCATTTGCCAGGAAAGCCGGTTGCCAAAAGGGCCCAATCACAGTTTATATACAGGTGCAAAGAATGTCACATCGACTTCCCATCAATGATTACTGCATAGTGAATCCTGCCCAACCAACAACATAACCAGGGTCTATCAGTACTTGAACACATGATTCATATACAATGAACATCAATTTGGAAAGTTTGATAATGTATTCAAACAAAACCCCTCTGGTTCCATTAGAAATCATTACCATATTGTGCTAAGCCACATGGTCGAGCTAAAACATTTGCTTGACATGAGATTTGTTCCAAGATATCTGATTACACATAGGGAACATCAGAGGGCATCTTGGAACAAATCCCACGTCAAGCAAATGCTTCAGCTCGACCATTGGGGAAGTGTAGTGAATGAGCTATCAAGTGCCATGCTTATCTCCCAATAGGGCAAATTAACTTAAATTCAGTTAATGAAAAATATTCCAACTGAATGAGTTGACATTAGAGATCTCAGAAACTCCGAAATCAGGGAAGGGCATCTGTTACCTCACCAAGTCTGAACTATACATGAATCTAAAATGCAGTTAAATGCCCACTGAAGTGGCCTCATAAGCTATTCCATTCAAAGAAGATTAAGCATAACATTCTGGTGTCCATGTCTTTCAAATTAATTGCAAACACCCGGAAGGGTTTTAATATACGTCAGTGCCTCTAGCCAAGATAGAGGAAAATGGATCTCTTTTCTCGTCATAATCTGATTGTCCATACTGGAAAGTGTGCTCAAGGGGTGCAGTGATGCAGTCAATTATTGCTATAGCTTACACATAAAGAGTTCTAATGGAGGGCAACCAACAGTCGCAACTCTGCATCTGAAAACATACCTTCACTGATGGATGGGAGGAAATTAGATAGGGCAAAAAAAGCTGCCTTGAAAGGATTTTTAGTTTTCTCTCTGACATTTGTCGATTATTCCATTTTACTGAATAATTTATCTTTATGAGGGATCAGGACCAAAAAGGAGTCTGTCACTGAGTAAGGAGATGAAGATTATTTTCTTCTCACTCGATGAGGAGATTGATATGATACGCAAAAGCTTCTGAGGGAAGAAACTGTCTTTGTAATTGACTGTGAAGTAAATGGTTTTCAGTCTGCTGCAACTTAATTAGAAATAACTGCTCTTATTTCATTTCATACGGCCAGGCTAAGAACAAATTATTTGTGGAGAAAACAAGGCCATTTTTTTCAACAATTTGAAGGATAACAAGTAAACTTCAACTTTTAATGAAGTCAACATGGCTAACTGTGGTTAATTACAGCAACATTTCTCTAAGGATATGCAGTCAAATTCATGTATTTATTTAGTTTCTGCTTTCAGTTTTGCACCAAGTTTATCCTATGAGGAAGTTGTAACACAAACCAAAGGCATTTCTGGTTGATCACTAATTTGTACTGAGTTGGCTGTTCTTAGAGTAATAAGGGGAACCGCAGCTGGCTTCACAGGAGGTAGAGAGGCTTGCCAAATGGTGCAAGGAAAACATCCTGAGTCTCAACATGGACCAGACAAAAGAGATGATCGTGGACTTCAGGAAGGCACAGGTTGACCACCCTCCATTGACATCAATGGCTCTGCCGTGGAGAGATTGAAAGCACAAAGTTCCTTAGTGTGCACATCATGGATGATCTAAAATCGACCCACAACACCACCTCACTAGTTAAAAAGGCACAGCAGCGTTTATGTTCTCTGAGAAGATTGAGGTCTGCAAGGCTCTCCGCCTCCATTCTAACAATTTCCAACAGGAGCACCATTAAAAATGTCCTGTCTGGCTGTATTATTGTGTGGTATGGAAGCTGCAAAACATTGGTCTGTAAAAATCATCGAGAGAATCACCGAAGTTTCCCTTACCACTATTTGTGGAGCATTGTACATGAAGGTTGAGGATCCCTACCACTCATCCCACATTTCCTTTGACCCACTGCCATCAGGAAGAAAGTAAAGACATATCAGGACTAGGATTGCCAGACTGAGTAACAGCGTCTTCCCTCAAGCTGTGAGACTAATGAATACTCTGCCACAACAGAGGTCTCAACGGTAGGACGGCAAGCTGTTTACTGTTTACCTGTGCTGCGCGTTACTACATGCACTTTGAGTTATATTTTATTAACTTTCTTATGGTATAATAGTTTGGTCTATGTGCTGCAATAACTTCACTCAACTTCACCTGCCCTGTCACTGAAATTTTCTCACAACCTACAGATTCACTTTCAAGGATGCTTCATCTCATATTCTCAGTATTAATTGTTTGGTTATTTATTATTATTATTATTGATTTATTTTTGTACTTACACGGTTTGTTGTCCTTTGCGCTCTGCTTGAACACCCAAGATGGTGCGGACTTTCATTGATTCTATCACGGGTTTATTGAGTATGCGCACAAGAAAATGAATCTCAATGTTATATATTGAGATGGTGATATATATGTACTTTGATTACAAATTTATTTTGAACTTTGTGTGATATATGTTGTGCGGCTGCACTGTGGTCCAGAGGAATGTTGTTTCATTGTACAGATGTACAGTCAGATGACATTAAACTTGAACTTGTACAATTTATGAAGAGGAAAATAATTCTAAGAGCTTATTTCCAATCCTCCATACCCACATTACAGAATTAAGTACGGTTTTAAAAAAAACTTAATTGTATGTAAAATTCTTTAAGTCAGTTTCAATTCTGAAAGTTTCTCCTGAAGCTTTACACCAGCTGCAAGCTGGGAGAGTTGCTTAAACTACTCAGCCTGGTGTCAGCTTAACTATATGCTTCATCTAGTTAACTACTCTGGAGAAAACAGAACACATGGACCAATACCTGAGGTTCAGGAGAAACTGCATATTGGGACATTCTCCATATGAGCAACAGCTTCACTGCCTCACTCATCTGACTCAACTTGACTAACATACTGTAAGTCCTTAGAAATCCCATCTACAGTTTGAAACCTACACCACTATTAATTCTCTACCACTGTATCACAACATCCAAAAATTATCTTCCATAAAATAACTTCTGCCTGCTCACAAACTTGGTGTGGGGGGAGACAACTTAACCAAGGAAAGCCACAGCAGTCAGATCTCTGGCACTGAGTCTGGCAGAAGAAGGGAAGGGGGAAGAAGCAAGCAGTAGTAATAGGGGATTCATTGGTAAGGGGAATAGACAGGAGGTTCAGTAGATGAGAATGAAATTCTCAGATGATATGTTGCCAGGGTCAAGGATCAAGCATTCTTAAAGGTGAGGGTGAGCAGCTAGAAATCATGGTCCCCATGTCACCAAGAAGGGTCATGAGGTCTCGCAAAGTAAGTTCAGGGAGTTAGGTGTAAAGTTAAAGGACAGGACCTCCAGGGTGTTGACCTCAGGATTGCTAAATGTGCCATGTGCTAGTGAAGCTAGAAATAGGAAGATAATACAGCTTACCATGTGGTTTTTGGATTATCGGGCTCTCTTCCAGGGAAGATGGAACCTGTCCAAAGAGCAAACAAGAGAAAAACAGAAGAGATGCTGGAATTCCAAGCAATACACACAAAATGCTGGAGGAACTCAGCAGACCAGGCAGCAATTAGGGAAAAAGGTACAGTGGAGGTTTTGGGCCGAGATCCTTCGGCAGGACTGGAGAAAAAAAGATGAGTAGATTTAAAAAGTGGGGGAGGGGAGAGAGAAACACAAGGTGATGTGTGAAACCGGGAGAAGGAAGGATGAGTAAAGAGCTGGGAAGTTGACTGGTGAAAGAGTAATAGGGCTGGAGAAGGGGGAGTCCAGTAGGAAAGAACAGAAGGACATGGAAGAAAGAAGAGGGAGGAGAAGCACCAGAAGGAGATGATGGGCAGACAAGGAGATAAAGTGAGAGAGGGAAATGAGGATTGGGGAATAGCAAAGGAGAGGGGAGTGCATTACAGGACGTTTGAGAAATCGATGTTCTTGCTATTAGGTTGGAGGCTATCCAGACTGAATATAAGGTAATGTTCCTCCAAATTGAGTGTGGCCTCATTGCAACAGTAGAGGAGGCCATGGATTGACATATCGGAATAGGAATGGGAAGTGGAATTAAAAAGAGGACAGATTGCAACTGAATTGGACAGGAACCAATATCCTTGCAGGAAGGTTTACTAGTGCTGATCTGAGGGGAGTTAAACTAGAGTTGCAGGGGAATGTGAACCAGAGTGTCAGCACAACTAGTAGAGTAGTTGTGGAGAAAGTAGCTATTAAGCCTACCTATAAAGACAAGAAAGAAAAGCTTGAGCATGGTGAGAAGAATGTTCTGAGTTGTGATTATTTTAATGCAAGGAGAATCTGTAAGTAAGGCAGATGCATGAGCTTAGAGCATGAATCAACATTTGGAATTATGATATTGTAGCTATTATTGAGACTTGGTTGCAGGAGGAGCAGGACTAGCAACTCTGTATTCTGGGGTTCCATTGTTTTAGGCATGATTGAGGGGGAGAGGTGGCATTACTAGTCAGGGAAATTTTACAGAAAATGTCTGGTAGAGCTCAGACATATCTACTGAAGTTAAATGGGAGGAATTGAGAAATAAGAAACGGATGACCATGCTAATGGGATCATATGATAGACCACACAATAATTAGCAGGATTTAGAGCAACAGATTTATAGAGAGGTAACAAATGGTTGCAAGAAAAATAAGTTTGTGATAGTAGGCGATTTTAATTTTCCACATATTGCCTGGGACTCCCATAATGTAAAAGAGTTGGATGGGAAAGAATTTGTCAAATGTGTTCCAGAAAACATCCTGAATCAATATACAGAGGTCGCTACTCAAGGGTGTGTGATACTGGATCTCTTATTATGGAACACGACTGAGCAGATGGCAGAAGTATGTGCAGGATTACACTTTGGGTCTTGTAATCATAATTCCATTAGTTTCAAGATAATTATGCAGAAAGATAGGACTAATCCTTGGGTTCATATTCCAAATTGGAGAAAGGCCAATTTTGATGGCATCAGAAAGGATCTGACAGGTGTGGATTGGTATAGTTCGTTTTCTGGCAAAGGGATGCTTGGTATGAGGGAGGCCTTCAAAAGTGAAATATTGAGATTACAGAGTTTGTATGCTTCTGTTAGAATAAAAGGAAATGCTAATAGATTTAGAGAACTTTGGATTTCAAGGAAAATTGAGGCCCTGGTTAAGAAGAAGGAGGTGCATAATAGGTAAAGGCAGCAATGAATAAACAAGAAAGTTAGATACTTGAGGTGTATAAGAAATGAAAGGGAATGTGTAAGAGGGAAATCAGGAGGGCTAAAAGAAGGCATAACATTGCTCTAGTAAAGAAGACAAAGGAGGTACCATGAGCTTCACATATATCTTTTAAGATGAAAAGAATAAGAAGGGACAAAGTCAGTCCATTGCAGATCAAAATTGTCATCTATACATGGAGCCAAAAGAGGTGGGAGAGAACTTAAATGGACTTTTTTTAATGCAACTACATTTACTTGGGAGATGGGCTATAGAACAGAGGCAAAACAGCAATGAAGTCATGGACTGTATCTGGATTAGAGAAAACAAGATGTTTGCTGTTTTGAGGCAAGTTAGTGTGGATAAGTCCCCGGGCTCAGATAAGGTTCCCACAGACTTTGTGGGGAGGTTAGTGTAGGAATTCCAGAGCCTGACAGATGTATTTATGGTAAAACATCCTTAAGCACAGGTGAGGTGCCGAAGGACTGGAGGATGTGTTGGATATTCACTTTCCAAGACCCGAGGCTTATTATTAAACACTGTTTTCCAGCACAACAGTATGACCTTTCCAAAGGGTCAGAGTTGTTAGTGCTAAAGTTAAACATCCAATCAATATTCCTTGCTTAGCTTCTCGTTGAAAACAATTAAATAGTGCAGTCTTGTAGGCCTGTGTTTAATCAATATAAGACAATGGGGCTATGTTAATTAGCCTGCATCAAAATAGACAACACTGGCTAAGTTATTTGCACGTAAAAAAGCATTGGGGTTTGTTAAGAATGACAAGGAGAATGACAGAAAGATAGGATAACAGAAGGAAGAACTAGAATTAATTCCTCAACCTTCAGTTTCAGTGCTAGACGACTCATTTTTCTGAAACTCATTGGTATGTTCTTTTAGTTCATAAGAATTTTTCTTGTTTCGAAATACTTCATAGTTCATACATCTTTTGTAATTCACAAACTGTTTGTAAATCAGAAATCCTCTGTGAGTTTGAAATGTGTGAAGAATTATTTCTCTAAGTTTAAAAGTGTATAATTAAAAATTTAAAAAACTGCATGTAAACTACTTTGTTAACTGGAAGTATCTCTTCCTAGATAGGAAGGGGGACACACCATTCAGACAGATATTGGCAGCTAGATCTCACTGCAGAGGATAGACCCGGAAGTAAACTAGTCTTCGAAGAGTAGCTATTCACAGTATAACCTCCCTATAGTGAGGGTACCTGTAGATACCAATATTGGCTAAGGCTTAAGATCTCTTTCTGAGTTTAGGGTTTTGTGATCAATGCCATAAGTGCTAATACCATTAGAAGGGTAGCTAATGTTGATTGGTTGTTCTAGAAATGCATTAAGGTCAAGCCAGGAAATTATAGGCCAGTGAACCTGGCGTCAGACAAATGATAGGAAGATATTCTAAGGGACAGGATATATAAGTATTTGGATAGACAGGACCTGATTAGGGATAGTCAATGTTGCCATGCGTGCAGTAGATCATGTCTAACCATTCTTCTAGAGTTTTTCAAGGAGGTTTCCAGAAAAGTTAATGAAGGAAAGACAGCGAAATTTGTCTACATGGACTATAGCAATGACTTTGACAAAGTCCCACTGAGAATGGTTAAGCCACTTGACGTTCTGGATGAGGTAGTCATTTAGATTCAAGATAAGTACTGTACATTAGAAATTTTAAAATATTGAATTTAATGCTTTCTTCAATTCAATATTTGCAGAAGCATTCGAAGCAAAAGTTACAGGTGTTGGAAATCTAAAATAAAAGTATAAAATGAAAGTACTCAGCAGGTCAAGCAATATTTGTGGATGAGAAGCAGTTAATGTTTCAGGTTATTTAGTTTCATAAGAAATAGAAAACGGGGAAAAATAAATGTGTTTTAAGTTTTAGAGAGACTGGTGGAATATCTGTGTTGGAATGCAGATCAAGATTGGCCAGTAAGAAATTTTTTCGGGTGCTGATGTAATGGGAAATAAAAGATAAAATAATATGTTGGGACAGTCAGTACAGAGCATCTGGAGGCAACCAACTTGCTGATAAGCTTAACAGGAGAGCCAGAGAGTGAAAGTAGATGATTGCTTCTCCATCTGGAGGCCTGTGACCAGTGGTAAGCCACAGGGATCTGTTTGTCATCTATATTAATGATCTGGATGATAATATTAGAAGCTGGATCAGCAAATTTGCAGATGGCACCAAGACTGGCAGCATAGTGAACAGTGAGACAGTAGGCTATATAGTACAGCTATCAAAGCTTATAGTGGAATCTGGAGAAGCTGGAAAAATGGGCTAGGAATTGGCAGATAGGATTTAATGCAGATACAGTAAGTGTGAGGTATTGCACTTTGAGAGGACAAACTAGGGTAGGACTTTCACAGTGAATGGTAGGCACTGAGGAGTGCAGTAGAACAGGGGGATCTGAGAATATTGTGCTACAGTTCCTTGACAATGGCATCACAGGTAGATAGAATTGGGAAGAGAGATTTTAGCACATTAACTTTCATTAATAGAAGTGTTGAGTATAGGAGTTGGGGTGTTATGTTGAAGTTGTACAAGACGTTGGTGAAATGAAATTTGGTATGCAGTTCTGGTCACTTATCTACAGGAAAGATATCAATAAGTTGAAAGCGTACAGAGAAAATTTACAAGGATGTTACCAGGACTTGAGGACCTGAATCATAGGGGAAGGTTATAGAGTCATAGTCATAGAGAAGTGCAGCACAGAAACAGACCCTTCAGCCCATCTAGTCTATGGCAAAACCATTGAAACTGCCTACTCCCATCAACCTGCATGGGGACCATCCCCACTATCCACATACCTATCCAAACTGTGCTTAAACATTGAAATCAAGCTCGCATGCAGCACTCGTGCTGGCAGCTCATTCCACACTCTCACGGCCCTCTGAGTGAAGAAATTTCACCTGATTTTCCTCTTAAACTTCTCAACTTTCACCCTTAACCCATGAAATCTAGTTGTAGTCCCACCCAACCTCAGTGAAAAAACCCTGCTTGTATTTTCCCTATATATAGCCTTCATAATTTTATATACCTCTATCAAATCTCCTCTCATTCTTCTACATTCTAAAGAATATAGTCCTAACCTATTCAATCTTTCCTTATAACTCGTGTCCTCCAGAACCAGCAACATCTTTGTAAATTTTCCCTGCACTCCTTCAACCTTATTTACATCTTTCCTGTAGGTAGGTGACCAAAACTGCACTCAATACTCCAAATTAGGCCCCACCAACGTCTTAAGGCTATTTCAACCTAACATTCCATCTCCTGGACTCAATATGTTGATTTTTGAAGGCCAATGCGCCAAAAGCTTTCTTTATGAATCTGTCTACCTGTGATGCCACTTCCAACAGATTTTGTATCAGTATTCTCAAATCCCTTTGTTCTACCACACACTTCAGTGCCCTACTGTTCACTATGCAAAACCTGGGGTGTATGGGGTGTCAGGGAGGGGTAGCACCTCTGGTGGGGGAACATGTTGCATCCTTTTCAAGGCGGTTTGTCCACTTTTGGTCCCCACCTGGCACTCAGCTCTCACCTGTGGTTCCCCGTAGCTGTTTGCATGCGACAGCGGCCACACCCCAGGCAATGGCTTTGACAAGCCGGCTAAACCAGGTGAGGGTAGCTGATGGTGCTCAAACCCTTGGTGAGATAGGGAGTTGTCGATCCCAGCATGTGATAACAGACTCCGGCGGATTGAGCGGACGAGACCAATGGAAGGTCCAATGGTCAAGAAGGCGGTCTCTGCAAGTGTTGTGGAATGTGTAGAGCAGGACAAGACACAGAAGATGACCTGGTCATCCACTGCACCTAGTCCCATCCCCAGCCGTCTCAACTCTGTCTTGTCACTGGATCCAGATGGGAATTGGGAGGAGAGAGTGAGGCTGACGCTGCGCAACTCTCCCTCACTTAAATCCAAATCACGTGCTAGTCTCAACACCATCATAATGGTGCTGAGGTCCTCATCGACGTTGATGATGGACGAACACACATGTAAAACCTACCCTGTTTGGTTCTACCAAAGTGCAAAACTTTGTACTTGTTTGTATTAAATTCCATCCGTCATTTTTCAGCCCATTTTTCCAGCTGATACAGATCTCTCTGCAAGCCATGATCGCCTTCTTCACTGTCCATTACACCCCCAATCTTGGTGCCACCCCCAAACTGCTAATCCAATTAACCATATCATCATCCAGATCATTGATATAGATGACAAACAACGAAGGACCCAGCACCAATCCCTGGGGCACACCACCAGTCACAGGCCTCAAGTCAGAGGTGCAACCATCTACTACCACTTGTTGGCTTCGCCCACAAAGCCAATGTCTAATCTAATTTACTATCTATTCCTCAATGCTGAGCACCTGAACTTTCTTGACCAAGTTCCCATGTGGGACTTTGTGAAGTGCCTTACTAAAGTCCATGTATACAGCACCCACTGCCTTGCCTTCATCCACTTTCCTGGTAGCTCTCTTGAAAAATTCTATAGGATTTTAAGACTTCAAGTTTGAATAGATTCAGACTTTATTCTCTACAGCATAGGAGAATGAGGGAAGATTTAATAGAAGTATACAAAGTTATGAGGAGTATAGACAGGGTAAATCCAAAAAGGTATTTTCCAATGAGGTTGTGTGAGACTAGAACTGGAGGTTATAGTTTCAGAGTGAAAGGTGAAATATTTAAAGGAAACCCAAGGAGACACTACATCACTCAGAAAAGGTGCAAGCTTCCATTGGTAGAGGTGGAAGCGGATTTGATTGCAACATTTAAGGGAAGTTTACCTAGGTACATGGATGAGAGAGGTATGGAGGGCTATGGTCCAGGTGTGGGTTGATGGGACTTCACAAACTAATGGTTCAGCACTAACTAAATGGGCCAAAGAACCTGCTTCTCTGCTGTAGTGTTCTATGATTCTACGTTAGGTAAATTGTAAAACATAAATTGCTGCAGCTGCCATTTCCATCAGTGTTCACATGAAATTATTAATCCATCTTGTATCTGATTAATGCCGATGTGGGTGAGGCATACAAAGAAAAGTAGTGTCAATGAAACTGTAACCCAGCCATTGTCACTAAGGAGAAGAGAAAAAAAAATAGATATTAGAGACTAATCAAAGTAGACAAAGCCTCAATCTGTGCTGATTCAGCTGATCAGAGCTGGAATAAAAATTCAACTGCTCAATTCAGCCTCATATTTCAAGGCAATGTTGGATTAAGAAAAACAATCCTAGTTCTTATCAGCATCATGATTTCTGTTGAAAAGTACTTTATTTTGATGTAAAATCTTCCTGCTACTTGGATCAATGAACTCTCCTTCCAAATCCAATCGCTAATAGTTTCAGTTCATAGAGATGAGCACTGAACTGTGGTTTTCCTCCTCTGTGAAGCATGTTTTTTCATTATCTTTCTGAAATGGTGCCTGTTCTTCAAAGTGGCATGTAACCCTCCACACAACTCCACTGTGACCTCCTGATTTGATATGGTCTGTTTCTGCTACATCTAGTATCAGCTTGATGTTAGTTTCATCCTCACTGGAAGACCAACTCTTAATTTGCAGCAGTCTTTGGTAGTTTGCCTTATTGATGCATCTTGTCCTCGTTTGTCCTTCTTTATGTGTCTTGCACATCAATCTACTTTCTGTTATTGGAAATAGAGCTCTTCTCCATCCATGTAAAGTTCTACACACAACTGTATGCCACCCTTTAGCTTGAAGTGTTTTGAAAGGCTAAGCTGCTCAGACTGTATTCTGACTCAGATATTATGTCTTTCTTTAGTGCAGGACCCCACCTTTGAAGCACTCACAGCCTTTCCACTTCTTTGTGAAAGGTGACTGGATGCCGTCTGGTTTTGTACAGTGTTACCCACTGAAGAACTTCACAAAATTATCTATTGTAAACTGTGGCTCATTTTCTGAAATCAGCATCTCAAGTGAAGCTTGCAAATTGTCCTATGAACTTGCGAATGATCATCGATAAGTGGGCATCGCTAAGAAATCTACCTCCCACTAATAATAAAATTAATTAAATGTCACCAGACACATTTTCCAATCTAGGTGTAATAGATTTACCCAGCATTTCAATGAGATTTTGAAAGACAAACAAAATACTAGAGATACTCAGCAGGTGACAAGAGAGAGAAAAAAAAATGGTAAATGGTTTTCCACAGAAGCCGGAGGAAAGTATGTTTTTGAATGATGAGGGAAATTGCATGCCATGGTGAACTGGCAATGAAGAGGATCTGAGGCCAAAACAGACAGTCATGATCACACTGAATGGTAGGTCAAGATTTGAAGGGTTAAGTGGCCTAGTCCAGCATCTTTTGTGCAACAAACAATCTACTAAAGGGTCTCAGCAGGCCAATCAGCATCTGTGGAGTGAAAGGAATTGTTACCATTTCTGGTCAAAACCCTGCATCATAACTGGGAGTGGAGAGGGGAGATACCCAATATAAAATGGTTAGGAGACTTGTGCGATCACAGACGTTGGGTAATTGGTGGATTCAGCACAGATTGAGCCAAATAGGAGATGAGGAGGTGTTAAACTGGGAAACAGGGCAGATGGGTGAGAGATGGGGGGCATTAAAGGTGGAAGGACGAAGGGTGAAGGTGGAAACAGCTACTGGAGAATGTTCAGCAGGAACACAAGGGACTACCAGTGGTGAGATCTGAGGAACAAGATAATAATGAGAATCATTAGAGGAGAGGTGAATAGCTGATGAAATCAGGGTCAGATGGGGGAAGGGGAAAACCTGGTGGCTGAAATGTGTGGGTAGTAGATTAATGGAATGGGGAAAAGGAGGGAAACAAAAATGGGTGATTGAGCGCTGAAAGTGGGTATAGGACATGGAGGACTGGAGGTGGATTGTAAGGAGACAGAGGGTTTGGTGAGAGAGAGCAGGAGGAAACACTGAAAATGAGTGTTACCTGAAATTGAAAAAATCAGTGTTAATACCATTGTTTTGTAGACTACTTAGGTGGGATACGAGATGTTGTTGCTTCATTGGGGACGAACCTTTAGTTCCTCAACCTAAAGCATTGACAATTCCTTTCCCCAATACCCCCCCACCACCACCACCACCATCCTAACCCCAGGATGGTACTCATTATGCTGAGTCCCTCCAGATTACAGCATCTACGGTGTCTCCTGTGTTTGTATTGCCTTGTGGTCTTGTGCTTGAGTTCTGTTTTTGTTTGAGAATTCCAGCACCTTGCAGATTATTATTTTTCCACCTGAAGCTTGATGGGAGTGAAGCTTTTCCTTTGGTTGGTTTGTTCCTTCTGTTTTGCACTTAATCTGTAAGCGTAAAGGAGTTGGGCGCTTACTGTTCTGGTTAATAACAGATGGTGCAATCCGGGTCATATTACGATCGAGGAACATGTTTGTAAACCGGATATTGAACTTTTTACTGTTGGACTTTGGCCATATTCCACCGAGATACAACACTGGGCGGCACGAGAGGTCATTCCTGCCTGTGGCCATCAAACTTGCAGCTCCTCCCGTGGAGGGTCAGACACCCTGAGCCAATAGACTGGTCCTGGACTTATTTTCCATCTGGCATAGTTTGCATTTTGTTGTTTGATTGTTGGTGGTTTTGTATTGCTATATTTATTTTCTATTCTTGGTTGGTGCAGCTGTAACGAAACCCACTTTCCCTCGGGATCAATAAAGTATATCTATCTATCTATCTATTGATCTATCTAATCCCTGATCGACCCTTTCATTCCTGCCCAGTATATAGAGTATATATTATAAAGGCAAACCTTTACTCTCCGGTGTAAAGAGATAACATTTCTTTTGTCCCTTACGGTTAGGTCTCTCTGAGTGCCTGGTTCCTTGCTCATATGGATGTCTGACTGGGAATAGCTGCTGCCTTTACATCCATTCTGATCCATTCAGTTCAGGAGCCGCATAATCTCATATTTTCTGCTCACCTCCTCTGTCTCCTACATCAATGGATGAGCAATAAGAACATGGTGATTTTCTCAAACTCAACATCCCTTGTTTCCTTGAGATATGCCCAGCTAAGTGTGTCAGCTACATGTATATCTTTGCCTGAATAGCATTGAACCTTTATGATGTATGCCTGCTTCCACATACTGTAAGCATCCTCTACAATGTCAACAGTGTTCTCTTGAAGAAGTTAAAAGCTATGATTTTCTGATTATTGATCACCTGTAAAAGTTATTGGGAAAGGCCAGCATTCTCACATAGTGGCTAGCAGAATGCTTTACAATGCAGCTGTAAGATCGGGATTCAGTCCCCATCTGCCGTCTGTAAGAAGGTTGTAGGCTGTTCCTGTGCCTGTGTGGGTTTCCTCGAGTGCTCCATTTTCCTCACATATTCTAATAACATACAATTAGGGTTGGTGAGTTGTGGGCATCCAACGCTGGAGTCAGAAGCATGGCAACATTTGCGAGCTGCCCAACACAATCTTCACTAATTTGATCTGATGCCAATAATGCATTTCACTGTATGTTTCAGTACTGTAGTTGTTCTTCCCTGCATCTTATATCGTATCAGTTGGCAACCTTGTCGTTTCTTTAGTATTTATCAGTTTTTTACAAGGCTGAGTCACTAGCTCGAAACTCAAGCAAGCACGGATGGAAAGTGTACAAGGAGCCGGCCGGATTCAAACCCGGGACCACTCACCTTGAACTCCAGTACGGATGCCACTACACCACCAGCTGGCAATGTTTCAATGTACATGTGACAAATAAAGCTACTATTCATATCTTTATCCTTAAAAATATCTCCAGTTCAAAGATGACAATTCGAGCTCCTCAGTTTATGCATAATAGTCACAAGATCTTTCAGTGCTCTCCCTGTGTGTGTTCTCAGTAAACTCTCTTGCTGAATCTTTGTTCCAAGACAGTTTTTCTAAGAGTTTTGCTTATAGTGTCAGTCGTTCTTATTATCAATGTATCACACCACAGGCTGTACTGGACTGTCTCCTTGATTTGTTTGGAGACATAAGAGGCAACAGATGTTGTAACCTTTAACAAAAAACAAAGTGATGGAGGAACTCAGTGGGTCAGGCAACATCTGCGGAGGCAGAGGGATGGTTGACATTTCAAAAAAAGACCACTTCAGGGATGATTTTGTTTGACTGCTCGTTCATTAGAAACATCTGGCACCATTTTATCTCCTTCTTGGTCAGCTCATACCATGTCCAGATGGGACAGCAACTTGTTTAGATAACTTCTCACCTGTACCATCCATGTTTCAGGCTCTTCCTTCACTGGCTTGTCATTTGCTGGGTATGGTTTCACACTAAGATTGGACTCATAAGCCACTTGAGAGCGCATAAGTAGATCACAGAACGAAGACCATCATTCTCGAGGGATAGCCATGATGACCTCTGTTAATCAAATATCCCATGAAAAAGACTTCATTAATTTTCAGGTTCAGTTTTTGCTCATTCAACTTCATTTGCTTCTTCCTGTATCTTATCATCAGTGTTCTTGGTTTCCAGCCTCTCACTCCTGTTTGCCTATCTGTAAAGGCCAATGGACTCTTTGATATAATCATTACTTACATGGAACGTAGAACAGTACGACTCAAGGAACAAAGCTTTTTGTTCTCGACGTAATAACACTTAAAAAGTGCTGGAGGAACTTAGCAGGTCAGGCAGCAATAATGGAAAGGAATAAACAGTCAACATTTCAAGCTAAGACTCCTCCTCAGGATTGGCAAGAAGGTAGAAGAAGCCAGAATAAGAGGTGGGGGGACGGGAAGGAGTACGAGCTAAAAGATGATAGGTGAAACCAGGTGGGTGGGGGTGGATGGATGAAGTGAGAAGCTATGCTGTGATAGGTGGGAAAGGTAAAGGGCTGAAGATGAAGGAATCTGATAGGAGAGGAGAGTAGACCACAGGAGAAAGGAAAGGAGGAGGGGCACCAGGGGTAAGTGATAGTTTGGTGAATAGAAGGGAAGAGGTAAGAAGGGATGTTATGACACGCACTGGACCACATCAGCTTCTGGAGTTTACATCCTCTAACGCGCCAGAACATGGATACCTGTCACAGTCCCTTTAAAGTTCAGGACCGTCTCAGATACTGCAGCATTTAGGTCCAAATCATCCTCACCAAGAACTCACGTCACAGTATGATTGAGCCAGTATGGACCCAGCAGGATATCAGTCTTTTGTCCGCTGTGACCAGCCACAGTGAGAAGATTTCCAGATAGAGCCTGGAGGTACACATCTTCCAGGTAGCCATTTGCCAACTTTCACAAGGAGGAAGCCAGGGTTGCTCAGGAGAGCCACTCTACAAAGCCAATACATCTTCCAACCCCAGAGAGATTCAATGGTGACCCAGACTTCCTCATTCTATGCTCATTAATGTTCAAACTCCCCTCAGAGTGCAGAAAGGCGGCCTTTATTATCTCTCTTCTGACTGGAAGAGCCACGGCCTGGGCTACCGCACATTGGGAACAAAAGCTGGAGGTTTTCTCAGATTCAGAGGATTCAGATACATGCATACAGTTGAATGACAATACACGTGAACTTGAACTTGAATTTGACTTGAGGCACTGATGGTGTGCTGCAGGGACTGGTGCTGGGTCTCTTGTTGTTTGACATCTGTACCAATGATCTGGATGATAATGCGGTACATTAGATCAGCAAATTTGTTGATGACACCAAAATGGAGGTGCAGTGGACAGAAAGAAAGGCTATCAAAGTTTGCAGCGAGATCTGGAGCAGCTGGAAAAATGGGCTGAGAAATGGCAGGTAGAATTTAATAAAGGCAAGTGTGAAGTGTTGCACTGTGGGAGGACAAACCAGGGCATGGCATACACTATGAATGGTTATGCACTGAAGAGTGTGGTGGAACGGTGGATTTAGGAATACAGATCCATATTTCCTTTAAAGTAGATTCACAGGTACAAATAGCCATAAAAACAGCTTTTGCCCCACTTTGACATTCATAAATCAGAGTGAGTAAAGGAGTTGGGATGTTGTGTTGAAGTTGTTTAAGGCGTAGGTGAGGCCTCATTTGGAGTATTGTGTGTCATTCTCGTCACCTACCCACAGGAAAGATATCAATAAGATTGAAAGAGTATAGAAAAATTTACAAGGATGTTATCAGGACTTCAGGACTTGAATTACTGGGAAAGGTTGAATAGGTTAGGACTTCATCTTCTGGAACATAGGAGAATGAGGGGAATTTTAATTAAGATAATCAAAATCATGAGGGTATAGATAGGTCAAGTGCAAGCAGGTTTTTCCACTGAGGTTGGGTGGGACTACAACTAGAGATCATAGGTAAATTGTGAAAGGAGAAATATTTAAGAGGAAACTGAGGAGGAACCTCTTCACTCGGAAGATGATGCAAATGTGGAACGAGCTGCCAGCGAAAGTGGCGGAAGTGAGTTTGATTTGAACATTTAAGAGAAACTTGGGTAAGCATATGGATGGGAGGGGTGGGATGGGGCTATGAACTAGATGGGACCAGGCAAAATAACAGTTCAGCATGGATTAGAAGGGACAAATGTCCTGTTTCTTTGCTGTAGTGTCCTATGACTGTATTACTCAAAACCCTCTTGGAAAACTGAAAAGAGGAATGGAAGAGAAGATAAATCTGATGGTGGAATCATATTGAAGGAGACAGAAATTAGTAAGGTTAATCCATTAAATGAGGAAGCTGTTGAGATGGAAAGAAAACCAGAGAACTTAATCCTTGCAGTGTCCGGGAACATGGGAGACAGGAGCAGAGCTGTGGGAATTGAACTGAATTGACATTATTTCTTACATCCTTCACATACATGAGGAGTAAAAATCTTTACGTTACATCTCTGTCTGAATGTACAATGTGTGAATTATAATAATTCGTAATAAATAGTATGTACAGTAAGATATACAACAAAACAGTCAATATAGCTTAGAAATACAATTGCGTCAACGTGAATTAATCAGTCTGATGGCCTGGTGGAAGAAGCTGTCCTGGAGTCTGTTGTTCTTGGCTTTAATGCTGTGGTTTCCCAGATGTTAGTAGCTGGAAGAGTTTATGTTTGGGGTGAATCGGGTCCCCAGTGATCCTTTGGGTCTTTTTTACCCACCTGGTGCTGTAAATGTCTTAAATAGTGGAAAGTTCACAACAGATATGCTGGGCTCTCCACACCACTCTCTGCGATTAGGGAAGTGCATTTCCCCTACCAGGCAGTGAGATAGTTGTGTGACTATAGAAGAGGGGTCATCATGGTTAAGGATAAAATAAGACATCTTAAATGTACCAAAATAGAATTCGTCATCACAAAGCAGACATGATAGAGATGGGAGTACTTGGAGAGGGAAAATGAAGTCCTTCCAAGAGACAGCTGGGAAGAAGTATGGTCAAGAAAGCAATGGGAATATATGGACATGCATAGATATTTGTTACGAATTTTCTCAGATAGCACCAGGTCAAGAAACAGAGGAGAGGAATCAAAACGGACTTCATGAAGTTGAGAGCAGGTGGAAATTAGCAATAAAATTAATTAAATTGTCAAGTTCTACATAAGTTCAGGAAACAGCCCGAATACCACTGCCAACATAATGGAAAAAGTGTTGGAAAGAGAGAGTGTCTGACTAAGAATGAAGTAAAGATTGTTTTCTGTATTTCTGCTTTTATTTCTGAATCCCAGCATCTGCAGCCTATTTGGTTTTCTATTTGTCCCTCCATGATATTACTCACTATCAGGAAATCACTCATAGAACAGTAGAACACAGTAGAGGCCCTTTGAATGCTGAACAATGACCCCTAATTAATCTAATCCATCTTCGCTGCACATTTACCACATCCTTTCCTTCTCTGCATATTCATGTGCCTTTCTAAATGCTCCTATGCTATCTGCCTTTACCACTAGACCTGCCACTGCATTCTAAGCACCCACCAGGGTCTGTGTAAATAAAATTATCCTCCTTTGTATTTTCCCCCTCTCACCTTAAATACATGCCCTCTACTGTTGGATATTTCATCCTGGAAAAAAGATATTGGCTGTCTATCTATGCCTCACATAATATTATAAACTCCTATCAAATCTCCCATCAGCCTCTACCACTCCAAAGAAAACAGCCCCAAATTGCCTGAACTCTCATCATAGCACGGGCCCTCAATACAAGGCAGAATTCTCAAAAACCAACTCTGCACCATCTATGTGATTTCAGCTACTTTTGCTGCTTGTCTAACCAATGGTAATGGACAATCCCTATTTGACGGCTTTACCCAAAGAACAACCACTCCAACACAGTTGAAATCCCTTAATGTGGTTGCATTCAATAGAACCCAGAAGAGCTGGAAGCAATTTAACTGAAACATGTGAGATACTATGTGGTCTCAACAGAGCAAATGTGGAGAGGATGATTTCTCTTGTGGGAGGACGGAGAACTAGGTGTTGCTATTTTAAAATAACGAATTGCCCAATTAAGAAAGAGGGAAGCCTCTTTATTTCTTTCAAGGGTTTGTTAGTCTTTGGTACTCCTGAAAAGGCAGTGGAAACGTAGTTTTTGAACATTTTTAAGACAGAAATAGATTTGTAATCAACAATGGGTGAATGATTACCGGGGTAGAGAGGAATATAGAAATGATCTTACACTTTGATCAGCTACTTATTTAATGGCAGAACAGGATCAATGGACTGATTGAATTACTTCTGCTCTGAATCCAAATGTTCTTCTCAAACAATATACTAAATAAGTGTTGAGCTTCCATTCCTCTAAATCAGAGGCTAAGCCATTTTCCTTTCATAGTCAGAACCAATGATTGTTTATAGTCATGGTAATTCCACTTCGTAGAGGTACAGTTGACTAGGCAGTTGCTAAAAAATAATCACTGGCATCTCTCTCCAAACACCCTGGTCCTTGTGTGTGTATATAGTGTATGGAGTAATTAATTCATACCATCTCTTCTGCACCTCTCCTCCAGGATTATGTTCAATGCCCTTTGTAGAGTTCACAGCTTCATTCACAATGTATCCCTGATCAAGTGTTTCATGTCACCTCAATGCAGTGAAGTTTCCATTTTATTTTATTCCATTGTAGTAATGTTTTAATTGATCTTCTCAACTCCCCCTTGAGTGACCAGTGTTGTTTTGTTCTCTTTATATTTTGTCAGCTTTTCAACTTTTTTATGAGTACATGAAAATGTACTCCCTTTGCATAAAGCAATTTATTTGTAGCAAGACCTGAAGGCCCTGTATTACACATTGGTTGTTATGACTCAGTGTTAAGGCTGATTTATACTTCTGCGTAGGCTCTACGCCGTAGCCTAGGCAAGCGGCCTACGCCGTTGTGAGCATTTATACTTGTGCGTTGGTGTGTCTGCATCGCTCTGCAATTCACCGCCAAAACACTAGTTGGTGGTGGGGTTTTCTATGCCACTGTGTTGAATTTCTTCGTGTTGGGTTTCTTCGTGTACTTCAAACAATAGCGACTGAAACTGAGCGCAGGAGTTGGAGCTAATAAATATTGAACAAGAGTTACATTTATTGAAATTACTGCAAATCAGAAAAGAGAGAAGACGTCGGAGGAGATGGCGTGTATGACCATTGAACGGATTGAGGCAGAAGGAGGGTGAATTTTCTGTGCTAGTCTGGCCACTGAGAGACATGCACGAGGAAATGCATTTCAGATATTTTCGGATATCAGCAGGTAGATTTGACGAGAAGAAGCAACCGGAAATGCGTAGGAGGAAATGCGATGCTACCAAGCGGACCAATCACAGTTGTTGCGGTCTGCATCACCACGACGAGTAGTTACATTTTTGCCGAGGTACGGCGTAGGGTATGCGGCTGCGCAGTACCTACAGCGTAGATTCAACACAGAAGTATAAATTGGCCTTTAATAGCGGCCCACTTCTCAGAAGTGACTATTCCTTATTTGAGAGCATAGGTAATGAATACAACAAATAATTTGGACATCACAGATATGGCTGAAATATGGCGCTTATCTGACATTCACATACTTGAGGCATTTTCACAGTAACAATAAAAACCCTAGAAAGTTTATCCTTTTCAGCCTCAAAGGCACCAAAATCAATAATTGTACCATTTCCATTGTGGCGGAGAAATGAACCATTCCAGTTTGAGAGACGAAAATCCTGCACAGAGGCAGTGTTGGATTTACGTTAAATACAGTAAATGCCATTATGCTGTATTTAATGCACCAGAGACAGGAGCTTCAAATTGCTGGAAATCCTCTTCTCATATTTCACTTTACTATATTCCTACAAGGCAGATGACTTTAATCTCTACAATTTAAGTTGGATTTGGATATAGATCCCACAGGCAAAAGAAAAGGATGCTAATATAACTCAACACCATCTTTCTTTTAACTCAAGCCACTTTCCTTTTCTAAGGAAACCTTATGTGCTTACCATAATGAAACATTGGATGGATGCTTCTGTGCTATTTTTATTGGTCTTTTAAGCAGAACTAATGGATTAATCAAATTCCTGAAAATATTCTGTACACGTTCCAAATGACATGCCTCTACTCAAGCATCACAATGGCATTAATACGGTTGCACTAAAAACTACAAGAAGTCAGGTACTTCTCCATTATTCATGCACATCACCCTCTTAAAGCTTCTTCAGAACTTTAGTAGATTCTAGTATGTTAGGTAAGTTTTAGTTTTCGTAGAATACAACTAAGCTATGCAGATTATGAAGGACCTTATTCTACAGGGGATAATGAGCTTCATCAAACAATCAGCTCTCCACTGCATTCCATGGTCACGGATTTTTCAGTATGCACTCCTGGTGGCTTTCTTAAATGACAGTTGCACACAATGCATTATTAAATGCGTTATCAAAATAGACCTGCAATTCTTCCAGCTTCACATTAACCACCACTCCAAGTGTACTCCAATTCTTCCTTCTCAAGCTGTTTATTACCACCAATCATAGCCCGCACTCTGTAAACCTGTATTTAAATATTACCATTTCCCTAACTCAATCTTCTTTCAGTATCTACTTAAAACTTTACTCTATGACTGAATTTTACTCACAATCTGACATCATCGTCCATTGGGTAGTTTTTTTTCCTCTTTCTGTTAAATTCCAAGAAAATGTTTTGGAATAATTTCCTATCTGCATATGTTAAATATATGCCCACAGCATTTTTTGGCACATACACTCAATGGTCACTTTATTAGGTACACCTGTACACTTGCTCGTTGATGCAAACTAGCCAAACCTGTGGCAGTAACTTGTTGCATAAACACATGCAGACATGGTCAAGAGTTTCAGTTGTTGTTCAAACCAAATGTCAGAATGGGGAAGAAACTTGATCTGAGTGACTTTGACTGTGGAATGATTGTTGGTGTCAAATTGGGTAGTTTAAGTATCTCAGCAACTGTTGAGCTCTTGTGATTTTCATGCACTACAGTCTCTAGCATTCACAGAGAATGGTGGTAATATTGGGCAGTACTTCTGTGGGCAAAAATGTCTTGTTACTAAGAGAGGTCAGAAGAGAATGATCAGATTGGTGCAAGTTGATAGGAAGGTGACAGTGACTCAAATAACCACACATAACAACAGATGAAGCCACACTCAGGTTGGAGGAACAACACCTTATATTCCGTCTGGGTAGCCTCCAACCTGATGGCATGAACATTGACTTCTCTAACTTCCATTAATGCTCCTTCTTACCCTCTCCCTTATTTATTGATTGATTGATTGATTGATTATTTCCTTTTTTCTGTCTCTCTCTTTTCTCTCTCTCTCTGTCCCTCTCACAATAACTCCTTGCCTTCTTTCCATCTTCCTCTGGTGCTCCCCTCTTTCTTTCTTTCTCCCTAGGCCTCCAGTCCCAATATCCTCTCCCTTCTCCAGCCTTGTATCCCTTTTGCCAATCATCTTTCCTGCTCTTAGCTCCATCCCTCCCTCTCCTGTCTTCTCCTATTGTTTCAGATCTCCCCCTTCCCCTCCGACTTTCAAATCTCTGACTATCTCTTCTTTCAGTTAGTCCTGACAAAGGGTCTCGGCCCGAAACGTCAACTGTGCTTCTTCCTATGGATGCCGTCTGGCCTGCTGCGTTCCACCAGCATTTTGTGTGTGTTGACATAACAACAGTGATGGACAGAAGAGCATCTCTGAATACATAACATGTTGCATCTTGACGTGGACGGGCTACAGCAGCAGAAAGTCATGAGCGTAGGTTCAGTGGCCACTTTATTAGGTTCAGGAGGTTGCTAATAAACCGGTACTGAGTGGATATGACCTGAATCGGGGTAATTAATTGAAAAGGATACCTGAAGAAAGTTATTAGATTGGTACTTCCCTTATAATAAGAGTAATGCAAACTTGGGTCTTTTGAGCAACAATGTAATTCACTATGTAAAAGTGAAATGAAACTTAAATCGCAGCTGTCTAACTGAGTATAATGTTTTTGTTAAAGACAATACATTATATCATTGCTATCTAATCAGAATTTAAAGGGTCACTAAAACCTTTTGCACAAAGCCTAATAATGTCAAAATACCATGCACTGACATCCTTAGCTGTCATCTGAGATTAATGAATCTTTATAGAGGGCAAAGCTGTTTGGTGCAGAATGATTTAACGTGTGATAAAACATAATAAAGCAGGCAATAAATTATACAAAAGCCACGTGAACAATGTGGACTTAATTGATACTCCTGCTTTTAAACTCCACAAATCCAGGACCATTAAAAGTTAAAGCAATCTCTGAGGCAATGACTTGTCAGTTTGGAACATAATTGACTTTCATGTTTCAAATAAAGGAAGAAAGTAAATGATGCTTTCTCCAATAATATAATGCAAATGAGCCCACCAATATTGCCACGTAATGTAATCATTTCATCAATAACTCATTCAAATCCTTACCTCTAAAAGTGGGACATGATACTGTGTACCTGTCTCCCTCCTCCTTAATCTACTGAAACCTTTGGAACCACACTAAGGTGATTAAGCTGCATTAGTAGATACTTTATTAGAGTCTGGCTCCACAGTTGGTCAGTAGTAAGTACTCATCCTTAGTAAGAGCCTTGAATCTCTCTCCCAGAGGTGATTTCACATTGCAATTACAAAATCTAAAACTTCTTTTATTCTACTAAATCCAGTATGATGCTCCTGCTTTCTGTTTATATAATACTGAAGAGCCAGTCTTTGAATGAAATTTAAAACCAGCAGCTTGTTAAACATACAATAAGAATGTTGACTCAATTCAAATCAAATTTTAAAACCTAAGACTTTTCCATGGCCTTGCTTACATTGTCAAAATCAGACTGTGTTCTCTTTGTGCTTCTTGTGGTAACTTATTCTACGTATTTTCCATTTTTTCATCCCTTATAATGTTGAACCTCCAAGAAGACCACAACCTTGTTGCAGGGTTTGAAGGTTTGCATGCCTCAGTGACCCGGAGAGCTATGTTGGCTGGATTCAGAGCCTTGTGCTTTCACTCTTGGTAGGGTCACCCAAGCCAAAGAGGACAAAGGGTAGAGGCCAGACTAAGAGAGATCCACCATTGCTCCAGGTTGGGGGGGAGGGGGGTTCAGCTCAGGGCCGACAACCCTGACTAGTAAAGCAAAATTGCTACGGAAACAGCAATGAAGAATCCTTCATTGTGTTCCTGAGTTTCCAATGGGGACTTGCACTACTCACTGTGGTGAGGACCAAAAGGGGGCTGCTGGCACGATGGGGGGAGTCCGTGAGCACCACCAAGAACAAGACAAAAGATGGTATTGATGGCCAAGGACAGGCAGAGATGAAGGACCTTCATTGCTGCCCGAAACACCAGCGGCATAAAGGACACTATGTAAGTAAATGTAACATTGAAGAAGGCCTTTCAGTGAGCCTATGCCACATGATAGATGTATCCCATCCTCACTCTTATTTTTCCGTGAAGTATTTTCTCCACATTCCCACCAACTTCAACCAGATTCTACCACATGTCTATACATCAGGAGCAAGGAAGATTGACCATTTACTTTGCAAAGTCTTGCACCTTCAAGATGTGGGAGGAAAGAGTCTACCCATATGAAACCCATGAAGTCACAGGGAGAACGTGCAGGCCCCACACAGTCTACACTGGAGGTCAACATCACCATCTTTTGTGTGAGGCAGCGGCTCCATCAGTTCTATGACTGTTCTGTCCATGTTCCACTACTCAGAGTATTTTTAAGAGCATAAAAAATAGGGGCAGGATTGGCCCTTCAAGTCTGGTTTGTCCTTTATTAAAATTATGGTTGGATCAACGTTAGCATGATTTTACATTACTATTCGTGGATGAAAGAAAAAATGGAGGCCTATGTGGGAGGAAAGCAATAGATTGATCTTGGAATAAGTTATAAGATAGACAAAACACTGAGGCTGAAGAATACTCTATTGTTCTATGTTCTAGTCCCATAATCCCAGATTTCCTTAATGTCCAGAAATCTACAGTGACCTAGACTCTACAGCTGGAGTAGAAAATTTCAAATGTTTTCCACACTTTGATTGAAGGTATTTCTTCTAGTCACAAGCAGACTCTTCACAATGAAACTATTCACTTCCAGTCATTGGAAACATCTTCATTTCTTCTAGCATATCAAGCCCTTCAGGAACTTGATGAGTTCAATGACATCTCTTCTCACTCTTCTCATCTCTAGATAATACAGTTGCAATCTAATTAATCTCTCCTCCTACAAAAAGCATTATTCCTGGAACCAGTTTAAAGAATCCTTTCTAAACTTCCTCTGAAACAAGCGCATCCGTTCTTAGATAAGGTAAGCAAAACCATATATAACTCTCCAGGTACAGCCCATCAATGCCTAATGTAACTGCTATAACACTTCTGTTTTTAAATCCTCTCACTGTAAAGGTTAACATATCATTTGCCTTCTTAATAACCACTAAACCCAGATTTTAGTAAATGAAAAACTTTGAACATCAACATTACCTAGTTCACTATTTACTATGGATTCTGGTTAATTGAGCCATCAGTTAATTGGGACAGCTGCTTATTTGAGACAACTCCTAAAGAACAAAAACTAATCGAGAAAATTGCCGAGATTCTCTTTGTTTACTTGGATACTACGTCACTTAATTCGGATAGGAGACTGTTGCTGAAAGGTTTCTAACTAGCATCAGTGGTGCTCACTTGTGTGGCCTCAGCACTCCACACCATGGTTTGATCAAACAATTTTTAAAAAGCGTCAATTGCGTATGTTTATGTTCTGAAAGCAGTGATTTTTGTCACTGATAGTTGGCGAGGGATGAGCATAACAATTCCAAACTGTTTTGTTCATTGTGGTTTCAAACATTCAGGCTTGAAGACACCAGAAATGTCTAGGAGTGAAAATAAAATGATTCCACTACTTCAACAAGTTTGGAACTATGAAGAATTTCAAATTTCAAGATATCGACAATCGTCTTGAATGATACAATGAAAATGAAGATTTGGAGGATGCAATCATCGATAGCATTGTATGAAGGCAGTCCTTTATCTGCATTTGGTGTCTGCATTGATTTTGCTCATTGCATACGTTGGATGAATTCCTCCGTCAATAATTATTAGGCACTGATACACAGTTTTATAGTACTGTAGTGTCATTGGCAGTTTTCTAATGTGCTCTGTTTTTCATTTAAGTACATAACTTATATATCCTATTATATATATAAAAGTCCATAAGATATAGGAGCAGAATTAGGCCATTTGTCCCATTGAGTCCGCTCTGCCATTTCATCGTGGCTATTCCAATTTTCCTCTCAGTCCCAATCTCCTGCCTTCTCCCCATACCTCCTTATGCTCTGACTAGTCAAGAAGCTATCAACTTCTGCTTTAAATATTCTTAAAGACTTGGCCTCCACAGCTGCCTGTAGCAAAGAATTCCATAGATTCACCACTAGCTGGTTAAAGAAACTCTCCTCATCTCCATTCTAAAAGGATGCCTCTCTATTCTGAGGCCATGCCCTCTCATCTTAAACACACCCCACCATAGGAAACATCCTGTCCACATCCACTCTATCAAGGCCTTTCACCGTTCAATAGGTTTCAATTAGGTCACACCTCATTCTTCTGAATTCCAGTGAATATAGCCCAGAGCCATCAAATGCTCTTCATATGACAAGTCATTCAATCCTAGAATCATTTTCATGAACCTCCTTTGAATCGTGTCCAGTTTCAGCACATCCTTTCTAAGATAAAGCGGCCCAAAACTGCTCACAATACTCCAAGTACTACCAGTGCTTTATAAAATCTCAACATTACGTCCTTGCTTTTATATTCTAGTCCTCTTAAAATGAAAGCTGATGTTACATTTTCCTTCCTCACCACAGACTCAACCTGCAAATTAACCTTCAGGGAATCTCAATTCCTTTTGCGCCTCAGTTTTTTGTATTTTCTCTCCATTTAGAAAATAGTCAACCCTTTCATTTCTTCTACCAAAGTGCATAACCATACACTTCCTAACACTATATTCTAACTGCTATTTCTTTGCCCATTCTCCCAATCTGTTTAAGTCCTTCTGTAGCCTCTCTACTTCCTCAAAACTACCTGCCCCTCCACTTATCTTCATATTGTCTACAAACATTTCAACAAAGCCATCAATTCCATCATCCAAATCATATCATGCGAAGAGAATCGGTCCCAACACAGACACCTGTGGAACACCACTAGTCACGGGCAGCCAACTAGAAAAGGCTCCCTTTATTCCCACTGTTTGTCTCCTACCAATCATCCACAGCTTTATCCATTCTAGAATTTTTCCTGTAATACCATGGATTTGTTGCTTGTTAAGCAGCTTGTTGGCCCCTCTTCTTTGTCTATCATGCTTGTTATTTCTTCAAAGAATTCCAACAGATTTATCAGTCAATATTTTCCCTTGAGGAAACCATGCTGATTATGGCCTATTTTATTATGTGCCACAATTACCCTGAGATCTTAACCTTAATAATCGACTCCAACATTTTCCCAACCACTGAGGTCAGACTAACTGGCGTATAGTTTCCTTTGTATTTGCAATATTCCTGCCATCTGGAACCATTCCAGAATCTTGAAAAATCATTACTAATTCCTCCATGAACTATTCAGCTACCTCTTTCGGAACTCTGGGGTGTAGTCCATCTGGTCCAAGTGACTTATCTACCTTCAACCCTTTCAGTTTCCCATGAACCTTCTCTCTAGTTATGGTAGCCTCACACACTTCATGACCTCTGACACTTGGTACTTCCACCATGCTGCCAGTGTCTTCCACCGTGAAGACTGATGCAAAATACTCATTCGCTCCATCCACTATTTCATTGTCCCCCATTGCCACCTCTCCAGTATCATTTTCCATCTGTCCATTATCCACTCTTGCCTGTCTTTTACACTTTATGTATCTGAAGAAACTTTTGATATCCTCTTTAATATTATTGGCTCGTTTACTTTCTTATTCCATCTTTACCTTCTTAATGACTTTTTTAATCGCCTTCTCATGAGGAAATCTGCAGATGCTGAAATTTCAAGCAACACACATAAAAATTGCTGGTGAACGCAGCAGGCCAGGCAGCATTTATAGGGAGAGGTACAGTCAATGTTTTGGCCGAGACCCTTCGTCAGGACTAACTGAAAGAAGAGATAGTAAATCTCTTACTATCTCTTCTTACAGTTAGTCCTGACGAAGGGTCTCGACCCAAAACGTCAACAGTACCTCTTCCTATAAATGCTGCCTGGCCTGCTTAGTTGCCTTCTGTTGGTTTTTTAAAAGCTCTAACTTCCCATTAATCATGGTCTTATGGTCTTATAATTTGTTGCACAGTTTGCTTTTTTTAATACTTTTTGAACTATTTCTATGAAACGTCAGATAATTGGAACAACCACTTAATTGGACGCAAAATGTACTGGTTACGATGTATCCCAATTAATTGGAATCCATTACTTTCTTCTTTTCTTCTAACTCTAGTGTGAATGACCTCACATTTTCCATTTATTGTGTACTCACATGGGCTATCATGTTTGTTCATGTGAAACTGTTACATTAGGCCAAAACACACCCACAACTAGCCACACACATCAAAGTTGCTGGTAAACGCAGCAGGCCAGGCAGCATCTATTGGAAGAGTTTCAGTCGACGTTTCAGGCCGAGACCCTTCGTCAGGACTAACTGAAGGAAGAGTTAGTAAGAGATTTGAAAGTGAGAGGGGGAGGGGGAGATCCAAAATGATAGGAGAAGACAGGAGTGGGAGGGATGGAGCCAAGAGCTGGCAAAGTGGATATGAGAGGATCATGGGACAGGAGATCCGGGGAGAAAGACGGGGGGGGCAGAACAGAGGATGGGCAAGGGGTATTGTCAGAGGGACAGAGGGAGAAAAAGGAGAGTGAGAGAAAGAATGTATGTATAAAAATAAATAACGGATGGGGTACTAGGGGGAGGTGGGGCACTAGCAGAAGTTAGAGAAGTCGATGTTCATGCCATCAGGTTGGAGGCTACCCTGACGGAATATAAGATGTTGTTCCTCCAACCTGAGTGTGGCTTCATCTTTACAGTAGAGGAGGCCGTGGATGGACATGTCAGAATGGGAAAGGGACGTGGAATTAAAATGTGTGGCCACTGGGAGATCCTGCTTTCTCTGGCGGACAGAGTGTAGGTGTTCAGCAAAGCGGTCTCCCAGTCTGCGTCGGGTCTCGCCAATATATAGAAGGCCACATTGGGAGCACCGGACGCAGTATATCACCCCAGCCGACTCACAGGTGAAGTGTCGCCTCACCTAGAAGGACTGTCTGGGGCCCTGAATGGTGGTAAGGGAGGAAGTGTAAGGGCATGTGTAGCACTTGTTCCGCTTACAAGGATAAGTGCCAGGAGGGAGATCAGTGGGGAGGGATGGGGGGGACGAATGGAGAAGGGAGTCGCGTAGGGAGCGATCCCTGCGGAAAGCGGGGGGGGGGAGGGAAAGATGTGCTTAGTGGTTGGATCCCGTTGGAGGTGGCGGAAGTTACGGAGAATAATATGTTGGACCCGGAGGCTGGTGGGGTGGTAGGTGAGGACCAGGGGAACCCTATTGTTAGTGGGGTGGCGGGAGGATGGAGTGAGAGCAGATGTACGTGAAATGGGGGAGATGCATTTGAGAGCAGAGTTGATAGTGGAGGAAGGGAAGCCCCTTTCTTTAAAAAAGGAAGACATCTCCCTCGTCCTGGAATGAAAAGCCTCGTCCTGAGAGCAGATGCGGCGGAGACGGAGGAATTGCAAGAAGGGGATGGCATTTTTGCAAGAGATAGGGTGAGAAGAGGAATAGTCCAGATAGCTGTGAGAGTCAGTAGGCTTATAGTAGACATCAGTGGATAAGCTGTCTCCAGAGATAGAGACAGAAAGATCTAGAAAGGGGAGGGAGGTGTCGGAAATGGACCAGGTAAACTTGAGGGCAGGGTGAAAGTTGGAGGCAAAGTTAATAAAGTCAATGAGCTCAGCATGCATGCAGGAAGCAGCGCCAATGCTGCCGTCGATGTAGCGAAGGAAAAGTAGGGGACTGATACCAGAATAGGCACGGAACATAGATTGTTCCACAAAGCCAACAAAAAGGCAGACATAGCTAGGACCCATACGGGTGCCCATAGCTACACCTTTAGTTTGGAGGAAGTGGGAGGAGCCAAAGGAGAAATTATTAAGAGTAAGGACTAATTCCGCTAGACAGAGAAGAGTGGTGGTAGAGGGGAACTGATTGGGTCTGGAATCCAAAAAGAAGCGGAGAGCTTTGAGACCTTCCTGATGGGGGATGGAGGTATATAGGGACTGGACATCCATGGTGAAAATAAAGCGGTGGGGGCCAGGGAACTTAAAATCATCGAAAAGTTTAAGAGCGTGAGAAGTGTCACAAACATAGGTAGGAAGGAATTGAACAAGAGGGGATAAAACCGTGTTGAGGTATGCAGAAATGATTTCGGTGGGGCAGGAGCAAGCTGAGACAATAGGTCTGCCAGGACAGGCAGGTTTGTGGATCTTGGGTAGGAGGTAGAAACAGGAGGTGCGAGGTGTGGGAACTATAAGGTTGGTAGCAGTGGATGGGAGATCCCCTGAGCGGATAAAGTCGGTGATGGTGTGGGAGACCATGGCCTGATGCTCCTTCGTGGGGTCACGATCGAGGGGTAAATAAGAGGAGGTATCCGCGAGTTGTCGCTGTGCCTCGGCAAGGTAGAGGTCAGTACGCCAGACTACAACAGCACCCCCCCTTATCGGCGGGTTTAATAATAAGGTTAGGATTAGTGCGGAGGGAGTGGAGAGCAGAGCGTTCAGAAGGAGTGAGGTTGGAATGGGAACAAGGTGTGGAGAAGTCTAGACGGTTGATATCTCGTCGGCAGTTAGCGATAAAGAGATCCAGAGCAGGCAGAAGACCAGAGCGGGGTGTCCATGAAGAAGAGGAGGGTTGAAGACTGGAGAAGGGGTCATCGGTGGGGGTGGAAGAGTCCTTGCCAAAGAAGTAGGCTCGGAGATGGAGACGGCGGAAGAAGAGTTCCGCATCAGAGCGAACACGGAACTCTCTGAGGTGTGGGCGAAGGGGGACAAAGGTGAGGCCCTTACTGAGGACAGAGCGTTCTGCCTCCGACAGTTGAAGGTCGGAGGGGATGGTAAAGACCCAGCACGGATGAGAGCTGGGATCAGAGGGGGGAGGGGGAGGGAGGCTGGTGGTGTCAGTGGAGAGGGGAGAGTTTCGGTGAGAAGAAGATGGAGCCTCCGAGGGCCCAGGAGCTGACGATGGGAGCTGAGGGAGATGGGATTGCAGAGTATTGGTGGGGGAAGGGGAGACGGGAGTCACAATAGCAGCACATAAAGACCCGGCCTGGAGTTCAAGGCTGGAGTCGCAGTTGGTGGTTGCGCAATCGCTTTGAAGGTGTCTGTGGTCGTTGCTGGAGTCCGGGTTTTGAATATGCCCTGAGATGTTGGAGCCGGCGAGATCAACGGCAGGGGCCACAGTCTGAAGTTCATGCCTGCTCGTTTCATGGCCCACAACTAGCCAATGGATCTATAGAGTACCTGCTATACAACATGTTACAGATGTCAATGGGGTCAGAGGTAGGCTTGCTGAATGACCATGAGCCAGCCCAGTGAATTCCCAGAAAGACAAGTTGGGTTGAAATTGCTCATGATCTGTGTTCAAGTACCCTGCTACAGTCAGCCATCAGCAACAACTGAACATTCACACTGAATTCGATCTCAAGCTTTACTCCATTTCTCTACTGCAGATCTGATTTGATGAAGGATTAACTCTATTCCACTTTCAAGAGCGTAGCTTGACCTCCTGAGTATTTCCCGAAATTTCTGATTTTACCTCAGGCACATTTACAGCTTCAGTTAACTCATTTATTGTTCCTGAAATCTGCGTGTTGTGCAATTTTTTTTGTCCTTAATTGTCCCTAACTCAAGTACGATAGGTGGATCTAGAGTCACAAAAAAGATCCACAACTTGTAAGAATGACATGATTGCCTTCAATGAAGAAATAAATTTTATAATTATATTCACCTCATTGAATCAAAGCTGATTCTGTGAGCGTTCCCATCTATTCTAATTCCCCCAATTATTTCTCTGTAACCTACACTTTCACACACCCAGATTCCCTTGCAACCCACCCACACTAAGGACAATTTATAGTATCAGTTTCCAGTTTTATGGTGAATTCTCACAATAGTTTTTAATTTTGGATTTATTTAAATTCTTGAATTTGAATTCCTCAGCTGCCGTGATTGAATTGGAACTCATTTCCAGACCAGGCCTTTGGATGTCAGTCTAGTAATTTAAATAATATGTTAATGTTCCCATTAATTGCAAAGGATCTTAACAATTTCATGAGGATTAATTTAGGGACACTTGCCTTATTAGCAGTAGTTCTTGTGCTAAGTCCCTAGGAAATGTGAGGTCTGCAGAAGATCAGTGGAGTCCAATTTCCCATTCATATTTTTAAAGCCAGACAGTTCAACATCCGTTAACCCCTTAAGTGGTGGGGATACATCTTTAACAATGTGCACATTTCAGGAACGTTCATCTTGTGTCTTTCCCTATGTAGTTTCAATGGGGCAGTATCAGAATGTCCTACACCCTGGATTCACTTGGCACAAAATTTCAACTGGATGTGAATTGTGTACGTTTTATTTCCTGAAAATCGGTTCCAATTTTAGTTAATCCTTAATGTGAAAAAAACTGCATATATAAATTATCCATAATTTCACAGCTCCAGAATGATCCTCAGCACAGGGCTTCAGAAGATCTGGAGGAGCTTCTGTAGAAATCACTGAAACCTAGCAAGTGGGTGCTGAATGCATGCATACTCTCTTAAACTGAGAAAAAAAGATGTCAGGAAATAAGGAAATGGCAGAGAAATTAAGCAACAAAGTAGATTAAAAATGATATGGGGATTGACAGCTAAATGTGAGGAAAATGTTTCTCTGACTGAAAAGTCTGGAACCAGAGGTCCCAGTCTCAAAATAAGGGATCAACCGCATTGGATTCTTTAAGGAAGTGACATAGCGTAAACAGCATTCCTGCTATAATCTCATGAAAGCAAAAACTTCCTACTTTTGTATTCAATCACACTTAGAATAAATTATTACACAACTCACCATTCCCAATTACTTGCTATACGTTTCTATTAGCCTTTTGCAAAACATTCACTATTATATCCAGTTTTCTTCACACCACAGAGTTCTGCAATATTTTACTGTTTACATAATATGCTTGACTCTTTGTTTCCTTGCCAAGACTGAAATTTTCATATTTTCATATCCTTATTTGCCAGACTTTTCAGACTGTTTTATTCCCATATAAGTTCCATCTTGGAAGGAAAGATAGAAAAGTGGAATGAAAGTATTCTGCCTGGAGGTCGGTGACTAGTGGAGTACCGCAAGGATCTGTCTTCGGACCCCTGCTCTTTGTGATTTTTATAAATGACCCGGATGAAGAGGCGGAAGGATGGGTGAGTAAGTTTGTGGATGACACGAAGATTGGAGGAGTTGTGGATGGAGCTGTAGGTTGTCGAAGGTTACAAGAGGATATAGACAGGATGCAAAGTTGGGCAGAAAAGTGGCAGATGGAGTTCAACCCGGATAAGTGTGAGGTGATGCGTTTTGGAAGGACAAACAAGAAGGCTGAGTACAGAGTTAATGGTCAGTTACTTAAGAGTGTGGATGAACAGAGGGACCTTGGGGTTCAAATCCATACATCCCTCAAGGTTGCTGCACAGGTTGATGGGATAGTTAAGAAGGCCTATGGGATGCTACGCTTCATTAATAGAGGGATTGAGTTCAAGAGTAGAGGGGTCATGTTGCAAATCTACAAATCTCTGGTGAGACCACACTTAGAGTATTGTGTTCAGTTCTGGTCACCTCATTATAAGAAGGATGTGGAAGCTATGGAGAGGGTGCAGAGGAGATTTACCAGGATGTTGCCTGGATTGGAAAACGAGGCAAGGTTAGCAGAGCTGGGACTTTTCTCTTTGGAGTATAGAAGGATGAGAGGGGACTTGATAGAGGTCTACAAGATTATGAGAGGCATAGATAGGGTGGATAGCCAGTACCTGTTTTCCAGGGCATGAATAGGTATATGTACAAAGTTAAGGGAGGGAAGTTTAAGGGAGACATCAGGGGTAAGTTTTTTACTCAGAGGGCTGTGGGTGCCTGGAATGACTTGCCAGGGATGGTGGTGGAGGCTAAAATATTAGGGGTATTTAAGATCCTCTTGGACAGGCACACGGGTGAAAGAAAAATCGAGGGTTACGGGTAGTGTGGGTTTAGTACTTTTTTTTAAGGAATATATGGGTCGGCACAACATCGAGGGCCAAAGGGCCTGTACTGTGTTGTAATATTCTAGTGTCTAGTATCTAGTGTCTAGCATCTATGTCGCTCCTTATTTGTTTTGTTGCTTAACCTTCTGGTTAGTCATATATTCATGGAGCCAATACTGTAACAAAAGGGGTATATTATCATGGTCTTGAGTTTGCACTCAAGAGGCTTTTGGAACTGATACCAGTATTGAATAATCAAAGGGGTTCTGCTAGTTAGGTAGATATGTAACTCTGTAAATTTATCAGACTACATTCCAAATGTTAATGTTAAGAGGATGATTATAACAATTGAAACTGTACTTACTCGTTTATTGTCAGCTTTGTGTTGAAGAAGTATAAAACATCAGATCAGGAAAATCAGTTTTTCTTGGATTCTCCTGGACCCTCTCTCTCCTAGAGGTTCACTGTGTAAATAAAGACATCTATATTTTAGTTACAGCTTCCATGTGGCTCAGTTTTAGTCAGTCACAACACCCAGTATCTTCCAGACCTCATCATTTAAAAAATACATACATATTTTTTCCTTCCACCAAACTGAATAACCCCACACTTTTAGCATTACTTAGTTTGTTCTCCATTGTTCCCTTAACTTACCTCTATCCCTTTGCATCTTTCCATCCCTATCAAACCTCACACTACCATCCAGCTTTGTATCATCGGCACTCCCGTGTATATTACATTTGTTGGCCATGTACTAATTACTTATAGGAATAGCTGTGAACTCAGTATTGATTACTATGGCACCCCTTCATCATAGCCTCTTAACCTGAGATTGACCCACTTATCTTTTCTCTGTTTTCTATCCATCACACAGTACTCTCTCCATGACAGTCTATTATCTCTATATCTTATGCTCTAATTTTTTGTAATAATAGGATCTAAGACTTCAAATTATTAACATGGCGGCACACAGAGATGCAGCAGCTACTCTAGCTCCCAATAATGGTGCCAGGTTTAAATTCTCAAATTGTATTCCACAGTTTCTAGTCAGGGATTTCTGTCGTCTAAGGGTCCACAAACACAGTGTCACAGAAGTCTTAGACAAAATTACTTTTATTCTGCCGGCAGCAGAGTGAATAGTGGCGCTCAGCAGAGTAGGGATTCTACGGACACTGGACCAGGCAACAGCAATTGGGCCTCAGCCGCTCAGCCGAGGAAGCGGCAGACACAGGCAATGTGAGAGGAGGCAGAGGCGCGGCAAGAGAGCTGGGACGTGAGTGAGGCTGAGAGCTAGCCGGACCAGACCACAGGTACCATCACTTTTCCTGGCCAACGTCCGCTCGCTAAAAGATAAAAAATGGACTTACTAAGACTAAGAATGAATGCAGAGAAACAGATGAGAAACAGCTGCATTCTGGTTTTCACCAAAACATGGTTAAATGGCCGTGTGCCTGACTCAGCACTTCTACTCAATAGGATGACTCTGTTCCATGGAGGCAGGAAATTCCTGTTGTGGAAATCCAGAAGAGGGGGGAAGTCAGTGTGTACTTTAACAGAGGATGTTACACGAACTCATCTGTAGTTAGCAGTCACTGTTCTGGGGAAATTGAGCATCCTTCGATTAAATTCCAGCAACATTTCCTGCTATGGGAGTTTACTGTTGTGCTCATCTTCATTGTCTACACCCTCTTGAGCACAAACACCAAGCTTGCACTGGGACAGCTTTACAGTATCATCAGCTCTCTACAAAACAAACAGCAGGACATTCTCTTTAAAATTGAGGAGACTTCAATCATGTTAACCTGAAAGGCCTTTTACCCAGATTCCACCAACATGTCACCATGGGCACTAGGGGAACAAACAGACTGTACCATGTTCATCCAAACAAACGTAGTACTTACAAAGCCATCCCACACCCTCCTTTTTGGCCTCTCTGACCACTGCTTAATCCCAGCATACTGACCACTGCTGAAAATGGAGAAACCAGTCAAACAGACCATCACTGTATGGCCTAATGAGGTTATTTCTATGCTCCAGGACTGTATTGAATGGACTAACTGGCAGGTGTTCAAGAAGGCCTCCAAAACTAGAGAAGACACAGACCTCGAGGGATATGCCTCACCTGTCATCAGTACTTGTGTAGACGACGTTGGAACTTTGTTTACAGGAAATGGCATTAAACAATTTTGAATCTTGAATCTAAAATTCCAAATACATCAGAGTAATTGATTCATCTTATCTACCCTGCTAATTACAACTTTAAAAAAACCATAACAGATTTGTCAAACATGATTTTCCTTTCATAAAACATTGTCTTTGCCCAATCCTGCAGCTCTTTTCCTGAATAATAAATTTGAATATTGTCCTCATACTGATCTCAGACTAGCTGACTAGTAACCCTCCATCTTCATTCTCCCTCCTTTCATGAATAGTAAGCTTATATTTACAACTGTCCAACAAGTGGGGATCATTTTGGAAACTGATAGAATGTGTGCAGTTTTAGAAGATGACAAACAATATCTCCATATCTACCACCTTTGATACTTGAGTATGCAGATCATAAGTTCTGGGGGATTTCTTACCTTTCAGTCACACTAATTTCTCCAGTAACTGTTAATAATCTCTTTCAGGTTCCGTCTCACTCCATATTAATCATTCTTAAAGAGAGGGTGTTGGGTGTTGTGGTTTTTATGTCTTCTTCCATTTAGGCAGACACAAAATATCTGATTAATTTTTGTCATTTCCTTATTCCCCAATCTAAATTCTCCTGTCAGCTGTAAGGTAACACCATTAACTTTAGTTCATATTTTCCTTTTCATAACACACAGAAACTTTTACAGTCTGTTTTATGTTTCTCACTAGTTTAGTCTGATTTTCTGCTTTCCCTTTCCTTATCAACATTTTGGTCCTTCTTTTCCTTAATCCTCAAGTGCACTAAGTAACTACCCTCAGTGCAAGCTCTGTTCTTATCCACACAGGCTGCAAGAATTTTCTTGATATTGGACAAATGCAAAGGTTTTCCCCTTCCAAGTATCGATGTCACTGACAGTCACACCCTCCTGATTCACTTGATTGAACATTCTGTGATACGCTGTGTAAGGAGGACCATTTCCGCTGGACGCAAAGTGTCCAGGTGACTTTCCCCAAAATATTTAACTCTTATTCATCAGCTTGGAGTCAAAGTTCCTTGAAATACAGCCACTTACTGTCGATAGCAAACCCGAGAAAATCTGCAGATGATGGAAACAACAAACACAAAATCAGGACTGCAAGATTTAAACTTCTTGCAGTTCTGGAAAAGAGTTGGCAGTGTAGCAGTAGGATCACAAACTGCAGTCCCAATGAAAGGTCTCGCTCTGAAACATTGACTGTTTACTCTTTTCCATAGGTGCTGCCTGGCCTGCTGAGTTCCTCCAGCATTCTTTGTGTATTTTCTGTAGATGTGATCACC
This sequence comes from Mobula hypostoma, assembly GCF_963921235.1. Lineage (NCBI taxonomy): Eukaryota > Metazoa > Chordata > Chondrichthyes > Myliobatiformes > Myliobatidae > Mobula > Mobula hypostoma. Next base: position 151,791,567 of record NC_086097.1, on the reverse strand, counting down.
ATGAATCTCACTGGATCCCACACATAACACTCAAAATGCATTATTTGATTTCCTGTACCTACTTAAATTTAATTAACAGTTAATTTACCAACAAGTTTTCATTTGACTGTTTATACTTGTTCATATAATCTTCTGCAGTCTCCTATTTAATTTCAAGAATTCAGTTTTGGTTGGTAACTAGAGTAGAACCCATGAGTTTATAATTCCACATACTGCATGTTCTGAGTTCACTGATGTTACTTAAGTTAACTGGTTACTTAATATACAAGAGTTTGGCATCTGCTTGTTTACCACAGACTACTGCTTGTTTATCACTGTATATGAAAAACAAAATAAAAAAAACTAACATGCGATCACTTCCCTTCATCCATCATCAAGGAGCCCTAGCAGCTAGGCCATACTGTCTTCTTGTGACTAACATGAGGAAGGAGGTACGGGAGCCCTAGGACTCACACTACCAGGTTCAGGAACAGTTACTACCCCTCAAACATCAGGCTCTTGAACCAGAGGTGATAACTTCACTCTACTTCACATGGCCCATTACTGAACAGATTCCACAACATGTAGACTCACTTTCAAACACTCTACAATCTCATGTTTTAGATATTTCTTTCTTTTTTGTGTGTTTACAGTTTATTGCCTTTTGTATATTTTTTGTTTGTCTTTGTTCTGTGTGTTTTATCCTTGATTCTGTCGTGTTTATTTTTGTATTTACTGTGAATGTCCATGAGAAAATGAATTGCAGGGTAATATCTGGTGCTATATTTGTACTTTGATAATAAATTTACTTTGAACTTTGAAATTCTTCACCAAAATGCATACTGTACAAATGCTGTACACCATTCTGGAACAGTGTTGGAGGAGCTTTAACTAAAAATTGGTGAAGTGGTTGCTGGTACTCGCTCATCAAAGCTTTTCTACCATAGTGTGCATACAAAATAAATTATTCAGTACGATGTAGAAATATCTAACAAAATAAGAAACAAACTGTCAAGGAGACTAAAATGACTGCAGTGGAAAATCTAAAGTGATTTGGGAGGGGAGGAGCTGGGGAGGTGGTGAGAATTAGCAGGCTGGGGCTTGCCAAATCTCCTTCAAATTTCAACAGATACTCTGTTATGTATGAAGCAAACAGAACACAGTCCTACCGTTTCATTGTCAAATCAAATCTGCTTCAGTGGCTTTCTAATCTATCGTATATCAAACTTTCCAATTTAATCAGTTCCTAATCTGCCTCACCATTACGACTATTGTTCTACTAACTTCAGCAGGTTTCTTTCCGTAAATCAAAAATTTTACTGCATCGACCCGAGTAAATCCTCCCCTGTTTATAGAACCAGATCTGTATTTCAGAAATATCTCATTGGCTACTATCACAAAATGTGTTCAGCACTTGGGAGTGTAATTACTTGTGAAAGGTACTATATAAGTGCATGTCTTTTCTTCTATTTCTATTGATATTTTTTGCAATTATTTCACTGAGTGCTATATTTGGACTGTAAGCAGTTTACATCAGAGAGAGTATTCAATGTGTTTCAAAGTTTAGCACTACCTTCCACAATTTATTATATCCTATTTATTTCAATGTGATGATAACAGAGAGATCGGGATGTGAGACAGCAAGATTTCTCTTCTGTAGTCCGTCTATTCTGGATTGGGTGTTGTGCAATGAAACTGGATTAGAGATCTTAAGGTAAAAGAACTCTGAGGGGTAAGTGATCAAAATATGATTGGATTCACCCTGAAATTTGAGATGGAGAAGCTAAAATTAGATGTATCAGTATTATAGTGGAGTAAAGGGAATTACAGAGACTTGAGAATGAATTGTTTGGAAAAGAACACTGGCAGGGATGAAGGCAGAGCAGCAATGGCTAGAATTTCTGGAAGCAATTGGGAAGACACAGGATATAAACATCCCAAAGAGGAAGAAATATCCTAAAGGCAAGATGAATTAACTGTGACTAACAGAAGTGAAAGCCAACATAACAACCAAAGAGAGGGCATACAATAGAGCAAAATTAGTGGGAAGTTAGAGGATTTGGAAGCTTTCTAAAACCAACAGAAGGCAACTAAAATATCATGAAGAAGGAAAAGATGAAATATGAAAGTAAGCTAGTCAATAATATTAAAGATGGTACCAAAAGTTTTTTTAGATACATAATGTGTAAAAAAAATGCAGTGAGAGTGGATAACGGACTGCTGGGAAACAATGCTGGAGAGAGAGTAATGGGGGACAATGAAGTGGCAGATGAACCAATTAAGTATTTTGTATCAGACTTTTTTGTGGAAGACACAAACAGTATGGTGAAAGTTCCAGGTGTCAGGGATTTATGAAGTGTGTGAAGTTACCATAACTAGAGAGAAGGTTCTTGAGAAATTGAAAGATCTAAAGGAAAATAAGTCACCTGTACTGGATGGTGTACATCCCCGGGTTCTAAAAGAGACGGCTGAAAAGTTCATGAAGGCATTAGTAATGATCTTTCAAGAATCACTAGATTCTAGAATGGTTCCACAAGAGTGGAAAATTGCAAATGTCATTCCACTCTTCAAGAAGAGAGAGAGGTAGAAGAAGGGAAACTATAGGTCAGTTAGCCTGACCTCAGAGGTTGAGAAGATATTGAGGTCAATTATTAAGGATGAGGTCTCAGGGTACTTGGAGGCACTTGATAAAATAGGCCATAGCCAGCATGTTTTTCTCAAGGGAAACTCTTGCCTGACGTATCTGCTAGAATTCTTTGAAGAAGGAACAAGCAGAATAGACAAAAGAAAATCAGTTGGTGTTGCCTACTTGGATCTTCAGAAGGCCTTTGACAAGGTGCTTAACAAGCTATGAGCACATGGTATTACGGGAAAGATTTCAGCATGGATAAAGCAGTGGCTGGTTGACAGGAGGCAAAGAGTGGGAATAAACGCAACCTTTTCTGGGAATTTTGTGGGAACAAAGGGCTACAGGTGACAAGTGGTGTTCTACAGGGGTCTGTGTTGTGACCAATTCTTGTTATGTTATATATCAATAATTTGGATGATGGAATTGATAGTTTTGTTGCAAAGGTTGCATATGATATAAAAGGTGGAGGGACGGTAGTTTTGAGGAAGTAGAGAGACTACATAAGGACTTAGACAGATTAGGAGAATGGGAGAAGAAATGGCAGATGGAATTCAGTGTTGGGAAGTGTATAATCATGCACTTACTAATGCAATGTTAGCATTCATATCAAGAGGAATAGAATATAAAAGCAAGGATATAATGTTGAGACTTTATAAAGCACAGGTGAGGCCTCATTTGGAGTATTGTGAGCAGTTTTGGGCACCTTATCTTAGTAAGGATGTACTGAAACTAGAGAGGGTTCAAAGGAGGTTCACAAAAATGATTCCAGGATTGAATAGCTTGTTGTATGAAGTACAATTGATGGCTCTGGGCCTGTATTCACTGGCATTCAGAAGAATGAGGTGTGGCCTCATTGAAACTATCGAATAGTGAAAGGCCTTGATAGAGTAGATGTGGAGAAGATGTATCCTATGGTGAGAGATTGTAAGACCAGAGGACACAGCTTCAGAATAGAGGAGTGTCCTTTTAGAATGGATATGAGGAGGAATACCTTTAGCCAGAAAATGGTGAATGTGTGGAATGCTCCACAGGCAACTGTGGAGGCCGCATTTATGTATATTTAAGGCAGAGGTTGATAGGTTCTTGAATAGTCAGGGCATGAAGGGATACGGGGGAAAGGCAGGAGACAGAGATTGAGAGGAAAGATGTATCAGCCACGATGAAATGGCAGAGCAGACTCAATGGGCCAAATGGCCTAATTCTGCTCCTATATCTTATGGTCTTGTGTAATTAGTTGGGTCACAGTAAGAACTTACAGCAATTTTAGCAGTTAGAATTGCCTCCCAGCCATAAACAAGATTCCCCTTCAGCATCTGCCAGGACTAACCGGCTCTTTCCCCACCCAATATGTGGAAAGAAGTGCCAAGGTTCCGGGTGGAATTTCTATACCTGCACCTCCATTACCTACGCTTGACACGCACGCGGAAGAGCTGAGTGTAATAGGCAGAGGGGTTGGCAGTCAAATCCAGTGTTGCATCTCTTGATGGAAGAGAAACTTGAAGCAGCCGTCCCCTCTTCAGCCCGCCCCAAACCGTTGAAAGTTTCAGCAGTGGCTTAGTCAGACCCTTTCTACAGGGAAAGTACAAAAAATGCTGGGAACACTCAGCCGGTCAGGCCTCACATGAGCAAAGAGAAACAGAGTGACACACACTAAATGCTGGAGGAACTTAGCAGGTCAGGCAGCACCCATAGACAGGAAAAAACAGTTGATTTTTAAGACCTTTAAGACATTTAAGGTCAAGACCCTTTACCAGGAGAAACAGAGTTAATGTTTCAATTCAAAGTCCACTTGTAAGAATTCTGACCAAGGACCTTTGTTTGATCCATTATCTCTGTTTCTCCTCCCATAGATGCTGCGTGATTTGTTCTGCATTTTGAGCATTTTCTATTTTTATTTCACTGTCCAGCATCTGTAGTATTTTTATTTATTTTTTCTTCCTTAGAATCAGCTTTGTCACTTTAAGGTTCATCTCTTGCACTGGCAAGCTATTTTGAATGTAGAAATGCCATCTGGAAAATAAGCCATATTTGAGGCAAATAATAAAGGTCATTATCTCCAAAAGAAAACAATTCTTCCCTTCCACGCTGCCTTTTAGATAAAATCAAGCAGGCATATGTACAATGTTAGAGTCCATGAGGAGAGAGCCAATCATAGTAAAATATAAAAATTCAGAAAGCAAAATTACTTTAGCTACAAAAATCACCAAGTGCTGTTATAAGAAATATCAAAGTTGTTCTTCAGTATGTATACAAACCTAATCACGGGCCTAGATATTAGCCCAGGGTAAATTGTATCCCTGCTGAGGATTAAATGCTAAGGAAAAGGGGAAGGGTGTGGTTGGTGGTTTTTGTGTGATTGTAATCCATAGATAATTCAGTACATCTGGCAAATTTGAATTAATTTATTTTTATTAAAATAGTTCCTACCCACAGGCTTACTTCCAAAGACTGTAAAGGATTGGCTTATTCGAAGTCCTCCACTTACATGCAGTCAAACCTAACTTTTTCACTAGTGGCAGACCATGTACTATTCGGACATCTTGTTTTCTTAGAGATCATAGAGGTCATGACATAGTTAAGTTTGGGGACTGGAAGCCCGAATTCTGAACCATTGAGTCAGACACACAAATTCAAACCCTGTAGCTGAAGAATTTAAACTCAAGTAATTGAAGAAATGTCTAGTTTAAACAAAAAGGCGAGGCTCAGTGAAGATAAAAATTATGCTGAGTACAGTGAAAACTGATCCAGTTCACTAATGTCTACCAAAGAAGGAAATTGCCATCTTCCCCTGTCTACAGTGAATACCCACCCTCCAAAATGATTGAATTATAACTGTCCCTTCAGTTCAGGGGCAATTAGAGACAATAGTTATCATCATTGTCAATAATGTTCACATTCTAAAATAATGAATAGCACAATATTCCTGCTATCAGCTGAAGAACTGCCATCCAGCTGGATGCTTAGGATCATAGAAGAGCTGGTGTTTTTGACATGTGATGCCTGGACCTCCCTCTGCAACTGGATGCTTGAGTTCTTCAATGGGAGACCACGGCACTGTTCCCTTTAAACTGTGTGGGTGCGTAGCCGTGCAGTAACTGAAATGCTCCCATGCACATAACCTTTCTTGCCATGCAGCTGGGATTTTATTTTATATAATGTCAATATAATTTTGAAATTATGCGAATATGATTTTGAAATCTGTGTTGACATAATTGTGAAATACCTTATAATTAATTATGTGTTACTGAATATAAACCATAAATTATCTAAATAATAAATATGCCACAACAACTTTGAGGAGAGATTTGATAGAGGTATACATAATTATGGGAATATAGATAGGGTAAATGCAAGCAAGCTTTTTCCACTGAGGTTGGGTGGGACTACAACCAGAGCTCATGAATTAAGGGTGAACGGTGGAAGGTTTATGAGGGGTGATTGATAAGTTCGTGGCCTAAGGTAGAAGGAGTCAATTTTAGAAAACCTAGCACATTTATTTTTCAACATAGTCCCTTCCTACATTTACACACTCAGTCCAATGGTCCTGAAGTATACGGATCTTGGACCTCCAGAAAGTGTCCACAGCAGGGGTGATTGATAAGTTTGTGGCCTACGGTAGAAGGAGATGAATTATACAGCTCTTGTTACATGCATATGCAGTTCAACTCTTCGAGTGATTATGCAGAAAGTTTGAAATTAATAACTAATCTCCTTCTAGCTTGGGCCACGAACTTATCAATCACCCCTGATGAGTTATTAACTTCAAACTTTCTGCATAATCACTCAAAGAGTTGAACTGCACATGCATGTAACGAGAGCTGTATAACTCATCTCCTTCTACCTCAGGCCACGAACTTATCAATCACCCCTCGTAATGCACAAGTGGTGCATTCAAGCTTGATTTTAAAGTTTAGGGGAAGTTTGGATAGATACATGGATGGTAGGGGCATGGAGGGCTACGGTCCCAGTGCAGGTCAATGAGAGTAGACAGTTTAAATAGTTTGACACAAACCAGATGGGCTGAAGGGCCTGTTTCTGTATTGTACTTTTCTATGACTCTATGATTCTACACTTTAGATAGAGCTTCAATGTATTTACATTGTCAGTGTTTCAAGTTACAAATTGTAAAAATAAACAGAGAATTGAAGTCAGTATCTCCTTGTTAATAAATCACCGGCCCACTGAATACAGAGGCCATCCAGTTAAAATATTTGAAATACAGAAAAACATTTGAAGTGCCAGCAACACACACAATATCCTGCAAGAACTCAGCAGGCCATCATCATCGACGGAAAAGAGTACAGTTGACGTTTCTGGCCGAGACCCTTCATCAGGACTGGAGAAATAAGGATGAGGAGTAGAGTTAAAGGGTGGGGGAAGGGGAGGGAGAAGCACAAGGTGATAGGTGAAACCAGGAGGGGGAGGGGTGAAGAAAAGAGCTGGGAAGTTGACTGGTGAAAGAGATACAGGGCTGGAGAAGGGGGAATCTAATAGAAGAGGACAGAAGGCCATGGAAGAAAGAAAAAGGGGTGGAGCACCAGAGTGAGGCGATGGGCAGGCAAGTAGATGAAGTGAGAGAGGGAAAAGGGGATGGGAAATGGTGAAGGAGAGGTGGGGGCCATTACCAAAAGATCAAAAAATCGACATTCATGCCATTAGGATGGAGGGTACCCAGACGGAATATAAGGTGTTGTTCCTCCAGCCTGAGTGTGACCTCACCATGATAGTGGAGGAGGCCATGGATAGACATATCATAATGAGAATGGAAAGTGGAATTAAAATGGGCGGCCATTGAGAGATCCCACTTTTCTTGCAGATATATTGTATGTGCTCGGCGAAGTAGTCTCCCAATCTACGTCGGGTATCACCAATATAGAGGAGGCCACGCCGGGAGCACGGGATGCAGTGTATCGCCCCAACGGACTCACAGGTGAAGTGTCACCTCACCTGGAAGGACTGTTTGGGGCCCTGAATGGTAGTGGGCGAGGAGATGTAGAGGCAGGTGCAGCACTTGTTCCACTAGCAAGAATCAGTGCCAGGAGGGAGATTAGTGGGTAGGGACGAATGTGCCACACAGTTTCCAGGCTGTGAAATATTTCCCGCACAGAGCAATGGGTGGTCCGCCCAGCTGTGAAAAAAAAACCCAGAGGGAACGTTGGACCACAGTCAAAGATTTGATCTCCTCCTCAATCAACAATGTTTGTTTGGCCTATTGCCCTTCTCTCTGTACACTCACGGCTAGGCACATCTCAAACGCCATTTATAAAATCACTGATGGCACCTCTGTTGTTGGCAGAATCTCAGATGGTATCGAGGAAGTATACATGAGTGTGACAGATTAGCTGGTTGAGAGGTGTCACAGCAACAAGTGTGCATTCAGCATCATTAAGGCCAAGGAATTGATTGTGGATTTCAGGAAGGGGAATTCGAAAGAACACACACAAGCCCTTATTGAGGGGTCAGCATTGGAAAAAGTGAGCATCTTCAAGTTTTTGGGTGACATCATCGCTGAAGATCTATCTTGGGCCCATTCGTATTAATGCAGTGTTACGTAACCGGCAACAATGAATATTAATCGAGACAGGTTATATAAAAATAACCAAACATTTATTATACACCGATAAACAATAAGGGAAAAAAAAACAAACGAAAACTTTAACTGGAAGTTAACAGATATGCAGCTGTTCACCAACTCACCACTAGGCTCTGGTTCTTAAAGTGTTAAATGTGAAAACAGTTCTTAAAGCAATACAGTCAGATATAGTTCTTAAAGCGATAACTTCGAAAGTCCAATAGATTTACACGTTCAATTGGGAGAGGCTTCTCTGGAGAAGGATTTCTTCACAGACGCAACTTTACTGCTGGTTCTGTCCACAGGATTCACAATGCCGAAAATAAACAGTTTAAATCAACTGACCTTAAATTCCTTTAGAGAGAGAGCACTTTTTTGCATGAACTCATTGCCCTTTCTGGCAACAGTTATCTCGATGCAGGTAGCTACTACTCCAACGAAGACTCAATAAGGTCGATCCTTTATTAAACTGCCAAACAATGCCGACTCCTCTCCATCCTTCGATTTTGCACTTCGATGAATTCTTCACTCTCCCTTCGAATGTTGGAATTGAGTAAATCAACACATCTAGCAAAAATTTCCAGTCCAAATAATAAGGTATTTTGCAACAGAACACACAACCGTTTTAAAAATGAAACTGCGTCACCAAAAACAAACGCGCAACAGAAATGGAGATACAGCACGTTCTACCTGGAAATCTACAAACTCAAAAACCAACTGCGTCACCTGGGTCGACCCTTATATAGTCACAGGGCACATGTCATCACGTGACCTCACATCGGCGGGAAAATCACATCAGGTGACCTCCAAAAGACCATTACAGCATTCTCACTAAAAAAAAACACATCTCCTTGAGCATGTAACAGCAGTCAAGAAGAAGGCATGCCACTGGTTCTACTTCATTAGGACCTTGAGGAGAACTGTAGCAAATTTCTACATATATACATTCTGACTGGTTGCATCACCGCCCGGTATGGAGCCTCCAATTTGTAGGGTTGATAAAGCTGCAGAGGGTTGCAAACAGCCAGCTCCATCACTGCCACCAGCTTCCTCAACATCGAGGCCATCTTCAAAAGGCAATGCCTCAAGAAGGACCCTCACCATCCAGAACATGCCCTCTCCTCATTACTACCATGAATGAGGAGGTTCAGGAGCCTGCAGATTCATACCCAGCATCTTCCCTTCTACCATCAGATTGCTGAATGGTTTTGAACCCATGAAGAGTACATCACTATTTTGCTCTCTTTTTGCACTATATCTATATATATATAGAAACATAGAAACATAGAAAATAGGTGCAGGAGTAGGCCATTCGGCCCTTCGAGCCTGCACCGCCATTTATTATGATCATGGCTGATCATCCAACTCAGAACCCAGCCTTCCCTCCATACCCCCTGACCCCTGTAGCCACAAGGGCCATATCTAACTCCCTCTTAAACATAGCCAATGAACTGGCCTCAACAGTTTGCTGTGGCAGAGAATTCCACAGATTCACCACCCTCTGTGTGAAGAAGTTTTTCCTAATCTCGGTCCTAAAAGGCTTCCCCTCTATCCTCAAACTGTGACCCCTCGTTCTGGACCTCCCCAACATCGGGAACAATCTTCCCGCATCTAGCCTGTCCAATCCGTTTAGGATCTTATACATTTCAATCAGATCCCCCCTCAATCTTCTAAATTCCAACGAGTACAAGCCCAGTTCATCCAGTCTTTCTTCATATGAAAGACCTGCCATCCCAGGAATCAATCTGGTGAACCTTCTTTGTACTCCCTCTATGGCAAAGATGTCTTTCCTCAGATTAGGGGACCAAAACTGCACACAATACTCCAGGTGTGGTCTCACCAAGGCCTTGTACAACTGCAGTAGTACCTCCCTGCTCCTGTACTCGAATCCTCTCGCTATAAATGCCAGCATACCGTTCGCCTTTTTCACCGCCTGCTGTACCTGCATGCCCACTTTCAATGACTGGTGTATAATGACACCCAGGTCTCGCTGCACCTCCCCTTTTCCTAATCGGCCACCATTCAGATAATAATCTGTTTTCTTATTTTTGCCACCAAAGTGGATAACTTCACATTTATCCACATTAAATTGCATCTGCCATGAGTTTGCCCACTCACCCAACCTATCCAAGTCACCCTGCATCCTCTTAGCATCCTCCTCACTGCTAACACTGCCACCCAGCTTCGTGTCATCCGCAAACTTGGAGATGCTGCATTTAATTCCCTCATCCAAGTCATTAATATATATTGTAAACAACTGGGGTCCCAGCACTGAGCCTTGCGGTACCCCACTAGTCACTGCCTGCCATTCTGAAAAGGTCCCGTTTATTCCCACTCTTTGCTTCCTGTCTGCTAACCAATTCTCCACCCACACCAATACCTTACCCCCAATACCGTGTGCTTTAAGTTTGCACACTAATCTCCTGTGTGGGACCTTGTCAAAAGCCTTTTGAAAATCCAAATATACCACATCCACTGGTTCTCCCCTATCCACTCTACTATATATATATAAAGCCAGCTTTAAAAGGCTGAACCTTATTAGAGCCCCTTTGAGCTTTGCAAGAAGTGAAAAGATTATGGGAGGGAGGGGTGAGTTGCAGCGGATAATGCTAAATCATGATAATTTGGGACTCTAAGACACAGGTATCACAGGGCAGGGGAGTGCTGCTGGTTGGGGTAGAGTTCCCATTTACTGCAGGAATACTGATGGTGCTCTGTGGGAGTATTGAAATTGCATGGGGACTGGTATTCAAACTGTTATTATTGCAAATATTACTTACCGTAGACAATAATACATAGAAGCAAAATTAGGCCATTTGGCCCTTTGAATCTGTTTCGCTGTTACTTTTTATTAGAAATGCACCCTATTGTGATTATGAGTGCCACTTCATGCCTCACAGGATGTCCTCATTTGCTTTATCTAAATGGCTGAAATCTTTTAAATATTTTCAGACATCTCTCATATTGCTCATCTTAGCACTCAACTTTGAGTTCATTTATTTGTTAATTATTTTGAGATCTGTCATCAATGACAAGGACAGCATTAATTACCCTTCTCTTGTTGCTCTAGAGAAGATGGTACTTGAACTTCTGCAGTTCCTCTAGTGAAGGTACTTTCGTAGTGCCTTTGGAGAGGCAGCTTCAGGATGTAGACTCAACTAACACGAAGGAACTGTAATATATTTCAAAGTCAGGATACTGCATGAAGTGAGGGAACTTGCAGGTAGAAGTCTCAGTTCTTCAAGATGGTAGAAGCTGCAGTATTAGAAGGTGCTGTCTGTTTAGTCTAGGTGAATAATTACAATGCATTGTGTAAAATGGTTCCTTAAGGTTGACAAGGTGCCTCATGGAAGGCTCATCCTGAAATTTAACATGCAAGTGATTCATGGTGAATTTGCTGTTTGGATTCAGAATTAGCTTCCTTGAGGAAGACAACAGGTAGTGGTCAATGGATTTATTCTGGCTGGAGGTCTGCTCTGCAAGGATCAGTATTGGGACCTCTGCTGCTTGTGATAAATGACCTAGATGCAAACATAGATGGGTGGATTAGTTAGTTTGCAAACAATACAAAAAATGGTGATATTGTGGTGGCATAGAAGACTGCTAAAAGATCCGGTGGGACATAGATCAGTTATAGATGTGGGCAAGGAGATCTCAGATGGCCATATGTGAAGAGTTGCACTTGTCAGATGAAATCTAAAGAGACAATATACTGTTAATAACAAGACCCTCAACAGTGTTGATGGGCAGAGAGTTCTTGGGGCTACAGGTTCATAGCTCCCTGAAAGTGACTGCACAGGTTGATAGGGTGGTAAAGAAGGCAAAAAGCATACCTACCTAATAGAGGAACTGAGTTCAAGAGTCAGGAAGATATGCTGTAGCTTTATAAAACTCTAGTTAGGCCACAAATCGAGTATTGCAATCCTTTCTGGTTTCCCCATTGTAGGAAGACTATCATGATTTTGGGGAGGGTGCAGAAGAGGTTTACCAGGATGCTGTCTGGATTAGAGGGCATGTGCTGTAAGAAGAGGCTAGACAAACTTGGGTAGTTTTCTCTGGAGCAGCGGAGTCTGAGAGGAAATATGATAGAGGTTTGTAAGACAATGAGAGACATAAATAGTCAGTAGCTTTTTTTCCCAGAGTTTAAATGTTAATACCAGTGGGCATGCCTTTAAGGTGAAAGGGAGTAAGTTCAAAGGAAATGTGCAGGGCAATGATTTTAAAACAGACAGTGATAGGTGTCTGAAATATGCTGCCTGAGGTGGTGTGAGTGCCACTACAGTAGGGATGTTCAAGAGGATCAAAGGTAGGCACATGAATGCTCTGGAAACAGAAGGATATGGGCATTATGTACACAGGAAGGGTTCATTTAGTTGGGCACTTGATTCCTTATTTAATTAGTTTGACACAACAGTGTGCGTGATAGGGCCTTTTCCATTGCTATACTGCTTTCAATTCTATGTTCTATGACCATGCACTTGTCTCGGAAAGTGGAGAATATTCCATCACAGTCTGACATTGAAAGCCTTCGGGGTATCAGGAGATAAATTGCTTATCGCAGTATATCATGCCTCCGACCTTTATTTTGCTCATAATATTTATGTGAACTGTCCAGCTGAGTTTCTGGCACATTGTGACTCATGGAACATTGTTAGTTGGTGGTGTTCAACAATGGTAACAGCACTCAATATCAAGGATAGGCATTTAGCCTCCCTGTTGTTGGGGTTGTTCATCTCCTCTTACCTTTTTCTGTCTTGAATGTTACTTGCCAGTTATTACTCAGAGCTAAATATTGTCCAGCTCCTGTTACATGCTGGTAAAGACTTCTTCATTCATTGAGTAGTTACAAGTGGAACTGAACATTGCACGACCATCAATGAATGTTTCTCATTCCAGCCTTTCCAGTGAAAATCATTGACTAAGCAACTGAAGGTGGGTCAAGTCCTTGAAGAAATCGTGCACGTCAAGGTTTGATTTATTGAGCTCAACAACTGCAACCTTTGTGTGAGGCATGACTTGAGTCATTCAAATGCTTTCCTTGATGTTTTCCTTCCAGGGTTTTGGATGCTCCCCTGGTGCGGTTCTGAACACAACTACAGTTTGAGATATGTGCCTGCCCAGAGCATTTTACAGATCCTGCAGAAAAGATTCAAGCTGCAATGGGAAGCTTTAATTTTGTATTCTACCAGTGCAAGTTATAGCTCACGCTCACATCTGTATTGAACTCTGACACAAGAGATGTGATAACAAAATCAAAGCTTACTGCCCAATACAGTAATTCACAGACAATGAGACACTTTCAAATGTAACACTTAATCAAAGTTTGATCTATAATTTCACGTGGATCTTAAAAGAGCTGTGGATGTTATTTCAACAATAAAGATGGGTCCTCTCTGACACCAAACATAAATTATCTTGTGGTCATCTATTGTACCTGGTGCGCCCGATGTGGCCTCCTCTACATTGGTGAGTCAAAACACAGAATTAGGGACCATTTTGTCGAGCACCTTCACACTGTCTGAAGCAAAAGGCAGCATCTTCCAGTGGGTATGCATCTCAATTCGACTTGCTACTTTCAGTCCATGGCCTCCTCTACTTTCATCATGAGACCAAACCCAGGTAGGAGGATCAGCCTCCTATCTGATGGCATAAACTTCAATTGTCTAACTTCCAGTACTTCCTCACCATTCCTCCTTCACTCTCTTTTTTCTATTCCTCATTCTTTTCTTTCTTTTCAAATCTTTTTATTGTTATATTATACAAAAGAAATAACAAGAGTACATTGAAGTAACAACACTTACAATGTCTCAAAAGAGACATTATCGTAAAGATTGAAAAAATATATTTGTGATAACAAAAAAAACCTACTACGCAGAAAAGTGAGGACAAAAAAAGAACCCATTAGGTATACAACCCCAGAGCCATGCGTCATACAAAAAGCTTCTAAAAATAAACATCAAACCGCCAGCAAGAAAAGAAAATACACCAAAAAATTTATAATTAGATCGTGGAAAAAATCTATCAATTAGCTCAAATGATAATAACGAGCAAATGAGCCCCATCTTTTCTCAAAGTCAAATAAAGTTTCAAAGGTTCGACTTCTAATTTTCTCCAAACTAAGACATAGCATCACTTGAGAGAACTATCGTGACAAAGTGGGAGCTGATATTCCTCATTCTGGTTACTCTCTCGCCCCTTCTCTTCTCCTCATTTGCCCATCACCTCCCTCAGGTTTTCCTCCATCCTCTTTCCCTTTCTCCCATGGTAGACACTCTTCTGCAATCAGATTCCTTCTTCTTCAGCCCTTTACCTTTTCCACCAATCACCTCCCAGCTTCTTACTTTAACCCTCTCCCCCAGACACCTACCTTTCCCCTCACCTGGCTTTATCTATCCCCTTCTAGTTTGTTCTCCCGCACCTTCTTATTCTGACTTTTCAGTCCGAATGAGGGGTCTCAAACTGAATCATCGACAATTTGTTCCCCACCATTTGTTGCTGCCTGACTTGCTGAGCTCCCCAAGTATTTTGTGTGTATTACTCAAAATTTTCAGCATCTGCAGAATCTTTTGTGCTTAACTAGATGATTAACAAATATTAAAATTGTTCAACAAACAAATAGTACAATGGTTAACAAACATTAACTGTTTAGTATCTTGCCATAAACACGTTGGATGTCATGTTCTCTACATTGATCTAATGATTTTACAATTCCTACTCTGATTACTCCTGCCTTTCCTGACTTAATCTGGCATGAAACCTTAGATTCCTCTCAGTACAACTAAGCACAACTCGCAAAACAAAGTTGCTCTTCTCATTATTTAAATTGATTTTCCATTCAAAACTGAATGCAGGATACAAAAGCACCTTCCAAAGTCAACAGTCTGTACTTCAAGTTAAGTCAAGTCAAGTTACTTCTTATTGTCATTTCGACCATGAACTGCTGGTACAGTACACAGTAAAAATGAAACAATGTTCCTCCAGGACCATGGTGCTACATGAAAGAACACAAAACTACACTAGACTAAGTGAGACAGCACAAGGCTACACTAGGCTACGTAAAACAACACAAAAGCTACACTAGACTACAGACCTACACAGGACTACATAAAGTGCACAAAACAGTGCAGGACAGTACAATAAATAATAAACAAGACAATAGGCACAGTAAAGGACAAATTACAATATAATAATAAATGATGTAGATGTTAGTCTAGTCTCTGGGTATTAAGGAGTCTGATGGCTTGGGGGAAGAAACCGTTGCACAGTCTAGTCTTGAGAGCGCAAATGCTTTGGTGGCTTTTGTCAGATGGTAGGAGGGAGAAGAGTTTGTATAAGGGGTGCTGTTGGCTTTACGGGTGCAGCGTGTAGTGTAAATGTCTGTAATGGTGGGAAGAGAGACGCCGATGATCTTCTCAGCTGACCTCACTATCCGCTGCAGGGTCTTGAGATCCGAGACGGTGCAATTCCTGAACCAGGCAGTGATGCAGCTGCTCAGAATGCTCTTGATGCATCCTCTGCAGAATGCGGTGAGGATGGGGGGTGGGAGATGGACTTTTCTCAGCCTTTGCAGAAAGCAGAGACGCTGTTGTGCTTTCTTGGCTGTGGAGCTGGTGTTGAGGGACCAGGTGAGATTCTCCGCCAGGTGAACACCAAGAAATTGGTGCTCTTAAGGATCTCAACGGAGGAGCCATCAATGTTCAGTGGAGAGTGATCGTTCCACACTCTCCTGAAGTCAACAACCATCTCTTTTGTTTTGTTCACATTCAGAGACAGGTTGTTACTCTGCACCAGTCCGTTAGCCACTGCACCTCCTCTCTGTATGCTGACTTGTCGTTCTTGCTGATGAGACCCACCACGGTCGTGTCATCAGCGAACTTGTTGATGTGATTCGAGCTGTGTGTTGCTGCACAGTCATGGATCAGCAGAGTGAACAGCAGTGGGCTGAGCACACAGCCCTGGGGGGCCCCCGTGCTCAGTGTGATGGTGTTGGAGATGCTGCTTCCGATCCGGACTGACTAACGGTGAGAGCTTTCTCCAGCATTTAGCTGTTAAGATATTCATTCGGGGCTGTCCCAGTGGTAATACAGCATCAGCACTCCATTATTGGTGGTAATGTTAAATTGTTCATTTTCATTTGCATAAATACAGTGAGGTACAGGCACATTGACAAACTCGATTGCAGGCACATGGATTCAGACAACAAAATACAAAACATAAATTATAATAAATTATATAAGACAGTGAAAGAAAGAAAAGACTTCATGAACCAAAACATCATTCCAAAAAATAATTCAATCAGAGAAAGGCCATGAGAGTGCAAGAGATGACCAGTATTCATCCATTGCTGAGGTGAAATTAGGGTTGCATAAGTTGATTCAAGAACATGATGGTTACATGAACTGGATGGTGGACATCCTTGACAATAAATGCTACCTTCCAGAGTTGATGATTTCAGTGGTCAGGTAATTGGTTTATTATTCTGATATGTATCAAGATATAGAGAGAAGCTTTGTTTTGCAAGCCATCCATACCAAATATAAGTACATTGAGGTAGTACATAAGGAAAAACATTAACAGAATGCAGAATAGTGTTATGTTTTGGATCTACAAAACATAAAATCTAATCAGATAAAAACGCAGAAGAGCCAGGAATAACTCAAGGACTTTCTTAGTAGTTTTTACCTTCAGCGAGATATATGCGTTTGACATGGTGGTGTGATGGTGTATGCTGTGCATGTACTTTCACATATAACCCAGATGAATTATTTAAACAACCAAGAATGCTTAATCAAACAGTATATTACTCAAATATTACTGAAATATTAAATACATAATGCTCCATCCTGTTGGCTATAAACTCTTAACTCAATATAGAATGCATCTCAAGTTATATACAGTATATACTCTGTGTGTGTGTGTGTGTGTGTGTATATATATAGATGTTGTCTAGTCTCATCCATTTATGATTTGTTCCGGTAAGCCACTTTATCAACAGATGGTCCCAGTTCCCCAAGCCTTGGCGCAGATCTTGCTAATCTGGGCAACTTTTAAACTTGCATTACTCTACTTGTTCTTGTCACTCTGACCTGGAGGTTTCTGTGTGCAGATGTGGCATAAGTGTGAGGGGTCCATCCCAAGATGCGTCACAACGTCAAGCTCCCAGGCCTCTGGAAAAGGACTCAAGATTGAGGAAAAATACACAATCACACCACCCATAAGGGGTGAGAGAAAAAAAAAATATATATATATATATATATATATATATATATATACACATACAGTATCCTATGTATTACAACCACTATATAAACATTCACAAGTCAATGCAGTATTTTTAAAGTGTCCTATTCAGGCCTGAAGGCTTAATTGATGTGGACGCTTCCTTAGTCTTGTGGGATAATACCTTTCCTCACAAGGAGAGTCATTTTGTTTAACGGGTGAAACATTCTCCAGTTGTGGGATCTCCTCTATAGTGATTGTAGGAGTTGACTCTGGGACTGTAGGAAGTGGTTCTGACATCTCGGG
The DNA here is from genome assembly GCF_963921235.1 of Mobula hypostoma. Taxonomy (NCBI): domain Eukaryota; kingdom Metazoa; phylum Chordata; class Chondrichthyes; order Myliobatiformes; family Myliobatidae; genus Mobula; species Mobula hypostoma. Next base: position 151,773,862 of record NC_086097.1, on the reverse strand, counting down.
GCACCTTACTTCTGGTTATGTTGATATTCCAAATGGTGCCTAGCAAGCTTCATAGGATGATATCAATCATAATGTGTGAATATATTGTCTAACATCACTATTTCTTTACCTTTTGGAAAGCCACCTCACACTGCTTTGTCCATTGCGATTTCTTCCCGACCTGCAGTAATGAGTTCAAGGGTGGAGCACAGTAGCCAGGTTTGGCAGGAACCTGTTATAGTAATTGATCAATCATAAAAAGGACTGCAAATGTGACTCATCCTTTGGCCTTGGGACATCCACTACTGCTTGAATTGTTTCAGCACATTTGTGTAACCTTGTGCCATAGTAAGTGATTTCTGGTTTAAAGAATTCACACTTGTAGTGCTCAGAGCCCATAATCTTCTAATACTTTTAAACATTGTCTTGAGATTTTGAAGATGTTCCATGACATCCTTCCCAGCACCTGGTCCATAGCTTTCCGCCAGAGAGCAGATGCAAATGCTACTCCAAAAATAAGCCTATTACAGTGATAACGTCCTTTGTGAGTGTTTATGGTGAGAAACACTTCGGATTCTTCTTCCACCTCCATCTGTATAAGCCTCAGTTAAGTCCATTTTGCTGAAGTGTTTCCCCCCAGAAAGGTTCACAAAGATATCCTCTATCCTGGGCAACAAGAACTGATCCTGGGTTGATGGTAACCTTCAGATCATCACAAATCCTAACAGACCCATTCTTCTTGGCTTCTTGGCATTTCCCAACAACTCTGCTCAAACTTGGAAAGAATTCCTTCAGCCTCCATGCGACCTGGCTCACTGGCTACTTTATCAAGGATAGTATAAGGAACTGGACAAGTTTTGTAAAACTTGGTTGTGGCATTTTCACTTAGCTCTATTTTACCCTTATTATGTTTGAGTACTTCAATGCCTTCCTTGAACACCACTGTGGCATTATCCAGTACCTTTCTTAATTTGTTTTCAGTTGACTCCTTTGCAGGGGATATGGCATGCAAATGGTCGATGGACCTCCAATCAAGTGGTAGTTGTCTCAGCCAATTATGACCCCTCAATGCCGGCCCTCCTGTTTTTACCACATACAAGCCCAATGTGGCTTATTGGTTGTTGTATTTGACTGTAGCTAATGTCCCACAGAAGTAATATTTTCTCCAATATTAGTTCTTAGTTCTGTATCTGCAGCCTTCAGTCTAGATTCTTTGAAATGCTGTTCAAACTTATTTTATGGAATTATTGAACCAGCCAAGCCAGTGTCCAATTTAATTTTAATTAATTCACTGTTCACTTCTGGAAAGCCATATTGCTTTTCTATTATCTAACTAGAACTAGGGGACATAGCCTTAAGATTCAGGGGAGTAGGTTTAGGATGGAGATGAGGAGGAACTGCTTTTTTCCTGAGAGTGGTGAATCAGTAGAATTCTCTGCCAGTGAAACAGTGGAGACAACCTCAGTAAATACATTTAAGACAAGGTTGGATAGATTTTTGCATAGTAGGGGAATTAAAGGTTATGGAGAAAATGCAGGTAGATCATGATGAGTCCATGGCCAGATCAGCAATGATCATATTAAATGGCAGAGCAGCCTCGACAGCCCAGATGACCTACTCCTGCTCCTATTTCTCATGTTCTTATGTCCTTGTGTTAGTTAGGTTAGTGCTCTCTTTGAAACTGCACTTCGACTTTTTTTTCCCTTTTCCCTGTGCGGTCCACCTATTTTTGTCTGCCTGGCATGCACTTTGTATGTGTCCCACTTTGTTGCATTTTCTGCCTTTAAACCTGCATTTGTCTGGTGTATGTGAGTCCCTGCCACAACAGTAACACAATTTGTTTGGCCAGGCATGGTTCTGTATAGACATTGCAATTTTGTTCACACTCACTTCCATTCCTGACTGCAACTCATTGCATTGTCTATTGTTTCCCTGGATATATCTATTTCAACTATTCTTTTAAATGTAAGTTGTGCTTCAGTTTGGAGCCATTTTTGAATGCTTACTTGTAAGATTCCACAAATGAAACGATCTCTCAATGCATAATTAAACCCATCACTAAAATAACAATGCTCAGACAACCTCTTCAATTTAGCTACACAAGCTGAAATGGTCTCCTCTTCCTTTCGATTCCACTTATGGAACCTAACATGTTCTGCAATCAGCAGCGGTTTTGGTTTTAAATATTTCTGTATTACTGTTACGATATCAGAAAAGCTTATTTCAGCTGGTTTGGTCGGAGCAGTCAAATCCAATGCACTCAGCAAAAGTAGTACTCGTATCTCATTGGCTATTTTATTTGCTTTAAAATACTGCTCATTTGGCTCCATATACCATATCCAGTTATCTGTTGTGTAACTAAATGTGTCAGTCCTTCCAATGTGGCCAGACATTCCTGCTCTTTTTTATGATTATTATCAATTAGTACTCTGTTCTGTTTTGCAACTCCAAAACATGGTGTGATGATGTAAATCATGCACACTCTTTTACATATAACCGATTATGAATTAATTAAACAATAAAAATGCTTAATCCAACTATATATTTACTATATTACACAAATATTACTGAAATATTAAATACTCAACAAATATTGTGTTGCAGTTACAGAGAAAGTGCAGAAGCAGATAAAGTGCAAGGGCCATGATCATCTTCATTGCACAAGAGATTAGTTCAAGAATCTTATAACAGTGCAATAGAACCTGTCTTTGAGAATGGTGGTATGAGTTTGTAAACATTTAAATCTCCTGCCTGCTGGGAGAGGAGAGAAGAGAAAATGATTAGGGTGTGAAGAATCTTTTATTATGCTGACAGCTTTCCTGAAACAGCAGGAAGTGTAGATAAAATTGATGGAGGATGGTTCGTTGAAAACAAGCCACCCTCCTGGTTCACAAAAACCTGTAGTTTCTTCCACTCTTGGGAAGAGCAGTTGCCATAACAAGCTGTGACACATCTGGATAAGATGCCTTCTATGATATAAAAAAATTGTTGAGGACCACCAGATACAGTATATGCTGACTTTCCTTAGCTTTCTGAGAATGTAGAGGCACTGGTGTGCTTCCTTTGTCAAGCTGTCTACATGTTTGGACCGAGATAAATTGTTGGCGATACAGTATTTAGATTAGATTATGAGGACATGCAGTCCTCATATTGTCATTTAGTAATACATGCATTAAGAAATGATACAATGTTTTTCCAGAATGATATCACAGAAACACATGACAAACCAACTTAAAAACTAACAAAAACCACATAATTATAACATATAGCTACAACAGTGCAAAGCAATACCGTAATTTGATAAGAACAGACCATGGCACGGTAAAAGTCTCAAAGTCTCTCGAAAGTCCCATCATCTCACGCAGACGGTAAACCTCCAGCGCCGCCCACTTGCTGATGCAGCATACTGGAAGCATCCGACCACAGTCCGACTCTGAATCCGTCCGAAAACTCCGAGCCTCCGACCAGCTCTCTGACACTGAGCACCGAGCGCCATCTCTGCTGAGCGCTTCGACCCTGGCCCCGGCAACAGGCATTAGGCAAAACCGAGGATTTGGGGCCTTCGCCTCCGGAGAATCTCGATCGCACAGTAGCAGCAGCAGTGAAGCAGGCATTTCAGAAGTTACTCCAGAATTTACATCTAGAAGTTCTAAGTTCTCAACAATCTCTGTATCAAGGAGGTACACAAGTGCCTCTACTTTCTCAGAAAGCTAAGGAATGTCGTTGATACAGACAGGGACATGTTCTCTACCCACCTCCTGAAGTCAATAAGGACATAAGAACATAAGAAATGGGCGCAGGAGTAGGCTATCCAGCCACTCGAGCCTGCTCCACCATTCAATAAGATCATGGCTGATCTAGCCTGGATTCATCTCCACATACCTGCCTTTTCCCCATAACTCTTAATTCCCCTACTATGTAAAAATCTACCCAACCTTGTCTTAAATATATTTACTGAGGTAGCCTCCACTGCTTCATTGAGGAGAGAATTCCACAGGTTCACCAGCTGCTCCTTTGTTTTGCTTTCATTGAGTGGAAGTTTGCTTGCTTGACACTGTGCTACTAGGTTTTCTAATTTCCTTCCTGTAGTCTTTCTCATCATTCTTTGAGATCCAGCACATTAAGGTGCCGTCATCTGTGAGAACTTGTCGACAGAGTTAGAGTGGAATCTGGCCACACAGTTGTGAGTGCACAGGGAGTAAAGAAAGAGGCTGAGGATTCAGCTTTGCAGAGTATCAGTGTTGAGGATAATTCATAGCAGAGGTGCTTATTTGTACTGATTGAGATCTGTTGGTCGAGATATCAAGGATCCAACTGCTGAGGAAGTGCTGCGTTCTAGGTCTGGGCTGTATCCATGACTCTGCAGTCTCTTTTGTCCCTTGGACCCTTCTGGGAAACAATATTTTCTGAAGATCAGATTCTCCAAGGCCATCAACACTAGAATATACAAATGAAGCTTAAGCTCTGCAGCCATACTCTCAGTCAGTGCTGCTCAGTCCATGGATATCAAGATCACCTTGACTCTTGCTTCTTTGTCGCTGGAATTCCCAAGCAGCTACGAGAGATCTTTGCTACTTCTCAGTGTTTGCTGCTCACTACTAGATCAGGGAGGTCACAAATAAATAATTCTGTCTTCTTTGATTTCAGTGAGAAGCAGAAGATATATCAGACGCAGGGATGTACCAGCAAAACTTGTTTCCCACCAGTGCAAACAACCATTAAATAGATTCAAGTGCTCATAAAGGAACCCACTTCCTTTCTTCAATATTACATCACTTCTGATAATTGTCAAGGAGTCATACAACATGGAAAGAGGCCCTAAGGATAAACTAGTCCATTCTGACCAAAGCATTCATCTATGCTTGTCCCATTTTCCTGCATTTTGCCCATATCCCTCTAAACCTTTCCTATTGATAATCCTATCCAAATGTCTTTCAAAAGTACCTGGCTCAACCTCTTCTTTTGGCTTCTCATTTCATATATTGACCACTCTCTGAGGAATCCCTTCCCTCTCATGTCCTCTAGTTTTTGATTCTCCAAAACTGGAAAAAAGACAGTTGTGGAAGAGTCTCAGCCTGAAATATTGAAATCTTTATTCCTTTCCCTAGACGCTACCTGACCTGCTGAGTTCCTCCAGTATTTTGTGTTACTCTGGATTTCCAGCACCTACAGAATCCCTTGAGCACATATAGTTAAACACTTCTGAAGATGTATAAAATGAATCCTGCCTGGTCTAGAACCATTGAAATCAATTATTGCACCCTATTTACTCCACTGCCTGGATCAGCTCAATTCAGAACAAACAAACCTGCAATCATTCCCAGGGAGAAGCATGTATGAGGAGGAAACAGACAACATTGAGATCTGTTTGACTTGCATTTCTCATACCATCTCCTATTTAGTGGTCTCGGCAGACTCAACATGATATTGCTGGCTGAAATTGTTCCAACATCAACCCTAACATTTATCTGTTGCTTGGCTCCACTCTCTTCTTCCACCCAGCTGTGACTACAGTTAATAACCATATAAACCCAGTGTAATTGTAAAACAGAGGAAGAACAAAACTTATCTTTGCTATTAATGTAAATGAGCAGCATTTTTATGTCATCCATTACCAGAGGACATGAAAGCATTCTTTTATGTCTTGCACGTTGACCTTAAGAAGTCTTGCACAGCAGTCAGGGATACAATTTATCACACAGCTAAAGGGTTAGATTGGCTAATTAACTGGTTTCAGGCCAGTTCTCTTTAAGAAGGACTTCTTTTATCTTGCTCATATTTGCGTTTAATAGCTGAGATAATGCGGTGATGCATCAAGTGTTCACAGCTCATCTTTACTATTCTCCTTTGTTTTCATTGTTCATTTATACCTCCACAAGCAGAATTACCACTGCCTTGAAAAAGAAGGAAATAAAGAGCCCAAACTTGTTGTAAGTACCTTAATAACTCAAGTACTGGAGTAAAAGAAAAATGAAACTACTGGAAGAACTGTCAGTCAGTCAAACAGTATCTTTGTAAAAAGAAAACAGTTTACGTTTTGGGTTGTAGACATCCTAATGAAGGGTCTTGGTCTGTAACATCAACAGCTTATTCCTCTCCCTTGATGCTGCCTGACCTGCTGAGTTCCTCTAGCACTTTCTGTGTTGCTCAGGATTCCCCGCACCTTCAGAATCTCTTGTCTTCGTGGTGTGATTTGTCCTTTGCCCTAACAATAATCATTTAGCTCTTGATCAGTGTGTCATTTAAAAGGCCACATAACTCATCTCCAGGACACAGTTTGATAAAGTTGGAATCAAACTGAAGGAGCGTACTGAGGACATTCCTTTTTCAATAGATTGCTTGAACTTTGAAAAAGCTGGTCCCTGGATTTATCATAGAAACATAGAAACATAGAAACATAGAAAATAGGTGCAGGAGTAGGCCATTCGGCCCTTCGAGCCTGCACCGCCATTTATTATGATCATGGCTGATCCTCCAACTCAGAACCCCGCCCCAGCCTTCCCTCCATACCCCCTGACCCCCGTAGCCACAAGGGCCATATCTAACTCCCTCTTAAATATAGCCAATGAACTGGCCTCAACTGTTTCCTGTGGCAGAGAATTCCACAGATTCACCACTCTCTGTGTGAAGAAGTTTTTCCTAATCTCGGTCCTAAAAGGCTTCCCCTCTATCCTCAAACTGTGGCCCCTCGTTCTGGACTTCCCCAACATCGGGAACAATCTTCCTGCATCTAGCCTGTCCAATCCCTTTAGGATCTTATACGTTTCAATCAGATCCCCCCTCAATCTTCTAAATTCCAACGAGTACAAGCCCAGTTCATCCAGTCTTTCTTCATATGAAAGTCCTGCCATCCCAGGAATCAATCTGGTGAACCTTCTTTGTACTTCCTCTATGACAAGGATGTCTTTCCTCAGATTAGGGGACCAAAACTGCACACAATACTCCAGGTGTGGTCTCACCAAGGCCTTGTACAACTGCAGTAGTACCTCCCTGCTCCTGTACTCGAATCCTCTCGCTATCAATGCCAGCATACCATTCGCCTTTTTCACCGCCTGCTGTACCTGCATGCCCACTTTCAATGACTGGTGTATAACGACACCCAGGTCTCGTTGCACCTCCCCTTGTCCTAATCGGCCACCATTCAGCTAATAATCTGTTTTCCTATTTTTGCCACCAAAGTGGATAACTTCACATTTATCCACATTAAATTGCATCTGCCATGAATTTGCCCACTCACCCAACCTATCCAAGTCACCCTGCATCCTCTTAGCATCCTCCTCCCAGCCAACACCGCCACCCAGCTTCGTGTCATCCGCAAACTTGGAGATGCTGCATTTAATTCCCTCATCCAAGTCATTAATATATATTGTATCAACCATTGCAGTCCCACGACCCATCCCTGCCATCCTCATGAGACCAGTAGACTGTGGTTACAATCGGTCTATGTGCCTGTTGTCTTTTAGCACACCTACTCTGATCTTAAGCTGTTCCTTTGTAGGCTGAGAGAACAGTTGACTGCTACCCTGAGCACTTCTCTTCTAGATCTCACCCTATCTTACAGGTTTCCGGAAGCTTCAGCCTTTATTTGGCTCCTCTGCAGGAACTCTAGAGATGATGGGACCCTGGCACAATCGGAGATATCTCAGGCTTGGCAAGTTTCTCTGTATTATTGCTTCATTCACAGGCAACTTAATAGCATGAGCCTTGGTGATACATGTTGCTTAATGTAAGAAAAATACTTTCCTTATGCCTTGACAGGGATGGTGACACAAGTTTAAAAAAATCATATCCATGAAGGTTAGATTTCAGGATGATTAATCATTCACTCAAACACCAGGTCTATTTGTACAGGAACAGGAAAGTTGAGTAAAATACTGCTGTCATCATCTTTCTGTACTAAAACAAACATGCATCTTTGATAAACTGATCTGCACAGTATCTTTGCATTATGCTTGAGGTGATGTTATAGGCTATTGGAGAAAGTATGCTGGATCATTTGGTGCCTGCCATGTTTTTTTTAATCCTGTGTTGGCGCACCTGCTCAATGCAGTGGCAAAGCAGCCCAAGATAGCACGTTATAGGCATCCAGGAGTGAGCTTTCAGAGTAAGTGGCACCTGCCACATGGGACAACACCCAAATCTGCAATTTAACAGTGTTACTCGATAACAACAGAAAGAGGAATAGGCTGAATTCCCATTTAGCTAGATCAGAGGCGGACTGTGGCATACCAATTGTTACTTTAGTTAAAAGCTGATCAACTCAGCACTAACAAAGGATCAAGTCTTGCGATTTGCTCCACAGTTTAGAAACTGGAGTGGAAATAATATTTCAGAATGAGAATCAGAATCGGAAATAAGTTTAATATCATTGGGATATGTCATGAAATGTGTTAACTTCGTGGCAGTAGTATAATGCAATGAATGATAAATATAGAAAAAAACAGCTTATTGGTGGTTCGAAAACAAAGGAATTCAGTTAGAAACATCACTGAAAACACTTTTTTTTAAAGTAAATTGTGGTACACTATCACCACAAACAATGAAGAGGCAAGCAAAGCCAAAGTGACTTTGCGAGATGTGCACTGCTGGTGTGCTGCAAAATCAACCATGGAGCCAAGCCGGTTGGAGTGAACGATTCGGAGGGGAAAAGAGGAGACAGGGGGGTTCCGATGCCCATCCCGCTGGTCCAGGGGGAATGCTCTAAACACTGAACTGATTTGGAGAAGTTGAGAATGGCTTCCTCAGCAGCAATCTACAAGTCTGAAGTGAATCGCTGGGCAGCATGTTGTAGGCCCGGAGCAATTCACTGCAGAGAGGCCCAGGTCCTAATGCAAGGCATAATCCACTGTTTGGTCAACCTAAACGCTGGCTCATATAGACCGGAAAGGCAGGGTTTCAAGAGTCATGCAAGGTTGGATCGTTCTGGGTGCCAAGCCGATTTGGAGAGGTTGAGAGTAGCTTCTTCAACAGCAAAATCTAGGCCTGGAGGGATTCGCCGCAGCAAGGCTTGGGCTCTAGTGTGAGGTGCGATCACTGTTTAGACAATTTAAATGCTTGCCCAGATAGATTAAGGGGCTCCTCACTTCAGGACACTAAGGCTGTGAGACTGCACCCAGCTGCTGTGCTTCGTGTCTTCAAACTTTGCGGTGATTTGCCCTACTAATATGATGAACTGAGTACTGAGGCTTTAGGCCTAGTCAGGGATGCTCTGAGGATTTGGATCTAAGGACTCAATTTGTTGTTGTTCTCGCTTCTATTGTTTGCATGCTTTGTATTTTTTTCCTCTTTTTCTGTGCACGTTGGGGGTTGGTCTTTATTTTTTTTAATTGAGATCTTTTGGGTTCCTTGCTTTGCAACTGCCTGTAAGAAAACAAATCTCAAACTTGAACAATTTATATTTCTTTGATAATAAATGTACTTTGGACTCTTAAAATAGTTACATTAAACCAAGTGCAAAAACAGAAATTTTAAAGAAGTATTGAGGTAGTGTTCATGGATTCAATGTCCATTTAGAAATCAGATGGCAGAGGGGAAGAAGCTGATTCTGAATCACTGAGTGTGTGCCTTCAGGCTTCTGTACCTCCTTCCTGATGGCATCAATAAGAAGAGGGCATGTCCTGGATGATGGGGATCCTTAATAATGGATTCCGCCTTTCCGAGGCTCTGCACCTTAAAGATGTCTTGGATACTACAGAGGCAAGTAATTTTACAACTTTCTGCAACTTAGTTGAATCCTATGCAGTAGCCCCCCACCCCCATATCAAACTGTGATGCAGTCAGTCAGAATGTTCTCCATGGTACACCTGTAGAGGTTTTCAAGAGTTTTAGGTGACAAACCAAATCTCCTCAAACTTCTGATGAAATTCAGCTGCTGTCTTGCTCTCTTTATAGCTGCATCAATATCTTGCAACCAGGTTAGGTCCTCAGAGATATTGACACCCAGGTACTTGAAATTGCTCACTCTCTCCACTTCCAATCCCTCTATGAGGATTGGTTTGTGTTTCCTTGTCTTACCCTTTCTAAAGTCCACAATCAGCTCTTTGGCCTTGAGTGCAAGATTGTTGCTGGAACACCACTCAACTAGTTGGTATATCTTGGTCCTGTATGCCCTCTTGTCACCATCTAAGATTCTGCCAACAATGGTTCTATCATCAGCAAACTCAAAGATGGCATTTGAGAAACACACACAAAATGCTGGAGAACTCAGCAGGCCAGACACCAGCTATGGAAAAGAGTGCTGTTGATATTTTGAGCCAAGATCCTTCATCAACACGGAATTTGAGCTATGCCTATCCACACAGACATGGATGTAGAGAGAGTAGCGTGTTGGTCAAAATAATAGTTGTAAACAACATTTCTGAAAAATCTAGTTACCCTGAGCAAAATCAAACCAAAACAAAAATAATTAGTCAGTATCAATAAATCCTATGATGATCATATCTTACATGAATTCCTAAATTCAGTAGTTGTAGAAGCTATTGTACACACCTCCGCTGGTGGAGGGAATTTTCTAAGCAAATACCTTTACTTCAATAAGGACCCTCATTAGTATTTTTATTTTTCAAAAGACTAAACTTTACTTTTTTCACCTGTCAGCTAAATAGAATTATTAATGATAGATGTGTCCAAAGCTTCCAATTTGTATGCGTAGACAATTTCCCAGCATGCAGGTTACCTCAAATGCCATTTTTCATGTTGTAACAAGATTTCTCGGTTTTTTTGTTCCAAATAATTTGAAATCCTGCCTGGAAAATGAAATTAACAAGCTTATTTTGAGGAGTTTTATTTTAAAAATATTATCGCTTTTGAAAACTATATTCAACTGCTGATTGTTTCTCTGAGGGACACCCTAGCCTATTGGATTTGTTGGGCAAGCAGAATAAGGGGAATTAAAGACAGTTTTACAAAAGACACCACTATAAACCTATTTCTGTCCAATCCTACAGTGGCTAAAAATAAACATAATTTCATTATCGCAAAAACAAGGAATTCTACAGGTGCTGGAAATTCAAGCAACACACATCAAAGTTGCTGGTGAACGCAGCAGGCCAGGCAGCATATCTAGGAAGAGGTACAGTCGACGTTTCGGGCTGAGATCCTTTGTCAGGACGAACTGAAGGAAGAGCTAGTAAGAGATTTGAATGTCGACGTGTCAGGCCGAGACCCTTCGTGTCGATGTTTCGGGCTGAGACCCTTCCATTATAACAGGTCTTGAAATCCAGACTACAGTACTTACAGCCTTCGTCTCTGTTAAGTCTAGAAGAGTTGATTCTATTTATCTACACATACTTGGGGTTGAGGTGCACATTGGTGGCTGTTTTCTACCATTGATAAGATGGGATATTAGTGCGGATGGTGGAAAAGAAGGAGCATGGAGACTATTTATTACATTGACTAGTGTTTTCCGTCCCAGCCCACTGCTACTTCTCCTTCCATTACACATAACAGGTAAAAAATGGCAAGACCAAACGAACATTTTTTATTAAAGTACTGAAATGATCTATTTACTAAATGAAATTAAAATAAAGTGATTTCATTGATATTGGTCGAAGCGCAAAGAGGAGAAAATCGGCAGATGCTGGAAATCCAAGCAACGCACACAAAATGCTAAAGGAACTCAACAGGCCAGGCAGCATCTATGGAAAAGTGTAAACAGTCGAAGTTTCAGCCCACAATGCTGATTGGTTACTCTTTTCCATAGATGCTGCCTAGCATGCTGAATTCCTCCAGTGTTATTGATATTGGTGTTTTTTTTTAATTCTTCAGGGTGCACCTAGTATCTAAAATAGTTAAAAAACCAGCAAGTGCAAGAGAAACTCAACGGTCTGAAATGAGATCCAGAAGGATTGCAAGTTCCAACCTTTTTCTCCCCCCTCTCTTGTGCATGCTACAGCCAGTAGAGAGCACCCATTGATATTCTACTGATGCACAGCATAGTGCATTAAACCAATGAAAGAGTAATGTGCCCCTCTGCATTATATTTCCAAACATCTGCTACTTTTACTAATATATGCAGCATGTCAGATTTGATGATTAGCCTGAACAGAAAGAACGGTACTTGAACAGGATGACGTAATAACATAACTACACAGGTGAACAGCTGGCAGTAACAAAGACCAGTCTGCTGACATCAGAAAATAAAAACTTCAAGCCTATTTTTATATCCTGTTGATAATTTTTTTTCACAAGTTAAGGAGAGTTTAAAATGCTCCATTTTAATTGATAGAAATTCCTGTGACTGTATAAATACCAGTTATTGTTAAACTGAGAAACCTAAATAAAAGGCCAAGGCCTAAGGTAGTATGTGCTGCCGCGGCTGACTGAGGAAGGCCAGAGGCAACATGGGACTAATCATCAGCTCCTGCAATGGCAAGGAGACCAGACTACTTACAGCTCAGGCTTGAGCTGTTTGCAGAAGATTAAGGAACATGCCAACTCTCACACTCATTTGGCTCAGCAGGTCCGCTTGGGGGGCCAAGATTGGAATGGTGGGTGAGAATTGTTTTTTACGTCCATTGGGAACAATATTGCCCTTATTCCAATACATGAATAGAAAGATTAAATATTCTCCAGGCCATTCTGAAAGAGCTTACTGCTGACTTTCAAGCTAAACTGCTCATCAAATGATACAAAACTCCTTTTTTTTAATCTTTAAATTATAACCAGGCTTCTAAGGCCTGCACTGAGCCATGGTTTGCAAATTTAATTTGTTGTCAGCTAGAACAGTGAGAGGAATGCTTATTTTCTACAGGCTCAGTGTATGCTTAAATCATGCAGTTCTTGGGCATTAATGGGGCAATCAGGAAGAAACTAAAGTCTTCACATATCCAGATTTCAACTGTCAGCTACTTACTTCTCAAGCAAGAAAAAGATTCTGAAAGATAACCCCAACACACCTATTTCCATTCCACATGTAGAGAATGATCCATTTATAAAGCTGTAGCTTTCACAATGAATGCAGAGGGAGGTTAAGGATTAAGCAGTGGGAGGGGCTGAATTTATTTTGGGTGAACCTTAAACAACATGTGAGCTCTGGGAACCTTTAACTACAGTAAAATCTCCTTAAAATTATTGGAGCTAGAGCTTACCAAGAGATGCTATGCAAAATCTGTATTTTATTCTGGTTTAATGACAGAGCTAACAAGCTCATTGTGCTTGCTGCACGTTATAACATTGAAATTCAATAATCACATGACTAATTAATATCATATACATCAATGCACCATGTAGCTATCCCTCTTTGAAAACAAGTATATGAAGTCTCTTCACACGTGTAAGCAGTCATTCTCGATTCATTCTGTGGACCGGCTCTCTCATTGTTCATTTGTCTCTGATATTGTGAAGGTTCATTGGATTGGAGAGATAAGGCACCACTATTTTTACTTTTCAGCAGTAGTAGTTACTGATGTCAAGATCGTGAATAAATTTATATCACAGAACCTCAGTACATTCTTGGTTGTTTCTTGCTCTAATCATCTAAGCAAGATGGATACTTCTGACCTTATAGAATATCAAGTACCGTTTCAGGATAGGTAAGTTATTTCAGTGAGGCTGATACCTCTTCACTATTCCAGCAACAAGTACATTTTGAGCAAATTTGCCTGAAAACCTTGCCTTTTCCCTTTAATCACTTCCCCCTTTTAACTATCAGGATGTGTGCAAAGATGGCAGCTCTTCAGACTAATCTAATCATAGTACATAGCATCACATGGCTATGAAGCAAGGCATTGGCCAATGGTTCATCACAAAGTTAGAGGAACTCCGGAAAATCTATTACTTTAAAGCTGCCTTTAATAAATGTACTGATCCTTCTACTGGAAGCAAAATAATTAAGGAATCAACAGATATTCGATGCCATTACATTGAACAGGTCACAAGTAAATACATTGACCTGTGGTTCTTTGTCAAACAACTATTCAACTGATATTCTGTATCGTAAAGATCAAACAATGTCTACTATAAGCCTACTGACTCTCACAGCTATCTGGACTATTCCTCTTCTCACCCTGTCTCTTGCAAAAACGCCATCCCCTTCTCACAATTCCTCCGTCTCCGCCGCATCTGCTCTCAGGATGAGGCTTTTCATTCTAGGACGAGGGAGATGTCTTCCTTTTTTAAAGAAAGGGGCTTCCCTTCCTCCACTATCAACTCTGCTCTTAAACGCATCTCCCCCATTTCACGTACATCTGCTCTCACTCCATCCTCCCGCCACCCCACTAGGAATAGGGTTCCCCTGGTCCTCACCTACCACCCCACCAGCCTCCGGGTCCAACATATTATTCTCCGTAACTTCCGCCACCTCCAACGGGATCCCACCACTAAGCACATCTTTCCCTCCCCCACTCTCTCTGCATTCCGCAGGGATCGCTCCCTACACAATTCCCTTGTCCATTCGTCCCCCCCAACCCTCCCCACTGATCTCCCTCCTGGCACTTATCCGTGTAAGCGAAACAAGTGCTACACATGCCCTTACACTTCCTCCCTTACCACCATTCAGGGCCCCAAACAGTCCTTCCAGGTGAGGCATCACTTCACCTGTGAGTCGACTGGGGTGATATACTGCGTCCGGTGCTCCCGATGTGGCCTTTTATATATTGGTGAGACCCGACGCAGACTGGGAGACCGCTTTGCTGAACATCTACGCTCTGTCCGCCAGAGAAAGCAGGAACTCCCAGTGGCCACACATTTTAATTCCACATCCCATTCCCATTCTGACATGTCTATCCACGGCCTCCTCTACTGTAAAGATGAAGCCACACTCAGGTTGGAGGAACAACACCTTATATTCCGTCTGGGTAGCCTCCAACCTGATGGCATGAACATCGACTTCTCTAACTTCCGCTAAGGCCCCACCTCCCCCTCGTACCCCATCTGTTACTCTTTTTTATGCACACATTCTTTCTCTCACTCTCCTTTTTCTCCCTCTGTCCCTCTGAATATACCTCTTGCCCATCCTCTGGGTCACCCCCACCTCCTTGTCTTTCTTCCCGGACCTCCTGTCCCATGATCCTCTCGTATCCCCTTTTGCCTATCACCTGTCCAGCTCTTGGCTCTATCCCTCCCCCTCCTGTCTTCTCCTATCATTTTGCATCTCCCCCTCCCCCTCCAGCTTTCAAATCCCTTACTCACTCTTCCTTCAGTTAGTCCTGACGAAGGGTCTCGGCCTGAAACGTCGACTGCGCCTCTTCCTATAGATGCTGCTTGGCCTGCTGCGTTCACCAGCAACTTTGATGTATGTTGCTTGAATTTCCAGCATCTGCAGAATTCCTGTTGTTTTCATCAATATTATGTTCTATTTCCATTCAATTATCTACATACCTGACATTTAATTATGAATCGTAAAGAGCAAGGAAATTGTCATCCCTTGACACAAAATATTTAGACTCATTAGATTGGCCAAGTTGGACATCTGGTTGTGGTGTTATTGCTCTGCACTGCTGACAAATTGTGCATATTAACAAAACTTTGTCTATGTCTTTACCAGTATTCAGCGGTACACAAAATTCCTGGCAATAAATTCCACTGTTGAAAATACCAGGGGACAGTTTTGTTCATTGTTGTTTGAAATTAATTTTCTAAGAGCACTGGCTGTAACTACTCAAGATTCCCATTTCATCCAATCTTGGTCTGCTGAAAATTCAGATCTATAATTGGAAAATGGCTGCAAGTCTTCATTCGGGCACTTGTCAGACAGCGCCAGCCTCTCAGAATGGATTTGCTTCAGGAGTACATTATGCTGAGTCTCTCAAGCAAACTCTGAGCCTATGACTGGGAACTCCTCATCTACAAGTAGAGGTATGAAAATCATGCTTTCCCTGCTCATGTCAGCAATTAATGAAGTATTTGGGAAGGACATTAACAATTTCATTTGATGAATGAAATTCCATTATACACACACAGTGAGAACAAAATTGAATGTCTTGGCATCCTTGAAGCTGTGTTAGGATCAAGCATTGTCAATAACAGTTTGCAATCTTTAATAAGGACACCGCTTCTTCTCAATAGGAAGTAATGGAATTTCTTTACATCAAAACTGTTAGATTCCCCTTTCAATTCATACATAATTACACTCACATTTAAAAGTACACCAAGTATGATCCATCATCAAGAACCCCCACCATTCAGGGCATGCTTTTCTCTTGCTGTTGCCATCATGAAGAAGGTACTACAGGAGCCTCAGGACCCACACCACGAAGTTCAGGAACAGTTATTACCTCTTGACCATCAGGCTCTTGAACTGGAGGGAATAACTTCACTCATCTTCCCTTGCCCCAACACTGAACTGTTCTCATAATCTATGGACTTACTTTAAAGGACTCTTCATCTCATGTTCTAGAAGTTTATTGTTTATTTATTTATTATTATTATTATTATTATTATTTAATTTTTCTCAGCTCAAGCTGGAAAAACCTGTG
Source organism: Mobula hypostoma (assembly GCF_963921235.1). Lineage (NCBI taxonomy): Eukaryota > Metazoa > Chordata > Chondrichthyes > Myliobatiformes > Myliobatidae > Mobula > Mobula hypostoma. The sequence goes on along the minus strand of NC_086097.1, from coordinate 151,757,468 downwards.
GTACCAGGATAACCAAGCATGCTCATTTGTCAATTGCTAAGAACTTTTGGACTACTCTATGGTGTTTAGTATCATGGCTTTCTGAAGATTTACATATATATTACCATGTAGTCCTAATTGTTTAATGTTATTGTGTAGAGCCTTTGGGAAGATACCAGTTGTAGATATTACAATCGGGACAATGTGTACCCTGTTCATGTTCCAAAATCTTTCAATTTCATTTTTTAATTCAGCATATTTCTGGTGTTATTCAGTTATGGATTTCTGTGAGTTATGTAAGTTGTTCCTGCTTGTTTATCCTGTATTATTATATCTGGACAGTTATTATGGATTGTCCTATCTGTAAAAATGGATAGGTTATAATCATAGTTCCCTCTAAGCTGTGTGTGTGTGCGCGCACGCACACACGTTTTTCAACCAGCACACAAAGGAAATTAATGTGCGTACAAATGGTTAGTTACCTAAAATAATGTAGTAGACAATAATTATACTTATTGAAAATAATCTTTTAGCTAACTGCTTCTGTTAATTAGTTAATCGGTTTTTCAAATACCACAATGCACGTCACTAATTTATGTCACCTCACCTATCCTGTTCCAGTCTGCATCACAGCGGCTGCCATGTTTGGCAGACAGTGTTCATATCATAAAGTTTACAAAGATCTGTTTCAAACCCTGCAGATAGCTTACTAAGTTTTTATTGGAAAAAATATTGATTCACTATGTCGAATTCAAAAGAAGTGAAGGGCATGAAGTGCAAAAGAACTGCAAATTTGTTTGAAGTTGAATGGCTTAACAAAATAGTAGAAACTGTTACACCGAAAGCTCATGAGGTCATGAACGTTCAGCTATGAGAAATATTTATGTATGATTTGGAAACTGGAGTTACCGGTCTGTATTGCCGCGATGCGAATGTTGCTGGAGAATTTGCTAGTGGAAAGAAGTGGGATGATATTTGGAAACCTGACTTTTTGAAGCATCATTTGGCAAGTAAATCGCATTTGGATGGTGTACAAAAGCTCAGGCAACAGAACCCGTCATTACCCGTTACAGGAGTGCGACGCATGTTACGGTTGAGTGCAGGTGAGCGAGAGCAAAAATGATCAAACCCAGAGGAGATCAAAGTTGAGGTACAAGAATGGTCAGCTTTTGATTTCCCCACATTTGCAGATTGTGACTTCACATTTGGCGATGAACAAGTTAATGCCTTATGTCTAAAATATCATGACTTTCTAGCTGAAAATATTGTAATAGTTAGACAGTTTAATGATTTCAAGAAAAAATTAAATCCAAATCGATTTCAAACTTTGCTCAAATGGTGGCATTTGTCCTTCAAGATGAACAGTTTTGCAACCTTGCACAGTTGATGGACATTGGTGGAACCTTACTTGCATCTAGTACGGACTGTGAACGAAGTTGTAGTCAAAAGAATCAACTCAAAAACAAGCTGAGAAACCGTTTAGGTGAATGTCATTTGGATATGTTAATGACCATCAAAAGCTATCAATGGGATGGAAGTTCCATTAGTCGAGATAGAGTTTACAAAGAATGAATAAATGCCAAAGACAGAAGAGAAAAAAAATAACTGAGTGACTTAAATATGATCAAAATTAAATATCTCCAACCTGATGGCATAAACATTGACTCATCTAACTTCTGTTAATGCCCCCTCCTCCCCTTTGTACCCCATCCCTTATTTATTTATTCATTATTATGATTATGATTTTTTTCTTTCCCTTTTTTTTCTTTTCTCCCTCTGTCCCCCTCACTATAACTCCTTTCTCATCCTCTGGGCTTCCTCCCCTTTCTTTCTCCCTAGGCCTCCTGTCCCATGATCCTCTCCCTTCTCCAGCCTCATATTCCTTTTGCCAATCAACTGTCCAGCTCTTGGCTCCATCCCTCTCCTCCTGTTTTCTCCTATCATTTCAGATCTCCCCCTCCCCCTCCCACTTTCAACTCTCTTACTAGCTCTTCCTTCAGTTAGTCCTGACGAAGGGTCTCGGCCTGAAACGTCGACTGTACCTCTTCCTAGAGATGCTGCCTGGCCTGCTGTGTTCACCAGCATTTTTTGTGTGTGTGACTTAAATATGTATGTTATTTTGTTGTTCAGTGCAGTTTTATGTCAAATATTTTGTAAACCTACATAAACTGTCCCATGCGTGCTTTCAGTGTGCACATGCTTTTGTCACAGGAAAAAAATGTGCACAACATAAGATTTTTGTGCACACTGACTACTAAAAATTAGAGGGAACATTGGTCATAATATAATTTGTGGTATTCTGACTCTAAAACTGGATCAGGCTTGCATTTATAGTAAGGTGGGATTTCTTTTATGAGTTTGTATTTTAAAGCAAATTTTTGATGAATGATGTTTGCCACTTGATTGTGGCTGTGTAAATATTCAGATAAAGTTAAACTGCTACAGGATCCTGTAATGCATTGGATTGTTTTTGGTTCTTCTTGGCATTTTCTACGTTTATCACCTCAAATTATGTATTTTTGATATTTTATTTGTGTTAACCATCTAGTCCTGTATCTTGTATTGAAGGAACACTTCTGTTTCTGCAAAGACATCACCAACTCTGTGCAACACATTCAACATTCCTTGCTGACATCTTATCTGTTCTGATCATGGGGATGTCTTCCGTGGAGGGTCCTGCTCTTCCATTGGTTAACTTTTTCTTCGAAAGTGATCATGTCTTCATTTTTCTGGGTTGAGCTCTCATTTAAGTTTAGTGGTGTATCAGAATTGTGTGAGCTTGTGTAGAATTCTGTTCTCTGTTTTAGTTAATGAAAGTATATCCTAAGAAGTTTTATCTGACTGTTGTGTAGATTTTTAATGCCTGTTATTCTTTTTCCTGTTTTCTTTCATATATGCATAGTTTGTTGTGTTTTTCACACTGGTTGTTTGTCCATCCTGGTGGGTGCATTGACTCTATTATGTTTTTTGGATTTACTGGGTATGCCAGCAAGAAGATGAATCTCAGGGTTTTATATGGTGACAAATATGTACTTTGATAATAAATTTACTTTGAACTTTGAAGTAAAAGCATTGAGGTTTAGGCAGTGAATCAATGGTCTCTACTCAAATTGTGTTAACAATGTTTAAATGCTCTTGCTTGAGTTTCAGGCCAATTCCACTTCATGTATTTTATAGCAAGTCAAGGTAATAATGTTACTACCATAGCTAGGTTTTATCAATATCTGGTATAACATTAAAAATCATTTCAGAAAGAAGTCATGCTCTGTAACATTCCCTGGATGCTTGCTTTTCATGTTGACATTAATCCTTCTTTAATAAATTCCAGCTCATTAACATTTACCTTCCTACTGAACTATACTATCTCCCAATGTACTTAAACCTACATAGTTCCAATCTCAACCTGAGTTGGTGAAGCAATTCAGTACCCATTCTACAGTGCTGACATTATCCTCTGCACTAATTGTAGCAATGAGGAGATCATCTTGTTCATGCTGGACTGGAAGATTATTGATAAGGATTTGACCTCCTATGGCAAATTAGTGTAAACTATAATCCTTAATCTTCATTTATAGTAAAGGCCTTCCCCATCCATGTCCAATTGTATGTAAGCATGTGACAAATCACATTCCTCAACATTGTTATATCACTTAATCTTGCACACAGGTCCTGGGAAGATGACGGCGTAAATCACTCTGATGAAAGGTCTTTGATCTGAAGTGGTGATGTAGTTTATGTTTCCACAGATTTCACCTGATTCTGATAAGAGTTTCCAGAACTATTTTCATTAAAAGGCAATTTTCATTGTTGACTGTCTGATTTAAATATAACTACAATGCGTCCTGCTGTTTCAATCTTGCTGTTGCTTTATCTACAAACGTATTTCCATTTTCTCAGCTTCTTCCTCCGCTTGTTATTTCATGGAATTAAAAACTCACCTTGTTTTAACAGCAAGCTTAATCCATACACAGGGTATCCATTCTGTACTGGATGACTTTTGGGTAGGCATTTTTGAAGAAGTTATTACATTTGGACAACAGTGTCCTCAAGGATGACTTTATCATCTAGTCAAATGCTGAATATGTCTTTCCAATTTAATTTCAAGTTTGCAAGACAATCTTTGTTCAACAAAGTTAGACATTTGGTATAGGATGCCACAACTAATGGTAACTCAAGATTCTGGTCGTTGTGACATTCCAGCATTCCATCTGCTCCAAAGCTTTTAAAACCTTAAATAAATCTTGAGACTGATTGTACTCCACACTAACACTGACAGAACGGGATATCCTTCCTCATAATGAAACAATCTACAGGTCTTTTGGTTTGCATTACTAAGGGATTGCCATCATTTAGGACTGTATCTTTAAAATTCCATCATCTCATAATGGTTTCTTGTTATACAAAGTAAAATAGGTTTCAGCTGCAGCTATTGTAATATTTTGCAGATTCCCCATTTATAACAATCGAAATTTGTCCTCTTTTATTTGCTTCCTTATGTTTAAATTTACAGGTTGCTATCAAACATCTCATTTTTGCCACCTTTTCTCCTTCTGTATGGAAGAAATACCTGCCCTGAGCCGAGCCGTCCTACAAGCTACATACCTTCTCTGCCACGGGTATGTCACCCTTTGGAGGGCTTCATGGCTACTGACCCCCGTTGTTCCCCGTGGTGGAGACAACAGTGGAAGTCCCATCAACCAGGGCCTTGATTCACCAAGGCTAGAAAGGGCACAGAGGCCATCCTAGCTGCCGGACTAAACACAGTTCACACCCCAGCCAGACTACTCCAGTCTGGGTCCCTGTCTGGCTGCTCACCCAGGATCTGCCCCTGTGCTTTGACTCCCATAAGCTCTCGCCGTGGTTTATTGGTCCCTTTAGGATTACCCATTGCATCAACCCATCTCCAGCTGCCACCAACGCTCAGAATCACGCTTACCTTCTGCATGTCCTGGTTCAAGCCCATTGTCCATTGATCACACAAGCCACCTGAGCCTGCATCTCTTGAACCAAGAATGGTAGAAGATGGTTCGATGTATTTGGTTTGCCAGTTGAGGAATTCACATCATTGTGGATGAGGTATGCAGTACCTGGTCACCGGGGAGGGATGTGGTGGAGAGGAGCAATCTTGTGAGCTATTCAATTATATCTTAGATCCACCGTTCATCAAGGAGTTACACTGGACCCATTCAGATTGTCCTGGGCCGTTGGGTGCTGGCCATATGAAGGGGTTTTTATTGTCAGGTCTGCACATGCAGGCTCTTCCCAGTCTCCACCCAGCTAATAAGAATCATCTGCCTTCATTTCCAACTCATCACCTGCAGCCTATTTGAACCCAGCTCTCATCCACCCAATGAACCATCCAGCCGCAACCAGTTGCTCCTAGCCTTCGGTTACCTTGTTGCCTGTTGTGTTTAGTATCAGTTCTCTCATGCTTGGTGGCCCCTCTTGGCTTGTTATTTTTGCAGACTATTATTAAAGTTATCAGTCATTGCTGATTTGTCCCCGCTGCTCTGCATTTGGTCAAGCCTCCACTACATTTCCTAACATTACCGTGCACAACCTAAAATCTTCCAGTGCCTTGATTGGGCCTTCAGTATAACAATATAATCACATATTATTTCTCCCATTTTCTGTGAACTGAAGTGCTCTTCTGATATCCGAATGATCTCCTCTAATATAATAACAGAATATAGATCACTACAGCGAGTCCAGGCCCTTCAGTATCAGGTGTGTGCCATACTTTTAACCTACTCTAAGATAGATCTAACCCTTCCTTAATATGCCTGTAATTCTTCTTTTAAAGCTACTGCAACAAATGCGCTTTCAGAAAGAGCTTACAAAACCTCTCTTTTTCAAGTCATCAACTAACAATTAACCACCAGTGTTTGGGTACAATGATGTTTTAGAGTTTTACAATATGATATGTTCTATGCACATACATGCTATAGATAGATATCTCTAGCTTTCTATGGGGTTACCAAACTGGTATTTGTGTTTTGTCCTGGAGCACAATATTTAATTTCATTCCCCACACTGAAGCATTCAATGCCTGAACATTCCCAACAATATGTTCCACTGGACAGTATGATACTGTCGGTCATAAAAAAAACATTTCTGGGTGGCATATGAATAATTTATGAGACTGTACATATCCTCAGGCTAACAAGGAAGCCTCATTGAACACCCAGCTTCTTTTCTCATCAAAACATGGCCGCAGCACTTTAGCCACCTGTTTTTATTTTACACTATGCCTGCCTCACTAGATTGCAAACTAACACCGTCCACCCCGCTTTGATCTTTAAACCATCCGTGTATATGTAACAGCAACTGCCGCTGCGTTAAGTGTGATTACTCTCGTCTTCACTTCTTTCTCTTTCTCCGAGCTGACCCATCGATAACCTTTAAATAAGTTCGCTGGACCTGCAGTCAGGAGCATCCATGTTTGGTGCTGTTTCCTGCTGCTTTTAGTCATCATTGCAGAGTTTTCTCTGGACCTTTTCTACAAGCCCGATATAGGGCCAATTCTTTAGAGGGGCGACAACAATATTTCTTTCAACAATTTTTTTTTCTACCAGTGTAAATGATGGAACTGGAAACTGTCCTTGTTGCCAATTGTACTGCATTTTGGGTTGAACTTTGGTATATACTGGAAATGCTGATAAGCTTTAGCACAGTTATATTGCAAGGAAACCAAGAGTTACACAACAGCAATGTGTATTTCTTATAGTTGAACAGCAGGATAGGCCAAAGTATTGACTTTCTAGAAACAGATCTTATTGAGTTATCAAATGAGAGTAAAATTGGTAGAAGGATATGGAGATGAGTAAAGCAAATCAGGATCCTAACAGAACAACTTGAAGGAGAGTTCATTTACAATATATTTTAAGATAATCAACAGTTCTGAAATTCCTTGCTATTAAGAAACATTAATTCCAGGACCCTTATTTCTGAGGTTAGATGGTTCAAAGTAATGTCAGCTAGTCCAATGATATAGAACCTTCAGTTCCCTGTCTTGCATTAGACTTTCCTGGCAGAGAAATCACGCACAGTTAAACATGTAGATGTTTTTTTGTTTGCCAGAGAAATTAAGAATTGTGCCAACAAGATGAAAATAAACAGATGAAATGCAGAAGTTAGATTAGAAAAATAATATTTCTCAGCATTTAGCTTCAGTTCAGTGGCATTTACATTTGAATGTGAAAGATATCAACCTCTACATAATTCAATAAACCAATCTTCCATCTGTGGACTCACTTTACACCACATGCTGTTGGAGCAGTGCTGCCAGGATAATCAAGGACACGACCCACCCAGCCAACACACTTTTCGTCCCTCTTCCCTCCGGGAGAAGGCTCAGGAGCTTGAAGGTTCGTACAGCCAGATTTGGGAACAGCTTCTTTCCAACTGTGATAAGACTGTTGAACGTACCCTCTAAATATCCGGACCTGCCTCTCAGTTTTTTTGCACTACCTTACTTCCCATGTTTCAATTTTCTATTTATGATTTATAATTTAAATTTTTAATATTCACTAATTTTAACTATTTTTGATATTTAATATTTGTAATCCAGGGAGTATGAAGCACAGAATCAAATATCACTGTAATGATTGTACATTCTAGTACCAATTGTTTGGCGACAATGAAGTATAAAGTAAAGTACATTCATAGTGTCCAGTGCAGTAATAACATAGGACCAAAACGTGAAACAGCACATATGGTTAAGTGACAGAACAACTTTCAAAAAAAGGCTTTTTGTGTTTTATTTCAAGGTTGTTGGTGAGATGAAGTCAGAAAAATTAACAGAAAATAGCATTTTAAAATCCTTCATAAATAACTTAATACGAGTTTAACTCTGAAATTAGCATTGGTGACTTATGTTATAGGGCAATCAAACAAGATGATGGAAACAGCATGAAATATCCAGCAGGAGATCTCTTTAGGATGTCTATAGTATTTGAAAATAATACAGCTATCTATTTACATAAATGGAGTATATGAAGCATGAGAAAATGGTTCTGCACAGTATTCCATTGCTGAACTGATTATGATGATATTCTCAGAATATAACAGGGGAGAGCTAAACTAAGGCACTACAGGAACTGTTTGTGGATCAGTCACTGAGGTATCTAAATAAAGACTCAGTGTTCTCAATGAGCATTTATCTATGTGATTTGTCTTTCCCAAAGATCTATTTAAACCATTCTGCTATTAGGACAGAGGAAATTTCTCACATATATTTTATGAGGCTTCATGTAGTTCAAAATCAGATTATTACTGGGTATAGAAACAAGATTTCAATGATTCCTTTGCTTTAACCTGCTTCCTCTAAAAATAAATAATGTTTGCTCTTTGGTCAAAAACTATGTAGAATCATGTGGAGGGAATAAGCCATATGTCAGATATGTCTCATTTGAGCTTTAAGTATTTGTGGTGAGTAATCAAATTTAAAAACTTAATGAAGAACAGACTAAACAAAGAGCAAATGCTTTAGGCCTGTCATGACTGCACCCACTTCCCTAATTTGCATCTCATCCCATCTGAACTAATACACTACTTAATTAACCTACAAGCAAAATGTTTTGCAATATTAATCTCTAATCTGTGACAATAGACAGATTTTCTACAAGAAGATTTGGGGCACATGCTTAACTCTGACTTTTATGCTATGGCTCCCAATCGTTTTAACACCAATTCACTGAAATACTTGCACCAAGTATTTCCCATCCCCAGCTCCTCAGACACAAACAATGATCAGTCATGGATCAGAACCTGACCTTTTGACTCATTACCATGATATGCAGCACATTTGCGGCACAAAGGTGGAAGATCTTTAATGCTGTAGGTTTTCAAATCCCACACCAGCCTACATCCAACCACTTACATTAATCTGCAAACAGGAGGAAATCTGCAGATGCTGGAATTTCAAGCAACACCCATAAAAATTGCTGGTGAACGCAGTAGGCTAGGCAGCACCTATAAGAAGAGGTACAGTCGACGTTTCGGGGCGAGACCCTTCGTCAGGACTAACTGAAAGAAGAGATAGTAAGAGATTTGAAAGTGGAAGGGGGAGGGGTAGATCTGAAATGATAGGAGAAGACAGGAGGGGGAGGGATGGAGCTGAGAGCTGGAAAGTTGATTGACAAATGGGATATGAGAGGATCATGGGACAGGAGGCCTCGGGAGAAAGAAAGGGGGAGGCGGAAAGCCCACAGGATTCGCTCATATCCCTTTTGCCAATCAACTTCCCAGCTCTTAGCCTCCATCCCTCCCCCTCCTGTCTTCTCCTATCATTTCGGCTCTCCCCCTCCCCTTCTCACTTTCAAATCTCTTACTATCTCTTCTTTCAGTTAGTCCTGACGAAGGGTCTCAGCCCGAAACGTCGACTGTACCTCTTCCTATAGATGCTACCTGGCCTGCTGCGTTCACCAGCAATTTTTATGGGTGTTACTTACATTAATCCCATTTTTTTATCCTCGCCACACTTCTATCAACCATCTGATTCTGTCACTCACGCGCTCAATTGGGGCAATTTACAATGACTAATTAACATGCCTACCTACACATTTTTGGAATATAGGAGAAAACAAGAGCAATCACAGGGGAGATGTGCAAACTCCACAGAACCAGTACCACAGATCAGGATTGAAGCTAGTTTGCTGGAACCATGCGACAGCCGCTCTACTAGTTTTGCCACTATGCCAGGCTAAAAGTAAGATTTTGGTTTGGTGGCCAACTTCAAATATATCAGAGAGAGATAGTTGAGTCAGAATACGAAGCCGTCAGTCAGAGTCATATTGTCCATGAATAGTTTAGCACCAGGTCTCCACGAACATGTTGTGTGTTAAATGTTGTTAAATAGTGCCTCCTCAACAGCACTTCAGACCAGAAACCAGTGGCACTTCACACCAACTGGAGTCAGTCATCCAAGCTTCTTCCAGGTTTCTTTCACATCAGCAGGAAATAATACTTGGAATGGAATTCTAAGTAGAAGCAAAATACAGAAGTGTTTACAGAAGTGTTTCCTGCAGAACTGCAAGGTCTGGATGGATAAGAGGCAGACTAAAGGATTCCTTTGTGCTTTCCTCTCAAATTTTGAACAGCCCTCATAAGCAAAGCCTTTATTGGAACATGGGGTCATTTTGGCAGGTATTCACATCTGTTAAAATTGGGTAAATTTTTGGAATAGTACTTCAGATCATCAGATTCCAAATCTACTTAAGGACTGTGTGTCTTATTAGAAGTCACATGGACCAAAGTAAGTGACCCTTTCCTCCTAAGCTATAAAAAAAGCAATTGACATGCCCTCTGTGTGACCTCGGTCTTGGGAACTAACTGTTTTCCTCATAAATCTTTCCAACAAAGATTGTTGAAACAAAACTGTATCATTACTTGGATGATCATGAAAAGTGCCAAGAAATTGGCATTAACAAGCGAAATACCGCAAGAAAAACAACTAGAAATGAACAGAAAGAGAATATCAACTGTGCACTAGATGAAAAATACTTTTTCTTGGATGCTGTCTAAAATGCTTGCTTTTCCATTACTTTTCAATCTTCATTCCTTGATAAATTAAAATTCAATACCTCCAGAATCCACCCTCTCCCCTCCAACACCGCCATTTGTGCAGTTTTCCTTGGGCACAGATTGTGTCTCAAAGGCCTGTGAAGAACAAACACAGCAGTTGCTAAGTACTGGTGCAATCGTTCAGTTTGTTATAACTTCCTCTCTGATTTAAAGGGCTGACTGCACAGACGTAGGCGCACAAGCTATATTGACAATTCAGTGCAGTGCTGAGGGAGGGCTGTACCATTAATGAGTATATTTTCCGTTGGATAAGTCACTAAAATGAGACTCCAGCTGCTCTCTTGGGTGGATGTAGTACTATTTCAAACGGTGAATAGTATGGTTATCCCCTGTGAATTGGCCAATATATATCCCTTAATCAATACTGCTGAAAGAGTTATCTAGAAATTAATCCTTGGTAGTCAGCACTAAAGCTGTCACAATGGAATAAATTTTGGAGGCAGAGTTGTCAACAGAGTGGATTCAGGGCTGCTGGCCAGAGATAAACATCCAGCAATTATTTAACAAATAACATATTTTCTGTGGCAGCTTGTTGTGAGCAAATTGTATGCTAGGTTTTCTACATTACAATTGTGTTATCACTTTAGTAGTACTTCACTAAAGCAGCTACCCTGTTACCTTACAACAGAAAAAATTTCATTTTGGCATGTCAATGTTAGACCACAAGACATAGGCGCAGAATTAGGTCACTCAGCACATCAAGTCTGCTCTGCCATTTCATCATAGCCGATCCCAGAGCCCACTCCACCCCATACACCTGCCCTCTCACCATATACCTCAATGCCCCACCCCATCAGGAATCTATCAACTTCCGCTTTAAATATACCCACAGACTTTGTCTCCAGTGCAGTCTGTGGCAGAGTATTCCATAGATTCACCACTCTTCAGCTAAAAAATTTCCTCCTGTTCTAAAAGATCGCCCCACAATTTTGAGGCTGTGCCCTCTAGTGCTGGATGCCCTCACCAGAGGAAACATCCTCTCCACTCCACCCTATCTAGTCCTTTCAACATTCAGTAGGTTTCAATGAGATTCTCACACATTCTTCTAAATTCCAGCAAGTATAAACCCAAGGCTGCCAAATACTCCTCATATGTTAACCACTTCGTACCCAGAATCATCCTCGTGAACCTCTTCTGGACTCTCCTATAACAATAGATACTTTCTGAGATTAGGGGCACAAAATTGTTGACAATACTCTAAGTGCAGCCTGACTAGAGCCTTATAGAGCTTCAGCATTATCTCCTTGTTTTTATATTCTATTCCCCTTGAAATGAATGCCAACATTGTATTTGCCTTCTTTACCATAGACTCAACCCATAAATTAACCTTCTGGGAGTCTTGCACGAGGACTCCTAAGTCCCACAGCACCTCTGATGCTTTAATTTTCTTTCCATTTAGATAGTAGTCTGCACTATTGTTCCTTTTATCAAAATGCATTATCATATATTTCCCAACACCGCAATCCATCTGCCACATTTTGTCTATTCTTCCAACTTGTTCTTCCTGCTGCAATTGCATTGCTTCCTCAGCATTACCTATTCCTCCACCTATTCTCATAACACCTGCAAATGTTGCTACAAAGCCATCAATTCCACTGAATTGTTGATAAACAAGGTGAAAAGTAGCAGTCCCAAAAGAGGCCCCTGAGGAACAGCACAAGTCACTGGCAGCCAACCTGAAAAAGCCACCTTTATTCTCACTCACTGCCTCCTGCCTGTCAGCCATTCCTCTATCCATGACAGTATATCTCCTGTAACATCATAGGAATTTATCTTGTTAAACAGCCTCATGTGAGGCACCTTATCAAATGCCTTCTGAAAATCCAAGTAAATGACATCCACCGCCTCTTCATAAGCACCTTGCTTGTTACTTCCTCGAAGAATTCTAATAGATTTGTCAGGCAAGATTTCCCTTTACAGAAACCATGCTGAAAATTTGAATTATTTTATTATTTGTTTCCAAGTACCCCAAAACGTCATCCTTAATAATGGACTCCAACTCTTTCCCAACCACTGAGCTTAGGCTAACTGGCCTATAATTTCCTTTCTAGTGTTTTCCTCTCTTCTTAAAGAGTGGAGTGACATTTGCAATTTTCCAGTCCTCCAGGACCATGCCAGAATCAAGTGATTATTGTAAAGATCATGACCAATGCATCCGCTATCTCTTCAGCAGCCTCTTTCAGGACTCTGGGATGAAGTCCATCTGGCCCAAGTGACTTATCCACCTTCAGACCTTTCAGTTTGTCCAGCACATTTTCCTTTGTAATAGCAATGGGACTCACTCCCGCTCCCTAACACTCACAGACTTCTGGCATACAGCTAGTGTCATCCACCATTAATTACTGAAGCAAAGTACTTATTAAGTTCATCTGTCATTTCTTTGCCCCCCATTATTACCTCACCAGCATCATTTTCCAGTGGTCCAATATCAACTCTCACCTCCCTTTTGTTCTTTATGTAACAGGAAAAACTTTTAGGATCTTGCTTGATATTATCGACTAGTTTGCCCTCATATTTAATCTTTTCCCTTCTTATAGCTTTTTGAGTTGCCTTTTGTTGAATTTTAAAACATTCCCAATCACCCAACTTTCTGCTCACTTTTGCTACTTTATTTGCCCTTTCCTTGGCTTTAACACCTTAACTTCCCTTGTCAGCCACATTTGCCTACACTTGCCACTTGAGAACAATTTCTTCTGTGGGACATATCTATCCTGCATCTTGTGATCTATTCCCAGAAACTTCAGCCATCTCTGTTCCGCTGTCTTCCCGGGCAATATCCCCCTCCAATCCAACTGGGCAAGCTCCTCTCTCATGCCTCTGTAATTCCCTTTATTCCATTGGGATACTGATACTGGTCACTTATGCTTCTCCCTCTCAAATTGCAGTAAGAATTCAATCATATTATGATCACTGCCTCCTAAGGGTTCCTTTACATTAAGCTAATAAAGTTTGGGTTATTACACAACACCAAATCTAAGATAGCCTTTTGCCAAGTAGGCTCAGTCACAAGCTGCTCTAAAAACCCATCTCATAGGCATTCAGCAAATCCCCTCTCTTGCGATCTGATTTTCCCAATCCCTTTGCATGTTGAAGGCTCCATTACAATTGTGACATTACCATTATTACATGCCCTTTCCAGCTCCCTTTGCAATCTCACCCCCACATCTTGGCTACTATTTGGAGACCTATACATGATTTCCATAATGGTTTTTTTACCCTTTCAATTTCTTAACTTCACCCACAAAGATTCAACATTTTCTGACCCTGTGTTACCCCTTTATAAAGATGCAATTCCATCTTTTACCAGTAGAGCCACACCACTTCCTATGCCTTCCTGCCTGTCCTTTCAATAGAAAGTATATCCTTTGTTGTTAAACTCCCAACTAAGGCTGTCTTCAGCCACGATTCAGTGATGCCCATAATGTCATACTGACCAGTCTCTAATTGCGCCACGAGTTCATCCACCTTATTCCACTACGTACATCCAAATACAGCACCTTCAGTCCTGGATTCTTTGCCCTTATGAATTTTGCTTCTGTGGTGCAAATTAACTCTTTGCTCTGTCTGCAGTTGTACCCAATCACTGGCTTGTCCTTCCTTACATTCATGTTATATATTACTTCATCTACTTGAAAACCTGCTGGCTCATCCTCAGCTCTATCATACTGGTTCCTATACCCCTGCCATATTAGTTTAAAACACTTCCAACAGCTCTAGCAAGCCTGCCTCCAAGAATATTGGTCCCCTTTGGATTCAAATGCAACCCATTTCTTCTGTACAGGTCCCAATTATCCAGAAGTCTGAATCCCTGCCCCCGCTCCAATTCTTCAGCCACGCGTTTATCCTCCACCTCATTCTATTCCTATCCTCACTATCACGTGAACAGGCAGCAATCCTGAGGTTATGCCAAATCACACAGCAATACTTTTTCTTTGTAACCCTTTCTCCCTAGATTTTTATCAACTCCTCCCAGGTTTTACAACTCTAGGAATAATTTGCATTTATTAATTAACCTACCAACCTGCACATCTTGAGGATGTCAGAATTAGTATCAGGTGTAATATCATTGACATATGTCATGAAATTTGTTGTTATGTGGAAGCAGTACGTTATAATTAAAACTGTAAATTACAGTAAATATATATATTTTTTAAAGTTAAATTAAATAAGTAGTTCAAAAAGAGAAAAAAGTAGTTCATGGTCCATTCAGAAATCTGATGGCAGAGGGTAAGAAGCTATTTCTGAATGGTTGAGTGTGTGCCTTCAGGCTCCTGTACTTCCTCTTTGATGGTAACAATAAGAAGAGGGCATCATTCCTTGAAGATGTCCTGGATGCTGGGGAGGTTATTTCCCATGATGAAGCTAAATGAGTTCACAACTTTCTGCAGTGGTGGAAGAACTGAGCATGCAACAGAAAACCACCTGAGAAGAGACATAGACAACACTGAAGAGCAGATCGAACCTGGATTTCTGAAGCTGTGTCAGTAATTCAACTGGCTGTACCACTCCCATTCCACTTCTTACTAGTGGAAGTGTTGAAAGGCAATATATCTATATGGGGTGCAGACAAGATAGGAAATACATGATAAACAGTACTGTGAAAAAGCAAAGACAAATCTTGGAGTGCCAACCCACAGATCATTAGAGGTAGCAGAACAGGTTAAAGAGGTGGATACCTGCTTTTATTGGCTGAGACACAGAACATAAGAACAGAGAGGCTTTACTTCACTGTAGAACTATATAAAACAGTAATCAGACTACAGCTAGAGAACTAATGAAAGAACAAGAAAACACCATGGGGAATGCAAAGAAGACATACAATTTTTTCAGTGTTACAATATGGTAACAGGCCCTATCAGTCCAACGAGCCATACCAGCTAATTACACCCATTTGACCCATTAATCAACGAACCCGTATGTCTTTGGAATGTGGTAGGAAACCAGAGCAGCTGGAGAAAAGCCATGTGGTTATGGGGAGAACGTACAAACTCCTTACAGACAGGACGGGAATTGAGCTCTGATTGCTGGTGTTGTAATACCGCTACACTAACTGATGCACTACCATGCCGTCCCATATTTCCAGGATTGGAGAATTATGAATAAAAAACTATATTGCAAGTGTTAGAAAAATATAACATAGAACGCAGAGAAAGAAAAGCAGGACTAGTTCATGCTTCCTCCGCCATTCAGTCCACTTGCCGCCAATGCTCTACCTCAATATTATGTTCCCATCCACACACTATACGCCTAATACCTACTGTGCCAAGTAATCTCTCTACCTCCTTCTTTAAAATATTCAGTAACGTGCTCAACGGCCTTATTTGGCAAGGAACTACACAGTTTCACCACTATTCTCACTTGCAAAAGCCATAGAACGTATCTTGGGACTGATTACCTCATCCCCTGACCAACCCAGCACCTGCCAGAGAAAATATCTTCAGTCTATCCTCCACAAACTAGAGAAAATACACAGATGCTGGAAGTCCAAGCAACACACCCAAAATGCTGGAAGAACTCAGCAGGCCAGGCGGGCAAGAGTACGGTCGACTTTTCAAGCCGAGACCCTCTTGACTGTCATGTTGTGCCAGAAATTTGTATGTTTCTCTGAGATTTCCACTTATTCATCCAAACGCTTATGAATGTCGGCTTAGTCAACATAATCTCTCCACATACAATAGACCCACCTAACCAGGACTCAATATGGTAAACTATTGTTCCATCACTTTCAACAACAGGTATATCTTTTCATAGTTAAGGAGACTGGGAAAAGTTTGATTGTGGTTTATGAATCTATGAAGCCCAAGCAGGATAAATGGTAATGGATATTCCATTGGTGGAGGTAACTGGGGACACAGATTTAATTTAGTTAGAGGAAAGATTAGAGAAGGCACTTATGAATTGATAATTTCCCTGGACCAGATAAGATCTATTTTCTGTGGGAACCTAGAGAGGAGATAACTGGGATGCTGGTGGATATTTATGCATTCTTGTTAGCCACGGGTGAAGTGAGGGAAGCTGTTCCTCTTTAAAGGGCAGTAAGGATAAGCTCGGCAACTAGAGGTTGGTGAGTATTATGTCAGTGGTAGAGAAATCACTGAAGAAAATACTAAGGGATGACCATGAAGCATGTCTAACACTACAGAAGGAAATACAGTAGATCAGCAGAAAAATTGGGCTGGGGCAGTCAGAACCACATTAATTTATAGAGTTTTTGAGAAGATAATGAAGATTGTTGAATAGGCTGCAAGACCTTTGGACTGTTGTGAGACACTTGACAAGATCCCATATGACATACTAGTCCAGAAGGTTAAAGTACATAGGATCCAAGCTGAGTGGTTGATTGGATCCAAAACTGACTTTGTGAAAGGAGAGGTAATGATGGAAGGATGCTTTTCTGATGATGGGATCCTTGTTGTTTGTGATTTATTATGGATCTAAATATAGAAGATATTAAGCTGTGGATGACATGAAAGTTGGAGGACTTGGTTCCAGTTTAATATGGCACTGGAGAGACATAGTGATGATTTACTGGCAGCAAACAAATCTAATAACTACTCTATTAAATGCACATTTTCTGGACAATAGGCATCCGTTAGTCTTGCGAGACCATGAATTTGCACCTGGAAAGTCTTCACTCTCCAGGGCGCAGACCCAGGCAAGGTTGTATGGAAGACCGGCAGTTGCCCATGCTGCAAATATCCCCTCTCCATGAGACCGGTGTTGTCCAAGGGAAGGGCAAGGGCCAATACAGCATGGCACCAGTGTCGTCACAGAGCACTGTGTGGTTAAGTGCCTTGCTCAAGGACACAACACTCTGCCTCAGCTGGGGCTCGAACTCACGACCTTCAGGTCGCTAGTCAAATGCCTTAACCACTTGGCCACGTGCCCACATTCTGGACAATAATTACTGCAGAAAAATAGCCTGTAACTTCCATTTTGGAGCTCTGCTTTTGAACTGCCTGTATGACCTGACATTTTTGTGCAGTTCTGGAGGATTCGGTAAATTGGTAGCCTCAAAGTTGGAGTGCATTTGTGGCAGCATGGCAGGTACGGACTGAATCAAAGCAGCAGGGTGCAGGCCGAGAGCAAGGAACGAGCTGATGTTTGGCCATTGCTGGAGCAGGCTTGGGGCCAAATTGAAACATGAAGGTCCAGGCCCGAGTGTGAAGAATGAGCTGATGTTTGGCTGATTTAAGTTCAGATTGAAAAGGTCAGGGTTTTGAGACTAGGGGCAAGAGAAATGCTTCACGAAGTTTACTCAGCTCTGCGCTGAGCTGGGGCTGTGGCTGCAACAAATGGACTCCTGGACCAGTTGCAACAATGAATTGGATGCATGGCTGTGGACTCACTTTCATGAACTTTAGTTCAGGGTGTTATTTGTTTACTCTTTATTGTTTGCACAGTTTGTTCTTTTTTCTCACACATTCGGTGTTTGCTGGTCTTCTTTAATAGGTTCTCTTGCGTTTCTCTATTTTTGTGGCTGCCTGTAAGAAGACAAATTTCAAGGTTGGAGATAGTATACAAACTTTACCTATGGGAAGAGATTGCATAGACCGGGTTTGTTTTCTCTGAAGCATAGGAGGCTGAGCACTAACCTAATAAATGAACAAACAACGGCTGTGTGATGGAAGATTTCCATTCCTAAGAACTACCCATAAGCCAATTTCTCCATAGGTCAGAAATGTCGGTTTTCTATAGTAATCCATGATGTATCACTACACATACGCTAGGTATAATTCTTTCAATTCATTGAATAATCAACCTAGCACCACCCATAATTAAACTCCTGGAATATATACTCTACACAGTTATTAGTGAATGCCATGAAACATTTTATTATTAGTAGTCGTTAAAAATTCATTTAAAATGTATGTACAGAATTTGCTTGAAGTCAGATTTCCATAATTCAAATCAGCAGTAACCTGGGAAAGCTTACATGTAAGATTATATGTGTCTTAGATGGAGCTGATGTGCAGGATTTTTAACCCTTGGTAGGGATATCAGAAAAAAAAAGACATTGGCTTAAGTTGAAATAAAAGAATTTTAAGGGAGATTGGAGGGAAAAATTTTCTACACTGTGAGTGGTTGATAGCTGGAACTCATAGCCAGAGGAGATGATGAAATCAGCTATAATCACTTACTTTTAAGAGACATTTAGACAGGCACTTAAATTAATGAAGTATAGCAAGATATAGACAAATAGGATTACTGTAGATCTGCAAGATGGTCGGCATGGATATAATGTGTCAAACTGCCCGTTTCTGCGCTGTGCAACTTTAAGGGTCCGTAACTGTATGAGGGTTGAAGGATTTTTACTTCAGTTAAAGTGTAACTCCAGAAAGAGGAGTGAAATGTAAGCCTTCACAATATTTAAAAAGTATCTGGATGAGCACTAATTGGCTTTAACATGGAAAGCAATGGAATGAGAGCTTGGAAGTAAGAGGGACCTGCATTTTTGACTTGGCACAGGCCCAGTGGGCCAAATGTTCCCTGTCTGGGACACAAATTCTTTTATATGTAGCTACATCTTTCCCCTTTTTACTTTGTTCCAACTTTCTTCAGCTTGAAGCAAATGCCTAATAGTTGGAAACACTACAATTAATCAATGTTACTTCAGTGCCATGTCCTCTCTTAGGTTAGTTTATTCATTGGTAATCAAATCCAGAGTTCAGACATTCCTTGGTTCCCTCATTTTTGTTATTTAAAATGCCTCAGATGACAACCCAAACGGTCTTAAATTCTTTCCATAATGCTTTCCACTGGGGTTTGTCATTATCATTCGTTAAACCTCAATGGTGATGTTTAACTAAAACACCAAATACTTCAAACTATTGAGAGAAATAGACATTAATGATGACAATTCTTCTTTAAGAACCTGCAAATGAATGAGGAAAGTTTGAGCACTTGCCCAGTATGCACTGATTTGTGGCTTTATCTGTTCACATTCTCATCATTTGCATCAATTACGTAAAAAAAGTGTGTCTCATTCCAGCAGTTACTTTAAAAACAGAATTTTAAATTAAAAGCAAACCCATGGGTTCTTAAAATCAAATGTAGATGGATCCAGAGATTTCCCAAAGCAACATGCACAAAACACTGGAGGAACTCATCAGGTCAGGCAACATCTATGGGAATGTTTCAAGCCAAAACCCTTCTTCAGGACTGAAAAGGAAGAGGGAATATGTTATAAGGAAAGAGTGGGTGGAAGAAAAGGAGGATAGTTAGCAGCTGATAGGTGAAACCAGGTGAATGGGAAAGGTAAAGGGCTGGAGAAGAAGGAGTCTGTTAAGAGAGGATAGTGGCTCACAGGAGAAAGCGAAGGAGGAGGGGATCCAGAGGGAAGTGATCGGCAGGTAAGAAGAGGTGAAAGGTCAGAGCAGGAAATAAAAGAAGAATGGAGCGGGAGGATAAAAGATTTACCAAATCTTATTTGTAAAGCATCTGAGTGTTCATCAAGCTGACTTCATTTTTTCCAGTTGAGTTACTGAATCTAAGATCTGACTCTTGAAATTTGGCAAAGTAAGCAGAGTAGACATCTATTTTTTGAACCATTGACATAATTCAAATGATCACCATGTCACATCAATAGCATTCCATTTGATGTTTTGCTTTTGTAATGCACTGCCCATTGCATCAAGTTTTTTTGTGGCATCAGATAAGATTCAGAGATTAAGTGAAGCATACTCCATTGCAAGTCACCACACCAATCAGGTGATAAACGAACTGATCAGAAAATACATTTCTGGTGGCCAATTAACTAAGCAATCAAATAAGTTGGAGAGATATACAGAAAAAGAATTAATCTATATTTATTCAAAATACTATTTCAAACTCTGGATGCCATATAGAATTTTATAAGGAAATGGAATATAGCCACTTTTGTTAAGTGAGCAACATGGTGGCAATTTGTGCATAGCATGAGTATGTTAACAGCAAGCAGATGCAGTCATCTGCTCACCAATTACCCAACACCCAACAAGGTCAGAATCAGAATCAGATGTATTTTCACTGACAGATTTGTGAAATCTATTATTCTGTGGTAACAATACAGTGCAAAAACATAAAAGTCTAAGAATAAAAAAGATAATAAAAAAGGAATAACAAGAGAGTGTTCGTGGGTTCACAGATCACTGAGAAATCTTATGGTGGAGGGGAAGAAGCTGTTCCTAAGTCAATGAGCACTGGGGTTCAGGCTCCAGGACCTCCTCCTTGAAGGTAGTATCAAGAAGAGCTCATGCCTGGATGATGAGGGTCTTTAATGATGGATGCCGTGTTCTTGAGGGACCACATCTTGATAATGTCCTTGATGGCTCGGAGTTGGCAGAGTCTATAACTCTTTGAGCCTCTTACAGCCCTGTGCATTAGAGCCTTCATACCAGGCAGTGATGCAGCTAATCAGAGTGCTTTCCACTACATCTATAGAAATTTGCTGGAGCCCTTGTTCATACACCAAATCTCAAACTCCTAATGAAGTATATCTGTTAGTGTATCTTCTTTGTAATTGCATCAATGTGTTGGGCCCGGAATAGATCTTCTGAGATATTGACATTCAAGAACTTGAAGCTGTTCACCTTTCCACAGTTGATTTCTGAATGAAGATTGGTATGTATTCTCACAACCTTTCCTTTCTGAATTCCACAGTCAGCTCCTTGGACCTGCAGATGGTCAGTGCAAAGTTGTTGAAACAATACTTAACTAGTCAATCTGATCTCACTCCTGTATGTCTCCTCAACACCATCTGAGATCCTACCAACAACAGGGGTACTATTGGCAAGTTTATAGATTGTGCCTGAGCTGTGCTAAGGCACACAGTTATGTGGGAGGGAGAATAGAGCAATGGGCCAAGCAAGCATTTTTGAGATGCACCTGTGTTAATAGCCAACTAGAAAATATTATTTCAGATCCACACTGACTGTGTTCTCCTGCTAAAGAAGATGAGCATCTATTTGCAGAGGGAGGTACAAAGGCCCAGGTTTTGAACTTTGGTTGTTGGTATTGAGGGAATAATGGTATTGAATGCAGCATTGTAATTAATAAACAGCAGCCTGAAGTATGTTCTGCTGTTGTGTGGTACTCCAACGCTGAGTAAGAGCCAGTGAAATGTGTCCACTGTAGACCTGTTGCAGCAGTGAGTCCAGGCCCTTGCTTCGGCAGAAGTTAGTTCCAGCCATAACCAATCTCTCAAAGCATGGCATTATGGTACATATGAGTACTACTGGGTGGTAGACACTGAGGCAGCTCGCCCTGCTCTTCCAATATGATTGCTGCCCATTTGAAGCATCAGGGAATTTCAGACCACAGCAGTGAGACTGTTGAATTGATTTATTATTGTCACATGTACCTCAATAGAGTGAAAAACTCACTCATGATGAGGTAGAATATAAGGTCAAGAGCTCAGTCCATTCAATTATTGCCCAAAAGGGTGGGTCCTAATATTGAAACATCATATTTATGGCTTACATATTTGCCACAATTTCAAGTCTAACACCTACACCTTATAATTTGTACACTGGAAATTCTTCAACCCTGCAGAAAATATTGATACACAAAGGATAAAATTAGCTGCAGCAGCATGGATAAAATAGAAATCCATGGAGAAATGGGTAAACATTAAAAAGTGAGTTGACAGATGTCAACACGAGCATGAAGAGAGAACTCTGAGGCGGGCGTAGGAATTACAACATGAGCCTATTTGTAGTAAATTGCTGAAAGGGGCAGATTAACAAAATAGCTAATGTATCCTTGCGTTCTGGGTTCAGTAAATACAGCCGCAGAATTTAAAAGCATAAAAGTTTTGCCAAACCTATATAAAAGACAAATAAGCCCCAAATGGAGTACTGTGTATAATTCTGGGAAATGCACATTAGGAAAAAAATGTCTTTGGCGTGGGTGCAGATGAGATTTACTGGAATGCTTCAGGGGATGAGGGACATGAAAAGAATGGAAAAACTATGGTTGCAATTTGTAAGGGAGGCAAAAAAGTATATAGAAATGTTCTAAATCATAAGGGGTTTAAATAGTTTCTGAAGAGTTGTCTGAAAATTTAATCATATAGTTCTGTTCACTTCATCGCAATGTGGTTGAAAATGTACTATTCCTTACCTTCTAGTCCTCCCTACCTAGCAATCCCAGCCTTGGCTTTGACTCCTTAATCGCCCTGGCTCCAGTTTCTGATCACCCACAATACCAAACTTCCCAAACCCAACCCCAGCAGCCAAAACCTGAATGGAGTCCTTGAACTCTAGCTCACTACCACCATTCCCACCTCCAAAGTGTACCACCTTCAAGCACCTCTCTCTACTGTGTCCCAACTGACCGCATTCTGACACTATGCTTTGCCTAGTCCTCCACCCCACCCAGCCAACAACTGCAAGCCCATATTAGTCCTAGAATGGCCTTGGACCACAACAAAGTCTGGCATTGATATACCAGGCAAAATCAATACAATGTACATTTAACCAACTGTTTGCAAAGGGCGGAATTTCATAAACGGAGGTCTCAGATTTATATTATTTGATAGAAGTACCAGAAAGTGATACAAGGAAAACAGTTTTTGTTTCAATAATCAGTAGGACACAATGCAATGTCCAAAAAGGCTAGTATATGCAAACTCAGAAGCAGTTTTCAAAGGGGGAGGAATTGTAAGGGCAGGAGAAATTAAGGAACAAAATTCATTTGTTAGTTTTCTCTTCTGAAGAGTCATTTGAGACTAAGGGGGGTTAATGTCTCCTCCTGAATCAATTCAAAGCTGTCCAAGGTCAGTTTCCTAGGCATTTGCAAACTCAGTCCCTGTGATATCAGGAATTCCTCAAGTCAGTTTCTTGTACCCAAGCATCTAATGTTACTTCATCAAAAGTCTTCCTTGTGTAATATAGAGGAGATATTTGCTGATGATTGCATAGGGTTCGATTCCATTTGCAATTGCTTGGAAAATGAGGCAATGCATAGCTGAATGCAACAAGACTGACAACAAGGTGACACATTGGATTAATCACTTAACTTTCATTGTCATTTGTACATCCATCATTGAGTTCCTACTATAATATCCTGATAGTCACCTTTGGACAATTGTTCACATGGACCAAGGCTGAGCCTCAGTATAAGACATAAGACCATGAGACATAGGAGCAGAATTAGGCCATTAAGTTTGCTCTGCCATTCCATCAAGGCCACCTTATTATCCCCCTCAACCCTATTCTCTTGCCTTCTCTCCATAACTGAACCCCACACCGATCCCTACAACACACCGGTAAACATGGGCCTCCAGATAGAGAGTAAACCATCTGCAACTACTCTCTGGCTTCTCCCACATAGCCAATGATGTCTAAACCAATTTAACACCTCATCTTGAATACTAAGCAACTGAACCTTCTTGACCAACCTCCCATGCAGGGCCTTGTCAAAAGTCTTGCTAAAGTCCTTGTAGACAACATCTACTGCCTTCCCTTCAATGACTTTTCTTATAACTTCCTCAAAAGACTCTAAGATTAGTTAGAAACAACCTACCACACACAAAGCCATGTTGACTATTCCTGATCCTGTGTATTCAGGCTGGTCCCTTGGAATACCTTCCAATTTCTTACCCACAAATAATGTCAGGCTCACCAAACTATAATTTTCTGGCCGATTCTTAGAGCCCTTCTTAAATAACACAATAACGTGAGCTTTCCTCCAATCTTGGCGGGAGGAGAAGATGGCAGCACGCCTGTGCGTGCGCAGCTCTCTGGTGAAAAATGATATCATATCTGTTAAATAGGGGCCGTGGACAGTTCTGATTTGATGGAGAATGGACGTGAAAGCACAGAGGAACATCTGGAGAAATTTCTGAAACGCCCGTTTGCTACTGTCGTTACTGTGTGGTCGTGAATCTTTCTGAGGGTAAGCCTCAAAATCCCCGGCCTTGCCTGCTTTTGGCGACCGAGATGGAGATCGAATCGTTCGGACAGAGATGGTGCTCAGTACTCGGTGTCAGAGAGCTGATCAGAGCTCGAAGTTTTCGGATAACTCAGAGTCGGATTGTGGTCGGCATGGCAGGGAGAGTTTTTCTTCCTTCTCCCGTCTGCGTGAGATGTGGGACATTTGAGAAACTTTGAACTTTACTGTGCTCACAGACTTCTTCAACAAGTTATGGTGTTGTTACACTGTTTGTAACTATATATTATAATTATGTGGTTTTGTCAGTTTTTTCAGTCTTGGTTTGTCCTGTATTTTGTGATATCATACCGGAGGAAATAATGTGTCATTTCTTAATGCATGCATTAGTAAATGACAATAAAAGAGGACTACGTGTCTTCATAATCATCATCATCATCTTCCGGCACCTCACCTATGCTTGAGGACGTTTTAAATATTTCTATATTATGATCAGTAGATGCAAAGTGTTCCCCCCACACAAATTGTCCCCTGCCCTCTCTCATTCCCTAATAGGAGATTCAGTATCACGCTCGGTCTACTTGGGACTTCTATGTATTGATTATAGAAACTTTCCTGAATGTTTTTGGCAAACTCTACCCCATCCAGCCAGTTTACAGTATGGGAGACCCAGTCAACATGTGGAAAATTAAAATCACCCATTATCACAAGCTTATGTTTCTTGCAAAAGTCTGCAATCTCTCTCAAATTTTCTCCCCTGAATCACACAGACTGTTGGGCGGTCTATAATACAATCCATTTAACATAGTCATCCCTTTCTTATTCACACATTCCACCTATATTGCCTCAGTGGGTGAGTTCTCCAGTCTGTCATGTCTAAGCACTGCAGCAACTGATAATGCCATCCATCCATCCCCCTTTAATTCTTCCCGCTTCTTCACATCAAAAACAACGGAACCTTGGAACACTCAGTTGCCAGTCCTGCCCTTCCTGCAACCAAGTCTCACTAATGGCTACAATGTCATCATTTAATGTGATGATCCATGCCCTAAGCTCATCATTCTTTCCTACAACACTTCTTGCATTGAAAAATACATGTCTCAGAATATTAGTCCCACCATACTCAACCATTCAGTTCCTGACTGTCTATGTAGGCTTAGCAACATCTTTCCCTACAGCCATTCCACTATCTGCTCTGATGCTCTGGTTTCCAACATCTTGTAACTCTAGTTTAAACCGCCCCCCCCCCCCACCCTCCACAGCTCTACAAACCTTCCTACTAGGGTAATAGTCCCACTCCAATTCAAAAGCAAGCCATCCTATCTGTACAGGTTCTATCTTCCCTAGAAGAGAGCCCAATGGACCCAAAAATCTGAAACCCTCCCTCCTACACCATCTCCTTAGCCATGTGTTAAATGGTATGATCTTCCTATAGGATCTTCCTTTGTGAAGGGTAGATCGTGTCTAACAAGCCTGACAGAGTTCTTTGAGGAGCTGACCAGGCATATAGATGAGGGTAGTGCAGTGGATGTGATCTATATGGATTTTAGTAAGGCATTTGACAAGGTTCCACACGGTAGGCTTATTCAGAAAGTCAGAAGGCATGGGATCCAGGGAAGTTTGGTCAGGTGGATTCAGAATTGGCTTGCCTGCAGAAGGCAGAGGGTCATGGTGGAGGGAGTACATTCAGATTGGAGGATTGTGACTAGTAGTGTCCCACAAGGACCTGTTCTGGGACCTCTACTTTTCGTGATTTTCATTAACGACCTGGATGTGGGGGTAGAAGGGTGGGTTGGCAAGTTTGCAGATGACACAAAGGTTGGTGGTGTTGTAAATAGTGTAGAGGATTGTCAAAGATTGCAGAGAGACATTGATAGGATGCAGAAGTGGGCTGAGAAGTGGCAGATGGAGTTCAACCCGGAGAAGTGTGAGGTGGTACACTTTGGAAGGACAAACTCCAAGGCAGAGTACGAAGTAAATGGCAGGATACTTGGTAGTGTGGAGGAGCAGAGGGATCTGGGGGTACCATGTCCACAGATCCCTGAAAGTTACCACACAGGTGGATAGGGTAGTTAAGAAAGCTTATGGTGGGTTAGCTTTCATAAGTCGAGGGATAGAGTTTAAGAATTCCGATGTAATGATGCAGCTCTGTAAAACTCTGGTTAGGCCACACTTGGAGTACTGTGTCCAGTTCTGGTCACCTCACTACAGGAAGGATGTGGAAGCATTGGAACGGGTACAGAGAAGATTTACCAGGATACTGCCTGGTTTAGAGAGTATGCATTATGATCAGAGATTAAGGGAGCTAGGGCTTTACTCTTTGGAGAGAAGGAGGATGAGGGGGGACATGATAGAGGTGTACAAGATAATAAGAGGAATAGATAGAGTGGATAGCCAGCGCCTCTTCCCCAGGGCACCACTGCTCAATACAAGAGGACATGGCTTTAAGGTAAGGGGTGGGAAGTTCAAGGGGGATATTAAAGGAAGGTTTTTTACTCAGAGTGGTTGGTGCGTGGAATGCACTGCCTGAGTCAGTGGGGGAGGCAGATACGCTAGTGAAGTTTAAGAGACTACTAGACAGGTATATGGAGGAGTTTAAGGTGGGGGCTTATATGGGAGGCAGGGTTTGAGGGTCGGCACAACATCGTGGGCCGAAGGGCCTGTACTGTGCTGTACTGTTCTATGTTCTATATATGGCCTCACTTGCACGTGGCACAAGTAGCAATCCTGAAGTCACAACCCTGGAGGTCCTGCCCTTCAACTTAACACCTAACTCCTCAAATTCATTTTGCAGGACCTTGTCACCCTATCTACCTGTGTCGTTGGTACTGATGTGGGCCACACGTCTGGCTGCTCACCTCCCATTTAAGACTGTTCTGGACTTGATCTGAGATGTCCCTGACCCTGGCAATGGGAGGCAACATCCCATTCAACAATCTTGTTCTCCCCACAGAACCACCTGCCTGTTCCCCTAAGCAGTGAATCGCCTATCACTACAGCTCACCTCTTCTCGTCACTTCCCTTCTGAGCATTAGACCCTATCCAGCAGTGTAGAGGGAGTGTCTCCATCAAAAGACAAGATTGGCTCAAGAAAGAACTGGGGATGAGCAATAAATACTGATCTTGCCGTGACATACACATCCCAAAAGAGATAGACCAGAAACAGTCACCAGCTACCAGAGAAAGAATACTAGTCAAGTTAAAATGCAGTCGAGCACTCAGTGGCAAAGAAACAAACTACCCTCAATTGATTAACCCATGGTTAACTCTTCCCAAATGCTACTTTACTTGGTGAAGGGGGCTAAAATCCTTCAGTCATCATTGATTTATGATTGAATATTTGCACAAAAACTGGGAAAAGTGTAATGAAAATAGAAAATACTAAAAATATCCATCAGCTCAGGCAGCATCCATGGAAAGAATAAAAGTGTCAATGTTTCAGATTAATGAACTGCTGAGTGTCTCCATCAGCAACTTACAACCTGCTGGAAGAACTCAGTACCTCGAGTAGAATTGTTTGTCACACCAGATTCCAGGATTGCACTCCCCTGTGTCCCCTCTCAGCTGAGTGCTTCCGGCTTTTTCAACCACAGTAATTTCCTTCAGTGTTGCTGAATTTAGTCAGAATAAAAAAGGAACAGACCATAAGAAAATAAAACATTGGAGCCAAATTAGGCCATTCAACCCATGGAGACATTACCACCAAAGCTGATTTATTGTGCCTCTCAACCCCGTTGTCCGGCCTTCTCCTCATAACCTCTGATGCCTTGACTAATCAAGAACTATCAAACTGTGCTTTAAATATTCCTAATGACTTGGCCTCCACAGTCATCTGAGACAATGAGCTCCACAGATTCACTACCTCTCAAGAAATTTCTCCTCGTCTCTACTCTAAATGGACATCCCTCTATTCTGAAGCTGTGCTCTCTGGTCATAGACTCCCATGCTCTTGGAAGCATCCTCTTCACATCCAATCTGTCTAGGTCTTTCAATATTTGATAGGTCTCAATAATATCCCCCATCATTCTTCTAAACTTCAGCAAGCACAGGCCCAGAGCCTGTATAAAGCTCCCTATATATTAACCCTTTCATTCCTGGAATCACTGCCATGAACCTGTGGGTCCAATACCAGCACATCATTTCTTAAATAAGGGGCCCAAAACTGATCACAATTCTCTAAGTGTGGTTTAACCAATCCCAACAGGCTATTTAACTCCTCACACCTGGTCCATCATGGCTGCTCACTGTGTGATATTCATCAAAGGAATGTAGCTGGTAAGTTATGGCACTGGATTGTCTGGTGATGCATTGCCAAATGTTAAAAACAATGATGATGAAGTGGGAGCAACTGGCCTTAAAGAATTTACTTATTAAGGAGATTTTGATACTCAGGTTCAGTTCTCTGGAAAGGCTACTCTGGAAAGAATCCTAAACATTATTATGAAATAGCACCTTCAGTGGACTGAAGGAAAACAAAGACCAGATGTGACAATTTAATTAGAAAGATTTTCCCTCGTGGCTTTTTTTTAACCAAAGGAGTAAACACCTTCCAAACTCATAAACAAAATTGGAGTCAACATGAAGGGAAAATATTCCCTGTATTTGCCACAAGGGGAACCCAAGGTAAAGAGAGTTTGATAATCTTGTTAAACCACTACATATGTTGCAAACTCAGTTACAATAATGTTAGTCCTGCTTTTTTTTTTGGAGTATTGCTCCATGAATAGGGGTTTAAATACCTGAATGAAGGTTATTGCCATAACAATACATAAAATTGAATTCAATAAAATCTACTAGTTATTACACTTGCATCAGAAGAACAGTTAAATACTGCTGGAGTTTTGGAAAACCACAACTCAGTGCCCAAAATCTTTCGGGAAAAGAAACTAGTCAATCCAAACCAATTTGATATATAGGCAGCTAGGCTAATGCAGCAACTTTATTTATGCAGGGCAGCAGGGAGAAACTGGTGAGTCCTATATCAGTGGTGAGAAAGGTATTGGATGGATTTCTGAGGGACAGGACTTATTTCAATGTGGAAAGGCAAGGATTGGCAGCATGGCTTTATGCATGGGAAATCATGTTTTATGAATTTGAATGAGTATTATGAAGTGGTAATGAGGAGGATTCTTGAGGCAGGGTGGTAGATATTGTCTGCATGGACTTTTGCAAAGGTTTTGACAAACTTCTGCTTAGCCCAGTCCAAAATGTGAGATCACATGGATGAGCTAGCCAATTAGATACAAGAGCCTAAGGGTGCCAGTGGAGGGATGATGGGAGGCTTATGACCAGTGGTGTGCCTCGGTTGTTTGTCATATTCTTTAACAATGTGGATAAAAGTGTAAGTGGCTTAATTAATAAATTTGCAGATTACATCAAAATGGGTGGTGTGGTGGAGAGTGAAGAAGCGTGTCTAAGGATATTGAACAACTGGCAAAGTGGAAAGGGAATGGTAGATGGAATGTAACAGACAAGTGTAAAGTGATGCATTTTGGAGAGGTAAAGTGGGGTGTACTAAGACATACACAAGGAAATGCAGGGCTCTGGGAGTGTTCCAACAGAGAGGAGCTGGAGCACAAGTGCATAGTTCCCTGAAAATGGCAATACAGCAAGGTAGCATGAGGAAAAAAGCATATAGTATGCTTCTTCAATCAAGCCATTGAGACAAGAGTTAAGACGTCATGTTACAGTTGTTCAAAGCTAGTTTGGCAGCACCTGGATTACTGTGTGCAGATCTGGTTGCTATATTACAAGAAATATGTAATTAAACCAGAGAAAATGCAGAAAAGATTCACAGGAATGTTGCATGGATTAGAGGACTTGAGTTATTAGGAGAAATTAGATGGATTGAGCTTGTTTTCCCTGGAGCCAAAGAAGCTAAATAATGACATGATACGGTTATGAGGTGATACAATTGTGATCATGGATAGGTAGTTAGCTAGAGACCCATTACAAATGACAGGGATGTCGAAAACAAAAGGAATAGGTTAAGGTGAAATAGAGAAGGTTTAATAGCCTAACAGATAACTTATCACATGTACATCAAAGCATACAGAGAAATGTGTTATTTGCATTAACAACCAACACATTCATATAGAGAATGGTCAAAGGGGTGACAGATGGAATATAATGTAGGAAAGTGTGTGATAATGCACTTTGGTAAAACAAATAAAGGGATAGACTATTTTCTAAACGGGAAGAAACACATTCTGGTACCAACATAGCATGCCCACAATGTTCAGCAGAACATATATAAAATAAATAAATTATGGATGGGGTATGAGGGGGAGGTGGGGCACTAACGGAAGTTGGAGAAGTCAATGTTCATACCATCAGGTTGGAGGCTACTCAGACGGAATATAAGGTGTTGTACCTCCAACCTGAGTGTGGCTTCATCTTGACAGTTGAGGAGTCCGTAGATAGACATATCAGAATGGGAATGGGACATGGAATTAAAATGTG
This sequence comes from Mobula hypostoma, assembly GCF_963921235.1. NCBI lineage: Eukaryota > Metazoa > Chordata > Chondrichthyes > Myliobatiformes > Myliobatidae > Mobula > Mobula hypostoma. The sequence continues at coordinate 151,726,571 of NC_086097.1, read as the reverse complement.
TGGCCACTGGGAGATCCTGCTTTCCCTGGTGGACAGAGCGTAGGTGTTCAGCGAAACGGTCTCCCAGTCTGCGTCGGGTCTCGCCAATATATAGAAGGCTGCATCGGGAGCACGGGACGCAGTATATCACCCCAGCCAACACACAAGTGAGGTGTCATGTCACCTGGAAGGACTCTCTGGGGCCCTGCATGGTAGCCCCTCCTCCTTTCTTTCTCCCTAGGCCTCCCATCCCATGATCCTCTCATATCCCTTTTGCCAATCAACTGTCCAGCTCCTGGCTCCATCCCTCCCCCTCCTGTCTTCTCCTATCATTTTGGATCTCCTCCTCCCCCTCCCACTTTCAAATCTCCTACTAGCTCTTCTTTCAGTTAGTCCTGACGAAGGGTCTCAGCCCGAAACGTCGACTGTACCTCTTCCTAGAGATGCTGTCTGGCCTGCTGCGTTCACCAACAACTTTTATGTGTGATGATAGAATGGTGGAGCAGGCTCAGTTGGCCAAATTCTGCTCCTACGTCTTTTGTTCTTCTGAACCTATGATGACAATTTCAAACCACCACAGAAAGAAAAAGTGTTGGATTCACTTGTCCAGGTGATTCATGACTCTATGCACCTAGGTTCATGAATAAATATCACTATGGGTGTTGATTAACCAATTTCCCCCAGGATCAATAAAGTATGACTATGACTATGATTGTAGGAAAATATTGGCTTTCTCTATCCACAATTATTTGTGTATATGTATGTGGGACATATTCAACTTTGCAATGGTCTTGAGAATTCAGTATCATGTGACATGGGCCATATGCATTATCCATCATCTGTACTTCTGTGGAAGAGTTACCCTATAGTTTCTGCAAAGCCAAACAGCTTTACTTGTATTGGATGTCACAACAATAGACATTGTTCTATCACTTTGTGTGGTTTTGTTCAACTTTTCCCTTACTCAAGTCTTCTGTGCATGTGCTACCTTGTCTAGATGCAGAGTATATTGCCTTAGTGGCTGGCTTGATGTGTACTTTTCAAAGCTGAATGAAATTTATTCACTTGTGGTTGCAAATTGCTCGCACTAAATATATTTTTCTAATTCATCTTTAATATATTGAGCTGATCTTTTCCTAATAGAGTTGATGTTTGTGTACTCAGCTACTATGACTGATGACTTTAACTTTCAGCATTGTGAGGAATTATGCATCACATCAGAACTTAAGTCCCCTGGTCATCAGTGCCTTGCCAGAAAACACCTTCAAATTCAGCCCACCCTTTGTAAATGACACTTGTGTACACACCTCTGCCCATAATCAAGCGGTTAGCTGCTGTAGATAATGAATAAACTGATCACGTAGACAACAGAAATTCTGCAGATGCTGGAAATTCAAGCAACACACATCAAAGTTGCTGGTGAACGTAGCAGGCCAGGCAGCATCTCTAGGAAGAGGTACATGCGAGGGTCTCGGACTGAAACGTTGACTGTACTTCTTCCTAGAGATGCCGCCTGGCCTGCTGCGTTCACCAGCAACTTTGATGTGTGTTGCTTGAATAAACTGATCATGAAGTTTCACTTTAATTTAAAGTCACCTATTATTGCTCCTGCACTCCAACGTTCTCATCACCTTTAATATTGTACAAATGTTTCTTTTGTGGCTTTTTGTCATGGATGTTGCCCTTACATTGAGACCCATAAATTTAGATTATTCTGCCTAGTAATCCTACATCCAGACTTTCTTGAAATGTTAACTGTTTCGCTTTTCACTACCAATGCCTTACTGAGTGTTTCAGCATGATCTGTTATCTCTGATTTCCAGCTTCTGTAGCTTTACTTGAGTTTTATTCAGCAGTGGAGAAAGAAGAAAAGTTAATGTAGGAAGTTATAAACAACTTACATTAGATTGTTGTTCACAGTTTCAAAGGCTGTCCTTAATGATCAGATGTGAGTCTATATCATTGGTAATAAGCCACTAGATGTAGAAAAAGAAAGCATAATTAAGCCTCCTGCCTCTCTGCTCATACTCATGGAAGGCCCTAAGAGTTTTTGGGATTTGATGGGAATTGATTAAAGCAATATACCTCCAAATTACTTCCACTTTTTTCAACCAATTCAATTCCATTTACTCAAAGTTTCCGTATCACATCTTTCAAATCTACATAGAAACACAGAAAACCTACAGCACAATACAGGCCCTTCAGCCCACAAAGCTGTGCCAAACATGTCCTTACCTTAGAAATTACCTAGGGTTACCCAGAGAAGAAAGCCCTTAACTTCGAATGGAGTCATCGGGACGCCGTCATGACAGCGTTTCTTTTAGCAGGCTTTCTTACTTTTACGAGGCCAAGTTGCTAGCTCGACGCTCAACCCAGCACAGATGGAAAGCGTGCAAGGGAGCCGGTTGGATTCAAACTCGGGAGCCTTCACTCCGAAATCCAGCACTGGTGCCACTACACCACCAGCCAGCCAGGGTTACCTTTATTTTTTGGAGCTCCATGTACCTGTCCAGGAGTCTCATAAAAGACCCTATCGAATCTGCCTCCCCCACCATCGCCGGCAGCCATTCCACGCACTCGCCACTCTGTGGATAAAATACTTACCCCTGACATCTCCTCTATGCTTACTTCCAAGCACCTTAAAACTATTCTCTCTTGTGCTAGCCATTTCAGCCCTGGGAAGAAGCCTCTGAATATCCACAGGATCATCATCTTATACACCTCTATCAGGACTCTTCTCATCCTCCATCGCTCCAAGGAAAAATAGGCCGAGTTCACTCAACCTATTCTCATAAGGCATGCTCCCCAATCCAGGAAAAATCCTTGTAAATCTCCTCTGTACCCTTTCTATGGTTTCCATATCCTTCCTATAGTGAGGTGACCAGAACTGAGCACAGTACTCCAAGTGGGATCTGGCCAGGGTCCTATATAGCTGCAACATTACCTCTCGGCTCCTAAACTCAATCCCACGATTGATGAAGGCCAATGCACCATATGCCTTCTTAACCACAGAGTCAACCTGCGCAGCAGCTTTGAGTGTCCTCTGGACTCAGACCCCAAGATCCCTCTGATCCTCCACACCGCTAAGAGTCTTACGATTAATACTATGTTCTGACATCGTATTTGACCTACCAAAATAAACCACCTCACACTTATCTGGGTTAAACTCCATCTGTCACTTCTCTCAGCCCAGTTTTGCATCCTATCAATGTCCCACTGTAACCTCTGACAGCCCTCCATATTATCCACAACACCTCCAACCTCCAACCTTTGTGTCATCAGCAAATTTATTAACCCATCCCTCCACTTCCTCATTCAGGTCATTTATGAAAATTACAATGACTAGGGGTCCCAGAACAGGTCCTTGAGGCACACCACTGATGAACAATCTTCATGGAGAATGTGACCCATCTACAACCACTCTTTGCCTTCTGTGGGCAAGCCAGTTCTGGATCCACAAAGCAATGTCCCCTTGGATCCCATGCCTCCTTACTTTCTCAATAAGCCTTGCATGGGGTACCTTATCAAATGCCTTGCTGAAATCCATATACACTACATCTACTGCTCTACCTTCATCAATGCGTTTAGTCACATCTTCAAAAAATTCAAACAGGCTCGTAAGGCACAACCTGCCTTTCACAAAGCCATGCTGACTATTCCTAATCATATTATGCCTCTTCAAATGTGCATAAATCTTACCTCTCAGGATCTTCTCCAACAGCTTACCAACCACTGAAGTAAAACTCATTGCTCTATAATTTCCTGGGCTATCTCTATTCCCTTTCTTGAATAATGGAACAACATCCTCAACCCTCCAATCCTCTGGGACCTCTCCCGTCCCCATTGATGATGCAAAGATCATCACCAGAGGCTCAGCAATCTCCTCCCTCGTCTTCTACAGTAGCCTAGGGTACATCTCGTTCAGTCCCGGTGACTTATTCAACCTAATACTTTCCAAAAGCTCCAGCACATACGCTTTCTTAATGTCTACATGCTCAAGCTTTTCAGCCCACTGTAAGTCATCCCTACAATCGCCAAGATCCTTTTCTGTAGTGCATACTGAATACTGAAGAAAAGTACTCATTAAGTACCTCTGCTATCTCCTCCGGTTCCATACACACTTTCCCACTGTCACACTTGATTGGTCCTATTGTCTCACGTCTTATCCTCTTGTTCTTCACATGTTTGTAGAATTCATTGGCATTTTCCTTAATCCTGTCTGCCAAGGCTTTCTCATGGCCCTTTCTGGCTCTCCTAATTTCTTCCTTAAGCTCCTTCCTGCTAGCTTTACGATATTCTAGATCTCTATCATTACCTAGTTTTTTGAACCTTTTGTAAGCTATTCTTTTCTTCTTGACTAGATTTACAACAGCGTTTGTACACCACGGTTCCTGTATCCTACCATGTCTCATTGGAATATACCTATGCAGAACTCCGCACAAATATCCCCTGAACATTTGCCACATTTCTTCCGTACATTTCCCTGAGAACATCTGTTCCCAATTTATGCTTCCAAGTTCCTGCCTGATAGCCTCATATTTCCCCTTACTCCAATTAAATGCTTTTCTAACTGTCTGTTCCTTTCCCTCTCCAATGCTATGGTAAAGGAGATAGAATTGTGATCACTATCTCCAAAATGTTTACCCATGGACAGATCTGACACCTGATCAGGTTCATTTCCCAATACTAGATCAAGTACAGCCTCTCCTCTTGTAGGTTTATCTACATATTGTGTCAAGAAACCTTCTTGAACACACCTAAAAAACTCCACCCCACCTAAACCCCTCGCTCTACATTTTCACTTAATTGTGCTGTTCGTCTTCCAGCTTGCTTAATTTTTTATATTAATTTGCAAAACATCTCTCCATTTCATCTCCACAGCCTACCCTCTGAACTCTTAATAATTAATGTTTTTTTGGTGCCCAAATCTTTTACGTATGTGAATTATAAAGGACCTGTGACTGAAGTTTCTATTGGGTTGTGATGGCTTTTAACGGGTGATTGGTATTTGGTTTATACTGAAGTACAGTGAAAGCTTTGTTTTACATGTCCCCTTTATAGATCATTTCAATATACAAGTACTTCAACATCATACAAACTGAAAAGCAATAAGAGAATGCAGTAATAATCATAATAAAAAGATAAAAGTAATAATAATAATAAAATGCAGAATATCATGTTACAGTTAAAGAGAAAGTGCAGAGCAGATAGACAATAAAGAGAGGGCCATAACAATGTAGATTGTGAGATCAAGAGTTCAATATTATTATACAAGAATCCACTGTTACAAGAGTCAAGGGTCTTATAACAGCAGAATAGAAGCTGTCCTTGAACCTGTTGATAAGTGTTTAAAGTTTTTCTATCCTCAGCCTGGGAAGGGCGTAGAAGAGAGGATGACAAGGTTAGAGGAGTCTTGGTTGTGTTACCTGTTTTCTGAGGCAGCAGAAAGAGTAGACAGAGTCCATGAAGGGGAGAACTGAGGCGTGCCCACAACTTTCTGCAATTTCTTGCGATGTTGGACAGAGCACTTGACATACCCAGCTGCAATGCACGTGGATAAGATGCACTTTCCGACGGACCCATAAAAATAGTGAGGATTAACAGCAACATGCCAAATTACCTTAGCCTCCTGAGGAAGTCGAGACTGGTGTGTTTTATTGCCCATTGTGTCTACATGCCTGGACCAGGATAATTGTGATATTTACACCTAGGAACTTGAAGCTCTCGATTATCTCCATCTCTGCATCACTGATATGGACAGGTGAGTGTGCTCCACCTCGCTTTCAGAGCTTTCATTTTGTAGATATTGAGAGAAAAGTCTTGTCCTGACACCATTCCACTGGGCTTTCCAACTCCTTCCCGTACATTATCTCTTCTTTATTTGAGAACCGACCCATTACAGTGGCGTTATCTGCAATTTTATAGATGGAGTCAGAGCAGAATCTGACCACACAGTCATGAGTATATAGAAGTAAGAGGCTGAGAAAGTAGCCTTGTGTGTTGAGGATAATCGTTGTGGAGGAGTATCCTTACTGGTTGTGGTCAGTTAGTCAGGAAGTCAAAGATCCAGTTGCAGAGAGTTGTGCTAAATCCGCTGCCTAGGAGTTTGGAGATGAGTTTGTTTGGAATTATAGTATTGAAGGCTGAGTTGTAGTCATTAAATAAGAGTCTGGAGCAGGTGCCTTTGTTATCCAGATGATCTAAAGATGAGTGCAGGGTGATTAATTTTAGAAGGCAATTAACTCAAATGTTAAATATGAAGGAAGTGCAAGAGCATCCTCTGATTCAAATCTACTTGACTGTGCTTCTGGAAAGAGGGTTTTTATAGGCATCCGTTAGTCTCATGAGACCATGGATTTGCGCCTTGAAAAGTTTCCAGGGTGCATGCCTGGGCAAGGTTGTATGGAAGACCAGCAGTTGCCCATGCTGCAAGTCCCCCCTCTCCACACCACTGATGTCATCCAAGGGAAGGGCACTAGGACCCATACAGCTTGGCACCGGTGCCGTCGCAGAGCAATGTGTGGTTAAGTGCCTTGCTCAAGGACACACACGTTGCCTCAGCCAAGGTTCGAACTAGCGACCTTCAAATCACTAGACGAATGCCTTAAGCACTTGACCACACATCAACACAAGAAGGTGAGACAAGGAAGATAAGCAAAAACCATTAAAGTTTCATTCCCTGTGTAGGGGATGGAATCTACATGGTTTTGCTTACTTAGAAAAATATCTCTGGCTATCACTTGCAAGAAAAAAAACATGTTTTACCCAGCTTCTTCTGTTTTTAATCTAACACTTGCTTGGTTTGACAGGGATCCCCAGTGGATCAACAACCTATCCAGATTGTCAGATTCCTCTCTTGAAAGAACTGTGTTGTGGCAAGATGAAATATTGTGAAATTGCTAGCTTAAGGCTTGATATCAAGAACCAAGCTACTAGTTTGAAAGCGAGCTGGGGATATATGTTTGTGAATGCATATGTGTTTGTGTGTGTGTGTGTACGTGTGTGTGTGTGTGTGTGTGTGTGTATGTGTGTGTGTGTATGTTCATTCGTGTCCGTGTTTATGTGTGTGTGTATGTGTTCGAGTCTGTGTGTGTGTGCATGTGTGTGCATGTGTGTGTGTGTGTGTGTGTGTGTGTGTATGTGTGTGTGTGTATGTTCATTCGTGTCCGTGTTTATGTGTGTGTGTGTGTGTGTGTGTGTATGTTCATTCGTGTCCGTGTTTATGTGTGTGTGTATGTGTTCGAGTCTGTGTGTGTGTGCATGTGTGTGCATGTGTGTGTGTGTGTGTGTGTGTGTGTGTATGTGTGTGTGTGTATGTTCATTCGTGTCCGTGTTTATGTGTGTGTGTGTGTGTGTGTGTGTATGTTCATTCGTGTCCGTGTTTATGTGTGTGTGTATGTGTTCGAGTCTGTGTGTGTGTGCATGTGGTGTGCATGTGTGTGTGTGTGTGTGTGTGTGTGTGTGTGTGTGTGTGTGTATGTGTGTGTGTGTATGTTCATTCGTGTCCGTGTTTATGTGTGTGTGTATGTGTTCGAGTCTGTGTGTGTGTGCATGTGGTGTGCATGTGTGTGTGTGTGTGTGTGTGTGTGTGTGTGTGTGTGTGTGTGTGTGTGTGTGTGTGTGTATAAACACCTGTAAGTGTGAGTGGATGTAGGTGTGGATATGAGCTGCACCATGTAATGTGTGTCACTGAAATAGGAACCCCTGCCGTGAGAATGTCTACAAGTGGGTGATCACATGCATGACACAGCCCTACTGTACCTACTGTTTTTTCCATCACCACACTAAAATGACTGCATTTTATTGCAGGATGAATCAAACACCAACACCTGATGAGATTGTTTATACCAATCCAGCACAAAGAGCATCAGCTGTTTATGCTGATACCTTGTCCAACTGTGTGATTTAGACCTCTGGAGGATTCTCTATATAAAAAAATCCATACACAACTAATCTACTTACTAATTCAGACTAAATGCTGTAGGAAAGGTTATTAAATAATCACAGCATGAATATATAATTAGTCATTTTCATCAATTATAAAAAAAAACTCTTTTAATCTAGACCCTTTAACTAACTCAGTTAGGTTTAACAAAAAGAAACCTCAGGGAATATCTCTAAATTATGAACATGTTTTAGATGTGTAATTTCATATTGGATCACTAGTTACTTCCATTTCTGACACTGCCCTCCCCTTTCTTGATCTCAGTATCTCCATCTCTGGAGAAAAACTATTGACTGACACCTTTTATAAACTTGCCAATTCCTACAGTTACCTAACTATACCTCTTCCCACTGTTTCCTGTAAAATTGCTATTCCCTTCGCTCAGTTCTTTCATCTCCACCACATCTGTTCCCAAGATGATGCTTTCCTTTCCAGGACATCAGAGATGTCCTCCTACTTCAGAGAACAGAGATTTCCTCCCTCCACAATTGATACTGCTTTCACGGGCATTTCCTCCATTTCCCGAATATCCATGCTCACCCCACCTTCCCTCCACCTTAATAGTGATAGTTCCACTTGTCCATACCTATCGCCCCATGATCCTTTGTATCCAACTCATCGTGCTCTGCAACTTCCACCGTCTCCAAGGGGTTGCTAACATCAGATATATCTTTATCTCACTCCCCGACTTTCCACAGGGATCGCTCCTTCTGCGATTCCTCTGACCGTTCATCTCTCTCTACTAATCTTCCTCACAGCACTTAGCCCTCATTTAATAGAAAGACTAGTTAAACAAAGGAGTTCATCATTTCTGGGTAATTATAAGAGCCTTTTGAAGCTTTTAAAACACATCAGTAGTCCTGAACCAAAGCTCCTAAAACCTGCTGTGCAAAATTCAGGGGCTTCTCAATTTCCTACAAAATTACAAAAGCAAGAGGAAGTCACCTGTTCATTCATCTCCTACCTCAACTCCATTCAGGCCCCAAACAGTCCTTCCAGGTGAGGCAACACCTCACCTACGAATCTGCGGGGGTCGTCTATAGCGCCCAATGCTCCTAATGCAGCCTCCTTGAGGTTGCTGAGACCCATCGTAAATTAGAGGACCACTTGAGCGAGCAACTTCACTCCATCAGCCAAGAGCAGAACTTCCCAGTGGCCAAACATTTTAATTCTCACTCCCATTCTGACATGTCGGTCCACAGCCTCCTCTTATACCACAATGAGGCCACCCTCAGGGCAGAGCAACATCTTATCGTCCTTCAGGGTAGCCTCTAATCTGATGGCATGAATATCGATAATTCCTTCTGATATATAAAAAAAACCCTCCCCATTCCCTCTACTTGTATTCCCAATTCTAAACTCTTACCTCATTTCACCTGCCTATTACATCCCCTTGAGTCCCTTCCTCCTTCCCTCTCACCTACTCACCTGGCTTCTAGTTATCCTCATACTCCTCACCCACCTTTTTATTCTGGCATCTTCCCCCTTCTTTTTCAGTCCTGAAGAAGGGTCTCGCCCGAAATATCGACTGTTTATTCATTTCCATAGATGCTGCCTGACCTTTTGAGTTCCTCCATCATTTTGTGTGTTGCTTTTCATTTCAGAGCATGTGCACTTAAATGAGAAGCTTCTTGGTCGCCTGTCCTTTTTTGTCTTGTGAATTGTGAAGATGGCCAGAGATATTATTACTACAATAAACATTGTGAAATATTTTACAATGTAAAAGCAAAACCATAATGCATCCATCCAAGGAACTGAGCTCAAAGGGATAGTCAGCAATATCTTGTCAGCTCTAGATTGAGGTGAAGAAATAACAAGAAATGGATCTCATGACATGCAAGTACAAAACCGTCTTTGTCTCAGATATGCAGCGGCCAGATGCTGCCTTAACCCTTCCATTGTGAAATAAACATGAAAGAGCACCCAGACCAGAGAAATTTTGAACTTTATTACACATTATATATCTTCTTGCCCTCAAGAAACCTAAGTAAAGGTGAGTGATTACCGTTGAATCCATTAGAAATTTTTTACTATACTTACACATCTCTTTTAAAGGTAATTAATTATCCACCTCCACCTTTGACTTGAGAATTCCATATTGTAACAGTTGTTTCTGTTAAATATCCTTTTAGTGATCATTTTAAAGTATATACAGCCAATGAACACTTTATTAGTTACACGTGGAACCCAGTATGGTCTTCTGCTGCTGTAGCTCATCAACTTCAAGGTCAACCTGTTGTTGTGTTCTTCTGCACATCACTTTTATAACACATGGTTATTTAAGTTACTATCACCTTCCTATCAACTTGAACAATTCTTCTCTGACCTCTCTCATTAACAAGACATTTTTGCCCGTAGAACAGCTGCTGATTAGATGTCTTTAGTGTTTTTCAGACCGTTCTCTGTAAACTCTAGAAACTGTTGTGCGTGAAAATGGCAGGAGATCAGCAGTTCAGGACATCTTTGGGGAGTGGTGTCTCAGAAAGGCAGCGTCCATTATTAAGGACCTCCAGCACCCAGGGCATGCCCTTTTCTCACTGTTACCATCAGATAGGAGATACAGAAGCCTGAAGGCACACACTAGCGATTCAGGAACAGCTTCTTCCCCTCTACCATCCAATTCCTAAATGGACATTGAATCTTTGGACACTACCTCACTTTTTTAAAAATATACAGTATTTTTGTTTTTTTTTAATCTATTCAATATAAGTAATTGATTTACTTGCTTACTTATTATTATTTTTATTTTATTTATTATTTTTTTCTCTGCTAAATTATGTATTGCATTGAACTGCGGCTGCTAAGTTAACAAATTTCACATCACATGCCGGTGATAATAAACCTGATTCTGATTCCGATCCTGGATTCTGATTCTGATTCTGATTCTAAAATACTCAACCCACCCCGTCTAATAATCAATTCACAGTCAAAATAAAATAGATCACATTTCTTCCCCATTCTGATGTTTGGTCTGAACAACAACTGAACTTTCTGACCATTTCGGCATGCTTTTATGGATTAAGTTGCTACCACATGATTGGTTGATTAGATATTTACATTAATGAGCAGGAGTACAGGCGTACCTAATAAAGTAGCCATTAAGTGTAGTTACTATCTAATGGAAGTAATTCCTCACTGGTTATCTCATCAAAAAATTATAATTCTGTTAAACAAAATTGAATGAACAAGTTAGGTTCTAGACCTAAATTTTGCTGCTGTTCCCATTTCTCAATTGATTAGTTGCCCTTTTCATTGTCTGGGGTACCTTCCTGACACAGTCAATGGGCTTATTATTAGTCTTGGTGGAGATCCTGGGTCAGATTTTGACCCTGGGAAGCTGCCGAAACATATTTTTAATTTTATATTTTTCATGAAATTGGAAGTTTATGGCATCACTAATCACCCAGGTTTGTATTATTCTCAGTATTTTCTGCATTTCCCACAGATTGTAGTTCCCACAAATTGCTCGCTTTGGTACCAGTGAAATGCTTCTAATTGCCTTCAATGTAGATTACCTGTTCTATAATGATATGTTCCCCACTGCATTACAATATAGACAACTATGCAGAGGAATTGCTACATTAACTTGTCATTATTCAGGGTACATCAGCCCAAAGGTCACCTGTAAACAAAATACTCTGCAGATGCTGGGGTCAAAGCAACACTCACAACACACTGGAGGAACTCAGCAGGTTGGGCAGCATCTGTGGAAACAATCAGTCAACGTTTCAGGAACCCTATCCTTCGTCCTGATGAAGGGTTCCATCCCGAAATGTTGTCTCATCGTTTCCACGGATGCCGCCCGACCTGCTGAGTTCCTCCAGCGTGTTGTGCATGTTGCAAAGGCCACCTGTGCAGCATCAGGAAATTGGCCAACAAACTACAAAAACTTAACTGGGCATCAGGTCCACTTTAGTTTAAAAGTGAAGTCAAATAGATCCTAGAGACCAGAAATTAGAGCAGGAAATAATGGAAGTGCTCATGAGGTCACATAAAAGACAGACAGGTAATGAAGGAAGTCTCCTTGGTAAAAAGTCGTTGAGCTGAAAGTGTTCCTCTCTCCATCGATGCCACTGACCTGCTGAGTACATCGAGCATGCTCTACTTTAATTGAGATTTCTGGCATCAGCCGTTTTCACATTTCCTTAGCTTCCCTCTTTCTTCACAGATGCTTACAGACATGTAGGAGTGTTTTCAGTGCCTCATAATCTACTTAAGTGAAATTGGTTAAGGGATACAAGTCATCCCCCACTGACTGTGCATGAAGGTCTTTTACTTTTTACAAGATGAAAGATAACAGGAGACTCTTCCAAATGAATCATCAGCCTTGGCGTGGCCTTCAGAATTCTGGAGTGGAGTTTGAATATGTAGCCGCAGTCTCAGAGTAGTGAAACCACTGATCAAAGGCCAACACTTTCTGGTCATCTTAAGTTAGAACATAGAAAATAGAACATTACTGCAGAATACAGACCCTTCAGCACACAATGTTATGCCGATCTTTTAATGTACTCTAAGTTCAATATAGTCCTTCCCTCTTACATAGCCCTCCATTTTTTTTCTATCATCCATGCCCATAATAAACTCTTCTTGTGCTGCCAGCCAGGTACGGGTATCAATCCCTGATGAAGATGGCAGAATTTGTCACCAAGAGGTCAGTTAAATCGATACCGTATCCAGTTGGAAGCCCAAGAAGAGTTTATCCATCATATATGCTGGGAAAGCACCAGATCCTTTTTCATCCAAGTTCTGACTTAAAAGATTTTTTTTAAATGCCCCTAATTTATCTCCCACTACCACCACCCCTGGCAAGGCATTCCACACACCCACCACTCTATGTGAAGAACTTACCTCTGTCAATCCTCCTGTACTTTTCTCCAATCACCTTAAAATCATGCCCCCTTGATTTAGTCGCTTCTCTAGCGATCCACTCGATCTATGCCTCTTATTATTGTATATACTTCTATCAAGTTACATCTCATCCTCCTGCACTTCAAAGAGAAAAGCCCTAGTTTGCTTAACTTGGCCTTTTCTCCTTGGAGCGACGGAGGATGAGAGGTGACCTGATAGAGGTGTATAAGATGATGAGAGGCATTGATCATGTGAATAGTCAGAGGCTTTTTCCCAGGGCTGAAATGGTTGCCATAAGAGGGCACAGGTTTAAGGTGCTGGGAAGAAGGTACAGAGGAGATGTCGGAGGTAAGTTTTTTTCACTCAGAGAGTGGTGAGTGCATGGAATGGGCTGCCGGCAACGGTGGTGGAGGCGGATACGATAGGGTCTTTTAAGAGACTTTTAGATAGGTACATGGAGCCTAGAAAAATAAAGGGCTATAGGCAAGCCTAGTAATTTCTAAGGGAGGGACATGTTCAGCACAACTTTGTGGGCCGAAGGGCCTGTATTGTGCAGTAGGTTTTCTATGTTTCTAATTTCACAAGACATGATGTCTAGTAAAGCTCATCTGCACCCTCTCTAAAGTTTCCACATCCCTCCTATAATGAGGTAACCAGATTGAACACAATATTCTAAGTGTGGTCTACCAGGGTTTTATCAAGCTAATTCATGGCTCTTGAATTCAATCCCCCAACTAATAAAGACTAACAGACCATACATTTTTAACAAACCTATCAATAGTGCAGCAAATTTGAGAGATCTATGGACATGGATCCCAAGACCCCAGTGAGACAATACTTATACTATTGTGTACAAACGTGGTCTTATTACCCAAGGAAAAGTACACTTTCAAATGAAAATATGCAATGAAGCCTCACAAAATTGATTCTGATTTTTGAGTAAAAATTAGGCAGACTTGGACTCTGCACTTCTTATTTTGAAATAGTGACCTATGACCCCATCCAGGGAGAGCCCTACACTACTTTATCAAGTGGCCCATGAGAATTTTGTACATTTGTGAAAAATTCTCATGGGCCACTAAACAAAGTAGTGCTGAGCAGAACTGAGATGCGAAGGAATTTCTTTACTAAAATGTTGTTGAATCTTTTGAATTCTCTACCCAAGAAGGCTATGGAGAACTAGTTGCTGAGGATACTCAAGGCAGACATCAACATATTTCTTGCATGTAAAGGGAATCATAGGATGTGGGATAGCACAGAAACATAATGCAAAGTCATGATCTTATTGAATGGTGGAGCAAGCAAGAGGGCAAATTGCCTATTCCAGTTGCTGCTTCTTGTGTATATTCTTATGTTCTCTTTTCTAACTTTCCTTTATACTAAAAATGTTTCGTGACTTCCTGATAAAACCGAACATACAGTATAACAATTACATTATTCTGACAGCCAAATAACTCCTCCATAATGCATGGAAGATAGGAACAATGGAGCTGTGGCTTCTGTTCTGAGAGCTTCTTTGTCTTGCTACTTCAGCTGATGATACTACATCGATTCACCTAATCTCATACAATAATGAGGCAGCCTACGGAGAATAAGTCATTACCTTGACATATTGGTATCAAGAAGCAACCTCTCCCTCAGTCGCAAAAACAAAGGAGCTGGTTGTGGACTACAGGAGGAATGGAGACAGGCTAACTCCTATTGACATCAATGGATCTGGGATGGAGAGGGTGAACAGCTGTAATTTCCTCGGCATACACATCACTGAGGATCTCACCTGGTTTGTACATACCAGCTGTGTGGTGAGAAAAGCACAACAGCACCTCTTTCACTTCAGACATATCCTAAGAACTTCCTACAGGGTCACAACTGAGAGCATCCTGACTGGCTGCATCACTGTCTGGTATATGAACTGTACTTCCCTCAATCACAGGACTCTGCAGAGAGTGGTGCGGACAGCCCAGTGCATCTGTAGATGTGAACTTCTCACTATTCAGGACATTTACAAAGACAGGTGTGTAAAAAGAGCCCGAAGGATCATTAGGGACCTGAGTCACCCCAACCACAAACTGTTCCAGCTGCTATCATCTGGGAAACGGTACTGTAGCATAAAAGCCAGAACCAACAGGCTCCGGGACAGCTTCTTCCACCAGGCCATCAGACTGATTAATTCATGCTGACACAATTGTACTTCTAGCTTATATTGACTGTCCTACTGTATGTACTATTTATTACAAAATACTATAAATTGCACATTGCATATTTAGATGGAGACATAACGTAAAGATTTTTACTCCTTGTGTATGTAAAGGATGTAAGTATTAAAGTCAATTCAATTCAATCAAATCAGCTTGAAACACCCAAGAGATTAATGCAGAGTATATAAATCTACATAAAAAGTTAGAAGCTTTCCTAAAAAGGCAGAATGTGAATGGTTGTCATTGGCTATATTTGTTAGTAATTGTTAATGCTTTATTATTGTCACATGTACCAAAGTACAATGAAAAACTTTGTTTTGCATGTCACCTATACAGGTCATTTCATCACATCAGTACACAGAGAAAGTACAAGGAAATGTTGGAGTCGATTGTTGAGGATGAGGTCCCAGGGTACTTGGACACACATGATAAAATAGGCCGTAACCAACTTAGTTTCCTCAAGGGAAAATCTTGCTTGACAAATTTGTTGGCATTCTTTGAAGAAATAACAAGCAGCATAGACAAAGGAGAATCTGTTGATGTTGTGTACTTAGATTTTCAGAAGGACTTTGACAAGGTGCCACAGATGAGACTGCTTAACAAGCTACAAGCCCGTGGTATTACAGGAAAGGTTCTAGCATGGATAAAGCAGTGGCTGATTGGCAGGGGGCAAAGAGTGGGAATAAAGGGGGCCTTTTCTGGCTATCTGCCAGTGACTCGTGGTGTTCCACAAGGGTCTGTGTTGGAACTGATTCTTTTTATGTTATATGTCAATGATTTGGATGATGAAGTTGATGGCTTTGTTGAAATGTTTGCAGACGATATGAAGATAGGTGGAGGAGCAGCTACTTTTGGAATAGAGAGGCTACAGAAGGACTTAGACAGCTTAGGAAAATGGGCAAAGGAATGGCAGATGGGATACAGTGTCAGGAAATTTATGGTCATGCACTTTGGTAGAAGAAATGAAAGGGTTGATGATCTTCTAAATAGATAGAAAATACAACAAACTGAGGTGCAAAGGGACTTGAGAGTCCATGTGCAGGGTTCCCAAAAGGTTAATTTGCAGGTTGAGTCCGTGGTGAGGAAGGAAAATGCAATGTTAACATTCATTTCAAAAGGACTAGAATATAAAAGCAAGGATATAATGTTGAGACTTTGTAAAGCACTGGTGAGGCCTCACTTGGAGTATTGTGAACAGGTTTGGGTCCCTTATCGTAGAAAGGTTGTGCTGAAATTGGAGAGGTTTCAAAGATGGTTCATGAAAATGATTCCTGGATTGAATGGCTTGTCATATGAAGAGTATTTGATGGTTCCAGGCCAGTATTCACCAGAATTTGGAAGATTGATGGGTGACCTCATTGAAACCTATCGAATGGTGAAAGGCCTTGCTAGAGTGGATGTGGAGAGGATGTTTTCTCTGGTGGGAGTGTCTAAGACCTATGGACGCACTCTGAAAATAGAGGGAGGGTTCTTTTAGAATAGAGAAGAGGAAGAATTTCTTTAACCAGAGAGTGATCAATCTGTGGAATTCTTTGCTACAGGCAGCTGTGGAGATCAAGTCTTTATGGATATTTAAGGCAGAGGTTAATAGATTCTTGATTGGTGAGGGCCTGAAGCAATTTGAGGAGAAGGCAGGAGATTAGGGTTGAGAGGAAAATTGGATCAACATGATGAGCCAAATGGCCTAATTCTGCTCCTATACCTTACAGAGCTATGGTCTTATAACACAGGAAGTACAAGATTGGCAGACATTAATCTGCAAGATCATGACATAGTAAATTGTGATGTTAAGAGTCCATCTTGTCATATTAAGGAACCAGGAAATAGTCTTGTAGCAGTGACATAGAAGCTATTCTTGAGCTTTGTTGTACGTGATTTCTGGTTCTTGTATCTTTTCCCTGATGCGAGGCTGGAGAAAATGTCCTTGGTTGGATGGTTCTTTGATTGTGTTACTGAGGCAGCAAGTTGTAGTCTCTTGAGGGAAGGCTTTTTTTCATGATGTGCTTTCCTGTTCAAAGGTTCACTTATTATCAAAGTATACAACTCTGAAATTCTTCTTCTCCAGGTAGCCATGAAACCAAGAAAGAAAAGAAAGGCAGCATGATTGTCAACCCCAATTCCCACCCCACTGCACAAAAAGAACAAACAAAATCAGAGCAGGCACATTAACCCCTAAATCCCCCCTCCTGTCCAAAAAAAACGAACAAAAACAGAATGGGCACTTCAACCCCCAAATCCCTCCTCCCGTCTAAAACAACGAACAAAAACAAAACAGGCACATTAACCCCCAAATCTCCCTTCCTGTCCAAGAAAACGAACAAAAACAGAATGGGCACATCAACCCCCAAATCCCTCCTCCTCACACAAAAATATGAACAGAAACAGAACAGGCACATCACCACAAATTCCCCCCTTTTGCAAAAAAATAGAACAAAACGGTATAGGCACATTGACCCCCAAATCCCCTTCCTGCACAAAAAAAAATGAGAAAGTTCAGGCAAGAAACACAGAATATAAAAAACTATAAGACTGACAAATGGGTCAATAGTCCAAGCCCACAACCAAAACACATAAAACCCGGGTAACATTCTCCAGGCACAGTGGCAGGCTCTCCCCTCTCTAGTAGCAGAGTGATCAAAAGACAGGCAGCTAGTGCTCACCTTCTGTAATTCACCTCAACGTTTCAATCTCCCTCGTCACTTTAGTCATCGAACAACAGAAGCTTTAAATGGCAAAATGGAGTCAAACTCAGCTTGCATTTCTTCCTGAAGCCTGCCCGCCTTGAGTTTCACATACACTGCCTCTGCCTTCCAGAATACTATTTGAAACTGCAGAGCGTTGAAACACCCAGATGCTCTCCAGACAGCAAATCACGGGCACCAACAGTTCTAGAATCATATACAAGGTAAAATATAAATGTAAAAAGACATAAAAGTGAAATATATGGTTTCATGATCTATCCAGAAGACATTGACCAAAGGAGCATTGTATGAAGGTGCCACCTTGACCAGAAGTCCACAACCCTCCACTGTTTCTTGCTGTAGAGAAGTTGCTATACCAAGCCGTGATACATCGAGATAGAAGACTTCTATGGTGCATCTATGAAAGGAACAAAATAAGTGCAAGGTAAATATAAGCCATTGATTTGCATAGTATGGTAACTGCATGTTAATTGACACCATTAAATATTTTTTGTTATCAATAGGCATGGCAGCAAGATACATTTACTATTGCTAGAACTGTTGTTCAAGTTCTTCAATGTGTAAAACGTGTGCATCAGAAACCCACCAGAGAGAACAATGACATCTGAAGAAAAATCTGCCCTATTAAGTGAACCCAGTTTCAAATGAACAAGCGCCCACAGCTTGAGACCACTTCAAAATCAATGCCATGTTGCACTCACTTCTTCATCTCATTCAAAGCAGGATCATCTCTTTATTGGTGGGAAAGGACTGAGACATGTTGCCACAGGGAACTTTACCCCGGTGTTGTCTTTGAAATGTGACGGGTCTGAATGCCCTAGCTGGGTGGTCTTTCCTTGATTCTGCTATAGTTACTATTATATAGATTTGTCGAGTTTGCCCACAAGAAAATGAATCTCACGGTTGTATATGGTGACAGATATATAATATGATAATAAAATTTACTTTGAACTATGAACTTTGATATGAGAGCGCATGATGCTCATCACAAAATGTCTGAAATAGCAAAAAACATTATGCTAACATTGCCAACTTCAATGAGCCCCGAATTTTCTCCAAAGCAGACCCAAGAGAAATGCAAGAATCAACCAGACTGGTGCAAAATAGTTAAGGTTAGCACAAAATACACTCACTTCAACAATAGAACTGAATGGCCCTGTTAATTCCTGACCGTTGTGCTCTCATAATTTTAATTATATGACTTTTACTCAAATGCCATACTTAATGACTTCTTTTACTATAAATGGTTTCCAATATTTAATGATCTGGTTATTAGTATAAAGTTTAATGTCCTTTTATTGCAAAGCTGTAGGATTAAGTTCCTTAAAGTGCAATTATAGTGATCCTTTGAGCAGTGATAACGATGATTAGATATTTTTCTCTGATGATCTTCAATTAAGGAGCAGTAGGCATGCTAATCAGTCACACATTGTTGCCTAAAGTTGTCTAGATGTAAAAAGTTAATGATATGGAAAGAGTAAAAATGTAGAGATCGGACCTCAGCAAAAACAAAAATTTCAGAATGGATTTTTGTTAATTTGGTGCTACTTGTTGTTTGGCATTTAACACACAAGTCTTCACTCCATTCACCAATAACACCATTGTTGTTGGCAGAATCTCAGAAGGTGATGAAAGGAATACAGGAATGAGATAGATTGGCAGTTGAGTGCTGTTGCAACGACAAACTTGCACTCAACGTCAGCAAGACCAAGGAATTGATTGTGATCTTCATGAAGGAGAAGTAAAAACAACACATACCAATCCTCATTGAGAAGTCAGTTGTAGAAAGGGTGAGTAGCTTTAACTTCCTGGGTATCAGCATCTTAGAGGATCCATCCTGGACCCAACATATTGACGGAATCATGATAAAGGTATGGCTGAGGCTGTTCTTTGATTCTATTGTATTTATTTGTTCTACTGTAAACACCTGCAAGAAAATGAATCTCAGGATAGCATATGGTGACATACGTACTTCGATAATAAATATACGTTGAACTTTGAACATTGCATTCTGGTCACCTGGCTACAGGAAAGACATCAATAAGATTGAATGAGTAAAGAGAATATTTACAAGATGTTACCAGGATTTGAGGATCCAGTTATAGGGAAAGGTTGAAGAACTTAGGACTTCATTCCCTAGAGAGTGGGAGAATGAGGGGAGATTTGATGGAGCTGTAGAAAATTATAAGGGGTATAGATAAGGTATATATTGTAAATGCAAGCACACTTTTCCCTTTGACATTGGATGAGACTATAGCTAGAACACATGCATTAGGGGTGAAAGGTGAAATATTTAAAGGGAACACAAGGGGAAACTTCACTCAGAGGATGGTGAGAGTGTGAAATGGGCTGGCATAGACTAGAAGGGTCAAAAGGACTGTTTCTGTGCTGTAGTGCTCTATGACTCTAAGTTGTCCTTGTCTGATCATGATTGGAAAAATAATCTTAATTTGGTGCACTGAAAAGGTAGGTTAGGTTTTGAGATCAAGTCTTTGAAATGAGAGCAGTGCCAGGAACTTTCTGATTCTCCATCTGGAACCTGACTCCAGGGGTCGAAGAATATAATTTGGGCAAACACAAAAGGCACAGACTGAGGGAGAGTTAAACCGCTGGAGCTGCCAATTCTCAGTTGAGCCATCTGAACTGAGGCTCCATCTACCTCTTCTGATGGAAGTGCAAAATCTCTCGATAACATTCAGTAGTGGATCAAAAACAGGAGCCATCGAGCTAAAGTAATAGGTAGAAAGTATAACGAGGAAATAAAGAACATAGTTCTCAGCCAAATATCAATAGAAACCTAAAGCACACTGACTGCAGAGGCAAAAACTCTCATTTACTTGGAATTAACCTTGAAGAGCAGTAACCTGCAGGGCTGAGTTATATTATTTTAATTTTGTTTTATTTAGAAATACAGTGCAGGACATGTTCTTCTGGTGCAATAAGCTGCACCATACAACAATCCAACTATTTAACCTGAGCCTAATCATAGGACAATTTACAATGACCAATTTCCAGTACTACTTTAGAATGTGGGAGTAAACTAGAGCACCAGAGCGGAGAAGCTATTTCTCGAGTGGAATGCACATTGTTAAGCAAATGCCCTCATTCTGTGCCGTAAATGTGTCTGTGTTTTTAAGGGATAGTATAAAAGCCTTGTTTGTACCACACACATTTTTATCCAAAGCTCACATTGCTAAAATTGATTATCCAGTCATTATCACAATGTCAGAACTGGGATATTGCCACCAATCCCACCAACTCAGAAAACTCCTGGAATGCCCTAGATCTGTCTGATTCATTCCACAAAGGTCTTGTGCACTTCAAGAATACTTGCTTAAAAAACTCCCACTACATCTACTTGTTTCATATTGACACAGAACATAAAACATAGAACATAGAAAAGTACAGCACAGTACAGGCCCTTTGGCCCACAATGTTGTGCCGACCCTCAAACCCTGCCTCCCATATACTCCCCCACCTAAATTCCTCCATATACTTGTCTAGTAGTCTCTTAAACTTCACTAGTGTATCTACCTCCACCACTGACTCAGGCAGTGCATTCCACACACCAACCACTCTCTGAGTAAGAAACCTTCCTCTAATATCCCCCTTGAACTTCCCACCCCTTACCTTAAAGCCATGTCCTCTTGTATTGAGCAGTGGTGCCCTGGGGAAGAGGTGCTGGCTATCTACTCTATTTATTCCTCTTATTATCTTGTACACCTCTATCATGTCTCCTCTCATCCTCCTTCTCTCCAAAGAGTAAGATTTACAGCCCAAGATTTACTTATATTTTCCCATTAAACATTCTACAACTGTCAGCCCAGTGAATGCCAGATATACACAGTGAGCTTCCAATGAGATTGATGGCAGTTCCTTGCTTCTAATACTGTGGCTGCTAATTGTCTTTGGCCACAGTTACTAACAGCTTTCCCTTACAAATCTCTTCCAGAATCTTTAGCTGTTAACAGCATTTCATACTGGTCTGCCTTTCTCCAAAATTAACCCAATGAAAGACGAGGTTGCTGGTGGTAGTAATACTTTCAAAGAACAGATCTTACAATAAATAGATTACTTCGATCATGGCTGTCTAATAAATGGTCAGTCACTGGACCCTTCAGCTGGACAAGAACATAAGAACATGAGAAATAGGACAATAGATCATCTGGTCAATCAAGCCTACTCCACCGTTCAATAAGATCATGGCTGATCTAGCTGTAGACTCATTTCCACTTACCTGACATCCCCATAATACTTAATTCCTCAACTATGTAAAAATCTATCCAACTGTGCGCTAAGTATATTTAATAAGCTAACCTCTACTCAAGGAGTTTCCAACCTGGGGTTCACAGACTCCTTGATTAATGTTATTGGTTCAAGGCATAAAAGAGGTTGGTAACCCCTACTCCACTGTTTCCCTGGGCAGCGAATTCTACATATTCACTTTTCTCTAGGAAAGACAGTTTCTCTCCATCTCCACCCTAAATCTACCCTACTGAATCTTGAGGCTATATACCATAGTTCTAGTCTCACTTACCAGTGTAAACTACCTTCCTACCTCTGCCTTATCTATCCCTTTCATAATTTTGTATGGTTCTATGGATATTCTATTGAACGCATTTGCTTGTGTTATGTTCTACTACCTGATACACACACTCTTGAGTATCAGCAATTGAGGACAGCGCCCAACATAGTCCCAGTGTTGGCATTAGATCCAACTGGATTTCTGAGCCATTATTGAAATAATGTTGACAGGATGGCACAACCAGCCAGCTTGAGCATGCCCATGGCTCAGGCACTGGTTTTGAAATGCATTATGCTTTAAGTCAACAATAAAGCACAAAGGGTTAATGCAACATCATGATGAGCTGTCCGAAGCGCCAAACATCTCACAGCATAATCCTCAGTGTCAGGTATTCAACATAGAAACATAGAAACATAGAAAATAGGTGCAGGAGTAGGCCATTCGGCCCTTCGAGCCTGCACCGCCATTTATTATGATCATGGCTGATCATCCAACTCAGAACCCAGCCTTCCCTCCATACCCCCTGACCCCTGTAGCCACAAGGGCCATATCTAACTTCCTTTTAAACATAGCTAATGAACTGGCCTCAACAGTTTGCTGTGGCAGAGAATTCCACAGATTCACCACTCTCTGTGTGAAGAAGTTTTTCCTAACCTCGGTCCTAAAAGGCTTCCCCTCTATCCTCAAACTGTGACCCCTCGTTCTAGACCTCCCCAACATCGGGAACAATCTTCCCGCATCTAGCCTGTCCAATCCCTTTAGGATCTTATACGTTTCAATCAGATCCCCCCTCAATCTTCTAAATTCCAACGAGTACAAGCCCAGTTCATCCAGTCTTTCTTCATATGAAAGACCTGCCATCCCAGGAATCAATCTGGTGAACCTTCTTTGTACTCCCTCTATGGCAAAGATGTCTTTCCTCAGATTAGGGGACCAAAACTGCACACAATACTCCAGGTGTGGTCTCACCAAGGCCTTGTACAACTGCAGTAGTACCTCCCTGCTCCTGTACTCGAATCCTCTCGCTATAAATGCCAGCATACCGTTCACCTTTTTCACCGCCTGCTGTACCTGCATGCCCACTTTCAATGACTGGTGTATAATGACACCCAGGTCTCGTTGCACCTCCCCTTTTCCTAATCGGCCACCATTCAGATAATAATCTGTTTTCCTATTTTTGCCACCAAAGTGGATAACTTCACATTTATCCACATTAAATTGCATCTGCCATGAGTTTGCCCACTCACCCAACCTATCCAAGTCACCCTGCATCCTCTTAGCATCCTCCTCACTGCTAACACTGCCACCCAGCTTTGTGTCATCCGCAAACTTGGAGATGCTGCACCCCCATCCAAGTCATTAATATATATTGTAAACAACTGGGGTCCCAGCACTGAGCCTTGCGGTACCCCACTGGTCACCGCCTGCCATTCTGAAAAGGTCCCGTTTATTCCCACTCTTTGCTTCCTGTCTGCTAACCAATTCTCCACCCACACCAATACCTTACCCCCAATACCGTGTGCTTTAAGTTTGCACACTAATCTCCTGTGTGGGACCTTGTCAAAAGCCTTTTGAAAATCCAAATATACCACATCCACTGGTTCTCCCCTATCCACTCTACTAGTTACATCCTCAAAAAATTCTATGAGATTCGTCAGACATGATTTTCCTTTCACAAATCCATGCTGACTTTGTCCGATCATTTCACCGCTTTCCAAATGTGCTGTTATCACATCCTTGATAACTGACTCCAGCAGTTTCCCCACCACCGACGTTAGGCTAACCGGCCTATAATTCCCCGGTTTCTCTCTCCATGTAACTGATACAAATGAATATAAGATTCACAATAACTATAACAATTAATAACCTACCAGAATTCGCAATTTAACTGTTACCAAAATCCTTTGATAAAACACTTCATTAAATTCTAAAAAATGCTAGTATGAGAAAGCATTCCTTCCTTTCATCTAATTGCTCCCAGTCCAGTGTCCAGATGCCTTTAGTCCTGAAGAAGGGTCTTGGCCCAAAACATGAATCCCCCAGCATTTTATATGTGTTGCTTTGGATTTCCAACACCTGCAGGCGTACTCATGTCTAGGGACCTATGTCATTTTCCCATTTCCCCACCTCCTGAGCCCATGTCCACAGTTCTGTCCTGCTTTTCCTCTCACTATCCCATTTCTGGTGCTCTATCACCAGTGAGCCTCATTCTTCCACCCACCGCCTTTCTCCAACCTTACCTCCAAACATCTTTCTCAAAGCTAACATTAAACTCCGATCTCCCTTTTCCCTGAGACTCTATTCATCAATTCTATTCTACAATATTCATGTGTGCATTACTGAGGCATCATTACCAATTTTCATTTCTCATTTTAATCACTTTTGTGGGAATCAAACACCCACCTCCAAGGTATTGTTGCAGTGTTGCATTAGCCTGAAGCCCAGTCATCTTCAGCTGCGTTATCACAGAACTTCCTTCCTTTAGAAGGTCAGAAAGGTCGATGTTCACTGATAATTGGGCTCCAATTGATTTTTAAATTACATTCATGTCTCCACAGCAAATTAAGCAGTCATAAAAACAAGAAATAGCAGTAGGAGCAGTAGGAGCAATCGGAGGAGCCCCTGCTCTGTTATTCATCAAAGTTATAGATGTTCTTCTATCTCAGTTATACTTTCCTGCATTTCCCTTTTCCCTTTCCCACATCCCCTTTTTACTTTATATAGGGATGCCTGTTGCTTTGCTTAGGATGAATTTAATGACTAAACCCTTACAGCTCTACTGTCAGAATAAAGAAGTTCTTCCTCATCTTTTTTCCAAAAGCCAATCCCTTGTTCTGAAGCTGTGACCCCTTGTTATAGACTCCTCACTTAGTGGAAACATCCTCTCCACATCCACCCTTTCAGTTGTGCATGAATTCTGTAAGGTCCAATGCAAATATGGAGTCGGATTGCTCAATCTCTCCTCAACAGCAAACCTGCCATCACTGGAACTGTTCATGCAAATCATTACTGCACTGCCTCCAGAGCAAATACACCCGTTCTTAGGTAAGGAGACCAAAACTGAATACAATACTTTGGGTACACTCTCACCAAGGCCTTTCTAATTGCAGCAAGACTTCCACGGTCCATATTCAAGTGTTCTCATTGCAAAAGGTAAAACATGATTGTCCTCTTAATCACTTGATGCACCTACACATCTATGCCTATATATAGATAACACTTAGGTTTCTTTCCCTTGTTCCATGCACTCCACATGACTTGAACCCACACACTTCTCCCACTGGTTCACCTCCACAATTTCCCAGTTGTCCTCCACACCTCCCTACCTTGAATGTATACTCCGAATTCCTCTCCTATCAGATTCCATCTTCTTCAATCCTTTGTAACTTCCACCTATCACTAGTCAGCTTCTAGCACTATTTCCACTTTCCTCTCTCGCGTCCGCCTGTCACTCCTCCTCACCTAGATCCAGCTGTTACCTGCTGCCTCTTGCTCTCTCCTGCTCTACACCTTTTCACACTGGCTACGTTCCATCTATCTTTCAGTCCAGATGAAGCGTCTCCACCCAAAACATTAACTGTCAATTTTCCTCATTGACTTCCTCCAACGCATACTCCATTGCTCCAGATTTCAGCATCTGCAGACTCTCATGCTAACATTTTGGGGAGAGCAGATAAGTGGCAAGTAATGATTGCGCCATTAAAATGCAGGAAATGACCATCCCTAACATGAAAGAATTCAACCTTAACATTCAATGGCATTACCGTCACCGAGCTCTCCATTATTGACATCCTGCGGGTTGACATTGACCAGAAGTCGAAATGATCCAGCTACATAAACCACAAGAATAGGTCAGGGATGAAGTAAACTGCAATAAGTTCCACCACCTCCAAACCAAAAGCTGGAATCAAAGCCTGCACGGATGTTGCTGTAACAACGTACAATAAGCTCAACACCTTTTCAGACAATCTAATTGATTGCTATCAACTGCACTGAGCACGTACTTCATTTACCACCAGTCCACAGTGGCAGCAGTGAGTACAAAATGTGCCACAGGCCACTCTGATAGCATCCACAAAATCACCACCTCTACATCAAGAAGGCAGCAGAAAACAATACTGTATAACAGAAAATTAATTTGAGAATTTTTTTTCTTTCCAAAACGCAGGCTCCAAACTCCTGTCACCAAATACAAAAATATAACACAGGATAGCTGTGAAAAAAATAAACAGGAAATGCAGGAACTACTCAGTGGGTCAGATAGCACTCATGGTGAATAAAGGCAGAGTTAGCATTTCAAGTCCATGGTCCATCATCAAGTCCATGTTCGTATTCTTCTAATGCTACTATCCAAATCTCTGTTTTATCTCTTCCAGTCCCTCAACACATGGAAGCACATTATTTCTACTCTAATCAGACGCATTTTTAAGTGACCTGAAGTGCAGGAACACAGCATAGGGTCGTTTGTTTCGGTGAGTAACAGGCAAATAGTATCTGCCAAAAAAAAACACAAAAGCACTGAACAGAACTTCTGTGGAGAGGAAAGCAAGTCAACACTTCAGGTCAGGGAACCTTCCTCTGAACTGAAACAGTAACTAGCTTCTTGTTCCACAGATGCTGCAAAACAGACTAACATCTTCCAGCAAATCAGGTTTCCACTGTCCCACCTTACTTACCATCAAATTTCAGTTCTTACTCAGAGCGAGACCTTCGTCTTTGTTAAAATCTTTTTCCACTAACTTTATTTCTATGGCTTCCTTCACCAGGTGGTCCCAAAAGCTATTGGTGCAGCGTAGTAGTTTTGTGCTGTCGAAATCAATCCGATGGTTATTGCGAATGCAATGTTTTGTTTCCACTGATTTCTCTGGATATCCTGAATGGATACACCTCCTGTGCTCCTTGATGCGGGTTTCCACCATGTGTCCCGTCCGGCTGATACACAGCTCCAGCCGTCCTGAGTCCCAGGTCATCTTTGATCCACATAAGCTGTGATTTGAGCTTTTCTTATGGGTTTGTGGGTGGTATTAATCTGGTATTTCTTCAGGATCTTGGTAATCTTTTTAAAAACTGTGGAAATATAGGGAAGACAGGCGGTATCGTTGTTTTTCCATCAGTCCTTTTTAGCCCCCAATTGATTTCCTTCACCTGTAGCCATTCTGTAGGAACTTCATGTGTAATATTCTTTTTTCCTCCTACAGAATGGCTAGAACCCACTGTATGAGCAACTTGTCCTCAGATCTCTTTTATATCTCCCTTCAACTTTAACCTATCTGCTAAAGTTTTAGACTCCCCTTCACTTGGAAAAAGACTGTGACTCTCTAAAACAACAACTTCTCATTCAATGTCAGCGAGATCAAGGAACTAACTGAGTTCAGGAGGAGTAAACCAGAGGTCCATGAGCCAGTCTTCATTGGGGACCAGAGGTGAGGAAGGTCTGCAACTTTTAGTTCTTCTGTGTTACCATTTCAGAGGAACTGTATTGCGTCCAGCAAGTAAGTGTCATTACAAAGGAAGTACAACAGCATCTCTACTTCATTAGCTTGGGAAGATTCGGTATGACATCTAAAATTTTGACAAACTTTTATAGATGTTTGCTGGACAGTATATTACATAGTTGCATCATGGCCTGGTATGGTAACACCAAGCCCTTGAACAGAAAGTCCTACAAAATGCAGTGGATATGGCCCAGTCCATCATGGGTAAAGCCCTCCACATCATTGAGCGCTATCCATATGGAGCGCTGTCGCAGGAATGCTGCATCCATCATCAAGGACACCCACGACCCAAGCTCTCTTCTTGCTGCTACCATCAGGAAGAAGGTACAGGAGCCTCAGGCCCCACTCCACCAGGTTCAGGAACAGTTATTAACCCTCATCATCAGGCTTTTGAACCAGAAGAGATAACTTCACTCGCCCCATCACTGAAATGTTCCCAGAACCTATGGACTCACTTTCATCTCATGTTCTCGATATTTATTGCTTATTTGTTTAGTTTTTTTTCTACTTGCAATTTGGTGTCCTTTGCATGTTAATTGTCTACCCAGTTGGATGCAATCTTTCATTGACTCTATTGATTTTCCTGGATTTACTGTGAAAATGAATCCCAGGGTTGTATATTGTAGCATATAAGTACTTTGATAATAAATTTAATTTGAACTTTGAACCGTATCTAAATGTCTTCTTAATGACCTTATCCATCTGTTCACCATTTTCAGCCAGCCACAAACTTGCAGCCCAGGACACATCAACACTTCTAAGATCCCTGACATTTACTGTACATATCTGACCAGTGTTAGGTAACTAGCATGCAGAATCTCAATTTGATCTCGATTCTATTTCATCTGCCATGACTCCATCCAACGTTCTAGCTTACCTACGTCCCTCTGTATCCTTAGATAACCAGCCTCCCTCTCTAAAATTCCACTAATATTCATGTCAGCAACAAACAAATATATATATATCATATGATATATGGTATGATCTCTGATATACAGTGCTTATAAAAAGTATTCATCCTCCCTTTGGAAGTTTTCATGTTTTATTGTTTTACAACATTGAATATCACAGTGAAATTAATTTGGTTTTTTGATATTGATCAGCAGAAAAAGGCTCATTCATATCAAAGTGAAAACAGACCTGTATAAAGTGATCTAAATTAACTACAAATATAAAACACAAAATAATTGACTGTATAAGTATTCACCACTTTTAATATGACACACTAAATCAACACTGGTGCAGCCAATTGTTTTTAGAAGTCACATAATTAGTTAAACGGAGATTATCATGTATAGTTAAGCTGTTTCAATTGATGAGAGAAACAAAACACTTATATCTGGAAGGTCCATATGCTGGTGAATCAGTATCTTGGCAAAAGCTACACCATGAAGACAAAAGAGCACTCCCTCTGTGAAAAGGTTATTCAAAAGCACAAGTCAGGAGATGAATACAAGAAAATTTCCAAGTCAATAAATATCCCTTAGAGTACAGTTAAGTCAATCGTCAAGGAATGGAAAGAATATGGCACAGCTCTAAATCTGCCTAGAGCAGGCCATCCTCAAAAACTGAGAGACCATGCAAGAAGGGGACTAATGGGGGAGGCCACCAAGAGACCTATGACAACTCTGGAGGAGTTACAAGCCTCAGTGGCTGAGATGGGAGAGACTGCGCATACACCTGTCACAGCTTATGGGAGAGTGGCAAAAAGAAAGCCACTGTTGAAAAAAACTCACATGAAATTTCTGTTGGAGTTTGCCAGAAGACATGCGGGAGACACCGAAGTCAGCTGGAAGAGGGTTCTATGGTCTGATGAAACCAAAACTGAGCTTTTTCACCATTAGGCTAAGCACTATGTTTGGTGTAAGCCAAACACCGTTCAACATCAAAAACACACCACCCTTACTGTGAAGCATGGTGGTGGCTGCATCATGCTGTAGGGATACTTCACTGCAGCAGGCCCTGGAAGGCTTGTGAAGGTAGACGGTAAAATGAATGCAGCAAAATACCAGGAAATCCTGGAGCAAAACCTGTTACAGTCTGCTAGAAAACTGTGACTTGGGAGATTTGTTTTCCAGCAAAACAATGAGCCCAAGCATAAAACCAAAGCGATACATGAATGGCTTAAAAACAATGAAGTTAATGTCCTGGCCGAGTCAGAGTCCAGACCTCAATCCAATTGAGAACTTGTGGCTGGACTTGTAAAGAGCTGTTCACTCATGATCCCCATGCAATCTGACAGAGCTTGAGCAGTTTTTTTTAAAGAATGGGGAAAGATTGCAGTATCCAGATGTGCAAAGCTGATAGAGACCTATCCACACAGACTCAAGGCTATAATGCTGCTAAGGGTGCATCTGCTAAATACTGACTTGCAGGGGATGAATACTTAGGCAATCAATTATTATGTGTTTAATAATTATAATTAATTTAAATCACTTTGTAGAGCTCTGTTTGCACGTTCACACAAAAGAGGTTTTTTTCATGTTGATCAGTGTCAAAAAATCCAAATTAAATCCACTGTGATTCAGTGTTGTAAAGCAATAAAACATGAAAACTTCCAAGGGGGGTGGTGAACACATTTGAAAGGCAGTATATATCATAACATTAGCCCCAATGGTTCTCAACTGGTCACACTTTTCCATTCAGATAAACAGTCCTTCAGTACTACCCTCTGTCTCCTATCACCAAGCCATTTGTTGTATAACATCTGGTAAATGTTAAATAAGCAACAGATGAAGATATCATTTTAAACTCAGAGTTCATGTTTCTTTTTTAATCCGAGCAGATAATGTCTTGTGCACATGAAAACAAGTTTTGTGACAGATATGAAGAATTGGAATGTTAATATTGGCAGACACTAAATAATGCAACATATTACAGGATCGTTCATGGGCCTGACAACATTTTAAGCTTTCCTTACTCTTGGTATCTGTAGCATTAAATGCTTCCTTGCAAGGACATTGACACCTTCTAGGGTACAGCAACAAATGACGAAGTGAATAGTTATTTCTAAAGCAATTGTGCACACTAGTGCAATCTACTAAACAAATATAAATCAGGAAAGTAGTGATTTTGGAAACTGCCAGTGCCTATTTGGGAAAAAAATTGGCAAATTTGTCTGGCCGACAGCAGTATATATATAAATAAGGTTGGAAGGTAAAGAATGGGTCTAGGCTTGTGGGCATCACTGAGTCATGGCTGAAAGAATGTCATAGATGGGAGCTTAATATCAAAGGATATATTTTGTATCAAAAGAACAGGCAGGAAAGCATAGGTGGTGGTGTGGCTCTGGTGGTGAGAGATGAAATTGCATCTTTAGAAAGACGTGACATAGGATCAGAGAATGTTTAATCTTTATGGGTGGAGTTAAGAAACTGCAAGGATAAAAAAAAACATTATGGATATCATATGTAGGCCTCCAAATAGTAGCCAAGATTTGGGATTAAGACTGCAAAGGGAGCTGGAAAAGGCATGTAATAAGGGTAATGACACAATTGTAATAGGGGACTTCAATATGCGAGGGAATTGGGAAAATCAGGTTGGTGTCAGATTGCAGGAGAGGGAATTTGTTGAGTGCGTATGAGATGAGTTTTTAGAGCGGCTTGTGATCGAGCCTACTTGGGGAAAGGCTGTCTTAGATTGGGGGTTGCATAATAACCAGACCTTATTAGGGAGCTTAAAGTAAAGGAATCCTTATGAGACAGTGATCATAATATGACTGAATTCATACCGCAATTTGAGAGGGAGAAGCATAAGTCAGATGTATCAGTATTGCAATAGAATGAAGAGAATTACAGAGGCATGAGAGAGGAGCTTGCCCAGATGGATTGTAGGAGGATACTGGCAGGAATGACAGCAGAGCAGAGATGGCTGAAGTTTCTGGGATTAGTTCACAAAGTGCAGAATAGATACATCCCACAGAAGAAGAAGTTTTCAAATGGCAGGGCCAGGCAACCATGGCTGACAAGGGAAGTTAAGGACTGCATAAAAGCCAAGGTTAGGACATATGAGGTAGCAAAAGTGAGTGGGAAGTTTTTAAAATACAACAAAAGGCAACTATAAGAATGGAAAAGGGGTCATAGGAGGGAAAACTAGCAAATAATATAAAGTAGTATACCAAACTGTTTTTTTCAGTTAGATAAAGAATAAATGGTAGGCAAAAATTGATATTGGACCACTGGAAAATGAAATGATGCTGGTGAGGTAGTAATAGGGGACAAAGAAATGACGCGTGAACTTAACGGGTACTTTGCATCTGTCTTCACTGTGGAAAACAATAGCAGTGTGCCAGAGGTCCGTGAATGTCAGGGAGCAGGAATGAGTGCCAGTGCTATTACAAAAGAAAATATGCGAGGTAAACTCAAAGGTCTTAAGGTGGATAAGTCAGCTGGACCAGATGGACTTCATCCCAGAGTCTTGAGAGATGTTGCTGAAGAGATAACGAGTGCATTGGTCATGATCTTTCAAGAATCACTTGATTCTGGCGTGGTCCCAGAGGACTGGAAGATTGCAGATGTCACTCCACTCTTTAAGAAGGGAGGAAGGCAAAAGGAAGGAAATTATAGGTCAGTCAGCCTAACCTCAGTGGTTGGATAAGTGTGGGAGTCTATTATTAAGGATGAGGTTTTGGGGTACTTGGAGAGAAATGATAAAATAAGTCAAAGTCAACATGGTTTCTGTAAAGGGAAATCTTGCTTGACAAATCTGTTGGAGTTCTTTGAAGAAATAACAAGCAGGTTGGACAAAGGAGAGGCAGTAGATGTCATTTACTTGGCATTTCACAAGACACTTAATAAGGTGCCACACATTAGATTGCTTAACAGGATAAAATCCTATAGCATTACAGGAAAGATACTGGCATGGATAGAGGAATGGCTGACAGGCAGGAGGAAGTGAATGGGAATAAAGGGGACCCTCTCTGTTCGGCTGGTGTTCCTCAGGGGTCAGTATTATGACTGTTACTTTTCGCATTGTTTGTCAGTGATTTAGATAATGGAATTGATGACTTTGTGGCAAAGTTTGCAGATGATATGAAGATAGGTGGACAGGTAGGTAGTGCTGAGGAAGCAATGCAATTGCAAAAGGACTTAGACACATTGGAAGAATGGGCAAAAAATTGGCAGATGGAATACGGTGTTGGGAAATGTATGATAATACATTTTGGTAAAAGGAACAATAGTGCAGACTATTATCTAAATGGGGAGAAGCTTCAAACATCAGAGGTGCAGAGGGACTTAGGAGTCCTCGTGCAAGACTTCCAGAAGGTTAATTTACAGGTTGAGTCTGTGGTAAAGAAGACAAATGCAATGTTGGCATTTATTTCAAAGGGAATAGAATATAAAAGCAAGGAGATGATTCAGATGCTTTATAAGGCACTAGTCAGGCTACACTTGAAGTTTTGGGCCCTTTAGAAATAATGTGTTGTCCTTGGGAAGTGTCTAGAGGAGGTTCACAAGGATGATTCTGGGAATGAAGGGGTTAACATATGAGGAGTGTTTGGCAACTTTGGGCCTGTACTCTCTGGAATTTAGAAAAATGTGGGGGAATCTCATTGAAACCTACTGAATGTTGAAAGGACTAGATAGGGTGGGTGTGGAGAGGATGTTTCCTATGGTGGAGATATCCAGAACTAAAAGGCTCAGCTTCAGAATTGAGGGGGACCTTTTAGAACAGAAATAAGGAGGAATTTTTTTAGCCAGAGAGTGAAATGCTCTGCCACAGACTGCCATGAAGGCCAAATTCATGGGTACATTTAAGGCAGAAGTTGATAGTTTCCTGATCGGTCAGGCATCAAAGGATATGGTGAGAAGGCAAGTGTATGGGGTTGAATGGGATCCGGGATCAGCCATGGTGAAATGGAGGAGCTGTTTCGATGGGCTAAATGGCCTAATTCTGCTCCTGTGTCTTTTTGTCTTATGATCTTATGGTTTGCCTCTTAGTAGCATTCATGCCTCGGATAATTGTTGTAGGCAGGGCTATCGATTTGTAACAAGTAGAAAAAATGTAGGAAGCAGGCCAAACTTAAAATCTGTGTCTGGTTCTAGGAGTTGACTCTGGGACTGCAGGAAACGGTTCTGACAGCTCTAGACGACAATCTTCTCTAACAATTGAATCTGCTCTGCTTAACTAATCAATATGTTGTCTCCAGATGACTGCAAATGCAATCTTCACTGTGGAAGAGTGGAGCAGTTCTGTTCTTAATCCTTTTGATCACCTCTGTAGTCCCTTGTCAGGACTACTTGCCCTGGAGTGAAACATCGAACCTCCTTCTTTGAGGAGTCCTCACATTGTCTCAGCTCTCTGTCCTGCACAATCCTTCTGACAACTGGGATAGAGGCAATCCAGGCATGAGCGCAAGGGACAACCCAGGAACAGCATAGCTGCTGAGTTGGTGGTTGTGGAATGTGCTGCATTGCGATATACAAGGAGGAAATTGGCGAGCTTCTGATAAAGTGTTAGTGTAGTGTGTTCTGAGAATGTTGCTCACAGTGCATTCTTTAGACTCTGGACAAACCTTTCCACTAAGCCATATGTAGAGTATGGTATGGTGCAGATTTAATATGTCTTATTAAATTCAGTTTCAAGAATGACTGAAACTGTTCCACGACAAACTGAGCACCATTGTCACTAACTAAGTGTTCTGGAACACCAGTCCTTGAGAAGAGGCTTCTCAACACATCAACAGTGTGCAAGTCTGTAGTGGAGACTTCTGGCCACTATGTAAGATCATCCACTGCTACCAGAATTTGTGCCCATGGATGATACAGCAAAACCCACATGAATCCGTTGCCAGGGCAATGCAGGCTATTCCGAGGGTTGGAGAGTTGCAGCTCTGGGCAACTTCTGGACATGTTGGCATCCTGAACAGTGCATGGCAAGCTGCTCGATCTGCTGATCCATCCCAGGCCACCAGAAAACTCCTTGAGCCAAAACTATCATTTTGACTATGCATAAATGACCAGCAGCTCCTTCATCACTCTAGCTCTCAGATTAGATGGTACAGCAACTCTCAATCCCCACCTAAGACAACCACCATTAAGGGCAAATTCATCCTGGTGCAGGTAAAAAATGGGGTAACTGGAGTTTCTGCTGCACATTCCAGCCATTTTGAGGTTTCATGTAGACCTAAAACAGTGTGGGGGTCTTTTCTGGTTTCCCTTTGGATCATCGCTGCTGTAACAATGGTGATGTTCAATTTGTGTTAGAGAGAATATGTCAAAAAGAGTGTCCTCTTTAGTAAACTTTTCAGGTACGTCCTTTTCCAAGAGTAAATGGAACTATCCATCAGCATTTCCATGACAAGTTATCATCTTGAATTTGATCTTGTAATGTTGTCCTCCAAGAAACAATGGCCATCTCTGTAATCATGCTGCTGCTGTTAGTGGAACACCCTTCTGTGGATTGAAAATTGGCACTCATGGTTGATGATCAGTAACAGGGGTAAACTCTCTCCCATAGAATTACTGGTTGTAATGTTTTACACTCCAAACCAGACTCAAGGCCTCTCTATCAATCTGTTGGTAACTTCTTTCTGCAGAGGTAAGAGATCATAATACGAAGGTTATGGTGCGTTCATTTCCATTACTCCTGGCATGTGACATGACTGCGCTTATACCACAAGGTGAGGTATTACAGGCAAGCTTCATTGGGTGATGTGGTCACAAACAAGAGAAAATCTGCAGATGATAGAAATCTGAGCAACATACACAAAATGCTGGAGGAACTCAGCAGACCAGGCAGCATCTGGGAAAAGAGTGCAGTCAACGTTTTGAGCTGAAACCCTTCAGCAGGATGATGTGTATCATAATTTGTGAATACAGTGTCTGACATTTTGGGACGTCACCTCACACTGCTTAGTTCATTACCATTTCTTCCTGATCTATAGTAATGAGTTCAAGGGGTGGTGCACAGTAGGCAGGATTGGTAGGAACCTGTTATAGTAATTGGCAAATCTTAAAAAGGACCACAATTGTGACACATCTTTTGGCTTTGGGCTTCTACCGCTCCTTGAATTTTCTCGGCACACTTGTGTAATCCTTGTGCTTCAATGATGTGACCATAATAAGTGACATTTGTTTTAAAAACTCCCACTTGTTTCTTCGTGCTCTGAGCCCATAGTCTTCTAATCTTTTTAACACAGTCTCACGTGGCCAAGTGGTTAAGGCTTTGGACTAGCGACCTGAAGGTTGTGAGTTCGAGCCCCAGCCGAGGCAACATGTTGTGTCCTTGAGCAAGGCACTTAATCACACATTGCTCTGCAACGACACTGGTGCCAAGCTGTATGGGTCCTAATGCCCTTCCCTTGGACAACATTGGTGTCGTGGAGAGGGGACACTTGCAGCATGGGCAACTGCTGGTCTTCCATACAACCTTGCCCAGGCCTGCGCCTTGGAGAATGAAGACTTTGCAGGTGCAGATCCATGGTCTCGCAAGACTAATGGATGAGATTTTAGAGCTGTTCCTTGTCATATTTATCGGTAACAGGGATGTCAACCAAGTAACACTGCGTGACTGGGCAGCCTTGCAGTACCTGGTCTATGGCTTTCCGCCAGAGTGCAGGTGCAGATGCTACTCCAAAAATAAGCCTATTATAGTGATAAAGCCCTTTGTGAGTGTTTATGGTGAGAAGAACTTTAGACTCTTCTCCTATCTCCATCTGTAGGTAGGCCTTAGCTAAGTCCACTGTGCTGAAGTATTTCCTTCCAGAAAAGTTTGAAAAGATATCCTTTATCCTGGGCAGAAGGCTTTGATCTGCTTTCTGCACTAGGTTGGCAGTGACCTCAAAATGACCACAGATCCTGACAGACCCATTCTTCTTGGCTATTAGGACCACTGGTGTTGCCCATGGACTCCACTCAATCTTAGAAAGAATTCCTTCAGCTTCCATGTGGTCTAGATCACTAGCTACCTTATCACAGATGGCATAAGAAACCAGATGGGTTTGCAAACTTGGATGTGGCACTTTTATTTACAACCTGAAATTCTTACTCTCTGCAGACATCCTCGAAACAGAAGAATAACTCCCAAAAATGAATGACAGAAAAATACATAAAAACTAAAGCCCCCTGCTCCCCTCCCACGCTCAAGCAGTATCAATGCTCCCCCCTCCCCATCCCCCACTTATTCTAACATAAAGCATCAGCATTCCCACCACCCACCATGCAAGCAAAAGATATGTATATGGTTATGTTTTGTAATTCCTAAAATCAAAGGAAAAACAAGGGAGCTTGAGAGGTGCGTGTAAACTTTGTTTTTATTTTTAACAAGGCGCGTGCATATGACATGGGGGGCGTGATGACGTATGCTATTCACATACCTTTACATATAACACACAATATATTTAAACATCACAAAATGCTTAATCGAACAATATATTTACAGTATTACTCAATTTTTACTGAAATATTAAATACACAACAAGTTCCACTGTTTTTATATCATATTTGCTGCAGGACAATTAGCGCTGGAAGCTTAGAATTAATCTAAGGATTTGAGGTTGTGATGGAATAAAAATGTGGATAGATTAAACTGACAAAAGTAAAGTAAGTTCTGTAAATATTAATATTTATTTATCACATATTCCAATATTTACTTGCGTTAGAGTGTTTGGAGCATTATGTACTGAGCATCAACAGACCACAGCTGAGAATACATTAATGTTTCTTTAAGACACATTGCCTTTAAGAGGGTAAGTGTCAAGCTAAAGTTACAATATCTTTCAATTCAACAGCAGAAATGTGAGGAAAACAACTTGGTAAAATTAGCCTCTGGAACTGGAGAAGATGGTCTTGTTTTTCCCCTTTTAGTACAGCTGGGAATAATTGTAAATATGGCTGTTCTGACCACCTGTGGTGTAGTGACAGTAACAACACTGATGTTGCAAGTTAATAATTGGAACACACAACCTCACAAATCCCCAGTGGTGGTTGCTGGCAGAGGTGGATCCGCATGAGTACAAAATGTTATTTGTGTCTCTCAAGAGGATTAATTTGTAACTTTGGGTGATGATGTAAACAAGTGATATTGAATTGATTGTCACTTATACAGTTGTCCTGGATTTGATTACCAATAAAGTCAGAAGGAAGGAAAATGGGGAACAAATCTGATGTATCAAATTGTCAGCTAAACACAATCACACAATTGCAACTTAACACAATACAAATAGAGGCCATAGTAACACTCTTGTCGCTATAAGCCCTCCAAACCCACATCTCAACATGAACCTCTCAGTTCTATCTACTATAGAAACCTTTAGGAGAGCCCTGCTGGCAGCTGATGGGGTAACATCTTTTTGAACTTGCTCCTACCTTATTTATCTTTTTGCTTCCTACCAGTTTTTGAAACCTTATTATAAATCTCAATATTGCTGTATTATGTCTATGAGAGGTTTAAACCCCCCCCTTCGCTTCCCTGCACGTCAGAAAAATGGTATGCAGAAATGGCTGGGATCGGTTGAACATGCACAGAAGTTTTTGAAAGCAGAAGATTAATTGCGTTATATCTCGTACAAGAGCAATTATCTTTTTAATGTTGGATAGAATAAGGTTTAATAAATTTATGTTTTGACTGTTTATATATCTTGTTTTTTGATATTTTCTTTGATTTTTTTTATTACATTCTTTTTTTGAGGTTTTTCTATATATTTTTTTTGAAATTGTTAAAATGAATCCTCTTATGTTTTGGATTTCTGATCTAAGTTTTTTTTGTGTCTGTTTTGTCTTGGTAGGAACATAGTAACCTTGAATGACTGGAGTTTTGCCAGCAGGATTTCTTTGGGAGGGTTGTCTTTAGGGTTTAGCATGCCAACTGTACTTTGTCCGGCTTTTTGACTTTGGGAGGGCGAGGGAGGTGCGATCTCTTTTTTCTTTTTTCTCTGGAAGCTGGGTTGGGCTACCATCCAATTTCTCTGTTTGAGTACCTTATTTTATGGTTCATTCGCTGGTTCTAATAATTTATGATCAGCTCTTTTAATTCTTCTGTTAATTAGTATTTAAAATGGATCGAAATGTTAACTTACTTAGTTTTAATGTGAAAGGGTTAAATCATCCTGTGAAACGGAATAAGATTTTTGCTTATATTAAAATGTTAAGGGCCCCCCTTATTTTTCTACAAAAAACGTATGTATGTTGTTGTGACAACGCACGCCTTTTTAATCGGTGGAGGGGTTTACAATTTCATTGTTCATTCAGAGCAAAATCTTGAGGGGTCTTGATTTTTATAGACAATACCATTTCTTTTGTTCAACATAAAGTTGTCTCTGACCCTAATGGGCGATTTGTCATAGCGTCAGGAAAACTAGACAATAAATTAATTGAACTTGCTAATGTGTATGCCCCCAATGTGGATGACCCAGGATTTTTTGAGCGTTTATTTTCATTCCTGCCAGATTTGAGTCTTTATTCTTTAGTGATGGGGGGTTGTTAATTATTGTCTAGACCTAGTATTAGATCGTTCTTCTCCTAAATCAACCACACCTAATAAATCAGCTTTATTTATTCAATCCTTTCTAATAAAATGTGATATTGTTGATATCTGGCTTTTTTTTTACCCAGCAGAAAGGACGTATTCATTCTTCTCTCATGTCCATCATTCCTATACCAGGATTGATTTTTTTTATTGATAGTCAAATGATTTCATTAGTTCGATCCATTGAATATAAAGAAATAGCTGTATCCAACCATTCTCCTGTATTCCTATCTTTAAATCTTCCTGGTTTCACTCATATGAACAGATCCTGGTGTTTTAATTTAACTTCGTTATCTGATAAGGACTTTCTAAAATTTCTGGAGAATCAAATTAATCTTTTTTTTTGATGAAAATGCATTGGAAGAGACTTCTAGTCTTATTATTTGGGATGCTTTTAAGGCATATATTAGAGGACAAGTTATCACCTATACTGCATATGTTAAGAAAAAAGCTAATAAAGAGAAAACTGACTTAGTCAATCAATTAAAACAATTAGAACAGAAATATACTTTGGCACCAGACCCTGAACTATACAAAAGACGTATTGAAATTAAAACTAACTATGATTTTCTTGTAACGTATCCAACTGAAAGCCAAATTTTAAAAGATAGAAGTATAGGAGCAGGGATGTGATGTTGAGGCTCTATAAGGCACTGGTGAGACCTCACTTGGAGTACTGTGGGCAGTTTTGGTCTCCTTATTTAAGAAAGGATGTGCTGATGTTGGAGAGGGTACAGAGAAGATTCACTAGAATGATTCTGGGAATGAGAGGGTTAACATATGAGGAATGTTTGTCTGCTCTTGGACTGTATTCCTTGGAGTTTCAAAGAATGAGGGGAGACCTTATAGAAAGATTTCGAATGTTGAAAAGCATGGACAGAGTGGATGTGGCAAAGTTGTTTCCCATGATGGGGGAGTCTAGTACGAGAGGGCATGACTTAAGGATTGAAGGGCGCCCATTCAGAACAGAAATGCGAAGAAATTTTTTTAGCCAGAGGGTGGTGAATCTATGGAATTTGTTGCCACAGGCAGCAGTGGAGGCCAAGTCATTGGGTGTATTTAAGGCAGAGATTGATAGGTATCTGAGTAGCCAGGGCATCAAAGATTATGGTGAGAAGGCGGGGGAGTGGGACTAAATGGGAGAATGGATCAGCTTATGATAAAAAGGCGGAGCAGACTCGATGGGCCAAATGGCCGACTTCTGCTTCTTTGTTTTATGGTCTAAGCCAATTCTATATACATGGAGAATAAAACTGGTAAACTATTGGCTAATCAATTGAAGACCTTTATA
This sequence comes from Mobula hypostoma, assembly GCF_963921235.1. Lineage (NCBI taxonomy): Eukaryota > Metazoa > Chordata > Chondrichthyes > Myliobatiformes > Myliobatidae > Mobula > Mobula hypostoma. The sequence goes on along the minus strand of NC_086097.1, from coordinate 151,686,122 downwards.
GCTAAACAGCAAATTAAAGAAATTTGCAAAAGCAGTGGTGATTTGACAACTGACTATTTTGAAATAAATGACACTTTTAGAGAATTTTATTCTAAACTGCATAGTTCTGAGTTTTTTGAAGATAATACTGAAATGAACAATTTTTTAGATCAATTATATATTCCTGGACTTCCGGTTGATAATCGGAAGTAGTTGGATCAACCTATTTCTCAGAAGGAAATCACTGAGGCTATACGTTCATTGCATTCTGGGAAATCTACAGGACCTGACAGATTCACTGAAGAATTTTATAAGGCTTTTCCTTCATTGCTTATACCTTATTTATGTTCTACCCTTACTGATTCCTTCAAGGTGCGTAGGTTGCCATAGTCTTTTTATGAAGCTTCCATTTCGCTTATTCTTAAAAAGAATAAGAATCGCACTAAATGCTCTTCATATAGACCAATCTCTTTACCTAATGTTGATGCTCAGATCCTATCTAAAATTTTGGCCCATAGACTCGAGAATATTATACCTTCTATAATATCTGATGATCAGACAGAATTTATTAAAAATCGATATTCCCATTTTAATATACGGCAATTGTTAAATGTTATGCATTCTCCATCCAAGGAAATATCAGAATGTGTGATTTCTCTGGATGCGGAGAAGCCTTTTGACCATGTTGAATGGAATTACCTATTTAAAATCTTAGAAAAATTTAATTTTGGGCCCAATTTTATTCTTTGGATTAAATTACTTAACTTATCTCCCTCTGCTTGCGTCCTTACTAACTTCCAGAATTCTAAATCAATTAAGCTCCAATGTGGAACCAGACAAGGATGTCCGTTGAGCCCTTGGCTTTTTGATTTGGTATTAGAACCTTCAGCATTGTCTTTCGAGGGTCTAAAGATATTACTGGTATCTTAAGGAAAGGTACTATTCATAAAGTTTCGCTTTATGCTGATGACCTATTGCTTTTTATATCTAATGTTACAACTTCCTTACCATTTATGTTTCTTTCACTGACTAATTTTAGTCAGTTTTCAGGATATAAATTGAATTTACATGAGTGAATTGTTTCCTTTAAATAATTTGATACCAACCGATATTAACCTTCCTTTTAAAATTGTAAGAAAACAATTTACATATTTAGGTGTAACAATCACTAAGAATTATAAAGATTTATTCAAAGAAAATTTTCTAACCTTAATGAATTATGTGAAAAAGACACTTTCTAATTGGTCGCCTCTCTCTTTATCATTGATTGGTCAAATTAATTCTAATAAAATGAATATTTTACCTAAATTTATATACCTTTTTCAAGTCGTACCTGTTTTTATTCCGGCTCCTTTAGACAAAATTAAAAAAGATTGGGAAAAGGATTTACAGACTTCATTATCTGATGAGACCTGGAGGGCTACTTTCAAAATGGTTAATTCTTCATCATACTGTGCCCGTCATTCCCTCCTACAATTTAAAGTGGTACATAGGACTCATATGTCTAAAGACAAACTCTCTCGTTTTTTTGCAGATATATCTCCTTTCTGTGACAGATGTAATAACAGAGAGTCTTCATTAATTCTATGTTTTGGTCATGTTCAAGCCTTGAAAAATATTGGAGAGATGTATTCCAAACTTTTTCTGTACTTTTTAAAGTTAATTTTAAGCGCAATCCTTTGACTGCCTTATTAGCTATTGTTGAGGAAAGAGCTATAATTTTGGAGCCTTCTCATTTCCAAGTACTGGCTTTTATTCCTCTTTTGGCTAGGAGGGCAATCTTGCTTAAATGGAAGGAGGTTGCCCCCCCCCACACACACACACACACACGTTCAATCGTTATGTGATGTTATGTCATGTTTAAATTTAGAGAAGATTCATTGTTCGACTTCTGATTCTAATCAAGATTTTCAAATGATATGGGGACCCTTCCTGAACTATTTTGAAAATCTTTGAATTGTTATTGTTATTAAAATATAGATCTGGGCTATTATTATAAAACACTATATGGTTAAGTACTCTTTTTTTTTCTTTTTTTTTTACCTACCAGCTTTGTCTTGTTAGTGGGTGTAGATTTTTTTATAATATAATTAACCATACTATTGTATTTCATAATTCAACTCATTTTATTTAATTGATCATAAATATGGGATACCGTGATTGTATCGGTGTGATTTATGTATAGTGCATTATATAGTGATTTATATATATTTGTGCTACCTTATTTTGATTTATAAGTATCCTTATGAATTCTGTATTTGTGTATATGAAATTTAATAAAAATATTGGAAAAAGAAGAAAAAGAAAGAAAGAAACCTTTTCCCTTCATTTCCCCCTCCCCGCCCTGTGTACCCTCCTTCACATTTATTGTAACTATTGAAATTGTTTTGAATATCCCATTGTTATCTTTTATCTTAAGCATATGAAATTGTGATGTACCTTTGGGTCTGCGAGACTCTTCCTGCTTGTTGTGGCGAATAAAGACTTCTATATTACCAGCTTCAGCGTCTTTGCAGTAACTTTGATCACAGTCATTTAAGAGCTCGTACGGGATATGGCCATGACCCACTGTGTGGCCAGTGACTTCTGTAGTGCAAAGGGTAAGTATTTTTTAAAAGTCTGTTTAGGCCAACGACCACGGGATCACGGAGTTATCAAAGGACATGGCAGAGAGCTGAATTGGTGGATATAAAAGTGTGGGGCATGTGTGTTTCTGTATCTTGTGTAAGGGACCAGCTACCATACAGCACTGGGTAGTTGGTCGAGTCAGGACCCCCACTTGTGAAAGGTGGTTACTCACTGATCAGGAATTGTTTGTGACTATGAGTGAGAAAGCCAAAAATTCAAAGCCGAAGACAGATGATAGTGCAGAAATATTTAACTTTCTAAATAAAAGGGATACTCCAATGTTATGGCTCAATTATAAGAGGAAGAACTCACAGAGCACTTACTCCATAAACTTGAGAAGGCTGAACATTGAATTGTCAAAGCCGGGTTCATAAAGACTTGGAGCCTGGAGGAACACTGGCAGTGGTGGAAAAACCAATCAAAGAGGAAGGGAAATAAAACAGCAGTTATTCTATGTCATGTATACTTGTAAGAGAGAACAAGGTGCCTGGAATCACATAGTGTACAAATAGTAGAACAACAAAAGCAAAGGGGTGAAGACAGACAACAGTGAGACAGTGTTCAAGCAGAGTTGGACAGACTGAAGAAATACTTAGAATACTTACAGAGAGAGAGGTGTGGGAGAAGAACAGGCAGAATAATGAAACCAATACAAGGATGAATTAGTCAAGGATCTGGGCAGATTGAAAAGTAAACAGGATAAGGCCCAGCAGGTGCGTGTTCACTGGGTAGCAGCCAATGGAATTAATGTTGAAGAAGGTGACGGGGGAAAGTAGGAAGCGTTGAACAACAAAGTTAACAAGTGGGAATCAGGAAAGATTATACCCAGTACTGTCTGTCAGAAAAGAACTTTGACCAGCAGCCAATTCAGACATCGGAAGTTTCGAGAGGAGGAGGTTTCAATCAAGTCCTCTGCTCGAGGATAACAGGCAAGAGTGGGTCGCAGCAGCCTTATACAGTTTCGACCAGCAACCCATCGGCACTCGGGATTGAGTAGTAAGAGCAATCCCTACAACAGCCGTCGTCCAAGTGGACATAGTCAGAGAGGTGATCTTAAGACTTTAGTTCTTCAAGCCTTCTGTGTAGAGAGGCTTCACTCAGAGAAAGCAAAGGAAAGAATAGCTCAAGTTTTATTCCTTCTCTTCTTTATATCTGCTCAGCTAGGACAGTAGAGATGACTTCCAGAATAGTGAAATGCTCCTTTTGTGGGATGTGGGAAGGCAGGGAGACCTCCAGTGTCCCTGACCACTACAACTGAGAGAAATGCATCCAGCTGCAGCTTCTAACAAACCGCATTAAGGAGTTGGAGCTGGAACTGGATGAATTCCAGAGCATTTGGGAGGCTGAAGGGGTGAAGGGTAGGACAGAAACCGAGGTAATTATATCCAAGGTGCAGGACACAGGAAACCGGGTGACAACAAGAAGGGGAATGAGGTTAAGGAGCCAGTGCAAAGTATGATGTAGTGGCCATTACAGAGACTTGGCTGGCACCAGGGCAGGAATGGATTCTCAATATTCCTGGATTTCAGTGCTTTAAAAGGGATAGAGAGGGCGGAAAAAGGGGAGGAGGGGTGGCATTACTGGTCAGGGATACTATTACAGCTACAGAAAGGGTGGGCAATGTAGCAGGATTTTGAGTCAATATGGGTGGAAGTCAGGAACAGGAAGGGAGTAGTTACTCTACTGGCGGTATTCTATAGGCCCTCTGGTAGCAGATTGGGAGGCAGATTTTGGAAAAGTGCAAAAATAACAGGGTTGTTATCATGGGTGACTTTAACTTCCCTAATATTGATTGGCACCTGATTAGTTCCAAGGGTTTAGATGGGGCAGAGTTTGTTAAGTGTGTCCAGGATGGATTCCTGTCACAGTATGTGGACAGGCCGACCAGGGGGAATGCCATACTAGATCTAGTACTAGGTAATGAACTGGGTCAGGTCACAGATCTCTCAGTGGGTGAGCATCTGGGGGACAGTGACCACTGCTCCCTGGCCTAATAATTATCATGGAAAAGGATAGAATCAAAGAGGACAGGAAAATTTTTAATTGGGGAAAGGCAAATTATGAGGCTATAAGGCTAGAACTTGCGGGTGTGAATTGGGATGATGTTTTTGCAGGGAAATGTACTATGGACATGTGGCCGATGTTTAGAGATCTCTTGCGGGATGTAAGGGTTAAATTTGTACCAGTGAGGAAGATAAAGAATGGTAGGGTGAAGGAACCATGGGTGACAAGTGAGGTGGAAAATCTAGTCAGGTGGAAGAAGGCAGCATACATGAGGTTTAGGAAGCAGGGATCAGATGGGTCTATTGAGGAATATAGGGAAGCAAGAAAGGAGCTTAAGAAGGGGCTGAGAAGAGCAAGAAGGGGCTGAGAAGGCCTTGGTGAGTAGGGTAAAGGAAACCCCAAGGTATTCTTCAATTATGTGAAGAAAAAAAGGATGACAGAAGTGAAGGTAGGACCGATTAGAGATAAAGGTGGAAAGATGTGCCTGGAGGCTGTGGAAGTGAGCGAGGTCCTCAATGAATACTTCTCTTCGGTATTCACCAATGAGAGGGAACTTGATGATGGTGAGGACAATATGAGTGAGGTTGAAGTTCTGGAGCATGTTGATATTAAGGGAGAGGAGGTGTTGGAGTTGTTAAAATACATTAGGACAGATAAGTCCCCGGGGCCTGACTGAATATTCCCCAGGCTGCTCCACGAGGTGAGGGAAGAGATTGCTGAGCCTCTGGCTAGGATCTTTATGTCCTCGTTGTCCACAGGAATGGTACCGGAGGATTGGAGGGAGGCGAATGTTGTTCCCTTGTTCAAAAAAGGTAGTAGGGATAGTCCGAGTAATTATAGACCAGTGAGCCTTATGTCTGTGGTGGGAAAGCTGTTGGAAAAGATTCTTAGAGATAGGATCTATAGGTATTTAGAGAATCATGGTCTGATCAGGGACAGTCAGCATGGCTTTGTGAAGGGCAGATCGTGTCTAACAAACCTGATAGAGTTCTTTGAGGAGGTGACCAGGCATATAGATGAGGGTAGTGCAGTGGATGTGATCTATATGGATTTTAGTAAGGCATTTGACAAGGTTCCACACGGTAGGCTTATTCAGAAAGTTAGAAGGCATGGGATCCAGGGAAGTTTGGTCAGGTGGATTCAGAATTGGCTTGCCTGCAGAAGGCAGAGGATGGTGGTGGAGGGAGTACATTCAGATTGGAGGATTGTGACTAGTGGTGTCCCACAAGGATCTGTTCTGGGACCTCTACTTTTCGTGATTTTCATTAACGACCTGGATGTGGGGGTAGAAGAGTGGGTTGGCAAGTTTGCAGACAGCACAAAGGTTGGTGGTGTTGTAGATAGTGTAGAGGATTGTCAAAGATTGCAGAGAGACATTGATAGGATGCAGAAGTGGGCTGAGAAGTGGCAGATGGAGTTCAACCCGGAGAAGTGTGAGGTGGTACACTTTGGAAGGACAAACTCCAAGGCAGAGTACAAAGTAAATGGCAGGATACTTGGTAGTGTGGAGGAGCAGAGGGATCTGGGGGTACCATGTCCACAGATCCCTGAAAGTTGCCTCACAGGTGGATAGGGTAGTTAAGAAAGCTTATGGTGGGTTAGCTTTCATAAGTCGAGGGATAGAGTTTAAGAATTCCGATGTAATGATGCAGCTCTGTAAAACTCTGGTTAGGCCACACTTGGAGTACTGTGTCCAGTTCTGGTCACCTCACTACAGGAAGGATGTGGAAGTATTGGAAAGGGTACAGAGGAGATCTACCAGGATGCTGCCTGGTTTAGAAAGTATGCATTATGATCAGAGATTAAGGGAGCTAGGGCTTTACTCTTTGGAGAGAAGGAGGATGAGAGGAGACATGATAGAGGTGTACAAGATAATAAGAGGAATAGACAGAGTGGATAGCCAGCACCTCTTCCCCAGGGCACCACTGCTCAATACAAGAGGACATGGCTTTAAGGTAAGGGGTGGGAAGTTCAAGGGGGATATTAGAGGAAGGATTTTTACTCAGAGAGTGGTTTGTGCATGGAATGCACTGCCTGAGTCAGTGGTGGAGGCAGATACACTAGTGAAGTTTAAGAGACTACTAGACAGGTATATGGAGGAATCTAAGGTGGGGGCTTATATGGGAGGCAGGGTTTGAGGGTCGGCACAACATTGTGGGCCGAAGGGCCTATACTGTGCTGTACTATTCTATGTTCTATGTTCTATGTTCTATCCCTGTGTCCATCTCCTCAACAATAAGTATATCACTTTGGATACTGTCGGGGGAGGGGGGGAGGTGACCCGACAGAGGAAAGTTACAGTGGGCAAATCTCTGGCCCTGAGTCTGCCTTCTGTGACTCAGAAAGGAAGGGGAGGGGGGAAGAGGCATGCTGTGGTGATAGAGGGTTTGTTAGTCAGGGGAATGAACAGGAGGTTCTGTGGGCAAGAATGAGATTCCCAGATGTTGCCTTCCAGGTGCCAGGGTTCAGAATATCACAGATTGAGTCCTCAGTGGGAGGGTGAACAGCCAGAAGTCGTGGTCCATGTAGGTACCAAGAACATAAGTAGGACGAATGATAAGGTTCTGCATAGGGAGCTCAGGGAGTTAGGTACTAAATTAAAGGGCAAGACCTCCAGGGTTGTGATCTCAGGATTGCTACCCAAGGCCACATGCTAGTGGGGCTAGAAGTAGGAAGATTATGCAGTTTAAGATAAAATAAGATAAGTTATGATAAAATTTTACTTATTCCGAAGGAGATTATTATTGCAAGTTTACTCAGTCAGAAATATATATTTTAAAATACAAAATGTAAGCATTGAGGTATGAAAAAAATACAAAATGTGCATTAAAAAGTAATAGTGCTAGATACAGATGTGCAATGAAACCGTATACTTAAGGAGGAGGAGTTGTAGAGTCTTATAGCCACAGGGAGAAAGGATCTCCTGTGTCGTTCAGTGGTGCACCTCAGTGGAATCAGTCTGTTACTAAAGATGCTCCTCTGTTTGTCCAGTATGTCATGGAGGGGGTGAGAGGGATTGTCCATAATGCTCCATAGCTTATGGGGCATCCTTCTCTGAGACACAACAACCAGGGAATCCAGTTCCACCCCCAGAACAGAACCAGCCTTCCTGACGAGCTTATCGATCTTCTTGGTGTCAACTGCTCTCACCCTGCTGCCCCAGCAGACTACAGCATAGAATAGAACGTTGGCCACCATTGAGTTGTAGAGCATCTGCAGCAAAGTACTGTGGATAGGGGAGAACCAGTGGATGTGGTATATTTGGATTTTCAAAAGGCTTTTGACAAGGTCCCACACAGGAGATTAGTGTGCAAACTTAAAGCACACGGTATTGGGGGTAAGGTATTGGTGTGGCTTGTACTCGTTGGAATTTAGAGGATTGAGAGGGGATATGATTGAAACGTATAAGATCCTAAAGGGATTGGACAGGCTAGATGCAGGAAGATTGTTCCCGATGTTGGGGAAGTCCAGAACGAGGGGTCACAGTTTGAGGATAGAGGGGAAGCCTTTTAGGACCGAGATTAGGAAAAACTTCTTCACACAGAGAGTGGTGAATCTGTGGAATTCTCTGCCACAGGAAACTGTTGAGGCCAGTTCATTGGCTATATTTAAGAGGGAGTTAGATATGGCCCTTGTGGCTACGGGGGTCAGGGGGTATGGAGGGAAGGCTGGGGTGGGGTTCTGAGTTGGATGATCAGCCATGATCATAATAAATGGCGGTGCAGGCTTGAAGGGCTGAATGGCCTACTCCTGCACCTATTTTCTATGTTTCTATGTTTCTATATTGAATGACCGGAACCTCCTCAGGAAGGACATTCAGGTCTGTCCCTTCTTGTACAGAGCCCCTGTATTTTTAGTCCGGTCCAGTTTATTGTCCAGGTGAGTTCCCAGGTATCTGTAGTCCTGGACGTCTTGCACATCCGCCCCCTTGATGCAGAAGGGAATGCAGGGTAATACGTGGCTGAGAAGTTGGTGTAGGATGGAGGGCATAAGATTTTTGGATCACTAGGGCTCTCTTCCAGGGAAGGTGGGATCTGTACAGAAGGGAATGTTTGCACCTAAACTGGAAGGGGATTAATATCATATCGGGATACTGCACAGTGGGGTTTAAACTAGAGTTGCAGTGGGAGGGGAACCAGAGAGCTAGTTGGTTAGCTAGAGTTAGTGGAGCGTTTGTTGAGGCAGATGTTGGTAAGACCATAGAAAAAGATAGAAATCAAAAGGCTGAGCTGAGTGTCCTGAACTGCCCATATTTCAATACAAGAAGCATCGTAAGAAAGGTGGATAATACCCCTGAAGATGAGGTAGCTGGTTTACAAACAGACACAATGTGTGGTAAGGAGAGGCTGTTGATAGGGCAAAATTGCGGTCAACAGTATAAGCTCCAACATAAAAGACGAACAGAATTGAAAAAGGTGAATACAGGACTGAAGATATTATATTTGAATGCCCGCAGTATACGGAATAAGACAGATGAACCTGCAGATTGGCAGGTGTGATGTTCTAGGCATCACAGAATCATGACTCAAAGATTATAGCTGGGAGCGTTATGTCCAAGGATACGCATTCTATCGAAAGGATAGGCAGGAAGGCAGAAGGGATGGCATTGCTCTATTGTTAAAAATTGAAATCAAATCTTTAGAAAGAGATGACAGAGGGTCAGAAGGTGTTAAATCATTGTGGAAAGAGCCAAGGAACTACAAGGATAAAAAAAACCCTGCTAGAAGTTGTATGCAGACCCCCAAACAGTAATACGGATGTGACCTACAAATTACAACGGGACATAGAAAATGCATGCCAGAAGGGCAATGTTAAAATAGTCATACGGGACTTCAATATGTAAGTAGATTGGGAAAATCAGGTTGGTGCTGAATTAAGGGAGGGGGACTTTCTACATTGCCTACGAGATGGCTTTTTAGAGCAGCTTGTGATTGAGCCCACTAGGGGAACAGCTCTTCTATACTGGGTGTTGTGCAATGAACCAGAACTGATTAGAGACCTCAAGGTAAAAGAACTATTGGGGCCAGTGATCACAATATGATCAAACTCACCCTGAAATTTGAGAAGGAGAAGCTAAAGTCAGATGTATCAGTATTACAGCGGAGTAAAGGGAATTACAGAAGCATGAGAGAGGAGTTGGCCAGAATTGATTGGAAAAAAACACTGTCAGGGATAACGGCAGAGCAGCAATGACTGGAATTCCTTGAAGCAATTTAGAAGGCACAGGATATATAATCCCACAGAGGAAGTAATATTCTAAAGAAAAGTTGACACAACCGTTGCTAACAAGAGAAGCCAAAGCCAATATAAAAGCAAAAGACAGGGCATGTAATAGAGCAAAAATCATTAAGAAGGTAAAAATGGAATATGAAAGTAAGCCAGCCAATAACATTAAAGAGGATACCAAAAGTTTCTTCAGATGCATAAAGTAAAAGAGAGGAGAGGATGGATATTGGACCACTAGAAAATGATGCTGGAGAGATAATAATGGGGGACAACAAAATAGCAAATGAACTGAATAAGTATTTGGCATCAGTCTTCACACTGAAAGATGCTAGCAGCATAGTGGAAGTCCCAGATATCATGGAACATGGAGTGTGTGAAGTTCCCATAACTAGAGAGAAGGCTCTTGTGAAACTGAAAGCTCTGAAGGTGGGTAAGTCACCTAGACCAGATAATATAAACCAAGAGTTCTGAAAGAGGTGAATGTAGAGTTTGTGGAGGCATTATTAATGATCTTTCAAGAATCATTTGATTCTGGATTGGCTCTGGAAGACTGGAAAATTGCAAATGCTACTCTACCCTTCAAGAACAGAGAGAGGCTGAAGAAAGGAATCTATAGGCCAGTTAGTCTGACCTCAGTGGTTGGAAAGATGTTGGACTCAATTATTAATGATGAGGTCTCAGGGTACTTGGAGGCACATGATAAAATTAGCTGTAGTCAGCATAGTTTCCTAAAAGCAAATCTTGTCTGACAAATCTATTGGGATTCTTTGAAGAAATAAAAAGCTGGATAGACAAAGGAGAATCAGTTGATGTTGTGTACTTGGATTTTCAGAAGCACTTTGACAAGATACCACACACAAGGTTGCTTAACAAGCTATGAGCCCATGGTATTACAGTAATGATTCTAGAATGGATAACGCCATTGTGAAGATTCGGCCTATCATGTAAACTTTGAAAAACATCTATAGGTATGTGGTGGAGGACATATTGACTGGTTGCATCATGGCCTGGTATGGAAACACTAATGCCCTTGAACTGAAATCCCTACACAAAGTAGTGAACATGGCCCAGTCCGTCAGGGATAAAGCCTTCCACACTATTGAGCACACTTACATGGAGTGCTGTCACAGGAACGCAGCATCCATCATCAAGGACCTCCACCATCCAAGCCAAGCTCTTTTTAGTTATTTATTTATTGAGATACATCACGGAATAGGCCCTTTCAGTCCTTCAAGCCAGACTGCCCGTAATCCCTCAATTTAACCCTAGTCTAATTACAGGATAATTTCAATGACCAATTAGTTTACCAACTGGTAAAACCTGAGGTACAGGCATAGCCAAAGATGCTCATTTCTCAATTGCCTAGGAAGTTTTGGACCATCCTAGTGGCATTTAGTATTGTGGTTTTCTGAAGGTATTGCTTTGTAGCCCTAATTGTTTAATGCTATTGTGTAGTGCCTTTGGGATGACACCATTTGTGGATATTACTATTGGAACAATGTATACCTTGTTCATGTTCCAAAGTCTCTCAATCTCCTCTTTTAATTCAGCATATTTCTGGTACTTTTCACTGATCGATTTCTGTAAGTTATGTGTGTTTGGAATGGCTATATCTAATAAGAGTTATTCTTGCTTGTTTATCCTGTATCATTATTTCCGGATGGTTATTATGTATTGTCCTATCTGTAATAATGGATCAGTTATAATATAATTTGTGGTATCCTGACTCTGAAACTGGTTCAGGCTAGTATTTATAGTAAGATATGATTTCTTTTATGAGTTTGTATTTTAAAGCAAGATTTTGATGAATGATGTTTGGCACTTTATTGTGCCTGTGTAAGTAATCAGATTGAATTAAACTGCTGCAGGATCCTGTAATGTGTTGGATTGTTTTTGGTTTTTCTTAGTATTTTCTACATTTATCATCTCGAATTTGTTGGTTGCAGAGAACCTGGACCTCGTAGGGATAAAATGGCCCAGTATGAAAAGGACCTCTGCGAGCAGCTTAAAGTGTTGAAGGACCATGTAAAACAACAGTGACACATTGCTGATCAGAGAGAGACAGAGGGAGAGAAAATAATCCCCACACAGCCAGGAAGTCAAATCATGGCAGGGGAGTTGCCTGAAAAGGAACAGTTCACTCCCAGGTGGATAGAACCAAAGGTGGTGCCCTAGACAAGTTACACCTGTGTTGGTGTACAGTCCCAGCAAGGCAGCCCATGGAAACACAGGACTCTGGTTAAGCTATATGGTTCACCTTCATGTCACCCTCACAGACAGAACAAGGGATCAAGTCCACCAGTTAATCATGTCATTACTGATAACCTAAGTGATGGACACCAGCCTGCTGCGTCATACCTGACCACACCTGACGGATGTAGACCCACACATGAAAGAGCATAAAAATGGAATTGCAGAAGACGTACAGAGTACGCATTAGCAAACCGTGAATAAAGTTTAAAGTATAACAGTAACTGTACTTTGTAATGAAAGCTGGTCCTGGGAGATAGATGACTAGTTGTATAGATCAAAATAGAAAGATATTGGGAATATAGATGGGAAGGGATCTGAGTTACCTTGATGGAAAGGCAGACTGAGAAAGAGAAGAGATTGCACATCACTCCTGAAGGCTGCCACCCCAGCCTCGAATGGGACTGGACACAACTGAGCTGGCCCCTGTCAGTGATTGAGCCAGTGGTCAAAAGTTCAAGCTGGGAGGGGTTTGCCATCGGCGTGAGCCATTCAAATAGAGTCCAGCCCAACCCTCCTGTAGATCGATCAAAGACACAGAGAGGCTTGTCGTCAGATTATTCTTTTGTCATGGCATGGAATGTGACCTGTTGCCTGTTAACCTAAAACAGGGTTACCTTGCTGATGCCCCCTTTCCACGCAGTAACTACTGACAGGCAGGTCTGATAGTTTCAATTACCAGAGATTGAAAGGGCGAAGATAAGGATGTCAGTAAAGTGCAATCAGTCAGCGGGGAAGGAGGTAACGAACGCATGAATGACAGAGCTGCATTCCAAAGACTGATTGAAATTGAGAAGATAAATGTGTCCGAGAAGAGGATGTGATCAAATTTCTGGAATGTTTTATTGCCATCTTTACTTGGTCTTATAGATAGCCAATTAGCGATGACAGGTAGTGTAGACGCAAATATGTAGGGACATGATAAGTTATTAATTGAGGAAGGGATCTGAAGTGAAAGCCATTTTCGCTGCCCTACTTGATTTGATTCTCCTTAAGGTGTGGCCTTCCTGGGACATACAATATTTCTATCCAGGGGCTAAGAGGAGGGTATGTTAGTGAGTATTCTGGAGTGATGTCAATCTCACAGATATAATTCAAACAAGAACCAATCTTCAATTCTTAATGCAAATTGCAAATTGCAAGCAGTGAATTAAAGTTAAAAGCAAATAAGTAATACTGGCTGTAAGAGATAAGATTAGCAAAATGATGACCATGATGCTTCAGCTGAACATTAAGAAAATAAGGATGAATTAATTGGCCCGCATGAATCCAGTGTTTGAGTCAATGGTTTAAGAAATTTGCATCATTGTAAACAAGTTCAAGGAGGCTTGAGACCAAACTAGCTCTATCAAAAGGTGGGTGTCTGGCTCACTCTCATCAGAGGTCTTTAAAATATCAATGTTAATTAGTTTCTCCCAGCAAAGGTATTTGAAGCTTCAGAGGTGTCATCAATTACAATGTGCTTCCACTGTAAATGTGTGCCTCAAAGGAACCATCTGTCCACCCGAAGTATTGAAGTAAACAATGGCATTGTAACTATAAACATTGTATGGTACCACCTACTGTTACCTTGGATCTTAAGGGTATTAAAATGTAATGTACTGTCGGATTTGTGAGCCTCTACCAACGGTGTCTCCATGAGAATGCCTCTGGAATAAAACCTTCTATATCACCAGCTTCAGTGCCTCTCCTGTGACATCAATGACAGTCACAACAATTCCTACCAGCTAATGAAATATATTGCGGCATATTCCTCCATTAAAGACTCTCACTGCGCAAATTATTTTCTTATATTTGCATCCTCAAGGTACAGACGTCACTAGCAAGGCCAGTATTGATTGTTTTGGGGAAGATGTTGATTGGTCTTGTTCTTAGACCATTATAGTCCAAACACTCTCATGATGCTTTTAGTTCCAGGATTGAAATTGAATGATGATTTGATCTGCAGTTCAGGATGCGGCTAAAAAGCTCAAGATCCAAGCACGTGCTGCTTTCTCCTTCAAAGTGATGGAAGGCATATGTTTGGCAAGATGTTGATAAAATTATAACAGAAAACACCTGAAAAAACTCGGCTCAGGCAGCATACAGTATATGGTAAGAGGAACAGTCAATGTTTCAGATCTGAGGCTTTTCATCAGACAGTCATAGTCAATATAGATACAGGTTTTCCCCGCCATCCGAAAGTAGAGTGTTCCTATGAAACGGTTCGTAAGCTGGAAGGTCGTAAAGTGAAGAAGCAATTACCATTTATTTATATGGGAAAAATTTGTGAGCGTTCGCAGACCCAAAAATAACCTTTCAAATCATGCCAAATAACACATAAAACCTAAAATAACAGTAACATATAGTAAAAGCAGGAATATGATATGATAAATACACAGCTTATATAAAGTAGAAATACTTCTCTACAATCATTGCCTGCACTGTTCTCCGTAGCGAAAATCTCACGCAAACGCTCTCGGCAGAAACACTCTCTCCAGTAAACATTAATCTATGAAGCTGCCAAATCATACCAAATAATGCATACACAGCCAATATAAAGTAGAAATAATGTATGTACAGTGTAGTATCACTTACTGGAATCGAGCAGACATCAAGCACACTGATGATGGTGTGTTAGGCTGAGTCGTCGGAGGTTGGGATGGTGCAGTGGCCCCCACCCTCCGGGCCGCTGACCGATACCGATCCGCGAAGAATGCAGCGGTAGCCAGGACGCACCCAGCACATCTTTAAGAAAAAAGCCAAAATAAACAAGCTAATTAATTAGGTGCCGCCCAGCATGTAAATGTCAGCCCAGATCAGAGGCGACACAATCGGCAATCGCTGCATTCTCCACGAATCGGTATCTGTCCGCGGCCCAGGGGTTTGAGTGGTGGAACACTGGGGTGTCATCTCATCATCAATCAGGGCAGGAAGGTCATCTTCTTCTATGTCTGCCTGACTCGATGTCGAAGGTCGAGATTCGTCGTCTACTGAAGGCTTGCTTGACTGCTAGACTCGCGCATTTTTCTGTCGTACAGTTCTTTGTAAGCACTCAAACCATCTTGCAAATATGCCCTAAACCGATGTACCCTTTCAAAATTAAGGTCGTACTTTATCATTGCAGTGAAAATCTCATGCAGTTGCATCACATTCAGTTCCTGGACGATTTCACTTCCGGTCTGTTTGCTACTGCATTCGGTTTGATTGTTATCCTTTCCTCTTGCAACTGCATCAGCTCTTCATCTATCAGTTCTTGGTCATGGGATGCCAAACCTCTTGAACATCATCTTCATCATCTTCCACAAGCCAAACTCACTTTGTCCTTGCTTCGTTCACCACGATCGAAATGCTTAATTATGTCTAGTTTTACGCTAAGTGTAACACCTTTATGAGCTCTTTTAGGCTTTTCCGATACCTTAGAACTCATCTTACTAACGGCTGCTCACAGGCAAGTGTTTAAGCAATGCCGGCTAGAATGCTGTTCCGAATCCGGGGGAGAAGCGGCTGCTCGGGGTACGCGCTGCCTTTTTTCATAACAGTGAAAACATCTTCTGTTAGCGAAAACAGGGAACTAATGTCAGTCTTTCGTAACAGTGAGGTTTGGTAAAACGAATGTTCGAAAAGCGGTGGACACCTGTACAGTCTCTTTGACCCAACAAGTGCATGCTGACTATGGTACCTGCCCATCTCGTCCGAATTTCATGTGTTCAGCCCACATCCCCCTAAGTCCTGCTCCTCCACGTATCTATCCAAGTACTTCTTAAATTATATTATTCTTCTTCCTTCAACAGCTTCTTCTGGCAGCTCATTCCATATACTCGCCGCCCTGCATGAAAAATCTGCCCCTCAGGTCCTTTTTAAATTCTTTCCCACTTACTCCAAATCTACCTCTGTTATCCTTAGCACTACTGGGGAGAAGTAACATTGTCAGTAACATTTCCTATTTAGGCATTCTTACTGATTGTGCGGCCACTGCCTTATTATTAGACAAATGGGCTTCCTTCCATCTCTATCTCCCTTGTTTTGGCCTCCTTTATTTAAGGAATGTGTAATTATTTTATAGCCACTGTCATAGCATTAGTTCATACAGCCACAAATAGGCTTCTTTCCACCTCTAGCATTCTAGTTTTGGACTTTGTTATCCCGGGAAAAGGACTGAGAAAAAATGTCATAACTTTCAGAAAATCTCATGATCTTAACTACTTCTATAATGTTGCTCCTCATTCTCCTATATTAACAGAATAAAGACCTGCCCTGGCCAACCACTCCCTGTAATTCAGGCTCCCTAGTCCTCACAACATTTGTGTTAATCTTAATGCACTCTTTCCAGTCTAACCACATCTCTCCTATAACAGGATGACCAAAACTGTACAGAGTGCTCCAGGTGTGACCTCACCACAACTTAATACAACTGCAAAATAATGTTCCAATTCCTATACTCTGATGAAGGAAAGATGATATACGTATTTTGCACCATTCTATCTAACTGTGACACTGCTCTCAACAAATTATACACTAGTACTTTGAAGTCCTTCAGTTCCTTTATGCTTCCTAATGTCCTACCATCTATAGTGTAAGCCCTACACTGGACTTTCCCAAACGCATTCCCTCACACTTACCTGTATTGAAACTTATTTGCTGCACCTTAGCCGACTTCTGTAACTGATAAAGATCCCCTTGTAATTTACAATAACCTTCTTCAATATCCACCACATTTTCTTACTGATCAAGCCTTGAGAATTTGCATCTCAATCACTTATATAAATAATGAGTAACAGGGGTCTCAAGACCAACCATGCATCCAGTGAACTGTACAGGTTCAGTCTCTACTCTGCATTGCATTCAATTGGCCTTAGTGGCCTCAGCAACAATCTGAATATCCGAACCCTTGCCTTGGGAATTTAAGTTGTTATACCACTATTTAATTTGTGGGTAAGTGAAAGGAATTTTTCTTCGGCTTGTTTCTTAAGACAAACAGAAGCAAGGACACTTACTAACAATTGAAGGCCTTAAAATATGCAACAAACCACTCAACATCTATAAAGGGATGAGTAGATTAGACTCTTCAGCTGTCCTGTAGATTCTCTTAACAAATGGAAAACTTGGGTAGTACTCAGTTAATGTCACTGTAAGAAGATCTACAGGGGGAAAGAAAATATTTACTTCTCCCAATGCAGGTTTTAAAATTTGGACTTCCTGCATAGAAACTGTTTTAACAGTAACATTTATGTCAGAAAGTTCTTTTTTTTCCAACTCTTTTCATTTGCTTTCCTCTACTGGGATATTCTCTATCAAATGAGCCAAAAATCAAAGTCATACTCAGATACATGCCAATTGAAGTTGAAATTGCTTATGTCCTGTTGCAAAGCTTTTTTCATTCTAATTAAAACATGATCTTTTTTCTTCCTTCTGCCTTTCCAGCAGAGGGTAGATTTTGGATTTTTCACCTTTCTGGTACCCAACAAGAATCTAGCACTGCTCACTTCACAATACAAACATGGTTGGCACTGCCAACCATTAAAATATAGCAGAAAATCATCACCAGACAGCCAATGACAGGCTGTTCCATAATGAGCATCACTTTGCTGAATTACCTTCAGCAACCTTTATTCTTAGAGTTACAGAGTCATACCGCATGGAAGGAGGCCATTTGTCCCACCACACCCATGCTAGCCAATGGGTACTATCTGTATGTGCTCCATCTTCCAGCACTTGGTCCATAGCCTTCAGTGCCCTAGCAATTCATGTGTTTATCTAGATGCTTCTTAGTGACTCTGCTTCCACCACTCTCTTTGGTAGTGCATTCTTGATACTCAGTACCTGTGTCCAGAAACTTGCCTTTATCAATATACTGTATAGAAGGACCTCCTAAAGAGGGTGCAATACTGAACCTCCTCCTGGTGAATGAGTGACAGATGTGTCTCTCTGTGTGTACTTTGGCTACAATGACCATAATTTTACTGACTTATAAATAGTTATGGAGAAGGATATGACAGGTTCACAGGTTGGAGTCCTAAACTGGGGCAGAGCAAATTTGGAGCCATTAGATGCAATCTTGCCAAGTTTGAGTGGGCAAGATTATTTGCAGGGAAAGGAGGATCTGATTCAGGATAGTCAGCATGGCTTTGTATACAAGAAGTCATGGCTGATAATTCTCCATGAGTTCTTCGAGGAGGTAAGTAAGTGGGTAGATAAGGGTAGGGCAGTGGATGTTGTCCATATGGAGTTCAGAAATGCCTTTGACAAGGTCCTTTGTGGTAGGCTCGTCTCGAAGGTTAGATTGCATGGGATCCAAAGGCGATAATAGATAGGATTCATAATTGGCTCAGTGATAGGAAGGAGACGATGATGCTTGTTTCTCAGACTGAAGGCCCATGTCTAGTGGTTTGCCTAGGGGGGTTGGACCTGGTATCTTTGCTATCTGTAATGAATGTAAAAGATTTTGATAGGAATATACAAGGTATGCTTAATAAGTTTGTGGATGGAACTCAAATAGACTGTGTCAAGCATTATGAGAAATTACAGAGGGGTCTTATCAGCTAAGTACCTGGGCTGAGTATCGACAAATGGCTTTTATTCCAGATACACTCACAGAGTCATAGAGCAATACAAAACAGAAACAGCCCCTGCAGCCTATCTAGTCCATGCCAGCCTGGTTTTCTGCCTACACCCATCTACCTGCACCCAGACTATAGACCTCCATGCTCCTCTTATCCATGTACTGTACCTAACCAAACTTCTCTTAAATGTTACAACTGAAGTTCAAAGTAAATTTATTATCGAAGTACATATATGTCACCATATACAAGTCCCTGAGATTCATTTTCTTGCGGGCATACTCAATAAGTCCATAATAGAATAATAACCATAATGGAATCAATAAAAGACCACGCCAACTTGGGCATTCAACTAGTGTGCAAAAGACAAAAAACTGTGCAAATACAAAAAGAAATAATAATAATAATAAATTTTTAAGGAACGAATATTGATAACATGGGGCGAAGAGTCCATAGTTTGTGGGAACTTTTCAATGATGAGGCAAGTGAAATTGAGTGAAGTTATCCCCTTTGGTTCAAGAGCCTCATGGTTGAGGGGTAATTGAAGCTGCATCTACCTGGAAGCTCACATCACACTCTAGATAGAAGTAGTTCCCTCTCAGATTCTTCTTAAATAGTTCACCTAAACCTATGACCCATGGTTCTACTCTCACCCAATCTGAGGGGAAAAAGTTAAATGTGAGGTATTGCATTTTGGGAGGTCAGACTCAGGGAGGACATACAGCGAGTGGTAGGGTTCTGGGGAGTCATGTGAAACAGAGTGATCTAAGAGTTCAAGTGCATAGCTACTGAAAGGTAGATAGGCATTTGGCATACTGGCTTTCATCATTCATGGCAATGAGTACAAGGATTGGGAAGTTACGTTGCAGTTATATAAAATGTCATTGAAGCCCCTTTTAAGGTGTTGTGTACAGTTGTGGTCACGATGTTATGAAAGATGCTATTAAACTATAAAAGGTGAAAAAAGGATTTGAAGGATATTGCTTGGACTTGGGGGGCCTGAGTAAACGGAGAGTTTTGGTACAGTCTTAAACTTTATTCCCTGGAATGTAGGAGTTTGAGCAGTGACCTGATGGAGGTATATAAGATCATGAGGGCCATAGGCAGGGTGAAAGCACATAATCATTTACCCAGGGATGGTGTGCTAAAAAGAAGAGGGCATAGGTTTACAATCATAAGTGAGAGATTTAAAAGGGTCATCATGGGCAGCTTCTTCACCCAAAGGGTTGGAGGGTATATTTGGAATGAACTGTCAGAATTAGTGGTTGAGGGGGCATATCAGCATCATTTATAAAACAACTAGATACATATATATAGGAGGGGTTTAGAGAGCTATAGGTCAATGGGACCAGTTCACATGGCAACACAATCATCATGAATGATTTAGGCCGAAGGCCCTGATCCATGCTGTATGACTCTATGACTACCTTCTGCCTGAAAAATGGTTCCCTCCAAATTTCTTACTCTTTACCCTAAAATCTATATCCTGTAGTTTTATCTACATCCGATATGGGGAAACATATCCTGCAGATGACACTATTGATGCCCATCATTACTTTACATACCTTAAACATGTCCCCTCTTAACCGCTTCTGCTCTAGGCAGAACAGACCTAGTCTCTCCAGTCTCTCCAGATAACTGGAGAGGCTAGGCCTGTCTATCCCAGGCAACAGCCCAGTAAACCTCACCTGCAACCTTCTCAGCACTATCGTCTCCTTCCAATCGAGCAGTGACCAGAAATACAGACCTCATTATTCCAGCTGCAGTCAAACCAATGTTTTATAAAGTTAATGCTTAGCCTCCCTGCTCTCGCATTCAATACCTCAACTAATTTCCAGTATGCCTTATTAACCACATTATCTAATTATGCTGCCACCACCAAGAATCTTTGGACTTGCCTGACAGTTCCTTAACAATTTCTTGCTTAATAGTATCAGTTGCTCTGTGTAGATATCTGACACTATTGGCAAATTTAGGTACTGGCTATTAAGATTGCACAATATATTTTAGTTACACGAGCACCATCAGCACTGAAATATGTCCTGAGACTATTTACCTTCTCTCAAAGGTAAATTACTGAATTTCTTAATAATACATTTTGATATATAGATCAATCCACTATCAATACACCTACGCCTGGCTCCTCATTTATCTTACTTTGCTCATGAAATCTTACTTATTCACCATTTACTCTAGTTCATTCAATTTACCCAATTGCTACAGGCTTATTTCTTCCATATGATTGATTTCAATGTTAAGTGGAGTCCATCTATGTATTTCCCTTGTTACATAAACTCCAACGTTGTGAATGGGTTACTATTCAAGTTAGCCGTTTTGCATTGGGATTTACATGTTGTCATGCCCCCTCACCACTCACATTTGTACAGCATGAGAACTGAGCTTTTGTTGCTGCCTCTGACAGTAAGTTGTAGCCATATTTGTGCACGGTGGCAAAACTTGATGGTATGTTTCAAAGCCATATTCGTCAAGGATGCAATTTTGCAAGCCAGATCGAATATAAGTTTCTGTATGCTCAGCAGTTTAGCTTGAAGTTGCTTATTGTCAAAGCCGCACACCAATTTATCCTGTAGTGTGCAGTTAAAGTATTCAACTACGTTGTTATCATTTTATAATATATCTCCAGATTTTTGATTCCTTCTGCCATGTTCAAGTTTACTGAATCTGCACCAATAGTCTTCAGAATTTTGTTTCTTGCAATGGTTTCTCTTTCCTAATTGCAGTTGCCTTTCTGTTCAGTACTGTCAGTTGCCGATTTTTGGTAAACCTGTCAAAGAGGTTCTTCAAAGCGCTCTGCTTTTCACTCAGGGGACCTGATGTGTATCTTTGTTGTTTAACTGACTGCTTCACTGGTTTAGTTTATTGGGAGTTGGCCTGAGTCACAATTCTAGAGTTAGTGCTTGCTAAATAAACTATTGAAAACACCAATACTGTCAGAGCATGTGTTCATTCTTTAATAAAGGTGAACTGCACAAAATGCATGAATGTATGTCACATATGGCGTTACATCAGTTGATTTTAAATTATAAAATGGGATCTATTTTTTATATATAGGAGAGAGGCAGATAGTTTAAGAGAAGGACTTTATGGAGGTGACCAACGCAGCTGAAGATTCTGCAGACACTGGTAAATTGAAAGCAGAAATCTACAGGGGATTAAAAAAGGAGAATGGTAAAGAGAAGATATAAGACTAGAAATGACTGCACAAATGCTGTGGGTAAAGTCATTGCAGTTTCAATGGTTTCAAATTTCACTACCAATACAGAGGCAGTTCCCAGGCCGGCGCCTCCAGTACGAGGACCCTAGTTAGACCTAGGTCAGTTCCAATGGGCAGTTCACATTGCTCAAATACCTGGCACCACTTTCTCAAAACAAACATTCTATTCTGAGCTTTGTCACTGCAAGTGTTTACCAGATGGTCAGTGGTAAAGATTTAACAATTTTCTTGAACCTCCTTGAACAGTCTAAGAAAATGCACATCACTTCCAAGCTTCCTTACCAACCTAGCACCTCCTGCCATACCTGCAATGGTGTCTGCATGTCCCACACTGACCACGTTAATGATATCAGAACCTACATAACTGGGAGGAGTAAGTTATTCTCAGTCCTGCAGACTCCTGGGATCAAACAAGCTTTGTTTTTAGCTCCCTCTTCAATTTAACAAACTAAATCTTTTATACATACTCATTACTGATTTTAAAAAAAGGGGGTTCCTGAACAATTTTAGTAAAGGAACTTGGATCCAGTAATTATTTCTCTTCTATGCACTGGCATGCCATATAGTTATCCCTCAATACAGACTTCAGTATCAGACTGCTAAAGCAATTTTTCATGGAAGGTTATTTTCTGCTATATTCCCAAAATAAAGAAAATCCATCAAGACAATTGTTATGCCTTACTAAACAGTAATAATATAGTGCTGCAATACCCTATCGCACTAAGTGCTCCAAACAGCCCTTCATCATTATGTTAAATCTGGAGCTAAAAAGCTCATGCTTGTTGGGGTTCATTCTGCCAGAAGCACCTGTAATTTCCAAGATTCCCCCAGCCCCACCCCATCATCTCAATGGTCTTCTAAATCTTTTCAGCTTAATCGCTGGCACAGCTAGGAAAAATGTTTCATACAAATACTGTACTTAATGATATTCTTGGCCTTTCTGCCACTTTATCAAACACAAAACGACACTCATTGAAGGTACGTTCCTGAGAGCACACTGAGACTGAGTTTAATCCAGTAATTGACAGAAAGTGAAAAGGCGAGGAATTGAAGAACTCCCTGCCTAGAATCCTGACCTCCTGGGAGGTCGTTCTACACCACCAGAAATGAATTACAGCTAATGATTCATCACAAATCCGGGTTTTATTAATTATAATGCAGTGTAATTCTATTACACCAAACACTTATCACAGTGACATGAGCAAGCTACAATGGAAATTCGACTCCTTTGATAATGACGTTAGTCTCGCATCATAACCGTTGTCGCTAACTAAGGCATCTGCAGGTTTGTATCCACAGAGACATGACAGGGTCAGAGGAAAAGGTGATTAAAAAAGAAATGTTTTGGTGACCTTACCATCAGAGTTGCCTGTGATATGTCATAAATCAGCACCCCAGAGAGATAATTATCAATTGTTCTCTAAGAAGGTGGTAGAGCGTGGTTTTGATATCAAGAAGCCCTGGAAAATCACTTCCTATCTTTCTCACACAAAGTTCAGATTATTGTGTGCTGAGTTAGCCCCTTATTGTGAGCAGTTTTGGGCCCATGTCTAAGAAAAGTTGTGCTGGCTTTGAAGAGGGACCAGAGGATGTTTACAAGAATGCTCCTGGGAATGAAAGGGTTAATGTATGAAGAGCGCTTGATTCTTCAGGACCTGTACTCGCTGAAGTTTAGAAGAATGTGAGGTGGGGGGTTCTTGGTGAAACCTATTGAATATTGGAAGACCTCGATAGAGTGAATATGGAAAGAAGTTTTTCTATGGTAAGGAAGTCTAGGACCAGAGGGACAGCCTCAGAATACAAGGGTGTCCCTTTAGAACAAATGAGGAGGAATTTCTTTAGCCAGAGGGTGGTGAATCTGAGGAACTCATTGCCACTGACAGCAGTGGGGGCCATATCATTGGGTATATTTAAAGTGGATGTTGATAGGTGCATGATTAGTAAGGGCATCAAAGCTAACAGGGAGAAAGCAGAAGAATAAAGTTGAGAGAGTTATTACATCAGCCATGATGGAATGGAGGAGCAAATTCAGTGCACTTAATGGCTTAATTCTGCTCCTATGTCTTATGGTCTAACTGAACCAGAGGTGATCTAATAAGGTACAAACCTCCTCAGGGTTGCAGTTAGATTAGTTCTATAGTCACTCTGTAGACTTTGTGACCATACCTCTGCCATCTATCAGCCTACACCCCACTGTCCAACCCAACAGCCAACCATTGTCATGTCTCACCTTCAAATTGATCCTACCTATGTTATAAGCTGGTAGTAATGCAGATGGAGGGAAGGATGAGTTGGTTTAGACTCCTTTGATGATATTGCTGTCAAGACATAAGCCTTCTCCATCAGAATGTTCCTATGTTGCATGCCCAGCAGATACAGTGCTGACTGATTAGAGAAATATCCTTGCAATATGTTAATGTCCAAGATGAGCATATTCTCCAAGGTTTACATTTTGATTACTAGATAGGAACATCACTGTAAATATTTGTGTTTGTTGCCTCTTAACTAATAGTCCAATCACTAGTGACTGGTCTCCTTTGTTCCGCTTCTTATTACTTGAGGTCACACAAAGCATTGTTTCTTTTCACTGAACAGGGGCAGGGCTCATTCACCCATTGCTTTCGCAATTGCTTTCAATGTTGTAGATCTTTGAACAAGTTGGCCGTAAAGATACATTGGTCATCGTCATTTAAAATGTTTTCAGTTCTGGAATGGTAGCAAATGTGACCCCACTGTTTGAGAGAGGAGGGAGCAAGAAAAGAGGGACTAGTTAATGTAGAATCTTTGTGGTAGAGTTGAGAAATTGCAAATAACAAGACCCTAATGAGAGTTATATGTAGGCCTTCAAACAATAGCCAGGATGTGGGGTACAAATTACAACAGGAGGTAGAAAAGTCATATAAAAAGGGCAATGTTACAATAGTCATGGGGGATTTCAATATGTATGCAGATTGGGAAAATCAGTTAGGTGCTGGATCCCAACAGATGGAATTTGTAGAACACCTGCAAGATGGCTTTTTAAGAGCAGTCTGTGGCTGAGCCTACTTGGGGAAATGAAATTCTGGATTGGGGGCTGTGTGATGAACCAGAATTGATTAGGGAGCTTAAGGTAAAGGAACACTCGGGAGACAGTAATCATAATATGATAGAATTTCCCCTGAAATTTGAGAGGGAGAAGTTAAAGTCAAATGTATCAGTATTACAGTGGAGTAAAGGAAATTACAGAGGCATAAGAGAAGAGCTGGCCAAAGCTGATTGCAAGGGAATGCTGTCAGGAAAAGTATACGAGGCTTGACACAAACTCAGAGCAGTAGAGACGATTTAGTAATGATTGATAATAATAAATTGCCAAATAACAAATTACGAGAAGCCACAAAACAAGAGGGAACAGATACAAACCACAACAAGACAAGAAGAAGATTGAAGGCTAGGAACAACTAACTGAGGCTGGCTGGTTTGATGGGGGAACAAGAACTGTGGATGAACTGTGGATGAACTGTGGCTGGATTTAAACAGGCTGCAGATGATAAGTTAGAAATGAGTGGCAGGTGACTCCTGTTAGCTGGGTGGAGGCAAAGAGGAGCCCCACCCCCCACTCTTCACAGCCGGCCCTCGAAGGACCAGGGAAATCCGGATGGGTGCAATGAGCGATGGCTCCAAGATGTAAACGGATTGGACCAAGGTCTCTCCTCCGATCCCTTCCCAATCTACCATGTACGGTACACTCCATTCATAACAATGGGGATCCACCAGCAAGCAAACCATGTACACAGTACTACCTTCTGCCTGCTGCATTCACCAGCAACTTTGATGTGTGCTACTACCTTCCAGAATCCTGGACTCCAAAAGTGCAGGGCCAGATGGCTTGAGTGATCTGTGGACAATGGGCTTGAGCCAGGACATGTAGAAGGTATGTGATCTTGAGGGACAGTGGCAGCTGGAGACGGTAAGTGACTCGAATGATGCAGTGGGTAATCTTGAATGGACCAATGAACCAGTGCATGAGATTGGGGGAGATGGTGTGCAGGCGCAGATCTTGGGTGCACCGCCAAACACGGTCCTCGGGCCAGAGTCGTCTGACTGGGCACGGATGCTGGTTACCTTGGTGGCAATATGCACAGTTGACATCTAGGATGGCCCTGCGTGTCTTCTTCTAAGCACTCTGTCATCAGCAAACTAGGGCGCTGGTGAATGTGTCGTTCACCATTGGCTCCTGCACAGGGTACAATGTCGGAAGGGAGGGGATTGGTAGCCATGAAGTACTTCAAAGGGTGACGTACCTGTGGCAGAGGAGGTATGTAGATTGTGGGACACGTTGGCCCAGAGCAGATACTTCTTCCATGTGGAAGGATTAGAGGAAGCATCGGAGGAATTTCCTCACTGGTTGGTTGACTCTTTTGGACTGACCATTGGTCTGCAGATGGCAGCCAGAGGACAAACTCACTGTGGTGTGGAGGAGAGAACAGAAGGCTCACGAGAAGTGGATAATGAAGTATGGAGGTGAAAGCGCTCTGAGGGGCCATGCTGGTAATGGGCCAGCAGCACTTTTGCATTCCATCGCAATGGTCCTGAATCCTGAGTTCCAAAGAGAGATGAGGAAGGCAATCTTGGCTCAGTCCATAGAATACAGAGATTTAGGTGGTTCATGAGAATGATTCCAGGAATGAAAGAGTTAACATATGAGGAGTTTTTGATGGCTCTGGGTCTGTACTTGCTGGAGTTTAGAAGGATGGTGGGGGGAGTCTCATTGAAACCCATCAAATGTTGAAAGGCCTCCATAGGAAGGATAGAGAGAGGATGTAGGGGACCAGAAAGCACAGTGTTAGAACAGAGCAACATCCATTTAGAACAGAGAAAAGGAGAAATTTCTGTAGCCAGATGGTAGTGAATCTGTGGAATCGATCGCCATTGATGACTGTGGAGGCCAAGTCAATGAGTATAGTTAAAGCGGAGGTTTATAGGTTCGTGATTAGTCAAGGTGTCAAATGTTACAGGGAGAAGACAGGAAAATGGAGTTGAGAGTGAAAATAAATCAGCCTTGGTGAAATGGCAGAGCAGACCCGACGGGCTGAATGGCCTAATTCTGCTCCCATGCCTTATGATCTTATAGTCAAAGCTGTTAGCCTAATATCATAGTAGGGAATTCTTTGAAAAAGAATGGAAGGATTTCAGAAGCAGAATTAACTTTGTTGTTGTTCAGTCATTAAGTCGAGTCCGACTCTTCGTGACCTCATGGACCACTGGCCTTTCTCCTGCGCAGATACTGCTGCTGCCCAGGTTGGGACCTGATTGGGGTTGAACTCAGGACCATCTGCCTTGAAGTCCAGTGCTGATGCCACTACACCACCAGCTGGCCCAAGAATTAACTTAGGAAAAGAAAATCAGAGAATCATAAACCCCTTCTGCCTAACTTCATGCTGACTGTTTTGAGCAGCAAGATTTTCCTATCTGCCTGCATTTGGCCCATACCCCTCTAAAACTTTCTTATCCATGTACCTCAATAGATTGCTCATAAATGTCGCTAATGTGCCTGTCTCCAGCACTATTTCTGGCAGCTCATTCCAAATACACACCACCCTTTGTGTGAAGAAGATGCCCCGATGTCCTTTTTCAAATCTCTCGGTTCTGCTCTCTGTCCTCCCTGTGAAAACGACTGTGTGCTTTCAGCCTTTCTCTCCCCCGAGTTCACCCTTCAATCTCCTATGTTCTGTTGAATAAAGCCCTAGTCTACACAATCTCTCCTTCTAACTCGGGCCTCCAAGTCCAGGCAACATCCCAACACATCTTTTTCAGCACTGATTATCATTTAATAAGAACTTTCTAGGACAGGGTGACCAAGATGCTACACAATACTCCAAATGCAGCCTCACCAACATCGTATATAACTGCACCCTCCCAACTCCTATACTCTCTTCCCTGACTGATGAGGGCCAGTGTGCAAATCTCATTTAACTCAGCTACTTTAGTTGTTTGAGGATCAGAATCAGGTTTATGTGTTATCCCTAACTTCCAGTACGTCGTGAAATGTGTTGTTTTGCAGCAGCATAACAGTGCATACATTAAAAATGACTGCAAGTTACAATAAAAATGTACATCAAAATAGGTAGTGCAAAAAGTGAGATAGTGTTCATGGTCTGTTCAGAAACATGATGGCAAAGGAGAAGAAGCTATACCTAAAACATTAAGTGTGTGTCATCAGGGTCCTGTGTCCCTTTCCTGTTGGTAGCAATGAGGAGAGGGCATGTCTTGGCTAGTGACAGGTCTCAATGATGGATGTTGCCTCCTGCGGTATTGTCTTTTGAAGATCTCCTCAATGGTTGGGAGGATTGTGCCTTTGATGAAACTCGCTGTGTTTACAAACATCTGCAGCTTTTTCCACTGCAAGCTCAGTGCTCCATCATGGTACCTCCTTACCAGACAGTGATACAAGCAGCCAAGGCAAGGTAAGTGAACGTGGTATAATTTGATTTTTGCAAATGCCTTTTCTAATGTCTCACACAAGAAGGTATATCAAAAGGAACTGAATGCGATGTACTAATATGAACTGAGAAGTAATGAGAAAGCAAATAGGAGAATAAGTTGGCTGTTCCCTGGCTGACAATCTGGAACTGATAAGCTGCTCCAGGCTTCAGCACCTGGACTCCATCCATTTAGAAATTAAATCAGCTGAGAGAGCCAAATGTAATATTTGGGATTGTAAGTGGAAAAGACAATGGCAAGAAACATCAAAGAGATTAGTGACTGGGCATGAATTTAGCAGATGGAATACTGTATAATGTGGAAAGTATAAGTCCATCCATTTTGGTGGGTGATACAGAATTGCTAGTTTTAAATGAGTCAGATTGGGAAATGCTGCTGTTCAAAGGGACGTTGGTAGCCTTGTACCCAGGTTACTGAAAGCCAGCTAACTTATGGGCAGGGAGTTTAGTGTGAGTTGTCTGGTTTTGTTGGAGACAAAACCAACTCTGAATGCAATGTTCTGCACAATGAATCAACCAATAAATTCACAGCTTAGGCTCAACCATCGACATTAGAGAGTGTCTCCACCACCAGAAAACCTAACTCAGCAGGGAATCAAATTCTTCATGAAAGGGAAACAATTGGCAGGAAAGAATATTTGTTGAAGGAGGAGATGTTATTCATCTTTCGAGTATCTTAAGCTTTTCCAGATAAATGCATCTTCCTTCTAAATAAATAATGAGGACTGGTTTTATAATAGAAGCCTGTCTGCACATTATACAATCCCATACAGTTTGCACTTGACATGAATGCCAGCATTACTGTTCTTATGTATATCTGACCTCTGTCCATTTGATCCTTGCAAACACTGCGAGCAGATCTTTCACCAGTGTATCTATGCACTGTGTGTCTGTTTTGCAGACACACCCAGCATCACAATCTCAACAGATGTCCAGGCATTTTTGAAATGAGTCTTCTGAGAATATTAGACAAAGTATGATTTAAATTGGAAACTGTTAGCTTACATGTTGACATGTTGTAACGTTTTGATCTGTCTTTTCTTTCTACTGAAAACACTTAAAAATAATGGTCCAACCCTATATGTACAATATGTGGATTGTTTTCTATATATATTTGAACTAGAGTTCAACATTCAAGATTATTTATCATGTGTCATTTTCATTAGCAAAGAACACAGCCCACAAGCGCTGCCGCGGATTTTGGTGCTAACATAACATGTCTACGATAGACATGTAGAACAACTTAGAACACAAGAAGCAACAAAACAAAAACAGCAAAGCAAGACACGTTTCTCCCTCCTGCACACATACATACACAGTCCTCTAACCCCCAGGACACCGTTTTTTCAGCCCCCAGCCTCCAGGGGACTCAGACTCAGACTTGGGCTCATAGACATGGGGCTTCAGGTTCCCCGGTGGACTTGCAGAGATATGGATTGGACCCTTGGGCGTAGACCTCCTACTCCAGATTGGCCACTAACAGGACCCTGAGCACGAAGCTTAAAACTCAGGTCTCACAAACTCAAGAACCTAGGGGGTCATCAGACCACATTCTTCCTGCCCACGTGGAACTCCGTCTCTGAAACCTACCAGCAATTAGCTTACCCTGAGAGGGGGCCGTTTAGCATGTGAAAAGTAAATATTAACCCTTTGGTCCCAGCAACAATAATATTGATTGCAAGCATTTAAAGTTCCTAAGGCAGCACCTTCCAGACCCACATCCATTACCACCTAGAAGGACAAGAACAGCAGATACCTGGGAACACCATCACTTGGTCACTCACCATCTAAGTCCCCCTCCAAGTCACTCACCATTCTGACTTGGAAACATATCACCATTCCCTCATTTTCACTGGGTCAAAATCATGGAATTCCCTCCCTAACAGCACTGTGGGTGTACCTACACCTCAGGGACTGCAGCGGTTCAAGAAGGCAGCTCATCACCACCTTCTCAAGGGCAACCAGGGATAAGCAATAAATGCTGGTTTCGCTGGCGATACCCACATCCCATCAATGAATAAAAATAATTAGTTTTGCAAAGGCTCTATCATAAAAGGAACAGCAAAGGAATGTCATATTGGAAGGGCAAATTAGAATCATAGTAAATATACATGAAATGTGCTAAACTCTATCATACTAATTATTCTACTGGCTATGCCTTCCACTTTCCAGCCCCCTTCCACACCAACCACTGTGCACACCCCAGAATGGTCCTTAGCACAGCTAAAATGGGACAGATTTTGTAAGAATTTGGTAGAAGGCCAGTAGTGGATGAAAATGCTGGAAGATTTTATGATGTCCATCCAAGTGAATTACTTTCCAAAGTGAAAATCATTATTGTAAGAGTGTGGCTTCAGTTTGCCTTGAGGTTGAAGAAGTAGGGGCCCAGTTAATTGGAGGAACATACTGCAGATGCTAGGAATGCTAAACAAAGATAGAAAATGCCAGAAAGAGCTTTACAAGTCAGACATCATCTCCAGAGAGTAGAGAGCAGAGTCAATATTTCAGATCAACAGCCACTTCATCAGGTTCTACCTGACCTGCTGAATCCTCGCATCATATCCTGTTGTTATTTTTAATGCACCTATTTTGTTCTGTCAAGCAAGTCTCATAACTAGTCAAAATGCAACAAACATCCAGCTGTATTCTGGACAGCAGGACAAATAAAAAGAGCACATAGAGATGTTTCAAAAAGAGGGTTACCATTTCTCTGCTAATTAGCTGTAGGTCCTTCTGAATAGGCAAGTAATACAAGATGATAAGAGACATAGATCAAGTGGATAGCCAAAGGCTTTTACCAGGGGCTGTAATTTTAAGGTATTTGGAGAATAGTGTAGGCGGATGTCAGATAAGTTTTTTACACCAAGAGTGGTAGGTGCATGGAAGATGCTGCTGGGTTGGTGGCAGATGATGATATAATAGGGGCATTTAAGAGAATGTTAGATGAGACCATGGGTGAAAGAAAATTAAGTGCTATGTGGCAGCGAAGAGTTAAATTATCTTGGAGTAGGTTAAAGGACCAGCACATTGTCGTGGGTCAAATGGTCTGTACTGTGCTATACTGTTCTATGTTCTAAGTATTCAAAAAAGGTTGCAAAGGAATTTAAGAACCTTGTTTTTCATTGGTTAAACTTCTCCAATTCATCCTTCTCTTGGAAACATTAGTGGATTTTGAGTTTGTCCATAGTTCAGAGTTAGTCGTTAACATTCAGACTCAGTAGATCAGTTAACTGCCGGATCAAAGTTCTCCATTCAACACAATGGCATACATTATAGTTGTATGTTGCCTCCCTGGTGCCAGGGTCAAGGAAGTCTCTGTGTGGGCACAGGGCATTCTGAAAGAGGAGGGTAAACTGCCAGAGGTGGTGGTCCATATTAACAACATAGGCAGAAAGAAAGACGAAGTCCTACGATGAGAATTTAGAAGCTAATGCTGAAAGTTAAGAAACAAAGCATCGTGAGTAATAATCGCAGACACAAGACTCCCCATCATTGAAGACATCTTCAAAAGGCAGTGCCTTGAATAAGCAGCATCTATCATTAATGGTCCTCACCTTCCAAAACATGCCCTCTATTTATTACCTCCATTAGGAAGGAGGTATAGGAGCTTGAAGACCTTCACTCAGTATTTCAAAAACAGATTCCTTTCTCCCACCATCAAATTTTCAAATGGTCCATAAACCCATGAATACTACCTTGTTATTCTTATTTTCAACTAGTTATGTATTTTTTATATTGTAATTTATTGTAATTTGCTATGCCTCCACTGGACTGCTGACATGAAATGACAAAATTCCTGACTAACATTCTTTGCCGATAAACCTGATTCTGATTCATTAATCTCTGGATTATTCACCGTGCCACAAGCTAGCAAGACAAGGAATAAGAAGAGTACAATTAAATGTGTTCCTAGAAGCTGGTGCAGGATGTGGGGCTTCTGGTACATTGTACTCTTGAGTTGCACTTAATCTGGACGTGCATCAAATGCCTTGCCGGGAGGTTTGCCTGTGCTATTCAAGGTGGTTTAAACTAGCATGGTATTGAGGTTGGGCTGGGGGAAGGGGGGTGGTCTGGCATTGTTTTGGAAACCAAAGCATGAGGGCAATAAATGGAGACTGAAGGGACGAAAAGGATTAGGTCAAGTAGGATGGAAAAAAAGGATAGACAGGAACAGGTAAATGAACAGAGTGCAATTGATGGGCTGAGAAACATTTATTTTAATGCAAGGATCATTACAGGTAAGGAAGATGAACCTAGTAGATTAAAGTTCAAAGATCAAAGCAAATTTTTTATCAAAGTACATGTATGTCACCATATATAATCCTGAGATTCATTTTCTTGGCAGCATACTCAATAAATCCACTAACCATAAGAGAAGCAATGAAAGACCACACCAGTTGGATGTATACAACCACTGTGCAAAAGACCACAAACTGTGCAAATACAAAAAGAAAGAAGAAGTAGTAATAATAATAAATAAGCAAAAAATATTGATAATATGAGATGAAGAGTCCTTGAATGTAAGTCCATCAGTTGTGGGAACATTTCAATGATGAAGTGAAGTTGAGTGAAATTATCCCCATTGGTTCAAAGCCTCACGGCTGAGGGGTAATAACCGTCCTGAATCTGGTGATCTGAGTCCTGAGGCTCCTGTACATTCTTCCTGATAGCAGCAGCATGAGCTGTGTGGTGGGTTTCCTGTGATGAATGCTGCTTTCCTGTGACAATATTTTGTATAGATGTACTCAATCGCGGAAATTGTTTACCCGTGATGGACTGGGCTATATCCACTACTTCTTGTAGGATTTCCTGTTCAAGAGCATTGGTGTTTCCATACCAGGCTGTGGTGCAACCAGTCAATATACTTTCCACCATGCACCTATAGAAATCTGTCAAAGTTTTAGATGTCAAGCTGAATCTTTGCAAACTCCGAAGAAAGTAGAGGCACTACCATGCTTTCTCCGTAACCACAGGACCAAGGATAGGTCCTCTGAACTAGTAACACTGCGGAATTTAAAGTTATTGACCCTCTTCACCTCTGATCTTCCAATGAGGACCGGCTCATGGACCTCTAATTTCCTCCTCCTGAAGTCAATAATCAGCTCCTTGGTCTTGCTGAGATAGAGTCGGAGGCTGTTGTTGTGGTACCACTCAGACAGAGTTTCAGTCTCCCATCAATATGCTGATTCATCACCCCATTTGATTCGACCTATGGCAGTGGTGTTGTCAGCAAACTTGAACATGGCATTGGAACGATGCTTAGCCTCACAGTCATAAATGTAAGGTGAGTAGAGCAAGAGGACTAAGCACACAGCCTTGTGGTGCACCTGTGCTGCCTGAGAACATGGAGATGCTGTTGCCAATCCAAACTGACTGGGGTTTGCAAGTGCGGAAATAGAGGGTCCAATTGCACACGGAAGTATTGAGGCCAAGATCTTGGAGAATATTAATTAGTTTTGAGGGGATGATGGTATTGAATACCGAGTTATGATCAATTAAATACATCCTGATGTATACATCTTTACTGTGCAGAAGTTCCAGGATTGAGAGAAAAGCCGGTCAGATGGCATCTGCTATGGACCTGCAGGCAAATTGGAGCGAATCCAGGTCAGGAGCTGATATGT
This sequence comes from Mobula hypostoma, assembly GCF_963921235.1. Classification (NCBI taxonomy): domain Eukaryota; kingdom Metazoa; phylum Chordata; class Chondrichthyes; order Myliobatiformes; family Myliobatidae; genus Mobula; species Mobula hypostoma. The sequence continues at coordinate 151,652,158 of NC_086097.1, read as the reverse complement.
TTCATCACCAACCCCTCAAAGCACTTCTTCACTGTGGATGTAAATGCTACTGGACAATAGTCACTGAGACAAATTACTATGATCTTCTTTGGCACTGTTATCAGAACGCTACCAAGGGTTTATCATGAAACGCACACCTCCAACTTTTTGCCTTTTCTGAATCAGCAATTCAATCCATTCCGTAAACTGAGAAGCCTTCTGGTCTGATCACTGCATCTGGCGTGCTGGGAGAAAGCCAAGTCTTGCTCAGACATAGACACAGCTCAGACATCAGACCCTCATTTCCTCCCGTTACAGCAATCTTGCCCCCAGGTCGTCAATTTTGTTCTCCAGCGACTGCACATTTGCTAACAAGATGCTGGGAGAGGGGGGCTTCGTCCCTCTGCGTTTCAGCCTGGCCTGGAGGCCCCCCCTCCTGCCTCACTTCCTTCCATTATGATGAACGTTCGTCCACTTAAAGGTGCCATACTCGACACTAAGATATTCAGACAATCATGAAATCTGCAGATCATTCAGTTAATTTAAAAGCACATTGCTTAGAGGGAAATTGCATCACGCAGATTGCAGTGAGAGTAATACAAAAAAGTTATCTTTAAAAGTACATACCCCTCAGAATGTTGCCATGGTTCACCTGCACCATCTTAAACCTTGTTTTGGGAAAAGAATCTGGCCAGGTGAATGTATTTTAGTGGGATTTTGTGAACAAGGATCATGACTCTGCAAGTTTACAGATAGTTAAGGATAAGGATAGGACTGGACCCAAGGGAAAGAGCTAATTACTACAATGTTAGACAAGAGCTGTGTTAAGTAGATTGAGAGTGGTAAGTCCACATCTAACAAATGGAAGTCATTTAAAAGACAAATTATGAAAAGGTTCATTATAACAGTATAGGATAGGAGCTGGGGAAAATAGACTGGGTGCAGCTGTTATTGGGTGAGGCCAACCCCTGACATATAGAAGTAATTTAAAGGTCAGCTGGTAGGAATTCTGGTCTAACATGTTCCTTAAAATGAGAAGGCTAGCAAATTTGGGAAATATGAATGACAATTTTGTTGAAAGTGTATAGTTGTCAAAAAAGAAAGGGAAGTATGTGAGCAATTTAGGCTGTGGAGGCCAAATCATTGAGTATATTTCAGGTAGAGGTTGATAGATTCCTGACTAGTCAGGGCATGGAGGGATACAAGGAGAAGACAGGAAGTTGGCCTGAGAGGGAATAGATCAGCCATGATGAAATTGTGGAGCAGACTTGATGGGCCAAATGGCTTAATTTTGCTCCTATATCTTATGCTCTTATGGTCTAATTTCCACCATTGATAGAAAAGTGTTTGCATGTTCTCCCTGTCACTGTGTAGGTTACCCTGGGTGCTCCCATTTCCTCCCACATTCTGAAGACATACAGGTTAGGGTGAGTAAGTTATGGGCATGCAATGCCAGGGCATGGCAACACCTACGGGCTGCCCCAAGTACATCTTCGGACCATGTTGGTCGTTGATGCAAATGACATATTTCACTGCACAGGTATGTTTCAACGTACATGTAACAAAAAAAGACGAATCGTTCTGTATCTCTCTTTGAACAACATACATACTTTCATTGGAAAGGATGTTGAATATAACCATCAGGAAGACAGGAAGACATGTCACTGTTGTATAAAACCTTGGTTAGGCCGCACTTGAACTACTGAGTGCAGTTCTGGTAGCCGCATTACATGAAGGATGTGGAGGCTTTGGAGAGGATGCAGAAGAGATTAACCAGGTTGTTGCCTGGATACAATAGTAATGTTTAAGAGGGCTTTAGTCAGACACAAGAATGGGCAAGAAGTGAAAGGATATAGAGCACGTGCTTGGATTAGCATAATTTCTACGACGGACACCATGGGGCAAAGGGCTTGTTCCTATGCTATTCTGTTCTATATGTTTGGTGAGCAAGCTGCAAAAATCACATTTTTACAGGAGAGATTTTAATTTCCCTAGTTTGAGATAATGCAGTGAATAGCATCACTGCTAATATTATTTGAGATCAGCATTCTTGTTCTTGTTTGTGAGGCTCAGTATCAATCCAGGCAGTAAAATTATCTGAAATATCTTGTGTTGAGGAATAAAATATAATCATTGTGTCAAATCACCAAGACAGCTTCCAAATGTTAAGAATGCACTTTAGTGAGTCACTGTAATTTTTTTTTCCTTTAGAATTGCAGTAAACAACATCTCCACCTATAAGCACGTACAACAATGTTAAGAACATTATGTTGCTCCTTTCTTGTGCCTTTCAAAATGCCTCAAAACCAATGAGTGGATCTGATGCATTCACTGCTGTTGTCATACAAATGAAAAATATTAATAAGACAAAGAAGAAACAGAGCAAAACACTTAGATTCATGGTCCATCACAGTGAATACAGCCCAGTCCATCACAGGTCATTGAGCATATCTACAAGGGGCATTGACGCCAGAAAGCAGCATCCATCATCAAGGACGTCCACCATCCAGGCCATGCTCTCTTCTTGCTGCTTCTAGTGGGAAAGAGGCACAGGAGCCTTAGGTCCCATGCTACTAGGTTCAGGAACAATCGTTTCCCTTCAACAATCAGGCTCCAGAACCCATTTGAATAACTTCACTCATCTCAACTCTGACTGATTTCACAACCTACAGACTCTACAACTCATGTTCTCAGTATTTATTAACTTATCTTTTTTATTTGAACAGTTTGTCTTCTTTTGTACATTGACTGTCATCCTTCATGTACTGTATTTTTCTTTGATTCTATTGTATTTCTCTGTTCTACTGAAAATCCTTGCAAGAAAATGAATCTCTAGATGACATATCTGGTGACATACATCAACTTTGATAATAAAACTACTTTGAACTTTGAGCATTACATTAACTACTGTTATTTTTGTTTAAGACCATGGCACCATTACCACCTATAGCAGTCAAACTCTCCAGGGACATAAGAACTTCTTTATTTGTTTTAGCTTACATGTTCCAGCTTGCTCCACCTTTATGTGCTCCCAACCCTGATCCTAACTCTATCTCCATACCCGGCCACACACCCAGAAATTCAAAGCCAATCTTATGAGTGGACACATACACAGTTAGTAAGTACACAGGTAATGAGGACTTGGTGTAATGGAAAGTTTTATATCAAGAGTCAGGTAATACTTTGCTTCAGAACTTTATTCAAGCAGTGACAGCTCCAACTTTGTTAAACTTCCTTACCACAACTTAAGTTGCTGGAACTTAAATCTATATAGCATGTAGAATAGGACGGTTTGTATATTCTTTACAAATACAGTGGATTTTGATTAATAGGACCATTGGTCAATCACATCAGCCGCTTATTTGGGATAACTCATAAAAAAACTAATTGGGAAAATACCTAGGCTTCCCTTTATTTATTTGGGACATTATGATGCATAACTGGAACAGGAGACTGTTGCCGACCAGATTTTAACTAGTGTCAGTCTTGTGCTCTTGTTATACATGTCATGGTTAGAGTGAACAGTTTTTAAAAAGCATCAGTTGCATGTGCTTTTGTCACTGAGGATGCAATCATCAAAAGGATTATATGAAGGCAGTCCATTATTTGCACTAGGTGCCTACACTGATTTTGTTCACTTACAGTCAATCAAAAGAACATAGCAGTGTTCACTGAATGAATTCCTCCATTGATAACTATTAAGAACTAATGCACAGTTTTATAGTACTGTAGTAAGATTAGTAGTGTTCTAATTTGCTCTGTATTTCATTAAATACGTAATTGTTACCCAGTTAAATGATAGTTTGCCTTTTTAGCTATTTCCATGAAACTTTGGCTAACTGGTGCAGGCTCGTAATTGGGGCAAAATGTACTGGTACCGATATGTCCCAATTTACCCTGGAATCCATTGCGTGTATATATATTGGGAGATCGCTTCATCGAGCAGCTTCACACCTTCACTTCATCTGCCATATCAGCCAGGATTTCTCAGTGACCAGACATTTTAATTGCACTTCCCATTCCCACACTGGTATATCCTCTGACTCCTCTACTGCCAAGTTGAGACGAGACGCTGATCAATGGAACTGTACCTCAAACTCTGTCTTGGTAGTTTCCAACCTAATGATTTCTCTAATTTCTGGTAACTATTCACCTCTCTCCACACCCCCCTTGTTTTCCCTTTTCCCTTTGTGCCCTTTACCCCTGCTCTTTCCCATCCCGCATCCTCTCTACCTGCCCATCAGTCACACCTTCCTCCCTATGGTTTTCCACCTCTATCCCTTTATTCCATGCTCTACTGACTTCTGTTATCAGATTCCATCTTCTTGAGCTCTTTGCCAGTTTCACATTTCGTCACTCAATCTTTCACATCATTCCTTTTCCCTCCCCACATACTTCCCATGCTTCTACCTTCTCCTTCTCACAAGCATTTACCTATCACCCTCCTCTCCCTCTTCCCGCTTCTGCCCTCTTTCTTTCTAGTCCTGATGAAGGGTCCTGGCCCAAAACATCAAATTTAATTTCCCTCTATAGATGCTGCCTGACTAGCTGAATTGCAGCAGCATCCTGCCTGTAGCAACTGAGTTTGTTCCTGAGTATACAATCCACAGACCCAAAGCTGACACAGCCCCCAGGCATTTTATGCTATGAATTAATCCCGTGCTTAAGGACATTCAAACACACTCACAATGGTGAAAGAATGAGGAAAGAGGTCATTCATTGCAGCAAAGAATTCAGCTTGCAATGCAGCTTTGTTCTGACTGTGTTTACATAATTGGGCTCAAGGTCCCAGATAACTGGTAACAAAGAGATTCTTTCTATGAAACAAAACGTTGTACTCATATTTCATTATCAAGGTCAGAGAGGATCTCAAGGATTTTCTACCTGTCGCCTTCTGCTTGTATCTCTTTTACATAAGCCCATGAAATAAGTTATGTGTTGCTAGGATATGACACTGTAGAGAGGTCTAGTTTAACAAGTTGTACACTTAGAGCAAAGTTATTCTCGCTGCCTCAGTGATGTAGCATATGCAGCCTGTGCTTACTCCATTCTAAATGAAACAGTGGATTCCAGTTAATTGTGACACTGTGGGACCAGTGCATTTTGGTCCAATTAACCAGCTGCCCCAATTAGATGAAGTTTCAAGGAAATAGTTAAAATAGTTAAAAGATACAAACTACCATTGTACTGAGTAAAAAAAAATGCATTTAAATTAAATACAGAATAAATTAGAACACAACTGATATTACTACAGTATTATAAAACTGTGTGTAAGCTCCTAATCATTATCGATGGAGGAATTGATCCAGTGTACACTGTGAGTTGCTTTGATTGACTGTAAATGAACAAAATCAGTATAAACACCTAGTGCAGATAATGGACAACATTCGTACCATGCTTTTGATGATTGCATCCTCCAAATCTTCATTTTTATTGCAACATTCAAAATGATTGTCAATACCTTCAAATTCTTCATAGTTCCTAATTTGTTGAAATAGTAAAATTGGTTATTTTCACTCCTGGCCATTTCTGGCATCTCCGAGCCTGAATGCTTGAAACCATAGTGAGCAAAACGGTTTTGAATTCTCTTACTGCATATTCCTCACCAACTGTCAGTTCACTACATTTGAACACAAGTGCATGGCAACTGATGCTATTTAGAATATGCACAGTGTAGTAACAGCCAAACAAGTGCACATGGTTGATGCCAGTTAGAAAATATTCAGCAACAGTCTCCTGTCCCAATTAAGCGGCACAGTATCCTAAATAAACAAAGGAAATCCTGGCTATTTTCTCAATTAGTATTTGCTCTTTCAGAGTTGTCCCAAATAAGTGGCTGCGCCCATTAAGCAATGACCCAATTAACCAGAATCTACTGAAGGTCAATTTAATTTTATGTATTTTTTTTAAAGATTAACTTCATTTTTCATATGTGACTACATCAAAACATATAGTGAAATGAGTCATTTGCATCAAATTAAATCAGCGTGGCGCCCATATTTACAAAAGATAGGATGGCATATTTAGTTGCTCCGATGATAAAGATGTTGGTCCCTTGGGGAAAGTAATAAATATACTAAATTTATTTTGAATCCCATGGAGCATGTGGAAACTTTCCAATATCCAGGCAGTTCTTCCTTCTTCTTTCTTTTTCTTTTCTTTTCTCCTTTTTTCTTTTTTTTTCAGGTAGTGGTATATATCGGGGGGAAGGGTTAAGGGGAGGGGGGAAGGAAGATATTATCTTTCTATGTAATCTTTTCCAAAACTCAATAAAAATTATATTTAAAAAAATTAAATTAACGTGGGGAGCCATAAGTATCAACATTCTTTTGGCACCAAACTAACATGCCCACAACTTAATAACCCTAACACATACAGTAAATCTTTTGAATGTAGGAGGAAACCAGAGCACCCAGAGTAAAGCCATATGGTCACAGGGAAAATGTAGAGACTCCTTGCTGGCAGTAGTGGGAATGACTGCTTCCGCTGTGAGGCAATTGTGCTAACTACTGTGTTGCCATGACAACAAAGGGCCATCAGACCATGCAGATTCTTCCGCTCCTTAGGTCCATATACAGGGATTATCTAAACAAATTGGAATTTATTTATTCATCATTGTCACATGTACTGAGATACAGTGAAAAGCTTGTTTTTCATTCTGTTCATACAGATCAAATCACCACACACTGCATTGAGGTAAATAAGGTAAAAGAATAATAATACTGCAGAATAAAGTTTAACAGATACAAAGATAATGTAGTGCAGGTAAACAAAAAGGTGCAAGGTTAAGGTATACAGAATTATGAGGGGTATAGGTAGGGTAAATGCCAGCAGGCTTTTCCGAGGTTGGGTGGGACGACAACCAGAGGTCATGGGTTAAGGGTGAAAGGTGAGAAGTTTAAGGGGAACTTGAGGGAAAACGTCTTCACTCAGAGGGCCATGAGAGTGTGGAATGAGCTCCCAGCACAACTGGTGCATGCTAGCTCGAACTTAATGTTTAAGAGAAGTTTGGATAGGTATGTGGATAGTAGGGATATGGAGGGCTAGCTCGATAGGAGTGTGGTTTAAATGGTTTCAGCAAGGAATAGATGAGCTGAAGGGTCTGTTTCTGTGCTGTACTTCTCTATGACTCTATGACAGTGAGATAGATCTGAAGTCAAGAGCACATCTTATCGTCTTGATTTATATTAGGAGACGAATGAAGCTAAGAGCAGATAGTTGCCTAAATGGAGGAAAACTGCAAGTGGTGGTGCATGAATCTGGATGTTATTGTGCATGAATCAAAAACTTGGATTGTTTTCTTTGAGGTGATTCCTGACAAACGCTTATAGAAATTTGAGGGGCAGAAATGAAGTGAACTTTTCTCCCCAAGTAGAATACAAGAAGGCACAAATTTAAGGAGATTTACATGGCAAAGATTTTTTTTACATAGAGTGCAATAGGTGCCTGGAACAGGCTGTCAGAGCCAGTGGTGGAAGCAGAAGTATGATAGTGATGTTGAAGTAGCTGCTAGATAGACACATGAATATAACACCACAAGAACATAAAATATAGGAGCAGAATTAGGCCATTCAACCAATCAATTCTGCCCTGCCATTCGATCATGGCTTATTCATTTTCCCTCTTAACCCCAGGAAATGGAGGACTATGGATCATGTGCAGGGAGAAGTGATTTAGTGAACTTGGCATTGTATTCGGTGCAGACATCACGGCTAAGGAGCCTGTTCCCGTCCTGTACTGTACCGTTCTATGCCATGGAATGTACATATACTGTCGGTTATTGCACTGTGGCACACAGAAAGCCATTCCTGACACCTGAACTCTCCATTTCCAATTGGGGAGAAGGTTAGAAGGTTGTGGCTGGTGTGCTTAGCATTAGAAGACTACGCTACATAAATTCATATGGATTGAGTTTGACAGAGTAAATCACACTTCCTAAAATAGTTACACCTCAAAGAATCTTCAAGGAGTGATGTCTCAGAAAGGCAGTGTTCATTATTAAGGTCCCCCAGCACCCAGGGCATGCCTTTTCCTCATTGTTATCATTCAGTAGGAGGTACAGAAGCCTGAAGGCACTCACTCAGCAATTCAGGAACAGCTTCTTCCCCTCTGCCATCCGATTCCTAAATGGACATAGAACCCATGAACACTACCGCATTTTTTAAATATATATTATTTCTGTTTTTACATGATTTTTAATCTATTCAATATACATATACTGTAATTGATTTACTTTTTTATTAATTACTATTATATTCTTTTTCTTCCGTATTATGTATTGCATTGAACTGCTGCTGCTCAGTCAACAAATTTCACTACACATGCCAGTGATAATAAACCTGATTCTGATTCTGATTCTGAATATAAAACACAATGGGGATCATCAATTTATAAGAAGTGATTATGCATAAAAATTATGTTCTTTCTTTCAAATGGTTTATGTTCATTCCAGACATGAAGGATAGAACTAGTGCTTCTCAAACTTTTTTGAGTTCCTACCCCCTTGACTCCCAGATCACATCCCCAGCCTCTCCCTTTCTGGCCATTACATAAAAACTACAAAGAATTTTGATTTAAATGTACAGTGAAGAAAACAGGAACTGCAAATTCAAAGCAATAGCAAAAAAATTCAAATCTATTTAAAGCTACAAATAAAATTATTTTTTTTATTTAATTACAGTAAAACCTATTTTTATCCCCAATTTTAGAGTGTACATTATTAGTCCAACTTTTAAAACCACTTCATTACTTTTTCACCCTGCAGAAAAATGGATGGGCTTGGTGTAGTGATATCAGCTTCTCAACGTCGGCCTGAATGTCACTCAGAAGGAGTCTCAGATCACCTTATTCAGTAATTTGCTGTCTGTTTCATTGTTTTGAAAGAAGTTGGAGGACTGCAGCAAAGCTGCACTACACTCAATATGATGTTGGAAAGACAATAAAGAACACCTTGACCTTTTTTTTTCACATAGCAGGATAGCGTTCCGAGACTTCTTTCTGCAACCAAAAGTCTTACTATCATTTTTTGAACCTCAGTATCAGCTTGTAGCCAGCTTTTCCTGGTAAGTCTTCATCACAAGTGTTCAATCTCGAATTTGGATCAAGAGAAGATCCTGAAATCTGACATGTCTTTATGCAGCTCACCCAGGTGGACACAGTATACTTGAAAATCATCATCTAGTATTCTTTCTTTCTCTTCCAATTAAAGAGGCTCAGAAATTGGAAAAGGCCATGACAGTTGATGTTGCAATTAAATAGGGTTAATGTGGACAGAACTGTGGATATGACTAATTTGACTTGATAAGGTTCATATAATTTATTTGCAATTGAATATTGTTTTCATATAACTTTGCGAATAATTCTGACAAATGACCAATGTCATGCTAATATTCTGGAATTGATTACTCAATGAAGCATTCAAGTCTTCAAAGAATGTTATCAGTTTCAAAAAGCACATAAGAATGTTTCAGGCAGTTTCATTTTAAGAGTCATCTGACTTCTGTGTGCAACAGTGAGCATTCAAACTATTCATCATTCTCAATTCAAAGCTCTCAAAATAGTCAAGAATTGAGAGCATGAGACATGATTTTACAAACGTATTTACCACTATGATAACAGTATTTAATGATTTGTGCAGCCAATCCCTTGCGCTTTTTTGCAACAAGATGTTGTCTGTGAACTACACAGTGAATGGTAAATATGTTATGTATGGCTTTTTTTCAAGAAAGTAATAACTCCACTGTGGCGTCCTGTCATTGATAGTGCCCCATCTGTTGCACAAGCAGGAATGTTGGTGAGCGGAATGTGCTTCTCTTTGAAAAATTACACAGCCCAGAATTTTGACTCTCCCTTCGTATTTGTTTCCAGTCTCTTGCAAATAATAACTTTTGAACAGTGCTTTCATCTTTTATAAAGGAAACATAACCAAGAAGCAAAGATTCGTTGCTTGGCAAATTTGGCTTATCCAACTAAAGAGCAAATTCTGTTGCCCTAAGTGTGTTGCACAATGTGTCTTCCACATTCTTAGACATTTTATCTATTCATCTTTGAACAGAGTTATTGCTGAGTGGAATTGTTTTAGTTATTTGGTCTGGTGACTTATGCAAAACTGTACTTGGAATCTCCTTTATTTCTGGCAGAATCAGTTCTTCTCCAATTGTATGGGGCTTTCCAGACATAGCAATGAACAATGAGTATGAAGCACACAAACCATCACTATTTTGTTGTGAAATGTTTTGTTTCAACATGTTTTGAAGTGTTTTCCGTTTCTGAAAGTTTTATCAAAGTGACTGAAAAAAATCCAGGTTTTCATTTGCTTTATCAGAGAGCGTTCTCTTCAAATGTTCAAGGAGCCTGGATGGTTTCATTGCCTCATTCTAAAAAACCTTTTCACACAACAGGAATTGCATCACTACAGAATTAGAGTATGGGAATCGTAGTGGCTAACACTGTACTATAGTGAATGGCAATAATGCGGAGGTCAGGCCCGGAAATAACACTATTTCTTCAGTCCAGATTTCTCATGGCACCGAAATACAGAAGTGTCACATTGCTTTCAGAATCAGGTTTAATATCACCATCATATGTCATGAAATTTGTTAACTTTATAGCAGCACTACAATGAAATACATCATAAATAAATAGAGATAAAAAACTGAATTACTGTAAGTATGTATACGTCTATTAAATAATTAAGTTAAAATAAATTGTGCAAAAAAAAGACAAAAATAAAAAGTAGCAAGGTAGTGTTCATGGGTTCAATGTTTTCAACAGCTATAATCTACTTCAAGCAAAGTATAAGGGAACGGTGAGTTAGAAAGAGGTGAGGTGATTATGTGATCATTGTAATCAATTATGAGGAACTGAGAATCAAATGCTTAAAATAAGTAATTCATTTATTATACTTAAACCATAATCACTCAGCTTCTCCCTTGCTATTGAGTACCCTTTCACTGCCTGCTTTATTTTTATCCTCCTCTTAGAAATTCTACTGCTCCCAGGGGGATGGCCCACTTTAGGTACCACTAGAGTGACGATTTAATTAGAATTGCTGACTTACTTGAAATGGAGACATATTCTGTTTTCACAAGTTAACTTAGCTACTAATCTGTCACCTCAAGACTCTGGGAATGAAAAGATTAACATATGAGGAGGGTTTCATGATTCTGGGCCTGTACACGCTGGAGTTTGGAAAATGAGGGAGATCCCATTGAAACCTGTTGAATATTGAAAGGCCGAGAGTAGATATGAGAGGATGCTTCCAATCATGGAGAAGTTTAGGACCAGAAGGCACAGCCTCAGAATAGAGGGATGTCCCTTCAGAACAGAGATGAGGAGCAATTACTTTAGCCACAGAGTGGTGATTCTGTGGAATTCATTGCCACAGATGCTGTGGAGGCCATGTCATTGAGTACATTTAAAGTAGAGTTTGCTAGGTTCTTGATTAGTAAGAGCATCAAAGGTTATGGGGAGAAGGCAGGAGAATGGGGTGGAGAGGGATATGATAGAATAGCAGAAGACACTCGAATGGAGCATGATAAAGTAGATGATCTTACTGAATGGCAAAGAAGGCCATGTTTCTTATTCTCTTATGTCCATCTTAAGATCAGGTTTGAAGAGGGTCAAAAAAACTGAAAGCATGCTTAATTCCTTTCATACTTCTTCAAAAATAAAAGCCAATGCCTGCAAGCAGGGAGTCCTTAACATCATCTAGGCATGGTTAGTTAAATGGAAAGTAATATACTTCCCACACAATTACAAAAATAAGCCAAGTCCTTATTTGATTTATCAGAGTGTATTCTCTTCAAATGTTCACAGAGCCTGGATGCTTTCATTGCCTCGTGTGAAAAAACTTTGTCACACAACAGACACATTGACTGCTTTTGGTTGCGTGGTGTTGGTATAAGTCTATTTTTCAGATACTGCACACTATCAAACACGCAGACAAAGGGGGTGCTGTTATAGTGTGGTGGACTGACCTCTACCTTGCCGTGGCCAGAGGCAACTCTCAAACACCTCATATTACTTTCCCCTTGAATAGGACCCTACTCCGCACCATCAGAAAATCGTCTCTGACGTTATCACTAACCTCATCAACTCTAGAGAACTCCTATCCACTGCCAGAAAACTCATAGTTCCCTTACTCTGCACTGCTCATTTCTATCGCCTACCGAAGATCCATAAACCTGACTATCTTAGTAGGCCCATTGTCCCTACCTGCTCCTGCTCCACTGAACTTGTGTCCACATACTTCAATGTAAGTTGGGGGACTACTTTATTGAGCACCTCTGCTCTATCCACTAAAAGTGGAATTTCCTGATGACCACCATTTTAATTCCTCTCCCCATTCTCGTCCGACATGTCGGTCCATGGCCTCCTAGGTAGCCTCCAACCTGATGGCATGAACATCAATTTCTCCTTCCGGTAATTTTTTCCCTCCCCTATCCCTCTTCCTCTATTCCTCACTCTGACCTCCTACCTCTTCTCCTCACCTGCCGTATCATCTCCCCTTGCTGCCCCGCCTCTTCCCTTTCTTCCGTTGTCACAAGCATGGATTCAGCAGTGCAGCAGATTCGACAATTGCGCTCGTGAATATACGTACGTGTCAGCTAATTATTATTTCATTGTGGTAGCATTTAACTCCACTCATTCCGTTGTAGTATTTGTCGAGACTTGGACACAGCCAACGCATGCCCCATGCTTTGCAATCTGCCTTGCCTGAGAAATTGGACTGTCGAATCAAATGACTCTGAAGACTAGCAGTATTCACTTTATTCATAGTTGTTCTTTTCAGCCGTGTATAGGCTTTGTTTTCCATTTGAGAGTTTTAGTTAATGACCCTGTTTGGCCTAGCACTTATTGTTTTCTTTTCCCTTCAACACTGTTCACATTAAAGTCTGTGAACTATTGACCTGCTTCAGTGTCTCTCACTCCACACTTGGGCCATATCTGAACCTGATGACACCCATAGTTCATTCTTCTCTCCTATCTGATTACTTCTTTTCCAGCCCTTTACCTTTCCCACCCACCTGGTTACACCTATCAACTTCTAGCCCTCCTCCTTCACCTCCTCCCACCTTTTTATTCAGGCATCTTCCCCCTTCCTTTCCAGTCCTAAGGAAGGGACTCAGGCTGAAAATTCAACTGCTTATTCACTTCCATAAATGTTGCCTGACCTGCTGAGTTCCTATAACGTTTTGTATGTGTCGCTTTGGATTTCCACCATCTCCAGAATTCCTTGTGTTCATATCCTTCTTTTGTTCAAGAATAGTAAAACCCATTTACCAAGAAAGAAACTTTCAAGATGGTTTCAATATATGCATTATTTCAAGATGGTTTCGATATACGTATAACAGTCCATATCAAGAATATAAGAATGTAAAAATATAAAAGCAAGATTAGGTCACTGGTCTCTCATATCTGCTTCAAAATTCAATATAATTATACTTCACCTTTTTCCTCAGTACTGCTTTCATAAAGCCCCAGACTCATAGATAGAAACAACATAGAAACATATACTTTGGTCCACCAGGTCCATGACAACTATCAAACAACCGTTCTTATACTAATCCTATCCTAACCTTTTTTATACTCCCCATATTCACGTTATTTCCCCCTGATACCCTTCCTTATCTACATGGAGTTTTGTGTAATTTACAGTGGCCAACCTGCACATTTTAGGGATGTGGGAGAAAACTGGAGCAGCTTGTGGGAAACCTTTGTGGCCACAGCGAGAACAAGAGAACTCAATGTAAAAGCACGGAAGGACAAGATTGAAACTGAGTTATTGGAGCTGTAGGGATACAGCTTTGATGTTTGCACCACAGCACAGCCCTTTGGTCATCCGACATCTTTTCCTGTAATACCTAAAAAGATAGTGATCTCAATTCAGGACTTTACTCAGTTATCAACTCTCCACCATGCTCTTGGATAGTAGATTCCAAACATTCACTGTCCTCTGACCAGTTGTCCTCACATCTCTATTCAACAGCAAACAACTTAATTTGAGATTTATAAAAACAGAAAATGTTTTTATTAGTGAAAAAAGTAATAGAGTTAATGTTTCAGCTCACAGTTTTCTGTTTTTCTTTCAGATTTCTACCAGCTGCAGTTTTTCGCTTTTCCTTATTTTGAGATTGTGACCACTGGCAATAAGTATTCCATTCAGGATAAATAGCAACTCCTGTCCAGCCCCTTCAGAACTTTGTATGCTTCAAAAACATCTCATCTCATTAACTGAAGTATTACGTCTCAATTCAATTAGGCTATTGCCCTTGCAATGAAGGTTAATGCAACTTTGACCTTCCTAATGTTTGTCCTGAATTTGCATATTAAATGTCAGTGATTCATGTATAAGACTTTAACATCTTTCAACCTCTCACTCTTTGAAAAATTCTCTGCCTTTTTTCTCTACCAAATTGGATGACCTCACATTTTCCAAATTATAATTTTTCAATGTCCTTGCCCACTCACTTAGCCTACTTCTGTCCCCTCATCAAAATTATTGATCAAGATGCTGAACCCCCGTAGCCCAAACACTGATAGCTGATCCACTGGTTACAACTTCCCAGCCCCAAAATGACTCACTTATTTCTTACCTCTGCTTACTGTTCAAGATCCAATCCTCAATCCACGTCACAAACCTACCTTGAATAACAAGGTTTTTTATTTGTTAAATTGACTCTCATCTTACAGCTTCTCAAAGGTCTGGAGAAAATCCAAATACATCACATCAGCTGATTTTCAAAGGCATGCAGGATGGTGAAGTAATGGGGCTGTGGCAAAATACCCTTTGTGTTAGTGGGTGGTAAAATCTGGGGTAAGTGGATGTGAAAGAAGGAAGAACTAGACTATGGGGTAAATTAGTGGGTGAATGGGATTGTTCTGTGAACTGACAATAAATTCATTGGAATAGGAAGCCTCCTCTGTCATAAGAAAAAATTGCATGAGGAAGTGGAGGGATGGGTTAGTAAGTTTGCTGATGACACAAAGGTTGGAGGTGTTGTGGATAGTGTGGAGGGCTGTCAGAGGTTACAGTGGGACATTGATAGGATGCAAAACTGGGCAGATGGAGTTCAAGCCAGATAAGTGTGAAGTGGTTCATTTTGGTAGGTCAAATACAATGGCAGAATATAGTATTAATGGTAAGACTCTTAGCAGTGTGAAGGATCAGAGGGGTCTTGGGGTCCGAGCCCATAGGTCACTCAAAGCAGCTGTGCAGGTTGACTCTGCGGTTAAGAAGGCATACGGTGTATTGGCCTTCATCAATCGTGGAATTGAACTTAGGAGCCGAGAGGTAAGGTTGCAGCTATATAGGACCCTGGTCAAACCCCACTTGGAGTACTGTGCTCAGTTCTGGTCAGCTTACTACAGGAAGGATGTGAAAGCCATAGAAAGGGTGCAGAGGAGATTTACAAGGAAGTTGTCTGGATTGGGGAGCATGCCTTATGAAATCAGGTTGAGTGAACTCAGCCTTTTCTCCTTGGAGCGACGGAGCATGAGAGGTGACCTGATAGAGGTGTATAAGATGATAAGAGGCATTGATTGTGTGGATAGTCAGAGGCTTTTTCCCAGGGCTGAAATGGTTACCACAAGAGGAGACAGGTTTAAGGTGCTGGGGAGTAGGTATAGAGGAGATGTCGAGGTAAGTTTTTTACTCAGAGAGCAGTGAGTGCGTGGAATGGGCTGCCGGCAATGATGGTGGAGGCGGATACGATAGGGTCTTTTAAGAGACTTTTGGGTAGGTACATGGAGCTTAGAAAAATAGAGGGCTATGGGTAAGCCTAGTAATTTCTAAGGTAAGGACATGTTTGGCACAACTTTGTGGGCCGAAGGGCCTGTATTGTACTGTAGGTTTTCTATGTTTCTATGTTTCTATTGAAATTGCTACTTCCTTAATCATAGATTTCATCATTTTCTGTTCCTCTGATGTCAAAGAATCTGAAGCTATAATTTCTACTTTCTCCCTGCTCATTCCTTAACAGCAGGGTTCCCCAAATCAGTGGGAATCTATGGAAGATGACAGGTGCATCCACTGTCTCCACTGCTAACTCTTTGGATTCAAGCCATCAGATCCTGACATTTATCAGATTTTAGCCTCATGTATTTTTCCAAAATTAATTTGTTTTAATATTGTGTATTTCTTTACATGTAATGAAGAAGTAATATAATCGGCCTGAAAATTATAAATTAGATGCTGAGCAGGCAATTACACAAGATACTGGTGCTCAAAACAAAGAAGGAAATGCTGAAAAACTTTGCATTTCTACAGATACTTTTAATTGTTTCATAAATCTCCTTTGCACCCAGTATAATAGATAACTTATTTCAAATTATTTTAGGTAAAAAAATTTCAGCCAGGTTTTCCCTTCATTTCCAGTTTTGTTATTCTTGAACTCATGTCTGTTGGCATTTGAAGCCACCACTGCCACATGAATCAGTTTAGTTCACGATCTCAATGTTTATTTTCATAGTCATAGTCATAGTCATAGTCATACTTTATTGATCCCGGGGGAAATTGGATTTTCGTTACAGTTGCTCCATAAATAATAAATAGTAATAAAACCATAAATAGTCAAATAGTAATATGTAAATTATGCCAGGAAATAAGTCCAGCACCAGCCTATTGGTTCAGGGTGTCTGACCCTCCAAGGGAGGAGTTGTAAAGTTTGATGGCCACAGGCAGGAGTGACTTCCTATGACGCTCTGTGTTGCATCTCGGTGGAATGAGTCTCTGGCTGAATGTACTCCTGTGCCGAACCAGTACATTATGTAGTGGATGGGAGACATTGTCCAAGATGGCTTGCAACTTGGACAGCATCCTCTTTTCAGACACCACCGTCAGAGTCCAGTTCCATCCCCACAACATCACTGGCCTTACGAATGAGTTTGTTGATCCTGTTGGTGTCTGCTACCCTCAGCCTGCTGCCCCAGCACACAACAGCAAACATGATAGCACTGGTCACCACAGACTCGTAGAACATCCTCAGCATCATCCGGCAGATGTTAAAGGACCTCAGTCTCCTCAGAAAATAGAGACCGCTCTGACCATTCTTGTAGACAGCCTCAGTGTTCTTTGACCAGTCCAGTTTATTGTCAATTTGTATCCCCAGGTATTTGTAATCCTCCACCATGTCCACACTGACCCCCTGGATGCAAACAGGGGTCACCGGTACCTTAGCTCCCCACAGGTCTACCACCAGCTCCTTAATCTTTTTCACATTAAGCTGCAGATAATTCTGCTCACACCATGTGACAAAGTTTCCTACCGTAGCCCCGTACTCAGCCTCACCTCCCTTGCTGATGCATCCAACTATGGCAGAGTCATCCAAAAACTTCTGAAGATGACAAGACTCTGTGCAGTAGTTGAAGTCCGAGGTGTAAATGGTGAAGAGAAAGGGAGACAAGACAGTCCCCTGTGGAGCCCCAGTGCTGCTAATCACTGTGTCGGACACACACTGTTGCAAGCACATGTACTGTGGTCTGCCAGTCAGGTAATCAAGAATCCATGACACCAGGAAAGCATCCACCTGCATCGTTGTCGGCCTCTCCCCCAGCAGAGCAGGGCGGATGGTGTTGAACGCACTGGAGAAGTCAAAAAACATGACCCTCACAGTGCTCGCTGGCTTGTCCAGGTGGGCGTAGACCATTTTGTCATTTTGTCATCCCAAAATCTTTTCTTTCAAAAGAAAACCAGACTAACTTCCATAATAGGTTTTCATAACAAATGTCTGCAAATGAAAATTTCCATCATTCCTCTCCTCCGTCCCTTTTCTGACACCGCTTGATAGAAGTTGTTTCTCCTCACCAGCTAATGAAGTTTCATCATGGCAAAAATTAGTTTTGTGTGATGGATTCATGTCTCAGATGTGATTGTAAAAAATAAAAAAAAGGTGGTGAAATCCTTTATAACCACATAATTTAGAGGATTTTATTGATCGTTTTCAAAGCCAAGTTGACAGTATTGCAAAACTGAGTGATGTGCAGAGGGTGGAAAGCTTCCTGGAGCATTTTTTGTTTCTTTCATTTTCAGAGTCCTTGCACAATATCTCTGAGTGTTGCTTTAATCCTAGTAGAACATAGAATTTACAGCACTGAAACAGTGGTCATGCTCTGCATGAGTCTCCCCCTAAGTCAATTTAATCAAATCATATAATTCTGTTCTATTGCCAGTTATGTCTTTACCTACCATCTTCTTGGGCCTCATATCTAAGATCTGGTATCGAGGATCTGTGCTCCAGAAGTAGCTGCACAATCAGCCAGGGTTTTCCAACCAACTACAACACTGGCATGAACCCAGTAACGTGAATTTTTTTACAGAAATATGTTGTTGATGCAGTGTAAGGTAAATTCAATCTGGTTAATTTCTGCTCAGTCAATCTGCTCTTATTCATCAGCAAGGAGATGGAACCTGTCACTGACACTGCTCTCAAGCAGCACAGTAACCTACTCATTGATTCCCAGTGTACCCAACTCCAGAATTCATCACAGCCTTTCTCCAAACAGCTGGATTCTGGAGTTGATGTGAAATAAACTGTCCTTTATATCTAGGCATTTTTTGACTGTGTCAAAGAACTTGGGGACAAGTGACATCGAGAGGGACGCAGAGGTTAGGTGCACCTTGCACAAGGAAAGGTGGATAGGCTTGTTGGGTCAAATCCTACGACCAGTTCTCTCCACCGTCTTCTCTCTTCATTTCCCCCTGAACAAAGGACCCTGCTTACATTCCAAAGCATCCATTATCTCTAACATTACTTCTAACCAAAAACCCATTACTTAAGCAGTGAAACCTTTCCCAGGGTGATACATATTATAGCATGGATTAATAAGTAGGAAGTCAGATTTATGCAACAGAATTTCCAGGCAGCAAACATCTTTAGCAAGAATCTAATTGACTATCTTTGATATTTAACAGCATCACCATCTCCTAGGTTCACCATCGTCAATGTCTTGGGGATGAGTATTGAACAGAAACTCAACTGGACTTACCAATATCTACATGGTACAGTGAGAAGGGCAGGTCAGTGGCTGATGATACTCTGTCAAGTGATCCGCTTGCCTATGTTCCAAGCATTCACCAAGGCAGGTCTGGGCTACGTTGAAGTATTCTTCACTTGCTAGAATGAATATAATTCCAACAATACTCAAGAATCTTGACACCATCCAAGGCAAAGTAACCTGACTGGTATCTCAATCACCATTCCACACTATTCACTTCCTATACCACTGGTGCACAGCAGCTGCAGTGTAAGACCAAAGGGACACAGGAACACCACATCATGCTGTTTCTCCTCAAAGTCACACACTACCCTGACCTGGAAATGTAGCATCAATCCTTCCTCTTTACTGTGTCTAAATTCTGGGACTCCCTATGCATGAACATTTTAGAGGCAACTCATGAGAAATAGTTCAAGAAGGCAACTTAGTACCATCTTTTAAAGCAAAAAAAAATATGGGCAAGAAATACTAACTTTGCAAATGATGCCCAAATCCCCAAAATAATAAATTAAGTAAATACACTTTTGGATTCACCAGCAAATGAAATATCAGCACAGTGAATTTAGGAATGACACAGTTTTGTACTTAATCCATGCTTGAACATGCCTCAAGGGAAATTTGTGAGGTGTAGCATCAAGCTGTTCTCTTAGAAAGGGGTAAAATGACGAATAGTTTCAATAGAGCCATTTTGCTTGATGTGTTGTTGTCTGATTTCTAATTTACCTCTCTACAGTCACAACATTTCAAGATAATCCATTGTGATATTTTACAGTTATATGATAAATAAACTCCATAAGCATACCCCTTGCTTTTCTCAATAGACAGCAGTAAAGATAGGGAAAGGTTTGAATCTTCCAGTTGCCTGTTGGTTTTATAGAAGCACACGGAACAGCAGTCTGGTGATAGCCACAGGTGAGAGAAGGATAGACCACTCACAACCCATGCACTATGTAATGTATTCTAGCACATTCTATAGAGCTACCTCCTTTCTTTCAAACTCCTCTGTTACATCCCTGGGAAAAATTCAAAACAAGGACTCTTCTTCCTTCTACTATTACTTCCTTTCCTCTCTTTCTGAGTGATCCAATGACTTTAGATATTTATAAGTCTGCAATTTTTCAGTCAATAAAGCAAAAAGTAGAACATTACTAACAAATGCTCATTCACTGCTAAATATTGCAGATAAATGTTAAAACAGTGGATCAATTTGAAACAAGTAAAATTCCCTTTAACAAGGTTCCATATGCAGAATTATATTTATATGAAAATTGATAGCTACAGCTCTCTGATGACTATAAAGATAATTCTCTATAACTTTTCACTATCTCTCTCCTATCATCAATATATTGGCAATTTGGCTGTGGCCATCACTGTTAGACTTCCAGCTCAGTGATCACAGACATATGTCAGTACTTAGTGCCAGAAAGCAAAAGCTAATGTACTTTATTAATAGCTACCTAGAGCAACAATAAATGGGTAAAAGAACCATTAACAACGGCACACAAGAACATTTAATACAATATGCAAAGTGAAAAGGTCATTTCGTACATTGAGGTCATTTCTTCAACAGACTGTTGATCAACTATTATTGTTTTTATCCAACCCATTAAGCCTTTATGGAAGATTTAAGATAATGATTCACTGTAACAGAAAGATTATTAAGCAGAGGTATATTTAATGTAGATATTAACATTGTAGGATTAGTTTTTATCACTCTAGGATGTGTACACTGATTAAGAGATAGTTACAGTCAGTCCTTCACTTAAGTGACGATGAGGTAATATGAGATTAATCATAAACAGTTCCCCTTCTACATGCCCTCTGTGATCTGGAGCTTGTAAGGTTAAAGCTCTTATGGTCACAGCTGGAACCTGAGCTCATCTCACAAAACTAATTCTTGCCATCATGAAAACTGATTAGCAGATAAGAGGAGAGAGATGTGCTTCTGAGATCACCTCTATCAGGAGAGCATTACACAAGGAACAGAGGTTAGCAACAAAGGTGATTTCAGAGATGTATGAGTTGAGTTGCTGGGAAGTGATTAGAAGCAGCAATCTCCAGTAAGTTGTGTTACGTTTTTAAACTCTCGAAACTAATCAAAAGGAAATCACAGCAGCCCGGAATACTTCATAAAATAGTTTTTCTTTTTTAGTGAGGCACGCACATATGACGTGATGGCATAATGACATATGCCATTCATGTGCTTTTACATATAACCTGTAATGAATTATGTAAGCAAACAAAGAATGCTTAGTCGAACAATGTATATATTATCACTCAAATATTACTGAATTATTGAATACACTACAAGTTTCCCTTATCATCCTGGAGTACTGAAGCCTCATTATTTCTCTTGGCAAGACCATCTGGCTTAGTACAGTCAAAAAAAAAAGCAAAATTTTTCTCTTTCTATATATGTCTCTGGTGCGGTCTGGAAAACTACCATATGTCAGGTGTGGTTCAAGGCTACCACAGACACAGACAGTAGTGATCTCTCAAGTCTTACTTCAGAAAATGGATTGCAAAAGCTAAGCTATTTCAGCAGAATATTAAGAGAGTGCAGTATTGTAGCTAGTGCCATCTTTCACTTGAGTTCAAAGTTCAAAGTAAATGTATTATCGAAGTACATATACTGTATGTTGCCATATACCACCAAGATTCATTTTCTTGCAGACACTCACAGTAAATAATGGGGTGTCACGGTAACATAGTGGTTAGCACAATGCTTCACGGTACCAGTGTTACAAGTTCAATTCTCACCACTGCCTGTAAGGGATTTGTACATTCTCCCTATGACTGTGTGGGTTTCCTCCAGGTGTTGCATTTTCCTCCCACATTCGAAAGACGTACCGGTTGAGCATTGTAAACTGTCCCATGATTCGGCTCGAATTAAAGATTCAGGGGGATTGTTGGGCTGTGTGGCTTGAAGGGCCAGAAGGCCCTATTCTGCGCTGTAGCTCAGTAAATAAACAAACAAACCAATAAATAAATAAACAAACAGGCAGGCAGACAAATGAATAAATAAATAAATGCAAACACAATGGAATCAATGAAAAACCGCACACAACAGAGATGGACAAACACCCAGTGTGCAAAAGACAACAAGTTGTGCAAATACAAAAAGAAAAGAAAAAAGAACAATAAATATCGAGAACACGAGTTGTAGAGTCTTTTAAATTAAGTCCGCAGTTTTTGGAATCAGTTCAGTATTGGGGTGATTGAAGTTATCCCCGCTGGTTCAAGAGCCCGATGGTTGGGTGGTAATACCTGTTCCTGTGCCTGGTGGTGTGGGACTTGAGATTCCTGTACCTCTTTCTTGATGGCAACAGTGAGAGGAGAGGGTGACATGGATGTTGGGGGCCCTAGATGATACTGCTTTCCTGGACAATGTTCCATGGAGATGTGTTCACTGGCAGGGAGGGCTTTACCTGTGATGGACTGGGTCATATCCACTCCTCCTCTTCTTGGACAGCCCACTCTGGTTCTCTGCCTGCTCTGGATCTTTTCAGTTCAAAGAGCCGACTGGACTTCAAATGGCTTGACTCTCTCCTCCTCGAACCTTACTCCTTCTGAATGAACTCCCCTCCACACTCTCTGCACCAATCCCAAACGTACCACCAAACCCGCATACAAAGGGGGTACTGTTGTAGTGTGGCAGACTAACCACTACCTTGTTGAGACCAAGCGGGTGCTCAGACACCTCCTCATACCTAACCCTTGAAGAAGATCCCACTCTGGACCATCAGTAAACCATCACTGACTTCTTCAGCTCTGGAAAGCTCCCACCCACTGCCACCAAATTCATAGACCCATTGCTCATTTCTCCCTGCTACCCAAGATCCATGAACCTGACTGTCCGGGTAGGCCCATTGTCTCTGCCTGCTACTGCCCCACTTAACTCATGTCCTCATACCTCGACTCCATTCTATCCCCCTTGGTTCAGTCCCTTCCCACCTATATCCACAACAATTCTCATGCTCTCGATCTCTTCACTAACTTTCAATTCCATAGTCCTGACTACCTCATTTCCAATCCCCGTACACTTCTATCCCTGTCAAAAAGGCCTTAAAACTCCCCACCTCTTTCTCAATAAAAGAACCAACGAGTTCCCTCCACCACCACCCTCCTCCATCTGACAGAACTGGTCCTCATCCTCCCACTTTCTCCAGACTCAGCGGCTAGCCATGGGCACCCGCATGGATCTCAGACATGCCCTGCCTTTTTGTTGGCAGTGCATGTTCCAAGCTTTCCCTGATAATACTCCCCAACTCTTACTCCACTACATTGACATCTGTATTGGTGCTGCATCGTGAACCCATGCTGAGCATGTCAATTTCAACTTTGCCTCAACTTCCACTCTGCCCTTGAATTGACATGGATCAGCTCTGATACCTCCTACCCCTTTCTCGATCTCTCTCTCTCTAGCTCTGGAGACCAACTTTTGACCAACATCTTTTAAAAAACCTCCCAATTCCCATGGTTATTTTGACTATACCTCTTCCCACACTTTCTCCTGTAAAAATCCTATTCCTTTTTCTCATTTCCTTCGTCTCCGCCTCATCTGTTCCCAGGACACAGCTTTCCTTTCCAGGACGTCAGCGATTTGCTCTTTCTTCAAAGGACAGGGCTTTCCTTCCTCCACTATTGATGGTGCCCTCATCCATATCTCCTCTATTTCCTAAATATCCACACTCACCCCATCTTCCCGCCACCTTAAAAGTGATAGAGTTTCTATTTTCCTACCTGCCACCCCATGAGCCTTTGCATTCAACACATCATTCTCTGCAGCTGTCACCATCTCCAAAGGCATCCTACCACCAAACATAACTTTACATCCCTCCTTCTCTCCACTTTCTGCCGGGGTCCCTCCCTCCATGATTCCCTTGTCCATTTGACCCTCCCCAGTAATCTCTCTCCTGGCACTTATCCCTGCAGGCGGCCACACTTGTGCATACATGTCCTCCCTCACCTCGATTCAGGGCCCAAGCAGTCCTCACCTATGGATCTGCTGGGGTTGCTCTAGCATCCAGTCCTCCCGACGTAGTCTCCTCTACATTAGTGAGACCCATGATAAATTGGGGGACCTCTTCGTTGAGCGCCTCTGCTCCATTCCCCAAAAGTGGAAATTCCCAGTGAACAAACATTTTGATTTCAATTGCCTTTCCCGTTCTGGCAGGACAGTCCATGACCTCCTTTTGTATCACGATGAGTCCACTCTCAGGGTGGAGGAGCAACGTTTTATATTCCATCTGGTTAGCCTCCAACCTGATGGCATGAATATCAATTTCTCCTTCTGGTAAAGAAAAAAATTCTTCCCTCCCTCTCCCCTCTTTTTCTATTCCCCACTCTGGCCTCTTATCTCTTCTCACCTGCTTATCACTTCCCTCTGGGTCACCTCCTCCTTCCTTTTCTCCTGTGGTCCACACTCCTCTCCTATCAGATTCTTTCCTTTCCAGCCCTTTACCTTTCTACCCACCTGGCTTCACCTATCACCTTCTAGCAATCCTCCTTCCCCTCCCTCCATTCCCTCCACCTTCTTATTCTAGTGTCTTCCCCCATCCTTCCCTGTCCTGAAGAAGGGTCTCAGCCCGAAAAGACGACCGTTTATTCATTTCCGTGAGTTCCTCCAGCACTTTTTGTGTGTTGTTTTGGATTTCCGGCAAATGCAAAATTTCTCGTGTTTATAATCCTCTACATTTTGTAGTTTTTTTTTCCATTGAAGAGCATTGGTGTTTCCATACCAGGTCATGTTGCAACCAGTCAGTATACTCACCACCACACATCTAGAGAAGATTTTCAAAGTTTTAAAGGACATGTCAAATCTGTACAAACTTCTAGGACAGTCAAGGTGCTGCAGGGCCTTCTTTGTAATGGCAGATGTATGCTGGACCCTGGATTGATACTTCAGAATGATCATGTCGAGTAAATTAAAGTTGCAGACTTTCGCCACCTCCGATACCCTGATGGGGACTGGCTCATGGGCCTCTGTGTTGAACTGATGTCCTCTACACTATTAAGTGGATTTAAAAGGTCCCCAAACACTAATTTTAAGTGAGTCTCTACACAGTCTCATGCTCAATATGTTTCTTTTGACTAACGTCACTCACCTGATCAATATGATGTGGTTGTTTGTGCATCACTTCTATTACTGGGCGCCGCGGTGGCGTAGCAGATAGCACATCACTATTAGAGCTTGGGGCATTCCCAAGTTCAGAGTTCAGTTCTGGTGCCATCTGTTTGTTCTCTGCATGGGATACATTGGTTTTCCCTGGGAGCTGCAGTTTCCTCCCACAGTCCAAAGACGTACAGGTTAGTTGGTTATTATAAATTGTTTTGTGATTAGCTTAGGGTCACTTGGGTTTGTTGGGTGTTGCTGGGGTGGCGTAGTTCGAAGAACCAGAAGGGCCTAGTCTTATATCGCTAAATAAATTCTTTTCAATAAGAAATTCACTTCATAAGTATGTGGAAACAAAGTCCTTCGCATTGCCCTGGGGTCATGTAAAATGCCATATCATTGGAAGTCTTTCCTACTTCAAATTTCAAAGTTCAAAGTACATGAATGTTACCATATACCACCCTGAGATTAATTTCCATTTTCTTGCAGGCATGCTCAATAAATCTGATAACCATAATAGAATCAATGAAAGACCGCACCAACAGGGTGGATAATGCGCGTGCAAAGGACAAGCTGTGTAAATTCAAAAAGAAAGAAAAAAATAATAATAATAGCATCTCGCAACTAATCACCTCTCACTTAGATAACCACAATATACTTACAGAAGAGCAGAGAGGATGCTGTAAGGGTATGAAAGGATGTAAATAACAACTGTCAATAGATTCTGTAATTCTAAACCAAGCCCGGTGGAAAAGCAGAAATCTTATATTGACTATCAAAAGCATTTGACTTTGTCCCACACTCATGCTTAATAGAGGTTCTTAATATATATAATCTACACCCAATACTTGAGACATTCTTTTAATATCTGATGAAGCAATGGCATACTATAATCACCCTATCTATTAACCACCATAAAAGAACAACCACCATTATCAAAATAAACACTGGTATTTTCTAGGGTGGCTCTCTAAGCCCACTATGGTTTTGTTTAGCTTTAAATCTGCTCTCGAATTTACTGAATCAGATGAACATGGGTTTCAGATCAGAAACAATAAAACAGATTATACCTTGACAGATCTTCTATACGTGGACAATTTGAAATTATACCTTCCTTCATTAGTAAAGCTAAAGCAATTAATTCAAATAGTAGAACTATTTTCTAAAGATATAAGATGAGCTAGGTATGTGCAGAACGTTAAATGTAAAGAAAGGTGCACTAGCTCTAGTAGAATATAAAAGAGAGCAGCAGGATACAATACAACCGATGGATGAGTATGAAACATATAAGTATCTCGAATATTAACAAGCAAAGAAAATAGATCATAGTGCGATAAAGTGAAAACTATCCACAGAATTTACTTCAATGCTTAAGAAAATCTGCCAAACAGAGCTCAATAGTAAAAATATAAAAAAGGCAATAAACACTTCCTCTATACCCATGAAATCTCGCTGGTTTCCTTGGCTGTGTAAGTCTAGGGAATACATGCTGCAATCCTACCAAACCCTTGGGATTAAGACGGTTCTTCACCCCAAACCCCGGGTTGTGCGGATGCTGTGTAATTTGCTACCCTATTACAACTCAGTGCCAAGAAATAACAGACAGCACACTGCATATGATTAAAGGAATTAAAGATAAAACGAAAAAACCAAAAAGTGTCCATTACAATTAAACAGTCAAATCTGCACAAGTTGGAGCTCAACTCTTCCAAAAGTCATATTCACCGATCCTCAGTCGACTGAAGCACCTTGCTCCATTGAATCACAGTCCTCTCCGGGTCAAATCTTACGACTGGTTCTCTCCAGCGTCCTCCCTCTTCATCTCCCGCCGAACAAAGTGCCCGGTTCACATTCCAAAGCATCCGTTATCTCTAACCATAAGCCAGACACTGCTTCTACAGAAAAACCATTACGCTAGCAGTGAAACCTTTCTGAGTGTGTTACACGCATATTAACATATTCTTTTGGGAATAATATTTTGGTCCAACACTGATCTGAAAATTTACAAAGAAAAATAAGAAATGAAATGACAAATTTTTAAAAACATTTTGTACACTCAAACTTAACTAATGCTAGTTAAGGACCGAGCATTAACTAGGTCAGAAGGAGGAAGAGGAATAACAGACTTCAAAAAATTACATGACAGATAAAATTTCTAAGGATAGATTTTCATCAACAAAAATAGGAATCAGCATTCCATACAGGCATATGCAATTCTGATAAAAAGCACACACCACTAAACTTAATTGGGAGCACAACCCAGAAAAAATGAAGAAATAATCACTATTGAAGAAAAAGTTAACTAATGGAAGAGCATGACACCCCATGGAAGACAACCCCATGACCTGAGCAGACTAGAGGACTAGGATGTGTCAGATACCTGGCTCAGATTTGGAGACCTCTTCCCAGAAACAGAGGGTTGCTTGTGGCAATACAGGATCAGGTGGTTAACACAAAAAAAATGATCAAAAGTACATAATAAAAGACCAACAAAATCAAGATGATAAATGTAGAAAATGCCAAGAGAAACCAGAAACAATCCAACATATTATAGGTTCCTGCAGAAGTTTAATTCAATCCGATTTCTTACACAGGCACAATCAAGTGGCAAACATCATTCACCAAATTCTTGCTTTAAAGTACAGACTCATAAAAAAAACATACATTACTATAAATGCAGGTCTGATCCAGTTTCAGAGTACGAGTCCCACAAATTTTATTATGACCAAACCGTTATTACACATAGGACAATCCATAATAATCGTCTGGATATAATGAAACAGGATAAGCAAGCAAGAACAATTTAATAGATGTACCCATTCCAAACAAACATAACATACAGAAATCAATAAGTGAAACACATCAGAAATATACTGAATTTAAAAAGGAAAATAAAATACATTGCCCCAATAGTAATATCAACAACTGGTTTCATCCCAAAGTCACTACACAATAGTATTAAACAATCAGGCCTACACAGCAATATTTATGAAAATCTCTAGAAAGCCACAATACCAAACGCCATGAGAATAGTATGAAATTTCCTAGCAACTGAGAAATGGTTGTGCTTGGCTACGTCTGTACCTTAGGTTTTACCAGCTTGAGTTGAGAGAAATAAAAAATAATAAATAAATAAACAGATAAACACACGTCAATAAATAAATAAATCAATAAATGGTGAGAACATGAGATGGAAGTGAATCCATAGGTTGTGGGAACAGTTCAGTGATTGGACAAGTAAATTTATCTCCTCTGGCTCAAGAGTCTAATGGTTGAGGGGTAATAACTGTTCCGAAACCTGGCGGTCTGAGTCCTGAGGCTCCTGTACCTTCTTCCTGATGGCAGCAGCAAACAGAGAAGATCTCCTGAGTGGTGGGGATTCTTGATGATGGATGCTGCTTTCCTGCATCAATGCTCCATGCAGATATGCTCAATGGTTGGGAGGGCTTTTCCCATGATGGACTGGGCCATATCCATTAGTTTTTGTAGGATTTTCCATTCAAGGGCATTGGTGTTTCCATACAAGGCTGTGATGCAGCCTGTCAATATACTCTCCACCACACATCTATAGAAGTCTGCCGAAGTTTTAGATGTCATGCCAACACTTTGCAAACTCCTAAGGAAATACGGGTACTGCCGAGTTTTATCGTAATTGTACTTATAAACTGGGCCCAAGACAGATCCTCTGAAATGATAACACCGAGGAGTTGAAGTAGGTGACCCTCTCCACTTCTGATCCCCCGATGAGGACTGGTTCATGGTCACCCAGTTTCCTCTTCCTGAAGTCAATAATCACTTCCTTGGTTTTGGTGATATTGAGTAAGAGACTGTTGTTGTGACACCACTCAGCCAGAGTTTCATATGTCCTCCTATTTGCTGGTTCGTTCCCACCTTTGATTCAGCCTACGACAGTGGTGTCATCAGCAAACTTAAAAATGGCTTTGGAGCTGTGCTTAGCCACACAGACGTAAGTGTAAAGCGAGTAGAGCAGGGGGCTAAACACACAGCCTTGTGATGTACCTGTGCTGACGAAGATTGTGGAGGAGATGTCATTGCCAATCCAAACTAACTGGGGTCTGCAAGTGAGGAAATTGATGATCCAATTGCACAAGAGGCATTCTTTTATTAGCGGAACAGAATCATACTCCTGTTTGAGTACTGTTGGGGGGGACAGCTTACCCGGGGGAAGCGACAGTGGCCGTGCCTCCGGCACAGAGTCCAGCCCTGTAGCTCAGAAGGGTAGGGCAAGGAAGAGGAGGGCAGTTGTGATAGGGGACTCGATAGTAAGGGGGTCAGATAGGTGATTCTGTGGACGCAGTCCAGAGACCCGGATGGTAGTTTGCCTCCCTGGTGCCAGGGTCCGGGATATTTCTGATCGTGTCCAAGATATCCTGAAGTGGGAGGGTGAGGAGCCAGAGGTCGTGGTACATATAGGTACCAATGACATAGGTAGGAAAAGGGATGAGGTCCTGAAAGGAGAATATAGGGAGCTAGGAAGGGAGTTGAGAAAAAGGACCGCAAAGGTAGTAATCTCGGGATTACTGCCTGTGCCATGCGACAGTGAGAGTAGGAATGCGATGAGGTGGAGGATAAATGCGTGGCTGAGGGATTGGAGCAGGGGGCAGGGATTCAAGTTTTTGGATCATTGGGACCTCTTTTGGCGCAGGCGTGACCTGTACAAAAAGGACGGGTTACACTTGAATCCTAGGGGGACCAATATCCTGGCAGGGAGATTAGCGGGGGCTACTGAGGTGACTTTAAACTAGAATGGTTGGGGGGTGGGAATCAAATTAAAGAGGCTAGGCGTGAGGAGGTTAGTTCACAACAGAGGGATGGGAACCAGTGCAGAGAGACAGAGGGCTGTAAAGTGAGCGTAGAAGCAAAAAGTACAAAGGAGAAAAGTAAAAGTGGCAGGCCGACAAATCCAGGGCAAGCATTAAAAAGGGCCACTTTTCAACATAATTGTACAAGGGTTAAGAGAGTTGTAAAAGAGCGCCTGAAGGCTTTATGTGTCAATGCAAGGAGCATTCGTAATAAGGTGGATGAATTGAAAGTGCAGATTGTTATTAATGATTATGATATAGTTGGGATCACAGAGACATGGCTCCAGGGTGACCAGGGATGGGAGCTCAACGTTCAGGGATATTCAATATTCAGGAGGGATAGACATGAAGGAAGGGGAGGTGGGGTGGCGTTGCTGGTTAAAGAAGAGATTAACGCAATAGAAAGGAAGGACATAAGCCGGGAAGATGTGGAATCGATATGGGTAGAGCTGCGTAACACTAAGGGGCAGAAGACGCTGGTGGGAGTTGTGTACAGGCCACCTAACAGTAGTAGTGAGGTCAGAGATGGTATTAAACAGGAAATTAGAAATGTGTGCAATAAAGGAACAGCAGTTATAATGGGTGACTTCAATCTACATGTAGACTGGGTGAACCAAATTGGTAAAGGTGCTGAGGAAGAGGATTTCTTGGAATGTATGCGGGATGGTTTTTTGAACCAACATGTCGAGGAACCAACTAGAGAGCAGGCTATTCTGGACTGGGTTTTGAGCAATGAGGAAGGGTTAATTAGCGATCTTGTCGTGAGAGGCCCCTTGGGTAAGAGTGACCATAATATGGTGGAATTCTTCATTAAGATGGAGAGTGGCATAGTTAATTCAGAAACAAAGATACTGAACTTAAAGAGGGGTAACTTTGAAGGTATGAGACGTGAATTAGCTAAGATAGACTGGCAAATGACACTTAAAGGATTGACGGTGGATATGCAATGGCAAGCATTTAAAGGTTGCATGGATGAACTACAACAATTGTTCATCCCAGTTTGGCAAAAGAATAAATCAAGGAAGGTAGTGCACCCGTGGCTGACAAGAGAAATTAGGGATAGTATCAATTCCAAAGATGTAGCATACAAATTAGCCAGAGAAAGTGGCTCACCTGAGGACTGGGAGAAATTCAGAGTTCAGCAGAGGAGGACAAAGGGCTTAATTAGGAAGGGGAAAAAAGATTATGAGAGAAAACTGGCAGAGAACATAAAAACGGACTGTAAAAGCTTTTATAGATATGTAAAAAGGAAAAGACTGGTAAAGACAAATGTAGGTCCCCTGCAGACAGAAACAGGTGAATTGATTATGGGGAGCAAGGACATGGCAGACCAATTGAATAATTACTTTGGTTCTGTCTTCACTAAGGAGGACATAAATAATCTTCCAGAAATGGTAAGGGACAGAGGGTCCAGTGAGATGGAGGAACTGAGTGAAATACATGTTAGTAGGGAAGTGGTGTTAGGTAAATTGAAGGGATTGAAGGCAGATAAATCCCCAGGGCCAGATGGTCTGCATCCTAGAGTGCTTAAGGAAGTAGCCCAAGAAATAGTGGATGCATTAGTGATAATTTTTCAAAACTCGTTAGATTCTGGACTAGTTCCTGAGGATTGGAGGGTGGCTAATGTAACCCCACTTTTTAAAAAAGGAGGGAGAGAGAAACCGGGGAATTATAGACCGGTTAGCCTAACGTCGGTGGTGGGGAAACTGCTGGAGTCAGTTATCAAGGATGTGATAACAGCACATTTGGAAAGCGGTGAAATGATCGGACAAAGTCAGCATGGATTTGTGAAAGGAAAATCATGTCTGACGAATCTCATAGAATTTTTTGAGGATGTAACTAGTAGAGTGGATAGGGGAGAACCAGTGGATGTGGTATATTTGGATTTTCAAAAGGCTTTTGACAAGGTCCCACACAGGAGATTAGTGTGCAAACTTAGAGCACACGGTATTGGGGGTAAGGTATTGGTGTGGGTGGAGAATTGGTTAGCAGACAGGAAGCAAAGAGTGGGAATAAACGGGACCTTTTCAGAATGGCAGGCAGTGACTAGTGGGGTACCGCAAGGCTCAGTGCTGGGACCCCAGTTGTTTACAATATATATTAATGACTTGGATGAGGGAATTAAATGCAGCATCTCCAAGTTTGCGGATGACACGAAGCTGGGTGGCAGTGTTAGCAGTGAGGAGGATGCTAAGAGGATGCAGGGTGACTTGGATAGGTTGGGTGAGTGGGCAAACTCATGGCAGATGCAATTTAATGTGGATAAATGTGAAGTTATCCACTTTGGTGGCAAAAATAGGAAAACAGATTATTATCTGAATGGTGGCCGATTAGGAAAAGGGGAGGTGCAACGAGACCTGGGTGTCATTATACACCAGTCATTGAAAGTGGGCATGCAGGTACAGCAGGCGGTGAAAAAGGTGAATGGTATGCTGGCATTTATAGCGAGAGGATTCGAGTACAGGATCAGGGAGGTACTACTGCAGTTGTACAAGGCCTTGGTGAGACCACACCTGGAGTATTGTGTGCAGTTTTGGTCCCCTAATCTGAGGAAAGACATCTTTGCCATAGAGGGAGTACAAAGAAGGTTCACCAGATTGATTCCTGGGATGGCAGGACTTTCATATGAAGAAAGACTGGATGAACTAGGCTTGTACTCGTTGGAATTTAGAAGATTGAGGGGGGATCTGATTGAAACGTATAAGATCCTAAAGGGATTGGACAGGCTAGATGCAGGAAGATTGTTCCCGATGTTGGGGAAGTCCAGAACGAGGGGTCACAGTTTGAGGATAGAGGGGAAGCCTTTTAGGAGCGAGGTTAGGAAAAACTTCTTCACACAGAGAGTGGTGAATCTGTGGAATTCTCTGCCACAGCAAACTGTTGAGGCCAGTTCATTGGCTATGTTTAAGAGGGAGTTAGATATGGCCCTTGTGGCTACAGGGATCAGGGGATATGGAGGGAAGGCTGGAGCGGGGTTCTGAGTTGGATGATCAGCCATGATCATAATAAATGGCGGTGCAGGCTTGAAGGGCCGAATGGCCTACTCCTGCACCTATTTTCTATGTTTCTATGTTTCTATATCTATTGCCATGGTTCAGCTCTGCCCCACTGTCAACCACATTGCTGCCACTTCTCCTGACCCAATGATCAAAAGATCACACAAATAATTTTAGCAGTTCTGCTAATCTATTGAAATGCCCATTTGCAATACTACCGTATATAAAAAGACTGGGACTTATTTACTTCAGTGAAAACAAGATCCACTCTTCAAGAGGTTTTCAAGTCAAAAATGCCTAATTCCCAGAATCATTAATCAACTCTATTTAAATGTTCTCGAGTCCACCAGCATCATTTTAAAGGTCAAGCCCCCAGGTGAAAAATGGTTTGCAACTGACCTCAGCAGAGTTCTGCAAGAAAGAAAAACAGCTCATTTCATCTTTTGATTAATCACCCACAAGATTTATCTTGGTATTTAATTAACTTTCTATAAAACAGATTCATATTGGCTACAAACTTTCAGTGTATGATCAATAGTATTATTCAACAGGGTAAAAAGGTATCCATTTACCATTCCTATTCATGGAGCCATGTCCCAAAATATACTGTTTTACTTGTATCAGGGAGAAGCAGCCATTGTCAGAGAGCGTGCAATTTTAGATATAGCAGCCATTAATACACATACAGTAAGAACCAGACTTCACAAACTATTTTAAATAAAAGCTACCTATCAATAACAAGTAATTAGTTTTGAATTTAAAAGGGAACCAGTTTACACAAGCAGCATTGTTGAAGAGGGCTGACAACTGGTTCATAGCTTTAGGCCACTGAAGAGATAAGGTTTGCAAATTGACATGATTTCCCTAAGACAATAGGATCATATGACGTAGGAACAGAATTAGGCGAGCCCATCAAGTCTGCTGTGCCATTCTATCATGGCTGATTTATAATACCTCTCAAACACATTCCCACATTCTTCAGCCTTCTCCCTGTAACCTTTGATGCCCTTACTAATTCAGAACCTATCAACTTCTGCTTTAAATGCTTGGCTTCCACAACCATCTGTGGCACTGAATTCCATGGATTCACCACTTGCTGGTTAAAGAAATTCCCCTTCTTCTCCGTTGTAAATGGGCATCCCTCTCTAATGCCAGCACATCATTTTTAGATAAGGTACCCAAAACTGCTCACAATACTCCAAGTGCATTCTAGCCAATGCCTTATAAAGCCTCAGTATTGCATCCTTCTTTATGTTCTATTCCGCTCAAAATGAATTTCTTATTGCATTGGCCTTCCTTACTACAAACTCAACCACAAGATAACCTTTAGGGTATCTTACACAAGGACTCTCAAGTCCCTTTAAGGCTCCAATTTTTGAAAGTTTCTCCCTGTTTAGATAATAGTCTACCCCTTTCCAGCTATCTTCATATTGTCCTCAAATATGGACACAAAGTCATCAATTCTATCATCCAAATCATTGACATATAGCATGAAAAGAAGTGGTAACAACATCTACCCCTGCATAACACCATGAGTCATGGCAGCCAACTAGGAAAGACCGCCTTCATATCCATTCTTTGCCTGCTGCTTGTCAGCCATTCTTCTTATACTTTAGTATGCAATGACCAAAAAAAAAGACGATAGGTCTGCGTCAAACAGGCATCTTCAACTAGTCTGCTCTCTATCACTCTCTACGTGAGTCCCCTGTCTGCTCATCTCTCACCACTGATCTCCCTCCTGGCGTTTATCCCTGCAAGAAGGGCAGGTGTTATACATGCCCCTAGACTTCCTTCCTCACCGCTATTCAGGACCCCAAACAATACTTCCTGGTAAAGCAGCACTTCACCTGCAGGTCTCTTAGGGCTGTCTACTGTGTTTGGTGCTCCAGGTGAGGATTCCCCTACATTGGTGAGACACAACATAGCTTGGGAGACCTCTTCATTGAGCACCTTCATGTTGACTGCAACAAAAGGTGGATTTCCTAGAGGTCACCCATTTCAATTCAATTTCCCGTTCCCATTCCAGATTGATAGTCCTCTACTGCAATGGTGAGGCTACACTTGTCATGGTTTTACAAATGACAAAGGAGACGCCGAAGATTCTCCAAGAAATTTTGAAACTTTAATTTGCAAATCAAAGCTGAGACAGACAGTGGGCTAGCCTCTGAATGCCTGCCTATTTTTTCACACAGCATTCTTTATAGCCCCCCTTCTCGCATTAGCATACGCTGTAAGTTTCACTCTAACTAATAAATCAATTACTCTTATCTCTCTTACTTCGCTACATTCCTTTCTCATGGTGTTAAAAGTACACAGGTTTCATTCTAACTAATGAATCAATGGTTACATAGCAAAGTACCATAGGAATCCCCTACACACTCAATAACTGACCCTTCATGCATAGCAAAGGCATAGTAAACACCTGAATAAACACTTGATACGCAATAAAAGCACACTTAAATAAACACTTAAAAAACAAAGTGTTACAATGTTTTCCAATACACTCAGGTTGGAGTAACAACACTTCATATTCCATCTGGGCAGCATCCTGATGGCATGAATATTGATTCCTCTAAAGATTTGATCCTTTCTCCCCCTCCCTTCACTTTTTTCCCATTCCCCATATTAGTTGCCCACTCATTCTTTTTATTCTCCTCAGCTTCTCATCAACTCCCTATGGTGACCCTCCTCCTCCCTTTCTTCCATGGTCTACTGTTCTCTCCTATCAGATTCTTTCTTCATCAGCCATTTGCCTCTTCGACCTATCATGTCCCAGTTTTTTACTTCATTCCCCAACCCCCCACAACCCACCCACCTTTGTTTCACTTATCACCCGTCACCTTACATTCCTTCCCCTCCCCCACCTTCTTATTCTGCTTGCTGTAAACATGTCATCCCTTTCTCTCAATTCTTCTATCTCTGCTGTAACTGCTCTCAGGATGAGACTTTTCATTCTAATGAATGTGAGATGACCTCAAAGTTTTTGGACGGAAGGACTCAGTGTCGGCTGTGTTCAGGTGCTTCCAATGCATCGGCAGTTGTCGGTGCCTGGAGGTTTATGGGAGGGAGTTTCTCCCTTTGCCGCCTGCTATCGGGGACTCGGGACTTTGAGACTTATTTTTACTGTGCCCATCGTCTGTTCTTTATCAAATTATGGTATTGTTTTGCACTGCTGTAACTATATGTTATAATTATGTGGTTCTGTCAGTGTTAGTCTTTGGTTTGTCCTGTTTTTCTGTGATATCACTCTGGAGAAACATTGTATCATTTCTTAATGCATGCATGCGTTTCTAAATGACAATAAATGAGGACTGAGTGTTCTCATAATCTAATCTAATCTAATCCTTTTATACATGGCATCAAAGGTTACGGGGAGAAGGCCGGGAACTGGCATTGAGGAGGAGATAGAAAAAAGCATCAGCCATGACTGAATGGCAGAGCAGACTCAATGGGCCAGATGGCCAAATTCTGCTCTTATGTCTTATGGTCTTATGGCCCTTCAAAGAAAGGGGTTTTCCTTCCTCTGCCATCAATGCAGCCCTCACCCGCATCACTTCTATTTTGCGAAAATCTACCCTCATCCCGTCCACCCACCACCCCACCAGTGATAGGGTTCCCCTTGTCCGCAACTACCACCCCACTAGCTGCCACATCCAGCACATAATTCTCTGTAACTTCCACCACTTCCAATAGAATCCCACCATCAAACACATCTTTCCCTCCCCCCAACTTTCCGCTTTCTGCAGGAATTATTCCCTCCATTGTCCACTCATCCCTCCCCACTGATCTCCCTCCTGGTACTTACTCCTGCAAGCGGAACATGTGCCACACCTGCCCCTATACCTCCTCCCTCACTACCATTCAGGGCTCGAAACGGTCCTTCCAGGTGAGGTGACAGTTCACCTGTGAGTCTGTTGGAGTCACCTACTGTATCTGGTGTTCCCAGAGTAGCGTCCTGTTTATTGCTGAGGCTGCTTCGCCAGGCACCTCTGCTCCAATCACCAGAAAAAGGCAGCAGTTCCCGGTGGCCACCCATTTTAACTCTACTTCCCATCCCTATTCCTATATGTCAGTCCGTGGCCTCCTCTACTGCCACATTGAGGCCACACTCAGGTTGGAGGAGCAACACCTTGTAGCCTCCAACCTGATGGCGTAAAGGTTTATATTTTTTATCTTCTGGTAATTGCCTCCCCCTTCACCATTCCCATTTCCTTCTCTCACTTAATCTCCTAACCTGCCCATCACCTCCTAGTGGTGTTCCTCCCCCTTCCTTTTCTTCCATGGCCTTCTGTCCTCTGCTATCAGATTCCCCCTTCTCCAGCCCTTTATCTCTTTCACCAATTGACTTCTTGGCTCTTTACTTCACCCCTCACCCCTCCCAGTTCATATCTTGTATTTCATCCTCCCCTCCCCCCTCCTTTTCACTCTGACCTCATCTTTTTTCTCCAGTCCAGATGAAGGGTCTCGGAGAGAAACGCCAAAGACTTACTCTTTTCCATAGATGCTGCCTGGCCTGCTGAGTTCCTCCAGCATTTTCTGTTTGTTGCTTGGATTTCCAGCATCAGCAGATTTTCTCTTGTTTCTGAATAGCTTATCCCTCCTTCTTTTCCAATCCTGATGAAGTGTTGGCCCAAATCATCGACTGTTTATTCCCCTCCATAGATGCTGACTGACCCTCAGCTTTCCTCCAGCACTTTATGTGGGTTGCTCAAGACTTCCAGCATGTGCTGCATCTCTTGTGTTTGTCTTCAGCTAAGGTATTTAGCAGCATCATGACGGAGATCAAGGAAGGTTCCAGAATGTTTATTTTACCACTTGTGTATCAGATATGGTTGGAAGCATATTTATTCTGTCAATCAATAATTGGGGTATTTTATAGCCAGAGAATTATCCCTCACAACGCTATTTCTGAGTGCTTGTGTTTTTATTGCACTCAGAAGCTTTCAGAATATTGATGTGAACATCTTTGTTGCAACAATTTTATTTGATTGCCTTGTCAGTAGAGATCCTCTCCCATTGTAAATATGTCATTCTATGGAAACAGTTATGCTTACACAATATATTGAAGTAAATTGTGCAACTGTAATTATTGAAGTATTAATCACTTGCTGTTATCCACTCAACAGTACAAATACTTCATGTTCAGAGAGATTTTACCATCAGTTTTCCTCTGCATGTTGCTTATGTACATCTCTGGCTCCGTTTCCATTTGGTCATTAATTGATTGTCTTAACATTTTGAAGCTGATAAATTAGTTTGCACTGTCTGTTTTAACTGGTTCACATTGCAGTCTGAGAAGGATTTTGCATAAGATAAGGGCGTGTGTTGTTGCAGGCAATACATTAATATGGATAAGTGATTGAATAACAAAAATAAAACAGTGATTAGTGGTAAGAAGGTCATCTTCAAGTAGACTGATTCTTGACCATTTCCAGCCCATTGTTAGATTCAAACAAAAGGATCAAATGCATTTCATCAAAAAGGGCTGATGACACAAAGATGGTTGGGAGGCAAAAGAGGTGGGGGCGTGGCATTGTTAATTAGGGATAGTGTCACGGCTGCAGAAAAGGAGGAAGTCATGGAGGGATTGTCTACTGAGTAAGTGTGGGTGGAAGTCAGAAACAGGAAAGGGCAATATCTGTACTGGGTGTTTTTTATAGACCCCCCCCCCAATAGTAACACGGATAGGAGCAGACAATTTGGGAAAACATTTAATTGGGGTGGGGGAAATATGATGCAATTAGGCAGGAACTTGGGACCATAAATTTGGAGCAGATGTTCTCAGGAAAATGCATGGCAGAAATGTGGCAAATGTTCAGGGAACATTTGCATGCAGTTCTGCATACGTATATTCCATTGAGGCAGGGAAAGGATGGTAGAGTTAAAGAACCATGGTGTACAAAGTATGTAGAAAATCTAGTTAAGACAAAAAGAAAAGTTTACGAAAGGTTCAAGAAACTAGGCACTATTAGAGCTCTAGAAAATTACAAGGTTGCTAGGAAGGAGTTTAAGAATGAAATTAGGAGAGCCAGAAGGGGCCATGAGAAGGTCTTGGTGAGCAGGATTAAAGAAAATCCCAAGGTATTCTACAAGTATGTGAAGAACAAGAAGATAAGCCGTTTGAGAATAGGACCAATCAGGCATGATAGTGGAAATGTATGCATGGAGTCGGAGGAGGTAGCGGAGGTACTTAATGAATGCTTTGTTTCAATATTCACCAGGGAAAAAGACCTTGGCAATTGTGGGGATGACTTAAAGTGGGCTGAAACGCTTGAGCATATAAACATAAAAAATAGGATGTGCTGGAGGTTTTGAAAAGCAATAAATTAGTTAAGTCACTGGGACCGGATGAGATATACCCTAGGCTACTGTGGGAAGCGAGGGAGGAGATTGCTGAGCCTCTTGCGATGACCGTTGCATTAGCAACAAGGATGGGAGAAGTACTGGAGGATTGGAGGGTTGCAAATAAGGTCGCGCCTTATAAGCCTGATTGAATCCTTTGAGGAAGTAACAAAACACATTGATAAAGGTAGAGCAGTGGATGTAGTGTATATGGATTTCAGTAAGGCATTTGATAAGGTTCCCCATGCAAGGTTCCTTCAGAAATTAAAGTGGCATTCGATCCAAGGAGACCTTGCTTTGTGGATCCAAAAGTGGCTTGCCCAGAGAAGGCAAAGGTTGGTTGTAGATGGTTCGTATTCTGCATGGAGGTCGGTGACCAGTGGTGTTCTGCAGAGATCTGTACTGAGACCCTTCCTCTTTGTGGTTTTTATAAATGACCTAGATAAAGAAGTAGAAGGGTAGGTTAGTAAATTTGCTGATGTCACAAAGGTTGGGGGTGTTGTGGACAGTATGGAGGGTTGTCAGAGGTTACAGTGGGACATCAATAGGATGCAGAACTGGGCTGAGAAGTGGCAGATAGACTTCAACCCAGATAATTGTGAAGTGGTTCATTTTGGTAGGTCCAATTTGAAGAAAGATTATAATATAAATGGTAAGACTCTAGGTAATGTGGAGGATCTGAAAGATCTTGGGTTCCGTGTCAATAGGACACTCAAAACTGCTGCACAGGTTGACAGTGCTGTTAAGAAGGTGTATGATGTGTTGGTCTTCATCAACCATGGGATTGACTTCAAGAGCCATAAGGTAATGTACAGCTACATAAGACCTTGTTCAGACCCCACTTGCAGTACTGTGTTCAGTTCTGATCACCTCACTACAGGAAGAATGTGGATACT
Organism: Mobula hypostoma; assembly: GCF_963921235.1. NCBI lineage: Eukaryota > Metazoa > Chordata > Chondrichthyes > Myliobatiformes > Myliobatidae > Mobula > Mobula hypostoma. Next base: position 151,612,011 of record NC_086097.1, on the reverse strand, counting down.
ATAGAGAGAGTGCAGACGAGACTTACAAGGATGTTGCCTGGATTGGAGGGCATATCTTATGAGAATAGGTTGAGTGAACTCGGTCTTTACTCCTTGGAGCGACAGAGGATGAGAGGTGACCTGATAGAGGTGTACAAGATGATGAGAGGCATTGATCATGTGGATAGCCAGAGCAGTGGCGGTGCCAGAGATTTTTTCTTGCTGGTGCTACGGAGGGGCTGAATGATTCAGTGATGGTGCTGAGGGTTGCTCCGTATGGTAATATGTATTCGCAAGGCCAGACATCTGGTGTTAAAAAGTCAGTTTTAAGCATTATGTGCCTACTATAAATGCCTCTGTTGATTCACAAGCAACAGCAATTGATAGATCTAATATAGAAGTGAACCGTTACAGTGTCAACAGCATCAGAGACAACCTGGGCTACACAGAGCATAAACAAAAAAAACAAACAGAGCATCCGAGCAACAGCGGACAACGTGAATCACGCACCAATCCCGCAATCGGCGCCAAATGCGTGCTTTTCAACTGAAAAACACAAAACAAACCCACTGCTATTCGCATTACATAGACAGCAATGCCAAAAGATACACCATTATTAAAGTCAAATAAGACAAACAACAGATGCAAGGCTTTACCAGGAGTTGGACAAATCGTACTCTGACCATGCAATACTTCAATTAATTCGGCTATTGAATTTAAAACAAAAATCAACAGAATCACCACTTGGAAGTCTAAGCAAAACCAGTAGGCTTAATAGTAGTAAGTGTAATATTTTAGGATTTTCAGGAAACATAAGGACTATGGGGTATCCACCACAAAATAATAATAATAATAATAATAATCAGCATTAGTCTTGGCCCAAATTTTTAAAAAATCATCTGCACTCACCATTAATGTTTTCAGAGAAGCACAATCCGTCTGTTGTTGTGATTGGTGGCGAAAGCATCAATGATTTTCTGGATGTCACTGTCTGTCCTTGCTTTTGTTTTATTTCCAGCAGACGCCAAACCTGATGTAGCTCTGCAGTCAGGTTCACTTCAGTCACTCCATAGTATTGGGCCATTGGCCAAAGCCAATTCTTGTCTAGGAAGAACTTGTGCTTGGGACTCAGTGCTGAGACTCCAGTCAGAACACCCCCAGTCTCAATTGAGAACCGTCTTTTCATTTCAGTCAGAAGTCTGTCTATAACTGGATAGAAACAGTGGTTGCGAAGGTCATCAGAAGATGTGACAGGTGTGCGTTCAGTGTGGGCTTCAACAACAAAATCATGTAGGCAGCGGGGTGGCTGGGCCTGTCTCCTTTCATGTGGTCAGTATACCGGCCTTGACGCACAGGTCCCTAGCTCTTGCCTGAATTTCATTCCATGATTCCTCTCCTCGTTTTGCTGAGAGTGCATCGATAACAGACTGAGCCAAGTCCACAGCAGATGAAAGCTCCAAACTGGGAGATTGTAGCTGGTCTGACATGAACTTGGTGACTCGGAATAAATCCTCAAACAGAGTGAGAAGTAAAGCAAACTGCTCGTCAATCAGTCCATTTACAGCTCTGGCCTCCGTTTTCCTCCGTGCATTTGATTGACCCATAGTATCCTGTAGTGTAGCTAGAATGGCAGGGAGTGATTTCCTTATAGTCCACAAAGCTGTATACTGCCATGCCCAGCGTGTATCTGACAATTTCTTCAACTCCACGGGCTGTGCAGTTGATTCCTGTTCTTTCTGTTTCTTCATGAAAAGATCGTGGGCAACAGAGTTTGAAAAGAAGTTGTAAAGCAGCTGCACAGTTTCAAAAAACTCACCCACTTGTTGTACATTGCTCACAACATCCACTAAAACAAGGTTAAGTCTGTCAGCATGGCGGTGTGTATATAATGCCTGTGGGACCTCTTTCCTGAACCTCTCTTGTACCCTGTTATTGCACGTGGACATCACTGCCACCCGTCATAACACTGACCTACACACGCGTTCTTATCAATAACACACTGGGCGAGCATCTGTTCAATGCTTTTAAGAAGCGACTCTGCGTTCAACCCTTCTGCTGGAGTGAAGTACAATAATTCTTCAAGCACTGTTTTGTTATTCAAATACCGCACCACCACTGATATTTGCTCCTTTTTACTCAAGTCTTTACTTTCATCCACCATGATGGCAAAATATCCAGCCTCCTTGATTTCTGCACTTATTTGACGTCTGACCCATATCTGCCATAATACCCATAATTTCATTTTGGATATCGTGATGGGTGTCTTTTGCATTTCCAGGATTGTCCTCTTTTTTTTTAGCTACAGTCTTATCAAACTTCCCAATTACACTGAGCAACTCAACAAAGTTTCCCCTATTGCCAGATCCATCATTGTCCTGGTGTCCTCACTGGGCAATGCCTTCGCACGCAGTATAGCGTACAGACTCAACTACTGCTCTCATATACTCACAATTTTCTTGGACAATCTTGGCATGTCCTTTGTCAAGCATATTTCTCAATCTTGAATCGTCCTGTTTTCTCAATCTGAATTCGGCCCGTGCCTCCATCGCAAACTTATGAGCTATACTTACATGGTGGGTTTTGAAAGCTGTTGTAGCTTTCCGCCAGTTGTGGTAACCGGTGACAGTGAAGGTAGACTCAGAATGGAAACCATGTCCTCCACACAGGAAATGCCTGCATGCGAAGCAGAATGTAGCATCTTTTGTGATTGAATATTCCAGCCAGGAGTTCAGGTCAAACCAGCCACGAATACTCCTTTGCTGATTGCCAAACTGTTGCGAAGGGTACTTTTTCAATGCTGGCCGACGGGGTCCTTCCTCAGGCTGCTGGCTAACATCACTAACAGTGTTCCCACTAGCACTAACAGCAGCTTCATCCAAGTTCTCTTCCGAATCCCGCTCCATTTCTTGTTCCTCTACTTCGCCCTCACACTCTTTCGATGAACTGCTGTCATCCTCATCCCCACTTACTTCTTTCTGCATGTCACTTTCAATTAAGACATGCTCAGGCTGAAACATCACTGATTCCTCTGGATGAGGTCATTTTCTGACTAAAAACCGATCCATTTTTCATGCCGGCCAAAATAATACACGTGCCAGGTCGACGCTAGCTTGCAAAAGAACAATGTGTGCGTGTGGCATCCGTTAGTCTCACGAGGCCATGGATCTGCGCCTGGATGTATACTATCAATCTCTCGCGTGAGTGAGAGTGAGTGACGTCACCACCTTAAGTGATCTTGGATCAGCTTAACTGATCTGAGGACAGCAACGGCAAGACATTGACAACGAACGAATAAGCAAAAGTGTAGAGTGGATCTGACAGAGCTTATAACTTTTTTGCTGCATGGGTGCTATGGTAATTGGGGGCGCTGTTTCACTAGATCAGCTGGAGAAAAAAGCTGTATTCAAAACTATACAGAGAAAGCAAAGCAGCTGCAGTTAATTTCTTGTTGGTGCTATGGTGGGGCAATTGCAATTTCTGCTGGGGCTATAGCCCCAGCTAGCACCACCTTAGTGCCGCCCCTGAGCCAGAGGCTTTTTCCCGGGGCTGAAATGGCTAACACGAGGGGGACATAGATTTAAGGTGCTTGGAAATAGGTACCGAGGGGATGTCAGGGGTAAGTTGTTGTTTGTTTTTTTTTCCCACGGAGAGTAGTGAGTGCGTGGAATGCACTACCGGCGGCAGTGGTGGAAGCGGATACAATAGGCCTCTTAGATAGGTACATGGAGCTTAGAGAAATAGAGGGCTATGTGCTAGGGAAATTCTAGGTAGTCTCTAGAGTAGGTTACATGGTCGACACAATGTTGTGGGCTGAAGGGCCTGTAATGTGCTGTATATTTCTAACTTCTGTGTTCTATGTAAGTAAATAGAAGAACAGAAAGAGTCAAAGGAGGCTATAAACAGATTGAATGAGCAACTACAAATCTTGGATATGTGGGATTAATAGAAATACAGAATTCATTTAAATTCTATGAGACTTTTGACTAGAGGGATCAGGCAGCTCCCTTTGCCCAAAGTCTGTTAACCGAGAATAATGAAATACCTATTCACTATTCAATGCACCTGGTGCAAAGTGTTAATATTCTGAACTATTCAAGGAAAATAAAGGAAAGCAAAATTGTCATCCAAAATGAAACAGCATACCACCTTCTGATTCTGGACTCACACATTAACAACAGTCATCTCTGTGGTGTTGCCCTTCAGCACAGAGCTAAATTGTGGAAGTAACAAAGACCAAACAAACTCAATAATAAAAAAGTTAACATTGACCCAGACTTGGAAACTACATTAATTTTGTCTTTACTGTTTGCAGTTTATTACATCCAGTTAATTATATCCTCATCTTTGAACAATATTTGAGTTGCCAGCTTCTGTAATTTAGAAAGATTGAATGGGGTCTAATCAACTTTTGCCCTTCTATGTTAAAACAAATTCAGAAATAAATTACTTTCTTCATTTCCAATCTCTTCCAAACGAAGCTTTAGACTTGTATTATTGTAATTTCTACAAGTACTTATCTAGGGGAACTAGTAATCAACCACAACATTATAGTGGATACCTTAAGGACCCCTGCATATTTTTATACCAGCTCTGAATTTAATAGAATAAGATGTCAGTTTCTTCTTAGGTTTTCATCCCAGCTCATTTTCCAAAATCTGCCACAGAAGCACAAGAAGCTATACTATATTTGATCATTGATTTCTCCTGTAATGAATGATATCCTCCAGTTGCACACATTGTTGAAAATCTCATTCCCTCCAGCAGGGAAAATCTATTTGTACAAATTGGCATGCATATCTCAGATTAGAAAATTACAGATATACCCCTGCAAAGAGGAGAGTGAGAAATAAGAAAGTTTAAGACCTGACAGTCCAGGATCTGCTATGGGAAAATTATTGGAATCATTACTTAAGAGGAAATTCCTTACAAACTCCTTGAACTTCATGATACAATAGCTAAAGTACAGGAGAGTAACATGTTTATGTGTATAGTTTACGAGGGCTTCCAGAATGTATTTGCTAAAGATCCACATGAGACGCTTTGTTAATAGCACAGGCTAATGGAATCAAATGTAAATTTTTGACTTGGTTAGATTCATTAGACACTGGAAAGCAGAGTGCCTGGATAATGAATAAATAACCTCATCAAAAAGATGTGACTAGTGGTGTCCCAGAAGAGTCTGAGCAGGAAGTCAATTATTCATTATTTTAATAATCAGATTAGATCATTCCGGCAGCCCAATCAGTGATGGGAGCAGTGCACATCAAGGAGGTTTCTCACAGGTCGGGGGCGCTTGTTTAAAAGGAGAGCTTCGCGGGTGTTCGGTGTCATTCCAGTGGCCCAATCAGCGACGGAAGCAGCGCATAGAGGACTTAATAAAAGTGCAGAAGGGACAAGTGGAGCGGCCATTATTGGGAGTGGGCCAGTGGTGAGAGCGGGAGTGTCAGGCTTAGGCTCAAAGGAGGCTTCAGCTCGGAAGAGGTATTGGCTTTGGGTAAGTTGTCTGGGTAAATTTCTGTTAAGTTTCCCTTTTTTCTTACTGTGTCAGGGGTACAGGAGATTCTGTGAATGTTCATGGGGCACCTGGATGGTATGTTGCCTCCCAAATGCCAGGGTCAGGAATGTCTTGGATCATGTCCACAGCATTTTGGAAAGGGAGGGGGAGCAACCAGATGTCTTGGTACATATTGGTATCAATGACATAGGAAGGAAAAGCAAAAAGATCCTGAAAAGAGAATTTAGAGAACTAGACAGCAAGCTGAGAAGCAGGTCCTCCAGGGCAGTAATTTCTAGATTGCTACCTCTGCCACGCACCAGAGAACAGGATGATATGGCAGATAAATGTGTGGCCGAGAAGCTGGTGCAGGGGGCAAGGGTTCAGGTTCTTGGATATTTGGGATCTATTCTGGAGGAGGTTTGACCTGTGAAAAAAGGGATGGGTTGCACCTGAACCCAAGGGGGACCAATATTCTCACAGGCAGGTTTATAAGAGCTGCTGCAGAGGGTACAAACTAATTTGGCAGGGGGATGGGAACCAGAGTGAAAGGACTCAGGATAAGACAGATAGTTAAAAAAGCAAAGATAGCGTGATAGACTGCCAGGAAGGGCAGGCAGATGATAGGACAAAATTGCAGTCAGCAGGGCATTAGGGATGCAGAATCAAAAAGAGCAGCAAATACAGTACTCAAAGTATTATATCTCAATGCACGGATTATAAGAAATAAGATGGACGATGGATGATAAGATAGGTTGTCGGTTATGATGTTGTGGCGATCTCTGAATTGTGGCTGAAGAATGGTTGTAGTTGGGAGCAGAATCTCCAAGGGAATAAAGGGATCCTATTCTGGCTGGCTGCCAGTTACCAGTGGTTTTCCACAGGGGTCCGTGTTGGGGCCCCTTCTTTTTACATTGTACATCAATGATTTGGATTATGGAATAGATGGCTTTGTGGCTAAGTTTGCTGATGATACGAAGATAGTTGGAGGGGCCGGTAGTGCTGAGGAAATGGAGAGTCTGCAGAGAGACTTGGATAGATTGGAAGAATGGGCAAAGAAGTGGCAAATGAAATACAATGTTGGAAAGTGTATGGTTATGCACTTGGCAGAAAAAATAAACGGACAGACTATTATTTAAATGGGGAAAGAATTCAAAGTGCGGAGATGCAACGGGACTTGGGAGTCCTCGTACAGGACACCCTTAATGTTAACCTCCAGATTGAGTCAGTAGTGAAGAAGGCGAATGCAATGTTGGCATTCATTTCTAGAGGAATAGAGTATAGAAGCAGGGATGTGATGTTGAGGCTCTATAAGATGCTGGTGAGACCTCACTTGGAGTACTGTGGGCAGTTTTGGTCTTCTTATTTAAGAAAGGATGTGCTGACGTTGGAGAGGGTTCAGAGAAGATTCACTAGAATGATTCCGGGAATGAGAGGGTTAACATATGAGGAACATTTGTCCGCTCTTGGACTGTATTCCTTGGAGTTTAGAAGAATGAGGGGGGACCTCATAGAAACATTTCGAATGTTGAAAGGCATGGACAGAGTGGATGTGGCAAAGTTGTTTTCCATGATGGGGGAGTCTAGTACGAGAGGGCATGACTTCAGGATTGAAGGGCGCCCTTTCAGAACAGAAATGCGAAGAAATTTTTTTAGTCAGAGGGTGGTGAATCTATGGAATTTGTTGCCATGGGCAGCAGTGGAGGCCAAGTCATTGGGTGTATTTAAGGCAGAGATTGATAGGTATCTGAGTAGCCAGGGCATCAAAGGTTATGGTGAGAAGGTGAGGGAGTGGGACTAAATGGGAGAATGGATCAGCTCAGGATAAAATGGCGGAGCAGACTCGATGGGCCGAATGGCTGGCTTCTGCTCCTTTGTCTTATGGTCTTTTGGTTACACATTTTATCAGAGGGATAGGAAGGCAAGAAGAGGGGCTGATGTGGCTTTGCTGGTAAAGAATGGCATCAAATCAGTAGAAAGATGTACATAGAATCGGAAGATATTGGACCCTTGTGGGTTGAGTTAGGAAATTGCAACGGTAAAAGGACGCTGATGGCAAACCTCCAGACAGTAGCTGGAATGTGGATTACAGATTACAACAGGAAATAGAAAAGGCGTGTCAAAAGGACAATGTTATGATAGTCATGGGAGATCAACATGCAGGTTGATTGGGAAAATCAGTTTGGTAATGGATATCAAGACAGTGAATTTGTTGAATGCCTATGAAATAGCTATTTAGAGCAGCCTGTCATTGAGCCTACTCAGCTATACTGGATTGGAAGTTATGTAATGAACTAGAGGCAATTAGGAAACTTAAGGTAAAGGAACTCTTAGGAGTCAGTAATCACAGTATGATTGAGTTCAATTTGAAATTTGATAGGGAGAAAGTAAAGTCTGACGTAGCAGTATTTCAGTGGAGTAAGGGAAATTACAGTGATACAAGAGAGGAGTTGGCCAAAGTAAATTGGAAAGAGCTGCTGGCAGAGATAATAACAGAGCAGCAATGGTTTGAATTTCTGGGAAAAATTAAGAAGGTGCAGGCTAGATGTATTCCAAAAATAAAGGAATATTTAAATGGCAAAATAGTACAATCATGCTGACAAGAGAAGTCAACATTAATGTAAAAGCAAAAGAGAGGGCATACAACAAAGCAAAAATTAACGGGAAGATAGAGGATTGGGAAGCTTTTAAAAACCTACAGAAAGGAACTGAAAGAGTCATTAGGAGGGACGAGATGAAATATGAAAGCAAGCTAGCAGATAATATCAAAGTGGATAGAAAAAGCTTTTTCAAGTATATAAAAAATAAAAGAGAGATGAGGGTGGATATTGGAGGGCTGAGAAATAGGCTGAAGAAATAATAACTGGGGACAAGGAGATGGCAGATGAACTGAATGAGTATCTTTCAACAGTCTTCACTCTGGAAGACACCAGCAGTATGCCAGTTGTTGAAGGGTGTGAGGGGTGAGAAGTGAGTGCAGTTGCTATTACAAGGGATAAGGTGCTCAAAAACCTGAAAGACCTGAAGGTGCATAAGTCACCCAGACCAGATGAACTGCACTGTAGGGTTCTGAAAGAGGTAGTGTTAGAGATTGTGGAGGCATTAGTAGTGGTTTTCCAAGAATCATTAGACTCTGGCCTGGTTCCAGATGACTGGAAATATGCAAATGTCACTCCATTCTTTAAGAAAAGAGGAAGGCAGCAGAAAGGAAATTATAGACCAGTTAGCCTGACTTCAGTGGTTGAGAAGATGTTGGAGTCAAATGTTAAGAATGAAGTGATGGAGTACTTGGTAATACAGGACAAGATAGTACAAAGTCAGTATGGTTTCCTTCAAGGAAAATCCTGACTTCAGAGGTTGGATTCAATTGTTAAGAATGGGGTTATGGACTACTTGATGAAACAAGACAAGATAGGTTAAAGTCAGCATGGTTTCATTAAGGGAATATCTTGCCTGACCAGCCTGTTGGAATTTTTTAAGGAGATTACAAGTGGGATAGATAAAGGAGATGTAGTGGATGTTGTATATTTGGATTTTCAGAAGGCCTCTGACAAGTTGCCACACATGAGGCTGCTTACTATGTTAAGAGCCCATGGTATTACAGGAAAGTTACTAACATGGTTAGAGCATTGGCTGATTGGTAAGGGGCAGTGAGTTGGAATAAAAGGATCCTCTTCTGGTTGGCTGACAGTGACTAGTCGTATTCCGTAGGGGTCGGTGTTGGGACTGCTTCATTTTATGCTCTATATCAATGATTTGGATGATGGAATAGATGGCTTTGTTGCCAAGTGTGCAGATGATAGGAGGATTGGTGGAAGAGCAGGTAGTGCTGAGGGATCAGGAAAGCTACAGAAGGACTTAGACAGATTAGGAGAATGGGCAAGAAAGTGGCAAATGAAATACAATGTTGGAAAATGCATGGTCATGCACTTTGGTAGAAGAAATCAAAGTGCAGACTAATTTCTAAATGGGGAGAAAATCCAAAAATCGGAGATGTAAAGGGAGTTGGGAGTCCTTGTGCAGAACACCCTAATGGTTAACTTGCAGGTTGAGTCAGTGGTGAAGAAGGCAAATCAATGTCAGCATTCATTTCAAGAGGTTCAGAATATAAGAGGAGGGATGTGCTGCTGAGGGATTGTAAGGCTGAGGCCTCACCTTGATTATTGTGAACAGTTTTGGGCTCGTCATCTAAGAAAAGTGGTATTGGCATTGGAGAGGATTCAGAGGAGGTTCTCAAGAATGCCAATTCTGGAATGAGAGGGTTATCATATGAAGAACGTTTGATGGCTCTGGCCTGTACTTGCTGGAATTTAGAAGGATGAGAGGGGTTCTCATCGAAACCTTTCAAATGTTGAAAGGCCTAGACAGAGTAGATGTGGAAAGTATGTTTCCCATGGTGGGGGAGTCTCGGACGAGAGGACACAGACTCAGGAGAGAGGGCCATCCATTTAAAACAGAGATGCGGAGAAATTTCTGTAGCCAGAGGGTGGTGATTTGTGGAATTTGCTACCACAGGCAGCTGTGGAGGCCAGGTCCTTGGATGTATTTAAGGTGGAGATTGATAGGTTCTTGATTGGTTGCGTTTTCAAAGATTACGGGGTCAAGGCCAGGGAGTGGGACTGAGCAGGGGCAAAAAGGGTCAGGCATGATTGAATGGCCGAACGGACTCGATGGGCCAAATGGCCTATAAATGGTCTTATGAAGTATCACATATCCAGATAAATTGTTGACCTAAATGATAGTAGCATATCACATATTTTAGATGTGTGCAAAAAATTACAATGAGAAAATGATATATTCATTGAATGGTTGAAACACAGACAAATGGATTTCAACAAATTCAGAAACAAATAGATGATGCTGACATAAACACGAGATTCTGCAGATGCTGGAAACCCACACACAAAATACTGGAGGAGCCGAGCAAGTCAGACAGCATTTATGGAGAAAAATAAATCAACATTTCATGCTGAGATTCTTCATCAGAACCAGAAAGGAAGGGGCAGAAGTCAGAATAAGAACGGGGAGAAGGAGTACCAGCTGGCAGGTGAGAGGTGAGACCAGGTGAGAGGGAAAATAACTGGGCGAGGCAGAGGGATGAAATAAGAAGGACCTCCATCCACTTAGATTGAACCATAGTCTTGAGAAGAACTTGAATAAACCAACTTTTCATTTGTGGATTCATGAGCCTCTGCTGCACAGCTCATCATGCACCTTGATCAGATCTCTCCTCAAGTTTTTGTTTTCATGGAGAAGAGAGCACGAGACAGTTCAATTTCACACTGGTATGATCTGTCAGATCTGTCTGAATACAGTGAGTCTTTATTTAACCTTTTTCTGTTGCTTTTATGTAATGCTATATTTTAATTTGAGTACTGAAAACTAAGAACAATAAGGTTTCAAAGGGCCATAGCAGTCCAAGCATATAAAGCACTAAAATGTGATTGCCAAACTCAAAAATTAAAATGTCACAATTATTGGAAATGCAAAATAAAACAAAAAGTAAAATAGAGGAAAGACGGATGGAGAGAGAAACTGATTAAAAGTGTCAATTCCATGCCTCTCCATCAGAACTTTGAAGGGTTAGAAACAAACAAGTTTTAAAAAGCAGGAAAATGGGGAAGGAGAGGGGAAACAATTAGGAAGATTGAGGTTAAAAGTGACTGAGGCCTGATTTCAGAAGCAAAGTTCAATGCACAATTGCTACCATATTACATTCTTAGAATATGCAACTAAGGATGAATTTTCATTTCTCGGGTTTAAAATTGAAAACATTTGATCACAGTAGGCAGAGTTTCTAATAGGTTCACCAGCAGTCAATCTGATTGGACTTTTGCCAATACAACAGAAACATCCCTTATTATAGAAACATAGAAACATAGAAACATAGAAAATAGGTGCAGGAGTAGGCCATTCGGCCCTTCGAGCCTGCACCGCCATTTATTATGATCATGGCTGATCATCCAACTCAGAACCCAGCCTTCCCTCCATACCCCCTGACCCCTGTAGCCACAAGGGCCATATCTAACTTCCTTTTAAACATAGCTAATGAACTGGCCTCAACAGTTTGCTGTGGCAGAGAATTCCACAGATTCACCACTCTCTGTGTGAAGAAGTTTTTCCTAACCTCGGTCCTAAAAGGCTTCCCCTCTATCCTCAAACTGTGACCCCTCGTTCTAGACCTCCCCAACATCGGGAACAATCTTCCTGCATCTAGCCTGTCCAATCCCTTTAGGATCTTATACGTTTCAATCAGATCCCCCCTCAATCTTCTAAATTCCAACGAGTACAAGCCCAGTTCATCCAGTCTTTCTTCATATGAAAGACCTGCCATCCCAGGAATCAATCTGGTGAACCTTCTTTGTACTCCCTCTATGGCAAAGATGTCTTTCCTCAGATTAGGGGACCAAAACTGCACACAATACTCCAGGTGTGGTCTCACCAAGGCCTTGTACAACTGCAGTAGTACCTCCCTGCTCCTGTACTCGAATCCTCTCGCTATAAATGCCAGCATACCGTTCGCCTTTTTCACCGCCTGCTGTACCTGCATGCCCACTTTCAATGACTGGTGTATAATGACACCCAGGTCTCGTTGCACCTCCCCTTTTCCTAATCGGCCACCATTCAGATAATAATCTGTTTTCCTATTTTTGCCACCAAAGTGGATAACTTCACATTTATCCACATTAAATTGCATCTGCCATGAGTTTGCCCACTCACCCAACCTATCCAAGTCACCCTGCATCCTCTTAGCATCCTCCTCACTGCTAACACTGCCACCCAGCTTCGTGTCATCCGCAAACTTGGAGATGCTGCATTTAATTCCCTCATCCAAGTCATTAATATATATTGTAAACAACTGGGGTCCCAGCACTGAGCCTTGCGGTACCCCACTAGTCACCGCCTGCCATTCTGAAAAGGTCCCGTTTATTCCCACTCTTTGCTTCCTGTCTGCTAACCAATTCTCCACCCACACCAATACCTTACCCCCAATACCGTGTGCTTTAAGTTTGCACACTAATCTCCTATGTGGGACCTTGTCAAAAGCCTTTTGAAAATCCAAATATACCACATCCACTGGTTCTCCCCTATCCACTCTACTAGTTACATCCTCAAAAAATTCTATGAGATTCGTCAGACATGATTTTCCTTTCACAAATCCATGCTGACTTTGTCCGATCATTTCACCGCTTTCCAAATGTGCTGTTATCACATCCTTGATAACTGACTCCAGCAGTTTCCCCACCACCGACGTTAGGCTAACCGGCCTATAATTCCCCGGTTTCTCTCTCCCTCCTTTTTTAAAAAGTGGGGTTACATTAGCCACCCTCCAATCCTCAGGAACTAGTCCAGAATCTAACGAGTTTTGAAAAATTATCACTAATGCATCCACTATTTCTTGGGCCACTTCCTTAAGCACTCTGGGATGCAGACCATCTGGCCCTGGGGATTTATCTGCCTTCAATCCCTTCAATTTACCTAACACCACTTCCCTACTAACATGTATTTCGCTCAGTTCCTCCATCTCACTGGACCCTCTGTCCCTTACTATTTCTGGAAGATTATTTATGTCCTCCTTAGTGAAGACAGAACCAAAGTAATTATTCAATTGGTCTGCCATGTCCTTGCTCCCCATAATCAATTCACCTGTTTCTGTTTGCAGGGGACCTACATTTGTCTTTATCAGTCTTTTCCTTTTTACATATCTATAAAAGCTTTTACAGTCCGTTTTTATGTTCTCTGCCAGTTTTCTCTCATAATCTTTTTTCCCCTTCCTAATTAAGCCCTTTGTCCTCCTCTGCTGAACTCTGAATTTCTCCCAGTCCTCAGGTGAGCCACTTTCTCTGGCTAATTTGTATGCTACTTCTTTGGAATTGATACTATCCCTAATTTCTCTTGTCAGCCACGGGTGCACTACCTTCCTTGATTTATTCTTTTGCCAAACTGGGATGAACAATTGTTGTAGTTCATTATGGTGCAGAACTAACACCTTCCAATCCATCTAATTTCGTGGATACAAGATTATCTCTACGAATTAATTTGTTAATGTTGTAGTTTCTGGAAATAAAATGGGATGAAGAGATTGAGTAAGAGAGAAAAAATCTAACTGATATTTTCCTATTCCTAGTGCACCTCAGTCTTCCATCCTCATTCTTCTTGTTGTATCTCAGGGAATGCAAATTTTCCAATTGATTTTGAAGCAGTGTTTTCTGCTGAAGTGTCAATGCCTCTTTAAAGAACAATTCAATAGCAAAGAGAAAAAGCAACTTTTAAAATTGACTGAAGTTCACAAGTCCCTTTTTGTCCTCTCAGCATAAAGCACATTTTTCATTATCATTCAAACTTTTCAGTTTTCCTTCTGCTGCAGCTACATCAAGCTCATAGGCAACTGGCCAGCAATGATTAATTGAGGAGCATGCATGGAACAAAGCCTGCCCTGAATCAGGCTTTCAATTCCACCATCTGACCCACTAATAGCTTGCAGCTATTGAAAAACTATGAATCCTAGGCGCCGGTTTTCAGACTGAAAATCTGGATGACAACTGCTCAGAAGTCTTGGTGGCAGAACGAATGTGTTGAATTAGTACTTTGCCGTTCTTCACATACATCATCATCCACAGCACCTTTCAAAAACAAATAACATTGTTTTAAGGCAGTCGGACACACTTACATTTGTCATTTTTCTATTTAGCAACACAAAATGCAGCTCTATACTGGATGAGAGGCAGTGTCAAAGTGTAGAGCATCTTGCATTAAACACTCTGACAGCTCCATTGATGATCCATTTGGTAACTGCATACTTTGGCATGGAACTGAGTTAGCCAGGCCAGAAAAGTTTTTGGTTTGTTCCTCATTGTGTGCTGGGTTGGCCGAGTTCACATAAAGCGAGTAACTCGTTTCAACTTTGCATTGGTGCTAATATTTTACAAGAATAAAATATCAGCCATTCTGGCCAGTCTTCACCGTTGCCTGATGACTTCTGCGGGCATGCATGTGTGTGCATTAAATGAGGAGCAGCTTCATCTGTGGTCTTTTGTGACATCAAATAACCTGTCAAATATATAGAATCGCCTCAGGGTGAAGATACTGAAATGCTTTGTTTCTTCAGTAGGAGAAAAAGAAACAATGAAAAATTATTGGCCGTAAAAGTAAATGAAAAAGTTGCAGCAAAGGGAATCATATTAAATGGATAATGCTGGAGCTGCTGTTTCAGTGGGTAAGAAGCCTGAGGTCATAAACCATTCATAATTCTTAGTATTTTCATGATTTTAAAGTAGTTGCTAGAGGATAATTGAAACTCCCAAGGGAGATGACCACATTAATGTTGATTGATTTTACCAGTGTGTAATTTCAGTAATATACACTGCAGTATCATCTAGTCAAAATCTCCTATGCTCTTTGGGATTTATTTTCCACTCTGCCAGCAGCTGTTACCTTAACCCTTATACTGCACTTTTTGCAACTTCCTGCCAAATTGTCCACCTTAGCACCAGTCCCCAGACTTTTGAAAGCACTGTGAAATAAAATGCCCTTCTGACCTTGCTTTCGAATTTGTCCCCAGCCCATATTTTCTCCTCGCCCTTTTTCTCTCTGGCTCCATGTTTACCTTCCTAACACCATGAAGAAAAAGGACTTATTTCCCTGTGTGAGATGAGTGCTGCAAAATGGCCAGCAGTTTTCTCAGCTCTCTGAGCTGGCGTTCTAAATATAAACATAAAATTCTGGAAATATTCAGAAGGCTAGGCAGCATCTGTGGAGAGGGAAACATTGAGTTAGCATTTCACAGGTTTACCTTTCATCAGAACTGGGAAATGTTAAAAATTAAGCATCGTTTATGTTACAGAGAAGGGGTTGGGGTAGGGGGAGGAGGGGGGAAATGTGCACGGAATGGTCTGATAGGGTGACAAGCTGCACATGACAATAACCTCGACCTGACTTGACCAAGACAGATTGATGGACACAAGTGGTGGTGCTGCTGGCTGAGGGTTGGAGCTGTTGATCTTTCTGCAGCATTCTTCTCAGACAGTGAACCATCTCCATTCTTTACATGGTTTTGGAAAAGTGAATATGGAGACAGAGAGTAAAAGGGAGAAGAAGGCATATCAGCTAGGGATTGCAATAATACACACCACAGCATCATGTTATAGAATTATATATTCAACGAGTTGTACAGCATAGAAATGAACCCTTCTTCCCATCGCTTCTATGCTGACCATCAAGCTTATCCATACCAATCCCACAGCAGCAATAATTCAATATCCCTCTGTGCCTTACTCATTCAAGTACCTGCCCAGATGCCTCTTTAATGCTGGTGCTCTTCCAGCCACTACCTCCTTCTCTCACAGATCATTACAGATACTATTCACCATAAAGATGTACCCTTCAGATTCCCGCAACACACATCAAAGTTGCTGGTGAACGCAGCAGGCCAGGCAGCATCTATAGGAAGAGGCGCAGTCGACGTTTCAGGCCGAGACCCTTCGTCAGGACTAACTGAAGGAAGAGTGAGTAAGGGATTTGAAAGTTGGAGGGGGAGGGGGAGATCCAAAATGATAGGAGAAGACAGGAGGGGGAGGGATAGAGCCAAGAGCTGGACAGGTGATAGGCAAAAGGGGATATGAGAGGATCATGGGACAGGAGGTCCGGGAAGAAAGACGGGGGGGGGTGACCCAGAGGATGGGCAAGAGGTATATTCAGAGGGACAGAGGGAGAAAAAGGAGAGTGAGAGAAAGAATGTGTGCATAAAAAAGAGTAACAGATGGGGTACGAGGGGAAGGTGGGGCCTAGCGGAAGTTAGAGAAGTCAATGTTCATGCCATCAGGTTGGAGGCTACCCAGACAGAATATAAGGTGTTGTTCCTCCAACCTGAGTGTGGCTTCATCTTTACAGTAGAGGAGGCCGTGGATAGACATGTCAGAGTGGGAATGGGATGTGGAATTAAAATGTGTGGCCACTGGGAGATCCTGCTTTCTCTGGCGGACAGAGCGTAGATGTTCAGCAAAGCGGTCTCCCAGTCTGCGTCGGGTCTCACCAATATATAAAAGGCCACATCGGGAGCACCGGACGCAGTATATCACCCCAGTCGACTCACAGGTGAAGTGATGCCTCACCTGGAAGGACTGTTTGGGGCCCTGAATGGTGGTAAGGGAGGAAGTGTAAGGGCATGTGTAGCACTTGTTCCGCTTACACGGATAAGTGCCAGGAGGGAGATCAGTGGGGAGGGATGGGGGGGACGAATGGACAAGGGAGTTGTGCAGGGAGCGATCCCTGCGGAATGCAGAGAGAGGGGGGGAGGGAAAGATGTGCTTAGTGGTGGGATCCCGTTGGAGGTGGCGGAAGTTACGGAGAATAATATGTTGGACCCGGAGGCTGGTGGAGTGGTAGGTGAGGACCAGGGGAACCCTATTCCTAGTGGGGTGGTGGGAGGATGGAGTGAGAGCAGATGTACGTGAAATGGAGGAGATGCGTTTAAGAGCAGAGTTGATCGTGGAGGAAGGGAAGCCCCTTTCTTTAAAAAATGAAGACATCTCCCTCGTCCTAGAATGAAAAGCCTCATCCTGAGAGCAGATGCGGCGGAGACGGAGGAATTGCGAGAAGGGGATGGCGTTTTTGCAAGAGACAGGGTGAGAAGAGGAATAGTCCAGATAGCTGTGAGAGTCAGTAGGCTTATAGTAGACATCAGTGGATAAGCTGTCTCCAGAGACAGAGACAGAAAGATCTAGAAAGGGGAGGGAGGTGTCGGAAATGGACCAGGTAAACTTGAAGGCAGGGTGAAAGTTGGAGGCAAAGTTAATAAAGTCAACGAGTTCTGCATGCGTGCAGGAAGCAGCGCTAATGCAGTCGTCGATGTAGCGAAGGAAAAGTGGGGGACAGATACCAGAATAGGCACGGAACATAGATTGTTCCACAAACCCAACAAAAAGGCAGGCATAGCTAGGACCCATACGGGTGCCCATAGCTACACCTTTAGTTTGGAGGAAGTGGGAGGTGCCAAAGGAGAAATTATTAAGAGTAAGGACTAATTCCGCTAGACGGAGCAGAGTGGTGGTAGAGGGGAACTGATTAGGTCTGGAATCCAAAAAGAAGCGTAGAGCTTTGAGACCTTCCTGATGGGGGATGGAAGTATATAAGGACTGGACATCCATGGTGAAAATAAAGCGGTGGGGGCCAGGGAACTTAAAATCATCGAAAAGTTTAAGAGCGTGAGAAGTGTCACGAACATAGGTCGGAAGGAATTGAACAAGGGTTCCCTTTCAATCTCTTCCCTCTCACTAAGCCTGTGTCTTCTAGTTTTTGTCATTCATACCATGGAAAACACACTCTGGCTATCTACCCTATCTATACCTCTCATAATTTTATCTCAATCACCCCCTTAGCCTTCTTTGCTTAAGGTAAAACTGTCCCAGCCAGTCTAGTCTCTCTTTATAACTCAAGCTCGCCAGTCTACACAATATCCTTGTGAATCTTTTTTGCACCGTCTCTAGTTTAATCAAATCCTTCCCATAATGCGACCAGCAGCAACACTCAATACACTGAGTACAGCCCAGCCAATGCTTCGTATAATGCTAATATGACATCCCAACAGTGTTGCCACTTCTGGGAAACTGTGTACTTGCAACACTCTCCAGGGACCTGCCATTAACTGTCTGATTTAACGTCCCAAAATTCTCCACTTCACACTTGTCAGAGTTAAATTCCATCCATCATTCCCTTGCTCACTTCCCCAGTAGATTTATGTCCTTTTATAATTTTGGACAACCTGCTTCATTGT
Organism: Mobula hypostoma; assembly: GCF_963921235.1. Taxonomy (NCBI): domain Eukaryota; kingdom Metazoa; phylum Chordata; class Chondrichthyes; order Myliobatiformes; family Myliobatidae; genus Mobula; species Mobula hypostoma. The sequence goes on along the minus strand of NC_086097.1, from coordinate 151,593,766 downwards.
CCACTGCACCACCAGTTCTGATGTCAGCTGCATTCTCATGCAGATCATGAATATAAATGACAAATGATAGAGGACACAACTCTAATCGATGCAACACAACACTGGTCATAGTCATGGGCATCCAATCTAAATAACAGTCCTCTACTACACTCTCTGCCTCCGACCTCCAAGGCAATTTTGTATCCAATAAGCCACTTCATCCTTGATCCCATGTGTCTATTCTTCCAGACCAGCCTACTACGCACAGCCATGTCAAAGGCCTTGACACCTCCATGTAGCCAATAAATACCGTACTGCCTTTATCAGTGCTCTTGGTCACCTCTTTAAAAAACTCAATCAAATTCATGAGAGGTGATTTCCCATGCCCAAATCCATGCTGACTAGTATTAATTATGTAACTCTCACTTCGCCTAGTGGCTTAATATAGGGGGTGATAACCCCCTGTCTGGCCAAACTTAAGAAATCTTGTTTGGGAGGATGCTGTGCAGTGTCCCCTGTTACAAATCAGTACCCCGAAATAACAAACAGTACACAATATGCGATTAAATGATTAAGCTTTATAGTTCTTACTTTGACTATATGGTTAGTAGAGAAACAAAATTTAAACAAGGGCCCAATTTTATTAAACAGTCTGTGCGCAAAGTTGGAGCTCACTCATAGGCCTATCGGTCCCCATCAACCTCCTTCGATCATTGCTGCCCTTCGGACCCTCAATCCGAGTCCACCCTGTCTGGCGGTCTACCAAGTTTGTCCATTCGCGTCTTCTCACTTTATCTATCTCTGTCCGGCAAATGCCCACGAAATCAACTGCTTCCAGATTCACAAGACAGGGCAACAAAATCTCGATTGGTTAACATGCATTCCACAGTCCTGTTTTCTCCAGCCATAGCCCAAACATTGCTGCTACAGAGAAACTGTTACTTCAGCAGTGAACATTACAAAGAAGCCATTACATTAGCAGTGAAACCTTACAGCGTGTTACAATTATCCTTGCACTTCCAAATACAGTAATGCTGTCTCCAGAATCCCTACCAATTATGTTCTCACTACTAATGTAAAGCTTACTCTTCTTAAGTAAAAGCACAACATCAGCTGATTTCCAGTCTTTCAGTTCTACACGTGTAGCTAACAAAGATACAGTAATGTCTGCTAGCACTCTTGTCCCTTGCCTCCCATAACATCCGAGGATAAATCTCATTAAACCCTAGGTATGTATTATCCATCATGCATTGCAGGACCTCCAACACTTCCTCCTTTGTTATGTAGTTATGCTACAGGACATCAACTCTTCCTTCTCCTAAACTTCCTAGCATCTGTGTCCTCTTCAGAGTAAATATAGACGAGAAGCATTAATTTAAGACCTTGACCATGAATCCACGCGTAGCTTATCATAGTACTGGCAGAGTCAAAAATAACTCCTAAAGAGAAAAGGAGATTTTTGCTAGATGATACTGCAATGTATACCACTGAAACTACGCACTGGTAAAATCTATCAACATTACTGTGGTGAAGGCTTGTTAAATGCAGCTGAGCTGTCTGATGGAGGTGCAAGTAGAAAGAATTCAAAGGCTACAAAAAAGAAAGCAGTGATAAAGAATTGTGGAACTATGACATAAATATGTAACTGCAGTTGCAGGACATGGAATAAAAGAGAACGTTGGAAATATACCACAGGTCAAGCAGCAGCTGTGGAGGTGGAAACTGAGTAAATGTTACAGCTGATAACATTTACATCTCTACCAACATCAATTCAGTTTCAGGACAGAAGTCTATATAAGTTAAACAACCATGATGGTAGCTACCAGTTCCAGATCTAGACTAAAAATGTATCAATTTTCCCTTACTCATGAAGGCTTCCGACTTAAGAAGGCGCTGTTTACAGCTTTAAGCGACATCTTGCTAGTGGTCAATGAAACAAAGAAAGCAACTAAATATTTAATTATTCACACTGTTTCTGGGAAACAATTACTGCCAAATAGCGGCCCGTGGCTTCCCTGTCGGAGTTGAGTTGAACTGCCTTTACAATCTGGCATTTTTGCGGTGTGACTGGGGTCTCGCTGGGGCAGGATGTTTGTCCATGCAGGAGTTGTCGGAGCGGACTTGGAGGCAACTTGAGGTGGAGCCGGGAAGAGCAAGGAAAGGTCCAAGGTTTGATCAATTTAAGAGCCAAACAACAACAAAAACACAGCACTTTAACAATCCACTACTTTCTTAGATGTCTGCGAATATTCGGCATGGCATGTAAAACTTTGACAAACTGCAATAGATGTGTGGAGGAGAGTATATTGATTGGTTATATCATGGCCCGATATGGAAACACCACTGCTGTTGAATGGAGAATCCTACAAAAAGTAACGGATACGGCCCAGTCCATCATGGGTAAAGCCTTTCCCACCATTGAGCACACCTACACAGAGTGCTGTCACAGGAAAGCAGCATCCATCATCAAGGACCTCCAGCACCTCAGCCATGTTCTCCTCTCACAGCTAACATCAGGAAGAAGGTAGGACACAAAACCCCAGGTTCAGGAACAATCAGGCTCTTGATCCAGTGAGAATAACTTCACTCAGCTTCGCTTATCCCATCGTTGAACTGTTCCCACAACCTATGGACTCATTTCCAAGGACTCTTCATCTCCTGTTCTCAATATTTATTGTTTTTTTATTTATTTCTTTTTTCTTTTGTATTTGCACTGTTTGTTGTCTTGTGCACATTGTTTGTTAATCCATCCTGCTGGGTGCACTCTTTCATTGATTTGACTGTGCTTTTTGGATTTGCTGAGTAAGCCCACATAGAGATGAATTTTAGGGTTATATATGGTGACAAATATGTGGTTTGATAATAAATTTACTTTGAACTTTGAAGTCACTGGACTGTGACCATTATTTTCCTTTTTACAGCACCTTACCAACACTGAAGGATACATAATATTTGCCCTTCTATTCCTCCCTTTCTCATTATCCAGAAATACAAACATTCCTTCTAGGAGAAGCAGTAATTCACTTGAACGTCATAAAAATTATTTAGCCTTTTATAATAATAGTAATGAAATACCCTCCATAATTGAAACACCATAGAATGATTGAGTGACCAATTTAGTGCACATTTTGTTCCGTCTGAAAGAGTAATCACAAGTTTCCAGTTGCCTGTCACTTTGTCTACAACTCACTCTAAACATGCTCTCCTTGGTTACCTACACTGTTCCAGAAAAGCCCAATATGAACTCAAGGAACAATATTTTATCTTCCAATTCAGTGTGGTACAGCTCTCAGGATTCAACTATTTCAGATAACCTACCTCTCCAATTTGTACTAAAATTAGCTAGTTCTGATGACAGATCACTAAACTATAAAATTAACTTGGCCTTTTACCTGTCACAGATAGTTCCTGACAATCTGAGTATTTTCATCATTTTGTTATATCTCAAGCTTAATACTCTCTAATCCAGGCAGCATCCTGTTGAAGCTCTTCTGCACCATCTCCAAAACCTCCACATCTCCCTTGGTGTCCACCTTTCCCAAGCATTGCTTCTGCTCTTTCCACACATCCCTCTTCTCCATCTCTTAAAACACACTGGACTTCTAACTTTTCCTAGTTCTAATGAAAGGTCATCAAATGATAACTCTCACAGATGCTGCCCGAGTACTGTGCACCTTCAGCATTTTTCCAGATTTTCAGCAACTGTTTTTCCCATTCCAAACTATGCCTTGACCTTGTCAACACAAAAAGGGTAAGAAAAGCACCAGCATATCACTCAGTGCTTTTGAGTCAGGATAGTGGCTATTTTCTAGAGACTCTGGATTGACCACGTGCTGTGGCTTCATTACTTGGTGCCCCCAACTTCCGGGATAGCAACAGCAATATCATTGGTGGTTTTAACATCTCGTACTTAGACTTCCTGTCAAGAAGTGTGACCCTGACCTATATAGAAAATCTATGTATGAATTTTGCAAAGCCATCAAGAGAAAATACCAGACCCAGCTGCAGTGACACACAAGCCACCAATTTTGCCGTCAGGCTTTAAAGGGCTAGAAAGCAAAGTCAGGCAATATATCTAGTTGGTAATAACACACCCCTTACCAATGAGCTCAATGTATTCTATGCATTTTTAAAACAGAATATCGGTGAAACGATGCCACCCACCCCAACAGCCTTTGATATGCTTGTAGCCATGGTCACAGTCACAGATGTCAGATCAGCCTTCCTGAGGGTCAACCCGTGGAAAGTAACCGACCTAGATGTATTTCTTGATTGTGTGCAAAGCAGCTGGTGGGTGTATTCACAGATACCTTTAACTTCTCCCTACTTCAGCCCAAGGATCCCACCTGCTTTAAAAAACCACTATCATCCTAATGCTAAAAAAAAATGATAATGTGCCTATACAACTACTATCCAGTGGCTCTGACATCCATCATGAAATGCTTTGAGGTGCTTCCAACCTCCTAGACGAACACGACCCACTGCAGTCTCCCTATCACCGTGGCAGACCCCTGGTGGATGCCACTTCTTGGTCCTACATTCATCTTTGGAACATACGGATAACAAACTTACCTCCAAACTCCTTGGCCCACGTCTCTGTAACCCTTTTCTGCAACTGAATCCATGACTTCTTGATCAACAGTTTGCAATCAATAAGGAGAGGCAACAACACTTTCACCATGATTACTGTATCCCCAACACAGGTGCCCTATTTTCACCTCCTGCTTTACTTCCTATACACTAATGACTATGTGGCCAAAATCTGCTCTAACTCCATTTACAAGTCTGTAGCTGACTCCAGCTGGTGGGCCAGATCTCAAACTATGAGATGCAGTGCAGGACAGAGGTAAAAAGCCTGGTAGCATGGAGTCAAAACACCAATCTCGTGCTCAATATCAGCAAAATGAGAAAAGCTGGTCACTGACTTCTGGAAGTGGGTTGGTATACGTGCCCCTGTCTATATCAGAGATTCTGAGGTGGACGTGGCTTAGAGTAGCTAGTTGTAAATATCACCAACAATTTGCTTTGCTCCAGACGTATGTATGCCAACGTCAAGAAAGCACATCAGCACTTCTACTTCTTTAGAAAACTATAGAAATTCACCTTGCCCTTGATTACTTAAACAATCACAGCTTGGTATGGCAACTACTCTGTCCAAGACCGCAAGAAACTGCAGAGTTGTGGACAGAGACCAGTCTATCACACAGTCTTCCCTGCATTGACTAAGTCCGTACTTCCCACTGCATTTGTAAAGCAGCCAACTTAAACAAGTTGTTATCAGAATCTTGAACAACCCTCAGATACACTAAAAGATGAACACTTGATCTTCAAACCTACTTTGCCATGGTGCTTGCACTTTACTTGTCTACTACACTTCACTTTCTCCATAACTGTCACACTATTTTGCGTGTTCTGCTTTTTTTTCTTAGTACCTTGATGCATAGGACTTACAGTATATATGGAATGATCTGTACAAATGGCACACAAAGCCTTTCACTCTGTCTCACTGCAAGTGACAGCAATATTCAAGTTCAGGTTCAAGGTTATTGTCATTCAACTGTGCACATGTACATGAATGCAACAATGTTCCTCTGGACACAGAACTCACACAACTCACACACATAACACAGAAAGTAATATTACCACTAGTAAATTAACAAGATAGAAGGAGCCTTTGAGATACAAGTTTAAAAGTAAATAGAACAACTCTACTTGTCCTTCACGCGTGATGAGACCTGGGTGGTGGCAGGGAGTTCAGTCATGTTGCGGCCTCGGGGAAGAAGCTGTTTCTTCATCCTAACAGCTTTTGTCCTAACGCTATGGTAACTCCTGCCTGATTCAGTTAACAATATATTGTAAAGCATTACAAGATACTTCACACATAAGATTATACATTTAATGCCTACAGCGGAAACTAGATGTCTTTCGTTGCAGTTGGTTGATGTGTATAGAACTCAACCCTGATATAATAACACACAAAAAATGCTGGAGGAACTCAGCAGACCAGACAGTGTTTAAGAAAAGAGTACAGTCGACGTTTCGGGTCAAGAAAATAAACACAAGAGATTTTGCAGCTGCTAAAATCCAGACTAACACATACAAAAGGAGGAGGAGAAGATGGCGACGTGACACAGCGCGCGCGGCCACTCTGGTGAATGATATTTGTAATCTGTCAAGTAGGATACCGTGCACAATTCTGATTTGATGGAGACAGATGTGAGAGTACGGAGAAACATCTGGAAAAACTTCTGAAATGCCCGCTTCGCTGCCGCTGCTGCTGTGTGGTCCAGAATCTCTGGAACAGAAGGCCCTGAATCCTCGGCTTTGCTTGTTTTGGCGGCCGGGGCAAAGTCGAAGGCGCTCGGCAGAGGATGGCACCTGGAAGGTGGTATTGGAGGGGCTGGTCGGAGGCTCGAAGTTTTCGGATGGATGGACTCAGTGTCGGCTGTTGTTGGTCGCTTCCAATGCATCGGCAGTTTTCGGTGCCTGGAGGTTTATGGCAGGGAGTTTCTCCCTTTTGTCGCCTGCTATCGGGGACTCGGGAGTCGATCGGGACCTTGAGACTTTTTTTTACCGTGTCCATGGTCTGCTCTTCCTCAAATTATGGTTTTGCTTTGCACTGCTGTAACTATATGTTATAATTATGTGTTCTGTCAGTGTTAGTCTTTGGTTTGTCCTGTTTTTCTGTGGTATCACTCTGGAGGAACATTGTATCATTTCTTATTGCATGCATGCATTTCTAAATGACAATAAACGAGGACTGAGTGTTCTCATAATCTAAAATGCTGCAGGAACGTAGGCAGCATCTATGGAGAATGATAAACAGTTGATATTTCAGGCCGAGATCCTTCATCAGGACTTATGCAATCCTGATATAATACATACTTTCTTTATTATACTGCTCTCCCATGTTTGTCAGACACATAAGCACTTGTACTTTCTATGCCTTCTTATTCTAGGAGTTTCCCTTTGATGTCCAGTTCTTAATTATACATTTGCATTATCTTCCGACCATAAAAGAGTGACCTCTGAACTAGATATCAGGGAGAGTTAAACCTGTCTGATTGAGTAGATCTTGCTGGCCAACACAGTTTGCAAGATCCGGTCAGATCACTGAGAAAGCCGTTTACTTATTTCTCTATGTGACGACGTGTTCTTTCAGAGCCCCCAAGGGAAACATTAACCTAACCAGTGCCCCACCACCCCCATTCTTCACAGACCACTAGTTGCCCCTGAAGTCACCACTGCTTGCCAGTGGCTTCGTGGCAGTTAACCTGGTCTATATCTGTCAGCAGGTTCTCAGAGGTACTTTAATGAGGCTGATTGGTACAATAGTTCTCACTGCCATGCCCAGGCAGCTTGGCTGCTCACAATAGATAATGTTTCCCACTCGTGTGTTAGATTTGTAAGTCCTACTAATGTCACATTAGTAGGGAATGTCACATTAATTAAAGGAAGCCAAGTTGCAAATTAAATCAATTCAGTACTGTACGTCCCTTCTACACAGGAAGACCCCACTTAAGAGGTCTAGTGAAACAGTGAGCATTGAGGGTGTCTGAAAGGGTAAGCAAAATGAAAGGTACGAAAGTATTATTTGGAGTCAGGGCTTTTTGGGAGATTATGAACGCAGACTGGTCAGAGGGGTCAGCAGCAGGTGGAACCCAATGAATAAAACTGAATCCTCTGAAGGAGCTGTAGAAAGAGAAGCAGGAAACGAAAGGTAACCATACTCCATGAGCACCAGGCAGGAGGGCAGGAGATCACTTGATATTGATAAGGGAGGGGCAGATGGAAGGTTGGGAGCATTGCAGTTTACTGGTTGAGTGTGACTGGGGAAGAAGTCACAAAGGGATCTGAAATTGAGGATTCAAATCCTAAAGTGAAATTGCTGAGGTAGAGAAGCGAGAGAAATCTTGGAAACTCCATCGAGAAATAATGTTGGAAAAGTGAGAATGCAGTTTTGAGGTCATTACACAACATTGGTTGTGGAATGGAAGGCAGTGATGGGGGACTGTAAAGAAACTGAAAATGAAGATGTGTAGAGAATCAGAATCAGGTATAACATCATTGGCACTTGTCATGAAATTTGTTGTTTTGTTGCAACAGTATGTGCAATACGTAATAATAGAAATCTGATGGCGGGGGGGGGGGGGCGCGCGTAGAAACAGTTCCTGAAACACGGAGTGCATGTCTATTCTATTCTACTCAGCATATTTACATGTAGGTGAAGCACCATCCCTCATGAGTCCTGTATTGACACCTGCAGGGTTGCAATCCAGATGAGTCAGTGCCATCATCATTGATTTCCTGATTAACACATACAAATGCTGGAGGAACTCTGCAGGTCAGACAGCATCAATGAAAAGGAATAAACTTTCAACGTTTCAAGACGAGACCCTTCAACAGTCCCGATGAAGGGTCTTGGCAAGAAATGTTAACTATTTACTCTGGATTTCCAGCACTCGCAAATCACACATGTTTATCATTGCTTTCCCTTGGGGTTCACATGGTCCATATACCACCATTCTACACTGATCTTTTTCAGGGTCAAGAGTTTAAATGAACTTGCATCGGGTTTGGTCTATATAGGAACAGTGTAAGACTAAGATGAGTAAGCCACAGCATGGCCAAACTTCAAAAAATGTGTACAGGCAACAGGAATTGTCTCTTTTCCAGGAAAGGTAGTTATCACATAATAGCTGTTCAATGATGCATCTCCTTTCTAAGATTTGATGAGTAAATTTTCTGCAGCAAGTATTGATTTCGCACAAAAGGGAGCTAGACAGCATAACAATACTTCTTATTTTGGCAGCAGTGTGGGAGGGTGCAGCAAATGTGGAAACTTGCTCCCAATCCAGTTTGATTTGAGTTATCCTTCAGTGTGTGTCTGCTTCTTTGCATCTGTGGTGATTGGCCAGTGGACAAAAATTGTTGATATTTTTCAACAATTTCTTAAATTTTACTTCGCTCCTCATAAGCAATTCCACAAATGATGAAGCAATCGGTTATTAGAGCACAAAAACTGAACATACCTTGGAAGGGAAGGCTAAGTGGACTAATAGGCTTGCTTGGAAGTTGATTTTCTGAATGCCACATGACTGAACTGAGGTGTAAAATTCATTGGTGATATTGGGCATGCAGCTGTGCTAAAGATCATCATACATGCATTTCGAGTGTCACTGCTGCTACACTGGGCCACAACTTGGATCTCTAATAGGAAAACAGGCCCTAACAGAAATAGTTCTGGTGCTACTTGAAGTGATATAATTGGGAGCTGGGAAAGGAAAGCTGATTTCTTGAATGGATTAGAGGATATGAGCTGCTTGGATTAGAGAATAGGAGCTACAAGAACAGGTTGGACAGACTTGGATTGTTTTCCTTAGAACATCGTGGGCCAGATGGCTTGTCCAATGCTCTACTATGTTCTATGTTATGTGATGTGAGTTTGGATCTTCAGAGGACAGGCTCACCTTCTAAAACAGCATATTCTATTTTGATGAACAGAGGACTGAGATCCTATTCTTCTACTTGGATGTACAGAAAACTCTAATACGGAGTTCAAACACTCAAACACGTTACATTCACAAGGATCAAGGAGTCTGATGGAATTCTACCAACATTGAAGAAGCTTGATATTATCCAGGCCACTGTTGTGGCTCACCAAAATTACTTCGATTGGCTTCCCTTACAACCTCCTTTGAGAAAGATAACAGATTCCAAACATGATAAATTCCGCAGTTGCTGAAAATCCGAAGCAACGCACAGAAAATGCTAGAGGAACTCAGCAGGTCAGGCAGCATTGATGGGAATGAGAGAAAAACCAGTTGATGCTTGGGGTCGAGACCCTTCTTCAGGACTGGAAAGGAAGGGGGAAGATGCCAGAATAAAAAGTGAGGGAGAGGGGAAAGAGGATAGCTGGAAGGTGATCGGTGAAGCCAGCTGGATAGAAAAGGAAAAGGGCTGGAAAAGAAGGAATCTGATAGGAGAGGAGAGTGGACCATGGGAGAAAGGGAAGGAGAGGGGACCTAGGGGAAGGTGATAGGCAGGTGAGGAGAAGAGGTAAGAGGCCAGAGTGGGGCATAGAAGAAGAAGGAAGGGGGAGGGAAAAAATTTGCTCTCAATCAACACTAATGGTATTTTCCCCTCTTTTCCCTATCAATTTCCACTTACTTTGGGGACAATTTACAGTTACTAATGAACTGGATCAAAAGGTGGGAAAAATACATGTTGTCACAGAGAGCATGTGCAAATTCCACTCAGACATCACCAGAGATCAGAATTGAACCTATGACTCTGGAGTTGGGAGGCAACACCACTAACTTCTGCAACTAGGTATTGAATATCACCCTAGTCCATTTATTTTCAAAACTCTCTTATAGTTCTATGTTTAAGCCTTTTGGGATGATACACCTACCCAGAAACTGAACTGGAGCTGTCTAATACACAATGGGGTGCAGGTCAGAGGGTAGGAATTCTGTGGCAAGTAACTCACCTCCTAACTCCCCAAAGGTTGTCCACTATATACAAGGCTCAAGTTAGGAGTGTGATGGAATACTCACCTCTTGCTTCAATGAGTGCAGATTCAACAGCACTCAAGAAGCTTGACACTATACAGGACATAGTCGCCCAGTTGATAGACACCCAATTTACAATCATTGACTCACTGCACCACTGACTCACAGTGGCAGCAACCTGTGCCATGCATAGGATGCATCGCAGCTACTCACCAGAATTCTGGGCAACACCTTCCAAGATATGACCTTGAAGGACAAGAACAGTAAAAGCTTGAGAACACCACTACCCCGAGGCTGCCCTCCAAGCCACATGCCATCCTAATTTGGGAATATATCAATACTCATTCACTGTCACTGGGCCTTTCTTCCTCACAGCATTGTGGGAATACCCGGACCTCAAGGACTACAGCCATTCAAGAATGCAGCTGACCACCATATTTTCAAGAGAAATTAGGGATGTGCAATAAATGCTGGTTCAGCCTGCAGAACACTCATCCCTTGAAAGAACATAAAAAAGGGTGTACTTTCCCTTATCATTTCAGGACTCTTCTTCTGTGGGCTTTTATGCTCTTTTATTTTAGTTTTTTTGATACAAAAATATTGAAAAAATGGTACTTATTCTGATAAAAGATCAAGACCTGAAACAATGTGTTACATTCTGTTTATGATTTTTATTCTTTGCTCAATTTCATCAGTAACTTAGTTTCATAGCCACCGAGAATTTAAATTATTCCAGTGTGTTCCCTCTTTACTTTGGCACAACACAGCATTCTTCCATCGGTTCTCTTTGTCCTGAACAAATTCACAGTTATTTAAGAATGTACATCACTACCTTCACACCAGACTGCCATTTACACCTTTATAAAGTGTCACATTCTCATTCTCAAATCAAATCAGCCATCTTTCTGGAGATTGCATAATTAATTAGTGCCAAAGCTGAGTTTTTTTGGTGTAATTGACTTTGCCTTAAGTTGAAGTAGAGGTAAACCTTTATCAGTCCGTCATTAAATTGCTCACATGTGATTTTTTTTCTGTATTACATCTACTTCAATTGATGAGTTTTATTGACCAACTGCAATTTAATAACTTTATAAATTTTAATTATTTAATCATTGAATTAATATGAGAATGAGAATGTATATCTGACAAAAGGAATATAAAAGGCAGACTATTATCTAAATGGAGAAAGATTGCAGATGAGCAAAGTGATCTTCTTGTGCATGAACTGCAGAGAAGTGCAGCAAGCAACGAGAGGGCTGAAGTTTAGCAATTGGAAAGTATCTGGAGTTCTATGCACAATTTTTTTCTCATTACTTTAGAAAAGATATACAAGCACTGAAGATATTGGCAAGAGATTCAGCAAGGCAATTCCAGGGACGAGAGATTTGTCTTATCACAAACAACTGAAGAAATTAAATCTATATTCTTTGGCATGTAGCGTGATATGCGGTGATCTTATTTAAACACGAAGTGGATATGATAGGGTAGATGGCAAATCATTTCACTGGTGGACGAAACCCAAATGAGGGCCTTATTTAAAGAAAAGAAGTTGTCATTTATAACTAGAGTCTATGGGAACTTCTTACAAAGTTAGTGAGTCACTTGAATTCTCTATCTTAGAGCATTGCAGAGGATAGGTCTTTGTGAGTTTTTTTTTAAAGAGGAAGAATATTCCTCTGTCAGTTCTTATTTTCTAGTCAAATGTAGCAAATAGTACATAACGTAGCAAATAGTAGCCTGGTAGATTACCTTCCCAAAGGTTACTACTAAACAACAGGAATTCTGCAGATGCTGGAAATTCAAGCAACACACATCAAAGTTGCTGGTGAACTCAGCAGACCAGGCAGCATCTCTAGGAAGAGGTACAGTCGACGTTTCAGGCCGAGACCCTTCGTCAGGACTAACTGAAGGAAGAGTTAGTAAGAGATTTGAAAGTGGGAGGGGAAGGGGGAGATCCAAAATGATAGGAGAAGACTGGAGGGGGAGGGATGGAGCCAAGAGCTGGACAGGTGATTGGCAAAGGGGATATGAGAGGATCATGGGACAGGAGGTCTGGGGAGAAAGGCAAGGAGGGGGGGAACCCAGAGGATGGGCAAGGGGTATAGTCAGAGGGACAGAGGGAGAAGGAGAGTGAGAGAAAGAATGTGTGTATAAAAATAAATAACGGATGGGGTACGAGGGGGAGGTGGGGCATTAGTGGAAGTTAGAGAAGTCGACGTTCATGCCATCAGGTTGGAGGCTACCCAGATGGAATATAAGGTGTTGTTCCTCCAACCTGAGTGTGGCTTCATCTTTAAAGAAAGGGGCTTCCCTTCCTCCACTATCAACTCTGCTCTCAAACGCATCTCCCCCATTTCACGTACATCTACTCTCACTCCTTCCTCCCGCCACCCCACTAGGAATAGGGTCCCCCTGGTCCTCACCTACCAACCCACCAGCCTCCGGGTCCAATATATTATTCTCCCGTAACTTCCGCCACCTCCAATGGGATCCCACCACTAAGCACATCTTTCCCTCCCTCCCCCCCGCTTTCCGCAGGGATCGCTCCCTACGCGAATCCCTTGTCCATTCGTCCGCCCCATCCCTCCCCACTGATCTCCCTCCTGGCAATTATCCTCGTAAGCGGAAGAAGTGCTACACATGCACTTACACTTTCTCCCTCACCACCATTCAGGGCCCCAGACAGTCCTTCCAGGTGAGGCGACACTTCACCTGTGAGTCGACTGGGGTGATATACTGCGTCCGGTGCTCCCGATGTGGCCTTCTATATAGTGGCGAGACCTGACGCAGACTGGGAGACCGCTTTGCTGAACACCTACGCTCTGTCCGCCAGAGAAAGCAGGATCTCCCAGTGACCACACATTTTAATTCCACATCCCATTCCCATTCTGACATGTCTATCCATGGCCTCCTCTACTGTAAAGATGAAACCACACTCAGGTTGGAGGAACAACACCTTATATTCCGTCTGGGTAGCCTCCAACCTGATGGCATGAACATCGACTGCTCTAACTTCCGCTAATGCCCCACCTCCCCCTCGTACCCCATCCGTTATTTATTTTTATACACACATTCTTTCTCTCACTCTCCTTTTTCTCCCTCTGTCCCTCTGACTATACGCCTTGCCCATCCTCTGGGTCCCCCCCCCCTTTGTCTTTCTCCCCGGACCTCCTGTCCCATGATCCTCTCATATCCCCTTTGCCAATCACCTGTCCAGCTCTTGGCTCCATCCCTCCCCCTCCTGTCTTCTCCTATCATTTTGGATCTCCCCCTCCCCCTCCCACTTTCAAATCTCTTACTAACTCTTCCTTCAGTTAGTCCTGACGAAGGGTCTCGGCCTGAAACGTCGACTGTACCTCTTCCTAAAGATGCTGCCTGGCCTGCTGCGTTCACCAGCAACTTTGATGTGTGTTACTACTAAACAGTTGAGTTTTCATAAAAAATAAGAGTTTAATTTGATACTCATCCTACCTTTTAAAGGCAAGTTTAAAGTCATAAATTCATGCAATGTCCTAACCACAACTCATACATTCCTTTACTCTTTTAACAAAAACTGAGAATTATGTAACTTTTCATGAATTAGCAATAGACAATGAAAATTTCCAGACTTGAATATTACAACATAATCTATTTCTTGCCATTAGAGATTTACTTATTATGAATGAATGCTTAAAAATGCTGATACTTCTTAATTTTATTATTACTGTCTTTTTCTCCATATTAATTCTGAGACTTTTTACAGTAGACACTGCTGTAAAACTGTATAGACTAATGTAAGATTATAGCCAAATATAACCATTATGGAACTTTTTTATGGACAAAAGAAGTTTTATTTTGAACAATGTTAGTTCTACAGCTCAGGAGGATAAAAAAACATAATTAAAATTAATATAATTAACAAAAATCTGGATACATGCTGTACATCAAGCCAATTAAGATTTAAAAGAAATTGATAAATGGAAATTGGCCAAAGAGTTTGCTGAGAAAATAGCAAGTGGCAATATGCATATCATTACTAAGGTGTAAATCATCCAGCTACTTGTGCTGCAGATTTCATTTGTAATTACCACAGATTTATAACTGTAGATTCTGCCACTTCATCATTAGGCTTGTGAAAACAACTGCTTACGGTCAATTGCTAATGAATTCTAAGAAATTTTTGGGTTTGCATATTAATAATCAATTATGTTCACCACTGAGTTAGCTGTAATGGCTTGATTTACTTCCATGCTGCAACTCCTTTTCAGATGTCCCGAAAAGAAACAACGTAAACTATGAAGATTCATTCCTGCAGTCAATTTGTTCTTGAGATCATTTTTAAGTGTAGTGTATTTCTACGTTATCTCTCTTACTTCAATCTTTTATTGATTATAAATGCTTATGTGTTCAGTTTTTGGAATTCTCAACACCAGAGGGTTAGAGTAACTGGATTATTGAGGGTATTTAGAAAGGAAATAGGATTGAGAATCAGATTTGGATTATTTATCACATCTACATTGAAGCACAGAGTGAAATGTGTCAACACACACAAAACACTGGAGGAGCTCAGCAGGCCAGGCAGCATCATTGGAAAAAATATAGTCAATATTTCGGGCCGAAACGCCTTCGGCAGGATTGGAGAAAAAAGGCTGAGGAGTAGATTTGAAAGATGGGGCGAGGGGGGAGAGAAATGCCAGGTGATAGGTGAAACTTCGAGGGGGAGGGATGAAGCAAATAGCTAGGAAGTTGATTGGTGAAAGAGACAGAAGGCCATGGAAGAAAGAAAAAGGTGGGGGGGTGAGGAGCACCAGAGGGAGGCGATGGGTGTGCAAGGAGGTAACATGAGAGAGGACCAAGGGGGTGGGAAATAGTGAGGGAGGGGGGAGGCATTAATGGAAGTCTGAGAAATCGATGTTCATACTATCAGGTTGGAGGCTACCCAAGCGGAATATAAGGTGTTATTCCTCCAACCTAAGTGTGGCCTTATCCTGACAGTGGAGGAGGCCAAGGATGGACATATTAGAATGGGAATGGGAATGGGAACTGGCATTAAAATGGGTGGCTACTGGGAGATCGTGCTTGTTCTGGCAGATGGAGCGTTGACGCTTGGCGTAATGGTCTCCCAATCTACGTCAGGTCTCACCGATATACAGGAGGCCACACCAGGAGCACCAAACACAGTAAATAACCCCAACAGACTCACAGGTGAAGTGTCGCTTCACCTGAAAGGACTGCTTTGGGCCCTGAGTGGTAGTGAGGGAGGAGGTACAGGGGCAGGTGTGGCACTTGTTCCACTTGCAAGGATAAGTGCCAGGAGGGAAATCAGTGGAAAGCGACGAATGGACAAGGGAATCTCATAGGGAGCGATCCCAGCTGAAAGCAGAAAGTGGGGGGAGGGAAAGATGTGTTTGGTGGTGAAAGTTTCAGAGAATTATGTGCTGGATGCGGAGGCTGGTGGGGTGGTAGGTGAGGATGAGGAACCCTATCCCTGGTAACTGGTGGGAGGATGGGGTAAGAGCAAACGTGCGTAACATGGAAGAGATGTGGTTGAGGGCAGCATTGATGGTGGAGGAAGGGAAGCCCCCTTCTTTGAAAAAGGAGGGGAGCTCTTTCATTCTAGAATGAAAAGCCTCATCCTGAGAGCAGCTGCGGCAGAGACGGAGGAATTGAGAGAAGGGGATGACATTTTTACAAGTAACAGGGTGGGATGAGGTATAGTCCAGGTAGCTGTGAGAGTCCGTTGGTTTATAATAGACATCGCTGGATAAGCTGTCTCCGGAGAAAGACACAGTAAGATCGGGAAATGGAAGAGAAGTGTCGGAAATGGACCAGGTGATTTTGAGGCCAGGGTGGCAGCTGGAGACAAAGTGGATGAAATCGACGAGTTCAGCATGGGTACAAGGAGCAGCACCAATGCAGTCATCAGTGTAGCATAGGAAAAGTGCGGGACGGTCACCTATCGCCTGGTGTTTCTCTCTCCCCGCCACCACCTTTCCGATCTACTCCTCGGCTTTTTTCTCTCCAGTCCTGCTGAAGGGTTTCAGCTCGAAACCTTAACTGGACTTTTTTTCCATAGATGCTGCCTGGCCTTCTGAGTTCCTTCAGCATTTTGTGTGCGTTGCTTGGATTTCCAGCATCTGCAGACCTTCTCTTGTTAGTGAAATATGTCATTTACATTAACAACCAAGGATGTGCTGGGGGCAGCTTACAAACGATCTAGGAAAGGCCTATGGAAACAGGAGGTGAGGCCTAAGGCAGCTCAGCTAGGATTATATTGAATGGTGAGGCAGATTTGAGGGGCTGAGTCTCCTTTTCATTCTTGTCTTTCATTATGTTCTAATATTCTTGAGATTGATCTAAAGCTTGAACTTTCATTAATTTGCAACCAAATATTTTTGGAAAGGCACATCAGTGGATGCCTGGTTCTACCATGTTCCCAGTCACTATTTTAATTAGGGTTGATCAA
Source organism: Mobula hypostoma (assembly GCF_963921235.1). Lineage (NCBI taxonomy): Eukaryota > Metazoa > Chordata > Chondrichthyes > Myliobatiformes > Myliobatidae > Mobula > Mobula hypostoma. The sequence goes on along the minus strand of NC_086097.1, from coordinate 151,576,828 downwards.
CTCTTTAAAGTTACCATTTATTGAAACATTCTTCTGTAACTTTAAAGAGTTGTTCCCTTCCAGCTGACTGAACTACTATGAATTTTCAGCTCTTTCAATCAAAGTAAATAGAAGCATACCAATCTGATGATTGACTGTATTGATGTGCTGGTGGACTTCTGCCACCATAACCTGGCACTCAACGTCAGTAAGACGAAAGAGCTGATTGTGGACTTCAAGAAGGGTAGGACAAAGGAACACATACCAATCCTCATAGAGGGATCAGAAGTGGAGAGAGTGAGCTGCTTCAAGATCCCTGAGGATCTAACCTGGTCCCAACATATCGATGTAGTTATAAAGAAGGCAAGACAGCGGCTATACTTCATTAGGAGTTTGAAGAGATTTGGCATGTCAACAAATACACTCAAAAACCTCTATAGATGTACCGTGGAGGGCATTCTGACAGGCTGCATCACTCTCTGGTATGGGGGGGGGCAGTGGTGCAAATGCACAGGACTGAAAGAAGCTGCAAAGGGTTGTAAGCCTATTCAGCTCCATCTTGGGTACTAGCCTACAAAGTACCCAGGAAACCTTCAGGGTGCGGTGTCTCAGAAAGGCAGCATCCATTATTAAGGATCTCCAGCATCCAGGGCATGCCCTTTTCTCACTGTTACAATCAGGTAGGAGATACAGAGATACAGAAGCCTAAAGACACACACTCAGTGATTCAGGAACAATTTCTTCCCCTCTACCATCCAATTCCTACATGGACATTGAACCCTTGGACACTACCTCACTTTGTTTAATATACAGTATTTCTGAATTTTGCACATTTTTTAATCTATTCAATATACTGCAATTGATTTTTATTATTATTATTATTTTATTTTATTTATTTTTCCCCTTCTATATTATGTATCGCATTGAACTGCTGCTGCTAATTTAACAAATTTCACATCATATGCCTGTGATAATAAACCTGATTCTGATTCTGATTCTAATAATTGCGAATTTAACAAATATTTATGTTGCTAACTAGATTTACTCTCACCTCAACACTCCTGATGTGTGTAATGTGATGTTGCTACATCAAGTTTTATAATGAGATTAAGTAGATTTTCCAATATATTAGGATATCCTATAAAATCATTTTACTTATAATCAGTTAAGTATTTTTAATAGGAGATGAAAAGTCACACAGGCCCACAGAGTCCGAAATGCTCAACATCTACAATCAGGGCAGTCTGGGCAGATCCATTGTTTCAGCCTATTTAGCAGAATCTGTTTTGATTCCACTTTTTATCTTGTTTCTTCCTTTCCCACCTATATTCGCAGCACTCAAATGCTATTTGTCATAATTTCCAAATCCCATCTTCACCAAGGACATACAATGTTTTTGCACCTCCATCCCTACATCAAGACCTGTGCTTCTGCCCAACCAGTACCTCTCCATAAGCACTCGCACATGTCTGGCTTATTTTCCCAGATCAAAGATGTAGCAATGACATCCCACAAAGGCCCCGACTACGGTTGTCTTTTTGTGGGGTACATGAAGGTCTTTGTTCCGGTCCTGCTCTGGTCCCCTTGTCCAATTCCTCTACAAGCACACCAAGGGCAGTAATATCCCCTCTAATTTGCAATGGCCAGTGTGCGCAAAAATGTTGTGCTGTACTTAACATGAGAAGGTAGAGGCTGACAATCTTTTGTACGCAGTTTAAATTTCTTTGTGTGCCAGTAGCAAAAAATGTGTGTACGCGCATGCACACACACACACACACGTGCACACACACACACACACACACACACACACACACACCCACCCACACACACACACCCACATACACACACGACGCACCTGCACGCACACAGCTTAGAGGGAACATTGAATGGCAGTATTGTTGCTATTTCCTGCTCAAGAATTAACTTTTGCTGTCAATTTTTACCGTGGTCTCACCCTGATATGACCTATCTTTGATTCTTCCCATCCCTTTCTCGCTTTCTCCAGTAATTACAATGCTGGAACTGAAGAGCAGAAAATCAGAGAAGGGAAAAGTGATGCATATAATATTTATTCAAAGAACAGCAGACAGCGACTAACTGTCTGTCCCAATATGACTTGTTACTAATCAAGACCTGTACGGAATTCAGAATTCAGGGCCATCTCTCTCACTTGTTGTTTCACAGATCAATTGACCAAACCAGTTAGGTTCTTATTTATATATCATTTTTAGTTCCTTCCTCAATCATGACTGGAGGTTCAGTGCTCACACATGTAGTGTCATTCAGAATTATTATTAACCATCATCTTCTTTTGCATATTTCTTGTGCCTCACTTTCAAAATCTAAACCATGAGCTTCTCACCCTGTTTTTACTAACCATCCTTCTCACAATGTCTTCTAATTTGTAATTAAGCATCTCTCTAAGTTTGGGTTTTTACTAATACTGAAGTTCTTGCCAGTTTCTTTATCACCTTCGGCCTTAAGATCATTCCAAATCTCCTTGCCTCCTATATGCATGATATTTGTGGTCATCTGTTTCATGCCTGCTTTGTCTGTTCATATGTACCACGCTGAAAATTCATATTTGGTTTCAGCTGCCTCGTTTTATATTTTTAGTGACTCTAGTTAATAATGGGTTTTGGATAATAGACGGAGTAATACAGCATGGAGACAGGGCCCTTTGACCCAACTCTTCCTTGGTGACCATGGTGTGCACCAAGCTAGTCCCACTTGCCCATGTTTGGCCTAGTTCTGCCTGACTATGTGCTTATACAAATAACTTGAATGTTGCTACTGCACTTGTTTCAACTACTTTTTCTGGCATCTCATTCCATATACATATCACCCTCTGAGTGAAGATATTACCCCTCAGGTCCCTTTGAAATCTTTTACCTCTCATCTTAAACCTATAGCCTCTTAAACATAGGACAGATGCTAATTTCTGGCTTGCTCAATGATATGTTTACATTCAATTCAATATAAAGTATATTTTTATGAGCTAACTGAATTACAAAACTAAAACCTTCTTTGTTATACTTAATCACTATCTCAGTTGACAAGTTATTGACAAATATTAATCACAAAGTATCTACAGGTACTCTGTACAAGTTACCTCAATTATGCTTCATCCTACCTATATCTTGTGACGAGATTAGTTCATTGTGCACTTCCTCTGTCTCCATTGCTTTTGGTTTGCTGATAAAACTTTTCACATAAGTGCCCCTGAGGTGCTTTCCTTCTTTTTGTACCATGGCAGAACCCTTACACCCCTCCTCTTACCTCATCTCGTTCTCAATAAAAAAAGGATATCATGGTGCCTGCCTTCAAATTCAAAGGATCATCCTTTGCAATCCCCATCAGCTTCAATGGAATTCCACCATCTTCCCTCTTAGCATTTTGAAGCGACCATTCCATTTGCAACTCACTGGTCCATTCTTCCATCCTCATGTTTTATTCTTATAGTTCTTTTCCATGCAACTACAGGAGATGCAATACATGTCCAATCATTTCTTCCTTTCCCACCATCCAGGAGTCTAAACAGTCCTTCCAGAAAACACATTTCCTCCAAACTGGAGAGCTGTATTTGATACTCACAGTCTGGTGTCTGCTAGATTGGAGAAACAAAATGCAATGCACATAGGCAAAACTTAGTATCTTGTTGTCTTCCATGTATTTCTCCATCCCATTCCCAGCCTCATCTCTTTATCTGTTGCTTAATCCTTTCTGCTATTGTTCATCCACCTTGATATTGGCTCAGTTTTTCTCCATTAGCACATTCTGACCTGCTGGCCACGTTATACAGCCCTGTATTCCACACTGTTCTATACTTCTGTTTATATTCTCACTCCCCTATGAACCAATGATGTAGATGAACTCAACGTGGAAAGCCTGACCACCCCTTATTATAGATACTTGCTTCATCCTACCCATCCCCTCCTCCCTTTTCACTGCAAGATTGTTTATTTACTTCAGATGTTTTGACCTGAAATATCCTTTTGTTCCTACTTCCACAGATTCTGCTTGATCTGTTGACCTGCAGCATTTCCTGTTCCTATTTCAGATTTCTAAGTTTTCTTTTTGATTTTTATGATTTAGCATTGTTATTAAATATTTCTGCATAAGATTGGAAAAAGCTTGGAGAACTCTTGCATAAGTAGATACTGTGTAAGTTGGAAAAAAATAAAACCTGACCTATGCCTGTCCAAACTGAATGTGTCCTGAGTCCTAGAACACGTACGTGTAGACGTCTTGAGTCCTGTTGGCCCTGGAGTTCAGTCACCAGGATCTAGTGCTTGTTTTAAAACTAAAATGACAGACTTTTTTTTTGAACCAAAAGATATTAAAAGATTACAGGGTTAAAATATCATTTGGAGTTGAGCCATGCATATTTGAGATTAAATAAGATTCTTTTGGTCAGGTTTAGCAATGGCATTGAAATTCCACTTAAGGTTACGTAAGATTAGTGATCAACTTTGCTTTAATCAAAGCTTCTATAATGCATTCCTGAGTACATCAACAACTACAGATGAGTTACAGCAACGATAGAGGGCATCAACTCATTATGCCCAAGCTACCTAGAGGATATCCATCCTCAATAATCCCTTTTTCTGAGATTTGGACTGTACCCTTCCAAGCCTGGGTGATTCAAGTACTCATCAGATACTACTTAAATTCTACTAGCGACTCTGCTTCAAATAGCCTCTCTGGATGGATATCCCTTTCAGAGCTGCTCTAAACTTCATTACCCTAAATTGATCTCTGAAATGGGAAAACTCTCCTGCAGTCTACCCTATCTATACCCCTCATAATTGTAGGGGAAGGAAATACAGAAGCCTTAAGTGGTGTGGATAACTTTATTTGCTACTCCTCTAAACTGATTTTATCTTTCAAAGTCTCTCTACAACTCATGTCATCAGCATTATTTTTATTTGCAGGTTGTCTTCTCTTGCACCTTTGCTGTCTGTCGGTCTTCGCTTATGTAAAATACTATTGTATTTCATCTTCCTGAATAGGTCTATATTCTAGCATATATGTACTTTGATAATAAATTTTACTTTGAACTTTTTAATTCAAAGTAACACTCTATGTTGACTGCTGTAAGATAGTTAAAAGTGGGACATGCCTGCAGTTTTTCATCTGGAATATGTATATACTACAAACTCAAAACGATTATTCAATGGCTTTGATTTGAGTTCAAGATGTCAAAGGAATGAAGTAAAACTCTAATATTGATACTTTCAATTATTTACTTTTTGGCAGATTACGTTAAGATTTCTCATTTTTGGCTATTCTTTTGGTTATATGCATGATTATCTCTGAGCAAAAAGCTGCAATCCAACCTCATTTAAAAAGATCTCAGCAACTGTTAAATTACTTTCTTGCAGTTTTCACTAAATCTTGTACTTAATCACCACATACCAATGTAATTACTATTTTCAAAGAATAGTTGACCATAACAGAAGCAAACAGCTATTTTATTTCTATGTAGCACAGTATATCAACTTGACACATGGGGCAGTTTGTATTTAAAAATATATTCAAATAATAAGACAACAGAAGATTCTCAAGTTTGCCCAGTTATTAGTGCCACTGACATTGATAAAACAATATTTGAGATGAAACAACAGAAATTCACTGGGACACAGCAGGTGCAGCAGCATCTGAAATGAGCTGCTACCAGCTTTTGGGATAACCTACTTGAAATTATTTTAGCTTATAGCGTCTGGCAGGATAAATGGACTTTGATATTATAGTTACATGCAAAGAGTTTTCAATTATTTGTTTTTTTTATGCACAAAAGTCTAATTTTGACATTGATTCCCAAGGGAAATCAAAATCTTCATTTGATGGAGCTGCAACAAAAAGAAAAGCAATTATTAAGCAGAGCGAAGTATCTCACATTGGGCTGTAAAAAATTAAAAACAAGGAGGGGTAGTAGATTAATGTGGAAAAAAATTTACTTTTAGAAATCTTATTATTTGTAATATTCCTTGAATTTCTCCTCCAACACATTGGAGATTCAAGTTCTTGACATTCAAAGTTTATGTTCAAACAAGGTATGCAATGGTAAAGTCTACATTAAAGAGACTAGGAGTCTGCTGATAGTTTTTATCATACACTCAGAGGAAACCTCATGAGCTTTCTGGGACCATATCAAAGCAAGCAGTATTTAGAAGGAAAATCCAGGCCATGTTTAACCACCAAATTGTTAGAGGTTTACATGGATTTTAAAAATTCTCTTCATGATTTAGGCTCTTGTAATTTTGGAAAAAGAAATGCTCATGTCACTACTTGAAAATGAAGAGAATATTCTTATCTATGCAGTGATGCATTCAGATATGGTACAAGATGTTATCTTTTGAGGTAGAGAGGATATATCAGAAATGGCTTCAGCAAGTTCAAGCACAAAGGGCAAATTTTCTTCAGCTGTAGTCTGGAAGTGGCTTGATTGTGAAGCTGAGTTTTTTTTTCCAGCAAAATGCAAGGTAGTAAAAGTATCCTAAATGGTATAATCATATCTAATCACTTTTGGTCTGGAAAGCAAAATAAACACACGATCAAATACATTTCCTTCCGTGCATCTGAATCTACAACCTATTTAGTGGGCTTTTATAATTAAGCACTGGTTTAGTACATCAATGGATCTGGATACTGATGAAAATAGAGAGAAAAATCATGAAGGGAATAAGGTGTGTAAGGTGTATTTTTACTAGCCTTACTGAAGCAACAGTAGATGACATCTCATTGGCTCTTCACACAACCCTGGAACATGTGGCCATCAAAGATGCATACACCAGGATGTTTTTTTTTATCAATTACAGCTCGGCACTTAACACTATCATCCCCTCAAAACTAATCAGTAAAATCCAAGACATAGAAACATAGAAAATAGGTGCAGGAGTAGGCCATTCCGCCCTTCCAGCCTGCACTGCCATTCAGTATGATCATGGCTGATCATCCAACTCAGAACCCTGTACCAGCCTTCACTCCATACTCCCTGATCCCTTTAGCCACAAGGGCCATATCTAACTCCCTCTTAAATATAGCCAATGAACTGGCCTCAACTGTTTCCTGTGGCAGAGAATTCCACGGATTCATCACTCTCTGTGTGAAGAAGTTTTTCTTAATCTCAGTCCTAAAAGGCTTTCCCTTTATCTTCAAACTGTGACCCCTCGTTCTGGACTTCCCCAACATCGGGAACAATCTTCCTGCATCTAGCCTGTCCAATCCCTTTAGGATTTTATACATTTCAATAAGATCTCCCCTCAATCTTCTAAATTCCAACGAACATATAAGCCTAGTCGATCCAGTCTTTCTTCATATGAAAGTCCTGCCATCCCAGGAATCAATCTGGTGAACCTTCTTTGTATTCCCTCTATGGCAGGGATGTCTTTCCTCAGATTAGGGGACCAAAACTGCACACAATACTCCAGGTGTGATCTCACCAAGGCCTTGCACAACTGCAGTAATACCTCCCTGCTCCTGTTCTCAAATCCTCTTGCTATGAATGCCAGCATACCATTCGCCTTTTTCACCGCCTGCTGTACCTGCATGCCCACTTTCAATGACTGGTGTATGATGACACCCAGGTCTCATTGCACCTCCCCTTTTCCTAATCGGCCACCAGTCAGATAATAATCTGTTTTCCTGTTCTTGCCACCAAAGTGGATAACCTCACATTTATCCATATTAAATTGCATCTGCCATGAATTTGCCCACTCACCTAACCTATCCAAGTCACCCTGCATCCTCCTCACAGCTAACACTGCCGCCCAGCTTCCATCTGCAGACTTGGAGATGCTGCATTTAATTCCCTCCTCTAAGTCATTAATATATATTGTAAACAACTTGGGTCCCAGCACTGAGCCTTGCGGTACCCCACTAGTCACTGCCTGCCATTCTGAAAAGGTCCCGTTTATTCCCTCTCTTTGCTTCCTGTCTGCCAACCAATTCTCTATCCACATCAATACCTTGCCCCCAATATCGTGTGCTTTAAGTTTGCACACTAATCTCCTGTGTGGTACCTTGTCAAAAGCCTTTTGAAAATCCAAATATACCACATCCACTGGTTCTCCCCTATCCACTCTACTAGTTACATCCTCAGAAAATTCTACGAGATTCATCAGACATGATTTTCCTTTCACAAATCCATGCTGACTTTGTCCGATGATTTCACTGCTTTCCAAATGTGCTGTTATCACATCTTTGATAACTGACTCTAACATTTTCCCCACCACCGATGTTAGGCTAACCGGTCTATAATTCCCCAGTTTCTCTCTCCCTCCTTTTTTAAAATGCAGGGTTACATTAGCCACCCTCCAATCCTCAGGAACTAGTCCAGAATCTAAAGAGTTTTGAAAAATTATCACTAATGCATCCACTATTTCTTGGGCTATTTCCTTAAGCACTCTGGGATGCAGACCATCTGGCCCTGGGGATTTATCTGCCTTTAATCCCTTCAATTTACCTAACACCACTTCCATACTAACATGTATTTCCCTCAGTTCCTTCATCTCACTGGACCCTCTATCCCCTACCATTTCCGGAAGATTATTTATGTCCTCCTTAGTGAAGACAGAACCAAAGTAGTTATTCAATTGGTCTGCCATGTCCTTGCTCCCCATAATCAATTCACCTGTTTCTGTCTGTAGGGGACCTACATTTGTCTTAACGAATCTTTTTCTTTTCACCTATCTATAAAAGCTTTTACAGTCAGACCTGGGGCTCCATACCACCTTGTGCAATTGGATCCTAGGTTTCCTCACTTGTAGACCCCAGTCAGTTCTGATTGACAAAAACATCTCCTCCGTAATCTCCATCAGCACAGAAGCACTGCAGCGATGTGCACTTAGTCCCCTGCTCTACTCGTTTTACACCCTTGACTGTGTGGCTAAGGACAGCTCCAACACAATGTACAAGTTTGCTGATGACACCACTGTTCTGGGCTGTATCAAAGGGTGTGATGAATCAGCATATGGGGGGTGGGGGGCGCTGGAGATTGAAAATTTGGTTGAGTGGTGTAATAACGATAACCTCTCACTCAACATCAATAAGACGAAGGAAATGATAGTGGACTTCAGGAGAGGGAAACCAAAGGTCCATAATCCAGTAATCATCAGAGGATCAGTAACTTTAGATTCATGAGTATCATTGTCTCAGACGACCTGTCCTGGACCCATCATATAAATATAATAGCAAAGAAAGCACAACAGCACCTCTGCTTCCTCAGGAGTTTGTAGAGATTACGTCAACAACCTCGGCAAACTTCTATAGATGTAGGGTGGGAAGTGTGCTGACTGGATTCATTACAGCCTGGCTGGGAATACTGATGTCTTTGAACAGAAAATCAGATAACAGGTTGTGGATTTGGCCCAGTACATTGGAAAGGTTTTACCCACAACCATTTAGCACACCTGATTGAAACGTTGCCGTAGAAAAGCAGCATCTATCATCAAAGATCCTCACCACCTAGACCATGCTCTTTTCTCACTGCTGCCATTAGGTAGAAGGTACAAGTGCCTCAGGACTTGTACCACCAGGTTCAAGAGTAGTTACTACTCCTCAACCATCAGGCTCTTGAATAAAAGGGGTAACTATATTCATTTAAAAACTGTATCTCATTATTTTATGCTAATCTTTATTGCTATTATTGTTTTATCTGTATTTGCAGTTTGTTTACAGTTTGGTTACTGTTCTATAGATTTGCTAAGTATGCCCGCAGAAAAAGAATCTCAGGGTTGTGTGTGTGGTGATATGCATGTACTCTGATAATAAATTTTACCTTGAACGTTGCACAAAAATGCCAAGAAGCAAAGTAACACTGCTTGAGAAGAATGCATGCCAGAGGCCTGAACAAAACATTGCAGGGTTTAGGATTTATGTAAGCTAACTGCTTACATAAATACCATGGTGGAAAGTAAACTAACAACATCAAAAGGAAACAGAAATGGCAAACTGAAATGAGAACATTATAATTTTAAATTAATGGATTTCAATAACTTGTAGAAAGAAAGTAGTAATCACTGGACAAAAGAAAAACTAAGGTTGGGCTCCAGTGGTTGACCACTCCTTCCATAATCTGAGGAATTTACAATCTAATTTTCTAGAGTCACAATCTTGCTGTCATTCAAGAGATATTCCACAACTAATATAATCTGAATTTATGCCTTGTATTATGGCCTAAGTTTTCCAAATGTAGTATGGAATTCATATCAGAGGGAAAAATATCCTGCATATGTAACTTTTTCAGATTATGATGAAAGGTCATTGACCTGAATCGTTCATGGCTTTGTTTTCTTCATAGATGCCATATCTACTGAGTATTTCCATCATTTTACCTCATATTTAAAGCATCTCCAGCATTGTATTTGATGGCAAGATTGCTACAGGAGAAAATAGTTCAGTGATTTTGCACTGGCACAGAAATAAAGATTGTGTGCATAATTCCAATTGTCTTAGTTCTGAGTTAACAAATTCACTACATTATTTTCCACATTTTATTACAGATACAATACAGTTTTGCTTCTTGTTTATTTATCAAAGTTAAACACAGGAACACAAACATGATAAATTTCTGGATCTGGATCAAAGGAAGCCAGAATATTTTAGAAATCAATGAGCTATTTAACTTCGTTTTAAAAAAGTTCATTACATGAAAAATATTTTATGTTAAAATAGAAAAGTGAGAATGCAGCTATTATTCAAATAAACAATGCAAAACACAACTACTTTGGTAAAAACTAAATTTACAGATATTTACAATTTTACAACCAGTTTATACATGGAATCAACAATTATGTTCGATTTTTATTCTATATGACTGTCATTTTGTTGATTGCTCTTTTTGGTCATCTTCATTTAATCGGTGACAAGTCAAACGCACAGTCTCCTGTTAAAAGGACAAATAAAGAATTTTATTACAAGTATATTGTTTCTTTGTCCTACTGTGAATACTGGCAAGAAAATGAATCCCAGGGTCATATATGGTAACATCTACAGTACATACTTTGATAATAAATTTATTTTGACCTTTGAGATAACTGCAAAACATTGCCATCATTTTCAGACTCTATTCAATTCTTGAATTTTATTTGTCATTATAACCCAAATTAAACTATTTATCCATGTATTACAGTATCACTGGATTAAGGAATTTAAAAAAAAAGTAATTTATATTTGCTGGCATTTACCAGTGAAGGGCTTTCAAGTAGAGGCATGCTTTGCCACTTCAGGAAGTTAAGAGCCAATTCAGTACATTAGTGTAATTTGTAGACACATACAGACTAGATCAAACAGGGAAGACAAAAGTCATCAGAAAACAAGCTCAGTTGATTTGACAATAAACTTCAAGGTTGCTGACAGATCTTATTTTTTTCAGATAATTGAATCTGAACTCTGCCTTAAATTTTGTCTTCACTGGAAGTAAAAGGGGAGAAATATAAAATGAGACACAAGTTTACTATTTTCCATTTAACATAATTGTACAAAATCAAAGTCCAACCATGTTCTCTTTAGTCAAGAGGCTTCCATGGATATTATTGACCAGTAACACAACCAACGAATGCATGACACAACTATGCACAGTAGTTGTGCATTTACTAACAACTGGCTTAGAAATGAAAACACAAAGTATTCAACAGGAATTCTGCAGATGCTGGAAATTCAAGCAACTTTCATGTGTGTAACACAAAGTATTTTGTGTTTTTTTGCAGAACATGGAACATTGACATTTTCTACTGTGTTCAGATTTATAAGTCACACATACACAACTTTGTCAATTTCAGGATGCAGGTGCTTCAAACATTTCTTTTTTATTAATTGTCCTTAAGAAGGAAAAGGTGGGCCATCTTCTTGAAGCACCTCATTCCTGTTGGTGAATATAACCTCATGTAGCTGTTGACAAGTTTCAAGATTTAGATGGGAAAAACCCCTGCATAGCCATATTAGGATGACTCATAATTTGGAAAGAACCTATGCTTTATGGTTGTAGGTTTTTGTGTTGCTGCTGAGCTAGCTTGATGAACAGTTCCAGTGCGTTTTCTGATTGCATAGACTGCGGCCTTGGAGCAACAGGGGTGGAAGGAATGAATGTTTAGGATGAAAAATGAAATCCTTGTCCTGGTTGGTTTTGAGATTTTTGACATTTGTTCAGCTGCATTCAATGCAATGTATTCCGATAACAACGTCAGAGACTGTATCCAATCCTGATCTTGGGCACTATCAAGATGGAGTTTGCACATTCTCCCTCTGACCACATGGATTTCCTCCGAGTGCTCCATTGTACCTAAGATTTGTGAGTTGGTAGTTTAATTGGTCACTGCAAAGTGCAGTGTAGGTGAAAGACAGCACCTGAAGAGTTGATAGTAAGTAGGGAGAACAGGTTTCAGTGCAAATGGGTTGATGATAGATGGTGCACGTATGCTGGGCTGAATGGCCTGTATCTCTCTATGATTCTCTTGCAATATTGATGTTTTGAAGATGGTGGAAAGGCTTTAGGTCAGGGGTTCCCAACCTGGGGTCCACAGATCTCTTGATTACTGGTAAAGGCCCATGGCATAAAAAAGTTGTGAACCCCTGCTTTAGGGTGTCAAGAATTAAACCTCTTACATCAGAATACTCATGAGGTTCCTGACCTGCTCATTTGGCCTCTACATATATTCAGCTAGCTGGCATACGATTCTGGTCAATATGACCCTACAGGGTTTTGATGGTGAGAAATTTGCAATGCTAATACTAGTCAATGTAAATGGTAAGTCCCAGGACATTCTCTTGTTGAAGATGATCAATACTGAAAGTCTTGCAATACAGCATTGTTTTCCACAGGCCCATCAATACCTGATTATCTAGATTTTACTCTATGCAAGAGTGCTCTGCTTTAGTTACTGAGGTATTGTGAATATTTTGAATTTGAAAAATATACATTCAGCAACCCCAAAGTTTCTTTATAAACTTTTTCATGGACTAGAGTATACATTAAAGGCTGCTAGAAATCTTTGTAAAGGCTAACATTGTTCATATTTTCATATAAAAGCAGAAAACACTGTATACACTTGGCAATTTAGGTAGCATTTGTGGAAACATAAACAGTTTCTTTTATCCCTCTATATATAGTCAGTGAGATATATAAAACGGTAACAGCGTTTTTTGGCCTATTTCATCCATGCCGACCAAGATTCCTAACTAGCCCTATCTCAATTAATTTGATACACATCCCTCAAAACCATTTTCACCTGCCCGAGTCTTTTTAAATGTTGCTAATGTACCCAACCACTTCCTCTGGCAGGTGACCACTCCCAGTAGAAAAAGTTGCTCCACAGGTTCCTATTAAATCTCTCCTCTCACTTTATATCTATGTCCTTTAGTTGTTGGTTCTCCAAACTTGGAACACATTGTGTGCATACTCACCCTAATTCTGCTCCACATGATGTTATATCTCTCTGTAATATACCCCTTATATTTCTAGGCTCCATTGAATAAAGTCACAGCCTGCTCAATATCCCCTCCATACTCAGTCCCATGAGTCCCGGCAACATCCTCGTAAATCAGTCCAGCACTCTTTCTAACTTAATGGAATTTTTTTAAAGCAGGGTGACCAAAAATGAACACAATATTCCAAATGCAACTAACAACTGTAGCATAACATGCCAAGTTCTATACTGAATGCCTAGACTGATGATGGCCAGCATGGCAAAGGCATTGTATCTACCTGTGATGTCACTTCCAGGGAACCACATTCATATACACGTAGGTCCCACTGTTGTACAATGTTCCCCAGCATTCTACCATGCCAAACAACTTTTATCAGAGGCCTTACTGAAATCCATATAAACTGTCTGCAGCCCTGCCCTCATTGAGCTGCTTGGTTACTTCTAAAGAACTCATTCGAGTTCTAAAGACTTAATCTCCTGCACACAAAGCTGTGCTGATTATCCTTATGAACCTCTCTCTTTCCAAATTCTTGTACATCTTATCCCTCTGAATTCCTTCTTGTAACTTACCTACCATAGATATTTGGATTATTGGCCATTAGTTCCCAGGTTTTTCTTTACAATCCTTTTTAAATAAAGGCAAATCATGAGCCACCTTCCAGTCTTCACCTGTCACTAATGATGAAGCTAAAATTGCAGTTAGAACTCCTGCATTTTCTACCTTCTATAATGTTCTTTAATAGACTGGATCAGGTGCTGGAGACTTATCTACTTTGGTACATTTTATTACATCCAGCACTTCCTCTATAACACAGACTAATCTCAAGACTATTAACTATCTCAATTTCCTAAGTCTTCGTGTGGTCTTTTACCAAAGTAAAGAGGGGAAGCATGACTTGGAGGTAGGAGTACAGAGGTACATTCATAACATAGAGATATGTAAAATTATGTGGGGTATAGAGGGGGTAAATGTAAGCAGGCTTTTTCCACTGAGGTTGGGTGGGACTGCAACCAGAGATCATGGGTTAAGGGTTAAGGGTGAAGGGTGAAAAGATAAGGGGAACATGAGGCGAAACTTCTTCATTCAGAGCAATGAGATGAGAGTGTGGACTGAGCTACCAGCACAAGCTGCAAGCTCAATTTCAACATTTAAGCAAAGTTTGGATTTGCTGATGACACTAAACTGATTGACCAAATCTCAAATAATAATGTGGCAGCCCACACAGAGGAAGTCATCACCCTGGCACAGAGGTGTCAAGAAAACAGCCTCTCCTTCAATGTCGCAAAAACAAAGGAGCTGGTTGTGGACTACAGGAGGAATGGAGACAGGCTAACCCCTATTGACATCAATGGATCTGGGGTTGCGAGGGTGAACAGCTTTAAATTCCTTGGCACAAATGTCACCAAGGATCTCATGTGGTCTGTACATACTGGCTGTGTGGTGAAAAAGACACAATAGTGCCTCTTTCACCTCAGATGGCTGCAGAAGTTTGATATGGGTCCCCAGATCCTTAGAACTTTCTATAGGGGCAAAATTGAGAGCATCCTGACTGGTATGGGAACTGTACTTCCCTCAATCACAGGACTTTACACAGAGTGGTGTGGACAGCCCAGCGCATCCGTAGATGTGAATTTCCCACTATTCAGGCACTTACAAAGACAGGTGTGTAAAAAGGCCCTGAAGGATCATTGGGGACCCGTGTTACCCCAACCACAATCTGTTCCAGCTTCTACCATCCGGGAAACGATACTGCAGCATAAAAGCCAGGACCAACAGGTTCTGGAACAGCTTCTTCTACTAGGCCATCAGACTGCTTAATTCATGCTGACTTAACTGTATTTCTATGTTATATTGGCTATCCTGTTGTACATACTATTCATTACAAATGACTATAAATTGCACATTGCACATTTAGACAGAGACGTAATGTAAAGATTTTTACTCATGTATATAAAGGATATAAGTAATAAAGTCAATTCAATGCAATAGTAGGGATATGGAGGGCTATTGTCCCAGTGCAGGTTGATGGGAGCAGGCAGCTTAAGTGGTTTCGGCATGGACTAGGTGGACCATAGGGCCTGATTCTGTGTTATACTTTTCTACAGTTCTATGGCTTTGCCCATGATTTGTGGCTCTAAACAAAGATATCTACTTTAGTCTTTAGGTCCTAGTCTCTCTCCAGTTAACTCTTTTTCCTTTAATATACTTATAAAATCTCTTAGGATTCTCCTTGATCTTCTCACCCAAAGGTATCTTATGCCCCTTTTATGCCCCTCTGAATTCCTCAGGTATACCCCAGCAGCCCATATACTATTCCAGGAATTCACATGATTCCAGATGCCTGCACCCTATCCCCTACATCCGTTTTTTCTGACCACATCCTCAATATCCCTCATAGGAACATAGATACATAGAAAACCTACAGCACAATACAGGCCCTTCAGCCCACAATGCTGTGCCGAACATGTACTTTAGAAATCACCTAGGGTTACCCATAGCCCTCTCTTTTTCTAAGCTCCATGTACCTATCCAGGAGCCTCTTAATAGACCCTGTTGTATCCACCTCCACCACAGTCGCTGGCAGCTCATTCCACGCACTCACCACTCTCTGCGTAAAAAACTTACCCCTGACATCCCCTCTGTATCTACTTCCAAGCATCTTAAAACTGTATCCTCTTGTGTTAGCCATTTCAGCCCTAGCCAAAAGCCTCTGACTATCCACACGATCAATGTCTCTCATCATCTTATATACCTCTATCAGGTCACCTCTCATCCTCTGTCGCTCCAAGGAGAAAAAACCAAGTTCACTCAACCTATTCACGTAAGGAATGCACCCCAAGCCAGGCAACATCCTTGTAAATCTTCTCTGCACACTTTCTATAGCTTCCACATCCTTCCAGTAGTGAGATGACCAGAACTGAGCACAGTACTCCATGTGGGGTCTGACCAGGGTTCTATATGGCTGTAACATTAACTCTCCGCTCTTGAACTCAATCCCACAGTTGATGAAAATCAATGCACTGCAGGTCTTCTTAACCACACAGTCAACCTGTGCAGCAGCTTTGAGTGTCCTATGGACACCCACCCCAAGATCCCGCTGTTCCTGCACACGGCCAAGAGTCTTACCATTAATAATATATTCTGCCATCATATTTGACCTACCAAAATGAACCACCTCACACTTATCTGGGTTGAACTCCATCTGCCACTTCTCAGCTGCCTTTGATAAAGCCATGCTGACTATTCCCAATCATATTACGCCTCTCCAAATATTCATAAATCCTGCCTCTCAGAATCTTCTCCATCAGTTTACCAACCACTGAAGTAAGACTCACTGGTCTATAATTTCCTGGGCTATCTCTACTCCCTTTCTTGAATAAGGGAACAACATCTGCAACACTCCAACCCTCCAGAACCTCTCCCATCCTCACCGATGATGCAAAGATCATTGCCAGAGGCCCTGGGGTATATCTCGTTTGGCCTCGGGGACATACCCAATTTGATGCTTTCCAAGAGCTCCAGCACATCCTCTTTCTTAATGTCTATATGGTCAAACTTTTCAGTCTGCTGTAAGTCATCCCTACAATCGTCAAGGTCCTTTTCCATAGTGAACACCTCCGCTATCGCCTCCGGTTCCATACACACTTTTCTACTGTTACATTTGATTGGTCCTATTCTCTCACGTCTTATCCTCTTGCTCTTCACATACTTGTAGAATGCCTTGGGGTGTATGGGGTGTCAGAGAGGGGTAGCACCTCTGGTGGGGGAACATGTCACGTGCTTTTCAAGGCAGTTAGTCCACCTTTGGTCCCCTCCTGGCACTCAGCCCTCACCTGTGGCTCCCCGTAGCTGTTTGCATGCGACAGCAGCTACACCCTGGGCAACAGCTTCGACAAGCCGGCTAAACCAGGTGAGGGTAGACGACAGGTCTCAAACCCTCGGTGAGATAGGGAGTTGTCTATCCCAACATGTGAAAACAGACTCCGGTGGATTGAGCGGGCGAGACCAATGGAAGGTCCAACGTTCAAGAGGGCAGTCTCTGCAAGCGTTGTGGAATGTGTAGAGCATGACATGACACAGAAGACGTCCTGGTCATCCACTGTGCCCAGTCCCATTTCCAGTCGTCTCAACTCTTGTCTTGCCACTGGATCCAGATGGGAATTGGGAACTTCACTTAAATCCAAATCATGCGCTAGTCTCGACACCATCATTATGACTAATGGTGTCGTGGTCTTCATCGACGACGATGGACGAACAACAAGAATGCTTTGGGGGTTTCCTTAATCCTGCTCACCAAGGCCTTCTCTTGGCCCCTTCTGGCTCTCCTAATTTCATTCTTAAGCTCCTTCCTCCTCGCTTTATAATTTTCTATATCTCTATTATTACCTAGTTTTTCTGAACCTTTCATAAGCTTTACTTCTTGACTAGATTTACAACAGCCTTCGTACACCACAGTTCCTGTACCATACCATCTTTTCCCTGCCTTATTGGAATGTACCTATGCAGAACACCATGCAAATATCCCCTGAACATTTGCTACATTTCTGTCATCCATTTCCCTGAGAATATCTGTTCCCAAGTTATGCTTCCAAATTCCTGCCTGATAGCTTCATATTTCCTCTTACTCCAATTAAATGCTTTCCTAACTTGTCTGTTCCTATCCTTCTCCAATGCTATGGTAAAGGAGATAGAATTGTGATCACCATCTCCAAAATGCACTCCAATTGAGAGAAATGACACCTGACCAGATTTATTTCCTAATACCAGATCAAGTATAGCCTCTCCTCTTGTGGGCTTATCTACATATTGTGTCAGGAAACCTTCCTGAACATACCTAAAAAACTCCACCCCATCTAAATCCTTGCTCTAGGGAGATGCCAATCAATATTGCTGAAATTAAAATCTCCCACTATGACAACCCTGTTATTATTGCATCTTTCCAGAATCTGTCTCCTCACCTGCTCCTTGATGAACCTGTTACTACTGGGTGGTCTATAAAAAACACCCAGTAGAGTTATTGACTCCTTCCTGTTCCAAACTTCCACCCACAGAGACTCAGTAGACAATCCCTCCATGACTTCCTCCTTTTTCGCAGCTGTGACGCCATCTCTGATCTGCAGTTCAATGTCCCCACCTTTTTTGCCTCCCTCCCTGTCCTTTCTGAAACATCTAAAGCCTGGCACGTTAAGTAGTCATTCCTGCCCCTGAGCCATCCAAGTCTCTGTAATGGCCACATCATCATAGTTCCAAGTACTGATCCACATTTGAAGTTCATCTGTTTTGTTTCTCAATTTGTGAGCCAACCACCCCTTCTTCCATCTCCAGTTCGGTTCCCATCCCCCAAGTGATTCTAGTTTAAACTCACCCCAATAGCCTTAGCTAGCCTCCCTGCCAGGATATTGGTCCCCCTCGGATTCAAGTGCAACCTGTCTTTTTTGTACATGTCACTGCTGCCCCAAATGAGGTCCCAAAGATCTAGAAATCTGAATCCCTGTCCTCTGCTCCAATCCCTCAGCCACGCATTAACCCTCCACCTCACTCTATTCCTATACTCACATGGCACAGACAATAACTTTATACTTTATTGTCGCCAACCAATTGATACTAGAGCATACAATCATCACAGCGATATCTGATTCTGCGCTTTGTGCAGAATCAAAATTTCTGATGCACTTTGAGAAGAAACTTCAAAATTCACTACCTTTTATGTTAAGCATAGAAACATAGAAAATAGGTGCAGGAGTAGGCCATTCGGCCCTTCGAGCCTGCACCGCCATTTATTATGATCATCCAACTCAGAATCCTGCACCAGCCTTCCCTCCATACCCCCTGATCCCCATAGCCACAAGGGCCATATCTAACTCCCTCTTAAATATAGCCAATGAACTGGCCTCAGCTGTTTCCTGTGGCAGAGAATTCCACAGATTCACCACTCTCTGTGTGAAGAAGTTTTTCCTAATCTCGGTCCTAAAAGGCTTCCCCTTTATCCTCAAACTGTGACCCCTCGTTCTGGACTTCCCCAACATCGGGAACAATCTTCCTGCATCTAGCCTGTCCAATCCCTTTAGGATTTTATACGTTTCAATCAGATCCCCCCTCAATCTTCTAAATTCCAATGAGTACAAGCCCAGTTCATCCAGTCTTTCTTCATATGAAAGTCCTGCCATCCCAGGAATCAATCTGGTGAACCTCCTTTGTACTCCCTCTATGGCAAGGATGTCTTTCCTCAGATTAGGGGACCAAAACTGCACACAATACTCCAGGTGTGGTCTCACCAAGGCCTTGTACAACTGCAGTAGTACCTCCCTGCTCCTGTACTCGAATCCTCTCGCTATAAATGCTTAAAAAAATCCTATATAACATTGATGTTCAGCCTTAATCTAATTTTATTATAAACCTTTTGTCCCAGACTCAGTAGCAGAAAAGACAGTTTCTACCTGTGCATTCAAATCTTTTAATTGTTTAACACAGATAATTTTGTAACCCACCATTGTCAAGGGAGTACAAACATAATCCATGCAATCTGCTTTTGTAATACCTCAAATCTTTTAATTTTGGTATCAGCATGGTAATTCAAGATGCATCAACATTAGTATAATCTGAGAAAGAGGGCCCAAAAATAAAAGTAGTAATGCACTGAAGTCTAAACCAGAATCTTAACCAAGTCTGTTATGAAAGCAGCAGGAGAATAATCGAAGATGCAACTAGTTGTTACAATCAAAGGCATTGTTCTGCATCTTGTTTTCTAGTCACACAGTTAACAAAATACAGTCATAGCCAGAAAGGGAAGTCCCAAGGCAGTGAAGTACAGAACAGGGGATACAGGCAGATGGGTGCTTCTGATGCATTCTGACCTGCCTGGTATTCAGCTACCTTCTTTCTCCAAAACACAAAGTCCAATTGAAAAGCATATTTCTTAATTCCATTAACACTTATAAAAACATAAGAAATAGGAACAGGAGGAGGTCATTTGGCCCACTGAGTCTACTCCACCATTCAATCATGGCTGATCCTTTTCATCTCCTCCTCAACCCCAGTTCCCAGCCTTCTCCCCATAACTTTTGAAGCCATATCCAATCAAGAATCTATCAATATCTGCCTTAAATACATCCAACAACCTGGCCTCCACAGCTGCATGTGGCAACAAATTCCACAAATTCACCACCCTTTGGATAATGAAATTTCTCTGTATTTCTGTTTTGAAAGGGCGCTCCTCCATCCTGAGGCTGTGCTCTCTTGTCCTAGACTCTCCCACCATGGGAAACATCCTCATCACATCTACTCTGTCTAGGACTTTCAACATTCGGAAGGTTTCAATGAGATAACCCTTTCATTCTTGGATCATCCTTGTGAAACTCCTCTGGACCCTCTCCAATGCCAGCACAACTTTTCTAAGACGAGGAGCCCAAAACTGTTTACAATACTCAAGGTAAGGCCTCACCAGTGCCTTAAAAAGCCTGAGCATCATATCCTTGCTCTTGTCTTCTAGACCTCTTGAAATGAATGCCAACATGGCATTTGCCTTTCTCACCACCAACTCATTCTTCAAGTTAACCTTTAGGGTGTTCTGCACAAGGACTTTCAAGTCCCTTGGCATCTCAGATTTTTGGATTTTCTCCCTGTTTAGAAAATAGTCCACACATTTATTCTACTACTAAAGTGCATGCCCATACATTTTCCAACATTGTATTTCATTTGCCACTTTCTTGCCCATTCTCCTAATCTGTCTCAGTCCTTCTACATCCTACTTGTTTCCTCAACACTACCTGCCCATCTACCAATCTTCGTTTCATCTGCAAACTTGGCAACAAAGCCATATATTCCATCATCGAAATCATTTCTATACAGCATAAAAAGAAGTGGTCCCAACACCGACCCCTGTGGAACACCACTAGTCACTGGCACCAACCAGAAAAGGATCCTTTTATTCCCACTCACTGTCTCCTACCAATCAGCCAATGTTCTGCCCATGTTAATAACTTCCCTGTAATATCATGGGCTCTTAACTTAGTAAGCAACCTCATGTGTGGCACCTTGACAAAGGCCTTCTGCAAGTCAAAATATACAACATCCACTGCATCCCCTTTATCTATCCTACTTTTAAGCTCCTCAAAGAATTCCAACAGGTTTGCCAGGCAGGATTTTCCCTGAAGGAAACCATACTGACTTTGTAATATCTTATCCTGTGTCACCAAGTATGCCATCACCTCATCCTTAACACTTGACTCCAACATCTTCCCAACCACTGATGTCAGGCTAACTGGTCTATAATTTCCTTTCTTCTGCCTTCCTCCTTTCTTAAAGAATGGAGCGACATTTGCAATCTTCCGGTCCTCTGGCACTATGGCAGAGTCCAATGGTTTTTGAAAGATCATTTCTAATGTCACCACAATCTCTAATGCTACCTCTTTTAGAACCCGTTAAGATGGACAATGAGGTTTGTACATGCTGAACTTATACTTCAAATGCACTGCAAATTTCTGCTTTATGATGAGTGCAGGGTACGGAGGAAATAATGCCTCTACTGTGAGCGATTCTATTGTACAGCAATATATAAAATAAATGAAATTATATACAATACAATGGACCAAATAAAACATTGTTTTAGTATAACAAAGAGGTTTGTTAAATTCTTTCCCTAGGAAGACAAACATCAATAATGAAGTTTACCATTTCTTTCAATGTGTCAGCATAGCTTTTAGTCATCTGAGGAAAAGATCAAAATTTCAAACCTCATCCATCAGAGAGTAATGATAACTGACTATGTGCTTCTGTGAGATGTAATCTCAAAGTATTGGAGAAATGACACCCATTTGGTGTAATTTCAAGACAGGCCTTGGGTGGGCAAAATCATTCATATCCATTGACAGGATAGGCAAATGATTGGCAATATTCTCTCTTTAGCCAACACCTTTAGAATCGAGATGGTGGTTACATTTGATAGCTCTGAAGGACAGGCTGCACGTCAAACACTTGACTCCTAAAGGGGATGCTCAATTTCAAGCTCCAGACGATCAAAGAAAATGTCTTATGGATATTCTGAGAGCATTTTTGAAAAAGTACAACAACTCAACTAATTCACAGGAATCCCTGGCCCATTAAAATTAAAATGGAGAAGACATTTGTGAAATGGTAATAAAGCAGAGGACAAAGCTTCCCTGAATTCCCTTTTCCACCACATTCCACCCCCTCTTGCCTGCCAGACTATGGTCAGTATCTGTTACCCCAACCAAGACATTTATTATTTCATTCATCTATGGAAAAGACGACTATAAGACATAGGAGCAGAATTAGGCTGTTCAACCCATTGAGTCTGCTCCACCATCCATTCATAGATGACAAATTTTCTCTCAGTCCAATTCTCCTGCTTTCTCCCCGCAACCTTAGATGCACTTATTAATCAAGAACTTATCACCCTCCACTTTAAATATGCCCAATTACTTGGCCTCCATAGTTGCCTCTGGAAATGAACTTCACAGATTCACCACCCTCTAAAAAAATTCCTCATCACCTCTGTACTAAAGGGATGTCCTTTGATTGTGCTCTCTGGTCCTTCACTCTTCCACCAGTGAAAACATTCTCTGCATGTCCACTGCATTCAGTAAGTTTCAATGAGATCCCCTGTCATGCTAAACTCCAGCGAGTAAAGACCCAGAGCCAACAAAGGCTCTTGTAATGGTAGAATAGTAATAAAAAATAACCAAGGAAGGAAATGACATTAAATAATGATGATTGTCCACAACTACAGTCAAGGCATTATTAAAGGAAACATGGCAGGAAATAAAGGATTGCTGAAATGATAGCAAAAACATATCTGGATAATTGCCAGAAAAATAATTAACTACAGTACAGTGAACTGCTAGCTACTAGCACACTTAAGTTATAATCCCCGACTCCAAAAAGAAATGAAGGGGTCCTCAGACTGAGGTGCTCAAAAAGTTAATAGGGTTTATATTTAATAGAAAATGGTGAAGAAAGTCATACAACTCTATGTTTTCAATGCAGCTGACGTACATGAATCCCAGAGGCAATACACTTCAAAATGGCATTTGGATATATTAATGCTCTTCCAAAGTAAATATTGGAAGAGAAGGGAATAAGGATTAAAAAAAAATGGTCTGTAATAATAAAATGGACAACTTTTAGCAAGCAAATTTATAAAACGGTTAACACTAAATTGGAAGGTACAACCAGCACATGAAAGCGCCAAAGGGGAAAAATTTTCATATATTATCATCATCACATACTAAAGTATTTGCAAAAAAGGGGACTGGTCACCCTGGGGCACCAGTTGAGTCCCCTACTTTCTTTATATTCACATAAACAAGCAAACAAATGAGATTTTAAAATTAAGAGTTTGAAAAATCAAGACTACTTCAGTACTGAAGTGGAATATTAATCCAGTTAATACTCAAGTCCTGAAACCTTCTGATATGGCACTATTAAAACCCAGCTACAAACTTTCACTTATTTCAGGTGCATCGTGAACAACATTGCTATGTAGTTCATTTTTTTTTTAAGATGATAATGGAAATAATCTGAATAATACCAATCATACAAGATACAGTAGGATGAAGTCCTTACTCAGGGAAGTATGATACACAGACATGAATTACTGTTGACTTTATCCCCTTTCTAACTTCTGCAGGGATAAGCCTTAAAATACAACAAACATCAGCTAATATGACATTTATAAATTGCGGACCAAGTCTTTGAAAACTGATCAGTGCAAGAGAGTAGCTTGACTATCTTCCCATTTATTGGTGCATTACCATAGATTTCCATGAAGAGTGAAATCTGTAACTAAAGCACCTGGTGGAGGTATTAATATATCTCTAATATTCAGTAAGTAGACACTTAAAGAGAAACTATTCCTTCATATTATGAACAATATGTTAGAATAATGAATATTTTGTGCTAGTTTAATTGCAACTAAGAATGACATTACAATTATCCTCAATATTCAATTGATTTCTGTTGGAAGATGTATTCTTGTTTGTCATTTGGTAGTGATGTGATTGAAATCATCTCAATTGTCCCTATCCCAGTAAAATGTGTTGAAATTCTATGGAATCGCAGGATGAGTTTTAGTTGTGGCGGTTGCAGTTACTGTCAGATTTTAAAATGAAAGGCTCTTTCCATGGAGATGCAAGTTACCTCATATTTATGCCACTGCATGCTTGTACAAATGTTTGAGTTTTCAAGAACAATGGGGAAAATTTTATTATGGAGTACTGGACAAGGTCATGAGTAGTACTGAAGAGGGAACTGCTAACTACGCAAGAATTCAAAAAATAAAACTATTATAAACACCTACCATAATGTCCAATTCGAGGACCATTTTAATTCCCATTTGGTCAGGAATGTGAGAAAAAGATCCTGTAAGTGGAGGGAAAAAATGTGAAACACAAAATATATTACAACATCAATTACAACCAGAATGAAATTATTTCAAAAAATAGTCAAGCCTTATAAAAATAAATACATGCACTGCTACAAAAAAAAACATTGTTTAGAGTGAATTTATTCTGATTCAAAACAAAATCAAACATTAAGCAGTTGAGGCTAACTATGACAATTATAGACAAAGGTTATGTGGTTTTTACACTTTGTTTAACAGGATAGAATTTAAGAGATCAGCTACTGCTTAGTTTGCAGTTATAAAGTTTAGTCTCTACACAATTACAAGATCGATTTATAATTGTTAGGAGTTTAGAAGTACTTGAACCTTTTCTATAGTTTTTTTTTACTCTAATAACTTTACAACCTTGCTTTCTTTTAGCGTTTACTGGTTTTAAATGTTAAAGGTAAATTAAGTGATATTAAAATCTACTTGATTCATTTACCTTTGGAACTGAAGACCTTTTAAGGGTTACACATCCACTGCCTCTGACGAATGGCACATTAGTCAAGTCTGTTTGCCTCTAAAAAGCTTTAATTGCTTCCAGCGGAGGATTCATTTAGGTAATTCTCATAAAAATTCCAAAGTGCACTAGTGAAAAAATGCTTAGACAAGATGAAATGCTGATCACATTCTTCATATAAATTCATTATTCAGTAGTGTATTTGCAAAGGGCAACAATATGGACTTTTTTGTGTTTTAAGACATCACTCAGGTATATTTCTGTATAGACCTCTCAAGACAAACTTTTTTTAAAGAAGATTTTATAAATACATAAGTATGCTTTCCCTGTTTAAAAGATTTTTGTGGATTTATTATTTGGTGTTATAAGAAAATATATCAATGTTACTGATATGTCACACACAGCAAAGTTTGTTTTTTTTTCTCTCAAAACTTTATTTGTATCAAGCAAGAATAGTCAATGTCTTTGATCTTAACACTACAGAATATCTGGAGACTTCAGATACAAAAGAATACAACTTTACTTGGCATTTGGAGTTTACTGTTGTTTAAGTAAAAGTTTACAAGGGATAGCGCTCTAACACAAGCTTAAACTTAAATTCAAACCAAACTTAAACTAAGTTTTAACAATAACTAAAAGCAAAATGGAAAAAACATTGCTATCAACTGAATCTTGCTTTACATTTTAAGTGATCTACATTATCAAACCTAGTTTGGTAATAGATTTTTTAAAGACTAGTTAAACTTAAAAACGTTAGTCCTGTTTACTTGTTTCCAACAAAGCACGTAACAAGATCAAAGATTTCCCACCCACCTCCTTCCCAAAGTCAAATAATTCCTCCATCCAAAGGACTTCATACAAGAATTCAGAACTGATTAAACAGATCTGTTATATTTAGGAAAAAAAGAACTTTTATATAAAATAACCAATTACTTTTAACAGCGTACATCACTGCAGAAACAGCTAACTGATGATTGTATTTCACAGAGTAGATGGTGAAATCAGTATCTTGGTGCATAGGGATGCTCTCTGTATGCTCCTTTAGGTGCTCTTGTTGGAGGAGCTTTCATCCGAGAGTTGGAATTCGTCCACTCTTCCTGACCTATTAGAAATGTTACACACATACAAAATAAAAATCTACATTAGAGCAGCCAAACCCAGAATAATAAGAGTTCACATTATAAAATTTAAAACCATACTCTTCTATCAGAAACTGTATTGTATATCAGATATTTTAATTGGCTTTCAAAAGTGGCATCATAACCAAAATTAATTTTTAAAATTTTCTAATGATTCTACAAAATCTGGTATAATTTCCAGATTTTAAATGGACTCTTTCACCATAAGAGTTAAATTATTGAGAATTGTTATTTAATATGAAAAGTGGAATGGTAAGCAACTCCTAGGTTAAAGTTACAATGCACTGTTTATTAAATTTGCTGTCACAATACCTCAGCCTGATGGAAGTTTGTGAACTATCATGTATATGGTTAAATGTTTCATAATCATTGAAACTTTCATCAAAGACAAAGATCATTTGGCCCATCAAGTCCATGTGAAGCAAATGGAGCTATTTGGGTTGCTCCCAATCCTCAGCTCAGTTCATTGCTTTGTACTCTTCAAATGTTTTCAGGTACATACTTAAATGTAATGATCGATTCTGCCTCCACTATCCTTTCAGGCAGCAAGTTCCAGATTGTCAGTACACTTAAGCTGAAAAAGTATCTTTCAATTCCATTCCCATCCCTTTACCAATTAAATAAGACATTTTTTGTCAGTAATCCTTTTGTGAAGAGAAACAAGCCCTTCCTGTTTACTTAGCCTAAACCTCAATAAACCTTCCTGCAGTTCCAAGGAAGAAAACTTCACTCTCATTAATTATAAAGCTCCATCTATAGCAAAATCTGAAAGTTTCCTCAGCATCTTCTCTAGTGTGATCACATATTTCTCACAGGTGATCAGACAGTAACCAATGATTTTTTAAGGTCTATTAAGTGTTTTAAACAATTCCAGTACTATTTCTCTGCTCCTATGCTCTATGCCTGGGCTAATTTAGGCAAACCTTTTTAATTTTCTTATCTCAGTATCTTGCTACTTTCAAGGATCTCTGAACATGCACTCCTAGTTCCTTCTGCTTCCCTATACTCCTGCCATTTATCATTCTTTCATCTGTTTGTCCTCCCCCAGAAATATTACCTCACAGTTCTCTGCATTAAATTCCATTTATCATTTTTATGCCCAGTTAAAGTTACTTCAGTGCAGTCTAAAACCTCCCACCCAATAACTGCTGCCTGACCTGCTGAGCTCCCCCAGCAGATGGTAATAAGCAAACTTCTCAACCACAGTTTTACAATTCATGTGTAGATAGCATGATTAGCACAAGAACCAGTTAATAGTTAACCATGCATCATAAAGGCTGGCTATTCTGAAGAAATCGATAGCCTTAAAGAGTGAAATTCAAATTCAGCAAGTTAGACTTTCTGGCTTAAGCATTAGTTTATGGCTTAAGACAGGTGATCACCTTTAATTTAGTGTGCTATTAATTTGAAGATCATAAACCAAAATAAAAAGGTTTTAGAATCCACATTCTTTAAATATATAATTTATTTTATATTTCATTTAAGTAGTTCATTATACTGGAATGTTGCTAATTTGCTAACTTCAACAATAAATCCTTTTGCCAGATCTTAAGATGAGAACAACAAAGATCTATCACTTTAAGCAAATAACAATGAAATAATATTCTCTCAGCACACCACCTAATAGTAAAACGTAAGCCATGATTTCAAGAAACTACAGTGATATTGAAGAATTACAGTTTGGACTAAATTGCAAAGTGCAGAGAATTTCATGTCAATAATTTTTAAACAATATCTTTGTAATGTAAAATATAGAGTCTCATGAACAAATTACTTTGTAAAATATTGTACAAATTTGTTTTTCCCTAGGTTAGGAACTTAGTTTAATTAATTTGAGTTAAAACTTAATATTTGATTAAAACTACTATTTTTTTGGCAGAAACCAAAACCTCTATTTCTTCAGGAACTGTGAAAACATCTGAAGGTTAGATTGATCAGACTGAAGAACATTTTCTGCATTAAGTAGAAGTTCCGGAAAAGTTTTACAGATACACAGTTACACTGAACGTATCACCATTCAAATAATTTCTCCACAAGCCATCAAAACTTAGTATTTACCATCACTCCATAATTAAGTTCTTCTCTAAATGGTTATGTAGCATGAGGGAAAAAATGCAATTGCTAAATTCAGTATCTTCAGCTTCATGTTCCATATTTTGACCATGATGGGAATCTGTTTATACTATAAAAAGTGGTATCTAAGAACAGAGTTCAGTTCAGTAAAATTGGCAGCTAGGCAATAGAAGGCTGAAAATATTGAATGCTTCCCTACTCACTGTAGAATGAGACTTCAACTTCTAAAGAATTTCAAGGATCTGCCAACAATTATCACTTTATGTAAAATCTGAGAGCAAGGCTCTGAAAAATCATATTACAACTTATATAAAGTCAAATTCCTAGGACAAACTTTGGACAGGTATATTTATAATTAAAAAGGAACATATAAGGAAAACCGCACCAGAATTAAACTTGCCAGAACAGCAAGTTATAGACCTCTTTAAATAAACTAACATTATTTTTCTGGCTATATTCTCACCAACCAACTCCAAGAGTGAAAGCCCAGAGATGGTTACACACTCAAAAACTACATTTCCACAAACTTTATCCCATTACAGAAAATAGACAAGCATTGGAATGCACGTAAGCACATGCTAATGATTGTACTCATTGTACAAAACTGAACATGCCTTTGCTTTTCCCAAAGTCAAATATCAATATAACTTCTCACTGTCTTGGGAAAGTATGAGAAACAGAAATAGAAGGAGGTTACTGGAAACAATTTTACCATTTAATAATTTCATTCTGACATGGCAAGCCTCAATATCATTTTGCTGATTGACCTTCATTATCCTAAATTCACCTATAATGCAAAACTCTTAAAAGTAAAAAAAAAATCTGTATTCACAGCTCTCTGAGGTAGATAATTCCAAAGATTCATAATCTTTTGAGAAAATATTCCACAACTTTAAATTTAACCTTTGTGTTGTAATGTAATGTATTATAGTTTTAGATGCTCCCATCAAGGAAAACATTCCAACGGCAAATACTCTGTCAAGTGCTCTCAAAATTAGAATAATTTTCAGTTAAATTATGTCAATCTGCAAATTCAACAGGACACTTTATGTTTTGAGTTATCTTCATGCCCCTAAAAATATTTCTGTGTCGGGGCACATAACGATAAAGTTTTATGTGCAGCACTCCTTTTGGAGTATTATAATGGAACTTGGACTTATAATGGAATTTGGATTGTAGTAGTTTGCAGCACTAGTTGTAAAATTTCCCCAAAATAACATCTTAAGCACATTACATTGATCTGGAACAGCAGACAAACACATAACTTGCTAAAATCCTTCAGCCACCACCAACTTCCCACCACTGATTCCTCATGACCCAACTTATCCCCATCTACAGTGTGATGTTCACATTCATGTTATTTCTTTCCAGTGCATACATGATCCTAACCCTAATCCAGTTCCATCTCCTCCAACACTATGATGCCAGTGATAAGTTTCCAGTACCTATTCACTGTTTCTGCTGCCAATCCTTCCAATCCCCACTTTCAGAAACTCTCAACCAGGTTGCAACTGATCTCCTGAAGCTAGGCTTAGGAGTAGAATTCCATTAGGCACATTTGGAAATGACTAATGCTGTTTTTATATCTGAGACTTCAGTGGGAACCTAGAGCTAGTAGGATACTAAACATAATTGCCCTTGTTCTCTTATGCCTTTTAGAGTGTGTGTAAAATATTTTACCATGATTCAATAATAAGTGCACATTATTTTCTACCAAACCCCAAAGACTAATAGGCCAAATTAACTCACACCATTCCTCATAAAACAATTCCTTCATCCCAAGAAACAATCTTGCAAACATCCTTTGCATCACTCCAAGTAAAGACTTCTCTTGTGTAACAATCCCAAGAGTTTTTACTACCCTAATCAATTTACTTTGTGTGTCTTTGTTATAAGCCATGCAAAATATCCATTTAACAGGCTGCCCTCAACAACTCCCCTTTTTACCACCTCAAAGTCAATTTAAACATACTTAAGTTAGACATATTCTTAATAAATTTGTACTACCTTGATTAATCTGCTCCCCTCTAAGTGATTATATATGCTTCACAATGCATCTAATAACTTGCCCAATATGACTGCCACACTGATTAGCTTGTGTTTACTTGGTCAGTTCCTTTCACCATTTGTACTGTACAAACTATTACCACTCCTTTGAGAGAGTGTTTATTGACCAGATTTCAATTTATTAAAGCAGTATGGTAAATATTGGGGCAAATGATTAGTATGAGCACTGCAGTACAGAATGTTTTCATTCTTCAATAGCTTGAAAACTTTCCTATTACCACACTGCTGCTGCTAGTGGTAAAGGTTTGGAGTTATTTGCTGTCATTCAGGTGAGGGAAAGGATTGTTCTGAAGATGTGCTAAGGTGTTTTGGGGTCTCAGAATTAAGATGCTGGGATCAGTACAGTGCCAGCAAGAGCCTAAAAGATGAAAGGGAAGTAGGGACAGTCCGATAAGGATTTCAATCCACTGCTATGCTAGGAAGTCTAGATTGTTGTGAATGTCTAATGATGACTATTCTTGAGATAATATGATTTGAGTCTCCTGACAAAGTTGTAGAAGTGGAACTGCACAGGATATTACAATATTTATTATGGTATAATAAAATTTTAATTACATGATTCTTCTCTTGATGTTTTTGTCCATGAAATTGTTCTCAACTGTATAACTCTTACAAGTTTCCTCAGTAAATAATATAGCAGAGAGAACTAAGGAAAACAGCAGTGACCAGTGCAACCTCATTTACGTCTGATTCCTAGTTTCCAATAATACGAAGAGCTGTACGATCTTGATTCAATTCCACAGACTCTCCCACAGACATTAATTTCAAGCTACTGTTAAAATTTCATGAATCTAACTTAAGTATTATTTATGGATCTGTCTCTCTAATGCAGGACTAGTACCAACTCTATTAAAATGTTAACATTTGCACAATGGAGTAAGATTGGGTCTCACATCCATGATTTAACATTAACCCCACCAGCTGAATTTCTCCTACTTAAAATGGAGATCAAATTCCATCCCTCCCACTCCCTATAAGATATATCCAATGTTTAGGTACCAAAGTCTCAAGAACTCAGGCAGTTTTAACCAAAACATATGACATGTCCGCAGTAAATAGCACAACACCCATTTTAATTTTCATCACGTTAATTTGATATAGTTACTTGCCCTATTAAACAAATTACTTTTAAAACTGTGTTAAACAAATGTTCCCTTATGTGGGATGCCGCATGCTGCACATCTTTGTCATATGGACAAGTCAGTATTCAAAGTAAAATCAGGATATGAAATAGAAAGAAAAGCTTAGCTGAAGATAGGCTGGGTTGATAACTCTTTTGATCTGTTTATTGCTCGACTTAAGGATCCATTTTACATCCTTTACCACTCCACTTGCTCTGTATTAAGAACACCTATATAATTTCTATACTGATAGCAAAATTACAAATTCAAACTTTACACTAAAGATTGCAGACTGATGTCAAATTTGACGAAATGGGTCTAACTTACTGGGCAGCAGCTTCCTCCCATTCTTCCTTCTATCAAGTTAACAATCTAGAGCATTTCTTTTGAGGTAAGTTTATGAATAGAACCATTCCCATAGGGAGCTCCCCTTTAGACCTTAATAAAGTTGTTAGATGTTTGTTCTGCATGTTCTTTACCCTGTTGGTCCTCAGATATGAACTACTGCAAACTTTTCTCCTGCTGAGGTAGCCTGGTCCTACTAATCTGCTGCCAGAATGTGGATTATCAGTTGTGAAGAAGGAGCACAAATGAAATGTTGACATCAAAATAAGGCAAGAACCACATTTTTCATTGAACTAGTTATTATTCCAAAAGAGCTAAACCTATATTCTGTTTCAACTGTCTTTCATATGAGCTTCCATTACTGCCTCTAGGAACTTCCACTAAAACTGCATAGCTATGGCACTGTTTCTCTCATAAGAAGATGACTTCAGTTTTCATATTTCCTAAGGTAGACTGCAGTGATGCTAAACAAGATGACGTCAACAGAGCTCTTCAAAATGTGAGTCACTTGCTGAAAGTTATTATTTATCTTCTAATACCTTTTTGAGATCCTTTTATTCCCCACCCCCCCCAATAGTTGGAAGCTTTATCTGTTGTACTCAGAAGAGCGTAAAGAGAATCTCACCCTCCAGTGAGATTTCTCCTGGATTGTCCCCAGGCCCATACTGATGGTACTCATTCTCAATTTACCATGTGTAGATCCTGCTGCCTTATTAACTAATTTAATCAGAGTGACAATCCAAGTCAACTCGGAGCCTGGAAAGTTTGCAGTGACAATAAAATACATCTCCAGGATATAGTGCTCTTCCAAGACTGCTTCATCAATAGTCCAGTTATTGAAAATGACCTATTAGAAAAAGAAAACTCATTAGTTAGAAAGGTTAAAAAAACAGCTAAAGATAATAAATTAAGAATGTAGTCTGCTGCATTTTTACTTAAGTAACTGTAAATATCCTGCGCGGTCAAGTTATCATCCTTTGATTCCAAAGGCTCACTGTTTCTCATCCCATCCTGCTATGCCCGGGTAAGTGCTATAATGTTGAGTATTCATTTCTTCCATCCCTGTTCCTCTGTAATGCTACTTGTGCTCTGACTGACATATGCTTTGTGTTCCCCTACAAAAGGTTGGGGTGGGGGAAAGGTTCTGGAGGAAGAAAAGAAAATTTTCGTAAAGGTTAAAAGAAATATGTAGGCATGTAATATAATCAATAGGTATTAAAAAAGGACAAAATGAAAATAGGGAAGTGTTACAATATAAAGCCACAGACGTAAGATGGAGATGTTGACAGTGTGCACGAGATAGGATACAAGAGAAACATGCTGAGAAGTCAGTGTGCCTGAACTAACAATGCTTGATGCAATGCTTCCTTATCATTACATTACTGAAATTTATGACATCAATGCCCACTTTGCCATCATATCTGTACTGGCTAAAGAAGGCCTACCCAACCTAATCCCAGTCTTCCTGCTGGTTCTCGGTGGCTTTATCACCTTAGGTTCACTTCCAAATACTTTGTAGACAAAATGAGGAATCTTGTCTCTACAACAGACTTACAGGCAACAAATGTAATGCTCGCTTCACTTGTTACAAGGAAAAAAAATTTTCTACAGATGATTTCAAATCAGTAAAACCACTGATTACTAACTCTCTACAAGAATGGCTGTCCAGGCCCTGACAATTTAATATAGCTCAATTAAATTCTTAGTTTCATTTGTTCTAAACGTTTTCTTATATCTAATATTCACTATCCCCAAATGAATCCTTGTAAATTACCTCTAAGCCCGAACAATTTTCCTAAGATGATGAATGTAACTGAGCACAGTTGTCGAAGCAATGGTCTAACTATTGCTAGCTAGTGCTTATTAAAAATAGGTTGACTGAGCTAGGGCTATTGTCTTTGGAGCAAAGGAGGATGAGAGTCCACTTGATAGATGTGCACAAGATGACAAGCAGCATAGATATCAGCTTCACAGCAGCTTTGTAGTGAAATGTATTCAGTGTTCATAATGAGATCGCCTCTACATAGGAGAAACTAAATTCAGATTATACTACTCCTTTGCCATTCATCATTCATTCAGTCTGCAAAGTAAATTCTGAGATTCTCGTGCATGCCACTTCTGTTCTGGCTTCTCCTTTCTGTCTTCTGCATTACTCCATGGATGTTCAGTATAACTTGTGGATCAGCATCTCATCCTCTGATTTGGCATGTTACAACCGTTGAAACTTATTATTAACCTCAGTATTTTCTGGCGAAACCCATTCTCATTACACACACATTCACACAGATGTGATTGAAACTGGCAATTCAATTTACGTTGAACATTATAATTTTGCTCCAGTTGCCAGTTTTTAAAATAACATGATTTTGTCAATTTTATGCTATATCCCAATTCTACCCAACCTCCCTCTCTGTAACTTAATACATGCTTTCCCACTTTTCTAGTTTTTATTAAGGTAATTCTGCTTCTCTCCCCACTTCCAACATTCTCTTTTTAATTGCTGTTTCACACAGTTCCACTCTTATTCTGTTTTTCAGTAATAAAGAAAAATATTTTGTCAGAACTCTGCATCACCTTTACCCAGCATTTGAGTATCATGAAGAATCTGAATGTGCAGCATAGCGTTCCTTTTTTGAGTATCCCCTTGCATGTTTGACCTGCTCACAAACCCAACCACCAAAGCACAATAACATATATCCCAAACTGAGTATTATTTGCCACTTTACTACTTAACTGACCAGCTCAATATCTGCCTACAGTCCATATGATTTACTGTACAGGGATTTCTTTTCTCATCACATATCATAGATCATCCACAACCTTTTCAAATCAAACTTTCTACATATGTCTCGATATCTAATATATTACACAAAAGGAAAGGCACCTTCAAGAACTTAATGCAAACAGCTGTCTAGTTAAATAACACCCAATCTTTGCTCTTTGCTTCTTATCAGAGTCAGTTTGAATCCAACTCACCACTTTCCCTTTTGAACAGACTATCATGCTTCTCTAGTTTAAAAAATTGTTCCAAATTTCTTCAAATGTACTACCATTAGCTACCTTCTTGAGAAAAATTCCGACCCTAACAGACAGGAATTTCCGAATCTATGCTCACTGTCTTTGATTAAGCTGTCCAGTTCTCAATGGTAATCTATATGATCCCTCAGCGTTTTATGACTTAAATAGAGAATAGGCTGTACTTTGCACAAACCAATTCCTCTTTAAATATGGGTCAACATTAACAGCTTATCAGCCACCATTTCTAGTGGGGGAAATAAGTTTATATGTTGAATGTAATAGAGGGAAGGAATTATTGCGCACTCTGGGAGAGTATGACAACAATGCGCTTGGATGGTGTTGGGACAACTGCAATAAGTACTCACCCTCATTGCTTTTGTGAAGTCAATTAAACTCCATGGCCTAGTATTCCAGTTGTCCAGACCCACTAATGACGACCTTGGGATCCTCTTGTGGCTGCTGGAGACCAGGATCTCATCCTTTCCTTGTCTTGACTATTTCTACCAGAACTCCAAGATGGAACACAAAAATGGGGAATTCCTGGAACTCATTTGTGTTGCCATAAATATTCAGTGTAGTTCAGTGTAGTATTCATGCAAAAATGAAAGCAAGGTTTGCAATTTTGCTTTAATGGGGCATTCCGCTTTTCATAAGCATTCAAAGGTCTGCCAGAAACTATCCAACTTCAGTCATCCTCTAGACTCTCAAATGTACAGAAAGGAAGCCTGTTAATTTTGTGGGAATGAAGTATAGGCTACAGATACATCCATACCTCATCATGTAATACCAGCCCATCTGTCCCAATATATTTAGCAAAAGTGAACATAACATGTAGAATATGAGGTTAACAACCTAGGCCAAGAAATTGGATTAGTAATAAAACATATGCTTTTGTAAGTGCACAAAGTGTGCATGCTTTTAAGTATTAGCATTTATTACCTGCTTGAAGTCCTGCTCAATGAGGAAACTGGACTGGGCATTTCCCTCACAATTCATCCTTCCATGGGTGTGATTTATCCATCATTCACATGCGATATCATTAATATGCATGCTGCATATTTCTGACACACTTATAGAAAATGCACTAAGAGATCATGACCTACAACCTTATTCACAGCAGAACAAGGACTAAGCTGAATAGTTTCAGGAACCATACAGGAGAGCTCCTGGTGAAACATTTGCTGTATATACACAGATGAACTTACATTGATGTTTCCTGATCGTTTCATTGCTGTTACAACTCAAACGTAACGGCACAGGAAAAGCACATTCTATTTATATTTGTAGGTAGAATAAAATTACAATAGTGATTTCTCAGATCAAAGCTGGGCCAGTTTGCAGGTAATTCTTGCTGGCCCTTAAATTTGGCATTTTGGTAAACACAGTACTAATTTAGTGCACTAGAAATAGATTAAATTCTAATTCTAATTAATTAAAATTTTCAAAATGACATTATGTTCTTTTTACTCTTGAACTGAGGTTAAACATTAATATCTCTTTATTACATTATAGATCAGACTGCAATTATGGAAAGAAGTAATTAATATTTTTGGTTAAAGATCCTTTATCACAGCTTTTCATGAGGATCTTAAAGTAAAATTTCAGGTTGATGATCCAGATAAAGGCTTTAATACAGAATCACTGACCCGAAATGCTAACTTTTCTCTTTCCAAAGATTTTGGCTGACTTGTTGAGTGTTTCCACTATTTTTTATTTTTGTTCTAAATACACTGCATCTAAAGTTCTTTGATTTTCTTCCATTGCAAAGCTGGTTTTTAATATAGAAACAAATAAAGACAGCATTAAAATATTAATTGAAGGAAATCAATCCTTTATGTATGCTTTACTGTTGTCCAAATATAACTAAATTAGGAAAATCCACACTATATTATGCACACTTTATTTTCCTCAATCTGTTCCCTCTAAACTATAATGGTCAGCCCTTATTCTCAGTTCCTTATTCTCATTCTTCAAGCCTCTACATTCAGCAGATCATTTCCTGGAAATGCAGTTATTTAAACTTTGATGATACCAAAAATTTATTTTATTTCTCAGCATTCCAAAAATTTTTCTTTTCCATCAACCCTAATAACAATGCTCAGGCCACTTCCCTTAGAAGCACAAAAGATGCAACAGCAGCCCTTTCAAAATCCTTCCATTCCACCTTCAAGGACACCAAATGTTGGTTGGAACATGCAACTTAGTCATAGATCAATGCAACACGGATATAGCCCTTTCTGCTTAACAAGTCCATACTGCCCATGTGCCCACCTTGCCAACTCTTCTCAAATTGTTGATTGTATTCTCCATTCAGAATATGATCTCCTACATATAATTCTATATACAAGCATGACTCAGATAATCAGCTACCTGTCATTTTTAATCATAAACACAAGAAATTCTGCAGATGCTGGAAATCCAGAGTAACAAAATACTAGAGGAAGTCAACAGGTTAGGCAGCATGTATGGAAAGGAATAAACAGCCACCGGTTCTGGCTGCGATCCTACATCAGGACTAATAAGGGGAGGGGAAGAAACCAGAATACGAAGATGCTAGTGGTGGGAGGAAGGGAATAAGTACAAGTAAGAAGGTGATAGGTGAAGCCTGGTGGGTAGAGCAGCGGGGGGAAACAGTGAAAAGCTGGGAGGTGATAGGCAGGTGAGAAGAAGAGGTAAGAGGAGAGTCAGTGTGGGTGATGAAAGAAGAGGGAAGGAGATGGGAAAAAAAAATCAGAATTTAGAAAAACAAATCAATGTTCATGTCATCAGGTCTGAGTTTACTCAGATGAAATATGAGGTATTGCTCCTCCAACCTGAAATAGCCTCATGGTGGCAATAGAGGAGGCCATGGACTGACATGTTGTAATGGGAATAGGGATTGGAATTAAAATGGCTGGTCACAGAGAAATCCTGCTTGTTGCCGATGGATCACCTGGTTTCACCTATCACCTTCTAGCTTGTACTCCTTCCCTTCCCCCCCATCTTCTTACTCTGGCTTTTCTCCCTTCTTTTCCAGTGCTGATATGTGTTCTTGGCCCAATATGTTGACTGTTTCCTCCTTTCCATAGATGCTGCCTGACTTGCTGAGTTCCTTGAGCATTTTGTATTTGTCATTTTAAGTCTTCATTTTACTCTCATACTGATTTCTCCAAGTTTAGCCATTTATATTATTTTAACTAAATTCAATTTTCAATCAGGCCTCATGTTCTTCAGCCGAAGACCTTATTGACCATATTCCCATGCTACTATGTAAAGCAAATGAAGAGATTCCTTAGGGTGCTGACTAGAATTATTAGAGGATTGGAGGATGGCAAATGTTCTATTGTTGAGAAAGGTAACAGGGAAATCCTGGATATTATAGACCAGTAAGTCTTATGACAGTGGTGGGCAAATTAATGAAGAGGGTTCTTAGGGTCAGGATTTATGAGCACTTGGAGAAGCATAAACTTATTAGGAATAATGAGCATGGCTTTATAAGGGGCAGGCTGTGCCTCACGAGTCTGATTGAGTTTTTTAAAGTGGTAACAAAACAAATTAAGGTAGGGCAGTGGATGTAGTATATATATTTAGTAAGGTGTTTGACAACGTTCCTCAAGTTAGGCATATCTGAAAAATTCATGAAGCATGCCACAGTCCCGAGGAGACACCAGATTGTTTGGTGGGAGAGAGTTAAGCATGAGTCAGTCAGTACATTTTGCACGTCACAGATCCAAAGAGACATTGGATTGCATGTAATTAAGCAATTGGCAAGAAGCAGTTAAAAAAAAAGGTTAGGTTTAAGCAG
This sequence comes from Mobula hypostoma, assembly GCF_963921235.1. Taxonomy (NCBI): domain Eukaryota; kingdom Metazoa; phylum Chordata; class Chondrichthyes; order Myliobatiformes; family Myliobatidae; genus Mobula; species Mobula hypostoma. The sequence continues at coordinate 151,538,010 of NC_086097.1, read as the reverse complement.
AGAGGCCATTGTTTGAGTGGGCCAATGTTGGAGTGGGGAGTTGAGGCTTTGCTTTATTGAGGCTCTGATGAGGAGAGGCTAGGCTGTAGGTAGATTTTTTTTCATTATTTCTTTATTTGTTATCACACATTTAAAGCACTGAGGATAGAGACAGGATACTGGAATGCACCTCTTGCGGAATGTGGGAAGGTAGGGAGACCTCCAGTGCCTCTGATAACTACACTTGCAAGTGTATCCAACTGCAGCTTCTGGCAGACTGTGTTAAGAAGTTGGTGCCAGAACTGGATGAACTCTGGATCATTTGGGATGCTGAAGGGTTGATAGATAGGACATACTGGGAGGTAGTTACAGCAAAAGTGCAGGACACAAGTAACTGGGTGACCATTAGGAGGGAGAAAGGGGATATGCAGCCAGTGCAGAGTATCCCTATGGCTCTTCCCCTCAACAATAGGTATAACACCTTGGATACTGGTAAAGGGGAGGTGGGGAGTTGACAGGGTCTCTGGCACTGACCCTGGCTCTGTGGTTCAGAAGGGAAGGGGATAGAAGAGGCAACTTGTAGTGTTAGGGGGTTCATTGGTTAGGGAAACAGGAAAGGGAACCTGTCAATGAGAACAAGATCCCCAGGTGGTTTGTTGCCTTCCAGGTGGCAGGATGAGGAAAACCTCGGATTGAATTCACACCATTCTAAAGTGGGGGAGGAGGGAGTAAGGTCATAGTCCACATCGGGACCAATGGCATGGGTAGGAGGGGTGACAAGGTTCTGCAAAGTGAATTCAGAGAGTTAGATGCTAAGTTTAACAACAGCATCTCCAGGATTGTGATTTCGGGACTGCTACGTGTGCCATGTGCTAATGAGGCCAGAAATAGGAAGATCATAGTTTAACAACATACATCAAAGTTGCTGGTGAATGCAGCAGACCAAGCAGCATCTATAGGAAGAGGCGCAGTCGACGTTTCAGGCCGAGACCCTTCATCAGGACTAACTGAAGGAAGAGTGAGTAAGGGATTTGAAAGCTGGAGGGGGAGGGGGAGATGCAAAATGATAGGAGAAGACAGGAGGGGGAGGGATAGAGCCGAGAGCTGGACAGGTGATAGGCAAAAGGGGATACGAGAGGATCATGGGACAGGAGGTCCGGGAAGAAAGACGGGGGGGGGGTGACCCAGAGGATGGGCAAGAGGTATATTCAGAGGGACAGAGGGAGAAAAAGGAGAGTGAGAGAAAGAATGTGTGCATAAAAATGAGTAACAGCTGGGGTACGAGGGGGAGGTGGGGCCTAGCGGAAGTTAGAGAAGTCAATGTTCATGCCATCAGGTTGGAGGCTACCCAGACGGAATATAAGGTGTTGTTCCTCCAACCTGAGTGTGGCTTCATCTTTACAGTAGAGGAGGCCGTGGATAGACATGTCAGAATGGGAATGGGATGTGGAATTAAAATGTGTGGCCACTGGGAGATCCTGCTTTCTCTGGCGGACAGAGCGTAGATGTTCAGCAAAGCGGTCTCCCAGTCTGCGTCGGGTCTCACCAATATATAAAAGGCCACATCGGGAGCACCGGACGCAGTATATCACCCCAGTCGACTCACAGGTGAAGTGATGCCTCACCTGGAAGGACTGTTTGGGGCCCTGAATGGTGGTAAGGGAGGAAGTGTAAGGGCATGTGTAGCACTTGTTCCGCTTACACGGATAAGTGCCAGGAGGGAGATCAGTGGGGAGGGATGGGGGGGACGAATGGACAAGGGAGTTATGCAGGGAGCGATCCCTGCGGAATGCAGAGAGAGGGGGGGAGGGAAAGATGTGCTTAGTGGTGGGATCCCGTTGGAGGTGGCGGAAGTTACGGAGAATAATATGTTGGACCCGGAGGCTGGTGGGGTGGTAGGTGAGGACCAGGGGAACCCTATTCCTAGTGGGGTGGTGGGAGGATGGAGTGAGAGCAGATGTACGTGAAATGGAGGAGATGCGTTTAAGAGCAGAGTTGATAGTGGAGGAAGGGAAGCCCCTTTCTTTAAAAAATGAAGACATCTCCCTCGTCCTAGAATGAAAAGCCTCATCCTGAGAGTAGATGCGGCGGAGACGGAGGAATTGCGAGAAGGGGATGGCGTTTTTGCAAGAGACAGGGTGAGAAGTGGAATAGTCCAGATAGCTGTGAGAGTCAGTAGGCTTATAGTAGACATCAGTGGATAAGCTGTCTCCAGAGACAGAGACAGAAAGATCTAGAAAGGGGAGGGAGGTGTCGGAAATGGACCAGGTAAACTTGAGGGCAGGGTGAAAGTTGGAGGCAAAGTTAATAAAGTCAACGAGTTCTGCATGCGTGCAGGAAGCAGCGCCAATGCAGTCGTCGATATAGCGAAGGAAAAGTGGGGGACAGACACGTGGCCAAGGAGTTGGTGCAGGAGGGAGGGCTTCAGATTTTTGGATCATTGGGTTCTCTTCTAGGGAAGGTGGGAGTTATACAAAAGGGACAGTTTGCACCTGAACTGGAGGCGGGGTAATATCCTAGCAGGAAGGTGTGCTAATGCTGCTGGGGGTGGAAGGGGTGTTAAAACTGGAGAGGATGGGAACCAGAGCTCCAGAAAAGATAATGTCGAGTGGTTGAGAAGAATGATGCTGTTAAGCCTACATACAAAGTAAGGAATCGAAAGGTTGAGCATGATGGGACTTGTATTCTGAGCTGTGTATATTTCATTACAAGGAGTATTGTAAGAATGGTGAATGAGCTAAGGGCATAGATCAGAACATGGAATTATGACATTGTAGCCATTAATGGCATTTTGCTGCAGGGAGGACAGAACAAATACCTCAATGTTTGGGGGGAGGGGGTTCGGTTGCTTTAGACATGATAGAGCAGGAGGAATTAAAGGGGGAAGGAGTGGCATTATTAGATAAAGGAAAAAGCCACCACAGGGCTCACTTAGGATAGACTGGACAGCTCATCTAGTGAGACTTTAGAAATGAGGAATAAGAAAAGTATGACCACGTTAATGGGATTATATTATAGACCACCCAACAGTCCGCAGGATTTAGAGAATATATGTAGAAAGGTCGCAGACTGTTGTAAGAAACCATGTGATAGTAGGTGATTTTAACTTCCCACATATTGACTGGGACTTCCAAACTGCAAAAGGGCTGGATGGGAAAAGGTTTATTAAATGTGTTCAGGTAAGCTTTGTTAATCGGTAAGTACAAGTCCCAACTACAGAGAGTGCAATACTGGATCTCCTATTAGAGAATGAGAAAGGCAGGTGACAGAAGTTTTGGAGAAAGGCCAATTTTGACAGTTTCAGAAAGGATCTGGCAAGTGTGGATTAGGACAGGTTGTTTTCTAGCAAAGGTGTACTTGGTAAATGGGAGGCTTTCAAAAGTGAAATTTTGAAAGTGCAGAGTTTGTATGTGTGTCTGATTACAGAAGATGATGAGGAGGAGTTGGCTGACTTGAAGCAAATTAGGGTGAACAAATCCCCAGGGCCTGACAAGGTGTTCACTTGGACCATAAGGGAGGTTAGTGCCGAAATTGCAAGGGCCCTAGCAAAACTATTTAAAACATCCTTAGCCGCGGGTGAGATGCCAGAGGATAGCTAATGTTGTTCCGATGTTTAAGAAAGGCTCTAAGTCTAACATCAGTAGTGGGAAAGCTATTAGAAGGTATTCTAAGGGACCAGATATAGAAATATTTGGATGGACAGGAACTGATTATGGTTAAACAACATGCCTTTCTGCATGGTAAGCAATGTTCCCTCTACTGTGAGTGTGAGTGAGTGTGCACACATCTTTTGCACAAATGAATTTAAACTGTGAACAAAAGGTTGTCACCCTCTAACTCAATGGCATGTTAAGTATATTTCATGATCATACATAATCACAAATCGTTTTCCAGTTTCCAATGCACATAGTGTTGTCAACATGGAGTTTGCGATGATTTGTCTGTGGATTTTAGAACTGGCTTATTGAAGAAATTATTCAGTGCACACACTGGTCATTACAAATTAGAGGGAACATTGGTGATAATTTGTGTCTCGAATATTCTGGTTTAAGATAATCTATTATTTTATTAATACAGTTATGCTGTTGGGTATTTTACTTTCTGCAGATTTTCTCAAAGTGCAATAAGTATTCCTTTAATTACATTATATAATCAAGTATTTCATTTTTATTTAAAATAAAATTTGATTAAGTTAGGTTTGTTGCATTAGCCAAATAGATTTGTCTTGTTAACATTTTTTCCAAGTGCACAGGAAAAGAATGGGGGAGTCATTTTCTAGAGACAGCGAGGGATTGCAGGAGAAAGGAGAATGGAAACATACAATGAACATCAAATAGGAACGGAGTGAAATGCTCACAGACCTCATATGGAAGGACAGATACTGATGTTGGGAAATCCTCATGCAGACAATAGTTAGCATATGGCATTGAAGAAAGTTTGTTGCCTTTTTCCTTGAAAGTTGCATGAATATTTGTTTCCTGAGACAGATTCTTCAATGCAAACCCATTTTGGTATCATGAGTAAACTAAGTGAAGCAAGCTGGCTTGATTATGCAACAATGAGCTCCAAGATTATGTGCATGATATAGATTAATATTTATATATATGGGTGGGCACTTTCTTTATTTTGTGTTGTATAGTACTTTGTTTGTTATAGTTTAAAATATTTAGTCAATACAATTTCAATTTAAGATTATACTGGCGAGAGTTAAATTATTGTTTCCTATTGAACAGTAAATTTACATGGGTGTGTCAGTGTTTCTACAGTAATTGCCTCCGTTTTGCCTTAGAATGAACCATCAAACTTTTATGTGTGTGCTTACCTAAATATTTACTCTAGACACATTATTACCCATGTGTTGTCGAGTTATGTTGCTGTTCACTTGTATTCACAGTAATAGTTAACTCATTAGCCTACACTGAGAGGAATATATGCCTAACCAATCTTAAGAGTTTTTTCAAACAAATTACCAGGAAAGTTGAAAGACAGTGGATATTGTCTACATGGACTTTAGCAAGGCCTTTGACAAGGTCCCACATGGGAGGTTAATCAAGAAGATTCAGTTGCTTAGCATTCAAGTTGGTAGTAAATTCCATTAGACATTGGTTTTGCGGAGAGGCCAGTGAGTGGCTGCATCTCTGACTAGAGGCCTGTGACTAGTGGTGTGCTGCGAGGATCGGTGCTGGATCTGTTGCTGTTTGTCATCTATTTCGATGTTCTAGATGATAATGTGGTAACCTGGATCAGCAAATTTGTGGATGACACCAAGATTGGGGCTGTAGTGGAGAGCAAGGAAGACGATCAAAGCTTGCAGCTGATGAAATGGACTGAAAGATGGCAGATAGAAGTTAATACAGACAAGTGTGAGGTGCTCCACTTTGGGAGGACAACCAAGGTAGGTCTCACATGGTGAAGAGTGTGGTACAATAGAGACCTGGGAATACAAATCCATAATTTCTTGAAAGAGGTGTCATAGGTAAACAGGATCGTAAAGAAAGCTTTGGCACACGGGCCTTGTTGAAATTGTATAAGACGTTGGTGAGGCCTAAAAGGGTGTTGTGTCTGGTTTTGGTCACATACCCACAGGAAAAACGTAAGATAGAAAGAGTACAGTGAAAAATCACAAGAATGCTGCTGGGACCTCAGCAAAAGTTGAGTAGGTTAGGACTTTATTCCTTAGCATGTAGAAAATTGAGGGATGATTTGATACAGGTATATAAATTTATAGGGGTCATAGATAGGGTAAATGCAAACAGGCTTTATCCACTGAGATTGGGTGAGACTACAATTAGAGGTCATGGGTTAAAGGTGAAAAATAAACTGTTTAAGGGGAACAATAGGAGAATTTCTTCATTCAGAGTGTGGAATGAGCTGCCCAGTGCATGTGGTGGATGCAGGGTCGATTTCAACATTTAAGAGAAATTTGGATAGGTAAGTGGATAGGAGGGGCATGGGGCAAGGTCTAGGTGCAGGTCGGTGGGACTAGGCAGAATAATGGTCTGACGTGGACTAGGTGAGCCGAAGGGCCTGTTTCAGTGCTATGACTCAAAGCATGGGATCCAGGCAGAAATGGCTGTGAAGATTCTGAATTGGCTAGTCCACAAAGTCAGAGGCTGGTAATAGATGGAGAATATTCTACCTGAAGGTCTCTGACTAATGGTATTTTTCAGGCATTGTTGTGGGAACCCAGCTCTTTGTGATTTTGATCAATGACTTGCATGAGGAAGTGAAAGGTGGTTTAGTCAGTTGGCAGATGATACAAAGGTTGGTGCTGGGGGATAGTATAGAAGGTTGTCACATGTCATAAAGGGATATAAATTGGATGTGGAGCTGAGCAGAGAAGTGGTAGACAGAGTTCAGTCTAGAAAAGTGTGAATTGATATACTTTGGAAGATTGAGCTTGAAGGCAGAGTACAAGATTAATAGCAGGATTATTAGCAGTGAGGAGGAACAAAGGGATCTTGGTATCCATTGATTTCTTGAAGTTGTATGCCTAAGTTGATAGGATGGTTATGAACGTGTATAGTGAGCTGGCCTTCATTGGTTAGGCAATTGAGTTCAAGAGCTATGAAGCAATGTTACAGCTCTATATAACCCTGGTTATAATACCTTTGGAGTATTGTGCCTCATTATAGGAAGGATGTGGAAGCTTTAGAGATAGTGCAGAGAAGACTTACCAGGATACTACCTGGATTTGAGAACATCTTATGAGAAAAAGCTGACCAACTAGGCCCTTTCTCTTTCCTGTGAAGGAGGATGAGAGCAATTGGTTAGAGGTGTATAGGATTATGAGAGGCACAGACACAGTGGAGAGCCAGCACTTTTTTTCTGCAATGGCTGGTATAAGAGGAGATTCATTTTAAGATGAATGGAGATGTTTAAAGCTGGTTCTTTACATAGAGTGATAGGTGCCTGGAACATACTGCCAGGAGTGGTAGTGATGCCTGATACAATAGGAACATTAAAGAGATTCTTAGATAGGTAGTGGTAAGAAAAGTGATGGATTATAAGCTGTGTAGGATGGAAGGGTTGGATTGATTGCAGTGTGGTTTATTTGCCATCAGAATGGAGAATGGCTGAAGAGTTAGCAGGGACTGGAAGTATTGCCTGTTCTTTGGCATTAACATGGGTCCTACACCCTTTACCGCCACCACATTCCCAAGTTCAGACAACTGTTTTTCCATGTTTTCCTCTTCCTCTGTTGTAACTACTTACACTTTCACTGAACTTATCTTTTGTTTATTTGCCTTTTACTTAAAGTAGTATGTAAATACCTAAACAACTGTTTGTCAGGGTGGTGGCAAAAGGATTTATTCCCTGTCAAGTGGAGCACTGGTGCATATAATTTTTTTTAAGGACTTAGCAAGTAGATGCACACAAAAGCTTGCAAATGTTGACATTTAGAGAATCAAACTAAATGCTGGAGTAACTCAGTAGGTCAGGCAGCTTCTGTGGACAGTTGATGTTTTGCTTTGAGAAAGGGCAAGAGACGACAAAGAACTTGTACACAAAAAAACAGATGTGGAAATAATTATGATTTCTTTCAAAGTGTCCACAAAAATGTAAGTTGATTGGTCTTTGTTTGTTTCTAATGCATCATGTCATATAATGTAGGTGATCATGGTCCTTTCATGGCCATGATTGTTCTGGGCAAATTTTTCTACAGAAGTGGTTTGCCATTGCCTTCTTCTGGGCAGTGTCATTACAAGCTGGGTAACCCCAGCCATGATCAATACTCTTCAGAGATTGTCTGCCTGGCATCAATGGTCGCACAACTAGGACTTGTGATGTGCACCATCCATCACCTGCTCCAATTGCTTCAGGTGACCTTGATCAGGGGGCTAAGCAGATACAGCTTGCCCAAGGGTGACCTGCTGGCTATTGGAGGGAAGGAGCCCCTTACACCTCCTTTGGTAGAGGCGTATTCTATTTCTAACCCACCATCCAATTGGTCTTCAGTGCAGATAATTACCTCCCTTGTTGTCTGGACTATTATGTATCATTCAATTAACATCCATCCTCTACTCAGGCACAAATCCCTTTTTGTTCTTTCCCCTGCCTCTGTGGTGTTCAAACACTATTAATCACTAACATTTCCAATTCAAGTGAAATGTAATTAACACCTGCGTCTCTCTACCAATTTCAGAATTCAAAACAGCTTTTTCAAAACCACTGTGCATCTTGGTTTGAAAATTCTGCAGACTGCATTACTGATTATGCTATTCTGTTCTCAACTCTTGAGCCTCTTCTCCATTTATTGTCTCTTTTTCTAGGAAGTGCAAAGTTGAAGAACTCTAAACAATCAGCATGTCAAACAGAATATGTGTAAGAGAAAAAAGTTAACATTACATGTCCAAATCCATTGCAACAATTCAATTTTCTGTAGCAGGGAAGACGGAAGAGAGATAAGTAAACAAAGGGAATATTTATGAAAGGGTAAAAACAAATTAGTTAGTGCATCTGGTGGAAACAGACTACATTTCTGTAATAGTCATACAGCACAAAACTGTGACTTCAGCCCAGCCAACCCCCGCCCCCCCACTGCACTATTACTATGCCAATCATAAACTACTTATCTACATTAATCCCATTTTCAAGCACTTGGTCCATAGCCTTCTGTACCATGGTAATTCACATCCACATCCAAATACTTCTTAACCATTGAGAAAGTAATAATTACTTCACTCAACCATTCTGGGTGAAGTAGTTATTCCTCAGATCACCTCCTAACTGCTTGCCACCACATTAAACCTAGAGCCTTTGAATTTAGACATTTCTTTTATGGAAAGAAAGCTTTACTGTTACCCTGTCACTATCCCTCATGCCGTTGCTTACCACTATCTGGTCGTCCCTCAGGCTCCCCCTCTCCAAGGAAAAGAAACCCAGCCTCTCCAGATAAATAATACATTCCATTCCAGGCTACATCTGGGCTTCTATCCTTGGTTGGTGTTTCCAGAATTTTCTGTTTTTTTTTGAGCTTTCCACCATCATTTTTTAAAAATTCTAACTGAATACCAGCTCCCAAAGCAGTACAAGTACTTAAGAGAACTACATAAAGTAGGGCAAAAAAAGGATTGTGCAGAACATCACAGTTGAGATAGCTGTTGCCTCAAAGCTCCAGTGACTAGGTTCACTCCTGTCATCCAGTGCTGTTGGTGAGATACTTGCACATTCTCCTTGTGACAGTGTGGATTTTCCCCGGTTTCTTCCTACGACCCAAAGATGGCTAGATTGGTAGGTTATATGCCCATTGTAATTCACCCCTAGTATACAGATGAGTTGTCGAATTTGGAGTGGGTGGTTCGAGCGTGGGAGAAGACTGAGAATAGAAAGAGGGGCAATACATTATAAGGAATATAAATCAGTGAATTGGATTACTCTACAACATAGACTCAATGGGCCAAAATAACTTCCTGCTGCATCATAGGGAAATATGAAATATAAACTAGGTAGGTGCAATGAACAGTTCCTTTGCTGTAATTCTTATGGGATATCCTAAATATGTGATAACACAACATTTTCATTTTATCCAACAGCACCTGAAATATGAATAACACCTAGAAATTTTGTATAATACGCGATTACTTACCAAATGATTCATATGATTCCTGACCAGTTCCATGACCATAATCATAATAATCCGATGCGCTGTAAATAAGAGACATTTATGAATCAGACTATTTCAAGTAAATTACTTAATGTGTTTATATGTAAACTCTGGAAGCAAATTGGCAATTAGAGACTTGGCATCATATTTTCAAATCAATCCTCAAGTGAAAGTGATATACATATCTAGTAATTAAACAAATTGTCATCTCCACCACCTTCTCAGTTTAGCATTGTTTTGTTTCAAAATAATTTCAGTTATAGGCTCTAAGAATGGATACAACTTCAGGTTGTGGTCTTCAATCATACAGCCACAGATTAATACAGTCAAACAAGTCTGTACTGACCACTTGCCCACCCAGCCAGTCCCAATTTCCCGTGTTTTAGCCCTCAGCTCCCCAAACTCTGACCCTCACCGTGCCTATCCTAGTGCCTTTTATAATGCTCACCTTTCCCCCTCCTAACAGAAGTTAAATGGCTACAAAATAACCCATTAAATTCCAAAATAAGCTCGAGACACTAATCAGAAAGGTTGCAAAGGCAGTGTGTTTACAGTTTAAAAATAAATCTGAGTTCTTTGGCAAAAACATGTAGTTACCACTGCTTCAAGGACTGAATCGATGCTTGCATGAATTCCCAGGTGTCTAGAAGTGATGGAACAGTTGCATTCCTGAGAGATTGGAAATCAACAACTCACTGCAGCTGGACTTAAATAGTTGAGGTGAAATGAAGCCAATGGAACTATTAGTTGTTTATTTTTGATTAGAAATTTCAGACAAGAAATTGAAATACATCTTCAAGAGAGTGTGCTGAATTGGTGGAGGGATTCTGGAGAAAAAGCACAAGTATTTTGTTGTTCATGAGACTGCCTGAAATGTGACAATAAACCTTGCACCTACCAAATGCACAGAACGAATACTCCAATAAGGTGTTATTTTATTCAGCTCAAAGCCAGTGGAATTAAAGGATCGTAGGCTACAGCTGTGGAGATGATGGGGAAGATTATGGAGATGACTGAAGGATGTTGGTTCTGGAAGAAGAACGTCAGTAGCCATGGAAGCTTAAACTGTCATCTACTTGGGAAAATGATGGACACCACAAACTTGGTATCTAAAATAATGATGAGACTGACTTTAAACCTCTGGCTATTTCCTGCTTCAGTGTATGAAGCCCTTGCCATTCTAAGACCTAACTGACTGTATAATATTGCATGTTATGAAACTGAACACTGCAAGTTCGTGTCACTATGCAGGCCTAAAGGTCTCTGTGCTTGTGTGCAATATCCTTAACAGGAACAGGATCCAATTTCTTAAAGCCTGTAGTGCTCAAGGTAATACAGAAGGTTTACAGCATAAAAAGGTCTTTTGGTCTGTCATGTCCTTGCCTGCTCTATGTTTAGAATAGTCTAGCTTGACCCACTACATACTGTCCTCTTAATACCTCTGCAAGTTTTTTTCCTTTCAGACAGCTCCTATCTCATCATTTTAAATATCCACTACTACCATAACAGAACATTCCAGATCCTACACATGTGCCATATAAACAAATTTCTCCTGTCAGTTTTGATTCTTGCCAAATACATTCGGAATCAGATTTATTAATATTGACTTAGATGTGAAATTTGTCATTTTGCTGCAGCACTACAACACAAAGACATAAAATTCCTATAAATTTCAAATATAGTGTAAAAATAATGATGGACCTTCATTCTATGTTTCTAATTTGTGAACTTCTCTCTATACCCTTCAGATTCTCTTTGTTCCTTTATAAACAACCACAGCTTCTCATATATGTCTATGCAACTGAACTGTCTTATTCCAGAAACGTCTTTAGTGATCTTTGCTTTTCATCTTTCAAAGTGTAGTGCCCAATACTCCACTAAAGGCCAAGCCATTGTCGTGTAGGTTCATTACGACTTCCCTGTTCTTCTATCCTATGTCTCTGTTATACAGTCAGGAATTGCACACAATTTTTTTTAGAAACCATTTTATCAACCTGCCTTGCCACTTCTAATGAATTATGCTCATGTAACATCAGGTCTTTACTCGTGTTCCTTTTAGAATTACGCTTTCTAGCTTATTTCGCTTCTCCTCGTTTTTCCATTTCAAAACTTAATTCTCATTCCTAAGCATTAAATTTATCTGCTATCTATCGCACTGATTCCCCAAACCTGCTCGTATCTCTTTAAAGTCCATTATTCATGTTCTTATAATTCACAATGCCAGCAAATATGGAAACTTTGCTCTGTGCACAGAGCTCCAAGTCATTAATGCAGCTTGAGAATCCTGCATTATCCATTGGGGATCTTCAATGAAAACTTCCTTCCACTCAGGCTTGAGGGGAGGTGGGAAGAATATTCACTACTATCATTCCTTCTATTTTGTATCTATGCTATTTTTCATTCCAGGGGTTTCCACTTAAATAAGATATTATATGGCACTTCAATAATTCCTTTTGAAAACAAATACATACATTTTCCTCACAAATCCCATTAATTATCAAAACTCTTACCAAGCTAGACATGATTTGGCTTTAACAAATCCATGATGACCAATCAATCTACGCTTATCCAAATGACTGGTTAATTCAGTCGATGATTACTATTCCTTGACATTCCTCCCATCAAGCTTAAACTGCATGCACTGAGGTTACTGGATTTATTTCCACAAACATTTTTTTGGTCAGTTATTTGCAATTGTTCAGTTCCCAGGCAGGAACCCTCAATGCTGAAATGATTATGGCCAGACATTTTCTTATGCTTCCCTCAACAATGTAGAACATACTAACTTCGACCAGGTATTTATCCACTAGATCAGATCTTATATACATGTATATTACATACAGTTGCAAGAAAAAGTTAGTGAACCCTTCACAATTATCTGGCTTTCTGCATTAATTACTCATAAAATGTGATCTGATCCTCTCTAAGTCACCAATAACAGAATCAGAATCAGAAACAGGTTTATTATCACTGGCATGTGACGTGAAATGTGTTAATTTAGCAGCAGCAGTTCAATGCAATACATAATATAGAAAAAACAAACTATTAACAAATAAATCAATCACAGTGTACGTATATTGAATAGATTAAAAATAGTGCAAAATACAGAAATACTATATAAAAAAAAGGTGAGGCAGTGTCCAAGGGTTCAATGTCCATTTAGGAAATGGATGGCAGAGGGGAAGAAGCTGTTCCTGAATCGCTGAGTGTGCACCTTCAGGCTTCTGTACTTAATACCTAATGGTAACAGTGAGAAAAGGGCATGCCCAAGGTGCTGGACATCCTAAATAAAGGACACTGCCTTTCTGAGACACCGTTCCTTTAAGATATCCTGGGTACTTTGTAGGCTAGAACCCAAGATGGAGCCAACTACATTTACAACCCTCTACAGCTTTTTTTGGTCCTGTGCAGTAGTGCCCCCATACCAGACAGTGATGCAGCCTGTTAAAATGCTCTCCACGGTACATCTATAGAAGTTTTTGAGTGTATTTGTTGACATACCAAATCTCTTCAAACTCCTAATGAAGTATAGACAAATACAATCTGCCTAAAGCAATAACACACAAACAATTGTCTTATCATGACCTTACTGAATATATTGTTTAATCATTCACAGTCCAGACTGGAAGAAGTATGTGAACCCTTGCATTTAATAACTGATAGAAGCTCCTATAGCTGCAATAACCTCCACCAAACGTTTCCTGTCGCTGCTGATCAGACATTCACAATGCCGAGGAGGAATATCAGACCATTCCTCCATACAGAACTGTTTCAGTTCATAAATATTTGTGCGATACCTTGCATGAACAGCCTTCCTCAAATCATGCCACAGCATCTCAATTGGGTTAAGGTCTGGATTCTGACTTGGCAATTCCAAAACACGAATTGTCTTCTTTTTAAACCATTCTGTTTTTGATTTACTCTTGTTTCTGATCATTATCTTGTTGCATCATCCAACTTCTATTAAGCTTCAAGTGATTGAATTGACTTTATTACTTACATCCTTCATATACCTGAGGAGTAAAAATCTTTACGTCATGTCTCTGTCCAAATATGCAATTTATAATAAATAGTATGTACACCAGGACAGTCAATATAACATAGAAATACAGTTGTGTCAGCATGTGTTAAGCAGTCTGATGACCTGGTGGGAGAAGCTGTCCCAGAGCCTGTTGGTTCTGGCTTTTATGCTAGAGTACTATTTCCTGGACGGTAGCAGCTGGAACAGTTTGTGGTTGGGGTGACTTGGGTCTCCAATGACCCTTTGGGGCCTTTTTACACACCTGTCTTCGTAAATGTCCTGAGTAGTGGGAAATTCACATCTACAGATGCGCTGGGCTGTCCGCACCACTTTCTGCAGAGTCCCATGATTGAGGGAAGTACAATTCCCATACCAGGCAGTGATGCAGCCAGTCAGGATACTCTTTATTATGCCCCTATAGAAACTTAGGATTTGGGGGCCCACACCAAACTTCTTCAAATGTCGGAGGTGAAAGGCGCTACACAGCCAATACGTGCAGATTACATGAGATCCTCAGTAATGTGTATGCGGAGGAACTTACAGCTTTTCACTCTCTCAACCCCAGATCCACTGATGTTAATAGGGGCTAGTCTGTCTCCATTCCTCCTGTAGTCCACAAGCAGCTCCTTTGTTTTTGCGACTTTGAGGGAAAAGTTGTTTTCTTGACACCACTGTGTCAGGGTGATGACTCCTTCTCTTCTCTGTAGGCTGCCTCATTATTTGAGATTACACCAATTAGTGTAGTGTCATCAGCAAATCTAATTAGCAGATTGGAGCTGTGGGTGATGATACAGTTATAGATATACAGAGAGTAAAGGAGGACCGCTACCCTGATATTCTCCTGTAAAATGTCTTGATACAATTGGGAATTCATTGTTCCCTTAATGATTGCAAGCTAACCAGACCTTGAGGTAGCAAAGCAGCCCCACACCTTGAAGCTTCTTCCACCATGCTTTGCAGTTGGAATGAGGATTTGGTGTTGGTGTTCAGTGCCCTTTTCCCTCCAAATATAGTGGTGTGCATCTCTGCCAAGAAGTTCAACTTTTGTTTCATCAATCTACAGAACATTGTCTTAGAAGCATTGTAGAACATCCAGGTGGTCTTTTACAAACTTGAGATGTGCAGCAATGTTTTCTTCCGTGGTGTCCTTCCACGAACAGCATTATTGTTTACTGTTTTTCTTATAGTGATCACATGAACAGAGACGTTAGCAAGTTCGAGAGATTTTTGCAGGTCTTCTGCTGTTACCCTCAGGTTCTTTTTTACCTTCTTCAGCATTGCACATTGTGCTCTTAGTGTGACCTTTGTAGGATGCCCACTCCTAGAGAGAATAGCAACAATACTGAACTTAGTGCATTTGTAGACAATTTCTCTTACTGTGGAATGATGACACACAGGTCTTTAGAAATGCTTTTGCAGCCTTTTCTAGCTTCACGGATCTCTATAAGGTTCTCTGAAAATTGTTTAGCTCGAGGCATGGTGCAGTAAACAGATCTTTCTTGAAAAGAGTCAGCTCTGTCAGTAACTTGACTTTGTCTTTTTTTACATATAGGGCAGGGCACCTCTACAACCCACAACTCCAATCTCATCTCATTGACTGGAACACTTGACCCAAATAACCCATTAGGCATTACCCCAGAGGTTCACATACTCTTTTGAACCTAGACTGTGATTGTTTAAATGGTGTACTCAGGTGTGTGTGTGTTTATTACATTCTAACCAAGGTTGGTAGGTAAAGTATTATTCTTTCTAACTAAAGCTGCAGATAATAATATTACATAATTGAGCTCTGAATGAGCATTTTAAGGATTAATTTGTCAGAATATTAAATAATATGCGCCAACATTTGTGACTTTTTTTCAGACTAGCACTTTCATGTTTCATAAATAGTGCTAGTGGGCAACATCCTGTATGTGGAATTACATCTGATGGATGATTGTAGGTCTTTAACAATCTGTTCATTTTCCTCCTTAAATAAATAGCTGTGCTTTAAAGCTATTTCTATTTTCTATCATTACTGTTTTATTTAACATGACCTGAGGCAAATTGCATACTACAAAATTGATAGAATTTAACTTGTGAAAGTGCGAACGAACCAACTTTGGAAAGTTAAACCAGGGTAGAACATGCCGAGTAAGTTGCAGGGGACTGGGGGATTAGAGGAGGGGGCTGGTTTGTCACTGAACACAAGAGACTAGGGATATAAGTACATAGTTCCTGTAAAGTGTCAACACAAGGGTGGACAAGATGGTGAAGGCTATGGTATGCTTGCCTTCATTGACCAAGGCTTTAGGAATTGGGATATCATATTACAGTTGTACAAATAAAAGGTTAGGCTGCATTTGGAGTATTCTGTGCAAATCTGTTGTTGAAGTGCAGGAAGAATTGAACTGAATTTACTTAAATCCTACATCTATCCCACAACATGGGGGGGGAAAAATCTTTGCATTATGACTCCGTCACAATGTACAGATATGTGAATTTATAAGTCTAATGGCTTGTAGTAAGAAGCTGTCCCGTAGCCTGTTGGTCCGAGCTTTAACACTGAGGTACTATTTGCCAAACAGAAGCTGCTGAAACAGTTTATGGTCGGGTTGTCTGGTATCCTCGACGATCGTCCAGGCCTTCTTTATGCACCTGCTGCTGTAACCGTCCTCAATAGAGGGAAGTTCACATCCACAGATGTGCTGGGCTGTCCGTACCACCCTCTGCAGTGTCCAGCGATCAAGGTTGGTGTAGTTCTCATACCAGTCGGTGATACAACCAGTCAGGATGCTTTCAATGGTGCCCCTGTAGAAATCTTGAAGATTTGGGGGCTCATGCTGAACTTCTTCAGTTGCCTGAGATGGAAGAGATGCTGTTGTGATTTTTATTGCCACACAGCCAGTGTGTATAGTCCAGGTGAGAACTTCGGTGATGTGCATACCGAGGAACTTGAAACTGTAGTCCCATTGCTGTTAATCTGGGTGAGCCTGTCTCCATTCCTCCTGCAATCCACGATGAACTCTTTTGTTTTTTGGACACTGAGGGAGAGGTTGTTACCTTGGCACCACTTTGTCAGGGTGTTAACCTCTCCTCTGTAGGCTGTCACATCACCACTAGAAATAAGGCTAATCAATGTTAGAGAAGGGGACTCAGAACACAACCGGGGGGGGGGGGGGAGAACCAGTGTTGAGGGTCAGAGGGGCTGAGGTGAGGGCGCAGATCCTTACCACTTAACGGTGATCTGATAGGAGGTCTAGGATCTAGCAGCATAAGGTGGGGTGCAGGCTGAGGTCTCTGAGCTTCTCGTCAAGTCTGGAGAGAATTATGGTGTTATGTTTCTCTCTTTCAAATTGCAGTATAAATTCAATCATGTTATGATCACTGCCTACTAAAGGTTCTTTTACGTTAAGATGACTGAGAAAATCCAGGCTATTACACAATACCCAATCTAGGATAGCCTTTCCCCAACTAGGCTCAAGCACAAGCTGCTCCAAAAAGCCATCTTGTAGGTATTCAACAGATTCCCTCTCTTGCGATCCAACACCAACCTGATTGTCCCAATCCCCTTGCATATTAAAGTCCTCCATTACAATCGTGACATTACCTGATTACATGGCCTTTCCAGCTCCCTTTACAAGCTCAGCCCCAAATCTTGGCTACTATTTGAAGGTCTATATATGATTCCCATAATGGTTTTTCACCCTTGCAGTTTGTTAACTCCACCCACAAAGATTCTACTACATTCTCTGACCCTGTCACCCCTTTCTAAAGATGTAATTCCATCTCTTACCAACAGAGCCATATCACTGCCTATGCCTTCCTGCCTGTCCTTTTTATACAAAGTATATCCTTTAATGTTAAACTCTCAACCTTGTCCTTCTTTCAGCCACAGCTCAGTGATGCCCATAATGTCATACCGACTAATCTATTTGCGCCATGAGTTTGACTACCTTATTCTGAATGCTACGTGCATCTAAATACAGTGCTGTATTTAGATGTTTTTGTGCATAGCTGAGTCTTTCAGCTTTGTTTTTACTTCAGAGGAATGCCTGTTTGGCAGCAACTCTTCCATGAAGCCCACTTCTGACAAGACCTTGGACTGTAAAGGGATATACTTGCTTTCCAGTGGTTTCTGTACATTCAGAGCTGACAGGTGTGCTGAACTTCTTCCGATTTAGAAGGGACATCAATTTGATGTATCTCTCAACTGCTGCACTCAGTTTCCATGGCCGACCACTGCATTTCTGTTCCTCAACTTTGCCCGTTTCTTTGTACTTCCTCAGAAGAGCTTGGGCAGCACATCTTGAAACTCCTGTCTGCTGCAAAATTTCTGCTTGGGAGAGACCTTCCCGATGCAGGATGACCACTTGGATTTATTCTCACATGTAAGTTCATAGGCGGAGGTCTGATCATATAGAAGTTCATGAAATAGGGAGAGAGCACATATAGATAAGGTGGAGTACATTTTTCCCCAGGGCAGGAGAGTCTAGAAATAGAGGATACAGATCATGAGAGGAGAAATTTAAAGGAGATCTGAGAGGTACGTTTTCCACACAGAGGGTGATGATTTATTTAGAATAAGCTGCCAGGAAAAGTGGTAGTTTCAATTACAATAAAAAAAAAGTTAGAGAGATACACAGGAAAAGTGCAGCAGGGTATGGGGCTAATGCTGGAAAATGGTATTGGTGTTGATAGGCGTCACATTTAGCATGGACAAGAATGTAATCAAAGGACCTCCTTTCTGCGCTGTACAATTTTCTATAGCTTTTACATTGTCATCTAATTCACTAATATTGGGCCAATGAGGGTCCCAGCAAAGTTCCCTGTAGCACGCCACTGGTCATAGACTTCTCATCAGAAAAGCATCCTTACATCACTACACTCTGTCTCCTATCACCAAGCTAGTTCTGGAGCCATTTAGCCAAATTGTCTTTGACCCATGTGCCTTAATGTTGTGGACCAGCCTACCATATGGGACCTGGTCAAATACCTTACTAAAGTCTCTTTAGATAATGCCAACACTTTGCTTTCATCAACCTTAGTTACCTTCTTGAAAATCTTAATCAAGTTATTAAGGCAGCATTTCTCCCACTCAAACCCATGCTGACTATCCATGACTAGGCCCTGATTTTCCAAATGTACATAAATCCTATCTTCTAAGATTTTCTCCAGTACTTTCCCAACTACTAACATAAGACCTGATTATCCATGCAGCCCTTAATAAATAAAGGAACAATGTTAGTTATCTTCCATTCTTCTGGCATCTCACCTATGGCTAACTCTTCCTTTGAATCCTATAGAAACGTGGGATACTGTAGGTCTCAACGTTCAAAGTAAATTTATTATCAAAGTACATATATGTCAGCATATACAACATCCAAAGACAACATCATTGGTCCCTGAAGAGAGCAACTTGGATATGCTCTACAGAATGTTTTGCGATTATCCTTAATCATACTTGTCAAACAAATTTCAGAGCTCCTTTTAGCCTTCCTAATTTATTTTAAGTTCTCTGCTACATACTCTATACTTCTCCATAGAATCCATCTACCTCTGTTGCCTATAACTGTTAGGTTTCTTTTTTTAAACTGATCAAACCTTAAACTTCCTTTGTCATCCAATGTTC
This sequence comes from Mobula hypostoma, assembly GCF_963921235.1. NCBI lineage: Eukaryota > Metazoa > Chordata > Chondrichthyes > Myliobatiformes > Myliobatidae > Mobula > Mobula hypostoma. The sequence goes on along the minus strand of NC_086097.1, from coordinate 151,518,792 downwards.
ATTAATCTTGTCATTTTTGCTTTCAGACTTAGTGGAATATGTAGGTTCTGAACTCACAGTGGCTCCCTTTTAAAAGACTGTCACTTATAAGTTGCCATTTTACCTGCAAGCATCTGCTCCCAACATTTACTTGCCAGGTTCTTTTTTATGTCATTCAAATCAGCCTGCTACCAATCTAAGACCTTAACCCAAAGGCCAACCTTATCCCTATCTGTAGCTATCTTGAAACTTTTAAAATTACGGTCACTGTTGCCAATATGATCCCTTACTCACACTTACACCACCTGCCCAGATACATTTTTCTAAGACTGAATACTGCCCTATCTCTAATAGGACTCATTTATATATTGTCTTAAAAAGCTTTCTTGGATGCACTAAACAAATTCCACCCCATCTAATCCCCTTGCCATCCCAGTCAATACTGGGAAAGTTGAAATGGCCTGCTGCCATGATCATATACTCTCAGTGGTCACTTTATCAGGTGCAGGAGTGGAACCCCATAAGACAAAAAGATACAAGAACAGAATTAGGCTATTCAGCCCATCGAGCCTGCTCTGCCATTCCTTCATGGCTGAACTCGGATCCCACTCAACCCCATACACCTGCCTTCTCGCCTTATCCTCTGTTGCCCGGACCGATCAGGAATGATCAACTTCCACCTTAAATACAAGCACGGACTTGGCCTCCACTGCAGTCTGTGGCAGAGCATTCCACAGATTTACTACTCTGGCTAAAATAGATTCCTCCTTACCTTTGTTCTGAAGGGTCGCCCCTCAATTTTGAGGCTGTGCCCTCTAGTTCTGGGTACCCTTACCCTCGGAAGCATCCCCTCCACTCCCATTCCATCTAGTCCTGTAGGTTTCAATACAGTAGGTTTCAATGAGATCCCCTGTATTCTTCTCAATTCCAGTGAGTACAGGCCTAAAGCTGCCAAATACTCCTCATATGTTAACCCCTTCATTTCTGGAATCATCCTCGTGAACCTCCTCTGAACTCTCTCCAAGGACAACATATCTTTTCTGAGATAAAGGGCCCAAAACTCCCAAGTGCAGCATGACTAGAGTCTTATAAAGGCGCAACATTACCTTCTTGCTTTTATATTCTATTCCCCTTGAAATAAATGCAAATTTTGCAATTGCCTTCTTTACCACAGACTCAACCTGTAAATTAAATTACTGGGAGTCTTGCACGACTACTCCCAAGTCCCTCTGCACCTCTGATGTTTGAACCTTCATTCACTTAGATAATGGTCTGCACTATTGTTCTTTTTATCAAAATGCATTATCATCCATTTCCCAACACTATATTCCATCTGCCACTTTTTTGCCCATTCTTCCAATTTGTCTCAATCCTGCTGTAATCGCATTGCTTCCCCAGCACCACCTCCCCCTCCATCTATCTTTGTATCATCCGGAAACTTTGCCACAAGGCCATGAACTCCATTAACTAAATCACTGACAAAGTGAAAAGCAGAGGTCCTAATACTGACCCCTGAGGAACGCTATTAGTCAACGGCAGGCAAACAGAAAAGGCCTTAATTCTCACTCGCTGCTTGTCAGCCATTCCATTATCCATGCTGGTATCTTGTCTGTGATGCCATAGGATATATCTTGTTAAGCAGCTTCATGTGTGGCACCTTATCAAATGCCTTCTGAAAATTCAAGCAAATGAACCCACTGCTTCTCCTTTGTCCACTCTGCTTGTTACTTCCCCAAAGAACTCTAACAGATGTGTCAGGCAAGATTTCCCTTTACAGAAACCATGCTGACTTTGACTTATTTTATCACTAGTTTCAAAGTACCTCAAAACCTCATCCTTAACAATAGACTCCAACACTTTCCCAGCCACTGAGGTTGGGCTAACTAGGCTATAATCGCCTTTCTTTTACCTTCCTCCTTTCTTAAAGAGTAGAGTGACATTTGCAATTTTCCAGTCCTGAGGGACCATGTCAGAATCAAGTGATTATTGAAAGATCATGACCAATGCATCCGTTTTCTCTTCTGCAACCTCTCTCAGGACTCTGGGAAGTCATCCATCTGGCCCAAGTGACTTATCCACAATAAGATCTTTCAGTTTGCCTAGCACTTTTTCCCTTTGTCATAGCAATGGCACTCACTCCTGCTCCCTGACACTCACAGACCTCTGGCACACTGCCAGTGTCTTCTACAGTGAAGACTGATGCAAAGTACCCATTAAGCTCATCTGCCATTTCTTTGTCCCCTCCCATTACTACCTTACCAGCATCATTTTCCAGTGGTCCAATATCAACTCTCATCTCCCTTTTACTCTTTATATAACTGGAAAAACTTTTAATATCCTGCTTTATATTATTGGCTACTCTGCCTTCATTTCATCTTTTCCCTTCTTATAGCATTTTTTAGTTGCCTTTTGTTGGATTTTAAAGACTTCCCAATAATCCAACTTCCCACTCACTTTTGCTACCTTATATGCCCTTTCCTTGGCTTTTATGCAGTCTTTAACTTCCCTTGTCAGCCGCAGTTGCCTAGCCTGCCATTTGAAAACTACTTCTTCTGTGAGACCTCTATCCTGCACCTTGTGAACTATTCCCAAAAACTTCAGTCATCTCTGCTCTATCATCACCCTGCCTGTATCCTCCTCCAATCCACCTAGGCAAGCTCCTCTCTCTTGCCTCTAAGTCCCTTTAGTCTATTGCAATACTGATACATGTGAGCTATGCTTCTCAAATTCAATCATATTATGATCATTGCCTCCTAAGGATTCCTTTACGTCAAGCTTCCTAATAAGAGCTAGGTTATCACATAACACATAATCTAAGACAGCCTCTCCCAGAGTTCGCTCTCTTGCAATCTGACACCAACCTGATTTTCTCAATCCCTTTGCATATTGAAGTCCCCCATACAATTATGTCATTACCCTTATTACATGCCCTTTTCAATCTCAACCCCACATCTTGGCTACTATTTGGAGGCCTATTTATGATTCCCATAATTGAGTTTTTACCCTGTGTGGTCATCTGCTGCTATAGCCCAAGCACTTTAAGGTTCTAATTGTTGTGCATTCACAGCTGGTCTTCTGCACACCACAGTTATAACACATGGCTTGAGTTACTGCTGTCTTCCTGTCAGCTTGAACTAGTTTGGATGTCCTTCTCTGATTTATCTCATTAACAAGGCATTTTTGCCCACAAAACTGAATTTTTTTTTTGTTTTTCTCACCTACCTCTGTAAGCTCTAGGCACAATTGTGCATGAAAATCCCGAGATCAGTAGCTTCTGAGATACCCAAACCACCATGTCTGGCACCAACAATTGAAGAGTCTCAGCCCAAAATGTCACAAGTTTTTTTCTTTTCCATAGATGCTGCCTGGCTTGCTGAGTTCCTCCAGCATTTTGTTTGTGTTGCTTTGGATCTCCAGTACCTGCAGGTTTTCTCATGTTTCTGATTCTACAGTCAAAGTCACTTAGATTACATTTCTTCCCAATTCAGATTTTTGGTCTGAACAATAACTGAATTTCTTGACCATGTCTACATTCAGTTGCTGCCACATAGTTGGCTGATTAGATAATTGCATTAATGAACAGGTGTACCTAAAGTGGCCGTAGTATATGCTCTTGCACCTTGCTGTGTTTTGCTTAGACATTTGGTCATCTAATTCCCATTGATTATTGGGAGGGCTGCAGTACATTCCCATCAAATTGACTGCCCATCTCTTACTAAGTTCCATCTGTATCATCTCATTGGATGGTCCCTCCAGAAAATCTCCTCAAAGTACTATGTTTGCATTATCCATATCAATAAAGTGGTCAATCCCCTATCCTCTCTTGCATTCCCTTTTGTCAGTTCCAAATCTTCCATACTCTGGAATATATAATTGAAATAATACCATTATTCCAAGTGTTGATCCATGCTGTATGCTCATCTGACTTCCATTAAAGTAAATGCAGCTGAGCCTGCCACCTTCCCATCAACTTGCCCGTCAACTGTGCTCATTTGTCTATTCATCGTCTACATTTTCCTGTACTTCTACAGAAGTTTATTTTATCTTATTACAACTTTATTCTATATTGTGCTAACATCTTAAAAACAGCAAATTTAAAAAAATTGGGATATTAATAGGAATAACATTTAAATAGGTTTGCTAATACCACCAAAATCCCATGTGTCAGATTATTGGAAATTTTCTACGCACGGTAATGATATAATGAACCTTAATTCCCAACATAAATGACCTCAGATTGTATCAGAGTACACTTCCAACACTGCAATTTAAAATTAAGGGGCAGGTCATTGGCAGGATTTAGTGTAGCCCTGGAACTCCATGATCATTTAAGGTAAAATTTTATTAACTAGAAAATCAGAATGAGTTGCTGACTGTAAAATCCTGGGCTCTTGAGTTTGTTGGGTGATAAATGATGTCCCAGACCAGGTACTTGACTGTCAAAGAAGGACAGGGACCTGGGTCAGGAATATTAGAACGAAAAATAGCTGTACACCTTGCCAATTTTCTGTCATTCCCAACTCCTTAATTTAATATGAGCATCTGATATACTATAGCATTCATCTTACTTCCCAGTCTGCAGTAGTGAGTGGTTAAACATTTGGCTTCGGTAGGCAGCCGAGCCACGTTCTAAACTAGCTTGCCTTCAGCGACAAAAATTGCTTTCGAAGAGCTTTTTAAAATTGTGGTTAATAGGGCTTATGCCTCATCATTTGGGGATTCTAGTGATTCTCAGAAGGCTCCAATTAGGAGGACTATGGCAAACCAGCAAGAACATTTTTATTTTGCATTAAGTGGGGAAGTGCAAGTTCTCTCTGAAAACCGTAAAGCCTTGGACAAATGCGGGTTGGGGTAGCAACTTTGGTAAATCATAAAGGCAATGGGGCATTGTGCAGCAGTATCACTCGGGATATATGATATACAGCTGAAATAAGAATAATGCTCAATGTAAAACTGCTGGGTCAACATTCAGGAAAGGCCAAAACAAGCTGTGAGATGCCAATTTGCTCATAGAAGCAGATTGTTCATTTATGATCAGGTTTCGTTCATTTTAAAATTCATTCAATTTTTTAAAACATTTTAGACCATAAGACAAAGGAGCAGAAGTCGGCCATTCAGCCCATCGTGTCTGCTCCGCCATTTTATCATGAGCTGATCCATTCTCCCATTTACTCCCACTCCCCCGCCTTCTCACCATAACCTTTGATGCCCTGGCTACTCAGATACCTATCAATCTCTGCCTTAAATCCACCCAATGACTTGGCCTCCACTGCTGCCCGTGGCAACAAATTCCATAGATTCACCACCCTCTGACTAAAAAATTTCTTCGCATTTCTGTTCTGAATGGGTGCCCTTCAATCCTTAAGTCATGCCCTCTCATACTAGACTCCCCCATCATGGGAAACAACTTTGCCACATCCACTCTGTCCATGCCTTTCAACATTCGAAATGTTTCTATGAAGTCTCCCCTCATTCTTCTAAACTCCAAGGAATACAGTCCAAGAGCGGACAAACGTCCCTCATACGTTAACCCTCTCTTTCCCGAAATCACTCTAGTGAATCTTCTCTGTACCCTCTCCAACGTCAGCACATCCTTTCTTAAATAAGAAGACCAAAACTGACCACAGTACTCCAAGTGAGGTCTCACCAGCGCCTTGTAGAGCCTCAACATCACATCCCTGCTCCTATACTCTATTCCTCTAGAAATGAATGCCAACATTGCATTCGCCTTCTTCACTTCTGACTCAACCTGGAGGTTAACCTTAAGGGTATCCTGTACGAGGACTCCCAAGTCCCATTGCATCTCAGAACTTTGAATTCTTTCTTCATTTAAATAATAGTCTGCCCGTTTATTATTTCTGCCAAAGTGCATAACCATACACTTTCCAACACTGTACTTCATTTGCCACTTCTCTGCTCATTCTTCCAATCTATCCAAGTCTCTCTGTAGACTCTCCGTTTCCTCAGCACTACCGGCCCCTCCACCTATCTTCGTATCGTCAGCAAACTTAGCCACAAAGCCATCTATTCCATAATCCAAATCATTGATGTACAATGTAAAAAGAAGCAGCCCCAACACAGACCCCTGTGGAACACCACTGGTAACCGGCAGCCAACCAGAATAGGATACATTTATTCCCACACTCTGTTTCCTGCCAATCAGCCAACGCTCTATCCACATATGTAACTTTCCCGTAATTCTATGGGCTCTTATCTTGTTAAGTAGCCTCATGTGTGGCACCTTGTCAAAGGCCTTCTGAAAATCACAAAGGCCTTGTGATGATTTAGGAGGTTACTGATGAGCATGTCTTAGGCTAGAATGATATTGCAAGTTAGTGATGCTGCATTGTTCCAAAGATTTGGATTTGATCTAGACTTTTCTGCTATCTGGAAATAGGAGCAGAATTAGGCCATTAAACCAATCAAGTCTGCTCCATTTTACCATGGCGGATTTATTATTCCCTTCAACCTCATTCTCCTTCCTTCTCCCTGTAACCTTTAACATCCTTTCTAAGATCCATCACGCTCCGCTTTGAATGTACGCAATGACTTTGCCTTCACATCCATGAGTGGCAATGAATTCCAGATTCACAACCCTCTAGTTGAAGAAATTCCTTCTGATCTCTGTTCTAAGGCGATGTCCCTCTATTCTGAGGCTGTGCTATTGGTCCTAGACTCCCCCACTACAGGTAGCATCCTCTATATATCCACTTCGTCTAGACTTTTCAATATTTGATAGGTTTCAATGAGATCCTTCCTCATTGAATTTAATTCTTCCGCGATCTAATTATAAATTTTTTAGTATATTTTCTTGCTGGCGGTTTGATGTTTATTTTTAGAAGCTTTTTGTATGACGCATGACTCTGGGGTTGTACACCTAATGGGTTCTTTTCTTTTTCTCTCACTTTTCTGCTTAGTAGGTTTTTTTTGTTATCACAAAAATTTTTTTCGACCTTTAAGATAATGTCTTTTTTGAGACATTGTAAGTGTTGTTACTTCAATGTACTCATGTTATTTTTCCTGTATAATATAACAATAAAAAGATTTGAAAAGAAAGAGATTCTTCCTCATTCTTCCAAACTCGAGCAAGTATAGGCCTAGAGACATCCAATGGCCTCATACGTTAACCCTTTCATTCCAATAATCATTCTTGTGAACCTACTCTGGTCAGTCTCCAATGCCAGCAGACTTTTTCTTAAATACAAGGCCCAAGACTGCTCACAGTACTCCGACTGGATGTCTGAATTCCCGATGAACTTTTATTCAGAGTGCCTTCTGCAAAAGATTTGGGGAAAGTTACGCTGACAGAACAGGTTTTGACCAATTGGTTGATAAGGATGTTGTGTTAGTCCAGACTAGCAGTGATGGGACTGAAGTCGCATTGCCTGATAGGCTGGCGAGGGGGGGCCATGGGCAGCCCATATTTTTAGAGAAGGGGGCATGTAGACGAGGGTGAAAACTTTAAAAGACAAATTGTTCTCATTTCTGCGAAGTGAGGGAAAAGTGTTGTCTGATGTGAAAAGTCTAAATGGGTCCATCAGCAGTTGATTTAAATTTTGAACTGGTTTTGGCGTTTACATCACTGGTTAGTAAATGTAGAAGTGCATCTGCAGAGAGCCAAAGTTATTGTAGGTTGGGTGTGTTCTCTGGGGTCAAGTCCACACTCGATGGGGAAGAAGAATATGATGCTTGACTGATCAGACATCGTGGTTACTGGATGAATGGCAGTACTCAGATAATATGGAAAAACAGAGACTAGTAGAGAGCTTAAAGGGTTTGGTGGCTGATATACTAAGGTTCCTAAAGGCAGAAAATCTATTAGCTATGTAAGCTAATTACCAGTGAGCTCTAGAAGGTGCTTTGGCACTGTTGAAAGTGCAGCTGATTTGATGACGGAAGTTTGGGCACACATTCCAGGAGGAAGAAGAGAAGCTGTCTGTCTACATTTTTAGGTTGGAGAAACTACTGCATTGTTTCTGCCACAAAGGAGGCATTCAACCACCTGAGAGAAATTGCTTGAGGATGCAGTAAGTTGTGAAGGGCGCACTGTCACATGACACGATTACTCTATGTATTCAAATGACCTGCAACATATGCCCTCCTCCATCTTTTACCAAGTTATTCAGAACAGTTAGAGGAGGAAAACGTGATTGAGAAATAGGACATTTCTGAAAGCCAAGTGGTATCTTCAGTGGTAGCCTCTGTTGCTTAAGTGGCCCCTGATGTTACGGAGATAAAGCTTTTGAGGAATGAGGTAGAAAACCTTTGAGCTGAGCTGATTCAATGGATGTCTGCTGATGTTCAGCTAAACATGATACGTCCATTGGGAAACACGGCAGAAGACTGCTGCTGAAAAGGGTCTCTTGACCAGAGAGGTGACTGGTATTTTCTGTTAAAACTATGCGGAAAATGGACATGTGAGACTGCGAGGGGCAGGAAAATCTTCGAAGAGTAAGTCAGCAGTTAATCAAACAGAGAAGAAAAGAGGCACAAGTGCGGAGGGACCCAGCAAAGGACGGGCTGGCGTCTCTGAGAGAATACATTCAAATCAGTGTATTAAGGGAAATGCTAAAGTGCAGAACACTATTCCAGAGGTTTAGTGGCACCAACCTCTGATGTATCCATATGGATTGAAGGTATTTATGCTAGAGCGCTAATTGATGCTAATTGATTTACGGTACAGATCCTTTTACAACCAGTATTTAACGCATTTACCATTGATGCCACTCAGTGCCCTTGAGATTTGGGGCCTTAGTACCGATGAGCTATGATAGCTACTTGTTGTTGAAACTGGAGTTTTTGGAAGCAGATGTTGGAGTAATTGAGACTATTGACACATCAATGTTGGTCTGCCCAGATCCGGTTGAAGAGTGCAGCTTCCAATCTAGTGGGAATGAATACTTGTGAGAAGGCTCGTGGGAACATCCAAGGAGAGAAACAGAAGGAACTTTATGAAAACCTTGCCCATTCATCTGGTGTTCAGAGCTGCTTTGAGAAAGCGCAAGTTTCCCCTAAGCAGGATGATAAGTAGAAATGAGGAACTGTATGGTACACCCATTCCAAATCTGTCATGTTATGTCTGGGAGGAGTAACTAGAGTGATGGGAATCCCCAAATTTGCTGGAATTGCCCAACACCCTGGCCAGCCAGGTGGATTCTCTTGATGATCAGGAAGAAGGGCTACACTTACCTGCAAGAGTACTGGTGAGACCTGAAATGCAGAAATCTTTGGCTGTCTATGCATACAGGATGACAGTGATTAGCAGGAACTCAGGAAGAGATGTCACCTTCAGATGTGGGGTGCCAATTGCTCCTCTTCTTCTTGTGACAGTAGTGTCTCGTTTTCCGTAGAAAACGGAAGAGCAACAAGTCTGAATCGAGGAAGTCGACATTGAAGTCATACAACTTGGGTGACTTATACCAGAGGAATGGAAAAGGAGATTAACTGAGAAGAATTTGAAACGTGATGGTGATTTTCTACTGACGAGTCTGATGTTGGTTGCTCCAAAAGTATTTCCACACTATTAGAGTGACCGAGGACACCCCTTTCTGAGAGAGATCTTGCTGGTTAGCTCCAGTAAAGGTTGAAGATGTCCAGCTGCCCCTTTTTAAACTGGAGGAAGCCAAGTTCAGTCATGGAGCATGGAGACCTGAGCTGCCAGAAAGTATGAGTGATAGACAGGGGGAGGCATCCTCTGGTAGACAGGAAGGGCCACAGGGGTGGTTGAAGCCGGAGAAGCCTAAGGTGAGATAAGAAGGTCTCAGAGAATCAAGAAATCCCTAGCTAGGCTGGCAGAGGATGCACCTGTAAAGCAGACCGTTATGTCCATTTCCATGGTCAGATATGCTACTTCCAGGTACAAATGGATTTGGGGTCCTAAAATCACGATATTCATTTGAATGTTACTAATAATAGTTTAATAAGTTCCAAAGTCATGAGGACATGATTATTTTTAGTGGGGCGAAAACTGTAATGCCCTAGATAAGATTTCTACTGTTATGCTGTAGATATTTCGTTTTAGCAGCTTCTGCAAAAGCATGTCCTGCTGGTAGGATGTTTGGTTTTGGCTAAAGATAAGGGGCTATGATATTCAACTTTAGAACTGTGTCAGTCAATCAGGATAGTAGATTTGAGAGAAGGTTCTAGAGACAGCTGGGCAGAAAGAGATTTGTGACTGTGTGGTTTGTGAGTTTTCTTTGATGGGAGCTGCAGAGAGGAAAGGAGGTAACATAGCTGAGAAGTCTGTGGGAAGGAGTGTCCCTGATGCAAGAAGTGCTTTGTACAGATGAACGACTCCAAGGAGGAATGGCCAATGCTCCTGAGAGAGCACCATTTGTTCAAAATATATTTGGATTGAAGTTCATAATATGGTGTGTGCTTTCACGCAGAGTGTGGGTCCAGCGCTTGAGTAAAAAGACAACTCCAAGATGAGTTTCAACTTTACGTGCACATTTCAGTTAACCCAGTCAAAAGGAGCCCCTTTATTTACTTTTCTACTAACTGTTCCATAAAGCTGAAATTTGTAAATATACATTCTCTTAATAATTTATTAGGTTTTTAGAAGCTGGGATGGGCTGAGCTGCAACCGGGCACCCTCTAGGTCTCATGATACTTTAGATATTGTATACGAAATTTATCTGTACTGCTGCCTTCGTATAAAGCCCAAAAATAACTTTGGATGCAAATTTTATACAGAGCTGCTTTTCTGTGCCCCAGAAACTTGGGAGTATAACTATAAGGTTCTTTACATGAGTTTCTTATTCACTAATTGCATAATTGACAACCATAAGGTAATTTCAGCATGAGATCAACTTGGGAAAGCAACTCTATTAATACAGATTTATATGTTATGATAAGGGGAAACACTATAGGATGAGGAGGACTGGTACAAGATTCATATCATGATTTTTGAGAAGGTAAGGAGAAACCAGATGATTGTGGTAGATTCTGATAGATTGAGAGGAATGATGGGTTCATTCCAGTTACTGTTGGTATACAAGTTGATGTAGTGTGTAGTGAAACTGAGGAAGGACGTGCAGATAGGGTAAAATTGCTGTCAGTTGTATGTGTTGGTGTAACATAGGGGCAAGATCGAAAAGGGTGACGAATGCAGGACAGAAGGTATTGTATTTGAATGTATGCAGTTTACAGATTAAGTAGATGATTTTGTGGGGCAGATAGACATTGGCAGGTAAGACGTGGGCATCACTGAGTCATGGCTGAAAGAAGATCACAGTTTGGAGCTTAACATCAAAGAATTAAAAGGACAGGCAGGTAGGCAGAGGGAGTGGAGTGGGGTGGCTCTGTTGGTTTAAAAAAATAAAATGAAATCTTTTGAAAGAGGTGACTTAGGTAGATGTAGAATTCTTGTGGGTAGGGTTAAGAAACTGCAAGGGTAAAAATACCCTACTGAATTATACACAACTCAGGCTGGAGGAGCAACACCTCATATACTGTCTAGGTAGTCTCCAGCCCCTTGGTATGAACATAGAATTCTCCAACTTCCGGTAATTCCCTCCCCCTCCCTTCCTCTATCCCTATGTCACTCTGTCCCCTCCCCCAGCTGCCTATCACCTGCCTCATGGTTCCACCTCCTTCTACTACCCATTGTGTTTTCCCCTATTCCTTCTTCACCTTATTAGCTAAGATAGACTGGCAAATGACACTTAAAGGATTGACAGTGGATATGCAATGGCAAGCATTTAAAGGTTGCATGGATGAACTACAACAATTGTTCATCCCAGTTTGGCAAAAGAATAAATCAAGGAAGGTAGTGTACCCGTGGCTGACAAGAGAAATTAGGGATAGTATCAATTCCAAAGAAGCAGCATACAAATTAGCCAGAGAAAGTGGCTCACCTGAGGACTGGGAGAAATTCAGAGTTCAGCAGAGGAGGACAAAGGGCTTAATTAGGAAGGGGAAAAAAGATTATGAGAGAAAACTGGCAGGGAACATAAAAACTGACTGTAAAAGCTTTTATAGATATGAAAAAAGGAAAAGACTGGTAAAGACAAATGTAGGTCCCCTACAGACAGAAACAGGTGAATTGATTATGGGGAGCAAGGACATGGCAGACCAATTGAATAATTACTTTGGTTCTGTCTTCACTAAGGAGGATATAAATAATCTTCCAGAAATAGTAGGGGACAGAGGGTCCAGTGAGATGGAGGAACTGAGCGAAATATACGTTAGTAGGGAAGTGGTGTTAGATAAATTGAAGGGATTGAAGGCAGATAAATCCCCAGGGCCAGATGGTCTGCATCCTAGAGTGCTCAAGGAAGTAGCCCAAGAAATAGTGGATGCATTAGTGATAATTTTTCAAAACTCGTTAGATTCTGGACTAGTTCCTGAGGATTGGAGGGTGGCTAATGTAACCCCACTTTTTAAAAAAGGAGGGAGAGAGAAACCGGGGAATTATAGACCGGTTAGCCTAACGTCAGTGGTGGGGAAACTGCTGGAGTCAGTTATCAAAGATGTGATAACAGCACATTTGGAAAGCGGTGAAATCATCGGACAAAGTCAGCATGGATTTGTGAAAGGAAAATCATGTCTGACGAATCTCATAGAATTTTTTGAGGATGTAACTAGTAGAGTAGATAGGGGAGAACCAGTGGATGTGGTATATTTGGATTTTCAAAAGGCTTTTGACAAGGTCCCACACAGGAGATTAGTGTGCAAACTTAAAGCACACGGTATTGGGGGTAAGGTATTGATGTGGATGGAGAATTGGTTAGCAGACAGGAAGCAAAGAGTGGGAATAAACGGGACCTTTTCAGAATGGCAGGCGGTGACTAGTGGGGTACTGCAAGGCTCAGTGCTGGGACTCCAGTTGTTTACAATATATATTAATGACTTGGATGAGGGAATTAAATGCAGCATCTCCAAGTTTGCGGATGACACGAAGCTGGGTGGCAGTGTTAGCTGTGAGGAGGATGCTAAGAGGATGCAGAGTGACTTGGATAGGTTGGGTGAGTGGGCAAATTCATGGCAGATGCAATTTAATGTGGATAAATGTGAAGTTATCCACTTTGGTGGCAAAAATAGGAAAACAGATTATTATCTGAATGGTGGCCGATTAGGAAAAGGGGAGGTGCAACGAGACCTGGGTGTCATTATACACCAGTCATTGAAAGTGGGCATGCAGGTACAGCAGGCGGTGAAAAAGGTGAATGGTATGCTGGCATTTATAGCGAGAGGATTTGAGTATAGGAGCAGGGAGGTACTACTGCAGTTGTACAAGGCCTTGGTGAGACCACACCTGGAGTATTGTGTGCAGTTTTGGTCCCCTAATCTGAGGAAAGACATCCTTGCCATAGAGGGAGTACAAAGAAGGTTCACCAGATTGATTCCTGGGATGGCAGGACTTTCATATGAAGAAAGACTGGATGAACTGGGCTTGTACTCGTTGGAATTTAGAAGATTGAGGGGGGATCTGATTGAAACGTATAAAATCCTAAAGGGATTGGACAGGCTAGATGCAGGAAGATTGTTCCTGATGTTGGGGAAGTTCAGAACAAGGGGTCACAGTTTGAAGATAAAGGGGAAGCCTTTTAGGACCGAGATTAGGAAAAACTTCTTCACACAGAGAGTGGTGAATCTGTGGAATTCTCTGCCACAGGAAACAGTTGAGGCCAGTTCATTGGCTATATTTAAGAGGGAGTTAGATATGGCCCTTGTGGCTACGGGGATCAGGGGGTATGGAGGGAAGGCTGGGGCGGGGTTCTGAGTTGGATGATCAGCCATGATCATAATAAATGGCGGTGCAGGCTCGAAGGGCGAATGGCCTACTCCTGCACCTATTTTCTATGTTTCTATGTTTCCTGCCTATCACCTCCCTGCTTCCCCTCCCCCACCCTTTTATCTTTCCCCTTACTGGTTTTTCACCTGGAACCTACCAGCCTTCTCCTTCCCACCCTCCCCCCACCTTCTTTATAGGGCCTCTGCCCCTTCCCTCTTCAGTCCTAATGAAGGGTTCCGGCCCGAAACGTTGAATGATCGTTTCCACGGATGCTGCCCGACCTGCTGAGTTCCTCCAGCATGTTGGGAGGATGAATATACACTCAGTGGCCACTTTATTAAGTACAGGAGTGAAAGCTGATGTGGTCTTCTATTTCTGTAGCCCATCTACTTCACGGGTTCAATGTGCTGTGCATTCAGAGATGCTCTTCTGCAAACGACTGTTGTAATACATGGTTATTTGAGTTACTGTCGTCTTGCTGCCAGCTTGAACCAATCTGGCCATTCTCTATTGAACTCCCTCATTAACAACAGTGCTGACTGCTGCTCATTGACAGCTTTTTTTTTGTTTTTCCAAAAACTCTGTAAGCTCGAGACACTGGAATGCATGAAAATCCTTGGAGATCAGCAGCTTCTGAGATACTCAAACCTCCCTGTCTGGTACCAACAATCATTCAGTGGCCAAAGTCACTTAGATCACATTTCTTCCCCATTCTGATGTTTGGTCTGAACAACAAAATGAAGCTTTTGACCATGTCTGCATGCTTTTATACATTGAGTTGCTGCCACATAATTAGCTGATTAGATATCTGCATTATCAAGCAGGCTGACAGATATACCTAATAAAGGGACCACTGAGAGTAGTCTTTCCCCCCCAGGGAAAGGGAACAAAAATTAGAAGGCATAGGTTTAAAGTGAGCTTGGAAAGGTTTAAAAGGGACACAAGGAGCAACTTCAGACAGAGTGTGGTGCAAATATGGAACGAGTTGACAAGAGGAAGTAGCTGAGGTAAATGCAACAACATTTGCAAGGCATTTGGATGAGAAAAGTTGAGAGGGATACTAGGCATATGCATACAGATGGGACAAGCTTATGTAGACACCTTTTTTTTTGGCCTGGACTAATTGGGTTGTAGGGCATGTTTCTATGCTGCATTACTCTGACTATTTACTCTATCAAACACACTCAACACTGTCTCATTTTTCTAAAATCCAATAAACTCAATGATTTCTCAAAAGATAACCATCTTAGGAATTAACCTTGCTAACAATGCAGATTCATTAGTTATGTCAGTCCCAAACATAAGGAGATCAGAATTCACAAAATCAGTGCTATTCGTACAGAGACAGACTACGAAGTCAAGCTATCCTCTGTTATTTCCTGATTCTCTTTTTGATTTCTCATATTGTGGTAACATCTGCCACTTCCCTTTTATACATCTACATAACAACAATCTTTGAAAAAACAGATTCTGAAAATAACCAGAAAATTGTGGCTGCATGGCATTGGGTATCTGTGATCTAATCGTGATGCAATGTAATCACAATCTAAATATTAGCCTCCAGAATCATTAGTATAGAATGTCTGCATTTCAAGTCATGCACATAGTTCAAACATTTTCTAGATTTGACCAAATTTGTTTGCAATAAAGTGACTCCAATGTGCATATTACAGATACATCTCATCACACTTCCTGTCATTAGACAGAATTGAATGTCTAAATGAAAGTAATCCTGAATTGTCACAAGTTGCTGTCTAGTGTCCAATGCTAAATCTCAAGGTTTGTTCAAACAGCATTTTGTGCTTGTTTTCACTGCGCTTTTAAGTAGTGCTTCACTGGATAATTACTGTCTATTGCACTTACCACAGAAAGTTAAATATGGTACATTGTAAGTACCACTCACCTTAATGATCAACAATTCACCAGTTTTACAGAATGTGCTGAAGTAAGAATAAGGTCTCTTTTAGGTTACAAATTGCTGTCGGAGGCATTGAATATTTTTAAACTCATCTTTTGCCTTTGTAATAATTTTTCATTCTTTACTTTGATATATTCTGAGCTTTAGCTTATAAATATCGCTTGTTCTCAGTTTATTGATTCTGTTTACAGTAAAACAGAATAAATTCCGTATTTCTGCATTTAACTGTGCACGTACTTACTGTAAAAGTTGCTGTTTTACCATGTTATTGTGTTAAATTCTGATCATTTTACTATCATTACAATTGCAAAATCCTGGCCATTGTATTTTCCATTAGACCAAAGACATTGATTTCTGTAAGACTGGACAGGTCTCAAGATTTGTTTTGAACTTTTTTTTCCTGTGGCTATGGCATTAGTTTACTCACTTTCAATGCTGTTGTTTCAAAATCAAATAGTCATTAGCCCAGATGCTAAATTTCAATGTCATTTCACCTTCAACTTTTGTTTCCCTTTTAGCAAAACTTTACAATTGGAACTGCTCAGCTCAATGTTATTCCATTATTCAAGAAGGGAACCAAGGATGATCCTGGAATTTATAGACCAATAAGTCTCACAACAGTGGTAGAGAAGTTACTCGAGAGAATTCTTAGGAATAATATTTATGAGCATTTCAAGAATCCTAGTCAAAGTAGAGAGAGCCAGCATGGCTTTGTGTGGGGTAAGGCATGTCTTACTCACTTGATTAAGCTTTTTGATGAGGTGACAAGGGTGACTGATGAAAGTAGAGCTGTGGATATTGTTTACATGGATTTCAGTAAGGCGTCTGACAAAGTTCCTCATGGGAGGCTCATCTAGAAGATTAAGATGATGGGATCGATGATGTTCAAAAGCCATTTGGACTCAGAACTGGTTTGCCTAAGAAAAACAGAAAGTTGTGTTTGAAGGGACTTATTTTAGTTGGAGGTCAGTGATTAGTGGTGCTCTCCAGGAATCTGTACTGTGACTTCTGTTGTTTGTGAAGTACATAAGTGACCTGGATGAAAATGTAGATGGGTGCATTAGTAAGTTTGCAAATGATACAGAACAAGATATAAATCAATTGCAGTTATATAAAGAGTAAAGGTGTAGTCTATTAATGGCGAGTGAATTCAGAAATTGGAGGTGCAATGGACTTGGGAATTCTGCAGGATTCCCTAATGCTTAGCTTGCAGGTTGAATCAGTAGTAAGGAAGGTAAATGCAATGTTAACATTCATTTCAAGAGGACTAGAATATAAAAGTAAGAATGTAATGCTTTATAAGGCATCAGTCAGACCACATTTGGAGTACTATAAGCAGATTTGGGCCCCAGTGGATGTACTGGCATTGGAGAGGGTCCACAGGAAGTTTATGAAAATTATCCCAGGAATGAAAGGGTTACTGTATGAGGAGTGTTTGACGGCTCTGGGCCTGTACTTGCTGGAGTTTAGAAGCATGCGGGTGGGGGGTGGGGGGGTGGGATGAGGGCAAAATGTCACTGAAATCTTCCAAATACTGAAAGGCCTAGATAGAGTTTTGAACCAGATGAACAGCCTTTGAATAGAAGTTCATCCTTTCAAACAGATGGGGAGAAATTTCTTTAGTCAGTGGGTGGTGAAACCGTGGAATTTATTGCCATACAAGGCATGGATATCAAGTCACTAGGAATATTTAAAGTAGAGGTTAATAGGATCTTCATTAGTAAAGGTGCCAAAGGTTACGAGAAGACAGGAAAATGAAGTTGAGGTGAAAATAAATCAGCCATGATCAAATGTGAAGTATTCCTAATGAGCCAAATGGCCCAATTCTGCTCCCATGTCTTATGGTCTTTTGGTCTAATTTGCTTGAATGGGACTTGTGTTATACACATTGCAGTTGTATTTATTTACATAAAATGTTAATGATTAAGTTTTAAAAATATCTACTGGCTATAAAATATTTTGCAACAATCTGAACATATGGGAGGGCAAATAGTCTTTGCGTCCAGAATCAGGCAGGACAAGTACTTTAAAAAGAAAGAATGGATTCTTACTATCTTATGTAGGTAATGCTTTATATGCTATAGAATCACAATTAGAAGAAACAGTCATTGTATAATGCACAATTTTTGCCATGGCAATCAATACTACAGGTCAGATGTACACTCATGTTGCTCAACATTTAGTTTACACAATTTGTCGCACTTGCTACTTTCTAAGATCTCTCCCATTCCCAAATGCTGATGCTGATTCCAGTGGTTCTAATAGTAACAAAGGAATGACCACCCGATACTGAAGAATATACTGAATATGAAAAATCAAAATTAATCAAGCCTGCTTTCAAATAATTTCATCTACTATCTGTATTTTCCTTCTAAACCCAAATAAATTTGAGACTTCCCAATCCATAAACTTCAGATCAGAACTGTTGGCATGCTTTTTATTTGAACCATCTTTTTATTGAAATCATTCATTGCTTAAAAAAAAACACCCATTTTTATACTTTGGTTAAAACATCTTATCCTGTTTATAGATAAGTATTCACTACATTTGATTGCAGTGGCTCTTCAGTATTATTTGACACAAAAATTAAAAGCTACATTTTACACAACTTCTCAAGAGATTTATCACTTAATTTACAATCCTTAGAAAATTCATAGACTCATACAAAAAAGTACAGCACAGAAACAGGCCCTCGGCCCATCTAGTCCATGCCAAAACCATATAGACTTCCTACTACCAGAGACCTGCACAGGGACCACAGCCTTTCCATCTATGTACCTACCCCAAACTTCTCTTAAACTGACATCAAGCTTGCATGTACCACTTGTGCAGGCAGCTTCTTCCACACTCTCATGACTCTCTGAATGAAGTTTCCTTTCATGTTCCCCTTAAACTTGCCACCTTTCACCCATAACCCACGGCTTCTGGTGGTAGTCCCATCCAACATCAGTAGAAACCCCTAAGTGTTTACAGGCCTACCACTCCCTGGCTTCTCCTACAAAGCCAGTGTCTAATCCAATTAACTACCTCGTCTTGAATGTCAAATGACTTTACCTTCTTGCCCAACCTCCCATGTGGGATCTTGTCAAAGGTCTTGTTAAAGTGCACGTAGATAACATTCACTGCCTTGCTTTCATCAACTCTCCTGGTAACTTCCTTGAAAAACACTTAAGTTTGGTTAGACATGATCTACCATGCATAAAGCCATGTTTACTATCCTGAATCACTGCATGTATATCCAAATACTTATGTATCTGGTCACTCAGACTACCTTCCAATAACTTTCCCACTGCTGATGTCAGGATCACCGGCCTATAATTTCCTGGTTTACTCTTACAGCCTATCTTAAACAGCAGAACAACACTGGCTATCCTCCAATCACCCAGCACCTCACCTGTCACAATGATTTAAGTATCTCTGCTAGGCCCCCAGCAATTTCTGCACTTGCCTCCCACAGGGTCCGAGGGAACACCATGTCAGGCCCTGGTGATTTATCCACCCTCATTTGCCTCAGGATAGCAAACACCTCCTCCTCTGTAATCTGTACAGGGTCCATGAAGTTGATGCTGCTTTGCCTCACTTCTAGACTGTCAACCAAGTAAATACAGATGCAAAAACAATTTAAGATCTGCCCCCATCTCTTTTGGTTTCACATATGAGTTACCACTCTGATATTGCACAGGACCAATTTTGTCCCTTGCAATCCTTTTGCTCTTAACCTATTTGTAAAATCCCTTAGGATTCTTCCCCACTTTGTCTGCTAGAGCAATACCTTCTTTTAGCTCACCTGATTTCTTTCTTAAGTGTTTTCTTGCATTTCTTATACTCCATAAGTACCTCATTTGTTCCTACCTGCCTATACCTGACATGCATTTTTTTTTCTAACCAGGTCCTCAATATCTTTTGAAAACCAAGGTTTCCCTAAATCTGTTATCTTTACCTTTTATTCTGACAGGCACATAAAAGCTTTGTACTCACAAAATTTCACTTTTGAAAGCCTCCCACTTATCAAGTACACTTTTGCCAGGAAACAGCCTGTTCCAATCCACATTTGTCAGAAATGTTCTGACATCATCAAAATAGGCCTTTTTCCAATTTGGAATCATAACCTGCAAACCAGATCTACCTTTTTGCATATGTACAGTACTGTGATCACTAGAAGCAAAGTGTTCTGCAGAAACTTCTGTCACCTGCCCTGTCTCACTTTCTAATACCTGGTCAATTATCGCACTCTCTCTCATTGCGACTTCTACATACAATCCAATTTAGACAAATTATTGAAAGAAATCTTCAAAACATATAGGTTTATCTGACTGTGTCTACCAGACATTGTTTTTTTTGTTATCACAACAGGAAAATGAACTATATATGCTTTAAACTTTAATTTGTTTTATCTCACAGCTTGATGAAAAATACCAGAAACATACATGGTCAACGGCTCTCTCTGCATGAATCCTCATGTATCATGAAGAAGCATAATCAATTTTCTTTTCTAAATGTGCAGTCAGATCAAATTCATAATGCAGATTTCCTAAAAATAAACTAAGTGTTGTTTGGAACAGGCAACTGCCTACCGCAATCTATTAGCGATTTGTGGAACAAACTGGAACAGCTTGAACGGAACTTACTGTTCATTAAGAATGAAACATTATATCAAGTATTTAAGACTTGAATTGATTGAATTACATTGTAAAATTGGTAGCCACACAACCAATGATAATAAGATCTCATATACCTGTCATCCTTTTTAAAATACAAAATAAGCATTGTGTCCTCAGACAGCTTTTTGCAGCACCTGTTAATACCATGAATGGATGATTATAAATATCCGAGAATTCAGCACTATGCTATTAAACAGATGGCACTGCTAGATTCAAATTATGTAGATTTCCCAAATGCACTGCATCTTCATAGAGTTAATACACCTAATTTTACTTTTGCCCTGCAGAACATTTATAACAATTGCATGTTTTGCACTACTAATGGATATTTCTTCAATACTGTTTTTTTTTGCATAAACAGATGAAAACAAAGAGTCTCTACCATTTTGTTGATGTCTCTGTATGATACTGGTGAAAATGTGTGGACGACTTGAACTTTTTTAATGCATTTGCATTCATAAATAAAAAGATTAATTTGCAGAAGAACTTTGCTTTTTGATACAAATTGATCTTCTGTCCAGATCATACATGCTAATTCTAAAATCACTAATAAATGTTTGCTTATTTTATGAACATTGCAATTCATTCACACAACACTGAAGAGGACACTTAGCAAGATCTCACTGCCTATTATCAAGAGTTTTGAACAGAATTGTCAGCATTTAGTTGCTCAAATAGCAGTAAGTTCCAAGCTTCAATGCAAACTGTCAAATGGGTCACATTTATCAGTTTGCTCCATTTGACAAGTGATCTGAGTCTACAACTGGGAAGCCAAAGAGGACAAGTTATTCTGCTTGCTTTGATATTTTAGTTATTGAAAAAACAGATAATTTGTTCACCTAAACATTTAAAATTCCTTTAATTTTTAATTCCATTTTAATAATTTGTAAATATTTTCTGAATGACAAAGATATGGACAAACTATTGAAAAAACTACTTTTATAGCCAAGAAAACTGGGAGCAGAGTTTCGCTGTCTGTCAAATGCTCAGAGATATTTTGAGGAAGAGTTCCTTTATTTTGCCTCCTTTAGTCACGTTAGCATTCAGAATACACGGCTGAACTCCAGGCGGTAGAGAGTCATTAAAATTGGCACTCTGCATTAAACTTAATTTATTGCACACATGGCATTCTGGGGATAACAATTCTAGTCAGATTCCATCACTCCATTTTCTATAGCTACTTATATTGTACCACTCTACACATCCTTGCTTAAGAATCTTCAGTGAAGTGAAAAAATTATCACCCTAGCTCTACCTGTATTAAAACTAATGGAATATATATTATATCAAATCATGAAAGAATACTATTAAACATTATTATTACCAACATGAAAAATGCTTTAAGCCAGAGGTCCCCAAACACCGGGCCGCAGAGCATGTGCTACCGGGCTGCGAGGAAACGATACGAGTCAGCTACACCTTTCCTCATTCCTTGTCACGCACTGTTGAACTTGAACATAGGGTTGGCAACTGTCCCGTATTTGCCGGGACATCCCATATATTGGGCTAAATTGGTTTGTCCCTTAAGGGACCGCCCTTGTCCTGTATTTCCCCTGCTAAGGTAGAGTGTTCCTATGAAACCTTTCGTGCCAAACTGGCGTGAAGCGAAGCAGCAATTACCATTAATCTATATGGGAAAAATTTTTGAGCGTTCCCAGACCCAAAAAAACCTACCAAATCATACCAAATAACACATAAAACCTAAAATAACACTAAAATATAGTAAAAGCAGGAATGAAATGATAAAGACACAGCCTATATAAAGTATAAATCATGTATCTACAGTGTAGTTGGGAAGATTAAGGCAAAGCCGATTTGTGGAAAAAAAACCTGCACGTACGCACATGCGCACGTCACATATGCACACGCATGCGCACACAGGTGCCTGCACAAGGCTTCATGGTCATGGTAGTCTTTCCTGGGGTAAAATGTCCTGGGATCTGACTGCTACTTTTGTCCCTTATTTGGGAGTAAGAAAGTTGGCAACCCTAAATGTAAAAGACATGTTGAGGTGAGTTTAACTCCCCCGTGGTCGGCTGGTCCGCAAGAATATTGTCAATATTAAACTGGTCCGCGGTGCAAAAGGTTGGGAATCCCTGCTTTAAGTTGTCTGTAGAATTACAGTAAGTACAACAGAATTTTCATGGTGTAATTTCTGTAAGTCAGGTCATCGGATTCAAAAAATTACTTTACCCAAGCAGTAAGGCTGATCAACAACACCTCCACCCACTATCCTACCTCGTCACACTGCCTACAATCACTATCATTTCCTGTCAGGGTCAGCTTATGTACAGACACTCCTATGCCTAGCATCACATTATGGACATGCAATCAATGTATATACAAGAATCTTATGTATTTATATATATTTGTGTTTTTTGTTATTATGTTCTTAATCTTACTGGGTTATTATTTTCTACTGCACCAGATCCAAAGTGACAATTATTTTGTTCTCCTTTACTTGTGTACTGGAAATAACGTTAAACAATGTGGAGCACATACTGTATATCCCTAATGCTCTCCACATTACATTTCCTGATATCAATGCTATTTCTTTGCTTCTAAATATTTCAAACAATAGTTCTTCTCACCATTGAACAATATTAATGTTACAGGTGTCCCCCGCTTTTCGAACGTTCGCTTTACGAAACCTCACTGTTACGAAAGACCTACATTAGTACCATTTTCGCTTTCAGAAGGTGTTTTCACTGTTACAAAAAAAAAATAAAGCGCGCGATAAAAGGCAACGCACGTCCCGAGCAGCCGCTGTCCCCCGAATTCGGAACTGCTTTGCTTTAACACGTGCCTGTGAGCAGCCGTTTGCAAGATGAGTTCTATGGTATTGGAAAAGCCTGAAAGAGCTCATAAGGGTGTTACACTTACGGTAAAACTAGACGTAATTAAGCGTTTTGATCGTGGTGAACGAAGTAAGGACAACGTGAGTTTGGCTTGTGGAAGCTGACGAACATGATGTTGAAGAGGTTTTGGCATCCCATCACCAAGAACTGACAGATGAAGAGCTGATGCAATTGGAAGAAAAAAGGATAACAATCAAAGCTGAATGAGTAATGATAAAGTATGACTTTAATTTTGAAAGGGTACGTCAGTTTAGGAGATATTTGCAGGATGGTTTGAGTCCTTACTAAAGAACTGTGTGATAGAAAAATGCGCGAGGCTCAGCAGTCAAGCAAGCCTTCCACATCAGCCACAGCAGACGACGAACCTCGACCTTCGACGTCGAGGCGAGCAGAGATAGAAGAAGATGAGCTGCCTGCTCTAATGGAAACAGATGACGAGATGACACCCCAGTGTCCCACCACCCCAACCCACAGGCCACGGACAGATACCAACTCACGGAAAATGCAACGGTAGCCGGGAGACATATAGCACATCTTTAAGAAAAAAGCCGAAATAAACATGCTAATTAATTAGGTGCCGCCGACACCTAATTGTCAGCCCAGATCAGAGACGACGCAATCGGAAATCGGCACTAATCTGGGCCGATAATTACATGTCGGGTGGCACCTAATTAATTAGCTTGTTTATTTCGGCTTTTTTCTTAAAGATGTGCTGTGTACCTCCTGGCTACCGCTGCATTCCTGCATGCTTCGCGGCAACGTATCGCTCGGTGGCCTGGAGGGTGGGGGCCACTGCACCACCCAACCTGCGATGACTCAGTCTAACACACCATCATCAGTATGCTCGGCAAGCTATCTTCCCGATTCCCGTAAGTGATACTACACTGTACATACATTATTTCTACTTTATATAGGCTGTGTATTTTTACGTGTTATTTGGTATGATTTGGCAGCTTCATAGCTTAAAGGTTACTGGAGAGAGTGTTCTTGCCAACAGTGCTTGTGTGAGATTTTCTGTCGACGGCGCTTGCGTGAGATTTTCACTGTGGAGAACAGTTCAGTAATGATAGTGGAAAAGTATTTCTACTTTATATAGGCTGTGTATTTATCATATCATTCCTGCTTTTACTATGTGTTACTGTTATTTTAGGTTTTATGTGTTATTTGGCATGATTTGGTAGGTTATTTTTGGGTCTGTGAACGCTCACAAAATTTTCCCATATAAATAAATGGTAATCGCTTCTTCGCTTTACGACATTTCGGCTTACGAACCGTTTCATAGGAAAGCTCTATCTTTGGATGGCAGGGGAAACCTGCATTACCTAACTCCATTCAATATCTGAGCTGTAATGCTATGTTTAAAGTTACAAAAATCAAACACTCATCACAGAAATCCAAGAACATCTGTTTGATACTTAGAGACCAACAAATGCTCCCGATACGTTATTGTACCTTATTAATCTGCAGGAACCAATCATGTCAGTTACATATTATGATATGTAAATTATAAGAAATTGCCAATACAATTCTATCAATTTCCTCTTGGGCAGAAACACAACACCTATTGTTAAGGGCTGCACCTCCAACTTCCATTATGAGCTGGAGCAGTGGTTTCCAAACTTTCTTTTTGGGTTACCGCCTCTTGGCTCTCAGACCACAACTCCAGTGCTCCCCTCTCTCTTTCTGGCCATTACATAAAAACTATAAAGAATTTTAATTTCAGAAGCACAAAGAAAATAGGAACTGCAAATGCAAAGCAATGACAAATAATTGCAGAAATTATTCAAATCTATTTAAAGTTAGAAATGTTTTAAAAATTTAATTTCAATAGAAAATTTTCATCAGCAATTTTAGAGTAAACATTCCTAGTCTAACTAATCACTACTTCATTGATTTTCACCTTTCAATGAGATGGATGGGCTTGTTGGAGCAATATCAGCTTCTCAACATCAGGTCAAATGTCACTTAAGAGTCTCAGATCCTCACGTTCAGTAATTTGCAGACTGCTTCATTGCATTGAAAGAAATTGGACAACTGCACTGAAAATGCACACCACTAAATATGATGCTGGGAAAGTAAAAGAACATCTTGATCTTTCTCCACAGTGTAGGAGAGCATTCAGAAATTTATTTTTGCAACCAAAGGTCTTAATATGATTTTTGAACTTCAGCTTCAACTCTAGGTCATTTTGTAATGAGATCAGTTCTTCCTCAATCCTTCCTGTTAATTCCTTATTACAAATGTTCAGGAATGGATATATCATCCAATGTGGAATATGAATTGAGGGATGATGCTAAAATCTCTCTGACATGTCTTTATGCAGCTCACCCAGGTATGTACAGTATACTCAAAGATCATTTTCTAGTAGCCTTTCTTTTCCGATTCAAAGAGGCTCTGAAATTGGAAAGGTTGCGAAGGCCACTGTTGTACTTCAAAAGGGTTAACTTAATGAAATGCAGAGATGACAGATTTGGCTTTAACAAGATTCACATCATTTCCTTCAAATTGAAGACTGATTTCACTGAACTTTAAATATTGACAAATAACTAATATCATGCCTAATATTCTTGAGCTGATTAATAAATAAAGCATTTGAGTCTTCAAGGAATTTTATCACAGCTTCAAAAAGCACATAAAAGTGTCTCAGGCAGTTTCCTTTTGAGAGCCATCTGACTTCTATCTGCAACAGCAAGCATTCAAACTGTTCATCGTTCTCGATAGAAAACTCTTGAAATAGTTGGGAATTAAGATCATGGAGTTGATGTTATTTACTGCTATGATAACAGTATTTAATAAATGAACTTCTAATGATATGTGCAGCTGATCACTTGGGTTTTCTGCAATAAGATGTCTGTGAATTACACGGTAAATATGTTAGATACAGCTTTCATCAATAAAGTACTAACCCCACAGTGGTGTCTGGTCATTGATGGTGCCCTGTCTATTGTACAAGCAAGCCTGTTGGTGAGAGGAATGTCCTTCTCTTTGGAAAAAATGCTCAACAATCCTAAATATTGACTCTCCCTTTGAATCTGTTTCTAGTCCCTTGCAAGTAACAACTTTTGAACCATGCTTTCATCTTTTATGAAGCAAACATAACCTTGAAGCAAGAGTTGTTGCCTGGCAAAACTGACTCATCCATCTCAACAGCAAATTCTGTTATCCTAAGTGTTCTGCACAATATGTCCTCCACATTCTCATCGATTCATCTTTGAACAGAGGTGTCGCTGAGAGCAATCACTTTAATTATTTGGTCTGGTGACTTCAAAAGTGTACTTGGAACCTCCCTTATTGCTGTCAGATTCAGTTCTTCTCCAATTGTATGGGGCTTTCCAGACTCAGCAATGAGTATGAAGCACACAAACCATCATCATTTTGTTGTGAAAAGTATTTCAAAACACAGTAAACATGTTTTGAAGTGTGTTCCATTTCTGACAACTTTCACAAAGTGACTGAAAAAAAATCCAAGTTTTCATTTGCTTTATCAGAGAGCGTTCTCTTCAAATGTTCAAGGAGCCTGGATGGTTTCATTGCCTTATTTTAAAACATCTTTTCACACAACAGGAATTGCATCACTACAGGATTAGAGTATGGGAATCGTAGTGGCTAACACTGTACTATAGTGAATGGCAATAATGCGGAGGCCTGGCCTGGAAATAACACAATTTCTTCAGTCCAAATTTCTCACGGCACCGAAATACAGAAGGTGTCACATTGCTTTTCAATAACTATAGCATGCTTCAAGCAAGGTCTAAGAGAACAGTGAGTTAGCAAGAGGAGATTACACGATCATTGTAATCAATTATGAGGCACTGAGGATCAAATGCTTATAATACATAATTCAATTATTAATTTAAGACTATTATCCCCCAGCTCCCCCTCCATTTTACTTTTATTGCCCTCTTAGAAATTCTCACAGCTCTATGGGATGATAGTGCCCACTTGTGGGGAGAAGGCAGAAGAACAGGGTTAAGAGGGATAATAAATCAGCAATGATGGAATGGCAGAGCACGTTCATTGGGCCTATGTCTTCTGCTGCTATGTTTTATGATCTTATTTGACCTTGTGTTCACTTTCCAAGCTCATACTGTCTTCACATCTGGCAGTCCTTTATTTTTAATTTTTCTCTTTAAATCTTTGTTACTCCATTCTTGTGGTTCTGTAGAGCCATTCTGAAAATCTCTACTTCTTAATAACTATAACTACATCTTCTATCAACACACAAAGTTGCTGGTGAACGCAGCAGGCCAGGCAGCATCTCTAGGAAGAGGTAGAGTTGACGTTGACTCTACCTCTTCCTAGAGATGCTGCCTGGCCTGCTGCATTCACCAGCGACTTTGATGTGTGTTGCTTGAATTTCCAGCATCTGCAGAATTTCTCGTGACTACTTCTTCTATAATATGATGTGTGTGTAAACAAATGTAGCCCCCCGGCCACCCTCAGGGTCGCTCGGCTCGCTGTCGTCTAGGGAAACAGCCCTCGGCCCCGCCAAACTGGGTAATTAGTTTGTATGGATGCTGTGTGATGTACCCCACCCCGCCCAAATAACAGACAATACACCAGCTACGACTAAATGATTTACAGTTTATAGATATTACTGGAACTATATAATTAATAGAGAATAAAATATAAAAAGAAAATAAAAGGTGCCACACTTATCAAAGTTCAATCTCTTCGTGCACAAACAGTTGGAGCTCAGGACCCTTCTTCTTCACCCTGCGACCCCTTGGACCACCTCAACCAGCCGCCTGGGACCAACAATGGTGGTCAACCAGACGCTCTACACGAGTCCGTCTCCATCTCCCCTCCTCGCCGAACGCCCCGCTTGGGGTCTAACCCCGTTAGCGGACTCACAGCACCTGGTCCATTCTCTGTCTCTCTCTCCCGCCTTCTGCCCCAAAACTCCATGCATACAATATCTTCAGACACAACAAAAGCATAACAACTATCGCAAATGGTTCATTAGTCCTCGTATCAATAGATAATACAAAACAAACTGCAGGTGGGAAGGACTTTCTCAGCGTTTAACATAACAAAGCATTCCAAAGTATAACATAACAAAAAAGCCATTTTAATTAGCCTACACAGTAACATAAGAGACGAAACCCCCTTACACTCTCCCCCCACCAAATAAAGTCATGCCATCATGACTTCTAAATAACTCGCCGACCAGTCCTGCAGACACACAACACACACATACACACAGTGACAGTGCTCCTCAAACAGTGGACCTTACGCCTGTCCCACGGGCGCTACATAGGTTAACCTATCTGGGAGCTTCTTAACCCTCCGAGACCTCTGTACCCCCCTCACCTAAACCCAAAAGGCCCAGACACTACTAGGGATACCTAGGGCCTGCTTGCCAACTCCTCTCTCATTCAGGCCACCATTACAGCTCGGAGCCCCCTGTCCTGTGTCCGGGGCCCCGCTTCTTTTCCTTCCTGATCCTGCCGTAACTCAGACTGCCCACAGCTAGCCCTCCCCACTACACCTGACTCAGTGGGAGAAGGGCCAAAGGTCTCCTCAATCACGGGGAAGATAGCGAAAGGCAGCATGTACCACATGTGCAGCACATCATCCTTCGAATTCCTATTCGTCCTCATTCCCTCGATCGGTAGCCGCTGTTTTAAGTTTCTCCAAACTGAAACATTTAGCCGGGGCTACCTCTTCAGCGTCCTGCAGTCGAGACATCAGCTTCTTCGGGGACTCCTTCAGCTCTCGCCACAGCCTCAGCAGCTCTGATTCAGGGTTCTTGGCCATCTCCATCT
Organism: Mobula hypostoma; assembly: GCF_963921235.1. Lineage (NCBI taxonomy): Eukaryota > Metazoa > Chordata > Chondrichthyes > Myliobatiformes > Myliobatidae > Mobula > Mobula hypostoma. The sequence goes on along the minus strand of NC_086097.1, from coordinate 151,489,870 downwards.
GGGACGCAGTTACCCCACCAGCTTCTTCCACCCTGACCTGAAAAGCAGCAGTTAAAAGATGGTCAGCCTCCAGTTTTTTCTTCCTGATGACATTTTCCAGGTCAACTTTCAGTTTTTCCACTTCATCTAAACTCGCGATAGTCATCTTCAGGCTCCTTTCAAGCGTCCGCCTCCTGTTTCCAAGATCTGTCCTCCTTTTCTGCACCTCCTTGGGAGCGTAGTCAAACTCCCCTCCCTGGGCTCTCAGTTTTCTGTTGGCCTTAGTCAGAACACTTCCTTGATCTTCCCCAACTTGTAAGTCTTCCAATCTTTTCTGAATCGACATCTTGAGTTTCTGCTGATCTCTTCAAAGGTGGTCATTGTTTCTGCTCGCTGGATTAATTCATCAGTACATGACCGCAGTGTCGGCTCGGAACTCCATTGTTCCTTCTCCACGCTGACGAATGTGAATTCCAAGTCTGCAATGGTCGTCTCACAAGTGCGGCAGTCTCCGGCCGGCAGTTCTGAGCACTTAGTTCAGTGGTGCAAATCCCCTCTCCCCTGTGTCTCATTCAGATTGACGACCTGGGTTTCCATCCCTAGGTCCACCACTGTCTGTTCCAACACCAGGAAGTTCAACTGGTATGTCGGGTCATTTTTCTCACATTACACCAAACTCTTCCAGCCAAAAACTCCTCCACATTTGACACTTCGCTTCGGTCGCCCGGGCTCAGCCACTCGCCTCGCCTCATAGTCCCCCCAGGCGAATCCAAGCTCTAGGCGGTCATCCACATACGCCAAAACTCCACACACCTTCACTTCCCCCATGGTCTTCCTCGTGCCCCACGGGAAGGATGCAGGGGCTTTGGATATGCCCTTGGGCATCTTTTCGGATCGGAAGAATCCTAGGGAACTAATAACGGCCGTTGTCGGCTCGACAATCGCACTCCTCGGGATCTGGCAACATCCACTCCTCAGATCCAGCACATTAAACGACGTCACATAATCCGCACACACGCTGCCCCCATCTTCCACAGCGCCAGGGTCCAGTTGCCGCAACCTCTCTCTCACTGAGGTATCTTCAGCGGTCAACTCCCCTCCCTCGTGGTAGTTCGGAGCAGCTACTAAGAGGGTCTCACCCTCAGCTACTTTCCCCAGGCCGTACCACCGCTGGGCCTCGTTTAAATTCGGTACCGGCTTAAGGCTGCTTCACACGTCCTCAGAAGCAACTCAACACACAGGGTGCCCAGACAATGCCCCCATGAACTCCAGGGTCATTAACCAATCATTGTCTTCTGGATAACTACTAGCCCTGGTACCCAAAATCTCCGGTGCCCTTGCGGTTGTCAAGGGTAAATGCTTCAGACATCGGTTGCAAAACAAACTGTACAACAACTTGACCTGAGCCCCAGGGTCGAGGATGGCTTTAACATCATTTCCCTCTATCCGTAACGACACCTTGGGGCGTGGTCCCTCTAAGCCTTCAGGAATAGGGTCTTCTCCTTTCGGAAGTTCATTGGTACATTGCTGGGAACGTGCTTCCCCAGAGACTCCAAGCCGTTCCCCCCTGGGCCTCCACTAAGTTTCCCGACACCTCTCTGATCAGCTGAACAACTGAAGGAGGGGCTGATCCCCTGAAATGATCCCCCTGGCACTGCAAGCAATTTAGCTGCCCTCCTAGCCAAAGAAGACAGACTGAAAACTTTCCCCCCTCTTTCAAATAACTGACAGTTGTCACTACGGTGTAAGTGAGCCTGACAGCTCTAACACCGTCACCAGCCCGCCTACTTAAACTTTCAGTCAATCCCTGTCACTCTCGCTCAACCGAGCACTGCCACTCATCTAACAACTGAGAGATCCGCTCCGCCCACATCTCGCACGCCTCCGCCCCTTCTGGGGTGGACATTATCCCAAACACCAGGCGGAGCCTGCCAGAGCTAGAACATTTATTCGCACGCACTACCTCCAAATCAGACCACTCTTTCCTTTCTCTCCCAACAGCATGGACAGCCCCGAGTTCCACCTCCAACTCGTCAGTGCTAGTCTGAACTCGAACAAAGACCTCATCCACCATGCATACAGCAATAACCAGCAAATAACCCACAGAGACACACATTACCGATTTAAACAGGACCACCACACAGCATACCAGTAGATCCAATCCCGGAGGAGCCCCCACTATGTAGCCCCCACAGCCACCCTCAGGGTCACTCAGCTCACTGTCGTCTAGGGAAACAGCCCTCGGCCCCACCAAACTGGGTAATTAGTTTGTCTGGATGCTGTGTGATGTACCCCATCCCACCCAAATAACAGACAATACACCAGATACGATTAAATGATTTACAGTTTATAGATATTACTGGAACTATATAATTATTAGAGAATAAAATATAAAAGGAAAATAAAAGGCGCCACACTTATCTCTTCGTGCACAAACAGTTGGAGCTCAGGCCCCTTCTTCTTCACCCTGCGACCCCTTGGACCACCTCGACCGGCCGCCTGGGACCAACAACGGTGGTCAACCAAACGCTCCACACGAGTCCGTCTATGTCTCCCCTCCTCGCCGAATGCCCCGCTTGGGGTCCGACCCCGTTAGCAGACTCACAGCACCTGGTGTATTCACCGTCTCTCTCTCCCCCTTCTGCCCCCAAACCCCGCACATACAATATCTTCAGACACACCAAAAGCATAACAACTATCGCAATTGGTTCATTTGTCCTCATATCAATAGATAACACAAAACAAACTGCTAGCGGGAAGGACTTTCTCAGCGTTTAAACGTAACAAAGAAGCATTCCCAAGTATAACAAAACATAGAAGCCATTTTAATTAGCCTACACAGTAACATAAGAGACGAAATCCCCTTACACACACACACAGACTGTTCTTCATTTAAACTTGGGTTTTCAAATTCAAGTTCCAAGGGATTTTCTTACTGTTTAATTTTCAATTGGAAGTGGACAAATAATAGCTGGTCATTAGACAATGTTTATATAGCAGTTTAACATATTTTATAAAGCAGTACAGTATTTAAAGCATCTTTAGTCTTTTCCTGAATGGACAAAAATTTAGTGAAGACAAAAATAAAGTCATGATGAAACAAAGTGATGAAAAACTGTTTAAAAACACAATTTTCTGGCGCTTTTTTTAAAAAAAGGCAGAGAATGCTCATCTAATAGAATCTGTGTATTATGGGTGAACAGCAAAGGGCAAGGCAAAGTTAATCTTATTCTATTCTATTGAGAATTTATGACCATGTATTCTGTTTAAGACAAAATGAATTAATGTTTTTCTTTTTAATAGTTTGTATCATTAAGTGGCTACAAATCTGTTAAAATTCTCATTAAAACCCAAAATATCCACTATTTTATTTAAGGATGATGGATGTCCAGCTAGGCTAGTGTACATATTGAATCCCACACCAACACTGTTACTTTTTTAGCTGCTTTTTAGATAACTTGGCAAGCCTCAGTTATTTTAAGATTAATCAAAGTCTGTCCCGAGCCTTGTGGCCCATCAGGATGGTGTTTATGCCGGTTTCCGTGGTGTGAAGTGACGGTGAGTACGAGACTCCCCCCTCGCCCCACCGATAGGACGCCAGTCTATCGCGACATTAACCCCCAGCATTTTTGCCCGTACCCATTCTCAGCTGGGTAGACTGGAGCATTGTGTGGTAAGTGCCTTGCTCAAGGACGCACATGCTGCCTCGGCTGAGGCTCGAACCCACGACCTTCGGATCGCTAGTCCAATGGCCCTAACCACTTGAGCCATGCGCCACATCTAGTTATTTTAAGGGGGCCACAAAAATTAATAGGATCAGATGAAGTCTTCAGCAGCACACCACGAGATTGAATTTGAACACAGCAAGAAACATTCATTCAAGATAAACATGAGAATTTCTACTCATTCTTATCCAAGGACTAGTCTATTTAAAGTTCTGCATAGATAGTTCAAGCTGTAGCCGGATAATAACATACTCCACAATAATATCCATCAGCTTGTTCTCTAGATTTTTGTATCATTATTCTTGGCTACTACTTTTCAATGATGAAAACACAGGCAGATACTGTACGTCACATACAAATACATTGTAAAATAGCAGTGATTGAGAGGACCATGCTAACGATTTGGGACTATGAGAGAGTGATTACTGCTGTTATCAATTAATTGGAGCTTGAGCACATACATAACAGAAGGTATGAAATAATACCCCACAATTTAAGAAGGACGAGAAAGCAGAAATTGGCCAGTTTGCCTGACATCTGTACAGGGCAATATACTAGAAACTAGATGAGAGTAAGAGTAGCAAGGAGGATACGTACAGATTCAGGAAACTTTAGATAGGCCAAGTTAATAGGTGATGATAAGGAAGATGAAATACAGGTGCATATTCCTTTATCCGAAATTCTGAAATCCAAAAAGCTCCGAAAACTGAAGTTCTTTTCGCCCACAGCTGATGTCACTCAGGTGTGACGTGGCAGCACTAGCAGAGGCTGCCAGATGTCAGTTGTGGCTCAGCGCTCATACTGGTTACACGTGCATTTGCTGTTCGCTGATATTTTGTGTTCACTGTTGGCTTTGTGTTTAATTTCACTGTGAAAATGTCAAAAAGAACTGCAGATACCCCTATGGGTAACAACGAGAAAAAGAGAAGGAATCTTCTCTATCAATAATGCAGAAAGTGGAGAACAGAGAGAAGATGGTGGCGCGACGCAGCACGCAGCGGCCACCCTGGTGATGAATATCTGTTATTTGTCAAGTAGGATGCCGTGCACAATCCTGATTTGACGGAGGCAGACGTGAGAAGCATGGAGGAACATCTGGTGAAACTTCTGAAATGCCTGTTTCGCTGCTGCTGCTACTGTCAGATCCAGAATCTCCAGAGGGGAAGGCCCCGAGTCCTCGGCTTTGCTTGTTGCTCGGCGGTCAGGGAGGGGTCAAAGCGCTCGGCAGAGATGGTGCTTGGTGTCGGAGGGCTCAAAGTTTTCGGACGGACTCAGAGTCGGCTGTGGTCGGGTGCTTCCAGGGTGCTGTATGGGCAAGTTTGCGGTGCTGGAGGTTCATGGCAGGGAGAATTCCAGGGAGAGGTGATTTAAAATACACGGGAGGATGTGCGTAGGTTTGGTGTGCCACTGGGTCCTAAAGTCCACCGCAGTGAGACAGGTTAAATAAGGGACGAGCATACGTGTTTTTTGGTATCGGCGGGGGGGGGGGGGGGGGGCGTCTGAAATCCAAAAAATTATGAATTCCGAAATGTAACTGGCCCCAAAGGTTTCGGATAAGGGATTGTGGACCTGTATTGTATGAAAAAATATGAGACGATCCATTTGGGCTGAATATCTGAAAACTAGAACTTATTTTAAAATGGCGAGAAACTGGGAAATGTCGGTGGAGGAACTTGTATACAAAGTACCATGAGTTAATATGCAGGTAGCGCAACCAATTAGGAATTCTCTCTTGAGGCGATCTCACAAACAAAGACCAACAAGGTTTGGTGGAGACATTTCCTGACTGGGTACTTTTGGTCTCCCAACAGTCTCTATTCTTTTGTTTCACTATCCCCTTTCCTGAATCCAGTTACTAAATAACTATCAGTTTACCTTGATTTTACTTAGTAATATTTCTTTTACCATTTATTCTCTTGGCCAGTCTTTTCACTTAAACTTTCACCCTTGAACTTTTTACACTCATCAAACAAACTTACTTACATTAGCACATCAATTTCCATCTCATCATCCAGGAAGGGTCTAGATTTCCAGAATCTTACCATCATCCTTATATGGATATATTTGCTCTGAATGTCTATTAATTCCTTGATTTGGTCACATTTCTCTGATACTGAATAACCTTTGGGTTGATATTCCTACTTTATCTATGCTAAACTCTTTCTCAGCCTGATATAAATTGCCTTTGCCTCATTTCTATTTTTTCCATTCCTGGTTAATCTCTGAACTTTTCCCCGAATTTACCAAAATTAACCAAATTATATTAGTCCAACTAATCTGGCTAAACACCAAAATGGCGAATAGTGTTATTGACAGTGCTATTAAATTGTACTTACAAATAAGCAACTCCACAAACCTGAGGGCAAGTCCCAGTAGATGACCTTACTGAATTGGCAAAGCAGGCCATGCTTCCTATATTCATATGTCCATCTTAGGACCTAGAGTGAGGTTGCTCAATAAAAGTATGTTCAATCCTTTTCATAATTCTTCAAAAAAAAAGAATACCAATGCCTATGAGCAGCAAGATCTTACTATCATTTGGGTATGGTTAGTTAAGGGAAAGTAACATACATCCCACACAATTACCAAAAAATGTCACTGTCTGAAACAGGAGAAAATTCAACCATTACACTTATCATTTACTAAACCCATCCTGCAATCAGCACAAACTAGAATCTTAACTGCCACATAAACAATGTGGCTACCACAGCATCAGAAGCTAGGCAGCCTGTACTGTATGACACAGTATGACACAAAACTTGAGGCACAAGTCACAAATGTGGTGAAATAATTTCCACTTGCCTGAAAAGAAATTCAACCTCTTTAATACATAAAATCACTCGATAGAAGTTGATGATTAGCTGACATCCAATCCACAGTCTAAATATCCACTCTTTCCATCACCAATACATTAGTACAATGTATACTCTTTTCCAAATACACTGAAGTTATTTACCAAAGCCATGTCAACACAAAGGTGGTCAAGAACAGCAGGTAAACAAGAATACCATATACACAAGAAAGTCTGCAAATGCTAGAAATCCAAAGCAATGCACACAAAATGCTGGAGGAACTCAGCAAGCCAGGCAGCATCTATGGAATGAATAAACAGCCAATGTTTCCGCCAAAATCCTTCTTCAGCATTCAAGAATAACAAGAATACCACCAGAGAGACTCTACCAATTTCTGCATACATATATATCTCCACCCTAACTTGGAAATGATTCCTTGTTCAATGATCCTCACTGGGTCTACATCTTTGAATTCCCTACCTAATAATAATGTGGGAGTAAATGCAATAGAGATAGCCAGTAAATGAATGTTGCTTTTTAAAAAAAACTTCACATTTTAAATTTAAAATACTGCAAATTAATTCCAGTTTTAACCTCTCATTCATTCTCTCCCTCAAGATGATTATTCAAAATTAGAATACAGGAATAAGAAAACCAGTTTCTTTCGTAATCCGGGGGCAGCTTATAGGACTTCAGAACCAATGAAGCACATCTTGAAGCAGTCACTACTGTAGACGCAACAACTAATTTGCAAGAAGCAACCTCCTTCAAACGTACAAGTACACTCAGTGGCCACTTTATTAGGTACAGGAGTAGAAGCCATTGGGGTCTTCAGCTGCTGTAGCCCATCCAATTCAAGGTTCAAGGTGCTGTGTTCAAAGATGTTCTTCTGAACACTACTGTTGTAAAACATGGTTATTTGAATTACTTGTACCTTCCTGTCACCTTGAACTATTCTCCTGACTTCTCACATTAACAAGGTGTTTTCCTTCACAGAACTACCGCTCATTGGATGTCTTTCGTAAACTGCAGCATTCTCTGTAAACTCTAGAGATTATTGTGCATGAAAATCCCAGGAGATCAGCAGTTTCTGAGATACTCAAACCACCCTGTCTGGCACTAACAATGATTCCATGGTCAAAGTCCCTAAGATCGTATTTCTGACCTATTTTGATGTTTGGTCTGAAAAACAAGGAAACCCTTTGACCATGTCTGCATGCTTTTATGCACTGAGCTGCTGCCATGTCACTGGCCAATCAGATATTTGCTTTCATGAGCAAGTGTACAGGTATACCTAATAAAATGGCTACTGAGTGTAATGATAGAGGAGTAAAATACTATTGATACATCTGGATAAATTCTCCAACTTTTCTTCCAAAACAAAAATACCAGTATCCTTTATATCCACAGGAGGTCAGATGGGGTCTTAAACTCAAGTCATGCATCACCAGAATAATCAATGAAACCTCCCACAATTTGCCTTTACAGTTTATTTCATAAAGTCACACATCAAAAATCAATGAATGAGGTTACGAAGAATCAATATTACCTTTGGCCTTGATTGCTGTAGTTGTTATCATAAGAGTCGTAACCTTGGTCTTCATATGTTGCTCCATAGCCATCAGCATATGCCTAAAGTTTCAAGAAGGAGCAGTGACTATACTATGTACAAGTTATTCTCAAACACATCTTCAAATACTGAACTGGCTGTGCATTGAAAGTCCAAACAAGCCAGTGGAATTCAGCCCAAACTGGAATATCTAAACAGAAAGAGAGTCCAACTTCCTCCCATTATGAGAAATTGTTCCATGTGCACTGGTAGTCAGTTAGTAAACATTCTTCATAAATTGCTGTAAACATTGAGGTTTGAGATCATTCAAATGTGGAACCAAGAACAATTACTTTCTTTGTATTAACACATACATACTTTAGCAATGTTCACTCCATTGATCAGAGATGGGAGTACTAAGCCACCCCTTCTCATTCCTATTCCTGGAGAATTCTAATGCCGACTGTAATTCTTCCAATTCTTGTCATAACTTTATTAGCTAACCGAGCATAGGCAGACCTTTAAACTTGGTATATTCTGGTCTGTGTGTCATAGTGAGAGCATGACTGGAACATACTGCCAGCAGCAAGACATCCACACTTTCTGCTGCAGCGTAGAAAAAGCAGAGACTTTTTGCTGATGCTCATTGTCATCAACATTCACAAAGGATCTAATGTCCAGGGTATTTCTAAAGAGATCTATCTCTTAACATGATTGTCATTATGGTTTAATGATAAATAGGCATGGTTTCTTATTGCTTAATGGCAAGGCCCCATACTGCTACTGGATCTCGCACAATGTATTGCTGTCAACAGAACATATTCTATCCAGGAGCAGATGAAGAAACCTGACAGCTAGCAAGACCATTACTTAAGCTCTGCCAGCTGTCAAGGACTTCAAGTGTATAAATGCTTCTGAAATTCACAAACATTCAAAAACAATCAAATTAGTTACTACTGAACATCAATTAAAGTCATGTGGTAGTTTTAATTTATCACAGCTACATTTACAGACACCAACTGCAAACATTCAAAATGGCATCCTGTCCATTCAGAATTGCTCAGGAAGCTCATTTTTAAAAAAATTATGTGTTTACACTAACTATTTAAATAGATATATGCTTACTGCAATACAGTTTTTCTCCTACATAATCATGTATTACATTGTACTGCTGCCACAAAGTTAACCATTTTCATGACATATGCTGGTGATATTAAACCTGATTCTGATTCTACTACAAATAAGGCTTAAAATACCTAAACACAAGTTTCATGCATTTGAATGTGCTTTTGAAGAGGTGACCAAGAGGATTATGAAAGGTAGGGCATGGTGTCTATGTGGACTTTGACAAGGTCTCTGATGGTAGGTTGGTCCAAAAGGTTGATCACATGGGATTCAGAGTGAGCTAGTCAACTGGATACAAAATTGGCTTGGTGGTTGGAGTCAGAGGATGACTGTAGAAGACAGTTTCTCAAATTGAAGCCCTGTTACCAGCAGCGTGCCATCCGGATCTGTAATATCTTCCCTCTTGATTGTGTTACGAGAATACACATAAAATTAAGATGTTTGCTGGCCTGGGCTAGCATCAGTGGCATCAGCAGTTGGTCTGCCACCTGCCCTCAGGGGAAGGAGAGATAAGGAACAATGGAGCAGCGTCTGGAGATGTGTAATGAAGGGATGTGGGAGGAAGAGCTGTCTGGAGCGGCTCCCCCCTTTGAACCCTGAACTGTTTGAAGTGATGGACAGGCGATACCCCAGCAGGGGGATAAAAAGGGACAGGTTCGCTAAGACACACACACACGCCACCCGAGGTAACGAGACCCTGGAAGCGGTGCGCTTCTCACGAGTGGGTGAGAAGTACCAGACAACGACAAGGGTGGAAAGGTACGATCAGCGGGAACCCGGTGTGTGTCCGCCCTTGCCTGGGTGCCGGGTTCACTGCAGAGGATCGACCGCATCTGGAGGAGGGGTCACAGTCGGTGACCTCAGGTGACATCACCAAGGACCCGCCCAAATGCTGTTTGTGAGCCATCTTGCTGGTCTGTGAGTGAAGCAGTGTTCTGAATGATCAGTTGTTCCTATTCTATCTCTCTCTTCCCCCACGTTGTCCATCGCCATGGAAACGATTACTGCGAACTGAACTTTGAGTCATTTTGAAATTTGGTCATTTACCCCTAGACAACGATAGAGCTTGATTGATGCTGTTATCTTACTTCTGTGCACATGTGTGGTTATCATCACTGAATTGTTGCATTTATTATCCTTTCGATTACTGTGTTGCTTGTTTCTTTAATAAAACTTTCTTAGTTCTAGTACTCCAGACTCCAACTGAGTGATCCATTTCTGCTGGTTTGGCAACCCAGTTACGGGGTACGTAACAATTGTCACCTACACTAACAATTTGGATGAGAATGTAGATGGTATGGATTGTAAGGGTAGTGAAGAGGACAACTGGCACGCTTGCCTTCTTTGATTAGGACACTGAGTGCAAGAGTTGGAATGTCATGTTACAGCTGTACATGATATTTGAATTACTGTGCGCAGGTCTAGTCATCTAGCCATCGGCAGGTTATTATTAGGCTGTCGGGAATGCAGTAAGGATACACAAGGATGATGCTGGAATTGGATAACTTGAGTTATAAAGAGAGACTGGATAGGCTGCAGCTGTTTTCCCTGGACTGTGGGAGGCTGAGGAGTAAATTTATAGAGGTATATAAAATTATGAAGGCACAGTCAAAGTGCATGTTAACAGTTTTCTCCCCCCTCAAAGTAGAGGAGTCGAAATTTAGGGTGCATTGTTTAACTTGAGAAAGATTTAAAGGGGATCTGAAAAGCAAGCTTTTCTCCATACTAAAGGAGGCAGCTATTTGGATTGAGTTGTCAGAGGAAATGGTAGAGGTTTCAATTAAACAGTTACATAGGTAGGTGTAAGATTTAGAGGAATAAGGACCAAAACACAGGTAAAAAGGAGTAGCTGAGGTAGGCACTTTGGTTAGCCTGGACAAGTTGGGCAGATATAACTTTATAATAATAGAAAGGCCACTTTTTTTTTGTTGGGAAAAAGGGAAAATGAAATGCAGAAATCACAGAAATAAAATCATCAGGTTTCACTTCTATCAGCTTTTCCACTTTTTTTTAAACTTCAAAACTAATAGATATTGAAAACAGTTTCTTATAATTATGTACTTACATTTCTGTATACAGGTCACAATAGTATTGGTTTTCAGAAGATATTAGGATCAATGATAATTGATATGGTTTCCAATTTGCTGTTGTCTTCTATATAATTACCTCAGAAAGGTATAATCTACTTACTATTAAACATTTAATGCCTACATTAAAATGCCTCATCAAGTCAAGCAGCATCTATGGAAGGTAATAAACAGTCGACATTTTGGGTTGAGACCCTTCAACAGGACTGGGAACGATGAGGGCGGAAGCCAGTATAAGATAGGGAGAGGGGAAGGAGGACAAGCAGGTAGGTGATGGGAGACCTAGTGAGGGGGAAGGATTGTGTTATTTGCATCATGTTCTGAAAGTTGGTTACCTAGAGATTTTCTGAAGAGACAGCCACACAAGGATTAAAGATCCTCGCCTGCATAATTCAGCAAAAACACTATTCCTGTCACGTTCTCTTTTGGGAGTATGGAGCAAGCAAAAGAAATAATGTATCAATAGATCACTACACTGTATTTTTCCAATCATTAATGAAACACATCTCTAGAAATACTTCAGCCAGATAATAATTCCTTCCTTGAATGCCAAGTGGAAATCATCTGGTAAATTTTATACTGACCAACTATATCAGTGGCCCGTTGTACTACTTGATCGCCAGTAGTTTTCTATAAAGTTATTACCTCTCACTTTCAATGCTCTCATTTTCTCTGTCCAAAACTGTTCAAGCATAAACATAGATTTACTCAAAATTTACAACCAATATGCATCAATGATGATCTCCGAAACTAGCTAAGTGAAGTAGGTAATTATGGCCAGTGAATTTTTTTCCCACTTTTTAAAAAACTGAATTACTGCTGTAAAGTTGAATTCTATATGCAAATCTAAATGGGCCATCTTAATAAGTAGTTTTAATAAATACCTGATTCTAAGAAATTTACACTCTTTCTAAGTTCACGGTTAGTCAAGAGACTTCTTCACAATACTCAATCATACTGAGCAATGATCGATTTCTACTAGTCCTGGAAAGTACAAAACAAAAACGTTCACAGAAATTAATAGTGGAATATGGACAACAAAACTAGTATGATTTTCTTTAAAACCAGGACTTGGTAATGCTTACATCGGCCAGGCCTGGAGTTTATAATTACTTATTCAGTTGTCTCCTTCAAATTACCTAAAAAAGAGAAATGTTTTGGCATTGGCAATATGAGGTGAGAGAAATCAAATTAAATTTGAATTCCCATAATTGGATAGGTGAGTTGTTGGGCATAACTAAGTTGGTGATGTATTTGAAGATACCCAGGCCTTTAAATTCTTGCAATTGCAATGTTGTACATATTTGTCTATCTATTCTATATGAATTGCAAAGTAACAGAATAGTAGACACGTCACTGAAGAATGCTACTTCCAAAAGATACCAAATTTAATATGACCCATGATACTGATTCAATTAACAATTTCTTCTTTTACAAACATTAGATTTCCCAGTAGTGACACACTGACACATTTTTGCAATAGAACCATTGAGAGAATTCAATCGAGATAAATTTGTTTGTAGCTGTGTACATATTCTGACAATTCCTCCAAAGAGCAGGCATAAAATGAGAAAAGGTTCGCCCAGTTTTTGTTTGCTAAACCCTTATTAAAACTATTCATGGCAAATGTAAAATTCATCCTGCAGCTGCACAATGAAATTGCAGTTCACTTGGACCTGGAGTCAGTGATCTGAACACATTAGAAACTTTAAACTACTAGCACCTTTCACTCTGCAATGTAAGCTAAGTATTCTGTGATGTATAATCTATTTTTTATTTAAATCTAACACCTGGTTTAAAAATCCAAAGGCTTATAAATAAGATAAATGATTAGTTAACCTGACTTAATAACGCTTAAGGGATAGATACTGGTCAGAAGATGGGTCTTTCCCAAGCTCTTCCTTACGTGGTGAAGTGGAATATTTTAAGCGCACCAGAAGAGAGAGATGGGATTTCAGTGTATTATTCCTTACAAAGGTTGACCCTTTCAATAGTACAACACTTTTTTTAAAATTGTTATTCTGCAATTAACCTAGCTTAGAGATTGGATTGAGATTTGAACTGTCAACCTTGATTGGGTTTCACTGGAACAAGCACAAGTTTGGCAAATCAAAACTTTCACAGTAATGAAAAGTAGACAACAGACATTTTTGTGGGGGGGGGGCACAGCTCAGGCAAACTGAAGCAGTTTGAGAGAAGATGAGAATGCATGAAAAAGCATAGAAGGTGCAAACTAAGTAGCTGATGCATTTTTTTTAAAAAAAACACAGAATTGTTTGTTCAGTTGTGATTGGATAGCAGCACTCATCAAGGAATTTGCAAAGCTTGCTCCAAGGTGGCTGTCAGAAACAATAACTATGTATGAATTTAGAGATACAGCATGGTAACAGGCTCTTCCCACCCAACAAGCCTGCAGTGCCTAATTACACCGATGTGACCAAATAATGTAACCAGAAAAAGAGAGAAGATCTGCAAATATTGGAAATCTGAACAACACACAGAAAATGCTGGAGGAGCTCAGCAGACCAGGCAGCATGTATGGAAAAACGTAAACAGTCAATGTTTCAGGCTGAAGCCTTTCATGATAAAGGGTCTTGGCCCAAAATGACGACTGTTTATTCTTTTCCATAGATGCTGTCTGGCCTGCCGAGTTCCTCCAGCACTTTGTGAGTGAACCTACTAACCAGTACATCTTTGGAATGTGGAAGGAAACTGGAGCACCTGGAGGAAACCCACACAGTCATAGAATGTACAAACTCCTTACAGACACCAGAGGAACCGGACCTGTGTCACTAGCACTGTAATCACATTTTGTTAACCGCTACACTACCATTCTGCCTTTAATATACTCCCCTTAAACCTTTCAGCTATCCAAAACAGTTACTTTCCCCAAGCAGTAAGACTGAAACACCTATGCCCTCTAACTCCACTACTACTTTATTTCCTGTCAGTCACCTAGTGTCACTTTATGGACATACAATCAATCTATGTATATAAGCTCTCATGTATATATATTTATTGTGCTTTTTTTATTATTATTATATTCTTTATCGTGTCTTTTTTTGCACTGCATCAGATCTGGAGTAAAATTTATTTCATTCTCCTTTATGCTTGTGCACAGGAAATGACAATAAACAATCTAGAACAGCTCTCCTGACAATAAACTTTCTTTGTTTCACCACATCTACAGAAAAAGTAAATCAGCTGCATTACATAGTGCAGCATTTGTTCTATTCACAGAACGCAGAAAAATACAGGGCAATACAGATCCTTTGGTCCACGATGTTGTGCCAACCATTTAACCATCTAAGATCAATTATCACCCTTCCCTCCTATATAGCCTTCCATTTTTCTTTCATGCCCATCTGAAGAGTTTCTTAAATGTCCCTAATGAATCTGCCTCTATCACCAGCCCTAGCAGTGGTGGTGACACCTACAACTCGGTGTGGAAAATCCTACCTCTGATATCTCCCCTATACTTTCCTCTAAACACCTTAAAATTATGCTCCCTTGTATTAAGCATTTCCACCCTGAGAAAGTCTTCGGCTGTCCACTCTACCTATGCCTCTTATTTTACACCTCTATTAAGTAACCTCTCATTTACCCCTCCCCCTTTAGCCCTCCCACCAAAACAACGGAACCCCAGAAAATTGAGCTGTCAGTCCTGTATCTCCTGCAACCAAGTTTCACTAATAGTTACAATATCATAATTCCATCTGTTCACCTATGCCCTGAGCTTACCTGTCTTTCCTACAATACCTGCATTGAAATATACACAGCTCAGAATATTAGTCACAACCATGCTCAAACTTTTGATTCCTAATTTTGCCTGAGATCTATTGCTTATTTTGTCTATTCTGGCATGCAGGTTCAAATCCCCTTGCAACTCTAGTTTAACAACCCTTTCCCCCAATCCTCATGCAGCACTAGCAAATCTTCCCGCAAGGATATTAGACACTGTCTCTTCAGTATAGGTTCCACCTTCCCTGGAAGACAGCCCAATGATCCAAAAATCTGACACTACACCAACTCCTTAGCTACATGTTAAACTATATGATCTTCCTATTTCTGGCCTCATGAGCACGTGACTTGGATAGAAATCCTGAGATCACATCACTGGAGGTGCTGTCCTTTAACATAGCACCTAACTCCCTGAACTTAGGGAGGTATGATCATATATATGTATGATCTATGGAAGGCTATCTTAAGAGCAAAAAAAAAAGCAATTCTGAGTGAACTTAGAGAGGAAGTCAGATGCAGGGTCTGCAGGCCATTACTTCTTACAAGGCAAAACCTAACATCATAAATGGCAATGATGCTTCACTCCCAATGAGCTGAACTCTCTTTTATGCACTTCGAAAGGGAAACTAAAACTATATCTGTGTGAATTCCTGCAGCATCTAGTGATCTTGTGATATCTATCTCAGAGGCAAATATCAGAACATCTTTTGATAGTGAACCCTTATAAAGCTTCATGCCCCGTTGGTATACCCAGCAAGGCACTGAAAAGCTCTGTAAACAATCAGCTGCAGTATTCAAGGGCATCTTCATTCCCTCACTGCTGCAGCCAGTTTCCCACCTGCTTCATACTAGTGCCCAAGAAGAGCAGGGTGAGCTACCTCAATGACCATCACTAAGAAGCACTCACATTTACTGTGAAGAAGTGCTAATGGGAGATTGGTCATGGCTAAACTAAAGCCTGCTTGAGCAAGACTACAGCAATTTCTCTCACACCACAACAGATCTACAGCCATACAATGTCACTGGCACTGGATCATGTGAACAGTAGTATTACTTATGCAGTTTAACAATTACAGCACAGTGGTCAACACCATCATCCCCTTAGTAGTATCAACATGGTTCAAAACCTGGGCCTCTGTTATCTTCTTCTGCAAATGGATTCTTGATTTCCTCATCAGGAGACCACTGGATCATCAATAATAATTTTTTCTCCTCGCTGATAATCAATACAGGCATGCCTCAGGGATACTTGCTTAGCCTACTGTTCTGCTCTACATTCATGACTGTGTAGGTACGCACAGCTAAAATAGCAGCTATAAATTCACCGATTACACAACAGTTGTTGGCAGAATCTCAGATGTTGATGAGCAGGCATATAGAAGTGAGCTAAATCAATTGGTTGCGTGGTGTCACAACACAACCTTACAGTCATCAGTAAGACCAAGAAATGGACTATGGACTTCAGGAAGGGAAAAACTGGAAGAAAACTCAGCTTTTCTCATCGAGGGGTCAGCAGTGGATAGGCTGAACAGCTACAAGTTCCTCGGTATCAACAGCTCTGAAGATATGGCCGAATGGCCTAACTTCTGCTCCTGTGTCTTATGGCCCAAGATTTACCCTGGGCCCTATATATTGTTTCAATTACGAATAAGCCACACCAGCAACTATATTTCATTAGGATTGAAGATTTTGTACGTCACTCAAGACCCTTTAATTTCTACAGATGTTCCTTGGAGAGCATTCTGACTGATTACACCATCTAGTATTGAGTTTCCAATGCACACGATTAGTAAAAGATGTAAAGGGTTGTAAACTCAGCTACCTCCATCATTGACACTGGTCTCCTCACCATCCAGAACATCTTCAAAAGGCAATGCCTGTAAAAGATGGCATCCATCATGAAAGACCCGAACCATTCAAGAAATGTCCTCTTCTCATTACTACAGTCAGTGAGGTACAGGAGCCTGAAAACAAACACTCAATATTATAGGAACAGCTTCTTTCACGTCACCATCCGATTCCTGAATGATCCATGGATGCATGATGCATGACTATTACGCCTGCTCTTTACATTATTTATTTTTGAGTTATTCTTATTGTAATTTATAGCAATTTATTTATTGCATGGTAATGCTGCCATAAAACAAATTTCATGACATACATGAGTGATAACTGGGGAGGCAGCTTAATTGGGTCAAAATGCACTGCCCTAATAAATCCCAATTAACTGAATCCAATAGAATATGATTGATGACCTTTTATCAGTATAGGGGAAAGTCAGAAAATGAGTACATTTTAAATTTCAAAGTGATGGGACAGTGGCGTGACACTGCCTTGCAGCTCCACTGACGCAGATTTGAGTCAGATCTCTTGGGGTTGTATGCTTTCCCTGTGACAACATCCCAGGTGCTCCAATTTCAATTCACATTCACTGACATGCTCATTGTTAACATTAATTTGCAACCATAAGCTACCTCCTATACAGCTGATGGGAGAATCAGGAGTACATTAATGAGAATATGCTGCACAGGAATAAGAGGGACAATAGAATTACTCTGAGAGCTGTATCGGCTTGTGGGGCCAAAAGTCCTTTTATAGCACAAAGAAACATAGAGAAGGCAAGAGACAACAAAAAAAAAAGTGGCTGTGATATGGTGGAGCTTACGAGAAAATGGATGATAGAGATTGGAGTCAATTGAGCAAGGTGAAGGCTCCTCCCGAAAGGCATCTCACCTACCTGGAAATGGCACTTAAAGAATTAAAACTTTGAAATAACCCAGAGTGGCTCACTGGGGCTTTATCTTGGCCTGCTGAGTGTTAACATTATTTTCAGTTTTTTTAAAATTCAGATTTCTGGCATCTACAGTTTATTTGCTTTTCAATCCCTGACCAATTCTGATGCAATTCAGCTTTTGTTTTTGTCACATTGAGCTTTCCACAGCAGTAAAGGGGGAATGGTTATATTCCCCTTTGATAGAAATAGTCACTGTCTGAAACCTGTAGACAGAAAGAAATGTCCAGGTCTGAATATCCATCAGGCCTTCATACATACAGACAGATTATTTCATTATGTGAACCACAGATGCAAATGAACACTGAGCAATTATCAACAGAACAACACACACAAAATGCTGGAGGAACCCAGCAGGCAAGGCAGCATCTATGGGAGAGTACAGTTGAGGTTTTGGGCCAAGATCTTTCAGCAGGACTATTATCAATAGCTACTGTACATCTGATTTTTGGACACAAAATGGTCTTAATCTGATGAGACCATAATAGCACAGACACAAGTTACTTGGGCCTCAGCTATGCCTGCCTTTTCATTGGCTAAATGGAACTTTATGAAAGCCTTCTATGGTAATGCTCCCCAACTCTTTCTGCACTTCAATGACAACTGCATTGTTGGCGCATCATGCACCCATGCTGAGCTCATCAATTTCATCAACTTTGCCTCCAATTTCCACCGTAAGCTTAAAATTACTTTGTCCATTTCTGAAACCTCTATCCCCTATTTGAATCTCTCTGTTTCTATCTCTGGAGCTAAAATGTCCACCAATATTTTTTATTTATTTTACTGATTCCCATGGCAATCTTGATTATACCTCTTCCCACCCTATCCCTAGTAAAAAATGCCACTCCATTTACTCAGTTCCATCGTTTCTGCTGCATCTGTTCCCAGGATGAGGCTTTCCTTTTCAGGACAGAGAAGACCTCCTTCTTCGAACAACAGGGTTTCACTTACTCCACCACTGATGCTGCCTTCACCCACATCTCTTCCGTTTTCCAGACTTCCAGGCCCACTACATCTTCCCACCTCATTAACAGGGATAGCATTCTTCTTACCCTCACCAACGACCCCGTGAGCCTCCACATCCAACACAACATTCTCTGCAACTTACACCATTTTCAATGGGACCCTAGTACCCAACGCATCTTTACTCCCCCCTCCCACCCCGCAAACTATCTGCTTTCTGCAGGAATGGCTCCCTCCGTCTTGTCCATCATCTCTCCTCAAATCTCCCTCCTGGCACTTATACCTGTAAGTGGCAGAAGTGCTACACCTGCCCACTCACCCTCTCCCTCACCTCCATTCATGTTCCAAACAGTCCTTCCATATGAGGCAACACTTGGGGTCATCTACTGTGCTACCGATGTGGCTTCCTCTACATTGGTGAGACCTGACATAAGACTGGAGAATCGGTTTGTTCAGCACCTCCGCTTCATCTACAAAAGCAGATTTTCGTGGTAGCCAACCAGTTTAATCCCTATCCCCATTCCAACATGTTGATCCATGGCCTCCTCTACTGCTACAATAAGCTCACTCTCAACATTGAGGCGTAACAGCTCATATTCCACCTTGATGGCCTCCAACCTGATAGCATAAACATAGATTTCTCCTCCAACTTCTGGTGATTTTCCTTCCCCCCCCCCCTTTAATTCCCCACTCACAGGTCTCTTACTGCTCTCCTCACATGCCTGAACCTACCCCGGTTACCCCACCCCCTCCTTCCCATTCTCCGATGATCCTCTCAGATTCTATCTTTGTCATTCTTTATCTTATCCACCTATCACCTCCCAGCTTCTTACTTCACCCCCCCACCCCCCACTCCCCACTCACCTTGCTTCAACTATTCACCTTCCAGCTTGTTCCCCTCCCGCTACCTTCTTATTCGGGCGTCTTTCCCTTCCTCTTTCAATCCCAATGAAGGGTCTCATCCAAAATGTCAACTATTTATTAATTTTTATAGATGCTGCCTGAACTGTTGAATTCCTCTTCGTCCTTTTAGCATGCTCTTCCGTTCATGATCATAGCCAATCTTACATCTCAGCGCCATTTTTCTGCACTATTCACCTAATACCATTAATATGAAAAGTCTATCAGTCAGTTTTCAATTCAACAACTAGGTTCCAGACAGAATATTCCAAGGACTCACTTACCATCTTCAGTAGAAGAAACTTTTCCTTATCTCAGTCCTATATTCTGAAACTGTGGCTCCTGGCTCCACACCCCTAATCCAGGAAAAAATATTTTCCTTGAATCCAGCTGGTTAAACTCTGCAAAGATTTCTGAAATAATAGTCTGAAGCTGAGATAATAGATATCCATCAGCCACAGACATCTTCCATTGTTCTATGCATATACATTTCATTGTAATTGCCAACTAATCTAATTTCCAACATTAGTTTTATTTGAATTCTCTACTGTGACGCTCAGTTTACAGTCACTGTGAAGTCAAAGGCAGTCTCTCCCACTACAACTCTGAGATTCAGAAGTTAATGTTTTCAGTAAGGCTGGAATGTGGACTTGACCAGAGTGTTGACTAAATTGCTCTCATCTGTTCAAAATATTACATGTTTCCAGTTTAATAAAATGTTGGGCTTAATACAGTGTGAAGATCTATTTAAAAGGATAGTCAAAAAGTAAATAAAGGAAACACAAATCTCTCAATTCCTATCGACAATAAATCACCTTTGAAAGCTTCACTACAATCTACAATTTTATCTTAATTAAACAGTGCAATGAATACTAATTGCAGTTTCTCAAAAATTAACTGCTTATTAAATATTATGCAAAATAGTTTTAAGGAAATCTACCAAGTTGAAAACCTGTTAGGCATTTGGATATATACTTCAAATGACAAAAATTAATTGTAACAAAGCAGCTCCAAAGAAAAAGCTTTTTAACTGGAACTTGGAAGAAAAGTGGATGTCAATCAAATTGGTTGAGGTGTGTATGCAATTGACATAAAACACAATCAAGAAACAGAAGCTTATCAAATCATTCCCATGTACTGGAATACACAATGACAAACAATTTCACTGAACCTTCCAATAACATGCAATTTTATTGCAACTTTCAAAATCATGTTTAATAGCAAGTTCAGAAACATTTTCCCCAAAACTACTTAATTAACTACCCTCAATTTTCCAAATGCTACTTAATTGTCAATTAAGTTTTCATGCTATTGCCTATGCTCATTTCAAAAAGGAAAGTTAAGGAAAGCTTGACAAAGGGATAAAGGCAAATGGAACGAACATAAGTGAATACCACATGCAATAGGCTGAGCTAGTGGATTAAATCCAAGCACAGCAAGCTTGTTCCATCTAGTCATGAATAGGGGACAGTCAACAGTTATGAAAGTTGAACAATCCAAAAATGTCATCATTCTCAATATGGAAAGCTCCAACATGAGAGTGCAAGATTCAAACATTTTCAGCCAGAAATATCAAGTGGATGCTCCACATGGTTGCTTCTCGAAATCCCTAGAACGCAGAAGTGAGCTTTCAGTTAGTTCAATCCATTCCTAAGATGATGATGATGATGATGACGTCGACTCAGACCTGAGAGGCAGCGTCGGGCATTTTCATGCCTTTCAAGGCGCAATTTGAAAGGCTGTGTGGGGCGGCACTCCTTGCACAGACATTTTGCAGTATTATTTTATGAGGCCGAGTTGCGAGCTCAATATCAACCCGGCGCGGATGGAGAGTGCGCACGGGGGCGGTCCGTCACTGGATCGAACTCGGGAACCTCTGTTGTTAGGTCGGCTGGTGGCGCAGTGAGTGAGATCAACACCATTCCTGAGAGTGCTGGATAAAACAAAGGCAAGAAACCAGACAATAACCAACACCAACTCTGGAACTGAAGACCTGTACTCCAGAACCAGCTGTTTCTTTTGCCAAGCTATTCCATGACAATACTAGCATCTAACACAATGCTGTAAAATATCCTCTTCACAAAAAGCAGGGCAACTTCTGCTTAATGAACACTCAAACATCAAAGTGAATGAAAATGTTAATGCTGCCATCAAGTGACATCCAAGGAACCTTGATGAAACTGAAATTAATGGACATCAAGGCATAAACAATCCAATGATTGGAGTCATACTTCACACAACAGAAGATGGATTTGATTGCTGGAGCTCAATCATCCCACCTCCCTGACTAATAGCTCCTTAGCGCAATGTTCAAGCACATACATTTTCCAAATGCTTCAACCACCATCTTCTTTCCGTTGTGAAGTCTACAGATTTTGATGATGCTTGGACATGAGTTACAATACCTCAGAAAATGATGCAGTACTTGTTTCTATTTGCAACATCCAGGTATAGAGTGCCATAAAAATGCAAGGCTAAAGTCACCTCTAAGAACATTCCAACCATCTATGTATGAAATTCAGTGGTAGCCCATCACCAGATACCCAATAATAACATTCTGCAAAATCTCATCTAGGTTTGCTGCATAGATAATATGGCTACACACTCGGATCAGAGGTTGAAAATCTACATTGAGCTTTTTCCCAATTTGGAAGTATACAGACTTTCCTTCATCATCGCTGGTAGTATATCCAGAGCCTTACACAGAAGGTCTTTCGCTGATCAAGAAGGCAACTCAAATTTCACACAGGGAATTAGGAATGGGCATTTAATGCTTGTGTTATCAGCCATCCTGAAAATGAATAAACAACTTAAAAAAGTTGGGCATCGATGTTAAATATGGGATAAATGAAGCATAATCTGGAGCAATCTGCTCAACTACAGTCCTGGTTGGACATCCATTGTTCTTTTCTTCCTTGCACCCCAGGGATTCTGACTTGAACAACTACGACTCTCCAATTATAAATCAATCTGGGCCACATGTCATGCTCTTACTCCCAAACTTGCTTATGCAAATACAAACGTATGTTAAGAGTGATTTTGCATTTAGGTCATTTACATTTAGCAAATGGCTTTGGCTACCAGTCTTCTGTTTCTTGAAAATGTATTGTGAATTTAATTTGGAACAATGCATTCCTAAAAAGCTTTGAATACCAGTCCAGATGATGCTGGCGTCTGTGGGATGGATGCGAATCAGAAGGTGTGAAGTTTGTATGTAGTTTCAAAAGAAAGCATTGTCTATACTTTGTAAATATAAAATTGCCCTTTGTGTTTAGCACTTAAATATCGAGCCTCATGTTGGGCCAGTCGACCTTTCCACCGAAAAGGCCTGCTGTTCCTTGATTTGACCAATAAAGAAGCTGCTTTGAATCTACCAGTAATTTTCTCCGGCGATTTCATTCACCAACAACAAATATAACCCATAGCTTATTTACCTATTTGCAAAAATATTGCTTCTAAACCCAACAATAAAAATAAAAACATTTTGAAAGTACTCAGTATATGAGGTAGCATCTATAAATAAAAAGTTACTTTCAGGTCTGCCCATCAAAAACCAGGTTTACAGGGTACTGTGTTTCTTGAGTCCAACACTGTAAACAGAAGCAGAAAAATACAAGCCTTTTTGATAAACCTGATAAGGTTATTTGGGAGGTAGATATTCTACATGATCTTTCAGATATCCATTGGTAATATGCGTGATTGTAGAGTAAAAATTTGTTAAAACAATTTAGAAAGCAATAAAATGTGCAACCTCACAGGGCTTTTAATCATACTATTGTGCTTCGGACAATTTCTCCTAATTAAATCATTACACACAGATGTCATTAAAATGTGAGCCACACCAGATAATTTGGAGAATTAAACAAAATATGCAAGCTGGCAGAATTAAATGTCAGAAAAGGTGAATTGACAAAAACATTGTGTTTCCTGAATAGAGGAAAACCAGGTGATGCAAAAGAGCTGCGGGATATGAAGCTTCAGGATTATAGAACAATTAAAGAGTTCCAAAAATAATATGAAACAAAATGATTGAAATACTGGGATTTATTTTACTTCAAATTTCTGGTAACTCCAGTGGCAAGAAAAGTTGCAGGAAGAGTTGCCATAATGCAAACAACTTTTTTGTTTGTTGTCCCATTGTACCAAAGTTCAGTTTACTTCAGGGAGCACAAAGGCATGATTATTCACTGAGCTGGTTAATGCTAGAGTGGGAGAGGAGTGTTGAGAGAAATTAATTTAGTACCTAAATGGAGAGGAGCATGAAGCGAAACATTAGGATGGGTTTGGAGTTGTGACCAAACTAAGGTGATCAGTAAGAGACAGGAACTGATCTGATGTAATCCGCATTTGCATGTTGTACATTGCAGAATTGAGGAACTAGCATTCTAATGTTGGAAGGCACTGCACTATAAAGGCTGGAGTAATACAAAACAAATCATTCTTATCCACTGAGTTCTAAACATACTCATGGAACCCTTACTTTTCCCAAGTAAATAATGTAGGTCAGCTTCTGTGCATACAGCTTCCTGAGTAATGCAACAAGCATCTCTGTTGCTTCAACTTTTCTCTCCACTCAACAACTGTTGTTATCGACAATCATCATCTAAGGTCCAATTTAAGGTAATGATGCTGGAACCCAGCCAAACTTAATTCTCTACTTCCAAAATGCCAAATTAAGATCTCAAACATTATTTTTAGTGACAGGCAGAAAAGCAACAAAAGAACATTAATTATTTGATTTGAGTTAAGAAACGTACCAGTATTTTCTTAGTTAATCCATTTTTGTCCAAATGTAAGTTAACTTTCTCCCAGATTATGTTTCCAAAAGCAATGACATTAATTTGACTAAGCTGTAATTATTAATTGTATTTTTTGCTTATTCTGGGCAATTATGCAACACATGCAATCCTTCAGTGTTATGGTACAGCTGCTGTAGCAAAGTAGGATTAGAAGACTACAAACATTA
This sequence comes from Mobula hypostoma, assembly GCF_963921235.1. Taxonomy (NCBI): domain Eukaryota; kingdom Metazoa; phylum Chordata; class Chondrichthyes; order Myliobatiformes; family Myliobatidae; genus Mobula; species Mobula hypostoma. Next base: position 151,465,252 of record NC_086097.1, on the reverse strand, counting down.
TCTCCACTATTTCTATTCTTTTTCCCCTTCCCTACAACAGCCAAGGATACATTCCATCCAGACTGAGGTGACTAGCCTATTAAATTCTATCAAACTTTCCAGTGTTTCGATTTTATGTCAGCTTGTATTCCAATAAATCTCATTGCATACTGTAGCTTTGCAAACTCCCCTTCCTTAAATCAAACCAAAAAACAAAATATTCTAGCTATGAGTTCTTAAGTCCAGTAAACAAAACAAGTAAAGCATGCTGTTCTTTGATTGTAATTTTTGATTCCACAGGTAAAAATGAACATTTGTAAACACATTATTAGCACAAGTTGGAACAAACTTTTTCAACTTAGGTCCATTGTTTCTCAAAAGTAACGTCAGAAGGAACCCAATAAAGGATAATATACATCTTAATAAATACATCCCAGAGTACAACATCATCACTGGAAACAACCAAACCCAAGGTCAATCATTATTGAACATAATTATTTTGCTCAGTTTTACAGAAAGCTGAAATTCCATCTGGTTTGCTCTGATTAGTTCTGCAACTTTCACAACTTGACACATTTCCCACAGAACAGCCAATACCCATAGCCTGCATCAAGCCACTTCACACACTGAGGTAGATGCTGTCCTGAAAGGCATTTTAATATGGTATTAAGCAGCTCTGGATACTGATATTTTGAGGAGAAGATTAAACTGAAGCAGAGAGCTGACACCTCACCCCAAAATAAAGTCCAACATTTTTTATGCAATGTCAAAAATTATATGCAAACTATTAATTTGATTTCTCACCAAGATTTGAATGTGTAAAAAAAAAATGCCTTCACTGGCACTTTACATATTAGACTTTGAAAATAACCCACCAGTTTCAGAGTGCTTAGGGATATCCTGAGGGCACATTACACAAATCTTTTTTTCCCAAGTTTAGCACCATTATTAGAATATTCATCTTTTAAAATATGTATTGGTGACTGCAAATTTCAAACTAGTGCTTCAGGCTACTGGTGATGCTCAATTTAATTCCAAATATGATAAAAATTTATTAAAGTTTAAATGAAAAGTAGAATTGTCATATGCTGAAGCTACGAAGGATACATGATGCAATTATATCTTAATAATAACTTAATATTAACGAAACATGCAATTTGAAACTGGAAAATCTATTTTATGGAATCTGTTCAATTCCTGTCCTTTTCTGATATCAGCAAGTGTTCTATGCATTAAAGTGGTTACTTAAGATAATTCTATGATCTGGATTTACTTACATACTGAACCTAAGAAGCAATTTTGAAATTGTTCAAAATTCGACTAGGTTTATAAATTCTAGGTTATCATACATCTCCCATTAAAAACAGAATATTTAAAAGTCTGTGGCAATTTTTTTTAAATTTTATGGGGAAAAAGTGAAGATCAGTATCTTAAGAACCTTAAAACTCTACTTCCAAAATTATTGGAATTTCAGGACCCAAAGTCCACAGAAAAACTAAAAATAGTATAGTCAGTGGGCCTATCAACTTCGACGGTAAGGATGTAGGTGTTAACCCTTTATATGATTTTAACCCATAAAGGATGGGACAGTATTGTTCAAATAGTCTCCAAAACGTATTGCTTGCAACTTGCAATCAGAGCTCTAGCCCAACATGAGAAAGGTCCTCATTAAAACATTGTCCAATATTTAGATACCAGAAAAGGTAGGATATAACAGGGCTATTTCTGCTGGAATTCAGAAGAGTGAAAGACACTTGACTGAAATAAAACACTGAGGATTCTTAAACAGGTTGAAAGAAACAGAATGCCTTTATTTATGAGAGAATCTAAGGGTTACACCTTACAAAGTCATTTATTTAGGACAGACTCAAGGTGACTTCTTTTCTCCAAGGTCAGAAAATCTCTTTATCCACATAAAATTTAAACTGCCTGAAGATTTAGACAATTAAATTAACTTACAGAAATGTTTTGTTACTGCTTTAAAAATTTACTTTCCAGAAAAAAAATTACAAATTGAATGAGAGCATTGTTGGTAAAGCCAGCATTCAATGCTCATCCCTAAATGCCCTGTAAGACATCATAAACTCAGAACTCGTTGAAGTCAAATTTTGATAGGGCATAAAGTAAACGTCAGGGACCTTAGGAGTATTGATGTATAGGAACACATGGGGTGGAAGGCCATAGCTCCATGAAAACTGTGACATGAGGCTAGGGTACTGAAAATATTCAAAGGCCAAAGGATTGAGTACAAAAGGTGGAACATCAAGTTGCAGCTCCACGAAAAAATGACAATATTCCAAGTACAATCTAATCACTTACTTGTGTAGCTGCAACTTGATATTTCAATTTTTTTAAAAATATACTCTATACCTCAGCCTATGAAGTCAGCATGCGTTAAGGCATCCGTTAGTCTTGCGAGACCATGGATCTGCGCCTGGAAAGTCTTCACTCTCCAGGGCGCAGGCCTGGGCAAGGTTGTATGGAAGACTAGCAGTTGCCCATGCTGCAAGTCTCCCCTCTCCATGACACCAATGTTGTCCAAGGGAAGGGCATTAAGACCCATACAGCTTGGCACCAGTGTCATCGCAGAGCAATGTGTGATTAAATGACTTACTCAAGGACACAACACGTTGCCTGGGCTGGGGCACGTACTCACGACCTTCAGGTCGCTAGTCCAATGCCTTAACCACTTGGCCACGTGCCCACACAGCGTTACACCTTCTTCATCACTTTGCCTACCTAGGTATTGTAAGAAATATTACAACTTTATGACAGTAAATGAAGTGCTGGAAAAGTTTTAAAGCTCAACTTAAAAAAAAACAAACTCCTCAGGAGAAGAAAGCCACATGGGACTATGATAGTTCAAACTGCAAAGGATGAGTGGGAAAATTCAGCATCAGTAGCAGGTATAATACCACCAGAATACGTTGTGAAAATTGGTGTCTCTGCAGCAGTAATACATAAAACCGTGAATTACAGTAAATTTCTATATAAAATAGTTAAATTAAATAAGCAGTGCAAAAATAGAAATTAAAAAAAAATAGTAAGGTAATGTTCATGGGTTCAATGTCCATTCAGGATTCTGATAGTAGATGGGAAGAAGCTGTTTCTGAATCATTGAGCATGTGCCTTCAGGTGTCTGTACCTTCTTAGCAATGAGAAAGAGGAATGGCCTAGGTGATGGGGATTCTTAATGATGGACACTGCCTTTTTGAGGCATTGCTCCTTGAAGATGTCCTGGGTATGATAGAGGCTAATGACTACGATGGAGCTCATAAATTTACAAGTTTCTGAAGTTTATTTCGATCCTGTGAAGCAGCATTCCAACCACGCCCCCCCCCCCCCACGGCAGACGGTGGTGCAGCCAGTTAGAAAGCTCTCCACAGTGCACTTGTAGAAATTTGCCATACTGAATCTCTTCAAGCCCCTAATTAAATAAAGGCTGCTGTAGTGCCTTTTGTTTGCTGCATCAATATGTTGGGTCCAGGATAGAGCCTCAGAGATGTTGACACCCAGGAATTTGCAATTACTCACTATTCCCAAATCTGATCCCTCAATGAGAACTGGTGAGTGTTCCCTCATCTTACCCTTTCTGAAGTCCACAATCAGTTCTTTGATCTTACTGAAGCTGAATGCTTTAACTTCACTGCTACTGTGAAACCACTCAACTAGCTGATATATACCTTGCTCCCTTACACCCTCTCATCATCATCTGAAATTCTGCCAATATTGGTTGCAACCCAGCAAATTTGTAGATGGTATTTAAACTGTGCATAGCCACGCAATCGTAGGTGTAGAGAGAGTAAAGCACTGGACTAAGCACACAGCTCTGAGGTGCCCTAGTGTTGATTGTCAGCAAGGTGCAGATATTATTTACAATCAGCACAGTCGAAGATCCAGCTGCAGAAGGAGGTACAAAGGTCCAGGTTCTGGAGCTTTTCGATCAGCTTCTTCCCACCTACCATTCAAATTCTGAATGGACATTGAACCCATGAACATTACCTTACCATGTTGATAGGAACACATTGTAGGAACAAATTGTGTTAAACGCTGAGCTGTAGTCAATAAACAGCCAGACAGCAGTATTTGATTTGTCCAGGTGAGCCATGACTGAAGTAAAGAGTCAATGAGATGGCATCCACCATACACCGATTATGGCGAAAGGCAAATTCAATGGATCCAGGTCTTTGCTCAGACAGAACATACTTCCTGAATATATTCACGAAATAAAGAGAATACGGCAATGAAAGAGTGGGCTTGAAGTACTGATTAGAGAGAATCTTGTGGAGTAGATGGCAAAGGTGATCTGGAAGGGCCAGAGCCAAATTTGTTGACTTAATACAATGCACTCCAGTTACTTGGGCAATCGGTTAAGTCAGGGCAGCTTATTTTGGACAACACTTAAAGAACAAAAACTAATTGAGAAAATAAGTGGTATTTTGTTTGTTTATTTGGGCCACTATGCTACCTAATTGGAACAGGAGACTGTTATGAAACAATTTCTAACTAGCATCAGTCATGTGCACTTGTGCAGCTATCAAGACACCAACACTGCTTAGTGTAGTTTTAAATATCATTAGCTATGTGTTTATATTCAAAAAGCAATGATTTTTGTCACTGATAGCTGGTGAAAAATAAGCAGTAAAACAATTAAGAACTGTTTTACACACTGCTGTTTCAAGCATTCAAGCTAGGAACTACAAAAAGTTAGAAGGTATCAACAATCATCTTAAATGTGGCAATGGAAATGAATATTTGGAGATGCAGTAGTCAAAAAAATTCTATGAAGGCTGTCCATTATTTGCACTAGGTGCTTGTGCTGATCTTGTTCATTTACAGTTAATCAAGCATAGTCAAGACAGCTTTGTACATGGTAAATTATGCCTAACCAGAGCTTTTCAAGGAAGTAACCAGAAAAGATTTTGAAGGCAAGGCAGTGGATGTTGTCTACATGAATTTTAGCAAGGCTTTTAACAAAGTCTTACATGGGAAGTTGGTCAAGGTTCAGCTGCTTGGCATTCAAGATGAGATAATAAATTAGATACTGGCTTCACGGAAGAAGCCAAAGTGTTTGTAGATGATTGCTTCTTAGACTGGAGGCCTGTGACTAATGGTGTGCTGCAAGGATTGGTGCTGGGTTTGTTGTTGTTTGTGATCTATATCAATGATCTGGATGATAATGTGGTTGACTGGATCAGCAAAATTGCAGTTGACATTGAGAATGAGGATATAGTTGACATAGAGGAAGGCTATCAAAGCTTGACGCAGGATTTGGACAAGCTGGTGAAATGGGCTCAAAAATGGCAGATGGAATTTAATGCAGACAAATGTGAGGTGTTGCACTTTGGGAGGACCAACCGGGGTAGGTTTTACACAGTGAACAATAGGACACTGAATGCGGTTGAACAAAGGGATCTGGGAATACAGGTCCACAATTCCTTGAATGTGGTATCACAGGTAGATAAGCTCATAAAGAAAGCTTTTGGTACACTGGTCTTCATTAAATCAATGTATTGAGTACAGGAGTTGGGATGTTATGCTGAAATTGTGTAAGACATTATACAAAAGCTTAAGGGGAACATGAAGGGAAACTTCTTCACTCAGAGGGTCATGAGAGTGTGGAATGAGCTGCCAGCACAAGTGGTCCATGTGAGCTCAATCTCAAAATTTAAGAGAAGTTTAGGTAGAAACTACAACTAGAGGTCAAGGTTTGAAAGATGAAATGTTTAAGGGGAACATAGGGAAACTTCTTCACTCAACAGGGTGGTGAGGGTGCAATGAGCTGCCAGCATAAATAGCGAATGTAGGGTTGATTTCAACATTTAAGAGAAACCTGGATAGGTACATGGATTGCAGGGGGAGGGGGTGAGGGCGGTGGCATGGAGGGCAATGGTCCAAGTACAGGTCAATGTGACTATGCAGATTATTGGTTCAGCACAGACTAGATGGACTTTAGAGCCTGTTTCTGTGCTGTAGTGTTCTATGACTATGGCTCTAAAAGAACACAGTAACGCACACTGGATGAATTCCTCGGTGATAACCATCAGGAACTATTGCAAGTTTTACAGTACTGTAGTAGTATCGGTAGTGCTCTAATTTGTTCTGTATTTCATTTAAAATGGGTAATTTGTTACTCAGACAGTTGTTTGCCTTTTATTTTATACCTGTTTAAATATATCCATGAAACCTTAGTTAATTGGGGCAGCTGCTTAATTGATCTAAAATGTACTGGTCCCTATGTGTCCCAATTAACCAGGATCCCCTGTAATTTAAAAGTGCTCTTTTGTTTTCTCCCTCCCTCTAGCTGCCTTCATTAATCTATAAACCAGATGGCTCTGTAAATAGTATAATCTGCATAAATCTGGCCTCAACACCATCAGTGATAAACTTCCATTGTTATTTCCATCCCTCCTCCATTCTGCGACCCTAACTTGTTTTTATACTTTGAAGAAGCTTCCCTGAAACACATTTCCAAATTTTTAATTTGTCTAGTGAGTGTGCAATTGTTGAGTGCGTGTACAACTTGGCTAGGAACATCAAAAATTCTGGGAAGCAAGACTAAGCTGTAAAACAAAACAGATTTTGGGGTTTATAAACTCCAGTTTAGTCAGGGCAGTCAGCTGCCACCGGATATCATATGGAGCATATCCAATTGGCTGAAGACTAGCTTCTATGGTAGAGTGAAGTCAGATAAATAACAAACTTGGTCAGGCAGTCAGCTCAGGAGGGTTAAAAACATACTAGTCTTGGATTTTGACCAAGACTAGTGGGAAAAAAAATCCACATTTGTTGCTCTCATTAAATCTTTATTCTTTTAAATTATCAAAAAATAGATTGGCACCTTCACACACTTGGAGCTGTACCCTTTGATGCTCCTTGATCAAGTAATTGGCATAGATTTTCAAATACATTAAAACATATACACAGCATCACAATAGAAGCAAATTACGTTGAAGAGACTGAATACTATCACAAGATGAACAAAACTAACCGACTGATGTTACCGAAAACGTAGGAACTATTTATACACAGTTACAATCCAATTATATGTGCTTTTCTTCCCAAAAATTAAGTGGCATTAAAAATCTTACTTGGGTATGGAGGTACTTCTTTACTAATGGAACTTAAAACACTTTATCCCAAGCATCTAGATGTAAAAAACATCAATGTTCAAATAGTTCTTAAAACTTGTGTAGTCACTTTTCAATATGAAAATATACTACAGCTTTGCCACATTTTTACTGAAACCATGAAAATCAGTAACTAGTGGGGTACCACAGGGATCAATATTAAGGTCTCAACTATTTACAATCTATGTAGGTGACTTGGATAAAATTGACAAGTGCAGTGTAACCAAATTTGCTAATGATTTTTAAAAAAAAGATGGGTTAGCACATTGAGGACACAGAGCTTGCAAAGGAAGGAATGTTAAGTAACTGGACAAGTTATCAAATGCAAAATAATGTAGGCAAAAATGAGGTCATCCACTTCGGAAGAATGAACAAAAAGCAAATTGGAATTCAAATTAAACGTTTATGAAATGCTGGGCTCCGGTCACATGAATCACAATGCAAGTATGAAGGTACACTGAATAATTGGAAAGGCTGGCCTTTTTGTAAGGCGTAAGGAGTATTAAACAGGGAAGTTCTGATGCTGCTTTGAGGACACTGACAAGAATGTACCTGGAGTAGTGCATGCAGTTTTGGTTTCTACATTTAAAGAATAATGTACTTGTGCTGAATGTACTTTAAGGTTCACTTGGCTCTTACCTGGGATGAAATTGTAAATGGAGAGGCCAAGCTAAAACTCACTGGAGTTCTGAAGAATAAGAGATCTACTGACTGAAACATACAAATTTCATATGGATTGACAGTGTAGATGTTGGACATTTTTTTCTTTATTGGAGTAGTTTGAACTAGGATGCATAGTTTAAGAATAAGGCATCCATTTCAGATGGAAAAAAGGAGGAATTTGTTTACTATGACAGAGTTATTGATTGTATTCAAGGATGACATATTTAAACAAGGGGAATCAAAAGGAATTGAGAAGAGAATAGGAAAGCCCAAACTGAATCAGCCCGATCTTTGAATAGCCATCTCCTCCTGCTCCTTATGCTATTATAATTAGATACATACAAACTATGTTCTGTCAGTAAAAAACAGAACAGTACCTCTTGCATACATGTACTTGTGCATGTGACAATAAGCTCAACTTTGACTTTGAATCTAGAGATACAGCTTATTTGCCCTAAATAGTGAATACACTGAAAAAAAAACCCACAAAAATTGGCCAGTGCAGCATTTTCTCCAAACCTTCAAAAAGATTTTCACTGTCTTACAGATGTAAGAGAGTTTCTAGATAGGATTGTAACATCAGATGTAGGGAATGTAATCAAAGCTATATTTACCCCATGTTCTTCCCATCAACAAATAGTCAAAGAACATTTCTTCCAAACACATATGACTCAGCCATCCTCCCCAGTCCAGCCATCTCTATAGGTTATGGGGAGAGGGCAGGAGAATGGGGTTGAGGGGGAAAATAAATCAGGCATTATTGAATGGTGGAGCAGATTTCACAGGCTCAAAAGCCTAATTCTGCTTCAAAGTACTACAGTCTTAACAGCCCACATTAATATCAAACTGTGGCAGTAAACACTGTTTACTCTGCTAACATCAAGCAGCTGCAGGTAATGGTGTTGATGTCTACCTCTTGCTGTTCAGCAAATCATGAGAGCAAGAGCCCTCAGGAGAGGGGAGCAAGGAGAGAGGAGCTCATTAGTTAAGGGTTTCCATTGCCAGGAATAATATATGGGCTTCTGGGAATATTTGCATGCAGTCACAGCCAGTTAAATTCAAATTCTCCTCTTGGTAGTAGCATTCTTACTAAGAAATCAGAAAACAAATTTGAGATTCCAATCTATAGAAACTGGAGGATGCAGATGCCAGTAATCTAAAACAAAACCAGAAACTAATGGAAGAACTCAATTGAACAGGCAGCATCCATTAGAGAGAAGGAAATAGTCAATTTTGCAGTTAGTGATTGCTCCTCAGAAATAATTAAATATTGACATGGATGCTACCTTACCCACTGAATCCATCATCAAGGAATCCCCTCCCTGCCCCCGCCCCACAAGAATTTAGGACATGTTCTCTTCTCACTGCAGCCATCAGGACGGTGGAACAGAAACCTCAGGACTTGCAACACCTGGTTCAGGAACAGTTATAACTTCACTCAATTTCACTTGCCCTATCACTGAAATATTCCCATAATCTATGGACTCACTTACAAAGACTCTCATCGCATGCTGTTGATATTTGTTGCTTATTTATTATTTTTATTATTTCTTTTTCTCCCTGTTTTCGTATTTGCAATTTGTTGTGCTTTGCATACTAGTTATTCGCCCTGTTGGTGCAGTCTTTCATTGATTCTATCTTGGTTATTAGATTTATTGAACATGCCCCAAAGATAATGGAAAAGAATCTTAGGTATATGGTAGCATTTATGTATTTTGATAATATATTAACTTTGAACTTGAAATTTGAAGTTAGAAAGACATCCAATGATACAGCAATTTACATGACCCCAGGGCAATGCAAAAGACTTTACACCCAGGTACTTATGAAGTTAAGTTATTGATAAAAAGTATTCATTTATTTAGTGATACAAGAGTAGGCCCTTCCAGCCCTTTGAGCCATGTTGCCCCAGCAACCCATATCAAAAACCCAATTAACACTAATCTAAGCACGGGAGCTTTTGGAATGCCTATAATTTTTTTCATTATCTTGACTAATATTTATCCATTAATCTATACCAGTGCAGTGTATTAGCTTATCAATATTATATTGCTATTGTAATATTATGATCATCTTGCTTCACTTCATCCATCTAATGAAATTTCTAACATCGAAATGGGGTAATACAAGAAATCAGTCTTAAATTTAGTTATTTCTCTTTTCAGCACTAAATTACAATGCAGCCCAAGTCCCCAGTTTTTTTTAAATCTTAAACTACACCAGAGGGCATGGATTTAAGGTGAGAGGAGTTAAATTCAGAAGAGATGTGTGGGGCAACACAGAGTGGTGGGTGCCCGGAATGTGCTGCCTGAGGTAATGGTGGAAGCAAATATGATAGTGGTGTTCAAGAAATTCTCAAATAAGCACATGTGTAGGAAATGGAAAGAAATTGACATTGTGTAGGCAGAAGGCAGAAGATTGTGGGCCGATGAGCCTGTTCCTGTGCTGTGCTGTTCTATAGTCCATATGGTGCATCCTTGAACACTATCTACCACAAACAACTCTCAGTGGTAGAACTATATCAAAGCGCAAACTAAATTTATTATCAAAGTACATATATGTCACCATATACAACCCTGAGGTTCATTTCCTTGCAGGCATATTCAGTAAATTGAAGAAACATAATAGAATCAATGAAAGACCACACCATTGTGCAAAAGACAGTGCTCCATGTAAATGTGCTCAGTGGTGGGGAGGATTTTACCTGTGAAGGGCTGCTTTTTCTACTGTTTGTCGGATTTTCCATTCAAGGGCATTGTTGTTTCCATACCAGGCCGTGATGTAACCAGTCACTATACTCTCCAGCACACATCTATAAAAGTTTGTCAAAGTTTTAGATGTCATGCTGAATTTTTCCGAACCTCTAAGGAAGTAGAGGCACTGCCATGTTTTCTGCGCAACATGCTAGGCCAAGGACTAGCCAAATTTCAATGCCTGTATTGTAAGATTTTTACCAAGATCTTAGGATATAGGATTTTCAATTACCATGGGTCTAGCTAAACACTTAAATTTAAACTTGGAAACTCAAAGGGTCGAGTACTTTCTGAATTAATTGTATTATAACGTTTTTTTAAAATCTGCAAATGATTAGCTGCTCATTAACGATTTTTTTTAAAGTGAGCTCAATTCACCAGCAATCTTCCTAAAGTATAAAATGAGAAAGCAGTTCATAAAAACTTAGTTCTGTTAGAAGATGAAATTGGTCACAATGGAGATGACCTCCATCCATGCAAATCAGGCATTCCAGATGAGAAGAATCTGAGGCACATTCAGCAATTATACAGCGCTTTCTTCTCGTCCTTGCTAAGGTTATGGGAATATGGCTTACATTTTTCCTGTTTAAACTGATTCCTCCACTTTATTATTTTAAAATTTTGTCAAATTGGGGAGAAGCTCATGATCCATTTTGTTATTATTGGTAAGCAATTTATTTTTTATAGGATTACTGACTCTCTGTTAGATTTTTCCAGCTTATTTAAAATCTTCATTCCATTATCACACGAAGTGATTTACTTACATATTCACCATATGCAGAATCTTGTACAGGGGGCGGTGGTGGTCTATAACCTGCTGCTCCTCTTGCTCTTGGTGCTGGAACTCCTCGTCCTCTAGTTCCAGGACCTCGACCAGGAGGTGCTCCTCTGGGAACGGGCCCTGATCGTGGAACTGCAGATGTGGGGGGAGGAACTCCACCACGACCTCTGATAATAGCACAAAAAAGAAGAGCCATTAAAAGAAAGCAAACAAAAACAACTTACCAATTTCTCCAACTTTTGGCAACTGTTCCCCCTTCACCATTCCCATCTCTCACCTTATCTCCATATCTGCACATCATCCCCTTCTGGTGCTCCATTCCCCTTCTCTTTCTTCTATGATCTTCTACCCTCTATCAGATTCCACCTTCTCCAACCCTTTATCTCCTTTGCCAACGTTATCTGACCCCACCCCCTCCAGGTTTCACCCATCACCTACTACCTTGAACTTATTCCTCCCCTCCCCCCACTGCCTTGCTCTAACTTCCCATCTTTTCTTCCAGTCCTGATGAAGGGTCTCAGCCCGAAATGTTAACTGTTTATTCTTTTCTGTAGATGCTTCTGGTCTGCTGAGTTCCTCCAACATTTTATGTATGTTGCACACATTCTCCTCATTTGCTCCACTTCCCATAAAATAAAATCCAGTGAATTTCAACACTTTCTGTGTGCGTGCGTGTGTGTGTGTGTGCGTGTACGTGTATATATATAAAAAACCTTTCCTCCTTTATTATCATGTTTCTGCACTGCCATCAACACAGGCAATTCTAAACTTCTCTTTCCTATGTATTACTGGCTCAACCACCCTTTGCTTGCCCTTCCCTATCAGTAACTTATTGAGAAAAGGAGTCTGGTTTAAAGGAGAGCAAAATTAGGAACATTTAGTATTTTTATAAGATTCAATTAGTCTTAAAAGTATATCCACCCCCCCCCCCCCCACAACAGTGCTCACAATTTACTGTACAGCATTCATGTAACATCGGTCTTCGTAGTTTTTTAGTCATAGAATCAAAGTTGTACAGTACAAAAACATGCACTTTGGTCCACTACTTTGTCTATATTAATCTTGCCTGCTTGCACCAATTCCATACCACACTGAGCCTTAGTCATTCAAGTACCTTGCAAGATGTTCCTTATATATTATTGCTTTATCTGCCTCCATCTTGAGATGGGCAAGTGAAGTGTTTTGACAAACAGGCTACCAGGGATAGTGATGGAAACAGATATGATAATGACATTTAAGAAAGCGAATATGACACATATTCACCTGTCTAAATGAATATGCAATGGGAATGGGAAAATATGATCAGGCACAGACAGAAGGCCAGGGCCTATTCCTGTGCTGTTCCAAGTTTAATATAAAATTTAATATTGATGAACAGTCAAAACATCTGAGAATGCAAAACTGATTCTGAAATTAAGTTAAAAGTCAGCATGTCACAAGCTATAGTACTAGACTACATATATTTATTCACACCTGGTTAAAGCTGGAACAATTGCTCCTCGGCCCCTCACTGGTTTCCCCCGAACCGATGGAGTTTCTGGACTTTCTGGTGTACCATTCAGGTATGACAACTCCTGAAGCTGTTGTTGTCTAATTTCATCATTGTAATCCTGAAAACAAAGACACACACATTATAAATATTATTACTTTACAGGAGAAGTAACTCAAGATGGTAACGGACAAGCTTTTTTTTAAAACCTGTTTCAGATCCAATTTCATTCTTTAAGGCCACTTTTTTCCACTTGTGTGGCATCAGTAGCTCACCTCCTCAAGTGCTTTCTAGTAACTTTGTTATATTAGGCAAGAGTATTCCAGCACTAAGCTTATGTGTCCTTTGTTCTATTTAACATACACTCAAGGTTATCCAAAACTCCTGTTCACTTCCTAATTTGCACCAGGTTCTACCCATCCATCATAAATATTAAGGAAACCAAGAGATAACAGTTTAGTGATTCTATGGTAAAAGACCGAGGAAAATGATTCCAAGATAAAAGATCAACCATTATCTTACTGAATGGAGGATAAGATACAAGGAGCCAGATAGCCATCTTTAATATCTCTATTTTTCCCTTTCAGGGTTCTTTTGAAGACACCGACCCGGAGTTACACGTTGACTATGATTCTTTGCGAGAATGGGATCCACTCTCGGAGTTTCACGCCAGTCCGTTATTCAGCACGCCAAGGGTTCGGTCTAAGAGCACAGCTCGCCTTTGGAGGGCCAAGATCTCGTGGGCCTGGAGATGGGCGGATCAAAGGTCGGTGTCTGGGCAGGAGATTAGTGTGTCCTGGGAGATGGAAGATCTAAGGCTGCGTGCCCAGAGACCCCAGATCTTTGGGCACAGAGCTTGGAAAAAGTGACGCAATGGACTTTTAACATTGTTATGCCTCCCCTCTCGCTATGAAACGGAGATACCTCTTTCTCCCTTATTAGGGAGAGAGAAAGCCTGTGGTATGTCTCATACCAAGTGAACAAGTAGTCTTTGGAGTACTGTAAGTCTGTGTCTTTGCTGTTGCTTTGCTCACACTTGAGTGCTCGGTGGTGGATGCCAATGTTTTTTTTGCCGGTGGGGGGAGGGTGGATTGTTGCTTGCTGCCACTTATGCACGGGACGGAGGGGTACTGTGGGGTACTTTGGGGTTCTAACATTTAACTGTCATTCATTCTTTGGGGCACTCCTCTGTTTTTCGTGGATGGTTGTGAAGAAAAACCATTTCAGGATATATATTGTATACATTTCTCTGACAATAAATGTATCTTTGAAATCTTTGAATACTCTTTCTATCTTTTCCTTTGCTTGTATTCCTATACTTGGTTATCTGTACTACCTCCCAGTTAAGCAGCACCAAAACATAAAAATTCTTATCTCCATCTTCAAATTCCTTCTCTTCCCACCACTTCTTCCCATCTTTAATTTCCTCTAGCCCCATAACTAAGATACAAAGATACAAAGGCCCCTTCAGGATGCTGTGTGTAAAGAAGAAAGAATCAGATTTGTTGATTTCATATTTCCGGGGACATCCAGTCAAAAAGGTGCCAAGCTACAGTCTCCAATGAGGTCGTGGCTCAGACAGTAGTTGTTGTTGTTTTTTTTTAAGGTTTATAGGGATAGCTTTGGGAAGAGAGGGGAGTTAGGAGTCTGTTTAGGGTTTAGGGACAGGGATGTGGCGTATTAGAATTCAGGCCTGAGTCTAGATCATGACTCTGCATTCAAAATCCAGTGACGTGGACATGGGATAAAGATATCAGTGGTTAAATATCAGGCCGGTGGACCAGTAAGGATAAGGGCTGGTGGTCCTCCAGGTCAACAGGTTGCCAGCAGGATCCAGGATCAGGTTCCATGTAGGCAAGAGGAACACTAGCCGGTTACCCCCTAGGTATGCGAGTTGGTGAATCTGGAGTTCAAAGATTGGAACTCATGGTCCTCATCCGTCATCAGCAAGTCCTGGGGTCAAAACCAAAGATCATAGCCCTTAGGTCAATTGGAAGCCCAGAAGATGAGGCCCGGGATCTGCACCACTGCGGAAGTTCAAGCTCAATGTACGCAAGTCTAACGGCGGCTGAGAGGAAAGAACGGGGCATGTTTTGTTGCTGTTGCTGCATGTGTTGTTCTGTTAACATTCTGGGCATGCCTCAGTACGCTGGCGCTGGTATGTGTAGATAACACTTGCTGGCTGCCCTCAGCACTTCACGAGCTTGTGTTTGCTCTAATACAAATGACACATTTTATAGTATGTTTTGATATACATATGATAAATAAATGAAACTGAAATATGATCTGATGGGTCATATTCCCTTATTATTTGTCACATGGAGGTGTAATTGCCATTTAAACACTGCAATATGACTGACTATACTGGTTAATTTCTAATAAAGGTTTAAAAATTTCCAAACGGCACCTGCAGGAAGAACTTTAGACTTTGAGGAAAAGATGGGCTTTGAGGAATGCCTTCTGCACTATACACAGGTGGTCTGTTGTCTATTGTCTATTGTCTGAAAACATAGGAATGCTTTTGTCTGTCTTCTTGCTGCACAGGAACACAAGCCAATTAATTAAACTGGAAATTGGACAATGAACTTATTGAAAGCAAACTCTAAATAACCTAATTCCCTTTGTTTCACCCGCACCTTCCCTCACTTTCTCTGCCACTGGCATCAACTGCAGACCATTTCACTTAATCATTTTTTCTGGAACAGTGGTAGTTGACATAGGAGGGGTGATTGATAAGTTCATGGCCTAAGGTAGAAGGAGATGAGTTATTCAGCTCCCGTTACATGCACGTGCAGTTCTACTCTGAGTGATTATGCAGAAAGATTGAAGTTAATAACTCATCTTCTTCTACTTTAGGCCACGAACTTATCAATTATCCCTGTTGTGGACAATTTCCTGGAGGTCCAAGACGCCAACTTCTTCAAAGAAGGGATAGGTATGCTCCAAGCCCGCTGGACTAATTGTGTAAATGTAGGAGGGGATTATATTGAAAAATAAATGTGCTAGGTTTTCTAAAATTGACTCCTTCTACTTTAGGCCACAAACTTATCAATCACCCCTTGTATGCATTTTTGTACTATATAATGGAGTGGCTATGATCTGAAGCAAGTTCTTGCATTATATCCCTTCAGACCCAATGGTTTTATTTCATACTGATAAACCCGAGATCAAAGAATAAAACAGCTACGTAATGTGGAAGGGTCGATCAGAGGAACTAACTGCCTCCCTTTTTTTTAAAAAAAACATTAATAAGACTGGAATCATTAAGAACAAGAAGCAACTCTTTTTGCCATGATTATCCTCAACACTGGTGCCCTACATGGCTGTGTCTTCAGCCTCCTACTCTACTCTATGTAACCCATCCTGATCAAACCACATGGATGCCCAGAAAGCTCACTAGTGTCTCTATTTCCTCAGGAAACTAAAGAAGCTTGTCATGTCTCCTTTGACCCTCACCTATTTTTACCAATGTTCCAAATAAATCACAGCTTCATATGGTAACTGCTCTACTACTGACTACAAGAAACTGCCAAAAGTTGTAGGCACAGCTCAGCAAATCATGGAAACCAAGTTCCCACTATGGACTCTGTCTTCGTTTCGTGCTGCTTTGGTAAAGCACATGACACAACCAAAGACCCTCCCACCATGACATTCTCTTCTCTCCTCTCCCATCAGCAGGAAATGTAAAAATCATGAAAGCACATGTCACCAGGCTCAAGAATAATTTAAAAACTATTAAATAGAAGTATAATAGCAACCAACAAAGATGTCCTTATTTTGCACCAATTTATCTAGCCATCCACTTTTGTTTTGTACAGACCCATTAGTTTGCAGTTAATCATATTGTAATCAAATAGGCCAGATGGATTAAGTCTGTTCCTAGAGGGAATAGTCTTCTTGTTTGTTGAACCGAATGACATTTCTATAGCTCTCAAATACTTCTAGAATTATGTGTTCAAATCACAATAATCAAAACAAAAATAAAATTAATGAGAATATGAATTTAAATACCAACCGGTATGAGGAATTTCTTTACTTCCTCTAGAGCATGTCCCATTCTAGCATAGGCCTCTGATGGTGGCGCAAATACTTCAATCAGTACATGCAAATCCTCATTAAGATGTGCATATTTAGATTCACCGCTCTTCCGTAATTCCTCTTCCTGTTAAGTGGGAGATGTAGAAGGAAAAAAAACAATTTTCAAATGTCAGGTCAAGATCTTCAGAATAATTGCTGACCGCACTTCTTTCACACTAGCCTTTTATTTATTGAATTTTGGTATATGTATATTGCAGCTGTCATTCTACACTCTCCACATCACTAACATTTTTAGCAATAACACCTGCCTTAAAATCCAAAGTTACTTGTCAGATGCATCCCTTTTATAAAGAAAATGAATCTTAGAACAGTGGAAAAACAATTAACTTAAATATACAAACATTTAGCAATTTGAAAACATTGAATGACACAGTATAGAAAGAGACTACTTGGCTACTGCACCCAAATTGGGACTCTGTATAACATTTTACCAATGCCAAATAATTTAAAAGGGAAAGATACATTCTTCTGCCTCTAGTCAATCATTATATTTTCTCAATAAAACTGCAACAGCATCTGAAAGTGCAATCTTGTTAGTGATATCCAAGAAATGCATTAAATATATCTTCACAGAATGTTTGGATGCAAAAGACTTTTCCAGTGTTGAAACAACCTGCACAACCCTAAACATCACCTCAGTATAGCAATACTATGACCACTGCACACCAAGGGAAATTACATTTTTGTTCTAATTGGCTCCTTTCTTGTCAAAAATAGTGTGTAAATTAATGTTTTTTTCTTATGAATGTTGTGTATCTGATTCTATGTGATACCTGTGACACTGCTGCAAGTAATTTTTCCATTGCACCTGTGCATAAAATCCACTTCAAGTTTGAGAATACAGGCTCTGGTAGGTTCAACTGCTACATACTATGGCAACAGCCTTGCCACAGTCACACAGCCAGCAGAGGAACTGTCCCTTCAGCCCACGATGTCCATGCCAACCATAAATTACTCATCAACCGGGTGCTTCCAGTTAAGGCAAAATCCTAAAATGCTCGATTCTGACAGTGAAATTATCAAAACTAAGCAGCCCAAGAATGAGTGTCACACATCTATATACTACTAAAATTCTCATGCTGTTTGTGACCTCCAACTAGCCCAAATGGTGCATTACAGCGGCACTTTTTTTGACTAAATCGACTTAAGATGCGCTAACTTACAGAATGCATGCAAAGTTCGGGTTATATAGTCATATAAAATTGCTCACTCGTCAATCAACAGGCCCTGCTTTCCACAACCCGATTCCAGCTTTAATGGAAACCGCGACACGACACCACGACATAAGCCCACGGCCAGCCTCAGCAACACCTCATGATGCTCACAGAGCCGACTGCACCCTTCATGGAAACCGTGACACGACACCACAACGCATGCGCACGGCCAGCTGCAGCAGCGCCTCACAATGCTCACAGAGCCGATTCCACCTTTCATGGAAACCGCTATGCGACACCACAACGCATGCACACGGCCAGCCTCAGCAGTGCCTCATGATGCTCACACCAGTGACACCAAACGCAGCAAAAAGGCCGGGCTATCACGTCCATTTAGGAGAGCGCCAACCACATCATCAAGAAAAATCAGCATCCTGAAGGCTTTGGTGTTACTGCTTCGTATCTTCTGTCAAGCATTAGGGTAAAAAAATATGGACAGCCTAATTATGTCGCGTGGAAAGGGAAGGGGGACATTATGGTCAAGACTACACTACCCTTCTCTCAAAGGGTGGCCCAACGGGTCACCGGGTTGTCTAGTTTGATTTACAAACACATTTATTACACACCTGTGAAAGCTGTTAATAATCTTACTTCATAAAAACAAACTACTATGTTGAATTCTGCAGCATCTTTAATTTGGAATCTAGATAACAAATACTAACCAGATATTTACCTTGGAAAATTTAGCAGTAAACCCCAGTTGCTCCTTTAACCAACTGATAAAGGCTTAACCTGATTGGATGTTTTCCTGAAAAGAACTAGACTCACCAAGCCTGTGAAGCAATTGATACTTTTTTTTAAAATACAAGTACACTTCTTCAGAAGTCTTTGTAACGCCTATTTGCACAAAAAAATTACATAATTTCCCCTTTGGGTGATAGCTGGGTGTAATGGACACTGTTAGAAACCTGACATTCAGTAACAGGAGACACCTTATCCCTACTGATAAAATATTCACCACTAAATAATTTCACCTCAAGGGAACTAAGGATGGGCAATTAAATACTGGGTCAGCCTGCAAAGCCAATATCCCTTGCGTAAATGTTTTAAAAACCTTCACCTTCCTAACTTGAGAAAACTCCAAACAGCAAGTGAGTCACTCTGTTAGCAGTCTATTCAATCAGAAGGCAGTAAACCCTTTGAGTTGTCATGGGTTGTGAATCTTTCTTGATTGATCAGTGTTACAATAGCTGTAATCCAAAAACCACCATTATCTGACCTTACTGGAATTTATAGTCTATATCTATTCCAATCTGAAAAATTACTCTAATTCAAAGACAGGGTTCACTTGGTCCTCAAGTTTCACTCTACTAGCCGCTGCATCCAGTAAGTCATCATTCACCATTTCAGCCAGCTGCACTGAGATCCTACATGTCACATCTTCCCCCTTGGTACCAATTTCTGCTTTGTGCAGGGAACACCCTTTCTGTAATTGCTTGGTCACTCAGTCCTAACCACACATCCCTCACCAATATACATTAAGAGTCTCCCAGGTCAGGCAAAGATTCATATACACCCCAATCAACCTCATTTGTATCTCAAGTTCTCAATACGACCAAGAATAGACTGGGTAACCATTTTGTGAAAGACCTGCCTGATTTCCAGTGGACATCCTGAGCCCTCAAATGTATTCCATTTCATCCCCGCTTCCATTCCTATAACAACCTATTTGTTCTCTACCTTCTCCATTGCCAGGGTGAGGTCAAACACAAACTAGAAGACCAACACCTCATATTTGTCGAGAAGCCCCTAACACAATGATATGAACAATGAACTTTCCATTTTAGATAACCTGCATTCTCATGCTTTCTCTCTCTCTCTAATCAGGTGAAATTCTCCCATCACCAAAGGGTGCCATCTGCTCTTCATGCCTTCATTATCTACATTCATATCACTCTCATTATCAGATTCTAGCCTCTGCCCTAAATCCCCAACTCATCCTCCCAACTTCATTTTCCCCTTTTATCTCCTGTCTTATCTGCCAAGACCCATCACATCTCCCAACTTCACCCTTCCCTTTCCTCCACTCCGCATGGCTCCATCTGCCTATCATCCCCTTCCTTACCTTGTTCCATCTATTGCCTGCCAGCCCCTGCCTCTCCCTTCTCTTTCACTTCGTTACAATCTCCCCTCTACTGTCAAGTCCTGATGCAGGGTCTAAATCTAAAATGTTGATAATCCTTTTGCCTCCATAGATGCTACTTGACCAGCTGAGGTCCTCTTGCAAATATGTTTTTGCTTAATCTCCTTTCCTGATTCCCTACCATGTAAGAATCAGAAAAATATTGTTGGAAAATCTCAGGGTTAAAGCTGCAATCTTATAGAATATTAAAAGAGAAAAGCCTTGAAATATGTTCTTGAAAAACACATCAAAGCACTGGAGGAGCTTAGTGAGTCGGGCAGCATCTATGAAAGAAAATGGACAGTGAACGTTTCAAGTAATTCTTCTCCATTCAATAAAGTTTATAGTTTAAGATTTCTTGATTCATCTAAATAAGCATATTGTGGTTTTATCTCTTCCAGTGGTGAAACACAGTCCAAGTTTGCTTAAATGATGACATTTTGCCTTGAGCCATTCCTGAAGACTTTATTTTTTATTGAGGCAAATGTATCAGAGAGAAAACTAGTTCTATATCACTAATAATGTTAGGTCTCCCTACAAGTGATGATGCTTTCATAAAATACTGTAATGTCAACAGCATTATCATTTGAACAACTAAAGAAATAAGTGACTGTGTGGTACAAGAACACGCTAATGCTATTATGTTTAATTTCTTGCAATGGGTTGATTTTTAAATTGGATTCTCATGGTGATCCTCAATTTTCAAATTTTGTGCATGCAATTTTAAATCAAATACCATGGACTATATGTAATCTTGACAAGCAGCTGTAGGAAATTTTCTCTAAACATTGTATGCATTATTCTTCCCCACTATAAACATACTCATTTATTACGAGCCAGGAGACACTGGTGTCACGATAAGAGGAACAAAGCTGAAGAAGTTGAACTAACATTGACCTTCTATGCTATACATTTTTGAATCTTACCTTGGCTTTGTCCCGCATGGATCCTTTACCCAAAATGGACATCTTTGTCAGTGTTTCTTCCTGTAATCTCTTCAAAGAATTACCACGTGGGCCCAAAAGCTTACCAACGAAGTTAAACTACAAGCAATGAAAAAAAATATTTTTAAGACAATCAATGAAGAATAGTCTAAGCTCCATTTATTCACTATAGTAAACTCTAGTTCCTCTATACAAAATAACAACAAACCTCAAGACTACTTAATTCAAGTTACAGTTGTCAGCTTTGTTTTGCTATTTCATCCACTTCACTGCATCACTTCTATACGTGAGAATTTTGTAAAATAATCACATGGGCAAGGAAAAACATTCCAATCATGTAATCTTTTTAAAAATCAGCTCAGAGCAAAATCTATTTTAATATATTTTCCTATAATGCAGTTTTTGCTATCATTATGCAACCAATAAATCTCAATACTGGATTAAGCATGGTTATACAGGAGCTTCAAAGGTTGAATGACCATTTCTCACTCTTAAGAAATCCTTTAGCTTCTACATACTGGCTTCACTCACAACACGCTGGAGGAAGTCAGCAGGTCAGGACGAAGGGCTCCGGCCCGAAACGTCAACCGATCTTTTCCACGGACGCTGCCCGACCTGAGTTCCTCCAGTGTGTTGTGAGTGTTGCTTTGACCCCAGCATCTGTAGATTATTTTGTGTTTACATACCGGCTACAAATTTTATACTTTTTAACCATATGATTATTTTATACAAACTGCACTTACATTTGCAGGCTATATTATACACATTTCATAGAAAGAAACTAATCAAATTCAACTAAATTACATTTCAAGTTTAGTTGCTAGCTCCTTCTCCACCAATGTCCTATCTAGAGAGCTACCCATTGTACCATCATTCAGGTGACTCTTCCATGCATCACTAAACAAACTGTTGCAACATCCAAAATTCTCCAAGCACATTTTTAATAAATATTACATGGTGGCATAATTTGAAATGTTCTGTAGGAAAAGGACAGTACCTACAAAGCTATATTCAATGTACATCAGTTGAACAGAAGCCTATCACAGATCGGGATTCCTTAGCAAGGGCAAGTATAAATAAGGCAGGGGCAAGCGAACCTGCCATTGTTGGAGTGGATTGTTAGAGGGATCTGAGGCTTTAATTCCTTGAGACTACAGCGTGGACAGGCTTGAGTCGGGCAAAAAGCTGCAGTTTTTTTCCTATCCTATTTATTGTTATGGTTGTACAGTTAAGAGCAGTAGGGATGCAAAGCAGGACATGTGAATGGATGCGAGAAGGCCAGTGTTGACTTCACCTGCAAGTGCATCCAACTGTAGCTTCTAACAATCTGAGTTAAGGAATTGGAGCTAAAACTGTATGAATTCCAGATCAATCGGGAGGCCGAGGGGTGACAGGCATATAGAGAGGCAGCTACATTGAAAGTACATAGGAAACTAGGTGACAGTCAGGAGAGTGAAAAGGGTTAAACAGCCAGTGCAGAACAACTGAGTACCTCTGTGGCCAACCCCCTCAACAACACGTAAAACACTTTGGATACTATGGGGGGGGGGGGGGTGACTAGCAAAGGAAAGTCACATAGGTCAGGTCTCCAGCACTGAGTCTGGCACCGTTGCTCAGAAGGGAGGAAGGCAACCTGTGATAATAGAGTATTCATTACTTAGAGAACAGAAAGGAGGTTTTGTGGACAAGAACAAGACACCCGAATGGTACGTTGTCTCCTGGGTACCAGTGTCAAGAACATCTCGGAATGACTCCTCAGATTCCTAAGTAGGAGAGTGAACAGCTAGAGGTCATGGTCCAATGACATTGGTAGGAAGAGGCACGAGGTTCTGCAAAGTGAGTTTAGGCAGTCAGGTGCTAAGCTAAAGGACAGGAATCCCAGGGTTGTGATCTCAAGATTGTTACCTGTGTCATGAGCTAGTGAGGCCAGCAATAAGCAAATCATACAGTTCAACATGTAGCTAAGGAGATAGTGTAGGAGGGAGGGCTTCAGATGTTTGGATTATTGGGTACTCTTTCAGGGAAGGTGGGGCCTGCACAGAATAGACTGTTTGCACATAAGCTGGAGGGGGAACTAATATCCTAGTGGGAAAGTCTGCTGGTACTGTATGGGGGAAGGGTTCAACTAAAGTTGTAGGGTGATGGGAACCAGAATGCCAGAACATATAGTGGAGTGGTTCTGGAGATTTATTAAGATCACAGCAGTGCTCACTCAGGTCAGACCAGTGAGATTTTATGGGTGGAACTGAAGAATAAGTAAGGCATGACCATGTTAATGAGGCTACATTATAGACCAATCATTAGTCCATGGAATTTAGAGGAACAAAATTTGTAGAGAGATCGCAGAATGTTGCAAGAAACATGTTGTTGTTGTTCGTCCTTCGTAGTCGAAGATGACCATGGCTTCAAAGTCAAATGGGAGATTGGTGGCTGAGAGTCCGGAGGTGACAGATGAGGCCAATCCAGGCCCTGAAGGCTCTCCCACATGTGGGACACAAGTGGGTGGGTGCTGTCGTGGCAGTGGATGCTGCTCGGGCCTTGTGCACAGCACGTTTTTGTTGCGCCTTGATGATGCGCCTGACTTCAGCTGCACGGGCTCCTGTGGTGATCTTGCTGCGCCAAGCTGGACGGTCGAGGGCAAGCGTCTCCCACGCGTTGATGTCGACACCCAGGCCTTTGAGGGACACTTTGAGGCAGTCTTTGTAACGTTTCTTCTGCCCCCTGACTGAGCGCTTGCCCTGACACAGTTCTCCGTACAGCAGCTGCTTAGGCAATCGGCTGTCTGGCATTCTGACCACATGTCCAGCCCACCTGGCTTGGGCTTTCAGCAGGAGGGTGTGGACGCTGCAGAGCCCAGCTCGTTCCAGGATTTCCGTGTCGGGGACTTTGTCCTGCCACCTGATGTAGAGGAGTCTGCGGAGACAGCTCAGGTGAAAGTGGTTGAGCTGTTTGGCGTGTCTGCTGTAGACAGTCCAGGTCTCGCTGGTGTAAAGGAGGGTGGTAAGGACCACTGCACAGTAGACCTTCAGCTTGGTGGTAAGGCTGAGTCCTCTCCGCTCCCAGATGTTCTCACGGAGTCTCCCAAAGGCGGCGCTGGCTTTGGCAATCCTGTTGTTGACCTCAGCGTCTGTATTCACTGCGCGAGAGAGTATGCTGCCCAGGTAGGTGAAGTTGTCGACTGCCTGGAGGTTCTGGCCCTTCATCGTGATGCGCGGCTCCTGGTATGGCTTTCCTGGGGCAAGCTGGTACCTAACTTCAGTCTTTTTGGTGCTGATAGTGAGTCCGAAGTTGTCGCAGGCTTGTGAGAAGCAGTCCATTTCACGCTGCATCTCCTGCTCTGTGCTGGTGTTGAGTGCGCAGTCATCAGCAAACAAGAAGTCTCTGATGACAGTCTCTTGCACCTTCGTAACTGCCTGCAGGCACCCAAGGTTGAACAACCTGCCGTCAGTCCTGTACCTGACGTGGATTCCTTCTTCGTAGTTACGGAAGGTATCTGTCAGCATGGCAGAGAATACCATACTGAACAAAGTCAGGGCAAGAACGCAGCCATGTTTGACGTCATTTGTCACCGGGAAGGCCTCCGACTCGTCACCGTCATCCAGAACTTTCACCATCATACCGTCGTGGAACTGCCGGACGATTGTGATGAACTTGCTGGGGCAGCCAAACTTCTCCATGATCTTCCACAAGCCTTCTCTGCTGACCGTATCGAAAGCCTTGGTTAGATCGACAAAGGTCACGAAGAGGTCGCTGTGTTGCTCCTGGCATTTTTCTTGGAGTTGGCGCGCAGCAAAAATCATGTCTGCAGTCCCACGTTCAGCACGGAAGCCGCACTGGCTTTCTGGGAGCAGACCTTGCTCAAGATATTGGAGAAGGCGGTTGAGCAGGACGCGGGCCAGAATCTTCCCCGCAATGGACAAGAGGGAGATGCCTCGGTGGTTGTCGCAAGACTGGCGGTTGCCTTTCCTCTTGTAGATGTGGACTATGCTGGCATCTTTCAGCTGTTGCGGGACCTGTCCCTTTTTCCACATGGACTGGAAGAGTACAGTCAGCTTTTGCATCATGACAGGGCCTCCTGCTTTGTATACCTCAGCAGGGATTGCATCGGGTCCTGGTGCTTTGCCACAGGAGAGTTGCTTCACTGCCTTCCTGACTTCATCTACTGTTGAGAGGGTGTCGAGGTTCTTGTTGATCTCTACCTGGGGCAGGCGGGCAATGGCCTCGTCGTTGATGTCGGCAGGGCGGTTAAGGACGTTGTTAAAGTACTCAGCCCACCGATCCAGAATTTGCTTCTTCTCTGTCAGCAGCTGCGTCAAGGAGAGGTGAGGAGCCGGAGGACTGGGGTCCGTATACAGCCTTAAGCGCATCGTAGAAGCGCTTTATGTCGTGGCTGTCTGCATAGCCCTGGATTTCATCGGCCTTCTTGCTGAACCAGCTGTCCTGCATCTTGAAATTTTTTCTGCACCTTTCTTCTTGCGTTGGTAAAGGCATCTTTCTTGGCTAGCGACGTGGGGTCATTCTGATGCGCTCTGTAATGTTGCAACACACATCAAAGTTGCTGGTGAACGCAGCAGGCCAGGCAGCATCTCTAGGAAGAGGTGCAGTCGACGTTTCAGGCCGAGACCCATCGTCAGGACTAACTGAAGGAAGAGTGAGTAAGGGATTTGAAAGTTGGAGGGGGAGGGGGAGATCCAAAATGATAGGAGAAGACAGGAGGGGGAGGGATGGAGCCAAGAGCTGGACAGGTGATAGGCAAAAGGGATACAAGAGGATCATGGGACAGGAGGTCCGGGAAGAAAGACAGGGGCGGGGGGGGGAGGGGGGAACCAGAGGATGGACAAGGGATAAATTCAGAGGGACAGAGGGAGAAAAAGGAGAGTGAGAGAAAGAATGTGTGTATAAAAATAAATAACAGATGGGGTACAAGGAGGAGGTGGGGCATTAGCAGAAGTTAGAGAAGTCAATGTTCATGCCATCAGGTTGGAGGCTACCCAGATGGAATATAAGGTGTTGTTCCTTCAACCTGAGTGTGGCTTCATCTTTACAGTAGAGGAGGCCGTGGATAGACATGTCAGAATGGGAATGGGATGTGGAATTAAAGTGCGCGGCCACTGGGAGATCCTGCTTTCTCTGGCAGACAGAGCGTAGGTGTTCAGCAAAGCGGCCTCCCAGTCTGCGTCGGGTCTCGCCAATATATAAAAGGCCACATCGGGAGCACCGGACGCAGTATATCACCCCAGCCGACTCACAGGTGAAGTGTTGCCTCACCTGGAAGGACTGTTTGGGGCCCTGAATGGTGGTAAGGGAGGAAGTGTAAGGGCATGTGTAGCACTTGTTCCGCTTACACGGATAAGTGCCAGGAGGGAGATCAGTGGGGAGGGGTGGGGGAGACGAATGGACAAGGGAGTCGCGTAGGGAGCGATCCCTGTGGAATGCGGGGGGGGGGGAGGGAAAGATGTGCTTAGTGGTGGGATCCCATTGGAGGTTCCCATTCCCATTCTGATATGTCTATCCACGGCCTCCTCTACTGTAAAGATGAAGCCACACTCAGGTTGGAGGAACAACACCTTATATTCTGTCTGGGTAGCCTCCAACCTGATGGCATGAACATCGACTTCTCTAACTTCTGCTAATGCCCCACCTCCCCCTCGTACCCCATCTGTTACTTATTTTTATACACACATTCTTTCTCTCACTCTCCTTTTTCTCCCTCTGTCCCTCTGACTATACCCCTTGCCCATCCTCTGGTCCCGCCCCCCCCGGCCTTTCTTCCCGGACCTCCTGTCCCATGATCCTCTTGTATCCCTTTTGCCTATCACCTGTCCAGCTCTTGGCTCCATTCCTCCCCCTCCTGTCTTCTCCTATCATTTTGGATCTCCCCCTCCCCCTCTCAAATCCCTTACTCACTCTTCCTTCAGTTAGTCCTGACGAAGGGTCTTGGCCTGAAACGTCGACTGCACCTCTTCCTAGAGATGCTGCTTGGCCTGCTGCGTTCACCAGCAACTTTGATGTGTTGCTTGAATTTCCAGCATCTGCAGAATTCCTGTTGTTTGCGCTCTGTAATGTTGATGTTTCTCCGTTAGTAGTGCCTGTATTTCTTCATCATTCTCATCGAACCAGTCTTGGTTTCTTCGGGTTGCTGGTCTGAGATGTTCGAGGGCGGTAATGTAGACAGCGACTCTGAAGGCCGTCCACTGTTCTTCAACGCTGGTCCCGTCAACCTGTGGTGTGTCTGGCAGTCTGCCTTCAAGGTCATCGACGAGTTCTTCTGCAACCCTGCTGCTTTTCAAGCTTAGAGACATTCTGCCTTTTTGCAGTCTTCTGCCCTTGGGATCTTCTCATGGGCCGAATGCGAAGCCTGAACTTGGACACAATGAGGCGGTGATCGGTCCAGCAGTTGGCACCACACATAGCTCTCGTCACTCTGACATCCATCCTGTCCCTCTTCCTGGTGATGATGTAGTCAATCAGATGCCAGTGCTTCGAGCGTGGGTGCATCCATGACGTCTTCTTACGGGTGGGTAGGCAGAACAGGGTGTTGGTGATGACAAGGTCGTGTGTGGCACATGTCTTGAGGAGCAGAAGGCCATTGTTGTTACACTTGCCAGTGCCGTGTCTTCCAATGATCCCTTCCCAGGTTTGGTAGCCTGTCCCTACTCTGGCATTGAAGTCCCCGAGAACGATGAGCTTCTCTGACTGTGGGATTGCTGAGATGAGGGCATCGAGTTCTTCATAGAACTTGTCTTTAATGTCATCTGGGTTGGTCATGGTGGGAGCGTAGGCACTAATCAGCGTAGCACTCTTCTTGTTTGCAAGTGGGAGCTGAAGTGTCATCAGGCGGTCGTTGATGCTCTCTGGGTGCTTGGTGAGTTTACGGGCGAGGTTAGAATTGATGGCAAATCCCACGCCTGCTTCTCGTCGTTCAGCGCTGCTGCGACCGCTCCAGAAGAACGTGTATCCACCACTACGTTCTGTCAGCTGGCCCTTGTCTGCTGGTGCGTTTCGCTGAGAGCTGCTATGTCCACGTGGTAGGGAGCTAGCTCTTTTGCAACCAGTGCAGTTCTTCTCTCTGGTCTGTCTGCCTTGACGTTATCTCGCAGAGTTCTCACGTTCCATGTGCCAAGGTTGAGCACCATCACTTTCTTCTTCACTGTTGTAGGTCGACCGTTATGAGGGATCCCCACCAGTCGCGGTAAGCTGGCTAGGGTGAAGTGAAGCAGACTATGTTTCAGGCACCCTTTCTAGCCCCTTCCTCCATGGAGGTGAGCAGAGCGATCCTAAAGAGGGCTGCTCAGACACCCAGGGGGCTGCCGAACTCAACTGCTGCTTCAGTCCAGTAGAGAGCGACCCTATGCCCTGGGCCGCCTGTGTTCAGGTTTGTGACTACAGCTTCCAGTGCAAGAAACATAAGGCTGTGATAGTAGGCGATTTTAACTTTCCACATATTCACTGGGACTTCCATACTGTAAAAGGAGTAGATGGGACAGAATATGTCAAATATGTTTAGGGAAGTTTCCTTAATCAATACATAGAAGTTCCAATGGTAAGAGTGTACGGTGTTTGATCTCCTATTAGGGAATGAGACAGGGCAGGTCACCAAAGTTTGTGCAAGGGAAAATGTCATTGGTTTCAAGGTAGTTATAGAAAAGGACAGGACTGGTCCTCAGGTTGATTTTCTAAATTGGAGAAAGGCCAGTTTTGATAGTATCAGAAAAAAACTGGCAAGTATAGACTGGGACAGGCTGTTTCCTGGCAAAGGCAAGTATGAGGCTTTCAAAAGTGAAATTTTGAAAGTACAAAAGTTTGTATATTCTTACCAAAATAAAAGACAAGGGTAACAGTATTAGGGAACCTTGGTTATCGAGAGATATTGAGGCTCTGATTAATAAGAAAAAAAAATGCATAACATGTGTAGGCAGGTAGGAACAAATGAAGTACTTATGGAGTATAAGAAATGTAAGAGAATACAAAGAGAAAATCAGGAGGACTAAAAGAAGGCACGAGGTTGCCCTAGCAGAAAAGATGAACGAGATCTTAAGGGTTTCTACCAATATGTTAACAGCAAAAGGATTGGAAAGGACAAAATTGGTCCTCTAGAAAACCAAAATGGTAATCTATGTGTGGAGTCAAAAGATGGGGAAAGATCTTATATGGATTTTTTTGCATCTATATTTACTATGGAGATGGACACAGTATCTATAGAAATGAGGCAAAGCAGGAGTGAGCTCATGGACCTTATACATATTATAGCGGAGAAGGTGTTTGCTGTCCTGAGTCAAATTAAGGCGGACAAATTCCCTGGGCGTATCAAGGTGTTCCCTCTGACCCTGTCAGAGGCAAGTGCAGAAACTGCAGGGATCCTAGCAGAGCTATTCAAATCATCTTGAGCAATAGTTGAGGTACTAGAGGAATGGAAGATAGCTAATGCTCCGCTGTTTAAGAAAGGCTGCAAGAATAAACCATGAAATTCTTGCCCAGTGAGCCTGACATCGTGGGAAAGTTATTGTAAGGTTTTTTTTAAGGGACCAGATATATGAGTATTTGGATAGACAGATTAGGGATAGACAGTGTGGCTTTGTACATGTTAAGTCATGTCTAACCAATGTTACAGCATTTTTCCAAGGAAGTTACCTGGAAAGTTGAAGCCAAGGCAATGGATGTTGTCTACAGGGACTTCAGCAAGGCATCTGACAATGTTCCACATGGGAAGTTGGTCAAGAAAGTTTAGTCACTTAGCATTCAAGGTAAGGTAGTAAGTTGGATTACAGATTGTCTTTGCAGTAGAAGCTGAAGATGGTTGGCTCTCTGACTGCAGGTCTGTGCCAAGTAGAGTGCTGCACAGATCAGTGCAGGGTCCATTGTTGTTTGTCATCTATATCAATGATCTAGGTGATATTGTGGTTTAATGGATCAGCAAATATGCGGATGACACCAAGACTGGCAGAGAAGTGGACAGCGAGGAATACTCTTAAAGCCTGCAGTGCGATTTGGACTGGTTGAAGAATGGGAAATGGAATTTAATGCACATTGCCACACCTCACACTTGTCACACCTGTGAAAGGTCTACACTGTTTGGAGGACCAACCAGGTAGGTCTTACACAGTGAGCGGTAGGGCACCAAGTGTGGAAGAACAAAGGGATCTGGAAATACAGATCCATGATTCATTGAAAATGGCGACACAGGTAGATAAGAGTTGTAAAGAAAGCTTTCGACAGATTGGCCTGCATAAGTACAGGAGCTGGGATGTTATGTTGATGCTGTACAAGCCATTGGTGAGGCCTGATTTAGAGTATTGTGTGCAGTTTTGGTCACCTACCTACAGGAAAGATGCAAATAAGATTGAAACAGTTTCAAGAAAATTTATAAAAATGTTTCTGGGTCTGGAGGACCTGAGGCACAAGGAAAGATTGACCAGGTTAAGGCTTTATTCCCTAGAACTCAGAAGATTGAAGGAGATTTGATGGAGGTATACACAATTATGAGGGATATAGATAGGGTAAATACAAGCAGGGTTTTTGCACTGAAGTTGGGACAACTAGAGGGCATGGGTTAAGGGTGAAAGGTTTAGTGGAACATGAGGGGGAACTTCTTCAGAGGGTGGTGAGAGTGTCGAATGAGCTACCAGCGCAAGCGGTGGATGTGATTTTGATTTCACTTTCAACATCCAAGAGAAATTTGTATAGGTATATAGATGGGAAGGGTATGGAGGGCTATAGTCCAGGTGCAGGTCGAATGGGACTAGGCAGTTTAAATGGTTCAGCATGGACTATATGGGTCAAAAGGCCTGCTTCTGTGTTATAGCTTTCTAGGACTCAATCGATAGTGACCAGAAAGTCGTAATTCTTTCAACCACATGATGCTGTTACATTCAGGCTGGAATGCAGAACAACTGAATTTAAAGCAATGCTGCCTCCAGGTACAATAAAGTAATTTATCCACCATTTAGGCATCCAGACTCATACAACTGGCAAAACTTAAGAAAAAAGATATTTTAGCTCATTTACATCTATAGATAAGGGTAGTGAAATGGTAATTCACAACAACATTCTTTGAAGATTTGGCACTTCACGTTATGGAGAATGCAGGCATTCATTATGTTCTAATTTTACATTAATGCTAATTAAATGAACACAATTGCAATGTAAAGGCCAGAAATAACTTCATATAGATCAGTAATATATCTAAAGTTTTATGCATAGAACACTAGTTAAGTTTTTTTTGTCTAAGCAATTCTCATACAGCCCACAAACACTCACCCCCACCCCCAGCACCCAATTTAAAACCAGATGGCTGAGAATATACTATGCTGCTGTCCTTGATCTTAATCACGGAGCAGAATTGCATTTGGAAGCACTGATTAGGGACAGCCTGCATGGCTTTGTGAAGAGGAAATCACATTTTTGAAGAGGTGACCAAGAGGATTGATCAGAACAGTGCAAATGTCATCTACATGTATTTCAGCAAAACCTTTGACAAAGTCTTTTGTGTCAGGCTGATCCAAAAGGTTAGAACACTTGATTCAAAGTAAGCTAGCCAAATGGATGCAAAATTGGTTTGGTGACAGCAGAATGCTGTTTTTCAGTTTGGAGGTCTGTGACCAGTGGATTGGTGATGGGTCCTTTGTTGTTTGTCACATATATCAAGAACTTTGAAGGTAGGTGGCAGATCACACCAAAATTAATGGCACAGTGGCCAGTTAAGGTTATCCACGGTTACAACAGAAGAAAGGGCAACAAAACAGCAAATGGAATTTAACTCAGACAAGTGCAAAATGCATTTTTTGAAGTTAAATCAGGCCCTAAGAAGTGTTAGTTTACAGATAAATCTGGGGAACATGTATAGAGTTTTCTGAAAGTACAATATGAGTGAAGAGACTGATGAAGTCAGTATATGACATAAGAGAAGGCATAGGAGTTGGGCATCAACTTACAGTTGTACAAAACATTATTTTGACCAAATTTGGGACTATTATATGTGCAGTTCTGGTTGCCATACTATTGGAAGGATGTGATAAAGATAGAAAGATCAAGAAAAGGTGTTTCATTCAGTAGTGTTTCCTGGGCTGAATCACGAGTTATGAGGAGAGATTGGATAGTCTGCGACTTCTCCCATGCCCAATGTAACAAAGGAGGTCGAGAGATAACCATACAAGTTGCGTTCCCATCCCACCCCAAAGAAAGGGGTAAAACTAGAGGCTAAAGGTCTCGAGGAGCAAGGTTCCCCCACCCCACACAGGTTGTTGCAATATGGAATTAAGGAATAGGCTGCCAGAAGAGGTGATAGAGGAAGATGCAATCATAAACATTTTAAAAAAATGTCAGTTAGGTACAAGGCTATGAAAGTTTATAAAAAGTCATGGGATTACTTAAGATTAGCATCTTGGTCAGCACAGATGAATTAGGTTAATTTTTCCCACAAGCTATATAATCTATGAATTTAATCTATGAATCATTTGCATACCAGGCCCAAAGTTAGTTCAGCTAATAACCACATACACATATTAGGAAGAGTGAGTGAACTAGACTCTTCAAAAGGGTTAGCTTTTTAAATTTGAACAAGATATAAGTGTCGCTATTATAAACTGTTCTGTTTACTCTTCAGCTTCTCAAACTATTGATTTCTTTATGGTTGAGCATCCCTTGATGTTACTGAATAAGGAAATCTAGGATTTTAGCTAATTGTTTGGATTGCAATGGAAGATCCTCATGTGACATCTCTTTCACCTTGTCCTTAACAGCAGACAACATAGGATAAGCTTGTGAAAATGAACAAAGTGACTTTAATTCCTCATTCCACTCAAAAAACCCACAATGTTTCCTCATGCCATTCTGAATCACCAGTCTCTGCCCTAATGTACTGTCATAGTGAGACCTCAATGCATCTAACTCAATTTTGCATCTTCAGGAAACTTGATTTCTCAGTCTACATTTGTGATCCAGCTGTAAAATTAGTTCAACTTGCTTACTCCACACTACCACGCACTCCCCCCCCCCCACCGCCTTTCCTTTCTTTTCTCTGGAAGTGATGAATATGCCTAGCCTGATCTGTAGGCCTTGCACTCCAGCTCTGCAATTTTTAAATTCTCACATTTATTTGGTCTTGTATTTTATTTTGATCCAATCTAGACTACTGTTTTTTTTTTGTTTGCTTTACTGTTGTTAACCAATTTCTCACTTTCTAACTCCTCCCATTCACTCAATGGCCAAATAGCATTGTTTACCATTTATTCCCATAGCCACCCCAGTTTTCCATGCAACCTCCCTGCTTCCCCAACACCACACTACCTTCTCTTCTGGTCCAAAGAAATTACAACCTGAATCAGTTCGCTTTTGACAGATGTAGTTAGACCTGCTGAGCACTTCAATTTTCTGGTAATGTAGTAATAAGCTAAGAAAACGGCTATGTTGTTCAAGTCAGTGATGAGGTCAGTAATTGGTTTAATAGTAGAGCACTGATCAAGCTGTATGGTCTGTCTGAGACATGGTTTTTGTAGTTCTACTGACTGCAGCCCCGGTAGATACTTCTATTACATTATAGGCACAAATCTTGCAGGTAGTAGAAATGATCCGAGACAAATTTGAACAATTCAGTATTAAAATCTTCTTGTATTACAATCCTTTCCACACTTTGAAAAAGTATTTTATCATCTACATAAGAAACCTTGAGACAATTGGGGACCATAAATGCAGCAACACACAAAAATTGCTGGTGAATGCAGCAGGCCAGGCAGCATCTATAGGAAGAGGTACAGTCGACGTTTCGGGCCGAGACCCTTCATCAGGACTAAGAGGAGATAGTAAGAGATTTGAAAGAGGGAGGGGGAGGGGGAGATCCGAAATGATAGGAGAAGACAGGAGGGGGAGGGGGAGGGATGGAGCTAAGAGCTGGAAAGTTGATTGGCAAAAGGGATATGAGACGATCATGGGACAGGAGGCCTAGGGAAAAAGAAGGGGGGGGGAGCCCATAGGATGGGCAAGGAGTATAGTGAAAGGGACAGGGGGAGAAAAAGGAGAGAGAGAAAAAAATATATAATAAATAACGAATGGGGTATGAAGGGAAGGTGGGGCATTAACGGAAGTTAGAGGTCAATGTTCATGCCATCAGGTTGGAGACTACCCAGATGGAATATAAGGTGTCGTTCCTCCAACCTGAGTATGGTTTCATCTTTACAGTAGAGGAGGCAGTGGATAGACGTATCAGAATGGTAATGGGACGTGGAATTAAAATGTGTGGCAGTCCTTCCAGATGTTCCTCCGTGCTCTCAAGTCTGTCTCCATCCAATCAAGATTGTGCATGGCACCCTACTTAACAGATATCATTCACCGGAGTGGCTGTTGCGCACTGCGTCGTGCCGCCATCTTCCCCTCCTCCCCTTGTATCGAAAGGACAGGTGTGGCTTTGTTGTTAAAAAAAAAATGGAATCAAATCATTAGAAAGAGGTGAGATAGGATTGGAAAGTGTAGCATTGTGGGTAGAGCTACGGAAAATAGAGACCACCTCACCCCCCCCCCCCCACAATCAGTAGTAAAGATAGGGCACTGTTTATGATAGTTATAGGGGGGCAGGTTGGCGCTGGATCCCAAGAGGGGGTATTTATAGAATGCCTATGAGATGGTGTTTTACAGCAGCTCATGATTGAGACCACAAGAGGATCAGCTCTTCTGGATTGGGTGTTGTGCAATGAACCAGAATTGATTAGAGGGCTTAAAGGTAAAGGGTCCCTTAGGGACAAGTGATCATAATATGATTAATTCACCCTGCAATTTGAGAAGGTGAAACTAAAGTCAAATGTTATTAGTATTACAGTGGAGTACAGGGAATTAGAGATATGAGAGGAGCTGGTCAAAAATGATTGGAAAGAAACACCAGCAACAATGGCTGGAATTTCAGGGAGCAATCTGTAAGGCGCAGAATATATCCCAAAGTAGCAATATTCTAAAGGCAAGATGGCACAATTGTGATCAACAAGAGACACCAAAGCCACTATAAAAGCCAAAGAGAGGGTACATACTAGAGCAAAAAACAGAGGGAAGTTAGCAGATTGGGAAGCTTTTAAAAACCAACAGAAGGCAACTAAAAAAGTCACAAGGAAAAGATGGAATATGAAGGTAAGCTGGCCAATAATTATTAAACAGGATACAGGTGTCCTCTGCTTTTTGAACGTTCATTTTACGAAACTTCACTGTTACAAAAGACCTACATTAGTTCCCTGTTTTCGCTAACAGAAGATGTTTTCACTGTTACGAAAAAAGGCAGTGTACGATAAAAGGCAGCGCACAAAAAAAAAGCAGCGCGCGCCCCGAGCAGCCGCTCCTCCCTTGGATTCGGAACGGTATTCTAGCGCGCATTGCTTAAACACGTGCCTGTGAGCAGCTGTTAGCAAGATCAGTTCTACAGTATCGGAAAAGCCTCAAAGAGCTCGCAAGGGTGTTACACTTAGTGTAAAACTATACATAATTAAGCGTTTCGATCCTGGTGAACGAAGTAAGGACAAAGTGAGTTTGGCTTGTGAAAGTCAACGAAGACGATGTTGAAGAGGTTTTGGCATCCCATCACCAAGAATTGATAGATGAAGAGCTGATGCAATTGGAAGAGGAAAGGATAACAATCGAAACCGAATGCAGTAGCGACGGACCAAAAGTGAAGTTGTCCAGGAACTGAACATGAAGCAACTGCATGAGATTTTCGCTGCAATGATAAAGTACGACTTTAATTTTGAAAGGGTACGTCGGTTTAGGGCATATTTGCAGGATGGTTTGAGTACTTACAAAGAACTGTACGATAGAAAATGCGCGAGGCTGAGCAGTCAAGCATACTGTCGTTTTTCAAGCCTTCCATATCAGCCACAGCAGACGACGAGCCTTGACCTTCAACATCGAGGCAGGCAGACATAGAAGAAGTTGACCTGCCTACCCTGATGGAAACAGATGACACCTCAGTGTCCCACCACCCCAACCCCCAGGCCGCGGACAGATACTGATTCGTGGAGAATACAGTGGTAGCTGGAGTGCACCTAGCGCATCTTTAAGAAAAAAGCCAAAATAAATAAGCTAATTAATTAGGTGCTGCCCATGTACCCCTGCATGCTTCGCGGTTCAGTATCGGTTGGCGGCCCGGAGGGTGGGGGCCACTGCACCACCCCAACCTCCGACGACTCAGCCCAACACACCATCATCAGTGTGCTCAGCGCTGCCTTCCCAATTCCGGTAAGTGATACTACACTGTACATACATTATTTCTACTTTATGTAGGCTGTGTATTTTTATGCGTTATTTGGTATGATTTGGCAACTTCATAGCTTAAAGGTTACTGATAGAGAGTGTTTTTGCTGAGAGTGCTTGCGTGAGATTTTCGCTACGGAGAACAGTACAGGCAATGATTGTGGAGAAGTATTTCTACTTTATATAGGCTGTGTATTTCTCATATCATTCCTGCTTTTACTATATGTTACTGTTATTTTAGGTTTTATGTGTTATTTGGCATGATTTGGTAGGTTATTTTTGGGTCTGCGAACGCTCACAAATTTTTCCCATATAAATAAATAGTAATTGCTTCTTTGCTTTACGACCTTCTGGCTTACGAACTGTTTCATAGGAATGCTCTACCTTCGGATGGCGGAAGAAACCTGTACCAAAAATTTTTTTCCCCCCAGATATATGAAGTGTAAAAGAAACAAGAATAGAGATATCGGACCACTGGAAAATGACGCTGGAGAGATAATGGGGGGAAAAGTGACAGGTGAACTGAATAAGTATTTGCATCGGTCTTTTTGCGGAAGACACTAGCAATATGTCGGAAGTTCAATAGTATCGTGGGCAGAAGTGTGTGAAGTTGCCATTACTAGGGAGAAGGTTTTTGGGAAAGAAAGCTCTGAAAGGTAGATGGGATACACCCTAGGATTCTGAAAGAGGCGGATAAAGAGATAGTGGATGCATTAGTAATGATCCTTCAAGAATCAATTGAGTCTGGAATGGTTCTGGAGGACTGGAAGACCACAAATGTTACTCCACTCTTCAAGAAGAGAGGGAGGCAGAAGATGGAAATTCTAGGGCAGTTAATCTGACCTCAAGTGTCTGTTAAGATGTTGGAGTTGATTGTTAAGGAAACATAGAACATTGTTGCAATAAAGCAGCATCCATCATCAAAGATACTCACCACCCTGGCCACTCCCTTTACTTGCTGCTGATCCTGTTTATAGTTACTATTCTATTGATTTGCTGAGTATGCCACAGGAAAAAAGATTCCCAGGGTTGTATGTGGTGACATGTATGTACTCTGATAATCAATTTTACTTTGAACTTTAAGGATATGGTTTCAGGGTACTTAGAGGTACATAATAAAATAAGCATGATTTCCTTAAGGGAAAATCTTGCCTGACAAATCTGTTGGAATTCTGTGAAGAAATAACAAGCGGCATAGACAAAGGAGAATCAGTTGATGTTATAAACTTGGATTTTCAGAAGACCTCATATGCTTAACAAGCACCCATGGTATTACAGGAGAGATACTAGCAAGGATAGAACATTGGCTGATTGGCAGGAGGCAGATTGGAAATAAAGGGAGCTTTTTATGGTTGGCTTCCAGTGACTAGTGGTGTTTCATAGGGGTTGGTTCAGTTACAGATTTGGGCAGAGAAATGGCAAATGGGGTTTAATCCAGCCAAATGTGAAGTGTTGCACCTTGGTAGGTCAAATGTAAAGACAATATACTGTTAAGGGCAAGACCCTTAAGTGTTGATTAGCAGAAGAATCTTGGGGTCCAAGTTCATAGCTCCCTGAAAGTGGGTACACAGTCTAATAGGGTGGTTAAGAAGGCATATAGCATGCTTGCCTTTATTGGTCAAAGCACTGAGTTCAAAACTCAAGGAGTTATACGACAGTTTTATAAAACTCTAATTAAGCAGCATCTGGAGTACAACATGCAGTTCTGGATACCCCATTATAGGAAGCAGAGCGTGCAGAAGAGGTTTACTAGGATATTACCTGGATTAGAAGGCAAGTGCTATGATAAGAAGTTGTACAAACTTAGACTGTTTTCTCTGGAGCATCAGAGGCTGAAGGGAGATCTGACAGAGGTTTATAAGATTACAAAAGGTATAGATAGAGTAGACAGACATTATCTTTATGCCCAGGGTCAAAATATCTAATACCACAGGGCATGCATTTAACATGAGAGGGCACAATTTCATAGGGGATGCGAGGGGTAAGTTGTTTCTTTTGTTTGCGCAGAAAGTGGTGGGTATCTGGAATGTGCTACCTGGGGTGGTGGTAGAGACAAACATATTATTTTAATTTAGAGCAGGGGTTCCCAATCTGGGGTCAATGGACCCCTTGCTTAATGGTAAAAATATGTAATAAAAATGTTGGGAACTCCCAATTTAGAGATATTACGGACATTTAAGAGACATTTAGATAGGAACATGAATGAGAGTAAAATGGAAGGATATGGACATTGTAGGCATAAGGGATTTGTTTAATTGGCTATTTGATTATTAATTTATTTGGTTTGCCTCAACATGGTGGGCTGAAGGGCCTGTTTCTGTGCTTACTGTTCTATATGTTACGTCAGTGATAATAAACCAGATGCTGAAATGAATATGTAGGGTATGAAAGGAAGGATTAGGTGTCATTAGCTTAATTAGCTTGGCAAAATTTCACAGGCTGAAGAACACCTTTGTTCTTTGGGTAATCCTAACTGAAATTTCCAAGCAGAAAAACAGCAGGTTCTAATTACCAAGCATTTGCAAAAGAACACTTGAGAGTATCCCATTCACTGATCCAAGTACATAAAAGTACATACATTTTAAATTTAGATAAATGCTACTTAATATAGCACTGAAACAATTAGTTAAATCTTAAATGTTTCAAATTAGAACCTACAAACACAAAATGATATAAAAGCATGCTGAAAATATTCAGCACATCTGGTAGAAAAGATAAATATAGAAATATGCTGCAATTAATTCCCTAAAGAAAGAATTGTCAAGTAGTTAAGAAACCATTGGATTAATATGTTGCTGCAAGGATGCAGTCTAAAACATAACTTTTCACAAGTTCCTCTTAATTCTAACTCTTCAGAGACATACAGACAAAATGCATTTGATTTCAAGAAATAGAAACCCATGCAATTCAGTTAGTGTAAAATAAAAACTGCTAAAGGGGTAGATTAAAAATACAAAATCTACCTTTATGTTTTACTCTCATGTCACTGGGCCTTGCACTATCTCTCCCCACCGCACCACCACATGGTGCTTGCCAATCCTGCAAGACAAGCTAGCCTACCTGAGGAATCCAAGTTCAGTGTAAAATAACAAAAGGCAAACTTACTATCTCTTCAATTTTCTCTTCCTTGTAACTTCCCTGGGCCTACGAAAGAAAATCCTGCAGCCTTACAGCTAAGGTCTTCAATGCATCCCCGAGTCCTGTCACTAGCATCAATAGCACTATTAATACAAGAAGCCAATATAACCAAAGATGCTACAATATCTACAGTTCCTTCATTCTTGCTCAATGGATTGTCTGTAGCAAAACACAATATTTAATCAATATTAAAATCATGTAGACCATAAGACAAAGGAGCAGAAGCCGGCCATTCGGCCCATCCAGTCTGCTCCACCATTCTATCATGAGCTGATCCATTTGCCCACTTTGTCCCACTCCCCCGCCTTCTCACCATAACCTTTGATGCCCTGGCTACTCAGATACCTATCAATCTCTGCCTTAAATATACACAGTGACTTGACCTCCACTACCGCCCGTGGCAACAAATTCCACAGATTCACCACCCTCTGGCTGAAAAAATTTCTTTGCATCTCTGTTCTGAATGGGCCCCCTTCAATCCTGAAATCATGCCCTCTTGTACTGGACTTCCCCACCATGGGAAACAACTTTGCCACATCCACTCTGTCCATGCCTTTCAATATTTGAAATGTTTCTACGAGGTCCCCCCCCATATTCTTCTAAACTCCAAGGAGTACAGTCCAAGAGTGGTCAAACATTCCTCATATGTTAACCCTCTCATTCCCGGAATCATTTCAGTGAATCTTCTCTGAACCCTCTCCAACGTCAGCACATCCTTTCTTAAATAAGGAGACCAAAACTGTACACAGTACTCCAAGTGAGATTTTACCAGTGCCTTATAGAGCCTCAACATCACATCCCTTCTCCTATACTTTACTCCTCTAGAAATGAATGGTAACACTGCATTCACCTTCTTCACCACCGATTCAACCAGGAGGTTAACCTTATGGGTATCCTGCACGAGGACTCCCCAAGTCCTGTTGCATCCCAGAACTTTGAATTCTCTCCCCATTTAAATAATAGTCTGCCCGTTTATTTCTTCTGCCAAAGTGCATTACCATACATTTTCCAACATTGTATTTCAATTGCCACTTCTCTGCCCATTCTTCCAATCTATCCAAGTCTCTCTGCAGACTCTCCCTTTCCTCAGCACTACCGGCCCCTCCACCTATCTTTGTATCATCAGCAAACTTAGCCACAAAGCCACCTATTCCAGAATCCAAATCGTTAATGTACAACGTAAAAAGAAGCGGCCTCAACACGGACCCTTGTGGAACACAACTGGTAACCGGCAGCCAACCAGAATAGGATCCTTTTACTCCCACTCTCTGTTTCCTGCCAATCAGCCAACGCTCTATCCCCGTATGTAACTTCCCTGTAATTCCATGGGCGGCACCTTGTCAAAGGCCTTCTGAAAATCCAAATACACAACATCCACTGCATCTCCCTCGTCTAGCCTACTCGTAATTTCCTCAAAAAATTGCAATAGCTTTGTCAGGCAGGATTTTCCTTTAAGGAAACCATGCTGAGTTCTGCCTATCTTGTCATATGCCTCCAGGTACTCCGTAACCTCATCCTTGACAATCGACTCCAACAACTTCCCGACCACCGATGTCAAGCTAACAGGTCTATAATTTCCTTTTTGCTTCCTTGCCCCCTTCTTAAATAGCAGAGTGACATTTGCAACCTTCCAGTCCTCCAGAACCATGCCAGAATCTATTGACTTTTGAAAGATCATTGCTAATGCCTCTGCAATCTCCACAGCTACTTCCTTCAGAACACGAGGGTGCATTCCATCTGGTTTGGGAGATTTAATCTACCCTCAGACTATTCAGCTTCCTGAGTACTTTTTCTGTCATAATTGTGACTGTGCACACTTCTCTTCCCTGACATCCTTGAGTGTCCGGTATACAGCTGATGTCTTCCTCAGTGAAGACTGATGCAAAATACTCATTCAGTTCCTTCGCCATCTCCTTATCTTGAATTACAATTTCTCCAGCATCATTTTCTATCAGTCCTATATCTACTCTCACCTGTCTTTTACTCTTTATATATTTGAAAAAGCTTTTAGTATCCTATTTGATATTATTTGCCAGCTTCCTTTCATAGTTCATCTTTTCCCTCTTAAATGACTTTCTTAGTTTCCTTTTACAAGCTTTTAAAAACTTCCCAATCCCCTGTCTTCCCACTAATTTTCACTTCCTTGTATGCCCTCTCCTTTGCTTTAACTTTGGCTTTGACTTCTCTTGTCAGCCATGGCTGCATCCTTTTTCCATTAGAAAATTTCTTCTTTTTTGGAATATATCTGTCTTGCTTCCTCACTTTTCACATAAACTCCAGCCACTGCTGCTCTGCCATCCTTCCCGCTAGTGTCCCTCTCTAGTCAACTTTGGCCAGTTCCTCTCTCATGCCACTGTTTTTCCTTTACTCCACTGAAATACCGACACATCAGATTTCAGTTTCTCATTTTCAAATTTCACAGTGAACTCAATCATGTTATGATCACTGCTTCCTAAGGGTTCCTTCACCTCAATCTCTCTAATCATCTCTGGTTCATTACACAATACCCAATCCAGTACAGACGATCCCCTAGTGGACTCAACAACAAGCTGTTCTAAAAAGCCATCTCGCAGACATTCGACAAATTCTCTCTCGAGATCCAGTGCCGACCTGATTTTCCCAATTCGCATGTTAAAACCCCCCACAGTTATCATAAGATTGCCCTTCCGACAAGCCTTTTCCATTTCCTGTTGTAATTTGTCATCCACATCACTGCAGCTCTTTGGAGGCCTGTATATAACTGCCAACAGGGTCCTTTTAGCCCTGCGATT
Source organism: Mobula hypostoma (assembly GCF_963921235.1). Lineage (NCBI taxonomy): Eukaryota > Metazoa > Chordata > Chondrichthyes > Myliobatiformes > Myliobatidae > Mobula > Mobula hypostoma. The sequence goes on along the minus strand of NC_086097.1, from coordinate 151,422,948 downwards.
TCTTAGCTCAACCCATAACGATTTTGCACCCCTTTCTAACTATTTAATATCATTTCTTACCAATAAAGCCACGCCACCCCCTCTGCCTACCTACCTGTCCTTTTGATACACCGTGTATCCTTGGACGTTCAGCTCCCAGAGACATGCATCCTTTTAGCCACATCTCAGTGATGGTCATAATATCATACCTGCCAATCTGTCGCTGTATGACAAGATCATCCACTTTATTCCTTATGCTGCGTGCATTTAAGTATAACACCTTAAGACCAGTATTTGGTACTTTTTGCTTTGATTGCAATGCAACTCATCCCAATAGCTGCAAATTTGCTTCATCCCCTGCCTGTCCTTCCTGACATCTTAACTGCTCACTATCTGAGATTTATTTCTGTTTTCTCCCTCCTCTATCATTCCGGTTCCCATCCCCGTGCCAAGTTAGTTTAAACCCTCCCTAACAGCTCTATTAAACCTTCCCACCAGGATATTGGTCCCCTTTGGGTTCAGGTGTAACCCGTCCTTTTTGAACAGATTATACTTCCCCCAGAAGAGATCCCAATGATCCAAGAATCTAAAGCCCTGCCCCCTGCACCAGTCTCTCAGCCACACATTCATCTGCCTGATCCTACTATTCTTGCCCTCGCTGACATGTGGCACAGGTAGCAATCCTGAGATTACTACCCTGGAGGTCCTGCTTCTCAGCTTCCTTCCTAACTCCCGGAAATCTCTCTTCAGGACCTCCTCCTTTTTACTATCTATGTCATTGGTACCAACATTTACCAAGACAGCTGGCTGCTCGCCCTCTCCCTTCAGAATATTCAGGACCTGATCCGAGACATCCCGTACCCTGGCACCTGGGAGGCAACACACCATGCGGGTATCTCTATCAGGCTCACAGAATCTCCTGCCCGTTTCCCTGACTATGGAATCCCCTAGGACTACCGCATTCCTCTCCTCCCTCCTTCCCTCCTGCACAACAGCGTCAGGCTCAGTGCCAGAGACCCGGTCACTGTGGCCATCCTGTCAGTTCACCCCCCTCAACAGCATCCAAAACGAGATACTTGTTGCTGAGGGGGGCAGCCACAGGGGTGCTCTCCACTATCCGGGCATTTTGCTTCCCTCTCCTGACAGTCACCCAGTTTTCTGACCCCTGTAGCCTAGGGATGACTACCTCCCTGTAGCTCCTGTCTATCACCTCTTCACTTTCCCTAATAAGCAGTAGGTCATCAAGCTGCAGCTCCAGATCCCTAACACGGTCTCTAAGGAGCTGCATCTCGGTGCACCTGGCGCAGATGTGTCCATCAGGGAGGCTGGAGGTCTCCCAGGATTCCCACATCTGACACCCTGAACAAAGCACTAACCCTGCAGGCATGCTATCTAATGAGTGATCCATATGTCAGTTTCTCTTGCCTGCTTTATACCATATCCCTTAATACTGTTACCTAATGCTGACCTAAAGCTTTGAAAGTTGCAACCAATTTAAAACCCATATTCAAGAGAATTCCAGACTTCTTGTAATCTGTGTGTAAAAGTAGTCATCCTGATTTCCCAGTGTGGCCTCCTCTACATCAGTGAGGCCTAATATAGAATGGGGGACTGCTTTGTCAAGCACCTTTGCTCCATGCACAACAGGAGGGATTTCCTGAAGACCAACCATTTTAATTCCACTCTCCAATCCCATATGTCAATCCGTGGCCTCTCCTAATGCCAGGATGAGGCCACTCTCAGGTTGGAGGAGCAACACATCAAATTCCATTGGAGTAGCATCCAATCTGAGTGCATGAACATCAGTGTCTCTAACTTGCAGTAATTTCTTGCCCCTTCCCATTCCCCATTTTGTCTCCTCTTGCTCCTCTTCTGTAACCTGCCTAATATCCATCTCTAGTGCCCCTCCTCCCTTTTTCTCCATCACCTACTCACCTCCCCCATCAGATTCCCTCTTCTTACTTCGTCTTCTCTCCCCCACCCACCCAAATTCACCTACAATCTTATTAGCAAGGGTCCCCAACCTTTTTGCTCGCAGACCGGTTTAATATTGACAATATTTTGCTGACCTGTCACGGGGGGGGGGGGGGGTGTTCAAGTAGGGTTAAACTCACATCAACATGTCTTTTACAGTTATAGTTGCCAACTTTCTCACTCCCAAATAAGGGACAAAAGTAGCAGTCAAATCCCAGGACACTTGTGTTTACCCCAGGAAAGACTACCATGACCATGAAGCCTTGCGTGGGCACCTGTGTGCGCATGCGTAACGTGTGCGTATGTGACGTGCGCATACGTGTACGTGTCGATTTTTTACCCACAGATCGGTTTTGGCTTAATCTTCCTGACTACACTGTACATACATTATTTCTACTTTATATAGGCTGTGCACTTATCATATCATTCTTGTTTTTACGATGTGTTAGTATTATTTTAGGTTTTGTGTGTTATTTGGTATGATTTGGTAGGTTTTTTTGGATCTGGGAACGCTCAAAAAATTTTCCCATATAAATAAATGCTAATTGCTTCTTCGCTTTACAACATTTTGGCACGAAAGGTTTCATAGGAACATTCTACCTTAGCGGGGGATATATGGGACAAGGGTGGTCTCGTATGGGAGAAACCAATTTAGCCCAATATACGGAATGTCCCGGCAAATACAGGACAGTTGGCAACCAAGTTCAACAGTGCGTGACAGGGAATGAGGAAAGGTGCAGCTGACTCGTATCGTTTCCTCGCGGCCCAGTAGCACATGCTTTGCGGCCCAGTGGTTGGGGACTGCTGTCATTAGCTTGTATTCCTTCACCTCCACCCACCTCCTTATTTTGGCTTCTTCCCTCTTCCTTTCCAGTCCTGATGAAGGGTCTCAGCTCAAAATATCAACAGTTTATTCCCCAGTCTGACTTGCTGAGTTCCTCCAGCATTTTGTTTTATGTTGTCCTGATTTCACTGCTTAATGGGCTGGTTTTAATCTAATACAAAAGGTTGAACAAGTTAGGTCTTTATTCTTTGGAGCGTAGAAGGTTGAGGGGGGACTTGATAGAGGTATTTAAAATTATGAGGGGGACAGATAGAGTTGACGTGGATAGGTTTTTTCCATTGAGAGTGCGGGAGATTCAAACAAGAGGACATGAGTTGAGAGTTAAAGCACAAAAGTTTAGGGGTAACATGAGGGGGAACTTCTTTACTCAGAGAGTGGTAGCTGTGTGGAACGAGCTTCTAGCAGAAGTGGTTGAGGCAGGTTTGTTGTTGTCATTTAAAGTTAAATTGGATAGATACATGGACAGGAAAGGAATCGAGGGTTATAGGCTGAGTGCAGGTTGGTGGGACTAGGTGAGAGTAAGAGTTCGGCACGGACTAGAAGGGCCGAGATGGCCTGTTTCCGTGCTGTAATTGTTATATGATTATATGTTATATGGTTACTTCTGTTCTCTTGTTCTGGTTTCCCCACGAGTAACTAGAATTTCTGGATCATTTTAATATTTAATCAATCATTCTCAGTACTTTCTGTTCAAATTAAAATAAATTATACGTTCTACACTTCATTTATACATTTTTGGGGGGGAATTTGGATGTCACTGGTAAGTCAATATTAACTGCCCATTCCTAACTGTATTTGAGAGATTGTGAAGAGCTGTTTGCTGGAACAACTAATTTCATTTAATGTGGGACTCTCCAGAAGTTATACCAGTTATGGTGAAGCAAGCAAGGATGGATTAACATTTGGAAGGGCAATTGCAGATGAAGTTGTGGCCCAACTCAGATTGCCAGAGTTCATCTTCGTGGTAGACTGTTGAGTTTGTGAAGTGCTATAGAATTAACTTCAGCAATTTCCTTATAGATGGGCAGAAGGCTTTGAGCAATCACTTGCTACATGGCACCCAGCCTCTGATTTGGATTAGTACTTTCAGTATGTATACAGCTGATCCAATTGAGGTTCTGGTTGATAGTGATCCTGAGGATTTTGATGGTGGAAGACTTTGAAGGTGGAAATGCCACTAAATGCCAGAGGTTGATGGCAAGACTTTTGCTTAATGGAGCTGGACATTGCCTACCATGTTTCGGCATAAATAAATGTCAATGATCAGCCTGTGTACGAATGTTGTCTCGGCCTTGTATGCTGGTATAGACTGATTCACTTCCGGTCCTATTGTATTAACTGATTGAACTCTGGTGAAAAATTAAACATTATGTAAACCATAAACCATAAAAACTACAGCACAGAAACAGGCCTTTTGGCCCTTCTTGGCTGTGCCGAACCATTTTCTGCCTAGTCCCACTGACCTGCACATGGACCATATCCCTCCATACACCTCCCATCCATGTATCTGTCCAATTTATTCTTAAATGTTAAAAAAGAACCCGCATTTACCACCTCATCTGGCAGCTCATTCCATACACCCACCACTCTCTGTGTGAAGAAGCCCCCCCACAATGTTCCCTTTAAACTTTTCCCCCCTCACCCTTAACCCATGTCCTCTGGTTTTTTTCTCCCCTTGTCTCAGTGGAAAAAGCCTGCTTGCATTCACTCTATCTATACCCATCATAATTTTATATACCTCTATCAAATCTCCCCTCATTCTTCTACGCTCCAGGGAATAAAGTCCTAACCTATTCAACCTTTCTCTGTAACTGAGTTTCTCAAGTCCCGGCAACATCCTTGTAAACCTTCTCTGCACTCTTTCAACCTTATTTATATCCTTCCTGTAATTTGGTGACCAAAACTGAACACAATACTCCAGATTCAGCCTCACCAATGCCTTATACAATCTCATCATAACATTCCAGCTCTTATACTCAATACTTTGATTAATAAAGGCCAATGTACCAAAAGCTCTCTTTACGACCCTATCTCCCTGTGACGCCACTTTTAGGGAATTTTGTATCTGTATTCCCAGATCCCTCTGTTCCACTGCACTCCTCAGTGCCTTACCATTAACCCTGTATGTTCAACCTTGGTTTGTCCTTCCAACGTGCAATACCTCACACTTGTCTGTATTAAACTCCATCTGCCATTTTTCAGCCCATTTTTCCAGCTGGTCCAAGTCCCTCTACAGGCTCTGAAAACCTTCCTCACTGTCTACTACCCCTCCAATCTTTGTATCATTAGCAAAGTTGCTGATCCAATTTACCACATTATCATCCAGATCATTGATATAGATGACAAATAACAATGGACCCAGCACTGATCCCTGTGGCACACCACTAGTCACAGATCTCCATTCTGAGAAGCAATTCTCTACTACCACTCTTTGGCTTCTTCCATTGAGCCAATGTCTAATCCAATTTACCACCTCTCCATGTATACCTAGCAACTGAATTTTCCTAACTAACCTCCCATGCGGGACCTTGTTAAAGGCCTTACTGAAGTCCATGTAGACAATATCCACTGTCTTCCCTTCATCTATTTTCGTGGTAACCTCCTCAAAAAACTCCAATAGATTGGTCAAACATGACCTACCACGCACAAAACCATATTGACTCTCCCTAATAAGTCCCTGTCTATCCAAATGCTTGTAGATTCTGTCTCTTAGTACTCCCTCCAATAACTTACCTACTACCGACGTTAAATTTACTGGCCTATAATTTCCCGGATTACTTTTCGATCCTTTTTTAAACAACAGAACAACATGAGCCACTCACCAATTCTCCAGCACCTCACCTGTAGACAGCGACATTTAACATATTTCTGCCAGGGCCCCTGCAATTTCAACACCAGTCTCCTTCAAGGTCCGAGGGAACGCCCTGTATTCAGAGAGTAGCCGCATTTTTGACATTTTGACAGAAAGCAAGTTTGATGAAGCAGCTGAAGAGAACTGGGCCCCAAAACCTCCTGGACTGGGCTAATTGAACAATGAAAGCGATTACAAACGTCTTTTGTAAACGCAAAAGATTTTGCAGATGCTGAAAATCTTGAGCACTATGCACAAAATAAATACTGGAGGAACTCTGCAAGTCAGGCAGCATATATAGAGGGGAATAAACTGTTAATGTTTCAGTCAAGATCCCTTTCAGGACTTTGACATTTTGGGCCAAAACCCTTCATCATCTTTTGTGTGGCATCACTCCAACCAAGTGTTTTCTCCTTGATAGCTACCAACTTTGACTTAACCAGGATTCTTTAATACAATCAGAGTCAGCAAATTTCTGGAATCCAGTTTTTTGACTCATAGTTATATGAAGGCTGACAAAGCCCATTTTGCATCAGTAAACAAGAGGCAGTTAATAAAATTGTAGACAAAGTCTCTATCATTTTGCTGATGGGGTAATGATTACCTGGTCTGAAATCCAATAGATGAACTGAATTGCCTAAAAACTGGGTTACGTGATGGTGGAAAACTCAGGAGAAAACAGAGACAGAGATATGTATTAATTTCTCTTGGCTGCATTAAAGTGGGCCTCACTACTGTTGAAGATGGAGCATCCTCCTCGGCTGTGTAACTGTCTATCACCATTCAGGATTGTAGATCCTGACCCATTAGTTGCAAGAACACTTTATTCTATTTACTACAAGCTGATTTTGAATCTTAAGTTAGGTCATATTACAACCTCACTAAACCAGTATTTTTTAATGCAAGCCTACAGTTACTCCCTGCATACCCTCTGCAGTCCTCACAGAACCAGGGTGGATCTCCTGCCTTAATAACAATAGATTACTATTATATTTTCATAAATGACCTGAATGAGGAAGTGGAGGGATGAGTTATTAAATTTGCTGATGACACAAAAGATGGGGGTGTGTGGAGATAGTGTGGAGGTCTGTCAGCGGGACCTTCATAGAATGCAAAACTGGGCTAAGAAGTGGCAGATGGAGTTCAACCCAGATAAGTGTGAGGTAGTTCATTTTGGTACGTCAAATATGATGGCAGAATATAGTATTAATGGTAAGACTCTTGACAGTATGGAGGATCAGAGGGATCTTGGGGTCCAAGTCCATAGGACACTCAAAGCTGCTGCACAGGTTGACTTTGTGGTTATGAAGGCATATAGTGCACTGGCCTTCCTCAATTGTAGGACTGAGTTTAGGAGCCCAGCGGTAATGTTGCAACTATATAGGACCCTGGTCAGACCCCACTTGGAGTACTGTGCTCAGTTCTGGTCGCCTCACTGTAGGAAGGATAGGGAAACCAAAAAAAGGGTGCAGAGGAGATTTACAAGAATGTTGCCTGGATTGGGGAGCATGCCTTATGAGAATAGAATATTGAATGAACTCGGCCTTCTTTCCTTGGAGTGACGGAATATGAGAGGTGACCTGATAGAGGTGTATGAGATGATGAGAGGCATTGATCATGTGGATAGTCAGAGGCTTTTTCCCAGGGCTGAGATGGCTGGCACGAGAGGGTACAGTTTTAAGGTGCTTGGAAGTAGGTACAGAGGAGATGTCAGGGGTAAGATTTTTTTTTAATGCAGGTTTTTTTTTTAATGTGAATGCATGGAATGGGCTGCCTGAGACGGTGGCGGAGGCAGATATGATAGGGTCTTTTAAGAGACTCTTGAATAGGTACATGGAGCTTGGAAAAATAGAGGGCTATGGGTAACCCTAGGTAATTTCTAAGGTAAGGACATGTTCGGCACAGCTTTGTGGACCGAAGGACCTGTATTATTCTGTAGGTGTTCTATGTTCTAGATTAGGGATATACCTAGGCCAAGGTTTCTAATTATGGAGGTGTGCAGTTCTGCTTTATGCCTGACGAATGCCCAGTTTTCAGCTGCCACATCTGTTCAGTCTTTCTCATTTAGCACAATTGTAGTAGCACAAAAGAAGATGAAGGCTAGGTGGCCGTGAAAAGGGTAACCGTCTCTTCACTTGTAATCATTTCTAACAGAATGGAAAGGTGCCAGTATCAAAGGTTAAGATTGTATAGACAAGGTCAAGTTGAATTATGCCTCATATCAGTTCACCCACTACCTGCACAGACCTGGTCTGGAAATCATGACCTTCAGAATTTAGGCAGCACTCGCAAGCAGCAGCCAATCTTACCAATAGAGACTGAAGTCTCCAACCCAGAACCCTTTCTACTTCCAGTGTTTCTTCCAAATGCCATTGAAAATGAGTGAAGTACAAATTCATTAGTTGAGAGAGGCTAGTAGATACTATTAGTAGATGGTTTCCTTGCCCATGGCCTGATGTCAATGTTGAGGACTGCAAGGGCTCATATACCATTTCTAGGTCTGTCTCATTATTATTTTCTTATTGCACGCAGACCATCAGGGAAGAACAAACAGCTGTTATCACTAGCACTTAGTGGTTACCACCACTAAATCATCATCAATAAATGCACTGATTCTTTATTTAATAAACTAAAGCTAGTTAGGTTGTATTCAGATGCACAAAGTATGCAGGACATAAATAAAAGCCTATTATTTTGCCCCAAAATATTTTTCTCAAAGTAATCTTTAGAAATAGAAAATTTTATAAGCCAATCTTTTTTTTTATTTTATACTTTGAGTATTTTTCCTCTACGAGCAATAGGGGGGGAAAATCTAGGCTGATGTTTTCATTCTGTAATTCCTGAGATACAATTTTCAGCTAAAACTAAGTGGAGTCCTTTACACCCCCTCAGAAAAACTTAAAGCGTTTCAATGGATAGCAGCAGAGTTCTATCCAGTGTAAAGTGAAATATTTACCTTTCAACCAAATTCAGAAAAAACATAAATGCATCTAGCTACCACATTTCTATTTTGGCTTTCTGCGGTGTTTCCCACATAATAAAAGACTCAAAGATGCACATTTTTCTTAGGAGTCTTTACATGTTCCAGAATTGTCATTGTTAATATTAGAGATCAAGAATGCCAGGATGTAAGGTCTTGAAATGTTAAGATTTGAATCCCTGTCTTCTTCCTGCCCTTGATGGGCATGAGAGCTTGAAAATTTATGTTACATCATTTAAACTAAATAACTTAAAACACTTTCCCCGAAATACAGAAAACATTAAGGTCTTAGAACGAAATATAGTCGCTCAAGAATTTAATGCAGTCAAATTTGGTCCATCCCCCACAGCAATAAAATTCACTTGCAAATAAAGCTCAAGTATTCTACTTACAAGGACAAGAGTCAAGATCAACAAGTGCCAAATTGGGCAAAGAAATGGTAAATTGGGTAGCGTGGTTGGATATTCCCATATTTAATAATTTGTACAGTTAATTGGGGATCCTGAGAAAAGAAACAAAGGAGATAAGGAGGATCAGAGGCTGGGATGGGGATGAACATGTTCTTCCAACAGACAGGAAGAATGGAGTGGGGATGTGGGAATACTTAGAATGGAGGTTCAGGAGTACAGCTCTACATCGTAATGGAAGCCAATGCTGGGGGAGGGAGAGGAATTAATGACCTGAAGAAGCAAAGATGTTGTATGAGTAAGAATACCATTAGGAACTTTTAGGATAACATAACTCTGATTCGACCATTACATTAAAAAGAAAGTAGAAACATGCAAGCAATTCAAAAAAGATGGTGTGTCAGGGTCACAAGAGGGACAAGATGACTCATGACAGGAAATGCAAATTATCCTAACATTCGTCAGGAAATTACTGGAGTCCATAATGAATGATGTAACAAAAGAATACCTTGAAAAGAAAATAGTTGTAGAATAGTCGAATGAACTATTCTTTGAGGATATGACTAGTACTAGTAGAATGGACAAAGGGGGCCAAGTGGATGTGGTACATGTAATTTCTGGAGGGCTTTTTGATTTCAACAAGTTAGCATGAAAGGAATTGGGGTCAATATGTTTACTAGAAAAGAAAATTCATTCATGTAACTAAATCAAATGGTGGTAGTGGGGTGGAAATAAACAGATCCTACACACATACAGTCTCTGATAGGGTACAACAGGGACCAGTACCCACAAAGATACTTGTCCTCTAGATTAATAATTTGTCTTTGGAAATAAAATAACTTATTTCCAGTTTTACAGGTGATACTAAATTAAATAGTAAATTTAAAAGTACGGAACACGACGTAAACAGGCCTCAGGAAACACGAACAAGCTGAGTTCACAGGAGAGAACATAACCAAAGTTCATCTACACATAATGCAAAAAAACAAGTTTATTTATTTTTTTTTAAACACAGTAAGAGTGTGAGTACATTAATGATTTAAAGTACCCAAGTGTGCTCATAAGCAAGTTATGAGACTCAAAGTGTGGGTACAAGCAGCAACTTGGGATGCAAATTGTATATTAGCTTATATTACAAGAGAACTTCAATACGTCAATAAGGAATTATAAAGGGTCCAGGTGAAACACAGCTACAGTAAGGATACAGCTACCACAGATGGAACACAGTGAAGATTCATTAGACCAGCTCTAATGTGTCTGGTTTATCACATGAGGAGATATCAAGCATATTAGATGATATTCAAGGAACTTGAAAAAAAATCTAATTGAACATTCTTACTCGAATTGGCAGGCTGGAATGTTCTCTTACCAAGGAGTCCAGAATTTGAAGTCAGCCTCAAAATAAGGAATAGACTTTAAGAGGAAAAGAAGTTTCTTCACTCAAGAAAGTGGCAAATCTTTTGAATTAATTTTTTTTTTATATACACATGAGAAGTATATAATATGAGACATTAAGGAAACCAGAGGACATGGAATATTCAGGAAAGTAGCACTTTCACCCTAATAATAGAGGAGTGACCAAATGGGCTATACACTCAGTTAAATTCTCATGATCTGTTAAAGAAATGGAACAAATGCAAATCTTCAACCGCATATAGCTGTGGAAAAAAATACACCTGATTTTAAATGCACTCAAGTTTCAGTGCACTTTAAAATCACAGAGATGTGTATAACTCTTTGGCAAGAGGTAAACACATCAAACGTCAACATAATTTCTCCAACATCAAAATCAAGTTATTGGCTATTGTTATTTTAATAAATAGAATAAAGCAACAAAAGCATTACCGTGTTCCCCCCAAATTCAAATGCAATACTGTTCTAACATAGCACATCCTTTCCAACAAACTGCTTAGTTTCACACCATTTAGTTACAGCAATTTTTGCTGTTTAAGAGATTTTACACATTTGCAGAAAATGATTTCACCGTCATCTTAGCAACCAGATTAGAATTTGCACTGAAAGTATTGATTCTTAATCATAATACAAATCAAAAGTAGTAAACCAAACTAATGGCTGGATAGTGCTGGTCTACCAGGGAAGATTTTTATTTCCAACTGGCAGAACTCCTGTTGAAGCACAATGAACTAATGAAGACTTAATACAAAGCCCTGGTTACATTTGTGTCAAGTGGTATGATCTTTGAAAGTAAAATTCCTAAACAAAAAACTTAAAACCATGGTAAATTATGTTGTCTACTATCCAATAAAAAAATTGGGAAGAAACAAAATAAGGTACTAAAAACAATGTTTGCAATCTGTTTCAATGACTTGGATGACAATGTGATAAAACTGGATCAGTATATTTGCAGATGACACCAAGACTGGGGGGGGGGGTGGGGTGGGTAATGGACAGAGAGGAAGGCTAAAGCTTGCAATGGGATCTGGGCCCGCTGGAACAAGAGGCCAAAAAAATGGCAGATGGAGTTTAATGCAGAGAAGTACGAGTTGTTGCACATTGGGAGGACATCCAAGGTAGAACTTGAACAGTGAATAGTAGGGCACCGAGGAGTGCAATAGCATAGAGGAATCTGGGAATCCAGATTCCCTGAAAGTGACGTCATGGATAGTTAGGGTCATAAAAAGAGCTTTTGGTACATGGGCCTTCATAAATCAAAGTACGAGTACTGGCATTGGGATGTTATGTTGAAGCTGTATAATATGCTGGTGAGGCTTAATTTAAAGTACTATGTGCAATTCTGGTCAACTATCTACAGGAAAGATATCAGTAAGATTGAAAGAACACAGAAAATTTACAAGGATGTTGCCAGGACTTGAGGGTCTGAGATATAGAGAAAGTTTGAATCGGTTCGGACTTCATTCTCCAGAGCATAAGAGAATGAAGGGAGATTTGTTAGAGGTATACAAATTATGAGGGGTGCAGATAAGGTAAATGCAAGCAGGTTATTTCCACTGAGGTCATGGGCTAAGGGTGAAAGATGAAATGTTTAAGGGAATCAGGAAGAGGATCTTCACTCAGAGGGTGGCGAGTATGGAATGAGCTACCAGCACAACTGGTGGATGTAAATTCGATTTCAGCATTTAAGAAAAGTTTGGATAAGTACATAGAGGGGAGGGGTACAGAGGTGCAAGTCGATGATCCTGGGCAGAATAAAAGTTTGGCATAGACTAGATAAACTAGTTTCGGTAATGTAGTGCTCAATAACAATATGAAACAAATCAAAAACTAAAGCCCTGCAAATCCCTTTATAAATCACAACAATATGCAAGTCGCACAACCAAAAATTAAAAGAATCAATTTGCTTACTCCTATGTTTCATTATCTACAGTATAGTCTTTAAACTATTTAGTGGAATTCAAACCAAAATCCTTTTCTCCCCCCCAAAAATGAATGTAATCTAGTTGCTTACCTTTGGAAATTGTTTAACAGGAATTAACACTTTTTGAGCGAGCTTCATGTTTTTATTACTGACAACATCCACAAACTTCTCCTCATCACTTCCTTCTCCTGCCTCTATTTTTGTTATCTCTGCAAGATAAAAATATCAATGATTACAGACATTTCCCAATTTTTAATAGAAAATCCATTCATTATCCCTGCATTTGTGTAAACAATTATATAACTGAAGTTGCATTTCTATCCTAGCTATTCAAATCCTCTTGATTGGTTTCAACTTTCCTAGAATAAGTCCAACTGTAATCCAGCTGCTAAATTATTTGCTTTCAAGGCAAACTGTTAACATATTCTTGGCCATCCAATGTGAATTTACAACCATTTGCATTTGTAGCATATACATTCAGTGGCTACATTATTAGGCATGCCTGCTCATTAATACAGATATCTAACCAGCCAATCATGCAGCAGCAACTCAATGCATAAGAGCAAGCAGACATGATCAAGAGGTTCAATTGTTCAGACCAAACATCAGAATGGGGAAGAAATGTAATCTAAGCGACTTGGACCTTAGAATAATAGTTGTTGACAGGGAGTTTACAGAAAATGGTGTGAGAAACAAAAAACATCCAACAAGCAGCAGTTCTGTGGACAAAGATGACTTGATGATGCGAGAGGTCAGAGGAGAATGGCCAGACTGGTTCAAGATGTCAGGAAGGTGACAGTAACTCAAATAATTATGTGTTACTACAGTGGTGTGCAGAAGAGCAGCTGAACACTCAACACATCTACTGAAATGGAAGGGCTACAGCAACAGAAGACAACGAACATATAGTTGGTAGCCTATTTATTAGGTACATGTGGTACCTAATAAAAATAGACGCCGGATATATTTATGAAAAATATCACTTGGCTTACAAATTATTTTCTAGTTATCTCCAAGCAGTCGTGTTAAGGTGATTTAATTATTACCTTCCACAATCACTACCAGCACAGATGCACAAAGCTGTGTGCTTAGCCATTTGCTCTACTCCCTTTATACCAAGTATAGCACCTATGCAATACTTGAGTTTGTTGACAATACCACTGTTGTTTGCCAAATCAACGATGCTGAAGAAGAGGGAGACTGAAAATATGGCTGAAGAGTGCCACACCAACGTCTCACTCAACGTCAGCAAAACCAGAGTTGACTATTGACTACAGCAGGAGGAAACTAGAGGTCCATGGGCCAGTCCTCATCAGTGGGTCAGAGGTAGAAAGCATCAGTAATATTAAATTCCTTGATATTATAATTTCAGAGGATCTGTCCTGGGTCCAACACATATGTGCCTTAACAAAGAAGGTCCAACAGCACCTCTTTCGTGGAAGTTTGCGAAGATTCAGCATACCATCAAAAACTTTCAACAAACTTCTCTAAGTGCACGGTGCAGGGTATCCTCACTGGTTCCATCATGGCCTAACACGGAAACACCGATACCCAGTAATGAAAATGTTTAAACGAAGGAGTGGATACAGACTACTCCATCATAGGCAAATCCCTCTCCCACTGTTGAGCACATCTACAAGGAATACTGTTGCGGGAAAGGAGCATACTTCAAGGACCCCACTAGCCAAGCCATGCTTGCATCTCGCTGCTATCAGGAAGGAGGTACACGAACCAAAGGACTCAGACCACCAGATTAAAGAACTATTATTATTCCTCAAACATTAGACTCCTGAACCAGAGTGAGGTAACTTCACTCACTGCAACAATAAAGTGATTCTTTGTCAATGGACTCAGTTTCAAGGACTCTACAACTCATGTTCTCAATGTTTATTACTTATTATTATTTTGTCCTTTTCCTTTTATTATTTGCACAAATAGTTGTTTCTTTTTGCATACTGGTTGCTTGTCCGCCTTGTGTGCAGTTTTTCCCATTTTGTTTCTTTGTATTTACAGTGTATTTATGTGCACTTTTCACTGCACATAAACAGCTCCTCCATGGAGAGTTACAAGTACCAGGTTACAAAAAATTGAGGACTACTGAGAGGATCATCGGGCTCTCTCTTCCACCCATCTAGATATTTATCAAGAGTACAGAGCCCTTAGCATTAAGGATCCCTCCCATCTATCCCACAATCCCTTTGAACCGCTACCATCATGCAGGATGTACCACAGCATTAGGAGAAGGTAACTATTAGAATGGGACACAGCTTCTTTCCCCAGGCCGCGAGACTACTATGTTCCTGTCGGAGCGAGTCCAGAGGAGGTTCACAAGGTTGATTCCGGGAAGAAAGGGGTTAACATTTGATGAGCATTTGGCAGCTTTTGAGTCTGTACTCACTGGAGTTTAAATGAATGTGGGGGATCTCACTGAAACCTACTGAATGTGGAAAAGAGTAGATAAGGTGCATGTGAAGAGGATGTTTCCTATGGTGGGAGTATCCAGAACTGGAGGCACAGCCTCAAAATTGAGGGGCGACCTTTTAGAACAGAGGTAAGGAGGATTTTTTTTTTAGCCAGAGAGTAGTAAATCCGTGGATTGCTGTGCCACAGACTATAGCGAAGGCCATGGGTATATTTAAGGAGGAAGTTGAAAGCTTCCTGATGGGTCAGAGCATCAAGGGATATGGCAAGAAGGCAGGTGTATGTGGTTATGTGGGATCCAGGATCAGCCATGATGGAATGGTGGAGCAGACTTGATGGGCTGAATGGTCTAATTCTGCTTCTATGGCTTATGGTCTTACTGAACTCCCTGCTACGCCCAGATCTTAACACTTAGGATATGCCGATAGTATTGTACTGTTTAGTTTTTAAATTTTGTGTCATAAATGTACCTCGTGCCAAATATCAATCTTCTAGAATACATTTTTATTATTTGTTACTTTATTTTTGGTAATATTACTTTGTGTTGTGGGTTATGTACTATGTTGTGCACCTTGGTCCAGAGGAACGTTGTTTTGTTTGATGATATACATGCATACAGTTGAAAGACAATAAATTTGAATGCCGACAAACAAAATAATCTCAGGGTAGTATATGGTGACATTTGTACTATGTCACTAGTTAATGTTTAAAGTAAGTTTATTAATCGAACAGAGAAAGCAAAACCAATAGTACAAAAAATTGTAAGTCTAATCTTGACACAAAAGCAGAAAGTGCTAGTAGGCCCAAGAGCACGAGAGTGAAGAAAATGTTCTAGACTCAAAATCTTTCGTCAGAACCAGGAATCTAGTGATCCACATTCCTCCTTCCATAAATGCTACCTGATCTGTGTTTCAGCATTTTTGCTTTTGATTCAGATTTCCAGCATCTCCATTTTATTTTGAGTTTTAGTATAATCTCAGAGGACAAATACTTTTACTGAAGCATTCTGACAGACAATTGTCAATTAGAAACATGAAGGTCAGTTAATGAGGCTAGCTACATTTGGGTAAAGCGGTATAAATGAGGGCATCATAGGTGATTATGTAGAAGACAAGACTTATATCAAGCCTTCACAGGGTATACTCAAAACTAACAACCTATAAATTTAAATAGGAAGATTAATTGGATCTGTGACAAATGATAATGGCAGCTGATATTTGAGTAGACGACCAATTCCAGGGAGATATTGCAGAAATCAGTTCCATATATCTTGATTTATGAGATACACATGAATGAATTGGCTTGCAGTGAAGCAAGATAAGCATTATACAAAAACAAGTATATGGTTGATAGGGAATACATTATTATCAGACTGCATGGAAGTAGCAATGTACTGTCTAACTGGGCAGAAAAGTGGCATAAGACACTGCTGGGAAGTACAGGTAACAAAATAACGATGAGAAGCAGTAGTGGGAGATTCATCTTCAGGATGGCTGCCAGTGCCTAGCGAACTACTGCAGGAGTCAGGATTGGGAACACAACTTAGTTACTTTATATGTTAATGACCTGGATGAAGGAAATATGGCCAAGTTTGCAGACAGTACCAAGATGGGCGAAGGAACAAGTAATATCGCAGAAGGAGTGGTCTGCTGAAGGATTTGGGCAGTTGGGAGATTGAGTAGGAAAGTGAGAGATACACTTTGGCAGGAACATAGATGTAGACTATTTTCTAAATAGAGAGAAAATTTGGAAATCAGCGGTGCAAAAGGATTTGGAAGTCCGAGTTCAGAATTTTCTTCAGGTTAACTTGCAGGTTGAGTTGACAGAACGTAATCAGTCAAAATGTTACAGTAAACTTTAAAAAAAAACTGCAGATACTAGAAACCTAGAATAAAGAGTTAAGCAATGTTAGCAGTAATTTCAAAGGAGTAAAATGCAAAAATAAGGATTTATTACTGAGACTTTATAAGGTGCTGTTAAGATCGCACATGGGAATATTATGACCAATTTTGGGACTTGTATCCAAGGAAAGATTTACTGCCTTAGAGAGAATCCAAAGTTCAAAGTAAGTTTATTATCAAAGTACATATATGACACCATATAGAAGCCTGAGATTCATTTTCTTGCAGGCATACTCAACCCATAACGGAATCAATGAAAGACCACACCAACAGGGCAGACAACCAGTGTGCAAAAGACAACAAACAGTGCAAATACAAAAGAAAAAAAAAAATCGATAATAAATAAACAAGCAATAAATAGACAACAAGAGATGAAGAGTCCTTGTAAGTGAGTCCATAGGTTGTTGGAGGAGTCAGTGATGAAATGAAGATGAGTGAAGTTATCATCTTTGGTCATTTGTGCCTGATGGTCAAGGGGTAAAAACTGTTCTTCAACATGGTGGTGCGAGTCCTGTGGCTCCTGCATCTTCTTCATGATGGCAGCAGTGAGAAGAGAGCATGACCTGGGTTGTGGGGGTCCCCAATGATAGATGCTGCTTTCCTGTGACAAAACTCTGTAAATGTGTACAATGGTGGCGAGGGTATTACCCATGATGGACTGGGCCACATCCACTACTTTTTGTAGGATTTTCCATGAAAGGGCAATGGCATTTCCATACCAAGCTATGATGCAACCAATCAATATACTCTCCATTAAACATATACAGAAGTTTGTCAAAGCTTTGATGTCATGCCAAACCTTCACAAACTTCTAAGGAAGCAGATGCACTGTCAAGCTTTCTTCATAATTGCATTCACATGCTTGGCTGAGGACAGATCCCCCAAAATTGGTAAGGATGCTGAGGAAGAGGATTTCTTGGAATGTATGCAGGATGGCTTTTTGAACCAACATGTCGAGGAACCACCTAGAGAGCAGGCTATTCTAGACTGGGTATTGAGCAATGAGAAAGGGTTAATTAGCAATCTTGTCGTGAGAAGCCCCTTGGGTAAGAGTGACCATAATATGGTGGAATTCTTCATTAAGATGGAGAGGGACATAGTTAATTCAGAAACAAAGGTTCTGAACTTAAAGAAAGGTAAAATTTGAAGGTATGAGACGTGAATGAGCTAAGATAGACCGGCAAATGATACTTAAAGGGTTGATGGTGGATATGCAATGGCAAGCATTTAAAGATCGCATGGATGAACTACAACAATTGTTCATCCCAGTTTGGCAAAAAAATAAATCAGGGAAGGTAGTGCACCCATGGCTGACAAGGGAAATTAGGGATAGTATCAATTCCAAAGAAGAAGCATACAAATTAGCCAGAAAAAGCGGGAGAAATTCAGAGTCCAGCAGAAGAGGACAAAGGGCTTAATTAGGAAAGGGAAAAAAGATTATGAGAGAAACCTGGCAGGGAACATAAAAACTGACTGTAAAAGCTTTTATAGATATGTGAAAAGAAAAAGATTGGTTAAGACAAATGTAGGTCCCCTACAGACAGAAACAGGTGAATTGATTATGGGGAACAAGGACATGGCAGACCAACTGAATAACTACTTTGGTCTGTCTTCACTAAGGAGGACATAAATAATATTCCGGAAATAGTAGGGGACAGAGGGTCCAGTGAGATGGAGGAACTGAGGGAAATACATGTTAGTAGGGAAGTGGTGTTAAGTAAATTGAAGGGATTAAAGGCAGATAAATCCCCAGGGCCAGATGGTCTGCATCCCAGAGTGCTTAAGGAAGTAGCCCAAGAAATAGTGGATGCATTAGTGATAATTTTTCAAAACTCTTTAGATTATGGATTAGTTCCTGACGATTGGAGGGTGGCTAATGTAACCCCGCTTTTTAAAAAAGGAGGGAGAGAGAAACCAGGGAATTATAGACCGGTTAGCCTAACATCGGTGGTGGGGAAAATGCTAGAGTCAGTTATCAAAGATGTGATAGCAGCACATTTGGAAAGCAGTGAAATCATCCGACAAAGTCAGCATGGATTTGTGAAAGGAAAATCACGTCTGACGAATCTCATAGAATTTTTTGAGGTTGTAACTAGTAGAGTGGATAGGGGAGAACCAGTGGATGTGGTATATTTGGATTTTCAAAAGGTTTTTGACAAGGTCCCACACAGGAGATTAGTATGCAAACTTAAAGCACACGATATTGGGGGCAAGGTATTGATGTGGATAGAGAATTGGTTGGCAGACAGGAAGCAAAGAGTGGGAATAAACGGGACCTTTTCAGAATGGCAGGCAGTGACTAGTGGGGTACCACAAGGCTCAGTGCTGGGACCCCAGTTGTTTACAATATATATTAATGACTTAGATGAGGGAATTAAATGCAGCATCTCCAAGTTTGCGGATGACACGAAGCTGGGCAGCAGTGTTAGCTGTGAGGAGGATGCTAAGAGGATGCAGGGTGACTTGGATAGGTTAGGTGAGTGGCAAATTCACGGCAGATGCAATTTAATGTGGATAAATGTGAGGTTATCAACTTTGGTGGCAAGAACAGGAAAACAGATTATTATCTGAATGGTGGCCGATTAGGAAAAGGGGAGGTGCAATGAGACCTGGGTGTCATTGTACACCAGTCATTGAAAGTGGGCGTGCAGGTACAGCAGGCGGTGAAAAAGGCGAATGGTATGCTGGCATTCATAGCAAGAGGATTTGAGTACAGGAGCAGGGAGGTACTACTGCAGTTGTACAAGGCCTTGGTGAGACCACACCTGGAGTATTGTGTGCAGTTTTGGTCCCCTAATCTGAGGAAAGACATCCTTGCCATAGAGGGAGTGCAAAGAAGGTTCACCAGATTGATTCCTGGGATGACAGGACTTTCATATGATGAAAGACTGGATCGACTAGGCTTATATACGTTGGAATTTAGAAGATTGAGGGGAGATCTTATTGAAACGTATAAAATCCTAAAGGGATCAGACAGGCTAGATGCAGGAAAATTGTTCCCGCTGTTGGGGAAGTCCAGAACGAGGGGTCACAGTTTGAAGATAAAGGGGAAACCTTTTAGGACCGAGATTAGGAAAAACTTCTTCACACAGAGAGTGGTGAGTCTGTGGAATTCTCTGCCACAGGAAACAGTTGAGGCCAATTCATTGGCTATATATAAGAGGGAGTTAGATATGGCCCTTGTGGCTAAAGGGATCAGGGGGTATGGAGAGAAGGCTGGTACAGGGTTCTGAGTTGGATGATCAGCCATGATCATACTGAATGGCGGTGCAGGCACGAAGGGCCAAATGGCCTATTCCTGCACCTATTTTCTATGTTTCTATGAAATGATAACACTAAGGAATTTACAGTTGCTGATAGTCTTCATCTCTTGACTTTCCCAGTGAGGATTGGCTCATGCACCTGTGGGTTCCTCCTCCTGAAGACAAATCAGTTCTTTAGTCTCGCAGACATTAAGAGTTTGTTTTTGTGGCACCGCTCAGCCAGACTTTCAATCTCCCTCCTATATGCTGACTAATCACCTTTGATTTGGCTTACGACAGTGGTATCATCAGCAAACTTAAATATGGCATTGGAGCTATGCTTAGCCATACAGTCATTAGTATAAAGTGAATGGAGCAGGGGGATGAGCACATAACTGTTCTGATGGAAATTGTGGATATGTTGTTTGCGATCTGAACTGACAGGGATCTGCAAGTGAGTAAATTGAGGATCCAACTGCACAAGTAGGTATTGAGCCCAAGGTTTTGAAGCTTATTGATTAGTCTTGAGGCGATAATAGTATTGAATGCCAAACTGCAGTTGATAAAGAGCATTCTGATGTAATGTATCCTTGCAGTCCAAATGTTCCAGGATTGTTTGTAGAACCAATGGCTTGTCAGAGGTGGTTCACAAGAATGCTCTTGGGATTGAAAAACTTAACCCTGCAGAGGTTCATTTAATGGCTCTGGGTTATGTACTTAATGCAGGTTAGAAATCTAAGGGAGTGGCGGGGGGGGGGGGGGCGCCGAGCAAGGAAATTTCATTGAAATCTACAGAATACCAAGAAGGGCTGGACATAGTGGATATGTTTCCATTAGCAGATTCTCAACCTGCTAATGAAAGAAATCGAGATGAAGAGGAATTTCTTTTGCCAGAGAGAGGTGATTCTATGGAATTATAGTCACAGAGGGCTGAGGAGGTAAAGTCATTGGGTGTATTTAAAGTTGAGATTAATAGATTCACGATTGTTAAATGGGTTACGTGAAGAAGGCAAGAGAATGGGGTTGATGAAAAAATATCAGCCATGACGAAATTATGGAGCAGACTCAAACGGCCCATAACCTAATTCTGCTCCCATATCTCATGCTTTTATGCAAACAAAGGTAAGGGACACAATGTTAGGGAACTGAAAACTAAGTCACAGCAAGGAGAGACTGCTATGGCAAGCAGATACAGGTGCAGGGTTCTGTTGCCTGCAAAAAAATTGAGTAGTTTCATTAGCAAAATTTGCTCTGGCTTACCCATGTGATCAAATTACCAACCTTTAAGGCTCTGGATCACAAAAAAGAATGGTTCACAGATCATTTCTAGAAGGCATTCCACCAGCAATTCCTTTACAGAAACAAATTAAATGTAGGAGAACTGGTTATCTGAGATTACAAGTGCAGATGCCAAACCACACTCAAAATTCAGGCAATTAAGATTAATCTATTCAACATCTGAGCGATTGCATTATAGCGTTAATAAAATTTACTGATTATTCTGCTCAGTGAAGGCACAAAAATTTGACTTAAAATATAATAACTTGACAACAAGTAACAATTTTTTAAATGACCCAAGGTATTAAGAACCTGTTTATTCAAAATGTATTGATGTTTTAATCACGTGGTTAAAAGCAATCCATTTCTGTTAGTCACCTTGTAGAGTTCAGTAAAATGTGATGTTTTAAAGACTTGAACTTGTGGGTAGCGGCTAATTAATTCTTCACACGATCACACATCAACACACACACACACACGCACGCATGCACACACAGAGCACTAGATTTCCGATTGATATATTTATCATAGCATCAACACAGTTCAATATGTTTGATAGGTTAAAACAAGGCACAATGCAAATGAAAACATTAACATAAAAAAAGGAATTAGACAAGCACTCGAAAAAAGTGAAGTCAGAGCATGATGACGAAGGAACAAAATAGGATTAAAATAGACAGTTGTTAAGAACAAAGAACCACCAACTCAGCACATACTTAAACACAAAATTCCATTATTCTGTGTAATCACAATGAAAGAATCTATTTTGTACTGGTTCATTTGATATTCCTTCTTATTTGTTGTGAGGAAAAAGCCAGTTGCCTAAAGTTTATGGATACATTAATTAAACTTGTAGATTAATAGCAATGGGATGGTACTTGTATTCCATATTTATTTCACATTACTGTAAAACATACAGTATTCCACTACGTTATAATTATGTGGTTTTTGTCAGTTTTTCAGTCTTGGTTTGTCATGTGTTTCTGTGATATCATTCTGGAAAAACATTGTATCATTTCTTAATGCATGCATTACTAAATGACAATAAAAGAGGACTGTGTGTCCTCAAAATCTAATAATCTAATCTAATTTACTATTCCTGTAATTGGAAAGGTTTTAAATGTTATTTGTTAACCTCTACCAAGGATAGCAAAAAATACTCACGAACATGTCTTGACCAAATTTTCCAGTGAATCAAGTGAACTGATGAGATTGTGTAATTTAAATATTCAGCTTAAGACACAACAATCCTCTGAATAGTGATTGAAATGTACTATATCGTATTAACTTAATGGAAAAGAACATCAACACTACCTGCAATGACTGTCATGCTTCTAGATGAAATTACTATGTTAAATACCTGTCAATGTTAGATCAAGATCCAGTATTGAAATAATTTTCACCTGGGCCTCTTGTACAGCTACATTAACATGGCCTTGAAGGAATCATTTGTCAAATGCATATTATTAATTTAAAGAGATCCACAGTATGTCTGAAGTAGTATAGCTGACAGCAACTGTCAAAACAATACTTAAATATTCAAAAAAAATTCCCTTCCAGTCACAGTTTAACAAACTAATATCATCAGTGACCAAAGCTACAATTCCACAGAATAAAGCATTGTTAATTTACGTCCTCATTCATAGCTCATGCTGTACAGTTCTACTAGGGTAGGAAATGTGAACACTTGAGGGTTTATTATCTGCTTCCCAATTTTGATTGCTCAAAGATTCCCTGCCCCAGTATGGAATGAGTTTCACATCAGCTGGGCCAAGCAGGATTGAACTAGGTTCTTCACATTCAGTTATGACTCAGTAATATACAAAATCTAGGACAATTTGGCCAGGGTACTTCAAATGTGGCCCAACATTGTTTCCATGAAATTATAATTATGCAAGCCATTAAATCGTAGAAAATAAAAGGTTGGCCTAGATTTGAAATTTCAATTAATTTATAAACATTTTCTATTTTGCATAAAAAGTTCACAAATCAAATATAAAAGGTCAACAACTAATGTTGCATTTACGTCTGTTTGTTAAACATTGAATAAAAGTCAATATTCATGAAAAATGCAACCATAGAATAGAAAAAAAAATTAACTAAAACTATGCCATACAATATGCTGGAAGAGTCATTCCCCCTTCAAATTTGCAATGGTCATTTAAGCTTGGCTATTGCATTTGTCAAGATGGTGCTGGCAAAATACAGCTACATTCTGCAGACTAGCTCAAAAAGCTACCAGCTATATGTTTTGTTAATTACAAATACAGCATAGAATAGACTCTTCTGGACCTTCAAGCTGTGCTGCCAGCAACCCACCAATTTAACCTTAGCCTAATCATGGGATAATTTACAATGAGCAATTAACCTACTATTTGGTATGTCTCTGGACTGTAGAAGGAAACTTGAGCGCCCGGAGGAAACCCATGTATTCCAAGGGGATGACAGACAAACTCCCTGGATTGAACTCTGATGCCCCAAGCCATAAATGTTGCTCTAACTGCTACACTACCATGGCGCCCTGCTGAACTGTTATCGCTGCAATCAGCAGACTATAATTTCCCTTTATGAAACACACTTTGAACCATCTAAATACACTAGTGATTCAATCTTCTGAAGGACTCAAGAATACAGATATAGCACCTGAATGTGAACAAATGTTCACAGTAAGTAGTGAGGACAGCGATCTCAAGCCAGATTGAAGTGACAGGGAATGTGACCAACTCCTCTTAGCATTCTCTTAGCCAATGTAGTCACTATCATCACTAGCACTTACATCCACTGTGATGAAGTGCTTTGAGAGGTTGCTCAGAAGCATATCTACCCCTGCCTGAGAAGTGACCTGCATCTACTCCAATTTTCCTCCCATTACAAAAGGTCAACAGCAGATGCCATTTCATTGGCTCTTCACTCAGCTCTGGAACCTCAGGACAGTGAAGATGTATACATTACAATGCTCTTCATTGACTCCAGCTCAGCGTTCAACATTATCATCCCCTCAAAACAATTCACTAAGCTCCAAGATCTAGTCCTCAATACATCTCTGTGCAACATAATCATCCATGACCTCACTTGTTGACTCCATTCAGTACAGATTGACAAAAACATCTGCTCTACTCACGATGCTTATGACTGAGGCTAATTACAGCTCCAATTCCATATTTAAGTTTGCTGATGATACCATTGTTGTTGGTCAAATCAAAGGTGGTGACAAATCCGCTTTTAGTAGGGAGACTGAAAATCTTGCTGAACAGTGCCACAACAACAACCTCTTGCTCAACATCAGAAAAACCAAACAGCTGATAATCAACTACAGGAGGAGGAAACCTAAGGTCCATGAGCCAGTTTTCATCAGGGGATCAGACATGGAGAGGGTCAGTAACTTTAAATTCCTTGTCATCATTATTTCAGAGGATCTGGCCTGGAACCAGTACACAAGTACCATTACAAAGAAGGCACAGCAGCACCTCTACTTTCTTATAAGTTTGCAAACATTCAGCAGGATATAAAACTTTGATAAACTTCCATTGATACTCAGTGGAGAGTATCCTGACAGGCTGCATTACAGGAACAAAAGGAACAAAAATGGAAGTGGAAATGGAAAAAATTGGAACAAAAATACAGGAAGTGGTAGATCCACCCCAGTTGATCACTGATAAAACGCTCCTCACTATTGAGCATCCATCATCAATAACAGGCATTCGTTAGTCTTGTGAGACCATGGATTTGCGCCTTGGAAGGTTTCCACGGCACAGGCCTGAGCAAGGCTGTACAGAAGACCGGCAGTTGCCCATGCTGTAAGTTTCCCCTTTCCACACCACCGATGTTGTCCAAGGGAAGGGCACTAGGGCCGATACAGCTTGGCACCGGTGTCGTCACAGAGCAATGGTGTGGTTAAGTGCCTTGCTCAACGACACAACACACTGCCTCAGCTGAGGCTTGAACTAGCAACCTTCAGATCACTAGACTGACGCCTTAACCACTTGGCCACGTGCCAACACATGTCATCATTAAGGACTGCCATCATTTAGACTATTCACTCTTCACACAAATATCACTGGGTAGGAGGTACAGGAGCCTTGTGTCCCACACCAGGTTCAAGAACAGTTATTACCCTGCAACCATCATGTTCCTGAAGCAACTGGGTTAACTTCACTCACTCCAACTTTGAAATGATTCCACAACCTACAGACTCATTCATCAAGGACTCAACAACTCATGTTTGCTGTACTAACAATCTTATCTATTTATTTGCACAATGTCATCTTTTGTACATTGGCTGCTTATGTCTTTGTTTATATGTGGTTTTCATACATGTTATTGTATTTCTTTTTCCTGTAAATGCAAGAAAATAAACTTGACGTACATGTTAATGTACACATACTTTGATAAATTTGACTTGAACAATCAGGCAGCTCCAAAAGCAGTCAATCTCACTTTAACTTAGGAGTTCCTTATTACATTAGGAACTGAACAACCTAATAACAGAAAATGCTTGAAAAACTCAGCAAGTCAAGCTGTTTCTGTGGAAAGAAAAACAATGTTGGTTTCAGATCAAAGACATTCAGGGCAAAGTGTCAGAACTCCAAACCAAAACATTCATTCTTTTTCCAAAAATGCTGAATAAAAGCTGAAGTGCTTCCAGTTTTCTTTTGTTTTATTTTGTGACTTGCAGTATTTATTTCTGATTTTCAAAATGATTTCTAACAATTCACATGACCCACTTACAGGAAGGAGGCAGATGTTAATCAAGTGGTGCTTTACTTATCCCTTTTCTCCTCCATGAAGAAGATTCCCCAGGTCGAAGCCCACTGACTGGTACAGAGATGTTCTAGGCTGCAAGAAGTGGGGTGGATGTTTCCTATAGTGGGGGAAGTCAAGGACCAGAGGGCACACCTCAATATAGAGGGACATTCATTTAGAACAGAGACGAGAAGGAATTTCTGTAGGCAGAGGGTAGTGAATCTGTGGAATTCATTGCTACGGATGGCTTTAGAGACCGTCAGTGGGTATAGTTGAAGTGGAGGTTGATAGATTCTTGGTTAGTCAGGGTATCAAAGGTTACAGGGAGATGACAGAAAAATGGGGTTGAGAGGATAATTAATCAGCAATGATAGAAGCAGACACAATGGGCCAAATAGGCCAATTCTGCTCCTGTGTCTTATGGTCCAAGTGGTGGCCAAACCTCTATGAAACAGAAACATTTTGCTAGTTTTTTTGAGATACAGCACGAAATCGAGGTCCGGCAATCCCTGAATTAACCCTAGTTTAATTCTGAGACAATTTGCAAAGACCAATTAACGTGCTAACCAATATGACTTTGGGTAATGGGAGGAAACCGGAGAACCTGGAGAAAATCCACACATTCCACAGGGAGCACGTACAGAGTCTTTACAGATGATGTCAGAATTGAACTCTGAACTCAGACACTCCAAGCTGTAATAGCATCATGCTAACTGCTATGCTACCGTCGCGTCCATCCTTCAAACATTTTTCATCATTGGTTGTACCTCCATGTGGCATTCAAAGAAACAGCAATACCTACAAAGTAATCTTCTATTTAATCTAAAATCTATTTGCAAAAACTTAACACTTTCACCCCCATCATTTAATGATGGAGGAATCTTAAAACATATTTTAATAATAGTCCAAATAATACTTATATTTTATACTTATACTTTATTGTCACCAAACAATTGGTACTAGAACGTACGATCATCACAGCGATATTTGATTCTGCACTTCACACTCACTGGATTACAAATGTTAAATATTAAAAATATTAAAAATAGTTAAAATTAGTAAATATTAAAAAATTAAATTATAAATCATAAATAGAAAATAGAAAAATGGGAAGTAAGGTAGTGCAAAAAAACTGAGATGCAGGTCTGGATATTTGGAGGGTACGGCCCAGATCCAGGTCAGGATAGTTCAGCAGTCTTATCACAGTTGGAAAGAAGCTGTTCCCAAATCTGGCCGTATGAGTCTTCAAGCTTCTGAACCTTCTCCCAGAGGGAAGAGGGACGAAAAGTGTGTTGGCTGGATGGGTCGTGTCCTTGATTATCCTGGCAGCACTGCTCCGACAGCATGCAGTGTAAAGTGAGTCCAAGGACGGAAGATTGGTTTGTGTGATGTGCTGTGCTGTGTTCATGATCTTCTGCAGCTTCTTTCGGTCTTGGACAGGACAACTTCCATACCAGGTTGTGATGCACCCTAGAAGAATGCTTTCTACGGTGCATCTATAAAAATTAGTGAGGGTTTTAGGGGACAGGCCAAATTTCTTTAGTTTTCTCAGGAAGTAAAGGCGCTGGTGGGCCTTCTTGGCAGTGGACTCTGCTTGGTTGGACCAAGTCAGGTCATTTGTGATATTGACCCCGAGGAACTTAAAGCTTTTGACCTGTTCCATTTGTGCACCACCGATGTAAATTGGGTCGTGCGGTCCGCTACTCCTTCTGAAGTGAACAACCAATTCCTTCGTCTTGCTGACGTTGAGGGATAGGTTATTGTCTTTGCACCATGCCACCAGGTTCTTAATTTCCTCTCTGTACTCAAACTCATCATTACCCGATATATGGCCTACAATTCTGGTGTCATCAGCAAACTATCTATCGAGTTTGATGGAAACTTGGCGACACAATCATGAGTGTACAGTGAGTACAGCAGGGGGCTGAGTACACAGCCTTGTGGGGCACCGGTGCTCAGAGTGATTGTAGAGGAGAGCTTGTCCCCTATTTTTACAGCCTGGGTCCTGTCTGTGAGGAAGTTGAAGATCCAGCTGCAGATCTGAGTGCTAAGGTCCAGGTTCTGGAGCTTAGGAATCAGTTTATTTAGAATGATGGTATTAAAGGCAGAGCTGTAGTCAATGAAAAGAAGCCTTACGTATGCGTCTTTATTCTCCAGGTGTTTTTAGGAGGAACGTAGGGCCAGAGAGATGGCATCTGCCGTTGACCTGTTGCTCCGGTAGGCGAATTGCAAATCTCCGCCGTCACTTCTGTGTGGTCGTCTGCTCCAGAGAGATGCTGGTCGGAATGGGCCGTGTCTCCAAGCTCTCCGGCACGGTAGCAGACCGTGTCTCCCGGAACATTGTGCGCCTCGTTGGTCGGGTCCAGGTGTGGTCCGGAGTTTAAGAAGCAGTTCTGACGTGGTGGTCTCCAGCTCGGTCAGCAGCTTCGCCAGAGTGTTTTTGCTCTTTATCTTTCTAAATTGGAGGTTTAGAAGGGTTTGTCGGGTATAGGATAGCGAAGAGGGCAGTTTGCTCAGGGAGCACGCGCAAAGTCGCCAGTTACCAGCGCCATCTTTAACGGAATAAAGTTAACAAATGGATAAAAGTTTAGAATAGCAGTTGGGGGGGGGTGGGGAGGGTGAAGGGAGAGTCAACAGATGTTCTTCCATGGAGACATACACAGCCATTTGACTACAAACATTGATAGCAAGTAATACAGAACTCCACAGCAAAGCCTGGTAAGCATTGCCCGAAGACAAATGTACTTTTTATAATGTTCTGGCAACATTGATCTCAATTTTATGCCTTCATAGTATGTAGCTTAAAATTGTAATACATTGAATATTATTACCTTTGCAATCACAACATTTGTTCCATTCAAGTTATTGAGAGCAGACATTAAGTAAATTAAGAGCAGCCCATGTAATATCTGAGCATTAAAGAAAGAAACTTCATATGACTGGTCAGGAAAGTAGTATAATATCCACTTTATTTTGATAAAGTAAGCAGGATTATTTTGATTTTATTGCATATAATTAAGGGAGAATTTTATGCTGAGACAGCAGAATTCAATCCCAAAATGTGAAGTGATATACTTTAGAAGATTAAACATGGAGGAAGAATACGGGTTAATGGCAGGATTCTTAGCAGGGTGCAGGATGGGGATCTTAGGATCCATATCTATGGAACCCTTAAAACTGCCATGCAAATTAACAAGGTAGATAAGGTGGATATGACGTGTTGGCATTCATTAGACGGGGGATTGCGTTCAAGAGCTGCGAGGTTTTGCAGCTCTATAAAACTGTGTTTAGTCTACACTTGAGTATTGTGTTCAGTTCTATTCACTCATTATAGCAAGGATGTATAATCTTAGAGAATACAGACAAGATTTATCAGGATGCTGCTTTGATTGAAGAGCATGTCTTATGAGGGAAGGTTGAACAAGCTGGGGCTTTTCTCCTTGAGCGAAGGATGCGAAGTGACTTGACAGGTGTATAAGACAAGAGGCATTAATAAAGTGGACAGCCAGCACCCTCCACCCCCCCAACCCCCCAGGACAGAAATAGCTTATACGAGAAGACTCGATTTTAATATGTTTGGAGGAATGTACAGGAGAGGAATTTCAGAGGTAGCTCCCCCCACCCCCACACAGAGATGGCTCCAGCGACTAGAGATGTCATGCAAGCGTTCACAAAACTACTACTTTTTCTTCTTTTAAATATACTTCTACTAATTTGTGTGCAGTTAGAACCTGTAGTTTACATTTTGGTAATGTGATTTTGGACCAACTGAGAGATCTGGTACTTTTGCTATCTCCAGGAATTCAGAATGGTTAAGAATAGAGAATACTCTTGAACTATTTCAAGAACTCCGCAGTTTGTTGTTTAAAATTTTGAGTTATTCGCTCACTTCTTGCCATTTGCGCATTTGGTGTTTGGTGTTTTCTTTGAACAGGTTCCATGGTGTTTCTTTGTTTCGTGGCTACCTGCGGAAATACAGGGTTGTACATTGTATGCATATTCCTATAATAAATGTACCTTGAATCTTTGATGGATGTTTGGTGCACACACTGCCAAGGATGGTGGTAGAGGCAGATACTCAAGGGACATTTAATAGACCCTTATATGGCCTTTGATTAGGATGAAGAAAAATGGAGAGCTATGTGGGAGGGAAGCATTAAGATTAACCTTGGAGTAGGTTAAAAAGGTCGACATAACATTGTAAACTGATGAGCTAGTACTGTTCTATATTCGATATAATAAGCTGATTTTCCTTGAAGCACCTTGAAGCAAAAAACATTTTCGAGATGGGTGCTAAACCAAAACTTAAATTTCACTTACAGAAACAAGAGTTCTTTAAGACGAGTGAATTACAACCAAATATATTTACTTAGTGATACAGTGCAGAGTAGGCCTTTCGAGCCACACCACCCCAGCAACCCGACAAACCTGATTATCCCTAACCGAATCACGGGACCATTTACAATGACCAATTAATCTACTCAGTAGTCTTTGGACTGTGGGAGGAAACCAGAGAAAAACCACACATTCCACAGAAAGGACATACAGAGACTCTTTACAGAACAGCACCAGAATTTAACTCTGAACTCTGCAACACCGCAAGCTTAACAGCATCATGCTAACTACTATGCTACCACAGTGGCAATGCAAATGAATGTGTCAAATTCATGAGAATAGAAGGGAGCACAGAACATTACTTCATTTTAATATGACCCTCTCAAGAAACAGGTTTACTAGAATATACACAAAATGCAAGTCTAATTGCACGAGAAAGTTAGCAACCTTATGAAATAAATAAATTGTGCTTCAAGGCAACAGGATAACATAGTGGTTAGCACAATGTTTTACAGTTCCAGTGACCCGGGTTCAATTCTCGCAGCTGCCTGTAAAGATCGTGTACGCTTTCCCTATGACTGCGTGGTTTCCTCTGGGTGCTCTGGTTTCCTTCCACAGTCCAAAGACTCTCCCACCATAGGAAATATCCTCTCCACATCCACTCAATCAAGTCCTTTCACTACTGGACAAGTTTCAATGAGATAACTGCTCATTCTTCTGAAATCTAGTGAATTCAGGCCAAGAGCCATTGAATGCTTTTCATATAACAAGCCATTCAATCCTGGAATCATTTTACTGACCCTCCTTTGAACCCTCTCCAGTCTTATCACATCCTTTCTGAGATAAAGGCTCCAAAACGACTTGCAATACTTCCAAGTAAGGTCTCACCAGTGCTTTACAAAGTCTCAACTTTACATCATTGCTTTTATATTCTAGTCCTCTCGAAATGCTAACATCACATTTGCCTTTGTTACCAAAGATTTAACCTGCAAATTAATCTTCAGGGAATCCTGCACAAGGACTCCCAAGTTTCCCGTGTCTCGTTTTTTAAAAATATTTTCTTTCCAGTTAGAAAGCAGTCAATCCTTTCATTTCTCCTACCAAAGTGCATGGCCATACATTTCCCAACACTGTGTTCCACCTGCCATTTCCGCCCCCCCGCCCCCATTCTCCTAATCTGACTAAGACCTCCTCTTGCCGTTCCACTGTCTTAAATCTACCTGTCCCTCCACCTTTCTTCATATTGCTTGCAAACTTTGCAACAAAGCCATCAATTCCATCATCCAAATCATAACGCAAAGAGAATCGGTCCAAACACAGACACCCTTGGAATCCCACTAGTCATGGGCAGCCAACCAGAAAAGGCTCCCTTTATTCCCACGCTTTGCCTCCTGCCCATCAGCCACTGCTTTATCCACGCAAAAATCTTTCCTGTAATACCATGGACTCGTAGCTTGTTAAGCAGCCTTGTGTGGCACCTTGTCAAACGTCTTCTGAAAATCCAAGTAAGCTCCATCAACTGATTCTCCTTTGTCTATCCTGCTTGTTATTTCTTCAAAGAGTTCCAACAGCTTTGGCAGGCAAGATCTTTCCTTACAGAAACCATGCTAACTACAGCCTATCTTATCATGTGCCTGCAAGAACCTAGAAACCTCATCCTTAATAATTGACTCCAACATCTTCCCAACCACACAGGTCAGACTAACTGGCCTATAGTTTCCTTTCTTCTGCCTGCTTCATTCTTGAAGAGTGGTATGACATAGTTAGGATTATTTTAAAATGGCATCATGGCTTGCACAGAAAAACAGCATTTTCCTGAACTGCACTGCTCTATGCTCCATTTAATTGGCAGTAGCAAGTCAACTGTTGCAGAATTGGGATCATGAATTAGACGCAAGTGGCAAAGACAAAACATGTGAAACCCCTTTTTACCAGGTGTCTTTAGAAACGCAGCTCATTAGTCTCTGGCTAACAGCCACTGGACTCAGTGATGACAAAATTGCTGTACGTGAGAAAAACTTTGTACGTTTAGGGTCAGTATGACTTTGGTTCCACCAAAACTGGGAAGTTGTAATGTCTCAACCACCTGAAACCAATTCTGTGAAAATACTATGTAAATATTGACCCCATGCAATTAGCCGTCGGCAAGAAATAAAAAATCGTACATGGCATACAATTATTAAGGAAGTATAGTTACAAATTTCAGCTTTATCTAACAGTTAGTAGGAAACAGAAAAAAAACCAGACCATTACAGTTAACTCAGTCCAAATGTGCAAATAAGATTGCAGCTCATCTTTAACTCGCATGCTGGACCCATGGTCTGAACACCACCTTCTGAATGTCGCTCAAAATCCATCATAAACAAATGGGCTTCCCCACAGGAGTACTGGCTTCACGGAGTAAGGACCATTTATCTGCACAAAGCACCTTGTGCAACAGGGACAACATCCTCAGCCATCTTGACTCGCCTTCGCCAGGCTCTCACCAAAAATACCTCGACCCACACCAGTGTCCATCACAAAATCCACTCCACCCAGGATTCTCTAGAACCTACCCCAATTCCACCATCCTGATTGGCTGATCTAACATTCCTAAGCTGAACAGCATAGCTCCTTATCTTTAGCTCAAACCCAAACATGCTAGAAGCAGAACAGACTGCTCTTACAGAACTGCTGAAATGAAATACCTAGAGCATAGCAGTAAAAATTTAACCAAGGTATTACACAGACATAATTACACATCAAGTTCTTGGCTCTCAGATGTTTACAATTTATTCTAAATGACCTGGAGGAGTGAGCAGAGTACAAGGTATTCAAGTTTCCTGAATCACACCGAACAATGGTACAGGTGTCCCCCGCTTTTTGAACGTTTGCTTTACAAAACCTCACTGTTACGAAAGACCTACATTAGTACCCTGTTTTTGGTTTCAAAAGGTGTTTTCACTGTTATGAAAATAGTTCAGCACGCGATAAAAAGCAGCGCGCACCCCGAGCAGCCGTTCTCCCCGGATTCGGAACGGCATTCTCGCCAGCATTGCTTTAACACGAGCCTGTGAGCAGTCGTTTGCAAGATGAGTTCTATGGTGTCGGAAAAGCCTAAAAGAACTCATGAGGGTGCTACACTTAGCATAAAACTAGACATAATTAAGCATTTTGATCGTGGTGAACGAAGTAAGGACAAAGTGAGTTTGGCTTGTGGAAGTTGACGAAGATGATGTTGAAGAGGTTTTGGCATCCCGTGACCAAGAACTGATAGATGAAGAGCCGATGCAATCAGAAGAAGAAAGGATAACAATCGAAACCGAATGAGTAATGAAAAAGTATGACTTTAATTTTGAAAGGGTACGTAGGTTTAGGGGATATTTGCAAGATTCTTTGAGTCCTTACAAAGAACTGTGTGATAGAAAAATGCGCGAAGCTCAGCAGTCAAGCAAGCCTTCCACATCAGCCACAACAGACGACGAACCTCGATTTTCGATATCGAGGCGGGGCAGTCATAGGAGAAGATGAGCTGCCTGCCCTGATCAACGATGACTTGACACCCCCGTGTCCCACCACCCCAACACCCGGGCCCGGACAGATACTGTACCGATTCGCGGAGAAAGCAGCAGTAGCCGGGAGGCACACAGCACATCTTTTAAGAAAAAAGCCGAAATAAACATGCTAATTAATTAGGTGCCGCCCCACACATAATTGTCGGCCCAGATGAGAGGTGATGCAATTGGCAATCGGCACTGATCTGGGTTGACAGTTACGTGTCGGGCAGCACGTAATTAATTAGCATGTTTATTTCGGCTTTTTTCTTAAAGATGTGCTGGGTGCGTCCCAGCTACCGCTGGACCCCTGCGTGCTTCACGGCAATGTATCAGTTGGTGGCCTGGAGGGTGGGGGACACTGCACCACCCAAACTCCCACTCAGCCTAACACACCATCATCAGTGCGCTTGGCGCTGAACCAATTCCGGTAAGTGATATTACACAGTACATACATTATTTCTACTTTATATCGGCCGTGTATTTTTACGTGTTATTTGGTATGATTTGAAAGCTTCATAGTTTAAAGATTACTGGAGAGTGCTTGCCCCGTGTTTTTGCCAACAGCGCTTGTGTGAGATTTTCTGCCGAAGGCGCTTGTGTGAGATTTTCCCTACAGAGATCTGTGCCGGCAATGATTGTGGAAAAGTATTTCTACTTTATATAGGCTGTGTATTTATCATATTGTTCCTGCTTTTACTATAAGTTACTGCTATTTTAGGTTTTATGTGTTACTTGGCATGATTTGATAGGTTATTTTTGAGTCTGCAAACGCTCACAAAATTTTCCCGTATAAATAAATGGTAATCGCTTCTTCGGTTTACGACATTTCGGCTTACAAACCGCTTCATAGGAACACTCTACCTTCTGATGGCGGGGGAAACCTGTACACTAAATTGGTAGGGGTTTGTGCCTAGCCCACTGCTCTACTCTCTCTGTACCATGACTATGTGGTTAGGCATAGCTCAAATACTATCTATAAATTTACTGACGATACAACCATTATTGGTAGAATCTCAGATGGTGACGAGAGTTGTACAGGAGCGAGATATGCCAATTGTGGAGTGATATCACAGCAACAACCTGGCACAATGCCAGTAGGGCGAAAGAGCTGATTGTTGCTTCAGGAAGGGCAAGACGAAGGAACACATACCAATCCTCACAGAGTGATCAGAAGTGGAGAGAGGAATCAGTTTCAAGTTCCTGGATGCCAAGATCTCTGAGGATCTAACCTGGTCCCAACATATCGATGCAGTTATAAAGGTGGCAAGACAGCGACCATGCTTGATTAGGAGTTTGAAGAGATTTGGTATGTCAAAAAATACTCTCAAAAACTTCTATAGATGTACCATGGACAGCATTCTGACAGGCTGCATCACTGTCTGGTATGGGGGGGGGGGGGGGGAGGGCACTGCACAGGACCGAAAGAAGCTGCAGAGGGTTGTAAATTTAGTTGGCTCCATTTGGGTACTAGCCTACAAAGTACCCAGGACATCTTCAAGGCAAGGAGTGGTGTCTCAGAAAGGCAGCATCCATTATTAAGGACTTCCAGCACCCAGGGCATGTCCTTTTCTCACCGTTACCATCAAGTAGGAGGTACAGAAGCCTGAAGGCACATACCCAGTGATTCAGGAACAGCTTCTTCCCCTCTGCGATCCGATTCCTAAATGGACATTGAACTCTTGAACACCAACTCACTTTTTAAAAATATATTATTTTTTTTTGTTTTCGCACGATTTTTAATCTATTCAATATATGTATTCTGTAATTGATTTTTTTCTTCTATATATTGCATTGAACTGCTGCCGCCAATATAAAAATTTCAGAACACATGCCGGTGATAATAAACCTGATTCTGAAGACATCCAAGTGAATCGCTACTTCACATGGAGGAATGTTTGGATTGTTGAATGGAAGAGAAAATGTAAAAACAACAGGTTCAACATTTCTTGCAGGTGC
The DNA here is from genome assembly GCF_963921235.1 of Mobula hypostoma. Lineage (NCBI taxonomy): Eukaryota > Metazoa > Chordata > Chondrichthyes > Myliobatiformes > Myliobatidae > Mobula > Mobula hypostoma. Next base: position 151,387,164 of record NC_086097.1, on the reverse strand, counting down.
CTAGGAAATTGACAAAATGGATTGGTCAGTTGGGACAGAAAAAGAGGCAAAGAGATAAAGAAGTATTGAAAGGTAATTTCAAAGTGGGGAGGGGAAAAGGAGGAGATATGTTTGGTTTCCTGTTGGGATTACCTGGTAACTGTCTTATTAATGGTTGTGCTCTTCCCTGCATGTTGAAACATTATTTCTATGCCATCTAAACTTTATCATTTTAAAGATTGCTGCTCAGCCATGATGTTGCCTTTTCGCAGAAGGTATCCCAGTATGTTCATCCTTTACTGATGTACATGCAATCATATTTCTGGTACCATCCTCGTAAGTTTCCTTAGCATCTTTTTTGATCATCACACTATAAAGTGTTATCACACTGGAGGGAATGAAGAGGAGATTCACAGGATTAAGCATTTTAATTATGAGGAGACAGGATATACTTGCTTTGTTTACAAGTAGTAGTTAAGGCCGATGGATAACATGAGGTACAAAAATTATAAGGAATATAGAAAAGTAGATACTAATAACTATCTCTCTATGGCAGAGGAGTTCAAGACTATTCACTAGCCTTCTGAGGCACAAATTTAAGTGGGAGGATTAGAGAGAAATTCTGATTTTCTATCCACTCAGAGGATATTTGAGGTCTGTTAGAAAATGTGATGGAGACAAGCAGGCACATTTGCAACATTTAAGAGGCATCTGGAGCAGTACCTGAGTTGCCAAACCATAATAAACCGTGGACCAAGTGCTGGAATATAGGATTAGCACCTGATCATCAGCATGGATGAGCAATAAGGCCTGTTTCTGTGGTGAATGATTTGTTGACTTTCCTGCAGGTATTGCTTTGACTTTCCTGCAGGTATTGCTTTGCCACTGTCCACAGTTGGTATTTTTTGGAAGTAGTTACAGAAACATCACTCAAATAACCCTTTAAGCTCATAATAACAATGCATTATTATATCTGTTGGTCTCTAGATCATCTATTCTTCTACTCTCTCCTTCCTTTGGTATTCTATTACTGTTTTCCATTACCAATGCTGCAATCTATAAATGGTCTGTAGTTCTGAGGACATGTTTTTACCTTCATTTTCAATATTAAAAAAAAGTAAACTACTCACTGGTCTTCTGAGACCTACACCTAACAAATTACTAGGCATGAGCAGCAGTGTCTCTGCATGGATGTAATTCATCTGAATCGGAGCTTTTACTTTTCAAGTTTGATTTATTTATTTAATGTATCCCCTTTTCCCATTTTAGATAAATGGGATTTCTATTCATCAAATGTCACATCCACTTGTTGCATCCTCTAGTAAATACTGAAGTGAAATGATGGCTTAGCATTACTACTGTGTCATTACCTGTGATAATTACCTGCCCATCTAGCAACTGTCCTATGTGTTTTGCTTTTCTGCAACTATTGTTGATTTTTCTATAGCCTCTCTCAGTAATCCTTATGGCTGGTTTCTCCGAACCATGTCTGGCTCCAGCTTCCCTGTCTCAGAGTCACTATATGCTGTACAGGCAGTTTAAACAAATTATATGGCTAACAACTGTGTCTCTTGAACCCACATGAATCTTAACCACATTGCCAACGTATTATTCCATATTAGGAATCATTCTTTTGTAATCTGAGTCGTCTATTATCCTTTCCTTTATTCAGGGAGGTTGGTTAGTGTGCTGTATTTATACCACTAAAATTCAGGTTAACCAACACAAGCCAACTTGGAACAACCAGGAGCCTCTTAGTTTTTTTTACATCAAAGATATCAGATACTATAACTATCAAGCCAACAAGTATATAAATAATCAGTGGTTAATAATATTTATATGCTGTTACGTACCCCGTAACTGGGTTGCCAAACCAGCAGAAATGGACCACTTAGTTGGAGTCTGATTTAACAGAAACTAATAAAGTTTTATTAAAGAAATAAGTAACACAGTACTCTAATCATAAGGATATAAATGCAACAGGTTAGCAACGATAAAACACACATGTAAACAGAACTAGGGTAATAGGAATCAATCAAGCTCTATCGCAGTCTAGGGGTAAAATGATCACTCTCAAGTAACGCAGAGTTCAGTTCAGCTTAGTACAGTTCACAGTAATAGCTGTTGTGCCGTTGGAGAGAGAGAGAGAGATAGAGATATTCAAATCTGATTCAGCAGACCTTTGATGTTCTTCGCAGTTAGCTCTCGGGCGGACCCTTTGTTATGTCTTCTGTGGTCACCGACTGTGACCCCTCCGCTCATAATACAACCGCTCTTCCGCGGTGAACCCGGCACCCAGGCAAGGGCGGACACACACACCATGTTCCCGCTGATCGTACCCTTTCACCCTGTGCGTCTATGGTCGGTTCCCACGACCAGACCTCCAAACTCCCACCAACTTGTGGGGGCACACCGCTCTTCCAGGGTCTCGTTATGTCGTGATCTTGTGGTGTCCCGTGCCTTAGCGAACCTGTTCTTTTTATCCCCCTGCCGGGATATCACCTGTCCATCAAACTTCAAACAGTTCAGGTTCAAAGCAACCAGTCTGTCAATACTCTTAATTGTGTTTCTTTTCCGTTATCTCTCTCATTAACATTTTGAACAGTTCACCATTGTCTCCCTTATCTCTCTCATCAGTATCAATCTTCTGATAACTTGGTTTGTCATCACAATGCTTTAATAAACACTGCCCAAGCTGAAATGATCTGTATGGGTGGCATGCAAGATTTTCCAATGTACTTTGGCAAATGTAACAATAATAAATGAATATACCAACTTATAAATACTGTATATGGTAACGTTCAGTATTAGGCCAAGGAAAGTGAAAAGCAATTTGAGGTGAAGTTCGAAACACACTCAGATGCACGACAGCTGTGGTAGGGTTGACATGTCATTAATTCCTATAAGCCCAAAACTAACAGCATAAATAGTTGTGATATTCCATTCTCCTGAGCTCAATTTCTTTTATGCACACATTGAAAAGAATAAGATTATACACAGTATTAGATAACCCTGTAATCTCTGTCTCACTAAGCTGATGTCAGAACATCCTTCAAGGCATTAGGCCTAATGGCTTACCTGACAAATTAATGAAAACCTATACTGACCAACTGGTAGAGCGTTTAAGGACATTTTCAACCTCTCACTGCTGCACTCTGAGGTTCTCACCTGCTTCAAATGGGAATCAATCACACCAGTGCCCAAGAAGAGAAAGGTGAGCTGTCTTGGCAATTAATTGCCTGGTGGAACTCACAAATGTTAAGTACTATGAGAGGTTGGTTGTGGCTAGAATTAATTCCTGCTTAAGCAAGGACCTGGGCCAATGTAATTTGGTTACCAACACAACAGCAATCTCAATCGCTCTCCACTAGATCCTTGACTACCTGGATAACAGCAACACCCATGTCAGGCTGCTTATTGATTTCAGCTCAGCACTCAACACCATCATCCCTTCAGTACTAATCCAGTAAGCTTCAAATTCTGGGCCTTTGCACTACTCTTTGCAACTACATCTGACTTTCTCACTGTGAGGTCATAGTCAGCGCGGATCAGTTATAACATTAGCTCCTAGCATTAGCATGCTTAGCCAAATTCCCTACTCTTTCTACACTCATGACTGTGGCTAGGTAAAGTTCAAACACCATCTGCTGTATACATACATCTATTGATGCTTCTGGACACATCTTCAGTGATGTTCCTGGAATCATCGGGTGTTTCGGGTCTTTCAACATCATACAACCTCCTCCAGGTGACCCAGCCGGGGCTGATCAGACCCCAGCTTGTGTCCAGATGACTAGCTACTTGTGACTCCATGGCTCCCCTCTTTTGAGCCACAGCCATCTTGAGGCCCTCTCTGCCGCATCAGTGGTACTGCGGATGGCTCTCCACTTCCCCTCTCCCTCGATGCCCAAAATGCTGAAGGCTCTAACTAAAGAATGGGCTACAAATCCCCTACAACCAACCTTCACTGGGAGACACCTCGCTCCCCATCCAGCCTGCTGACAGTTGCTGACCAGTCCTGTGTACTTGGAGAGCTTCCTTTCAAAGGCCTCTTCCAAGCTATCTTCCCATGGGACTGCCAGCTCCAGCAGCACCACTTGCTTAGTCGACTCAGACACTAGGACAATGTCTGGTCACAGGGTGGTGGCTGTGATATGGTTGGGGAACTTCAGCTGCCCTTCGAGGTCCACCAACAGCTGCCAGTCCCTTGCAGAGGTCAGAATGCCTGCAGATGTTCTTTTGGCAGGAATTGGTTGCTCCCCAGCTCTGACAAAGGCAATGGTCTGCTTGGAGGGTCGGGACCGCTTCGCCCACTCAACTCCTGTGCTGATGGCTTCAGTGATGGTCTTCAGGATCTGATCATGCCTCCACCTATACCGTCCCTCACCAAGTGCCCTTGCACAGCCGCTGAGGATGTGCTCCAGGGTCCTCGCTTGGAGCACAGTGGGCACGCAGATGACTCTGCCTTGCCCCATGTGTGCAGGTTTGATGGGCTTGGAAGCACATCGTACACCAATTTCCCCCTGGGATCAATAAAGTATGACTATGACACTGCCTGAATGAGAAATTGGATGCGGTGTGGTTCGGCTTTCCAAAGATCAGCCCAGGTCACTTTCCTCTCAACCACATTCTCTCATCTTGTCTAAGCTCAATTATCACTGTTGTTGGCAGAATCTCAAATGGCAACGAGGATGATACAGGAGTGAGACAGATCAGCTGGTTGAGTGCTGTCGCAACAACTTTGCACTCAACATCAGAAAGACCAAGGAATTAAGTATGGACTTCAGGAGGGATAAGTCATAATACATACCAGACCCCGTGGAGGGAACAGCAGTGAAAAGGGTGAGCAATTTCAAGTTCCTAGGTGTCAAAACCTCAGGATATATCCTGGGGCCAACATATTGATATGATTATCAAAGCAGCACGCCAGGAGTTTGCTGAGATTTGGTACGTCAAAGACTAAAATTTCTCTAGATACAGTGGAAAGCATCACTCCCTGGCAAGGAGGCTCTAATGCACAGTATTGCTAAAGGCTGCAGAGAGTTAGTTAGCTTCATCACAGGTACAAGCCTCCCCACTATCCAGGACATCTGCAGAAAGTATGACTTAAGAAGGCCGCATCCATCATTAAGACCCTCACCGTATGGAAAACATCTTTTCTCATCACGTTTTTGGCTCCTGTACCACATCATCCAACAGGCTAGTGGTACAGGAACTTGAAGCCATTTTAAGAAAAACTTCTTCCATTCTGCCATCAGATTTCTGAATAGTCATGAACTCAAAAACACTCCCTCATTGTTCCTCTCGCACTATTTTTTATTGTATCTTATAATATTTGTCATTCCATACTGCTGCTACAAAAACAAATTTCACAAAATAAACCAATATACTGATTCCAAACTTTTACTTATTCAAAGTTTGCCTATTTCTTTAAAGAATAAAATAAAACCTAATTTTGCAGTGCCCTTAATCCTTGAAAGCAGACAGAAGCCAATTATAGGAAACAAGTCCCCAAAACAACAGAAATATTTACTAGAAAGCAAAGAGTTAATGTTGGTTACATTCTCTTCATTAAATATTGCAGTGAGAACATCCATTAAAACAGATATGAGGTTAATTTAGCTTTTTGGAATAGAATAATTCAATGTATCAGAGTAGATCAGAGACAGGGAACTTAACCTCACAATTCAGTCAGGACTTACTACTATTACTAAAAATGAGATGACGCTAAATTAGCTGTTCCCTGAAAGGACAGAGCTGGGATTCAAAGTTTTAGTTCCTTGAAATCAGTGTATAGTCCAAGATATGTTGCAATACTTAACAGCAAACAAATTTTAAAATTAAAATCCATTGCATTGAGACTGAGTGATCCAAACATTTCTCTTCACTGCAACAAAACAATTGAATAAACTATAAATACTAATTAAAACTTGATTTATTGTTCAAATTGTCATTTAACTATAGTGAATTCCAGATAATTGAGACGTATCGCGACCAGTATATTTTGGCCCAATTAGCCGAAGTTTCATGGAAATAGTTAACATAAAAAAGACAAACTACAGTTTAACTGAGTAACAATTTCTGTACTTAATTGAAATACAGAACAAATTAGACAACGACTAGTACCTCTACATTACTATGAAACTGCATATTAATTCCCAAGTTATTAATTCATCTGATCTGCCATATTTTTGATTGACTGCAAATGAACAAAATCAGCGCAGACACCTAGTGCAGATAATGGATGTCTTAATACAATGCTTTAGACAACTGCATTCCCCAAATTTTCATTTTCATTGTAACATTCAAGATGATCATCAATACCTTAACTATTCCTTACTTGAAGTAGTTTCATTTTCACCCCTGTCCCATTTCAGGCATCTCCAAGCCTGAATGCTTGAAACCTCATTGAGCATAACAGTTCTGAATGGTCGTTCTGAAACCACTTGTTTCTCGCCAACTATCAGTGACAAAAATCACTGCTTTTTGAACACAAACACACACAACTGCTGCCATTTGCCCTAAGAACAGTGACGTATAACAGCCACACAAGTGCATAAGACCTACGTTAATTAGAAACTGTGTCCCAAATAAACAAAGGGAGCTACCTTTGATTAGTCTTTGTTCTTTAAGGGTTGTCCCAATTAAGCAGCTGCCCCATATAGCTGATGGCTCAATTAGCCAGTATCCATCATATAGTGAATTAATTAAATCTTAGACATGCAATCCGAGAGGCTAGCTCACAGCAAATCTTCAATTATAGAACCAACTTCCTGTTTACCCTGTATACCTCGGACTTTAGATACAACACTGAGTCATGTCATCTGCAGAAATTCTCTGATAACTCAGCAATAGTTGGGTATATAAAGGGAGGACAGGAGGATGAATACAGGGCCCTGGTGGAGGACTTTGACAAATGGTGCAAGCTGAATCATCTGCAGCTCAACATTAGTATGACAAAGGAGACAGTGAAGGACGTTATGACTAAGCCTGCACTGCTCCCTGTTACTATTGATGGTAGGATGTGAATATGGTGAGGACCTACAAGTACCTGGGGGTGCACATGGATAACAGACTTGAGTGGAGCACCACATAGGAAGTGCACAAGGGCCAGAGTTGCCTCTACTTCCTGGGGAAACTGAGGTCCATTGGAGTATGCAGGCCTCTCCTTCACATGTTCTACTAGTCCGTTGTTGCCAGTACAATCTTCTACGCGGTGGTGTACAAGGGCAATGGCATCAATGGTGATACCAATGGGCTCAATAAACTGATTAGAAAGGCTCGCTCTTTTGTTGTAGGAGTCAAACTGGATATACTGGGGGCTGTGGTAGAACAAAAGGAAAATCCTGGACAACAGGAGTTCTGCAGATGCTGGAAATTCAAGCAACACACATCAAAGTTGCTGGTGAACGCAGTGGCCTGCTGCGTTCACCAGCAACTTTGATGTATGTTGCTGGAAAATCCTGGACAATGTTTCTCACCCTCTGCAAGCCACCTTGGCTGAACAGAGAAGCACTTTTAGCAGAAGACTGAATCAACTGCGCTGCTCCAAATAGCACCACATGAAGTTATTTTCACCCGCAACCTTCAAGTTTTATAATGTGTCAACCTATTGCCGGGGGAGTGATGATCCCCCTCCTACTAAACTGTTTGTGGTAGCATTTTGTATTCTTTCTACTTCTCTTCTAATATTTATATCTGTGCACTTATAATGCTACTGTGACATGGCAATTTCCTTTGGGATCGCTAAAGTATCTATCAAAATTTTGAAACTACCAACTAGTTAGTGGTCAGTGAAACTACAAGAATATAATTAGTTACAAAATGATCTGCATTTATTTGACCATAAGACATATAGCCAGATTCTGCTCTTTCAGCCCATCGAGTCTGCTCTGCCATCTCATCATGACAGATCCATTTCTCTCTCAGCCCTAGTCTTCTGCCTTCTCCCCATATCCCTTCATCCCTTGACCAATCAAGAATCTATCAACCTCTGCGTTAAATATTTGTAAACATTTGGCCTCTACAGCTGCTTGTGGCAACGAATTCCACAGATTCACCACTCTCTGGCCAAATAAATTCCTCATCTCCATTCTACAACGACGTCCCTCTATTCTGAGGCTGTGTCCACTGATGCTAGAATCTCCCACCACAGGAAACATCCTCACCACATCCACTCTATTAAAGCCTTTCACCATTCAATATGGGTCAATGAGGTCACCCCTCCTTCTTCTGAATTCTAGTGAATACAGGCCCAGAGCCATCAAATGCTCTTCATTTGACAAGCCACTCAATCCAGCAATCATTTTAGTGAGCCTCCTTTGAACCTTCCAGTTTCAGCACATACTTTCTAAGACAAGGGGTCCAAACCTGCTCACAATTTTCTAAGTATGGCCTCAACTGTGCTTTGTAAAGTCTCAACATTCCATCCTTACCTTTATATTCTAGCCTTCTTGAAATGAATGCCAACATTGCATTGCCTTCCTCACCACAGATTCAAATTGTAAACTAACCTTTAGGGAATCCTGTGTCCCTTTGTGCCTCAGATTTTTGTATTTTCTTTCCATTTAGAAAATAGTAAGCAACTTCCATTTCTTCTACGGTCACACTTTTTTTTTTAAACAGGATGTATCTGAAGAAACTTTTGATATCGTCTGTAATATTACTGGCTAGCTTACTTTCATATATTCCATCTTTACCTTCTTATTGACCTTTTTTTAAAGTTACCTTCTGCTGTTTTGTTTTAAAACCTTCCCAATCCTCTAACTTCCCACTAACTTTTGCTCTATTATATGTTCTCTCTTTGGCTTTTATACTGGCTTTGACTTCCCTTGTTAGCCACAGTTGTGTCATCTTGGCTTTAGATTACTTCTCCCTCGTTGGGATGCATATATCCTGTGCCTTCTGAATTGGTTCCGGAAATTCCAGCCACTGCCACTCTGCCATCATCCCTGCCAGTGTTCTTTTCCAGTCAATTTCTCTCATGAGCCAACCAGTCAATATGGCCAACTTCTCTCATGCCTCTGTAATTCCCTTCAGTCCACTGTAATACTGACACACCTGACTTTAGTTTGTCAAATTTCAAGGTGATTTCAGTCATATTATGATCACTTTCCCTGAAGGGTTGTTTTACCTTAAGCTCTTTAATCAATGTTTTTAATTGAAATTTTTTACCACCCATTTCATCTGGATTTTCACAGAAATATCTCTAATTTTTTCTATTAAAATCATTTGAAACAAATTAATTTTGAATTGTCCCCCCTTTAGCTTTTCTGTCCAATTACATACTCCATATATTGAAGGCAGTATGTAATTAAGACAGATACAAACGATATTCAATTCTCTTATGGGGATAAAAGTTAGTTTTTAACTGGAATTTATAAGCAGTTTTGTACATTTATTTCATTGCACTTCCCAAATAAATATTTTTCTATTGAATATCTCATCTTTATTTTTATTTCTGATATGGTACTGCAAAGTGCAAAGTACAGCATAAGTCACTCTGCATACTTGGGACCCATGGTACCAGATGAGCAGATTTTCCATACTGTCGATATAGCAGGAAGTATGCCCAGCTGCAGATCCTCTCAGACTGCATTATTAAATTGGAGTGGTAGTTGGACTTACTGGGATGTATACAGGGGGCAGAAAGTATCACAGATAAATTTCAGGGATGTGGTCACATGGTAGGTTCAGCCAGAGAGATTGATAAAAGTATAGGGAAATGGGGGATTCTGAGATTTCTGTAAAAAGTGGATTAAGTACTGACTATGTCTGTGACTGCAGTGTGTTTGAATAATGTCTCACATGCTTTCTTTGCAGCAAGATAAGGGTTAAAGTTCGCCCAGATCCACATAAGATATCTCTGGGCTTTTCACAACTTTTGATTTTGACAAAAAGCAGTACCTGATGGAAATTAGACAGAACATTCCTTTCTCAATTAAAGCATAAATTTGACGAATGATCTTATCTTTGTAATTAAGTTGTGGCTCCAGCAAACCAGGTAGGACATTCCTTTCTTTAATTAAGGTGGCTGGAGGTCTATCAAACTGATTGTTCTTTTGTATCAGTAGTCCATTAACTTGGCCGGAATGGTTATCAAACTGATTGTTCTTTGTATCAATAGTCCATTGACTTGGCTGGAATGCTTATCAAATTGATTGTTCTTTTGTATCGGTGGCCTTATAACTTCTGACAATTCTGACATCAGGCAGTGAACTTGTAGAACTGCCGGGGAGATGAGAAAGATTCTCTCCCTGATGTCGGGTCCAAATTCACTCACCGGCTGAGCTCAAAGAAATAAACAGGTGAAAAGATAAGTAATGATCTTTTTGTACTGTCGTTATTTGATCCAGCAAATTTACGTTTACAAGATGGATGACTGTGAAGAGAGGCAGGAAGGTTGTACAAAGGCCTCACAGCTATTCCCCTCTTTAACAAGTATAACATCTTGGAAACCATCAAAATAAGTAGCCTCTCAGGAGAAAGCAACAACAGCAGCCACATTACTGATCTTCCTGCAGTCAGGTGTGCTGTCAGGTCAAAGCCAGTTACAGTGAGAGGATACACTGTGCTCATGGGAACAGAAAAGGCACACAAGCACAATTCTACAATGGTATGCTGCCTCCCCATGCCAGAGTTAAGTATGTTCCTGAGCAGATAAGGCACATTTTGAAAAAGGGAAGGCAAGTAGCCGAAGATCTTGTGCCATATTTGTATTCTTGAAATGGCAAGAAAACAGATGTGCTCCTACATAGAGAATATGCTAGAAGTTAAAAAGCAGGGAACTCTAGGGTTGTGATCTCAGGATTACTTCTACTGCCACCACCTACTGAGGCCGGAAATAGAAAGACAATATAGTTGAATGTGTAGTTAAAGAACTCATGTAGGGAGAAGGGCTTCAAATACAGGTTTTCCCCCACCATCCGAAGGTAGAGCGTTCCTATGAAATGGTTCGTAAGCCGGAACGTCGTAAAGCGAAGAAGCAATTACCATTTATTTATATGGGAAAATTTTGTGAGCGTTCGCAGACCCAAAAATAACCTACCAAATCATGCCAAATAACACACAAAACCTAAAATAACAGTAACATATAGTAAAAGCATGAACGATATGATAAATACACAGCCTATATAAAGTAGAAATACTTCTCCACAATCATTGCCAGCACTGCTCTCCGTAGCGAAAATCTCACACAAGTGCTCTTGGAAGAAAATCTCACACAAGCACTGTTGGTAAAAACACTCTCTCCAGTAACCTTTAAGTTATGAAGCTGCCAAATCATACCAAATAACACATAAAAATACACAGCCTATATAAAGTAGAAATAATGTATGTACAATGTAGTATCACTTACAGGAATCGGGAAGACAGTGCAGAGAACACTGATGATGGCGTGTTAGGCTGAGTCGTCGCAGGTTGGGGTGGTGCAGTGGCCCCCACCCCCGAGCAGCGAACCGATACCGATCTGTGAAGCATGCAGGAGTACAGCGGTAGCCGGGAGGCACACAGCGCATCTTTAAGAAAAGAGCCGAAATAAACAAGCTAATTAATTAGGTGCTGCCCGGCAAGTAATTGTCGGCCCAGATCAGAGGCGACGCAATCGGCAATCACCTCTGATCTGGGCCGATATTTACGTGCCTGGCGGCACCTAATTAATTAGCATGTTTATTTCGGCTTTTTTCTTAAAGATGTGCTGTGTGCCTCTCGGCTACAGCTGCATTCTCTGTGAATTGGTATCAGTCCGCGGCCTGAGGGTTGGGATAGTGGGACACTGGGGTGTCATCTCGTCATCTGTTTCCATTAGGGCAAGCAGCTCATCTTCTTCTATGTCTGCCTGCCTCGATGTCGAAGGTCGAGGTTCGTCGTCTGCTGTGGCTGATGTGGAAGGCTTGCTTGACTGCTGAGCCTCGCGCATTTTTCTATCATACAGTTCTTTGTAAGCACTCAAACCATCTTGCAAATACGCCCTAAACCGACATACCCTTTCAAAATTAAAGTTGTACTTTATCATTGCAGCGAAAATCTCACGTAGTTGCTTCACGTTCAGTTCCTGGACGACTTCACTTTCGCTACTGAATTCGGTTTCGATTGATATCCTTTCCTCTTCCAATTGCATCAGCTCTTCATCTATCAGTTCTTGGTCACGGGATGCCAAAACATCCGCTTTGTCAACTTCCACAAGCCAAACTCACTTTGTCCTTACTTCGTTCACCACAATCGAAACGCTTAATTATGTCTAGTTTTATGCTAAGAGTAACACCCTTACGAGCTCTTTCAGGTTTTTCCAACATCTTGCAAATGGCTGCTCACAGGCACGTGTTTAAGCAATGGTGGTGAGAATGCCATTCCAAATCCAGAGGAAGAGCGGCTGCTCAGAGCGCGTGCTGCTTATTTTATCGCGCGCTGATTTTCTCCACGTGCTGCCTTTCTTTGTAACAGTGAAAATACCTTCTGTTAGCAAAAACAGGTAACTAATGTAGGTCTTTCGTAACAGTGAGGTTTCGTAAAGCGAACATTCAAAAAGTGGGGGACACCTGTATCTAGATCATTGGGATCTCTTCCAGGGCACGTGGAACCTATATAAAAAGGAGTGTTTGCATTCAAAATGTTGGGGAGGTTTCTAAGCTCTACTTGGAAGGATTTAAATTGTGTTGTGGAAGCAAGGGAGGGAGAACCAGAGCAAGCCAGTCCACGAGTAGCAGAGGCTCAAGGGCACTCCTATTTTCAAATAGAAGGTTCACATGTAGCCTGCATGATTTGCTATCCCTTCAGGTAAAAACAGGATTTTACAATGTTCAAGAAGCCTGCAACAATGTAACTGAAGAGATGGCTTGTGCAGGACCCAGGCTCAGAGGTCAATGCTGGAAACCTGGCTCAGGTATAATCCCTGTTACGACTGGCCACCCAAATATAATATCCACCCAATACCTGAGAGTAAGCAGCTCCTCTCTCTCCCAGCTCCAAACTTGGTGTTAAGCCTACCCCTCTCTTCAACTAATCAAGCCAAGAGCTATGTACCCAACACCCAGTATTCCAGGGGATCAAATGCTTAATCTTCAGGTAGCCTTCCACGCACTGAGCAATCATGATCCTCTCATACCAACTCTTGGGCCCATATCCCCATGGTGGCGGGGAGGGGGGGGCAAATAAGCTTTACTGATGATCTTTGTGCAGTTCACGATACGGATGTTCAACAGGGGCGCATTACGCAAGATCTGTTCAGAGGTATAATATTGCTTGAGGCAATGTGTCTTTAAACTTTCATTCACCTGCCTGCAACCAACTGAAAAATGCACCTTAAAAATCCAAGCCAAGTGTTAAGCAAATATCTTCTTTTGACAAGCACTGAACATAAATGCTACCTGGTGACTGATAGGAAATTAAACTCAGAATGATTATTACTCAATTTAGAATGAAATTGGAGTCATATGAAAAACATTCTTTTAAGTAACCATGTTGACCAAGGCTAAAACACAATCCCTGAAATTAAATTTCAATTGTCCTTATGAAAAATGTGTAGTTATAATTCCATATAGTTAAATGACAATGGAGACAGCAGCCAGAGAACTGGAAATGAGTACCAATGAATTGATCCACTTGACCCGAAACAGGAGTGTGTGGGCCATGGCAGTCAAAGCTCAAACTGGACATGGCACCTGATGATGATGATGTTAGTTAAATTGAGGATTTTGACTATGGAAAACTGACCTAAAAACATTGCTATCATTGGAAAACTTAATAAGAAACAAGTTAAGCAACACACAAAATGCTACAGTACTCAGCAGGCCAGGCAGCATCTATGGAAAAAAGTACAGTCGACATTTAGGGCCAAAAAGTCAACTGTATTCTTTTCCACAGAGGCTGCCTGGCACACTGAGTTCCTCCAGCATTTTGTGTTTGTTGTTCAGATTTCCAGCGACTGCAAATTTTCTCTTGCTTATGATTACACAATTTAAACTAAGAATTTGAATCTGCCTCTTAAAGTGCCATAATTGTACTTGCCTCTACCATTTCCTCTGGTAGCCTGGTCTAATCATTCACCACCCTGCATGGGAAAAATTCCCCTCAGGCCTCCTTTAATTATTTCCCTTCTCATCTTAAATTTATGCCCTTAGCTTTGGACTCCCCTACCCTGATGCTCCCAGGCCACCCTTTTGACACCTAGCATCCAACAATACACTTGATTAGGCTTTGGGGATTATCTACTGCCATACAGTCAAATGCATTTGGAGTAATACCTCATATTCTGTCCAGGTAGTTTCCAATCAGATGACATGAATATTGATTTATCTGTCTTCCGGTAACCACTTCCTTGATTTTTTCCCCCTGTTCTTATCGGTTCTTCCCCATTATGATAACCCCCTCACCCCATCTCCTCTCACCCCCATGTTTTGCCCATGTTCTTATTCCAGTCCACTGACCTCTCAGATTTCAAGTTTTGAGCTTACTATTCTGCCTTTTTAAAAGCAACCTTAATATACTGAAGCAAGCATTTAAGACTAATCCTCCTTCATCTCATACACCACAGATACGTGTCCAACAAGGACTGCTAGATTAAATTCTGCTTTCCTTAACCAAGGCATTGGTGCCAAGTGCAACATTTTCAAAATTAGCTCAAACACATACCAAGGATCACCCTTGGGTTATAAATAGTTCATACTGCTCAGCTACTGAACTGGATGAATTCTGAGTCACTGCAGTACATTAGATTATTTTTTTTGATTTTCACAAATATACACTATTTTTCCCATTCTGACAGGAATATTAGAACACTGACTTTATTGTATTGTCAAACCATTGGGGTTTCAATTTCAATGATCAGTTCCACTAATGAGCTATGTCACAGAGCCCAAATGCATACTGATAATTACATTTTCATCCTCCCCTAAAAATACAGATAATGAATTGACAAAGCTAGTTATTTCATTCTGTCCCCTCCTGACAATTCGTACAGTGAAACTATACACAAACTAACAGTTTAAGGAGCCTGAAGACACACATGCAATTCAGAAACAACTTCTTCCCCTCTGCCATCAGGTTTCTGAATGGTCCACGAATGCTGATTGCTCCTCTTTTTTGCACTATTTTGTAATTTATAGTAGTTTTATGGCCTTGCAAAGTTTGCTGCTGCACAACAAATTTCACGTCATACAAGACAATAGACAATAAACCCTATTCTGATGAGTTGAAGCACAAGTAAAAGATCTGAACCAAAATATCAATGTCAGCTTTACTGATGAATTCATACAAAGGATTCAAGGTGAAAAAATAATAATTTGATGAAAATAGTAATGCATTAATGATAAACAGGTAGGTGAGCAGTGATCTCATGCAAAAAGCTGCAAAAGGAATATATACAGATTAAGCAGCAAATGGAAAAATGTGACAGAAAAAAGCAATACCAAGTAATACAAATCATGCAAATACTGTTTTTTTTATTTCTCCAGGTCTATGGGAATTGAAAAAAATACACCCTGACCCCACATATTACTTCAAATCTACATACTTCAAGCTGTTCTTACCGAAATACTAGTGCTTTAAAGTACATGTATAAAAGCTGAAGTAGTATAAATCCTGTTTTACATTTTCTCTGAAAGCAAAATAGATGATTAAATTACAATCTTTAGGAAAAAGATTTCTAATTATGTAGAGGACCTTGCACTTGATGAAAGATGGAAAGGGAACAATAACACCCAATTGTTACTTACCTTTTGGTAAATACTGAGAGAGAGAGAGAAAAAAAAAACAAAACTTGAAGATCTCCACAAATGTTGAGTTCTGGGAATATAACAGAGGTTTTGCACTCAACAGAATGTATTGTTCAATTCTTTGGTGAATTGCAACTTAGTTCTCAATCGAAAAGTAAAACGAATCTGGTGAATATGCATTGTTTAGCAATCGGGGTTTTGGCTTAACCAGAAACACAGCATGCCAGGTAGCAAAACAATCTTTTAACCCTTCAGAACTGATCAAGTTATTCAGTCGCAGAGATTTTAACTCCAGTCCACGTTGCCAAGCAGAAAATTTGCAGATGGTCTCCAATATTCAGCCAAACAACGTAATATTACAAACTTGTTTGACCATCTGCTCATTTTTTTGGAAAAATTACCTATACCTCCAGGTCCCTCTATTCTACAACACTTCTTAAGGGTTCTATTATTTACTGTGAATGTCCTCCTATGGTTTAACTTCCCAAAATGCAACACCTTGCATTTGGCAGGGTTTGACTTCATTAATTCTATTTGCTATTCTCTGATCCGCTTCCAAAGTTGGTTTAGATCCTTTTCTAAACTCTGATAACCTTCTTTACTGTTGACACCACCAATTTTGATGTGTCCATGTTAATAATACATCATTTAAATCATTAAAAAAAAAGTGGACATAGCACCAATCCCTGCAGCACATCGCCATTCAGAAATCTCCAATCTGGAAAAAAAAACACAACCCTTCAAATGCAGAGAATTAAGTCCAAGTCAATTTGGTACTAAATTGGCTAACTCACCCTAGATTCTGTGATCTAACCTTCTACACCAGCTTACCGTTTGCGGGATACCGTCACAGCTGAAAATAGTGATAAACCCCATTTTCTGAGAATACAAACACTCCCTCCCCAGAACACTGGTTGTTAGCATATCACATAGTCTATAACCTTTGGAATGCAATGAGAACTTTTCCAAGCAACTTAGCTGAACAGAGAGAATTGCATATTTCCATGCCATCCATTACATTATTTCTCAGCAAAACAAAGATCTCAGTGGATGAAGCAACATTAAGACCAAGAGTACAGATGGAAGATAGACAGTACAGAGGAACAGTGGGTTACAAATGAGTGCCTTATGTTACATACCCCGTGGGTATTTTGTGACTGGCTTACGAGCATGATGTAATGGTCTTGTGGAGGTCACATGATGTAATTTTCCAACCAGTGTGAGGTCACATGATGACCTGTTCTCAACAGGTATAAAAAGGGAAACCCTGGTGACGCCATTAATTTTGTGTTAGTTCGTCAGTTACTCCGTTATGCTGCGTATTTGTCATGACGCAGTTTCGTTTTAAAATGGAGTTTCCCTTTCTATTTTAAGGTGCAAAGACTGGTGCTGGCAGTTTCGCCAATTGCTGCTAGGTTTGTGTGTTACATCTATAATTTTCCCTTTTCAGTAGTATTGGAGAGTGAAGACTTTATTAAAGGACGGGAACCTGAAGGATCGGAATAAAGTTGGAGTCGTTCGGCGGTTTTATAGAGGATCGACCCTATCGAGCATTCATTCAGAAGTGGTGACCTGTATCTGAGATGAATCCTGCAAGAGCGGGGAAGTTGTGCAGTGTTCACTCGCCAGGAAATGGTCAGTTCCTTTAAGCCGTATTATTTCCTTCATCATGAATCCTTTGGAGAATCAGCAGTAACGTCACGTCTTCGAAGAAATCCGTTTCCAGAGAAATCTCTCCTTACTGACAGTGTAAATCACTTGGACTTCGAATTTACCATTTTAAGACTGGGTTCGAATTTACCACTTTAAGAACTGTTTTCGCATTTACCCTTTTAAGAACTATTCCAGAGTTATCGTTTAGCAGTTAACTTCCGGTTGAGTTAGTCGTTTGAATATTTTTCGCTAATATTGAGCAGAGTTTAATAAATCTTTATGTTTGTTATAAAACCTGCCTCAATTCATAATTCATTGTTGCGGATCACGTGACACTTACAAAAATCCAAGTGTATACAAACTTTTCTATATTTTTTTAAAACTATTTTTAAACTGTGAACAATATTACATGGTACTCATGAATGATTGCAAAGTATGCATTTCATTAGTTTAA
Source organism: Mobula hypostoma (assembly GCF_963921235.1). Lineage (NCBI taxonomy): Eukaryota > Metazoa > Chordata > Chondrichthyes > Myliobatiformes > Myliobatidae > Mobula > Mobula hypostoma. The sequence continues at coordinate 151,369,368 of NC_086097.1, read as the reverse complement.
TTATAAGTGATTATTGAATGAAATGGAATTATAGAAAGTGTTTTACAGCATTATGATTTGACTTATGTTTCCAACTTATATGGGGGAGAGGGATTAGCATATGAACAATTCCCAGAAACAAAACCCTGATATAATCCAGGGAATGCCTGTATGTACACTGAGAGAGAAGGGCAAAACAAAGACTGGTAGGTGATAGGTAGAACCAAATAAGGGAGAGATAGTGAGCAGCTAGAGCTAGGTGGGAGCATGGATAATAAAGATCATAAAATGTAATAGGATACTTATAGCTGGACTGTGAATGTGAAACTCCATTTACAACATCCAAACTGAAGGCCTCTACAGAATTTAATGAGTCAACTGGGTGACAGATCAACGATCTCCTGTTGCTTTGGATGAGATCTGATTGTTTAACTACCTTGAAAGACCTCTCACCATTCTACCAGAGGTTAAATGAGCTATTAAAAAACAGATCTCTTTACCCCTTGAATTGAGCTGCTTATTCAAACAGAACAGTACAATACAGGAACAGGCCCTTTGGCCCATGATGTTGTGCAAGCTAATGAAGCCAATGAGACCTCATCCTTTCTGCCCTTCTGTGTTCACATGGCCTTTATCCTTCCACTATCTGCATATTCATATGCTTTTCTAACAGCCTCCGAAATTCCTTAATTGTATTTTCTTCTACCACCATTTCCACCCCTGGAATAACATTCCAGACACCCACAATTCAAAAAGTTGCCCCACACATCTTCCTTTGAACTTATACCCTGTGGTATTAGATATTTCAAACTTGAAAACAGATGCCAGCAGTCCTTTACATCAAAGTTGCTGGTGAACGCAGCAGGCCCTTACTTTTTTTTAAATATATAATTCATCAGATCTCATCTCTGCCTCTGCCATGCCACAGAAAACGACTAGTTTGCTCAACCTCTCCTTATAGCACATGGCCATTGTCAGGCAGTATGCTGGTTAACATCATAAACCCCCTCAATCCTTCCTATAATAGAGTGACCAAATAGAATGGAAAAGTCCAGATGCGGCCAGAGCTTTATAAAGTTGCAATACAACTTCCTGTTCTTGAATTCAATGCCTCAACTACAAGTATACCATAAAGCCTTATTCGTTACCTTGTCAACCTGTGCAGCCACTTTCAGGCAGCTTTGGACTTGGACCTCTAGATCCCTCTGTACTTCAACATTGTTAAGGCTCCTATCATCAAATGTGTACTCCTCCTTTACATTTGACCTCCCAAAATGTTATACCACATATTTGCCCAGATTGAACTCCCATCTGCCATCTCCCTAATTATATCTGCAAATGAGAAATGGCCTGTTGTATCCTTTAGTGACCTTCTATACTATCCACAATGATACTAATATCTGTGTCATCTGCAAACATTAACCCATCCATCCATGTTTTCATCCAATTCATATCACATCACAACAGAGAAACCAGTTCAGATTTCTGCAAAGCACTACTAGTAAGACCTCCAGCTGGAATAAGAGCCATCAACTGTCCATCTTCAAAAAGAAGCCAATTCTTTCTTTTCTTTTTCCAATATTTTTATTGATTTATCGATTCCTATATAGAAGAATACAGAGTCCAAGAGAATACATATTATAAAACAAAAGAAAAATATAATAATACCAGGCACAGTATATTGAATCACATTAACAAACTCCTTACTCTACATTCCTATAGATTAGATTAATTTGTACATTACCAATTATACGAGAAGCCAATTCTGCATCTAAATGGCCATCTTAATTTTCTGGATGAGCCCACCATAGGGGTCTTCTTAAAATGGCTTACTAACATCCATATAGACAATATCCACTGCTCTACTTTCATTTAACACCTTGGTCATCTCCTCAGAACAAGTTAGTAAGACATGTCTGGTACAGGTAAGTCTTACTAACTTGTTCTGAGGAGATGACCTCAGCCATGCCCAATATCCCCAAACAGGCCATGCTTTTCTAACTGTTCATAAAGCTTATCCCCAAGAACCCAATCCAATAGCTCCTCTACCACTCACAAAGAGTCACTGGCTTATAGTTTCCAGGATTATCCCATTTCTCTTGAGTAAAAGTATAATAATAGCTACTCTCCAGTCCTCCTAGACCTTATCTGTTGTTAGTGAGGACACAAACACCTTGGCCAAGAAACCAAACTATCTCATCTGTTGCCTTTTTCAATAACTCAAGGTATATTGCATCAGGCTCATAAAACATTTGAAGAACAAAACTACTACTGAAGGGTTACAAGTTAACATTTTAAACTGGTAAAATCAAAATTATACAAAGTAGAGGCAAACTGTGAATTAGACATATGCTTTTATTTTATTACAGGTCCATGCCTGCTAGAGATTGAAAGGTTTAGTCCCCAATCTATATAGCTCTAGTACTACACACTTCAGCTAAATCCATCCTGAGCTTTTGATATTGCAAGCACTGCATAGGTTTTCATTTGACTTTGATAATACAAAACATTAGTGGAAACTGTAAGCAACACTTCAAACAGTCTCACAGATCAAGTATGAAGAATTTTATTCCTTTGACCCACTGTATGGTTAACACGATGAACATCTTTATATAGAGCTGGTCACTTACCAACTTCTCCCAGGTACAGTATTAACTGTACTCTTCAAAGCAGTGAATTCTGTGAGTACTCCACTCAGAAAATAGACTATTTTAGGGCTCAATCACTGCACCAAGCTTTCAGTAAATACAAGTAGATTATGGTTGAATGAGTTCTTTTCTCTATTCTACCTGATAAAACATTTGCATCTTATGATAATTTTTCTTAAGCATTTTGTAATTTTAACAACTCCTTCACTAAAATTGTTGTGAATTAATTGGAGACCAAACCATGCTCTTTTTATATAAATGAATGCTCTGCAAACAGTTCAACAAATCTTGTGTAATTTTATCATATTGGCCTATATTTCTCATACGCAGGGGTGCCCGTAAGTTAAACAATCTGAACCCATGTCAATCCTTTTGAAACAACCCTCCTTTCAAAATACCATTAACCTGATCTGAAGACTTGCCGTATTTGTATTCCTGTCTAACTCCCCCTGCCCATCTTCCACCCCAATAAAGATTCTTTAATACTAAATATCATATGAACAAATGCAAGTTGTTGGGAGCAGTTTCTTGATTTTACATCTTTCATCACTAAATGGGCAAATCTCAAACCAAATCCATTCTGCAAATTCACTCCACCTCATTCTCAATCTATGCATTATATTAGCTAGGTCAACCTATAGTGAAAGAGCAAAGCACTATACTCTTGCATTATGTTGTAAGAGAGAATCCACACACACAGTTTGTTTTGTATCTCCTATATTAGGCAAGTCATTTACTTCATTCCATAAATGATTATGGATAAATCTTAAGATTCTGCTGACTTCAGCACAGGAATATGTAGTAAGTGTCACTAAAATGACTACAAAAGGTATTAGCAGCAAGAACAAACTCAAACTTTTTGAAGTTTTTAACCCCTCGCCCAACTCAAATCTGTGTTTTACATGAAAATGCAAATACAATTAAAAAGATGGGGCACCATTTGTTTTAACCCAATATTCAAAATATAATTGCAATGCAATCTGCATATATAGCGCCTAGGTTTATTAGCCTTTTGCCATTGTGTATTGCAATATTTTCCAATAATATCACTCATTCTTTCCTCACTTCTTCCCTAAATTAATTGATGCTTAAAACAAACTTTAAAATATGGATGCAGAGGAAAATCTAAAACCCAAAAATTAAGCAAGTCACTAAAAGACAATCGAGAGCAAAGCTTGAAAAGAAAAAGACTCATGCTTCTGTCCAACTTCTCAAATAAAAACACCTTGAAATAAAAGCAACCTTTGGCTCAAACTTGTGGAAAATCTAGAAGAAAATCACAATTTTAAAATTGAAAAAAAATCCCAAACACTTAGAATTAAGCTTTTAAGTCCAAAAATTATTTAAGTTTGGAGTGGGACAGGCAAGAGGAGGAAAAAAAAGTTTATTTAACCTATATTGGAAAGTATCCTTTTTGAAGGCCATATTCCAAATGAAGCACAAATTCATTCTCTGATCTTTGACCACTTACAATCACAGCCTATCTTGCTTACTGGCTTAGTGGTGATCCTTATACTGAGTTAGTCATCTTAAAAGCAAGTCCGTCCCAGATACATGACAGCTTTAGGTACACAACATGGAACCAAACTAGTGCAATACAGTCTACCCTCCTTATCTACAGGGGATTGGTTCCAGGGCCCCCCACAGATACCAAAAAAAAAGGATGCTCAAGTCTCTTATTAAAAACGGCGTAGTATTTGCATATAGCCTACGCACATCCTCCCGTATACATTAAATCAATAGACAATAGGTGCAGGAGTAGGCCATTCGGCCCTTTGAGCCAGCACCGCCATTCACTGTGATCATGGCTGATCATCCACTATCAGTATCCAGTTCCTGCCTTATCCCCATAACCTTTGATTCCACTATCTTTAAGAGCTCTATCCATCTCTTTTTTGAAAGCATCCAGAGACTTAGCCTCCACAGCCTTCTGGGGCAGAGCATTCCATATATCCACCACTCTCTGGGTGAAAAGGTTTTCCTCAACCCCGTTCTAAATGGCCTACCCCTAATTCTTAAACTGTGGCCTCTGGTTCTGGACTCACCCATCAGCGGGAACATGCTTCCTGCAGGCAGCGTGTCCAATCCCCTAACAATCTTATATGTTTTAATAAGGTCCCCTCTCAGCCTTCTAAATTCCAGCGTATACAAGCCCAGTCGCTCCAATCTTTCGACATATGACAGTCCCGCCATCCCGGGAATTAACCTTGTGAACCTACGCTGCACTCCCTCAATAGCACGAATGTCCTTCCTCAAATTTAGCGACCAAATCTGCACACAGTACCCCAGGTGTGGTCTCACCAGGGCCCTGTACAGCTGCAGAACGACCTCTTTGCTCTTACACTCAATTCTCCTTGTTATGATGGCCAGCATGCTATTAGCTTTCTTCACTGCCTGCTGTACTTGCATGCTTGCTTTCAGTGACTGATGTACAAGAACACCTAGATCTCGTTGTGCTTCCCCTTTTCCTAACTTGACTCCACTTAGATAATAATCTGCCTTCCCGTTCTTACCACCAAAGTGGATAACCTCACATTTATCCACATTAAACTGCATCTGCCATGCATCTGCCCACTCACCCAGCCCGTCCAAGTCACCCTGCATTCTCATAACATCCTCCTCATATTTCACACTGCCTCCCAGCTTTGTGTCATCGGCAAATTTGCTAATGTTACTTTTAATTCCCTCATCTAAAATCATTAATATATATTGTAAACAGCTGCAGTCCCAGCACTGAACCCAGCAGTACCCCACTGGTCACCGCCTGCCATTCCAAAAGGGAATCACTACTCTTTGTTTTCTGTCAGCCAGCCAATTTTCAATCCATGTCAGTACTCTGCCCCCAATACCATGTGCCCTAATTTTGCCTACTAATCTCCTATGTGGGACTTTATCAAAGGCTTTCTGAAAGTCCAGGTACACTACATCCACTGGATCTCCCTTGCCAATTTTCATAGTTACATCCTCAAAAAATTCCAGAAGATTAGTCAAGCACGATTTCCCCTTCGTAAGTCCATGCTGACTCGGACCAATCCTGTTATTACTATCCAGATGTGTCGTAATTTCATCTTTTATAATTGACTCCAGCATCTTTCCCACCACCGACGTCAGGCTAACCAGTCTATAATTCTCTGTTTTCTCTCTTCCTTCCTTCTTGGAGAGAGGGACAACATTAGCCAGCCTCCAATCCACAAGAACTGATCCTGAATCTATAGAACATTGGAAAATGATTACCAATGCATCCACGATTTCTAAAGCCACCTCCTTAAGTACCCTGGGATGCAGACCATCAGGTCCCAGGGACTTATCAGCCTTCAGACCCAACAGCCTATCCAACACCATTTCCTGCCTAATATAAATTTCCTTCAATTCATCCATTACCCTAGATATTTTGGCTACTATTACATCTGGGAGATTGGATCTGTCTTCACGAAGGAAGACACAAACGAAGTACCTGTTCAACTCGTCTGTCATTTCCTTGTTCTCCATTATAAATTCATCCGCTTCTGTCTTCAAGGGCCCAATTTTGGTCTTAACTATTTTTTTCCTTTTCACATACCTACAGAAGTTTTTACTATCCTTCTTTATATTCTTGGCTAGTTTACCTGTGTACCTCATTTTTTCTCCACGTATTGCCTTTTTAGTTACTTTCTGTTGCTCTTTAAAAGTTTCCCAATCCTCTGGCTTCCCACTCGTCCTTGCTATGTTATACTTCCTCTTTTATTTTTATACTGTCCATTACTTCCCTTACTCCCCTTAGGATCTTTCTTCCTCTTTGGAATGAACTGATCCTGCACCTTCCACATTATTCCCAGAAACACTTGTCATTGCTGTTCCACTGTCATCCCTGCTAGGGTATTGTTCCACTGAACTTTGGCCATCTCAAAGATTACTTATAATACCCTAATACAATGTAAATACTATGTAAGTAGTTGTTATCCTGTATTGTTTAGGAAAAAATGACAAGAAAAAAGTTCCTCTCGCTCACAACACAAGTAGCAAACAAACGAGACGCAAGGCGAACAATGCTCAAACGAGTAATACTTCTAATCATCTCTAGATTACAGTATTACAGAATACAATGGAAATGTTATGTAAATAGTTGTTACACTGTCTTGTTTAGGGAATAAGGACACTTTGGAGGAGGCTCAATAATACTAAACTCAGGAACTGTGGAGGTTGAGGGATGAGGATCTTCCAGCGTTGAACGTCAAGACTTCAGAATTGCAGATGCTTTAGTTAGAAACATTGTTATAGGAAGCTGTTTCTTCTTTTTCTTTGCATCATCAAACACGTCTTGCAGTGGTTGTAGGCATGTTGTTATCCCTCGGGTGACACAGAGGCTTCGTTCCATCGAAGGATCGTCTCGAGGATTGTATCCTTTAACACAGCGGTCCCCAACCACCGGGCCGCAAAGCATGTGCTACCGGGCCACGAGGAAACGATACGAGTCAGCTGCACCTTTCCTCATTCGCCGTCACGCACTGTTGAACTTGAACATAGGGTTGCCAACTGTCCCGTATTTGCCGGGACATCCCGTATATTGAGCTAAATTGGTTTGTCCCATACAGGACCGCCCTCGTCCCATATTTCACCCGCTAAGGCAGAGCGTTCCTATGAAACTTTTCATGCCGAAATGGCGTGAAGTGAAGTAATTACCATAAATTTATGTGGGAAAATTTTTTGAGCGTTCCCAGACCCAAAAAATAACCTACTAAATCATACCAAATAACACTAACATATAGTAAAAGCAGGAAGGATATGATAAATACACAGCCTATATAAAGTAGAAATAATGTATGTACAGTGTAGCCGGGAAGATGAGGGCAACGCCGAATTGCGGGTGGGGGGAAACTGGCACATATGCGCATGCGCACATCACACGCGCACGTGATGCATGCGCACACAGGTGCCCGCGTAAGGCTTCATGGTCATGGTAGTCTATCCTGGGGTAAAGTGTCCCGGGATTTGACTGCTACTTTTGTCCCTTATTTGGGAGTAAGAAAATTGGCAACCCTAACTGTAAAAGACATTTTCAGGTGAGTTTAACCCTGAACATCTCCGCACCCACCCCCCCCCCCGCCCCCCTGCCGGTCAGCCAGTCCGCAAGAATATTGTCAATACTAAACCGGTCCGCGGTGCAAAAAGGTTGGGGACACCTTACTTTAACACTTGCGCCTGTTGAAAAATTGCTGCAAATTTAAGTGTCCAAATTGATGACTCTGCCTCCTCTAAATCTTCTGCATCATCATCTTCTGTAGAGGATTTCAAAAGATCTTCGATTTCCTCATTGGTAAGGGTTTTTCTATGCTCTTCTACGAGTTCCTCGACGTTGTCCTCGATCATGTCAGAGAAGCCATCCCCACCAACTTCCCTTGCAACATGCAAGATATTCCTGACTTCTGCATCAATAGTGGGGAAGCCCCTGAAATCACTGACTATCTCACTACATAATGGGTTCCAACATACATTGACTGTCTCGGGCTTTACGGCATCTACAGCCTCTGCAATAAGAACAATTGCATCTACAATTGTGAATTTCTTCCATCAATCTATGATGCTGCAGTCAGGGTTAGCGTCAAGGGCAGCATGAATCCTCCCGAAGGTGAGGCGGGTGTAAGTCACCTTAATGCACTTGATTATGCCTTGATCAAGTGGCTGCAGCAGTGACACAGTGTTAGGAGGCAGGAACATCACCTCCACATTATCGTCGGCAAAGCAAAGAGATTGGGGATGGCCGGGAGCATTATCAATTATGAGGAGGACCTTGAATGGCAGCCCCTTTTCTTTGAGGTATTTCTTCACTTCAGGAACGGGGCACTGGTGGGACCATTCCAAGAACAAGATCGCTGTCACCCAAGCCTTCTTGTTGTGTAGCCAGAACACAGGCAGGCAATTTTTGTTTGTTCTTAAGGGCCCGGGGTTGTTTGCTCGGTAGACAAGTCCTGACTTGACCATGTGACCAGCTGCATTGCCACACAGCACCAGAGTAAGGCAATCTTTCCAGGCCTCAAACCCCGGGGTCCGCTGGGCACTCTTATGGATGTAGGTACGATTGGGCATCTTCTTCCAGAACAAGCCCATTTCATCACAATTGAAAACTCGCTCTGGAAGGTAGCCTTTCTCTTCGATGAGTTTCCTGAACTCCTCTGGGAATGCTGCTGCGGCCTCCACATCAGCCGATGCCGATTCTCCCGTGATCTTTACGTTCTTGAGGCTGTAGTGCTTTACATAGCCAGCCATCTCTTACTAGCCTTAAACTCTTTCCTCACGCTCTCCTCAACCCCGAAAGTGCTCATAGAGACCAAGTGCTTTTTCACGTATAATTTTCCCATCAACAGGGATATGCTTCTGTGACATGTCCTCTAGCCACATACTTGCTCCTTTCTCAGTCTTTGCAAGCACTTTATCACGAACCGGGGAGACCATTTTCGCTGTTGTAGGGGCAGCACTAACACTTCCACGAACTTCAGCTTCTTTCTGCTTTATTGTGCGAATGCTCGATTTGTTCTTACCAAACTTACGGCCCACTTCGGCAAGCGACGTGCCACTTGTCAAATGATCTAGGATTTCTACTTTCTCGGCAAGAGATAGCACTTTACGCTCCCTCTTAGCCTTTGAGGAATTGCTTTGACCACTTAATTGCTTTTTAGCAGCCACTTTTTCACTGAAAAAAAAGTAGTAACCGAATGAGACGCGAGGCGAACAAAGATCAAACAACGAGTGCTGGAGAGAGCACTTCCAGGTTTTCCCAATCCGCGGGTGGTTGAACCTGTGCATGCGGAACCCACGGATAAGGAGGGCCAACTGTACTTCGGGATTGAATAGTAAAACGATCTTTTGAGGAAGAGGCAAATATTCCCAAGGGTTCTTTCTCCCAGAGCAGCAGAATCCTTGTGGAACTTAATTATCATCCCTCAATAAAATTGACTTACAAACCACAAACCTATGATCAACATTATGGATCTATAACAGTCTAAGTGCAATCTATGTCAGTGCTGCAATATTTCAAGCCTTTCTCATATCAATGCTGAATACTGGCTTCCACAAAAGTGGCACTAATCTACGAGACAGATGGGAATCAACTTACATAGCATCTATTCACGAACCAAGGTCATCCAAGTTTAGTCAGAGCTGCATTATGTACACAGGTAATGTTTATGTAGATAGACATTCATGCTCCGAGTCACTATTGATTTGTTCACCCAGACACTTCAGTGAATGGGCCTTTTATTTTACATCCGCAAACCAATCTGACCCACTCCATACCACTACCCTCCAACAACAAAAGGTACTGGCTGAGATACTGGAAAATAAGGACTACTATACACATCACAGGAGCCACCTCTCAGTGAAGGCAGTCTTGATCACAAAATACACCATCGCCTTTTACAGACAGGACTGCATTTGTTTGAACACATCCCTCTCCCCTATGCATTTCTGGGACATGGTTACCAACAGCAAGCTCCACAAAAACTGGAAAGATACCACTAGCAGGCAGGTTAAGCAAACCACAATATTATCCTCAACCCAAAAGGCAGAGATCCAAATATAATTAGTTTATTCTAATGGGCAGACTATATCTTTCGCATGCTCAGCACTATCTGATGAATACGACAAAATAAAATTCCTGTCATATTCTCAAAACCTACCTGTGATGCGAAAAGGCATTTGCAAGTGTACTGAGAACATACAAAATCAGTATCGACCTAGAATCGGGTTCATTATCACTAAAATATGTTGTGATTTGTTGTTTCACAACAGCAGTAAACTAATACATTTAAAAATATACAATTTGCAATAAAAACTAAGTAGTGCATAAAGAGACCAAAAATGATTAGGTAGTATTCATGGCCCATGAGAAATCTCATGACAGAAGGCAAGAAGCTGTTCCTAAAACACTAGAATATGTGTTTTCAGGCTCCTGATAGTAGTGTTAAGAGGGTAAGTCCTGAGTGCTTGAGATTTTTAATGACGAATGCTGCCTTTTTGAGGCATCATCTTTCAAAGGGCACCACCTCCCAAATTCATCATCTTCAAGCTCTTCCCCATCGTCCAGCAATGGTCTCAATCACCTCAAAAACCACAGACCTGGAAGAAACTTCAACATATAAATTTCTGTTAAGACCTATGAACTTCAAATATCCCTTCACCTCTTTAGTGAGGATTCCTTCCAAGTGCCCATTTAATAAAACACCAGAAAATGTCTTTATTATACATATTTAGGCCTCTAAATAGAAATCTTAAGATTAATAACTCATCCAGGATTAAATTTCTGCCACTGCATTTCAAAACAATGCAGGAACAAGTACAGAGTTTACATATATAATTCCTTGGTTTCATGATTTTTTTTTAAATAGTGGTGTTACTCAAAACCATTTCACAATAATGGATTTCCATGCTCTATAGTAACGAGATAGTAACACTCACATATTGGACAAGATTGTCATTTTCTAATACAGGCACTGTTTTATACTTTATACTTTATTGTCGCCAAACAATTGGTACTAGAACGTACAATCATCACAGCACTATCCGATTCTGTGCTTCACACTCCCTGGATTACAAATATTAAAAATAGTAAAAATTAGTAAATATTAAAAATTTAAATTATAAGTCGTAAATAGAAAATAGAAAAATGGGAAGTAAGGTAATGCAAAAAAACCGAGAGGCAGGTCCGGATATTTGGAGGGTACGGCCCAGATCCAGGTCAGGATCCGTTCGGCAGTCTTATCACAGTTGGAAAGAAGCTGTTCCCAAATCTGGCCGTACGAGTCTTCAAGCTCCTGAACCTTCTCCCAGAGGGAAGAGGGACAAAAAGTGTGTTGGCTGGATGGGTCGTGTCCTTGATTATCCTGGCAGCACTGCTCCGATAGCATGCAGTATAAAGTGAGTCCAAGGACGGAAGATTGGTTTGTGTGATGTGCTGTGCTGTGTTCACGATCTTCTGCAGCTTCTTTCAGTCTTGGACAGGACAACTTCCATACCAGGTTGTCATGCACCCTAGAAGAATGCTTTCTACGGTGCATCTATAAAAATTAGTGAGGGTTTAGGGGACAGGCCAAATTTCTTTAGTTTTCACAGGAAGTAAAGGCTCTGGTGGGCCTTCTTGGCAGTGAACTCTGCTTGGTTGGACCAAGTCAGGTCACTTGTGATATTGACCCCGAGGAACTTAAAGCTTTTGACCTGTTCCACTTGCGCACCACCGATGTAAATTGGCTATTGGTGATCCCATAGACATTAAACTTTATTTCCACTCCAAAACCAGTCTGATGGGGAAAGAGGGGTAGCAGCCAGAGACCTAAATGAGGTAATGGGGGTGATGGTGGTAACAAAGTGGATAGGACAGCAATCAATATTAAGAAGGACACAGAGGAGGAAATTGAAAATGAGCTAGAGGACTGAAACACAGGACTTACCCAAGCAAGGTATCCTTGGAAGCATCCTTTAAATTATACCACTACAAGACAATTGGCACTTTATAAAACCCAGATGAGAGTGCCCGATGACAAGACTGCTTCAGAGCCTCGCCATTACCTTCCTCCAAACGGTACTTGAAATTAGCTTTGCACAGCAGATGACATTAACACCTAGATCCACTACAGAAAACAGCACTCACCATCCTAAACATGAACCATGGCAGGAGCACCAGTCAAACTTCATTAATGGCAAAACCAATTTATGCACTTCATTCAGGGAAAATGATGATTTTAGTAATGTATGGCCAAATCCTCAACACAGTTACAATACCTCTGTTCTGCACCTTTAACTAGACAAAAACTTCAAGTAGTGGTCACATAAATACATCTGAGATTAAAGCATAACCGCCAATGATATTTACCAAATAACTTCTAGAAATACAAATGCCACTTTTTAAATGTTATATGATTCACATTCTAACAATTCAGCACTATGGTAGATATAAATACCAAAAAGCAAATGCCAATAAAAAAATTATACCAACAAATACAAAAACTTAACTTATTGTAAAGAATGGATCTTACATTAATGGTAGGGTCATAAAGCAACAAAGCATGAATACAGACCCTTTGGCTCAACTTGTCAATGCCAATCATGCTGCCTACCCAGCTAGTCCCGACTTCCTGCTTTTAGCCCATATCCATAGCAGCGCTTCCTAAATGATATTTTTGTCCCTGCCTCAACCATCTCCTCTGGCAGTTTGTTCCAGGTGCTCACCACCCTCCTCATGAAAAGTTGCCAAGTCCCATGTAAAGTTTTTCCCCCTCACGTAAACTCATTTCCTTAGCTTTGGACTCCTCTATCTTGACGAAAACTCTTACCATCCACCTCATCTATGCCTTTCATAATTTTAAACATTTCTACCCCCCACTGTCCTACTTTCCAAATAAAGACCTAGCATCTCCAATCTCTCCCTATAACTCAGAACTCTGGCAACATCTCATAAATCTTTTCTGCACACTTTCTAATTTTACATTTTTTCTCTAACAGGGTGACCAAAACTGTGCACAGTACTCCAAGTGCGACTTCACCACAGAGTTATACAATGCAACGTAATGTTCTGACTCCTACAGTGAGAGCCCTGACTGATGAAGACCAGTGTGCTAAATACCTTCTTCACTGTTTACGGAATGTATAGTTCATTGCACTTTCAATTAACAATGTATTTTTACTCCAAGCTCCCTCTGTTCCTTTACACTCCCTAGTGCCCTACCATTCACAGTATGCCGGTTTGACTTTTTAAAATGCATCATCTTACTCTTATCGGTATTAAATTCTATTAGCCATTCCTCAGCCCATTCCCCAATGATTTCCTCTGATCTACAACAACCTCCCTATCAGCATGTCATCATTTTGTCATCTGCAAACTTACTGATCACACTTTGTGCATTCATGTCCAAATCATTTATATAAATAATGAATAACAAGGGTTCTATGTGGATGTGTGGCTGTACATTCCCAAAACAAAAGCTGTGAATGAACCAGAAGGTACGTCATCTGTTAAGGGCTAGATCCATGGCATTCAAGTCTGGTGACTCAGGTCTGTACAAGAAAACCAGGTATGATTTGCAGATGGCCATTTTAAGAGCAAAGAGAAAATTCTGAGCAAGGGGTTGAAGGGGACATCGGATACACATCAATTCTGGCAGGGTTTGCAAGACATTACTTCCTACAAAGTGGAACCCAATAGCATGAATGGTAACAACGCTTCACTACCAGATGAGCTCAATGTCTTCTATAACTGCTTTGTAGAGGAAGAATATAACTACAGCTGTGAAGATCCCTGTTGCACCCGGTGACCCCTGATTTCTGGTTTCTGTCTTGGAGACCAACGTTAGGCTGTCTTTAAGGAGGGTGAATCTTCGCAAACCCCGATGGCATACCTGCTAAGGCTCTGGAAATTTATGCCGACTGGCAGGAGTACTCAAGGACATTTTCAACCTCTCACTGCTACAGCCAGAAGTTCCCACCAGCTTCAAAAGAAGAAACTATTGTACCAGTGTCTAAGAAGATTAGTTTGAGTTGTCTTAATGACCATCATCCAATAGCACTTACATCTACAGTAATGAAATGCTTTGAGAGGCTGGTCATGGCTGGAATGAACTCCTGCCTCAGCAAGGATTTGGACCCACTACAATTTGCCTATCACCACAATCAGTCTACAGGAGGTGCAATCTCAATGGCTCTTCACGTGGCCTTTGATCACCTGGACAATACAAACACCTATGTCAGAATGCTGTTTGATGAATATAGCTCAGCCTTTAACACCATTATTCACACGGTCCTGAAAGACAAGCTACATAACCTGGGCCTTTGTACCTCCCTCTGCAAGTGGAACATTGACTTCCTAACCAGAAAACCATAATCTGTGCGGACTGGTGATAATATCTCCTCCCTGCTGACGATCAACACTAGTGCACCTCAGGAGTGTGTGCTTAGCTCACTGCTCTACTCCCTCTACACATGACTATGTGGCTAAGTATAGCTCAAATACCATCTATAAATTTGCTGATGATACAACCATTGTTGGCAGAATATCAGATGGAGATGAAAGGGTATAAAAGAGTGTGATATACCAGCTAGTTGAGTAGTGTCATAGCAACAACCTTGCACTCAACGTCAGTATGACAAGAGATGATTATGGACTTCAAGAAGGGTAAGACAAGGGAACATGAACCAATCTTCATCAAGGGATCAGAGTGGAGAGAGTAAGCAAATTCAAGTCCTGGGTGTTAAGCTCTCTGGTCCCAACATATTGATACAGCTATAACGAAGGCACAACAGCAGCTATATTTCATTAGGACTTTGGTAAGGTTTGGTTTGTCAACTAACACACTTGAAAACTATCGATGTAGCATGGAGAACATTCTGACAGACTGCATCACTGTATGGTATTTGGGTTTGGGGGTGGGGGGGGGCACAACCAGACAAGCCCAAAAGCAGCTACAGAAAGTTGTAAAATTAGTCAGCTCCATCTTGGGTACTAGCCTCTGTAGTACCCAAGGTATCTTCAAGGAGTGGTGCCTCAGAAAGGCGATGTGCATTAAGGACCCCCATCATCGAGGGCATACACTATTCTCTTTGTTACTGTCAGGCAAGAGGTACAGAAGCCTGAAGGCACACACTCAGCAATTCAGTTAACAGCTTCTTCCCTTCTGTCATACGATTCGTAAATTGACATTGAACCAAGAACACTACCTCACTTTACTTTTTTAAATAATTGTTTTTGCACTATTTTTAATCTATTCAATATACATATATATATACTTACTGCAATTGATTTATTTTTTATTTTTCTGTGTTACCATGCCTTGCATTGCATTGCTACAAAGTTAACAAATTTCCCAACACATGCCGGTGATAATAAACCCGACACACCAACTTCTGAAGCACACCAATAACAATGGCTTCCATTCCGAGAAACAACCTTCAGGCACCCTCTTCTTTCCAACTCTGAACCAATTTTCAATCCACTCAAATTGCTGTCCCTGGATTTCATGGGATCGCACCTTTCTAACCAGCCAGCCATGAAAGATCTCGTCAAAGGTCTTGCTATATTCCTAATGGACAACATTCACAGCCTCATCAACTTTTCTGCTTACTTTTTAAAATAATTTGAAAACCTCTGTCAAACACGAATACCCACGCAATAAGTCAAGCCAACTGCTCCTAATTCAGACTTTATCCAAATGCTGGCAGATCCTGTCCCTCAAAATTTCCTCCAGGAGTTTCTCCACTATTGATATCAGCCTGTAATTGACTAGCTACCATTCTTAAACAGAACATTAACTACTTTGGGAACTTCACTAGTGGCTAATGACGAAGCAACCGTCTCGTAAGAGCCCCTGCAATTTCTTCTCCGGCCTCCTGCAAAATCCAAAGCCCTGCAGATTTATCTACTTAAATGTAGGAAACACTTCCAACCTGGTAATATGGATATTCTCCAAAACTTATTTCATTATCTCTTGAGCAGGCATGATTTTCTCCTTTCCTGTGGCTCAAGACATAAGTGGCCTTGCTGAACTCTAAGTGGACCAACACTTTCCCTAGCCACCCCTTTACATTAAATATACCTATAGATACAGAATTATTACAACTGAACTAAATTACTAAGAGAAAATCCACAAAGTATTTCCAACAAACTACAACTTCCCTTCCTTCACCCCAAGCATGTTACTTTCCATCATGCTGTAAACATCTACCTTTTGAAATTGAGGTTTCAATGGAGACTCTGTTTCCTTAACAGTAAATGTTTTCAATTTACCTCACTTGTTACATCTGGTAATTGTGAACCAGTATTACTAAAGGGTTAATCACATGTCAGCGTCTTGCTCCTGAAGCAGCCAAATATTTGTAAGAAAATCAAGAGAATTTAATTAGCCTTCTTCTACTGCTATCAGATCAGATTTAGGTCAGTACTGAACAATTACTACACACAGGAAATATGGATAAATTCAATAACAGCAGTACAACTGAGAGCAATGATAAAATCAAAGAGGTCAAGCTTATCAGATAATGACAATAATCATTCAGGAGGAATGACAGAAAAGTTGATTTTTTTTTAATTCACACAGGTGGACATAAATATCAGTCATAATTTTAAAAAATGACTGCATGGTACACTTTAGTCCTATTGAAAATACCATATTTCTCAAAGTCTTAAACCGGATTAAGTGTCAATACTGTTGTATCTGGTCATTAGGTGATTGTCACTCCCCACTATGTCTGTAACTGAAATCTCCATTGACCCATCAAGACTGACCACAAAAATTCCTAAAGGAGTTTTACATTCCAAGCCCAGGTTCAAACTGCCATACAGCCAACTGTAATTTGGCAGTTAAGTGGAGTTCACCAGCAAGATTGAGGGCTGGTGGAAGTTTATCTCCGTTACAAATTATAACAGTAAATTTCAAAAGCATGAACTATCTGAGTCAATATTGCCAATATAAAGTTCTTAATATTAGTTGTACCCTTACAACATTTCTCAGTGCATCTAATGATTCCAATAAACAACTGAGAAATTCCACTACTTGAACAAAGATACTAGATTATCAGAGATTTACCGAGAAAAGACAAGTTTGCCATAGTCATAAACATGTTATATAAATACTTGATCCTAGCACTGGATGGTCAAGAAGACAAATGCGTCTTTCTTCATATGATCACTTAAAAATACCTGAAGTAGAAAGGACTGTCAATAGTTTCAACAGAAGG
Source organism: Mobula hypostoma (assembly GCF_963921235.1). Taxonomy (NCBI): domain Eukaryota; kingdom Metazoa; phylum Chordata; class Chondrichthyes; order Myliobatiformes; family Myliobatidae; genus Mobula; species Mobula hypostoma. The sequence goes on along the minus strand of NC_086097.1, from coordinate 151,352,047 downwards.
CTTTATATTGAAACAAAAAAATACACAAGTGCAACACAGCACACCATCAAGATACTGCACTTATTTCTGCACATTCTCATAGGTGTCAACCAGGTGAGACTGCCAAATATTTTTGGAAAACTATAAAAAGTGTGAAAATGTAGAGAAATTTAACAAATAAGGCAATGAATTTGAAAAAAAATATATAAATTTAAGAAAAAACTTTTGATGCCAAAAATCCAAAACAAATAGATAATGCTCGAACACTTACTCGATCAGGAAACATTCACAAGAAAGAGAAACAGTTCATGTTTCAGGTCTTTGCTTAGTTCTGATGAAGGGTCTTGGGCCCAAATCACAGAAACATAGAAACCCTACAGCACATTACAGGGCCTTTAGCCCACAAAGCTGTGCCAAACTTGTCCATACCTTAGAAATTACCTAGGTTTACCCATAGCCCTCTATTTTTCTGAGCTCCATGTACCTGTCCAGGAGTCTCTCAAACCACCCTATCGTATCCACCTCCACCACCATCGCCAGCAGCCCATTCCACGCACTCAACACTCTGCGTAAAAAAAAACTTAACCTTGACATCTCCTCTGTACCTACTTCCAAGTACCTTAAAACTGTGTCCTCTCGTGCCAGCCATTTCAGCCCTGGGAAAGAGCCTCTGACTATCCACACGATCAATGCCTCTCATCATCTTATACACCTCTATCAGGTCACCTCCCATCCTCCGTCACTCCAAGGAAAAAAGGCCGAGTTCATTCAACCTATTCTCATAAGGCATGCTCCCCAATCCAGACAACATTCTTGTAAATCTCCTCTGCACCCTTTCTATGATTTCCCCATCCTTCCTACAGTGAGGCGACTAGAACTGAGCACAGTACTCCAAGTGGGGTCTGACCAGGGTCCTACATAGCTGCAACATTACCTCTTGGCTCCTAAACCCAATTCCACGATTGATGAAGGTCAATGCTTTCTTAACCACAGAGTGAACCTGCGCAGCAGCTTTGAGTGTCCTATGGACTTGGACCTAAAGATCCCTCTGATCCTCCACACTGCCAAGAGTCTTAACATTAATACTACATTCTGCCATCATATTTGACCTACCAAAATGAACCACTTCACACTTATCTGGGTTGAACTCCATCTTCCACTTCTCAGCCTAGTTTTGTATTCTATCAATGTCCCGCTGAAACCTCTGACAGCCTTCCACATTATCCACAACATTCCCAACCTTTATGTCATCAACAAATCTACTAACCCATCCCTCCACTTCGTCATCCAGGTCATTTATAAAAATCACAAAGAGTAGGGGTCCCAGAACAGATCCCTGAGGCACACCATTGGTCACTGACCTCCATGCAGAATATGACCCGTCTACAACTGCTCTTTGCCTTCTGTGGGCAAGCCAGTTCTGGATCCACAAAGCAAGGTCCCCTTGGATCCATGCCTCCTTACTTTCTCAATAGGCCTTGCATGGGGTACCTTGTCAAATGCCTTGCTGAAATCCATATATACTACATCTACAGCTCTACCTTCATCAATGTGTTTAGTCACAGCCTCAAAAAATTCAGTCAGGCTCATAAGGCACGATCAGCCTTTGGCAAAGCCATGCTGACTATTCCTTATCATATTGTGCCTCTCTAAATGTTAATAAATCCTGCCTCTCAGGATCTTCTCCATCAACTTACCAACCACTGAAGTAAGACTCACTGGTCTATAATTTCCTCGGCTATCTCTACTCCCTTTCTTGAATAATGGAACAACATCTGCAACCCTGCAATCCTCTGGAACCTCTCCCGTCCCCATTGATGGTGCAAAGATCATCATCAGAGGCTCAGCAATCTCCTCCTTCACCTCCCACAATAGCCTGGGATACATCTCGTCCAGTCCCAGTGACTTATCCAACTTGATGCTTTCCAAAAGCTCCAGCACATCCTCTTTCTTGATATCTACATGCTCTAGTTTTTCAGCCATCCCTACGATCGCCAAAAATCCTTTTCCATAGTGAATACTGATGCAAAGTGCTCATTAAGTACCTCTGCTATCTCCTCCAGTTCCATACACACTTTTCCACTGTCATGCTTGATTGGTCCTATTCTCTCACATCTTATCCTCCTCTTCTTCACATACTTATAGATGCTCTTGCTCTTCACATACTTGTAGAAACTTCACATCATGAATTTTCTCTTTCTGAAGATGTTGCCTTATGATACTAAGATTTTCCAGTATTCTGTGCTTTAAGAAAATGTCTTGTTCGTCTATACTCTCAATCTAAGAAATAGCATTGTACAATACAAATAGAAGGGAAAAACAGCTGCAAAGTGTCATTGCAAAGATTCTACCTCTGCCCTCAGAGTAAAACCTCCAAAAGTACACAATCATGCACAAAATACCAATTAAACATAGCCTGTCTATGCAAAATTAAGATAAGCATTAACGACTGAAGTATGGTCAAGTATTAAATTGGGATCAAGATGTTTTCACATTCAGACCCAACAATTATTGCCCTGTCAAACCCAATCTCTAACTGAGCAATTTGCAAGCATATCCATCCTTAATGTAGATATTCAAGGATATATCAGGCTATGGCTGGGTGGTCAAAATTTATGTTATTGATTACGAAATGATCAATACAGCATAGGGATTTATTTTTCTTAAAAATGTACTCTAGCATAATTTCCCATCAAGTTTGGGATCGCTAATTTTTGTGCTCAGAACGAACAACTCTATTCTCTTAAGAAACATGTTTGAATTAACTTTCTAGCCACGGAATATACAAAGTCTATATTTAGAGCAGGTGCATTTCAAACATGTACCAAAATATAAAAGTAACAATTAATTAAAAAGGTAAGCTTGAGTTCATTTAGACTATATGTGAAGAAAACTATTTTCAAAACTAAAACCTGTGCACTAACAAAACAAAAAAAATGAGAAGTGCTGCAGGAGAGAAAAAAAACAAATCAACATTCCATGATATGCCTACTGAAACCAAATGGCAATCTTGCGCTTAAATGAACTTACTGCAGAACCACAAGGCAATCTGAAGGGTTTATTCCTAATGAATTTCACAGCTGCAACATCTCTACTTATAGCCAAACTTCAAAAGTAAATATACAAGCCAAATGCCAAACAATTTAATTCTACTGTTCAGTTTCAGCTATGTATATATTTTAACCGAATACTACCTTTTAATTTTCATAGCAAACTCTCATTTTCTGAATTTCACAGCAAAGATCTAAAATCAGCTTTCAAAGTCCTGAGGTGCTTATAAAAATTCATGCTCCATATATTGTTATTTAATATAGCCATCATAATTTTTCTTGATTTGCAGACCAACATCTTAACATAATGAAAATAGATAAACTATATCAAAACCTTTGAAAAGCTACGATTTCTGTAGCAATGGTAAACTTATTGCATTGTACACCACATTCCGCACCCACAATTGACCACATTATACTTTTATCTGCGCAGCAGGTGTTGAGCAAGCCCAAACTTAAAGATAATAATCATGCAAAACCTTTTAAACTAACTTCACATAAGAACTGTCAAGTATTAAAACTCTGTCATCTTACAATCAAAGTTTTAAAGAAAATATAGTGGATTCCAGTTATTTGGTTCATCGGTTAATCTGGACAGCCACTTATTTGGGACAACTCAAAGAACAAAAACTAATTAAGAAAATAGCTAGGATTTCCTTTGGTTATTTGGGACACTATGCCACTTAATTGGGTCAGAAAATTGTTTCTGAACAATTTCCAACTAATATCAGTTGGCCAGCTGGTGGCGCAATCACATCAGCGCCAGATTCCAGAGCGAAGGCTGAGTTCGAATCCAAGTCGGGCCACTCCCTGAGCTCACTTTCCATCCGTGCCTGGTTGAGCGTCGAGCTAGCCACTTGGCCTCGTTAAAAAAAAAAGGGTCGAGTCAGGAACGTTCATATCGTGACCTGGTTAATCCGAAAGGAGACGAATCCTGACATCACGCACCAGACAATAATGGCTGACTGTCTGGTGCGACACGCTACAAAAAAATCAGTTGCATACACGTGTGTGACCATTCGACACTACACAGTGCTTAGACCAAAGTTTTTAAAATAGTGTCGGTTATGTGTTTATATTCAGAAAGTATTGTTTTTTGTCATTGACAGGTGACAAGAAATAGGCAGTAAGACAATTCAGAACAGTTTTGCTCAATGTGGTTTCAAGCATTCACGCTTGAAGATGCCAGAAACAGCCAGGAGCGAAAATGAAACAATTTCACTATTTCAGCAAGTTAGGAACTATGAAGAATTTGAAGATATCAACAATTATCTTGAAAATTACAATGGAAATGAAGATCTGAAGGATGCAATTGTCAAAAACATTATATGAAGGCAGTCCATTATCTGTCCTAGGTGTCTGTGCTGATTTTGTTCATTTACCATCAATCAAAAGAACACGGCAGCATACACAGGTTGAATTCCTCCATCAGCAACTTCTAGGAATGAAGTTTTATAGTACTGTAGTAGTATCAATAGTGTTTTAGCAACACACACACACCCCCAGCAGGCCAGGTAGCATCTAAGGGAAAAGTACAGTCAATATTTGGAGCCGAAACCCTTCAGCAAGACTGGTGGAAAAAAAGCTGAGGAGGTTTGAAAGGTGGGGGAAGGGGAGGGAGAAACACTAGGCAATAGGTGAAACTTGGAGGGGAAGAGGATGAAGCAAAGAGCTAGGAAGTTGATTGATGAAAGAGACAGACAGAAGGCCACAGAAGAAAGAAAAAAAGGCCCCCCCCCCAGCTCCGGTGGGGTGGGAAGGACAGCAGCACCAGAGGGAGGTGATGGGTGGGCAAGGAGATAACACGAGAGAGGGACCCGGGGAATGGTGAAGGGGGAATTATACTCTCTCCCCCCCCCCATGGATACTGCTTGGCCTGCTGAGTTCCTCTAGCATTTTGTGTACGTTGCTTGGATTTTCAGCATCTGCAGATTTTCTTGTTTGTGATTCGACAGTTTTCCAATTTTTATTTAAATCCATCATTTGTTACTCCGTTAAATGGCAATTTGTCTTTTTTATGCCTTTCCTCAAAACTTCAGTTAACTGGGGCAGCCACTTAATTGGGCCAAAGCGTACTTGCCTCAATTAAATGGAGCTCACTGTAGTAATGGCTGATTGACAAGGACAATACTAAACCACTTGAGATCCTAAAGCAATTCACATAATCAATTGCAAAGCTGTAGCATTTAACCTGCTTGTATACTTCATAGCATAAATGTTATGACTGCCTTCAGAATTATTAAACCTGCGTTTTTCATTTTCTATTGGCTATTAGATCAATGACATTTTATTTTGGAATAATATGCAAAAAGTGCTGGTGGAACCCAGCAGGTCAGGCAGCATCTATGGAAATGAATACTTCACCTGAGAATCCATTGGGCCCCAGCAATTCTTCCAGATGAGGTATCACTTCATCTGCAAATCTGCTGGGGCAATCTACCACATCTGGTGCTCCCAATGTGGCTTTATCTACTTTAGCGACACCCAACATAAATTGGGGAACTGCTTTGTCAAGCACCTTCACTCCATCCGCAAAAAGCAGGACATCCCAGTGGCCAACCATTTCAATTTCTATCCCCATTCCAACATACCAGTCCACGGTCTCTTCTGAAAGATGAGCCCACTCTCAGGTTGGAAGAACAACACTTGTATCCCATTTAGGTCACCTCCAGCCTGATGGCATGAATATAGATTTCTCCAATGTCCAGTAAGATTTTCTCCCCCACTTTCCCCTTGTTCATTTCCCCACTCTGCCCATCTCTTCTCACCTGCTATCACCGTCCCCCTGGTGTCCCTCCATCCCCTTCTCAAATAGGCCACTCTCCTCTCCTATCAAACTCCTTCTCCAACCCTTTACCTTTCCACCCACCACCTCCCAGTTTCTTAATTCACTCTTCTCCCCGACCCACCCAGCTTCATCCAGCTTGTACTCCTTCCCCTCCCCCACCTTATTCTGTCATCTTTCCCCCTTCCTTTCCAGTCCCGATGAAAGATCTCAGCCCAAAATGTCGACTGTTCATTCATTTCCATCGATGCTGCCTCACCTGCTGAGTTCCTCCTGCATTGTGTGTATTGCTTTGGATTTCCAACATCTGTGGAATCTCTCGTGTTTATATTAGTTTGGATACCTTTGCAGTTACATGGAACAACCAATTTGATTTTGTGGTGGAATTCAAAAAAGGAATACTTCACTCAAGTCAAAACAAAAGTCTGCAATTAAATACCCTAAGTTCAGTTAATGTTATAGAACTTCGTTAATAAATACAAAATCTTTCCAGGATTTATTAAATCTTTGTGAGACCACAAGCATTCCATGATCCATTAAGCAAGGCAATGCATATTCCTACATTGCATATTCATTTTCTCATTTAAGAGATAATTAAATTTATTTGCATTCGGGATAGAATCCTTGAAAGGACAAGAGTTCCTCCAGCGTTTGTTGCTCATGAAAGTACAATCCTTGCTGCCATTGTCGTTTTTTTACTAGACCTAGTTTTCAGCAATATTCAACTTGAATTTCAAATCTCAGCCTGCTGCTGTTGTTTGCTGGGGCAGCAGGCTGAGGGTAGCAGACACCAACAGAATCAACAAACTCATTCGTAAGGCCAGTGATGTTGTGGGGATGGAACTGGACTCTCTGACGGTGGTGTCTGAAAAGAGGATGCTGTCCCAGTTGCATGCCATCTTGGACAATGTGTCCCATCCACTACATAATGTACTGGGTGGGCACAGGAGTACATTCAGCCAGAAACTCATTCCTCCGAGATGCAGTACAGAGTGTCATAGGAAGTCATTCCTGCCTGTGGCCATCAAACTTTACAACTCCTCCCTTGGAGGGTCAGACACTCTGAGCCAATAGGCTGGTCCTTGACTTATTTCATAATTTACTGACATAATTTACATATTACTATTTAACCATTTATTACTATTTTCTATTACTATTTATTATTTCTATGACTATTACTATTTACTAATAGTAATATTACTGTTAATATTTCTATTACTATTATTTATGGTGCAACTGTAACGAAAACCAATTTCCCCCAGGATCAATAAAGTATGACTACGACTCAATTTAGTAGCAATTACATGAGTCACCAAGTAATTTAGGTTATTTCTTGCATAAAATGCACCAATTCCAACTTATCATGTTAAACCTTACAGTACACTTGCATCCTGAAAAATATGTGCACACAAGGAACAAAAGATCTGTTGAAAAGTAAAGCAAAAAATTAAAACAGTATTTTAGGAAATAAATTTTAACTTGACACATTTGCCACATGAAACTGTTTAATGAAATTAGAAGAGGTTCAAATAGTGGGTAACTAACTTAAAATCAGGATGAACTGAATCATTTCTGTGAAGGTTATGAAATGTTTGAAATTTTTAACAATTGAGAAGATAATTTTTTTCTTGAACAAAAAATATTTGAAGCCTTTAAAAAAAACAATAATCTGAAACCGCTACTTCAACTATAAAGGCTTTTAAACAGCATTACAAGTCACTCAACAGGAGTATCAAGTCATATTTGCATCACCTAAATTCAGCACAATTTAGTAAGTAATCAGTGCTAAATCACTGCAAATTTAAGCACCAAGCTCCAATGCAAAATTCCTGTTCGTATCAGAAGCACGATAGAGATTACTCACTCTACATTTGTCAACAATTGACTGCACGATGACATTCATAAGTTTATCGTTAGGTTTTCACTTTATGGGAATTTCTAGTCTCTCCCAAAATTACAATATACAATTGCCAAAAACATGATACCTTATCACTATAAAATTTGTATAATTAGTCAACAAAACAAATACTGTGGATCCTCTTAGCATTAACCATATAACAATTACAGCACGGAAACAGGCCATCTCGGCCCTTCTAATCCGTGCCGAACTCTTACTCTCACCTAGTCCCACCAACCTGCACTCAGCCCATAACCCTCCATTCCTGTCCATATATCTATCCAATTTAACTTTAAATGACAACATCGAACCTGCCTCAACCACTTCTGCTGGAAGCTCGTTCCACACAGCTACCACTCTCTGAGTAAAGAAGCTCCTCCTCATGTTACCCCTAAACTTTTGTCCTTCAACTCTCAACTCATGCCCTCTTGTTTGAATCTTCCCCACTCTCAATGGAAAAAGCCTATCCATGTCAACTCGATCAATCCCCCTCATAATTTTAAACACCTCTATCAAGTTCCCCCTCAACCTTCTATGCTCCAAAGAATAAAGACCTAACTTATTCAACCTTTCTCTGTAACTTAGGAGATGAAACCCAAGCAACAGTTTAGTAAAGCTCCTCTGTACTCTCTCAATTTTATTGACATCTTTCCTATAATTCAGTGACCAGAACTGTACACAATACTCCAAATTTGGCCTCACCAATGCCCTATATAATTTCAACATTACATCCCAACTCCTATATTCAATGCTCTGATTTATAAAGGCCAGCATACCAAAAGCTTTCTTCACCACGCTATCCACATGAGATTCCACCTTCAGGGAACTAGGCACCATTACTCCTAGATCCCTCTGTTCTACTGCATTCCTTAATGCCCTACCATTTACCATGTATGTCCTATTTTGGTTAGTCAACCAAAATGTAGCACCTCACATTTTTCAACATTAAACTCCATCTGCCATCTTTCAGCCCACTCTTCTGTCTTAAATTTCTCTGCAAGCTTTGAAAACTTTCCTCATCATCCACGCCACCTATCTTAGTATCATCTGCATACTTACTAATCCAATTTACCACCCCATCAGCCAGATCATTAATATATATGACAAACAACACTGGACCCAGTACAGATCCCTGAGGCACATCGTTACACGCCATCCTCCAATCTGACACACAGTTATCCACCACTACTCTCTGGCATCTCCCATCTAGCCACTGCTGAATCCATTTTACTACTTTCATATTAATGCCTAACGATTGAACCTTCCTAACTAACCTTCCACGTGGAACCTTGTCAAAGGCCTTACTGAAGTTCATATAGACAACATCCACATACATACACTATTTGACACATACTTACAAAATACCATCTACTGTTCAGGAAAGCATACATGTTCTTGAAGGACCACTTATCAATTTCAGTCAGCTCCATAAATAATAGATAAAAGTAATTTCTGTGCTCAAAATTAGATTGGATATAAACACCAGAAAATCTGCAGATGCTGCAAATCCAAAGCAACGCACACACAATGCTGGAGGAACTCAGCAGGTCAGGCAGCATCAACGGAAAAAGACTGGAGAAGAGTCTTGACCCGAAATGTCGACTGTTTACTCTTTCCCACAAATGCTGCCCTGCTGAGTTCCTCCAGCATTTTGTGTGTGTTAGTTTAGATTGGATACAATTCCCTTTTCTTCTACAAAAATTGGGTTAAGATAAGCACACATTCAACATAGAAAAGTCAACAAGTACTGAAGTTATCAAAATAAATTGAAATGTGAATGATAATTGCATTTTTAAAAATTCTTTTTATTACTCCTGTCAATCCAACACTGCAAAAATTTGATGGAATACTGTTAATGGCAAATGTGTCATTTGATCATTACAATGCCCTTGAAATTAAAAAGTCTGCTTTTCCCCAGATAAAAACTATCTTATCCCAACACCATGAACATAAAGACAGCACCACTGCGGAGCCAGAGTACCAAAATGCAACATCACTTCAAATGCAAATATCAAAGTTTCAAACCAAACCCATAAATTCAAAAATTAATTCATGTACAAGTTTCACAAGAACATCAGCAAATAAGGTTGTCAAATAGTAATTTTAACCGTGATACATGTTCACAATATAGTCCAAATAAAGTCTAGGAGAAAGCAGTGCAAAATACTATAAAATTGCTTTAACAGAAAATTACAGTAGATTTTTTGCTAACCACAAACTTTCCTGTTTACAAAAAGCATCTAAAATTGAATGCATATAGGTCAATAATCTCCTGCTTTAGAGAATAGATGGTCAGAATACCTAGTGTTTGAAGTAATCAACTAAAAAGTTTAAGCTGCAGAACTTCTGAACAATTCAGTTGTTCAGTTACCTCCTTAGCATTCCTGCTTCTGAAAACTGCCTCAATGCAATGGCATGAAGTGGAGATCGGCGGCTTTGCATGATGCAGTGTAAAAAAACAGTGGGTATTACTATTACCAGAAAAAGTGACTCTATGCATATTGAAAAAAGTTATACTTCTTTCTACCCAAAAAACTCAAACAGTGTAGCCAATCTATCCACGCTAGCAAAGTATTTATTCTAAATTTGCAGATTTCAAGAATAAATTATAGTTTTATGACATCAGTAAGCTATATAATCACAAGGTGCAACTCATTCTTAAATGCTGGAACTCAGCAAGTCAGGGAGCCTCTAAGGAGAGGACAAAACAGTCAACATTTCCAAAAGAGAACTTCATCACAATCGGAATAGGTGGGTCTTGGCATGAAATGTCAACTGATATTCCCTCCACAGATGCTGCTTGACTTGCTGAGTTTCTTGAGCATTTTCTGTGTACTGCTCAAGAACTACAGCATCTGTAGAATCTCAAGCTTATAATCATACTGCATACTTTAGCACAATGAAAACTTGAAGCTAAACAGTGCTCAATTCATGTACTTCACAAACATTGGATATGTGAAGTCTAGAAATGCATGGATATTAGTGAATTTGTCAGTATAATATTAATACTGATATTAAAAATGTCATCTAAAATATCTGTAGTTATGAATTTCTCCATTAATTTGTTTCCCATTAATTATTAATTATATTGCTTCACAATTTTTGACATTGGCATACAAGATGTTTTTTCCATCCTTCAGATGCCTTCATTGAAAACACCAAAGAATGAATCAATTCATTTTTAAAGGTATCTTCCAAGACAGACCTGCGGCAGAAGCAATGTCCGGAATGATTTTTTAATTAGAACATCGATTCTGTATTCTTTCCGGATTTGAAACTTAGGCAGGAATGTATTATACTTTAGACATTGTTCCGAGTTCTATTTATAGCTATTTTCCTTAAACAATTTGAATTTTGAAATATGCGTCCAGACGTGTTTAATAAAACTTTTAGACGATGATAGAAACGCCGATCATTAGATGAAAACAGTGCAAATGAGCTGAAGAATGATTCAATGGGAGCACATTGAGTCCAAAAACACAAGTGATAGGGAAGGACTTTCCTACTGAAGTATGTTTTGCAGTATTTTAAAACTGCATTGCATGAATCGCAATCACCTGAACTGCTGGAATAAAATAACCTCCAAAAAAAAAGAAACGTTAACCCGTGAGTATTTCAGAGAGACAACCTGTGTAACGGGTTATGAGTAATGTCCACAAATCAATGAGAACAATAGAATCGACGGGGAAATGCAAACAAAAAATGACTTCAGTCATCATTAAAATGAATTAAAAAAACAAAAATCTATTTCGTTTGCAACTTTGTTTGTATTGGAATCGAATAAAACAAAAATCGTATTCAGAAAAAATAAATTATTTTAAGTCAAGTAATATTTTCTGCAATAAATAACAAGTTGAGAGTTTAGCTGGGGCCAGAAGAGAATAATCACAAAGTTTTATCCAGGTCTATAAATACAGTGAATGTACCTGCTGTCACTAGCCTGGTGGCGTGGACGAAAGAAGGGTCCAGACTGTCCTTCTCGGCCATCAGCTCGGGTAAATACTTCTCATCCTCCATCCTGCAGCAAAGGGCGACTTGGGTCATTTTTTTAAAAGTGTTAGCACAGTAATGAATAATCACTTAAAATCCACCCACCACCCCAACCTCACATACAAAAAAATCAGCCAAAGCGTCCAACTCGGGCGGTGAAATGCCGCGGTTCGGCTGTTCAAATTAACACAAATCCGCAAAATACAAGACAGAAAAGCAGTCCCGAAGACACGACTGTGAGGTAACCGCTGCCCCGAACCCCTCTATGACTTTATTTTCTCACTCACTCATTCGTTTTCTCTCTATTTTCCCCCTCTCCTTCCCCCCTTTCTCCGCTTCAGGCGACAACGCAGATTATAAAGAGAGGAAACGAAATCAAAAATAACCGTCCGCTGCCTCCGTTGCAGCCCGCCCCCAGCCGACTGATTGGTCTTGTTCGAGTCACTCAAAAGTCTGCCCCTGTTGCTATTGGACACCCCTGCACCTTCTCGCTAACGTGGTTCGACCTATCGCCGCGCGAATTTTTCGCACCCTGCGAAAGAGCCGAGCCAGCTTCTGAGGCGGCAAGTGTGCTTCCCAGCTCCGAGCTTCGTCAAAGGTCGATCATTCGTTAATCCCCGCCCTCCTGTCCTGATTTCTTTCTTGAATGGGCTTTGTGCCCGTCAATCAAGATTGTAGCACCGCTCACTCAGTGGCGGGGCACCATATATTTCCGCGGAGTAAAAATAATTCAATAACTGTAAATAAATAAATCGTATTTGAACATAGTTTCAAAATATTTATAACATTTTATGCAACGTAACTTTGTATTCGTTTTATGCATTCAATTTATTAAAACATATTTGATGTTTGCTTATAGTCGGAATATACAGGACTCTATTGCAATGAATTTTATTGATTTTTTTTATAAAAAAGGGGCAGAAGAATATGAGGTGACAGTGAATCTCACTAAGAATGAGTTGTAGTTAATGTAATGGTTTAGGGATGGATGGACATTATTTGCTGCAGATTGACTGCAAGAAGTCATAAAGCACTTCAATAAAGTTTCTTTCTGGAAAGAGGCAATACTGCCTCCCTGTGGTTTATTTCTTACATACAGCTTCCCTAATCAACTACAACGTTTATTGATACGTTCGTTCGATCGTTCAACGATGAGAACCACGCTAATCATCCGCGATTTGGGGCTGGACTGGCCTGTGGGTACATAGATGGCTGGAGAAGCCAATCCACGCTCGAAAAGTCCTCTGGTAGTGTGTTCAAAAGATAATGAGCTGGGGTTCACTGCCTCGGGGTAGCCTATGCCTCTCCGCTGCAATTGTCCCTTCTGCCTCATGTGTCACTGCACCCTTATAATGGAGGGAGGGCCGCCACTCAACCAGAACCAGTTCCCATGTGTCTTTGTTGATGCCGAAGGCTTTTAGTGAAGTTTTCAGGGTGTCTTAAGTGTTACCTTCGGCCTCCAAAGGAACCGTTTCATTTTTGTAGTTTACCCTAAAGCAGACATTTGTCAAGTCAAGTCAATTTTTAATTGTCATCTCGACCATAAACTGCTGGTACAGTACACAGTAAAAACGAGACAACGTTCTTCAGGACCATGGTGCTACATGAAACAATACAAAAACTACACTGAACTACGTAAAACACAAAAACTACACTAGACTACAGACCTATCCAGAACTGCGTAAAGTGCACAAAACAGTGCAGGCATTACAATAAATAATAAACAAGACAATAGGCACAGTAGAGGGCAGTAGGTTGGTTTCAGTCCAGGCTCTGGGTATTGAGGAGTCTGATGGCTTGGAGGAAGAAATTGTTACATAGTCTGGTCGTGAGAGCCCGAATGCTTCGGTGTCTTCTGCCAGATGGCAGGAGGGAGAAGAATTTATATGAGGGGTGCGTGGGGTCCTTCATAATGCTGTTTGCTTTGTGGATGCAGCGTGCAGTGTAAATGACTGTAATGGCGGGAAGAGAGACCTCGATGATCTTCTCAGCTGACCTCACTATCTGCTGCAGGGTCTTGCGATCCGAGATGATGCAATTTCCGAACCAGGCAGTGATGCAGCTGCTCAGTATGCTCTCAATACAACCTCTGTAGAATGTGGTGAGGATGGGGGGTGGGAGATGGACTTTTCTCAGCCTTCGCAGAAAGTAGAGACACTGCTGGGCTTTCTTTGCTATGGAGCTGGTGTTGCAGGACCAGGTGAGATTCTTCACCAGGTGAACACCAAGAAATTTGGTGCTCTTAACAACCTCTACGTTGGAGTCGTCGATGTTCAGTGGTGAGTGGTCTCTCTGTGTCCTCCTGAAGTCAACAACCATCTCTTTTATTTTGGTTACATTCAGAGACGGGGTATTGGCTGTGAACCAGTCCGTTAGCCGCTGCACCTCCTCTCTGTGTGCTGACTCATCGTTCTTGCTGATGAGACCCACCACGACCATGTCATCGGCGAACTTGATGATGTGGTTTGAGCTGTGTGTTGCAGCACAGTCGTGGGTCAGCAGAGTAAACAGCAGTGGACTGAGCACACAGCCCTGGGGGGCCCCCGTGCTCAGTGTGATGGTGTTGGAGATGCTGTTTCCAATCCAGACTGACTGAGGTCTCCCAGTCAGGAAGCCGAGGATCCAGTTTCAGAGGGAGGTGTTCAAGCCCAGTAGGCTCAGCTTTCCAATCAGTTTCTGAGGAATGATTGTGTTGAATGCTGAACTGAAGTCTATGAACAGCATTCGAACATACGTGTCTTTTTTGTCCAGGTGGGTTAGGGCCAGGTGGAGGTTGATGGCAATGGCATCGTCTGTTGAACGGTTGGGACGGTACGCGAACTGCAGGGGGTCCAGTGAGGGGGGCAGCAGGGTCTTGATGTGCCTCATGACGAGCCTCTCGAAACACTTCATGACGATGGATGTGAGTGCAATGGGATGGTACTCATTGAGGCAGGACACTGAAGACTTCTTCGGCACGGGGACGACGGTGGCGGCCTTGAAGCACATAGGAACGACGGCGTTGCTCAGGGAGATATTGAAGATCTCAGTGAGAATCTCTGCTAGCTGGTCTGCACATCCTCTAAGCACTCTGCCAGGAATATTGTCTGGTCCAGCAGCCTGTGGTCTGGTATAAGAACTACATGACCTTCCCAGTGTAACTGGGATTACATCAGGATGGTCTAGATACTGGGCATGCCAACTTTGGTAGATACCTCAGCGTCAGGGATTCTATCTTGCAACTTAATATTAAGGAGATTTCTGTGCAGACTGTGTGGAAATGGTCCAGTTTCATGGCGTGCTGTTGGCACCCTGACCATGTTTCACAGGTGTAAAGCAGAGTGGGGAGTAGTATGGCCCCATGCACCTGCAGTTTCATCTGTAAACTTATGCCTCTTCTGTTGCAGACATTGGTATAAAGTCTGCTGAAGGCTACATTTACTTTGGTGATCCTGCTGTTTACTTCACCATCAATGACGATGTTCCGGGACAGTATGCTGCCAAGATACGTGAACCCGTTCACTGGATTGAGTCTTTGACAGTTGATTGTGATGTTTGGCTCAATGTATGATTTCCCTGGAACTGGCTGAAGCATTAATTTAGTCTTCTTGGTGTTGATGGTAAGACCACAGTTGCATATGCATGAGAGAATTTGTCAGCACAGCACTACATATCATCTCTTGATTCAGCATTGAGGGCACAGTCATTAGCAAAAAGGAAGACTCTGATGATGCCTATCATAACCTTCATTTTTGCTTGGAGCCTCCTAAGGTTGAACAGTTTCCTATCAGTGCCGAATCGGATGCTGGTGCCTACCTCGCTGTCTCTGAAGGCATCTGTCAACACGGAAGAAAACAGCAGACTGAATAGTTTTGGTGGCAAGATGCAGCCCTAATTGTCCCATTTCAGACAGGGAAAGGCTTGGATGCCTCACCATTGTCCTGAGCTCTAGCTTGCATGCTAATGTGGAATAGCTGCACCATGCTGATGAATTTCCTTGGACATCCATTCTTTGCCATGATCTTGCAGAGACCCTATCTGCTAACAGTGCCAAAGGCCTTAGTATGATCAACACAGCAGGAGAACAGGTCAGCTTTTTGCTGCTGATGTTTCTCTTGTAGAAAACACCATTTTGATGATCATCACGCTCTTTCTGGAATCCACACTGACTCTCCGGTAGGTGTTCCCGGTCAAGGTGTGATGTGAGACAGTTGAGAAGAAACCTGACAAAGGTCTTGCCTGCGATAAACAGCAAGATTATTTCCCAACAGCTGTCACAGGACTGTCAGTTTAAATTCCTGTAGAATTGTCTCTTGCTGCAACGTGAGTTGGAAGAGCTAATAGAGTTTTTTCTATTAGCACTGCACCACCTTCCTTGTGGGCCTCAGGTGGTTTAAATCTGATCCAGGTGCTTTGCTGCTGAGAGTTGATGTATTGCTCTGTGGGTCACGGCTAAGGTTGGTGCAACATGCAGTACTTCATTGACATGTATTTGGGGTTGGCTTCATCATTTATAGTCAAAGGACAATTCAGAACTGTTAAAGAGCTCAGCCCACCGATTAATTTTCTTTTTGTCAATGATCAGCATGTTCCCATCAGTACTAAGGAGAGGGGATGCTCCTGATGATGTGGTCCAATGGACTTCTCTTAGTGCGTACCTCTCTGCATACACCTGGATTTCATCAGCTTTATTGCTCAGCCAGAAATCCTGCGTCTGACACAGTTTGTGTCGTATGGTCCTTCATATCTTATTGAAGGCATCCTTCTATGAGATGGACTTCGGGTTGCTGAGGAAAGCTTTATGGAGACAATATTTCTCACCCAGCAGTTGTTTGATGTTGACACAGTTTTCATTAGGACAAGTCCTTGTGCTTTCTGGCAACAGGTCCCAGAATCTCTATAGCAGTGTTGTCAATCAGCTTTCAAAGGTTTGACCAAGCAGTTTTCACACTCTTGATTGTCCAGACGATGCATCCACAAAGGTGGGAAGGTGGAAAACACTTCTGGTGTTCAACAATTCATGTTCGGCACATATCTGGAGTAATAGAAAGTCGTTGCTGCTGGAATGGCCAACACCATGTTTCCCAATGACCCCATCCCAGGAGGATAGTCAGTCTACTCTGTGTTGAACAGGGATGATAAGGCCTTGGGAACAGTGACAATAACTGAGTGCAGTTCTTCATAGAACTTGTCCTTGATATCAGCTGGGTTGGTTATAGTTGTGACATAAGCACTGACAATGGTGACATGCTTCCTACCATGCGACGGGGGAGTTTCATAGTCATCAACTTGTCATTCGCACCCTTTGGAGGCCCAGCAAGCTTGCCAGAGATCACTGTCTTCACTGCAAATCCAACCCCAGCCTCTTATTGGTCTTAATTCGCTCTTCCACTGCAAATGAACGTACATCCCATGCCCCTTTCACAAAGTTCGCCCTCTCCTGCAAGCTGGGTCTCACTCAAGGCTGTGATAATGATGCTAAGTCAGGCTAATTATTAGAACAGTTCGCTCTGAGGTCTGCCAGTATCAACTCTGTCCAACAGTGTGCCACGCTCCAAGGGTGAGAGGAATAGTCCTTAATTTTCTCTTTAATGTGTTTTGACCGCTAAGATAGGGTGCAGTAAACTGGTCAGGGAAAGAACGGAGCAGGCAATCTTTCGAGCACTTGTTCTAGCTCCTTCTTCAAACCATGGAGGTGAGCAGTGCACTCCTGTAAAGGGCTGCTTGGTCACTCAGGTAGCTGCTGAAAGCCATTACTGCTCTGTGTCAGTGGATAACAACCCTATGGCCTGAGCCACCAGACTGCAGGCCAGTGGTTACGACTGCCAGTGCACCCACAGAGGTAGAGGAGAACTGTGACACCCCTGGTGCCACATCATGCTCTAAGTGCTCCACAACGCCTTGTTGCATTTACCTATTTGCCCATTGAGCCAAACTAGTGGCTACCGCTGCACATTCTGCTGGGTCCAGTCCTTGCTAGCTTGACTAGCCACTCCCAAACTCCCCAAGGGTTTAAGAGCCATTGGTTGCCCTCATCTGGGTTAGCCTGCCCGTCGAAGCAGTTTACCAGAGTGTGGCAGCTGTCACGAGCAAACAGCTGATTGGAGCCACAGGTGTAAGCTGAGTGCCAGGTGGGGACCAATGGTGGATGAGTTTCTCCCGAGGGAACTCGATGTCCCCACCCCATTAGATACTCTACTCCTCCCTGGTGCCCCATACATCCCTATTGATATGCAAGTAATAATGATTATCGGCAATGCAGTGAATTCCAGTTAATTGGATACATCAGGACCAGTGCATTTTGGCTCAATTAAGCAGCTGCCCCAATTAGCTGGTTTCATGGAAATTGTAAAAAAGGTATAAAAAAGACAAACTACTGTTTAACTGCGTAACAAATTAGGCATTTAAATGAAACACAGGACAAATTAGAACACTACAAATACTACTGCAGTACTATAAAACTGTCTATTTGCTCCTAATAGTTTGTCCAGTCTACGCTGCTGTGTTCTTTTGATTGACTGTAAACGAACAAAATCAGTGCAGACACCAAGAGGCATTGATTGTGTGGATAGCCAAAGGCTTTTTCTCAGAGCTGAAATGGCTAACACGAGGGGACGTTGTTTTAAGGCGCATGGTACACGGGGGATGTCAGAGGTAAGTTTTTCACACAAAGAGTGGTGGAATGCACTGCCAGCAAAGGTGGTAGAAGTGGATAAAATAGGGTCTTTTAAGAGCCTTTTCAGAGACTCTTAGATAGGTACATGGAGCTTAGAAAAATAGAGGAATATGCAATCGGGAAATTCTAAGCAGCTTCTAGAGTAGGTTACATGGTCAGCACAACATTGTGGGCTGAAGGGCCTGTAATGTGCTGTAGATTTTCTATGTTTTTATGGTTCTAAGTGTAGGTATGAACTGCCTCCATACAATGTTTTTGACAACTGCATCTTCCACATCTTAATTTTTATTATAATATTCAAGATGATTGTTGATAGCTTCAAATTCATTGTAGTTCCTAACTTGTTGAAGTAGTGAAATAATTTAATATTTACTCCTGGCCATTTCTAGCATCTCCAAGCCTGAATGCTTCTGCTTATTTCTCCACAACTATCACTGACAAAAATCTGTGTTTTTTTAACACAAGCACATACAGCTGATGCTATGTAAAAACTGCTTGCTTTAGGAATGATATAGTGTCCAATGGGCACAAAAGTGTATGCATCTGACACTGGTTAGAAACTTTTCAGCAACAGTCTTCTGCCTCAATTAAAGAGCATAGTGTTGCAAAACACTGAAGGGAATTACATAGAAACATAGAAAATAGGTGCAGGAGTAGGCCATTCGGCCCTTCGAGCCTGCACCGCCATTTATTATGATCATGGCTGATCATCCAACTCAGAACCCCGCCCCAGCCTTCCCTCCATACCCCCTGATCCCTGTAGCCACAAGGGCCATATCTAACTCCCTCTTAAACATAGCCAATGAACTGGCCTCAACAGTTTGCTGTGGCAGAGAATTCCACAGATTCACCACTCTCTGTGTGAAGAAGTTTTTCCTAATCTCGCTCCTAAAAGGCTTCCCCTCTATCCTCAAACTGTGACCCCTCGTTCTGGACTTCCCCAACACCGGGAACAATCTTCCTGCATCTAGCCTGTCCAATCCCTTTAGGATCTTATACGTTTCAATCAGATCCCCCCTCAATCTTCTAAATTCCAACGAGTACAAGCCCAGTTCATCCAGTCTTTCTTCATATGAAAGTCCTGCCATCCCAGGAATCAATCTGGTGAACCTTCTTTGTACTCCCTCTATGGCAAAGATGTCTTTCCTCAGATTAGGGGACCAAAACTGCACACAATACTCCAGGTGTGGTCTCACCAAGGCCTTGTACAACTGCAGTAGTACCTCCCTGCTCCTGTACTCGAATCCTCTCGCTATAAATGCCAGCATACCATTCGCCTTTTTCACCGCCTGCTGTACCTGCATGCCCACTTTCAATGACTGGTGTATAATGACACCCAGGTCTCGTTGCACCTCCCCTTTTCCTAATCGGCCACCATTCAGATAATAATCTGTTTTCCTATTTTTGCCACCAAAGTGGATAACTTCACATTTATCCACATTAAATTGCATCTGCCATGAGTTTGCCCACTCACCCAACCTATCCAAGTCACCCTGCATCCTCTTAGCATCCTCCTCACTGCTAGCACTGCCGCCCAGCTTCGTGTCATCCGCAAACTTGGAGATGCTGCATTTAATTCCCTCATCCAAGTCATTAATATATATTGTAAACAACTGGGGTCCCAGCACTGAGCCTTGCGGTACCCCACTAGTCACCGCCTGCCATTCTGAAAAGGTCCCGTTTATTCCCACTCTTTGCTTCCTGTCTGCTAACCAATTCTCCACCCACACCAATACTTTACCCCCAATACCGTGTGCTTTAAGTTTGCACACTAATCTCCTGTGTGGGACCTTGTCAAAAGCCTTTTGAAAATCCAAATATACCACATCCACTGGTTCTCCCCTATCCATTCTACTAGTTACATCCTCAAAAAATTCTATGAGATTCGTCAGACATGATTTTCCTTTCACAAACCCATGCTGACTTTGTCCGATCATTTCTCCGCTTTCCAAATGTGCTGTTATCACATCCTTGATAACTGACTCCAGCAGTTTCCCCACCACCGACGTTAGGCTAACCGGTCTATAATTCCCCGGTTTCTCTCTCCCTCCTTTTTTAAAAATTGGGGTTACATTAGCCACCCTCCAATCCTCAGGAACTAGTCCAGAATCTAACGAGTTTTGAAAAATTATCACTAATGCATCCACTATTTCTTGGGCTACTTCCTTAAGCACTCTAGGATGCAGACCATCTGGCCCTGGGGATTTATCTGCCTTCAATCCCTTCAATTTACCTAACACCACTTCCCTACTAACATGTATTTCACTCAGTTCCTTCATCTCACTGGACCCTCTGTCCCTTACTATTTCTGGAAGATTATTTATGTCCTCCTTAGTGAAGACAGAACCAAAGTAATTATTCAATTGGTCTGCCATGTCCTTGCTCCCCATAATCAATTCACCTGTTTCTGTCTGCAGGGGACCTACATTTGTCTTTACCAGTCTTTTCCTTTTTACATATCTATAAAAGCTTTTACAGTCCGTTTTTATGTTCTCTGCCAGTTTTCTCTCATAATCTTTTTTCCCCTTCCTAATTAAGCCCTTTGTCCTCCTCTGCTGAACTCTGAATTTCTCCCAGTCCTCAGGTGAGCCACTTTCTCTGGCTAATTTGTATGCTACTTCTTTGGAATTGATACTATCCCTAATTTCTCTTGTCAGTCACGGGTGCACTACCTTCCTTGATTTATTCTTTTGCCAAACTGGGATGAACAATTGTTGTAGTTCATCCATGCAACCTATAAATGCTTGCCATTGCATATCCACCGTCAATCCTTTAAGTGTCATTTGCCAGTCTATCTTAGCTAATTCACGTCTCATACCTTCAAAGTTACCCCTCTTTAAGTTCAGAACCTTTGTTTCTGAATTAACTATGTCACTCTCCATCTTAATGAAGAATTCCACCATATTATGGTCACTCTTACCCAAGGGGCCTCTCACGACAAGATCGCTAATTAACCCTTCCTCATTGCTCAAAACCCAGTCCAGAATAGCCTGCTCTCTAGTTGGTTCCTCGACATGTTGGTTCAAAAAACCATCCCGCATACATTCCAAGAAATCCACTTCCTCAGCACCTATTATACATCTATTTTCTCAATTAGTTTTTGTGTTTTAAGAGTTGTACCATATGTAGTATATACTGTGTCAGTAATATTGCATGGACAGTACAGCCTGCGATTTCAGTCTCTGAGGCTGACTTAAGAACATTCTTCAGGAGGGTGAAATTATGGAAAGCATCAGACCCAGATAGGGTGTCTGGCCGAATACCAAAGATCAATGCTGATCAACTTGCTGGAGCGTTTACTGAGATCTCTAACCTCTTCCTTTGGCAGTCTGAGGTACCCTCCTGCTTCAAGTAGGTTTCAATTATACCAGTGCCTAGGAAAAACATGATAACCTGTATCAATGACTTTCATCCAGTAGCAGTTACATTCACAGTGATGAAGTGTTTTGAGAGGTTGTTGAAACATATCAACTCCTGCCTGATCAAAGACTTGGATCTGCTCCAATTTTCCTACTAGCAACAACAGGTCCACAGCAGATGTCATTTCATTGGCTCGCCACTCCACCCTGGAACATCTGGACAACAAAGATGCGTACATCGGGATGCTCTTTATTGTCTACAGCTCAGCATTCAATATTAACATCCCCTCAAAACTAATCAAAAGCTTCAAGACCTTGGCTGGATCCTCAATTTCCTCATTTGCAGAACCCAGTTAGTTTGGATTGGCAACAACATCTCCTCCACAATCTCCATAAGCACAAGTGTACATGGAAAATGCTGCAAAAATTGGTGGATATGGCCCAGTCCCTCATGGGTAAAGCCTTCCCCACCACTGAGCACACCTACATAAAGTATTGTCACAGAAAAGCAGTTTCCATCATCAGGGACCCCACACCCCCATCACCACCATCCAGGTCATGCTCTGTTCTTGCTGTTGCCATCAGGAAGGTGGTAAAGGAGCTTCAGGACTCACACCACCATGTTCAGGAATGAATATTACCCCTCAACTATTAGGCTCTTGAACCAGAAGGATAACTTCAGTTGCCCCTTTATTGAACTGTTCCCACAACCTGCGGACTCACTTTCAAGGAATCTTCGTCTCATGTTCTTGATATTTATTGCTTATTTATTATTATTTCTTTTTCTTCTTTCTTTTTGTATTTGCACATTGTTTGTCCATCCTGTTGGTGCGGCTTTCATTGATTCTATTATGGTTATGGTTATTGGATTTATTGAGGTTGTCCACAAGAAAATGAATCTCAGGGTTGTATACTGTAAGTACTTTGTAAAGAAATTTACTTTGATCTTTGAAGATAATGTTATCTTCGTGCAGCTATAATTATTGTAGTGTTAATTAGACAAAGCATTAAAGTACTATTTACAAATATTCATTAATGTTGTGAAACTCTATTTCTTGATATTTTCTTCCTTTCTCTCTTGAAGATGCTTTATATTGCATCAGCCACACAGTGTTGCATACTTAAGTGGTTTTTTCTATAATGCAAGATAGATATTGAATTACAGGGATATCAGCTTTGATCAATCAGATTATGGCTGCTCTGTGTCCACACTACGCCTGCTGTACATCTCATGGTTCTTAACAAACTATCAATTTCAGGCTAAATAATAATAATTGACTGCGCTTCAACAGGAGTTTACACAAGGGAGCATGTCTGCAGAAGTATTCCATCATTTCATTCTTGAAAGGCCTAGTCCCAGATGTTATGCCATGAGCCCCTGTCCCAGGAATCCATACGTTGCAGAAAGCATTTTTAAAAATTTATCCTATAATAACTTGAAGATTTCATCAAAATCACTATGCAACCTTTAAATTCCGGGAAATGCTAACCTGCATCACATAGGCCTTTCTTATAATTCAACTCCTGGACTCTATGTATTATTTTGGTAAATATATGCCTTCCATAGTGTGCTCTTAAGATGTATTTCTCAGAATTGATCACAATGTGTAGTCTAGATTGGATTTGATTTGCTGCAGAATAGCTTCTACTCACTTGTGTTCCAGAGTCTATAGACCGACATCTCATTAGCATTCAGTCATCTGATAGGAGAGGACAGAAGGCCGTAAAAGAGAGGGAAAGGGGAAAAGCGCCAGAAGGAGATGATGGGCAGATAAGGAGATAAGGAGAGAGAGGGAAATGGGAATGGCGAATGGTGAAGGAAGCGGGGGCAATTACTGGAAGTTCGAGAAATCGATGTTCATGACATCAAGTTGGAGACTATCCATACAGAATATAAAACCTTGCTCCTCCAACCTGAATGTGGCCTCATCCCGACAGTAGAGGAGGCCATGGACTGACATGTCGGACTGAGAATGGGACGTAGAAATGAAATGGGTGGCCACCGGGAGATCCCACTTTTTCTGGTGGATGGAGCATAGGTGCTTGACATTGGGTCTCACTGATATACCGAAAGCCACAACAGGAGCACCGGATACAGTGGATGACACCAATAGACTCACAGGTGAAGTGTCATCTCACCTAGAAGGACTGTTTGTGGCCTTGAGTGGTAGTGAGGGAGGAGGTGTAGAAGCAAGTGTGGCACCAGTTCTGCTTGTAAGGATAAATACCGGGAGGGAGATCAGTGGGGAGGGATGAGTGCACAAGGGAGTCGTGCAGGAAGCAATTACTGCAGAAAGTGGAACGTGGGGTGTTGGGAGGGGAAGATGTGCTTAGTGTGGGATTCTGTTGAAGATGGCGGAATTACTGAGAGTTATGTGCTGGACATGCAGGCTGGCTGGTTGGTAGGTGGGGACAAGAGGAACCCTATTCCTGGTGAGGTGGCGAGTGGATGGGGTGAGGGCAGAGGTGCGCAAAATGGAAGAAATATGGCTGAAGGCAGCATTGATGATGGAGGGAAGAAAGCTAATGAAATGTCTTTGTTTTTTCAAAGAAGGCAGTCTCCTTCCTCCACCATCAGCACTGCTGTCACCCGCACCTCTTCCATTTCGCGTAACTTCCACCATTTCCAAAGGGATCCCATCAGCAAGCACATATTTTCCTCACTCAACTCTTACTGCTTTTTGCAATGATTACTCCCGACGTGAAGCCCTTGTCCACTTGTCCCTCCCCGCTGATCTCCCTCTTGGGGCTTCTCCATGCAAGCGGAACAAGTGCCACACCTGCCTCTACGCCTCCTCCCTCACTACTGTTCAGGGCCCCAAACAGTCCTTCCAGGTGATACGACACTTCACCTGTCAGTCTGTTGAGGTCACCTACCGTATCCGGTGCTCCCGGTGTGGCCTCCTGTATATTGGCCAGACCCGACATAGGTTGTAAAACCACTTTGCCAAGCACCTACCCTTCGTCTGCCAAAAAAAGCAGGATCTCCTCTACTGTAAAGATGGTCTATCCACAGCCTCCTCTACTGTAAAGATGAAGCCACTCTCAGGTTGGAGGATCAACACCTTATATTCTGTCTGGATAGCCTCCAACCTGATGGCATGAACATTGACTTCTCTAACTTCCGCTAATGCCCCACCTCCCCCTTGTACCCCATCTGTTATTTATTTTTATACACACATTCTTTCTCTCTCTCTCTCCTTTTTCTCCCTCTGTCCCTCTGACTATACCCCTTGCCCATCCTCTAGGTTTTCCCCTCCTCCCCCTTTTCTTTCTCCCTGGGCCTCCTGTCCCATGATCCTCTCATATCCCTTTTGCCAATCACCTGTCCAGCTCTTGGCTCCATCCATCCCCCTCCTGTCTTCTCCTATCATTTTGGATCTCCCCCTCCCCCTCCCACTTTCAAATCTCTTACTAGCTCTTCCTTCAGTTAGTCCTGACGAAGGGTCTTGGCCTGAAACGTCAACTGTACCTCTTCCTAGAGATGCTGTCTGGCCTGCTGCGTTCACCAGCAACTTTGATGTGTGTTGCTTGTATCTCCCGATGACCACCTATTTCAATTCTACTTCCCATTCCCATTCTGACATGTCAGTCCATGGCCTCCTCTACTTCCGTGATGAGGTCACATTCAGGTGGGAGGAGCAACACCTTATATTCCATCTGGGTTTCTCAAGCTTCTGGTAATTGCTGCTTCCCCCTCCCTTCACTGTTTCTCATTCCCATTTCTCTCTCTCACCTTATCTCCTTACTTGCCCATCACTTCCCTTTTGTGCTCCTCCCCTTTCCCCCATGGCCTTCTGTCCTCTCCTTTCTCAGCTCTTTACCTCTTTCACCAATTGACGTCCAGCTCTTTACATCACCCCTCCCCCTCTCCTGATTTCACCTATCACCTACCATCTTATACTTCTACCTCTTCCCCCACCTTCTTTCTCTGACCTCTTCTCTTTTTCTCAGTCCTGATGAAGGGTCTCAACCTGAAACGTCGACTGTACTCTTTTCCATAGATGCTGCCTGGCCTGCTGAGTTCCTTTTGTGTGTATTACTTTATATTCTGCTTCAGTTGCGTACAACCCAACAGTGTGTAACTCCTGTGTTTCCCTTTTTCTGTCCCTCCAATCAAGCTGAGATCCTTCTATTTTCTTCCCTTTTTCCATATCATCTCTCTTTTTCCTGGTTCTATCTACCTACTACCCACACACTTCACTCACCATATCCCCATGCCCATCTGGTTCCATCTATTCTTTCTTTTTCCTAATGGTTCCCATGATCACCTTTCTCACTTATCAGTTTCCAGCACCTGTACCCTTCATGTCCAAGCTTATCATGCTCCAGGCTGTGTCCAGTTTAACCTTTTCTCCATCAGCTGGCTCCATCTGTCTTTTTCTTTTCCTTGTCTGCTTCCACATGCCTCTGTCTCCCAATTCCTTACTCCTATTCCTCCTCCCCACTTGGATCCATCTGCCCACTCCACTTCACTTCTTCTCAGTTCATTGTCCTTGTCTTACATGTTCCCTCTCCTCTTTATACTATTATACCCTCTCCATCCTCAGTCCAGTTCCAGGGCCTTGACCCAAAACACTGACAGTTTCCCTCTCCTCATAAATGCTGCTTGAGCTCTTGAATTTCTCTCACAGTCCTTGTTTTGCTCCGGATCCCAAAATTTGCAGTCTCTTGTGTCTCCTGTTAATCCATTAGCTCTTTTGATTATTTTCAGTCCTTTCTCTACTATTTTAACAATCTTAATTACATTGATCTTCTCCAGCTTCTAGCTTTTCAGCAGGCAGAAAGTGTTCTGTTCTTTCAAATGGGTGACTTCACATTTGCCTGTATGGACAGAAAGTTGTCAAACAGATATCAATTAGCAAAAACTGTGGGTATTTCCTTTACACTTAATGCTACCATCAGTGTTCACCTATTTTTTTATGACATTGGATAACTTAAGTAGGTGACTTTCTATCTCATCAACTACATAGTTCACAAAAATAGTGACGTAGGAAATATGCAGAAGCTGGAAATCTTGAGCAACACACACACACACATACAAAATGCTGGAAGAACTCAGCAAATCCAGCAGAATCTATGGGGGAAATAAACAGTCAACATTTCCGGCAGCGACCCTTTATCAGGATTGGAAAGGAAAGGGGTAGTAGTCAGAACAAGAAGGTGAGCGGAGGGTAGTAGTACAAGCCGGCAGCTGATGCATGAGGCCAGGTGATGGGAAATGTGTGTGGATGCTGGAAGGGGTAGTGGAAGGAATGATGTAAGAAGCTGGAGGATGATAGGTGGAAGAGTTAAAGGACTCAAGCAGAAGGAATCTGAAGGGAGAGGATGGTGGACTATGGAATAAAGCGAGAGGGGTTGAGTACCATAGAGAGGAGATGGGCAGGTCAGGAAACCAGGAAAGGGAAGAGAAGGGATGAGAGAGCCAGCAGAGTGAGGGAACTGTAGTGTATTTAATATTTCAGTGATATTTGAGTAATATTGTAAATATATTGTTTGATTAAGGGTTATTTTTTGTTTACATAATTCATTATGGGTTATACGTAAGAAGTATGGGAATGGCATACATTATTATGCCATCATGTAATATATGATCACCTCACTAAAAAAGGGTAAGAAAAACTAAGTGGACAAATGTCCTGGCTTCTGTGTTAACCTTTCAATTAGTTTCTGGAATTACAAACTGTAACAGGAACCATTGATGCTGCCTGATCTGCTGCGTTCCTCCAACACTTTATGTGTGTGTGCTCACAAAAATAGCGAATAGTTAAAGTTCAAAAACAGTTCATTGTATATCATCACCAGCTACATACTGCTAATTTGAATAGAATGTCTCCTCTCTCTTTTGGTGCAAAACCGTTTAACTCATGGAAGATTAGATGATGCAAGGAAGAAGTAGTACAGAAATGAGGAAGAAATAAAAGCTCACTTGCCATTCGCAGAAGGGTGTACAGAATATGTTTGAATGCTTTTCCGCATTTCACTCGTGAAAGGCGTTCATCTAGTTTTTCGTCTATGGCCCTGCAATCATGGAATCCATGCTCAGGCTAAAAACATGAACTGCTGAACTTATGTTGAACTGTTCAAAGCATTTACAATGTTTCTTCCCAATAAGTAAATGCTCGATGGGCCAGTCTTATGTATTCATACAAAGATATTGAGTAAATCATCCATGAAATGGGAGACATAATCATATATTTGGAGATGTATTTACATAAGGTTCTGAATATAAGGTGGAAGATCCAGGAGAAAATCTAATGTTTGTTATTGTGCTTAGAAGTAATATGTTGTCATTTTTAGTTTTTCTAAACTCTCTAATTTCAGAGCAGTATTCTCTATTGCGCAGTGAAACTTTCCACATGTTCATCTGCAGTAAACACAGTGATGATGTGAAGGAGGTTTGGCTTTCTTTACCTCCCCTGAATTTAAACTGAATTTTCATATATTTTTCATTAAATGTTTATTGCAAATCTGAAGTACGGTTCATTTATTGCATCAGAGTTAGAGGGTGGTCAGTTCTGTGCAGTACCAAAGAAGCCCAACATTGCCAGGGTATTGGTATTGGTATTAACTTTGGTTGATTTTTGCCACATGTTTCAAAGTACAGTGAAAAGCTTGTCTTGCATACCGTTTATACAGATCAAATCATTGCACAGTGCACTGAGCTAGAATAAGTTAAACTAATAACAATACAGAATAAAATGCAAAGGCTACAGAAAAAGTGTGGCAAATTTAAACAATAAAGTGCATGATCATAACAAGGTGGACTGTGAGTTCTAGAGTCCATCATATTGTACAAGAGGCCCATTCAAGAGTCAGATAACAGAGGAATAGAAACTGTCCTTGAACCTTGTGGTACGTGCTTTCAGTGGAGGGGCCTTTGTGCTGGCTGCTGTACTGAGGCAGTAAGAAGTATAGATAGAGCCCATAGAGGGGAGGCTGGTTTCTGTGATATGGTTTAGCTGTGTCCACAACTCTCTGCAGATTTTGAAATCATATGCAGTACAGTTACCGCACACAGAATTATGCATCTGAACAGAATGCATCGATAAGATTTCATAAGGGTCAGTATCTGTCAGCTGAAATATTAACCTGCAAAGTATGTTCATAGTTTATTGGAGCTCAGTGTAGTAATTGAATTAGGCCATTACTATTCTTTTAACTTTGAACTGTGCTTGTATTATCAGTCCTTTACTAAAGTTGAGGACCCACCCAAACTTGGCAGAGAAGAGTAACCAAATCCTCCTTACACTGGTCACTGTGTAATAATCCATCCTAGGAAATCTATACAAGTAACCAAGGGTCAGCTCTGACTCAAGGGAGTGTGTGCACTAATAAGTTGCCTGAGATTGGTTATTATTCATGTTTTATGCACCCATAAGAGCCTACATCAGAGTAAAAAAACAAAACATTCTTCTTTGTATTTGATGCATTTTTACAAGATTTTAAACTGCAGATCAAAAACAGCATCTTAAAATCATTGGAATCGTAATGTGATATTATTTGCAGTTAATGTGTAATTGATTATTAAATAGCAAGTGCACTTTCTAACATGGAATAAAAAAGCAGTGAATAATAAATGGAAACATCTCTGCTTCAAAATGTTTCCTATCTTAAGGATTTTGTAAGCACATGCAGACTGCTCTGTAACAGATTAAAATAGTAACACTGACAGAGATTCCACCGAAATAACTGGGTAAAGCCAAACTTCTCTGATAGACTCCAGCATTCAATAAGAAAGTAAAGGTCAGGGATCAAAGGAGAAAGAGTGAAAGCAGTGAAAAGTTATTGAAAATTATATCACTAGATCAGTGCAAGACACACTGGCCCCACTAAATGAGATAATTTGTTTTTTCAATTAACTACTCTGTGCATGATGTATGTTGAATTTTATTCTGTTGAATAACTCTCCATTTATTTAAGTTATATTATTAAAGATTAAGATAAGCTCATTCATCAGGGAATCAAATCATACTAATCATGAAGGCTCTGGGGCTATATCATTACACAGACTTCAGTAGCACTGATCTAATTAATGAGTGAGAAATGAATTGCTTTCTGAGCAAATCTACTCTCTCTCTCCTACGTCTTGTTTGTGTACTGCTTCAAGCCTTTTGTCAAGTCCATTGAGGAGATAACATGAGTGATCGTTCAAAGCAGAGGAGGTAGTCAATTCATTATAAGCAATGCCATGACACCGGACTCTCTGCACTGCTGGCTATCCTGGGGACACATTCTGAGGCAACCTGCAACTTATACTGAAAGATTTTCAACTTGATGCTCTCTGGTCTGCCCAAGATGTGTTGGTCTTCCAATGCAAGGAGTTGCATATTGGCACATTCCATCATTTATGTCAATGTGCTGAGAACCATGCTGGAGTTGGTGTTGCTGGCATAAAAACTGCAGAGGGAAATGTATCAATTTACAGCCTTCTACAACAGCAGGACAACTGACAGGAACCCGTGTTGGAAGTCCACAAACATCTCTCTTGGAGTGATATGTCCAATTGCTTTACGAGTTTTACACTGAATGGTAATGCATTGATGTACAATATTGTAGGTTTGAAAATATTATAACGGAAGTATTTTTTTGGGGGGGGAGAAGGTCTGTAATGCTGTTCCAGAAGATTATTCAAGGTTAATGTTTGGAGCTCCAGGAAATCACCACAGGAGTTCATTAGGGCCATGATCAGGTACACACACCTTCAAATGTTTCATCAATGGCCTTACTTCCATCAGTAGTTCATGTCTGGGAAAGTTGCTAATAAATGCATGATATTTGGTTCAATGCACAGTTCCTCAGCAAATGAAGCAGTCTATTACCTGCTTGCAACAAGACCCAGACAATATTCAGGCATGGGCTGTAATGAAAAATATTGTTTAAGCACAAAAATGCCAAGCCATGACCATTTCCAAGTGATGAGCCTTAGCACATTCAATGGTGTCATCAAAGCTGGCTCCCCACTGTCAGCATCCTAGGGAATACCATTGATCAGAAACTCTGCTAGAACAGCCACAAAGTGGCTACAAGTGTCGCACAGAGACTATTCTCAAAGAAATAACTTGCTTCTTGTCACCCTGGTCCTTTTCACCATCTGTAAGCTGTGTCAGGAATATCATGGAATACTGTTTGCTCGCCTGATTAATGCAGCACCTTTCATTGTCAAAGAGCTTCAAAACTATCCAGCACAGGGCAGCCAATTTGATTTGGCAACCCATCAACTACCTATACCCTGGCTAGTCTGACAACACCTTGCAAAACCCAACCATCATGAAGTGCAAGAGCCCCACTAAGATGCTTGAATCTTGGCTTGATACGTCTCCATCATCCTGGAACTCCACGGCACCTCTGGTACATCTTGAAAAGATTGCCTGCAGCAGCTGAAGAAGACAGCTCACCACCATCACTTAATCAGGGGTATTTAGGGAAGAGCAACAAATTTTGGCCTTGTTAGTGATCTCAAAAGTCAATTTTGAAAAATCATCGATTCCATCTCTGAAATGACAAAATGCTTCATTTCTCCTTCATTTCCTTTACCAACAAAACAGACATTTTGATTTGAAGCTTCTATATTTGGCTTTTTCATTCATCAGCTCATTAGTCTCATCTAATCAATTTCTGTATTTAATAGAGGCCAGAGGACACAGCCTCAGAATACAGGGGCATCCATTTAGAACAGAAATTGGAGGTATTTCTTTAGACAGAAAGTGGTGAATCTGTGGAATCTGTTGCCACAGGCGACTGTGGAGGACAAATCCATGTATATTTTAGGCAGAGGTTGATAGATTCATGATTGGTCGGGGTATGAAGGGATACAGGGAGAAGGCAGGAGATTGGGGTTGAGAGGAAAATTGGATAACCCATGATGAAATGACAGAACAGACTCGATGGGCCAAATGACCTAATTCTGCTTCTATATCTTATGGGTTTATATTGAAATATAGTTATCAAAATATTTAAAAAAACACTAATTTGTGATATAGTAATATGTGTGCTTCTTCGTTAATACATTAAATAACAAGACTATATATTTAAAATATAGGCAAGTTAAAATTTAGTTTTATTTTTAGGGACATCAGTATGAAGGTTGTCATTGCTTAGCTTGAAAAAGATCATTGAACTGTGGGGTGGTCATTAACAATGCAACACACCTGTCATGTGGGACATCCAATCAATTGTGATTTTTTGTTTTAATGATTACAAGTGTTGAAATTCCTGATTCGCAAAGATATGTTGCTGCAAATCGAATTAAAGCTTCTATAGCTTACCTTACTTGGCGAGGTTAGGCTTCTTTCAAAGAACACCAGAATTTTCCAAGGCTTTTTGAGCTAAACTCCAATTGTACTAAGTTTTCATTGAATTCAGATTTGGCTATATCAACATCTCTGTTAGAGTTTATATTAGAAAGTAAAGGATCGTGGATCCATAGTTCAACTTTAATGCCATCAAGATGGAAATAACTTTTGAAAGAGTTATGAAGTGTTTCCAGGTGTTCGTAGATGGCTTTCTTCAAAGAAATTGACAGAGAATTCTGAATCTCAACTCCATCTTGGTAAAGCACTTCCTTCAGCATTTGAAAGTTTTTAAAGATGCAAACTACTACTCTCTTCCTTTTTCACTAAAGTGGATGTAATATCAAGCTTTGCTGGAGCTCCATCTGTGCAAAGAGTATGAAGTTTTTCTTTCCAGTTAAAGTTTTGTTTGGCTAAAAAACATTTTACTATTTCCAAAACATCAATGGCTTTTGTAGTTTCCAGAAGGGTTTCACAAAATAAAAATTCTTCTTTGATGTTATTAGCATACACATAACAAATGAAAACAAGGAGCTGACTACATTGAGAGATATCTGTAGTTGCATTCATTTGCATACTGATTGGGAATTGCGAGGCTGCCAGTTCCTCAATGACCTGCTTCAAAATGTTAAAAGAAATATCAACTATTCTAGAACCTGTCACATTAATTGATAAGGGAACCCCTTCAGTTCTTTCCTCTGTTCCAGTCCACAAACCAGCTCAATCATTTCCAGTGCACATGACTCTACCAAAGTCTCTCCAATTGAGTGGGGCTTCTTTTGTTTGGCAATCCAGTAAGCAACTTTATAGGATGCTTCAAGAAAACGTTTTTGTGAAATGGCAAATCCAAGTCTTGGAAGAGTCCCAACTTTTTCACCATACTTCCTTTCCTTCAACATTTCAACTTAAATTGGGTCTGCAAAACAATATAACATAAATAAAGCTAAAATAAAATATTTGATCCAATTGACATTTATTGAAACTCAATATCTTTGTCTGCTAAGTAAGTAAACTAAGGCAGGTTTTACATTTTATCCAAAGTTTTAACACTTTTAATAGCTTTTAGATGCTGAGATAGACACAAGGATTACAGCAGTAGCAACGGTGTCATGTCCTTCCTGGAATGTGGCTATTGATGCACATGGAGTTGCATGGCTTTCTGTAGCTTCCTAGAAGTAATGGTTCTCATTTCTGATTTAGTTCGCAGTATTTTTGCATATTTGTTTTTAAGATGTGCATTATTTTCACGGAATAATAATACACGGACACCACTTGTAAAACATACAGCTTGTATACATCTTTACTTCATAAGACATACATTGTAGATAAAGGAAGAATGAAGAGTAAAACAAAAAAAAATGAACCTCTGCTACTCACATCACTTTCAACACTGTGTGTAACCTGATTCACTTCGCAATCTGTTGGCAATAATAAGATGCTACTTTAAATAACACATTTCAACAGTTATCCAACAGTTAACCAACTATCAGATGCGTTTGAATTTGCCTGGTCTACACGCGCAGTTTGCACACCTATCTTATAAAACGGGGCGCAGACTTATGGAGAATTAAGAATTCTTATTTGATCTGTCCAGTTTTACAAAACAACTCATCTACTTCCATGCATTGATCAACATGCAATTATTGATAGGGAATAATGGAGAGCAACTTAGATATCTGGGTCACAAATGTAAGAACGTGTGACCTCACCGTTTGGCGGCTGAACGACAACGAGGTGCAGTGCTGCCTGATAGTTGCATCGCATGAGCATCTGCAGACAGGAAGACTGAGATCATGTTCAATCTAATGGCGGGTCTAATAACTACCATAATTTTGAAGTAGTGGTGAACGTGCTGTGAACAATATTCTGAGATATTTGTAACAACTGTAATGTAAAGTCCCAGGTACTGCTAATACTACTGTGGTTTGTTGCCTACATTCATAATTGATGGAAATGCTCAATTTCAGTTCGAGGTTAGTGAATACAAAGATGTAATTTTTTTCTCATCCATGTTCATGGACCCCTGGAATATATTCACAGACCCCCGAGTGGTCCATGGACCCCAGGTTAAGAACCACTGCTCTAGACAGTAACCATAAGCTAAATCAGAATTCAAATAGATGGAGTCTGTTTTCTTTTTTTCTCGCCAAAACCAGCTTCTGAAGGATACAGAATATTTGAATACAAAGCAATGCACTTGCTGAGAATTGCCCTGGCATTAGATATATTGAAAAATTGTGTACCGAGTTTTTTAGGTAGATTAGGGTTACCTAAAGATCCAAGATCTTTGATATATATCTTGTTCTGATATTGAAAATGCAAATTGAATCCATGAAATAAGGAATCACTTCCAGTAGGTAGTTTTGGACAGCTAACTGAGGCCAAAACAAAGCTGAACCATTAGGCACACTCTCGCATATACCCATAAGACACTACTGACCCTCTTTAGAAGCAGGCAGATGCACTATTTATCACTGTCTTCCACCAATCTTCCTTTCATTCTTCCGAAGAGTATGTGATAATGTGTGTATGTAATAATGTCCAGGTTGTTTGCCAGGTGACTGCCTAAATCAGGTGCTAATACTCTCTCCTCTATAACCCGGGGTGTCATAAAGCAGAAGCTGGGACCATTTTGATAACATTTATTTTGGAGTTATTGAGTAAATTTGTTTCCTTAACAACCACAATGTTGATTAATGTCACACAAACATCCATCTTGACTTCTACTGTGAATACATTTTTTAAAATTATTGCAAAAGGACAGATGTTTAGCAATTTGATTCTGCAGTAGTGTTTGTTTTAACATCTCATGTCATCCTCAAGTGAAAAAGTATGTTATGTAGGATGAGATGTTAATATCCCTTCTTTGCTCTCCTAAGACATGCTGCCTAGACTCTGTGGGGTGGCCAACTGTGTGGTGGCATCTTCTGGGTTATCAAGTGGGCGCCCTCTTTCCTCAGTGTTTTGCTGATAGGCCCACGACACCTCCGGAGGGTTCAGCAGTGAATCCCGGCGTCCCGGGCTCACCCCCTAGATGCCTTTCACTCACTTGGGGCCCAGATGGAATCCTTTCTCTTCATCCAGAGCCACTGACTACCCTTTTCAGCAGCTCTGGAGAGATCTTTGACTGCTTGTCGGTGTGTCTTCCCTCACACTCTCGACTCCCGGAGTAGCCTTGATGTTGATGTGGCTACAAATCCTCTGCAGCCTAATTCGACGGGTTGGACCCTTGCTCTCCAGCCATGTTGTTGCACATCGGCTGAAAGCTCAGCATACCTCAGCTTCTTGCGCTCGTAGGCCTCCTCCACTGCATCCTCCCAGGCACTGTCAGCTCAATGATGTAAACCAGATGGAGCGAGGCCGATCATAGCACAAGGTCTGGTCTGAGGTTGGTTTCCACAATTTCAGTTGGGAAGCAGAGCCTCTGGCCTAAGTCTGCCATCATCTTCCAATCATGTGCCCTGCCTAGCCTCCCGGTACCGGTCTGGTCTCGATGTATCGAGTCTGGCTTGACTCTCACCTTCCCGGACAAATGCTGTTAACGGCCAGCGGGATGAAGGGAGAGGGAGAGCGTTGACGCACATCCGCCGACTTTCCAGCACTGCTGCAAGACACCGTAGCACCTGGTTGTGTCACCAGGTGTATCGGCTTTGAGTAAGGTGATAAGGATTATTTTTGGATCAAATTTTATCCCTTTGAAAAATTACCAGAAATTTTTCTGTGTGAGTTGCACTTAAGTGCGCGATGTAATTTCTCTATCAGATATGTAAAATAAACATTGTGAAAATTCTTGGATATCCAGGCCTTGGAAAACTCCTAAACTAATGTCCCATTGTTTACTCCAGGATTTACGGTCTAAGAAAAGGGTCCATTGTAGAGAGAATGGAGTCAACACTCCTAAACATTGGCTTAAACAGTAGTGTAATAGATGGGCCTATAATCCATATCTCCGGGCTTAACTTACTGTAAGTGTGACTTCAATCCTCTCAAGGCAATTTGAGAATTTTAGTTATATTTGAAAGTAAAATGCAAATAAACATGTTGCTAAAATAACAACAAAAATGTTGGATTGTTGCAAGAATCTAACTGATTCAATCATGTTCTGTAAGATTCAACGCTTGCCTTGGCCTAAACAAGTTGATTTGAAGAGGCATATGATTCCATTCTATTTCTAAGGATAGATTAAAAAAATGCCTTTTTGTTAGTGGAATACACTAAGAGAGAATAAACTAAAAATAATGCTAAACTGAAGCCTTTTAGCTCTGACAGCCTAAAGATTCTAATGCAGCTATTCATAGAGAAATATGGACTTTCCTTCTGCCTTGGCCAAAGTTCCTCCCTTGGTGAATGATATGAAAAATAGCAAAATTTAATCTTGTAAAACCTAAATGAGCATAAATGATTGCTGTATTTTCCTATACAGCAACGGCGATAAGAGTCATATGAAAATCATTATGTTCTTTTTTCTGATAGTTTGTGGAAATATGACTACTTTTTTCATTCAGTATGCCTATGATCAAATAAATCTAAATTTAGTCTTGTGGTTTTACATTTGAGAGCACTTGTATGCATTCAAAGTCATTTTATGTAACTCAAGAAGCAGATTTTTACCAATTGTGGCCACAGAATGCATCCAACATTTGCATTACCTTGTGATGTGAATTTATTGAAATACTAAGAAACAGAAAAAACATTTTATCTATATCTAAAGTACCATGAGATCTGCTCTCTGCAATGTCAACTTATATTAACTGGACTTCAATGATGAAAGGCATGAATTATGCAGATGTAATCAGATCATTTAACGTTGGCTATGAGGAAAGAATGAAATGGCATGGGACTAACATTAAATCTCAAATAGAAATTAGAATACTCTTCTTTGTCCTCTGAGAACAGTCATGGTGCAAGTCAACAGACATTTGAACTCAAGGGACTCAAAGGGTATGCACAGAGGGCAGGGGCAGAAGAGTGGTGTTTGGATCGGTTGTTGGCTGACTGACAGAGTAGATTCAAGGGGCTCTGGCTTCTTACATTTTTATGTAAGTAGTAAATATTTACGAAGTCAACTTAAAATAAAATGTGGAAATTGGTTTGGTAATTAAAATGAGAATAAGCAGGGCTGTTCAAGTGCTCTATATAGCACAATACTTTTAGATCAACAGTTGCAGAGTTTCAACCTCAAACATCAACAATTCCTTTCCTTCTGTAGATGTTGCTTGACCTGCTGAGTTCTTCTAGCAGATTGCTTGTTACTTGCAGATCAATATTGATTTGTAACTCTTGGCATTAACAGTGTTGCTGTAGCTTCAGAATGGTATGAGACATGTTGTCAGTCTTTCAAATCCAGATTAACAACAACTATTAAAACCTAAAAGGAGAAAGAGCTTGAGAAGCCCAAAGTAAATAATTATCTTCTTGTGAGAGGATCCATCCCATGACCTCTACCACTGTATTTGCAAATCCTTTCCACATTTATCTTGCTACTCCTTGGGACAGTCACATTTTGTCAGTCATCAATGTGACATGCTGTAAAGAATTCCCACGCTATGAAGGACACTTTCATTTGAAAACCATCTCTTTATTGCTGGATTGAATGATTAGATTATGGAATTCATAAAGACATCCCATGCTTTAGAAAGCCTTCTGCACAATAGTTAGGTCTAAACAAATCAAGATATAAAATGCACTTCATTTTGGTTTCTAGAGAAATTCGGCATTTTTTTGAAGATTTTAAGATAATCTCGTTTGGGAAACTGAGTGCTTCAGGAGAACTGTTGACAAGGTCAATGGCAATTTAACCATAGAGTAATCAAAATTAATGGAGTGGATGTTTTTTTTCATATCCTCAATAATGTATCCATTTTCTTTTCCTCTTAATATCCTTCCTCGCTCTGAAAGCAATTAATTATCTTTCTTTTTTCCTTATGTGCTTTCGCTAAGTGGCTTTGTCCATCCACACTTGTTCAAGTAAACACAAATAGACTTGACCAAGCTCATTTGATGGGAAATACATACACTTCTCTTGACTTCCGTTTCGGATTCAGGGGTGCTGGGTTTAATTGTAGAACTTCCTGGTAGTACTGTGGTTAGCACTTAACTAATTCCTCAGTTCCATGAATGAACAATAAATGTTGACGTTGCTGGTAAAATTTACAATCAATAAACAAATCAATTAATAAAAATGAACAAGTATACATATAGGATGAAGAATACTGAAAATATTAAAGTGGTTCAGACAAGGAACTGGACTTGATAAAAATAATTATAATTTTACCGAGTATTCTGGAATGATAATTAAATGTGTTGAAAATCTTTTCTCATCAAAAGATACACTCTGCTTAGGAATGTATTACCAGCAGTAAGACAAATAAGTAAATAGTCCTTTCAAACCTGGTATGTCATTCAAAAGATCTAACACAATGACTTGTGTTAGTTTTATAACCTTAACCATACCCATCGTTGGTAAAAATCAATAATTTTTAGATTTAAAATAGCTAATTAAATGTGCATCCCCTGATTTTCTTAGGAAGTATTTCTAATTTCTCTCTAAAATGATATTGTCTTCTTGTCCGAAGTCACTTAGCCTGCAGAAAATCTTTCTTTTCATCTATCAGTTTCTGTCAAAATCCTCAAATAGATCATCCTTGTCTCTCTAGTTATGACTTTTAAAGAAATTTGCAAATATGCGAGGCTCATTTCTTTTTTCTTTCTCAAATTTCTACTTTGATTGTCATTTTGCTAGAGGTAATCATAAGCCACTGTGGGAGAAACATCTTTGAATACTGTCACAAAAATGGTTGTGAGAATGTTAGGTAATAGTTGTGCTTATTTGCACACATTTGATTCCTCTGAAGTCAGCTCACCTGTGAAAATATTATCCATAGTTCTGAAAATCTTTCTAGTATTGAAAAATCACCTACTTTTTAAGTTTCTTCTGCAATGCATTTACTTGATGGGCAGAGATCCACTAAAACCCATCCCTCTCTTTTACACCAGAACAATCAAAGCCGATTGGTCCCTTACTGTTTTTAACAACAAAGAGAGAAAGACAAATTGTCTTTCTCTCTTTCAATTTCTCCTATATCTTACAAACCAAAAAAGTAGCACTCCTATAGGCCACCAGACAATCCTGTCTTTTCTTTGGCAATGTGGAACAGCCCTTGTTCCAGACCTATTCTGGTACCCTTCCTCAAATCTTTCTCTGGCACATCAACAATTGAATTAGTTCCACTCCCTACACTTGTGGAGATCTTGTCAATGTTGTAACCTTTGCAGCTAACTTCCACCTTATCCTCAAATTCATAGACCATTTCTGACACCTTTCCCTTTTGTAGATCTCTCAGTTTCCTTCTCAGAAGATTAACTATTCATCTAAACACCCCATCCCACTTAGCTATCTCAGCTATACTTCATCCCACCCAGCCTCCTGTAAAGACATAATCCTTTACTCTTAGTTTCTCTGTCTCTACTACATTTGTTTTCAAATAAAGTCTTCCACTCCAGAACACATCAGATGTCCTCCTTTTTCAGGAAAAATGTCTTTGCCCCTAGCAGATTTGGCGGAGGCCTCACTTATGTTTCGTTCATTTCCCCGGATGCCTGCTGTCATCCCACCTTCCTCTAAAGCAAACAGGTTTCCTCTAGTGCTCACCTTCATCAGTTTATCAGTTCCACCAGCCTCAAATGAATCCTACCATCAGTGCCCCACTTTCTGCTGTCCACAGGGACCATTTTCCCCATCATCCCTAGGTCTACTGATCTCGTTCTACTCACTCCAACCCATCTCCTGGTACTTTTCCCTGAAAATGTAGGAGGTGCAACACTTGTCCCTACACCTCCTTTTTCATCTCATACAGGGAACTAAAGAACATCTTTGGTTGTAGCAGTGGTTCATGTGCACCTCCTTCAACCTCTTTTATTGTGGGTCTCCTCTACATCTGCGAGCCCAAGCATGGACTGGGCGACTGTTCTGCAAATAACCTGCATTCTACTCAATGGCTTCCTTGAATTCTGTTTGCCTGTCATTTTAGGTCCCCATCTTTTTCCCACACTAACCTGCCTATTGTCAGCCTTCTCCCAACTAGAAGAACAGCATGTGATATTCTGCATAGCTAGCCTATAGTTTCAGGTCATTCACATTCCCTATGTTCCTTCGGTGTTCCTTTCCATTAATATTGGGCCATCTAGGTTCTCTCTCTCTTTGTTCATCTTTCCTATTCCCCCCTCCCCATTAACTAGATTTATTACTGTCCCCACTTGATTTGATCTGCCCACCACCCACATCACCTATTTGATACACTCTCCCATTGGTTCTATTCGTGCATAATCCCTTCTCTGTCCAGTTTCACATTGAAGGGCTAAATTGCCTAATTGGGCTCCTGTACCTTATGGTCATATGATATTACATCAGCTTCCAGCCTAATATGCTATATTTATTTTTTTTTATCTGTTTCCACGTATCACTTATAGCTCCATCTCAAAACTCCTTCTCTCTCTCCTCCACCTGACACCATCTGACCATCATTTCCCACCTTGCACAGTTCCACCTGTCACCTACCAGCCATTATCTCATGCCTCCCTCTCACCTCTTCACACTGGCTTTCTTCCCGTTGCATTTTCAGTCCTGAACCAGGTTCTTGACCCAAAACAATGGCCACCCCTTCCCTGCAAAGATGTTGCTTAACCTGTTGAGTTTCTCTAGCAGCTTGTATTTTTAGCTCCTAATTCCAGCATTTGCAATTTCTTCTGTTTCCAAAGGCAAGGTTGTTTCTTTGGACTTGAATGGGGTTGGACTTGGAAGAGCAAATCTGCAGAGAGATAGCAGACAACTGCAGGAAACATAAAGTTGTGGGGGTAGGGGATTTTAATTTTCCATACATTGATTGGGGCTCCCATACTGTTAGGGGTCTAGATGGTTTAGAGTTTGTAAAATGTGTTCAGGAAAGTTTTCTAAATCAGTATATAGAGGGACCAACTAGATGGGATGCAATATTGGATCTCCTGTTAGGAAACGAGTTAGGACAAGTGACGGAAGTCTGTGTAGGGGAGCACTTTGGTTCCAGTGATCATAACGCCATTAGTTTCAATTTGATCATGGACAAGGATAGATCTGGTCCTAGGGTTGAGGTTCTGAACTGGAAGAAGGCCAAATTTGAAGAAATGAGAAAGGATCTGAAAAGCGTGGATTGGGACAGGTTGTTCTCTGGCAAAGATGTGATTGGTAGGTGGGAAAGGGGAAATTTTGAAGGGGAAATTCCCCTTCAAAGGGGAAATTTTGAGAGTGCAGAGTTTGTATGTTCCTGTCAGGGTTAAAGGCAAATTGAATAGGGATAAGGAACATTGGTTCTCAAGGGATATTGCAACTCTGATAAAGAAGAAGAGGGAGTTGTATGAAATGTATAGGAAACAGGGGGTAAATCAGGTGCTTGAGGAGTATAAGAAGTGCAAGAAAATACTTAAGAAAGAAATCAGGAGGGCAAAAAGAAGACATGAGGTTGCCTTGGCAGTCAAAGTGAAGGATAATCCAAAGAGCTTTTACAAGTATATTAAGAGCAAAAGGATTGTAAGGGATAAAATTGGTCCTCTTGAAGATCAGAGTGGTTGGCTTTGTGCGGAACCAAAGGAAATGGGGGAGATCTTAAATAGGTTTTTTGCGTCTGTATTTACTAACGAAGCTGGCATGAAATCTATGGAATTGAGGGAATCAAGTAGTGAGACCATGGCAACTGTACAGATTGAAAAGGAAGAGGTGCTTGCTGTCTTGAGGAAAATTAAAGTGGATAAATCCCCGGGACCTGACAGGGTGTTCCCTTGGACCTTGAAGGAGACTAGTGTTGAAATTGCGGGGGCCCTGGCAGAAATATTTAAAATGTTGCTGTCTACAGGCGAAGTGCTGGAGGATTGGAGAGTGGCTCATGTTGTTCCGTTGTTTAAAAAAGGATCGAAAAGTAATCCGGGAAATTATAGGCCAGTGAGTTTAATGTCAGTAGTAGGTA
This sequence comes from Mobula hypostoma, assembly GCF_963921235.1. Classification (NCBI taxonomy): domain Eukaryota; kingdom Metazoa; phylum Chordata; class Chondrichthyes; order Myliobatiformes; family Myliobatidae; genus Mobula; species Mobula hypostoma. Next base: position 151,310,045 of record NC_086097.1, on the reverse strand, counting down.
AGTTATTGGAGAGAGTACTAAGAGACAGAATCTACAAGCATTTGGATAGACAGGGGCTTATTAGGGAGAGTCAACATGGCTTTGTGTGTGGTAGGTCATGTTTGACCAATCTGTTGGAATTTTTCGAGGAGGTTACCAGGAAAGTGGATGAAGGGAAGGCAGTGGATATTGTCTACATGGACTTCAGTAAGGCCTTTGACAAGGTCCCGCATGGGAGGTTAGTTAGGAAAATTCAGTCGCTAGGTATACATGGAGAGGTGGTAAATTGGATTGGACATTGGCTCGATGGAAGAAGCCACAGAGTGGTGGTAGAAAATTGCTTCTCGGAGTGGAGGCCTGTGACTAGTGGTGTGCCACAGGGATCAGTGCTGGGTCCATTGTTATTTGTCATCTATATCAATGATCTGGATGATAATGTGGTAAATTGGATCAGCAAGTTTGCTGATGATACAAAGATTGGAGGTGTAGTAGACAGTGAGGAAGGTTTTCAGAGCCTGCAGAGGGACTTGGACCAGCTGGAAAAATGGGCTGAAAAATGGCAGATGGAGTTTAATACTGACAAGTGTGAGGTATTGCACGTTGGAAGGACAAACCAACGTAGAACATACAGGGTTAATGGTAAGGCACTGAGGAGTGCAGTGGTACAGAGGGATCTGGGAATACAGATACAAAATTCCCTAAAAGTGTCGTCACAGGTAGATAGGGTCGTAAAGAGAGCTTTTGGTACATTGGCCTTTATTATTCGTTGTATTGAGTATAAAAGCTGGAATGTTATGATGAGGTTGTATAAGTCATTGGTGAGGCCAAATCTGGAGTATTGTGTTCAGTTTTGGTCACCAAATTACAGGAAGGATATAAATAAGGTTGAAAGAGTGCAGAGAAGGTTTACAAGGATGTTGCCGGGACTTGAGAAACTCAGTTACAGAGAAAGGTTGAATAGGTTGGGACTTTATTCCCTGGAGCGTAGAAGAATGAGGGGAGATTTGATAGAGGTATATAAAATTATGATGGGTATAGATAGAGTGAATGCAAGCAGGCTTTTTCCACAGCAGCAAGGGGAGAAAAAACCAGAGGACATGGGTTAAGGGTGAGGGGGGAAAAGTTTAAAGGGAACATTGTGGGGGGCTTCTTCACACAGAGAGTGGTAGGAGTATGGAATGAGCTGCCAGACGAGGTGGTAAATGCGGGTTCTTTTTTAACATTTAAGAATAAATTGGACAGATACATGGATGGGAGGTGTATGGAGGGATATGGTCCGTGTGCAGGTCCGTGGGACTAGGCAGAAAATGGTTCGGCATAGCCAAGAAGGGCCAAAGGGCCTGTTTCTGTGCTGTAGTTTCTATGGTTCTGTAGTTCTATGGGTTGTAGATGGGAGTGTTATTTATATGGATGATTAGTAGTTTTTTTCTACAGTTGAGTCTACTATGTGACATATGTTGCATGATTATTAGTAGCTCCACATAGTAACGACTCCAAATTAAACATTCGAGATGAGCCTGTTTTAGAATATTCCATGGAATGAGATTTATTCAATGAGATTTTGTTTCATTTATACAAAAGATGAAATAATGATTTTCAAAATTGCAAATGACTCCACATCTTCCCCTTACTAGGAATGTCACCCACAAAAATCAAAGCTTAGGACGTAGTGAAATGATAAGGCAGATAGTCAAAAATGAATGAAGTTGGCCTCTGTGAGCAAGGCAAATTGCAAATAGCTATATTTCTGAGCAGGTAAGATAAGCAATACAATGATAAGATCATTATGTGTGATAAGACGGATGCATTTGTTCAGCTTCATACCATTTCCTGCTCTTAAGGAAGTGACTTTAATCCAAAATATGAGCTAATATTTTCTCATTATCACAGACACTACCTTCGAGACAGTCCAAGTTCCTGGTTAAATATAGCATTCTTTAACATTATCAGATTTATCAATTTCTTCATGGAGAAGATTCAGCATGTACAAAACAGTGATCTCTCTTGTTTTCTCATAGACACACTGTCTTGATGCAATGCAATACAAATTACATTGTCAACACGATACTTAAACATTGTGATCTTGAAACAGCTGCAGGTTTTGCATGACACTCTGTCAATGACATTTCTCGATGAGCATTGATTTTTTTTTCTCCTTCATCTGCCTCACATGTTCAAAGCTGGTTTGTTGACAGGAAACATTTGTGACAGTGTGCTGTAACTGATGTGAGGAAGCAGGAAGATTTCCCGATAAACTAAATTGGCCAGATGAAGCAGTGTACTGGGACTGAAGAAGTTATCTGTGACAGTTGGACATGTAGGAATAATAGGAAAATATTTTCATCAAACTGAAATATTTGTAAACTGATTTTGACATATTCTCATTGGTGAAGTATACCCAGTTTGAAATATAATAATTCAAATGATACCATGGAAATACAGCCTCATTTGTGCCTGTATACACATAAAAATCTGGGTGTTAATTAATTACGTTTCATAAATGATGGTGGTGTTTTGTAATAAGCAAGTTCTCACAAGATTCATTGAAATTTTGAGCTCATGCATCAAACTTTCCCAGCAAACTACTCCACAGTACAGGCTGTCTATGCTGTTGCCTTTAAAGTGGAAGTTCCTACAAATGCATTTGTCAGAGACAACAACCACATGTGTAATAGATAACAACTATTTTATCCTATATTTTCACTTGCAATTCCTTGAAAATCCTCTTTATTTATTTATTTGATTTTTTTTTTGGAGATGCAGCAAGGTAACAGGCCCTTCTTGCTAACTGAGCTCGTGCTGCCTAATTACACCCATGTGACCAGAGAACCCACTAACCCGTACATCTTTGAAATGTGGGAGGAAACTGAAGCACCCGGAGGAAACCCACATGGTCACAGGGAGAATGCACAAACTCCTTGCAGGCAGCTGCAGAATTGAACCTCGGTTGCTGGCGCTGTTGCAGCATTATGCTAGCCACGACTCTACCACACCTCCGAAAGGACGCAGATTTAATTTACAGTCTCTCCATGCGTATTCCTAACCATGTCTAAGGATTGATTTTAATGACAAAGTATGAACTACATTAAAAATTGAAAACCTTCTCTTGTTAAAGATGCTTATACATGATATACCAAATAAGCATAAATGATGACTAAATGAATAGAAAAATATCTTTTTAAAATTCAAAGAAGAAGCATGTTAATATACATTTGCTGTGTTCTTTGGACTATGATCATTTACACAGACATACAAGATGTCCTATTTACATTCTTATGAATGCCTATCAATGCCTATTTTACATAGATATTTTAGTAAATAATGGAGATGATGCTTTTTTTTAAACAATGCATATAGTCCTCACCCATGTGGATCCTTAAATATGGTTATGACTAAAACAATAGAATCTGGCTGAGTGGCTACCATTAAAATCCATTGATCAACATCAACCTTGAATGTTATTTTAGTGTATTGTTGAGAGAAATCTCGTCTCTGTTTTTTAAGGGAACACAAAAATAGAGCTACAATTGAAGTTACCTATCATGATGAGTTATTTGAAATAACAGAGAACACTTGCATTCTTAACCAACATTAATTCTTGCACTAATACCAGCACAAAAGGATCTTGGTACTTCCTGCATCTTCTATTTTTTTAATTACTTTTAGTTATCTGATGTTGTTAATTTTGTTTAGATTTTCAAAATGATAATGGTCTTCGGTAGAGTTAGAATTAGAGCTAGAACTAAAATTAGTGGTATGAAAGTTAATAATGAATGGACACAGATTTTTAAGCTACTGCCTCCAGAATCAAAGGAGAGCTGGGATTTTTGCTCAGCAAGTTATTATGAAATGGATTGTGCCACTTACATAATAGAAACAACAAGATTCAATAGTAGCTTTGAAAAGTATATATAGTTTGCAAGTTAAGTTAATGTTTGGAGGGGAATTAGGAAATTATAGGTGATTGCGACTAATTTTATTCCTCTTTCAAAGAATTGCTATGGGTCAAATAAGCTGAAAGGCGTATTAATGAGCGAGCATGTTGAGTAGCAATAGAGAAAGAAATAATATCATAAAAATAGGAATAGAAAAGGAGACGTTACAAGGAATGCAAAGAAAGAATACATGTGAATAATAAAGTTTGGATATTGAAATACATTTGAAAATTCCAAAGTTTGTTGTTGATGCTGAATTTGAGTTGTGGTGAACAGTGGACATGACAATTATCAACTGCAAGTGGAAGATGGAAGTTAATACAGTGACCTTTTAGGTAATGCACTTTAAGAGTTTGGTTGGGAAGCAGAAATAAAGACATTAGCTTGCACCTAACCAATGTGCAGAAATAGTGAGAACTAGAGATACGTATGTATAGATCTTTGAAGAAGGCAGGGGAAAATATTAGCAAAGTGTATTGGATCTCAGGCTTTATTGAAGAAATGCTGTTCATATAAGTGATGAAATGACGCTAAACATTGATTAGTCTCAGTTAGGCCACATATAGCACACTGCATTCACTTCTATTCACATTTTAAGAAGCCATGAAAATCTTTGAAAGAGTACAGGGGAGATTTGCGAAGAATGAAAAGTTTTAGCTACAAGGCTAGGATATTGTTCTCCTTGGAACGAGGAAAGTTAAGTGCAGATTAAAATCAGAGCATGCAAGTTCATGATGTATTTAGCCAAGGAGACAAACAGAACTTTCCCCACAGTTTGTTGGTGTGAGGAGTAGGAGATGCTGGTTTGTGCTTTTGAGATACAGAGAAATGTGAGAAACAAGGGTGGTTTTGACCTGGAATTCATCACGTATGAGGGTGAAAGGAGTAGAGACAATGAACGATCTCGAATAGATTTTGATAGCAACTTGATGAAATAAACTGACTGTTATGAGGGCAGAGTGAGAGAATGGGATTGTTAATACAGACTCAATTAGCCAACTGATAGCTTCTTGTGCATTAATTATGCTGTGACTACCTGTGCTGTTTGATTATATAATCAGACAATTCTAAGTTAAGTGAGTGTAGGACTGCAAAGAAGTTAGAATTAGCTAGGCTGAGGCTCTCCTTTGGTCAGGGTTAACCATGGATGTAGTGCGCCAGCTGTCTATGTGATACACAAACCAGGGCAGTAGGATATGGAGAGCAAACTATTGCCCAAGTAGCAGGCTCCTCCTCTCTATGCAGCTGACGAATCCAAGGGAGAGACCAACACAGTTTAGGACCAGTGACATCGCAAGAGTTGCCAGTCAGCATTGAACTCAACGTAGAACTGCCTTAGGGCCTCCAGCTCTGAAATTTTTCTTGGGGTTTATTCACAAAGCTTTCCCCATGAGTGGGTACAGTTGCAAAACTGCAGAGGTTTGAGATCAAGTTTTTTCTTCTTCTAGATGAGTGACCAGCCATGTCTGACGAGCACCATCTGCCCAAAGCTACTAGTTTTAACGTGCCAGTAACCAGCTTTTGCCTCTTCTCCTGTCAGTAGAAAGAGTACAGCTGGGCTTAATAGCTAAACTATATGTGAAGGACAGGAGCTGAACTTGGTTGTCAGAGGCTATGTGAAACACAGGCCACTGAGAGCACTTAAAAGGAATTGGGGGCTTAACCCCACTACTAACCTGACTATAACAACCTTAAGGAACTTACGATAGGTTAGGAACATAAGTATGCAAAGTAAGACCTTAAATTTTCGATGCTTTATGATTTTGGGGGATTGCATCATTTTGTATCGTTTATGCTCCTGATTCATCTGAGTTAGTAAGAATGACAGCACTGGCCAGGAATCAGATTTTACCTTCTGACATTTGCTCTTACTCCCTTATATCTAATTACAACTGAAAAAGAACTGAGGGTGCAACAATGGAATCTCTTTATAATTTGAAATCATTATTTTACGCCTGCAAATATGATTCCACAATCTTGCAGTAAGCAGATGGAAAGTACCTTCAATATGAGTCATTGTACACTACTTTATTCTACAGGCAAGAGCACTGGTTGTCCATGACGCACACTTGCTTTAATCAGTTACATTTACTTTCTTAGCAAGACCAAGGGAATTAAAATTTTTAAGACACATTTTCTGTTCCTTTTGTGGGCCGCCTTTCTTGTTGATACTAATACCTTTATCAAAGACAATCCCTGACTGCAGTATTTGACCTTTTGCATCTTCACTTTAACCTCAAGGTCGCAGGATCCCCTTTAGTGTTTAAAAGCTGTCTGGCTGAACATATATTTATCTTTGTTTTTCTCTCCCTGGATTTCCAGTAGAAGGGATAACAGTCCCAGGAGTATATTGTCAGCAGGTACTTGAACATATTCAGTTCACATAAATCAAATAATTCCCACCATAAGCCGTGAAATCAAAAAAAAAACACTTGATTAATGTCCTTGGTCATTTTGGGGACCTCTTACCCCAATCCCCAACCCCAATCTTCAACCCCAATCCGACCACGGCATCCCTTTCTTTCCTCACAACATCTCAGAGGCTTTTTAAATTTGCACAATGGTAATTTGTTTCAAACAGCTCATTTTGACATTGTTTCCATGTGTAAGTAATGTCAGAGCATGATTGGGCCATAATATCTAACAATGACTATAGTTTAGAAAGGGACAGTGCATAGTGAACAGTAACAAATCATCTAGACGTCTCTTTTCATCCATCCTTGGGCAATTGCTGTCATGTAACTGCTTTAATTAGTTGCAGTATCTGTATTATTTGGAACATTGTCAGGAGCCATGGAGTAGGGAAACAGCTAGATAATTCAAACAAGGAATAGCCTTAAAAAGATCTGTTTACATGTGACCTTCCTACAGTAATCAAACAGATACCGTTGTCTGTTTAAAATTACAGGCTGCTGGTTCACTATGGGAGGCACCTTCAAAGATTTACTTATTTTTCAGATGTCTGTTTATTCCTCTCTCTCCTCTTGAGTTTGCACCCTTGACTGAAAATGAACTGTATTCAATTTAATAAAGTTCCCTGATTCAGCAGAGTACAGAGAACTTCTTTGTAAGTCGAAAAAGAGCCTGTTAGCTTTGAATAATATTGACTAAGATTTTGCTGCATGTTTTGTGGTACAGAGTACCTGTTGTTGCAGCAGTTCAGGTAATGGAAATTCACCTTTTACAAAATTCACTTATCACACGAAAAGGCTTTGATATACAGAACAAAAAATTGCTCTTGTGGATTTTGTGACAGAGAAAGCAATGACTAGATAAAGACAAAGTGTGAACAGATGAACAAATTGTGTCAATTTTATTCACGGGTTTGCATCACATAAGATTATTGTACAGTTTGGTTTTTTTGGGGGGGAATCAACCCTTTAATGAAGGAGTAAACAGTACACTCCATGATTGATTAAAATGCTTGTGAATTTGATGATTGAAAAGGTAATTTTACATGTCAATTTTAGTATTATGTTTAAGACAGTTAGTTTGCTTGTAGTTCCTTCAAACTCAGTTATGATGGACCAGTTACTTTCTGTTTTGTGTCTTATGTCACTTCTGAGATGAAATGCCAATTATAAAAAAAATGTGGGAATGCTGAAAGCACTCTACTGGACAAATGTGTATATGGACATAGAACAAGGGTTACTGTTTAATAATAAACCCCCATCATTAGAATTGGGAAAGAAAGGAAATAATTTTGTTTTAAGTTGTAGAGACGGTGAGGGAGGGGTGAATCTCACTGGTTGCATTATGGTCTTGTATAGGAATTCAAATTTGCTGCAGTGAAGGAAAATGCAGAGAGTAGTGGACACATCATGGGCACATCCCTCCCTACCATCAGTAGTATCTATAGGAGGCACTGCCTCAATAAGGCAACATCTATTATCAAAGATCCCCACTATCCAGGCCATACTGTCTTCTCACAGCTACCATTAGGTATGAGGAACAGAAGCCTAAAGTCCCACATACAGGGTTCAAGAACAGCTAATTTCCTTCATTCATTTGTTTCTTGAACCAACCAGCATAAGCCTAATCTCTACCTCATGGAATGAAGAATTAAAATCATAAGAAACGTAATGCTTAGAGTTATCCCTGTGGATTGAATATTGGTTACTTCGCTCTGCAAAGTCACCATCCCCGAAGAAGCCATATTGTGAACACTGAATGGAGTAGATAGAAGTTATTTTGAGTCTACCTTCCTTCAGCATCAATGAATATTCCAGAGTATCTCTGATCTGAGAGTTTCCACACTAATATTGAGAGGCAACAAATGATTTTCTTGGAAGGCACTGAGGAAACAATTCTCAATTAAAGCCAAATCTTAGAGATTGCCTACAGCACCTGCACACTAGAGTATTGTAAAAGACAGTGCCTGCAACATACAATATCATCCAAAAATGTAACTACATTATTATTATATTTTAAAAGGGAACACAGTGGACCTGAGTTTTTTTAGTTTATTTTTAAAGAAGCCTAGATTAACTCAAAGTTACTATCCTTAACAACAGAATTAAAGTGGTATGCTTTCACTTCTACCTGTACAATTTCACTCCTGAAATTTATAATTTTATTGACGTTCATCTTCTATTGGATATTATATTTATTCTGGAGTTTTGTCTCTATCCATTCTGGTCATTGCGCTTTCACACACAGAGTCTTTAATACATTTCTCAGCTATTTCTTTGTTGCCAAAATATGTAGTATTAAAAATAAGAACCTAAATGAAATTTTAAAAATAAGTACAATTGTGTATTCATAAGATGATTAAATTTGTCAATTGAATTGGTATTTTATTCATGATTTTACATGAGGAAATCAACTACTCACAAAAACCTAAGGTTCATTATTATATTTTTCTAGTACCTATGTCCTTATAAATTAAAGTTGCTTGCACAGTCTGGGTGGGTAAAATAGCCTAATTTCCAAAGCTCATACTGGTATCTATTCTGTGAAGCATTATTCTTAACAAGGCAGCTTTTACTCCAGTAAGAACTTATTTATTTCTTACCCTTTATTGATGAGAAATGTATATTAAGAAACATGGAAGTGGCCATATAATTTTAAAATAAAACTAGTCAGTGTTTAATATAGTTTCATTAACTTTCCACAGAGTAGATCTGGTTAAATTGAACCTGGCAGAAACCTTAAAATTTAGAAGTGTAAAGAAATTGAGTTTTTTGAATAAGTTAGACTGTGACGCTGTGGCCTCAGAAGAAATGCCTTGTTGGCATCTTGCCTCCTGGGTGTCAGAGGCAGCGATACTTCTGAGCAGCTGCAGTACAGTCTCGAGCAAGAGCGCAACAGTCAGAGTTGATGTACATTTGGTACAAATGATGTAGATTGAATAAGGGATGAGGTTTTGCAGAAAAAGTATAGGGAGTTAGATTAGAAGTTAAGAAGCAGGCCCTCAAGGATAGTGATTATTCTCTGGATTATTTTCGGTGCTATGCAAAGTCACAAATAGAAGAACAGGGCAGATGAATTCATGGCAGAGGAGCTGGTGCAGGGTTCAGGGATTCAGGTTAGCAGATCTCTTCTGGGATAGAGGAAACCTGTACAATATTGATGTGTTGCACTTGAACCAGAAAGGGACCAACATCCTTGAAGGGAAATTTGCTCGTACTGTGTTGGCTTCACACTGTGCCTGGCAACACTTGTGGGCGGCCTCCTGCACATCCTCTGACAGTGCTGCTTGTTGAGGTAAACTGCACGTTTCAAAGATTCAAAGTACATTTATTATCAAAGTATGTATCGAGTATACAACTCCAAGATCCATCCTCCTGAAGGCAGGTACGAAGCAAGGAAACACCATGGGACCGGTTCAAGAGGACATCAATTGCCCAACATGCCAAAAAAGAACAAATTTGCACAAACAGCAGAAAGCGAGCAAACAACACAAAGCACATCAAACCTCAAACCAGGAGCCCAGTCGTATTCAGTTGGTTCAGTTCAGTGGCACACCACTAGCCCGCTGAAGGCTGCGTGCGGAGCTATTCTTAACTGAAGCACACCAGTCCGTTTCAATAGTCCCGATCAAACCGCTTAAAACCAGCAAAAAAAGAGTAACCAGAATCCAGCAATATGAACCTCAAAGTCCCCCAAAACGAGTCCAGAGCCTCACCAATCAATCCTTGCAGCATAGAACCCAAGGCTCCTGCACTTTCCTCCAACATCAGCTAAAATGGAGGCAGACGGCACTGAACACCACCCATCCTCTGCTCTTGTAAAGGCAGGGAACAGACTCGTAAGTTAAACTGCTTTTAGTTCAATGCAGGAGGTTTAATGGATCAGGCAGATGAATTCAGAATGTGGATTGGCTCTGAGGACTGGGATGTTATAGCAATAACAGGAACATAGTTGAGAAAAGGACAGGACTGGCAGCTCAGTATTCCAGATCAGACAGATAAGCAAGGAGGGGATGTTGCCTTTTTGATATAGCAGTACTTAAAGATGACTTTCTTGGGGGGATCATCCAGTGGGACTGTATGGTTAGAACTTAGAAACAAGAAGGGGAAGATCCGTCTAGTAGAACTGTGTTATAGATCCCCGATAGTCAGTGGGAACTTGAGGTAGAAACACTGCACATAGTTTTAAGAATAATAAAGATGCATTAGTGGAAGATTTTAATGTCCCCAGTACTGATTAGACTCTCTAGAGTGTTAAGGGACTTAATGGGGTGTAATTAATGAAATGTGTTCTGGACTGTTTCCTGAATCAATCGATAGAGTGCCCTCCTTAGGAGGGTGCAATACTGACCTTCTCGTAGAAAACAAGGCAGGCGAGCACTGAGGTGGCAGTCAAGGAATGCTTTGGCTCTAGTGACCATAATTCCTTGAGTTTCAAGATAATGATGGAAAAGGAATGTTGTTGATTTAGGGTACTAAACTGGAGCAGGGTTAATATGAGAGGAATTCGGCAGGATCTAACAGAAGTTGATGGGTTTGCTTGCTTGAAGGCAAAGGAATGAATGGCAAGTGGGAGGTTTTTCAGAGTGTGATTTCGTGAGCCTGGCAACAGCATATTCCTGTCTGGATGAAGAGTAAACTTGGCAAGAATGTGGAACCTTGGCTGACGAGAGATATAGAGGATCCGCTCACAAAAAAAGGAAGCATACGTTGGCTTCAGAAGGTCAGGGATGAGTGAATCCCTTGATGAACATATATTAAAAATAAGAATTAATTAAGAAGATTAAGAGAAATAATAGAATTAATTAATAAAAAATTAAGAGAAAAATCAGAAGGGCCAAGGGAGGGTATGAGATAGATCTGGCAGATAAGGTTAAAGAAAATCCCCAATATAGCTACATTAAGAATAAAAGGTGGCTAGGGAGAGACTAGGTCCCCTTAGAGATCAGTAGGGCCATATATTCAGAGCTTCAGAAGATGGATGGGATTTATAACAAATATTTCACTTTCATGTTTGCTGAGGGAAGATCATGGTTGCTCAAAAGATAAAGGAGCTTTGAGCAGCAGCCAGTTGGAGAGATCAGATGTTTGAGAGGACGGAATTCACTCAGGTTCGTTAATCACGTATTAAAAGCAATGACTCACTGCAGCTTTTTTGGATCTTTGAGCAGCAACCAACTGGAGAGATCAGAAGCTTAACAAGATGGTTCACTTATTAAGTATTAAAGACAGTTTTTGAAGCTTTGAGCAGTGGCCAATCGGATTTTGGGATTGATTAGCGAGAACAAATTAAGGTAAGGCAGGGGAAAGATGAGCAGCCATTGTCGGAGTGTGAATACTTTGAGGCTTTAGCTCTTCAAGGCATCAGTCAGAGAAGACAAAACAAGAAGCTCTAATTAGAGTTTTTTTCCCCCTTCTTTACATTTGCTCTGTTAGAACAGTAGAGATGAAGGCAGGATAGTGGAATGCTCCTTCTGTGGGATATGGGAAGGCAGAGAGACCTCCAGTGTCCCTAAATACTACACCTAAGAGAAGTGCATGCAGCCTCAGCTTCTAACAAACTGTGCGAAGGAGTTAGGACTGGAACTGGATGAACTCTGCATCATTCAGGAGACTGACAGCATGATAGAGAGGATACCTAGAGAGGTATATAGGATATATAGAGAGGTCAAGAACGAGATATCCGGATGGTATGTTGCCTCCCAGCTGCCAAGGTCTGGGACATCACGAATTGAGTCCCCAGCATTCTTAAGTGGGAGGGTGAAAGGCCAGGATTCATGATCCATGTGGATACCAATGACATGGGTAAGATGACCGACCAACTTCTGCATTTGGAGTAAAGGCAGGTAGGTGCTAAGTTAAAGGGCAGGACCTCCAGGGTTATGATCTCGATTGCTACCCATGCCATGTGCTAATGAGGCCAGAAATAGGAGGATTATATAGTTTAACACATGGTAAAGGAGTTTGTTTCGGAGGGAGGGCATAAGATTTTTGAATCATTGGACTCTTTTCCAGGGAAGATGGAACTTCTACAGAAGTGACAGTTTGCACCTGAACTGGAAGGAGACTAATATCGTAGTGGGAAGGTTTGCTAATGTTGCACAGGGAGTTGAAGCTAAAGCACAGGGGGATGGGAACTAGAGTTCCAGAACAGTTAGTGGAGACAGATGTTGACAAAGTTAGGAATCAAAAGGTTGGGCATGATGCGGCTAGTGCACTCAGCTGCATATATTTCAATGAAAGAAATATTGTAGGAAAGGTAGTTGAGCTCAGGGCATAGATCACACCTGAAATTATGACATTGGTGCCATTAGTGAGACTTGGTGGCAGGAGGGCCAGGACTGGCAGGCCACTATTCCAGGGTTCCATTGTTTTAGATGTGACAGATCGGAGGGGTGCGTTACTGGTCAGGGAAAATGTCACAGTAGTGCTCAGTCAGGACAGACTGGAGAACTTGTCTAGAAGGTGTTATGGACGGAACTGAGAAATAAGAATGGTATGACCATATTAATGGGGCTATATTACAGACCACCCAACAGTCCACGGGATTTAGGGGAACAAATTTGTAGGCAGATTGCAGAATGTTGCAAGAAACATAAGGTTGTGATAGTAGGTGATTTTAACTTTCCACATATTGACTGGGACTCCATGTAAAAGGACTAAATGGGATAGAGTTTGTCAAATGTGTTCAGGAAAGTTTGCTTAATCAGTACGTAGACGTTCCAGTGAGAGAGTGTGTGATACTTGATTTGCTATTAGGGAATGAAACAGGGCAGGTGACAGAAGTTTGTGTAGGGGACCACTTTGCATCTAGTGACCACAATACCATTAGTTCCAAAGTAAATATGCAAAGAGATAGGTCTGGTCCAGGAGGTGAAAGTCTTAATTGGAGGAAGGTCAATTTGATGGTATCAGAAATGATCTGACAAGTGCTACTTTCTGGCAAAGGTGTATTTGGTAAATAGGAGGCCTTCAAAAGCAAGATTTTGAGAGTACACAGTTTGTATGTGCTTGCCAGAATAAAAGATAAAGATAATAAATATAGGGAACTTTGGTTTTCAAGAGATATTGAGGGCCTGGTTAAAAAAAAAGGAGGTGCATAGTAGATACAGGCAGGTAGGAACAAATGAAGGGCTTATGGTGTATAAGAAATGCAAGAGACCACTTAAGAAAGAAATCAGAAAGACTAAAAGAAGGCATGAAGTTGCTCTAGCAAACAAGATTAAGGAGAATTCTACGGAATCCTCCGGATATGTTAGGAGCAGAAGGATTGCAAAGGGCAAAATTGTTTCTCTGGAAGATCAAAATGGTAATCCATGTGCAGAGTCAGAAAAGATGGGGGAGATCTTAAGTAAATCTTTTGTATCTGTATTTACTCAGTAAACAGACACGGAGTTGATAGAAGTAAAGCAAACCAGCATCAACTTCATGGATGCTGTAGAGATTACAGAGGAGGAGGTCTTTGCTGTCCTGAGGCAAAACATGGTGGATAAATCCCCAGGGCCTGACAAGGTGTTCTCTCGGACCCTACGGGAGGCAAGTATAGAAAGCAGAGGTATTTAAATCATTCTTAGTAACAGAGAGGTACCAGAGGATTGGAGGATAGTCAGTGGTGTTCCGTTGTTTAAGAAAGGCTCTAAGCATAAACCAGGCATAAAATTTTTACCATCATCAGTACTACTTGGGCATTGAACTGTCCCATAACCTTAGCTGGACAAAACACACTAACCAAACCATTTCAAGTTCCAACAAAACCCTTGGCCTTCTACGGTGTAACTTCTGGAATTGCTCAAAAACCACATAAGAAATTGTTTATAAAACTCTCGTCCGTCCAAAACTTGAAACTGTAATGTCATTTGGGATCCCTACCAATTCATTCATATCAATAACCTTGAGAAAGTCCAGAGAAGAGCTGCCAGGTTTGTAACCAATGATGATAGAAAGACCAGTAGTGTTACAGATATGCTTCTCGACCTCAAATGGGATACCCTCCAAAGACGTCGCACAATAGCCAGGCTTACTACAATTTACAAGGAAACTCATTCATTAACTCCATTCAACATTAGTCACCTTTTATGCAACCAGAATAACAGACCATCAGCCTGACAAAACCAATCCCTGAACTACAAGACCATTCAGACCAATAAGGACAGCTACCGCTACTCACTGTACCCTAGGACCATTCCAGTTTGGAACTCCCTGCCACCACACATTAAATCTGCCACTGTTAGTAAAACTTTCAAGTTGCTGCTTTTAAATATGGCAATTTAAATTACAACTGCATGCATGAGGGACTGCACGTTTATAGCCCAGTGGCAGCAGTCGGTGCAGTATGGACAAGACAAGACAAGACAGGAAATTATAGGTCAGTGAGTCTAACATCAGCTGTGGGAAAGTCATTGGAAGGTACTCTAAGGGATCAGGTGCGTAAGCATTTGGATAAACAGGGAATGATTAAAGATGGTCAGCATGGCTTTGTGTGTGGTAGGTCATGTCTAGCCAATTTTATAGAGTATCTTGAGGAAGTTACCAGGAAAGTGGATGAAGGCAAGGCAGTGGACATTGTCTACATGGGTTTTAGCAATGCATATCACTAGGTCCCACATAGGATGTTGGCAAAGAAGGTACATTCACTTGGTATTCAAAGTGAGGTGGTAAATTGGATTAGACACTGGCTTTGTGGGAGAAGCCAGAGAATGGTAGAAGACGGTTGCCTTTCTGACTGGAGGCCTGTGACTAGTGGTGTGCTGCAGGGACTGATGCTGGGTCCATTGTTGTTTGTCATCTACGTCAATGACCTTGATGATAATATGGTTAACTGGATCAGCAACGTTGCAGATGACACTACGACTGGGGTTATAGTGGACAGTGAGGATGGCTATCATAGCTTGCATAGGGATTTCCATCAATTGGATAAATGGGTGAAAAATAGCAGATGGAATTTAATGCAGACAAGTGCGAGGAGTTGTACTTCGGTAGGATCAGCCAAAGTAGGTCTTACACAGTGAGTGGTAGAGCACTGAGTGTGATAGAACAAAGGGATCTGGGAATACAAATCCATAATTCATTGAAAGTCATGTCACAGGTAGATAGGGTTGTAAAAAAGACTTTTGGCATATTGGCCTTCATAAATCAATGTATTGAGTACGGGAGATGGGATGTTATGCTGAAGTTGCATTAGACACTGGTGAGGCTTAATTTGGAGTATTGTGTGCTGTTGTGATCACCTACCTACAGGAAAGAAGTAAATAAGATTGAAAAAGTACAGAGAAAATTTAAAAGGATGTTGCTGGGTCTGGAGGACCTGAGTTATAAGGAAAGCTTAAATAGGTTTGGATGTTATTCCTTAGTACTTAAAATATTGAGCGGAGATTTGATAGAGGTATACAAAATTATGAGGGTTATATATAGGGTAAATGCAAGCAGCCTTTTTCCACTGAGGCTAGTTGGGACTACAAACAGAGGTTATGGGTTAAAGGTGAAAGGTGAAAAGTTTAAGGGGAACATGAGGAGAAACTTCTTCACTCAGGGTTGTGAGAGTGTGGAATGAAGTGGTGCATGCGAGCTCGATTTCAACATTTAAGAGAAGTTTGGATAGGTACATGGATGGTAGGGCCACGTGGTAGTTATAGGGGACTCGACAGTTTGGGGGAGAGTCTACGGCCACAAAAGAGACACCAAGATGGTGTGATGCCTCCCAGGTGCAAGGGTTCAGGATGTATCAGAGTGGTTGCATGATCTTCTCAAGGGGGAGGATGAACAGCCAGAGGTCATGCTGCATATTGGCACAAATGATATAGGTAGAAAAAGGGAAGAGTCTTATGCAGAGAGTATACAGAGTTAGGAAAGAGGCTGGAGAGAAGGACTGCCAAGGTAGTAATCAAGATTCAAGTAACTATATTACAGAAGAATGTATAAATTATAGAACATTGAGATTTTTCTGCTTACAGGCAACCACAAAACAAGAAACCAGAAAGAACCCAATTTAAAAAAAAGATAAAGATCAACACCCACTGCACAGAGAAAAATAAAAAGAACACACAGATCATACAAACAATAGAAGTGAGCACAACATTCCAAACCAAATTAAAGTCCCTAGATCCAAATTCCCAGAGCAGTCTAGAGTAGGCCCAAACCCTGGGTCTCAGTTCATCATAATAGCGAAGCAAATCACCGTGAAGCTTGGAGACACTAAACATACCAGCTGCGGCTGTCTCACAGCCTCTGTGTCATGGAGAGAGGATGGGGTGATAGCACGGATGAATGAATGGCTGAGGAAATGTTGCAAGCGACAGGGTTTCAAAGTCTTGGATCTTTAGCACCTTTTCTAGGGAAGAGGTACAAGTGGGACAGGTTGCACCCGAACTGGAGGGGAACCATATCCTGATCAGGAGATCTGCCATGCTACTCCGGAGAGTTTAAACTAGTTTTGCAGAGGACTGAAAACTGGAGCACCAAGTCAGCAGGGGAAGGACTGGACCGGAACGTAGATGTCAGAGAACTATTGAAAGGCAAAATCGAAATAACAGGTATGATGGGTCAGATAATTTGAAGTGTATTTTAATGCTAATGTATTAAATTATAGATTATGGAAAAAGCAGTGGCTGATGGGTAGGAGGCAGAGTGAGAATAAAGAGAGCCTTTTCTGGTTGGTTGATGGTGACTGGTGGTATTCCACAGAGGTCTGCATTGGATCGATTCTTGTTATGTTATATATTAATGTTTTGGATGATGGAATTGATTACTTTGTTGCAAAGTCTGCCGACAATATGAAGATAGGTAGAGGGGCAGGTAGTTTTGAGGAAATAGGGAGGCTACAGAAGAACAGACAGACTAGGAGAAAGGGCAAAGAAGTGGCAGATGGAATACAGTGTCGGGAAGTGTATGATCATGTAGTTTGGTAGAAGAAATGAAAGGGTTGACTACTTTCTAAATGGAGAAAAAATACAAAAAATCTGAGGAGCAAAGGGATTTGGGAGTCCTTGTGCAGGATTCCCTGAAGGCTAATTTGTAGATTGAGTCTGTGGTGAGGAAGGCAGATGTGATATTAGCATTCATTTCAAGAGGACTAGGATATAAAAAATAGGATATAATGTTGAGACTTTATACAGCACTGGTGAAGCCTCACTTGGAGTATTATGAGCAGTTTTGGGCCCCTTATCTTAGAAAGGATGCGCTGAAATTGGAAAGGGTTCAGAGGAAGCTCACAAAGATGATTCCAGGATTGAATGGTTTGTCATATGAAGTGTGTTTGATGGCTCTGGGCCTGTATTCACTGGAATTTAGATGAATGATGGGTGACCTAATTGAAACCTATTGAATGGTGAAAGGCCTTGATAGAGTGGATGTGGAGAGGATGTTTTCTATGGTGGGAGTGTCTAAGACTAGATGACACAGCCTCAAAATAGAGTGGCATCCTTTTAGAATAGAGATGAGGACAAATTTCTTTGGCCAGAGAGCACTGAATCTGTGGAATTCTTTGCTGCAGGCAGCTGTGGAAGCCAAGTCTTCATGAATATTTAAGGCAGAGGTTGATAACTCTTGATTAGTCGGGGCATGAAAGGATACGGGGAGAAGGCAGGAGATTGCGGCCGAGAGGAAAAATGGATCAGCCATGATGAAATCGTGGAGCAAACTCGAAGGGCCAAATGGTCCAATTCTGCTTCTATACCTTATGGTCTTATGGAGTATTATGGATAAAGGTGAAGAACTTAGTGCATGGATCAGTACATTGACTATGATGTGGCCATTACTGAAACTTTGCTGAGAGAAGGGAAGAAATACACGATTAATGTACCAGGTTTTTATAGTTCTAGAAAAGATAGAGAAGGGGGTAAAAGGGGGGGGGGGGAATTGCACAACTAATCAGGGTCAATATCACAGATTCACTCAGGGGAAACATGATGGAGGGTTCATACACTGAGTCTATTTGTGTAGAACTCAAGAAATTGAAGATTGCAATTATACAAGTCCCCAATAGCATCTGGGATGCTGAGGAACAGATACTGCATGTAATCTGATTAAGGAAATGTGAAAAAATAATAGGGCTGTTGGCTTAGGGAATTTCAACTTCCCTAATATAAATTGGAAGCTTCCACGTGCAAGGGGTTTGGATGGGCAGAATTTGTTAAGTGTTTTCAGGAAGGTTTCTTAAATCAATATTTGGATGGTCCAATGAGAGCAGGGGCTGGACTGGAGCTGGTGTTGGGTGATGAGCCTGTCCAGATGACTGCCTTTCAGTGGATGAGCAGTCAGGGAACAGTGACCACAACTCGTTAATTTTCAGATATAGGTAAGGATAGGTATGGTCCTTGTGGGAGAGTTTTAAATTGGAGTAGGGCAAGTTACAAGGGCATTAGGCAGGAACTAAGAAGAGTAAACTGGAACACCTTTATTCGGACAAGTCCACATCGGACATCTGGAGGGTGGTTAGTGATGAATTGCACAGAATACAGGAAAAGTATGCTCCTGTTAGAAGAAAGGATGGGGATAGAAAGATAAGTGAATTTTGGATATCCAGAGAGGTGACGAATTTAATCAAGAAGAACAAGGAAAAGTACGTAAAGCTTCAAAAGTTAGGATCACATAAGGAGTAAAAAGAAGCCAGAACAGAAGTAAAGAAGGGAATTAGGAAAGTCAGGAGGGGCCATGAAAAGTCCTTGGCAAGTAGGATTAAGGTGAATCCCAAGGCATTCTATACATGAACCAAAAGTAAAAGGATAACTAGGGAGAGGGTGGAACCACTCAAGGATAAAGGGGGGGGGGGCATTTACTTGGATGCAGAGAATATGAGTGAGTTACTTAATGAATACTTTGCTTCAGTATTTACCAAGGAAAAGGATATGGAAGCCCAGGAGATCAGTGCTGAGTATATAAATATGTTAGGGCATTTAGAAGTCAAAGAGTAGGAAATATTGGGCTTCCAAATGAGTATTAAGGTGGATATCCCCAGGGCCTGATGGGTTTTACCCCAGGTTATTGAAGGAGGCAAGAGACAAGAATGTGGGGGCCTTGACCAGTACCTTTGTGTCCTTTCTAGCCACTGACAAGTTCCTGGTGGAACTATTTATGAAGGGAACAAGGGGAAATCCTGGGAACAATAAATTGTTAAGTTTCATGTCAGTTGTAAGGAATTTGTTGGATAAAAATTCTTAAGGATAAGATATACGAGCATTTGGAAGCACTTTGTCGAATTAGGGAGAGCCAGTATTTTGTGTCTTATTAACTTGATTGAATTTTTTGACAAGGTGATGAAGATAGGGCAGTGGATATTGTCTACGTAGATTTTAGTAAGGCGTTTAAAAACTGTCCCTCATGGGGTCTAATCCAGATGATTATGATGCATGCGATCCATGTCGAATTGGCTGCTTGGATTCAGAACTGGCTTGTGTATAGAAGACAGAGGGTAGTGATGGAAGGGACTTATTTGAAGTGGGGGTCTGTAATTAGTGGTGTTCTGCAGGGATCTGTACTGGGATCGCTGCTGTTTGTGATGTATATAAATGGCCTGGATGAAAATGTAGATCGGGGGCGGGGTGGAATTTACAAATCTGCAGATGATACCAAGATTGGTGGAGTTGTGAGTAGTGTAGAAGATTGGCAAAGAATACAGTGTGATATAGATCAGTTGCAGATATGGGCTGAGAAATGGCTGTTGGAGTCTAACGCAGATAACTGTGAGGTGTTGCACCTTGGTAGGGAAAATGCAAGGAGACGGTACGCGGTTAAGGGCAAGATCCTTAAAAGTGTTGCTGAGCAGAGAGATCTTGGGATCCAAGTTCACAGCTCCTTGAAAGCGGCTACGCAGGTCAACAGAGTGGTTAAGAAGGCTTATGGAAAGCTTGCTTTTATTAGTTAAGGTATTTAGTTCAAAAATCAAGAGATTTTGTTGCAACTTTATAAAACTCTAGTTATACCGTAACTGGAGAATTGAATACATTTCCTGTCACCTCTCTATAGGAACGATGTTGATGCTTTGGAGAGGGTGAAGAAGAGATTTATCATAGCACGTGCTTGATTTAGAGGGCATGTGCCTCCATGAGAGGTTCGACAAACAGGTTGTTTTCTTTGGAGCAGTGAAGGCTGAGGGGAGATCAGATAGAGGTTTATAAGATTATGAAATGCTTAGATAAGGTAGGCAGGGAGTATCTGTTTCCCAGGGTGGAAATGTCTAATACTGGAGAACATACATTGAAGTTGAGAGGGGGCTAGGCTCAAAAGGGATGTGAGGGGTAACTTTTTGACTCAGAGGATCATGGATGCCTGAAATGTGCTGCCTGGTCTGGTGGCAGAGGCAAATACATTAGAGGCTTTTAAGAGATATTTAGATATGCACATGAATCCCCTCTCGCTGTAAAACGGAAACACCACTTTCTCCCTTATTAGGGACAGAGAGAGCTTGTGGTATGTTGAATACCAGGTGAATGAGTAGTCTTTGGGGTATTGCAAGTCTGTGCCTTTGCTGTTGGCTTGCTCACGCTTGAGTGTTTGGTGGTGGGTGCCGATGTTTTTTTTTTGCTGGTGGGGGGAGGGGGGTTGTTGCTTGTTGCGGCTTACGCGCGGGAAGGAGGGGAGCTGGGTGGGACGACTTTGGGATTCTAACATTTAACTGTCGTTCATACTTTGAGGCACTCCTCTGTTTTCGTGGATGGTTGCAAAGAAAAAGAATTTCAGGATGTATACTGTATACACTTCTCTGACATTAAATGTACATTTGAAACCTCTGAAACCTTTGAATGTAAGGAAGATGAAGGGATATGGACATGGTGTTGGCAAGAGGGATTAGTTTTTGGGTGTTTTTGATTTGCTTTTTAGCTGGTACAGCACAACATTGTGGGCTGAATGGCCTGTTCCTGGGCAGAAATGTTTTATGTTCTATGTTCTAAGATTTAAGAGGATGACTTATAAGGAGACGTTGGCCAAGAAAGTTACTTATTCCTTGGAGTGTATGTAAAATCATGAGGGACATCGAATCCAAAACTAGGGGCATAGATTTAAAAAGGACTTGAGGGGTAGTTTTTTCAAGCAGAGAGTGATGAGTAGATGGAGCAAGATGCAGTGAAGTGGTTGAGATAGTACAATAGTATCATTTAGGACAGGTACATGTAGGTGTGAAGCTTAGAGTGATATGGGCTGAATGCAAGATATTGGGACAAAATGATTGGACATTATGGTCGGCGTGGACTTGCTGGGCTAAAGGGCCTTTATCTGCGCTTTGTTGTTCTATCGCTCTATGAATCTAAACATGATTTTACATTTATTTCACAAGCTTTCTTCACTGGAAGTCTCTTTCAAAATTCCTTCTTTGTGTGTGAGAAAATTTCTTCCAGTGGTGCAAAATGCCTCTTCCACTAAGGTCATGGTCACATGTTCATGTATGGTGTTAACAAAGAACTTTTGCAAGATCATCAATTTGATGGCCAGTCTTGTATAATGCAAGTAGGTAATGTCACAATTATTTGGGCAGTCCCATTAATTACAACTGACACAGGAGCAAAATCTTTCAGATAGGGAGCTATTAACTTCTCTTAGAGTACTGGCTTTAGTGCTTGGGCACTGGATCAAATTTATTCGGCCGTGTACAGTTAGCATCTGTATTTCCTATATCATTGCAAAGACTACATGGAAAAGATGGTTACAAACCAAACTGAGTACTGTATATAAATTTAAATGAAAACAATCCATGCCTATTCTGGTATCTGTCCCCCACTTTTCCTTCGCTACATCGACGACTGCATTGGCGTTGCTTCCTGCACGCATGCAGAACTCGTTGACTTTATTAACTTTGCCTCCGACTTTCACCCTGCCCTCAAGTTTACCTGGTCCATTTCTGACACCTCCCTCCCCTTTCTAGATCTTTCTGTCTCTGTCTCTGGAGACAGCTTATCCACTGATGTCTACTATAAGCCTACTGACTCTCACAGCTATCTGGACTATTCCTCTTCTCACCCTGTCTCTTGCAAAAACGTCATCCCCTTCTCGCAATTCCTCCGTCTCCGCTGCATCTGCTCTCAGGATGAAGCTTTTCATTCCAGGACGAGGGAGATGTCTTCCTTTTTTAAAGAAAGGGGCTTCCCTTCCTCCACTATCAACTCTGCTCTTAAACACATCTCCCCCATTTCACGTACATCTGCTCTCACTCCATCCTCCCGCCACCCCACTAGGAATAGGGTTCCCTTGCTCCTCACCTACCACCCCACCGGCCTCTGGGTCCAACATATTATTCTCCGTAACTTCCGCCACCTCCAACGGGATCCCACCACTAAGCACATCTTTCCCTCCCCCCCTCTCTCTGCATTCGCTCCCTACACAACTCCCTTGTCCATTCGTCCCCCCCCATCCCTCCCCACTGATCTCCCTCCTGGCACTTATCCGTGTAAGCGGAACAAATGCTACACATGCCCTTACACTTCCTCCCTTACCACCATTCAGGGCCCCAAACAGTCCTTGCAGGTGAGGCAACACTTCACCTGTGAGTCGACTGGGGTGATATACTGTGTCCCGATGTGGCCTTTCATATATTGGCGAGACCCGACGCAGACTGGGAGACCGCTTTGCTGAACATCTACGCTCTGTCCGCCAGAGAAAGCAGGATCTCCCAGTGGCCACACATTTTAATTCCACATCCCATTCCCATTCTGACATGTCTATCCACGGCCTCCTCTACTGTAAAGATGAAGCCACACTCAGGTTGAAGGAACAACACCTTATATTCCGTCTGGGTAGCCTCCAACCTGATGGCATGAACATCGACTTCTCTAACTTCCGCTAAAGCCCCACCTCCCCCTCGTACCCCATCTGTTACTTATTTTTATGCACACTTTCTTTCTCTCACTCTCCTTTTTCTCCCTCTGTCCCTCTGAATATACCTCTTGCCCATCCTCTGGGTCCCCCCCCCCGTCTTTCTTCCCGGACCTCCTGTCCCATGATCCTCTCGTATCCCCTTTTGCCTATCACCTGTCCAGCTCTCAGCTCTATCCCTCCCCCTCCTGTCTTCTCCTATCATTTTGGATCTCCCCCTCCCCCTCCAACTTTCAAATCCCTTACTCACTCTTCCTTCAGTTAGTCCTGACGAAGGGTCTCGGACTGAAACGTCGACTGCACCTCTTCCTACAGATGCTGCTTGGCCTGCTGCATTCACCAGCAACTTTGATGTGTGTTGACTGTATATAAATGCAAGATTTCCTTTCAATTTGAGTATGTTTCCCATTATCATGTTTCTTTACATCATTGGTTGTCATTTTCTTCAACATTTGCTACCACTGCAGTATTAAATATTCTAAGTTTGCAAGAATCCAAACAATAGATAGTGTTCAAGGGCATTAAATGATGAAAGGATGAATGAATCATTATGTCTCCCTGTACATTGAATTATCAAAATTCTGCACATTCCAACAAACAGCAATGTGATAATGCCCAGATAATTTATTTTTAGTTATGGCATTTAGGAATAAATATTAGCCAAGATATATCCTCTCATTAGTACTGCATCTACTTATAAGAGCAGATGGGACCTCAGTTTAAGATTTCATCTGAATTGCATCAGTCTGTCGGCACAGCAATGGAATGCCAGTCTAATTTTTTATACTCAAATCTCTGAAATGGATCTTTTGCCCACAGTTTCTAACCTAGAGCTGAGTATGTGACCCACTGAACCATGACTAGCTAACTAAAACTAAATAGGACAATGCTATATTAAAGACAACAATTTGAATTTTAATTAATTCCAGGAGGCTCCCTCCAGTATGTTCCTAATGCTATTTTCCAAAGTGTGGTGACATCTGCACCTTCCACAGTTTGTTTGTCTGAAAGATCTGGAATTGAATATCTTGGCATAAAGAAACAAGCAGCAGTTGAATCCCTAGAGACTGAGTGAGGCAGGCAAGATGAGGCAACAGTATCGCAGAAAGCTGATGAGAGAGAGTCCTGAGAAAGCTCTTAGTTATGTGTGATTATAACAGCAAAATGTTTTCGATGACCAGACTGTGCACATAATTTACAAGTATAGTCCCTTCGAATACTTCATCATTAACAGCTGACATTTCAGAAGCACACGCAAGTCCCCAAACTTTTTTTTTTCAGGTTAGAACAACTTTATTTCTTGAACAGAAAAGTCATGAATACCATAATACTATTTTTAACAACATTCATGCAAAAGTTCAGGAGCTATATAAAACTTAAACATCCATTATACTTGTACTACACTTGCTGCTTCTTGCATCTCCCTCTGAACATGACAGCATCGGCACTGGCAGCAATGTTTAATTACAACATGACAATTTATATAACGTGACTCCTTTGGAAAGAATTTACAACTAACTCATAAAAATAAGGACACAATTCAACTTTACGGTGGAGATTGAATTATGTCAACACCTAACTTCAGGATGGCCAGGGCAATACCCACCAGGCTGATAGGTTGCAAGTAATATTCAGGTCATATAAGTGCCAGACAATAATGATACCCAACAAGAAAATATCCACCATCACCCCAGACATGCAATGGCATGACCATCATTGAATCCCCCACTATCAACGCTCTTAGGTTAGAAACTGAACTGGAGTGGCCATATGCACAATGTGACTGCAAGAACAGGTCAGTGGCCAGGAGTCCTGCAGTGAATAACTTGAATCCATACTCACAAAACCTGCCCACCATCTACAAGGCTTGTCAAGCATGTGATAGAATGTCCTCTGCTTGCCTGTTTGAATGGAGCTTCAAAAACACTCATGAAGTTCAACACCAGGCAGCATATACATAGCAGCCCTTTAGATGGGCATTCCATCCACAATTCACTTGACTGAAACAACTCTTTACGGCACCTTCCAGACCCACAATCTCTACCACCTAGAATGATAAGGGCAGCAAAAATATCAGCATCTGGAAATTGTTCTTCAAGTCACATACGTTCCTACTATTCCTTTATCATTGTCGTGTCAAGATCCTGGAACTCTCACATATACCCACACCTCAAGGTCACAGTGGTCCGAAATGGCAGCTCATCATCATCTTCTCAATGACAGTTAGGGATGGGCAATAAAGAACACGTCCCTTAAATAAATAAAAATAGTCTGTGTGTCCTGGTCCAAATATTCACCGGGTTGAAGATAATCATTTGCCTTATTGTACCACTAAAACATAAACTTGAGCAATTTATTAAAACCATTAGAATATACTTGCACAGTTAAAGGGCAATTTTGTCCTTTAGCAGTGATTAATAAAACAAAAACATATATATATGCATTGTACAAACATTTATTGTAGCTTAATATTATAATTACCATTTCTTATATTGCCATTTGAGTGCACAAATTTGTATAAGACAGTATATGGTGTGTGGAAAGTTGTAATAATTTAACTTTTGGAAACCTAGTGTCTCTGCTTGATAGAGGTGTATAAGATAGTAAGAAGAAATGATAGAGTGCGTGGCCAGTAAGTGCTTTGTTCCCAGGGTAAAGGTGGTTAATATGAAAGGATATAATTTTAAAGATATTGGAGGTGTATTGCCCTGGTTAAGGTTTCTACTGCGAATGCTGTAGGGTATTTCATTTTGTGTCAAAATGGTTGTTGTGATGCACTGAGTGTGATAGTGGAGTGCGAAGTACTTGTCACTCTCACTTTCAGCTCCCATCACTAGTTAGCAGTCTTGCAAAACAGAGAGCTGAATGTGTAAGTCTCTCCCTGCCAGTACGCAGCCTCTTCAACAGTAAGCCTTATGTAGTGCCTCCTCGCTGGCAACGCACGGAAACTGAACTCCTTTCGGACTCAGGCTGAACTATAGAGGACGGGGAGGAAGTGTGGCCCCTGCACACGTAGCACGCAGGCCCACCGGTGTGTGGACACGCTCTGGTACTATGGCTGAATAGCCCCACTGCCTTGTGATCTGCCTCGGGAGTGACAAAATCGACGGGAATAAACCCAGACCGCAAATCCAGAGTGGAGCCCCTGACGTGGCAGGACGTCATTGAACATCCTTCCGGCAGCCAAGCTGGTGCCAAATGTACTGCTTCATAAGCTTTCCTTTGGACTACACTGGTGAGGGAGATCTTGACGAAAGGGCACCTCCATATTTTCCACCCAGGCTTGTGACGACGATGATCATCACCCATTATCCTTCGTGATAGATGAATGCAAACCTCATTTCATTTAGTAGCTTTCTGCAGAAACAATGTTTGTGTTAGCATGTCTGAGAGCATGTTTGGGTGTCAGATGAAGATAAGGGGGGTATGATATTCACCTTTGGAATGTTATGTCAGCCAATGGTGAAATGGGAGAAGGTTCTAGAGAAAGCTGTGCGGAGAGAGATTTGCGATGGATGCTGGTGGGGTTCATGGTCTTTTTGGCAGGAGATACAGAGACAAGAAGATCAGGAGAATCAGCCGTAGGATTCAATCCAAAGGGAAGACGCAATTGCAAGAATGTCTTGCGAGTTGAAGGATTCCAAAATGGGAAGTTCTACCAGTGATTGGTGACGAGAATTCAGAGCGTAAGTACGGTGACACACAGCTCTTGGACAATACGAACTCTAACTATATTCACATTTAGACTGGATTAGTTGTAATGGGTCCTCTTTTTCTTTTCCTCTTAAGAGCTGGTTCATATAGCTGAAATTAGTAAATACACTTTCCTTATAATTGTATGCAGTGTACAATCTATTATTTCTTGCCAATAGATAATTGTGTGGGGCAGTATTTACACAACATTCACTCAAATAGAGGTTCCATTGATCAAAGCATCCCAATTTTCCTCTTTGATTGGACCCAAATCATATTGACCCGAGATGTATATTGTTTAAGAAACAATAAGCGGTCCAGTGGCCGTTAGCAGAGTCAGCTAACAAGCCAAGTTTTCATATGAGCCAGTTAGGGGGCTTCAGAGGAAAGTATAGAGGGGGAGGTCAGAGGTAGGATTTTTACCCAGAGATTGGTGGATGCATGGAGTGCACTGTCAATGTCATGGTAGAGGCAGAGTGTGATGTTATAGGGTTTGCTGACCAAGATCTTCCAAACTCAAACAAAAATCATAAGTCCTATCCGTTATAGATAGCTATGGGTACTCTCACTAAAGGGAGTTATACTATAGCTACCTGCTCTTTAAGACTAGATCATTGAACCATAGAACCATAGAAACTACAGCACAGAAACAGGCCTTTTGGCCTTTTTTGGCTGTGCCGAACCATTTTCTGCCTAGTCCCACCGACCTGCACACGGACCATATCCCTCCATACACCTCCCATCCATGTATCTGTCCAATTTATTCTTAAATGTTAAAAAAGAACCCGCATTTACCACCTCGTCTGGCAGCTCATTCCACACTCCCACCACTCTCTGTGTGAAGAAGCCCCCCCGATGTACCCTTTAAGCTTTTCCCCCCTCACCCTTAACCCTTAACCCATGTCCTCTGGTTTTTTCTCCCCTTGCCTCAGTGGAACAAGCCTGCTTGCATTCACTCTATCTATACCCATCACTTCCCTGTTTATCCTCTATGGTGAGTTTAGCTACCAATTCCCACAATTTGAGTGGTGGGCCACCCTCCCTGCCAAGAAGGAGCTACTTCCAGCTAACAAAGTAGTTTAAACACAATTTATTTATTTTTATTGATACTCCTTTAAATTTAAATAAATTTCTTATGTGACGAGAATACACATAAAATTAAGATGTTTGCTGGCCTGGGTTAGCATCAGTGACATCAGCAGTTGGTCTGCCACCTGCCCTCAGGGGAAGGAGAGATAAGGAACAATGGAGCAGTGTCTGGAGATGTGTAATGAAGGGACGGGGGAGAGAGAGCTGTCTGGAGCGGCTCCCCCCTTTGAACCTTGAACTGTTTGAAGTGGTGGACAGGCGATACCCCAGTAGGGGGATAAAAAGGGACCGGTTCGCTAAGGCAGCACACACACGCCACCTGAGGTAACGAGACCCTGGAAGCGGTACGCCTCTCACGAGTAGGTGGGAAGTACCGGACAATGCACAGGGTGGAAAGGTACGATCAGCGGGAACCCGGTGTGTGTCCACCCTTGCTTGGGTGCCGGGTTCACTGCAGAGGATCGACCGCATCTGGAGGAGGGGTCACAGTCGGTGACCTCAGGTGACATCACCAAGGACCCGCCCAAAAGCTGCTTGTGAGCCATATCGCCGGTCTGTGAGTGAAGCCGTGTCTGAATGATCAGTTGTTCTTGTTCTCTCTCTCTCTCCCCCCACGTTGTCCATCGCCATGGCAACGATTACTGCGAACTGAACTACTAAACTGGACTGAACTTTGAGTCACTTTGAAATTTGGTCATTTACCCCTAGACAACGATAGAGCTTGATTGATGCTGTTATCTTAATTCTGTGCACATGTGTGTTTATCATCGCTGAACTGTTGCATTTATTATCCTTTCGATTACTGTGTTGCTTGCTTCTTTAATAAAACTTTCTTAGTTCTAGTACTCCAGACTCCAACTGAGTGATCCATTTCTGCTGGTTTGGCAACCCAGTTACGGGGTACGTAACACTTAAAACACATTTAAAACTCACAGAGGATTTCTCGCTTATAAAAGATTTCCAAATTACAAATTATTTATAAAACAAAAAGAATTTCCAAAGCACAGGTAGAATTTCTATGAAATAAAAAGACATACCAATGAGTTGAAGACAAAAGAAAACTTCCAATGCACAAATCGAAGTCAGAGGAATGGTTTCTAGTTCACCCCTCCTTTCTGCCATTCTTCTTGATGTTCCTTGACCATTCCAAACAAGTTTGAATACTCTCTTACATTTACACATTTGTTTTGCTACTTAGGTGTCTTCACACATACATATGTGACATTTTTCAGACATGTTTTCACACAGTAGATCTAAGAGCTTCTGGGAACAGAGTTCCCTTACTTACTTAAGCCCATCAAACCTACTGGAGCATAGGCCAGCAACAGCAGCTTCCCAGAGTCCTCAGTCCTGGGCCAGTCCCTCAAGTTGTCCCTAGGTGTAGCCCAACCTCGAAGATCCCTCCTGTCCCAGGAATGAAGTCTCTGGAGCTTCTGTTGGTGCATCTTTAGCGAACGGTTTTTATGGGATGAGATTGCTAAACACATCTCGAACCCTCCTCCTTTCACAGCCAGGCTTGGGACCATCCTTGGTGGAGCTACAGTTCCCAGATACCCACAACTAACAAGATGTATGCTGGCTCTTTGAGAACATAAACAGTCCAACTATTAATAGGTCAGTTATTTGATGTGCTAAGTGATAGTATCAAACTAGTCTGCAACTCATTGAACTCATTGCATTAGCCAGTGTTGTCTGGCTTGATTCAAGCCCAATTAACATGTCCGATTGCCTTACATTTCATCACTTGAGTATTCAGCCCCGTGCTGTGGGCCAGCATTCTGTGACAGAGCTATTTGTTTGCAAAGCTGTCCTTTCACTTCAGACTGATTATTGCTTGCAATTTACATGGAGAAGTGAAGACTGTCTTACAGTTATGACAAGCTGAACAAAGAATAGTTCACCCTAGACAGTGAATATCCATCACAAGTCAAATTAGGGCCATTGAAGAGACTCTTAAATAAGCACATGGATGAAAGAAACTTGGAGGCTGTGAGGAAGGGAAGTATTAGGTTGATCTTGGAGTAGGTTAAATGAACAGCATTATATTGTGGACTGAAGGGAATTTACTACGCTGTACTGTTCTATCTAATATCTCTGTGTTTACACTTCCATAATAGAGTAGCTTATTATGTCAACATGTTTCTACTCCCATCTCTCTGAGATGTGTATTGTATGCTTTCTTGATTGTTCTTGAGGAAATGCTCGGTGGGGAACTCGTTAGATAAACACCCAATGAATATAGAAGTTTAAATGGTGATATTATCAAATAGCTCAAAATGATTAAAAGGTGTGATGGAAGATGAAGGTAGTGACTTCTTTCGATGAGGGGGCTCAACACTTTAATGCTTCTGCCAGGCTGTTCAGCCGTGCAGGCTGAAGACCTTTCTTTACACAACAATTTGTGGAAAGCTGGAACTCTTTCTTCAAAGGACTTTGAGTTGGGCCAATTGAAAAATTAATTACTGGGATTACCAAATGTTTCTAAGGCACATTTTCATGTGAGTTATAGAGCCAAAGCAGGCAAATGAAGTGAATCTTCAGAGGAGTTGTGATCTTATTCAATGGTGGAAGAGATGCTAATTATGGAATGGCTTGCTTCTGCTCCTATATTCTTATTTTTGTGGCTGCTTAGCATTTTACTCCATGGTTATTTTCTTTTGGATGATTAAGCAAGTTGGTGGGACTACAAATTGCTGCGTATTTTCTGCATGATAATGGTTTCAGACATGATAGGATGATGGAAATATTAATAATGGTACACAGAGTAACAATATAAATTATAATGTTGATTATTATCTCAGAGATATATTCCGTTATAATTAGAACCCAGGTAGAAATGTCAATTTCTTTTTCTCTTTGGCATTCTTTAGTGTAAATTTATCTCTCTGTGGAAATTAAGTTAAACAAATTTCTGTGTTTGCAAATTACATGTGGTCTATTAGAGGAAGCAAATTGAGGTGATTAATACAGTGGAAGCATTGGGGAAAGTTTGAATGAACAGATTGCCTCCATTTATGGAGGTATCCAGAAGAAAGAACACAGGGAAAAGATTTAAATGTGATAACAACCAACAATTTTATTAAAAGTGCAATGAGACCTCTTCAATTTTAAGATTAGATTAGTTATATGGATCAAGGCACAGGATGCAAATGGCATGCTTGTCTTCATTGCAAGGGAACTGGTATATGAAAGGAAGAATGTCATGCTGGGATTGGAAGACTCATTTAGGATATCTGAAAAAAAGTTATATTTGCCCTGGATTCAATACAACATGTATAGACTGGCTGGATGGATTCTGGGAATAGTGAGTTGTCCTTTGAGGAAACTCAAGTCTGATTGGTCTATATCCTCTGGAGTTTAGAAAACTATAATATGATTGCATTTTAGCGTGTAAGATTCTGAGAAGGATTGATAGTGTAAATGCTGAAAGGCTGTGTCAGCTAGTTCAAGAACATGGATTGGCAGGGCAAGATTTTAGTAGGAGGGTTCTTCATTTCAGGCTAAAATGAGAAGAGATTTCTCTAGGGAAAAAAATCTATGTTAGAGATCTCTGGATGCTCAGGCACTGAGTTTATTCCAGGCAGAGATCTAAAGCATTTTAGATTGACTTGCTTATTTATTATTATTTTTATTTTATTTTATTTATTATTATTTTTATTTATCTGCTGCTGCTAAGTTAACAATTTCCACGTCACATGCTGGTGATAATAAACCTGATTCTGATTCTGAGTAAAGAGAATCAAGGGATACAGAAATTGGATAGGAAAATAGACATGAGAAAAGATGAAGCATGATTGTTTTGGATGTTATAGCAGGCTCAAGGGGCCACATGATTCACGCCTAATTCTATTTCTTACAGTATGTTCTTACAAAAGGTAAATAAAGGGATAAGAACAGCAAGGCAATCTAATAAGCTTTAGGTCCTGAACTCTGGGCAATTACAATGTCTCAGTTCCCGCGTCTTGCCCCGCATTGGTGCTACACCCTTCTTAAAGTGAAGCAGTCTCAGCTGCAAATCCTTCACAATTTGAGAATTTGATGAACATTCCTACATCAGTACAGCAAGCATGGGCTAGTATTTAAAACACACAAAATACCATTTTCTAGGTGAAAGGCACCTTTTGTTGGAGAAACAGAATATGATATTACATAGTTCCAGCTGAAGTTCAGAAGTGATGAAGCAAAGATTAAACATCTGCTTTAATAGTTTCAATGCCAGATACTATCTTATACAGAATCATCACTCAGAGATTTAATCAAGAATTCCACAAAATGGTTTTGGCAAGAATCACAAGTATTACGTCTCCAATGAATCAAAGAAGCAATTAGTTTGCATCATGAAACTTCTCAAGTATTGTTACCTTAAGTAGAATCTCAATTCAAATCTTCTCAGTCTGGAGCTGAAGCCATGATGATGCAGAACATATAACTGGTTACAAAAACTATGAGAGTATTAATATTGGTAAAGCTCAGATGCACACAAATGAAGAATGAATCTCCATTGTGTTCCCTTGAGTTAAATTTGCAGCTCACATCTATGACAGAATGTATTGAATACTGAAATATCTTATCATTTATAGGAACCAAAAGTGATTGATTCATGTCTAGGAAGCTTCAGAGAATGCTAATAAAGCTGTCAAGTATTGTATGAGAATAAATAATTAGGAAGAATCTGTGGTGTCCCAGTCAGTAAACAAAGTGGTGGATAGCAACACACATCAAAGTTGCTGGTGAACGCAGCAGACCAGACAGCATCTCTAGGAAGAGGTACGGTCGACGTTTCAGGCCGAGACCCTTCGTCAGGACTAACTGAAGGAAGAGTTAGTAAGAGATTTGAAAGTGGGAGGGGGAGGGGGATATCCAAAATGATAGGAGAAGACAGGAAGGGGAGGGATGGAGCCAAGAGCTGGACAGGTGATTGGCAAAGGGGATATGAGAAGATCATGGGACAGGAGGCCCGGGGAGAAAGACAAGGCGGGGGGGAAACCCAGAGGATGGGCAAGGGGTTTAGTCAGAGGGACAGAGGGAGAAAAAGGAGATTATTTTTATACACACATTCTTTCTCTCACTCTCCTTTTTCTCCCTCTGTCCCTCTGACTAAACCCCTTGCCCATCCTCTGGGTTCCCCCCGACCCTTGTCTTTCTCCCCAGACCTCCTGTCCCATGATCCTCTCATATCCCCTTTGCCAATCACCTGTCCAGCTCTTGGCTCCATCCCTCCCCCTCCTGTCTTCTCCTATCATTTTGGATATCCCCCTCCCCCTCCCACTTTCAAATCTCTTACTAGCTCTTCCTTCAGTTAGTCCTGACGAAGGGTCTCGGCCTGAAACGTCGACTGTACCTCTTCCTAGAGATGCTGCCTGGCCTGCTGCGTTCACCAGCAACTTTGATGTGTGTTGCTTGAATTTCCAGCATCTGCAGAATTCCTGTTGTTTGCGTTTTTAAAGTGGTAGATACATGGGATGAGTCAGCACATGTAACTTACAGTGATCTGAAAGCATTAACCATTATCCATCATTTTCATTTGAACTTTTTCATTAACAACAATTGAACCATCACCAGGTCAAAGCAACTGCGACATCTCATCCAACAAAGTTGGGCCGGGAATAATTTTTACCCAATTTTCTCTTCTGTTTTGTGTCCCTTTAAATTTAAAACTGAATCTCAGATTTTCTTTCAGTTATTCTGTGAATCTCACATCCTCAAATTGCTGCTGATGTCAATTGTTCCTGAAATTTCCCAATTTCCTTTTGGTCCCTGTAGTTTCCTGTTTTAACCATTAACTTATGCCACAACTAGTCTATTTCCTGTAATTGGAGATGTATTACTACTGCTTTCTAAATTTCTTCTGTCATTCCCTTTACTTCAACATAAATGTTCAAATGATCACCCAACTCCTTCGAGATATTAAATTTCTTACAAACTACCACTTGGCCACATGGTTCCAGTTTTAGTCTGAAAATATTTTTCTAAATTCTTTTCCCAAACAAACTTGCTCAATTCTCCATTTTCTTTCATCCTTTCATACAGCAGCCACCCCACACCCATCATTATCTCAACTGTGGACCACACTGTGAGCAAAATATGTTGAGAATGTAATTGGATTGGGACTCTACCTTGTTTGATTATACTGGATTTTAAATTGCTTATCATCCATCCTTTATAGATATACGGCTACTGAACAAACAACAGAATCTTGGGATGGTGAGGTCCTATACAAGGATTAACTCAATCATAGTTATTACTAACTGCAATGTGTTAAATGTTATAGTAATAGTATTGTACTCCTTTGAAAACAATGACCAATTATATAATTAGGCAAATCTGGAATGGGAATGTGTAATCAAGCCGCAGGTTTTTCTGATAAACTTCAGGAACACTAAATGCTCTAAATCCCATAGATCAAGGTTGTTTTTTGACAACTTTCAAAATACCATTGTCTTTTAGTGAACCTTCTGACTTTTTCCTGGAAATATTCGACCGTTAATTCTGTTTTATTTGTTATATGTCTCGCTTATGCAGCATTTTCCCAAGCAAAAGCCTGCAACATTCAGGTTAAACAGACAACTCATCACAGGGACATTTGTAAACAAGCAAGGCACTGTGGAAAATTGCTCAAGTGGGAAATAAAATTCGCAATCCCATCCAGAACAGAGAATATATTTTTCCTCAGCAAAGAAAACAAGAAAGGAAGGGCCTTCAAGTCTTGACCAATGCAAGAGCAATCATGTTTATTCTCCATTTTAACTGCCAGTCTATTAATAGGTTCGCACTTTCAATCTTCCAAGGATCAGAGAGAGACAATACGTCAGCAATTTTCACAATTGCTTATTGAAAGAAGAATCATTTGATGCTTAAAGATGGTTCGTGTTTTGGATCTTGCTTTGTTGGTTTAGAAATTTAGCCTCTCGATGCTAAGCACAAAAGTCAATCATCACCAAACGTGCAGCAGAAGACATTATCGTAAAAAACATAGTAGTAAACATTGAAAATCCAATAAAACTAATGTTGACAAATTAAAAGGAAGCAATTTGAAATGTTACTTTTTCTCACTTCTTTGTACTTCATGATAGCATTTTTATTATCTGTGTTCAAATGCATAAAAAATTCATCCCTAGACAATTGTACTAACTCATGATACAACAGCACTCGGACTCTATATGTACTCTTGTTATTTTTTAGCACATACATTGCTACTGATAAGTGATATACTTGTAGCCAATAAAGCTAATCAAAATTATTAGGTATTGATGAATTCATTGGTGAAAGGACTGCAGAAGATATTATATCTATAGGCTTACAGAAGAAATGTGATACAATGAACATTAATAGAATTGTGGCTGCAGTGAGATCTCTGGAGGAGGAAGGATAGATAAACTGGTTAATGAGTTGGCTAAATTTGAGGAAATGAAGGACAGTGATCAATGGCTGGTGGCTCTAATTGGACAGCTGTGGTCAGCAGAGAACCCAGACTGTCAGTCCAGGGAGCTTGGCTGTCTATAGTGCTTACAAATGATCGGAATTAATTGTAGATGATCTAAAGAAACCATTAAAAACAAAGTACCTAAAAAAGCATGTAATTCCATATTGTGCTAGAAAAGAAGTATATGCAGAAACATGATCTACATCTAGAAGATTTGTAAATTAGCTATTAGACATATGAATTGAAAATTAATTATAATTACTAGATGATGTCAGTGAATGTCAACTATTACTAAAAATGTGATTAAAAAAGAAGAAAAAACTGTTAAGTTTGATGAAGGATATAGATGTAGCAGTTGTTACATGTACAGTTGCAAAGCCAAATTGATTTTGCCTGCATTAGTAGATCTGTAGAACACAAAACCCAAAAAACCAAGTTTGACACTGCAGAAAGCAGAATTGAGAGCACTCACATGTGATGCATCGGCAGTCGAGGAGATTAGGACAAATCTAACATTTAGATCACTTAGCTATGAGAAGCTAAAACATGTGCCATGCCATTCTCTCAGGAATGGAATGCCTGTATATGATTTAGGCATGGGCAACCTTTGCACAATAGATACTGCACAGACTTTGCATGTCAAGGTGTGGTCCAACCACAAGAAGGTCCAAAATGATTGGAGTCGAGGTTCTTCTGCATGGATTTCACACATACCCATCTCAGGCAGTTACGGCAGTCTGAGACTCTCAGCCTAGCACAGACCATGCTTCCTTTTTACTGCCCCACATCCCTCAGAAAAGCAGTTTCAGCCACCAGTCCACCTCTATCAGGTCACCTCTTATCCTTCGTCACTCCAAGGAGAAAAGGCCAAGTTCACACAACCTATTCTCATAAGGCATGCTCCCCAATCCAGGCAACACTCTTGTAAATCTCCTCTGCACCCTTTCTATGGTTTCTCCAGCCTTCCTACAGTGAGGCGACCAGAACTGAACACAGTACTGCAAGTGGGGTCTGACCAGGGTCCTATAAAGCTGTAACATTACCTCTTGGCTCTTAAACTCAATTCCATGGTTGATGAAGGCCAATGCACTGTATGCCTTCTTAACCACACAGTCAACCTGCGCAGCAGCTTTGAGTGTCCTATGGACTCGGACCCCAAGATCCCTCTGATCCTCCATACTGCCAAGAGTCTTACCATTAATACTACATTCTGCCATCATATTTGACCTACCAAAATGAACCACTTCACACTTATCTGGTTGAACTCCATCTTCCACTTCTCAGCCCAGTTTTGCATCCTATTGATGTCCCGCTGCAACCTCTGACAGCCCTCCACACTATCCACAACACCTCCACCATTTGTGCCATCAGCAAATTTACTAACCCATCCTTCCACTTCCTCATCCAGGTCATTTATAGACATCATGAAGAGAAGGGGTCCCAGAACAGATTTATTGACCCCTTCCTGTTCCTAACTTCCACCAACAGAGACTCAGTAGATAATCCCTCCACGACTTCCGCCTTTTCTGCAGCCATGACACTGTCTCTGATCAGCAGTGACACGTCGCACCTCTTTTGCCTGTCTCCCTGTCCTTTCTGAAACATCTAAAGCCTGGCACTCAAAGTAACCATTCCTGCCCGTGAACCATCCAAGTCTCTGTAATGGCCACAACATCATAGCTCCAAGTACTGATCCACGCTCTAAGCTCATCCACTTTGATCGTGATGCTTCTTGCATTAAAATAGACACATCTCAAATCATCAGTCTGAGTGCATCACTTCTCTATCACCTGCCTATCCTCCCTCTCACACTGCCTATAAGCTTTCTCTATTTGTGAGCCAACAGCCCCTTCCTCTTTCTCTTCAGTTCAGTTCCCACCCCCCAGCAATTCCAGTTTAAACTCTCCCCAATCGCTTTAGCAAACCTCCCTGCCAGGATATTGGTCCCCCTTGGATTCAAGTGCAACCCATCCTTTTTGTACAGATCATGCCTGCCCCAAAAGAGGTCCCAATGATCCAGAAATTGGAATCCCTGCCCTCTGCTCTAATCCCTCAGCCACACATTTATCCTCCACCTCACTCTATTCCTATACTTACTGTTCCGTGGCATAGGCAGTAATCCCGAGATTACTACTTTTGTGGTCCTGTTTCTCAGCTTTTTTCCTGACTTTCTGTAGTCTGTTTTCAGGACCTCCTCCCTTTTCCTACCTATGTCGTTGGTACCAATATGTACCACGAACTCTGGCTATTCACCTTCCCACTTCAGGATATTGTGGACACGATCAGAAACATCCCAGACCTCGGCACCTGGGAGGCAAACTACCATCTGTGTTTCTTTCTTGCATCCACAGAATCGCCTGTTTGACCCCCTAACTATAGAGTCCCCTATCACTGCTGCCTTCCTCTTCCTTTCCCGACCCTTCTGAGCCATAGGGACATACTCTTGTGTCAGAGGCACGGCCACTGTTGCTTCCCCCAGGTAGGTCGTCCCCTCAACAGTACTCAAACAGGAGTACTTATTGTGGGACAGCCACAGGATTACTCTCTAGTATCTGACTCTTGCCCTTCTCTCTCCTGACTGTTACCCACTTATCTGTCTCCTGAGGTCCCGGAGTGACTACCTGCCTATAGCTCCTCTCTATCACCTCCTCACTTTCCCTGACCAGATGAAGGTTATTGAGTTGTATTTCCAGTTCCCTAACCCGGTCCCTAAGAAGCTGCAGCTTGAAGCACCAGGCGCAGATGTGGCCGTCTGGGAGGCTTCCAGCCTCCCAGACATCTCACATCTGACACACATTACAGAACAACAGCCTCACAGATATACTTCCTATTCCTCACAAGTAGCTTACCTCTCCTCAACCCATTATCGCTGAAGTCCCACTAAACCAAAGCCCTCCTACTCTGTCTCCCTCCACCATGTTGCCTGCTCTATAAAGCTGTCTTCTTTTCAATCCTTCACGCCGGTCTAACTCGCTGACGTCCATGTGCTTGCGCAGTCGTGCCTCGATCACCCCTCTTGTAGCATTTCATTCAAAAACTTTTCCCCTTTCCCAGATTCTGTATTTACTTGGAAGTTGTTTACCTTTCAATATCCTGTTTCATTTTAGATTTCTCTAATTCAGTTTTTTATGTTCCTCCGTCAGATGTTCCAGCAATCTATGGAATAAGACAATACTTGCCATTAAAATCATTAAGGCCTGGCCAAGTATAAAAACTCTTACATATAAAGGTAAGTTCCTGGTGTCCATATTAAATGACCCTACCTCAAGTACTATCGCAAACAACAGGAATTCTGCAGATGCTTGAAATTCAAGCAACACACATCAAAGTTGCTGGTGAACGCAGCAGACCAGACAGCATCTCTAGGAAGAGGTACGGTCGACGTTTCAGGCCGAGACCCTTCGTCAGGACTAACTGAAGGAAGAGTGAGTAAGAGATTTGAAAGTTGGAGGGGGAGGGGGAGATCCAAAATGATAGGAGAAGACAGGAGGGGGAGGGATGGAGCCAAGAGCTGGACAGGTGATTGGCAAAAGGGATACGAGAGGATCATGGGACAGGAGGTCTGGGAAGAAAGACAAGGGTCGGGGGGAACCCAGAGGATGGGCAAGGGGTATATTCAGAGGGACAGAGGGAGAAAAAGGAGAGTGAGAGAAAAAATGTGTGTATAAAAATAAATAACAGATGGGGTACGAGGGGGAGGTGGGGCATTAGCAGAAGTTAGAGAAGTCGATGTTCATGCCATCAGGTTGGAGGCTACCCAGACTGGATATAAGGTGTTGTTCCTCCAACCTGAGTGTGGCTTCATCTTTACAGTAGAGGAGGCCGTGGATAGACATGTCAGAATGGGAATGAGATGTGGAATTAAAAGGTGTGGCCGCTGGGAGATCCTGCTTTCCCTGGCGGACAGAGCGTAGATTTTCAGCAAAGCGGCCTTCCTCCACTATCAACTCTGCTCTCAAATGCATCTCCCCCATTTTACGCACATCTGCTCTCACTCCATCCTCCCACCACCCCACTAGGAATAGGGTTCCCCTGGTCCTCACCTACCACCCCACCAGCCCCCGGGTCCAACATATTATTCTCCGTAACTTCCGCCACCTCCAACGGGATCCCACCACTAAGCACATCTTTTCCTCCCCCCCCCCGCTTTCCGCAGGGATCGCTCCCTACGCGACTCCCTTGTCCATTCGTCCCCCCCATCCCTCCCCACTGATCTCCCTCCTGGCACTTATCCTTGTAAGCAGAACAAGTGCTACACATGCCCTTACACTTCCTCCCTTACCACCATTCAGGGCCCCAAACAGTCCTTCCAAGTGAGGCGACACTTCACCTGTGAGTCGGCTGGGTTGAAATACTGTGTCCGGTGCTCCCGATGTGGCCTTTTATATATTAGTGAGACCCGACGCAGACTGGGAGACCGCTTTGCTGAACACCTATGCTCTATCCGCCAGAGAAAGCAGGATCTCCCAGTGGCCACACATTTTAATTCCACATCCCATTCCCATTCTGACATGTCTATCCACAGCCTCCTCTACTGTAAAGATGAAGCCACACTCAGGTTGGAGGAACAACACCTTATATTCAGTCTGGGTAGCCTCCAACCTGATGGCATGAACATTGACTTCTCTAACTTCTGCTAATGCCCCACCTCCCCCTCGTATCCCATCTGTTATCTATTTTTATACACACATTCTTTCTCTCACTCTCCTTTTTCTCCCTTTGTCCCTCTGAATATACCCCTTGCCCATCCTCTGGGTTCCCCCCCCCACCCCGTCCTTCTTCCCGGACCTCCTGTTCCATGATCCTCTCGTATCCCTTTTGCCTATCACCTGTCCTGCTCTTGGCTCCATCCCTCCCCCTCCTGTCTTCTCCTATCATTTTGGATCTCCCCCTCCCCCTCCAACTTTCAAATCCCTTACTCACTCTTCCTTCAGTTAGTCCTGACGAAGGGTCTCGGCCTGAAACATCGACTGCACCTCTTTCTAGAGATGCTGCCTGACCTGCTGCGTTCACCAGCAACTTTGATGTGTGTTGCTCAAGTACTATCTCAGGTTTTCTCATTCACTTGTCCAGTTTTAATATAATGAATTATATGTCTCACTTGGGTTTCATATTTATCCTTCCTTTCTTCCTTCACCAGACCCATGCCTTCTGGGTAGACCCCATTTTCTGGAGATTCCTCCTTTTGGTTCTCTGTATTTTAACTTCTTCTGCATCCAAAGCATGTAAAGGCATCAATTACAGCTTTTCCCTTTGAATGAAAAGATTGTGGATTCAATTCTCACGTCAACATGAAATCCACAAAGGTACTGTCACTGAGAACTGAAGGAGTACCACATTGCCAAGGATGCATCAATTGGAATATGATTGCACATTCAATAAAATGATATTATCATTCTGCTGGTTGTACTAAAGTAGGGTTCTATTGTTTACTTTGGATTATTTATTGAAATATTTATTGATGCTTATAACAGTCATGTAGTTCTTGCTAGTTCTGTAAAGTGGAAGGAAATATACACAATGACCTGATTTAATGTTTATGATTCAATGCAACCTGGAGATTGTGTGCAGTACAAAAATATCCTTCGTCTTCATTATATAGTCTGATCCTTTAAAGGGGACTTCTTGAGCTCTTCATTTAAAGCATCTATTGAACTTCCCCATTCAGTTATATCTAATTCAGTTTAGTTTATTATTTTCTGTATTGTGGCTTTGATTTACAAACTTATGTGCAAGGAGGTGATAGATTAAGGTTATGAACCAAGATGGGACAATGACTACTTGTAAATCTCTTGGCATAAAGAAGGGAATGTGAACCTTGGCTCAATAGTAACAATAGTAACAATCTCAAAGGAGGATGCAGAAGTGGGCTGAGAAGTGGCAGATGGAGTTCAACCCGGAGAAGTGTGAGGTGGTACACTTTGGAAGGACAAACTCCAGGCAGAGTACAAAGTAAATGGCAGGATACAGTACTTGGAAGTGTGGAAGAGCAGAGGGATCTGGGGGTACATGTCCACAGATCCCTGAAAGTTACCTCACAGGTTATAGGGTAGTTAAGGAGGCTTATGGGGTGTTAGCTTTCATAAGTCGAGGGATAGAGTTTAAGAGTCGCGAGGTAATGATGCA
This sequence comes from Mobula hypostoma, assembly GCF_963921235.1. Lineage (NCBI taxonomy): Eukaryota > Metazoa > Chordata > Chondrichthyes > Myliobatiformes > Myliobatidae > Mobula > Mobula hypostoma. Next base: position 151,268,589 of record NC_086097.1, on the reverse strand, counting down.
GCTCTATAAAACTCTGGTTAGGCCACACTTGGAGTACTGTGTCCAGTTCTGGTCACCTCAGTATAGGAAGGATGTGGAAGCATTGGAAAGGGTACAGAGGAGATTTACCAGGATGCTGCCTGGTTTAGAGAGTATGCACTATGATCAGAGATTAAGGGAGCTAGGGCTTTACTCTTTGGAGAGAAGGAGGATGAGAGGAGACATGATAGAGGTACACAAGATATTAAGAGGAATAGAAAGAGTGGACAGCCAGTGCTTCTTCCCCAGGGCACCACTGCTCAATACAAGAGGACATGGCTTTAAGGTAAGAGGGTGGGAAGCTCAAGGGGGATATTAGAGGAAGGTTTTTCACTCAGAGAGTGGTTGGTGCGTGGAATGCACTGCCTGAGTCAGTGGTGGAGGCAGATACACTAGTGAAATTTAAGAGATCAGTAGACAGGTATATGGAGGAATTTAAGGTGGGGGGGGTATATGGGAGGCAGGGTTTAAGGATCAGCACAACATTGTGGGCCAAAGGGCCTGTACTGTGCTGTACTATTCTATGTATGACATAGAATATGTTCTATATTAAGATCATAGCATGACAAGATCAAATATTAGCATGGCTGATTCACAGCTCCAAGGATACATGTTTAATCCTGACCTCTGGCACCTCTGGAGTTTACTTCAGTTTTCCCTGGGTGCTCCGGTTTTCTCGCAAAAACATATTGGTGGTTCAATTTGCCACATTAAGTTATGCCTGTGATAGACATGTTGCAATAATATTAAAAAGGATGTTGGTGAGCACATGAGGGAGAATAAATTGTAGGGTTACACCAAAGAGGGAGAGAATGGGTTTATTGTGCCATTATAACCCAATGGGCCAAATTGCCTCCTTCTTTATCATTATAAGTAGATAAAGATAGTCAATTGCAGCTCCAGATTAAAACACCAGTTTAAGATAACAGTTGAATTAAGAATTCTGAATTTTTAAAGGTTATAGGTTTTGAAGATGAGCTTTTAGACTAAGCTTGGCAGCTGTGATGAGGTCTGCTCTCTTGCTCTTGTTTGAGAAAGGAAAATATTGTCTTGGCCATCATATATATTTTAAACAGCCCTGTAAAACAAGTAACTCTGATCACTTATCTCATGAGAGCCACAGAGTCACAGAGCATAGAAATCAGACCCTGCAGACCATCACGTCCGCTCCGAGCATGAAATATCAACCTCATGAATCAGCACTTGCTCCAGTGCCTGTTTGGTAATGCAACCATTTGTCTAGATACTTAAAAGTTGTGACAGTGTTTACCCCCACCACTCCCTTAGGCAAACTCCAGCCATTCTTTAAATAAAAATGTCTTTCTCCAGAGCCCTCTAAGCCTTTCATCCCTATGACTTCTAGTTTTAGGCACGTGACCTATTAGTAAAAGTTTCCCACTGTGCCTTCATAAAGTTTGCACCTCATTTGTTCACATTCCAATTTATTGTCATCTGACTGTATGTGCAGGGGTGTATATGCAACCAAATAAAACAATGTTCTTCCAGACTATGGTGCACCCATACAATGTATATCGTACACAGCAAAAAAAACTTATACTACAAATCAGTTAATAATGTTAATTAAATATAATTCAAAATGCATGTGGTAAAGCACAACACAGATGAACAGTAAACAGCTCACTGTCCTAGTGATGAGACCTTGGTGGTGGCAGGGTATTCATTAGGCTCACAGCCTGAGTGAAGAAGCTGTAACCTAGTCTGGCAGTGCTAGTCCTGATGCCTCTGTGCCTTCTTCCTGACCCTAGTAGGTCAAAGAGGTTGCGGGATGGGTGGCAGGAACCCTTAACAATGCTTTGTGCTCTTTGTCTGCAACACTCCCAGTGAATGTCACAAATAGGGTGGAGGGTGACCCTGATGATCCTCCAGTTTTCACTGTTTTCTGTAGGGTCTTGCAATCTGATGCTTTGCAGCTTCCGTACCACACAATGATGTAGCTAGACAGGAAACTGTCAGTGGTGCTCCTGTAGAAAGTTGTTAGAATGGGGTGGGGAACCTTGCAAGCCTCAACCTACTCAGGAAGTGTAGATGCTGCTGTGCCTTCGTGACTAGTGAGGAGGTGTTGTGGGTCCATTTAGATCGTCCATTATGTACATACCAAGGAACTTGGTGCTCTTCACTCTACAGCAGAGCCATTGGTGTGCAATGGAGACTGGTCGACCTGTGCCTTCCTGAAGCCCACAATCATCTCTTTTGTCTTGTGCTCACACCATTTTACAAGACCTTTTACCTCCTCTCTGTATGCCAACTGTCAGAATGCTCAGATATGGCCCAAGTGCGGAGAGAGAGAGAGAGACATTGAAGACGGTCAACAGTTCACTGACTTTAATGAGAAGTGTTGCAAAATTTAAAGGAAAAGGAAAACAATAACGCCAGGTCAACAGAGTCATTAGCTAAAACTGCGAAAATGAAGGCTTAATGCCAACAGTGTAGCTGAAAGCAATGCCTAAATACTAAATGAATACCACTCCTTTCCAGTGTCAATTGAAGCGTCAGTTCTCTTTCCCTGACAAGGACGACAGTAAGTAGAGAGTGTAAATGTTGTTGTGCTTTTGGTCAAGTTTCAACAAGACTGCAACGAAAAGAAGGGAGTGAAATACCACCATAATGAAGCACTAATTAGCTGGAACGTGCATACCCCTGAGCGCAATTGCTGAACCATCCTACAAGCAGGGAGGAGGGGGAGGTGAGGTGATTGGAGCCGGGAGGAGGTAGTAACCAGCTTGAGTTGGGAAACATGGAACACTAGGTGGTTCTTCATTGATAATGGTAGGTGCAATCTATATGAGACCTTGTTGACAGCCTTTTCCACTACAAATGGTCCCATTTAGCGAGGGACAAATTTGGGGTTCTCGACTTTCAGGGTAAGATCCCTTAATGCCAGCCAGACCTTCTCTCCTGGCTTGAGAGGCCTCACCTGTCAGTGGAACTGATCAGCTGCTGAGAATGTTGTTGTTAAGTGCATAAGTGAAGCCTTGCCTTGACTCCAGGTGCACTTGTAGCTCTGGATCAGCTGTTCAGCAGGAACTGCCACATCAGTCTCCTGGTCAGGTAAGATCGGTGGCTGGAATTCCTTCTGGCAGTCAAAGGGGAACATGCCAGTGGAGAATGACTGAATGGTATTGTGGACAATCTCTAGCCAAACCAGTTGGGAGCTCCAGGACAGGGGGTTTGAGGAGGCAAGGCAGTACAGCATTGTCTCCAACTCTCTCAGTCTGGCCATTGGATTGGGGATGGAAACCAGATGCGAGCCTGACTATGGCTCCCACAAAAGCCTTTCCAAAATGGAATGTGAACTGTGGTCCACGATCAGATACTATATCCTGAGGGAAGCCATGCAGCCTGAACACATGCTGAATTATGAGGCTGGCAGTCTCACAAGCAGACAGGAATTATGGAGATCAATAAAGTGAGCAGCCTTGGAGAATCAATCCACAACCACCAGAATGCTAGTGTTTCCATTAGACCGGGGCGGCCCAGTGATGAAGCGGGAACAGATCAGAACATTGTCCAATACATAAAAACAAACTGATTCAACATGTCCCTAAGCACATTGATGACAAGGGTCTGAAAAACATTGGGGCCAGGGTCAGGTCCAAAGGGCATCACAAGGTACTATAGTGGACAGTGGAGGTATTGAATGCTGTCTTCAACTCATCCCTTTCTCAGGTATAAACCAGGTTGTAAGCATTGTGCAGGTCGATCTTGGAAAATATGGATTCCACTTGGAAATGTTCGAATGCAGAGGCACACAGGGGAAGAGCGTAATGGTTCTTCATGGTGATATTGTTTAGGGGCCGATAATCAATGCAGGGGTGAAGCTTGCCATCTTTCTTGCTCACAAAAATGAATCCCACTCCTGCTGGCAAAATTGACGGATGGATAAAAACCAATGTCCAATGCCTCCTTGACATGCTCTTCCATTGGCCATCATTTCTGGATGAGAGAGAGAGAAGAGCCAGCGTCGGGAACGACTAGTACTGGGTGAGAGGTCAATGGTGCAGTCAAATAGCCTGTGTGGAGGCACAGGGGTGCCCTTCTTTTTACTGAAGACCTCAAGATGATCAGGATATTCAGCTGCAATGCCAGCGAGGTCCACATCAGTACTGAACATAGGAGGGGATTCGTAGACCGGATTCAGACAGGTGGACAGGCACGCTGGTCCCCGCTCTCGGAGTACCTTTAAGGACCAATCAATCCAAGGGTTATGTAAGGATAACCAAGGGAGACCAAGCACCAGTGGCAGTTCAAGACAATAACAAAAAGAAGTTACACATTGCCATAATTAAATGGTAATTAGCTGGAACGCGCATGCTCATGAACGCTGTTGCGGTATTTGTTGCGCAGCCCGTCTGCGGGGGCGCTCAGTCCCCACAGCAGAGTCCGTGTTCATGTCACTAACACATTGTTGTCGTTAAGGCACTGTTGTATCAGCAGCAGACTTGATGATACGGTTTGAGCTCAATCTGGCTGAGCAGGCGTGAGTCAGCAACAAACTGAGTGCACAGCCCAGGGGTACCAGTGCTCGGCATGATGGAGCTCGAGATATTGCTGCCAACTCAGACTGACTCGGATCCTTCTGTCAAGAAGTTCAAGATCCAGTTCCGAAGAGGGGTGTTGAGTCCCAGCGACGACAGTTTACCCACCAACCTCTGAGGGATGATAGTGTTAAATGTGAAGATGAAGTCGATGAACAACATACTGGCGTATGAGACATCATTTCCTCGGTGAAAATTTGGGCCTCTCCTCATCCTTTTCCACTCCAAAGAAAACAGTCACAGCCTAACCGATTTCTCCTCACAATTCTATGATCCATTCCTAGTGAATCTCCTCTGAACCCTCTCGAGTGTAATTGTGTCCTTCTTAATATGTGGCAACTCGGATCGCATTCAGTACTCAAATTATTTTATTATTGATGTTTTATATAGTTGTGCCATAAACACTTTGTTCTTTTATACTTCCTCTTTCCAATAAAGGCAAAAATTGTAGATGCCTTTTCCACCATCTTATTTAGCTGTGCTGCCACCTTCAAGGATCTTTGTATTTGTACACCAAGGTGTACCAAGCTCCAGTGGCAGTTCAGATGAATCAACTAGATAGAAGAAGATTTGTTCCCTATGGCTACCTTCCAGCACTTTGTACACCTGTTCCTCAATTCTCCCTTGGGTCGTATTATTCTTCTCTTATACATTCCTTCCCAATGATGTTAAAATTACACCTCTGTCTTTCTTGAATTAAAGTACCGGTCTGCTACTTTCACCTGCATTACAATAGTGGCAGTTCTTCAGTTGGGAAGTAAGTTGAAATGTCTGGAGATCTGGTAAGTAATACACATACGATTCCTTCCTTTTTTTTCCCTGTAGCTTTATCTTCTGTTTCATGCTCTCAAGTCACTTGTCAGTTATAGACTAGTACACATTGTAGCCTTGATGTATCTCCATGGGGTACTTCAGTCAGTTTCATCTTGAAAAGTAGCATGGAAGAAAGTTCTTTGTCGTTTTTTCATTTCACAAATAGTAGTATCTGAAATTTAAATGAATATTCTGTTCATAATGAGAAGTATTCATTTAGCTAGTTAATATTAAATGATTTTTCAGTTTTATTGCTTTATTCCTTGCCTGATGTTAAGTTGATCGTGTTCCAGCATGTGAATTAAAGTCTAAAGAAGGGGTACTCTTCAGTCCCTAGGTCTCCAAGTTTACCTAGATATTTGGACAATGGCTTATTGTCGGGAGGAGGTCAGAAGGGCATTGTATTCTTCCTGTAAATGGATAATTAATTCATGGCTGTTCATTTAAATGACTCACAAACAAGAGAAAATCTGCAGATGCTGAAAATCCAAGCAACACACAAAATGCTGGACTGTTCTGCTGAAGGGTCTCGACCCGAAACGTCGACTGTACTCTTTACCACAGATGCTGCCTGGCCTGCTGAGTTCCTCCAGCATTTTGTGTGTGTTGCTTTTAAATGACTGTGATAATTTTAGCAGATTATTTGTGGAAGTTCTAGAAAAAGATGTAAGTTGATGATTTTGCCCATCTTTTTTACAAATCACGAACTGTAACAAGCGTCTGTCAAGGTTCCTGCCACTGCCTGTAAGGGGTTTGTACGTTGTCCCGGGTGCTCCGGTTTCCTCCCACATTCCAAAGACGGGTAACTAGATCATTGTAAATTAACCCATGATAGGACCAGAAATAAACTGGGAGATTGCTGGGTCGTGTGGCCTGAGGAGCCAGCAGGCTTGTTTCACGCAGTACGTCAACAAATAAAAATACTAAAGATGATGGGGAGAATCTGCTCAGAACTTCCAAGTGCTGAGATGATGATGTTTCTGCCTATTTATATTTACTGATTATTAAAACATAATCAAGCAATAGGAAAAGTAAAGCACTAGCTAGGGAGAAATATTTTCATTTAAATAGCTCTTGTAGGATACCTCAAAATGCTTTAAATCAACAGAATATTTTTTGATTTGTAGTTGTTGTGGTGTCAATCTTCTAAACTCCAGGGACTACAGACCCAAAACACTCTAGCCTCTCTTGAAAGGATAACTTAGAAATTAGCCTGTTGAAGCTCCTTTGGATTGCCCCCAGTGCTTTACAGCTCTGGAATCTTTATTGAAATCAATAGTCACACAGGATCTGAAAGTCAATTACCCCATGTAAGGGCTTAGGCATTCATCAAAATAGCATACCAAGAACCAAAATATTTTTTGGACTTCCAAAATGTAACAATAAATGAACTGGAACTTGTCAGCATAATCCCACAAAAGCATTTTAACACAAGAACAATAAACAGTGATGGTCATTAGAAATGCAGGGGTGGGCTGTCAATCATGCCCCCCCTCCCCAGAGTGTCACACTGTCCCCACCCAAGGGGTCCGCCGTCCCTGGCAGCCGTAGAGTCCATAACAAATTTCAAAAGTCCCCCCAGTGGGTGCCTGGGGCGCCGGGGGTTGCTAAAGCCCCCTCCAGGGGAGGCCCTGTTTGTATGAGGCGTGAGCGAGAGGCAGGGCACCCAGAGTGTCACTTCCTTCCTTCAGCCTCACTAGGTTGGTAGTGCCCAAGGGCTGACAAGATGCCAGCTGGTCACGGTGCAGCACCACTGCCATCCATCACTCAGGCAACTGCACCTGATCTACCACATTGGAGATGCAGTCGAGCACCTCTCCTGGCCCCTTCCAGTGGCTTCCCAGCCTGAAGGATAGTCCCTTCTTCCAGGAGGGGCAGTAGACCCATACTGGGGTCCCCACCATGTACTGCTGCATTGGCACCCTAGACTGGTGGCTTGGCCTCTTCTCAGACTTGCAAGCATCGCAGTAGTGCGCGAACAGCTCCATGTCCTGCCTTTACCCAGGCCAGTAGAAGCGTTCACACAGCCTGCCTGAAGTCTTTCTGACCCTCGAAATGGCCAGGCCCCACCAGCCCATGAACCATGGCGCAGAGCCCCTGGGAGACCATCAGCTGCAAGAAATGTCTGTCACCGTCGGACAACTACCACCGCCAGAACACCAACCCACCATGCTCCTCCAGCGTTCCCTACTGAGGGTATAGGGCTTTGGTTTCTGGGTCCAGGGCGGAGACCTCTGCCCACTACAGCCGTCGTCCCACACTCAGCTATCCCCTTACCAGGGCCAGCACAGAATCGCTCACCTGTTCGCTGTGCAGCTGCTGGTCCATGGTAGGGAGCTGGTCGCTGGCTGTCACCGTCGCTTGCTCCTAGATCAGCTGTGTTACGTTGGGCCACTGCCAGGTATGCTGCACTGCTGCGGGCCACTGTGAAATCGGCGGTGGTTGCTGCTCCTGCTGGGACCACTTCCTGGAGCTGCCCTGCCGGAGAGCCACGGCCTCAGCACCCAGGAGGAACGTTGCACCCGACACATCCAGACGGGCTGCCCAGCGGGACAGCAGGTCCAGGCCAATGACGCAGGACTCTCGGATGTTGGCGAGCCACACCTCGTGCTCTGCTGTGTTTCCCCCACTGCGATGCGCAGCTTCCTCTTCCCTCACGTTATTGCACAGTCGTTGGTGACCGTAGCCAGCTGGACCACCGTCGTTGTCCACCCAGGCGGGGACAGCTGCTCCATGTGGGGGAGAACACTGGGACGGATGATAGCAATGGTTGACTCCGTGTCCACCAACGCAAGGCACCTGATGCCCTCCACCACACAGTCCACGTACAAGCCTTGCTCTTCACCCAAATGGCCCACCCGGAGGGGCGACAATGGAGGGGTTCTGCTAGAGGATTCGGGCGGCGCTGCCCAATTGGCATTTCCCGATGGCTGCTCTGAGCTGTGGCGAGGTGCCACTGCGGGGCAGTTCTGGACCAAATGACCTGCCTCACCACACCGGTAGCAAAGATCGTTCCGTGGCCCGTGGCAGGGTCATCGCGGTGCTGGTTGGACCTGTCTCACGAGCTCCTCCTCGTCAGCTTCATCTCACCCTCATTGACACGAGCCCGGGCTCCCGGTGTGCGGGGTGACGCTGGTACAACTTGGGGCTAAAATTGCTTCTGCCCTCTCCGCCGCCTCGTCCAATGATGACGGCGACGTCAGGCGAACATGCTGCTAAAGCTCTTCCTGGGCTGTGGGAGGGAACTGGGAGTAGCCATGCCAAGTACAGTGGTGGAGATCAGCTGTTAATGCCCCCAAGCTTTCTCTCATATGGCGCCATCTGCTGCACAGTCTTCCCTCATTGCTTCCACCAACGGCCTCTGCTTGAAACGCCGCTATGAGGGCCCTGTAGTCATGCTGCTCTGCCGGTGTTAGGTCGAGGAGGGCCCGCCGGGCATCTCCCTCCAGTGCCAGGGCAAAGTGCACTGCCGTCTCGGTGGGGCCCCACCCGTTGTGTCATGAGGCAAGTAGACTTGGGCCAGGTAAGGTTCAAGGAGGCAGGTACCGTTGTATCTGGGGAGCTTCAGGGTGGGCCTTGAGGCGCAAGTCATCGAGGCCCTTTGGTCTTCCTGTTGTTCTGATGGCGTCTGCCATGGTGCCCATCCTCCCATGGTTACGGTGTCTTGGGTTCCCTGGTGCGGGTTGCGATGGAGGCGTGATGCGCTCCACTGTGTCTCCTGGGTTGGGGAGCCTGAGTACACTCGCTCCATCGGGGCTCCCTGGGAAGGCACAATGCTCGGTTCCCAGGTCCTCCTCTGGGTCTCGTCTTCATGGGCTCTGCCTGTGGGTGCAGGGGAGGTATACTGCTCAGTCCCTCTACTTATTCCCGGGGTCTTAAGGCACTCTATCCAACATCATAGTTCTTCAATCTCCTCGTCAATTTTGCATCCCACTTCTGACACCAATGTGGTGAGCATTTGGTCCATAATGACAGGCGAGGAAGCTCAATAACTCAACAACAGTTTTATTGTGATAAACACAAAACAGACCAGGCGCCATGACCTGGAAAGTGAACCCAACCCGTCTCATACAGGCTGGTGAGGTGACCATCACACTCCCCGGTTACAGTTAGGGTGACCCACAAATACACAAGCAAATAACTGTACAACCCAAGCTAAACTGTAACAATAAATGGACTGGAACTTGCCACCATAATCCCACAGAAGCCTTTTAACACAAGAACAATAAATAGTGATGGTCATTAGAAATGCAGAGGCAGGCTGTCGACCACGCCCCTCCCAGAGCATCAGAGTATATTTATGGAACTCCCAGACTTGCCAACAAGGCCCGGGATAATGTTATTCATAATACTAGCTAGTTATTCACTGACATAGGCAGGATAGAAGAGCACTCTTTGGTCAATCCATCAAATTGAAAATAATAATGAAATATTAATTGATAATTCAGTGTGAAATAGAATTAAGCTGTACTTTTTAAAAAATAAAGTATCTTACAACAGTTACTAATAGAAATAGACATAGATATTACTTAGTATTTATATTGAGTATAACATCAATTAATTCATAAAAGGCAAGTCTTATAAAAAAACAAATTTTACCTATTTTCAATGCCAGTAAAGATCGTTACAAACGAAAGCTCAAACTAACAATTCATATGTGTACCTCCCCAATTTCTGGTCAATTATTAATGGAAAATCATTTGGAATGTGCATGTAAATGTTAGGTTCTCCCAGTGAGCAAACTTCTACAACAGGGAGGCAGATCCATAGCATTAATATAGCTGATCTATATTCTTTACATCTTCAGTTCTAATTCTATAATGAAATACAATTTAAAATTTTGACTGGCAACATCTGTTGCAGAGTCACACAGCAGGAAAGCAGGCACAACTCGTCTATGCTGACCGAAACCTCTATCTAAACTAATCCTGTTTGGCCCATATCCTTCTAGATTTTTCTATCCATGTAACTGTCTAAATGTCTTTTAAACATTGTAATTGTACTCATCTCTACATCTCAATCTTATAGCTTGTTCCATATACCATCACACTCTCTGAAAAAGCTGCCCTTTAGATCCCTTTTAAATCTTTCCACTTTCACCTTAAATCTATGCCTTCTAGTTCTAGATGCCCCTACCCTGGGAAAAAAGATAGTGAACATTCACCGTATCTACACCCCATACAATTTTATATGCTGTACCTGTAGAGGGTCACCCTTTGCTCAGTCTCTAAGCTTCAGGGTAAAATATCCCAGGCTACTCAGCCTCTCCTTTCAACTCAAGCTCTCCAGTCTCAGTAACATTCACACAGATCTTTTCTGAACTCTTTACACCCTAATGCCATCCTTCCAATAATTAGGAGACCAGAATGCACTAAGTACTCCGAGTGTGGTCTCACAAATTACTTGTTACAGTTGTATCATCATGTTCAACTCCTGCACTTAATGCCCTGATTGATTATACTAAGCAATACCAAATACCTTTCTTACCAACTTGTTGCTTGCCTCCACTTACGCATAGGAGGGGGAAGCTGTTGGGGGGTGACTTTGGGGTTCTCACGTTTAACTTTCATTCATTCTTTGGGGCATTTCTTTGTTTTTGTGGATGTTTTGCAAAGAAAAAGCATTTCAGGATGTATATTGTATACATTTCTCTGACATTAAATTGAACCTTTGAACCTTTGAACCTGTGTCGCACTTTCAGGGAAATGTACCTCTAGGCCCCTCTGTTCTACAATACTCTCCAGAGCCCTACCATTTATTGTGTATGAGCTGCCCTGGTTTAACTTACCAAAACGTAACAGCTCACACTTATTGGAATTAAATTCCATCTGCCATTCCTTTGCTCACTTCCAAAGTTCATTTAGATCCTGCAGTAATCTTAGATTACCATCCACTACATCACCAGTTTCAGTGTCTGTCCCAACAACATTGCCATCCAAATCATTTATGTGGATGATAAGCAACTATAGACCCATCATGGACTCCTGTGGCCCACCACTGATCACAAGCCTCCAATTTATTATCCTCTTCATTGCAGATGACTTTCAATATCTGATGTTTCCTCAGTTTCCACAGGCCATGAGAACAACTATTGCATTTATTAATTGGTACATGGTATTATTAAATAATATAATTAGAAACCATGCTGAAGAGCAACACTGACTTAATAAGCACTTGTGAGTTATTTATACTGCTTTGCAAAATAGAGTATGAATGGTACCTATTTTTATCTGTTCTGAGTAAAACGTAGAGAATGTAATTTAGCAGAATTACTGTATTTCATGAAAGAAAAAGACCTCAAGCAATGAAATAATCAAATAAAATATAAACAATTAATAAGTTAAAAATCAAAGAAATGAATTAAGTTAGATTGCATGTTCTGCTGCATTTGAGTGGGGTTTTCTCTCAGGATGAGCTTTCAGGCTGATGAGAAGGAGACCTCATGTGACATATCACACATTGCATAAGGAATCTTTCAGCTGGCCAATGGTTGTATGACTATTGGTGGCTTCTCAATGCATTCACTAACCTGACCTATTCTGTTATTCCTGAACCAGGCAGTTGTTTCTCATCTCATCAAAAGATGGTCAATAAGTGTCAGAATGGCCCAAGTTCACCAGAAAGAAATCAGAACCTTTATTTATGAGGAGTAGCTGCACAAACTTGCCCTATCTTCAGTCTTAGAACTTGTAAAATGAGTTCATTAGGGTTTTTTAAATCATTAAAAAATAGAATTTGAGAAAATGACGAATCTACAGGGAACCAACTTCAAATTAAACTTCAACCAAATCTGGAAGAAAATCAAGAAGCAGCTTTTACTAGAAAACAGGAGGAATCAGAAGGCTACAGGTGCAGGAGTTGAAATTATCAATGCAAAAATCAACAGTTCTTTAAGTAAAGGTATCAATAATCAAAACAGGTATGTAAAATTTAACTGGGAACCAACTGAATGGTGAGGAACAGTTTCATGAGGCAGAGTGGGTTAGTCCTATTCTAATATCAAAATGTAAATGTGTACTTTGTGACCTTCAAAGGAATTAAAAATATTGAATGTCCACTTTTCGCCAGCTCGGTTCACTCTTATTCCTGAGTCAAGGGATGAATTTCAGCCTTACTTCCAAATCTACACTGGTTCTCTGTGCAGTACTGTGAGTGTATTGTGTTGTTGAGCATCCACTTCTTGCTATGAGACTTTAAACTGAATATCCACCTGTCTGTTCTAATACATAGCAGGTTCCATGATAATAACCAAGCGTACTCAACTGCTCTTGAGGCTGACATATATCCATAACACAATAGCACCCAAGTGGTCTAGTTTGTCACTCAGTTTGCAGATGCATGAAAGGCCTTCCATTATGTATATAACCTCAGTGGTCGCTTTATTAGATACACCTGTATTGCTGCTCAATAATGCAAATATTTCATCAGCCAATCATATAGCTGCACCTCAATGCTTAAAAGCATGCAGAGTTTCAGTTCTTGTCCAGACCAAATATCATAGTGGGGAAGATAGGTGACCTAAGTGACTTTGATTGTGGAATGATTGTTGGTGCCAGACAGGGTGGCTCGAATATCTCTGAAACTGCTGATTGTCTGCGATTTTCATGCACAACAGTCCCTAGTGTTAACAGAGAAAGGTGTGAGAAACAGAAGAAACATCTGGTGAGTGGCAGTTCTGTGGGGGGAAATGCGTCGTTAATGAGAGAGGTCAGAGGAAAATGGCCAGACTGGTTCAAGCTGTCAGGAAGGTGACAGTAACTCAAATAACTACGTGTTACAACAGTGGTGTGCAGAACAGCATTCTTGAATACCCAACACATCAAACATGAAGTCGATGTGCCTCAGCAGCAGAAGGACTATGAACATACAGGAATGCACTCTGTGGCTACTTTATTAGGCACCTGCTGTACCTAATAAAGTGGCTACTGCGTGTAGAACCTTGTTTTCCCTTGTAAAGCAGGAGTAACACAATGTGACCCCAGCAAAATAAAAATACTGTGTTGATGCTGAAACAGCCTGCATCTATCTGATCTTGAATGTCAAACAGCTCATGCTACAAATAGAGCAAGACTTAATTCCTAATTTTTCTTTCAAAAGGCTCTCTGATTATAATTTACTTTTAAGTAGCTTTGTCTGCTTCATTAAACATGGAGCAGGATTAGGAAAAAGATGAAACTAATCTCTACAAATTTAAAATATGCAAACACGATGAGGCAACATGATCAACCTACAAAAAGACAGCTATCCTTCTGACATGAGTACAGTAAAGGTAACTACAGATAAGATGTCCTTGGGTTCTCTATTGTTTAAATGGGGACACAAACGTTGACACTGAGTTATTGATTTTGTTGTGTGAAATTTTATGACAAAAGAACCTAGGTGTAACTAGTAGTTAAATGGCATCCAAATAAAGCAGGAGCTGTCAGCTTCTGATCTCAGTAAGAGTTTGTGCAGGAGCTATGGCTTATAACTACGAGCCAAGGAGAAAGTCAGGTTATGCTCCTTCTTTTGACCGATATCCAGTGACTTCCTTCTGCAAAACATCAAAGGCAGTTGAAAGTAGGATATCATTGCTAACTATTGAGGATATATACTCACACAAGAGAAACAGTTTCTTCATCAAGGTATCAATAAGTTTCTTGCTTATATGGAACCAGACACCAATGAGAGCTTGAAAACTTGGGAAAGGTGAGTAGCACAAAGGGGGATTGTAGCATAGTCCTGTGGTGATTTGGGATAGCAAATATTCTTACAATCTATTAGTTTCCAGTAACACATTTTTGCTACACGTGACTGTGGAACTGAACTGGTTGGGTGTGAAAAGCAGCATCATAAATGACTTTTTTTGTGAAAGTTTGGTTTTGACTGAAGTATTATGAGAAGACCAGGCATTTTTTGTTGTTGGGTGAATATCCTTGCTCATTAAATATTGTAGACATGTATGTCAGCCAGTATTTGTGCAGAGACAAGTAGAGATTATCTCTAGACTCTTCTGAGAATTGACAGGATTCTTATATGAAATTGTCAGTATTTCTTCGGTAAATATTATCATGATCAGGATTACTGTGCTCGCATGCTGAAATGCAGAATTCCTGAATATCTTTACAACTGTTTACCACTTTTATTACAAGCAGAATCTTCCACTGTGCTCTGAGATTCTGGTAAAGGAATGTGAATTTCCTGCAGATCTTCAGGGCTTTGTCTGAGCAATTCTCCTGAACCATTTCCAAACTGACAAAGGGTCAGTAGCTCTGTTGATATTGACTGAGAGAAACAGCCACAAAGGATCAAGGTAAGTATTAGGCAACTTTCAGGTCTTGGAATTCAGTTTTGTTAAATATTTAAATTTGTTTTAGTTGTTAATCGTGACAGTTTAAGTATTTTTATTACCAGCATCTGCAATAGGATGCTTTTGCATTAGAATTCAGTAAGTGTTAGGTTGAGCTTAGGACATTGATGACATGTACACTGCTCTGATATCATCCAGCTCATGATCAAACAGCTTGAAAGTATCCTTTATTTATACATGTAGCTTCAGACATCTTCACCCAAACCTTCACTTATGCCTCTGTTAAATAAATAAAAGATCAAATGGCAGAGTGTGCAAACACCATGTCTCCTTCCCCATCTACCTCCAACCATCGTATGAACATAAGAGCTTCCCACCATTAAAAACGAATCACATAATCAAATAGTATGAAGGTGATTTAGATACGAGGGGTGATTGATAAGTTCGTGTCCTAAGGTAGAAGGAGTCAATTTTAGAAAACTTAGCACATTTATTTTTCAACATAGTCCCCTCCTACATTTACACACTTAGTCCAGTGGTCATGGAGCATATGGATCCCTTCTTTGTAGAAGTTGGCGTCTTGGATCTCCAGAAAGTCGTCCTCAGCAGGGGTGATTGATAAGTTTGTGGCCTGAGGTAGAAGGAGATGAGTTATTAACTTTAAACTTTCTGCATAATCACTCAAAGAGCTAAACTGCATGTGCATGTAACGAGAGCTGTATAACTCATCTCTTCTACTGTAGGCCACGAACTTATCAATCACCCCTGCTGTGAACCACTTTCTGGAGATCCAAGACACGGACTTCTACAAAGAAGGGATCCATATGCTCCACGACTGCTGGACTAAGTGTGTAAATGTAGGAGGGGACTATGTTGAAAAAAAATGTGCTAGATTTTCTAAAATTGACTCCTTCTACCTTAGATACGAACTTATCAATCACCCCTCGTATATAAGGCACATTTGTGTCACATCTGATGGATTGTAATGCAGCCTCTATTTATTTCCACCACTTTAAAAAAAGTTCTTGGGATATGACTACGTGGATTGAAAAAAACAGTAGAACATATTTCCATTGGCCTGAAGATCAACCACTGATGCATGATAAGGGCGTGGATATTATATAATAAAATCATCTACACTCTTTCTATAAGCTTTGTTTTCTTACTACTGAGTCCATTCTTCCCTTAGCAACTCACTTAGCTTGAAACAGATTGTGCACGAGCTTGCTCTGTGGTTCAATTCATAACCTAATTTCAAACTCAGAATATCTATACCTCCGCACAATAGCTGCCTCATTCTTAGCCTAATCTCACCCTTCAAGAATAAAAATAAAATTAGGTAGGCTAAGCATAGATTTATGAAACAGAAACAAATAATATACCATTGTAGCATGTCTAGATATGGTGATGAAGCAAAGCTGTGAGTTAAGAGTGAGGTGCCAAGTAGCATATCCCTTCTTCAATTTCTTAGGTTATTATGTTTTCATTGAAATTCATCATGATAATTTTGAAAATCAAAGTTGATTCTCTCAAATATCCTCCCCATTGTTCTCTCATTTTCAATCCTTCATAAACTGCAAATGATCCAAATTATTCAAATTTATTTCCACAGGCTCCTCCAAGCTAAAGTCATTTCTCTGAATCTTGCAGTTTTTTGTCCTTTTGTACATCACTGACTCTCTTTGGAGTTACAGCTTTTTCCAGCTCTTTTGAACTCCCCTATCACGTGGCATGGTTTCATTTTCTTTGGGGTTTAAATTTTCCCCAAAGTTGTCTATATTTTCATTCACTCATCTGAGTCTCTCCTTCTTTGCTTTTCATAACCCTCTGATACACTTCAGAATGATGGGTTCATCTCGTATCCTGTTGACAGTGGACATGTTCAGTGTCAAAAGAGTCCCTAGATCTTTACCAAATCTAATTATAACTTCATTGAAATACTTACTAAATAAATGATTATTCATAACAAAACCTTTCCAATGTTCACAAGTATTCATTGGAATAAAATGGAGGTGTGCCTGCAAAAAAAGGCTGAAGAAGTCTAGTATTAAATATTTGATGGAGTAATGGAGCTAAGCATTTCTTTACAAGCTTCAGTCAATAAACCATACCTACAAAGTGAATAAATATTGACTTTCAGGAACCAAGTGCCTGCTATTGACCTCCAATTAGTACAGATACACCCACCACATCATTTTGCTATTGATTTAATTGTCTACATCTCCTTGGGGTCTTAATATCTAAATTATAATGGAATAATGGAAATCAACTTTGCCACTGCCATTTTTCATTCATTACTACCTCCCCCAGAGCACCATTCTTGAATCATATAAATACCAGAATTATAAGTGGTTTTAAATATGTTACAATGGCCCACACCATTATTCTCTCAGCAAGGTTGGGCATTCATTAGTTTTCTAAATTATCATCCATTCAACTTCATTGTCAGTAATTGAAATGTGGGTGTGACATTATACTAGAAATTAGTAGAATAAGGAAAGAGGTATTATTATAAATAAAGACCCCTTTATTCTGAGGCTATGCCTTTGGATCTTAGATTCTTCCACTAATTTCTTCGACAGATGCAACCTCAGTGGTTCTTCACATGGCCTTAGGTTACCATCAGGTAGGAGGTACAGGAGCCTGAAGGCACACTCTCAGCGATTCAGAAACAGCTTCTTCCCCTCTGCCATCCGATCCTAAATGGACAGTGAAGTTTTGGACACTACCTCACCTTTTTTAATATACAGTACTTCTGTTTTTGCACATTTTAAAATAATCTATTCAATATACGTAATTGATTTACTTGTTTATTTATTATTATGTTCTATTTTATTTATTATTATTATTTTTTTCTCTCTCTGCTAGATTATGTATTGCATTGAACTGCTGCTGCTAAGTTAACAAACTTCACGTCACATGCCGGTGATAATAAACCTGATTCTGATTCTGACATGGACAATATAAACACTTATGTCAGGATGCTGTCTGATGAATATGGATCCTTGACTTCCTAAGCAGAAGACCAGAATTTGTGTAGATTGGCGATATCTCCTCCTCACTGACAATCAACATTGGTGCACCTCAGGGGTTTGTGCATATCCCACTGCTCTTCTCTTTCTATACCCATGACTGGTTGGCTAGGTATAGCTCAAATGCCATTTATAAATTTGCTGATGATAAACCATTGATCATAGAATCTCAGATAAGGTGAGAGGGCCTACAGGAGCGAGATATACCAGCTAGTTGAGTAGTGTAACAGCAACAACTTTGCTCTCAACGCCAGTAAGACCAAAGAGCTGATTGTGGACTTCTGGAAAGGTAAGACGAGGAAACATGAACCAACCCTCACTGAGGGGTCAGAAATGGAGAGAGCGAGCAATTTCAAGTCCCGGGTGTCCAGATCTCTGGTCTCAACATATCAATGCTTATAACGAAGGCAAAATAGTGACCATATTTCATTAGGAATCTGAAGAGATTTGGTTTGTCAACTAAAACATTTGAAAACTTTACAGATGTATCATGGAGCGCATTCTGACAGGCTGCATCACTGTCTGGTATGGAAGAGCGGGGACTGCTACACAGGACCGAAAAGAGCTACAGAAAGTTGTAAAAGTAGTCAGCTCCTTCTTGCATACTAGCCTCCGTAGTACCCAAGACACCTTCAAAGAGTGTGTCTCAGAAAGGCGACGTCCATTTTTAAGGGGATGCCCTCTTCTCATTGTTACTATCAAGAAGGAGGTACAAAAGCACACACTCAAGAATTCAGGAACAGCTTCTTCCCCTCTGCTATATGATTCCTAAAAGGACATTGAACCCATGAATGCTACCTCACTTTTAAAATTATATATTATTATTGTTTTAATCTATTTAATATACATAGAGTATATATACATACTGCAATTTATTTATTTATCATGTATTGCATTGAACTGCTGTGGTTAAGTTAATAAATTTCATGACATATGCTGGTGATAATAAACCTGATTTTGATGGAGGCATTCTCTCTATATCCACTCTATCCAAGCCTTTTGTTATCAGGTTCTCTTCATCATTCTGAACTCATCTGAGTACAGAACTTGAATCATCAAATGCACCTCACTTTCAGGAAATGTCGAGGGGGCTTGATGCAAAAGTAGAGCAGCTGAGACAATTCAGTAGGTGTTATCCTGAGGGATGGTGACAGCTGAAGATGGTAAGTGCGATGGGTAATTTTAATGGGACCAATGAGCCCGGGTGTAAACATGCGGGAGTTGATGCGTAGGGGTATATCTTGGGTGTACAGCCAGACTGGAGCGAGCTGGCTGGGCACCACCCTTGATTCGTCTGGCAGCAGTAGGCACAGCTGGCAGCTAGAATGACTCTCTGTGCCTTCTTCTGAGCATTCTGACGTCAATAAACCAGGGCCCGAGCAGATGGGACCTCCGTCTCTGGCTCCTCTGCAAGGAACAACAGGCATTCGTAGCCATGAAATTCTTAAAGGGTGACATATCTGTGGCAGAGGACATGTAAGGATTGTGGGAAGTCTCGGTCCAGTGCAGATACTTCTTCCACGTGAAAGGGTCAGAGGCAATGAAGCATCGCAGAAACTTCTTCACTTGCAGATTGGCTCTTTCTGCATGTCCATTGATCTGCAGGTGATAACCAGAGGACAAACTCACTGAAGTGAGGAGGAGGTAACAGAAGGCTCACAAACAGCAGAAGACAAATTGTGGGCCCCAGTCCGACATAATGTCCTGAGGCAATTTGTGGAGGGGAATTACATATTGGAGAACCAGATCTGCTGTCTCAGCAGCTGAAGGAAATTTGGGGAGGGTAATGAAGCAGGCAGCCTTGGAGAACTGGTCCAACACTGGATGATCACCATGGCCCCAACGGAAAGTGGAAAACTTGTCGTGAAGTCCATGACGATGTAGGATCACTGGTGTCAAGGGACTGGTAGGCCAGAGGGCTACAGATTGGAGGAACTGGACTGGAGGCAGCGATGAATTGAAGTACACCTGCAATCATGGAGGGCCACCAGAAATGGTGACACAGAAAATCCCGAGTCTGTGACGTGCCTGGATGTCAGAAAGGGGTGAGAAGTGGGCCTACTGGGGTGTTTCAATGCACATGGCCAGCAGCAAGAAAATATGGTTGTCAGCTGTGTCGGCTGGATCAGGCTTGTGCTGTAGAGCATGGTGGATATAGTTCTTAAGATGTGAGACGCATGGCGTGTAGATGGAATGCTGGATGGAGGGTTGATCATCATTTCAGCTGGGTCGAACAGTCAGGACAGGGTGTCTGCCTTAAAGTTCTTCGGGCTGAGTTAGTAGGAGATGAAGAAGTTGAATTGCTTGAGGAAGTGGGCCTAGCAAGCCTGATGTGGGCTGAGTTGGTGGATCTGTTGTATGGATATGAGGTCCTGGTGGTCAGTCCAAATCAAGAAGGGCTCAGTGTTTCCCATCAACCAATGTCTCCATTCCTCCAAGCCCCATTTAATGGTGAGCACCAGAATCTGGGGCTCTGAGGGAAAAGGTTGACTGTCTCAGGGATGCTGTATTGAGACAGACAGTTGCTTAAGAGTGGCAAGCAGATGGTCAACAGTTTCCTGTTGCTTCTGGATCGTGTGCTTGTGTCAACGGATAACTTCCTATAGGTAAGCAAACTCTGCTGGGTCAATCTCTGGTTCACTCATCCTGTCAGAACAAATAGAGGAGGCTTAACCCAGAAGCAGAGTAGTGGAGATGATTCAACAATGAATGATAACTTTAGTAATAGACTGAAAAAAATAACAAGCCACGAGGAGCCACAAAGTGGGAGAGAACAGATACTAAACGCAACAGGCAACAAGGTAACTCGGGGCTAGGAGCAACTGATTGAGGTTGGCTTGTTCGGTGAGTGAACAAGGACTGTAGATGAGAGCTGGGTTTAAATATGCTGCAGGCAATGAGTTGAAAACTTGTTAGCTGGGTGGAGACTGAGAGACGCCTGCCTGTGCAGATCTAATACTCATATATTAAACCTTTCATTTCCTGGAGCATTCTTGTGAAACTCCTCTGGACCCTTTTCAAGACCAGAACGTCCTTCCATAGATAGAGGGTCCAAAATTTCCAACAATAATCCAAATACAGTCTGACCCGTTCCTTACAGAGCCTCAGCAGTACATCCTTTCTTTCATATTCTAATCCGCTTGAAATGAATGCTAACATTGTATTTGCCATTTTACTACTGACTCAACCTGCAAGTTAAGCTTAAGGGAATCTTGATCTTGAACTCCCAACTCCCTTTGCACCTCTAGTTTTGAATTTTCTCCCCTTTCGAACTTTGTCGACACCTTTATTCTTCATTCCAGAAAGCATAACCTCACGGTTCCCTGCGCTGTATTCCGCCTTTCACTGCTTTGCCCACTTTCCTAGCTTGTCCACGTCTTTCTGTAGACTTTTTATCTCTGCAATGTTACCTGTCCCTCCATCTATCTTGGCACTTACTGTATGTTTTTCCCATAGGTCCCCAAAATATTTGCCTGGCAAGCAGGGGCTGGTGTTTGAGTACTTGAATACACAAAATTAGTGCATGAGTGCTTCAATACTGTGTACTGTTTATCACTTGCTGAGTTACAGTTTGTGGAAGTATACCTCTCGAAGTAGAATCAGAAGGTATCTGATTGCTAATCCGCCTTCCATGAGCTGCAGCATTATTTCAGACAGTTGAGTGGTTTTAATCAGAGGCTCACATCCTGTCAACTTTTGTGGCCCACCATTGAGTGTGGTATGAAGAAGGTAGTCTAATAAGTTTTACAATGAGTACAGGAATGCTCCAACTTCTTATTGCTAGAGTGCTCAAGCACTAAGTTATTTGTAGCTCCAATCTCTGCTTTATTATCTTGGAATATAACAATGATATTAGAAAGACTGGAAATTGTTGACCATCCCTAAAGCATTTAAGAAAGCAATTCTGAAACACTTTCTTAAACCATTGATTCCATGTTTCAGTTGGCATTAACCTTCAGTTAGAGGCTGTGAGCTCTGCAGATTCTGCACATCAAGAATGGCTATAATGTATTTTCTTGTTGGTAGATCCTGCAGGAAAAATGTGCTTGTGATGGAGAGAGTGAATATTTGAAGTGTTGGATGAGTACCAAACAAGCAAAGAACTTTTTCCAGCATGACAGTGAACTTTTTCATTGTTGAGTGCCCCATCAAGACTCAATTTGAACCATGTAGAGAGGCTAGGATAGCCTCAGAACAGAAGGGCAGCATTGTGATCAGTTTTCATATACAGGCCAATACTCTTACTTATGATGAGCTCCCATAATATCATTGCATTTCAAAGTCCAAAGTATGTATAAAAATCTGTCCCTACAAATGGCAGAACTAATTTCCTTTCTTTCTCCACGTTTAGTTGTTGTTCTTTCTTGTCACTCTTATGTGCTTTTGATACCATTCAGTACAATATTGTGATTACCACAGCAAGTGATTTTTGTGTACCTTGCTCTGCCTGATGGAGAAAATCAACTGATGGATGTCTGTGAAAATAGAATCTGTTCATTACTGGGGAACAGCTTTTACTCAGGCCAAATATTGTTTTATGAATTTCTCACCTGAAGGATGAAGGATAATTCAATACAATAATCCCCTCAAAACTATTTTCAATACTATCATCCCTTCAAAACTAATCAATAAGCTTCAAAAGCTTGGCCTCAATATCTCTGTGTGCATTTGGATCCTTGATTTCCTCACTTGTAGACCTCAGTCAGTTCAGATTGGCAGCAACATCTCCATCAGCACAGGCGCACCTGTGTGCTTTATCCCAATGTTCTACTCGCGTTATGCTTCTGTCTGTGAGGCAAAGCACAGCTCTAATACCATATTTAAGCTTACTGACAACAGCACTGTCACAGGCTAAGTCAAAGGTGGTGACAAATTAACACATAGGAGGGAGACTGAAAACCTGCCACAGCAATAACCTCTCATTCATTGTCAGCAAGACCAAGGAGCTGATTATTGATTTCAGGAGGAGAAAACTGGAGGTCCATCAGCCAGTTCTCATCAGGGGATCAGCGGCAGAGAGGCACAGCAAATTTAAATTCCTAGTGTTATCATTTCAGAGGATCTGTCCTGGGCCCAGCACCTCAGTGCAATTATGAAGAAAGCACTGCAGTGCCTTTACTTCCTTAGAAGTTTGCAAAGTTTTGGCATGACAACTAAAACTTCAATGTTTCTATAGATGCTTGGTGGAGGGCATATTAACAGAATGCATCACGCCATGGCATGGAAACACCAATTCCATTGAATGAAAAATGCTTCAAAAAGTAGTGGATACCGCCCAGTTCATCATGCATAAAGTTATCCCCAACATTGAGCGCACCTACACGGAACACCGTTGCAGGAAAGCAGCATCCATAATCAAGGACTCCCACCATCCAGGTCAATCTTGCTTCTCGCTGCTGCCATCAGGAAGGAGATCCAGGAGCCTCAAAACCCACACCCCAGGTGCAGGAACAGTTAATACCCCTCATCCATCAGGTTCTTGAACCAGTGGGGATAATGTCACTCAATTTCACTCGGCCCATCATTGGACTGTTTCCACAACCTAAGGACTCACTTTCAAAGACTCTTCATTTCATCTTCTCAATATTTATTTATTATTATTATTATTTCTTTTTTTATATTTGCACAGATTGTTGTTTTTTGCACACTGGTTGTTTGTCAATCTTGTTGGATGTAGTCTTTCACTCATTCTATTATGTTTCTTGGACTTGCTCTGAGTATGCCCACAAAGAAACAAATCTCAGGGTTGTATATGGTGACATGGATGCACGTTATTAATAAATTTACTTTGAACTTTTGTTGAACTAACATTGCTTTAATACCGGTTTATTTCAGACCACAGGAAGAATTATTGTGCTATTTTCCTCATGTATTCCCCAGGGATACTAGAATTGCCTCCTGGTAAAACACACACTCCAGCCTCTGACTTATTGGATGAAGTTCAAAGACTGATGTGGATGCAATTTGGTGATTGTACTTTTACTGTGTGCTGGCAGCTCCTAAATGGAAAATTCAGTTTGTCATGAAATTTTTTTTAAACAACTTCCCAAAGAAGGGTCTCGGCTTGAAATATCAACTGTTTATTCTTTTCCATAGATGTTACCTGGCCTACCGAGTTCCTCCAGCATTTCATGTGTGTTACCTTGATTTCCAGCAACAGCATGTTTTCTTGAGGTTACAAAGTTCTTCATGTCTTACTAAATTCTTCTATATCATTGTGGCTGAAAGGCAGGGCTATTTTTCAGCCAATATGTAGGCAGCAAAGTCCACAAACACCAGTGGGATAGACGACTAGCTAATCTATTCAGTGGTATTGGCTGAAGGATATTATTGAAAGGAAACATGCGTGACCTAAGGAAAGGTTTTTTTTTAAACACATCATGCCGTTATTGTCTGGAATGCTCTGCCAGGAATAGCAGTGAAGGCAAATTCATTTTTCAAAAAGCAGAAGAGTGTAGAATGAATAACTAAAAGGAAATAACGTGCAGGACTATTGGGACACTGCTTGTACACAGAAGTAATATGGGCTCAACAAACCCATTGCTAACTTTGGGCAGTAACCACTGTGTGACACTGTCACAAAGATTGGCCCAAATGTGAAGAGAATAACCAGAGGTGGCATCACAGTGGTTTAAAATTGTGAAGAAATGTTTCTGGAAATACTCAGCGTTAATTCTGAACCCATTTCTCTTCTTTGTATGGATTTGTAAGATCATTTCTTGACAACTGGAGAGAGCATGGAATAGATCAGATAATGACCTATTATCCCAGATAATGATCAGGATAAGCAGGGAGCATAAACATTGCTGTACTTTTAATCAAGTTTTGACAAGGTTAGAATGAAAAGAAGGGAGTTT
The DNA here is from genome assembly GCF_963921235.1 of Mobula hypostoma. Classification (NCBI taxonomy): domain Eukaryota; kingdom Metazoa; phylum Chordata; class Chondrichthyes; order Myliobatiformes; family Myliobatidae; genus Mobula; species Mobula hypostoma. The sequence continues at coordinate 151,244,024 of NC_086097.1, read as the reverse complement.
ACTACCTCCATAAAGAAACAGTAATTAGCTGGAACATGCAGAATCACGAGCACGATTGCTGAACCTTTTCCACAGCCTGTATGCGCAGGCGGGTAGACCCTGTGGCAAAGTCCATGGTTGTGACACTCTCAGTGTCAAATCTCATCCAGAATAAGGCATTTCCCATTATGTAGCAGTTCACCTGCACAGGACTGTTGTGTCAGACTAGATCATGTGCTATAACTTTCTAAATTGGGTGCTAGAATTGCAACAATTGAAACTAACAATATTTCTAGCTGTTCTAGTGATGTCTGCTGCAGCTGAATTCTCTCTTCTGTTGATTGTTGATGATTTCCCTCTAAGCCAACTCTGCAAAGGAGACAAATAAGTTCTAGCAAGAGAGCAGCTGGTATTCTCCTCCCAGCTGCTCTATTACTAGAGTCTGTTTGTCTCTTTTACAGGGAAATTACTTTTAAGAAAGAAGATAAAGATACATGTGCATATAGTGTGGAACTAAGAGCTTCAGGAGAATGGTTTGGGTAATGGAACATCTAGTCGGTGATTTTCCGCTCAGTGACAGATTCCAAATCCACTATTTGCCATATGTGTGGCGGTAGGCACACATTCACATCAGGAATGCCTTGTGGAGAATTCACCACTTAACCAATGTGAACTTTGGATGGACCTGAATTAATAGTCCAAACATTATATCTCGATTGGTTCCTCAAGGTTGTTATAGCCAGGGGTTGGGGGGGTGGGGGGATACAAGCTCCCACTACCCGATAAATGCTCCCAGTGGCGTGCTTCTCAAATGGCCGCTGATAACCAACTCCGGATCTTGGCCTTCACATGTCACTTCAGGAAGATGCAGCTCCTCAGCCATGGTTGGCAGCTTAACTATGCGAAGGGAATATCTGATCTTAAACCTCCACTGACTTGCTACTATACCTACTCATGGGGAAGGTTTCGGGAGTAAACCCTGAGGAGAAATTTGGAGCTGGAGTCACTAAGGAAGTCCTACATTGAGTTCAGTGCTGCCCGGCGACACCTGTCATACCGCTGGTGCCAATCTGTATTGGTCTCTGCCGTTCCTTTGGATCCATCAGCTGTGCGGAGGGGGAGCCTGCTACATGGGCAACAGCTTGCTTTTCCTATTATACTGCCCTGGCTTGCATTTTGGCTTGTACATCACGTCGATAGCTGGGACACAACATCCATAGTTGACCCTGGCCAATGGAAGGCCTCATATATCTTGATTCCAAAATCTCTTATTAATTTACATGATGCTGCCATTAGCAGTTAATTTGCAACACCAAATAATATCAAATATAAAAAGAGCCTTAAGCCAAATTGCTCTGGACTATGAGTGTTGTTACTAAAAATTCTGGATGAGGACCCAAACTCCAATATTAATTATTCCTTTATATATTGCTGTTCTGTAAAGGATATCTTAAACCTGTTAGATAAAGGGATGCCTTTATTCAACATTTCTAAAAAGGGAGAAGCATGACATTATTAAAGTATGAAGCAAATCAGTTTTAATTCTCTTTATTTATTTGTGATCAGCAGTACGGTGATAGATTCTGAAAGCTAAGTCTATATTTGATATTAATAATAGTGAGAAAGAGAACAAAGGTTAGAAGAGAAGTTTTTATTCAGAGGGTGACCAAAATATGTCAGCAAAGTAAGATTTGGGGGTTCTGAGAGTGGGAAAAAAATCAGGAACAGGTCAAGTAAACATTTAGAAATCCATTTTTCTTATCACAAGTCTGATGTTACCAAGGTAACAGAGTTTAGGGTTAAGAAAGGTCATCTTATTTATTCCAAAGAAGAACAAAGTTGGATAGTGATGTGCAGCAGATCGATGTGGATGAACTGGCTTACAAGCTTAGGGACCTGAAAAGGTCTAGTGACTTGAAGATATCCTCAGCAGAATTTTTCAGAGCTTATTAGATTTAAGCTCAGGCATCTGGGGAGTTATCACTTTTGCAACATCTGTCTCCTTTCTTGTATACCATTTCTGCTGAATCCCCTCACATATTTATACATCTGCCTCACAATCTGGACTTTCCTTTTGCAGGTGAAAAGAAGAGACTGGCAACAGTGGTGAAGAATTACACCAGGTAATTTAGAATGTTGTTCCTATCAATACATTAATTTATTCACATATATCATTATAGTGTATATGGAACGAGATTCTTTGAAGGAAATGAACAGGACTGAGCAAGTGAGCAGCTCATGTAGGATTTGCTAGGATATCTGATTTATTTCTAAGGATTAATGCAGATCTGGCAGGTTTTCTTTATAGTGTTAGTATATTTTCAAATATATTTAATTTAAAGGGTGTTAATTGTTCTGTAAGAGTATCTTATATCATGGTTATAATGAATCAAGCAACTTATTTGTTTGGACCACATGTAAGACCCAAAATACACTACCTTGAACCCATTTATTAAAACACCACAGATCTTCGTCCCTCTAAATTGGCATAATGATGTATGTTTTCTCTCATTAGAGAGTCAAGAGGGCTTGCCTTCTTATTATCCAAAGGCATTTATTTAGTATTAACTAACCTTTACTCTTTTTTTTGTTTCACACGTGGTAAACATCATCCCAAATTCCATGTACAACTCATTCTTTGTGAAAGAACCTTTACATTCATTACTGGTGGACTATTCAAGCTGAGAAACCCAAGTTGAACACCCAAGTAATAGTTTATACAAAATATCTGGAATCATTGGATAATGAAAAATAGCATGAAACTTGATTAATTTTGTTCTCTTTTTCAGAAATCAGCTTCAGTGTCCTTTAGTTTTGGTTGAGATCAGTTAACATTACATCTTCAAACACGTGGTGTCTCTGATCTGTCGACATAGTTCCATTGAGTATTATATTCACTCATGAGGTTTTCAGATTCCTCAATGATACTCTTTAAATAGCCAGTGCAAAACTCCTTCAAATTTGGCTGACTTATTCTCTTGAGTTTTTTGACCTTCATCACTTGTTCTCACCACATATCTTACAGCTGAAGTCAGAAACTCAGCATGAAGTAAATCAATAGTACAGGCCAACATTCCAGCAATGTCAAGAAAACTTCATTTTATGTTGGAAATAGAGAGTAGAATTTCAGTAGAAGCTATGCATGTTAGGACTTGCCAGTTAAGGTGCATTTCCCATCAATGTTGTTTGATATACAGTACAACATCAGCTCTACTGAATGAACAAGGGTTCTAAATGAGCATTATCCAGTATACTGATGTGAAATTGTGATGGAACTATGATTACACATTTCAACTTTAAAGGTTTTGTTTTAATATTTAATATTTTACACCTTATTGTTTATCTCAAATTATTATTCTACCCACAAATTATATCCGCTAATATTTCAATTAATTTTCTATTCTTGACTACGCACCTGATATACAAACTTGGTTCTGCTTCATAGATTGCATTTCTGTCTTCTGGACTGGTTGAGCCATTGTTAGGAGCCAGAAAGAGGTTTAATTTGCGCCACCCTCTTTAGATTAGAACACGTTGAGGCCGCAGTGGATACTAATCCTGTCACTGACCCAGCAATCCAGAAATGATTATGCTCCAGAGCCAATTTTAAAATTCAAGGTCACAAATATGGAATGAATAAGCTTTGTGTAAGGTTAAGTTTTGTGCAATAAAACCTAACTAAAAGCAACTAATGCTTTATTGATTAAGTTTTAAAGAAAGAAGCTAGATTAACATGGCAAGGAATGAGGGTTAAGTAAGGGGATCAAGGATGGGAAACCATAATCTATTTGAATTTCTGGAGCAAAGTTAAAGCTGAATGGTCTTTTCATGTTGAAGTGTTCCTCTGTAGAATGTATTTGCTTCAGGAAACACAAACAGAGACAAAAAAACGCCTTCAACAGATCAAAAACGTGGAGTTTGCTGGAAGAGTGGTTGATGCAGTCTGCGACAACAATAGATCTGTCTCTTCTCTGATTTCTCCTGAGTCATTCCAAATGCTTGGAAGGTATTCAGAAAAGTCGCGATAATTTATTGGGCCTAGTTTTCACTTATGCACGTCGTGTAGGCCATCTTCTTAGTCTAGTCTTGTTAAACTTTTCTTAAGTATTGTGACTTGGAATTCAACACAAGTCGGCAAATGTACTTTAAATTTTCTCATTGCTGAGAAATAAAGTATAATTGAAGCAGCCATATTTATTAACCAGTAAAAATCAACAAAACTGCAGTCATTATTAACTTTTAGTTACACTATGAGTTGGTGTTTGTTCTCATTGATGATCTGAGAACCATTCAATTAATGAGACGACGGCGACTCCTTGCATCTTCAGAAACAACTCGATTTCCACCTGGAGTTACACACTGACCTGGAGTTACACACTGACTTCAGTTCTTTGCGGGAATGGGACCCGATCTCGGGGTACCACAAATGGCTACTATTCGATATACCAAGGACGCAGCCCAGAAGACTAGCACGCCTTTGGAGTTGTGGGATTTCGTGGCTCTGGAGGCGAGCAGACTTGAGGTTGGTGGAGGCAGGCGGATGAGGTTGTTGGTGCCGCCGCCTGGTGTATTGTGGGAGTACATGGAAGATCGAAAGCAGCAAGCTGGCTGCTGACCGTGTGCCCAGAGACCCGAGTTCTTTGGGCTCAGAGCTCGGAAAAAGCGACGCAACAGACTTGCAACATCATAAATCAGTGACTTGTTTGTTATATCTCCCCTCTCGCTGTGAAATGGGGCACCTCTTTTTCCCTTATTAGGGAGAGAGAGAGCCTGTGGTATGTCAAATTACCGGGTAAATGAGTAGTCTTTGGGGTACTGCAAGTTCGTGTCTTTATTGATGCTTTGCTGCACGCTTGAGTGCTCGGTGGAGGGCGCCGATGCTTTTTTTTGCAGGTGGGGGAGGGGGGATCATTGCTTTGCTGCTGGTTACACATGGGAGGGGGGAGCTGGGGGTTGGCTTTTGGTTTGAACATTTAGCTGTCTTTCATTCTTTGGGGCACTCTGCTTTCGTGGATAGTTGCGGAGAAAAAGAATTTCAGGATGTATATTGTATACATTTCTCTGACATTAAATGTACCTTCGAAAACTGATACAAAATACTGAGATTATGAACAAGGACAAAATGGAAAGGTGATTTTTGTATTAGAATGATACTTGATATGACAAAGGAGCTTACTAAGTGCTAACCCTATACTATTGATACGCTTGCTCTTACTGATAGTGGTCAAAGGTGAAGGAGTAATTTTGGAGAACTGCTGTGGTGGATCTTGTAGATTCTGCAGTACTATTGATTACTGGGTCAGGAGGCATTGGTGTCAATTACACTAACTATTCTGCTCTGGATGGTATCCTGTAGTGAATCTTTCACCCATAAACACAAGGAATGAACATTTGATTATACAGCTGGCTGGGGCATCATAGTTGTAGAAGGGTTCTGAACAGTTAAGAGGTAATCCAGCTATTATAGAATACCCAACTTCTGCCTTGGTTTTAGGTGTATAGTTATAACATGGTTAGTCTGGTTCAGTTCCTTTGTCATGTTAATTGCCGATTGCTAGAAATCCAATTGCTCCACTTTTTTGATGTCCCGGGCACATGCTGCATTTGGCTTAATGAGCAAATAAATTTTCAACGAAAGAAACAAAATTACACTTGCACCCATAATCCTGTGGTAAAACATTACCTGCTCAGTTCGTGTTAACAGCAGCATGAGAAGCTCATTAAAGTCTTCATAATACCATAGTAATTACTAAGAAAGGTGTCGGACTCCATGGCAACCATGGAACAGTTGCATAAAAGGTTGCTATGATGGGGAGGAGAAACACACCAAAAATCTGTACCTGTGAACGCCCCCCCAATGTGAACGACTACCTCGAACGAGTCCTGTGTTGAGAGCAGCCCCATGATTCTGCAAGATACAAGCTAATCAATGAGACAGATTGCATTTTGCTCTGATGTATGCTATATAAAAAGGCTGCAATCATGATGGAACAATCAGTTTCAAATATTCTGCAATCTAGCTTTTGTCAAGTTACTTCGTATGTGATTTGTACATAGCAAATAGAAGTTAATAGATCCAACTTTTAGACTAGGGTGCTGTGGAGGGGAATCTTAGTGATGCTGATCCTATTGAAATTAAAGTTAGTGATTTTTCTTGTTCAAGATGGCCATCCATAATGCATATATTATTTGTCATTTAGAATGTTGTTATCTTTGGAGAATTGGGAGGAGAACTGCAGAGTCTCTAACTGTTAGCAAATAGTCACATTCCCGACTTTGTGTGAAGAAGAAACCAAAGACAAAACAACTAAAGATATTTGAAATGAGGATTCTGGAATCGTTCCTCCTTCATTGAAAGCAATTCCATCTGCATTCCAGTTTAGGCAAAAGAATTGTAAAGCAATTAACTACAATTTGAAACTGGTGTGAAACAGCAATAAGAACTTGGTAAAGGGAATAAAATAGTACTGATAATTCTACATCTAAGCACTACAGACTCCTAGCAAATGGATTTTACTGAAAAAAATATATGAATTAGTAATTTCGCGATATCTGTTTTCATCTACTAAGGGAGAAAATGCTCAGAATTTAACTTAGAGACAAACATGAGAGGATTAAAATTAAAAGGCTGTTTGAAATATTTATTTTTTGTACTGGTAATTCATATTGCACAGTTACCGATGCAACTGAAATTCAGTTGCACACATAGTCAGGTCAGGAAGGAATTATGATCAAGCAACACACATAAAAATCGCTGGTGAACGCAGCAGGCCAGGCAACATCTATAGGAAGAGGTACAGTCGACGTTTCGGGCCGAGACCCTTCGTCAGGACTAACTGAAAGAAGAGCTAGTAAGAGATTTGAAAGTGCGAGTGGGAGGGGAGATCCAAAATGATAGGAGAAGACAGGAGGGGGAGGGATGGAGCCAAGAGCTGGACATTTGTTTGGCAAAAGGGATGTGAGAGGATCATGGGACAGGATGCCTAGGGAGAAAGAAAGGGGGGTGGAATTATGATATAGCTTTTTCACCACAAATAGCTCTAGGGAAAATTGTAAGATTATTTTTTGCTTGTTTAACGCTGCACTCAAGCTTTCTCACATACAAGAGAAGGAACGCTCAGAAACTCAAAAGCAGGATTCCATATTACTATACCACATGTAATGAAACTTGAATGCAATAGAATACAACATATCACATTTGCAAGTACTGTATACATTACAATTTGCCATCTGTTTGGCATAGAGTCTAGACAAACCGCTGAATTTTCTCTTGTTTCCTAAGGTTACCTCCCACCGGGTTTAATTATTGTCCATGGAAATCTGTTTGGTTAATTACCTTAATTGTTTTATGCATTGTTATAATATTATATTAAAATTATTCCTCCATTCTGACATCCACCCCATGGAGAATATGGTTATACTTGTCCTCTGCTCTCCCCACATCCTTTCATAATCTCACTCTTCCCTATTCCTCTCAACAATAGTCTCTTTCTCCCCATCACTCTCCCTCCTTTGTAGTTGCTGCTGCATTCTTACTTTCTCTCCTACAGTTCTTGCTGGCACTTTCTCCAGCTCAGAAGTACTCCTGACCCTGGAAGTTCTACAGTTTGTTTCAACGCTCTTTACATTACTCTTCCAGCACATGTTTGCACTCTTCCCTCTTTTTCCAGCAAATATTGGCACTCTTCCACTGTTCCTCCCATTCATGCAATGTTCTTCCCCTCTTCCTGACGATAGCATATTCTTCTCTTGTCCTCAATCCTCCAGTTTATTAGTTCTTTTTCACCTTCCCACATTCAGTTTGTGCAAGCAGTTCTCCAAATGTTTTGGAGTACAGACAAGCCAGATGATAGCCCTTAATGAATATATGAAAAAAAAATATATGGTTCTGGTCACAGTGGGCCAGTATCTAAAAAGTATGCTCATTGTGGCTGCAAGCCATAAACAATAGAGGAACTCCACATTTCAGTGATAGATCATTTTCCCAACTGTCCACTGAGCTCAAAAAGTTATAAAAGGATTATATAAGGTAGCCAGTCAGATTTTTTTTAGGGTAGAAATGACAATTGCTAGAAGACATGCATTTAAGGTGAGAGGTGAAAGCTTAAAGGAGATAGGTGGAGCACATTTTTTTTACAAAGAAAGAGGTGGATGCCTGGAATTGGCTGCCAAAGGTAGTGGGGTAATTATTTCTTCAGTAGGAGCACAGACTTGCCTCCTGCTTCATCATGAACAAAACGTTGATCTGATTTTTCAGAACTAACCTGGAGAAAAATGGAATGGAGTGATCTTATATTTGGGTCCTGTCAGATGTCTCAGCTCCATGTCTGGTCTGCGTGTCTTTGGATCAGAGAAGCTGGCCCCTAGTGGTTAAAATTGTAAACAACTGCACAATCTTTGTGCAGATATAAAAAGAAGGGCAGCCTTCATGTAACCAGAGTGCAGCCAGAGTGTGTGATGCATATTCACTGTCCTGGACAGGAGATCTCATGTTCTCTAAACACAAGCAGCTGCCACTTGGAAAATGAAAAACAGATGTAAGTATATTTCCAACTAACAGTTCATTTAACTTTTGGTTGTAAATGGAAGTCAGTTTTCAGTTCTTAAGATGTAAATGGAAAGCAGCTTGAAGTTAAAAACCACACTCTTTATAGAACAGCTTTCCAGATAGGCTCTGTATTTTAAAGATGCTCTGTCTGCAAAGAGTCACTGCACCTGTTTTAATATTGCTCAAGAGTAGAGTATAAGACAATGGATGGTTTAATTTGGGTTGTTTCAAACAGAGAAACTGACTTTTAAGTTGCTTAGCTCAAGGAAGTTTGCAGAACCAAATTGATAATATAATTTAGCATATCAGTTACTGATGTGTTTCTAGTTGGAAGAGATTTATGTACTCAGAAGTTAGCTTTACAGCATTAAGAGGAGCTAGCTAAAGTCTATAGTATGTCTCCAAAATGCTTTTAGTCCATTTGTGTTAAAAGGATATCTGAGGAAATATCACATGCTTGTGAAGTCACTCAAGTGAGAGAAAAGGGATAAAAATGTAGGGAGAAGTTCAGGCTTATTAGTAATTGACTAAAAAACATGGAAAAACTGGAATCCATTCCTCCTGCTTCAGTTTCTGCAACGACTAACTTATTTGTTTACATCTTTGGTGTGTCTTTTTAGCTTATAGGAATTGTACCTGTGTTTTGGAGATCCTTAATCCTTTATGTTTGAGAAATGTTTTGTGCTTTGACCTTTGGAAATGGTTTGTGTTTTAGAAATGGTTTGCAATTGGGAAATGCTTAAGATAGGAATCCTCTGTGGGCTTGAAATGCGTTTTAAGAATGTGTGGATTTAAACATGTAGCACTGTAGGTAAATGAACTATGTTTTAAGAAGTGGAAAATCCGTCATCGTGCCCAACGCCAGTCCCCTGAGTCGACGTAGTAGTAATAGTTTAAAACTACTTTGTTAGGTGGAAGTATCTTCTTGATAGGGAAAGGGGATCCACTGCTTGAATAGTGGGTATTGGCAGCTAAATTCGCCTTGGAGGGTAGTTAAGTATAAGTTCTCTTTAGTGAGAGTGCTCATGGCTATTTATATTTGATAGGGCTTAAAGTCTTCATTTGAGTTTAGAATTTAGCAGTCAGTAAACCCAATAACTTCACAAGAGGACAATGAAAAATGTAACTTCTATCTCAAAGGCCACGTATCAGGTAGTGAAATGGGAAAGACATCTTGGTATCTCACTTCACTGGGAAATTTTATCTGACTCAATGTTTTTTTGCTGGATGTTTTTAATGAATGATTCCAAATCTTCAACATTGTTGAAATTCATCATTACTTACATCAAATTACTGTTTTCCGCATGCAAATATAAGTGATAGCAGTGTTCTAGAGTGTTACTGTATGGAAACGGCTCTTGAGCACTATATGCCAACCCTCAAATACTCATTTACTCTAATCCACACTATAGGCAATTTGTCCTCCCCATATTCCCATCAATTCCCCAGATTCTTCTGCTACAATACCTACAAGCAAGGAGAAATTTACAGCGCCGAATGAATGTACTAAACCTACCAATGTAGTCCTGCTGTCTCCCATCCACTACATAATGTACTGGGTGGGCACAGGAGTACATTCAGCCAGAGACTCATTCCACCGAGATGCAACACTGAGCTTCATAGGAAGTCATTCCTGCCATCAAACTTTACAACTCTTCCCTTGGAGGGTCAGACACCCTGAGCCAGTAGGCTGGTCCTAGACTTATTTCCATCTGGCATAATTTACATATTATTATTTAATTATTTGTGGTTTTATATTGCTATATTTATACTCTATTCTTGGTTGGTGCAACTGTAACAAAACCCAATTTCCCCCGGGATCAATAAAGTATGTCTATCTACCTATCTATCTGGCATGGCTACAGACTGCTGTCACTAGAAAGGAAGTTGTTTATTGAAAAAAAACACTCCTTAGTTAGTTCTGAGAATTTTGGAAGGGTTTTTAACAACCCAGAGTGAGTTCTGAAGCTGCTCACTCTGATGACAGCTGAATGATCTACCCCAAGTATAATAATCATTGCAAGCAATTTTAACATGAAAGATTCTGCTAATAGATCAATTTTGTAGGCTAACAAATAGTAACCATACCTAACTATTTATCAGAACATCAGAACTTTCCTTATCAAGAACACAAACAATGTCACCTAACTGCACTCTTGATTTACATCATCCCTTCCTTTGTCTTCATTGTGTTATTGTGCTTCTCCTTTTTATTGAGATGACTTTGATAATTGCTGTATGTCTTTGATTAGGGCAGAACGCCTACACTTTTGAGTTAGAAGAATACAGAATGAGCCCCTCTAATGCCACATAGCTTATGAAAACTAGAAATCCAGACAATAATACTGTGACATTAAGTCAGTTTATGCTGCAAGAGGAAATTGCAGTACTCTGTTCTTGGTCCCTTCCTTCTTTGTAATATAGTTAGTGTTAGCTTTAAATGTAAGGACATTTGAATGTGGTGCTATGCTTTATTAGTTGAAACCTAGGAGAGATGACCAAGAAGATTATACTAGAACTGTATAGAACAGCTAGCAGTTTGGAAACTGCATACAATTTTGATCCTGCATTATAGTAGAGATACGATTACACTGCAGATGATACAGAGGACTTATATGATAATTATACTGGGACACACATTTCAGGTATGATGAAACATTGGTATTGTTTACTTTGGAACATTAGAGACTAACCTCTAAGAGGACCACAACCATGTTATGGTATGGAGGCTTGTGTGCCTCAATGACCTGGACAGCTATGTTGGCTGGGGTCAGGGCTTTATGCTTTAGCACTTGGTAGGGTTACCCATGCCAAACAGGACAAAGGGTAGATCTTCCAAACAGACTAAAGCGGTCCACTGGTCCTCCAGGTTCGGGGGCTCAGCTCAGGGCTAACAACCCCGACTGGTAAAACAAAATTGTTATAGAAACAGCAGTAAAGAATCCTTGTACATCTGAGTGTGACAGTATTCCCGAGTCTTCAGCCAGATCTTGCATGACTGACAGTAGTGAAAACTGACACAAAGCACTAAACACTGCCAGAGATGGAGGACTTCCATTGCTGCCCTAATCGCTAGTGGCTTAAGCGGGCAGTAGAAAGAGAATAGAGATTAAGGGATGACTTAATTGAGTTGCAAAAAGTTTTGAGGGGCCTGGACAAATAACAGAGAGAACATAAGTTGAAAGTAGTGGGCAGAAAGATTGGGGAAGATGAAGAAAAACAGTTTTAGCCAATTGGTGGTAGAGTTCTGCAACTTCTTGCCAAATAATTATGGTAGAGGCTAAAACTCTGGGCACATTTAAAATGTACTTGAATGTGAACTTCAAGAGCTGTGACCTGTGGGATCTATGGACCAAATACTTCAAGTAGCAATAATAATGACATGGATACACCAAGCTGAATAGTTTCTTTTGTGTGTATATTTTTTGTATTTTTATGATTCATCAGGTCCCTCAACATTTTCCCTTTTTAGAAAAGCACCTAGTGGCTATCATTGAAATGATAAAGTAAAGGCAATTAATTGGACCTGACTATGTTCATCTCTAGGGGCTACAATGACTATTTTTACAATGAAATATCTTCCCTACAGATTTATTCTATAATGCTCAAATCCAATTAACTAATAATAAACAATTGCATAACTGATAGTCGATAAAATGGCTCTGATATATTAATATATTCTTAATGTTAATATTCAATTTTTAACATATTCAGCAAGAAAATAATTTGCATATGCTGTATTTGTTGCATAGTTCAGTGCGCGAGCTACAGAAAACCATAACTCCATGCTAGACTGATCCATTTCCTTATTATACAGTATCTAAAGACCAAAATAATTTAGTAATGATTGTGTTCAGATCAAAAAGGAGTTTTATTGATGCAAAAGGGATGTCCCATTATTGGATTGGTTCTTTTTGAAGGGACTTTGGAAGGAAACTATTTGCTTGTGAACAGGAAAAGGGAGGTAAAATCAGGTTAATGGATTAATCCAGGACTGCATCTGGATATTGCCAAGTATGACTGCCCCATTCCCAAAATTGAAGTTTGAAAAAAAATGCCAAAGATAATGGAAATCTGAAATATAAACAAAAAATGAAAGAGGTCAGGCCGAAACTGTAGAAAAAAAGTGTTAAAATTTGGATTGAGGGTGTTTGACTTGAAACTCTATTTCTTCTCCAGCCTGAAATATTTATTGTATTTCTCTGTTAATGTATCCTGATGAAGATTCTCAGCTCGAACTGTTGACTGTTTATTCAGTTTCATAGATGCTGGCTGATTTGCTGAGTTCCTCCAGCATTTTGGATGTATTTCTCTGCATTTCTCTGCCCACAGTTGCTGCATGATCTCCTGAATGTTTTCTGCATTTTCTGGTTCTATTCCCAAAGGTGCCTAGCAAATTCCATGCTCTCTGCTTATCCACACACAGGTCTGAAGTCACTGCAGGTTTCAGCAGAGACTTAACCGCAAAAAAAATGTAGCCTATCATAAACAGAAATAATATGCAATTAAAGAAGTTGACTGCCTGCTGCTTATAATGGGAAAGAAAGAATAAAGGTAATAAATTAAGGCAACATTCATGAAATGACAAGACTGGCTTCAGGCTATATAAAACACTGCTGCCCAAATCCCAGACCAAGTGCGCTGGCATTGTTTGAATGAAATTAGTTTTAAAAGTATTATTTTACTTCTTACTTACATTTATCTTTCAAGGGATACCAAGGCTATCCTTTTTTTTTTACCTTTTATGCTAACATAGATTTCACTTTCCAACATTCAGTTTGAATAGGAATAGCTAGGCTAATTGAGTGGACAAAGATCTGGCTAATGCACCATATGTGGAATAATGTGAAAATGTTGATTTTAACAGAGAAGAAATCAAAATAGAAAGCATATTATCTGAATGATGAGAGATTGCAGAAACAATTTCCATGTGCAAGAGTTGTAAAGGAAAAAAAGGCGAAGTGTGCAGAACAAAAGTAAGTTAAAATTCACCAGAATGTTACTGTTGTTGAGTCATAATGTTATAGAGTTTTATAGCACAGAAATAGATGTTTCAATTCTCTACGTCTATGCTGGTGATTCCATCCATCTTCACTAATCTTATTTGCCTGCACTAGGTCTGTATGCTTCAATGGCTTGCTTATTCCAGCACAGCTGCATCTTTCATATAGTGTGGCAAATAGACCTGCACACAATTCTCCAAGTGTAGCCAAACCAAGTTTTATAAAGTTGAGATATGATGTCCCGATTTCATGACCTTACCTACCCTTGTTGCCATCTTCACAGCACTTCGGGCTTGTAACGCAAGTCCTTCTGTTCATCATCTTTAAGGTCTGACCATTTACTGTATGTGTCCCACCATTGTTTGAATCCCCAAAATACAATGCCTTGCACTCATCAGGATTAAATTCCACCTACCAGATCTACAGTCTTGCCATTATAATGTAGCTTTGGGGGAACCCTGAGTTAATTCCCAGGAAAGTAAAATGCTTGACCACTTATGAAAGTGATTTTTGCCTCTGAACCTGAGAAAATATTCAGGATGCACTTGAGTTTGCAACAAGTGCGTTCTATGAAATGGGCCATGAAAGCAAAAAAAAAACTGCAGGTACTGGAAATCTAAAATAAAAACAGAAAATGCTGGAAATACTCAACGGGTCAGGCTGCATCCGAGAGAAGAAAACCAGAGTTAGGGCATCATATCAATGACTCTTCATCAGAAGCACAAAATAATCTGCAGATGCTGGGGTCAAAGCAACACTCACAACATGCTGGAGGACCTCAGCAGGTCGGGCAGCGTCCGTGGAAACGATGAGTCGACGTTTCAGGCCAGAACCCTTCGTCAGGACTGAAGAGGGAAGGGGCAGAGGCCCTATAAAGAAGGTAGGGGAGGGTGGGAAGGGGAAGGCTGGTAGGTTCCAGGTGAAAAACCAGTAAGGGGAAAGATACAGGGGTGGGAGAGGGGAAGCAGGGAGGTGATAGGCAGGAAAGATGAAGCAGGAATCGGGGAAAACACAATGGGTAGTAGAAGGAGGTGGAACCATGAGGGAGGTGATAGGCAGCTAGGGGAGGGGGCAGAGTGACATGGGGATAGGGGAAGGGAGGAGAAGAGAATTACCGGAAATTGGAGAACTCTATGTTCATACCAAGGGGCTGGAGACTACCTAGACGGTATATGAGGTGTTGCTCCTCCAACCTGAGTTTAGCCTCATCATGGCAGTAGAGGAGGCCATGTATGGACATATCTGAATGGGAGTGGGAAGCAGAGTTGAAGTGGGTGGCTACTGGGAGATCCTGTCTGTTGTGGTGGATGGAGCGGAGGTGCTCGACAAAGCGGTCCCCCAATCTGCGTCGGGTTTCACCGATGTAGAGGAGGCCGCACCGGGAGCACCGGATGCAATAGATGACCCCAACAGACTCACAAGTGAAATGTTGCCTCACTTGGAAGGACTGTTTGGAGCCCTGAATGATGGCAAGAGAGGAGGTGTAGGGACAGGTGTAGCACTTACGCTTACAGGGATAAGTGCCAGGTGGGAGATCCATGGGGAGGGACATGTGGATCAGGGAGTCGCGGAGGGACTGATTCCTGCGGAAAGCGGAAAGGGGTGGAGAGATGTGCTTAGTTGTGGGGTCCTGTTGAAGGTGACAGAAGTTGCGGAGGATAATGTGCTGGATCCGGAGGCTGGTGGGGTGGTAGGTGAGGACAAGGGGAACTCTGTCCCTGTTGTGGTGACGGAGGATGGGGTGAGGGCCGAAGTGCGGGAAATGGAGGAGATACGGGTGAGGGCATCATTGATGACAGCAGAAGGGAAACCACGATCCTTAAAGAAAGAGGACATTTGAGATGTCCTGGAACGGAAAGCCTCATCCTCGGAGCAGATGCGGTGGAGATGGAGGAACTGGGAATAGGGAATGGTATTTTTGCATGTGGCGGGGTGGGAAGAGGTACAGTCGAGGTAGTTATGAAAGTCAGTGCGCTTGTAGAAGATGCCAGTGGACAGTCTGTCTCCAGAGATGGAGACCGAGAAATCGAGAAAGGGGAGAGAAGTGTTCGAGATAGACCAAGTGAACTTGAGGGCTGGGTGGAAGTTTGAAGTAAAGTCGATGAAATTGACGAGCTCAGCATGGGCGCAGGAAGCAGCACCAATGTAGTCATCAATGTACTGAAGGAAAAGTTGGGGAGCAGTACCAGAATAGGTCTGGAGTACAGACTGTTCCACATAACCAACAAAGAGACAGGCATAGCTAGGGCCCATGTGAGTTCCCATAGCTACACCCTTAGACTGAAGAAAGTGGGAAGAGCCAAAAGAGAAGTTATTGAGTGTGAGAACCAGTTCTGCCAACCAGAGAGGGTAGTGGTGGTGGGGATCTAGTGAGGTCTATTATCCAGAAAGTAGCGGAGGGCTTTGAGGCCTTCTTGATGGGGAATGGAGGTGTATAGGGATTGGACACCCATAGTGAAAATGAAGTGGTTGGGACTGGGGAACTGGAAGTTATTGAAGAGGTGGAGAGCATGGGATGAATTCCGGATGTAGGTGGGGAGGGACTGAACTATGGATGACAAAATGGAGTCCAGGTAGGCAGATACAAGTTCGACAGGACAGAAGCAGGCAGAAACTATGGGTCTACCGGGACAGTCAGGCTTGTGGATCTTGGGGAGGAGGTGAAACCGAGCGGTATGGGGTGTGGGAATTATGAGTTTAGCAGCTGAGGATGGAAGGTCTCCAGGGTTGATAAGGGCAGTGATGGTATGGGAGACGATGGTTTGATATTTTCTGGTGGGGTCCTGTTCCAAGGGTAAGTAAGAGGAGGTGTCAGAGAGCTGTCGTTTGGCTTCAGTGAGGTAGAGGTCCATCCGCCAGACTACTACGGCACCACCTTTGTCATTGGGTTTGATGGTGAGGTTGGGATTAGTGTGGAGAGAGTGGAGGGCAGTGCGTTCAGAGGGAGTGAGGTTGGAACAGGAGAGAGGAGTGGTGCAGTTGAGACGGTTGATGTCTCGGCGACAGTTGGAGATAAAAAGATCGAGTGTGGGTAGAAGGCCCGGGTGGGGTGTCCAGGAGGAGGAGGAGGGTTGAAGACAGGAGAAGGAGTCATCAGTAAGGGAAGGGGAATCCTTGCCAAAGAAGTAGGCTCGGAGACGTACAGAAGAAGAGTTCAGTGTCATGGCGGGCACAGAACTCACTGAGGTGTGGAGAGAACATTCATCAGAAGATTCTGTTCCTATTTTCACAGACCTAGCAAGATATTATGAGTATTTCTACCATTTTCTATTTTTATGATAAAAATAATATTTCATTCATTAAGTCTATTCTTCCTACAAATCAAGTAAAGCTCATAAGTTTGTCGTCTTTTTCCCTACCATGCAAAACCCTGTTTATGGCAACACACAAAATGCTGGAAAAACTCAGCAGGCCAGGCAGCATCTGAGAAAAAGAATATAGTCGACGTTACGGGCCAAGACCCTTCAACAGGACTGGAAGGGAAGTGGGAAGGAATCAGACGAAGAAGGTGGGGGTCGGGGAGGAAGAAATACAAGGTGGCAGGTGATAAGTGAAGTAAAGAACTGGAAGTTGATCAGTGAAAGAGATAAAGGGCTAGAGAAGGGGAAATCTGATAGGAGAGGACAGAAAACCATGGAAGAAAGGGAAGGGGGAGGAACACCAGAGGGATGTGATGGGCAGGTAAGGAGATAAGGCGAGGGAGGGAAAAAGGAATAGAGAATGGTGAAGGAGAAGAGTGGGAGGAAATTACCAGGAGTTTGAGAAATCAATGTTCGTGCCATCTGGTTGGAGGCTATGCAGACGGAATATAGCTGTTGCTCCTCCAACCTGAGTGTGGCCTCATCACAGCAGTCGAGGAGGCCATGGACTGACATGTCGGAATGGGAATGGGAAGTAGAATTGAAAGGGTGGCCACCAGGAAATCCTGCCTTTGTGGCAGACAGAGTGAAGGTGCTCGATGAAGTGGTCTCCCAATCTATGTCAGGAACATACACCAACATACAGGAAGCCACACTGTGAGCACCAGCTACAGTAGATGACACCAAAAGACTTGCAAGTGAAGCGTCATCTCACCTGGAAGGACTGTTTGAGGCCCTAAATAGTAGTGAGGGAGAAGGTATATTATGGTGTTCATGAAGGACCGTACCCTGGTGTGGAGGAACGACAGGGTCCCCAGGAAGAGATGGAAACAAGAGGTTAGACATCAGAATACCAACAGAGCCTCGGGGAAGTGACTGAACGACACCACGAGGCAATTCATTCTCTCTGACACCATGACTCTGCTAAGGCACTGGATGAGAGTCCTCTTTAAGTAAGCATAGAATTCAGGAAACATGTGCCTAGCACAATTAACTTGCCGATATTAAACCAAAAACACAAGGGTTTAACGACTTCAGTTAAGATATTGATTAGTAAATACAGGTGTTCAAAAACCCTAGAAGCTCAATGCACTATGGCAAGCCACAGGGCTCATGACAGTACCTCCCCCTTTAGGGCTGGCACCTGACAGCCTGGGGAGATCTCGAGGCAAGTCTGAAAAAACACAAGGCAGACCTGGGGCTCGAAGCTGCGCTGGAAAATCTGGCACAGCTCTGATGGTCCCGAGGCAGGTCTGTGAAAAAACAAGGCAGACCTGGGGCTCGAGGCAGCACTGGAAAAATCCAGAACAGATCATATAGTCAGAAACATTGCATATAACTCAGAAAAAAGCATAACGTGGGGGACCTTATGAACCTAGTTGACCCAGAGAACGTTGGAGAAAATCTTGGACATAGACTGGAGAAGCTCCGACCCTCATCTGGGTCCATAGCGGTAGTGGGGTCATTCTGTCATCATGTGCTAATGAAGGACTGGACTCAGGGTCTCCAGGAAGAGATGGAAACAAAGAGGTTAGACAGCAGAAAACCAACAGAGCCTCGGAGGAGCGTCTGAGTGACACCATGAAACAATTCACTCCCTCTGAAAACAATGACTTCACTAAGGCACTGCATGAAGTTCCTCTTTAAATAATCATAGAATGAGGGAAACGTGTGCCAGCTACAACTAACTTGCTAAGATTAAACTGAAAACACAAGGGTTTAACAACTCTAGTTAAAATATTGTTTAATAAATACAGGTGTTCAAAAACCCAAGAAGTTCAATGCTCTATGGCAAATCACAGGGCTCATGGCAAGGAGTAGCACTTGCACTGCTTGCAAGGATAAGTATCAGGAGGGAGATCACTGGGGCGGGGGGGACAGAAGGACAAGAGAGTCGCGTTAGGACTGATCCCTGCGGAAACCAGAAAATGGGGAAAGGAAAAGATGTGCTTGGTGGCGAGATCCCGTTGGAGATGGCAGAAGTTACGGAGAATTAAGAGCTGATGCGGAGGCTAGTGGGGTGGTAGATGAGGACAAGAGGAACCCTTGGCAGCAGGAGGATGGGGTGAGGGCAGGTGGGCGAGAAATGGAAGAGATGCGGGTGAGGGCAGCATTGATGGTGGAGGAAGGGAAGCCCTTTCTTTGAAGAAGGAGGAGATTCCAGTTGTTCTGGAATGAAAAGCCTCATCCTGAGAGCAGATGTGGTGGAGACAGTGGAGAAGGGAACGGTATTTTCACAAGTGATAGTGTGAGAAGAGGTATAATCCAGAGAGTGGGAAGGGGGAACAAAACTCTATACATGCCTTGGGTTAAGCAAGAGGAGCTCCAGAATATCCCTCAGTTCACAGTCATTTGATTTATTCCAAGTATCCATCATGCCACCTGAAACCTTGAACTAGATACCGCCATGCAAGTGAATCCCAGGTGGAGTTTTATTTACACATACAGATGGCTTTATCTTAATAATTGATTCCAGCCTGTTATCCCCCATAGCTGCACTTCTAATTAGATATTTATTTTATTTAGCGTAATTTAATCACTGTGGAACTGGATTTGGTCATTCCAAATTAATCATCTCAAAAATTCTTGGCACTTGTTCTAGATTTACTAATTGATGTGGATCAAGAGCACTTCAGGCATCATTATTTGGCTCAATATTATAAATTAAAATATTATAAATTACTGGTCATTAAAAATATATAAATACTTTACAGTTGACTGTGTATTCTGCCATATATTCTTAGCATCTATGTCAATGCAAATGATTTCTCAAAAGAAAAGGTAATTTTCTTGGAAATATGTAAATAGGTCAACAGCTCCAGGCTACGAACTGTAAGAGCTATTAATGTGGCATTCAATGGGATAGGAGGTCTCCTTTACAGCAGGACGTCTCTGGCCTTATAACACCAAGGGATAAATTTATACCAAGCTTAGGGAACAATGTGAAGAGCATAGTAAAACTCAAGGGTTGGTAATCGAAGGTATGCAAAGCTGCTTAATGTTTCACCTCTTTTTGGCTTTCATACTCCATTTATTTTAATTCCTAGTTTGAACGTCCGCAGGTTTGCAGAAAGCAGCTGATATTTCCAATGTGCCTTTCGCAAATTCCTGCTCTCCCAAAGCACTTTGCTAACAACTCTATTTGAATTGTCATTATGTTAAGGATATGGGAAAAGCAGCCGTTGGTTTGCTCAAACCAATTCTCACAAGAGGCAAAATGATCATCTATATATTTTAAAAGATCCAGGTATGGGGACATCTACTTATACCGGCTGGTGGCGTAGTGGCATCAGCACTGGACTTCGAGGCTAGTGGTCCTGAGTTCGAATCCAGCAGGCTCCCTTGAACACTCTCCATTCGTGTCTGGGTTGAGTATTGAGCTAACAACTCGATTTCGTAAAAAAAAAATCTGCCAGGTTTCAGATGCCCAAGACACGCTGTATGATGAGCATACCAAAAAAGCTTGTCATGATGTCGCCCTGACGACTCCACCAGGAGTTAAGGGTGCACACACACACACATACACTGCTACAGTATAACTTTAAGAAACTCTGTTTTTCTTTGAAACTGTGTTGTGGGATTTCTAGGTATAGTTTGTCAAAAGACGGACCAGGAGCCGCACTGGGAATAATAGTTTATTTTTTCCCCTGGTATTTTGTGGACCAAAATGGTAATAACTTGCCTGATTGGTGATGTTGATGAATGCAACCTGTACTGCTAACTTGAAAGGAGATAAAATTATTTCTAAACTAGATTACCATAAGGAACTCCATTTATGGTAACACTTGACTGAATGGGGTCTAGCTGATCACTTCAGCTTCCCTCCCAATCCTGGTAAGGTTATTATCTGATGTGAACTAAATGGGAATCAGTTCTGTGCAAAATTAATTGAAGTCAGCAGTGCACAATGGCAGGACCTTATCACATCTACAAAAAAATCTGACAAAGTCTGTGCTCCAGAGTGAGAGTAAAGTTTACTATCAGGTAACTTCCTGGTGGTGATAGTTCCATGATTGATCAGCTTACAAGTGCAGAGAAGAGAATAGGTATGAAGAATACAGGTGAAGAGTATTGATCCTGTACATCATTTGTTCATTTGTCCAACCTGTGATCTTCCATCAGCTCCACTGGTTCTTTGCTCCCATTTCCAGTACCTGAAGGCTCTAAATGGAGAATCTACTAAGTGTGTCTTTTAAGATAGAAGGTAGAGAACTGAATACTAACTGTTCTTCGTCAGAAAATTATAGACCTACTAAAGATTGGAAAGTTTTTTGCAAATTAAGGGAATCAAGGGATTGGTACAGGAAGGTGAGGTTTAAGAATCGAGCTTAATTTTTCTCAGTGGCAAAATAGGTACAAGGAGCCTAATGGTTTAATCCCAAATATATATTTTACACACATGAGAAAACCTGCAGATGCTGCAAATCCAAAGCAATGCACACAAGATGCTGGAGGAACTCAGCAGCCCTGGCAGCACCCATGGAAAAGAGTAAGCAGCCAAAGTTTTTGGCCGAGATCCTTCATCAGGACTGGAAAGGAAGGTGGGGGGGGGGGGAAAGAATCAGTCTAAGAAGGTGGGGGGAGGGGAGGAAGAAATACAAGGTGGTGGGTGATAGATGCAACCGGAAGAGGGGAAAGAGATGAAGTAAAGAGTTGGAAAGTTGACTGGTGAAAAAGGGGTAAAGGGGAAATCTGTTAGGAGAGGGTAGAAGACCATGGAAGAAATGGAAGGGGAGGAACACCAAAGAGAGGTGATGGGAAGGTAAGGAGATAAGATGAGAGAAGGAAACAGGAATGGGAAATGATGAAGGAGAGTGGGCGGAGATACTGGAAGTTCGAGAAATTGATGTCCATGCCATCAGGTTGGAGGCTACACTGACAGAATAGAAGGTGTTGCTTCTCCAACCTGACTGTGGCCTCATCGCGGCAGTAGCGGAGTCCATGAACTGACATCAGTACCAAGGCATATGATTTAGTGGCCATTACAGAAATCTGGTTGCAAGGTGGAGATGACTGGGTATTAAATATCTAAGGGTATCAGGTAATACGGAAAGATAGGCAGGAAGGCAGAGGAGGTGGGGTGGTGCTCTTGATTAGGGATGAGATCAGGGTGATTGTGAGAGACGATATAAGATCGATGGATCCGAATGTTGAGTCCATCTGGGTAAAGATTAAGAAGAGTAAAGGGAAAAAAATCACTGGTGGATGTTGTCTACAGGCCACCTAATAAAAATATTGCAGTGGCAGAGGCCATTTATCAAGAAATAACTGAGGCTTGTAAGAACAGAACGGCAGTTGTCATGGGGGATTTTAACTTCCACATAGATTGGGTGTATCAGGTTGGTCAAGGAAGTCTTGAGGAGGACTTCATAGAATGCATCTGTGATGGCTTTCTTGAGCAGCATGTTAGTGAACCTACAAGGGAAAATGTTATCTTAGATCTAGTCCTGTGCAATGAGACAGGCAAGATTAACGATCTTGTAGTCAGGGATCCTCTTGCAAAGAGTGATCATAGTATGACTGAATTTCACATTCAGATGGAAGATGAAATAGTTAGATCTAAAACTAGTGTATTATGCTTGAACAAGGGCGACTACAACAGGATGAGGGAGGAGTTGGCTAATGTGGATTGGTAGGACAGTTGAGGAACAGTGGAATACTTTCAGAGAGATTTTTCACAATGCTCGACAAAAGTGTATTTCAGTCAAAAGTAAGGACAGTAAGTGTGGGGAGCCAGCCTTGGATAACTAAGGAAATAAAAGGTAGTATCAAATTAAAAGCTCATGTGTACATACAAAGTCGCAAAGAGTAGTGGGAGACTGGAGGATTGGGCAAACTTTAAAAAGCAAAAGAGAACAACTAAACAAGAAATAAGGAAAGGAAGATAGAGTATGAAAGTAAATTAGCACAAAATATAAAAACAGATAGCAAAAGTTTTTATAAATATATAAAGTGGAAGAGGGTGGCTAAAGTCAACGTAGGTCCCTTGGAAGACGAATAGAGGAAATTGATATTGGGTGATAAGGAAATGACTGAGGCATTAAAAGACTATTTGTGTCGGTCTTCACGGTGGAGGACACGTCTAATATGCCAGAGAAGGATGTTATGGACAAAATGGGAGTTGAGGACCTTGATAAAATCACTGTCACTACAGAGATAGTGATGAGCAAACTACAGGACCTGAAGGTAGATAAGTCCCCTGGTCCTGATAGGATGTATCCCAAGGTGCTGAAGGAATTAGCGGAGGTTGTAGTAGATATGTTGGTAATCATTTCTCAAAACGCTCTAGACTCTGGGCAGGTCCTGGCGGATTGGAAGAGAGCAAATGTCATGCCCCTTTTTAAAAAAGGATGTAGGCAAAAGACAGGCAACTATAGGCCAGTTAGCTTAACATCTGTAGTTGGGAAAAAGCTTAAAGCTGTCATTAAAGAAGAAATAGCGTAACATTTAGAAAGGAGATTCAGAAAGGGCAGGTCCTATTTGACAAACTTATTGGAGTTCTTTGAGGATATAATAAGTGCAGTGGAAAGAGGGGAACAGGTGGATGTTGTATACTTGGATTTCCAGAAGGTGTTCAATAAGGTGCTGCACAAGGGACTTATAAATAAGATACGGATGCATGGAGTTGGAGGAAGTATATTGGCATTGATAGTGGGTTGGTTAACCAATAGAAGGCAGAGAGTTGGTATAAATGGGTGTTTCTCCGGTTGGCAATCTGTGGTGAGTGGGGTGCCACCGGGATCAGTACTGGGCCCACAGCTGTTTACCATTTACATTGATGATTTGGAAGAGGGGACTGAGTGTAGCGTAGCAAAATTTGCTGATGACACTAAACTGAGTGGAAAAACAAATTGTACAGAGGTTGTGGAGAGTCTGCAGAGGGATGTTGATAGGTTAAGTGAGTGGGCCAAGGTCTGGCAGATGGAATACAATGTTGGTAAATGCGAGATCATCCACTTTGGAAGGAATAATAGAAGAGCAGATTATAATTTAAATGGTGAAAGATTGCAGCATGCTGATGTGCAGAGAGACTTGGGAATGCTTGTGCATGAATCACAAAAAGTTGACTTGCAGGTACAACAGGTTATTAAGAAGGCAAACGGAACATTGGCCTTCATTGCTAGAGGGATTGAATTCAAGAGCACGGAGGTCATGCTGCAACTATACAGGGTACTGGTGAGGCCGCACCTGGAGCACTGTGTGCAGTTCTGGTCTCCATACTTGAGGAAGGATATACTGGCTTTGGAGGAGGTGCAGAGGAGGTTCACCAGGTTGATTCCAGAGATGAAGGGGTTAACCTATGAGGAGCGATTGAGTTGCCTGGTGCTGAGGAAGAGGATTTCTTGGAATGTATGTGGGATGGTTTTCCGAACCAACATGTCGAGGAACCAACTAGAGAGCAGGCTATTCTAGACTGGGTTTTGAGCAATGAGGAAGGGTTAATTAGCAACCTTGTCGTGAGAGGCCCCTTGGGTGAGAGTGACCATAATATGGTGGAACTATTCATTAAGATGGGGAGTGACATAGTTAATTCAGAAACAAAGGTTCTGAACTTAAAGAAGGGTAAATTTGAAGGTTTGATACGTGAATTAGCTAAGATAGACTGGCAAATGATACTTAAAGGGTTGACGGTGGATATGCAATGGCAAGCATTTAAAGATCACATGGATGAACTACAACAATTGTTCATCCCAGCTTGGCAAAAGAATAAACCAGGGAAGGTAGTGCACCCGTGGCTGACAAGGGAAGTTAGGGATAGTATCAATTCCAAAGAAGAAACATACAAATTAGCCAGAAAAAGCGGCCCACCTGAGGACTGGGAGAAATTCAGAGTCCAGCAGAGGAGGACAAAGGACTTAATTAAGAAAGAGAAAAAAGACTATGAAAGAAAACTGGCAGGGAACATAAGAACTGACTGTAAAAGCTTTTATAGATATGTGAAAAGAAAAAGATTGGTTAAGACAAATGTAGGTCCCTTACAGTCAGAAACAGGTGAATTGACCATGGGGAACAAGGACATGGCAGACTAATTGAATAACTACTTTAGTTGTGTCTTCACTAAGGAGGACATAAATAATCTTCTGGAAATAGTAGGTGACAGAGGGTCTAGTGAGATGGAGGAACGGAGGGAAATACATGTTAGCAGGGAAGTGGCGTTAGGTAAATTGAAGGGATTAAAGGCAGATAAGGTAAATTGAAGGGATTAAAGGCAGATAAGGCCAGATGGTCTGCATCCCAGAGTGCTTAAGGAAGTAGCCCAAGAAATAATGGATGCATTAGTGATAATTTTTCAAAACTCTTTAGATTATGGACTAGTTCCTAAGGATTGGGGATGGCTAATGTAACCACACTTTTTAAAAAAGGAGGGAGAGAGAAACCGGGGAATTATAGACCGGTTAGCCTAACATTGGTGGTGGGGAAAATGCTAGAGTCAGTTATCAAAGATGTGATAACAGCACATTTGGAAAGCGGTGAAATCATCGGACAAAGTCAACATGGATTTGTGAAAAGAAAATCATGTCTGACGTATCTCATAGAATTTTTTGAGGATGTAACTAGTAGAGTGGATAGGGGAGAACCAGTGGATGTGGTATACTTGGATTTTCAAAAGGCTTTTGACAAGGTCCCACACAGGAGATTAGTGTGCAAACTTAAAGCACATGGTATTGGGGCAAGATATTGATGTGGATAGAGAATTGGTTGGCAGACAGGAAGCAAAGAGTGAGAATAAACGGGACCTTTTCAAAATGGCAGGCAGTGACTAGTGGGGTACCTCAAGGCTCAGTGCTGGGACCCCAGTTGTTTACAATATATATTAATGACCTAGATGAGGGAATTAAATGCAGCATCTCCAAGTTTGCGGAAGACACAAAGCTGAGTGGCAGTGTTAGCTGTGAGGAGGATGCTAAGAGGATGCAGAGTGACTTGGATAGGTTAGGTGAGTGGGCAAATTCGTGGCAGATGCAATTTAATGTGGATAAATGTGAGGTTATCCACTTTGGTGGCAATAACAGGAAAACAGATTATTATCTGAATGGTGGCCGATTAGGAAAAGGGGAGGTGCAACGAGACCTGGGTGTCATTATACACCAGTCATTGAAAGTGGGCATGCAGGTACAGCAGGCGGTGAA
This sequence comes from Mobula hypostoma, assembly GCF_963921235.1. Taxonomy (NCBI): domain Eukaryota; kingdom Metazoa; phylum Chordata; class Chondrichthyes; order Myliobatiformes; family Myliobatidae; genus Mobula; species Mobula hypostoma. Next base: position 151,218,004 of record NC_086097.1, on the reverse strand, counting down.
AAAGGCGAATGGTATGCTGGCATTCATAGCAAGAGAATTCAAGTACAGGAGCAGGGAGGTACTACTGCAGTTGTACAAGGCCTTGGTGAGACCACACCTGCAGTATTGTGTGCAGTTTTGGTCCCCTAATCTGAGGAAAGACATTCTTGCCATAGAGGGAGTACAAAGAAGGTTCACCAGATTGATTCCTGGGATGGCAGGACTTTCATATGATGAAAGACTGGATCGACTAGGCTTATATATGTTGGAATTTAGAAGATTGAGGGGGGATCTTATTGAAACGTATAAAATCCTAAAAGGATTGGACAGGCTAGATGCAGGAAGATTGTTCCCGATGTTGGGGAAGTCCAGAACGAGGGGTCACAGTTTAAGGATAAAGGGGAGGCCTTTTAGGACCGAGATGAGGAAAAACTTCTTCACACAGAGAGTGGTGAATCTGTGGAATTCTTTGCCACAGGAAACAGTTGAGGCCAGTTCATTGGCTATATCTAAGAGGGAGTTAGATATGGCCCTTGTGGCTAAAGGGATCAGGGGGTATGGAGAGATGGCAGGTACAGGGTCCTGAGTTGGATGATCAGCCATGATCATACTGAATGGCGGTGCAGGCACAAAGGGCCGAATGGCCTACTCCTGCACCTATTTTCTATGTTTCTATACTCTCTGGAGTTCAGAAGAATGAGAGGGGATCTTATCAAAACATACAAAATTTTGAAAGGGATAGATAAGATAGAAGTAGGAAAGTTGTTTCCATTGGTAGGTGAGACTAGAACTAGGGGACATTGCCTCAAGATTCAGGGGGGAAGATTTAGGACGGAGATGAGGAGAAACTGTTTTTCCCAGAGAGTGGTGAATCTGTGGAATTCTCTGCCCAGGGAAGCAGTTGAGGCTTCTTCACTAAATATATTTAAGAAACAGTTAGATAGGTTTTTACACAGTAAGGGAATTAAGGGGGAAAAGGCAGGTAGATGGAGCTGAGTTTACGGACAGATCAGCTATGATCTTATTGAATGACAGGGCAGACTCAATGGTCCGGATGGCCTACTCCTGCTCCTATTTCTTATGTTCTTATGACATGTTCGGATGGGAATGGGAAATAGAATTGAAATAGGTGGCCACCGGAAAATCTGTTTTATGTGGTGGACAGAGCAGAGGTGCTCGACAAAGCTGGCTACCAGTCTAGATTGGGACTCACTGATATACAGGAGGCCATAGCAGGAGCACCGGATACAGTAGATGACCCCAACAGACTCGCAGGTGAAGTGTTGCCTCACCTAGAAGGACTGTTTGGGACCCAGAATGGTAATGAGGCAGAGCGTAGGGGAAGATGTCGCACTTGCTCCACTTGCAAGCATGAGTACTAGCAGGGAGATCGGTGGGGAGAGTTGAATGGACAAGGGAGTCACATAGGGAGTGATTCTGGCAGAAAGCGGAAAGTGGTGGGGAGGGGGCGATGGTGTGAGGGAAAGATGTGCTTGGTGTGGGATCCCATTCGACATGGTGGAAGTTATTGAGAATTATGTGCTGGACGCGGAGGCTGGTGGAGTGGTAGGAGTGGAATGGCAAGAGAAACCTTATCCCTGGTGGGGTGGTGGGAGGATAGGGTGAGGGCAGACTTGTACAAAATGGAAGGTGAGGGCGGCATTGGTGGTGGAGGAAGGAAAACCCCTTTCTTTGAAGAAAGAGGACATCTCCAACATTCTGGAATAAAAAGCCTCAACTTGAAAGAATAAGCAATGGAAAGGGAGGAACTGAGAAAAGGGAATGGTATTTTGACAAGTGAAAGGGTGGGAAGAGGTAGCTGTGAGAATCAACGGACTTATAAAAGGTATCAAAGGTAGAGACAGAGAGATCAAGAAAGGGGAGAGAAATGTCCGAAATAGACCAAGTAACTTTAAGGGCAAGGTGGAAGCTGGAGGCAAAGTTGATGAAGTCAACACGCCCCGTACGGGTGCAGGAAGCAGCACCAATGCAGTTGTTGATGTAGCATAGGAAGAGTTGGGGAGCGATGCGATGTAGGCTTGGAACATTGACTGTTCCTCGTACCCGACAAAAAGGCAAGGATAGCTGGGACCTATGTGAGTGCCCATGGCTACACCTTTGGTTTGAAGGAAGTGGAGGAGCCAAAGAAGAAATTGTTGAAGGTGATGACCAGGTCTGCCAGATGGAGGAGAGTGGTGGTGGAGGGAAACTAGTTGGGTCTGTTGTCCAGAAAGAAGCAGAGGTTTAAGGCACTCCAGATAGGGGATGGAAGTATTTTCTTAGCATTCTTATATTCTTATGTTGGAGCATGCAAAGTTTCAACAATGAAGTAAAAGAATTGAGCATAATCATTGCCAGTTTGCTATATAAACTGTAAGAAAAGTATTAGGGTCTACACTGAAACATACAGGCAATCAGAAGCATGTAAGGATGTTTTACCCTGGCTGATGGATTGAGGCCATATATGTGTTATTGGTAGTACTGAGGTTAATAAAAAAAAGTCATGATTTGCATTTGTATAGCAACCTTAATAGACTGAGGATGCTTCCAAAGCCTTGAACTGCAAAGAAAATGGAAAAGCATTGGAAAGAGAGAACTCTCAAAAAGCAGGTTTTCTTTCTTTCCTCTCCTTTCTATAAGTGTATACCTCAGATAAATATTATGTGGAGATTTGTGACAAATATGATTATATGATATATATGTACAGTATCTGAAATACATCTTATGGAAATGTTTGTTTGATGATGAAATTCAATAAAAAATAAATTACACAAAAAAAAGATTTTGTTACTATTGTACAAAGTGCTGGCGAGGCCACACAGAAAAAACTGCACAGTTTTGTTCTTGTTAACTAAAAAACGGAATAAGTAGGAATGGAGGAAGTTCAACACACATTCATCAGGCTAATTCCCAGGTTCAGAAGCTGTCCTATAAAGAAAGGGTAGTCAGTTTGAGTTTGTATTTTTTTTAAAGTTTAGAAGAACAATGTATTACCTAAACCAAACGTATAAAATCCCGAAGCCGCTCGAGGGGGTAAGGTTAGGACGTTTTCACTAATAGGAAAGTAATGAACAAGGGAACATGGCTATAAAATAATTGTCTAATCATCTAAAATTTCTTCTCTCTGTGGGTAATGAGCATTTGGAAATTGCTGGCCCTGAGGGTGGTGGAGGCAAGACCTGAAGATATAATCTAAGGTGGGACTAGTTAAAGATTTGATAATTTGATAGATTTGACAAGAAGCTCAGAGACCTTGGTCTTCACCCTGCCTTGTTCAGCTGGATCCTGGACTTCCTGTTAGATCGTTAGCAGGTGGTAAGTGCAGGCTCCCTCGCGTCTGCCCCTTTGACTCTCAACTCAGAAGCCCTTCAGTGCTGTGTACTAAGCCCCCTCCTTTACTCTCTGTATACCCATGACTGTGTCACCACTCACAGCTCTAATCTGCTAATTAAATTTGCTGATGACACTACACTGGTTGGCCTAATCTCAAGTAATAATGAGGCAGACAACAGAGAGGAAGTCATCACCCTGACACAGTTGTGTCAAGAAAACAACCTCTCCCTCAACGTCGCAAAAGTAAAGGAGCTGGTTGTGGATGACAGGAGGAATGGAGACAGGCTAACTCCTATAGACATCAATGGAACTGGGGTTGAGGGGGTGAATAGCTTTAAGTTTCTTGGCATAAACATCACCGAGGATCTCACGTGGTCTGTACATACCAGCTGTTTGGTGAAAAAGGCACAACAGCCTCTCTTTCACTTCAGACGGTTGAAGAAGCTTGGTATGTCCCACCCAAATTCTAAGAACTTTCTCTAGGGGCATCATTGAGAGCATCCTGACTGGCTGCATCACTGCCTGGTATGGGTACTGTACTTTCCTCAATTGCAGGATTCTGCAGAGGTTGGTGCGGACAGCCCAGTGCATCTGTAGATATGAACTTCCCACTATTCAGGACATTTACAAAGACAGGTGTGTAAAAAGGGCCCGAAGGATCATTGGAGAACCGAGTCATCCCAACCACAAACTGTTCCAGCTGCTATCATCCGAGAAAAGGTACTGCAGGACAAAAGCCAGGACCAACAGACTCCGGAACAGTTTCTTTCTCCAGGCCATCAGACTGATTAATTCATGCTGACGCTGCTGTATTTCTACTTTATATCCTGTTGTACATAATATTCATTATAAATTACTATAATTGCACATTGCACATTTGAATGGAGATGTAACATAAAGATATTTACTCCTCATGCATTTGAAGGACGTAAGTATTAAAGTCAATTCAATTCAATTGAGGAATTGAGTGTTCTGGGGAGCTGATACTAAAGAAGAGCTGAGGCCAGCATACATCATATTGAAAGGTAGGGCAGGCCTGAAGGGGCTGGAGACCTACTCCCACTCCGATTTTCTTGCATTCTTGTGTGTACAGCCATTAAAATACATGTGAAAACATTAATGTGTTCCAAAGTTAATGAAAGAATAAGTTTAATTGTTTAACATTTGCACAGTAGATTGTAAGAAACCAGCAATAACTTACAATTTTTTCTCAAACTCATTCTTTGGATGAGGTCATTGAAGACAAAGCCTGCATTTATTCTCCACTACAAACAGCCATTAAGATCATTTTGAAACACTACAATCCATGTGATAAATTTTCCACAATACTGGTAAAAATTATAACGAAAAGGAAGTAACAAAAACTACAGGTACATGTATATTCTATGATTAGGAGGAAGAATTGAAGGTGGTAGCATTCAAAAGCCCTGGCACTTCTAGATCGTGGAGGTTGTACTCTTGAGAGAGACCCAGCAAAGAATTCCGGGTAAATCACTGCACTTGGTAACATAGAAGGGCAGTAGATGTATATGTAAGAGGAGACTTGCCCCTTATAAAATAAGTTCTGAAAATTCTGGACAAACTCATCAGCTTTGCCAAAACCTAGAAAGAGAAGTCATTAACACTTGAGGTTCAGGACCCATTGTCAGAAATGAAATTTTAAGTTTTTGGCATCTGCAGGTGGTTCTTCATTTTCTTGTCCTTCCTGAAGCTGCTTCATGTGTGAGGCAGAACACTTAATCAAATCAAGGACTTGTGCTCTGTGAATAATGTAGGTATTTAGAAAAGCAAGAGAAGAGCCAATCTTTGTCAAGAGTTCATTCTCTGATTTGCTTTGACAGCCCTAGTTTAGAAAGACCAGGTGAATATGCTCATTTTAGTATTGATAAAGGGAAGAGATTCGAGAAAATTTCAGATCCATTTAATATGAGTAATAGTTATTTAGACAGACTGGGAGAAGTGGTGTGTTGATGAAAATGCCTTCGTACTCCTGATTTACGTCTATTGCAGGATAAGGTCCATCATTCATGGATCTAGGTTTAATTTGATGCAGCCGGGATTTGGATAGGCAATAGTTCTTTCCGTTGTTGGGGATGGGGAGGAATAGAGGACATATTACAGGATGTAACTTACTAAAGCAAGTTTGAGAATACAATTTATAGAGTGCCAGCCTAAACAAAATATGAAAGCACTAGATAGTATCAAAGCAAAATTATAAAGGAGCTTTTGATGATATGAGAAGTCAGCATTCTGACTGTAATATCTCATTCACTTACATCACTAAAAATGATTGGAAGTAATTGAGGAAATGCTCTTTAGTTTTAACTTCTCCCTCCTAGCAAGGCTAAAGAAGCCCATGGAAAATCAATTATCAAACAATTTCACTCATATCCTTTACAAAATTAAAATGTGTGGAAACTGAGGTAAGGGAGAAATAGCAGACTTCAGACTCCTCAAACCTTATCCACCATTCAACAGGTCCACAGCTAAACTTATCCTTGGCTTCAATTTCACTGTCCTATCCCATTCCCATTAACATTGATTCTCCTGTAGCCCCAAAAAATCTATCTCATCATTGAACATATAGTAACCACAGCATTTATCGCTCCCTAGGGTAGAATATTCCAAAGATTCACAACCCTAAGAATAATGTAAATAGTGGGGGTCCTCTTCTGACTGCATGTAGTGCTACCAAAGTATTGAATCATGAAGAGCTATGGTAAACTATTTAAGCACAAGTGTCTTGTTTATTCCATTTTTGCCAACTCTTCCTTGAAATCATAGAAATCATACAAGTATATCACACCCTTACATACACTTCAATGTGTTTTTCCTTTTCTGAAAACTGTGATTCACATGTTTACATTATTTATGAGCTCAGTTCCTCTACAGGTTTTCTAACCGTTTTATCTTCTTAAAGGAATTTGTTTTATTTGTGTTGTATCCATTTCTTGACTGGAGGAAGGCATAATTCCTTAATTCAGTACAATCTTGGGCTAGCTCTTCCACTATCTCCAGCAAACTGACTGCCAGAACACTGTCAATATCATGTAGCTCTTCAATATTCTCTTGCATATCTCTCACAGGAATTAAGTTATTTAAGTGTACATCTCAGACTTCTATTTCCACATGATATCTCTTTGTGCCATATACTTCAACTATCACTCTAGCATTCCAACTTGAAATATCAGACTTATTAAGCGGTAGTAAGACATGAAATATATCAAGTTGTTTAAAATATTTCTCTTCATGGCTAGAGACATTATTTTGTTTCCCTCTCATCTGTTTCTTTCCTAATCTCTCCCCTAAAGATTTGGCTGAATTATCCTCAAATGTGGTTCGAGTCTTACAGTGTGAGTAACACAGCAGAAGTAATCATTTGTGGTATGTGTTGTCAATCTGTGATTTAGGAAATAAGTTTATTGATGAATATCTCATTGTTTCTTCAGTGCTCTTGAACAATTCCCACTGATCTCTTTGCTACACCATTTGAAGTTGGATGATATTTGAAATAAGCATACAGTTAGTACTATTTTGCCACGCATACGAGATAAATTCTGACTTACTTGGATTAATTTGATACAATAATGGCTATCATAACTGGTAATTTCTGTGGGCATTACGTAAGAGCTAGAATGATTTTTCGTTTGTGCATCTGAGTGCAATGTTGAAGTATCTATGATGCAAATCTCTTCTGGTTTCAACTCTCCCAGCACTTTGGTCAATTAGTACAATTAACTACAAACAGATGAAGCTCTCTTTGTTGTTGTAACTTTTCTGATCAAATGGACAGAAATTCATCTAGCATGGAAAAAACATCTTTCAGCCTAAGAAATTCCTATACAGGACTTTCAGCCTATCTTTATCATTCCAACCAACAACCATCTATAAGAGTAAGAGACGAGAAGAACTAGCTAAAATCATACATCCTGTTTATTTCACTCTCTCTTACTCTACTGTGCATGTTTACATACATCACGCATATATGGTAGTCATGTATATCCAACACACTGAGGAAAGAAATTCACCCAATGGTTATGGCATCTCTTCTGATCCCATTTACTTTTGTAAGCTGTGAGGAAGTGTGAGACCACCCTGCCCCCCCCACCCCAAATAGGCAAGGTAAACACAAAAGAGCTTCCATTGAGCTGATTGCTACTGCCAGGCCACAGTGTGCTGAATCTCATTTCTCTATTGAGTTCCATACTGAAGCAGCAACTTCAGTAGTTACCCAGCATCTACTCTGGAACTAGTTGCTGAACATATGAAACATTATAATAGCAAACCTATTCATTTAAAAAGAGGCTAATAGTTACTGTGAGAAGAATACGCATAAGGTAATTTTTATTTATTGATTATCTGTGAGGACTTAAATACTTAAAATGTGGGAATACTCAGCAGTAATCAACATTTAGCTGACAAACAACATTTAGGAAGAGAAAATTTTAATGCAGTAGATCAAAGACCTTTCATCAGACTGTGCTTTTAATTTTCAATGATTTCTACATTTTTAAAAGAGCCTTTATTTGTATTTTATATTTAAAATTAATTTATTAACAAATTACTGCTGCATTTAGTTTTCCCATGTTCTCAAGGTCACACAGTTCCTTGGAGCCTGGTTTAACTGACTATCAAAATGTTTCAGTGGGATTTATAACTGGAAAGCCCTTCACCATCAGATCAAGATGGCTGCTTGTGGAGGTCAGGGCAGGTTTAGCATGGAGGTCACTTGCAAGAACAGGAAGCAAGAATTTGTATCCCTTTAACTTGTTGAAATGCATTTTGTCTTCTTTCGCAGTTCATTGGATGGGAGAAAAAGAAACCCAGACATTATCTTCCTTGCATTGCTTCCTTGCTTGATGGATGTGAGACCAAACCATTCAAACAACATAATTCCAAAGTCATATGAAGTTAGTACTGAAACCACTGGGGCAGCAATGGGGCTTGCTTGCTTTGCTTCGGGAGATGAAACCTCTTATCCATATTCTGTCTTTTATTCTATTTTTTATACATAGTCTGTTGTTATGCCATGAGCTGCATTGCATGAAAATGTAGTGAAATCAGATTTTGTACCAACTTTCAAATGGGAATTGGACCTGTCCTTTAAAAGAGATTATTCTTTTCAATGCCATGTGGAAAATGTGACAGGCGGCGGACTAATTGGCCACCAGCTTCCTTCTGTGTTTTGTTTTAGTTATATCATTCTGTTCTGTGCTGTGAACTGGATGGTGGTGATCACAGGTAGTTGTTGAATGAGGGCAGAATTAAGCTCAGCCTGATCAGTTAGACTGATAGTGCATCTCACACCAGCAGGTCAGGCAGCATCTGCAGAAATAGGAACAAAGTAATTATTTCAGGTTAAATACTCTGAGTGAAAACAAATTAATTTGAAGTTGCAAACACGAGGAAATCTGCAGATGCTGGAAATTCAAGCAACACACACAAAAAATGCCGGTAAATGCAGCAGGCCAGGCAGCATCTATAGGAAGAGGTACAGTCGACGTTTCAGACCGAAACGAAAGATCTCAGCCTCAAACGTCGACTGTATCTCTTCCTACAGATGCTGCCTGGCCTGCTGCGTTCACCAGCATTTTTTGTGAAATTTTAAGTTGTAGAGGCGGAAGAGATGGATGGATGGATAGGACAAAGGGAAAAAGTGCAATCAGGTGAGGCCAGGATTGCTCAGGTGATAACTGCAGGTGAAACCATCTGGTTGATAGTTTAATGAAGATAGATATAGATAGTGTTGTGGATGTAATATTTTGGCAATATTTGAGTAATATTGTAAATATATTGTTTGATTAAGCATTCTTTGTTGTTTAAATGATTTAATGTGTGTTATAGATATGTAAAAATATATTAAATGCATAAATCTTGCCATGCGTGTGGACCTCGCTTAAAGTAAAAATGAAGTTAGACTCGCATTCCTGAGTCCTTTGTTTCCTTCCAATTAGTTTTATGTTTTGAAGTTATAAAACCTAACAGCAGTGATGAGGAAGTTTTAAACAAACCTGGAACGATTTCCTCTTCTGTTGATGTTCCAGTTTAAAAAAAGCGCAATGAAATGTTTGAGTTTAAAAAAAACAATCGCAGTGCATTTCACTTCAGAAGGGAGAGTGGACACATTCTTTAAAAAGGCAGAAAATGGACAAATTCTTGGGTTCATAAACTGTGAGTACCAGTTGATAATAATTAGAAAATACAAAAAAGAGCAGAAATGGCTTGCTACATTGAAAAGATTGACGTGATCGATTGCACAAGAGATTACTGGATTTTGTATACTTAGTGAATTGTGCAGTATTTTAAAATAAATGGAATAGCTAATGAGAAACAAATGCCAATTTTGCTGAGTGCATTGGATTTAAAGACATACAGTTCGCTTGAAGTTTGACTGCTCAACTGAAATGAGCTTTTCTGATATTGTGAAAGTAATGCAGGAATATTTAAAACCAAAACCGTTGTTGATTGCAGAACACTTTAGGTTTCATAAACGGAATCAAAAAGGAGAGTCCATTTCAGTGTACGTGGCTAAATTGAAGAAGTTGTTTGAGCATTGTCAATTCAGTAATGAGTTTAACAATGAATTGAGAGATAGTTTACTTTGTGGAATCTTACAAGAAAACACTCAAAATCAGCTCCAAACTGAAACACAACTCATATTGAAAAGAACAGTTGAAATTGCTGTATCAATAGAAACAGCAGCCAGAGGTGCAATTGAGTTGCGGTCAGGAATGAAAATGAGCAAGAACAAAATTGTAATTTATAAATCGAAGCTGGCCTGGCTGAACAATTTGTGCTATTGTTGTGGCAGGGCCTCACATACACCAGACCAATGCAGGTTTGAAGGTGAAACTTGCAGAAAATGCAACAAAGTGGGTCACATACAATTAGCATGTCAGGCAGGGAAATACACTGTACAGCGAAGAGAAAAGGATAAAAATTCAAAGTGCAGTTTCAAAAAGAGCACTAATCTGCAAATTGTTGATAATGATGAGAGTGATGCAGGATTGGGTAGCTTTGAGATTTATAATCTAAAAACTAACAATAGACAAGTGATATGGCTTACACCAAAAGTAAACAGCAAATTAATTAAAATAGAATTGAACACTGGCTCAGCTGTTTCAGTCATTCCACAATATTCCACAGCCAGTGAGATGAGTTACGGGGCAATAGAGGCATGGTGCAGATAAGGCAGAAAGCAACAAATACTGGACTGAAAGTGTTATATTTGAATGTAAGAAATAAAATGGACAATCTTGAAATTCAGCTACAAATTGGCAAGAATGACGTTGTGGACATCTCTAAAATTGGCTGAAGGATGGCTGACATTCGGAGTTGAATATCCAAGGATATACAGTGTATCGGAAAGATAGGTTAGTAGGTAGAAGGGGTGGTGTGGCCCTGTGTATAAGAAATAATATTAAATAATTAGAAAGTGATAACATAGGATCGGAAGGTGTAGAGTCCCTATGGGTTGAGTTAAGAAATGACAAGGGTAAAAGGACCCTAATGGCAGTTGTATAACAGGTTTCCAAACAGCAGCTTGGATGTGGATTACAAATTACAGCAAGAGATAGAAAAATCGTGTCAGAAGGGTAATGCAATGATAATCATTGGGGATTTTAACATGAAAGTGGATTGGGAAAACCAGGTCAGCACTGGACCTCAAGGGACAGAATTTGTAGAATGTCTAAGGGATGGCTTTTTAGAACAGCTCATTGTTGAGCCCACTAGGGGATTGGATGTGCTGGATTGGGTGTTGTGCAATGATCCAGAAGTGATAAGAGAGCTTAAGGTTAAGGAGCCATTAGGGAAGAGTGATCACAATATAATCGAGTTCACTGCGATATTTGAGAAGGAGAAACTAAATTCTAATGTGTTGGTATTTCAGTGGATAAAGGAAATTACAATGGCATGAGATGGGAACTGGCCAAGGTTGACTGGAAAGGGACACCAGCAGGAAGGACAGCAGAGCAGCAATGGTTGGAGTTTCTGCATAAAATGAGTGAAGTGTAAGACAAATAAGAAGAAATTTTTGTTTGGAAGAAGGACACTACTGTGACTGACAAGTGAAGTCAGAGCCAAAGTAAAAGCAAAAGAGAGGGCATACAAGGAAGCCAAAGTTCATGAGAAGATAGAAAGCTTTTAAAAACTTGCAGAAGGAAACTAAGAAGGTCATTAGGAAGGAAAAGATGAATTATGAAAGGAAGCTGGCAACTGATATCAAAGAAGATACTAAAAGATTTTTAAAGTATATAAAGGGTAAAAGAGAGTTGAGGGTAGATATAGGACCAATAGAAAATGATGCTGATGATATTGTAATGAGAGATGCAGAGATGGCAGAGGAACTGAATGCGTATTTTACATTAGTCTTCATAGTGGAAGACTTCTGCAGTATACTGGACATTCAAGAGTGTCAGGGAAGTGAAGTATGTGCAGTGAACTTTACGACTGAGAAGGTGCTCAGGAAGCTTAATGGTCTGAGGTCTGAGGGTGGATAAATCTCCTGGACCTGATGGAATGCACCCTGGGGTTCTGAAAGAAGTAGCTGGAGAGATTATGGAGGCATTAACAATGATCTTTCAAGAATCAATAGATTCTGGCATTGTACCAGATGACTGGAAAATTGCAAATGTTACTCTGGTATTTGAGAAGGGTGGGAGGCAGCAGAAAGGAAACTATAGACCTGTTAGCCTGACGTTAGTAGGAAGTTATTGGAATCAATTGTTAGGGATGAGATTACGGAATACCTGGAGGCAAATGACAAAATAGGCCAAAGCCGGCACGGTTTCCGAAAAGGAAAATCCTGCCTGACTAACCTACTGCAATTCTTTGAGGAAATTACAAGAAGGGTAGACAAAGGAGATGCAATATATGTGGTGTACATCGATTTTCAGAAAGCCTTTGACAAGGTGTCGTACATGAGGCTGCTTAGCAAGATAAGAGCCCATGGAATTACAAGGGAGTTACTAGCATGGGTGGAGCATTGGCTGATCGGCAGTAAACAGGGAGTGGGAATAAAGGGATCCTATTCTGACTAGTTTCCAGTTGTTAGTGGAATTCCACAGCGATTGGTGTTGGGACTGCTGCTTTTTACAATGTATGCCAATGATATATGTCAGCTCCATCTTGGGTACTTACCTACAAAGTACCTAGGCCATCTTCAGGGAGCGGTGTCTCAGAAGGGCAGCGTCCATTATTGAGGACTTCCAGCACCCAGGGCATGCCCTTTTCTCACTGTTGCCATCAGGTAGGAGATACAGAAGTCTGAAGGTACACACTCAGCGATTCAGGAACAGCTTCTTCCACTCCGCCATCTGATTCCTAAATGGACATTGAATCTTTGGACACTACCTCACTATTTTTTAATAAACAGTATTTCTGTTTTTGCATGTTTTAATCTATTCAATATACATAATTGATTTACTTGTTTATTATTATTATTATTTTATTTATTATTATTTTTCTCTCTGCTAGATTATGTATTGCATTAAACTGCTGCTGCTAAGTTAACAAACTTCACGTCACATACCGGTGATAATAAATCTGATTCTGATTCTAATTTGGACTATGGAATTAATGGATTTGTGGCTAAATTTGCCGATGATACAAAGATAGGTGGAGGAGCAGGTAGTTTTGAGGAAACAGAGTGCCTGCAGAGAGACTTAGATAGTTTAGGGGAATGGGCAAAGAAGTGGCAAGTGAAATACAATGTTGGAAAATGTATGGTCATGCACTTCGGTGGAAGATATATACGGGCAGACTATTATTTGGATGGGGAGAGAATTCAAAATGCAGAGATGCAAAGGGACTTGGGAGTCCTTGTGCAGGATACCCTAAAGGTTAACCTCCAGGATGAGTCAGTGGTGAAGAAGGCAAATGCAATGTTGGCATTCATTTCTAGAGGTATAGAGTATAAAAGCAAGGATGCAATGCTCTGCAAGGCACTCGTGAGACCACACAGGTTTTGGGCTTCTTATTTCAGAGAGGATGTACTGACATTGGAGAGGGTTCAGAAAAGATTCACGAGAATGATTCCAGGAATGAAAGGGTTACCATGTGAGGAATGTCTGGCAGCTCTTGGGCTGTATTAACGTATAGCATTAATGGTAAGACTCTTGGCAGTGTGGAGGATCAGAGGGATCTTGGAGTCTGAGTCCACAGGACACTCAAAGCTGCTGCGCAGGTTGACTCTGTGGTTAAGCAGGCGTACAGTGCATTGGCCTTCATCAAACATGGGATTGCGCTTAAGAGCTAAGAGGTAAAGTTGCAGTTATATAGGACCCTGGTCAGACCCCACTTGGAGTACTGTGCTCAATTCTGGTCGCCTCACTGCAGGATGGACGTGGAAACAATAGAAAGGGTGCAGAGGAGATTTACAAGGATGTTGTCTGGATTGGGGAGCATGCCTTATGAGAATAGGTTGAGTGAACTTGACCTTTTCTCCTTGGAGCGACGGAGGATGAGAGGTGACCTGATAGAGGTGTATAAGATGATGAGAGGCATTGATTGTGTGGATAGTCAGAGGCTTTTCCCCAGGGCTGAAATGGCTAGCACGAGAGGGCATAGTTTTAAGGTGCTTGGAAGCAGGTACAGAGGAGATGGCAGGGGTAAGTTTTTACACAGAGAGTGGTGAGTGCGTGGAATGGACTCCCGGCGGCGGAGGTGGAGGCGGAACAATAGGGTCTTTTAAGAGACTCCTGGATGGCTACGTGGAGCTTAGAAAAATCGAGGGCATTCAAATTTTGTGAGTATAAAGAACCAGAATCTACTCTGCATGCATTGTTATCGCATGAACTTCAAGTGGGAGTCAAAAAGCTGCTTGTAAAAACAGTTGCAAAGACTAACGCCCAGCTGGATGAATGGAAGGCCAAAAAGAAAGTAGTCAATGGAGATATGAGAACAGAGGATGTGTCAGATGATGTTGTTGGTAAGGAAACTAAGCGGAGAGCTCAGATCATAAAGGGAGAAATAGAAGGATTAATAAGAGAATATTCTTGTGAACCAAGTGCACCTTTCCAAGATCAGGATGTACCTCCTAGAAAGAGAAAAAGGCTGAAGAAAAAGAATGATGACAGAGGCACTATGGAAATGAAAGAGGATAGATGAGGCCTGATTGCTTGAGAAATTAGCAAATCCAGAGATACCAATAAATAACTAGAAGAAGAAAAAGGAAGGCAAAGAAAAGAAAGAAGTTGAAAAGAAGAGTGGAGACAGAGAAAAAAATGAGCAAAAAAGAGAAAGGTGTGAAAAAGAGAAGGAACGTGAGAGAAAAAATAGTGGATAAAAGTAAGCAAGAGAAGCTGGGACTGGGGGAGAAACAAGGATAGAAGATCCAGAGAGAAAAGTAGAAGAAAAGTGTACAGAGCTGTCAGAACTACCTCCTGCAGTCTCAGAGTCAACTCTTACAACCACCATGAAGGAGGCCCCAGTTCCTGATACTGTTTTCACAGACACAAGCTTCACTTACCAAGCAGTGAAGTTTGTCAGGAAAGATATTATCCCACATGAGTAAGAAATCCTCCATGGCAATTAAATCTTTAGGCCTGAAAGGGATCATTTAAAATTTACTATGCTTTGGATGTCTATATAGAAATTGTATTATAAGGTATACCATATATATAGTGTATGTATATGAATTAAAATGCACTCTATAGAGCTGAAGTTTGTAGCTAAGCAGGGAGGAGTCTTGTATTTTAATATTTCAGCAATATTTGAGTAATATTATGTATTGTTTGATTAAGCATTCTTTGTTGTTTAAATAATTCATTATGGGTTATATGTAAAAATATGTAAATTGCATAAAATAAATTACCTCACATAAAGTAAAAGTGAAGACTCAAATTCCTGACCCTTTGTTTTCCTTCAATTAGTTTTATGATTTGGAGTTACAAAACATAATAGAAAGAGAGAGAGAGGGAGAGAGGAGGGGGGGGAGAGAGAAACAGGAAAAAAAGATGTAGAATCTTCAAAACACAGAACTGAGGAGTAAGAAGTACCTAGCAAATCAGACAATTTTACTGTTTTAGCAGAGAGAGATAGAAAACACTTGTTAGTCTTACAAATGGGGGCTGGTCCTGCTACAAACAGAGCAATGTGTTAGCCACACACACAAAATGCTGGTGAACGCAGCAGGCCAGACAGCATCTATAGGAAGAGGTACAGTCGACGTTTCGGGCCAAGACCCTTCGTCAGGAGTAACTGAAAGAAGAGATAGTAAAAGATTTGAAAGTGGGAGGGGGAGGGGGAGATCTGAAATGATAGGAGAAGACAGGACGGGGAGGGATGGAGCCGAGAGCTGGAAAGTTGATTGGCAAAGGGCTACCAGGCTGGAGAAGGGAGAGGATCATGGGGCGAGATGCCTAAGGAGAAAGAAAGGGGGAGGGGAGCATCAGAGGAAGATATAGTGAGAGGGACAGAGGAAGAAAAAAAGAGAGAGAAAGAAAGGGGAGAAAGTAAATAAATAAGGGATGGGGTAAGAAGGGGAGGAAGGGCATTAATGGAAATTAGAGAAGTCAATGTTCATGCCATCAGTTTGGAGGCTACCCAGATGGAATATAAGGTGTTGTTCCTCCAATCTGAGTGTGGCTTCATCTTGGCAGTAGAGGAGGCCATGGATGGACATATCAGAATGGGAATGGGACGTGGAATTAAAATGTGTGGTCACTGGGAGATCCTGCTTTCTCTGGCGGACAGAGCGTAGGTATTCAGTGAAATGATTCCAAGTCTGCGTCTGGTCTCGCCAATATATAGAAGGCCGCACTGGAAGCACCGGACGCAGTATATCACCCCAGCTGACTCACAGGTGAAATGTCGCCTCACCTGGAAGGACTGTCTGGGGGCTGAATGATGGTGAAGGAGGAAGTGTAAGGGCATGTGTAGCACTTGTTCCGTTTACAAGGATAAGTGCCGGGAGGGAGATTGGTGGGAAGGGATGGGGGGGTGGTGAATGGATAAGGGAGTCGCTTAGGGAGTGATCCCTGTGGAAAGCAGAAAGGGCGGGGGAGGGAAAGATGTGCTTGGTGGTGGGATCCCGTTGGAGGTGGCGGAAGTTACGGAGAATTATATGCTGGACCCGGAGGCCACTCTGTCCGCCAGAGAAAGCAGGATCTCCCAGTGGCCACACTCAAAATTGAGTCAGAGGGCTTCAATATGCTCACAGCCACCAAGTTGTGTTTCCTCAAGCTTGTATTGGGCCACATAACACAATGCAGGAGACCACATGTGAGACTGGAACTAAGATAGGTAACTAAACTGGCAGAAAACTGAAAGCTCAGAGTTGCCTTTGCAGACACAACACAGGTGCCCCTTTCTACTTAAAGTGGAGATCAGATCACCTTTGATACACGCCTGTTGGAATGGCCCAGGCTCTTGGGAGCTACCCACCTCTCCTTGTCATATTCCCTGCCTATGGCCCACTTGTTCTCCACTTTGCAGGACTTTCTATACTCACCTATAACTCTGTAGTCACCATTTACAGTGTAGTGTTCTTCCTCTTGGATCTGGGTCCTATATCCATTTCTTTAAGTTCAAGTTTAATTGTCATTCAAACCAGTCATGAATACCCATGAATACAGCTAAATATATTTCCGAGGCCAAGGTGCAAAAGAGTCCCAACAGTCATACACAGCACAATGCACAAGTGGCACATATAATTACGAGAGCTGTAAACATACAGTCACATAAAATAACAGCATTATAGCCCAAGTCCCTGAGTAGATTTATGGTTCATCGGATGTTGTCGTCAAGAGCAAGCCTGCAGCAGTCCTATCATCGCGTGCTAGTGTAACCGCAGATGAAGGCATTCCAGCTTGTCTTCCACCAAGCAAAAACTGGAGAGCAGCAATGACTGGAGGGGCGAGACCCGAATGCAGCATGGCACACTGCCACCGGTGTCTCTCCCCACCCCCCATGGGCGGTTGCAACAGGAGACTGCGAGGCATAGGGCCTGGTCCGCGCCACAGGCAAAATCACGCAGCTCCCCTGCCATCAGTCTCACCTATAAAGCAGTAAACTGGACTTGCAGTATTCTACATTGCCAATGTGCAACAGGGTCTTGCAAACACTGGGAAAACGTCCAAGGCGATCATTTGGACCACGCATTGCCTCTCAAGCATTCCTGTAGCAGGCTGGAACACAACCCACAGCAAGTCCAGCTCCATCACTATTGAGCAACTCACTAGTGGAGTAGACCTGCAGTATCTGATGTTCATAAAAAAACAAATAAAGAATGAACAATTACACTTTTGTTTGGACCTGGAGAGACTGCTGTGACCAAACATGACACCTTCATATCAGTAGCTGGTATAGGTCCAATATTACTATGTTACTAATATAGTAATGACTAATATATTGCTGATATACTATTGATCATAGTATATTAATGAGTATGACTAATATATTGCTGATATACTATTGATCATAGTATATTAATGAGTATGATAGCAATTAATATATTATTGGAATAATATTATTCATATTGATCTTCCTTCTGCCTTTACCTTTTCTATTATTTCTTTAGTCCTGCTCTCTATCCCACTACAAACTTTCCTCTTTTTTTCCATAACTATGGTGACATACAGTACTGGTTAAATTACTGCATTAGTAATCAAGAGACCTGAACTGTGACGGGATTCCTTGACGAGGATGATTTGGGCCAAAATGCTGGAGTACCCGAGGCTAGGATCGAGACACAGAATAAAACTGGAGCAAGAACTGAGCCCAAAACAAATGCTGGATGATTACTTTGGTTGGGCTTATGACCGAGCACTGAGGCTCCGTTCAGGTGCTCTTCAAATACTCAATTCTTGGTGACCAGAAACATGACTGCCAATTAGGCAGATGGTCCTGAACCTTTAAAGGGGCTGAGCCAGCTATCCATATTCTGGAGAGTTAGAGAGTCTAAAATCCAGAAGCTGGTATGGTTGGGTACATGTCATAGCATGAACAAATGAACTGAAAGGCAAGTTATGGAATTACATTTAAAAAGGTATTTTGATGAATCTGGGATATTTAAATTCAGTTAACTCATTAATCTAGAGTTTAAAAGTGTAACTAGTTTAACTCATAGTGATGGTGAAATTATTAGATTAATTTATTTTTGAGATCTGGATCTCTAATATATTTGAGTGAAGTAGTTACAGCACTAGCACATATCCGATGTGAAAAATTATAGTACAGTATGTTTCATCTTCTAAAAGAAAGACAAATCCAATCTACTGTGTGATTAAACTGCTCTCAAACAAGAGAAAATGATGGAATATGTTGTTGTATCGTACTGTGCAAAAGTCTCTGACATACTAGCTGTATATACCTGCCTAAGATTTTTGCGCAGTACCGTATTTGTCAACATGGAGTGGAGAGCATGTTTGTAAATCTGGCAAGAGCAAAGGATGTAGGGAGTAGCAAGGGTGGAGCACTGTGGGAGGAGTGTCAGACAGGTGGCAGAGAAGGAGTGCCCGGGGCAGAGGTGTGGCACAGCTGCAGACACACCCAACCCTGAGACACCAGGCAAGGTCATTTGATTCCAAAAAAATTGGTTATTGATCATTGCAGATTGTCTCTCTGTTGCTTCCCGTTCCCTCACCTCTCCCTTCCCCTTTTCCCAACCATGACTCCCCTCTCCCTGTTTCCTTCCTGCTTTCAATCCACAACAGAGACCCATATCAGAATCAGGTTTATCATCACCCACATATGTCATGATTCTTTTTGCAGCAATACAGTGCAATACATTAAATTACTACAGTACTATGTAAAAGTGATAGGCACCCTAGTTATATATATATGTCTAAGACTTTTGCACAGTACCGCAAGTGCTATAAAATGCAAATGCTCAGTTTAAGCTGCAAACATTGAGTAATAGAGCACTACAGCACAGAAACAGGCCTGTGGCCCACCTAGTTTGTGCCAAACTATTAATTTTGCCTAGTCCCATCAACCTGCACCTGGACCATAGCTCTCCATAACCTTCCCATCCATGTACTTACCCACATTTCTCTTAAATGTTGAAATCAAATCCATATCCATCACTTCTGCTGGCAGCTCGTTGCACACTACCACCATCTTCTGAGTGAAGCAGTTCCACCTCAGATTCCCTTTAAACATTTCAACTTTCACCCTTAACCCATGACCTCTAGTTTTAGTCTCAAAGTTCAAAGTAAAATTTATTATTAGCGTATGTACATGTCACCACATTCAACCCTGAGATTCTTTTTCTGTGGGCATACTTAGCAAATTTAGAGAACAGTAACTATAAACAGGATCAATAAACAACAAACTGTGCAGTGCAAATGTAAATAAATAGCAATAAATAACAAAAGCATGAAATCACAAGAGAACAATATAAAGAGTCCACCAAGTAAGACTGTCTGCAGATAGCAAATAAATAACAAAAGCATGAAATCACAAGAGAACAATATAAAGAGTCCATCAAGTAAGACTGTCCGTTGTGGGAACAGCAGAAGTAGGATGAGTGTAGTTATCTACTTCTGTTCAAGATCCTGATGGTTGAGGGGCAGATCTCAAACCTAGTGGTGCAAGTCCTGAGGCACCTGTATATTCTACCCAAAGGCAGCAGCGAGAAAAGTGTATGGCCTGGGTGGTGAGATCCTTTGATGACGGGTGCTGCATTTCTAAGACACCGTTTCATGTAGGTGTGCTCAATGGTTTGGGGGGGGGCGCGGGGTGAGTGGTTTTACACATGATGTACCCGTTGAATCCACTCCCTTTTGTAGGATTTTTTGCTCGAAGGCATTTGTGTTCCCATACCGGGCTGTAATGCAGCCAGTCAGCATACTGTCCACCGCACATCTATAGACGTTTGTCTACTTTTTTGATGACATGCCCGATCTCCGCAGAATCGTAAGGAAGTAGAGGAGCTGTCATGCTTTCTTTGCAATTATATTTAATTGGTGGGTCCGGGACAGGTCCTCTGTGATAGTTACACCCATGAATTTAAAGTTACTAACCCTCCCCATCTCTGATCCTCTGATGACGACTGGCTCATGGACTTCTGGTTTCCCTCTCCTGAAGTCTACAAACAGTTTCTTGGTCTTATTGACACTGAGTGAGAGGGTGTTGTTCTTACACCACTCAGCCAGATTTTCAATTTCCCTCCTGTAGGTTAATTCATCACCACCTTTGATACAGCCCACAACAGTGGTGTCATCAGCAAACTTGTACATGATGTTGGAGCTGTCCTTAGCCACAAAGTCACAGGATAAAGCGAGTAGAGCAGGAGGCTAAACACACATTCCTGCTATTCTCCTGTGCTGATGGAGATCGTGGAGGAGATGCTTTTGCCAGTCTGAACTGACTGGAGTTTGCTAGTGAGGAAATCTAGGATCCAATTGTACAAGGGGATATTGAGGCCTAGGTCTCGGAGTTTGCTGATTATTTTTGAGGGGATGATGGTATTAAATGCTGAGCTGTAACTGATACAGAGCACCCTCATGTATGCAGCTTTGCTGTCCAGATGTTCCAGGTTTGAGTGAAGACCCAATGAGATGGCATCTTCTATAGACCTGTTGCTACGGTAGGCAAACTGGAGCAGATCCAAATCGCCACTCAGGCAGGAGCTGATATGCTTCAACACAAGCCTCTTAAAACGCTTCTTCACTGTGGATGTAATCAGAAAAGCCTGCTTGCAACTACCCTACCTGTACCCCTCATAATATTTTGCATACCTCTATCAAATCTTCCTTCAATTTCTGCGCTCCAGGAGATGAAGTCCTAACCTATAACTCAGGTACTCAAGTGCCAGCAGCATCCTTGTATACTTTTTCTGTACTCTGTCAATCTTATTAATATCTTTCCTGTAGGTAGGTGATCAGAACTGCACACAATACTCCAAATTAAGCCTCATCAACATCTTGTACAAGTTCAACATAACATCCCAACTCCTGTACTCAATATGAAGGCCATTGTGTCAAAAGCTCTCATAATGACTATATCTACTTGTGACCCTACTTTGAAGGAATTAATGGTCCATATTCCCAGATCCCTTTGTTCTAATATACTCCTCAGTGCCCTATTACTCACTGTGTAAGGCCTACCCTGATTTGTCCTCCCAAAGTGCAACACTTTGTCTGCATTAAACTACTTTACATCTACCTGATGAGACATGACCTACCAAAGTTCAAAGTTCAAAGTCAATTTATTATCAAAGTACGTGTAGGTCACCACATGCAACCTTGAGTTTCATTGTCTTCACGTTTATTCATTTATTCATACTCAATAAATCTATAATAGAATAATAACCATTATAGAATTAATTAAAAACCAGACCAACTTGGCCATTCAACCTTTGTGCAAAAGATAACAAACTTCGCAAATACAAAAAGAAAGAAATAATGGTAATAAATAAATAAGCAATAAATATCAAGAATATGAAATGAAGAGTTCCTGAAAGTGAGTCCATAGGTTGTGGTTATATCTCTATGATGGGAAACTACATTCTGTAGGATTTTTCATTCAAGGGCATTGATGCTTCCATACCAGGCTGTGATGTAACCAGTCAATGTACTCTCCAGCACACACCTATAGAAGTTTGTCAGAGTTTTAGATGTCATGCTGAAACTGTGCAAACTTTAATGAAGTAGAGGTGCTGCCACATTTTTTTTCGTAATTGCTCTTACATGCTGGGCCCAAGGCAGGTCCTCTGAAAAATAAACACCAAGTAATTTTTATTAGATCATTAGATTATTAGATTATGAGGATATTCTTTATTTCATGCATAAAGCCACATTAACCATCTTTTAATCAGGCCCTCCCCGTCAAAATACTTAAATATCTGGTCTCTTAGAATATCTTCTATAATTTATTTATTCCTATAAATTACACATTGCACTTTTAGACGGAGAGATAACATAAAGGTTTTTACTCCACGTGTATATGAGGGATGTAAGTAATTAAGTCAATTTAATTCAGTAATTTATCTGCTAATTTTTGATTCGAATGTTTTATGAGAGTTAAGCTCCAGAGGTGTTCACCTGACATCAAGGAAGCATTTGAGTGAATGTGGCACCAGTGATCTTGGCAAAACAGGAAAAAATGGGAATCAAATGAAACTCTTCATTGTAATACACACAATGTGCTGGAGGAGCTCAGCAGCTCAGGCAGCATCTATGGATGGGAATAAACAGTGGATGTTTCGAGCCGAGACACTTTGTCACAACTGGAAAAGAAGGGGGAGGAAGTCCGAACAAGTAGGTAAGGAGATGGGTGGAAAAGTTCAAGGTGGCAGGTGATAAGTGAAACTGGGAGGGGGGAGGGGTGAAGTAAAGAGCTGGGAAGTTGATTGGTCGAAGAGATAAAGGGCTGGAAAAGGGGGAATTTGATAGGTGAGGACAGAAGGCCATGGAAGAAAGGTAAGGGAGAGGAACACCAAAGGGAGGTATTGATAAGGAGAGAGCGGGAAATGGGAATGGGGAATGGTGAAGGAGAGGAGGGGCATAATTACTGGAAGTTTGAGAAATCGATGTTCATGCCATTAGGTTGGAGGGTACCCAGAAGGAATATAACGTGTTGCTCCTCCAACCTGGGTGTGGCCTCATAATGGCAGTAGAGGGGGCCATGGACTGACAAGTTGGAATGTGAATGGGAAGTGGAATTAAAATGGGTGGCCACCAGTTCCCGCTTTTTCTGGCGGACGGAGCATAGGTGTTCGACGAAGTAGTCTCCTTATCTACGTCGGGTCGCACTAATATACAGGAAGCCACACTGGGAGCACCAGATACAGTAGATAACCAAAACAGACTTGCAGGTGAATTGTTGCCTCACCTGAAAGAACTGTTTGGGGCCCTGAATGGTAGTGAGGGAGCAGGTATAGGGCCAGATGTGGCTCTTGTTCTGTTTACAAGGATAAGTGCTGGGAGGGAGATCAGTGGTAAAGGATGAGTGGACAAGGGAGTCACATAGCGAGTGATCCCTATGGAAAGTGGAAAGTTGGGTGAGGGAAAGATGTGCTTGGTGGTGGGATCCCATTGGAGATGGTGGAATTTATGGAGAATTATGTGTTAGGCTTGTGGGGAGGACAAGAGGAACCCTAGCCCTGGAGTGGTGGTGGGAGGATGGGGTGAGGACCAATGTACGCAAAATGAAAGAGATTCAAGTGAGGTCAGTGTTGATAGTGGATAAAGGGAAGCCCCTTTCTTTGAAGAAGGAGGACATTTCAGTTGTTCAGGAATGAAAACCTCAACCTGAGAGCAGATGTGACAGAGACAAAGGAATGGAGTAAAGGGAATGACATTTTTTACAAGTGACAGGGTAGGAGGAGGTATAATCAAGATAGCTGTGAGAGTCATTAGGTGTATAAAAGGTATCACTAGATAGACCATCTCTAGAGATGGAGACAGAGAGATCAAGAAAGGGGAGAGAGTTTTTGGAAATGGATCAAGTAAGGTATGAGGGTAGGGTGGGGTGGAAGGTGGAGGCAAGATTGATGAAATTGACTAGCTCAGCTTGGGTGCAGGAAGCAGCACCAACAGTCATCAATGTAGCGTAGAAAGAGTTGGAGAGCAATGCTGGTGTAGGCTTGGAACATGGACTATTCCATGTAGCTAACAAAAAAGCAGGCTTGGCTGGGACCCATCCAAATGCCTATGGCTACACCTTGAGGCTGAAGCAAGTGAGAGAAGCTGAAGGAGAAATTGTTGAGGGTGAGGACTAGTTCTGCCAGATGCAGGAGGGGAACTAGGTGGGTCTAGCGTCCAGAAAGAAATGAAGACCTTTAGGGCCCTTCGGATTGGGGATAGAAATGTACAGGGACTGGATATTCATAGTGAAAATAAGACAATCGAGGCCAGGGAACCTGAAGTAATTGAAGAGATCGAGTGCATGTGGAGTGTCACAGATATAGGTAGGAAGGGACTGAACCAAGGGTGATAGGATGGTGTTGAGGTATGAGGACATGAGTTCAGTGAGACCAGATAGACAGAAACAATGGGTCTACGTGACAGTCAGATTCGTGGATCTTCAATAGGAGGTAGAAACTGGAGGTGCAGGGTAAGGGAATTATGAAGTTGGTGGCAGTGGATGGGAGATCCCCAGAGTTGATGTGGTCAGTGACGGTGCGGGAGACAAAGGCCTGGTGTTCGTTAGTGGGTCCTGTTCGAGGGATAAGTAAGAAGAGGTGTCTGAGAGTTGCCATCTGGCCTTAGCAAGGTTGAGGTCAGTCCACCAGACTACTACAGCAACCCCTTATCTACAGGTTTGATGGTGAGGTTGGGACTAGTGCAGAGAGAGTGGAGAGCAGCATGTTCAGGGGGTATGAGGTTTAAGTTAGAGAGGGGAGTGTTAAAGTCAAGGTGGTTTTTGTCTCATCGGCAGGGAAGGATGAGAAAATTCAGAGCAGGCAGAAGAGCAGAGGAGGTTGTCCAAGAGGAGGAGGATGGTTGAAGAGCAGAGGAGTAAAAGCTCTCCATTTGCTGGAATGACACTCCGCACAATGGAAAATGTTATGTTTGGGTTGGATGGGGGGTAGGGGATCAATCATTTGTAGGCCAGGATATACCATACCTCTGTAGGACTTTCTCAGAAACAAATCCTAGGTCCAATTATCTACAAATGTTTCATCATTGACTTTCCTTATATCATAAGCTCAGAAGTGTGGGAGCTCACTGTTGGCTGTATCCAACAAGTTCCTCTCAGTAATTGAAGCAGTTCTTACCTGCATGAAGAAAGGCTAAGGCAACACTCAAGCAATACTAAGTAGCAAACATCATTCACACCACACAACTGCCAGACTATGACTATTCCCAGCAGGAGAAATCTATCAATCTAATATTTAAATTGTTCTACTATTGCAGAAACCCCAACATCAATATAATTGACTCAGCATTGACCAAAAACTCGATGGACCAGCTGACTTGTGCTTTCCATGCCTTTATTTATATCCAAACCATTGCTTGACACTTGAAAAGCATTTTGTAAGATGTCCAAATTGATTCTCCTCACAATCAACTTGGAATCTCAGATACTGTATCAATAGGGTTAAATTTAATATTCTACAACTCTCTTGTGACATTAATGTACTGCAAACCTAAATAGGTTCAACCCAATGTCCTGTGTTTCAACAGGTATTACAGCAGCTAGACATGACTTTTGATGCTCTGCTGATGCAGGTAAATTCTCCTACAGCTATTTCCTGAAGTTCTATTTGAGCCCATCCAGGTGGAGAAAATCTGTCAAGACCTACAGAGCAACAGAACTCAAAACTGTCTTAAACAGTTTATTTAAAACCTAAACAAATTCCACAAGTAAAATATGATAAACACAAAAATGGCAAATGATGTTACACATAATGTTCCATGAATAACTGAACAGATGTTATAAATTATTGCAAACTATTGTACGTTAATAGAGTCTCTGTATTCTGTACTTTCCATTTCTTCATCCTGAACTGCAACTTCTGACTATCTTTCCCGACAGAAGTCAATGCTTTTTACAGTTGTCTTACAAGCTACTCTTTTTAACTCAGATATGGACTATTCTCCAACTCAAATGACTTTAGATAGAAATGAAAACGCTGACCACTCAGGTTATTCTTCCTCTGACTTCTTACTAGGAGTCCCTCACAACACCAAAACCCTTAATCGCAGTAACTCCTCTCTCTCAGCACACTTCACTTCTAGAACATTTTGAGTAGACCATTCATCTGGAGCAGAGGGAGAAAAGCCTGTATAAAGAAATGAGGGAAAAAAATGGAGCAAGATCTGGCAAGTGCCAGGCGGAGGGGTGATGGAGGTGAGAAGAGTGGAAATAACGAGCGGCTCGATGTGATGGGTGAATGCAATAAAGGATGGTAGCTGAGGTCCCATTACCACAACAAAGGTACTATCATGGAGTAAAGTTTTTTCAGGTTTTCAAACTTATATAAACTTGTTAACGAATGTTTCTGCTAATATTCACATCTGCAGGCAGTTCAGGACAGAGCTAGACATAATGAAGTCATCTTGCTATTTATGTGATGGCTTGCCAGTTTTATAACTGTGTTATATAACATAGATCAAGATAAAATGTTTGTCTTTCAAGTAAGCAAATAATTGAGGATTTCTTTTCTAGCTTAAAGTTTTTTTCATAGATTTATCTCTGACACACAGGCCCTGCAGCACCTTGAGAAAGGAATTTCATTTTAACTTTTAGTCAATTTTTGGTTTACCAGGATATTTGCCTTCTTCAAAGTTCAAAGTTCAAAGTACATGTATTATCAAAGTATGTAGACAGAACACAACTCTGAGATTTGTCTTCCAGCAGGTAGCCACAAAACAAAAAAGCTCCATGGAACCCGTTCCTTGAAAAACATCAAAGACCCAATGCACGAAAAAAGAACAAATTGCACATACAGCAAAAAGTGAGTGAACAACACATGGAATATCAAACATCACACCAGAAACTCAGGAGTATTCAGTTTAGTTCTGCTCAGTGGCCTTAGCCGAATGCACGCCGCAGAACCAGACTTCACCAAAACGCCCCAGTCCTCACTGATCAAACTGCTCTAAAACAGCAAAAAGGAGTAACTTGAATCCAGTAACACATGCAACATGACCTCAAAGTCCCCTAAAATGAGTCCACGTCCATGAAACTTGTTGATCATATTTGCAATGTAGAATCCAAAACTTCAGCACTTTCCTCTGAAAGCAGCTAGAGAGAAGGAGCGGAAGACTGGACAAATGCAGAAAGACTCTGCCGAACACTTGTCCTTCCTCTACTCTCGTCTTTAATGGCTTCAACCTTGCTCAATACCTGAATTGGCGAGAAGTATTGTAGTCAATCAGGCCTCCAGGCTGCACACTCCACTCCCAATCTCACCAAACTCCTTTGGAGACAACAAACTGCCGGATCACTCATTTGGCCCAAAAACATACCATCAAAACCTATATCACTGGTTCCAATCGCACACAGCTTAGTAGTAGAATCATATTTGAAAGAAAGAGTCGAAGAAGTATTTTCGTGAGCTGTCTGCAGGATGTTGCCATAGGTCGCTTTGTTTGCTTGCTGCAGGGATATGATTACATCAGTTAAAATCTAATAGAACGTGTGCAAAGGATATCTCATGGCAAATTAGAGGAAGCAGTCTTTAGGAAGTTTGCTTGCCCTGTTTGTTTGGCACATAATACTTCACATGTAATTGGCCATTGAGGTCAGGATTTGACCTTAGGGTGTTATCTCAACCTATACATAACCTAAGGAGAAAATTTATTTTTGAAGTAATCTGATGAGTACATTTTTGGTGTCAGCATAATATTTTTTCAGCTACAGTATATACATTACTATAGCAACTAAAAGATGCTTATATATCGCTGCTCAAAATTCTCAAATAGTTTTGATGCTTTTTTTCATTCTGTTGCATGCTGCACTCAACAATCTCTTAGCTTATTGGTGTCAAGAAATATTCAAAGCATATCTGATAACACCCTTCAGTAACCTGAAGTATGAGGTCCAAGAGTGCTATGATTCTTGGTGTGAGATAACCTGATATTCATTCAAACAATATATCCCCTGCTGGAGATGCCAAAAAAAACCATTGTCTCCACAGGGGTACACAGTAGCACTACTTGCAAAATGCTCTACTGGTGCTCTACCTCTCTTACTAGCTCTTCTTTCAGTTAGGTCCTGACGAAGGGTCTCGGCCCGAAACGTCGACTGTACCTCTTCCTAGAGATGCTGCCTGGCCTGTTGCGTTCACCAGCAACTTTGATATGTGTATCTCAAACTTGTGACCACTTTCACGAAAAAGAACAAGGCAGTTGGGAACAGCCCCACCTGCAGGTTCCCTCCAAGGGCCCACAACATCCTGACTTGGAAATACTCACCTTGCCAGCAATGCCTGGATCCTAGATATGCATAACAAAACAAAATATATGGACAGATTCTAAAGCACTGTTCAGTTTGCATTAGCCATTATCTCCTGAATAGTCACACTGTTCTGCTCTCTGTATAACACAGCATGTCGGTGAAGCTTGGAAGCTTGGAAGTGCGATAGGGAAATGATGTAAAGCACAAATCCTTTCAAATGTTTCCAAGAGACAGTGGAAGGCAAGTGGAACAATGAATTACCAGAGCTGCACAAAGCTGCTGGGATGCTCTCATTATTCTGGGACTCATGTGGTTCATATTGACTCCATCTAATACCCACATGCCAAAACCCACTTTTGGCACCGAACCTCCTGCTTTTACTTACAGGGTTCTCATTTGCAACCAGTTATCTCAAGCATTCCTGTTCCAGTGAGTGCATGTTTTAAAAATGCATTGTTAATGTATTTTAACGTTTCCATTTCCCAAATATATATATATATCAGCTTTACCCACACCTAATAACTAAACTTTCTTTGAAGGTGCATTTTGTGTTTGGATCCACACAATAAATTTCTGTGTTTGTGTACTGGGAATAGACTTAAGTGTTTTCTTCAACTGCGCTTCTCTTGTGATATATAGGAATTAATTGTAAGTTTAAATATTCTGTATTAATATGTTTTTCAGATCACTTACACATTTATTTAAATCTTCATAAATATTTTGGGGTGCCATGGAAGTGTAGTGGCTAGTGTAATGCTGTTACAGCTTGGGGCATACCGGAGTTCAGAGTTCAATTCCGGCACCATTCTGTGCACCCTCCCTGTGGAATTTATGGGTTTTCCCCTGGTGCTCCAGTTTCCTCCACAGTCCAAAGACGTACCAGGTAGGTTAATTGGTCATTGTAAGATAGGGTTATCAGGGTTGTGGGGTTGCTAGGATGACGTGTCTCGAAGGGCCAGAAGGGCCAACTCTGTGCTGTATCACTAAATAAATAAAATAAATTTTAAAATATTATTTTATTTATTAACTCCTAAGGTTCTCCACGATCTCCAAGTCTCCAAAACATTGCAAACATTGATCACTACCCTCCTTAGTATTTTTGGAAGTTATTATCTTATTTATCTCTTCCTATTTTATCTCCAAGGGCTCTCATTTTAGCCACTTATCTCCTGAGAAGCATGATTTCAAATATCTTCTAAAAGTTTTAGATGTGTGATACCCTTTACCTTATACAAAACCACCAATTTTGATACATGCTTAGTGCATTCACTTAATTCGTTTGGAAAGAATAACCTTTTTGTAAGCTTATATTTGCTCAAAAATACTGCTTTTTCATTTGTCTTTAATAGTACTTGAATTACTTCCCTTGTAATACAAAAAGTCCCATGTTGTTTCCAACAACAGCTGAAAGAATTGACCAAAGTTTGACTTTAAAATAATTCTAGTAGGCCATTAGGACATACTTTATTGTTGATATTAAGTGAATCAGTGGAAGTGGCATTATTACAGCAAAGTAGTGTTGAGATTAAAGCTCATCCGTGACCTGATTGACTAGGGAAGCAGGAATGAGGGACGAATAGCCTGCTCCTGTTCCTATTGCTTATCTTCCTCTATTCTTTAATACTACCTGACCAGAATACACCATAACCATTTTCAGTCAAGGTATTCTTCCTGCTTCATGATTTTATTAAATATTTGTTTTGCAAATTTTCCATTGAGTCTTGTTGTCTTATGATTTTCTACTATGTAACTCTCTCTGCATCATTCCCCTAAAAAGAATTTCTTTGATATTGCTAGTTTTAATTGCATTATGTAATAATGAACACTTAGTTTTGTACTAAGTCATTATTCTTATTCCTTATATTCAAATTTTCTGGCTTTCCTCTCCTTCCTCACTTCACAGTGTTAAACTCATGTTGCACAGCGGTGCCACATTGTTTGCCCTACCTTCTTTCCAGCCAACTGTTTGCATTCATGTGGGGTCTTGTCAGGGAGTTTCGTCTGTTCATTTGTTTGGGCATCACAGCTGTGGTATAGATTAAGTGGAAGTGAAGAGTTTGGATTGTTTTCTTGACCTGGCAAGAAGTACTAATGGTAATTGCGGCTGAGGTCAACTTGCACAGACCTGTGACAAGCCTTAGAGCTCCCTGTTTCTGTCCAACTACTCAGCTATCATGTGAACCTCCAGAAATTAAATACAATTGTACTACAAAATATTATCCATCAAATTCATGATGTGCATCTCATAATGGCAGTCTAGATTGATTGATAGGTACTGGAATTGTTCAAACACTCCAAGCAATTACTGTGTAAACAAGTTAAAGAAGTAAAGGGTATAGTTCCTGACTTTCTAAAACACAAAGAGGTAAAAAATGAAGGACTAAAGGTCGTCAATCAATCTCTTGAATATTATTCTTCATTCCAATATTTTATTGATTAACATAAGTTAGGTCATTGTGTGTTTTTCACTATGTCTCTAACCTAGAACCAGAGTTTCTCAGATTTTAATATTCGCCATACACTTCACTTTAAGATGAAAGAGGAAGTATTTTCACTAACACACTGGAGAACACTAGCAACTCATTAGAGACAGATGCAGAGTTGAACATTTAGTCCCTCAGGGCTGTTCTGTCATTCAAACTCATGATTGATCTCATACCCAAACCACTTTTTTTGCTGACTCTCTGATTCCTTTAGTGACTAATTGATCTCAGCCTTGAATCTAGTGATTGAATATCCAAAGCCTGCTGGAGAATTCCAAAGATCATAATCCTCTATTTCAAATCACTCACCCGTCTCAGTTCTAAACAGCCGAACCCTTCATCCTGAGACTGCCCTTCTCACCCGTTGCAGCCTTTAAACTCTTCTACATTTCCCATTAGACTCAGCATTCACCCCGCTGTTTCCTCTGATCCCTTCTCAAATTATTCCAGAGAGTAAGCACACAATTCTTGTGCAGAGAGTATGACATTCATAGGGGTGTATCCAGACGTGTCTACCACCCAGATTGACATCACAATTTATCATTGCTCTTTCAGTCATCTGAACCTTTCTTGTGATTTTCTTACTGTTTTTCTTTCTTTATTTTCAATGCTTTGAGAATTTTAGGGGTTTATAAAAATATAGAGTAGCGAACAGATCAAAATGCAGTGTCACGTAAATAGAGGAAAATGGAAGTTTATAGAACAATTTGATTAATATTTAAGAACATGAGATATAAGAGTAGGAATAGGCAATTTTGCCCATCAAGCCTGTTCCACCTTTTCATCACAGCTGATCCAATTTTCCTCTCATCCTCAATCTCCGGCCTCTCTGTATCCATTCATGCCCTAACCAATCAAGAATCTATCTACCTCTGCCTTAAATATACATAAAGACTTGGCCTCCACAGCTGCCTGTGTAAAGAATTCCACAGATTCATCACTCTTTGGCTAAAGAAATTCCTCCTCTTCTCCATTCCAAAAGAACGCTCCTCTATTTTGAGGCTGTGTCCTCTAGTCCTAGATTCTCCCACCATGGGAAACATCTCCACATCTACTATCAAGCTCTTTCACCATTTGATAGGCTTTATCATAGTCATAGTTATAGTCATACTTTATTGATCCCGGGGGAAATTGGTTTTCATTACAGTTGTACCATAAATAATAAGTAGTAATAGAACCATAAATAGTTAAATAGTAATATGTAAATTATGCCAGTAAATTATGAAATCAGTCCAGGACAAGCCTATTGGCTCAGGGTGTCTGACCCTCCAAGGGAGGAGTTGTAAAGTTTGATGGTCACAGGCAGGAATGACTTCCTATGACGCTCTGTGCTGCATCTCAGTGGAATGAGGCTCTGGCTGAATGTACTCCTGTGGCCACCCAGTACATTATGTAGTGGATGGGAGACATTGTCCAAGATGGCATGCAACTTAGACAGCATCCTCTTTTCAGACACCACCGTGAGAGAGTCCAGTTCCATCCCCACAACATCACTGGCCTTATGGATGAGTTTGTTGATTCTGTTGGTGTCTGCTACCCTCAGCCTGCTGCCCCAGCACACAACAGCAAACATGATAGCACTGGCCACCACAGACTCGTAGAACATCCTCAGCATCGTCCGGCAGATGTTAAAGGACCTCAGTCTCCTCAGGAAATAGAGATGGCTCTGACCCTTCTTGTAGACAGCCTCAGTGTTCTTTGATCAGTCCAGTTTATTGTCAATTCATATCCCCAGGTACTTGTAATCCTCCACCATGTCCACACTTTCCCCCTGGATGCAAACAGGGGTCACTGGTACCTTAGCTCTCCTCAGGTCTACCACCAGCTCCTCAGTCTTTTTCACATTAAGCTGCAGATAATTCTACTCACCCCATGTGACAAAGTTTCCTACCGTAGCCCTGTACTCAGCCTCATCTCCCTTGCTGATGCATCCAACTATGGCAGAGTCATCCGAACACTTCTGAAGATGACAAGACTCTGTGCAGTAGTTGAAGTCTGAGGTGTAAATGGTGAAGAGAAAGGGAGACAAGACAGTCCCCTGTGGAGCCCCAGTGCTGCTGATTACTCTGTCGGACACACAGTGTTGCAAGCACACGTACTGTGGTCTGCCAGTCAGGTAATCAAGGGTCCATGATACCAGGAAAGCATCTACCTGCATCGCTGTCAGCTTCTCCCCCAGCAGAGCAGGGCGGATGGTGTTGAATGCACTGGAGAAGTCAAAAAACATGACCCTCACAGTGCTCGCTGGCTTGTCCAGGTGGGCATAAACACGGTTCAGCAGGTAGACGATGGCATCCTCAACTCCTAGTCGGGGCTGGTAGGCGAACTGGAGAGGATCTAAGTGTGGCCTGACCATAGGCTGGAGCAGCTCCAGAACAAGTCTCTCCAGGGTCTTCATGATGTGGGAGGTCAATACCGCTGGGGCGCGGCGTCTTCGGCACAGGGACGAGGCAGGACGTCTTCCACAGTACAGGAACCCTCCGGAGCCTCAGGCTCAGGTTGAATACATGGTGAAGTACACATAGCTGAGGGGCACAGGCTTTGAGCACCCTGGTACTGACACCAACCGGTCCTGCAGCCTTGCTTGGGTTGAGACGTTTCAGCTGTCTTCTCACCTGTTCAGCTGTGAAGCCCACCATGGTGATTTCGTGTGGGGAAGGGGTATAGTCATGAGAGCAGGGTGGGGGACAGTGAGGAGGGGTAGGAGGGGAGAGTGGAATATGTGTTGGTTGGGGGCCGACAACAGATGGCTCGTGTGTGGGATGGGCAGGGGCCACAATGTCAAATCTGTTAAAGAACAAGTTAAGTTCATTGGCCCTGTCCACATTGCCTTCTGCTCCTCTGTTGCTAGTTTGCCGGAACCCAGTGATGGTCCTCATCCCCCTCCAGACCTCTCTCATGTTGTTCTGCTGGAGTTTCCACTCAAGCTTCCTCCTGTACCTGTCTTTATCCTCCCTGATCCTGGCTTTCAGGTCCCTCTGTATTGCCCTTGGCTCCTCCCTATTTCCATCTCTAAACACCCTCTTTTTAGCGTTCAGGATGTCCTTAATGTCCTTTGTCACCCATGGCTTGTTATTTGAATAACAAAGGACAGTTCTTGTCGGAACATTGCAGTTCACACAGAAGTTGATGTAATCCGTGATGCATTCTGTGAGCCCATCAATATCCTCTCCATGTGGCTCACAGAGTGCCTGCCAGTCTGTCACCTCAAAACAACCCTGGAGCGCCTCATAAGCCTCCTCCGACTATTTTCTCACTGTCCTCGAGGTTGCAGGCTTATTCTTCAACAGAGGAACATAGCAGGGTTTTAGATGCACCAGGTTGTGATCTGACCTTCCCAGTGGGGGGAGGGGAGAGGAGCTGCATGCATCCTTAACGTTAGCGTACATCAAATCCAGAGTCCTCTCCCCTCTGGTTGTACAGCTCACATACTGCTTTAATGAAGTTACCCTTCATTCTTCTGAATTTTAGTGCACACAGGCCCAGAACAATCAAACACTCTTCATATAACAAGCTGTTCAAACCTGGAATTATTTTCATGAACCTCCTCTGAACTTTCTCCAGTTTTAGCACACGTTTTCTAAGATAAGGAGCCCAAACCTGCTCACAATACTCTAGGTGAGGCCTCACCTGTGCTTTATAAAGTCTCAACATTACATCCTTGTTTTTATATACTAGTCCTCTTGAAAAGAATGCTAACTCTCCATTTACCTTCCTCACCACAGACTCAATGTGCAAATTAATCTTTAAGGAATCCTGCATGAGGATTCCCAAGTTCCTTTGTGTCTCAGCTTTTTGTATTTTCACTCCATTTAGAAAATAGTCAACCCTTTCATTTCTTCTACCGAAGTGCATGACCATACACTTCCTGACACTGTATTCCATCTGCCATTTCTTTGCCCAATCCCCTAATCTGTCTAAGTCCTTCTGTAGCCTCTCCACTTTCTCAAAAATACCTGCCCCTCTACCTATCTTCATATCATCAGCAAACTTTGAACAAAGCCATCAGTTCAATCATCTAAATCATTAACATAAAACGTAAAAAAGAATTTTACCCAACACAGACCCCTGTGGAACACCAGTACTCACATGCAGTCAGTCAGAAAAGGCTCCCCTTGATTCCCACTCTTTGCCTCCTGCCAATCAGCCACTGCTTTATCCATACTAGAATCTTTCCTGTAATACCATGTGCTCATAGCTTGTTAAGCAGCCTCATGTGTGGTACCTTGTCAAAGGCCTTCTGAAAATCTGAGTACACAACATCAACTGATTCTTCTTTGTCTATCCTGCTTGTAACATCTTCAAAGAATTCCAACAGACTTGTTAGGCAAGATCTTCCTTTGAGGAAACTATGCTGATTACAGCCTACTTTACCATGTGCTTCCAAGTACCTTGAGACCTCAACCTTAACAATCGACTCCAACATCTTCCCAACCACTGTGGACAAACTAACTGGTTTATAGTTTCCTCTCTTCTGCCTCTGTCCATTTTTCAAGAGTGGAGTGACATTTGCAATTTTCTGGTCTTCTGAAACCATTCCAGAATCTAGTGATTCTTCAAAGATCATGACTAATTCCTCTACAATCTCTTCAGCCACCACTTTCAGAGGGGTTTACACCATCTAGTCTAAATAATTTATCTATCTTCAGGCTTTAAGTTTCCCAAGAGCCTTCTCACTAGTTATGGTAACTTCACACACTTTATGCCCCTTGACACCTGGAACTTCCACCATACTACTAGTGTCTTTAACAGGGAAGAATAATGTAAAACACTTATTCAGTTCATCTGCCATTTCCTTGTCCCCCATTACTGCCTCTCCAGCATCATTTTCCAATGATCCAATAGCCACTCTCACCTGTCTTTTACACTTTATGTATTTAAAGAAACTTTTGGTATCCTCTTTAATATTATTGGCTTGCTTACTTTCTCATTTCATCTTTACCTTCTTAATGACTTTTTTAGTTGTGTTCTGTTGATTTTTAAAAGCTTCCAATCCTTAACTTCTCACTAATTTTTGCTCTGTTATATGCCCTCTCTTTGGCTTTTATTTTGGTTTTGACTTCTGTTGTTAGTCTTGGTTGTGTCATCTTGCCTTTAGAATATTTCTTTCTCTTTGGCATGGGTTATATCCTGTGCCTTCCAAATTTCTTCCAGAATTTCCAGCTATTGCTGCTCTGCCTTCATGCCTGCCAACGTTCTTTTCCAATCAATTCTGGACAATTCCTCTCTCATGCCTCTGCAATTCCCTTTACTCATACATCTGAGTTTAGCTTCTCCTGATACTGATACATGTGACTTTAGCTTCTCCTTCTCAAATTCCAGGGTGAATTCGATCATAGTATGATCACCTACCCCTACCTTCAGCTCTCGAATCAATTCTGGTTCATTGCACAACACCCAATCCAGAATAGCTGATCCTCTAGTGAGCTCAACTACGAGCTGCTTTAAAAAGCCACCTTGTAGACACTCTAGAAATTCCCCCTCCTGTAATCCAGCACCAACCTGATTTTACCTTCATATTGAATTCCCCCATGACTATTGAAACATTACCCTTTTGGCAATCATTATCTATCTCCCATTGTAATTTGTAAGCCACATCCTTACTACTGTTTGGGGATCTGTAAACAACTCCCATCAGAGTCTTTTTATCCTTGCAGTTCCTTAGCTCTTTCCACAATGATTCAACACCTTCCAGTCCTACGTCAACTATTTCTAATGATGCTCAACCTTTTAATTTCTAACTTTGTCCGAGGTCTTACCAACATCTGCCTCTACAACCTCTCCAGTACTTGTTTGGCACTCTGGTTCCCATCCCTCTGCAACTCTAGTATAAACCCCACCGTGTAGCATTAACAAAGCTTACCACTAGGGTATTAGTACCCCTCTAGTTCAGGTGCCAATGCCCCTTCTGTACAGGCCCCACCTTCTCTGGAAGAAGGCCCAGTGATCCAAAAATCTTATGCCCTCCCTCCTACACTAACTCCTTAGCCACATATTAAACTGTATAATCTTCCTAGTTCTGGCCTCACTAGCATGTGGCATGATTAGCAATCCTGAGTTACAACCCTGGAGGTCCGACCCTTTAACTTAGCACCTAACTCCCTGAACTCTCCATGCAGAATCTCGGCATTCTTCCTACCCATATCAATGCTACCTACATGGACCATGACTTCTAGTTGTTTATCCTCCCACTTAAGAATACTGAGGACTCAATCCAAGATATCCTGGACCCTGGCACCCAGGAAGCAACATACCATCTGGGATTCTCGTTCTTGCCCAGAGAATCTCCTGAAAGTTCCCCTAACTAATGAGTCTCCTATCACCATTGTGTGCCTCTTCTCCCCGCTTCCCTTCTGAGTCGCAGAGCCAGAGACCCAAAAACTTTGACTTTCCTCTGTTAGGTCAACCCCACTCCCAATAGTATCCAAAGTGATATACCTGTCGTTGAGGGGGATGGCCACAGGGGTACTCTGCACTGGCTCCTTAATCCCTTTCTCCTGCCTGACTGTCACTCAGTTTCCTGTATCCTGCACTTTGGGTGTAATTACCTCTCTATATGTCCTATCTATCACTCCTTCCGCCTCCTGAATGATCCAGAGTTCAACCAGTTCAAGCTCCAACTCCTTAATGCAGTTTATTAGAATTTGTGGCTGGATGCACTTCTTGCTGTTGTAGTCGTCAGGGACACTGGAAGTCTCCCTACCTTCCCACATTCCACAAGAGGAGTATTTCACTATCCTGCCTGTCATCCCTACTGTCCCACCTGAGCAGATATAAAGAAGAGAAGGAAAAACTTGAGCTTTTCTTTCCTTTGCTTTCTCTGACTGAAGACTCTCTTCACTGAAGCCTTGAAGAGCTAAAGCCTTAAGATCACCACTCTGACTCCATACTCTCAGACCACAGCTGCTGCTCTTGCCCCCTGCTTTCCTTTAATTTGCTCCTACTGATCAATCCCAAAAGCCGATTGGTCACTGCCATGTTCAATTATGCTGCCTTGACCCTCTCCTGCCTTTTATCCTCAGTCAGTCCCCTCCTCTCCAAACTTCTGATTGGTTGCTCGTCAAAGCTCTGTTTCTCTGCCACAACCTGCTCCTGCCTTTTATCCTTGGATAGCAGACCTGATTGAAGACCCCTCCTCTCCAAGCTTCTGATGCCTGGATTGGCTGCTCGTCAGAGGTCATTTAGGATGTACATATTCCAATGTTAAATTTTACTTTCTACAAATCACAAAAATCTATAGCATGGAAATTGCTGTCATTTATATCATTACAGGTCGACGTCTCGGTCCATGTTCAGACCAGTCTGTCATAACTATATTGAAATATGTCTTTTAAGTAATGTATGAAGGTGGAATGAACTGAGTAACAATTCTCTAAAATGCTCTTTGTCATTATCAAAGTTCAAACTTCAAAGTAAATTTATTGTCAAAGTTCATTTATGTCACCATATACAACCCTGAAATTCATTTTCTTGCAGGCATACTCAATAAATCAAATAGCCATAACAGAATCAGTGAAAGACTGCACCAACAGAGTGGACAGCCAGTGTGTAAAGGATAACAAACTGCAAATGCAAAAAGTAAGAAAACAAATTATTATTATTGTTATTTTTTCTTCTCTGCTCAAGCTGGTAAAGCCTGAGGTACAGGAATAGCCAAACACAGTCATTTGTCAATTGGTCGGAACTTTTGGAGTATTCTAGTTTTGTTTATATTGTGGCTTTCTGGAGCTTTACATAGATATTGCTGTGTAGCCCTAATTGTTTCATACTATTATGTAGTGTCTTTGGGATGATACCAGTTGTAGATATTACTATGGGGACAATGTATACCCTACTCATGTTCCATAGTCATTCAATTTCCTCTTTTATTCAAAGTTCAAAGTACATTTATTATCAAAGATTGTATAAATTACCCAACCTTGACATTCATTTACTTTTGAGCAGCCAGAAAGTAAGAAACTCGAAATAATCCAATTTTAAAAAATGAAGACCAACACCCAAAGTCAGAGAAAGGGGGAATAAAAAAAAGCACAAATCATGCAAACAATAGAAGCAAGCAATAACATTCTGAACCAAAATTAGTCCTAGAGCCGAACCCCAGAGCAGCCCGGAGTAGTCCAAGCCTCCGTATCAGTCCCTCATGTTCACGGGCATGAAGCACAGCAGCTGGGGGCAGTCTTCATAGAATCAACACCATGGAGAGAGGAGTGAACGTCGTGGGGGGTGGGCGGTGAGCAAAATCATTTCTCATCTCCAATCCAACGCCCTGTCTTTCCAATATGTTGCCTAAATTGTCCAAACAGCATATTGTACTTTGCACTAGGACCCAGCACCACTTCAGCGAAAAACTCCAGGCCTAGAACACACCATCCAGCGATTTGCTCTGGGCCCAGATTTCACCACCCAGCCCAAAGCCACTCTGGATTTCTCCAAGTCAGCTCGGTGCCCAAAGCGATCCGATCTTGCACGCAGGCCAGTTATATGGGCATCAGGACTCCTCTGTCTTGACTTCTCCTCTCCAAATGGTTCATTCCATCTGGGTCAATTTTGCAACCAACCAGCATCACCTCACGTGCCTCTTCATTTTTTGTTATGACAATTTACCACAACTTACTTCAGAAAAGATGTTATTAGTAATGTTTTTAGTCAAATTTCTTGCCTTTTGAACTATCAGTGAGCTATTGCACACGTTTGGTAGCAACATCTTAAACTGGAAGTTTAAGCATAATTCAGAATATTTCTAGTGTTTTTCACTTCCTGATTTCAATATGTCATGTGTGTAGGGAATGGCTGTATCTGTTAAGCAAGGTTTTCTTTCTTGTTTATCCTGTAATATTATATCTAGTCAGTTATTATGGTTGGCCCTATCTGAAATAATGGATTGGTCGTAACAGATTCTCAAACTGGATCAGATGTGTATTCATTGTAAGGTATGGTGTTATTATGAGATTGTATTTTAAAGCAAGATTTTGGTGAATGATGTTTGCCACTTGATTGTGCCTGTGTAAGGAATCAGGTTGAGTTAAATTGCTGCAGGATCCTGTAATGTGTTGGATTGTTTCTAGTCTCTCTTGGAATTTTCTGCATTTATCATCTTGAATTTCTTGGTCTTTTATTATGTATTTTTGATAATTTTTGTGTTAACGACCTGGTCCAGTATCGTCACAAGAAAGCCCTTTGTTTCTGGGAAGAAGTCTCCAAATCTGAGCCAGGGATTCAAAGCTTTCTTGAAAGCATCTAGTCTGCTCAGATCATGGGAATGTCTTCCAAGGAGGATCATGCTCTTCCATTGGTTAACTTTTTCTTTAATAGTGATCATTTCTTCATTTTTCTGGGTTGTGCTCCCATTTAAGTTTAGTGGTGTGTACTTCTTATCAGAATTGCATATGCTTGCATGAAGTGCTGATTCCAGTTTTCATTGACAAAAATATACCCTTAGAAGTTTTATCTGACTGTTGTGTAGTTTTTAAATGTGTGTTATTCCTCCTCCTCCTTCTGTCCTTGGGCATGTTAATCTGTGTGTATTGGACTGTGCATAGTGTTCTCTAAAATTTGACATTTTAGTTTTTTTTTGTAAATTT
Organism: Mobula hypostoma; assembly: GCF_963921235.1. NCBI lineage: Eukaryota > Metazoa > Chordata > Chondrichthyes > Myliobatiformes > Myliobatidae > Mobula > Mobula hypostoma. Next base: position 151,177,833 of record NC_086097.1, on the reverse strand, counting down.
CCAGATCAGTTTTGGACCAAGATATTATGCCAAAAGTATACATTAATATGGGTAACAGTGAAAGTGTTTATTGCCTTTGTTATATTTTTACTATTGAGCTCTGTTTGGCAGATTTTCTTAAGCCTTGAAGTAAATTCTGTCAAAAGTTTTCCTGTTATCCCACTATGATCTACAGTATTTCCTCTGCTTGTTGATAGTCCAAATGCTTAAATGCTTCATATTCATCCATCAGTTGTATTGTATCCTGCTGCTCTGTTTTATATTCTGTGAACTCTATTCCACCTTTCTTTCTAGTCCAAAGTTCATGTTTATATCTTTGGAAAATAGTTCTACTATTTGAATTAATTGCTTTAGCTTTACTGATGATGGAGCATACCATTTCAAATTGTTGATGTATGGAAGGTGTGTCAAAGTATAATTTGTTTGGTTGTTTCTGATTCAATACCCTATTTTCATTGGACTCAGCAATCAGAGAGTGGTTTGAAACTAGACAAAACAATAGGGGGCCTAGAGCGTTGCCTGAAAAATACTTCAGTTTATTTTGATTACAGTGGTTATTCTTTTTTGGTTAAGAGGCAGGGTGAATATAGTACACCAGTGCTCAATCAGATGTTGCAGGAATTTCACAAATATTGGGTGGAGTTCATATTTACTAAGAACTTGTATGAACTGCATGTGTGGGACAGAATCAAATGATTTTGGTGTTCAATATAACAACATGAAAGATTTCTGTTTGATTTAGAATTACAGAATCTACTATCAGTTGTTCTTTACATCCTTTCATACCAGTATGGTTTCTTTTTTGCTCCTTGGTGAGGATATTGTGGTTATCTAAGTGAGTGATGATTAGTTGCCAGATTCATGTTACAATTTTATGTATAGTTTGTAAACAACTAATAGGATGATATTTTGATGAGTTATTTGTGATTTCTCCTTTAGTTAAGAAATATGTTTTACCTTCTGTCAAAAAATTGAGCACTTTTTCAGGAGTTTTAAGAAACTTGTTGAAAAGTATTAATAGGTATGGATGAAGACAAATTAATTTTTATAGCAATAATTATGAATATTAGCACTGCTGGTACTTTTCCACAATTCTGCCATACTTTTCCCCAATGCATCACTTGGTGATGAGCCTGTGAGGGGTTTTCTGTTCCTCATCGGGCATGTCCCCAGGTGGCAGATTGGGAAAAGGCCTGCAGATACACAGGGAAGATGGGAAATAAAATACTACCCACAGACCAAAACCCGAACCAAATCCAGGCACACCTGAACCCAGGTTGGGCTGTGCTCTGGTCTGCTCTAGTCAGTGGTGCTCTGTTCTCCACATTAGGGATGGCTGAAACTAAAGCCTGGCTCTAAGTATGAAAATCAATACCCTTTCAGTTTTGAAATGGATAGATGTCTATGAAATGGGGTGATAGGGTCGCTGCCTGGGGATTGCCAAGGTAAGTCCCACACTAGTGTAGGGCATGACAGTAAGCAAACCGCTAGTGGTGCACCATACATCAAAGTTGCTGGTGAACGCAGCAGGCCAAGCAGCATCTATAGGAAGAGGTGCAGTCGACGTTTCAGGCTGAGACCCTTCGTCAGGACTAACTGAAGGAAGAGTGAGTAAGGGATTTGAAAGCTGGAGGGGGAGGGGGAGATGCAAAATGATAGGAGAAGACAGGAGGGGGAGGGATAGAGCCGAGAGCTGGACAGGTGATAGGCAAAAGGGGATACGAGAGGTGGTGCACTGCTGAATAGGAGGGCAGGTACTAAGAAACTTCAAAAAAGATATAGCCAGCACTCAGATCAGTGGACCGATACCACAGTCTGTGACTGCCGCAGGTGTGTCTCAGGGGAGTAGTCCATTTATGCCTCAGATCATCAAACAGCTAAGATAAGAACGACACCACATGGAATGGTCGTGAGAAGTAAACACATTCATAATATGTGTATATTATCGAGTAACAGCTTGAGACTGACATGATAGGATACAGGGACAAACTTCCTCAACAGTTTATAGCTCAATATCCCTTCATGCAAGTAAATGCACAACAAATACCAGATCAAACGTAGAGCAATAACAATAAATAACTTAATCCCTGTAGACATGTTAAACTAAATAAAACATGAGGTAGCACAGGAGCTAGAAAGAAACCAAACTAAAGTACACAACAATGCTATACAAGAAAATAATGAAGATGACAACCCCCTTAGCGCCTATGAAAATAGAATTTCTTCAATAACTGCTCCACAATCTAGTGGTAAGAGTAACCACACAGATGTAGAGCCTCCACAGAATGCTGATGAAGAAACTGAGCTTACAGATAAAATTATCCTAACATTTAACATCACACTAACAGAATACAGGGGCACTGACCCAACATATCAAGAAAACCTTACATAACAAAACAAAACGTCATCAAAATTTGAAAAAATATTGTTAGTACTCTGAACAATTTTATATTACCAGAATATTTAGGAAAACTTGAAACATTTGAAGAACTACAGACAATAACATACTAAACATCCAAGATGGTGCCAGGTACAGCAATGTGTTGTGTACTTCGAATTAGCATTGTAATCTTCTGTTTACCTCTCTACTTTCTGCATTTCTCTAACAAGAAGCTGAAAGTCACATCAGGTATGTGCAACTGACTCTTTTGAACATCAGAAAGATGGCATTCAGTCATATCGTGCTGCCTTTCTTTCACTGGGACCCCCTGCTCCCGTAAACCACAGGAGGTTCATTCACTACGCCAGCATTACCGAGAAGTGGCATCGGAGGAAAGGAAGAAGAGCCGACGTCTTGGTTAGGTTTATACGGCCCACAAATTGGCCACCACTCCCTAGTATCCTCCTGGCCAATGTACAATCCTTGGACAACAAGCTGTGTGAGCTGAGAACCAGAATATCCTACCAAAGGGAAACAAAGCACTGTAATATCTTATGCTTTACTGAAGCCTTGCTGTCGAAGGAGATAGCAGCCCAAGTCATCAAACCCATTGGGTTCTTTATGTTCTGAGCGGACAGGTCTAAAGACCTCTCTAGCCATAGTGAAAATCATCCACTGCTAGTCCAACCAATCAGACTCAATGTTACAAGACTACTTTGATAGCGTCACCTGGGAGGTACTTTGAGCTGAGAACATCACCGAGTACGTGGAAGTGGTCACAAGCTTCATTCGGAAATGCTTTGAAGACATTGTTCCCCAAGAATCGGTCCAGGTCTACCCAAACCAGAAGCCTTGGATAAACAGCTCAGTGTGTGCTGCTCTCAGTGCAAGGGATAAAGCCTTTGCCCCCAGAGACCAACAGGAGCTCCAGAGCTGCCATGATGATTTACGTAGAACCATCAAGGTGGCCAAATGGCAACACATGGACAAAATCCAGTCACAACTCAGCCACAATGACACACACAGCATACGCAAGGACTGCACACCATCATGGACTTCAAGAGGAAACGCAACAATACAGCCAACATTGCTGCCTTGCTTCCAGACAAGCTAAATATTTTTGATGCTCAATTCGAGGTTGATAAGACTGAACCCCTGAGGAAAGCCGCCAAGGAGTCCTGCTCCTTGGTCATCTCCAAGGCTGAGGTACACAGGACATTGCAGCATGCCAACATCTGCAAGGCAGCAGGGCCAGATAGCATCCCAGAGTGTCCTCAAAGTGTGCGCTGAACAGATGGCTGGTGCATCTATGGACATCTTTAATCTCTCCCTCTCCCATTATGTAGTGCCTTCCTGTTTCAAATCATCCATCTTTGTCCCTGTGCCTAAGAAAACCAAGGTAGCATGCCTGAACAATTGGCGCCCTGTTGCACTCACCTCAATTATAAGCAAATGCTTTGAGAGGCTGGTTAAAGATTACATCTACAGGATGCTACCACCCACACTGAACCCTCTACAATATGCCTACTGATGGAACCGGTCTACCAATGACATCATAACCACAGCACTACGCACCATCCTCATTCACCTGGAGAAAAGGGATACATACTTTAGAATGCTGTTTCTGGACTACAGTTCAGCATTCAACACCATAATTCCCTCCAGATTTGACAGAAAGCTCAAAGATCTCGGCCTGCACCACACCTTGTGCAGCTGGATCCTAGACTTCCTGTCGGATCGCCAACAGGTGGTAAGGATGAGCACCTCACCTCTGCCCCTCTGACATTCAACACAGGTGCCCCCCAGGGTTGTGACCTGAGCCCCCTCCTCTACTCCCTTTACACCTATGACTGTGCTGCCACACACAGCTCCAATCAGCTGATCAAATTTGCAGATGACACGACATTGATCGGCCTTATTTCTAGCAGTGACAAGACAACCTACAGAGCAGAGGTTAACACCCTAACACAGTGGTGCCAAGAAATCACCCTTTCCCTTAATGTCCAAAAATCAAAAGAGCTGATCGTGGATTACAGGAGAAACAGAGAAAGGCTTGCCCTGATCAACATCATCAAAGGGACTGTGTTGAGATGGTGAGTATTTTCAATTACCTCAGTATACACATCACCGAAGATCTCACCTAGACTGTACAGACCGTCTGTGTGGTAAAAAAAAACACAACAGCGTCTCTTCCCCCTTAGGAGACTGAAGAAGTTCAGCATGAGCCCCCAAATCTTCAAGTCCTTCTATAGGGGCACCATTGAGAGCATCCTGAACTGCACCAACCTTGATTGCTGGGCACTGCACAGTGATACGAACAGCCTAGTGCATCTGGGGACATGAACTTCCTGCCACGAAGGACATTTACAGAAGAAGGTGGATAAGAAGGCCTGGGAGATTGTGGGGATACCAGTCACTCCAACAAGAAACTGTTTCAGCTGCTTCCATCTGGCAAGCGGTACCTCAGCGTTAAAGCCAGGACCAACAGTCTACAGGACAGCTTCTTTCTACAAGCCATTAGACTTATAAATTCACATGTCTGTACATTGCAATGGAGTCATAACACAAAGATTTTTACTCCCGTATGTTGTGGGATGGATGTAAGATTTAAATAAATTTAAAATTCACAACATTAACAGCAATGCAGTGCAATGGCTCCAGAATAGAGGCACTCATTAATAGAAACTCAAAACTGAGTAATGAATTGAGAATAGCTAAATGGCAAAAGAGATTAAGAAACAAAATTGAAACCTTAGGATCAGAAATAGCCTGTTTAATAGAGCACAAAATGGATAACTCGAGCAAGGAAGTTAAGTGAAAAGGTAAGGAAATATAAGTTCCATACAAGATACGACCATCTTAAAATAATAATAATAATAATAATAATGTCCCAATAGTAATATCTACAACCAGTATCATCCTAAAGTCACTATGTAATAGTGTTAAACAATTAGGCCCACATTGCAATGCTCATACCTCAGTATTACCAGCTTGAACTGAGAGATAATTAAAATTAAACAGTAATAAAAATAAATAACAATAAGTATTGAAAACATCAGATGAAGAACCCTTGAATGCGAGTACATGGGTTGTGGGAACACTGCAGTGAAGTTGAGTGAAGTTAGCCCCTCTGGGTCAGCAGCCTGATGGTTGAGGGGTAATAACTGTTTCTGAACCTGGTTGTTTGAGTCCTGAGGCTCCTGTACCTTCTTCCTGATGGCAGCAGTGAGAATAGAGTATGAGCTGGGTGGTGTGGGTCATTGATGATGGATGCTGCTTTCCTGTGATAATGCTTCGTGTAGATGTGCTCAATGGTGGGAGGGCTTTACCCGGGATGGACTGGGCCATATCCAATACTTTTTGTAGGATTTTCTGTTCAAGGGTATTAGTGTTTCCATGCTAGGTTGTGATGCAGACAGTCAATATACTCTCCGCCATACATCTATCAAAGTTTGTCAAAGTTTTAGATGTCATACAGAATACTCATAAACTCCTAAGGAAGTAGAGGTGCTGCCATGCTTTCTTCGTAATTGCACATGCGTGCTGGGCCCAGGAGAGGGCCTCTGAAATAATAACAACAAGAAATTTAAAGTTGCTGACCCTATCCCCCTCAGATATCCCAATGAGGACTGGCTCATAGACCTCAGTTTTCCTCCTGGTCAAAAATCAGCTTGCACTTCATGAACAAATGTTGATTTCCTCTGTCACACCATAACTTGAGGGCAATGGATTAATTTGACTTTTAATTACACAACAAAAAGTGGCCCCTCTTTATTCACCTTAGAACCATTATTCTATTTCTCTACCTGCTTGTGAATCAGTGAATGTTCCAGACCATGCAGCCCAATGAAACATAAAGTTAGTTACAGAATCATAATCATCACGGCACAGACTAAGGCCTACATACGACTGCTGTCTAGTACTTGCTGTTCAACATGAGCTGCTGACTCTAATTTTATTTCTGCAGTTTCCTTGGCAACTACCATACATGCCCCTGCCTCTCACTCCCCCTCCCCATCCAACTATTGGTTCCTTATGTTTGCACCAAATTTGGATGGAATTGCATTTAGTTATTTACTTTCCATTAAGCACCATATATTATCACAGGGAGGTGCAAAATTACATTAGCTTCATGCTTAGAGGGAAAAGAGACTGGGGAAACAATGATAGGCAGACAATGCTGCCTGAAAGTTATTCTGACACTTCTATCCTCTGGCTCACTTGTACTCAGAGATCTGCAGGCAAGGTACCTAATCCAGACCCTTACAGGTATTATTGGTGGAAACAGCTTTTAAACTCAGAACGTCTCTGAGCGTAGGTACCACGAGATGTAAAGAGCAGTCTTATCCTTATGTTGAAAGGTCAATCAGAGGCAGTTCAACCAAGTCATAAAGAGATTAACAGAAGCTAATAATACTGCTGCTTGAACATACTCACCATTTCTGGAAACCCTGTCAAAGTCAAAGCCAGCCTTCTAAGAGTTTGGAAGAGCTGATAAGAAGGCTGTGACCTCTGCAGAAAGTTCATCAAGAGCAAGTTGGAATTAAATAGTCTGGATAGGTAGAAGAAAAGTGCAGATGTGGACAAATAGTAGCTGAACCTTCATTCAGTTGTTTGAGAATGCTGTGTGTGGGATCATGATGTGCTTTTACACAAAGATAATGATCACCAATGTATCTATTATTTCTGGAATTACTTCCATATCTAGTCTGAGATGCAGATTATTGGCCATTTGGATTCAATCCCATCACTTCCCAATATAATATTTCTACCAATAATTCAGATTTTATTCAGTTCCTGCTTCTCGCTAGACATTGGGTTTCCTTGCATCTTGGACAGATTACTTGAATCCTTTGTGAATATGGAAGCAAACTGTTTATTAATTTAATCTACTTTTTTTTTATAATTTTACCTATTTCTAAATGAGGTCTATATTTCTTTTCATTAGACTTTTTCTCAATGTATCTGTAGAAGATTTTACAGTCAGTTCCCTGCAAGCTTAATCTCATACTGTTTTTCTACCCTTATTTAATCCTATATGGTCTTCCTTTGCTGAGTTGTAAACTGTTTTCTTTCCTCAGGTTTGGGGCTCTTTTAGGCTAATTTATATGGCTTCTCCTCAGACCTAATACTATCTCTAATTACCCTTGTTAATCATGGTTGAAGTACCCTTTCTGTGTTCTTTTTGTGCCCAATGCCTGTTCATCCATGAGTCCCTTAGATTTTTACCTGCACTGCACATTCTCTGGAGCTATGACACTCTATTTTGCACTCTATTGCCTTGATGTACTAACGCATGGCATGGTACAACTTGATGGCACACAGATAAAAGCTATTCACTGTAGTTCTGTACAAGTGACGATAATAAAACCAAAATCAATATCAGTATTGAATGCTTATTATTTCTGATCCACACAAACAATGTTCCACAGTTTATTTAACGAAGTCTTGCTTCTTGCTTCATACCATTGTTGTTTCCTTTATTTAGATTCACGGCCCTAATCTCAGAATATGAATCAGAATCAGGTTTATTATCACCGTCTTAGTTGATGTGAAATTTGTTGTTTTATGACAGCAGGACAGTGCAAAGATATAAATTTACAATAAATTTCAAAATAATCTGTGCAAAAAAGAAAGAATGATGAAGTAGTGTCCAAGGATTAGATTAAGTTTATTTGTCACATGTACGTCGAAATACAGTGAAGCATATCATTTGCATTAATGGCCGATACAGTGCTGAGGACAGTCCGCAGGTGTCGCCATGCTTCCAGCACCAACATAACATGCCCACATCTTACGAAACCTTGCTCACCCATACATCTTTGGAACGTGGGAGGGAACCGGAACACCGAGAGGAAATCCATCCAGTTGCAGGTTTCATGGACCATTCAGAAATCTGACGGCAGAGGGGTAGAAGGTGTTTCTGAATTATTGAGTGTGGGTCTTCAGGTTGCTGTACCTCCTCCCTGATGGTGGCAATGGGAAGAAGACAAGCCCTAGACAGTGAGGATTTTTGGTAATAGATGCTACCTTCTTGAGTGACCACCTCTTGATAATGTCCTGGATGATAAGGAGCTTAGTGCCTGCAGCCCACTGCAGCCTCTTGCAGTCCTATCCATTGGAGCCCCCATACCAGGTGTTGATGCAACCAATAAAAATGCACTCCATGTACATCTCTAGAAACTTGCAAGAGCTTTTGGTGACATAACGAATCTCCTCAAACTCCTAACAAAGTAAAGCATCTGCCATGCCTTCTTTGTGATTGCATCAGTGTGCTGGGCCCAGGACAGATCCTCCAACATCACCACCAAAATGGGCTAAAATATCTTGCACATTGGAGGCAAAGCAAAGAGCCTTTAAAAACTAGGACAGAAATCCATCTCAAGCAGTAGTGTGTAACAGGAACATTGGAAAGGCCTCTTTGCTATAGGCAGTACGTCATTTTCAATTCCCCTTCAGTCAGTGGGATTAAATATTAGTTGCTGTGCTAAATGGGTGACCGAGCTGATAGAGATCCCATTTTGTGCCACTGCCTGTGATGAACTTCCTGCACTTAATAACATCAAGAGCCTTTCAAGACACACAACAAGCCAACAGCAATGATAAATGCCCTTTGGTAACAGGGAAAAGAGAAAAGAGCACTGAACCTTTTTGGCCCAGGTGCCAATGGTAACCACAAGTAACTGATCCACTGTGTGGAGCCCCTACAACTCACTTCAGCTAGACACAATCACTTAGCAGTGACAGAGATATTGATTTTTCCTCATGAAATGCTGCTCACAGCACAGATGTAGCTTGATCCAATTGCAAGCTGGCAATGTCATTTACCTGCAAGCTGATGATGAAGAAGCAGACAGCAAGGAAAGAAAAGGAGAGGATGCATCTTTAATTGCTGCCTGTTCCCTTGTAGCTGTACGTCCTGACATATGAATTAGATGCACTTCTTAACCTGATGGGATCATATTTCTTTAGAAGCCAGACAGGGTATTAAGTTTTTTCAGTACTGACTCCAGTGAGTAATATCTCAACTACACTCTATCAGAAAAAGGCATTGTTAACAGGAACAATAATTTGGCTGCAGGCATGAGTGTAGATTAACAGTTTGTTCAGCCAGCTAGAATTTTGACATGAGTTGCCAACGTGTAGTCGAAATCACCCCTTGCTATTCCAAGTGTGATTCAATTTACCTGCCCAAAAAAACCCTCCAGGACAAATAGAAAATTAACAAAATGAACGGCATGTATCATTTGACCTTCTAGCTGTAGTCCTTCAAATACTGTTGCAGTAAGGTCAGAAATTACAACACCTTCCAGTGTAACTAAAATTAACTAAGACGATACAAGGGATGAGTGACTACAATTATGCACAACACTGGAAAACGTGAAGTTGTTTCCTCAGTGCACAAAAGATTATAGAGAAATTTAAAAGATATTTTCAAAATTATGAGATAATCCCCAAAGTAACCAATATATTGTTATGATTTATAATACACGTAGTGTGTGGTTGGCAGCAGAAGATTCAATCATAACTTTCAATCGGGAATTTGCTTTGTATTTGAAAAGGAAATAAAATAGGGTCTCTAGGATAAGAGAAACCAACTATCTGTTTTATGTTTTGCAACACCAAAACTAATCAAAAGAAAAACATGGGAACCTGGAGATAACGTGTGATATTTCATTTTTTTTATTTTAGTGATGGTGATGTGCTGGCATATGATGTGGTGGCATAATGACATATGCCATTCACATACTGTTACATATAACCCATAATAAATTATGTAAACAACAAAGAATGTGTAATCAAACAATATATTTACAATATTGCTCAAATATTACTGAAATATTAAATACACAATAGTCCCCCCACCTAGCAATAAAATCCAACTCAATATGGAATGGATCTCAACTCAAATAGGTAATGTATTGTTCTCTAGTCATGTTATACTGTGTGTAAATATATATATATATGTGTGTGTGTGTGTGTGTGTGTGTGTGTGTGTGTGTGTGTGTGTTGAGAAAAATTACTCACAGATTGAGGAAGAGACCTTGAGTCTGTAGCCAGATTTGGAGATGTTCTTTGTCATCCTGACTGGAAACAATGATGTTATCCAGGTAACAATAAGTGCCTGGCTAGCCTTTCAACAGCTGGTCCATGGCTTTCTGCCAGAGTGCAGGAGCAGATGCTACTCCAAAAATAAGCCTATTGTAGCAATAAAGCTCTTTGTAAGTGTTTATGGTGAGAGATACTTTGGATTCTTCTTTCATCTCCGTCTCTAGGTAGACCTCAGCTAAGCCCACTCTGGAAAGTTTTGCAAAGATACTCTTTATCCTATCTATTGCTAGTTTTCATATTATAAATCTCAAAACTACCTAGTCCTGTGTCACTCTCATCATTATAAGATCTTTCATCAACAGCATGTGGACTAGTGCTCTTTTTGAAACTGCATATTTAAAAAAATCTTTTTCTCTACCTTGTGCAGACTATGTATTTTTGTCTGCCTGACATGCTCTTTGTATGTCCTACTTCGTTGCATTTTCTGCAAATTTCACCTTTAAACCTGCATTGGTCTGGTGTATGTGAGCCCCTGTCATAATTTGGTGGGGCAGGCAGATTTCTATTTAGATATTGCAGTTATGTTGATGCTTACTTTTATTCCTGATTGCAAATCAATTGTGGCTCTGTTTGCTCTTTCCATTGATACAGCAATTTCAATTGCTCTTATTAATGTGAGTTGTGCTTCTGTTAGGAGATGTTTTTGAATACTTTCTTGTAAGTTTCTACAAACTAAACAATCTCCCTGTGCATCATTAACCCCATCACTGAATTAACAATGCTTGGACATTTTCTTCAATTCAGCCATGCATGTTGAAATGAACTCCCCTTCCTTTTTACTCCACTTCTGAAACTTAAAGTGTTCTGCAATCAACAATGATTTTGGTTCTAAATGTTCCTACATTACTTTCATAATATCAGCAAAATTCCTTTTAGTTGTTTTTTTTTGGAGGTTTAAACTTCTAAGCAAACTGCATATTTTCCCACCTATTACATTCAGTAGCACTGGCACGTGCTTTAGACCATAAGACCATAAGACATAGGAGCAGAATTAGGCCATTCAGCCCACCCGGTCTGCTCCATCATTCCATTTTGGCTGACCCCAGATTCCACTCAACCCCATACACCTTCCTTCTCACCATGTCTTTTGATGCTCGGACCAATCAGGAAATTATCAACTTCTGCCTTAAATATACCCACAGACTTGGCCTCCACTGCAGTTGGTGACAGAGCATTCCACAGATTTACTACTCTCTGGCTAAGAAATTCCCTCAGTTCTAAAAGGCCACCCCTCAATTTTGAGGCTATGCCCTCTAGTTCTGGATATCTCCACCATAGAAACCAATGTCTCCACATCTACCCCATCCAGTCCTTTCAACACCTGCATTGGCTATTTCATTTGCCTCAAAATACTGCTCAGTTTGTTCAGTATACAATATCAAGTTATCTGTTGTGCAATCAAACGTGTGTTTGATTGATAAGGCCAGCTATTTCTGCTTTTTTTACATTATTATTATTATTATTACCTTGTACTCACTGTTTATGAACCATAAATTTCATCCATTTTCTGCCTTTTCTTAAACTTGAATGTCTCATTGCACTTCCAAATTTTAAAAAAGTGCTGCTTTTTTTTTAAATTCAAACGTCCCTCTCTCACCCCCTTGCAAAGAAAAAAAAAGTGCTGTGATTCAACAGCTAGATAGTCACCTTGGATTCGTTTTAAACCTTACTTGTCACCACTGTTAAGTTTTATAACTCCAAAACTAATTGAAAGGTAAACACTGGAGCCTGGAGATATCGTATGTACATTTTGTTTTCACTTTAGTAGGGCACTCACATGTAATGTGATGGCATAATGACATGCCATTCATGTACTTCTGCATATAATCCATAATGAATTATGTAAACAACAAAGAATGATTAATCAAACAATATTTTTACAATATTACTCAAATATTACTGAAATATTAATTACACAACAGTCTGGTCACCATTCAAAAAGTTGGCAAAACTATAATGGGCTGAATAGAGTTCTGCACCTTTTTGTTTCTGCTGAAAGACCCTAGTTGGCCTCGAACGATAACATGAAGGGGCAGAGCTTCCTTTTAAGTACATGAGCACAAAAGATTTCCCAGAATTCATAGAAGAAAACTTAGCAAGACATCACAAGCCTGTGAAAGAGGGCACTCAACTTTCCATAAATTCATTTCACTTCAAACCTTGTGAGAAATGCCTATTTTTTTTTCTTTTTTGCATTTTAATGTTTTCATGTGTCCTACTTTCTGGTGTAGTTTGAGTTATGATTAGATTATAAATGTTTTATATTGACAAATCTCCTGTCATTTTCCTGTTGCAAAATGCAATGAATTTTGGAGGCAGAGTACAACATTTCACTGTCGATACCTTGTGTTTTAAGCAGTAGGCATGGATATGGATTTTCAGGGCAAGAGGACAACTTTATCTTACCCTGTTTTGCATCAGATTCAGTGAGCTGTTCAGTGTTGTTGCATAAGTTTGCATTTGAGTTAGGCTATAAAGCAGTCCTCAGGTAAATAAATTACTAAATTCAATCATTCCATTAATATCCTCTCTCTGATCTAGAATATTGAGGATTTCAGAAATTGAGATGAACAATTGTCATTCCTTAGCTATCCTAATGGTAAGAAAAGAAGGTGGTTTCTATAACCAAGTAGAATAAATTGCAAACTATACTTAGGAAAAGGATCTTGTTTAAAATTCCTCATGCACTTACCATGCTATGTTGTATAACTTGTACAAGAAAATGATCTGATATCTCCCAGGGGACGCTTCCACCTTGCATCTGCCATTAGAGCAAATGCAAATAGTGCTTACTTCTGACTCACTTGCAGGAATCATTCTCAGTGACACATTTTTGCGGGCGGGGGGGGAGGTGTTAGCCTACTAATGTTAGAGTGTACTGTATGTGATTTGTTCATCTGGATAAATAGGACATATAAGGTAAAATATCTGGTGCTACTGCTACTTCCAGCATCCAGCGCTCTGTAATAATGAATTGGAAGGCAGACGGTTGAAATAGTGCTCCGTTCTGTCAGCCCCTTTGGTATCCGCAATTACCATGTGCAATGAGGAAGGGGTGCAGCATAGTGACACTTCATGCCTCACAGCTTCAGTGACCTAGATTTGATTCAGCCCTTTGGTGCTGTCTGTGTGAAGTTTGCACATTCTCCAGGTATTCCAGTGTTCCCTCACATCTCAAAACATGCTGATAGGTTAATTGGCTGCTGCAACTGATCTCTTAGTACAGGTAAGTGATAGAAGAACAAGGAGGTAGTTGATATTGATAGCAAAGTGAGAGAGAATAGGCTATAGGGGAAATGTTGAAAAGTATATTTTTATGTATATATATGTTGCAAGAAAAAGTTTATAAACCCTTTGCAAATGCCTGCTTTTCTGCTTTAATTACTTTAAAAATGTTGTCTAATCATCATCTGAGTGGCAGATGGAGTTCAACCCAGATAATTGTGAGGTGGTTCATTTTGGTAGGTCAAATATGATGGCAGAATATAGTATTAATGGTAAGACTCTTGGTAGTGTGGAGGATCAAAGGGATCTTGGGGTCCAAGTCCATAGGATACGCAAAGCAGCTGCGTAGGTTGACTCTGTGGTTAAGAAGGCGTACGGTTCATTGATCTTCATCAATTGTGGGATGGAGTTTAGGAGCCGAGAGGTAATGTTGCAGCTATATAGGACCCTGGTCAGACCCCACTTCGAGTACTGTGCTCAGTTCTAGTCACCTCACTACAGGAAGGATGTGGAAACCATAGAAAGGGTGCAGAGGAGAGTTACAAGGATGTTGCTTGCATTGGGATACATGCCTATTATTAGAATAGGTTGAGTGAATTCGGCCTTTTCTCCTTGGAGCGACAGAGGATGAGAGGTGACCTGATAGAGGTGTATAACATGATGAGAGGCATTGATCGTGTGGATAGTCAGAGGCTTTTTCCCAGGGCTGAAATGGCTAGCATGAGAGGGCACAGTTTTAAGGTGCTTGGAAGCAGGTACAGAGGAGATGTCAGGGGTAAGTTTTTTACGCAGAGAGTGGTGAGTACGTGGAATGGGCTGCTGGTGACGGTGGTGGAGGTGGATACGATAGGGTCTTTTAAGAGACTCCTGGATAGGTACATGGAGCTTAGAAAAATAGAGAGCTATGGGTAACCCTAGGTAATTTCTAAGGTAAGGAATGTTCAGCACAGTTTTGTGGGCCAAAGGGCCTGTTTTGTGCTGTAGGTTTTCTATATTTCAATCCTTCTATGTTTCTAAGTCACAATAATAGACAAACACCATCTGCTTAAACTAATAAAACACAGTCAATTGTACTTCTTTTCAATACTGTATTGAGTACACCATTTAAACAATCACAGTCTAGGTTCAAAGAAGTATGTGAACTTCTAGGCTAATGCCTTCTACAAAAGCTATTTGGAATCAGGTGCTCGAATCAATGAGTTGAGATTGGAGGTGTGGGTTGTAGAGGCGTCCTGCCCCATAAAAAAGACACACAAAGTCAGATTACTGACAGAACCTGCTCTTCTCAAGAAAGATCTGTTTATGTGCACTATGCCTCGATCAAAATAGCTTTCAGAGGACCTCAGAAGAAATGTAGAGATGAACGTAGGTGGAAAAGGTTTTCAAAAGTATTTCTAAAGAGCTGGGTGTTCATTAGTTCACAGTAAGAGAAGCTGTCCATAAATGGAGAAAATTCAGTTCTGTTGCTATTCTCCCGAGGAGTGGGCATCCTGCAAAGATCACACCAACAGCACAATGTGCAATGCTGAAGGAGGTGAAAGAAAACCCAAGAGTCATAGCAAAAGACTTGTAGAAATCTCTAGAACTTGCTAAAGTCTCTGTTCATGTCCACTACAAGAAAAACACTGAACAAGAATGATGTTCATGGAAGGACACCATGGAGGAAACCACTGCTCACCATAAAAAAAACATTACATGCTGCACATCTCAAGTTTTCAAAACACCATCTAGATGCTCCACAATGCTTTTGGGACAATGTTCTGTGGACATATGAGACCAAAGTTGAACTTTTTGGCAGAAATGCACACTGCTTTGTTTGGAGGTAAAAGGGCACTGCACACCAACACCAAAACCTCAACCCAACTCTGAGGCATGGTGGAAGGAACATCATGGTTTAGCACTGCTTTGTTGCCCCAGGGCCTGGACAGTTTGCAATCATTGACATAACAATGAATTCAAAATTGCATCAGGACATTTTCCAGGAAAATGTCAGGGTAGTGGTCCATCACCTGAAGCTTAATAGAAGTTGAATGATGCAACAAGATAATGATCAGAAACAGAAGAGTAAATCAACAACAGAATGGTTTAAAAAGAAGAAAATTCATGTTTTGAAATGGCCATATCAGAATCCAGACCTTAAACCAATTGAGATGTTGTGGCATGATCTGGAGAGGGTTGTGCATGCAAGGTATCCCAGAAATAAAGATGAACTAAAACAGTCTTGTATGGAGGAATGGTCTGATCAGCAGCTCAGGAAACATTTGGTGGAGGTTATTGCTGCTGAGGAGGTTCTACCAATTATTAAATATAACGGTTCACATTCTTCTTCCAGCCTGAACTGTGAGTGATTAACCAATATGTTCAATAGGGACATGAAAAGTGCAATATATCTTTTCCACAGATGCTCTCTGGTGTGCTGAGTTCCTTCAACATTTTGTGTGTGTTGCTTGGATTTCTAGCATCTGCAGGTATTCTCTTGTTTTTGTTTGTGTGTAATTAGTTTAGGCAGATTGTGTCTGTCTATTATTGTGACTTAGATGAAGATCAGATCATATTTTATGAGTAATTAATGTGGAAAACCAGGTAATTTCAAAGGTTTCACAAACGTTTTCTTGCAGCTGCATATAAGAATCATGAATTCTGGATTTTAGTGCACTTAGCTAGAAAGTAAACAAGACCTGAGTCATAATGTGTATCTAGTGAAGTTGTCTAACAACTCCAGTGTTGTGGCTCACTCTGCAGAAGCAGCTCTGCACAATGTAGATAACACTTAGTTCAGCTTCCAGCATCTGCAGGTTTTCTCTTGCTTGTCACAGTAGATCTTCCTACTGGCAGGACCATTTAAAATTTTCCAGTAAGTTTTCTAGTACTTAAAGCTACCATCGGTCTCCCTGCTATATCCAGGTCTTGTTAAACCTACAGCACCACAAACCGTCTTAGTAATGACATAACCCTAACCTCATCGCCTGTAGTTGATTGTAACTCTCACCCCACATTCTCATACTTAATCAACAAAGTGCTGCTTTCCTGACTGAATTTATGACACTTCTTCCCATCTCACAGCCTACCCCTGTTTGTCTGCACGTTCCTTGGGCTGTGAACTCAATTGGCAATAATGTACTGGTGAGGTCGCATGCACAATAACACTGACAAATTGTTCATTGATGTCTTTACATGACTGTTGATATGGAGACAATATACAGGCCTACATAGAACAATACAGCACAGTAAAGGCCCTTCGGCCCACAATGTTATGCCGACCCTCAAACCCTGCCTCCCATAGAACTCCCCACCTTAAATTTCTCCATATACCTGTCTAGTACTCCCTTAAATTTCACCAGTGAATCTACCTCCACCACTGACTCAGGCAGTGCATTCCACGCACCAGCCACTCTCTGAGTAAAAAACCTTCCTCTAATATCCCCCTTGAACTTCCCACCCCTTACCTTAAAGCCATGTCCTCTTGTATTGAGCAGTGGTGCCCTGGGAAAGAGGTGCTGGCTATCCACTCTATCTATTCCTCTTAATATCTTGTATACCTCGATCATGTCTCCTCTCATCCTTCTTCTCTCCAGAGAGTAAAGCCCTAGCTCCCTTAATCTCTGATCATAATCCATATTCTCTAAACCACACAGCATCCTGGTAAATCTCCTCTGTACCCTTTCCAATGCATTCACATCCTTCCTATAGTGAGGCAACCAGAACTGGACACAGTACTCCAAGTGTGGCCAAACCAGAGTTTTATACAGCTGCATTATTACCTCGCAACTCTTAAACTCTATCCCTCGACTTATGAAAGCTAACGCTCCATAAGCTCTCTTAACTACCCTATCTACCTGTGAGACAACTTTCAGGGATCTGTGGACATGTACCCCAAGATCCCTCTGCTCCTCCACACTACCAAGTATCCTGCCATTTACTTTGTACTCTGCTTTGGAGTTTGTCCTTCCAAAGTGTACCATCTCACACTTCTCTGGGTTGAACTCCATCTGCCACTTCTCAGCCCACTTCTGCATCCTATCAATGTCTCACTGCAATCTTCGACCATCCTCTACACTATCCACAACACCACCAACCTTTGTGTCATCTGCAAACTTGCCAACCCACCCTTCTACCCCCACATCCAGGTCGTTAATAAAAATCACGAAAAGTAGAGGTCCCAGAACCGGGGACACCACTAGTCACAATCCTCCAATCTGAATGTACTCCCTCCACCACCACCCTCTGCCTTCTGCAGGCAAGCCAATTCTAAATCCACCTGGCCAAACTTCCCGGGATCCCATGCCTTCTGACTTTCTGAAAAAGCCTACCATGTGGTACCTTGTCAAATGCCTTACTAAAATCCATGTAGATCACATCCACTGCACTACCCTCATCTATATGCCTGGTCACCTCCTCAAAGAACCCTATCAGATTTGTTAGACACGATCTGCCCTTCACAAAACCATACTGACTGTCCCTGATCAGACCATGATTCTCAAAATGCCCATAGATCCTATCTCTGAGAATCTTTTCCAACAGCTTTCCCACTACAGACATAAGGCTCACTGGTCTGTAATTACCCTAACCATCCCTACTACCTTTTTTGAACAAGGGGACAACATTGGCCTCCCTCCAGTCCTCTGATACCATTCCCGTGGACAACAAGGACATAAAGATCTTAGCCAGAGGCTCAGCAATCTCTTCTCTCACCTCATGGAGCAGCCTAGGGAATATTCCATCAGACCTCGGGGACTTATCTTTCCTAATGTTTTTTAACAACTCCATCACTTCTTCCCCCTTAATATCAACATGCTCCAGAACATCAACCTCACTCATAGTGTCCTCACCGTCATCAAGTTCTCTCTTATTGGTGAATACTGAAGCGAAGTATTCTTTGAGGGCCTCGCTCACTTCCACAGCCTCCAGGCACAACTTCCCACCTTTATCTCTAATCGGTCCTATCTTCACTCCTGTCAACCTTTTGTTCTTCACATAATTGAAGAATGCCTTGGGGTTTTCCTTTACCCTACTCGCCAAGGGCTTCTCATGCCCCCTTCTTGCTCTTCTCAGCCCCTTCTTAAGCTCCTTTCTTGCTACCCTATATTCCTCAATAGACCCATCTGATCCTTGCTTCCTAATCTCATGTATGCGGCCTTCTTCCATCTGACTAGATTTTCCACCTCACTTGTCACCCATGGTTCCTTCACCATACCATTCTTTATCTTCCTTACTGGGACAAATTTATCCCTACATCCTGCAAGAGATCCCTAAACATTGACCACATGTCCATAGTACATTTCCCTGCAAAAACATCATCCCAACTCACACCCGCAAGTTCTAGCCTTATAGCCTCATAAATTGCCCTTCCCCAATTAAAAATTTTCCTGTCCGCTCTGATTCTATGTTTTTCCATGATAATGTTAAAGGCAAGGGAGCGGTGGTCACTGTCCCCCAGATGCTCACCCACTGAGAGATCTGTGACCTGACCCGGTTTGTTACCTAATACTAGATCTAGTATGGCATTCCCCCTAGTTGGCCTGTCCACATACTGTGACAGGAATCTGTGCTGGACACACTTAACAAACCCTGCCACATCTAAACCCTTGGAACTAATCAGGTGCCAATCAATGTTAGGGAAGTTAAAGTCACCCATGACAACAACCCTGTTATTTTTACACCTTTCCAAAATCTGCCTCCCAGTCTGCTCCTCGGTATCTCTGCTGCTAACAGGGGGCCTGTAGAATACTCCCAATAGAGTAACTGCTCCCTTCCTGTTCCTGACTTCTACCCATACTGACTCAAAAGAGGATCCTGCTACATTGCCCACCCTTTCTGTAGCTGTAATAGTATCCCTGACCAGTAATGCCACGCCTCCTCCCCTTTTTCCGCCCTCTCTATCCCTTTTAAAGCACTGAAATCCAGGAATATTGAGAATCTATTCCTGCCCTGGTGCCAGCCAAGTCTCTGTAATGGCCACTACCTCATAATTCCATGTATGTATCCAAGCTCTCAGTTCATCACCTTTGTTCCTGATGCTTCTTGCATTGAGGTACACACACTTCAGCCCTTCTACCTTACTACCTTTACACCCTTTATCCTGTTTCTCTTTCCTCAAAGCCTCTTTATATGTTAGATCTGGCTTTAATCCATGCACTATACTTGCAATTTTCACATGATCTTTATCCTCCTCCACCTCACTATCTGCTCTAACACTCTGGTTCCCCTCTCCCTGCAAATCTCGTTTAAACCCCCCCGGAGCAGCAATATCAAACCTTCCCGCAAGGATGTTAGTCTCCGTTGCAGTTCAGGTGCAACCCATCCAGTCGGAACAGGTCCCACCTTCCCTGGAACAAGGCCCAATTGTCCAGAAACATGAAGCCCTCCCTCCTGCACCAACTCCTTAGCCACGTATTTAGCTGCATTATCTTCCTACTTCTAGCCTCACTAGCACATGGCACGGGTAGCAATCCTGAGATTGCAACACTGGAGGTTCTGTCCTTCAACTTTGCACCTAATTCCCTAAACTCTCTTTGCAGGACCTCCTCCTCCTTCCTATCCACGTCATTGGTCCCTACATGGACTATGACATCTGGCTGCTCACCCTCCCTCTTGAGAATACTGAGAACTCGATCTGAGATATCGCGGACCCTGGCACCAGGGAGGCAACAGACCATCCAGGATTCTCGATCTCTTCCACAGAACCTCTTGTCTGTCCCCCTAACTATCGAATCCCCTATCACTACTTCTCTTCTCTTTCCCTCCTTCCCTTCTGAGCTGAGGGTCCAGTCTCGGTGCCAGGGATGCAACCACTGCAACTTGTCCCTCGTAGGTCATCCCCACCAACAGTATCCAAAATGGTATACTTATTGTTGATGGGAATGGCCACAGGAGTGCTCTGCTCTTTCAGTCTATTCCCCTTCCCTCTCCTGACAGTCACCCAGTTACCTGTCTCCTGACTTTTAGGGGTGACTATCTCCCTGTAACTCCTGTTTATTTCTGCCTCTGCCTCACAAATGATCCAAAGTTCATCCAGCTCCAGCTCCAGTTCCCTAACTCGGTTTGTCAGGAGCTGCAGCTGGATGCACCTTTTACAGGTGTAGTCATCAGGGACGATTGTGCTCGCCCTGACTTCCCACATACTGCAAATGGAGCACACGACTGCCCTAACTGCTGCCTCCATTACTTATTCCCAAGTTAATTAGAGTTATTAAAGGAACTTATCTGGCCTTACCACACTGGGAGCAAACTGGTCCTCAGCCTCTGCTCACCAAAGCCTCTGGAACCAAAGCCTTCCTACTCTGTCTCCCACTACTATGTCGCCCACTCATGCAACGCCTGCTCCGTTAATCTGCTCACTTTTTAAACTCTCCCGCTGTCTCACGGGCCGACTTTTACATGCTTGCGCAGTCGTGCCCTGTTCAAATTGCCAAAGAAATGACCACCCCTTCTCAATCTGCTCGCTTTTTAAACTCTCCTGCTGTCTCACAGGCTGACTTTCACGCGCATGCGCAGTCGTGCCCCGTTCAAACTGCCGAAGAAAATACCTCATTCCTTCGCTCCATCCTGCACCATGTCCTTCAAGGAACCTCTGCTCTCCCAGACAAAGTCATCATTAACAGAATCACAGCTTCATGTCAGCTTTTGCAGTCCACAATACACCTTCCTCTTATGGAGAGGTCCAATTTTTATTAATGCAGTAAATACTGGAATACTCAGCAAATTGGGAAGGATTTGTGGAACGGGAAAAAATATTAACATTTGAGGTTAACAATCTGACATCAAAAGTATCGGTGGCTCAAAAATATTAACCCCCTATGTATGTATGCGATCACCGAAGAGTGACTAAGTGGTGATTGCATGCAAGAAGCAAGGGGCTGTTGATATCAAGGATCACAATCTCTATACACCTCCTGTGGCAAATGTAAATCTCACAGGACAATTTGACAAAGTGGAGAGAATTTCTTTCTGAATCCTGGCCATCAAATGTACTTCAGTAAAAACAAATGTCATTCAACCATTTCTGGGGCTTATTTAGTGTAGAGCAACTTTACCGGGAGTCAGCAAAAGGTACAGCATTGATAAAGACCTTTCGAACTACTGAGTCCATTAGGGCGGCATGGAAACGTAGTGGTTAGCACAACACTTTACAGTACAGGTGAATCAGGTTCAATTCCAGCTGCTGCCTAGAAGAGTACATTCTCCACATCCAAATAGTACATTCTTCCCACAGTCCAAAGTATAGGTTAGTAGTTTAATTGGCCATTGCAAATTTTCCCATGATTAGGCTAGGATCCTAGCTATTTCAATAGCTACAGTAAATTGAATGCAATATTTCTATGAGAGAGAATTATCCTTGAACGCCTGATGTGGCCAAAGAAGTGATGAGTATCAAAGATCGGGAGGAGGGGATAAGGGTGGGAGAAGTATAATTTACATGTTTGTAGATTTTACACAGAATTAAGAAGAATTCTTTGGTAGTTTAATTGATCACTTGTCCCCAATGTAGAGATGAGGGGTAGAATAAAGAAAGAGTTGATGAAAATGTTGGGAGAATAAAATATATAGCTCCTGGTAAACAAGAGGAGGTCTGCAGATGCTGGAATTTCAAGCAACACACATAAAAATTGCTGGTGAATGCAGCAGGCCAGGCAGCATCTATAGGAAGAGGTACAGTCGACGTTTCGGGCCGGGACCCTTCGTCAGGACTAACTGAAAGAAGAGATAGTAAGAGATTTGAAAGTGGGAGGGGGAGGGGGAGATCCGAAATGATAGGAGAAGACAGGAGGGGGAGGGATCTGGAAAGTTGATTGGCAAAGGGAATGTGAGAGGATCATGGGATGGGAGGCCTAGGGAGAAAGTAGGGCGGGGACGGAAGCCCAGAGGATGGGCAAGGAGTATAGTGAGAGGGACAGAGGGAGAAAAAGGAGAGAGAAAAAAAATAAATGAATAGATAACGGATGAGGTACGAAGGGAAGTTGGGGCATTAACGGAAGTTAGAGAAGTCAATGGTCATGCATGAGAAAGCAGGATCTCCCAGAGGGCACACATTTTAATTCCACGTCCCATTCCCATTCTGATATGTCTATCCACGGCCTCCTCTACTGTAAAGATGACGCCACACTCAGGTTGGAGGAACAACACCTTATATTCCGTCTGGGTAGCCTCCAACCTGATGGCATGAACATTGACTTCTCTAACTTCCAATAATGCCCCACCTTCCCTTTGTACCCCATCCGTAATTTATTTATGTATTCATTCATTCATTCTCTCCCGTCTCCTTTTTCTCCCTCTGTCCCTCTCACTATACTCCTTGCCCATCCTCTGGGCTTCCCCTCTCCCCCCTTCTTTCTCCCTAGGCCTCCCATCCCATGATCCTCTCATATTCCCTTTGCCAATCAACTTTCCAGATCCCTCCCCCTCCTGTCTTCTCCTATCATTTCGGATTTCCCCTCCCCCTCCCATTTTCAAATCTCTTACTATCTCTTCCTTCAGTTAGTCCTGACGGAGGGTCTCGGCCCGAAACGTAGACTGTACCTCTTCCTATAGATGCTGCCTGGCCTGCTGTGTTCACCAGCAATTTTTATGTGTGTAGCTCCTGGTAAGATTGATGAAACATGTGTGCTTGATAGTTATTTACCTATTGAGATACAATGTGGAGTAGGCCATTCCAGCACTTCAACAATCTTACCAGGAACTACGTATTTTAATCTCCCAACATTTTCACCAACTTTCTTTATTCTATCCCTCATCTCAATACTCAGGACAAGTGATCAGTTAGCCTACCAAAGACTTCTTCTTAATTCTGTGTAAAATCTACAAACATATGTAAATTATACTTCTCCCACCCCTACCCTACCCACCCCCTGCCGATCTTTGACACTCATCACTTATTTGGCTACATCAGGCGCTCAAGGATAATTCTCTCTCGTAGAAATGTTGCATTCAATTTACTGTAGCTATTGAAAGGTTAACATATGCTACAATCAACTAGAAGAAGTTTTAAGCATTTTTAGAATGTATCCTGCAGGGCAAACTGTAAATCCTCTTGGATTTATGTTTAGGAGAATGCCAAACAAACATAATCCTGTGCAGTTTTTGAAATGTTCTATTTGTTCTTAAAGGATATCACAGATTAAGTTGCAAAGCTGTTGCAGGATTACGAAGGATGACCTTCAGTTTATGTACAAATCAGTTATTTTCTTATTTTATTTGCTGATCATTTTGTATATTTCAGGGCATCTTAAAGGGAACTGGAGTCTTTCAGTGACAGAAATGAATAGGGTAACATAAATCTGCAGACTTTTAAGAGTGAGAAGTGATGATATGAATAAATGAAGGAAAGTCAGGGAACACCTGTAGAAAGGAAAACAATATTAATATTTCAACTGGTACAGAAAACATTTGGCTTGGTATGCCAAAGCACTTTGACAGCCATTAAGTACCTTGAAAGTGAAATCATTGTTCTAATGAAGGAAACTTCCACAAAAAGTACTGAAATAAACTCAATAGCCATTGTTCGGTGAGACATTTCTTGGTGTGAATTCGGAGAACTTCCTTTACCATAATTCCTTACAGCATGGAAGTTTTTTTCCTGTAGCCTAGTCTTCCCATATTTGCCATCAACACCCCACAGATCTAGTTGTCTACATGCCTTCTAGACGGGTCCAGAAGGGTGAGATCACATGGGATCCATGGTCATCTAGCCAATTCGATAGAAAATTGGCTTGTGGAAGGAATTAGAGATTGCTAATAGAGAATTTTTTTCCTCAGTTTGGAGCCCTGTGAATAGTGAGGTGCACAAGGATCGATACTGGAGCATGTCGTTGTCATATATATTAAAGCTTTGGTCCAGAATGTAGGTGGCATGGTTAGTTCACAGATGGCACCAAAATTTGTTGAGTGGTGGATTGTGAAGAAGGTTGCCTTGGTATATAGGATCTAGTTCAACTGAGAAAGCGGACAAAGAAAGGGCAAATGGAATTTAATTCAGATAAGTTCAGTGAGAATTTATGCTTGAGCAGGTCATACACTGTAAAAGACAGAACGCTGTGGAGCGCTGTAGAACAGGGAGATCTTGAGATAGTACATAGTCCCCTGAAAGTGTTGACAGGCATATGCAAAGTTATGAAGTATAGATGTCGTATGCTTACTTTAATCAGAGGAGCCTTGGAGTGCAAGAATGGGACATTATGTAACAGCAGTGCAAGATGCTGGTGAGACTGCATTTGGAATATTGTGTGCAGTTCTGGTCACCATATCATAGGAAAGATATGACTAAACTAAAGATGATGTAGACAAAGTTGTTGCTGAGTCTGGACAGCTTGAGTTACAAGGAGAGACTAGATAGGCTGCTTTCCCTGACCTTAGCAAGGCTGATGGGGTGACCATATAGAGTCTTGTAAAATCATGAGGGGTATAAATAAAGCGGATGAGCTCAGCCACTTTCCCAGTGCTGATGGATATATTACTGGGGTCTTAGGATTAAAGTGAGAGAAGAAAGATTCATAGGAAATCTGAGGGGTAGTTTTTTTTCTCACAGAAAGTGCTGGATAAATGGAATGAGCTGCCAGAGGAAATGGTAGAGGCAGGTACAATTACAATATTTAATAGGCATTTGGGAGGGAGCATGGATATGAAATGTTTAGCAGGACATGGGCAGATTAATGAAGACTAACTCAGGGAGGTAGCTTGGTCAGCATGGATAAGTTACGTTGTAGGTCCTGTTTCTGTGCTGTATAACTCTGATTTCATCACTCACCTACACAATCTACAGCAGTGAATTAACCTCCCAAAAAGCATATCATTAGGATTTCAGAGGAAAGCAGGCAAAATTACCAAATTTTGCTGCCCTTTGGCAAAAGAAGTATTTTCTGACATTGCCTCTAAATATGCATACTGTACATGCAAACTCCACAAAGGTAGCACTGGAGGTCAGGACTGAACTTAGACGTTAGGCAGCACCACTGTACCCATGTTTAAATTGTGCAATGGGATCTTTTACAATGACTTTAGAGGATTATAGACTCCTTCAATCAAAAGTCATTATTTCTGAAAAAAATATATTTTTTCCTTTTAATTTTCTGGATAAACCAGTGGGATAAACCATTTAATTCAGCAGCAAGACTGACATCAACTAATCTTTAGCAGATCTATACTTTTACTTGGGTTTTACTTGGGTGATCTCTTGCAAAGGTTATGGTGGACAATTGAGAATATTTCCCTAGAGAAATGACTGGTATATACCCTTGTATGAAATCACTTTGAAAATAATATAATGATGCATCAATTATAATTCAACATTGCAAGTGAGCAAGTTGAGCCTTCTTGCTAAGGCATTGGAACAGTTTAATTTCAATGGCCATTTTGTAAATCTGTCTTTCTGTTTCTCTGTTTGACTATTTTTCAACTATTTATTACTGTTGTTTAAAAAAAACCTCTCAGTTTTAAATTATAAAAAAATGTAGGTGTAACTGTCCCTTGTAAGCCAAATGAAGTTGGTGATAATCCCTGTTTGGAATTTGAGCACACAGCACACAGTAATGTATTGATATACTTCCAAAAATTTGTTTTGTATGTCAGATTAAGAGGTGATCTAAATAAAGTCCTTAAAACAATTTAAAAATTTGGCATGTACTTTATACTTTATTGTCACTAAACAATTGATACTAGATCGTACAATCATCACAGCGATATTTGATTCTGTGCTTCCTGCTCCCTGGATTACAAATTGATAGTAAATATTAAAAATTTTAATTATAAATCATAAATAGAAAATAGAAAAATGGAAAGTAAGGTAGTGCAAAAAAACAGAGAAGCAGGTCCGGATATTTGGAGGGTACGGCCCAGATCCGGGTCAGGGTCCGTTCAGCAGTCTTATCACAGTTGGAAGGAAGCTGTTCCCAAATGTTAGATTGAGATAAACTATTGCCAGGCAAATCCAGAACATGGGTGCATGTTAACACAGAAACAAAATCCTGCAAGTGCTGGATATCTGAAATTACAGTAAAAAAATGCTGAAAGCTCAGGTCTGACAACACCTATGGAGAAAGTTAACATCACAGGTCAATGATTTTTTTTGTCGGTACTCTTTAAATCATGTCAAAATTATACCATTTAGAGATGATGTCAGAAAATACTTCTTTTGCCAAAAGGGAGCAGAAATTGGAAATTTTCTGAGTCATAAAGCTGCAAGGCCAGTTTAATTAAAAAAGGAAACAGGTTGATAGATTTTTTTTTATCTGTTTGGAATTCAAAGCTGATAGATATGGATCAGCCATTATTTCATTGAATGTGAGAACATGCCTTTCTTCTATATTGCAGTTCATTAGAAGTTTGGAGTTTGCTAGACAGTGTGTAGAGTTCGTGTTCTTCTACTAGTCCTGCAGAGCCCCATAGCTGATTCACAGGTACAGTTTTACCCACTGGATAATGGAAATTGGATTTAATGCCATGCAAGGAACTTTCTCATGGATGGCAAGTTAATGCAATCCTATTTTTGTATAAATGCAACCAACTCGGCAGCTTCCTAAGCATGCCTCACATTATATCCTTGTGAATTCCATATGTAACAAAAAAACAAACATTAATGATGAGAGTTAAAATCTACGCCTAGAAGTTCCAAATTTAAGAAGCTAGATCAGTACTAATGTTCTCATGTAGATAGAGTTTTATGGGTATATATTTAGTGCAATCTTCAGCTTCTTCAGGTGAACGCCAGGTTCTATGGAATGTTGAAAAGCAGACGATTTCACTTGAACATACCCAGAAGAGCCTTATTTTTATATGGGACCTTTGAAGTTTATTAAAGATGTTTAACAATCAGGTAAAGAAAAGAATTCTGAGTCAAGGAAGGAAACAATAGGAGAGGAACTAAACATTCAGTCAAAGCTTTCACTGAGATTAAGGGCAGCATATTGCTGAAAATGTTAGCTCCAGGGATCTGACTTCAGTTCTGCCCTTTGGTTACGTCCGTATCGAGTTTTCAGGTTCTCCCTGTGATAAGATAGATTTCATCCGGGTACACTATATTACTCAGTAATGTGGATAAATGTGAAATAAATCAAAAGAGGATTCCATGAGCATGTGAGAAAATAGTTTGCAGGGACTACAGTTTAACTGGCAGGTTGAGTCAATAGTAAGGAAGATAAATGCAATGTTAACATTCATTGCGAGACAAGCAGTATATAAAAGCAAGGATATAATGATGAGGATTTGTAAGGCATTGTTTAGACCACATTTAGAGTGTTGTGAGGGTCCATGGGAGATTTACAAGAATGATACATGGAATGAAAGGGTTAAGATATGAGAAGCATATAATGACTCTGGGCCTCTACTCACTGGGGCTTAGAAGAATGATGGGCATCTCATTGAAACCTACTGAATATTGAAAGGTCTAGATAGAGTGGATGTGGGGAGGACATTTCCAGTAATGGGAGAAACCATAGATCACAGCCTCAGAACAGAAGGACATCCTTTAGAAAAGAAATCAGGAGGAATTTCTTTAGCCAGAGAGTGATGAATCTGTGAAATTCATCACCACAGATGGTAGTGGATGCCAAGTTATTAGGTATATTTAAAGCGGAGGTTGATAGGTTCTTAATTAGTAAGGATGTCAAAGGTTATGGGGAGAAGGCAGGAGAATGGATTGAGAGGGAAGATAAATCAGCCATGGTTGAATGGTGAAGCAGACTTAAAGGGCCAAGTAGCCCAATTCTGCTCCTATGTCTTATGGTTTGTATGAAAAGGCAAAAAATAAAGAGATTTAGTCTTTGTTCAGGCAGATGGTATTGGTTCAGACTGGCACCATAGTTGGTGCAGGTGTTGTGAGCTGAAGGGCCTGTTCCTGTGCTGTGTTCTTTATTTGTTAAAATATTAATATGGGTGCGGTCAAATTCATTAGAGTTGAGCCTGATTTGTATGGGAAGAGTGGAATGTAAAACATTTATGTTGATCCTGTTTGGCTTTTACTATATTGGTCTTCAAACTATATAATGATAATGGAATTGTTGATTAATCATACCGCCATCTCCAGTCTTAAACAAGTAAACTACACTACACAGTGAAGAAACAAGAAGACGCTAGTCAGAGCAATAGAATCAAAGTCACCTTTTCCACCCAAACATGTTATATTACCACAAGTCATTTTTCAAATTATTCATATACTGTATCCCAAATGTTACTTTCTGAGAGAATCTATCTAATTTGCATTTGAATGAATCAATACTGCTTCCACCATCTCCCAGGAGAACCTGTGTCATTTTCAGTATTCTTTGGCTGTGGAGGGGAAGGTCAGCCAGAAAACCTGCTGCTGTCTCCCCGCAAATGAGCCCTATTAGAAATAAAACTTCACTGTAAAATGATTGGATGTTTTAGAAACTGCATTTGTGCATGCACATCAAATACTCGCCTTTTATTTTTACATACTATTTTAATGTTCTCATTTTATCAACTTGTGAATCTTTTGCCTATCCATTAATATAAATAAATAAATCTTGCAAATTTTGCCCTTTCCTGATCATGGCTTCAGATAATTGTACTGTCTGCAATTCCATTGTAAATTATTGTCACGCAAAATGGACATTGTTTGAAAGCTATAGTTATTACAAACAGAAAAAGAAAGCATTGCGGAATTGATCATTTATATTTTAAAATGCCTGCTATCCTGCACGTGGTTATCATACCCCAAACACCATCTTTCTCATGCCACATTTGGCCTTAATTAAAGAGCGCAACTAACTCTTCTGTGTGCACGATCTGTCTGTAATATGAGACGGCAAAATATAGGCTTCACTGCAGGTTAACACAGATTTCTGAAAGATAGTTTAGATTTATCATCTTTATAGAGTGGTTTGAACAGAAAGAGTCATACAGCTATACTGCACTGATATATGCCCTATCTATGTCCTATTTGCCAGTGTTTGGTCCTCAGCCTTCTAAACCCTTCCAATCCATGTATCCGTCCAACAGTCTTTCAAAAGTTGTTATTGTGCCTGCCTCAAACACTTCCTCTGACAGCTGATTCAACATAGATACCACCCTTTGTGTAAAAAATAAAGTTGCCTTTCAAGCCCCTCTTAACCTTTTCCCTTCTCACTTATGCCCTCTGGTTCTTGATTCCACATCTCTAGGAAAAGACTGGATGTATTCACCATATCTATGTTCCTCATCATTTTATGCACCTCTATAAGATAACCTCTCAGTTTCTTACACGCTAAAGAATAAAGTCCCGGCTTGACCGACCTCACCAGGAGAAGTGAGGGGAGTAAGCAGCCAGTGCAGGGTCCCCCTGTGGCCATTTCCCTCAGCAACAAGTACATCTCTTTGAACAGTGCAGGGGGAGGATGGCCTATCAGGGCACAGCAGCAGCAGCCAGGCCAGTGGCACTGAAACTGCCTCTGAGGCTTAGCAGGGAAGAGTAAAGTCAGGCAGAGAAGTAGTGATAGGAAACTCGACAGTCAGAGGGACGGACAGCAGGTTCGGTGGCCGTGAAAGAGAAGCCAGGATGGTACGTTGCCTCCTAGGTGCTGGGGTTCAGGAGGTCTCCGACCAGCTGCAGAAGATTCTTGAAAGGGAGGGTGAACAGTCAGAGGTCAGGGTGCACATTGGCACCAATGACTTCGGTAGAAAGGGGGAAGAAGTCCTGTACAGTGAGTTTAGGGAGTTAGGGAAGAAGCTGAAGAGCCGGATCTCCAAGGTAATATGAATAATATAGTTGGGAACTTAATATCCAAGGATGCATCTTGATTGAAAGGAAGGCAGGTAAAGAGAGGGAGTGGGGTAGCTCTGATGGTCAAAATTAAATTAAATCCTCAGAAAGAGATGGCATAAGATCAGAAGATGTAGAATCCTTGTGGGTAGAGGGAAGAACCTGCAAGGGTAAAAAGACACTTATGGGAGTTATATACAGGCTTCTGAACCTTAGTCAGGATGTGGGCTACAAATTGCAATGGGAAATAGAAAATGCATGTAATAAAGCATGTTACAGCAGTTTTGGGTGATTTAAATATGCCGGTAGATTGGGAAAATTATTGGTGCTGGATCCCAAGAGAGGTCATTTGTAGAATGTTGATGAGATGGCTTTTTAGAGCAGCTTGTGGTTGAGCCCACCAGGGGAAAGGCAATTCTGGATTGGGTACTGTGTAATGAGGCAGATTTGATTCAGGAGCTTAAAGTAAAGGAACATTTGGAAGTCAATGATCATAAAATGATAGAATTCACCCTGTAGTTTGAGAGGGAGAAGCTAATGCCAGATATATCAGAATTAAATAGTGGAATAAAGGAAATTACAGAAGCTCGGGAGAGGAGTTGGCCAAATTTGATTGGAAGGGGACGCTAGCAGGGATGACAGCAAAGCAGCAGTAGCTGGAGTTTCTGGGAGCAATTCGGAAGATGCAGGATAGATACATTCAGATACTTTATACTTTATACTTTATTGTCGCCAAACAATTGATACTGGAGCGTACAATCATCACAGCAATATTTGATTCTTCTCTTCGTGCTCCCTGGAGTACAAATCGATAGTAAATATTAAAAATTTAAATTATAAATCAAAAATAGAAAATAGAAAAGGGAAAGTAAGGTAGTGCAAAAAAACCGAGAGGCAGGTCTGGATATTTGGAGGGTACAGCCTAGATCCAGGTCAGGATCCGTTCAGCAGTCTTATCACAGTTGGAAAGAAGCTGTTCCCAAATCTGGCCGTACGAGTCTTCAAGCTCCAAAGCCTTCTCCCGGAGGGAAGAAGGACGAAAAGTGTGTTGGCTGGGTGGGTTATGTCCTTGATTATCCTGGCAGCACTGCTCTGACAGCGTGTGGTGTAAAGTGAGTCCAAGGATGGAAGATTGGTTTGTGTGATGTGCTGTGCTGTGTTCACGATCTTCTGCGGCTTCTTCCGGTCTGGGACAGGACAACTTCCGTGCCAGGTTGTGATGCACTCCAGAAGAATGCTTTCTACAGTGCATCTGTAAAAATTAGTGAGTGTTTTAGGGGACAGGCCAAATTTCTTTAGTTTTCTCAGGTATTAAAGGCTCTGGTGGGCCTTCTTGGCAGTGAACTCTGCTTGGTTGGACCAACTCAGGTAATTTGTGATATTGACCCCGAGGAACTTAAAGCTTTTGACCTGTTTCACTTGTGCACCACTGATGTAAATTGGGTCGTGCGGTCCACTACTCCTTCTGAAGTCAACAACCAATTCCTTTGTCTTGCTGATGTTGAGGGATAGGTTATTGTCTTCGCACCATGCCACCAGGTTCTTAATTTCCTCTCTGTAGTCAAACTCATCATTACCCAAGATACGGCCTACAATTGTGGTGTCATCAGTAAACTTATATATTGAATTCGATGGAAACTTGGCTACACAATCATGGGTGTACAGAGAGTACAGCAGGGGGCTGAGTACACAGCCTAGTGGGGCACCGGTGCTCAGAGTGATTGCAGAGGAGAGCTTGTCCCCTATTTTTACACCCTGGGTCCTGTCTGTGAGGAAGTTGAAGATCCAGCTGCAGATCTGAGTGCTAAGGCCCAGGTTCCGGAGATGCAAGGGAAGTCAAAGGCAGAACAAAAGCAAAGGAGAGGACGTGCAGTATAATATAGCAAAAATTAGTGGGAAGTTAGAGGATTGGGAAGCTTTTAAAAATCAACAGAAATCAACTAAAAAAACCATAAAGAGGGAAAATATGAAATATGAAGGTAAGCTAGCTAGCTGAAAGGGAAGGAGGGAGGAGAGAGAGCAGTGCGCCTGCGTGTGCGCAGCCCTCCGGTGAAAAATGATATCATATCTGTTAAATAGGGGCCGTGGACAATTCTGATTTGATGGAGAATGGACGTGAAAGCACAGAGGAACATCTGGAGAAATTTCTGAAACGCTCGTTCGCTGCTGTCGTTACTCTGTGGTCGGGAATCTTTCGGAAGATAGGCCTCAAAATCCCCAGCTTTGCCTGCTGTTGGCGACCGAGGTTCAGGTCGAATCGTTCGGACAGAGATGGCGCTCAATACTTGGTGTCGGAGAGCTGATCAGAGCTCGAAGTTTTCAGATGACTCAGAGTCGGACTGTGGTCGGCATGGCAGGGAGAATTTTTCTTCCTTCTCCCCTCTGCGTGAGATGTGGGACATTTGAGAAACCTTGAACTTTACTGTGCTCATGGACTTCTTCATCAAGTTATGGTATTGTTGCACTGTTGTAACTATATGTTATAATTATGTGGTTTTGTCAGTTTTTTCAGTCTTGGTCTGTCCTTTGTTTTGTGATATCACACCGGAGGAAATAATGTATCATTTCTTAATGCATGCATTACTAAATGACAATAAAAGAGGACTACGTGTCTTCATAATCTAATAATATTAAAAAGGATACCAATTTTTTTCAGATATATAGTAGGTGCAACAAGAGAACACACATCTTGTACAATAGTCTCTGCTTTATTATTTCATACATTATTACTGCACATTGGTAAATTATTATTGTGTAAAGTATTATTCTGTACATTATTATTAGTTAAGTCTGCACACTGCTAAGTGTTTTTAAATGTTGCTGCTGTAACAAAAGTATTTCACACTCAGGATCAATAAATTACTTATTATTATGATGAATATTATTATTATTTATTAAAAGAGGCGAGAGTGGATATTGCGCCACCAGAAAAACGACACTGGAGAGGTAGTAAGAGGGAGAAAGGATTGGCAGACAAACGTACGGAAGGTGGGGATGCGGAATCTCATTGAAACCTATTGAACATTGAAAAGCCTAAACAGAGTGGATATGGAGAGGATGTTTCCTACAGGGGGTGGGTCTATGGCCAGAGGGCACAGCCTCAGAATAGAGGGACATCCATTTGGAAGAGAGGTGAGAAGGAATTTCTCTCACCAGAGGGTGGTGAATCTGTGGAATTCATTGCCACAGATGGTGATGGAGGCCAAGTCATTCAGCATATTTAAAACAGAGGTTGATAGGTTGTTTATCAATCAGGGCGTCAAAGGTTATGTTCCAGAGAGAATGCGGGAGAATGGAGTTGAGAGTGATAATAAATTAGCCATGATGGAATAGCGGAGCAGGCTCAATAGGCCAATTGGCCTAATTCTGCTCTTATACCTTAAAATGGAAATAAATAAAGGAACATGGATAATATCAACATTCATTAGTGCACATGACATGATACCTCCTAAAACAATTCATGTAAATAATGTTGAATCAATAGGATTAATCAGAACTTGGAGGATGAGTTGGCTAGAAATCATTGCTCATATTAGACCAAGGGCTAGAAATCTGGTCACAGTATCAGTTGTAAATGTATTCTGGTTTCAGCATGGAAGATCTGGGACAGAAACCCAGCAGCGACACACACTGTACTCCCACAATGGAATGGATATTCAAAATAAACAACTGAAGGTGAATTTATACTTTATAGTTCTTTCACCAGAACTTATGTTTGATTAATTAATTTGTTTATCCATAACTCCATAAAACTAAATTGAACTTTCCTTCAGTGATTGGGACTTCAGAGCTGAGGAGAACTCTAAACGCTGTAATTATGAATTATAAGGAAAATTGATAAGAATCACAAGATGACAAAGAAATACAAACAAACTGGAGAAATATGTGGCAGATGAAGAAAAAGGAAAATACGTTTCTTGTAAAGGGAAGAGGGATTGTGAGTGTTAGCCATATTATAATATTTAAAACTAGAGGAGCACATTTATGCACAGACCCACAATAATCAAGCTGGTAATTGAAAAGTAAGGAAAGGAGGAAATATCAGACGCAACTCAGAGCTGCTTTTGCGATGCCAGTCTAACTTTACTGGAAATGGAAACTTTGCCGAGAAGGTAATAGCTGCAGATAAGCTACCAGTGAAAGGAAAATTACTGTTAAAAGGTTTAGTGCTTTCCCAGCTTTTGGTAAAGAAAGCCATTGAAATAAAACTAGAGGAAAAGAATTTTAACAAAGGTCTCGCTTTAAGTAAGAACTGGATTTCAATTGTAAAGAAAGTGGGAGAGTGGAAACCCGATTGGATGAGGACTAACCAATCAGGAGGGACAAACTACAAGGATATAAATACCTCTGGACTTGACATACCCAGGCATCATCCCTGAAGAAGATGGCAAATTCGTTATCGAAGCGTCAGTTATAATCAATACCTGTACCCAGCAGGAAGCCTAAGAAGAGTTTATTGAAGGTCATTGATGTTTTCAAAACAAATGCTGCAAACAATCAGCTGGTAGTAGAAGTCAGACTACGGCGGGGGTTCCCACCCTTGTTTACATCATGGACCAATACCATTAAGCAAGGTCCGTGGACCCCAAGTTGTGAAACCCTGCAGTACAGTTAGTTAATAAGACCGTAAGACATAGGAACAGAATTAGGCTATTCAGCCCATCAAGTCTGTTTCACCATTTCATCATTGCTGATCCATTTCCCTCTCAACCTCCTTCTCCTGCCTTCTACCTGTAAACTTCCACACCCTAACTAATCACGAACCTATCAACTTCTGCCTTAAATACACACTATGAACTGGGATCCACGGGAGCCTGTGGTAATGAATTCCACAGATTCACCACCCTCTAGCTAAAGAAATTCCTCCTCATGTTTCCTCCATTCTTAAGTGACGTTCCTCCATTCTGAGGCTGTGCCCTCTGGTCCTAGGAAACATCCTTGCCACATCTACTCTATCTAGGCCTTTCAACATTCAATAGGTTTCAATGAGATCCCCCCCCCTCCCCATTCTTCTAAATTTCAGTGAGTAAAGGCCCAGAATCATCAATTGCTCCTCTTATGATAGATAACCCTTTCATTCCCAGAATCATTCTTGTGAACCTCTCTCCAATGTCAACACATCCTTTCTTAAATACAGGCCCAAAACTGCTCATAATACTCCAAGTGAGGCCTCACCGGTGCCTTATAAAGCCTCAGCATCACACCCTTGCTTTTATAATGAACCTGAGTTCTTCTGGTGTCATTGTGTAGGAGACAATTCGAAATCTGGGAACTGGATAGGGATCCCGAAGAACCTGGTGGTGAAACCAAAGGTCACCCCTCACTTGTAGAAGCAAAGGTTTCATGAATTAAAATGGCATCAATCAGGTGATACTGGGGACAACAGAATGCCACAGTGACACCACTGGAGGAGCTGTAGCCACACACTTCCAGCTATCCTAGCCTCTGGTGTTGTTTGTGTGGAGATTGTACATTCTTCCTGTGACCTGTGTGGGATTTCTGCAGGTGCTTCAGTTTCCTACCAGATCCCAAAGGTGTGCAGGTTGCGGGATCAACTGCCCCTGCTGTGTGGCTGAGCAGCAGAACGGCAGGAATGTCGGAGAATAAGAAAAGGTTTAGTGTGCCATTGGTGTAACTGCTATCAGAGGGCTGAAAGGCCATTTTTAATGCTGAATGTCTGGAGCTCATACAGAACATAGAACGTACAGCAGAGAACATAGAATTTAGAACAGTATAGTGCAGTACAAGCCTTCCGCATGCACTGTTCTGCAAAACTCATAACCTACTCCAAAGTCAACTTAACCCTTCCCTCCCACAGAGTCCTTAATTTCTCTTTCATCCATCTGCCTTCAAGAGCCTTTTAAATATCCCGAATGTAGATAAAGATTAGCTTTATTTATCACATGTTAGCGAAACATCAGAGCATAGAGTGAAAAGTGTTGTTTGCTTTAATGATGAACACAGTCAGAAAATGTCCTGGGAGCAGTCAGCAAGCGATGCCGTACCTGCCCACAGCTCAAAAACACTTACTAACCCATGCTTCTTTGGAATGTGGGAAGAAATTGGAGCACTTGGAAAAAATCCACAATGTACAAGCTCCTTACAGAAGTGGTGGGAATTGGACCCTGCTTGTTGGCACTGTAAAGCATTAAACTAACTACTAGGCTACATGCCATCCTAATGTATCTGCCTCTGTCACCACCACAGCAGTGTGTTCCATGTACTTATCACCTTCTGTGTCAAAAAAAAACACCTCTGACATCCCCCTGTACTTTCCTCCTGTCACCTTGGAAGTATGCCTTCTCATGTTTCCATTGCTGCTCTCGGAAAAAGGCACTGGCTGCCATCCTGACTATGCTCCCTAACATATTGTACATCTCTATCAAGTCACCTCTTATCCTCCTTTGCTCCAAAGAGAAAAGCCGGAGCTCACACAACCTTTCCTCATAAGACATGCTCTTTAATCCAGGCAGCATCCTGGTAAATCTTCTCTGCACCCTCTGAAGCTTTCACATCCTCCCTGTATCGTATCAGATCGATGACAAAAATGTGACAGATGCACACGCAGCCTTTTGATAGTGCAGTGAATTGATTCGGCCTCCAGTGCACAGAGGGCTCTCTCTTTTCACATGGGCTTTCAAGTGCGCACTTTTGTTTTCATCTCGGCTGGCCCTGTACATTGCCCAGCGTGTACCATTACTGACATGATTCAGTAAAAATGTTTAATCATATGACTCTGTCATTCTTGCTCTGTGTGTATGTAATATTTGACAATGAGGATCAGAACAAGAATGGCCACTCTGCTCCAAGTCCCCAATCTATTTTGGGCCACAGCTATGGCAAAACCAAACGCTGGACCTGGCTGCAGTGGGAGAAAACCAATGCAGAAAGTGCAGAGGCCCAAGGAGAGAGAGAATAATAGTCAAGTTAGCAAGCAGTAGAGAACTCAGTGGCAAAGAAACAAACTACCCTTAATTAATTAACTCCATGGTCAACTCTTCCCAAATGCTATTTTAATTTGTGATGAGGGCTTAAATCCTTCACTCATCATTGAGTTATGATTGAATATTTGCATAAGAAATGGAAAATTGTTATGAAACAGAAAATACTGAAAGTACTCGTCAGTTCAGGCAGCATCCATGGAGAAAGTAAAAGTGTCAATGTTTCAGATTAATGAACTGCTGAGTGTCTCCATCAGCAATTTATAACCTGCTGGAAGAACTCAGTACATCCAGTAGAATTGTTTGTCACACCAGATTCCAGTCCCGTGTCCCCTCTCAGCTGAGTGTTTCCAGCTTTTACATCCACAGTCATTTCCTTCAGTGTTGCTGAACTTAGTCAAGATGAAGAGAAGAGCCGAACATAAGAAAATGAGACTTCGGAGCAGAATTAGGCCATTCAGCCTATTCAGTCTCCTCTGCCTATACTATTATGGCTGATTTTTTTTATCCCTCTCAACCTCATTCTCCTGCCTTCTCCCTGTAACTTTTGATGTGCTGACTAATCAAGAACCTATCAACCCCCGCTTTAAATATTTCTACTTGCAGGAGAAGTCGTCAGGGACACTGGAGGTCTCCCTGACTTCCCACGTCCCACAAGAGGAACATTCCACTATCCTGCCTGGCATCCCCACTGCTCTAAATGTGCAGTAAGAAAAAAACAAGGATTAAAAAATGATTAAATAAATTTTTATTTATTGCTTATGCCTCTTCTCGCTGAAGCCTCGATGACCCAAAGCCTCAACACCTCATTCTAACACTGGCCCACTCCCACAAACGCCTCTCCACTTAAACCTAACTTCTTTTTATTGGATCGTGCCAAGTGCCTGATTATGCGCAATGTCTCCTCAGGAACTGTGGAGTGCAAAATGTGAAAACCACCCTCACTCACTTCTTTTTAATTCATTTTCCTGCTAAGAAATCCGATGACTCCTCAGGAACTATGGCACGCAAAATGTATCAACTGTCCTGGCTGGCTTCTTTTAAACCCTCTCTCCGTCCACTAGCCATTTTATGGGGGTTGACTCTGTTATCAGACAGGTATTCCTGAACTTTTTGTGCATAGGTGGTCTTTGCCTTCTTGATACCAAAAATGAGATTGCTCCTGACTGTCCTGTCTCCAGACTTAAGACAGCATACAGTCCTTTAGTAGACAGCACACCTCTGTGTTTTGCCTGGGCTTCTGCTTAGGCCATGAGGACGTCCTTGATGTACCAATGACATCTACACACTTACTGATGTAGCTGGTGACAGATGAGGAATATTCCTCGAGGTCTGCATCTTCTCTCTTTGTAGTGGCCTCCTTGAACGTTTGCCAGTTAACCCATTCAAAACAGTCTTGAAGCATAGAGATTGCTGCACTAGGCCATACAGCAATGGCCCATTTGACTGGTTTCTCCATTTTCAGCTGTGATCAGTATGCTGGGATAAATATTATAGGCTGTAGTCAGAGAGGCCAAGATGAGAGCGTGGGATGGCTTTGTGAGTACCGCGTCTGTCTGTATAAATATGTTCTAGTTGGTTCATTCCCCTAGTGGCCATGGTGATGTGTTGGTGGAATTTGGGTGAAATATCCTGCAGGTTAACATGATTCTCAGGTCTAGACCTGAACATGGCTATAATCAGGTCACTCTGGATGAAGACTCTCGGGAGGTAATGACAATCAGTACCCACAGAGGCCTGTTTTGATACAAGTGGCTGCCATTGGGAGTGAGTTCAGCCCCAGATATATTCTAATGCCTTACTGATAATTTGGTTAAAGATATCCCCCATGTCTGTGCCTACCCTGATGGTGTTTTAGTAACCGGGAGACCAGAGACCCATCAGCTTGCGACACTAGACAAAGTACTTCCATTTACAGGAGGCTGGCTTTACTCTAAAGAAAGACAAATGCATTATTTTGGCTGACTCAGTTGATTATCTGAGCTTCAAAATCAACAAAATGGGTCTCCATCTGCAGAAGCACAAAATCAAAGCCTTAAAAGTACCACATCGTCAAAAAGTGGTGCAGATTCACTCATTCCTTGGACTAGTCACTCATTACAATTGGTTTTTGAATCAATTGGCTGCAGCATTAAAGCCCCTGTACCGAATTCTCCAGAAGGACCAGCACAGGGGATGGTCGGGAACTAAGCAGAAGGCATTCCACAGGTAAAAACCGATCTCAGTTCTTTGTATGTGTTGGTGCATTATGAAAACCTGTAGTGACATCTCACCATATGGGGAAGGATTGTACTCTTGTGCAGCGGTCCCCAACCACCGGGCCGCAGACTGGTACCGGGCCGCAAAGCGTGCGCCCCCGGGCCGCGAGGAAACGATATGATTTGGCGATATTAGTCAGCTGCACCTTTCCTCATTCCCTGTCACTGCCACTGTTGAGCTTGAATGCACGCATCATTCATGTCAGCGCCGGAAGGAGATCAACTCCTCGAGCTTGCACATGACGGCGGGCTGAAAAGTATGTTTGACTCTCTGCCGGCATTCTGGATCAAAGTCAAGGCTAAATATCCTGAGATAGCCACAAAAAGCACTGAAAACGTTGCTTCCATTTCCAGCATATCTCCGCAATGAATGCAACGAAACCAAATTGCGGAATAGACTGGACATAAGGAACCCCCTTCGAGTATCGCCGTCTCCCACCACCCTTCAATGGGACTGCCTTGTTGCAGGGAAACAAGCCCAGGGCTCCCACTGCTTCAGTGACATTGGTGTGTTGCAATGATTTTATATGTTCATACGGGCTGTGTGTTTAATATCCAAACGTTACTTAAAATGTTATGATGCTATTGACTTACTTATATAACCATATAACTATATAACAATTACAGCACAGAAACGGGCCATCTCTGCCCTTCTGTCCATGCCGAACGCTACTCTCACCTAGTCCCACCGCCCTGCACTCAGCCCATAACCCTCCATTCCTTTCCTGTCCATATACTTATCCAATTTAACTTTAAATGATAATATCGAACCTGCCTCTACCACTTCTACTGGAAGTTCTTTCAACACTTACTTCAAGCTCCCCTGTCCTCCCCTGATAATTGACGAATCACCATATTCATGCGAGGAAAATATGGGCTGTGTGTTTAATATTAAATTCGTTAGATAAACCCTTTTAGAAACGAAATTGAGTGTATTAGCCACTTATCATCTATATTCCAGTCGTGATTAACACCCCTCCCCCCCCGAACAGAATTGCCAAAAACAATTTGTAGAAAAAAAATCGGCACGTACACGCGTCACGCATGCGCACTGGTGCCCGCGCAAGGCTTCATGGTCATTGTAGTCTTTCTCGGAGTAAACCCAACGTATTTGACTGCGACTCTTGTCTGTTGGCAACACCCCACGCCCCCCCCCCACCCCCAGGTTGGCTGGTCCACAAGAATATTGTCAATATTAAACCGGTCTGCAATGCAAAAAAGGTTGGGGACCCCTGTTCTTGTGAAACAGAAGTGGCTATTGTGTTTGCTTCAAGAAAATGTATCAGTTGGAGACAAATTATTCACAGCTTGATCAAGAAACCCCAGCCCTTATGTTTGGCATTAAGTGCTTCCATCTGTACCTAATTTGATGTCCGTTTGAAATCCATATTCATCATAAGCCTCTCCTAGGCTGAATGGGAGGAGACATGAAGTCATCACCCAGGATGCAACGATGGGCATTGACCTTATTGGCCTACTCTTACACAGTGAAGTATACACCTGGAAAAGAAAACGGGGTGACAGACGCCTTAAGCAGATTACCAGTAATCGAGGTCGCCGCAACTAGCATACCACCATTCGAAGTTGTCCAATTGTTACAGAGTTAGTGGACTGCCCAGGATCCACTCCACCAGAGGTGAAAAGGGCACTACGGGTTATCTGGCCTATCCACCCTCCACCCGAATTAGTCATATTGTGGTTCTCCCTCCGCCAAGACCTCAAGCTTGTGCATGGCGATCTGCATGATTCCTACCCAGATGTGCTGAGAATGAAGGCACTGGCAAGAAGCTACGTGTGGTGGCCTAAAATGGACACCGATATTGAGAACATGATGTGCATCTGCTCTGTATCTCAGCAGACAAAAACAAAAATTTGCCAAAGGCCCCCCTCTTAAACCATGGACCTGGTTTGATCACTCATGGAAATGCATGCACATTGATTATTTTGGACTGAGACAGGGACACATGTTTCTGGTTATTGTGGATGCCCATTTGAAGTGGATAGAGGCATTGTCACTAATTCATCATGTTCTTCCACAACTATCATCACTAAGCTAAGCATTCCAGGAAGGATTATTTCTGACAATGGCAAGTGCAGGGTTTAAGGAATTCGTCGAGAGGAATGTTATTAGGCACCTTGCAGTGGCTCCATATCATGCAGCAACCTGGTGGAGTGAGCAGTGCAAATGGTGAATGAGGCCTTTCCAAATAAACACACAGGGCGACTTGATGACAAAGCTAAGCCATTTGCTTTTCCATTCATTCCCGAGTTACCCCAAACGAACCTACAGCTGCATCACCCACCAAGTTAGTGTTTAAGTGGGCCTTACTCACCAGATTAGAGCTCCTACACTGGGAATCCAGGAGAAAATTTGTAGCAAGCAACAGGTTCTGAGACAAAATTACAATATGCACAGCTGGCTGCAAATGTTAGGTTCCAGAGTCAAAGTCTACAAGCACATCTCTCAAGAAGAAAACCTGGCTACCAGCTGCCATCCGGCATTGTCATGATCAAGTAGCAGAACTTTAGCTGACAGACAGACGAATTGTTATTTGACAGTTGGATCATTTATGCCAGGAAGCTAAGGGAGGACCCAGGGAACCTAAAGAAGTGTCATTTGCTGATGAAGCCATCGTCCCAGCAAATAAACCAATGGACACTTCAGCAAGAGAAGAGGAGGTTCACAATGCTTTTCCTCAATATCAGCTAACAAGGAAGACAAAGAGAAAGAAGCTACCATCCTGCAGCAGTCCATAAGGGTGCACTGAGTAGTTGACCACAACCAAGCAGGATAGACATTTCATAATTTTTCTCAGATAACCTGACTTATTCACTCCTATGCAGTCACCATCAGCAGAGGGATGAACTGATTCATATTATTCGGAAGAATGTGGCAGGTGAGTATGCGGCCATTTGATAGCATGGTGAATTGATTGGGGCTCCTATGCGAGGAGGGTTTTCTCTTTTCATGCAGGCCTTAGAATCCATATGTTTGTTTTGGTCCTGTAGATCCCACACCTTAAATTGCCCAGCGTATACTGTTATTAAATGAGATTGTAAAAATATTTAATCATTGACACTCTTTCTCTCGCATACATAACACTTCCTATAATGAGGCAACCAGGACTGAAAACAATACTCTGAGGAGTCCAACCAGAGTTTTGTAGAGCTGCAATGTTGCCTCATGACTCCTGTACTCAATCCCCTGACTAATGAAGGTCAACATTGCATACACCTTCTTAACCACCTTTTCAACGTGCGTAGCAACTTTGACGGATCTATGGACATGGACCCTAATATCTCTCCATTCTCTCACACTGCTAAGAAACCTGCCATTAACCTTGTACTCTGCCTTCAAGTTTGACACTCCAACGTGTACTGCTTCACTCTTATCTAGATTGAACTCCCATCTACCTCTTCTCAGCCCTGTTCTGCATCCTATCAGTATTCGATTGTAACCCAAGACAACCATTAACTCTATCCACTATACCAATCTTTCCGTCACTTGTGAACTTACTGACCTATCTTCCACCTCCTTAGCGAAGTCATTTATAAAATTCACTAAGAACAGGGGTCCCAGTACAGATCCCTGTGGAGACCACTAGTCACTGACCTCCAGGCTGAATACGGTCCATCTACTAATATCTATCCTCTGCCTTCTGTGGACAAGCCAACTCCAAATCCATGATCCATGCTTCCTAACTTTCTGAAGGAGTCTACTATGGAACCTTGTTGAATGCCTTATACATCTCATCCACTCTCTACTTTCATCAACTTGTTTTGCCTCTTCCTTGATAAAGTCATTTGGGTTTCTGAAGCACAGCCTATTCCTCACAAAGTCACACTGATTATCCCTAATCA
Organism: Mobula hypostoma; assembly: GCF_963921235.1. Classification (NCBI taxonomy): domain Eukaryota; kingdom Metazoa; phylum Chordata; class Chondrichthyes; order Myliobatiformes; family Myliobatidae; genus Mobula; species Mobula hypostoma. The sequence continues at coordinate 151,134,369 of NC_086097.1, read as the reverse complement.
AACTATTCTTCTCTGATAGCTCATAAACCCTGACTCTAGGGATCCTCCCCAATAGTTTGCCCACCACTGATGTAAGACCCACTCGACTATAATACCCAGGATTATCCCTATTACCATCTATGAACAGAAGAATAACAATAGTCATCCTCCAATCTTTCAGTACTAATCCTGTGGCCAGTGAAGGCAGAAAGATCATCGTCAATGACACAGCAATTATTTCCCTCCCTTCCATTGGTAACCTAGGTTATATACCACCTGACCCTGGGGACTTAACTATCCTAATGTTTTTTCAAAATTTCCCAGCATATCCTCTTTCTTAACCTCGACATGTTCCAGCACATGATCCTTTTATATTAACCTCACATTCACAGGTCTCCCTCACTAGTGAATACTGGAACAAGGTATTCACTAAGGACCTCCGCTACCTCCTCCTACTCCAGGCACATATTTCTTGTTTTATCCCTGACTCATCCTACCCTCACTTTAGTCATCCTCCTGTTCTTCACATATGTGTAGATGTATTGGGTTTTTCATAATCTTATTCACTAAGGCCCTCTCATGTCTCCTACTGGCACCTGTAAGTCCTTTTCTAATTTCCTCCTGGCTACCTTATAACAATCAAGAGCCCTGTCTGATCTTTGTTTCATAAACCTTAAGTATGCTTCCTTCTTCCTCTTGACTAGATGTTCCACATTTCTTGTTAACAGTGGTTCCTTCACCATGCCATCTTTGCCTGCCTCAATGGAGCAAATTTATCCAGACCCCCCTGCCAGTGTTTGCTGAACAATCTCCTCATTTCCATTGTACATTTCCCTCAGAACATCTGCTTCCAATTTACAGTCCCAACAGTATCATAATTTGTCCACACCATCTAAATACTGTCCCATCCCATCTGCTCCTATCCCTGTCCAAGGCTATGATAAAGGTCAGGGAGTTGTGAACAGTGTCTCTAAGATGCTCACTGGCCGAGAGATCTGTCACCTGACCAGATTCATTGCCGAGTACCAGATCCAGCATGGCCTCTCTTCTAGTCAGCCTGCCCACATATTGTGTCACTAATTTTTCCTGGGCATGCTTAACAAATTCTACCCTATCTAAACCTTTTGATTTAAGGAGGTCCCAATCAATATTAGGGAATTTGAATTCACTCAAGACAACAACCCTGTTATTTATGCACTTTTTCAAAATCTTCCTCCTAATCTACTCCTCTGGGTTTCTATTGCTTTTTTTAGGGGGTGGGTCGATAGAATACTCTCTCACTTGCTCACTTACTATTTCTGACTTCCACCCACATTGACTTAGGAAATGAACCCTCCATAAGTTCTTCCTTTCTGCAGCTGTATTCCTATTAGCAATGCCACTCTTTTACCCCCCCCCCGCCATAGTAATTGAAACATCTAACCCCCAGAACATCTGGCAGCTATTCTTGCCCTTGTGTTAGCCAAGTCTCTGTAACGACCACAATGTCATAATTCCAAATACTGGCCGATGTTCTCTAAGTTCACTATCCTTGTTCCTGATACTTCACACATTAAAGTAAACACATTTCAACCCATCCAACTGGCTGAATTTGTAATCTACCCATTGTCTATCCTTTCTCCAAGTCTCTCTACACATCTCGTTAACATTTACACTAACTGTCCTATCCTCTGACCTGTCAGTCAGGTTCCCACTCCCCTGCAAAATTAGTTTAAACCTCTAGCAAAGGATATTGGTCACCCTCAAATTCAGCTGTAACTCATTCCTTTTGTACAAGAAATACGTTCCCCAGAAGAGATCCCAATGATCCACAAGTCTGAAATCGTGTACCCTGCATCAATTCATATTGATCTGCCATGCTACAAGAAATGTCTTGTTTCATTCTTGTTCAGGCTTTCAAAGAAAGAAACAAAAGTGCAAAGAGGCAGCTGTGAAACCAAGGTGTCTTTGCTATTCAGTTACTGCTTTACAATTGTACAGAATCTGTCAGAACAGCAAGAAAACTTAGATCTTTAGATTTCATCATTTTCAACATGGAAACCAAAATACAGAACAAATAATTGAAAATGTAAGGATATCATGAAATGAGGACAAAAACTGATGGGTTTTGTATCTAGATAGAGTATTTGCTCATAATTTGAGCTTTGGAGCAAAGTGTGTTTATGGGCTAGCTGAGGAGAGTACTGGACCATCGTCACATCTAGTCATTCTGGGAAATGGACAAGTTGTCCTTTGGTGTATAGATTAATTATGATCATGGGTTACAGGGTGGCACAATCAGGATCCTGAAGAGCCTCTAGATCATTGTATATGACTGGGAAATTGTTCTCAGGTGTTGTCCCTGGTTGTTTTCCAGATTCCTGGATCAGAAAAGCTTTTCATATCAGAAAAGGAGTCCAATTCTGCCTCAAGTAGAGGATAAATGAAGTGGTTGCTTTTGAACCCAGATGGTGTTGGACTTGGGCTTCTGTATCACCTTCCCAATAGTAGCTGCAAGAAGATGGATTGACTTGGATGATAGGGATCTTTGATGAAGGATAGTTATATTTGTTAATATAACACCCTCTGTTAGTGCTTCCTTCCAAAATTCTTCCTATCTTTCCAAATCTCTGTAACTTCCTCAAACCTTATAAATTAGTGAGTAATCTACATTCCATCAATTCTGAGATCAATTTGCATCCTTTGTAATATCTGTCTCATTATTATCAGTTAATATTTTCAACCATTCATCTCATCTCTCCTCTTTTTAGACAATCTGTAAATCTTGCGTCAGTAACCAAAGTAATCCCTCAGCCTAATATATCTTTAATTAGTTAGATGAATTTATGCCTGTGAAGCATCTTGGTATGACTCACTCTATTAAAGGTGCTCTATAAATGTTGTGAAACTGTTGTAAACAGATCACACAAACCCAAAGTTTTGAGATTGGCTTCTAAGGACAAGAGTTAAAACACCTAACTGTGAGGCTAAAATTGAAAAAAAATGCAGATTCACATGTTCTAACTGAATCACTATGCATATAAATGTCACAAATTGGATTTTATTGTGCTCATAGGAAACTGTTCAAGTAGGGCAAAATGGATGTGTTCAATTTTAATGCAAAAATAGGTTTCTATTACTTTTCAACAAAGAAAAATGCCTTAAATGCAGTGTAGTCCTGAGGGAAATGTGAGTACAGCATGCATTAAAGAGATACCAGTACCAAAATTTTCTATATGAGTATAGCAGTCACACTTTGTTTTTCATTGGCACCAAAGGAACTGCTTAGAACTGAACATAGCTAATGAGGAAACAAAGAAATACTTTTGCAGTGACATGACCTAACAGTGCTGAAGACGTTTTTTTAAACAACTAATATTCACACCAAAATGAGACACAGCGAGAACAAGATTTCTCATGAACAATATAGGGCCAGGAGAAGCTGTGTTTCTGTAATATTTAGTAAATGAAGATTAATAAATACTGCTGTATATTCCTGACCAATGAACTTATGACCAGGTTTTTGACATTCTCTAACCAAACAATGGCCATGCATTGATCAGACCGTGTAGTCACTGATGAATCTTGTTCATAATCAGCAATAATACATGCACGATCTCATTTTCAAATTGTTCCTAGTCATTAAAGAAATCACATGATGTGATGGAGACTCTGTGTACATTAGCACATTGCTAGTTTAAGCTGTGGCACATTGTGTAGTTGGAGTCATTGCACAGAAAGGAGATAGTTTATCTTAGACTGTTTTTCGATCTTCCACCTGCATTGGATCCATTTTTTTTCATTCTCCTTTACTCTTGTGTACTGGGAATGACATTAAACAATCTTGATCTTCATCTTGCACACCCACTGTTATAAGACTCTTAGCAACCTGTGCTACACTTTCTCTGTAAGTGTAACATTATTTTCTCCATTCTGTTTTCCTCCCTTTTGTACTGTCTCTGTCTCGGCGGCATGCAGACAAAAGGCTTTCCTTCTACCTTGTGACAATAGCAAATCAATTATCTTCTGCTGTTAAATTATAGTGCTGACTTGAAGGAAAAGTCTGAAATCAACAATCATGCTGACCTGTTCAATAAGGGTAAGGCACTCCAAAGGAGAAAATTGGAAAAATAAATAAGGATGAGAAACTGGGAACGCAGCTTGACTACTATGTGCAACACCAAAGCCAGTGATCTACAAAGTAAATTTGAAGGAAGTTCAGTTTAAAAGGCTGAACAGATGATTGCAAATTATCCCAAATCCGTTGGACTCACTTTTTCACAGTGGATCGTTCTTCCCTTTTATTTTGCAATTTGGAATTTTGATTGGATAATTTTAATTGAGGGTGGCAGGGTGGAGCAGATCATTATACAAAAGGAGGTACAAGGGACTCCTTCGCTCTGCTAGCCTGCAGGTCATCTTTGGGCATGGTGTAGCACCTGCTTAGCCCCCTGGTCAGGGTCAGGTGAAACCACAGAAGCAGGTGGTGGATGGTTATATGAGCTGCTGGTTAATATCACAAGGCCTGGTTATGTGAACACTGACACCGGACAGACAATCTAATGGCTGGGGTCACCGGTCTTGTAAAGACACTGCCCAGAAGAAGGCAATGGCAAACCACTTCTGTAGAAAAAAATTGCCAAGAGCCCTGATGGCTCATGTGATATGACTTGGCACATAATGACAATGATGGATTTTGATTGAACTAATACCTCTCTTTTGTGAGACAAAATATCAGTTTATTGATGGGCTTTGCTGACATACTGTAGGCAGAAGATTGACAGGGGACCTCTGCCTACCTGCCAAGCACTTGAACAATATTAAACCACATCTCTCACCCTTACAAAGCATATAGTTGTAGAAATCTGTTATCAAAATGAAAAATTAAACACTGCATCCACAACTATAGTCTCCAGATCAAAGCATATAATAATGAGGATGGCCTGAAACAGATCATTATAGCAATGCCATCAGCTGTTCCTAATGTAACTACATGACTTAAAGTATAATAACTTCTCAACATGAACATCAAGATTCAAGGTTGTTTAATGTTATTTCCATTACACAAGTGTAAAGGAGAATGAAATAACTGTTACTCCAGATCTGATGCAGCACAAAAAAACACATGCAACAAGATAAAGAAAACAATAATTAAAAACACAACAAAAATAAACACTTAAGATAGTTTCTATACATAAATTTATTAAATGTTCATAAGTTGATGCACAGGAGTGTCCGTATATAAGTTGACTCTGACAGGAAATGATAAACTAGTGGGGTGTGGGGAGGGGTGGAGCTGTTGATTAGCCTTACTGATTGGGGAACGTAACTGTTTTTGAGTCTGGTGGTCTTGGCATGGATGCTACGTAGCCTCTTCCCTGATGGGAGTGGGACAAACAGTGCACGAGCTCGATGGGTGGGATCCTTCATGATATTACTGTCCCTTTTCTGGTACCTTTCTGATGGCTGATTAGTTGGTACTAGTGATGCTTTGCGCAGTTTTTTTCTACTCATTGTAGAGCCTTCCTGTCCACCAGAATGCTATTTTGGCACTGTGCAGTGATGCAGCTGGTTAGGATACTCTCTACAGTGCATCTGTAGAAGGACCTGAGTATAGATGTGCATAGTCCAATTCTCTTCAACCTCTTCAGAAAGTAAAGGTGTTGTGTGCTGTCAGGAAACGCAAAGGAGGCTTGACCGGAGCAGCAGAGACAATTCAGTTGAGAACAATAACTTTTGTAACCGACTGCAAAATAACAAGCAACAAGGGGCCACAAAAAGAGAGAACAGAAACTAAACACAACAGAGGAGAGGTTGACACACTGGCACGGTGGTGTCAGAACAACAACCTCTCCTTCTGTGTCCAAAAAACAAGAGCTGATTGTGGATTACAGGAGAAACAGAGACAGGCTTACCCCAATCAAAATCAGTGAGACTGCAGTTGACAGGGTGAATAGTTTCAAGTTCCTCAGTATACATATCACCAACAATCTCACCTGAACTATACATACCAGCTTTATGGCAAAAAAAAAAGCACAACAGCATCTATTCCACCTCAGGTGACTGAAGAAGGTCGGCATGGACCCCACAATCCTCAAGACCTTCTAGGGGGCACGATTGAGAGCATCCTGACTGACTGTATCACTGCCTGGTACGGGAACTGCACCAACCCTGATCGCTGGGCACTGCAGAGAGCAGTATGGATTGCCCAGCGCATCTGTGGATGTAAACTTCCCTCCACTGAGGACACTTATAGCAGCAGGCGCAGAAAGAAGGTCCAGAAGATCATCAGGGACACTAGTCAACCCAAGAATAAACTGTTTCAGTTGCTTCCGTCCAGCAAACACTACTGCAGCATTAAAGCCAGGACCAACAGGCTACAGGCTTCTTTCTACAAGCCACTAGACTTTTAAATTCACATGTCTACACATTGCAACAGAGTCATAACACAAAGATTTTTGCTCCCTCACATTGTGGGATGTAAGTAAGATTTAAACAAATTCAAATTCAACAAGTAACAAGATAAACTTTAGATAGGGAGAGTGAAGGCTAGGAGCAACTGGTTGAGGCCAGCTGGTTTGACGAGTGAACAAGGTCTGTGAATGAGAACAGGGTTAAATAGGCTGCAGGTGATGAGTGTGGAATGAGTGGCAGGTGAATCCTATTAGTTGGGTGGTGACTGGGAGACAACTGCATGTGCAGCCTAGGAGAAGTCAGTAGGAGCTGGCCTGACAGGAGCACACACCCCTGTCTATGGCTCCCCCCCCCCCACCAAGGCAAAGGACAATCTGGATGGATCCAGTGAATGAGTGATTGATCCAAGATGTATCTGGATGCAGCCAAAAACTTCTGCTCTGCGCCGTACTGTTCCCAATCAACCAGGTACTGCACACCCTCTCCACAGCAATGTGAATCCATCCATCGGTGGACCATAAACACTGGACCGTCTCCCGCTGACTTAGCAGCATGCTCAGGTAGGTTGGGTGGTCCATAGACAAGCGGCTTGAGGCAGGACACATGGAAGATAGGTGTGATCCTGATGGATAGTGGCAGCTGGAGATGGTAAGTGACTGGATTGATGCAACGGGTGATCTTGAAGGGAGAAACGAGCCGGGGCATGAACTTGTGGGAGTCGGTGTGCAGGGGCCGATCTCAGGTAGACAGTCAGACACGTTCCCCAGGCGAGGGAAGGTTGGCTGGGAACCACTGGCAGTTGGCCTAGTGGCAGTAGGCGCAGTCGGTAGCTAGGATGGCCTCCATCGAAGATCTCCACTCTGGCCTCCTCCGTGGGGATCAGCAGGGTTTGGTAGCCACAGAGAACTTCTGTGGCAGAGGAGGTGTGTAGATTGTTGGACAGCTCGGTCCAGAGTAGATACTTCTTCCATGTGGAAGTGTTAGAGCTGGTCCACTTGCTGATTGGTTCTTCCTGACTGACACCTGATATTAGCGGATAATAGTCAGAGGTGTCATGATTACCATGGCTCCATCGGAAGGTGGCAAACCAATGATGAAATCCATGGAGATGTGGGATCACGGGTGTTAAGGGACTGCAGGAGCCCTAGGGATGCTGTTTGGAGGAATTAAACCAAGCACACTGAGGGCAGGCAGCAAAGAGCTGACATATATCTGCGATCATGGTGGATCAACAGAATTAACATCACAAAAAACCTAGAATCCGTTGTGCTCCTGGATGGCCAGAGAGGGGTGAGGGGTGGTCCAATGTAACGTGTCAGAGCACACGGTCACCGGCATGTACATGCTGTTGACAGGTGTGTCGGCTGGAGCAGGCTCACGTTGTAGGGCCTGGCCGATCTGATTCTCAAGGTCCCAGATGATCAGGGTGAGGATTTGAGAGGATGGAATAATGGGCTGAAGGTCAATTTCTATTTCATCTGGGTTGAACTGTCATGACAGGGTGTCCTTCTTTGTGTTCTTGTATCAGGGTCATTAGGAGATGGTGAAGTTGAATCGTTTGAAGAAGAGAGCAGAGCCTGACATGGGTTGAGTCTGTGGGTCTGTTGTATGGATAGGAAGTCCTGGTGGTCAGTCCAGTTCAAGTGGGATTCAGTGTTTCCCATCAGTCAATGTCTCCATTTCTCCAGTGCCCATTTGATAGTGAGTAGCTCCCAATCCTCTACTCCATTATAACGCTGTGCAGGCTTCAACTTGGGTGAGAAGAAGACACAAGGGTGTGTCGTCCTATCCAGTCCTCACTGAGAGAGAGTGGCCTCAGCGCCCATATCAGATGCATCCACAACTACCACGAAAAGTCTGCAGGGGTTCAGATGGCAGAGACTGGGATCAGTGGTGAAGCGTCTCTCGAACTACTGAAAAGCGTGGTCACAGCAGTAGACCAAGTTATCTGTGAGGTAGGCGATTTGGTGTGAGAGATGAAAGGAGTAGTGATCTGGCTGTAGGTTCTGATGAAATGATGGTAGATGAAGCTCAGGAAGTGCTTTAGCTGTTTGAGGGTGCGCAATTGGGGATGTTCAATGATAGCACACGCTTTCTCTGGGTCCAAGGTTATGGCGAAATGATGTAACCCAGGAAGGAAATGACTGGGGTATGAAACATTCAATTTTTTAATTTGTAATACAGTTGGTTTTCGAGGAGTTGCTGAAGGACTGAATGGACCTGACAGACATGGTCTTGGGTTCTTGGAGAAAATGATGTCGTTGAGGTAAACAAACACAAACCTGTGTAGCACCTCTCGGAGGATCTCGTTAGTGAAGGCTTGGTAAATGGCTGGACTGTTGGAAAGTCTGAAAGGCATCACAAAGTATTTGCAGTGGCTGGTGGGATTTTGAACACCATATTCCACTTATACCCCTGGCAGATGTGGATCAGGTTGCATGCACTCTGTAGATCCCGTTTGGTGAAGATCCAGGCCTCATAGAATGTTTCAAATGTGCTGTCCATCAAGGAGTGAGGGTAGTGGTTCTTAATGGTGATTTTGTTGCATTAATGATAGTCAATACGGGGATGAAGACCCCCATCCTTCTTTTTGACAAAAAAGAATCCTGCGCTGGCGGGAGACAGGAATGGCACTTCAGTGATGTAGTCATTCATGGCTTGAGTTTCAGAAGGAGAAAAGGAGATCAAATGTCCTTGAGGAGGTCAATCGTGTAGTCATGTCATGTGTGAGCAGGCAGGGTGCTAGCTTCCTTTTCACTGAAGGTGATGGTTAATTTACGATCTTCCTGTGGGAGTTTGTTGAGGTCAATGGTTTCCTCCATCTTCACGAATTTACAGGGTTATGTCAACTGAGGTTACAGCCAAGCGGGTCCCAAACTCAGGAGTGAACTGGATGACCAGGTGAAGTGAGACCATAAGATATAGGAGCAGAATTAGGCCATCTGACCCATCACATCTACTCCACCATTTCACCATGACTGATCCAATTTCCATCTCAGCCCCAATCTACTCTCCTCTCTCTATACCCCTCATGTCCTGACCAGTCAAAGGTCTATCAACCTCTGCCATAAATATCCATACAGACTTGGCCTCCACAGCTTCCTGTGGAAACAAATTCCATAGATTCATCACTCACTCTCTGGCTAAAGAAATTCCTCTTCATCTTTGTCCTAAAAGGATGCCCCTCTATTCTGAGGCAGTGTCCTCTAGTCTTAGACTCTCGCAACATAAGAAACATCTACTTTAAATCCACTCTATCAGGGCCTTTTACCATTTGATAGGTTTCAATGAGGTCACTTGTCACTCTTCTGAATTCCAATGGATACAGGCCCAGAGCCATATAACAAGCCATTCGAACCTGGAATGATTTTTGTGAACTTCCTTTGAACCCTCACCAGTTTCAGCACATCCTTTCTAAGATAAGGGGCCAAAACTACTCACAATACTCTAAGTAAGGCCTCACCAGTGCTTTATAAAATCTCAATATTATATCCTTGCTTTTATACTCTAGTCCTCTTAAAATGAATGCTAACATTGTATTTGCCTTCTTCACCACAGACTCAACCTACAAATTAACCTTTAGGGAATCCTGAACAAGGACTCTCAAGTTCCTTTTTTGTGTATTTTCACTCCATTTAGAACAGGGGTCCCCAACCTTTTTCTCACTGCGGATCGGTTTCATATTGACAATATTCTTGTGGACCGGCCGACCGGGAGCGGAGCTGGGGGGGTGGTAGGGTTGCCAATGAACAAGAGTAGCAGTCAAATGCGTTAGGTTTACCCCAAGAAAGACTACAATGACCATGAAGCCTTGCGCGGGCACCAGTGCGCATACTTGTACGTGCCGATTTTTGGCGATTCTGTTCGGGGGGGGGTGTTAATCACAAACGCAATATAGGTGATAAGTGGCTAATACACTCAATTTCGTTTCTAAAAGGGTTTATCTAACGAATTTAATATTAAACACACAGCGCATATTTTCCTCGCATGAATATAGTGATAAGTCAATTACCAGTGGAGCTTGAAGTAAGTGTTGAACGAACTTCCAGGTGAAGTGGTAGAGGCAGGTTCGGTATTGTCATTTAAAGAAAAATTGGATAACTATATGGACAGGAAAGGAATGGAGGGTTATGGGCTGAGTGCAGGTCGGTGGGACTAGGTGAGAGTAGCGTTCGGCACGGACTAGAAGGGCAGAGATCACCTGTTTCCGTACTGTAATTGTTATATGATCAATAGCATCATAACATTTTAAGTAATGTTTGGATATTAAACACACAGCACATATTTTCCCCATATGAACATATAAAATCATTGCAACACACCAATATCGCTGAATCAGTGGGAGCCCTGGGCTTGTTTCCCTGCAACAACACGGTCCTATCGAGGGGTGATGGGCGACAGTGATACTCGAACAGGGTTCCTTATGTCCAGCCTATTCTGCAATTTAGTTTTCGTTGCATTCATTGCAGAGATATGTCGGAAATGGAAGCAACGTTTTCAGTGCTATCGTGGCTATCTCAGGATATTGAGCCTTGACTTTGATCCAGAAATCCGGCAGAGATGTTATGTCAAACATACTTTTCAGCCTGCCGTCATTTGCAAGCTCGAGGAGTTGATCTCCTTCCCGCGCTGACATGGATGACACGTGGGTAATGACCTCGCGTGTGTTCCAGCTCAACAGTGACCGTGACAGGGAATGAGGAAAGATGCAGCTGACTCATATCGCCATATCATATCCTTTCCTCGCGGCCCAGTAGCAAATGCTTTGCGGCCCGGTACAGGTCCGCAGCCCAGTGATTGGGAACCGCTGATTTAGAAAATAGTCAACCCTTTCGTTTCTTCTACCGAAGTGCATGACCATACACTTTCCTGACACTGTATTCCATCTGCCACTTCTTTCCTCAGTCTCCAAACCTGTCTAAGCCTTTCTGTAGCCTCTTCACTTCCTCAAAACTACTGTCCCTCCACCTATCTTCATATCATCGGCAAACTTTGCAACAGAGCCATGAATTCCATCATCCAAATCATTAACACATAACATAAAAAGAATTGGTCCCAACACAGACACCCGTGGAATCCCACCAGTCACTGGTGGCCAACTAGAAAAGGCTCCCTTTATTCCTACTCGTTTCCTCATGTCAATCAGCCACTGCTTTATCTATCCTAGAATCCTCCCTGAAACACCATGGGCTTGGAACTTGTTAATTATCCTTTGTGTGGCACCTTGTCAAAGTCCTTCTGAAAATCCAAACACACAACATCAACCAATTCTCCTTCGTCTATCCTGCTTGATACTTCAAAGAATTACAACAGATTTGTCAGGTAAGAAATTCCCTTAAGGAAACCATGCTGACTACAACCTATTTTATCATGTGCCTCCAAGTACCCTGAGACCACATCCTTGATAATCAACAACATCTTCTGAGGCCGAATTTTTTTTAAAAATTATTATTTTAGTCATTCATTTATGGGATGCAGGTGTCACCAGCTAAGCCAGAATTTATTGCCCAAATGGGAGAAAATTCTTCTATTAGTTAATACTTCCTCAATGTGTGCCAGACATGCCTTGATACAATTTAAGGTGTTTCATAGGGCTCATATGTCCAAGGATAAGTTAGCTCACTTTCACTGCCACATAAATCCTGTTTGTGATAGATGTAATTCAGAGGTAGCTGCCTTGACACATATGTTCTGGTCTTGTCCTCTTCTAGAAAAATACTGGAAAGATATTTCTGATATTATTTCAGTAGTTCTGCGTATTGATTTACAACCTCATCCTATTACTGCAATGTTTGGACTACCAGTGATAGACTTTGATAGGCTTGTCGTCTAATTGCATTTGTTACATTAATAGCCAGAAGATCCACTTTAGTTAAATGGAAAGATTCTAATCCCCCCACTACATTTCAGTGGTTTTCCCAAACAATAGCATGCCTAAACTTGGAAAAAATTAGGAGCGGTACCTATGGATCCTTCGGTTAAATTTGAAGAAACTTGGAGGCCATTTATTCAATATTTTCATATGATGTAAGTCGACCCTTTCTGAATCCTTTGTAGTAACTATATGTTCATGTATAGAGGAGCAGAGTTAACAACAAATAATAATTTTAGCCGATGTAATATGACAGCCCAAGCTTTGTTTTTTTTTGTTTCGTTGTATTTTTTTAGTTTAGGGTTTTTTTTACTCTCTTTATAAAATATCTCTTTCATGGTCAGTTACTATGAGATTGGGAGGCTAAACTGTATTTGTTACTTGGAATCTGTGCTTGTTCATGTTAACTGTTATTATTGTAATCCCGATCTCTATGTATCATCACTATTATTGTTACGTTTATTAATTTTGAAACTTAATAAAAAGATTGAAAAAGTAAAGAATTTACTGCCCATCCCTAGCTGCCCTTGAGCTGCTTTCTTGAACCACTGCAGTCCCAGAGGAATAGATACCCTGATAGTGCTGTTAGGGAGGGACTTCCATGATTCTGACCCAGCGACAATGAAGGAACGGCGATATGTTTCCAAGTCAGGATGGTGAGTTGCATGGAGGGCAATTTCCAAGTGGTGGTGTTCCCAGGTATCTGCTGTTCTCGTCCTTCTAGATGGTAGTGGTTTTGGGTCTGGAAGGTGCAAGTTAATGTTGCAAAAAAGATTGCAAGTTAATGTTCAACAAGGAAGGCATGACAGACTGTAGGTGCTGGAATCTGGAACCAGAAACAATGTGCTGGAAAAACTCAGAGGGTCAAGCATCATTCGTAGGAGGAAAAGAATTGTGGATGCTGGAATCAACAATTCCTTTCCTCCCACAGATGCTGTTTGACTCAGTGAATTCTTCCTGCAGATTGTCTTATGCAAGTTAATGCTCAGTGGACTGCATGCAATATTCTCTGATGTTTCTGGAAAAGTCTTAAATGCTTGGTCTCCTTTCAATACCTGAATCTGAAGAAAATTCAAATATGATCCAGGAGAACTTGACACTGCCACAGAAATGATTCTGCAAATTGTTCCCTCTGGGGCAGGCTGCTGTGACATCACCATAACCTCAGCAGCCACTGATATCTTTGGATTTCTTCCAATCATCCCCATAACTCGTTTTAGACAGTAAGCTTCTCATAAGTAGAGCAAACTAGTAACTTGAATAAGTAACGCAGCTGGCACAAGGTGTAGAAATAATGAAAAGCAGAAGAAAATATGTGTGAATTTTAGGGCACCATTTGATTTATGCTAATTGTTAAATCATAACAGCAAAAATGTCCTCTGAGAAACATAGTTCCTTAATAATGAAGAATATTGTGGGACATTGGAAAGAAATGGACAGGTATTTTTTTTTTTTCCTCTTTTCATGGGAGGGGCATAGATAGGGTGAATGTACATAGTTCTTTTCCCTGGGTTGGAGAATCAAGAACCAGGGAGCATAGGTTGAAGGTGAGAGGGAAGAGATTTAATCAGGACCCGAGAGGCATCTCTTTTATCCAGAGTGCGGCCAATATATGGAATGAGCTGCCAGAGGAAGTGGTTGAGGCAGGTACATTAACAACATTTAAAGGATACTTGAACAGGTACATGAATGGAAAAAAAGTTTAGAGGGATATGGGCCAAAATGGTTGAATAGGACTAGTTTGGATGGGAATCCTGGTTGGCTGGGACCAGTTGCACCAAAGAGCCTATTCCTGTGCTGTATGACTCTCTGAATCTTTGAAGTGTAGTTTAAAGCATTGTGCTACAGTCTCCATTTTTCTCTGTGTGCTGGCTATTGCCAATCCATTTCTCCCAAGGCACTAAAAATTTCTCAAATTATGGTGTTCATTATCATCTCTTTCAGCTTCAGTAAGGTGCTAGACTTTTTCTATAGAAGTGTTCGAAAGTGCACAGTAAGTTGCAATGATTCTGGTGACTCTTGAACGGTTGCATTGTGGTGTTGTATCAGATCTCTCTGTGATTTTAAATAATGCCTACAACAATCTAAGACATTTCTTGTTGTGTAGTGGGCCTCTTGATATTGTTGTCTGCCTCTCATTATAAATCTTTGCTGGTCTAAAAGCCTGAGTACAGGAGATAGTGTTCATCATCAATTAACCATTCTAATAAATGCAAAGCAAGGTGGATTAATGCATAAATAAATATTAGTGTTTCTTGCACATATTAAGTAAAATGAGGTTATCCTCAGTGTTCATGGACTGCAAAATTCATATAATTAAGGAGATCAGATGGGGCATTGAGCTCCTCATTCATAATAACAATTGTTCTTTGTACCCATGAGAAAACTGCCTGCCTACAAAACTGAATAGCTTGCATTCTCTCTGTCTGTATGGTTCTTCTGAGAAGGGTCTGAAATTTATTGTCCTTCTGTAGAAATCATCACTCTTTCTAGCCACAGTGGAGAGAACTACAGTGGCCATTATTCTTGCATGCCTTTAGTGCTAGCAACCAATAACATTCCCCTGATGAATTTTTAAATCATATGCCTACATAGTGGTGTATTTAATGAAAAACAAACAGGGATTCTGCTTCCTCTTTCTTCTTCACTTTCTTACTTGTTAACAGGATATGGGAAATTCTGCAAGACCACATTTATTAACTATGGTAATTTATCCTGAAAAGGTGAGGGGGTCAGGATTCTGTGCAGCTAACAGTTTATTCTAACAAACTGAGTAAATTTCTGGGCCACTTTGGATGGTATTATGTAGCGTAAACCTGAGTCACACGTTTGCCCAAACTCACCAGACTGCCTTCTCTTGAGAATATTTGTGAATTCCCCCATCACAATATTGTTTTCACTTCATTATAACGATCTGCAGATTTTGTGATTTTTTTTTCCCTTGTAATATCTCATAAATTATTCTGCTAAACACATACAGTTTAATAACTTGCCAGAAAAGAAACTCAACTCGTGACATCGAAGTTGCTATGCCATTTCCAATGATCAATTACCAAACGCCCTACTGATGGGTAACCTCTCTCCCCTTTGGCTTTTATCTTCTGCATTTCCTAGTCTAGCCTCTCACACCCTTTCTTTCTCACATTGTTTAGGTTCTAATAAGAAATACAAGTACATCAAAAGAAGAACTTGCAACTGGTAATATTTTTACAGGTTTTACTCACATTATTTTTGGGCAAGCATTTTCTTATTCTTGTATGAGTCTATAAAATGAAAACAATCTTTCCCTTAATTTCAATGTTGAACAAAACAAAGAAATGGAGGAAAAGCGAGGAATGACACGCTGTTTGGACAATTTAAAAGCCAGGCCTGATTGACAAGGCAGGAGTCAAGGCCAGAGCCAAGAGTGGGGCCGGTTCTTCTCACTGCTCCAAGACTCTTTCTCAGCTCTGCACTGAACTGAGGCTGAGGCTGTGGCTGTGGCCTGTTCCAGCTGCTCCGGGCTTTGTGTCTGTGGTCTCACTTTCATTCTGAGTGCAATTTGCTTGCTTTCATTGTTTGCACGATTTGTTTATTTTTCTCTGTACATTTGGTGTTTGATGATCATTTTTTTTAGTGGGCTCTTTTGAATTTCTTTGTTTTGTGGCTGCCTGTAAGGAGACAAATGTCAAGGTTGTGTAAGGGGGGGTTCATCTTTTATGTTACTACGTAGGCTAATTAAAATAGCTTCTTTGTTATGTTATACTTGGGAATGCTTCTTTGTTATGTTAAACGCTGAGAAAGTTCCTGCGCTAGCAGCTTGTTTTGGGTTAGACTGTGATAAGAAGATGTTATGAACCAATTGGGATAGCTGTTACGTTTTTGGTGTGTCTGAAGATATTGTATGCACGGAGTTTTGGGGCAGAAGGCGGGAGAGAGAGAGACAGAGGATGGACCAGGTGCTGTGAGTCCACTAACGGGGTCGGACCCCGAGTGAGGCGTTCGGTGAGGAGAGGAGACGGAGACAGACTCTTGTGGAGCGTCTGGTCAACCACTGTTGTTGGTCCCAGGCAGCCGGTCGAGGTGGCTCGAGGGGTCGCAGGGTGAAGAAGAAGAGTCCTGAGCTCCAACTGTTTATGCACGAAGAGATTGAACTTTGATAAGTGTGGTGCATTTATCTTCCTTTTATATTTTACTCTCTATTAATTATATAGTTCCAGTAATATCTATAAACTGTAAAGCATTTAATCGTATCTGGTGTATTGTCTGTTATTTGGGTGGGGTGGGGTACGTCACACAGCATCCACACAAACTAATTACCCAGTTTGGTGGGGCCGAGGGCTGTTTCCCTAGACGACAGCGAGCCGAGCGACCCTGAGAGTGGCCGGGGGGGCTACATTGTGTGGGCTTTTGTCCGGGATTGGATCTACTGGTATGCTGTGTGGTGGCCCTGTTTAAATCAGTAATGTGTGTCTCTGTGGGTTATTTGTTGGTTATTGCTGCATGCGTGGTGGGTGGGGTCTTTGTTCGAGTTCAGACTAGCGTTGATGAGTTGGAGGTGGGACTCGGGGCTGTCTATGCTGTTGGGAGAGAGTGGAAAGAGTCATCTGATTTGGAGGTAGTGTCTGCGAATAAATGTTCTAGCTCTGGCAGGCTCCGCCTGGCGTTTGGATAATATCCACCCCAAGAGGGGCGGAGATGTGGGCGGAGCAGATCTCGCAGTTGTTAGATGAGTGGCAGTGCTCGGTTGAGGGAGCGACAGGGATTGGTTGACAGTTTAAGTAGGCGGGCTGGTGACGGTGTTATAGCTGTCAGGTTCACTTACACCGTTATTTGAAAGAGGGAGGAAGGTTTTCAGTGTGTCTTCTCTGGCTAGGAGGGCAGCTAAATTGCTTGCAGTGCCTGGGGGATCACTTCAGGGGATCAGCCCCACCTTCAGTTGTTCAGCTGATCAGAGAGGTGTCGGGAAACTTAGTGGAGGCCCAGTGGGGGAACGGCTTGTGGTCTCTGGGGAAGCACGTTCCCAGCAATGTACCAATGAACTTCCGAAAGGAAAAGACCCTATTCCTGAAGGCTTAGAGGGACCACGCCCCAAGGTGTCGTTACGGATAGAGGGAAGTGATGTTAAAGCCATCCTCGACCCCGGGGCACAGGTCAAGTTGTTGTACAGTTCGTTTTACAACTGGTGTCTGAAGCATTTACCCTTGACAACCACAAGGGCACCGGAGATTTTGGGTTCCAGTGCCAGTAGTTATCCAGAAGACAATGATTGGTTAATGACCCTGGAGTTCATGGGGGCATTGTCTGGGCACCCAGCGTGTCGAGTTGCTTCTGAGGATATGTGTAGCAGCCTTGAGCCGGTACCGAATTTAAACGAGATCCAGCGGTGGGACAGCCTGGGGAAAGTAGCTGAGGGTGGGACCCTCTTAGTAGATGCTCCGAACTACCACGAGGGAGGGGAGTTGACCGCTGAAGACACCTCAGTGAGAGAGGAGTTGGCAGGCAGGCCCGAGGTATCCCTAATAGTGTCTGAGCCTTTAGGGTTTAGGTGAGGGGGTACGGAGGTCTCGGAGGATTAGGAAGCTCCCAGATAGGTTGGCCTATGTAGCGCCCATGGGATGGGCGTAAGGTCCACTGTTTGGGGAGCACTTTCACTGTGTTTATCTGTGTATGTGTGTGTTGTGTGTCTGCAGGACTGGTTGGCGAGTTATTTAGAAGTCATGAGGACATGACTTTGTTTGGCGGGGGGAGAGTGTAAGGGGGTTTTGTCTTTTATGTTATTGCGAAGGCTAATTAAAATGGCTTCTTTGTTATGTTAAACGCTGAGAAAGTTCTTGCGCTAGCAGCTTGTTTTGGGTTAGACTGTGATAAGAAGATGCTACAAACCAATTGGGATAGTTGTTATGTTTTTGGTGTATCTGAAGATATTGTATGCATGTGGTTTTGGGGCAGAAGGCAGGAGAGAGAGAGACAGAGGATAGACCAGGTGCTGTGAGTCCGCTAACGGGGTCGGACCCCGAGCGAGGCGTTCGGCGAGGAGAGGAGACGGAGACGGACTCTTGTGGAGCGTCTGGTCAACCACCGTTGTTGGTCCCAGGCGGCCAGTTGAGGTGGTTCGAGGGGTCGCAGGGTGAAGAAGGAGGGTGCTGAGCTCCAACTGTTTGTGCACAAAGAGATTAAACTTTGATAAGTGTTTCGCCTTTTATTTTCCTTTTATATTTTACTCTCTATTAATTATATAGTTCCAGTAATATCCATAAACTGTAAAACATTTAATCGTATCTGGTGTGTTGTCTGTTATTTGGGCAGGGTGGGATACATCACACGTCATCCACACAAACTAATTACCCAGTTTGGCGGGGCCGAGGGCTGTTTCCCTAGACGACAGTGATCTGAGTGACCCTGAGGCTGGCCAGGGGGGCTACAGTTGTATATTGTATACATACTTTGATAATAATTGTGCATGAAATTTTGAACATTGAACTTTAGAAGATCAGTCTGTTGGGGAAAAGAGGTAGTAATTGAATGAAGCCTTGCTCCAGTTCAAAATGCAGCCTTTGTGTTGATTTCTTATTAACCTGCTACTTTCATCTAGTTTGCTTTCCTCAGCAGAGGAAGAGGCACTTGAACAATTCCAGTGTTCTACCTTGAGTGAAGGAGAGCCTGTTAGTAATCCTATAGCTTCTGGTTCACCTTGGCACTGAAGTGCTGTTCTGGAGACTTGATTCAGAGCTGTTTTGTGCACAAGAGTCGTGTAACTCTTGTGTCAGCATATATCATTTGGCTCGAGCCCAACTTTCCCTTTGCTGTCATACTTAACCAGCTCCAGAGTCCTGTTTTTGTATGTTTGCTTGTTTTGGTGGACCCTTTCGTTTTTGTTTTATTTATTTCTATTTGCTCATATGGGAGCAATGGTTGACTTTAATGTTACATAATGAGTCTCTTTGCTGCTGTTATTTTCTTTGTGATTTTCTCTGGGTCTGTAGAACATGACCAATAAGTAGACCAAGAGGAAATCAACTCATGTTTAATGTAGAATGATGATGTAAAGCAGTACTGACATTGCTTGCTTTTCCAAATGGAAAAAAAAGGAACAATCATATTATCTCGGACGGATGTTCATTTGGTTGAGAGAGACCCTGTGTATATAGGGGAATACAGTGGTAATAATGCAGGTGACAGCCAGAGGGGAGAAGAATCAATGTGGATAGATCGGTGTAGACTGGTCGAACCAGACAGGGATGCTTGGGATAAAATTTCCCTTCAATGAAATTACTTATTGAGCAATTACAAATCAAAAGTCCATGTTATATTCTGCGCTATTTCTTTCCATTAATTTCATCTCTGAGGAAAAAGAAATCAGGTGCAATGTAAATTCCTGCTTGTAAACTGCTAATTTCATGTATTTGTGAAAGACCAATTCGCCTCAACATGACTCACATGCTCAAGAGGAATAATGTGAGGTTTTTGCAAGGTAATAAAGCAAAGTTATGTATATGTAGGGAGACAAAGGGGAAAAATAGAGAAAAATGAAAAATAAAAGAGTAGTGCTCCCTAAAAGATCTTAACCTTGGTCAGCCTTGAACTCCTTCAGGTGGGGTAAAGCTAGCAAAGACTCATAGGGCAACATAACTCAGAACTTTCTTTAATAACGTTAGAAACAGGACTACTTATATACATTAGATACTGCAACTAGTATCACACAAAATATTCCAGGAAGCTATCAAAGATAAGTGACATTAGATTATACGATAAGAAACGTTGCAAGTTACAACAAAATAACATGCACTGTTATAGCCTTTGTACTCTCTATAATCTTCAATAGCTTTTATATTATAACTAACTGTTAATTTAGCTCCCAGGCATGTAATGGAAATTGCTCCAACTCTGGCTTTGGGCACAGCTCACCCTAATATTAACCCTGATAAGACATGACCACAGTTTGTTTGCAAACTGTCCTTTCTTTTTCCATAATGGCTTGCTCCTTTCTGACCTCATTTGGACCAGTGTCTCAAGCTCATATGCTCCCCTAACTTCAGTCACAAACATCATTCGTTGATCCTCCATCGGAACTCACTGTCCTTCACTGCCCTTCTATATGGAATGGATGATTAAATCCATCACAAAGACATTTGCATCCACACAGTTTAATCCCAACATTCCTCACTCCTCATGCTAATTTATTAAAATATATGACTTTTGTGGCTCACTTGTTCCCACCAACCAGCATATTTCCCATAAAGGAGCCACAAGAGGATGGAAGGGAGGGAAAATGAAAGAAAACCTCACGTATCCTGAAACTCAACAATTAAGCAGAGCTGCAGAGACAGTGACATTATGAATGTGGTGAGACACAGCAAACATCCGAAGGGGAAATCAAGTGTATGAAACCCATCTAGAATATTGTAACTGTAGGAAGCTCAGACATATGGTTAAGATTTGATAGGCTCCAGGGAGCAATGATGCCTCTGTGAATCCCTTGAATGTCTCTGTATCTATCAGATATTCCCTCCTCTTTCCTACAATCAGAGCTATGTTTTTCTTCCAATGTGGGCCCAGGCACGGCAGTCAATGGTTTATTGTTCAGTGTGTACCTGCATTGGTTTCTCTCTATCTCCTCCCCAATTTGGGTTTATCTCCCATTGAATAATCATGATATCTGGTGCTTTGTGTGCTCAGAGACTTACCAGTACTATATTCCTCTTCCTCATGCCAAGCAATCCCGAGTCACATGACCAAACTTGCCACTATTATAATAACTTCCGCCTGTTTTACAAAAAAGTATGGTTAGGCCGCACTCCAAGTATCGTGTGCTATTCCATTCTCTGTGGATTAAGCTAGAGAGGGCGTGAGTTATGAGGACAGATGGATAGGCTTGTACTGTTTTCCCTGTAGCAAAGGAGGTTGAGATGTGACATTTTAGACTCAAACATAAAATCCTGAGACAGATAGATGGACCATATAGCCAGTGTATAGCTGCTGAGTCTTTCTCCTTGAATTTCATTATAAGCAACTATCAATGAATGCTTTTGTGCATTCTTCCTTTCCCTGCTCAATTTCTCAACATTTCTAAATGAATCACATCCCTCATACCCACAAGCTTCCCTAATTTTAATACTTTCTGTCATTCAATGTTACCCTGGGCCAGCCATACTTGGTTTCTTGGTGTAATCTGACCAAAGTTGTCCGATCCAAGCTAAGAGGTGATTTAGTGTTTTCACAATAAACTATGTAAGTCTGTGGACGTGCTGTAGAGATAATAGTTTGTTCTGAGGCTATGTCAATATTTAAGAATAGGTTCAATCAATGGTTGATGTACAAATGTGGACATTAGTCAAGGTTACTGCTCATATGGAGAATAAACACCAACATGTTTATTGGGCTAAACTTTAATCTTTATGCAATTTTGTGTATCAGTATTTTGCCTGTATTCTTCAGAACAATGTAGAAATGCCTGTTCTTCAAATAATATCATGGGAACTTTAACAACCATCTAAATTTCCCTTAATTTAGTTACACTTCAAGTTGGTAGATCTTACCACTTGCTTCAAATTGTGATGAGTTAGTCGTAGTCATGGAGTTGTACAGCACGGAAGTAGACCCTTAGGCCTACCAAGCTGCCTTCCTGAGCTAGTCTCATTTGTCCCAAATCCCTCTAAGATTTTCCCATCCATGAGCCCATCCAATTGTCTTTTAAATGTTGTAATTATACTTTCCTCCACTACTTCCTCGGGCAGCTCATTCTTTACACCCACCACCGTCAGTATGAAAAACCTGCCTCTCAGATCCCTATTCAATCTTTCTCTCTCAAGGTAAACCTATGCCCTCTTCCTTTTGGCTCACCTACCCTGAGAAAAAGAATGTAACCATCCTCCTCATCCATGCCCCTTATTATAAACATCTGCAAAGTCACCCCGAAGTCTTACGTGCTGTAGGGAAACAGTCCTAGCTTATCTGTTCTGTTCTCTCCTTACAACTCAAGCCCTTCAGTCTTGGCAACACCATTATAAATCTTTTCTGCACCCTCTCTAGCTGTAGCATGTGATCACATATGCTAACAGTCTGGTTTGGTTGATTAAGCATGTTGAACCCTGCTTCTGAAATCTAATTTCATGAATTTTCAGTTTGACAGTTTGTTTCCGATATTATGTCTTATTGATAGAATATCTTGGGTCACAATTTCATTGTGAAAAAGGACACACTCAATATCCTGAAAAGCTCCACTGACGAGAGTGAATGGTGATGCTGAACTCATGAAAATCTGGTATAGACCCAACATTTGTAACAGAGGTAGCAATTCCTACTATGGAAGAGTAAAGTGGGTGATAATTATTCAACCATTCATTATACCATCTTTTCAAATCAGGAGAAATCTGAAATATGCAACTGAGTTGATAGTTTTCCTTTCAAAAATCTCTTGATGCCAAACTAACTCCTGAAACCTTAACACAATAAGACAACAAAAATTATGAAGACCATGAACATTTTGTAGCTCAAGCAATTAACAGAAGTTTGTTCCTTTGTCCAGATCCAATAATTCATAACTATCTGGTTGTTTTTTTTTCTAATAACTTATCAAGAACACTTACCATGTGTTCACTGCCCTCAATGTGAAGAATCACCCTGTCATTACCTGTACGTTTGCCTTTCACCATGTATGGAGAGTTGCTTGGATTTTTATGTTCTCTGAAGATTACTCTCTGTCATCACGTTTCAAAGGCTAAATAGTCAGATTTTCCTCATTTATTTTCCTCGTCAAATCACCCATGCTAGGAATTAGTTTACAACTCCTTGCTGCAGGATAATCGCTGTCTACTGAAATTGTGTCTGGGTATTGGATTAGACATGAGGTCCAACCTGGCCAGAGGTCTGAATATTTTTGTACTGAAATTTTGAATATGTCCACTGGCATAATTTTGCCTTTTCACATTAAGTGAATGGAGCTAATTTTCCATTCTTTGAAATTAGAAAATTAGATTTTCACACATGGATTTTGCATGCCCAGTGGGTAACACTTTCTATTGCTCTGTGCTCATACTCTGCTAGTATGGTAATAAAATGCTATTTTGTTCTCCTTTATTGAAAATTGCTAAACAGTGATCGGAAATATTTAGCAACATTGTCTGGTAATCACTTCAATCCTAAAAACTGATATCCATATTAACAGGCAAATACACTGATTTTATGATTTTCCTTTGTTTACATCTTGACTGAGACAGAAATATCCAATAAAGCAGCAAAGGGATATCATACAAAGATCCCAAAAGTAACTTTGCAGGCATCATAGGCAGCCATTACTGTAACTAACGTTGGTGTGATTAGTTGTTTCAATGTGGTTAATGCTTTCTTTTGGTGTACAGTAAGAAACCGAAAGATGCAAGTACATCAGCTCCCAGGATTTCAGGATGTCCTAAGTGTTTTACAGAGTTAGCAGTTCTTCTGAAGAGCAGTCACTGGTGTAATACAGGAAATGCAGCAGTAACTTGCGCAACATGCAAAATAATAGACTGTAACTATTTCCAGTTATTCAAGTCTTTTAGTGGTGTTAAATAAGAGGGATGTTAAAACAGCAGATCTTGTTAAAACAGCAGATATATCTCCCTTACATTTCTCAAAGTAGGATTTTTTTTACATTCACGTGCAGAGTGAGTATGAGCTCAGTTTAATGTTCTCCCTCATGATCACAGCTCCAATAATAAACAATCCCTATCCTACTCAACTCAGTTTGTTTGCTCAAGACAATGTTGTTGGATGGACTTGAACCACAGTCTTCTGAAAGCAATTACCAAATTCTGTTTGGAAATTGTTGTGAAATCTGTTTCCATTATCCTTTGAATCCATTCAAGATAATAACATTAAAAATGTTTTCTTTTATTTTCACTGACTCTCTTGCCAAAATTCTTATAACAAGAATAGACATTTAATCATAGAGTCATAGAGAGATACAGCATGGAAATGTATCCTCAGCAACTATCAAACAGAGGAGATTCAGCTGGAATGGAGAACTTGTGTTCTGGGGAGAAATCGGAGAGGTTGGGCTCCCAGCGAGGGAGGCTGAGGGGTGATCTAATAGAGGTATATAAAATTATGAAGGGCATAGATAGGATAGATACACAGAATTTTCTTCCATGGCAGTGCAGTCAAAAACAAGAGGGCATTGGTTTAAGCTAAGAGGACAAACTTTATAGAGCATCTGATCCACAAATTGGTTGATGCAGGTTTTCAACCCATAACATCAGCAGACTCTTTACTCCCACAATTGCTGGGTGACCTGCTAAGTTCCTCCAGCACATTGTTTGCTGCCCCGGATTACTGCATCTGTAGACTCTTGTATTTCCTTTGTAATAAGAACAATGCTATTTTCTCATCTTTCTGGAGTGTCTCATCCTTGGTGGCATTCTAGCAAATCACTTCAGTAATTTCACTAAGACCTTGAATTCTTCGCCAGTATGGTGTCCAAATCTGGATACAGTACTCCTAATAGTTTCCATTTTTTAAAATATTTCACGTCACTCATTTCCACTCATTTATGCAACTCCTTTTTGTCAGCCCATAGACACTTTACCAGGTTAAGTTAGAAGGTTTGTTTATTGCCATATTCACAGTTAAAAGAAACTGCACTGACTTTCTTAATTCAAAACCTGATTTTATTTCTCTCTGGTATAATGCTGAGGTGTCACTTGGAATAAAACTGGAGATCTGCCCATTCTGACTAATGCACAATCTCCGAACAGTAGTTTGCTCTTTTTTAGCTGGTGAGAGCTATTTTTAAATATGCAAATTGTATCCAGGTGACATCATGTGAATCGAAACAGCACTCTGAGTGGAATACAGAACAGTGACTAGACATGCTGGGACTGAATATCATGGGCTAAGGATAAGCAAAGCTGGTTAGTTTTATTATTAATGTTATCTCCAGGTTTGGAATGGGCATCAGAACCAAATTACAAAAAATGCAGTCGAGCCACAAAAACTAGCTGTATTGGGGTTTCTGTGCACCCCTGAGATTAGGGCATAATCATCTAAGAAAATAGTCTCTAACTTTCATCTCCAAGCAACTCCCTTAGACCACAGATATGCACAACGTCCTTTCTACCAAGCAATTTGTGTCACTTTCAAGTTTTGCTTTACTTTAACCTTATTAGCAACCATTCATGAAGAACTTAATGGGCACTGTAGCTTAAAATGACTTGCAAAATCAGGAGGGAAAAGTAAACTTCATAAATAAAGATTGCAATGGTAATGTGAGGAAGCGAACCTAAAAATAGACTACTGTGACCTATTTTTATATTTCTTTTTAATAAGGGTGTTTTGCAAAATTGAAGTAAGTTTTTAAAGAATCCAAAATTGCCAAAACTCTTGAGGCACTAGATGATAATTTAAGCCCACTGAGCACAAGCAGAAGGAATAATATCGCAATAAGGATCTTGCCACTGTTCTTTTCACAAATGGTGGCTCATAGCCCAAAAAGGTCATCCTCTTTCAATATTAATTGCAGGCAAACTACTCCACTGTCTTATCTCACAACACAACACACTCAATTAAAGGCACACGGGTCCTCGGAGCCCTTGTTGGTTCTATTGCAATCAATACTGCATTCTGGAGGCTGCAAATAGACTGAGTCAACTTTTTATTTGTCAATCACTTCTTCCAAATCTGAGAAAGGAAGTCCATGCCAAAATAAAGGTTGCCAATGCAGTCTAAACTATATCATACCCGTTTTCCAAGTCTTGGGAAATCAAGATAACAGTACACCTGAACCTTACTACAGTAGTATGGATTCAGATTTTCACAAAGTTTCTCTGCCTAAGGAAGATTTTATAAATTCTGAAGCTCTGCTGCATTGGTTCAAGTGCTTCAGAAAACAAAACTTCAATACACTAAGCCAAGATTTGACCTGAATTCACTCAGAGGACTGTGAGAGTGTGGAACGAGCTGCCAGCACAAGTGGTGCAAGTGAGGATATAAGGGAAGTTTGGATGGGTACATGGATGGTAGGGATGTGGAGGGCTATGGTCCCGTTGCAGGTCGATGGGAGTAGGCAGGTTAAATGGCTCAGCACGGATTAGATGGCCTGTTTCTACACTGCACTTTTCTATAACTCTATGAACCCTATTGGAATGTTCTGATGGCTATTAAAGTGATGTAATTGATCCCAGGTTCCACAGCCCAGGACACAAATCCCATTCCATTTCCCAAGGGTGGAACAACTTGTGTACCAACAGTACCTCATCAGTCCTCAAAATATTCCTTCAGTCCATCCCAATCTGCTCAGCAAAGCCAGCAGTGTCTTACTGTTTTGTCTGATGCTCCTTCAAAGTCCAATGAAACTAAGGCATTTTCACCGGAGTATTCTACTCCCTATGGAGGCACTGTGTCACAAGAGAGTAGAACTACTTCTCTACAGACTCTACCTGTCTTTGGAAGCACTTAATTGGAACTCACATCAGGTCCTAGCTGAGCCCATTCAACTTTTCCCCTACGTGTGAAGAGGACACAAGTCAATTACAGTGTGATATAGACAGGCTTCATAAGTGAGCTAAGGTTTGGCAAGTGACATGTGATGCGGCAAAACGTGAAATTGTTCCTTTTGGCAGGAAAATACAGTATAAACAGCATGTTGCATAAATAATGAGAGATCACTGAGATCTGAGATGCAGAAGTACCTCCTCAAAAGACTAGTAAACAAGTACAGCAAATACTTTCAAAAGTTAAGAGGATATTATCATTTATTGTGGGAGGAAATGAATACAGAATTAGGGAGATCATATTTCATTTATTTAGAACAGTGGTAAGGTCATGTCTACACTGTTGTCTACAACATTGAACTCCCTATTTGAAGAAGGATGTTAATGTTGTAGAAGCTAATCAGAAAAAGCTTCCTGGACTCCTGTGGGAATGGGCAGGTAACTTTATTTGGAAAGATTGGATAGGTTTGACCTGCAACTGCTGGAGTTTACAAAAGTGTGAAGTGATGCTTGAAATTCATAAAATCCCAGTTTAAAAATAAGGTGCCATCCATTTACAGTAACTTGGAGATAAGATGAATTTGTTTTCTTTCAGAAGGCCATGAGTCTTTGGAATTGTCCTCATGACAGGTTAGCGGAAGCAGGTTCTGAATATTTTAAAGACAGATTTAGGCACATTCTTGATTAGGTTACATTGTTATCAGATCAACCGTGATCTTATTAAATGCTTCAGAAGCTGAACAGACTACTCCTACTTGTAATTTGTATATTTATGTATTCTTATGCTCCTGAAGCAGGGTGGGGGGAGCAGTACAAGACCAGACACATTTAGCCTAATCTAAATTTAAAGATCAGATCTGAACAGGGCAACAGAATCAGATTGAGTTTGTTTTAAAGTCAATGCCATGAGATAAAAGGGCAATTGTATTAACTTCTGTTCATAATTCAATATGTCCTTGCATTGTTAGTACAGATTATGAAGAATATTGTTCATTAAACAGACCTAACAATGAGAATTAAAGATCACAGAGAGCTGTAAGAAAATCTAAACTATGAAATATTTTATTCCTCAGTCAATATCACACAGGAGTCAAAAAATGAATCCACTATTTGCCTAACTTCAGACAAGTTTTCAATGCATCACTGACCTGTCAAAATAAGGCTTGGAGCAAACCTTGCTAGTAATCACTTTCCTCAAGTCTGATTATCTAGAGCGTGTACAGTAAGAGCCACTGATAGCAGAGAAATGACGCTGGTTCAAGTCCATTGCACTGCAATCTCTTTCTTCTTTATTCCTCTAAAGTATAAAATCTAGGTTTCTTGCTGCACTCTAATTGCTTATTTCAAAAGAAAAGACCTGAAAATCATTTTGCTGATCCTATAAAATAAAATAAAATAAAATATTGTTTATGTTGAAATCCGTGAAGAGACCACCAAGCATTTATTTTTGGTTAAAAGAATTAACATAGAGTTATCTAATTTTTCCAGAAAAATAAAAATCAAACTATAATTACACAGTAATTCTTCATATTTTTAATTGGAAAGTTGGAGAATGGAAGGAGTCCAATCTAAAACTGGGGTGGGAAGCTTAAGTGGTAGTACTTCTTCCGCCCTTAACATTCATTCCCTTCACATTGGCTGTATTGTATACCATTTATAAAATAGTCTGCCGTTACTGAGCTGAGCTACTCTGACAGCACCACATAGGTTCATGGTGGCTACCATCAGAACATGCAAGCAGGGTTGATGCGTGGAAACACCCCTGGATGCAGGTATCTCAGTGGTTCTTTGTCAACCAAGTTGCTCCAATTCCTGAAGCACCCTTCAGTACCTATGGTCAAGGTGGAGTTTGGGGGGTAGGGGTTGGTTTCTAATGGAAGATATCTTTAGAAATTTTAAAAATAGACTTTATTCATAATAAAAAGTATTTATACAAAGGAAGAAGCAGTGGAAAAACTTTCATGTTCATGGTTGCTACATTCAGTAGTGTGCAATCAAGGGTAATATGCCCTTTATTTTGTTCGATGGACTTCTCCACCCCTTCATGTGCAGTAGTAGAAGGATCCTAAACTGCAGTGCTTCCCCACTAAGCCTTAGCATTGGTTACACCAAGTTTCATTGCATCCCTTAGCAAGTAGTCCTGCAGCCTGGACTGAGCCAGTCTGCAGGATTCCCTTAGAGACAGCTCACTGTGCCAGAAGACCAATGGGTTCTGGGCATAGTCAAGGGCTTCTTTCACCAGGCTGATGAGCTTCCGGTAGCACTTGATGTCTGTCTTGGTGTGTATCGCTGGGAAAAGCCCATAGATCAGAGCAGCTGGGGATGCATCTATCTCCACACCCTCTTAGCAAATCCACTGTTTGCAAAGAGATGGGAGACCATCTTCTCCCTGCTGCAGCAGTCCTGAGGGCAACATACATTAGAGGTGTTATGTCATCTGGAGATGAAAGACTTTGAATGGGATGGCACTTCTCACCACCAGTCAAGTAAGGGCTTGGTGCTTGTAGTCCGATCTGGTGTTCAGAGGCTCTTCCAAATGGCTTGGACCATTTTCTCAGGGAACAAACACACACCATTCCTCTGTCTCACATTATGTTCAGTACGTTCCAGGGTGATCACTGGTTGATGACTTGTGATCAGAGGTATTTACTTGGAAGTACTCTTCCATAAAAGACGATGTCAGCTGACTAGGACATTGCATAATAACAGGACCAAGCCCATCCTCTGCAACAGCAGTGACATGTAGAACCTTAGCATGTAGCAACCCTTGGTCCCCTCATAGACTGGATCCACACCCGCCTGATGCAGCCACACCCAAAGGTGGTCAATATGATGAGGGCAATGCTTGGCACAATTTTCCCCATTCTCTGGGAACTTATGCATCGTGACTTCTTGGATTTGCCCCATTTTTGAACCTCCAACTAAATTGGGGTGCGTCCTAGATAATTACCAAGATAGAGGAGCCAGGAACAAGTCACAGCAGCAAGTACAGCATGGCTGAGAGCAAACTGCACCTGATGAAAAATTCCTTCCCAGTTGTTGTCAGGGAGCTTTATTTCTACAGACACAACTTTTGTTTGGCTTGGCCAGTCCACTTCAGCCAATTCTTGTTACACACCTCAGCCTCTCCAAACCAGATCTTCATCACCTTCAGATAAACAAACCTGACAGTGAAGGAGATGTTGGAATAGTTGGGCCAGTTGCTGAAGAGCATGTCCTCCGATGTCAACTCAGACTGGTTGCAGATCCCTCTCAGTCTACCATAAGGCAGCAACGCAGGGAAGTTTTAACTTGTGTGCCTCCACTGCCTGCTAATGTCACCCCTCTTATACTCTGTCCTTCCTGATGAATTCAGCAAGTCCACAGGAAATGAGAGTGCCATTGGAAGATGGACCAAAGTGTGTGCTGCCAGGACGCTAATGTGTAGGGATCACTGCCCTGTTCTTCCCTACTCCACATTATAGTGAACAGCAATAGAAGCTTACACTTTTTGCTTGGTTTTTAACGACCAAATTCATCGTAATCCTGAGTGTAATTTGCTCAACTCAGAGCAAATTAATTTCTGGACTGAGTCCTCAGACCTAATGATTGGCGGCTTATTAAAATATTCAAGACTAATTCTTGAATACCAATGTATTTCTGCATCAATAATGGTGTCTGAAGCTTTGCTGCCTGTCAGAGCATAGGGAATGTCCCTTTAAATTCAGGGTTGTGCCTCCATTTGCCTCTATTTTCTGACCAGTAAACAGCCCTAATGAAGTCCAATTTTGCCAAATTTGTTTAAATGCCATTTAGAAACATAGTAAGTTAGATATAGCAAGCTAATCTACTTCAGTGAACTGTGATCATGACCCAGACTTCATATGAAAAGACAGAATCTTAAATCTCTGCAGTTTTTTGCAACAAAATATTGCTAACAAAAGACTTTGACATTGATTTTATGTGACAACTACTTATTGAGCTACCACTCTACATTTCTCAGAAAGGTTTTAGAAATCGAAGACTAAAGTACACACACAAATTATTAGGTTATTCTTCCTTTGAAAATTAAATGATTTCTTCTCAAAAGTCAGCAACCAGAACACATTTTATCACTTTAAAAAGTGGTTAAAAAGGGTCATCCACAAGAACATGATTTTCAATTGGAAATCGTAATCGGGTGCACATGCTCGAGTTGGAATTTGCACAGAAAATAATCCTTGCGCTTAAGAGTACATGAAATCTGATTAATATGAGATCAAAAATTCTATTTTTATCACAACTCTTTCTTAGCAAATTTTCTGTTTTTTTGATTGTAGGAAGTTAACGTCAGGTGTTTTTGGATGGCAACTTAAATCCTGACCAATTATGGTTTACCTTATCAGTTTCATTTCTCTAAGATTAAGTCCAGGCATACATCACACATCAAAACATACAGTCAAATGCATAGGTTGCATCAAATCAGATCAGTGAGGATTGTGAGCTGGACAGCCCGCAAGTGTGACCACACTTCCAACACCAACACAGCATACCTACAATTGACTAACCCTAACCCTACATCTTTGGAATGTGGGAGGAAACCTGAGCACCCGGAGGAACCCACGCAGGCACAAGGAGAACATACAAGCTCCACAGTGGGGATTGTATCCCAATCCTACAGCCTATGCTGTAAAGCATTGGCAAACTGCTGTGCTACCATACCACCTCAAGGAAAAAGTTGTCCTCAGTTGCAATTATTGTACATATAGCTGTTGTATGTTCTACTCCATTTCTGAAATCTGGTGGTAGTGTTCAATGGAACTGAATTTCCAAAATGAGAATTCACAGAATTTTCCTTCTGATCTTGAATCTTTAACTTTAAGGTAATTATAATCCATTTGTTCCAAAATATGTCTTGATTGTTGATTATGATACAGTAGGTGGTAATTGCCAGGAAAGCACAGCAAATTCATTTTCAATCAATAGTTGCCATTTCTTTCATCCAGTGTTCCCATTGTCCTATTTTTTATCAACTACCTAAACAATGGCTTATTATGAAACAAATCAAAAGACTCAAACTCTGTACCTCTTGTCTCCCGGGGAAAACCAAATCCTAATGTCAGCATTAGAGGCAGATATAATAGAAATAATTAAGAGGCTCTGAGATAGGTATGTAAATACGCAGAGAATGGAGGGATATGGACCATATCCAGATTAGTGTAATTAGGCATCATAAGCTTAATTAGTTTGGCACAACATCATGGACCACAGTGCCTGTTCCTGCACTCTCCTGTTCAATGTTCTACTCTCTGTGTTCTTTCAGAGCTGGTCCCAGAGACTGGGAAGGAAGTGTGAAAACTAGAGCATGAAAACTGAAACCTTGATGGTAGTTAAGAATGGTTGGACGATGGATATTCGGAGATTTGCTGCATGTTATCTTTGGCTGGCTGAATATTTGAACCAAGGCAACATGGGTCTGGTCTTAAATGATTATTCAGAAATGTTCATCCTCTCCTGTTGCTGTATCATTATAAATGGGTCAAACTCCTTTAATATCCTGTTTGATTGCATCACGACATGACCATTGTGTAAGGCCATGGCAGAGATGAAGGTGGCCCATCATCAGCAGAGATGGGAAGTAAAAATGACTTTGCTCTCTCCTCATCTTTCCAAGAACAAATAATGCTTCATGTAAAACTTATGCAGCACTGTCTACTTACAATTAATATTTAGGAAAATATGATTTACTAGTGAGAATGCTCTTATGTGTTTTACCTTAGTAATGGAATGGAGTCAGTTAACTTATAATTGCTTACAATAACAAATAATAGTTCAAGACTTCCAACTTGTGTGCCAGAAAAATCTAGCAAGTGCAGGGTGCACAGCAAACTTGCACCATGTCTCCATTTTGGAATCCGTATTGGACATCATTGCACAGTTAAAGAATCAATAGCTCATTTCATCTGCAGTTAGAATGGTTTTTGCTGAAACTAGTCGACACTGACATTGATCTTCCAAAGATTCACTGCAGAGGTTGTTCACATGGTCCACATCTTGCCATTGAATAAAGAATCAAGTTGATTTCATTCGTATCTGACCCTAAAATTAGTTTCTAAATGGAAAAAAAGGAACATCTTTAGTGTACTTCTTTCATTTAAGGTTTCCAGTTCTGAAAGAAATAAAAGAAGAAGATCATGGAATATAGAAGACAGAACTGTATTGCATGGACAGGCCATTTGACCCAAATAGTCTCCTCCTGTTTATCATCCATATTCCTCCATTCCTTCATATTCATACCTAAATTTCTCATAAACTCCACCAAACTGCCAGATTCCACTCTTATCCCAGTAACCCATTACAGACACCTTACCACCACCTGCATAAAGAGCTTACCACTCTTTAAGCTTCCTCCCTCTAACTTTAAAAGCATGTCTTCTGGTGCTTGACATTTCTATTACGAGGAACAGATTCCGGTTGCCTATCCTATTTATGCCTCTCATCAGTTTAAAACCCTCCACCAGGTCTCCCTTCTGCCTCCAATACTCTAAAGAGAACAACCCTAGTCTGGCCAACCTAATCCAGACAGCATCATTGTAAAGTTCTTCACCTGCTTGAGAACCTCCACATTATTCCTATAATGGGGCAATTAGAACTGCAAATAATACTCCAAGTGTGGTATAACTAAAGTTTTATAGAGCTGTAACATGACTTCCTTACTATTATCTTCAACACTTCTACCAATTAGTGCAACCATTTCCTTCTTTACCATCTGATCCACTTGTGTAGCCACTTTCAGTGAACTATGGACTTGCATCCCAATTCTCTTCCACATTCAGTGTTAGTACAGGGCTACACCACCAGGTTCATGAACAGCTATTACCCCTCAACCTCAAACTAGTGGAGAAAATTTCACTCAACTTCACTTGCACCATCACTGAAATCTTCCCACAAACTATGGACTCAATTTTAAGGACATGTCATCTCATGTTCTGGATATTCGTTGCTTACTTATTATTATTATAATTAGCTCTTTGTTTTTCTTTTGTCTTTGCACAGTTTGTTCTCTTTTGCACACGGGTTGTTTGTCCATCCTGTTGGATGTGGTCTTTCATTTATTCTATTATGTTTCTTGGATTTACTGAGTATACCCTCAAGAGAACGAGTCACAGCGTTGTATATAATGGCATATATGATAATAAATTTACATTGAACTTTAAAGGAGTCTACCATCAACTATATACTTTTTTCTTCCATTTGACCTGTAAAAGTGCAACAGCTCACAATTGCCCCAGTAGCACAGCGGTTAGGGTAAGACTAGTACTGCACCAGCAGCTTGGGTTCAATTCCTGCCACTGTCTGTAATGTACAATCTCTCCATGACCATGTGCGTTTCCCACTGTCTGTAATGTACGATCTCTCCATGTCTATGTAGGTTTCCTCCTAGTGCCCCCCTGTCCTCCCATATTCTAATGATGTGCGGGTTAGTTGGCTAATTGGTCTCGTGTGTAATTGGGTGGCATGGGCTTGGTGGGCTGAATGGCTTGTTAACTTGCTGTATCTCTAAATCAAATCAAATCAAATTAAACTCCATCTGTACTTCTCTGTCCATGTTTCTACCTTATCTCTATCCCAATATATACTTTGATAGTACTTTACATTATCCACACCTCCACAAGTCGTGGTGTCAACCACAAACTTGCTAATCCACCCATCGACATTTTCATCTAAATCATTCATATCCATTACAAACAAGAGAGGTCCCAGTACTGATCCTGGCAGAACAGCGCTAGTCATGAACCTCCAGCGAGAATAACAACCTTCCACCCGTTCACTTAGTCTTCTATATGTCAGACAGTTCTGAACCTAAACTTGCAATTCACTCTAGATCCCATGCATCTTTATCTTCTGAATCAACCTAACATGAGCCTTTATCAAATAGCTTACTAAAGTTCTGGTAAATAATGCCCATAGTCTTACCCTCATCAAGCTTCTTTCTCACCTCCTCCAAAAACGTAATCAATTGTAAGGCATGACCTGCCCCTCACAAAGCCACACTGACTGTCTCTAAGCAGGGTAGGACTTTCCTAATGTACATTAATCCTATTCCTGAGAATCCTCTCATATAGCTCCACTTATGTGAGGCTCTCTGGCCTAAAGTACACCGGTTTAACCTTTTCTCCCTTATCTATACTTTTCCAGTATCGTATCTAATGTCTCTAGTTAACCCTGAGTACAAATAAAGATTTATAAAAGACGTTAGTCTAAGTAGCACACTCTGTGAAGTAATTATGACTCAGCATGGTCTAAAGTGTTTATTAAGTTTTTATGTGAGTACTGGCCCACAGTCATCAGATGTTCTTTACAAATTTAATGCTTTCTTTCCTGGAATCCTTCTCATGAACCTCCTCTGGACCCTCTCCAATGCCAGCCCATCTTTTCTCGGATAAGAAGCCCGAAACTGCTCACAATACTCCAAGTTTGGTCTGAACAATGACTTATAAAGTCTCAGCATTACATCCTTGTTCTTATATTCTCACCGCCTTGAAATGAATGTTAACATTGTATTTGCCTTCTTTACTATTGATTCAAGCTGCAAACTAACCTTTAGGAAATCCTGCACAAGGACTCCTAAGTCCCTTGGCACTTCTGATTTTTGAATTTTCTTTCCATTTCAAAAAGAATTTACACTTTTGTTCCTTCTACCAAAGTGCATGACCACACACTTCCTGACACTATGTTCCTCTGCCACTTCTTTGTCCATTCTCCAAATCTGTCGTTCTCCCTGCTTCCTCAGCACTACATGCCTCTCCACCTACTTTCATATAGTCTACAAACTTAGCCAAAAAGCCATCAGTTCCATCATCCAAATCTGTGACATATAATGTAAGAAGTGGTCCTAACTCCAAACCCTTCGGAATATTACTATAGCCAACCAGATAAGCCCCCTTTTAATCCTACCCTTTGACTCTTGCCAGTCAGCCGATCTTCTCCAGATTACAGGAAGAGATCCATATGACCCAGAAATCTGAAACCCTGCACTCTGCACCAATTCCTCAGCCACGCATTCATTTGCCAAGTTATCCTACTCTTACTGTCACTGGCATTAGTCTTCACTGTGGAAGACACTGGCAGTATGGTGGAAATTCCAGTTGTCTGGGTCATGAGGTGTATGAAATTACCATTACTAGAGAGAAGGTTCTTGGAAAACTAAAAGATCTGAAGGTAGATAAGTCAACTGGACCAGATGGTGTACAACCCAGGGTTCTGTAGTGATTGTGGAAGC
This sequence comes from Mobula hypostoma, assembly GCF_963921235.1. Classification (NCBI taxonomy): domain Eukaryota; kingdom Metazoa; phylum Chordata; class Chondrichthyes; order Myliobatiformes; family Myliobatidae; genus Mobula; species Mobula hypostoma. The sequence continues at coordinate 151,098,437 of NC_086097.1, read as the reverse complement.
ATTAGTAGTGATCTTTCAAGAATCATTAGATTTTGGAATGGTTTCGGAAGACTGGAAAATTGCAAACGTCACTCCACTCTTCTAGAAGGCAGAGAAGCAGAAGAAAGGAAACTATAGGACAGCTAGTCTGACCTCAGAGGTTGGGAAGATGTTGCAGTTGATTGCTAAGGATGTGGTTTCAGGATAATTGGAGGCACGTGATGAAATAGGCCATAGTCCGCATGGTTTCCTCAAGGGAGGTCTTGCCTGACAAATCTTTTGGAATTTTTTGAAGAAGTAACAAGGATAGACAAAGGAGAATTGGTTGATCTTGTGTATTTTGATTTTCAGAAGGCCTTTGGCAAGGTGCCACACATGAGGCTGTTTAACAAGCTATGAGCCCATGCTATTATGGGGAATATCCTAGGGGGATAAAGCAGTGGCTGATTGGCAGGAGGCAAATAGTGGGAATAAAGGAAGCCTTTTCTGGGTGGCTGCTGGTGACCAGTAGAGTTCCACAGGGGTTTTGTGTTGGGATTGACTCTTTTAATGTCATTTGTTAATGATTTAGATGATGGAATTAATGGCTTTGTTGCAAAAGTTTGAAGATGATATGAAGATAGGTGGAGGGTCAGGTAGTTTTGAGGAAGTAGAGAGGCTACAGAAGGACAGACAGATTAGAAGAAGGGGCAAAGAAATGGTAGATGCAATACAGTTGGGAAGTGTATGGTCATGCACTTCGGTAGAAGAAATGAAAGGATTACCTATTTTCTAAATAAAGGGAAAAAAACAAAAAACTGAGATGCAAAGGGACTTGTGCTGAATTCCCTAAAGGTTAATTTGCAGTTTGAGTCTGTGATGAGGAAGGCAAATTCATTTCAAGATGATTAGAATATAAAAGCAAGGAAGTAATGTTGAGGTATGTTATATAGGACGAGATGTTAATATCCCTTCTTTGCACTCCTGAAACAATGCTGCCTAGACTCTGTGGGGTGGCCAACTGTGTGGTGGCATCTTCTGGGTTATCAAGTGAGCGCCCTCTTTCCTCAGTGTTTCGCTGATAGGCCCACGACACCTCCAGAGGGTTCAGCAGTGAATCCCGGCGTCCCGGGCTCACCCCCTAGATGCCTTTCACTCACTTGGGGCCCAGATGGAATCGTTTCTCTTCATCCAGAGCCACTGACTACCCTTTTCAGCAGCTCTGGAGAGATCTTTGACTGCTTGTCGGTGTGTCTTACCTCACACTCCCAACTCCCGGAGTAGCCTTGATGTTGATGTGGCTACAAATCCTCTGCAGCCTAATTCGACGGGTTGGACCCTTGCTCTCCAGCCATGTTGTTGCACATCGGCTGAAAGCTCAGTGTACCTCAGCTTCTTGCGCTCGTAGGCCTCCTCCACTGCATCCTCCCAGGGCACTGTAAGCTCAATGATGTAAACGAGATAGAGTGAGGCCCACCATAGCACAAGGTCTGGTCTGAGGTTGGTTTCCGCAATTTCAGTTGGGAAGCAGAGCCTCTGGCCTAAGTCTGCCGCCATCTTCCAATCACGTGCCCTGCCTAGCCGCCCAGTGTCTGGTCTCAATGTATCGAGTCTGGCTTGACCCTCACCTTCTCGGACAAATGCTGTTAATGGCCAGCGGGATGAAGGGGGAGGGAGAGTGTTGACGTTCATCCACCGACTTTCCAGCACCGCTGCAAGACACCGTAGCACCTGGTTGTGTCACCAGGTGTATCGGCTTTGAGTAAGGCTGGTCTTGCAGCCCACCAGAATGTGTGTTAGTGTTGCTGAAGTTGGGCAGAGGGAGCATGTGGGGTCCTCTCCATACCACTGGCTGAGATTCATGGGAGAAGGCTTTATAAAGCACTGGTGAGGCCTCACTTGGAGCATTGTGAGCAGTTTCGGGCTCTTTTTCTTAGAATTGATGTGATGAAGCTGGAGGGGGTTCAAACGAGGTTCACAAAAATGATTCCAGGATTGAATGGCTTGTCACATGAAGAATGTTTGATAGCTGTGGGCTTCCATTCACTAGAATTCAGAAAAATTAGGCGTGACCTCATTGAAACCAATCGAATGGTGAAGGGCCTTGATAGACTGGATGTGGAGAGGATGTTTCCTACCAGAGGACACAGTCTTAGAATATAGAGGCGTCCTTTTGGAATGAAGTTGCGGAAGAATTCCTGTAGGCAGAAAGTAGTGAATCTTCGGAATTTGTTGCTACAGACAGCACTGGAGGCTAAATCTCCATGTATATTTAACATTGAGGTTGATAGATTCTTGATTGGTCAGGGCATGAATTCAAGAAGAAGGCAGGAGTTTGGGGCTGAGAGGAAAATTGGATTAGCCTTGATGATATGGCAGAGGAGACTCGATGGGCCAAATGGCCAATTTCTGCTCCTATATCTTATGGCCTTATGGCACGTGGAACAGATAGCAATCCATAGATTACTATCTTGGAGGTCCTGCTTTTCAGCTTTCAGGTAACACAACTACCAAGGGAAATGGCATGAATAAGCATTTAAACAGATGCAAGACTTATCCCACGGTGTTACTGCTGGCATCCAACAAGTGTCTGCATTGAAACTTCTGAAAATTCAGTAGGTTCAATAGGTACATTGAATGTCAGAGAAATGTATACAATATGCATTCTGAAATTCTTTTTCTTCAGAAACAGCCAGAAAAACAGAGGAGTGCCCTGAAGGATGAATGAGAGTTAAATGTTAGAACCACAAAGCCCCGCTCAGCTCCCCCCCACTCACGCATAAGCAGCAGCAAAACAATGAACCCCCTTTCCCCCACCTGCAAAAATTCATCGGCACCCCCAACCAAGCACTTAAGCATGCAGCAAAGCATCAATAAAGACACAGACTTGCAGTACCCCAAAGACTACTCGTTCACCCAGTCATTTGACATACCACAAACTCTCTCTCTCTCCCTAATGAGGTAAAAAGAAGTGTCCCCATTTCAAATTGTGAAATTATCACAACTTTAAAGATTAAGATAGCCATTTAGTAGCTATCTAAATACTTATGGGTTCAAGGTTATTATATCAACACATAATCCCTGGAGTCTGCCCACTTCCCTGCCCTTCTTTCAAGCCAGTGACTAATTTAAATTTATACGAAGAGATTCTTTTACAGAATGGGTAAGTATTACATGCAAATCAATGTATTTTCCAATAGAACTTTGCAAAATAATTTGCAGAAATTCCAGACAACAGGAATTCTGCAGATGCTGGAAGTTCAAGCAACACACATCAAAGTTGCTGGTGAACGCAGCAGGCCAGGCAGCATCTCTAGGAAGAGGTACAGTCGACGTTTCAGGCCGAGACCCTTCGTCAGGACTAACTGAAGGAAGAGTGAGTAAGAGATTTGAAAGTGGGAGGGGGGAGGGGGATATCCAAAATGATTGGAGAAGACAGGAGGGGGAGGGATGGAGCCAAGAGCTGGACAGGTGATTGGCAAAGGGGATATGAGAGGATCATGGGACAGGAGGTCTGGGGAGAAAGACAAGAGGGGGCGGAACCCAGAGGATGGGCAAGGGGTTTAGTCAGAGGGACAGAGGGAGAAAAAGGAGATTATTTTTATACACACATTCTTTCTCTCACTCTCCTTTTTCTCCCTCTGTCCCTCTGACTAAACCCCTTGCCCATCCTCTGGGTTCCGCCCCCTCTTGTCTTTCTCCCCAGACCTCCTGTCCCATGATCCTCTCATATCCCCTTTGCCAATCACCTGTCCAGCTCTTGGCTCCATCCCTCCCCCTCCTGTCTTCTCCAATCATTTTGGATATCCCCCTCCCCCCTCCCACTTTCAAATCTCTTACTAACTCTTCCTTCAGTTAGTCCTGACGAAGGGTCTCGGCCTGAAACGTCGACTGTACCTCTTCCTAGAGATGCTGCCTGGCCTGCTGCGTTCACCAGCAACTTTGATGTGTGTTGCAGAATTTCCAGAAAATCTTCTCACTATTGTAATAAATTCATTGACATGGATAAATGAGAAAAAGAGGAGAAATGTCAACTTTTCTAATTTAACAATGCTGAACTTTATTGCCTTTGCACTGATTTTTACATCTGAAATATCTTTCACAGCATTTGTCATTGACTGTATATTTGTTTCCTTTTTCTGTAGCTTCTTTGAAATGTTACTCATCCTAACCTCTCTTTTGGAAGATTTCCTCTAAGGCTCATTTTTTGAAATCTACGTGACATTGGAATTTCATTTGGTTCTGTTGAAAAAGAGAAATTAATTTGCCTTGGTATGAAATCATGCTTTATAGATCTGGGTATTTTTAAAGTCTTTACAATAGAACTGCTCCTCCAGAAACCGCAGTCTAGTTTTATCTTTATTTTTAACAATTAGAGTGGTTGGGGAATTGTGAAGTTAGGAAGGGTGTGCCAATATCCAAGAAAGAAGTGAAAATCTGCAGTGATTAGAAGGTATTAACTACTGTTCATTGGTCTCACCAGTAACAAACAATAGATTTTAACTATTGTCAGACTCTGACAGTAATATTTGATGAGGAGCAAAGGCAAACCACACATGGTCTGAAAAACTCAAGAGAATTTGAGGGGAATCAAAGAGACAAGATGTCCTTTCAACACACTTAACCCAAGAGCAGAATTCTTCTCCTGAACTTATTCTACTTCTCTCTCTCCTGTGTGCAGACACTCCTTAAAACTCACCTCTTTCACTGAACTTCTGTCACTCTGCCTAATATCTGTTCCCTTGACTATCTTTATGTTCATTCTTCACTGCAGTTCAAGTATGTACACACTTCAAGCATGCTTTATAAATGAACCATGTTTATGTACATGTTTGGGATTGGAAAGGCTGAAGATTGTAAGAAAATATATCATCCGAATTTAATTCATGAATGAAGGACCGAGATTAGCATACACAAGCCTACAGGCACAAGTTCCCCGCTTTACCACTGAAATTACAAAAGCAATTGAGTGGAAATTCTGGTTATATTTCTAGAAAATTAATAGAAGAACTTTCCAGTTTTGATTTTACATAGAAAGGTCAGAGAAGTACCATATATGTAGAATTATGGGTTACAATTTAAGTGGAACAATGACATATCTGGTGCTGATAAAATGCTGCACTCTGAGTATTATAAGGAGTAATTCTGATTTTTCGTGATATTTTCTGTAACACGCTTCTCCCTATTTTAATTTCCATTGATAACTATGTCTCAAAATATATGTAAAAATTTTACAGGGAAAAACCAGCACAAGAAAATATTTGGTCATTCCAACCCTACCAAAACCTAAACCGGACATTCCTAATGCATGCCTTTCTCAACGCTGACCATCATTGCTGAGTGTCCTCAGACAGGCCCTTCATTAGCATATGGGAAGTCTACCTACCATTTAAGGAGTTATCTGAGGTGCCAAGGAAATGGATACTCGGTTAATGTTATTCATTGATTTGCAGAGGTGAAAGGTGATCAACATCATACTAGTACCTAGATCAATGAAAACTTTACTGCATCAAAAAGCACAATGCTATCCATTCAGAACATTGTTCGATGGGCACGTACACTCTGTGGCCCTTTTATTAGGTACCTCCTGTACTTAATAAAGTGGTCAGTGAGTGTATATTTGTGGTCTTCTGCTGCTGTAGCCCATCCACTTCAAAGCTCAACATATTGTGCATTCGGAGATGCTCTTCTATACACCACTGTTGTAACATGTGGTTATTAGAATTGCTGTCACCTTCCTGTCAGCTTGAATCAGTCTGGCTATTCACCTTTGACCTCTCTCATTAACACAGCATTTTCGCCCACGAAACTGCTGCTCACTGACTGATGTTTTTTGTTTTGCACCATTCTCTGCAAACTCTATAGACAGTTGTGTGCGAAAATCCCAGGAGATCAGTAGTTTCTAAGGTACCCCAACCACCCCATCTGGCACCAACATATATTCCATGGTGAAAGTCACTTGGATCACATTTCTTCCCCATTCTGGTGTCCAAAGAACAAATGAAGCTCTTGACCACGTCTTCATGCTTTTAACCATTGAGTTGCTGCCACATGATTGGCTAATTAGATTTTGCATTTACGAGCTGATGTACAGGTGTACTTAATAAAATGGCCATGGAGTGTATAACACAAGGATCAAAATCTATTCTATGAATTGTTGATGAACTGTGCCTGCAGTGTTTCAGCAACTCACTAAACTAATTTTGATAGCACCTTCTGACTCACAACCTTAATGATCAAAAAGGACAAGAGCAGAAACAGCATGGGAAAATGATCATTTGCAAGCTCATCTGCAAACCACATAGAATGGCCACAGGTCATCAATCCTTCACTGATGCTGTGTCAAATCCTAGTAATGCTTTTGATTACTTTTCATTCAGGGAAATATGATTTGATTGTCGCTATATTGTATTTAACTTGCATGTAAAGTCACCTCTCTTCCAGGAAGGTGACTTGCTACAGTCACTCCCAACATCACACTTAACAGATGCTCTACTGAGATCAAGTAACAGGAGGCTGGTTGCATCTCAAGCCTCAAGTTTCATGACAGATGGGGTGGAAAATCATAGAATAAATTATCAAAGACATTACTTAAGTAAAGGAGGAGAATATTACTTGTACCTGCCCCTTCAAAAATCCATTGCATTAAAGTCCTTCCATCACCACTGGTGCTGCCCTCACCCACATCTCCTCCATTTCCCACAGATCTGCCCTTACCCCACATCTCCTCCATTTCCTACAGTCTCATGTGTGTGGTTGCCATCTTCTTTCAGCTGCTACCTGTGTGTGTGCCTAGACTGCACAGCTGTATCACAGTTGTGACAGGGCCCTCCTCCCTACAGCACAGTTCCCGATGCGCCTGAGGCCTGTGCCCACTGGAGTCCCAAATGAGAGACTTGTCCGCGATGTGTTTAGCTGGAACCAAATAACAATCCTCAGGACCATGCCCTTCCTCATCAACAAAGTACTGGACACTGCCTTGGTCCCAGTGAGATGCCAGGCTGTGCTGCACAAAATAGACCAGTGACCCATCCATCAAGCAGGATATGGGGGAGTGATTGGAGCAACGGGGGAGGGGAGTCACCGACTTCTGGGAGACGTGGGACATGTGAATCTTCGTGGATCTTCTGTAGGTTCAGCCTACAGAGGCTCAGTTGACAGCCTTCTTTACTATAGATGGTCCCACATTGTGAGCGACCATCTTGCGACTCTCAACTTTCAATGTAGACACCAGCCAGACATTTTTTGCTGGCTTGAGAGGCCTTAACTGTCAACAGAGCCAATTAGCCAACCGGGCATATTGATTCTGGGTTCGCAGCAGAAAAGCCCTGGCCCATCTCCAAATGCACTTGCAGTGTTGGACCAACTATTCAGCAGCAGGGACTCCAAGGGTAGTGAGGACAGACAGTGGGAAGAACAGACCAGCAGAGTGCTGATGTGACACCTTGTTCTGGGCACAAGTGGGACAGGCAGAGACAAAGTCGTGAGCATCTTGGGACATAGATGGCCACCAAAATCATTTCTTTATGAATTCTAAGGTCTGTTGAAGCCCCGGGTAGCCAACCAGATGGGAAGGGTAACCCTATTCCAACATTCTGGGGTGCACAGTGGCAGGGACAAGCAGCCTGTTGGGAGGTCCCTCACCCCAGGCTGGATCATCTGGATCACTGTGTCATCTTCACCTCAGTTTCTATTCCAAGTCACCAGAACAGATATGCAAGTGCAGTGAAGAATGGGCTTTGGGTTGGTACTGTCCTCAGAGATGTCAAACTGGTGGGGGGGGAACATTAGCCTTGGTATTCTTTCTGCCTGTCCCCACTCTTAGAACCCTTGGGTACCAATTGATCCAAGGGTTGTGTATAGAACAAAGGAAAATAATAAACGCTAGGCCAACAAGGCCACTCTCTAACTAACGCTATTACTGCAGCTCAAAAGCAGTAATATGGAACTAAATTAACACTGCTCCCTTAACAGACTCTACCTAATCACTGATCTTCTTTACCGGAACAAGGACGAAAGTAAACGGAGCGTTGCTGTACTTCGTTCAGGACATGACAAGACTGAAGCGAAAGGAAGAGAGTTAAATACAACTACAAAGGAACCCTAATCTGCTGGAATGTTCTCACATGCATGATTGTCATCTTCTTTCAGCTGCCTGCCTGCAAGAGCACTCAGACTCTGTGTCCATGGTTGTGACAGGTGAATCTGCCGGGTGGGGGGGGGGGGGGGTGTTGTTATCTAATAAGAATGTGCAAAGAATTGACAGTGGGACTAATGTAGGACTAATGTAAATTGGTGGCTGATGATCTGTGTTCAGTCAGTGGGCAAAAGGGGCTGCTCTCCCGTTGCATCCCTCTATGACTCTAGGTAAAACACAATTCCTCTTCGTTATGCCATCAGCTCTGGAAACTTTAATGTTTTTAAGAAGACCCAGCACTACCCCCTCCTTAAACTCAAAATGCCCCAGCGTATTTTCACTATACTGGAACTCCTTCTCCTCAGTAAGTACCAACACAGCTGAGGCTTTAGAAAGCATTGGTCACACCACACTTGGAGTATTGTGAGCGGTTTTAGGCCCATTCTCTAGGAAAGGATGCGCTGGCACTGGATCCAGTCCAGAGGAGGATCATGGAAATGATTCAGAATGAAATGGTTAACATGTGAAGAGTGTTTGATGGTCTGGGCCCATACTCATTATAGCTTAGAAGAATAAGGGGGGATCTCATTGAAACCTATCAAACACTGAAAGGCCTAAATGGAGTAGATGTGGAAAGGATATTTCCTATAGTGAGGGAGTCTAGGACCAGAAGGCGCAGCCTCAGATGGAAAGGTGTCTCTTTAGAATAAAGATGAGGAGGAATTTCTTTAGCCAGAGGGTGGTGAATCTGTGGAATTCATTGCCACAGATGGCTATGGAAGCCAAGTCATAGGGTATATTTAAAGTGGAGGTTGATATGTTGTTCATTAGTCACAGCATTAAAGGATATGGGGAGAAGGTAGGAGAACCGGGTTGAAAGGGATGAAAGATCAGTCATGGTTGATTGACACAGCAGACTCTATAGGCTGAATTACCTAATTCTGCTGTTAAGTCTTATGGTCTCCAGGTCTTACAAAGTACTCATTTAGTACCCCAGCCAATTTCACTGGTTCAAGCACAAATTCTTTTATCTCTGAACAGACCAACCTCTCCTTAGTTATTTTAAGATGTATACAATACCTTGGGATTCTCCTTGATCCTCCTTATCAAGGACATTTAATAGCTCCTTTTGGCCTTTCTAATAGCCTGCTTGAGCACTGCTCTGCTAACTTCATATTCCACAAGGGTCCAGGCTAATCTTATCTTATCTTCCTGAACCCTACATACCTGCATGCTTCTTTTTTCTTCCTGAATAATTACTGGACCCTTCGGGTTATCCAAGGCTTCCTTACCTTACTTCCTTGTCCTTGACCCTTACCGCACCATGATCCTGAATTCTGATCAGTGGGGTCTTCGGCAAGTTCCTCGGCATACACATCACTGAGGATCTCACGTGGTCTGCACATACTGGCTGTGGGGTGAAAAAGTTTGGCATGAGTCCCCACATCTGAAGGACTTTCAACAGGGATACAATTGAGAGCATCCTGACTGGCTGCATCACTACCTAGTATGGTAACTGTACTTCCCTCAATTGCAGGACTCTGCAGAGAGTGGTGTGGACAGCTCAGTGCATCTGTAGATGTGAATTTCCCACGATTCAGGACATTTACAGAGACAGGTGCGTAAAAAGGGCCCGACCACAAACTGTTCCAGCTGCTACCATCCAGGAAACGGTACTGCAGATAAAAGTCAGGACCAACAAGCTCCGAGACAGCTTCTTCCACGAGACCATCAGACTGATTAATTCTTGCTGATACGGTTGTATTTCTAAGCTATATTGACTGCCCTGTTGTATATCTTACTGCACATACTATTTGTTACAAATAGCTATAATTTGCACATTGCACATTCATTTGGAGATGTAACGTAAAGATTTTTACTTGTCACATATGTGAAGGATGTAAGATATAAAGTCAATTTAACTCCATTGGCTTGCCCACAGAAGGAAAAGGGTGGTTGTAGATGGTTCGTATTCTGCATGGAGGCCGGTAACCAGTGGTGTCTGCAGGGATCTGTTCTGGAACCCTTCCTCTTTGTGGTTTTTATAATTGACCTGGATGAATAAGTAAAAGGGTAGGTTAGTAAGTTTGCTGATGGCACAAAAGTTGGGGGTATTGTGAATAGTCTGGAGGGGTGTCAGAGGTTACAGCGGGACATTGATAGGATGCAAAACTGGGCTGAGAAGTGGCAGATCGAGTCCAATCCAGAAAAGGGTGAAGTGGTTCATTTTGGAAGGTAAAATTCGAAGGCAGAATATAATATTAGTGGTAAGACTTCTGGCAGAGTGGAGGATCAGAGAGATTTTGGGGTCCATGTCCATAGGACACTCAAAACTGCTGCAGAGGATGACAGTGTTGCTAAGAAGGCATATGGTGTGTTGGCATTTACCAGCCTTGGGATTGAGTTCAAGAGCCGTGAGATAATGTTACAGTTATATAAGACCTTGGTCAGACCCCATTTGGAGTACTGTGTTCAGTTCTGGTCACCTCACTACAGAGAGGATGTGGATACTATAGAGAGAGTGCAGAGGAGATTTAAAAGAATGTTGCCTGGATTGGAGAATGTGGCCTTATAGGAATAGGTTGGGTGACCTTGGGTTTTTCTCCTTGGAGTGACAGAGGGTGAGAGGTGACCTTATAGAGGTGTATCAGATGATGAGAAGCATTGATCGTGTGGATAGTCAGAGGCTTTCTCCTCTGAAATGGCTGAAATGGCTAACACAAGGAAGCATAGTTTTAAGGGGCTTGGAAGTAGATACAGAGGAGACGTCAGGGGTAAGTTTTTCACTCAGAGAGTGGTGGGTGCGTGGAATGGGCTGCTGGCGACTGTGGTGGAAACAGGTACTATAGGGTTTTAAGAGCCTCTTAGATAGGTATATGGAGCTTTGAAAAATAGAGGGCTATGTGCTAGGGAAATTCTAGGCAGTTGTGGGCCGGAGGGCCTGTAATGTGCTGTGGATGTCTGTGTTCTATATTGAACTGCATGTCCAATTGAAGTGTCTATTTCTTACCTCATTAGCATGTGACAGAGGTAGTAATCCTGAGATTACAACCGTGGAATTGCAGCATTATAATTTCTACCTAGCTCCCTAAAATCACTTTGCAGAACATTACCTCTGCTTCTGCCTATATCTTCGATACCTATAAAAACTGCTGTTACATGAATTAAGCCACTGGAGAAAAGTACAGGTAGATATAAAGCAGCTTCTTTATTCGACGAAACAAGGTACAACAGGCATCATACAGTCATTTGCTAAATGTAAGTGTGCTAAACCCAAAAATTGTTCTAAAATAGACTATGACCTCTGGCTGCTCACCTTCCTGTACTGACTGAGCACCATCCTTGACCCTCGCACCCAGGAGGCAATACACCACCCTGGAGTCTCAATTACAACCACATAATTGCCTGTCGGCATCCTTAATCTCGAGTCTCCCACAACGGCAGATATTGGATGTTATTTCCAAAGTATGGAGGGGCAAATTGTTAATGTCCAAGACTACCGTTCATCTTGGCTATTCAAAGCCACAACCTATGAGAACACAGACTAATTGTAGCACGCTAGCGACCACTTTGCATGGTGCTAAGTTTCAACTGGAATTGACTTCATATGAAGTAATAGCAAATCCCTACAGCTGTTGTCAGGGTTAATTAAGAAAAGCAGCAAGGTTAATTTTCACACAAACTCACCAAACAGAAGTGCATGTGTGAGAATGATGGTCGCTGAAGCAAGGCACCAGACAGTGCCACTCAAGTGTGGAATATTGGAAGAACATTAATCTGTGCATCAGTGTTTTCAGAAGAGGAGTGGGAAAGGAAAACAGAAAAATTAAGTCCATGCAAAGTAATTATGGAGTAGATTATGTTGGAATAATACGCTTACATCAGAAATGCTGTCAAAAACTGAAATTTGTGCTAACTTTCAAACAACTACAGCTATAAAAAGAGTTAAATAGGTTAATTGACTATCCCAAGTATTCAAAAATGCAGAATACTTTAAAGGTGCTAATCTACCTCAGGCCAACCAAGATCATTAGTTAATGACCTCTGAAAGTCAATGAATTGTCCTCAACCGTGTGAAGTCTTGTATCATGTAACAGCAAGCATATTGGTGTGTCTGGAGCTTCACTTATGACCAATTTGTTAATGGATTACCCTCTCATATGATCGTGCTTTCTTTATTGTTTTGTGCCAATAATAGCCTGCTATTATGCAGGACATCAGCCACGTCAGGGTTCCAAATCAACCCAGTGCAGCTGCAGATACTGAACTGTGAAAGCAGCTCAGATTCTAACGTCTGTTTATCTTCCCATTAAGATTCCATGGGGTATCCAAGGTGATGCTGCGGTTCACTATATGAGAATCTGTTCTCTTTTGATTATGATTAATTAGCTGTTCAATCTTCAAACAAAAGCTAAAGGTATGAAACAAGTGGATCGCTTGTGTTTTTGGTTGAACTCACCTTTGCCATAATAACTCTGAAGATAGAACTTCATGACTGTGCAGTTTCACATCGCCAGTGAAATTGCAGTTTCAGCCTAAAATATAGAGAATAAGTTAACATTTTAAATATATGCTCTTAATTTAAGTAATTTAATGTATAAACACATTGAATTTGTCACACACAAAATGCTGGAGGAACTCAGCAGGCCAGGCAGAATCTGTGAAAAGAGAACAGTCAGTATTTCAGGACAAGAACCTTTGGCAGGACTGGAGAAAAAAGATGAGGAGTAGGGTTGAAGTGTGGGGCAGGGGAGGGAGAAACACAGGGTGATAGGTGAAACTTGGAAGGGGAGGGATAAATTAAAGAGCTGGGAAGTTGATTGGTGAAAGAGATACAGGGCTGGATAGGAGGAATCTAATAGGAGAGAACAGACAGCCATTGGAGAAAGAAAAGAGGGGAAAACCACGAGAGGGAGGTGATGGGCAGGCAAGGATAAGGTGAGAGAGGGAAATGAGGATAGGGCATGGTGAGGGGGGAGGCATTGCCAGAAGTTTGAGGAAGTTCATGACATCAGGTTGCAGGCTACCCAGACGAAATATAAGGCATTGTTCCTCCAACTTGAGTGTGTCATCATCATGACAGTAGAGGGGACCATGGATAGACATGTCGGAACGGGAAGAGGAAGTGGATTTAAAATGGGTGGCCACTGGGAGATCCCACTTTTTCTGGCATATGGAGCATAGATGCTCAATGAAGCAGTCTCCCAATCTATGTTGGGTCTCATCGATATACAAGAGGCCTACATTGCATCTGCCAGAAAAAGTGGAATCTCCCAGTCGCCACCCATTCTAGTTCCACTTCCCATTCTCTTTCTATCCATGGCCTCCTCTACTGTTGCAAAGAAGCCACATTCAGTTGGAGGAATAGCCTTATATTCTGTCTGGGTAGCCTCCAACCTGATAGCATGAACATCAATTTCTCAGATTTCTAGTGATGGCACCATTCCCCATCCCCTTTTCCCTCTCCTTCCTTCGGATTTCCAACATCAGCAGGTATTCTCTTGTCTGTCATTGAATTTGTCTATTTTTCTGTGAACTGCAGCAGAGTTAGAGGAAGCTAAACTGATGAACCCCCAAGAGCAGGTTTGCACTTTGTATCATGTGATTAGCCCGGGAATCAGATTGCATGACAGCATGTCAGGTTTGATATCCCTGCTCATTTACAACCTTACTGCATGTAGCCAGCACTAACTACACTGTTCGTTGGCGAAATATCTCAGCCAAAATCCAGTATTCTATGTCGTTGTCACTGCTTAAAGTTTCCCTGCATCCTAGAACGCTAGCTTACCACTCTTAAAAGCACTCTTGGGCACATAGCAATTTGTCTACACTTTCTCACTATGGAGTGTCAATGTGTGAATAGGGTGAGGGTGAGGTCAACGTTCAGAACCATATGCATGCAATTCTTTTCCTGCATCTCAAATTTTACCCAGCTCTAGAACACTTCGTATGGTTGTTAAAAGCTAAAAACCTTCCAGAACAACAACTCTAAAAATCCCTTGCTGTGTTAAGCCGTCATTCCCAAAAACGTCAGCGCTGACTACTTTGTTGAATGTTAGATTCTTTATTACTTGACTTGGAGTTTTGATTTATTTTAGTTCAGAGAAACAACACATTAACAGGACCTTCTGGCCCAACAAGGTTGTGCTGCCCAGTTACACCCATGGGACCAGTACATCTTCGGAATGTGGAAGGAAAGTGAGGCACCCAGAGAAAACCCACAGGGTCGCGGGGAGAGCGCACAAACACCTTACAAACAGTGGCGGAACTGAATCCAGGCTGCTGGCACTCGCCCAACCGCTACTCTACACTGCCACCCCAAGGAGAGGGCTGTCACGAGTTCATGTCAAAGTCACCAGAGTCCCAATCAATTGCATAAATGGGCAGAAATGTACAGCCAAATCTAAAAAAAAATTATAGGAGTGGGGAGCATTGTGGCTGCAACAGGCGCTGACAACAGACTGAAAATCATTGCGATCTGGAAGGTATTTGATAATGCCACAGCAGAGTGGGCTGCATAATGCAGGAACACATGAAAAATGCTGGGGGATCTCAGCAAGCCAGATGGCATCTATGGAGTGGAATACATGGTCAAAGTTTCAGACTGAGACCCTTCCTAGGACTGGAAGGAAATGGAGGGCGCAGAAGAGGGAAGCAGCTCTTTATTCCCCTTCATTGATCTGCCTGGCTTGCTGAGTTCCTCTAACATTTCTTTTGTGCGTTGCTCAAGACTTCCAGCATCAGCAGAATTTCTTGCGTTCATCTGCATAGTTTAGGACATTGCATGAGAAACTGCAGGAGTGTGAATACAACTTCAAGTATTACATGTGCCATATGGTACAACCTGGATGCATTGTTGTATCTGACACTACTGATTTCTTTGAAAATGACTGTCTTTTTAAAGGAATATCTGTTTTAAGCTCTGCCTAAACTGAGAGAGATTTTTTCTCAGCAGCTCTTGATAGACACTGCATTGGTGGTGGGTTTGGAATGCTGCTGCTTGTGAGGGTGACATGAGACTGTGTAGTAAAAAGTAGACTGTCTGAGCAAGAGGACTTCTCCTGAGTAAAGCAGGAAATTGGTGATTGAAGTACATGGTGAAATACCCAAGCAGATTCAGCCACACTTTGGCTTTGTGGAGATCTTCTTTAAGGCAAACAACATCATTCAGTTCCATGGAAGGGATCAGAACTAAGAAGCATGTTGATAAATTAGTAGAAAAGTCAGCGATGTTTCAAATGTGAATTTTTGATGTATCACAAACCAGGGCTTATGCGGGGACATTGTAAAAAAACTTGAAGAAACATTTGAGCCCAACACTGTCAATTTTAGTTGAGATAGTACAAGGAAAGTGGAGAATGCAGCACCTTGACCCATAATGTTGATGATCCTTTTGCCTCCACAGATGTTGCTTGACCCTCTAAGTTCTTCCAGTACATTATACTAGATGTTATACTTGAAAGCACGAGGTATATGGAATAAGGTAGATTATCTTGCCGCGAGGTTGGAGATTTAAAGGTATAATGTTGTGGGCATCATTGAGTCGTGGCTGAAAGAAGATCATATTTGGGAGCTTAACATCCAAGGACATACATTGTACTGAAAGGACAGGCAGTTAGGCAGGGTGGGTGGGATGGCTCTGATGATAAAAAAAGAAATCAAATCCTTAAAAAGAGATGAAATATGATCGGAAGATCCTGACTACTTGTGGGTAGAGTTAAGATACTGCAAGGGTAAAAGGGCATTGATGGGAGTTATATACAGGCCCCCAAACAGTATCCAGGAAATGGGATATACATTTCAGCAAGAACTAGAAAAGGCATACAATAAGATCCATGTTATAAGAGTCATGGGGATTTCAATATACAGGTAGATTGGGAAAATCAGGTTGGTACTGGATCCCAAAAGAGGGAATTTGTAAAATACCTATGGAGATGTTTTTTTTTTAGAGCAGCTTGTGGTCGAGCCCACTAGGAGAAAGGCAATTCTGGATTGAATGTTGTGTAATGATTTGGGAGCTTAAGGTCAAGGAATCCTTGGGAGACAGTGATCATAACATGATAGAATTCTCTCTGTAGTTTGAGAGGGGAAGATAAAATCAGATGCGTTGGTATTACAGTGGAGAAAATGGAATTACAGAGGCGTGGGAGAGGAATTGGCCAAAGTTGATTGGAATGGGACACTATCAGGGATGGCAACAGCAATGGCTGGAGTTTCTGACGAGCAATTCAGAAGGCATAGGACAGATACATTCCAAAGATGAAGAAGAATTCTAAAGGGTGAATAAGGCAACTGTGGTTGACAAGGGAAGTCAAAGACAGCACCAAAACAAAGGAGAGGGCATATAATATTAGTGGGAAGTTAGCGGATTGAGAAGCTTTTGTAACCAACCCCCCCACCCCACCCCAACTGGGCTCCTATGCAAACTTGGCTTGTTAGCTGGCTCTGCTAACAGCCACTGAGCCACTGGACTCAGTGGTGAGAAGACCACCTTTCTTAAACAATATACATCTAAGGTCGGGTTGATTTGGATCCAACCAAACAGGAAAGTTGGAATGTTTTCATTAATAGGACCTCAATATGAGCGAATGCTATGTAAAGTACTGGCCATACACAATTATCTGTTAGCAAGAAATAACAGATTGTACATCATATACAATTATAAAGAAAGTGTATTTATTATTTTCAGCTTTATCAATCAGTTATTGAGAAGAAGAAGATAAGGAAAAAAGATAAAAGGGCCCGTTACAATTAAACCAGTCTAAATGTGCACATCGTTGGAGCTTGTATTGTTCAAGAGCTGGGTATGACTGTTACTCATGGTGTCGAATTCTCATCGCCAATCACCAGTAGAACTTCCCATCTTGGATTCCTTTGACTTGTGAAGTACTCCTTGCAATCAGGTCTTCCAGTCAGATCGGATCCTATGGCCGTCTCTCCCGATATTCTCCTCTCTCCTGCCAAAAAGACCATGAATCCCACCAATGTCTATCACAAATCTCTCACCACCCAGTTTTTTCGAGAACCTTCTCCCAATTCCGCTATCCTGATTGGCTGATACAACATTCCTGAGTAGAATATCATAGCCCCTTACCTTTAACCAATACCCAAACATGCTTCCAGCGGGACACACAGCTTCTACAGAAAGCTACTAAATGAAATACCCTACAGCATTAGCAGTAAAAATCTTAACTAGGGGACTGCATTCTCCCCCCACCAAAATTAGTCATTTCCAAATGACTTTGAAATGTATTAAGCCATTATTAATAGCACCTTATTCAAATAAATTTTGTAATTTCAGGACCCTCAATCCACTTGTAAATGGCAGTAACATTCCTCACTATGGGGATAGATGCAACACTCAGTTTCTCCAGTGTGTATATGCCAGCCTATCTGGAGGTTTCCAGACTCTCTGAGACCTCATATCATCTTCAGCTTCTTCATCCTCAGGCACCCCATGGGATCTTTCCTGTCTACTTGGGGAAGCTTCCCTCTGTCCATTACTCATGTTTTCCAGCAACTCAGGTCCCCTTGACACCAGACTGGGATTGGCTTCATCCCCAATTACATTGGGGCCCAGCTTCCCTTCATTGTCTAGCATTGTGTCCTCCAGTCCACTGCTTGTCCCCCCTCCCACCCCCAGATACATCTGAGTCAAGGTTGGGAGATTCAGAAATCTCTTCATCAATTCTTGGGGAGTTTGCATAGGATAACATATACCACACACCCATTTCCTCATCCTCTGAGTCCATATGGCATTCAGTAGTTGGGCCCTTTTCAGGTCTTTCTGCTGATTGCCTTTCTGTTCTCCTCCCTCTGCGCAGAGTTCTCCTACCAGCTGTAGGTTCCAGCTCAGGTTTTGAGTCAACACATGCCTCCTACTCGAGGGGTAAAAGGAGATTCCGATGGAGAATTTTGACAAGGCCATTCCCATCTTCTGGCTTCACCCAGAGAACTGGTACAGAGGCATACAAAAGTTTGGGCACCTCTGGTCAAAATTTCTGTTACTGTGAATAGCTAAGCGAGTAAAAGGTGACCTGATTTCCAAAACGCATAAAGTTAAACATGGCACATTTCTTTAATATTTTAAGCAAGATTACTTTTTTATTTCCATCTTTTACAGTTTCAAAATAACAAAAAAGGAAAAGAGCCTGAAGCAAAAGTTTGGGCACCCTGCATGGTTCGTACTTAGTAACACCCCCTTTGGTAAGTATCACGGCTTGTAAATGCTTTCTGTAGCCAGCTAAGAGTCTTTCAATTCTTGTTTGGGAGATTTTCGCCCATTCTTCCTTGCAAAAGGCTTCTAGTTCTGTAAGATTCTTGGGCCGTCTTGCATGCACTGCTCTTTTGAGGTCTATCCACAGATTTTCAATGATGTTTAGGTCTGGGGACTGTGGGGGCCATGGCAAAACCTTCAGCTTGCTAGTCCATTGTGGATTTTGAGGTGTGTTTAGGATCATTATCCTGTTGTAGAAGGCATCCTCTTTTCACCTTCAGCTTTTTTACAGACGATGTGATGTTTGCTTCCAGAAATTGCTGGTATTTAATTGAATTCATTCTTCCCTGTACCAGTGAAATGTTCCCCGACTGACTGGCTGCAACACAAGCCCAAAGCATGATTGATCCACCCCTGTGCTTAACAGTTGGAGAATTGTTCTTTTCATAAAATTCTGCACCCTTTTTTCTCCAAACATACCTTTGCTCATTTTGGCCAAAAAATTCTATTTTAACTTCAT
Source organism: Mobula hypostoma (assembly GCF_963921235.1). Lineage (NCBI taxonomy): Eukaryota > Metazoa > Chordata > Chondrichthyes > Myliobatiformes > Myliobatidae > Mobula > Mobula hypostoma. The sequence goes on along the minus strand of NC_086097.1, from coordinate 151,079,606 downwards.
CAGTCCACAGGACTTGTTTCCAAAATGCATCAGGCTTGTTTAGATGTTCCTTTGCAAACTTCTGAAGCAAAATTTTGTGGTGAGGACGCAGGAAAGGTTTTCTTCTGATGACTCTTCCATGAAGGTCATATTTGTGCAGGTGTCACTGCACAGTAGAACAGTGCACCTTCACTCCAGAGTCTGCTAAATCTTCCTGAAGGTCTTTTGCAGTCAAACAGGGATTTTGATTTGCCTTTCTAGCAATCCTACAAGCAGTTCTCTCGGAAAGTTTTTTTGGTCTTCCAGACCTCAACTTGACCTCCACTGTTCCTATAAACTGCCATTTCTTAATTAGTTACGAACTGAGGAAACGTTTACCTGAAATCACTTTGCTATCATCTTATAGCCTTCTCCTGTTTTGTGGACATCATTTATTTTAATTTTCAGAGTGTTAGGCAGCTACTTAGAGGATCCCATGGCTGCTGATTGTTGGGACAAGGTTTGAGGAGTCAGGGTATTTATAAAGCTTTGAAATTTGCATCACCTGGCCTTTCCTAACGATGACTGCAAACAAGCCATAGCCCTAACAAGCTAATTAAGGTCTGAGACTTTCGTAAAAGTTACCTGAGAGCTTAAACCTTTGGGGTGCCCAAACTTTTGCATGGTGCTCCTTTCCTAGTTTTCACTCTAAAATTGCACAGAACAAAAATAATACACTAATCTTGTTTAAAATGTTGAAAAAAAAGTTTCATCTTAACTTTATGACCTTTGGAGATCAGTTCCTCTTCAACTCAACTATTCACAGTAACAGAAATTTTGACCGGGGTGCCCAAACTTTTGCATGCCACTGTATGTTTGACAGCTGGTTCTCCACAACATAAGGCATAGACACCCAGTGGTCCGTCAGCTTATGCTTCCAAAGTAGCCTAAATTCCTTATTAAAACTCTGTCTCCAGGCATCAGTTAAGAGACCCTAATCTTTTGATCATATCTCCTCTAGTTTCTTTGATCTTGCTTGGTAGCAGAGACATCTGCTAGCTCATAAGCCTTTTGCAGTTCTTTCCTCATGTGAAACACATACTTGAGATATTTTGTCTGCTCCAGAACAGAAACCTACAGGTAATCTTGCTTTGTGCCTGAACATCAAACAACATGGTGAGTATCTGCTAATTTCATTCTGTGTACAGTTGTAGCTGTGGACCAAATGCCCAATATGCTGACTCCATTTGCTCTTTTTGCTGATATCCAGGGGTTCCAAGCATGTCCAACAATGTCTGATTGAATCTTTCAGGCTGGGGATCACCCTGATGGTAATAGGACATGGTCCTCGACTTCTCAACTCCAAGCATGCTCAGTAACTCATTAATGAGCTGACTCACAAAATGCCTTCCCTGATTATTGTGTATTCTTCCTGGGAGGCCATAATCAACAAAATACTTTTCACATAACACTTGGGTGACTGTAGATGCCCTCTGATCCCTTGCGAGGAAGGCTAGAGCAGAGCTGGTGTAGTGATCCATGATGACCAAGATATTTGCGATGTTGCTGGAATCAGGTTCAATGGAGAGGAAATCCATACGCACTAAATCAAGTGGCCCTGCAATCTGTAAATGGGATAATGGAGCAAATCTCATAGGCAGTGCCTTCTTCTGAATACATCGAATGCACGACTTACAGTACTCTTCAACCTTAGGCTTCATTCGAAGCCAATAGAATCGATTTTGGACCAATCCATAGGTCTTATTAAACCCCAAATAACCTGAATCATCATAAAGTGACTTCTACACAGTCCTCCAATGCTTCTCAGGCAAACCAATTGGGAACACCGAGGCCTGTCTGGAGGAGACAATGACCCTGTATAAAACCTGGTTCCTCAACTCCAGTTTGTTCCATTCTCTCATCAGTAAGGGTATGGTAGGGTGTTTCATCTTTTCAACATGGGCCATAGCCCCTTCTGCAACAGATAACTAAATGGCATCTATACAGGGGTTGTCTCGTTGAGCTGCTGCCACTGCCCCAGGACTCAAGGAAGGTAACTGCTTTGTATTCAGAGAGGTTAAGTTGCAGTAAGCTTGTGGAATGGTGCAACCAGAAGCTCCCAAATGATCCATGGCTCTATCCTGCTCGGGAATTGCCTCTGATTTCCCTGTAGCGGAATACTGACACATTGCTTTAACAGTAGAGTCAGGAACACTCTCCCACTCTTCGTTCATTTCCAGCACCTCATGTAAGCGTTGGGACAACATATCTGCATCAATGCTCCAACTCCCCGGCCAATACTTCAGGCTGAAGTCATGAGCAGACAACGCCACCGACCATTGAAGACAAGTGCCATCCAACTTTGCCAAGTTCAGGGTACAAGTCAGTCCACACCTCAAACTTGTCACTTAACTTATCCACCACAGCCCATTTCAATGCCAGGAACTCCATTTTGTGCATGGAGTAGTTTCATTCAGGGGGTGACAAACTCAGAATCGGAATCAGGTTTATTATCACTGGCATGTAACGTGAAATTTGTTAACTTAGCAGCAGCAGTACAATGCAATACATAATACAGGAAAAAAAAACCAAAATAAAATAACCAAAATAATAAATAAATAACTAAATCAATTGCAGTATACACATATTGAATAGATTTTAAAAATGTGCAAAAAGACAGAAATACTATACATTAAAAAAGCGAGGTAATGTCCAAGGGTTCAATGTCCATTTAGGAATCCGATGGCAGAGGGGAAGAAGCAGTTCCTGAATCCCTGAGTGCGTGCCTTCAGGTTTCTGTACTTCCTACGTGATGGTAACAGTGAGAAAAGGGCATGCCCTGGGTGCTAGATGTTCTTAATAATGGATGCTGCCTTTCTGAGACACGGCTCCTTGAAGATGTCCTGGGTACTTTGTAGGCTAGTACCCAAGATGGAGCCGACTAAATTTATAACCCTCTGCAGCTTCTTTTGGTCCTGTGCAGTAGCACCTCCCCCCCCATACCAGACAGTGATGCAGCATGTCAGAATGCTCTGCACAGTACATCTATAGAAGTTTTTGGGTGTATTTGTTGACCTACCAAATCTCTTCAAACTCCTAATGAGGTATAGCTGCTGTCTTGCCATCTTTATAACTGCATTGATATGCTGGGACCAGGTTAGATCCTCAGAGATCTTGACACCCAGGAACTTGAAACTGCTCACATCTCCACTTCTGATCCCTCTATGAGGATTGGTATGTGTTCCTTTGTCTTACCCTTCCTGAAGTCCACAATCAGCTCTTTTGTCTTACTGACGCTGAGTGCCAGGTTGTTGCTGTGGCACCATTCCACTAGTTGGCATATCTCGCTCCTGCACGCCCTCTCGTCACCACCTGAGATTCTGCCAACAATGGTTGTATCATCAGCAAATTTATAGATGGTATTTGATCTATGCCTGGCCACACAGTCATGGATATATAGAGAGTAGAGCAGTGGGCTAAGCACGCACCCCTGAGGTGCACCAGTGTTGATCATCAGCGAGGAGGAAATGCTATCACCAATCCCCACAGATTGTGGTCTTCCGGTTAGGAAGCTGAGGATCCATTTGCAGAGGGAGGTACAGAGGCCCAGGTTCTGCAACTTCTCAATCAGGATCGCGGGAATGATGGTATTAAATGCTGAGCTCTAGTCGATGAACAGCATCCTGACTTAGGTGTTCGTGTTGTCCAGGTGGTCTGAAGTCATGTGAAGAGCCATTGAGATTGCATCTGCCATTGACCTATTGTAGTGATAGGCAAATTTCAATGGGTCCAGGTCCTTGCTGAGGCAGGAGTTCATTCTAGTCCAACCTCTCAAAGCATTTCATCACTGTCGATGTGAGTGCTACCGGGAATAGTCATTAAGGCAGCTCACATTATTCTTCTTAGGCACTGGTATAATTGTTGCTTTTTAGAAGGAAGTGGGAACTTCCGCCCGTAGCAGTGAGGTTGAAAATCAGGCATTCTGGGGAACTTGGGGTTTCCTGTCACTTTAGCTACTTCCCCAGGATGTAACACCCCAGGATGTTTGGGCAGGGTGTACCTAATTAGGCTCATCATTCTGCTTAGGAGGAAGTTGCACCTTCTCAAAAACAGCTCTGAACACCAGGTGAATGGAAAAGGTCTTCAAAAAATTCTCTCCGTTTTGCTTCTTGCAGGTTCCCACGAGGAGCTTCAAATGCAAAAGAGCATACCAACCATCGTGGATGTGGACCTATGGAGATTGGAGCGGAACTAGGAGGAACATGTGAGCAGTATAGACTCTTTTTGCTGGTAATACCTTTACTGTTCTTTGACTGTTCATGGAGAGTCAGGAGAACTTAGTAAGTGTGCACAGAGGTATTCAGTGGTGTAAGATCACATGTTCTTCTGTTGAGCCAATAAAGGTACTTATTGGTAAATACAGATTATTTCTGAACCTCTCGGATCATTATGACTAAGGAGTAAATCCTTTTAACGGGTCTTTGGCCTCCTCTTGTGCCAAGGTGAGGCTGTCTCCCAATTTATGATGGATCTCACCAATGTAGAGGAGGCTGCTTCAGGAGCACCGGACACAGTTGAAGATCCCTGCAGATTCGCAGGTAAAGTGTTGCCTCACCTGGAAGGGCTGACTGCAGCCCTGGATCGGTGAGAGAGGAAGCGTATGGGCAGATGTAGCCCTTAGGCCACTTGCAGGGATAAGTGCCAGGAGCAATGAACGGGTAAGGGAATTGCAGAGGGAGCGAATCCTGTGGAAAGTGGTGATGGGAAGGAGGGAAAGATCCTTTTGGAGACATCAGAAGTTGCAGAGGATAATGTGTTGATGTGGAGGCTGATGGAGTAGTAGGCGAGGACAAGAGGAACTCTATCACGGCAGGAAGATGGGGTGAGCACGGACAGATGCTGGGTAATGGAGGAGATGGGGGTGAAGGCAGCATTAATGCTGGAGGGTGGGAAACTGTTGTTTAAAGGAAGACATTTCTGATGTCCTGGAATGGAAAGCCACTCCTGGGAACACATGCAGTGGAGGTGAAGAAACTGAGAAAGAGGAATGGCATTTTTACTGGAGATTTGGTGGGAAGAGGTATAGTTGAGATAACCATGGGAATAAGTTGGATTATAAAACAGTTTGTCTTCAGAGATGAAGAGAAAGGGGAGGGAGATGTCAGAGATGGACCAAATGAATTTAAAGACAGGGTGGAAGTTAGAGACAAAATTGATGAAATTGAAAAGCTCAGCATGGGTGCATGAAGCAGTGCCAATGCAGTTGTCAGTGTAGCAGAGGAAGAGTTGGGGAGTATAACCAGGGAAGGCTTCAAACTTGGACTGTTCTACATAATCATTGAAGAGGCAGGCATAGCTGGTGCCCATATGAGTGCCCATGACTACCCCACGAGTTTGGTGAAACTGGGAGGAGCCAAAGGAAAAATTGCTCAGAGTGAGGACGAGATTTGCCAGATAGAGAACAATGGTGGTGGAGGGGGATGAGTTGGTTCTTTTGTCAAGAAAGAAAGGGAGAACTTTGAGGCCTTCTTGATGGGGGGATATATGTGCATAGGGACTGAACATCCATGATGGGGCAGTCAGGGCCAGGGAATTGAAAGTTACTGAGGAGATCAGGGGCATGAGAAGTGTTGTGGATGTAGGTGGGAAGGTGGGATAAATTAGGCCAAAGTCAGCATAGTTTCCTCAGGGGGAAATTTTGCCTAACAAATCTGTTGGAATTATTTAAGGAGATATCAGGCAGGATACAAAAAGGAGAGATGGTTGATGTTGTTTACATGGATATTCAGAAGGACTTTGACAAGGTGCCACACATGAGGCTGCTTAGCAAGATAAGAGCCATGGGATAACAGAAAAGATACTAGCATGGATAGAAGATTGGCTGACTGGCAGGAGGCAAAGTGTGGGAATAAAGGGGGATTATTCTGGTTGGCTGCTGGTGACAAGTGGTATTCCACAGGGGTCAGTATTGGGACCGCTTCTTTTCATGTTAAATGTCGATTAATTGGATGATGGAATTGATGACTTTGTGACCAAGTTTGCGGACAATACAAAGATAGATTGAGGGGCAGGTAGTGTTAAGGAAGGAGAGAGTCTGCAGAAGGATTTTCACAGATTGGGAGAACAGGCAAAAATGTGGCAGATGGAATATAGTATAAGGAAGTATATGGTCATGTACCTTGGTAGAAGGAATAAAGGCATAAACTGTTTTCTAAATGGAGAAAAAATTCAAAAATCAGAGCTGCAAAGGGACTTGGGTGTCAATGTTAGCATTGATTTCATGAGGACTAGAACAGCAGGAATGTGATGCTGAGGATTTATAAGGCATTAGTCAGACCACACTTGGAACATTCTGAGCAGTTTGGACCTTTTATTTAAGAAAAGAAGAGCTGGCATTGGAGAGAGTCCAAAGGAGGTCCGTGAAAATGTTTCTGGGGATGAAAGGGTCAAAGTATGAGGAGCATTTGATGGCTCTGGGCCTGTAATCTCTGGAGTCTAGAAGAACAAGGAGGTATCTCATTGAAACCTATTGATTATTGAAAGACTTAGTAGAGTGGATGTGGAGAGGATGTTTCCTATGGTGGGTGAGTCTAGGACCCAGAAAGCACAGCCTCAGAATGGAGCAATATCCATTTAGAACAGAGACGAAAAGGAATTGCTTGAGTTTGAGGGTGGTGAATCTGTGGAATTCATTGCCATAGATGCCCTTGGAGGACAAGTCATCGAGTATATTTAAAGTGGAGGTTGATAGACTGTTGATTAGTCAGAGTGTCAAAGGTTACAGGGAGAAGTCAGGACAATAGGGTCAAGAGAGATAATAAGATGGAATGGCAGAGCAGATGTGATGGGCTGAGTGGCCTAATTCTGCTCCTACTCTATGTCTTATCGTCTTATGGCTTTTCTTGCTTCAGAATGCAAAATCTTATTTTATTGATGCTTTGCTGCACGCTTGAGTGCTCGATGGAGGGTGCAGATGTTTTTTTGCTGGTGGGGGGATTGTCACTTTGCTGTAGCTTATACGTCGGAGGGGGAGCTGGGGGGCTTTGGGGTTCTAATATTTAACTGTCCTTCAGTTTTTGGGGCACTCCATGTTTTCGTGGACGTTTGTAAAAAAAAATAATTTCAAGATGTATATTGTATACATTGCTCTGACATTAAATTGAACCTACTGAAATTTGCATTTGCTGTGTCTCCTAAAATATGACTCCTTCAAATTCCATCCCTTAGAAATCTTCCTTTCCTTGCACAAGTTTTTAAGGCATAGATGATAGATTTTGAGAATGAATAAATGAAATTATTGCAATGTATCTTGATATCAGTATATTGAAATTTATTAGTGTATCTACCAAGGCTCTCTCTTTAAAGCTGCATATAATATTAAGTAAATTTAAAGTGATATTTTTTATATCCTTAGCCAATAACTTATTTTATTAATGTCTTGCAGTATGCATTTGTTGAGATCTGGCTCAAACTTCATGTAAGAAAATAACAGAGTGCAAGTATAGGAAATTCAGTGTTTTTCAGAATTTTCAGAAGGAAACAATAGAGCAAATATATTGAACCAATGTGAAGAATCTGTCTGAGGACAGATTGCAAAGATAAGTGGTAAATAGATGGGATGTGATTTTTTTTCATGGGTTCCCTTTGACCTGTGCTAAAATTTTATTTTTCCCCACTCAGCTCATTGCTTATTTAGAAAATAAAGCCTAGAAAACGACAGTAAAGTCTTGTGATGATCCGAATACCTGGCTGGAGAGTGCAGACATATAAAAACAGTCTAGCAACACACACAAAATGCTGGAGGAACTCAGCAGGCCAGGCAGCGTCAATGGATATGAGTACAGTGGACGTTTTGGGCTGAGACCCTTCATCAGGAGAAATAAGAATAAGGAGTAGAGTTAAATGGTGGGGGAGGGGAGAGAGAAACAGAGAGGGATAGGTGAACCCAAGGAGGGGGAGGGGTGAAGTTCAGAGCTGGGAAGTTGATTGGTGAAAGAGATATAGGGCTGGATAGGGGGAATCTAACAGGAGGGGACAGAAGGCTATGGAAGGCCTTCTGTCCTCTCCTATTAGACTATCCCTTCTCCAGCCCAGTATCTCTTTCACCAATCAATTTCATTCCCTCTTCTCCAGTCCTGTATCTCTTTCACCAATCAACTTCCCAGCTTTTTACTTCGCCCCTCCACCCCCAGTTTCACCCATCACCTTGTGTCCTTTTAACTCTACTCCTCATCTTTATTTCTCCAGTCCTGCTGAAGGGTCTCGGCCCGAAACGTGGACTGTTTATTCTTTCCCATAGATGCTGCCCAGCCTGCTGAGTTCCTCCAGAAATTTGTGTGTGATGCATGGATTGCCAGCGTCAGCAGATTTTCTCTTGTTTGTCATTAAAAACAGCCAATGTAAATCTCCTTGTTAGGCACATTTGCATATTGAATTAGTCCTTCAGGAGAAGCAAGGAGTAACAAGGAATGGGAAAATTGAAGGTTAATTAATTTAAAATCGGAAACACAGAAGTGAAGTGGGCCTTTCAGCTCTTTAAGTCTGTTCTATTATTTAGTAATGTCATAAGAGATTCATGCCGAATTCTATTTCCCCACTTGATCCCTGTTCTTTAATACTCTCAACTAGCCAAGATTGGATTATCCAAATTGGGAAATGTTTAATTAACCCATGCTTTTGGGAGAGAGAGCTATGCATTCTCAACCTTCTTTGGGCAAAAAAAATGTTTACTAACTTGTTTCCCATAAGTGTCTCTAATGTTAAGTTTCTAACCCAATGTTCATTTTTTGTGTGTTTTTGTCAAATTAAACTCATCAAAATATTAATTCAATCTTCTAAATTCAAAGAAACCCAACCCAAATTATTGTCATAATTCAACGTTTAAGCTTCAGTAGCATTTTGGTGTGATTGTGCTGCAAGTCCAATAAGTGTTTGCCTGAGAGACAATGCCCAATTCTGAATGCTTTTCTTCAGATGGGATGCAACGAAGCTCTGTGTAACTGAAGCTGAACTTTCTCCCTTTTGTATCCCGACACCCTTGAGATAAAGTCTAACATTCCATTAGTCTTTTTGATTACTTTGTTGTACCTGTCCAGTAGCTTTTAGTGATTTCTGTTCATGGACACCTAAATCCCTTTGCTCCTCTGCACTTTCTAAATGGTACAAGGAACAAGAGATTAACTGCTTTGATGGAAAGGTGAAAAATAAATTGGGCTTTCATGTTGGAACGAGAGGTTTGACAGAGAATTTAATAGCCGTGTCAGATTGGTAAATAGGGAACAATCACTTCCACTGCTTGGAGAATTGGTAACAAGGGTACATAAACTATGGATAATCACTAGAGGAATAAAGAGGGAATTAGAACTGTTTCACACAAGGGACCAGAATTCCCTCAAACCAGTTTGCTGTCCTCATTGCCAAAAACCTAAGTGCTAAACTTGCACATATATGGAGTGAATTGAAAGGTTCATTTGTTATCAAAGTATTCATTGGTGGGAGCTGCTCTGAGGAAGTTCAGGGAGCAGGTTCCAGGTGGGGTGGGCAGGTATTTTACACATGAGAATGACGGATTCCTCAGACTCATCACATTAGCCCTGGCTTCACAAAGTAAACTGTGCAGAGGAATGAACACGTGGATTTGTGCAAGTTACATATTAAAATTCAGCATACCAATGGGATAGACATTAAGATAAATGTCATTAAATAATAATATTGCCTCGGTGTTCAATAGCTACAGGCCAGAAAACTTGACCTGTTGTAAACTGTTGCTTCTTACATAGATATCTATCCTGAGTCATTCAAAACTAATCCTGCTGACTTCTGTCTAGAGACCTGTATCAGATAATTACCCAATTACTCCCTTAAAGGAGAAAATAGTCTCTCTCTGTCACAACATTCCTGTTACTAGGTGTCCCGTTAAGGTGAAACAGTTCAGACACGTGTTTTGTTTTATTTATTTATTTAGTGATACAACACAGAGTAGGCCTCTCCGGCCCTTCGAGCCACGTCGCCTCAGCAACACCTGACAAAACTGTTTAACCCTAACCTCATGGGACATTTTACAGTGACCAATTAACCGATCCAGTCGGTCTTTGGACTGTGGGATGCAACTGGAGGGTCTGGAAAAAACCCATACATTCCATGGGGAGGACATACAAAGATTCCTTACAGTGCCGGAATTGAACTCTGAACCCTGAACACTCCGAGCCGCAATAGTGTTGTACTAATTGCTACGATATCTTGGAAACCTGAAAGGTAATTTACACTAATAGAAGAAACTAAAGCAAAATGCGGAGGATATTGGAAATCTGAAATTTAATGGAAATATTCAGCAAGCCAGGTAGTATCTGTGAAGAGAGAAACTGGGTCAACGATTCAGGTTGATAACCTCTCATCAGAACTAATTTTTCTGCTATTTATAATTATAACAAGAAGTAATATTGAATTTTATCGATGTAGCTATAGTTCAGAGGCATGTGAGAAATTCCACAGTTTTTTTACAGTAACACCAGCAACAATAGTTTCTGGCTTCTAAGTGTGAAGAGGAAGACATTTTAAACAATACCTGCCCAAATAAATGTGTACGGTGATGTAATTAGTAGTGCAAACAGACTTTTAGTGATTAACACAAGAGAACCTTTGACTGGCTAAGTACAGAAAATGGATACATAGAGCTGTAATCCTATCTGGTGCTTATTCTATCCAGGTGCATGACAACACCACCTGCCTGTGCTGGTGATGCCTCCCTCCCAGATGCGTTGAATAAATTCTATAACACGACGAATTCTGCAGATGCTGGAAATTCAAGCAACACACATCAAAGTTGCTGGTGAACGCAACAGGCCAGGTAGCATCTATAGGAAGAGGTGCAGTCGACGTTTCAGGCCAAGACCCTTCGTCAGGAATTCTATGCTCGTTTTGAGGCGGAAAATGATGTGGCGGTGAGGAAAACCACCCCTCCTCCAAATGACCAGGTGCTGTGTCTTACCGTGGCCGATGTGAGGAGAACCCTATGCAGGGTCAACCCACGGAAGGTTTCTGGACCAGACAATATTCCTGGCAAAGTGCTTAGAGGATGTGCAGACCAGCTAGCAGAGATTCTCACTGACATCGTCAACATTTCCCTGAGCAGCGCTGTCGTTCTTACGTGCTTCAAGGCCGCCGCCATCGTCCCCGTGCCGAAGAAGTCTTCAGTGTCCTGCCTCAATGATTACCCTCCCGTCCCACTCACATCCATCATCATGAAGTGTTTCAAGAGGCTCGTCATGAGGCACATCAAGACCCTGCTGTCCCCCTCACTGGACCGTACCTTCCCAACCGTTCAACAGATGACGCCATTGCCATCACCCTCCGCCTAGACAAAAAAGACGCATACGTTCGAATGCTGTTCATAGACTTCAGTTCAGCATTCAACACAATCATTCCTCAGAAACTGATTGGAAAGCTGAGCCTACTGGGCCTGAACACCTCACTCTGCAACTGGATCCTAGAATTCCTGACTGGGAGACCTCAGTCAGTCCAGATCGGAAGCAGCATCTCCAACACCATCACACTGAGCATGGGAGCCCCCCAGGGCTGTGTGCTCAGTCCACTGCTGTTCACTCTGCTGACCCACGACTGTGCTGCAACACACAGCTCAAAGCACATCATCAAGTTCGCCGATGACACAACCGTGGTGGATCTCATCAGCAAGAACAATGAGTCAGCATACAGAGAGGAGGTGCAGCAACTAACAGATTGGTGCAGAGCCAACAACCTGTCTCTGTGAACAAAACAAAAGAGATGGTTGTTGACTTCAGGAGGACACGGAGTGACAACTCTCCGCTCAACATCGACGACTCCTCCGTAGAGATCGTTAAGAGCACCAAATTTCTTGGTGTTCACCTGGCAGAGAATCTCACCTGGTCCCTCAACACCAGCTCCATAGCAAAGAAAGCCCAGCAGCATCTCTACTTTCTGCGAAGGCTGAGAAAAGTCCATCTCCCACCCCCATCCTCACCACATTCTACAGAGGTTGTACTGAGAGCATCCTGAGCAGCTGCATCACTGCCTGGTTCAAAAATTGCACCATCTCCGATCGCAAGACCCTGCAGCAGATAGTGAGGTCAGCTGAGAAGATCATCTGGGTCTCTCTTCCCGCCATTACAGACATTTACACCACACGCTGCATCCGTAAAGCAAACAGCATTATGAAGGACCCCATGCACTCCTCATATAAACTCTTCTCCCTCCTGCCATTTGGCAAAAGGCACCAAAGTATTCGGGCTCTCACGACCTGACTATGTAACAGTTTCTTCCCCCAAGCCATCAGACTCCTCAATACCCAGAGCCTGGACTGACACCAACCTACTGCCCTCTACTGTGCCTATTGTCTTGTTTATTATTTATTGTAATGCCTGCACTGTATTGTGCACTTTATGCAGTCCTGGTAGGTCTGTAGATTAGTGTAGGTTTGCGTTGTTTTACGTAGTTCAGTGTAGTTTTTGTATTGTTTCATGTAGCACCATGATCCTGAAAAACATTGTCTTGTTTTTACTGTGTACTGTACCAGCAGTTATGGTCGAAATGACAATAAAATTGACTTGACTTGATTTGACTTGATGGCTTGTCATGGCAACCCGTGAGCAGAAGAAACTACAGCGAGTTGTGGACACAGTTTAGCACATCATGGAAATTAGCCTCCCCTCCATGGACTCTGTCTATATTTCTTGGTGCCTCAGTGAAGCAGTCAGCATAATCAAAGAGCCGATCCACCCCAGACATTGTCTATTACCCCCTCCCACTGGGCCGATGATGCAGAAACCTGAAAGCATGTACCATCAGGCTCAAGAGAAACTTCGATCCATCGTTTTCAGACCTCTTGTGTGGTAAGATGAACTACCTCATTATGATCTTGCATCTGATTGTCCACCTGCACTGCATTTTCTGTGCAGCTGTTACACGCTATTCTGTATTCACTTTAGCTGGTACTGCCTCCAAAGCACTGTGTAATGAATTGATCTGTATGAACAGTTTTCAAACAAGCTTTTCACTGTACCTCAGTACATGTGACAATAATCATAAACCAAATATCTGCACCCTTTATTTAGTTTCCATATCTCCAGGGATAGCCTACACCTTTTGGGAGGAAACAAATGTTTCTGTTCTTTGCCTTTATATGCACCCTTATAGATTTAGGTTTTATAAATCATAAATCAGGCGTTCCCAACCAGGTGCCCATAGACTCCTTGCTCAGTGGAATTGATCTATGGTAAAAAAAAAGGTTGGGAACCCCTGTACTAAATGTGAACTCAGAGCTTTAATCTTAATTTAAAACCTAATTTTAGTCTAAAATTGGTTCCAACGTGGCAAACCTCAGCAGTAAAACTTAGAAGTTATAGAAGTTGTAGAAAACCTACAGCACGATATAGGCCCTTCGGCCCACAAACTTGTGCCAAACATGTCCCTACCTTAGAAATTACTGGGCTTACCTATAGCCCTCTATTTTACTAAGCTCCATGTACCTATCTAAAAGTCTCTTAAAAGATCCTACCATATCCGCCTCCACCATCGTTGCCGGCAGCCCATTCCATGCACTCACCACTCTCTGAGTAAAAAACTTACCCTTGACATCTCCTCTGTACCTACTCCCCAGCACCTTAAACCTGTGTCCTCTTGTGGCAACCATTTCAGCCCTGGGAAAAAACCTCTGACTAACCACACAATCAATGCCTCTCATCATCTTAAACACCTCTATCAGGTCACCTCTCATGCTCTGTCGCTCCAAGGAGAAAAGGCCGAGTTCACTCAACCTGTTTTCATAAGGCATGCTCCCCAATCCAGGCAACATCCTTGTAAATCTCCTCTGCACCCTTTCTATGACTTCCACATCCTTCCTGTAGTGAGGCGACCAGAACTGAGCACAGTACTCCAAGTGTGGTCTGACTAGGATCCTATATAGTTGCAACATTACCTCTCAGCTCCTAAATTCAATTCTACGATCGATGAAGGCCAATACACTGTACGCCTTCTTAACCACAGAATCAACCTGCGCAGCTGCTTTGAGTGTCCTGTGGACTCGGACCCCAAGATCCCTCTGATCCTTCACACTGCCAAGAGTCTTACCATTAATACTATATTCTGCCATCATATTAGATCTACCAAAATGAAGCACTTCACACTTATCTGGGTTGAATTCTATCTGCCACTTCTCAACCCAGCTTTGCATCCTATCAATGTCCCGCTGTAACCTCTGGCAGCTCTCCACACTATCCACAACACCTCCACCTTTGTGTCATCAGCAAACTTACTAACCCATCCCTCCACTTCCTCATACAGGTCATTTATAAAAATCACAAAGAGTAAGGGTCCCAGAAAAGACTTTGGCTGTATGCAGCTGTTGTTAGTACAGGTGCACATTCCTTTATCCAAAATTTTGAAATCCAAAAAGCTCTGAAATCCGAAGTTTTTTTTGCCAACAGCTGCCGTCACTCAGGTGTGATGTGGCAGCACTAGCAGAGGCCGCCAGACGTCAGTTGTGGCTCAGCGCTCGTACTGGTTACACGTGCATTTGCTGTCCGCTGATATTTTGTGTTCACTGTTGATTGTGTGTTTAATTTCACAGTGAAAATGTCAAAAAGAGCTGCAGATACCCCTATGGGTAACAATGAGAAAAAGAGAAGGAAGCATCTATCATTATCAATAACACAGAAAGTGGAGTTATTGCGGAAGCTTGATCGTGGTGTGTCTGTGCGGCGTCTTACCGAAGAAAATAGTGTCAGAACTACCACTGTATATGATTTAAATAAACAGAAAGACAAGTTACTGAAGTTTTATAGTGACAGTGATGTTCTATATTTATTCCAATAAGTCATTTACCATGTGTTTGATTCAGTTTGTTTGAAGCTGCATATTTTTATGTTTTATTGAATGTTTCTGTTGGAAATAAAATTTCTTCTTGTCATTATTCCCTAAACAATGCAGTATAACAATTATTTACATAGCATTTACATTTTATTAGGTATAATAAGTAATCTAGAGATGATTTAAAGTATACGGGAGGATGAGCGTAGGTTTGGTGCGCCGCTGGGTCCTAAAGACCACCGCACTAAGACAGGTTAAGTAAGGGACTTGAACATACATGTTTTTTGGTATGGTGGGGGGGGGGGGGTCTGAAATCCGAAAAATTCTGAATTCCGAAATGCAACTGGCCCCAAGGATTTCGGATAAGGGATACAGATGCCAAGCAGCATCTGTAGGACCTTCGTCAGGTCTCGGCCTGAAACGTCGCTTGCACCTCTTCCTACAGATGCTGCCTGGCCTGCTGCGTTCACCAGCAACTTTGATGTATGTTGCTTGAATTTCCAGCATCTGCAGAATTCCTGTTGTTTGCGCTTAATCGAGCTTGTGGATTTAGGAGAAGAAAGTTAAGGTTTGGGGGGGAGGTGTCTGAGCAAAGTATGTCCAAGGATAGGAGCTAAGATACTGACTGCAAACAGTGGAACAGTATTGGGAACCAAGCAATTTTGGGAGGCAGACTAATGCAATGTGTGTGTGGCATGTTGCCTATCAACAATGATACTGGATTACAAACAGGGATACACCACACTAGGAAGTAACCTAACAGACTGGATAGAAGTAATCTAATTGTGCAGATGGTAGGGGAGAGACTAGCTCAGAGAGAGTACTGCAGAAAGTAAGCCTTGAGATATTAATGCCTGCATGAGGATCAAAAACTAATGGAATGGTGGCAGACTTGATGGACTTCCAGCAGCATGGTGTGAATCAGTATTTAGAAAGAATGTCTGATCATTTTGATTTGACATTAGGTGTAAAATTTGTTGAAATGATTTGAATATAATTTTGATACCTGTGCAACAATGTAAAATTCCTCATAGCATGTTAGCGACATAACAACTCCATAGGCCATAGAACAGTACTGCTCAGAAAAAGACCCTTTGGCCCACAATGTTGTAGTGGTCCAATTTAATTAGTAATCAAATGGCTAACTAGACTAATCTGCCTACACAAGGCTCCTGGGTATTTTAATTTTTCTCTCATTTCTGTGCATATCTAAACGTCTCTTACAAGTCTCTCTTGTATCTGCCTCTAATCACCACCCCAGGCAGCACATTCCAGGCACCCACCACACTCTGAGTAAAAAACTTGCCCCTCACATCTCCTTTGAAGTTACCCCCTCTCACCTTAAATTCATGCCCTCTGGTATTAGACATTTCAAACCTTGGAAAACGGTATTGACTGTCTCACTCTACCAATGCCTCTTATAATCTTATAAACCTCTATCAGATCTCCCCTCAGTCTCTCCTGCTCCAGAGCAAAGAATCCAAATTTGTCCAACCGTACATTATAGCGCATGTCCTCTAATCCTGGAAACATCTTGGTTAAACCTCTTCTACACCTTCTCCAAAGCCTCAGCATTCTTCCTATAATGGGGGTGACCAGCACTGTATGCAGTACTCCAGATGCAGCCGAACTAGAGTTTTATAAAGCTGCAGCGTAACTTCCTGACTTGGGAACTCAGTTCCTCAGCTATTACAGGCAAGTGTGCCAAATGCTTTCTTAACCAGCGGATCAAACTGTGTAGCCACTTTTAGAGAGCTATGAATTTGGACCCCAAGATCTTTCTGCTTGTCAACACTGTTAAAAATCTTGCCCTTCACAGTGTACTGTCACTTTTCATTTGACCTACCAAGGTGCAGCAATTCACATTTGGCTGGGTTAAACTCCATCTACCATTTCTCCGCCAATATCTGCAACTGGTCTATATTCTGTTATATTCTTCTGCGCTATACACAACATCACTAACCAATCCTCATATCATCTGCAAACTTACTCATTTTAACCATCTACATTTTCATCCATGTTATTTATATATATTACAAACAGCAGAGGTCCCAGTACAGGTCCTTGTGGAACACCATTCATGATGCACCTCCACCTAGAATACATCCTTTTGGCCACTAACCTCTGTGTTCTATGGCCAAGCCAGTCTTGAATCCAAATGGCCAGTTCACCATGGCTCCCATGCATCTTAATCTCTGGATGAGCTTCCCATGAAAGACCTTGTCAACAGCCTTAATAAAATTCATGTAGACAACCCTACCTTGATCAAACACCCACATCACCTCACTAGAAGACTCAGTCCAGTTAGAAAGACGTGACTTGCCCTGTAAAAAGCATGCTGGCTCTCGCTAATTAAGCCATGGCTTTCCAAATGCTCATAAATCCCATCCCTAAGAATTCTCTCCAGTGACTTCCCTACCACTGACCAGTCTATAGTTTCCAGGTTATCCCTGCTTCACTTCTTGAATAATGGAACAATATTAATGTCCTTGGGAACTTGCCTGTGGCTAGAGATGACAGAAAGGTATTAATCAAGGCCCCAACAATCTCTTCTCTCTGCCAATAGTTTGGGGTATATCCCATCAGGTCTGGGTACTTATCCACCTTAAACATCTTTAAGAGACCCAACACTACCTCCTCCTTTATCTTGAAATGTCCTAACATATCAAGGCACTCAGCACAGATCTCCCAATTCTCCATGTCCTTCTCCTTAGTAAATACTGATGTAAAGTACTGTATTTACTGGAATTTAGAAGAATGCGGGATTATCTTATTGAAACCTACCGAATGTTGAAAGAACTACATAGATGGATGTGGAGAGGACGTTTCTTATGGTGGGGGTATCCAGAACTAAAGAGCATAGCCTCAAAAGTGAGGGGGGACCCTTTAGAACAGAGCTAAGGCGGAATTTTTTTAGCCAGAGAGTAGTAAATCTGTGGAATGCTCTGCCACAGACTGCGGTGGAGGCCAAGTCCATATGTATATTTAAGACGGAAGTTGATTGAGTGGCATCTGGGATCAGCCATGATGGAATGGTGGAGCAGATTCAATAGGCTGAATGGCCTAATTCTGCTCCTATGTCTTATGGTCTTAAAGTACTCATTAAGAACCTCACCCACATCCTCTTGCTCTTGATGTCTACAGAGAATGCCTCGGAATTCTCTTTAATCCTACTTGCCAAGGACATTTCATAACCCCTCCTGGCTTTCCTAAATCTCTTTATGAGTTCTTTACTGGCTTCTCTATAATCCTCAGGGGTGCTGTTTGACAAGGCCCTGCATGAAAGTCTAATCTGGAAGGTTAGATTGCTTGGGATTCAGAGAGAGCTAACATTATTTGCTGGATGGTAGAGAGCAGAGGCTTAAGGTGAGAGAGAAAAGACTGAACAGGGAGCTGAGGGGCCACTTCTTCACATGGAGGGTCATATGGAATGAGTGGGCAGAGGAAGTGGCTGATGGTACAAAAACAAATTTAAAATACATTTGGACAGGTACATGGATTTTAAAGGTTTACAGGGATATTGGCCAAGTGCAAGCCAGTGAAACTAGGAGTGGAGAGTCTTGGTCAACATGATCAAATTGGGCCAAGAGGCCTACTTGTTGCTGAATGACTCTATGACTCTATGATAGAACTGTTTGGCAGAGTATGAGGGAATAATGTGCTATTTGGACTACTTTATTTTAATTTGCTTAAATTCTGGCACAGAAGTATAGTACTGTTGGAGTTGTGTGAAATGGCCTTTGTACAGGCAGATCAGTCGCATAGAGACGATGTTATGTCTGCAAACAACATCCAAGGTCATAATGCACACGACATTTTCCAAACTACATCACAGGCAGTTAAGTGTTTCACAACTTCAAGTCTATTTTAAGCAATGACTCACCTGACAGCTCATTAGCGAAGTCAGTAAGTATTAAGCTTCATTCCTGCTCTTTGTTTGCTGAGCAAACCAGAGGCAGGGATTGCAGATGGATTGCTGCTTTCCTTTTTCCTTCACCCCAGTCAGACGAGAAGAGCAAACAAACAAAAAGTCACTGATGCTACTCAGAATCAACAACGTCCCAGCAGCAGCACTTAAGCGTCAGATGATTGTGGCTTCAAATTTCTCTCCAGAGATGTCTGTTCATTGATTTCTTTTGGGGGGCTGTGGGCATTGCTGGGAAGGCCAGCATTTATCGCATAATCCATTGTGAAACTTCAGTCACTAAAAGGATCCTGCACCTTCAGAGGTGCTGCCTTTCAATGAAATGTTAAATCGAGGCCCAATATTGATCCCTCAATGTTTTTCCCTCAATCAATACCTCGTAAAACCAGAGGTCCTATTTATTTATCTCTTTGCTGTGCCCTTGCAGCACACAGTTTAGCTGCCATGTTTACTACATTTCCATGGTGACTGCATTTCATTAACAAAATTACCTCATTAATCATTAAGCATTTTGTGACTTCCGGAGTTTGCGAAAAGCACCATATAAATTCAATTCAAGTTTAATTGTCATTCAACCATACATGACTACTCATGAATACAACCAAACGAGACGGCGCTACTCGGGGGCCAAGACACAAAACACAGTACTGACAGTCATACAGAGCACAAAGCACACATGGCACATACAAAATCGCAAGCACATAAGGTATCGGTGAGATACAAACAGCCAAGCATTAAAAAAGTCCATCAATGCTGCAGAAATCTGCAGTCGACCACGATAGAGCTTGTCTTCTGCTGAGCAGACACTGTGGGGAGGAGGGGGAGAAGGGGGCAGCACTGTCTCCTGGATGCCCCCAATACTGCCCCCAGTGGAATGCATCGGCTCAAACACTTCTCTCCTGGTGGCTGTAAACAGGCGACACCACGGCTTGAGGCCTATGCTTGCAACAACTGAGGCCAAACAGCTCCCTCTCCATCCGCCAATAAGTCAGTGAATCAAACTTGTGGCATTCTACATTAATAATGTTCAACAGGCTCTTGTGACCACCAGAAAAGTGACTAAGACAGTCACTCACTATTAACTGTACGCCTCCTTCGACTCAAGCTGTAGCATGATGCATAGTCCTTCATTTTCTTTGCCAATGAGCAACTCGCTGATGGGACAGACCTGCGGTACATTAAGTTCTTAGTGTATAGCAGGACCTTGTAATCATTAAAAATACATTTAAATAGACAGTAGCACCTTCTTTGACCCTGCAGAAGCCGCTGACACTGAATGCACTGCCACCTCACTGGAAAATTGTTCTTGTTGAACTGTTGCGGTCATCTTGAAACTGTGCTCTCGCACACAGACTGTTCTCTGGAAATCAGAGGTACTATGCAGAGTCACAGAATCTTACAGCATGGGCCCCATGTTTACAGCATTGTCCATGATGCCATCAAGAGCCTGAAAACCAATTGGTCCTGACGGGATCCCAGCACAGATTTTCAAGGAAGGTGGGCCAGCACCACTGCGCCACATACCGTGAGACGCAAGATATAGATATAGGATATAGGAGCAGAATTAGGCCATTTGGCCCATCAAGTCTGCTCCACACGCCTTGCTCATGAATGTCTGGGAAAAGGAACTCCTGTTCTCAGAGCTCAGGCAAGGATGCTCTAATAGTGACCATATTCAAGTAGGGAGACAACGCCAAGTTTGGTAATTGCAGAGGGATCTCCCTCCTGGTCAACAACAGGCAAAGTGCTCACACATATCCTTGTCAGTAGATTTCTACCATTATCTGAGGAATCATAGTGTTGTTTCCACCCACCCAGAGGTACTATGGGCATGACCTTCACAGCATACCATTTATAGGAAAATGCCATGAACAAAGGCAATCCTTGAACTTCGCTTTCATAGATTGACAAAGGCATTTGAGACAGTAGGCCACCAAGCTCTCTGGATGTCCTGACAAGTACTTATGAAAACTGAGGCTATGATGGGATATCGGCCACAATACTCAGTGATAGTGGGCCTGAGTCAGAACTCTTCACTGCCAAGACGGGGGTCAAACAGAGCTTCATCATTGTACCCACCCTATTTGCCATCTTTATTGCTATCATCCTTCACCTCATTGGTCAAGACCTGCCACAAGGAATTCCAATCATGTATGGAATGGACAGCAGGCTTTTCAACCTCAACAGGCTCAAGGCCAAGAGCAAGGTCAACACCATCACTATCATGGAGCTTCAGTGTGCAGAACACAATGCCAATGCAACACACTTTGAAGAAGACCAGTTTATTCTGAAAGCTTTTCCCAAAGCATATGGAATTCAGGGACTTGTTTTTAATGTAAAGAAGATACAGGTCCCATAAAAGCCATTGTCCAACCAGCCATTTATCCAGTCCTCCATAAGATTTGATGATATCGGCCTTGAAAATGTAGATCACTTCCTCTACCTTGTCAGCATTTTCTCCTTAAAAGTAGACAATGAAATCAACGTCAGGGATCAACTACCACCTGAGTAGTGCCAGTGGAGTCTATGCAAGTTTAAGGAAAAGGGCTTTGAAGACTGACTTACAGGTCCAAACAAAACTTTTGGTCAATAGAGTAGTTGTCCGTCCTATACTACTGTGTAGAGCTGAGTCATGGACCACCTACAGCAGACACCTGACAGCCCTGGGACAAGTACCACCAAAGAACTTCATGAAAGAATTTGATGATCATCTGGAAGGACAGACACACTAACACCAGTGTCCTGGAGGAGGACAACATGAACAGTATCCCCACCATGATAAAACATCACCAACTCTGATGGTTAGGTCATGCCATATGAATGCCTCACTCGCATCTCCCCCCAAACAGATCCCTTACTCCCAGTTGAAGGAAAGTCAGCAAGCCCTTGGTGAGCAAAGGAAATGCTTCAAAAATAACATCAAAATCAGCCTTAGGAAATTCAACATTACATCCAAAAACTGGGAAGGGCATTCCTCTTAACAGACACACCTGTAGGAGATCTGTTTGAGAGGGAGTTGCACTACATGTGAGTGACCTCTGCTTTGCCACTGAGAACAAGCAGCAGCTGCAAAAGGAGAGAATGAACAACCGAAAACTCAACCACTAACCACAGCCGCCACTTACTCGTGTCCACTCTGCACCAGACTATGTAGATCCCGAGTCGACCTCTACAGCCACACACCAATAAACAACCCCTTAGGTTACTCAGCTTGATTGATCGCACTACAGGAAGGACAGAGGCACTTTGGCTCAATCTATATATGCTGATTGTGCTGCACAGCAAGCGAGCCCCATCTGCCTACATTTGGCCTATAGCCCTCTAAACCTCTACAATCTATATACTTATCTGGATGGCTTTTAAACATTGCTAATGCACCTGCCTCAACCACTATTTCAGAATCAGAATCGGGTTTGTTAATACCGCCATGTGTCGTGGAATTTGTTAACTTAGCAGCAACAGTTCGATGCAATACATAATATAGAAGAAGAGAAAAGAAGTAAAATAATAATAATAATAATAAATAAATAAGTAAATCAATGACAGTATATGTATACTGAATTAATTAAAAATCATGCAAAAACAGAAATAATATACAAACGTATATTTAAAAAATGAGGTAGTGTTCACGGGTTCAATGTCCATTTGGGAATTGGATGGCAGAGGGGAAGAAGCTGTTCCTGAATTGCTGAGTGTGTACTTTCAGGCTTCTGTATCTCTTACCTGATGGTAACAGTGAAAAATGGTAAAATGGGTGCTGGAGGTCATTAATAATGGACGCTGCCTTTCAGAGACACTGCTCCCTGATGATATCCTGAGTACTTTGTAGGCTAGTACCTCAGATGGAACTGACTAAATTTACAACCCTCTGCAGCTTCTTTCGGTCCTGTGCAGTAGCCCCTCCATACCAGACAGTGATGCAGCCTGTCAGAATGCTCTCCACGGTACATCTGTACAAGTTTTTAAGCATATTTGTTGACATATCAAATCTTTTCAAACTCCTAATAAAGTATAGCCACTGTCTTGACTTCTTTATAACTGCATTGATATGTTGGGACCAGGTTAGATCCTCAGAGATCTTGACACCCAGGAACTTGAAACTGCTCACTCTCTCCACTTCTGATCCCTCTGTGAGGATTGGTATGTGTTCTTCGTCTTACCCTTCCCGAAGTCCACAATCAGCTCTTTCATTTTACTGATGTTGAGTACAAGGTTGTTGCTGCGACACCACTCCACTAGTTGGCATATCCCGCTCCTGACCCCCTCTCATCTCCATCTGAGATTCTACTAACAATGGTTGTATCATCAGCAAATTTATAGATGGTATTTGAGCTATGCCTAGCCACACAGTCAAGGGTAAGCCACACCCCTGAGGTATACCAGTGCTGATCGTCAGCGAAGAGGATATGTTATCACCAATCCGCTCAGATTGTGGTCTTCCAGTTAAGAAGTCGAGAGACTACAGAGGCCCAGGTTCTGTAACTTCTCAATCAGGATTGTGGGAATGATGGTATTAAATGCTGAGCTATAGTTGATGAACAGCATCCTGATGTAGGTGTTTGTGTTGTCCTGGTGGTCTAAAGCCGTGTGAAGAGCCATTGAGGTTGTGTCTGCCATTGACTTAATGTGGCAATAGGCAAATTGCAATGGGTCCAGGCCCTTGCTGAGGCAGGAGTTCAGTCGAGTCATAGCCAACCTCTCAAAGCATTTTATCACTGTAGATGTGAGAGTTACCTGGCAATAGTTATTAAGGCAGCTCACATTATTCTTCTTAGCCACTGGTATAATTCTGGCTGTTCATTCCAAATACACATCAGCTTTTGTGTGAAGGAGTTTCCCTGCTCTGCCTTTTAAATATCTCACCTCTGATCGCAAACCCATGCCCCCTTGCTTTTACTACTTCCAACATGGGAAAATGCATTATATCAGAAAAGACTATGTGCTTTCATCCTGTCTATATCACTCTTGATTTTAAAAACCTCTATCAACTCATCCCTAGGTCTCCTACGTTCGAAGGAATAAAGCCCTAGCTACACAACCTCTCCTTATAACTCTGGCTCCCAAGCCCAGGCAACATTCTGCTGAATCTTTTCTGCACTCTTTTTAGTTTAATGATTTCTTTTCTATCCTCCGAGAGGACCTCAACCTTGTCATAGGGTTTGGAGGCTTGTGAGCCTCAATGACCTGGAGAGCTATGTTGGCTGGAGTCACAGCTTCATGCGTTAGTTCTTGATAGGGTCACGCCAACAGATCAAAGGGTAGAGGCCAGACTAAGTGTGGTCCACTAGTCCTCCAGCTTTTGTGGGTTCAGCTCAGGGCCAACAGCCCTGAATGGTAAAAGAAAACTGTTACAGTTTTGAAGAAACCTTCTACTTCTGAGTACGACGATATTCCTGAGCCTGCACCCAGGAATTGCATGACTGACAGTAGTGAAAACCAAGCTGCTGACATGATAAAGGAAACTCTGAACACCGCCAGAGATGGAGGACTTCCATTGCTCTCCTAAATACCAGCAGCATAACCAACAGTAGTATAGAACCTTTCCTGTAACAGAGTTACCAAAACTGTACACAATACGTCAAATGCAGCCTCACCAATGACTTGTACAACTGCATCATAACTTCCCAACTCCTATACTGAATACCCTGATCGTTGAAGACTAACATGTCAAACACATTCTTCCTGTGAAGCTTATTTCAATGAACTATGCACTACCATCCAGGGCACGCTCTCTTCTCACTGCTGTCATCAGGAAAAATGTACAGGAACCTCAACACCCACACAACCAGGTTCAGGAACTGATATAACCCCTCAGCCATCAGGTTCTTGAACCAGAAGGGATAACTTCACTCAACTTCACTTGACCCATCACTGAAATGTTCCAACAATCTATGGACTTACTTTCAAGGACTCTCCATCTCATGCCCTTCATATTTATTGCTCATTTATTATCATTATTATTATTTTTTTCTTTTTAATTTTGTATTTGCACAGTTTGTTTTCTTATGCACATTGATTGTTTTTCCATCCTGTTGTGGGCAGACTCTTAATGATTCTATTGTGTCTCTTGGATTCCTATGAATGCCTGCAAGAAAATGAATCTCAGGGTTGTGTATGGTGACACATATATATTTTGATAATAAATTTATTTTGAACTTGGAATTTGCACTCCTAGGTCCCTTCATTCCATAACACTCCCCAGAGCCCTACCATTCACTGTACAAGTCCCACCCTGATTTGATCTCCCAAAGTGCAATATCTCACATTAATCTGGATTGAAAGACATTTGCTAGTCCACAACTCATATCTCTAGCTGATCCCCCTGTTATTTTCATTGTTTTCTATACAATCCACAATACTACCTATTTTAGTATTAATTGCAAACTTATTAATCATGCTTTGCAAATTCACATCCAAATCTTTCATATAAATTACAAACACCAAGAATCTCAGCATTGACACACCACTGGACACAGTCCGAGAAACAACTCTCAACCAGTACTGTCAGCTTCCTCGTGTGAGGGATTTTCACTGTCCAAGGCTGGGGGCCTTTTTACCAAGCTCAGATTTCTAACAGCAGCTGATCCTTCTAGAGATTAAAGAGTTGCTTAGAGTGAGTTAAACTTTCATCCAAAGTTCTTTGTTCAGCTTCTTGACATAAACGGGAGCCAGTCATCAGTTCTTAATGTAAATTGCAAGCAATAATCTCTCTGAAGTTAAAAGGAAAGCTTTGCCAGCAAATAGAACCGTCCATAGGCTGCTGGCCCACTGCACAGAGCATATTGCTCAAGAGATACAGTGTAAGACAGTAATTGCAGCAAAACAGCTATTGCAGACCAGATGGATACTATCACTTAGAACATCAAATAGCTGATCTATCAATAGTTGGGATATTTGTGTACTCGGAGAGTCAGGCTTCACAGCATTAAATTTTGCTGTTTGTGATATCTGTCCCCAGAAGCTTTTGGATGATCTGTGTGAAAAAGTATCTGAAAAATTATTACATGCATGTGAAGACACCAAATAGCAAAGAACAGTGTACATGTAAAAGAGCAGTCTGGCTTGTTAGTAATGGTCAAGAAACAACAAGAAAAATCAATTTGACAAGAATCTATTCCTCTGCCTTCAATTTCTGTGACAGAAGATTCATTTGTCTGCAAATCATTGGGATGTCTTATAGGAATTGTACCTGTTTTTTGGAAATCCTTTGTGTTTTAGAAATCATTTTTAATTTAGATATCTTTTATAAGATAGAAATTCTCTCTGAGTTTTAAATATGTTTTAAGAATGTTAACTCAATTTAAATGTGTTCCACTAAAAATTAATGGATGTGTTTAAACTATTTCACTCTCTGAAATCATCTCCTCCTTGACAGGGAGGGAAGGACTACTACTCAGATAGTGAGTACTGGCAGCTAAACTCGCCATGGAGGATAAACAGGGAAGTAATTTATTCTTTGATAAGTAGGTGGCTACAGTATAACCTCCCCTTAATGAGAGGACCAGTAGTTATCTATATCAGATAGGGCTGAAGATTTTTGTTTGAGTTCAGAACTTCACCGTCAGCAAACCCAATACCATCACACTAGCAATAAGCTAAATATGAATCCAGTCAGCTATCTTCCCCGGATCCCGTGTGATCTAACCTCCTAGGTGTGTATGCCATGAGGGATCCAGTCAAAATCCTTGCTTAAGTCCCCTTAGACAACATTCACCACCCTACCCTCATCTTCCTCATCTTCCCTCTTGGTTATCTCTGCAAGGGATTTATCAGACAGATTTGTCAGAGACTTGGGCAAGACACAGATAAGCACCATTGTGGGAATAGATCCAAATGCTAATTAGTAGTTTCAATTTACAAAATAACTTGCATCAATAATACTGAGGTGTCATGTTTGAGTTAAGTGAGAGCAATTAGATAACTTCATTATTTCATTTGGACAGAGACAAACCCTTGTAACTTTACAAGTAGGTTATTTTGTTAAATATTGCTGATATTTTACTTTCTTTTGACAAAATGTAACAAATACAGTAACTAACTGAGCCACAGTAATTCTTTTTCAAATGGCTGAGTTACTGCATCATTCATTTAAAACATGGCACTTTCAAGGAGTAGCATTGTCCATTAAATATTATTAAATTTTTGGAAGAAACACCACAAAATCTTTGCAAGGCTTAAAATTCAGACCCCAGGAATGCTTATGTCAATGTTGATGACAAAGGCATCAACATTGTTGGATATCTCTGGCATAACATTGATTTCCCCATTTTATGGCTCTTACACACTGCCCAGTAATCTCCCGATTTTTAATCTGAGTTTAATCACGGGACAATTTACAATGTCCAATTAACCTATCAACCAGTACATTTTTGGACTGTGGGAGGAAACTGGAACACCTACATGATGAAACCTATGTGGTCACGAGGAGAACATACAATAATCTCCTTACAGGCAGCGGCGGGAAGTTCTAGGTGGAGACTCAGGAATACTGTCATACTCAGAGGTAGAAAGATTCTTCATTGCTGTTTCTGTAACAGTTCTGTTTTAGCAGTCAGGGTTGTTAGCTGAACCCCCAAATCTGGAGGACCAGTGAACCTCCTTATGGCTCTACCTTGTGCAAACTTATTCCTTTATCATCTCATCTGTTCCCACCACCCATGGACCCAAGCAGTCACTTCACATGAAACAGCGATTCACTTGGACTTCATTCCATCTACTATCCTCCATCAGTGTTCACAACGTTGTCTAATTATTGCTACCAACAAGGAAGGAATACAGGAGCCTGAAGACACACATTCAATGTTTGAGGAACAGCTTCTTCCCCCTGCCATCAGATTTCTGAAAGGACAATGAACCCATGTACTCACTGTATATATAAATATTTCTTATTGCAATTTATATTTTTTTATATTTTTATGTATTGCAGTGCACAACTGCCAGAAAACAATAGATCTCATGACATACGCTAGTGATATTAAACCTGATTCAACAGTTTTAGCTGATTCAGAGGGTCAGCGACTTTAAATTCCTCAGTGTTACCATTTCAGAGGACCGGTCCTGGGCCTTGCATTTAAGTGCAATTATGAAAAAAAGCTGTAGTGACATCAGTGCCAGACTTCGGAGCAAAGACTCCAGGGTTCAAATCTAGCCGGCTTCCTTGCACACTTTCCATCCATGCTGGGTTGACCGTCGAGCTAGCAACTTGGCCTCATAAAAATAAGAAAGCCTGCTTAAAAAACGCCGTCATGACAGCGTCCCAATGACTCCACTCAGAGTTAAGGGCTTTCTTCTCTTCTCCTTCTATGAAAAAAAGCATGGCATTGCCTCCATTTCCTTACAAGCTTGCAAAGGTTCAGCATGACATCTAAAACTTTGACAAACTTCTATAGATGTGTGGTGGAGAGTATATTGACTGGCTGCATCACCATTGCTGTTGAATGAAAAATCCTACAAAAATTAGTGGATAAGGCCCAATCCATCATGGATAAGGCCCTCCCCACCATTAAGCTCATCCACACAGAGCGTTGTCGCAGGAAAGCTGCACCCATAATCAGGGAAGCTCACCACCCAAATCATGTTCTCTTCTCACTACTGCCATCAGGAAGAAGGTACAGGAGACTCAGGATGTACATTTCCACGTTTTGGAACAGTTATTACCTCTCAGACATCAAGATTTTCAACCAGAGGGGATAACTTCATTCAACTTTATTTGCCCATCACTGAAATGTTTTTGCAACCTATGGACTCGCTTTCAAGGACTCTTCATCTCGTGTTCGCGATATTTATTATTATTATTTATTTTTTCCGTTTGTATTTGCACAGTTTGTTGTCTTTTGCACGTTGTTTGTCTGCTTTGTTGGGTGTGGTCTTCCACTGAATCTATTATGGATATTGGATTTACTGAGTATGCCCACAAGAAAACAAACCTCAGGATTGTATATGGAGACATATATGTACTTTGATAATAAATTTCCTTTGAACTTTGAACTTTGACTTGGATTCTAATTTCCTAACTGCTCTTTGTAGCTCTTTAACCAGCTAATTTAATTTATAACTTATCCTCATGCCAACACTGGCTTTACCCATTCAGTGATAATCCCTCAATGTTGTCCTTTCCTCCTCAACACTCCCTGCATCTTTGTGCAAACTTCCCCATCTTGACAAAGGGCATTGACCTGAAGTGATAATTGGTTTCCCTATCCACTAACACTGCCTGAATTGCTGAGCCTTTCCAGCATTTTCTGTTCTTATCTCAGACCTCAAGAATACTGCTATATACAGTAAAGTCAAGAGAAGACAAACTAAATGTGTAGGTATGAGATTTGGAAAAAAAAGTAAACTATTACAAAATTTCAGAAAAGAAACCTTGTGTATATACATTATTCTTCAACATGTGCTAGTTACCTGTCCAGCATAACATCTGTACTACTCTACCTATTCCATTTTCCTCACAAAAACTCTCTTCTGTCCATCTCCCCCACAAGCAGAATCACATCTTGTTAAATATTTCACAATAGAAGTATAAAATCTGTCCATGTCCATATCATTACCAGTTTACTAGTGTAGTATTTGTTGACTCCCTTTCAATTAATCCCTCTGATTAACCTCATCCAAAATTCCAGTACAGGGAATACTCTGATCTAATGTAAAGTGGGTCTTATGGTCTTATGGGTCAGATGAAATTTTAAATTTTACACTTTAATGTTGCAACCTGGCAAAATTTGATTGAAATTCCCCAATTCTTAATGGAAGAATTCCTCTCAAACCATCTTCCCAGATACATCTTAAGCTTACTACCACTTATCAATATCTTTCTCAAAATCATTTCTTCAGTTCTTATCTTCATTGCTTCACAAAATTTCTCATCTTCCTTTTGCTTCTTTAATTTACCATATACAGCATTTCTTCCATCATATAAAGTGCTAAAGATTGCCAATAAGAGAGATCAGTGTCTTGATCCAGAGAGATGAATTTGAATCCCATAACAACAGCCTAGAAATTTAAATGTGATTAACTCGATAACCTGGAAAGGACTAGCTGGTATAAGTAATAATCTTGAAGCTACAGGACTTTTGTAAGTATATTTTGGTTCGCTAATGTTCTTCAGCGAAGGGAATGGATTATACTTAAAGTCAAATTTCAGTTCTTTTGTCATATGCACAAGTACATGTATGCACAGGTGCAATAAAAAAAAATTACTTGCAGCAGCTTCACTGACACACCGCATCATGTAAGAAGCATTTACAAGAAAAGCAAAAAAAAAATAAGATTGTACACATTATTTACAAGGAAACACAATCAGAAAAAGAAAGCACTGCTTGCTTACCCATATGTACTTCTAGAGGTGTGCACTTTCATTTTTGGCAATCTGTGACCCCACCACACTCAACATTGTGGTTGACTCATAAATATCTTTTGAAATGGACTAACAATCCCCTCAGTTCAGTCACCTAAGGATGGGCAGTAAATACTGGACATGTCAGTGATGATCTCATACACCGAAAGGATAACTGGAATAATGTAATGTGTGCTGCTGCAGGAGAATGTGCTATTGTTCCTGAGTGCATAATTTTATGAAGATAATGCTCAATCTGTGGATTAAATATCAGCATAAAAGCCAAACACATCAAAGTTGCTGGTGAACGCAGCAGGCCAGGCAGCATCTCTAGGAAGAGGTACATTCGACGTTTCAGGCTGAGACCCTTCGTCAGGACTAACTGAAGGAAGAGCTAGTAAGAGATTTGAAAGTGGGAGGGGGAGGGGGAGATCCAATCTCCCCCTCCCCCTCCCACTTTCAATCATTTTGGATCTCCCCCTCCCCTTTTCACTTTCAAATCTCTTACTAACTCTTCCTTCAGTTAGTCCTGACGAAGGGTCTCAGCCTGAAACGTCGACTGTACCTCTTCCTAGAGATGCTGCCTGGCCTGCTGCGTTCACCAGCAACTTTGATATGTGTTGCTTGAATTTCCAGCGTCTGCAGAATTCCTGTTGTTAGCATAAAAGCCAGTAAGTTTTACGATCAGCGTTTGTTTGTATTAATTCCTGCAATAAATTAACTTTAAAAGGAGCCGAATGTGATTTTGACTTTAAATTCTGTATTTACACTTTGGATTCCATTCAGCAAAGAACAGAATCCAATTTCTACATGATTTGTTCTCCTACTTGTTCCCAAACAGGGACATAGATGGGTCCCTCCTTTTAATTATGCAGGCATGAAATCAGGTTTCCAAATGAGCTGTCTATTAGTTTGTGTGCAACCATGATTCATATGAACAGAATAATCTCACCTGCTTTAATGAAAATTAGGAAGACAAATCAAATGTCAGCATATTTTTCTTCAGTAAGCTAGATTTGCATTTCTAATATTTTTGAGTAGGTTTTGTGGTTTTGAGAATCTGTCTTTAGTTATTTTCCTTTGTGACTGTAAGATGATGAAGGTCTATGTAAATGCAAAGTCTTACATTGGTGATCCAGAGCTAGTTTTTCTTTTCATTCACCTTAAAGAATCTGGTAATTTATTAGAACTGAATAGATACACTGGAACTCAGTTTTCTCTCTAATCATCTTACAGACTTGCAATGTACTTTCAATGTATTGTTTTCCAGCATGCTTAGCTTTGTCTTTACCACTGAGAAATTAAATGGTTGTTAAAGAATTGGACAGCATAAAATAATCAGTGAAAAGAGATTCTTGGGCCTATGCTCTTAATGCAAATTTAATCAGTGGGAATTACTAGCATCATTCAAAGAGAAGGACATTGAAGGAATGTCCTGCAGCACTTTGCAGTACAGAGATTTTTTCAGCATTTGAGGTTCATGCATGTTTTGTTCATGTTTACTAAGCTCAGGGTGTTTGATATAATTGTTAGATGCCTGGGAGAGTTCCTTCACAAACTTCTTTTGCCAAATTCTGAAAAAACAGGCAACTAAGATTGAATTTGGGAATTTTGAAATATTACAGTGAGATGGAAAATTGATAGAAAATGCAGTGGTGTTAATGTAGCTCAAGTTCAAATACGTCCAGCAGACTTAACACTTCTGCACCTGACATATTAGATCTTGACTTCCTGTGGTAGTGTGAAATAGTAATTTTACGTCAGCAACACACTTTATAAGTCATCCAATATTTATTTCTAGGGAAGTTTCTGAAAATAACAATAGCAACAGAAGTCAACCAGACTCCTAACTTATTATCACCCACTTTACTTTTACAGGTATGTGGCCAGTGGAGGAATTCTCCACAAAATGTAACATTTTCTGTACTTATCCCTGCATTCCTTGATTCCCTTAATATCCAGAAACATATTGACATCTGAGTCTCCATAACACTCCAGTGTAGAGAAGTGCATAGTTTTACTACCAAAAATATTTCTCCCTGATTTTGTACTTAATGCTCTACCCTTGTTCTGAAACACTAGACTGTTGATACTAGATTCCTTAGCCAGGGGAAACATCCTCTATGTATCGAACTGTATGAAGCTGGTAGATCTCCCCAGTACTTCTAATCTCAAGAGAATATGGGTCTAGTCTGTTCACACAGCAACGTCAAACCCACCTTGGTATATTCTGTAATTCCAAAACAAAAGATCTAATTAAAAGGAAAATAAGGGAGCTGGCAATGTGAGTCTAACGTCATTTTTACCTTAAGCAAGGGCACACATGTATACATGATATGACGGTTCATGTACCATTCATGTGCCTTTCATGTACCTTTACATTCAACCTGTAATGAATTATTTAAATAAAGAATGCTTAATCAAACAATGTACTTGCAATATTACTGAAATATTAAATACATAACACTCCTCCCTGCTCAACCACAAACTCCAACTCAATATTGAATCACCTCAACTTGATGGTGATCTTAAAATCACCACAGATGATGGCAGACCTATTCTTGTTGTCTACTGGGACCATTAGTGCTGTGTATGGGCTCCACTCAACCTTCGAAAGAATTCCTTCAGCCCCATGCAATCTAGTCCACTGGCGATCAATCACAGATGGTATAAGGAATGGGATGGGATTTGCAAAACATGGGTGTGGCATTTTCATTGGACACTATTTTATCCTTGATATGTTTGACTTTTCCAGTGTCATACTTGAACACTGCTGTGGCATCACCCAGTACCTTTCTTAATTCGCTGTCAGTTGACTCCTTTGCAGGGGAGGTGGCATGGATGGATCTCCGATCAAGCTGTAGTTGTCTCATTATTCATGCCCTCACAATACTGGCCCTCCTGGTTTTACCACAAACAAGCCCAGTGTGACTTGTTGGTTGTTGTGTTTCACTGTTATGAATATCATTCACACAGGAGTTATCTTTTCTCTGGTAGAAGTTCTTAGTTGGATATCTGCAGGCTTCAGTTCAGCATCTTTGAAATTCTATTAAAACTCATTTTATGGAATGACTGGAACAGCCGAACCAGTGTCTAATTTCCTTTTAATTAATTTACCATTCACTTCTGCTTGTCTATTTTCGGTTTGCACATTGCAAATCTCAAGGCTACTCAGTCCTGTGTCACTTTCATGATTATCATATTTTCCATCAGCAGCATGAAGATTAGTGCTGTTTTTGAAACTGCAACTTGACTTTTTAGCTTTTTGTCTTACCTGTGCAGTCCATTTATTTTTGTCTGCCCAACATGCTTTTTGTATGTGTCCTACTTTGTTGTATTTTCTGTGAGTTTTGCTTTTAAATCTACATTGGTCTGGTATATTTGAGCCCTGCCACAACAGTCATACCACTTGTTCATCCAGGCATTATATCCTATTAAATAGTGCATTGAAGTAAGTTTGAAAGGTGACATAGATAGAACAGGAAAATGAGACTGTTTGTGCTGTTAATGGTGAGCCAGTACAGACTCTATGGATCAAATAACCTCCTCTGTGCTGCAAATCTGTAGCCTTCTTTACAATAAAAACTATATCCAAACGTATTTCATTGGCACTGAGGAACATCCCGAGGTCATGAAAATCTATATAACTGCAGGTCTTCGCCATTAAATATAAAATTTACTGCCAAAAATAAAGCCAGTGGTTTCACAGATAAACACACTCTCCTGTGAGTTCAAAATTATTGAGACCACAGGATCCTAGACTCAAATTCATGGTTTGTACTGTTATCAAATCTGAGCTGATATTGCTGTGGGGCTGCAGAGTGAAGTGGGAAGAGGATAAAAATATAGAGATAAGATTGTGAATACTGATTGTTGTCACTGATGTAGAGATTACTTACCTGAAGACAACAGGTAAGGTTCTCCTTTTGAATATTAAACACTATTTAGTCTCGACATGCAGAATGTCTGTTTGGATGAAGGTGATGTAGAACTGTCTTGGTCGGCATCTATGTAGTGAAAAGGGAGAGAAATTTCCATCTCTCATGAAGGGGGAAACATAAAATATGGGTTCATTATTTCCTCCCAGCAACGCAGGTTGAAGTGAGCTGAGCAACACTTTATTTATGTATACTGCTTTCAGTCTCCCTTCTCAAATTAACTGGTTTCTGGTGCTAAGCACCTTCATTCCTCCAGGGTATTAACTCACACAGAGCTCTAGCCTACGCTTCCCAAACTAATGAAAAATATTATGGGTGGACTGTGTAAAACGCCTCCCTGTTCTCCAATGCCCTGTTTATTAAAGAAATACAATGAAGATCTTTTTTAATTAAAAATTAAACTCGCTGCTTCAGCTAACCTTCTCCTACAGCTGCTCTCTGCCATTAAGCAACTACAGTACCTCCCTTTCTAATTATCCACTCACACAAAATGCTGGAGGAACTCAGCATCTATGGAGAGGAATAAACAGTTAATGTTTGGGATGTGACCCTTAATCAGCACTAGAAAGGAAGGGGGCGAAGCCAGAACAGGATGGGGGGTGAGGAGGAGGGAAGGAGAACAAGCTGGCAGGCAGAGAGCATGAGAGACCACTGAGGGTTAGCAGTGAGAGGGAGTCTTACTGAGGAGAATCAAACTTCTTCATTGTAGGCCTACCTCGAGGTGAAGGGGCACGGACTGTTTGTTCCTCTTTTCCGTAGATTCTGCCTTGCCTGCTGAGTTCCTCCAGCTTTGTGTGTGTGTGTGTGTGTGTGTGTGTGTGTGTGTGTGTTGCTCAAGATTTCCAACATCTGCAGAATCCTTTTCTAATAAAATTTACTAGAATAGATTTAACTATAATTAAAGACACAATTAGTATTCACGCCAATTGAAATACTATTTGAGCTTCAAAGCTTTTAATCTGAAATGCATGTAGAAGGGTATTATTTTTAATTGGAGAGAAGTCATAGCTTCATGTTGGTGCAAGGATGGGTGGTTGCAGAAGGGAGAGGTCCTGAAAATGCAGATAAAAGGTCAAGCTAATTAAATGGTTTTGTACAATCATTTGTTTTTCTTTTATTTCAAATGCCTGTGCAGTCATTTAATAATAACTGATAATTATACCAAAACCTCAGAGATCCCATAGCAGAGCTGAAACAGACACAGGCAGACAGGATCATGTTATCCAAGAATTCTTCCTGGATCATCATGTATAATGCAGAGCGACTCTGTGTCCAGGGGGCATTGAAACTGCTGCGGTAACATATTGGATATTTCCACATTGTCATCATGCTTAAATTGGCATTACTGCATGAAAAAGGCTTGATGAAAAATTAGTGATTAGTTCAGACAAATTATTTATTATGTTGATAGATTCAAGCAGAAGTCAAATATCATAGAACATAGAAAAGAGAACAGACAACACAGGACCAGGCCTTTGGGCCCACAATGTGCTGCTGAATTAATGAATCTAGTAATTAAAAGCCTAACTAAACTAATCCCTTCTGCCTGGTCAATATCCATATCTCTCCATTCGCTGCAAATTCAAGTGCCAGTCTAAAGAGGCTTTTAATCACCTCAGCACATTTGCCCTGGCAGCATATTCCAGGCACTCATCACTCTATAAAATCTTGACCCCCACAAGTGGGAACATTGTATAGTTTCCTGATTTTCCTCCAAATCTCGCCATGCCAACACGAAGGGGCTAAGGGGTACTTGGTGCAAATCAGCAGAATGTTGGCATGCTCTGCACTTGTCTGAAAGGATGAAATTGCAAAAGAACTCATGAAGAAGTAATATTTAAGTTCAAGCAGTCCACTATAAAGGACTAACGCACTCCATTGGTCTGAACTTGATCCAGGTTTTGAATGCTGCTGTGTGGTCTTTGGACATTTTTTGAGAAGACTGCTTCATTCCCCTGGTTGCTTTGTTTCCTCCTATGTCTCAAAGACTCGCTGACTGGTAAGTTAATTGCCAGTTTCCCCTGGAGTAAATAGGTTGCTGAAAGGAGAAGTTGATAGGCATGTGAAAATAGATCACTAGTAAATAATGGGGGAATGGGATTGCTCTGTGCAACCTTTTTGAATTGAGAGGCTGAATGCTTCCATCGATGCTTTAAGAAATACGAATGTGAATATAACATCTACTCCATCACTGCAATCTGTGTTTGCACTGTTTACCAGCTCAAGAGTGTGAGGCAATATTTCATAATCCTCAAGATGTTTGATTACACCAAAAAGTTTGCTAATCCAGCTCGGTAAGGCAGAAAATCTACTTTGAACTATAAAACTTCGTTAATTAGCACAGATGGCAAGCATTAAAACACTAGGTACGTATCGGCCTCTCTCACCGCAACACACCACCCACTCTGCCTGACCTGCTGCGCCATTCACGGCCAACCCATTAATGAAGCCTCAAAAAACTACTCTCAAGCCCCCAAGCGCTCTATGTCTGCACCTACTCTACTGATATAAATGCTGCAGTAAGTGAACCAATGCCTCAGCATGAGCTCAAAACACCAAAGCAGAAGGAAACATCACTTGCCACCACTCTTCAAGAGTTCCACCCTGTGTTTGCCTAACTCTGATGTTCCCATGGCTTGCTCTCAAGGCTACCCCATTGCATTCCCACAGTAATATTGCATTCTCAAGGTCCCAGTGACGTACAGTTAAGGTCAGGCAACAGAGGTGAAGATGTTTGATAAGCAGAAAGATTAGCCCTTTACAGTGCACTGGAGAACAAAATCTCCTCCATGTTGTATGTCATCCAGACTCGGGCATACATCCATTTCCTATCTTTTGGATACAGTTTTAAAAATAAACTTAGCAGAGGTTTTAACGTGTCAACCTACCATCATTCAGATTGTGACGAATTGCTCGAGAAGCCAGCCATTAAGGAAAGTGGAGAGTTGCTGGTTTAAGTGGTAGGTGGTAAACACGAGAGTAAAGCCATGAGGATAATCTGGATGCAAATCTTAAACTTCTATCTGTGAACGTGGAAATAAAGTTTTATATCTTGCTGCCTTTAATTAGGAGGAGGAATGGAGAGAGTCCTCCAATTACCATAGGAGCCCAACAAGCTGGAGCTATTTTGGCTAATTGAGTTTACCTTGGCTCGCAAAGCAATCCCATTCTGCCACAGACTTTCCATGTAAAATACTCTCTCCCCATTTCCTTCAATTCCCTCTGCAGATTCTACTACTCACCTGGGCACGATGGACAACTTGTAATGGCCAACTAACCTTCAGATGGGTGAGGTGATAACTAACCTACAAGTCCTTCAGATGGGTGAGATGATAACTGGATTTAAGGGTGAGAAGTGCAACGTTTAAGGGGAACATGGGGGGGGGGGTACTTCTTCACTCAGGGGATGGCGAGAGTTTGGTATGAACTGCCAGCAGAAGTGGTGGATGCAAGGTCAATTTCAACACTTGAGATAAATTTGGATAGCTACAAGGATGTGAGGGGTATTGAGGGCTATGGTTCGGGTGCAGTTTGATGCAATCAGGCTGTACAATAGTTTGACATAGACTACAAGGGCTGCAGGACCGATTTCTGTGTTGTAGTGTTCTAAGACTCTATGACTATGACACCCAGGTAAAACCCACAGGAGCACGGACTCCACACCAATAGAATGAAGGTCAAGGTTGAACTCGAGTTGCTGGAGGTCTGTTAACTATGCTACCCCAAGGGCACTTAATTGGCTCTGAGTAAATAATGCTGCAAAAAAAGAACATTCCTGATTTTAACAATGAAGATATTAACAATTTAACAGTGAAGGTAGTTTATAAAGTTGATTGTATTGCTTGCATATAGTGATGTGTCTTTCAGAGACACAAGGTGTCCAACTTATTTGTCTGAAAAAGTACAGCACCCAAGAAACTCAACACTTTTGAAAGCAAAGCACACATTCGTCACCCTAAACATTCATTTCCTGTACCACCACTGCACCATAGCTGCTGTATTCTGTACAGTGGTCAGCACAAAGCTTTACGGTACAGGCGACTGGGGTTCAATTGCCTCTGCTGCCGGTAAAAAGTCTGTACATTTTCCTTCTGACCACGTGGATTTCCTCCAGGTGCCCCACTCTCCTCTCACAGTCCAAAGACATACCAGCTGGTAGGTTCATTGGTCATTGTAAATTGTCCCATGATTAGATTGAATCCTGGGTTTGCCGGGTGGGACGGCTCTATCTCAATCAATGAATCAATCACCAAACAAGCTAATTAATTAATCAATCAATCAATCACACTGCAATTATTTTCTCAGGCTAGAGGTTTCAGTGAATTGTTGCAACACCTCCTGTAGAGTGCACCAAAGTAGCTATATTACACTAAGAGAACATTTAAGAAAGAAATCAGGAGGGCTAAAAAAAAGCATGAGATTTTCCTAGCAGACAGGGTTAAGGAGAATCCTAAGGGATTCTACAGGTACGCTAAGAGCAAAAGGATTGCAAAGGACAAAGTTGGTTTTCTGGAAGATAAGAATGGTAGTCCATGCATGGAGCCAAAAGAGATGGGGGCATATCTTAAAAGATTATTTTTGCCTCTGTATTTGTTCAGGAGATAGACACGGAGTCTATAGAAGTGAATCAAAACAGCATCAACTTCATGGACCCTGTAGGGATTACAGAGGAGGAGGTGTTTGTTGTCTTGAAGCAAATTAGGGTTGATAAATCCTCAGGGCTGACAATGTGTTCCCCTGGGCCCTGTTGGGGGGAAAGTGCAGAAACTGCCAAAATAGCAGAGATATTTAAATCATCCTTAATGACAGGTGAGAATTGGAGGATAACCAATGTTGTTCCGCTGTTTAAGAGAGGTTCTAGTAAAAACAGGAAATTATAGGCTGGTGAGCCTGACATCCGTAGTGGGAAACTTATTGGAAGGTATAAAAAGGAATAGGATATATGAGTATTTGGCTAGACATGGAGTGACTAAGGATTGTCAACATGGCTACGTACATGGTAAGTCATGTCTAAGCAATCTTAGAGAGTTTTTCAAGCAAGTAACTCAGAAAGTCATTACCTGCATGGTCTTTAGCAAGGCATTTGACAAGATCCCACATGGAGGTTTGTCAAAAAGATTCACTCACTCAGCGTTCAAGATGAGACAGTAAATTGGATTAGATATAGGCTTTGTGGGAGAAGCCAGAGAGTGGTAGTAGATGGCTGCCTCTCTGACTAGAAGCCTGTGACTAGTGGAGCTATACGGGGATTGGTGCTGGGTCCATTGTTGTATGTCATCTATATAAATTATCTAGACAATAAGGTTGTTAACTGGATCAGCAAATTTGCATTTGACACCAAGACTGGAAGTATAGTAGGTATGAGGAAGACTATCAACTTTCAGCAGGATCTGGACCAGTTGGAAAAATAGGCTGAAAAATAGCAGATGGAATTTAAAGTGCAAGATGTTGCACTACAGTAGGACCAACCAGGGTAGGTCTTACACAGTGAACGGTGGGGCACTGAGGAGTGCAGTAGAACAAAGGGATCTGGGAATACAGGTCCATAGTTCCTTGAAAGTGGCGTCACAGATAGATAGGGTCGTAAAGAAAGCTTTGGTACATTGGCCTTCATAGATCAAAGTACTGAGTCCAGGAGATGGGATGTTATGTTGACACAGGTGAAGCCTAATTTGGAGTGTTATGTGCAGTTTTGGTCACCTAACTCCAGGAAAAATGTATATAAGTTTGAAACAGTACAGAGAAAATTTACAAGGATGTTGCCGGGACTGGAGAACCTGAGTTATAAGGAAAGATTGACTTTATTCCTTGGAATATAAAAGATTGAGGACAGACTTGATAGAAGTATACAAAATTATGAGGGGTAAAGATAGATTCGATGCGAGCAGGCCTTTTCCACTAAGGTTGTGTGGGACCACAATTAGAGGTTAAGAGAGAAAGGTAAAATGTTTAAGGGAAACATGAGGGGAGATTTCTTCACTCAGAGGATCTTGAGAGTGTGAAATGAGCTGCCAGTGCAAATGGTGCATGTGAGCTCCATTTCAATGTTTAAAATAAGTTTGGATAGGTACATAGATGTTAGGGATATAGATGGCTGTGGGAGTAGGCAGTTTAAATGTTTTGGCACAGGCTAGATGGGCTGGACTCCTGGTTCTGTGTTGTACTTTTCTGTACTATGATGGAGGGACTGAATGTTTACAGTTGAAGACTGGATACCATGAAGCAGGCTGCTTTGTTCTGGATAGTGCCAAGCTCCTCTAAAGTTGTGGTGCCATATTCCATCAATTTCCTGATTTCTGCCTCACAGCTCAAAAAAAGAACTTAAGGACTTAAGAAATAAAAGCAGCGACAGGCCCTTCAACTCTTCTCCACCATTCATTAAAATCACTGCTGATCTTCTGCCTTAGGATATTTTCCACCAGAATCACCATACCTCTTGATTCCCTTAATATCCAGAAATTTATCGATCTGTTTCAAATGAGCTCAGCAGCTGAAACTCTACAGGCATCCAGCGCAGAGAATTTTAAGGGTTCAGGAAACACTGACTAAAAAATATTTTTCCTCATCTCATTCTGAAATACTTACCTTTATTCCTAAATGGTGTCCCAACTCCAAAACTCCTCAGCCAGAGGAAATATACACCCAACATCTAGACTGTCAACCTTCACAATCACTCACTACCAGCAAACGTGATGCTTTGTTCCTTAGGCCAAATGATTGACATTGATTGTGATTATCTGTGCCCGAACACTGATTCCTGTCGCAGTTCACTTGTTACTGTATGCCAACCTGGGAAGGATCCATTTATTCTCATTTGTTGCCTTCTGGTTGATAATTCTCTATTCATGCCAGTCCCTTGTTCTCTATGCTTGTTGACGAACCTCCAATGTGGGCTTAATCTAAATCTTTCCAAAAATTTCAATAGATCACATCCACTGGTCCTTTTTTATTCCATTAGTCACATCCTGTAAGAACTCTACCAGATGTGTCAAATACAATTTATATTTCATAAATTCATGATGTGTCTGCTCAGTCATATATTTTCCAAATTATTTTGTTATTATGTCTTTCGTTGCAGGTTCCAGAATTAGACAAGGGTAATTCTGTATGTTTTCTCTCCTTTATTTCTTATATGGTGGGGTCACTTTTGTTGCTCTCAATCTGAACAATTTCAGAATTGGCATAACCCTGGGAGATGCCAGCCAGGGCACCCTTTATCTCTAAAGCCATCTCCTTCACAACTTTGGAACATAAATCACAGGGCCTTGAGATTTATTACGTTTCAAGTTCACTAGATTCTCTAGGACTACTTTTTGAATAGTAGTTCCTTCCAGTTGCACTTTCTTTCTAAATGCTTGATTCTCCAATATATTCAGCAGATTCTGTGGATCTTCTTCCATGAAATCAGATACATGGTAATTGTTTAATTCCTCTGCCTTTTCCTTAGTTTCCATCATAAATCCAACTGTCTCTGTCTGGAGGGGCCAACATTTGATTTCATAATCTTTCTGATTTAATGCTCTAAAAGTTGCTGGAGAATACCTGGTCTCTAATCTTCCTTTGTAGTCTAAGTTGCTTCTGCTCAATGATGAACTTCATCTCCTCCACCTAGCAAATTAATGGAGGGGTATTAAATGCTAATTATTATTAATATCTTTCACATTTTAAACAATTCCCCCAATTTGGTGCCATATCCAAATTGTGCCTCAGCTTCTAAGTCTCAATTATAATGAAAGATTGCACAGAGCATAGAACCTAGAATAGCACAGCACAATTCAGACCTTTTGACCCATAATGTTTGCTGACCTTTTAACCTGCTCCAAGACCAACCTAACCCGTCCTTCCTGCATAGACATCCATTTTTCTTTCATTTATGTGCCTAGCTAAGAGTCTCTTAAATGTCTCCAATGTTTCTGCCTTTACCCCCACCCCCACTCTCGCAGTGCGTTCCATGCACCCATCACTCTCTGTCTAAGAAAACACAGCTCTGACATCCCTCCTATAGTTTCCTTCAATCACCTTAAAACTATACCCTCTCCTATTAGCCATTGCCACCCTGGGAAAAGGCACTGGCTTCCCACTCTGTCAATGCTTCTTGTCATCTTATACACTTCTATCAAGTCACTTGTCACCTTCTTTCGCTCCAAAGAGAAATGCCCTAACTCTCTCAACATTTCCTTATAAGGCATGCTCTCTAATCCAGGCAGAATCCAGATAAATCTTCTCTGCTTCCTCACTAAAGCTTCTGCATCCTTCTTATAATGAGGTGGCAAGAACTGAATACAATAATCCAAGTGTGGTCTAACTGGAGTTTTATAGAGCTTCAACATTACCTCATGGCTCTGGAACTCAATCCTCCAACTAATGAAGGCCAAAACACCATATGCCTTTTCAACAACCCTATCAACTTGCTTGGCATAATTGAGGAACCTGGACCCCAAAATCCCTCTGTTCCTCTACACTGCTAAGAATCCTTCCATTAACCTTTACCCTGCCTTTGTTTGACCTTCCAAAGTGTATCATTTCACACTTTTCCGGATTGAACTACATCTGCCACTTCTCAGCCCAGCTCAGCATTCTGTCAATGTCCCGTTGTAATCAGTGAGAACCTTCTGCGCTCTCCATCCATCACCAACTTTT
Organism: Mobula hypostoma; assembly: GCF_963921235.1. NCBI lineage: Eukaryota > Metazoa > Chordata > Chondrichthyes > Myliobatiformes > Myliobatidae > Mobula > Mobula hypostoma. The sequence continues at coordinate 151,036,969 of NC_086097.1, read as the reverse complement.
GTACCATCTGCAACTTACTAACTCACCCTTCCACTTCCTCAGCAAAGTCACTTATAAAAATTACAAAAGAGCAGTGGCCCAGAACAGATCCCTGCAAAACATGACTGGTAGCTGACCTCCAGGGCAGGATATTATCCCTTGGACTACAGGAGATTGAGAAGTGATGAAGACGTATGTCAAATAATGAGGAGCACAGATAAGGTGAATGCTCAGTCTTTTTCCAGGGTTGAGGAACCAAGAACGAGAGCCCCCTGGTAGCAGCAGAGATACCGAGGAGCAGATTAGGAGGCAGATTTTGGAAAAGTGCAAAAATAACAGGGCTGTTATCATGGGTGACCTTAACTTCCCTAATATTGATTGACACCTGATTAGTTCCAAGGGTTTAGGTGGGGCAGAATTTATTAAGTGTGTCCAGGACGGATTCCTGTCACAGTGTGTGGACAGGCCGACCAGGGGGAATGCCATACAAGATCTAGTACTAGGTAATGAACCACGTCAGGTCACAGATCTCTCAGTGGGTGAGTATCTGGGGGACAGTGACCACTGCTCCCTGGCCTTTAGCATTATCATGGAAAACGATAGAATCAGAGAAGACAGGAAAATTTTTAATTGGGGAAGGGCAACTTATGAAGCCATAAGGCTAGAACTTGCGGGTGTGAATTGGGATGATGTTTTTGCAGGGAAATGTACTATGGACATGTGGTCGATGTTTAGAGATCTCTTGCAAGATGTTAGGGATAAATTTGTGTCGGTGAGGAAGATAAAGAATGATAGGGTGCAGGAACCATGAGTGACAAGTGAGGTGGAAAATCTAGTTAGGTGGAAGAAGGCAGCATACATGAGGTTTAGGAAGCAAGGATCAGATGAGTCTATTGAGGAATATAGGGAAGCAAGAAAGGAGCTTAAGAAGGAGCTGAGAAGAGCAAGAAGGGGGCATGAGAAGGTCTTGGCGAGTAGGGTAAAGGAAAACCCCAAGGCATTCTTCAATTATGTGAAGAAAAAATGGATGACAGGAGTGAAGGTAGGACCAATTAGAGATAAAGGTGGGAAGATGTGCCTGGAGGCTGTGGAAGTAGCGAGGTCCTCAATGAATACTTCTCTTCGGTATTCACCAATGAGAGGGAACTTGATGATGGTGAGGACAATATGAGTGAGGTTGATGTTCTGGAGCATGTTGATATTAAGGGAGAGGAGGTGTTGGAGTTGTTAAGATACATTAGGACGGATAAGTCCCCGAAGCCTGATGGAATATTCCCCAGGCTGCTCTACGAGGTGAGGGAAGAGATTGCTGAGCCTCTGGTTAGGATTTTTATATCCTCGTTGTCCACAGGAATGGTACCAGAGGATTGGAGGGAGGCGAATGTTGTCCCCTTGTTCAAAAAACATAGTAGGGATAGTCCGGGTAATTATAGACCAGTGAGCCTTACGTCAGTGGTGGGAAAGCTGTTGGAAAAGATTCTTAGAGATAGGATTGATGGGCATTTCGAGAATCATGGTCTGATCAGGGACAGTCAGCATCGCTTTGTGAAGGGCAGATCATGTCTAACAAGCCTGATAGAGTTCTTTGAGGAGGTGACCAGGCATAAAGATGAGGGTAGTGCAGTGGATGTGATCTATATGGATTTTAGTAAGGCATTTGACAAGGTTCCACACGGTAGACTTATTCAGAAAGTCAGAAGGCATGGGATCCAGGCAAGTTTGGTCAGCTGGATTCAGAACTGGCTTGCCTGCAGAAGGCAGAGGGTGGTGGTGGAGGGAGTACATTCAGATTGGAGGATTGTGACTAGTGGTGTCCCACAAGGATCTGTTCTGGGACCTCTACTTTTTGTGATTTTTATTAACAACCTGGATGTGGGGGTAGAAGGGTGGGTTGGCAAGTTTGCAGACGACACAAAGGTTGGTGCTGTTGTAGATGGTGTAGAGGATTGTCAAAGATTGCAGAGAGACATTGATAGGATGCAGAAGTGGGCTGAGAAGTGGCAGATGGAGTTCAACCCGGAGAAGTGTGAGGTGGTACACTTTGGAAGGACAAATTTCAAGGCAGAGTACAAAGTCAATGGCAGGATACTTGGTAGTATGTAGGAGCAGAGGGATCTTGGGGTACATGTCCACAGATCCCTGAAAGTTGCCCCACAGGTGGATAGGGTAGTTAAGAAAGCTTATGGGGTGTTAGCTTTCATAAGTCGAGGGATAGAGTTTAAGAGTCGCGATGTAATGATGCAGCTCTATAAAACTCTGGTAAGGCCTCACTTGGAGTACTGGGTCCAGTTCTGGTCGCCTCACCATAGGAAGGATGTGGAAGCATTGGAAAAGGTACAGAGAAGATTTACCAGGATGCTGCCTGGTTTAGAGAGTATGCATTATGATCAGAGATTAAGGGAGCTAGGGCTTTACTCTTTGGAGAGAAGGAGGATGAGAGGAGACGTGATAGAGGTGTACAAGATAATAAGAGGAATAGATAGAGTGGATAGTCAGCGTCTCTTCCCCAGGGCACCACTGCTCAATACAAGAGGACATGGCTTTAAGGTAAGGGGTGGGAAGTTCAAGGGGGATATTAGAGGAAGGTTTTTTACTCAGAGTGGTTGGTGCGTGGAATGGACTGCCTGAGTCAGTGGTGGAGGCAGATACACTAGTGAAGTTTAAGAGACTACTAGACAGGTATATGGAGGAATTTAAGGTGGGGGCTTATATGGGAGGCAGGGTTTGAGGATCAGCACAACATTGTGGGCCGAAGGGCCTGTACTGTGCTGTACTATTCTATGTTCTATGTTGTATGTTCTATGTTTAAAGAGAGAGAAGAAAGATTTAATAGGAACTTGAGGTATAAGTTATTTACATAGCTCGCTTTGTATATGGGATGAGCTGCTAGAACAAGTGGTTGAGGCAGGTATAATAACAACTTTTAAAAGACTGTTGAATGGGTTCATGTATAAGAAAAGTTGTGAAGAATATGGATCCAACAAGGTCAAATGGCAGCAGTTTGGACAGGCATTGTGGTCAGAATGATCAGTTCAGCTGAAGGGAGCTTTTCCTTGCTTTATAAATCTATGAGCTAATCTCATTGATCTTCCAGACTATCAAACTCGGGAGTAAGTTGTGAAATTACCAGGTGTCAGCTGGCGATAGGAAGAGGTTCCATACTCAGAAGACTCCCCACGCACCATCAGGTAGGACTTTGCCTTCTCTTAAACCTTTCAGGCATTTCAACCATTTACAAATGTACTTGACGTTCCAGGACCCTGAGAAATATAAAGATAGAAGTAAATGAGTTATAAAGTAAAATGTAGTAATAATAAACTTTGTAACAATAAGGTTAATTAAATAAAACTAGAAATAATTAAAATATTAAACTCAAGTTTAAAAAAATCGTTTAAAATATTTAACTCCACCTCCCTCCACTCACCCCCACAACCCAACCAAACTCCTTCTTAATCCACAGATTTTTTAATTCCCTGTTAAAATCAAAACAGTCTCAAATCCTGAAGCAGGTCTGACCTAGTTTCATATTTGAAAGGGCATTCCCCAATCCCAGAAAACGTGCACCCTGTCATTTGGACATTTGCCATTTGGATGTAGCAGCATCTGTCACTCAGTGAGTCTCACTTTTCTGCTTTCTACATTTTGTGCGCAGAATACCAAACAGCTGAAAGTCAAGGGGACTAATCTGCCCCATTGTAAATAATGACCTCTGCTGGTCTTGATTCTGATCTTTCTGAACACACTACTGAAGTATCTCAATGACTTTATCTCATTATCCAGTCTCATTCATCATCATCATGTGCCCTATCATATGCCGTGGGTGAACATGGTCTATGATCATGATTGTTCTTGGAAATTTTTCTATAGAAGTGGTTTGCCATTAACTTCTTCTGGACAGTGTCTTTACAAGATGGGTGACCCCAGCCATTATCAATACTCTTCAGAGATTGTCTACCTGGCATTAGTGGTTGCATAACCAGGACATGATATGCACCAACAGCTCATACAACAATCCACCACCTGCTCCCATGGCTTCACGTGACCCTGATCGGTGGCGGGCTAAGTAAGTACTACACCTTGCCCGAGGGTGACCTGCAGTTTAGCGGAGGGAAGGAGTGCCTTACACCTCCTTTGGTAGATATGTATCTTCACTCATTAGATTAGTTTATTGTTATATAAACCAAGGTGCAATGAGATTCCTTGTTCACACGAAGCTCAAAATTAATAACTACAATGATGAGCACAAAAATAGTAGAATGGTGCAAAGATTCTATAAAGCACTTTTGGAGAGTAGTTGGAAATTATATAGCTATGAGTTCCTTGTTTTTCTGTTCAAAAATTTCATCAATTATCTACTGATAGACTACTTGATTCAATCTGTTCTAAGTTAGCCTTTCAATACAGTTGCTGGTTGGCAAGATCACCTAGCTTTATCTTTTCCCTTCTTAGTAAGCAATCTTTGGGTTTGAGGATGACTTGCTTCAGTTTCTTGGGTTTTTGGGTGGTTAACGAGGACAATGAGGAATCTTCAGATTCTGCTTTGGGTAGAGAAGAAGGTGATCGAGTGGACAGTTGAGAAGGTGGTGTTGCCCAGCCCCTTTTCTGTTAGCCTTCTATATGTACTCAGAGTTCACAGTCTCATCCAGAGGTATGAATGGAGGTTACAAAGTAAAGTGGAGATGCAGGCCAAAGGGTTTTCACAAGGACATGACAGAAGGATAAGAAGTTCAAGTTGAAGTTTCAGTTTATTGTCATTCAGCCATACACATGTATGCATTACAGCTCAACAAAACAAGTTCCTCAGTGACCAAGGATATTCTGTAGTTGAAGGGTCTCGGCCCGAAACATCAACTCTTTATTCATTTCTGTTGATGCTCCTTGAGCTGCTGAGTTCCTGCAGCAATTTGTGTGTGTTATTCTGCAGATGTACAACTGACATAAAGAGCATATACAACATCTAGTTAAGCATACAGCTGTTACTGGCACTGTCATAAACAATGTGTTCTGGGTAACCCAGATTCCTGTTTAAGATGCCGCTACAGAAGGTGAGCAACAGCTTACTGGTAGTTTGAAAGTAAAGGAATCCGATTGAAAATGTTACTATTAACATTTTTTTTAAAGTAAGTTGTGGTCCACAAACAACGCAGAGACGAGCGAGGGCAGAGTGAATTTGCGAGATGTGCCGACGCTGGGCTGTTCCAGGGATTTGGATCGAAGGACTCAGTTTGGTTCAGAATGCCATTGTTGTAGCTTGCTTCTGTTCTTTGCTCAATTTGTTTTTTTTTCTCTCTCTCTCTATGCATATTGGGGCTGGTGTTTATTTTTTTTAACTAGGTTCTTTCACGTTCCTTGCTCTGTGACTGCCTGTAAGCAAACAAATCTCAAGGTTGTATAATTTATACATTCTTTGATAACAAATGTACTTTGAATCTTTAATAGCAGGGTATTCAGAAGTCTCACACACTGGGGGTATAAGCGTTACCCAGTCTAAATGATCCTTGTTCTCATGCAGCCACACCTTCTGCCTGATGGTAGGAGGTCAGATAGATTGTGGGACAGGTGGGAGGGGGTCCTTGACAATGCTGAGGGCTCTCTGGTGCATGTCCTGGATTTGAGGGAGAGAGTCCCCAGTTTTCAGCAGTCCTCACAACCTGTTGCAGGGTCTTGTGGTCAGACTCCTTGCTATTCCCATACCAGACAGTGACACAGCTGGGCAGGACACCCTGGATGGTGGTCTCGTAGAATGTGGTTAGAGTGGGGGCAGGGAGGCTCGCTCACTTCAATCCCCTCAGGAAGTAAAGGCACTGCTGTACTTTCTTGACTAAAGAGGTGGTGTTGAAGAACCAGGTGAGATCATCTGTGAGGTGCACTCCAAGAAACCTGATGCTCCTGACTCTCGCCATGGAGAGAAATCTGGTTTGCAATGCATGTTCTTGAAACATAACCAAATATACAAGTTATTCTATTGGAAATAACAAAGCATTCAAGTTTGCTGTAGACTTGCAATAGCAATCTATACATGCCCAGTATAGATACGTTCTTCTTTCATTGTAAGGGGGACATAGTGTATAATGTGCTTATTAGCTCAAAAGGGAAACTGTTACCTTCTGGTTGGACAATTGCTGTTATCTTAAGTCATTGCGTCTTGTGATAATCTTATAACATTTTTGTACTATGTTTGGTTGAAGACAAATAGTCATAGATGTATGTACAGGTAAGTGAATCTGACAGTATACTCAGCTCCAGAGACCACTTCAGAACTCAAAATACATTGCAAAAGATAAAGTGTTAAGAAGAATTTAACTATGGTGTTAGCAGCTGGAAGGAAGAAGATTTAATGCTGAGTTCACAGAGCAAATTCCCAGTCTGTGTTTGGTTTCTCTAGCACAGAATAAATCTGCTTCATCCTCTTTACAGCACCTGAGACCTGGTCTGCATATTTCAGCATTGTGAAACATTGGCTGCAGTGAACTCCACTGAATTTCCTCCATTTAGAGCAGCCTCTCCGATATTGTCAATACTCATTCATAGATAAATGCCATCTCTGTCTAGTCTGACAGAAAAAGTTTAAAATCTCAATTGATGAAAGTAAATTAGAATCAGATTAAAAACTGGCTTTAACCTATACCATCATGACCACAGGATGAATATTAGCTATCTGTTAACGTTTCATGATGAAGATCCGTCATCCAAAACTGGGAGGAGGACAAAAAAGTTTGCTAACCTGAATGGAAGGGGGAGGAGGGGGTTGTCTCTGATTGTGTGACCAAGGGGATAAGCAGTAAACAAGGATATCAAGTCAATGACTGAATATGTGCAATTAATTTCCATTCCCCCTAGATAATTTCAGTCAAGATTAAATAAAGGGAGCATAGTTTAAAATAAACTAGTCAACTTCCCTGTTCAGATGAAGGGTCTTCAAACATGAATTGTTAACTTTGTTTCCCACAGAAGTGGCTGGACATGCTGAGTATTTCCAGCATTTTCTGTTTTTATATCAAATTATTATCATCTTCAGTTTATTTGATTTTTACTTCTTATCTGTTTACTGGATCCTTGCTCCTTTCTAGCTCATTTTCTTCTCCATCTGTTCATCAGATTCTGTGTTAGAGTGGACAAAAGACAATTGCCAAAGTCGGCTATTATTTACAGCCTGAGTGGAAACAAAATTAAAATTCATCACCAATTTAAGTGCATAAAGCATTTTCTTTTTTAAAAATTGCCAATACACTGTGGTTTTAAACATAGCATTACAAATAACACACCACCCCCCAAAAAATTCTGTGAAAAATTGATGCAAAATCTCAGCTCTCAAGATAAGCTAACTGTTCAGATTTAACATAAATATACTGCTAATCAACAACCCTACAGTACATTTGTCAGTATCAAACAAGTTTACTTTGTTTGGAGGGCCTCCCTTCCTGCTATCAAAACAAGACTCTTGCAAGACAAAATAAAATTAGTATTTTATTCTCAATGAAAGAACCAACCAGTTTCCCTCCACCACCACTATCCTCTGTCTGGCAGAACTGGTCCTCACCCTCAACAATTCTACCTTCGTCTCCTCCCACTTTCTCTGGAGGAATAGCCATGGACCTCAGCTGAGACTGCTACTTTGAGGCTATGTAAAGCAGTCCATTTCCAAGCTTTCCCCAGTAACGCTCCCTAGCTCTTCCACCGCTGTATTACCAGCTGCATTGGTGCTACTTCACGCACCCAAGCTGAGCCTGTCAATTTCATCAAATTTGCTTCCAGCTTCCACCCTGCCCTTAAATTCACTTGGTCCCTTTAAGACATCTCCCTCCTTTTCTCGATCTCTCTGTCTCCATCTCTGGAGATAAACTGTTAACTGACATCTTTTATATGTAACCGGGTGACCGTCGGATCTTATTCAGTATTGTTAAACGTGTACTTAGGCATCCATCCGGGTAATGATAGAATAGTTGTCTGTGCCCTTAAGGAAGACGGTGATGTCATTACGCATGCGTGGGACAGTAGGGAGACCATTTGGCTTTCTGCTGAAGACGTGGTAAGGCGTTGCAATTGGGTTCTTCCCAGAGTGTGCTGGGCATGGTGTGGAAAGGTGAGCATTAATTGACAATATTCATGCGAATTCATTTATGCTTGTTGGCATGTTTTACATGCGGATGCTTTAGATTTTCTCGAGTAAGTGACTCAACGCTGGATTGCGTGGCTTGGGCAAAGTTCTTCACCATCCAAGTAGGTCAATCTTCCTGTAATTTAACTACCAGGCAATATCTTGTAAAAGTTGTGCCAAAGTGTACCTTTTGTCTAACTTTATTGTATCGGGACTGATTGTGCATGTAACCACGTAACGTGAATGTTTAGTCTCTATTTGGAAGTTCAGCACGTGGGTACATCTTAGATGAGATATATCCGCTTACATTTTTCGCTGTTCTGTATAAAATGCAGGGTGGGTGGGACTCTAATGTTGTTTGTATTGTGTTCCTTCAGGATTGCCACTACCATATTTGTACCATATTAGTACCGTATTAGTTCTGGTATTTTTTTATGCTGCCTACGTAATTCTGTTCATACACGAGGGTATGGATCAAAAGTTAAACTGGGATTGTAATGGCAAGAACTGGTTGTAAATTCGTTCATTTTGTTTTGTGACCCTGTACTGGCACTTAAACATCGAAAACCGATAAAGGAATTAAAACCCGAAAAAGTCTTTGTTGTCCTGAGCGTGTACTTTTCCCCAGGCTACATATAGACCTACCATTTCCCACGGTTATCTTGACTATACCTCTTCCCACTGTGTCTCTTGTAAAAATGCTATTCCCTTTTCTCAGCTCCATTGTCTCCCCCACATTTGTTCCCAAGATTGGCTGTCCTTTCCAGGATATTAGAGATGTCCTCCTTCTTCAAAGAAAGGGGCTTCCCTTCCTCCACCACTGATGCTGTCCTCACCTGCATCTCTTCCATTTCCCAAAAATCTGCACTAACCCCCTCATCCCGCTGCCCTAACAGTGATAGACTTAATCTTATCCTTATCGACCACCCCATGAGCCTCCGCATCACATCGTTCTCCACAATTTCCACCGTTTCCAAAGGGATCCTGCCACCAAACACATCTTTCTCTCCCCTCTCTCTCTGCTTTCCACATGAATCACTCCCTCCATTATATACTTGTCCATTCATCCCTCCCCACTAACCTCCCTCCTGGCACTTATCCTTGCAAGCAGCCAAAGTGCTGCACCTGTCATTCACCTCCTCCTTCACCTCGATTCAGGGCCCCAAACAGTCCTTCCAGGTGAAGTAACACTCCACCTGCCAATCTGCTGGGATTGTTTATTGTGCCCAGTACTCCTCACATAGCCTCGTCTACGCGGTGAGACCCCTCATAAATTGGTGGACCACTTTGTCGAACATCTCTGCTCCATCTACCAAAGCGAACTTTTCCGATTTCCATTCCCATCCTCACATGTCAGTCTATGGCCTCCTTTTTTGCCACAACAAGGCTGCCCTCAGGCTGGAGTGGCCACTTTATTAGTACCTCCTCTACTTAGTCAAGTGACCACTGAGTGTATTTCTATGTGTCGAGCATTTTCAAACTCCTGGGCATACACATCTCACACAAACTCACATGGTCCCAGAACACATTCTACACAATCGGGAAAGCTCACTAACGCCTCTACTTTTTGAGGAGGCTGAAGAAAGCTGTACTATGCAAATCCATGCTCACTTCATTCTACAGATGCACAGGAGAGAGCATCCTAACAAGTTGCGTCACTGCATGGTACGGGAACTGCAGTGCAGCAGACAGGAAGGCTCTGCACGGGTAGTTAAAACTGCCCAACGTATCACTGGCACTAGCCTACCCACAGGAAAGAGATAAATAAAGAAAGTGCCCCAGAAGGGCCAGTAACATCATGAAGGATGCCTCCCTCACTGCTCATGGACTGCTTGTCCCTCTCCCATCAGGGAGGAGGGGTATAGCATCCACACCAGGACCTCCAGACTCAAATACAGTTACATTCCCCAAGCAGTAAGGCTGATCAACACCTCCACCCACTAACCTACCTTACTGTACCTCCAACCACAATTACGTTATCGTCTCCTGTCAGTCATCTTATCCCTAGAATCACTTTATGGACATACAATCAATATAGGTACAATAAATAAACCATTTTAAGTATTTTTATTTATTGTTTTTTTTTCATTAGTGCTGTGTTCTTCATCTTATTGTGGTTTTTTGGTGCTGCATCAGATCCAGGGTAACAATTATTTCATTCTCTTTTACACTTGTGCTCTGGAAATAGCATTAAAGAATTTTGAATTTTGAATCTTGATGTTGAATCTTCTGCTGCTGTAGTCTATCCACTTGAAGGTTCAACATTCTGTGCATACATAGATGCTCTTCTGCACACCACTGTTGTAATGTGTGGTTATTTAAGTTACTGTTGCCATCCTGTCACCTCGAACCAGTATGGCCATTCTACACATTTAACAAAACAGTAACAAAACATTTTCATGCACAGAACTGCTACTCACTGAATGTTTCATTTTCTCTTTTTTTACACCATTCTCTGTAAACTCTAAAGACTTTTGAGCATGAAAATCCCAGTGGATCGGCATTTCTTCCTATAAATTGCAGGAATGTATGAGCATGAAGAGCGACATGTTTGACCTTGTGCCTGTAGTTAATTTCTGTCAAAATTACAGAAAAAGTGCTTAGTTTGTAACAAATTATTTTTGAAGTTTTCTTTATGAATAACTGCACAATTGCAATCACAAAGCATGTTCTGAAGGTGACTATGTAAGGTAAGAGTTAAAGAATGATCACACGAATATATAAACCATATGCTGTATTGTGCAAAAGTCTTAGACACATATATATAGCTATGGTGCCTAATACTTTTGCAGAGTACTGTAGTAATTTTATGTATTGAACTATTCTCCATTCCCAACTTTCTTTGCTCCTGCCAGATTTACAAACTTGCTCTTTGCTCCATGTTGACAAATACAAAACTCTGCAAAAGTTTTAGGCACCCTAGCTATATATAGGCCATAGACTTTTGCACAGTACTGTGTATGCTGGTATTGCTCTTTAACTGCGGTAAGAGTTTTTGGCTTTGTAACTAATTAAGGAAACACTGTAGAACTGGGGCTATGTATAAATATACCATTCTTAGTGGTCCTTCTATTCCAGTAATTATTAATGCTAACAGTTTTCAGTTTGTCATTTAGAAAGAGTGTGAATAAAGAATTGGACTTGGTTTATTACTGTCATGTGTACTGAGATAGAGTGAAAAGCTTGTCTTGCATACTGTTCATACAGATCAAATCATTACACAGCGCACGAAGGTAGAACAAGACAAAAATGCAGAATAAAGTGTAACAAATACAGAAAAAGCTAGGCACAGGTAAACAATAAAGTGCAAGATCATAATGAAGAGGATTGTGAGGTCCAGAATCCATTTTACCAAACTAAGGAACCATTCAATGGTCTTACAACTGCAGAGTAGAAGCTGACCTTGAACCTAGTGCTATGTGCTTTCAGACTTATTTTATCTTCTGCCCCATGGAAGAGGGGAGAGAAAAGAATGTCTGTGTTGTGTGGAGTCTTTGATTATGCAGGCTGCTTTACTGAGGCATCCAGATAGGTGCATTCACATAAATAGGTAAGAGTCGACAGCTATGCCAGTTTTCTTCAGCAAAAGCATTGATGTTCTTTCTTGGCCGTGGCGTCTCTGTGGACAAACCTGCATGGTCAGGACGTTGGCTGATTGAATGGGATATATAAGCAATTGTTCACAAGGCTGGAAAACCCTTGAATTGCATAATACAACTGCGGTTTGGTCACCTATGTCGATTTACAGAATGAGAACATCTGCAGACACAATTGTGAAGGCAGGTGACAAGTCAAAAGAACATAACAGGAATAGATGAAAAAAATGTCCCATAGGATCTTGAAAGCCTAGAAACTGCTGCTAGACTTTGCTGATATTCAAATGCCAAGGCTTATAATTCAGTTTCTATATCCCAGAGGAGCTCAATAAGCCTCAGCATAATGAGAATATTGTCTAAATCAATGAAATTCTGTACATTTACAGGTTCACCCACTGACCCCAGTATCAGACATGGAAAAGTAGACTCGTTCAGCCAACAATGCTGTTCTTCAACACCATCCAGTGGCCCCTTGTGGAAAATACCAGTATGTGGATATCAGTTTGAGGTCAGATCTGTCTCAGTTAGATGCCTTCACTGATTGAATAATCAGCAAGCAATTAATCTCACACAGAACCAAAAACTTGAATTAAAAAAATTTAAATTAAAGATTTTATGGCCCATTAAGCACTTTTGAAGTAAAGTCACAGTTGTCGTACACAAAGCAGGTGAGCAAAGGCAATGTGATAATATAGCATTGCTTTTATGAGGGATAGATTTTGGTCAGAAGCCTGGGAAGGACTCTAACGCTCTTTTTTGAAATAGTAACATTTTTTACATCCATTTGGGAGGGTAGATGGATCTCAGTCTGACATTTCATATAAAAGGCTTCAGCTTCTACTAGCTGAGCATTTCCTCAGTGCTATACTGTAATTCTAGCCTCCATTTTGCACTCAAACGTCCAGAGAAGCAGCTGCACACACGACCTTCTACCCCAGAACAGAGAGCATTACAATGAGATGGCTAACACCTAACATGTGGAAAAGTGCCACTTGGAGTTGCTGGATCAAAGATAGTAATTCTGAAATTGCACCTGCATCTGTGGAATGCCACTCCACACCCTCGGGGTAGAAGAAAGGAAACTAAAGTGCAGATGATACATTTCAGCTTTAAGAGCAGCAGGGCTTTGTAGTGGTCTGAGCAGCAGCTTCCTCTGTACTGAGACAACAACATTAATCATTCCACTGTCACATCATAGCAACGATTCGATTAGCCAGGCAAAATGCAGCCATGTTCCATTTATTGATGGAATCCCATTTGCCTTCTGAATATTTGAAGATGGGTACTTCCATGCCCTGCAGCCAAATATAACAAGGTTAATACTCTCAATTTTTTCTCAGAGTCACTCTTGCCTCTGAGTGCACCATTTCTTCATTTCTTTTATGATTTAAGCTTTTTTTTATTGCTTGTTCTCCATTTACAAATCCCAGATAGCATTGTTTTACCTAAAAAATCTATAATCCATTGGTATCCTAATACCAGAACAGGAACAAATCATCATGTTAAAAGGTTAGAGGCTGTCAGCTCTATGGAATAATAGGCATCTGGGAGTAAGATATGAGCTTGTAATTTCAACGAGGGGTTCAAGTGACACCATAAATGCCAAAAATGGTTTACAAATAGCGATCTGAATCTCTGAGGTCAGATTATTGTGATTAAGACATAAGAACATTAGAAATAGAAGCAGAAATCAGCCAGTCAGCCCCTCATGGCTGCTTTATTATTTAAAAAGATAATCACTGGTCCTTTACCTCAGAGCCATTTTCATGCACTGACTCCAGATCTATTGTTTTCCTTAATAGCTGAAAGACTTTTTTTTATTGAGGGCACAGACTTAGAATAAAGGGACATCTCTTTAAATCTGAGATGAGGAGGAATTACTTCAGCCAAAGGGTGGCAAATCTATCGAATTTGTTACCACAGAGAGCTGTGGAGGCCAAGTCATTTGAGGTAGAGTTTGATAGCTTCCTGATTGGTAAGCCGGTTAAGGGTTGCGGATGGAAAGCAGGAAGATGGTGAGTTAAAAATCAGTCATACCATAGAAACTACAGCACAGAAACAGGCCCTTTGGCCCTTCTTGGCTGTGCCGAACCATTTACTGCCTAGTCCCACTGACCTGCACACGGACCATATCCCTCCCTACACCTCCCATCCATGTATCTGTCCAATTTATTCTTAAATGTTAAAAAAGAACCCGCATTTACCACCTCGTCTGGCAGTTCATTCCATACTCCCACCACTCTCTGTGTAAAGAAGCCCCTCCTAATGTTCCCTTTAAACTTTTCCCCCCTCACCCTTAACCCTTAACCCATGTCCTCTGTTTTTTTTCTCCCCTTGCCTCAGTGGAAAAAGCCTGCTTGCATTCACTCTATCTATACACATCATAATTTTATATACCTTTATCAAATCTCCCCTCATTCTTCTACGCTCCAGGGAATGAAGTCCTAACCTATTCAACCTTTCTCTGTAACTGAGTTTCTCAAGTCCCGGCAACATCCTTGTAAACCTTCTCTGCACTCTTTCAACCTTATTTATATCCTTCCTGTAATTTGGTGACCAAAACTGAACACAATACTCCAGATTCGGCCTCACCAATGCCTTATACAACCTCATCATAACATTCCAGCTCTTATACTCAATACTTCGATTAATAAAGGCCAATGTACCAAAAGCTCTCTTTACGACCCTATCTACCTGTGACGACACTTTTAGGGAATTTTGTATCTGTATTCCCAGATCCCTCTGTTCCACTGCACTCCTCAGTGCCTTACCATTAACTCTGTATGTTCTACCTTGGTTTGTCCTTCCAACGTGCAATACCTCACACTTGTCAGTATTAAACTCCCTCTGCCATTTTTCAGCCCATTTTTCCAGCTGGTCCAAGTCCCTCTGCAGGCTCTGAAAACCTTCCTCACTGTCTACTACACCTCCAATCTTTGTATCATCAGCAAAGTTGCTGATCCAATTTACCACATTATCATCCAGATCATTGATATAGATGACAAATAACAATGGACCCAGCACTGATCCCTCTGGCACACGACTAGTCACAGGCCTCCACTCAGAGAAGCAATTCTCTACCACCACTCTCTGGCTTCTTCCATCGAGCCAATGTCTAATCCAATTTACCACCTCTCCATGTATACCTAGCGACTGAATTTTCCTAACTAACCTCCCATGCGGGACCTTGTCAAAGGCCTTACTGAAGTCCATGTAGACAATATCCACTGCCTTCCCTTCATCCACTTTCCTGGTAACCTCCTCGAAAAATTCCAACAGATTGGTCAAACATGACCTACCATGCACAAAGCCATGTTGACTCTCCCTAATAAGCCCCTGTCTATCCAAATGCTTGTAGATTCTGTCTCTTAGTACTCCCTCCAATAACTTACCTACTATTGACGTTAAACTCACCGGCCTATAATTTCCCGGATTACTTTTCGATCCTTTTTTAAACAACGGAACAACATGAGCCACTCTCCAATCCTCCTGCACTTCACCCGTAGACAGCGACATTTTAAATATTTCTGCCAGGGCCCCTGCAATTTCAACACATGATCGACTGCAGGAGCAGACTCAGTGGTCTGAATGGCCTAATTCTGTTCCTATATCTTAATGGTCTTACAGAATGTACTTAGCAACCACAGGCTTTTTAGGTAGAGAATTCCAAAGATTCATTATGCTCTGGGTGAAGAAATTTCATCTCATCTGCATCCTGAATAACCATCTCATGTTTTTGAATACCATAGCCATTATCTGTGGCTCCCTGTTATCACATTAGCACAAATCCACCATCCCTCTTTACTAATTATTAGCCCTCACTATCCTTCACTACAACTTAATATCTCTCATTGCTCCCATTAAGAAGGAGATACAGGAGCCTGAAGACACACATTCATCATTTCAGGAACAGCTTCTTCCCTTCTGCCATCAAATTTCTGAAAGGATAGCGAACCCGCCAACACTATCTCACTATTTTTTTCCTTTTTGCTCTCTTTAGTTCTACTTACTTAATTTAATTTTAATATATATTTCTTACAGTAATTTATAATTTTATTATTATGTATTGCAATGTTGTGCAGTCAAAAAACAACATATTGCAATGCCAATAATATTAAAACTGATTCCGATTCTATACAGTGTGATTAACATACTGACCCAGGAACAATTTCCTTTGCTCATTAGTTAATATTTTCCCCTGGTCCCTTGATCTAAGGTAAGAAGTTACTTCATACAATTTATTTTATTGTAATTACATGGTGCATTTCATTAAAGTTAATAATTTATCTCACCCATATGATGAAATGCAGGCTAAGATTTCGATGAAATGTTAATAAAATTGACTTGTTCATTATTATTCGCTATTCTGCAGATAAGGGAGTGTTATGAACGTCACTCTCGATTCCAGTCTTCGGATATTCTTTATTTAAACCACATCAACACTTTTTTTTCAGTTAAGTAGTTCCAACACTTTGTTAGATTACAGTGTGAAATTTTGTTTCCCCCCCACAAGAGGAGTACTTCATGATGGGGTGAGTATCCCAAGTTTGATGTGGAGACACAGCACGGTAACAGGCCCTCCCAGCCCAACAAACCCACGCCAGCCAATTGCACCCATATGGTCACTTAACCGACTAAGCCACCCATCTTTGGAACATTTAGGAAACCGGAGAACCCAGAGGAAACCCATGCAGTCACAGTGAAACTGGACAAACTCCTTACAGAGAGCATGTGGGAATCGAACCCGGAATGCTGACTGCCATGTTACCGTGTCATCATTTTATTCAGGACTTGCAGCATTTAACTCTTACAATTAAATATTCCAATTTAGTCCTGAAATAGTCATTCTGATCAAATTTATAAATCTCGCAATCAGATTCCAACCTGAAACTCACTCATACTGCACGTAAACCACCTGAATGGTTCAATAAGTCCCTATCTTGCTCTCAGATATCAATAATTTTTATTGTTAAATCAATTGAACTCTTTCAGTTTTGAGGATGTAGAATTTCCTAAGTCTCATGAGATATCAATTGGTAATCAACTGCTTGATTTTGGCAAGATTTGAATACTCAAAGAAGTTATTAGCATATTGCAGAATTAAGAGAATTATAGGAAGTTTAAAGCACTGTGTGAAGGCACTCAGCCTGTCGAAAATAATCCATTTAGCTTGCTTCCACCTTCCAAACTTGGTCCATGGCCCGAAGATTACGGTTCCTCAAATATTCATGTGAGTGTAATTTAAATATGCTGTAATTTTCTACCCATTCTAACCTTGTAGGCCATTAGTTCCAGAACACTGTCATCCTTTGGATGAAGAAAGTATCCTTCTGATCTCTAATCCTTCTTCCAATGACTTTATAGTTTTTGATTTCTTTTGTTTCTTTGCTCAAGGAAAGAGTCCCTTTCTATTTTTTTAGCACTTATTTCAAGAGGTCTAGAATACAAGAGCAGGGATGTGATGCTGAGGCATTATAAGGCACTGGTGATACCTCACCTTGAGTATTGTGAACAGTTTTGGGCCCCTCATCTTAGAAAAGATGTGCTGGCATTGGAGAGGGTCCAGAGGAGGTTCACAAGGATGATTCCAGGAATGAAAGGGTTATCATATGAGGAATGTTTGATGACACTAGGTCTGTACTTGCTGGGATTCAGAAGGATGAGGGAGGATCTCATTGAAACCTTTCGAATGTTGAGAGGCCTAGACAGAGTAGATGTGGAAATGATGTTTCTCATTGTGGAGGAGTTTAGGACAAGAGGACACAGCCTCAGGATAGAGGGGCGCCCTTTCAAAACAGAGATGTGGAGAAATTTCTTTAGCCAAAGGGTGTATTTAAGGCAGAGATTGATAGGTTCTTGATTGGACATGGCATCAAAGGTTATGGGGAGAAGGCCGGGAACTGGAGTTGAGGTGGAGGTAGAAAAAAAGGATCAGCCATGTTTAAATGGCAGAGTAGACTTGATAGGCCAGATGCCTAATTCTGCTCCTATGTCTTATGGTCTTATATCATCCTCTCATTATATCTCCATCAAGTGTTGCCTCAATCTCCATTGCTCTAAAGAAAATAAGACAAACCCTCATTACCAAAGTTTTCCAGTCCTAGTAACGTCCCTATAAATCTACTCTGCACTTCTTAGAGTGGAATCACAATTTTTTTTTGATCTGGTAACCAGAATTGTATGTAGAGCATAACCTGTAGCCTCAGTAGAGTTTTAATCTACTTGTTGCTCAAGTCCCTTGCTTTTATATTTTATGCATTGGTAAATAAGGGAGAGCATCCCATATCCTGTTTTAACCAGTGTCAACCTGCCCTCCCACTTTTATGTATTAGTCAATATCCACATCAAGTTTGTTCCTCCATTTCTCCCAGCACCCTCCTCTTTATCATCACCCATGTATTTAAGTCTAAAATAATTAATATACATTACAAACAACTAAGCACTTGGTCTGAGCACTGGTACCAAATTCCTTGCTAGAAAAAACATTAACCATTATTCTAACTTTCCTCAGTTTTTCATTTTCCCATTGTCCAAATTTGGCTCATCTATTTCCTTCCCTTGAATTTCCTATTTCCAGATCAGGGACAAGATTAACAAATGATTTCTATTATATGTCCATGGAGTCCTATATCCATCTCGACCACAGTTCCATTCAGTCTGCTACTGACAAGGATTTAATCTGTTCTCCTAGTTTTGTCATCGCCGTAATGACTAGAATTCAATCACCAGACCTTCTTACTTTACCTTAACTATAGCATCTCCTCCACCTCAGTCAGCAGAGAATTCTACTGCATCTTGTTCACCGTCCATGCAAGAATGGGATACCGATTATGCTCACCTTCCACCCCACCTACCTCCACATTCATAGGTTGTTCCACATAATTTTCATCAATGCAATTTGCAAACTACCTCATTGTACCATCCCCTTTCCCTTAAGCATTCCAAAGAGGCTGTGTCCTCCCTGACTTTCTGGTTTATTCCTTCATCTCCACCAACCATTCCCCTTCTAAGGTACTTTCCCATACACCCACATGAGTTACTTCTATTCCATTAAAAGTAAAAAAAAAATTATTCTTTTGTTAACCTTTTTTTTTGTTTTCTGGCACTGAGCCTATAGGAATCAATTTGTTACCCCCCCCCCCCCACCGGATCCTATAGGTTCTTAAAATTTTTGATCAGTCTGCCAAGTAGTAGCTTGTCAAATCCACCCAGACTACAGTACGTCAAATGCACACCTCTCATCAATCACTTTGTTATCTCCTTAAAACAAATCAGAAATGACCTCCCTATAAATTTCTACTAACCATTCTTGATGCACTAAATGGTTTATGTTGTTCTTCAGAAAGGATTCCAATATTTTCCATTCCCAAATGTATACCAACCTGACTCCCATTACCTGCTTCATGTTTTCTCTTTTTTTTGAACAATGCAACAACACTAAGTGACTTCCAACTAACTAGCACCACTCTTGTAGTCAGGGAGAAATGAAAACTGGTGGGTGGTCAGAATCTACTCTTTCTTCGCTTGTTTCTAACAATCTGGAAAACTTTCACAGTCTAGCTTAATGATTGATCTATTTTTAAACATGCTGAACCTTCTTAAAACTTCCTCTCTTACTATATTTATCTCATCCAATATTTCACATTCTTCTTGCTGAAACATAATGTTGGCATCATTCCACCTTCAGAGAAAACCTCTATAAAGTATTCATGAAGAATCTTACTTCCTTTGCTTTCATACACAGGTAAACCTTTTGGTCCCAATAGGTCTTATTCTTTCTGGTTTATCACGTACTCATAAACTATTTTGGGATTTTCTCTGATTTCTCTTAGAGTCAAAGAGTCATACAGCACTACAGCACTGAAACAAGTCCTTCAGCCCATCTAGTCCATGCTGATATTTGCTATCCTAAGGGAGAGAGGAAAGATAGCAAATATCCTGATCCCTCGAAACCTGAAGGGTCATTCACCTGAAACATTAATCTCTTTTCTTGGCCTGATCTGCCGAGTATTTAAACCATTTTTCATTTTATTTCAAATTTCTAGATCCTGCTGCAATTTGCTTTTGTGTAGAAGGGGTTGTTTAGACTTAGCTGGTTGCCAAAGGAAATGTACTTATATGTAATCCTGGAGCAACCTCATAAAGAAAAAATACATAATTAACTATTTGCCTAGGTGGCACTTATCCATTCTGCTGTGATATATTTTGTGTTTGGTATGGAAATATGCCTCTAATGCTACACATAAATCTTCCAACTTGGAGCTATCAAGCACACTGTCAGCACAAGCTGCTTCCCCGCTGCATGCTCGTGGGTCTCACTTAAGATAGATGATGCTGCAGAGATTTTGGATGACACTACCTCTTCTATTCTTAATTCCAACATATGTCCCTCTTGTACCTGATTGTAAGAGCTGGCCACAGATTATAGAAAGGAGAAGATGCAGGCTAGAAGGTGACCTTCTAAACAGTATTCATCAGCTCTCTATGAACAGACCCAAATGGGCTTTGCTGGGGAGAGAGAGTGTTCGAATGTTTTCTGAAGTGTTTACTGTCTCTATACTCCCTTCTTCAAGGGTGGAATGTGTGACAATTCCAGTTACGGTTTCATCCATCTGAATCATTAAATAGATGAACGAATTATCCATCTTCTCTGAAAGGAAAATATGGAAATGCATCAATCATACACAGAACCCATGTTGGTAGACATAAATAAAAAGGGGTCATTTTGACACCGTGCATGCATTGTTTGACACAAAACCAGGCAATCACATTTTAAAATGAAGTGTTAATTCAGCACAGCCTGTTGATACTAATGGGCTGAGGTCACACTGTGTGATAACAGTAACAAATGTGTGAATGTGTTCAATATTGCCTACCGCTGCTTCAAGTGTTCCACGTGATTGATTGTTAGCTCTACCCAGTATTTTCTGTATCCTTGGACAAGGTGAAACAGCGTCTAAGCTACACACAGATCTGTGGACATCAAAATAATAAGAATATGTTTGCCCTTCCCCTTCACTGCATTTTTTTGCACATAGTGGCCAAGAACAGACAAAACAAAATCCAATATAATTGCATCTGACAGGTACAAATGTCGCTCAACCTTGGGACTTGAACTCCAGATGGAGAAACAAGCATTTTATTTACTGTTTAATCAGCTCACCATGTCAGCCAGCCTGTTTGCAACATCTCATTAAAGGAGTATTCTTTTCGTGGAGCACCGCACGAGAACCCTCTCTTTTTAATTCTCCTTCAGGTTCTCAAGTCTCTGTAAATGCTGGTGCATTACTCATATTTCATTTTTCACTTTGGTAAGGTACCCAAATGGCATTAGTTTAGAAATGCTTTCCAAAGTGCAAGTCGGGGATTAATTCAACTGCTGCAAATATTAGAATTTCTGTAAACAGGTCATTCAGTGTCTGTGGCCATAAAACAAAAGTATCAACTCAAATATTTTCAGATTTTATCTAGATTTTCTGCATTTACAATCATTTGTTTTTTTAATGAATTCCGTTCTTTTG
This sequence comes from Mobula hypostoma, assembly GCF_963921235.1. NCBI lineage: Eukaryota > Metazoa > Chordata > Chondrichthyes > Myliobatiformes > Myliobatidae > Mobula > Mobula hypostoma. The sequence continues at coordinate 151,015,775 of NC_086097.1, read as the reverse complement.
GAAACACTTGTAAACAATGTTCTATGCAATTTGTAGTCATGTATTGATTTGATGGCAGCATGCAAATTGTGATTTTTCAAGTCTCAATGCAATGCAATATCTCTGTGCAGATGCAGTGTGATTTACTGGAGGCTGTTAAACAAGTGGTTCAACCAAAGACAAATATTATTACTTTGTTCCTATGCATGGATAATAAGGATGGCACATCAAGAAAAGTATTCTGTCATATTTAACAAGATTTTCTAAAAGTACCTGGAACAAAATCCAAAAATATGTGCTTTGCCAATTTATGCATTCTCATCACAGACACCAACTGACCTATTTCCAGAAATCTCAGTTTTTGCTATGGTTTAGTTAATCCACTGGCTGCAATAGGAAAACACAGAAATTGCCAGTAAGGTGAGTTGCCAAAAGCAGTGTTACATGTTACTGTATTTCAGAAATATCGCTGATGGTAACCAACACAGTTGTGAAATATCACTGGACGGGATAAGTTTTGATATGATCTAAGCAACTGGAGAGATATATTCCAGAAATGTCAACAGCAGGAACTGATTGGAAGTTTCTGATAAGTTATGCAGTTTTCACAGATTCACAGAACGGTTACAGCATCAAGGGAGACCATTTAACCATTTATCCACCTTTTCCCATGGCCCTGCAAATTTCTTCCTTTCAGATACCTAAGCTATTAATGCACATCTTTCCTGAGCATGGAATCTGGAATGAGAGATCATATTCTCAATGCAACCTCACAGTGTTTTCATTGTAACTTCCTGTATCTCAAAGTGGTTTTGTAAACACCTCCTCAGATTACAATATCTAAGGAACTCTGCATATATGCCTCAAAGTTTCTTACAGAATTGTGCCTCTAGTTAATATTGTCACTTCTCATTCTTCTTAACAAAATATAACATCATATTTCTTGGCAGTGACTTGCACTTACCTGTCCATTCCTCCCACCTTCTATAACTCTATGAAGTCTATTAGTAAGTTTGCTCTAGCTCCAAGTTTAGAGTAAAAGCAAATTTGGAAATTGCATTCTGGACACAGAATTCAACTCAATAACATATACAATCAGTCCTTACATATAGTAATGCTATACAGTCTTTATATAATAGATCTAACCGATTCTCCTCCATCACCATGCTCCTCCATCTGTTGGAACTGGTCCTCACACTCAATAATTTCTCCTTCAGTTCCTCCCACTTTCTCCAGACCCAAGGTGTAGCCATGGGCACCCCTGTGCCCAAGGTCTATTCATTGGCTACACAAACAGTCCATATTCCAAGCCTTCACTGAACATGCTCCCTAATTCTTTCTATGTTACATTGATGACTGCATTGGAACTGCTTCATGCACACATGCTAAGCTTGTCAATTTCACCAACTTTGCCTCCAACTTCCACCCTACTTCTCAATTCACTCGATCCATTCCTGACATCTCTCTCCCCTTTCTTGATGCCTCAGTCTCCATTCCTGGATATCTGGATATACATCTCTACTGATATCTTTTACAAACCTACTGACTCTCACAGTAATCTTGACTATATTTCTTCCCATACTGTCAATTGTAAAAATGCTATTTCCTTTCCACAGTCCCTCTGTCTCCACTACATCTATGTCCAAGGTGCAGCTTTCCTTTCCAGAACATCAGAGATATTATTTCCATCTGGCATAGTTTGCATATTGTTGTTGGATTGTTTGTGGTTTTTGCACTGCTATATTTATGCTCTATTCTTGGTTGGTGCAGCTGTAACAAAACTCAATTTCCCTCGGGATCAATAAAGTCTGTCTGTCTGTCTGTCTGTCTGTCTGAGAGATATCCTCCTTCTTCAAAGAATAGAGTTTCCCTTCCTCTACTATTGATGATTTTCTCACCTGTATTTCCCCCATTTCCCAGACATCTACCCTCAACACACCTTCCTGCCACCTTAACAGGGATAGAGGGATAGAGTTCCTTTGTCCTTACCTACCGTCCCATGAGCCTTCATGTCCAGCACATCATTCTCTGCAATTCTACCGTCTTCAACTGGATCCTACCACCAAACACACCACAATCCCACCACCACCCCCCACTCTCTGCATCCTCTCTGAGATTACCCTGTCCATTCACCACTCCCCACTCTTCTCCCTCCTGGCACTTCCCCTGCAAGCAGAAGATGTTCTACACCTGCCCATTCACCTCCTCCCTCACCACCATTCAAGGCCCCAAACAGTCCTCCCAGATGAGACAACTCTTCACCTGTGAGTCTGTCGGGGTCATCTACTGCATTCCGTGCTCCAGGCACTCCCTCCTCTACATTGATGAGATCTGACGTCATTTGGAGGACCGCTTTATTGAGAACTTCTGCTCTGTCCTCAGCGAGCAGTATTTCCTGATGGCCAACCATTTTAATTCCAATCACCATTCAGATTCAGACATGTTGGGTTATGGCCTCCTCTACTTCCATGATATGACCATGCTCAGGGTGGAACAGCAACAACTCATATTCCATCTGGGTAGCCTCCAATCTGGCAGTATGAACATCAATTTCTCTAACTTCCAGTAAATTCTCCCTCTCCTCCTTCTTCTTTTTTCCATGGTCCATTATGATTCCCCCCTTACACCTTCTTTCTCCTTACCTGCTTATCACCCCCCTATAATGTGCTCCCCCTTCCCTTCCCCCATGGTCCACCCTCCTGTGCTACAAAGCTTCTTACTCCATACCCACTCCCCCACCCACTACCTTCCCCTCACCTGACATCACCTACCACCTTCTAGCTTGTACTCCCCCCCACCTTCTTACTCTGGCTTCTTCCCCCTTCCTTTCCAGACCTGATGAAGGGTCTCAGCCTGAAATGTCGACTCTTTGCTCCTCTCCTTAAATGCTGCCTGACCTGCTGAGTTCCTCCTGCATTTTATATGTGCTGCTCTTACACATGTTATGCTCCCTTCCCACACCAATCAGGAAGTGAACGGATTTTCCTTTACTCCATTGGGCAACTAGTGACTCTCAGTCTAGCAATTGTAATAAAATATATTATCTCCTAGATACACATAAAAATAAAAAAAGATTTGAAAGAAAATGAAAAAGATACAAACTGGAATACACAAAAATATACATCGGCTGTAGCAGTAAGCCACTGAACTCATTGGTTCTGCTCTTTCTAATTTGATTGTGATCTCAACCTTACAGTCACATTTATCCTCGTAGCCCAAATGAGCATAGAAATTAAGACTGGGCTTCAATTCCTGAAGGCTTCATGAAGGTCGAAAGACTAATCTACATATGACCACAGTGCTAGATCAGCATGGTTGACCCTTAGTTATCCTTTCTCACAGAAGGTGGTAAATCTGAAGAATTCTGTACACAGAGTGTATGGATCTTTAGCTATACCTAAAGCAGTGGTCGATGATTTTTTTTTGAGAGATCAGAGAATAGAAAGCTTGGGAAACAGAAGGGGTAAGGCCAGTGCACTTCAGCGGTGCTGAGGGGCCCAATGGTCCTCTGTTTGTCTTTTCTTGTGTTCATGTCAACATTTCAAACCTTTTTCATTGGGCATAGTCTGTTCAGGATTGAACTGAGCTCAGTCTTCTGGTGACATCATGGTTACAGTTACGGATCTTTCAACCCGCCTGGGTCGCAGGACCAGATGAGTACTGCACCTGTCGCCTCCATCTCTCACGGTTCTGGGTGTGTACCTGTACCTCAGTTGTGGAAATACTCTTTCCAGTCTGCTATACAATTTTGTCTACCCATTTCTTCCTCTGTCTGCCCCTCTTTCTTTTCCCCTGCACCGTTCCCTGAAGAATGGTCTTTGAGAGCCCACTTGATCTTGTTATGTAGCCATACCATCTCAGTTTCCTATTCTTCACTGTGGATAGTAGATCATTGTAGCGTGTCATGTGCTGGGTGATGGTTCTTCATACTTCGTCCTTTGAGTCATGGTCAAGGAGCCTTCAGAAGCATCTAATTTCTACTACCTGGATCTTCTTTTGCAGTTCTGCTGTCAAAGTCCATGATTCGCATGTATACAAGAAGATGAAGAGCACAAGTGCATTCAATAGTTTCAACTTGGATTTGAGAGTGATGTTATTGTCTCTCCAGATTGGTTTTAGTTTAGCCAGTGTTGCTGTTGTTTTGGCTGTCCTCGCAAGGACTTCAGGCTTTGATCCTTCTTGGTTGATGATGGCGTCAAGAGACTTGAACCATTTGACAATCTCTAGTTCTTATCCACTGACTGTGATTTTTGTCGTGATTGGTTCCTCACTGTTTCTCATAAGCTTGGTTTTCTCTGTGCTGGTCCCCATGCCATGTAACGTCTAGGCGGTTCACAAGGCAGGCCAATTCATCCTCACTTCCTGCTATTCCATCAATGGCACCGGTGAACCTGAGGTTGGTTATGATCTGTCCTCCGATGCTGACTGAGCCGATATGGTCTTCCAGGGCACGTGTCATTATTTGCTCCAGGAAAATGTTGAACAGCGTGGGTGAAAGGAGGTAGCTTTGTCAGACTCCAACTGATATGTGGAACCACTCTCCAACTGTGCCCTGAACAAGTACCGCACAGCTAGCTTCGGTGCAGAGCTGCTTGATGGTTTGGATCAGCTTCTGGACTATGTTGTATCTCTTCATTGTGGCCAGAGTGCAACAGGCCACACCCTATTGAATACCGCCTTGAAGTCTATGAACAAGTGGAAGATGTCCAGTTGATGCTAGATGTATTTGTCGCTCAGTAGTAGATAGCAATTAGTCTCTGTGCCATTAAGCTGAGAGAAGGTGAAAAACATGTGATATAACCTGGTGTACTTTCTCCTTCAATAACATCAGATGGTTGTAAACATTCAACAGAGGTGTAAAGCTAAAGTCAAGTTCTAATTTAATGCTTCTCTTGCCATGGTGAAGTAGCCTTCAGTCATTCACTGTCCGACTCACAGCTGAAGAATGAAATGCCTGGAAAAGGTGAAAGGTTACATTTTGTTTCCCACCATGGGTCAGCACCATGAAGACAGAGAAGGGAGAATTGGGTAAACAGGTGCTGTCATGTAGCATGAACATTAGCCACATCTTTGCCAAGGAATACAATGATTTAGAAAAATCAATACTGAAAGAAAATTAAATTATTCCAGATTTTTCGAGAACATTCGTCACTTATTATTGAAAAATTCAGTTTATTGAAACTGCGAGCTGCATTTCATTTTAGTTCTGATGCTTTGAGGCTTCAGCGTCTGTTGCCTCCACTCTGTCTGCTAATGACTTGCTGGTAGTCCCAGGATAATACTATTTCTGAATCAGTCCAGGAGCCCTGGATTCTCGGCTCTTCATTTAGTACATTAACATTGATTATTTGAAAATACTGCAGTACCCCAGCCAGTTGCAAAAGATTTGCTTAATTGTGTTCAGCATTAAGACTTGGCTTGTTTAAACAGGAGGAGATATATTAATAGCTCACCCTGCAGTGACAGGACGCCCCATGTTCTATCGTTAATGTATTTGCTATCAATGTGGTGAGGTAACAGACATATTTTCAGCTTTATTTAACACAAAACATTCAGCCTCAAAGGGCAAATAGGTTTATGAACGACACTGAGAGCAAAGTATAAAGTGTCTGTTAAACAGAAAAAACTGGTGGGTCAATTTGTTATGATGTGATCTTATAGACACTCTCTCATTTCTGCAAATATTGTATCAACTCAAATATTTCATTTAAAGATTTTCCACTGAAAATTAGTATCTGACAAAGCTTCAATGAGTCAAACAGACTACTTGAGATGTACATTTGGGAGAAGAGGTTAGATAACTGCTATGTGTTACTTTATAAGAATTCTGTAAGATTATTCTTGCCTATGCTTATCCAAAATTTTTCCTGTTTGCAGAAATTCAAGGGACTGATTTCAGTTGCCATCACTGAGATGATTTGTGGTCTACGCAGTTCATGTCTGAATAACTAAATATATCAATATATTGAGTACAGAAGATGGGATGCTATGTTGAAGTTGCAAAAGCCATTGGTGAGGCCTAATTTGGAGTACTGTGTACAGTTTTGGTCACCTACCTACAGGAAAGATGTAAATAAGGTTGAAAAGAGTACAGAGAAAAGTCGCGAGGATGTTGCTGTGACTGGAGGAGCTGAGTTACAGGGAAAGGTTGACAAGGTTAGGATGTTATTCTCTAGAAAGTAGAAGATTCAGTGGAGATTTGATACAGTTATGAGGTGTAAAGACGGGGTAAATGGAAGCAGGCTTTTTCCACTGAGGTTCGGTAAGACTACAACCAGAGATCATAGGTTAAGGGAGAAAGGTGAAATGTTTGAGGGAACTTGAGGGGTAACTTCTTCACTGAGAGGGTGGTGACAATGTGGAACGAGTGGCCAGCACAAGTGGTGGATGTGGGTTCGATTTCAAAATTTAAGAAAAATTTGGATAGGTACATGGATGAGAGGGGTATAGAGGGCTATGTTCCATGTGCAGGTCGATGGGACTAGGAAGATTAATGGATTGGCATTGACTAGGTGGGCTGAAGAACCTGATTCTGTGCTGATTTTGAAGCTTCATGAAACTATGATACTGCTACATGTATAATGAAACTCAATACCAGATCTGTGGTGATATGATGTGTCAGAATGTGATTGGAGAGAGTTCTGAGCATGCGCAGAAATGTTAGAATGATCTGGAACATGGCTTGGTAAAAACGTGGTTTGGTTTGTGGTTGCTGTAAATAAAAGTTCTAATTCTTTCAGAATATGATTCTTTGTTGTTAACCCATGGTACGTTTAAATATAAAGAACACAACATGGTGTCCGAAGTCAGTCTGGAACACAACAAGATCTATACGTGGTGTATATCCATTGGCCATCAGTTCACGCATGACTAAGCAACTATCCATACCTTCTTTACTTCTGGATTTGCTGCAGTCCTCCCAGCTCTCCACTTTCCTGTTTTCTATATGCTTACAGTTTTATAAACATTGCTGGTCTTGACTCACACCAAGTCCCAGACACCTGAATCTCCTGTGCTTGCTTACTTAAAGAAGTACTTGGGCCATGACAGAGATCTTTGTATCCAGTAGCAACAGGCAAGGTCCTAGATGACTGCAAAAGAGTCAGTGCTGTCCTTTTGTTTATGAAGGGTAGTAGGGACAAACTAGGAAATTTGAGGTTAGTGGTCCTTAGGTCAGTGCTGTGGAAATTATTGGAGAGATAGGATCTACTTGCATCTGGAAAAGCACAGGCTTTTTGGAGATAATCAGCATGGGTTTGTGTGAGGGAGGTCATTTCTTAGAAATATAATTGAATTTTTTAAGCAGGTGATGAAGATGATTGATGAGGGTAAGGTAGTAAATACTTCAGGAAAGCTTTTGACATAGTCCCTCATGGTAGGCTTATGCAGCAAATTAAACCACATAGGATCCGTGGTAACTCAGTAGATTACATTCAATATTGGCTTGGCCAAGGAAAACAGAGGGTAGTGGCAGTGGAGGGACATTGTTCTGAATAGAGGTCCTTGACCAGTTATATTCTTCAGGAACAAGTGCTAGGACCTCTTTTATTTGTGGTAAAAGTAAAGATTTCGATAAAAATATAAGTGGACATTAGTAATTCTGCAGAAAACACAAAAATTGGTGGAGTTCTAGATGGTAACAAAGGATGTGAAATGATTCACTTTGATATACAGTTGGAAATGTGGACAAAGAAATGGCAGGTAAGGTTTAATGCAGACGGGTGTAGAAAGCTGCACTGAGAGGTGACATGTAAAAGGAAGGTATATGGTAAGTCATAGGACCCTTAAGAGCATTGAGAAGTCTTGGGTGCTCCCAGACAGTGACAAGTAAAGTCAATATGTGAGTTAAGAAGCCATACTGCTTGATTGCCTTCATCAGTTAAGTGTGCTGAGTATAAAAATTGGGAATTTACATTGCAATTGTATAAAACCTTTGGAACCCACGTTTGGAGTATTGTATGTAATTCTGGTCACCCTGTTGCAGGAAGAATGTGGAGGCTTCAGAAAGAGTGTAGAAGAGGTTCCCCAGGATGCTGCCTGGAATAGGTGAGTTTAAGCTAGAATGAGAATTTGGACAAACTTGGCTGAGGACAGTCCTGATAAAAGTACATAAAATTATCAGAGGCATAGATGGGTAGATAATGTCTTTTCCCAGAATGGAAATGTTAAATGCAAGAGGACATAACTTTAACATGAGGTGAAAAGTTTAAATATTTATGTGGCAGGTTAGTTTTACACAGAGAGTAGTAAGTGCCTAGAACACAGTGTCGGGGAAGTGGTGGAAACACGTCCAATTGCGGCATTTAGGGATATTTGGATAGTTAGATGAGCAGGCAGGGAATACAGGGATATTCCGGCGGTTGTGCAGGTTAAATTGATATCATATTCGACACAAATATTGTGCGCCAAAGGGCCTATCTTCTGCAGTACTTTACTATGTTCTATGGTTCCTGTTTAATGGATAATTTCACTTCAAAATTGTCATCCTTGTTTTAAAAGCATCCCCCACCCCTGTCTTGTCCCTCCCTGTCCTATTTAATCCTACAATCTGTTGTCCTCCATTTCTGGCCTCTTAAATGCTCTGAATTTAATTGTTGCAAGGTTGTCGCCCACACCTTCAACTGCTGAACCCCTGACCTGAAGACTTTCAAAGATCTTCCAACATTTTTTTTTTCTAAAGCATTTCATTAAACCAACTCTCTGACCCAGCCTTTACTCAATTGTCCTCATACCGTCATTATATGACTAAGCGTCATATCCTGGTAATATTAGACCTGTGAGTCGTTTGTAATGTTTTGCTAAAACTGCTACAGTTGCAAGAAAAAGTTTGTGAATCCTTTGCACTTATTTGTTTTTCTGCATTAATTACTCATAAAATGTGGTCTGATCTTTATCTAAGTCACACAAATAGACAAACACAATCTGCCTAAACTAATAACATATAAACAATTGTACTCCTTCTTTCATTACTGACTACACCACTTAAACAATTATAGTCTAGGTTCAAAATACTATGTGAACCTCTGGGGTATCGCCTTCTACAAAAGCTAGTTGGAGTCAGGTGTTCCAGTCAATGGGATGTATTGGAGGTGTGGGTCAAGGAAGTGCCCTGCCCTGTAAGAAGACAGATTACTGACAGAGCCTGCACTTCTCAAGAAAGATGTGTTTATGTACAACACGGCTCAAGCAAAACAACCTTCAGAGGACCTTAGAAGGAGGATTGTGGAGATGCATGAAGCTGGGAAAGGCGACAAAAGCATTTCTAAAGACCTGAGTGTTCATCAGTCCACAATAAGAGAAATTCTCTACAAATGGAGGAAATTCAGTACAGTTGCTACTCTCCCTAGGAGTGGGCATCCTGCAAAAATCACACCAAGAACACAATGTGTAATGCTGAAGGAGGTGAAAAAGAACATAAGGATAACAATAAAATACCTGCAGAAATCTCTAGAACTTGTTAAAGTCTCTGATCATGTGTCCATTATAAGAAAAGTACTGAACAAGAAAGGTGCTCCTGGAGGAACATCATGGAGGAAACCATTGTTCTCCAAAAAACATTGCTGCACATCCCAAGTTTTCAAAGACCACCTGGATGTTCCACAATGCTACGGGGTCAATGTTCTCTGGACAGATGAGACAAAAGCTGAACTTTTTGGCAGAAATGTACACTGCTATGTTTGGAGGAAAATGGGCACAGCACACCAACACCAAAACATCATTCCAATGGTGAAGCATGGTGGAAGGAGCATCATGGTTTGGGGCTAATTTGCTGCCTCAGGACCTGGAAAGTTTGCAATCACTGAGGGAACAATGAATTCAAAATTGTATCAAGGCATTTTACAGGAAAATGTCAGGGTAGCGGCCCAGCACCAGAAGCTTAACAGAAGTTGGATGATGCAACAAAGCAATGATCTGAAACACAAGAGTTAATCGACCACAGAATGGTTTAAAAAGAAGAAAATTTATGTTTTGAAGTGGCCAAGTCAGAGTCCAGATCTTAACCCAATTGAGATGTTGTGACGTGACCTGAAGAGGGCTGTTCATGCAAGATATCACAGAAATATTGTTGAACTGAATGGTCTAAAGTTCCTCCAAGCCAATGTGCAGGACTGATCAACAGTTACCTGAAATGTTTGATTAAAGTTATTGCTGTACAAGGGGGTCATGCCAGTTACTGAAAGCAAAGGTTCACATACTTTTTCCAACAAATACATGTAATATTGAATCATTTTTTCTCAATAAATGAATGAACAAGTATAATGTTTTTTGTGTTATTTATTTAATTGGTTTCTTTTTATCTAGTTTTAGGACTTGTGTGACGATCTGATCATATTTTAGGTCATATTTATGCAGAAATGGGGAAAATTCTAAAGGGTTCACAAACTTGCTAGCACCACTTCCTCCCTTAGCATTCAGGGCCCCAGACAGTCCTTCCAGGTGAGGCGACACTTCACCTGTGAGTCGTATAGGGTGATATACTGCGTCCGGTGCTCCCGATGCGGCCTTTTATATATTGGCGAGACCCGATGCAGGCTGGGAGACTGTTTCACTGAACACCTATGCTCTATCCGCCAGAGAAAGCAGGATCTCCCAGTGGCCATACATTTTAATTCCACGTCCCATTCCCATTCTGACATGTCTACCTACGGCCTCCTCTTCTGTAAAGATGAAGCCACACTCAGGTTGGAGGAACAACACCTTATATTCCATCTGGGTAGCCTCTAACCTGATGGCAAGAACATTGAGTTCTCTAACTTCCATTAATGCCCCACCTTCCCTTCGTATCCCATCCATTATTTATTAATTATTATTATTATTAACTTTTTATTTATTATTATTAATTTTCTCTCTCTCTTTCCTTTTTCTTCCTCTGTCCCTCTCACTATACTCCTTGCCCATCCTCTGGCACTCCCCTCCCCCTTTCTTTCTCCCTAGGCCTCCCGTCCCATGATCCTCTCCCTTCTCCAGCCTCATATCCCTTTTGCCAATCAACTTTCCAGCTCTTGGCTCCATCCCTCCCCCTCCTGTCTTCTCCTATCATTTCGGATCTCCCTCTCCCCCTCCCCCTCCCACTTTCAAATCTATTACTATCTCTTCTTTCAGTTAGTCCTGATGAAGGGTTTCGGCCCAAAACTTCAAATGTACCTCTTCCTATGGATGCTGCCTGGCCTGCTGCATTCACCAGCATTTTTTGTGTGTGTTGCTTGAAATTCCAGCATCTGCAGATTTCCTCGTGTTTGCAAAGATACATTATTATAATCATATGAGATATGTTTTTAATGGTGAAGTAGGAGACAGAACTACTTAACAGACAGGGATATTAATGCAGCAAGAATCATGCTGCATTACTGATATGTTTAATATATGGAACATTTCAACCAAGAAATGATTCATTCGAGCAGCTTTCTTTAGTGTGAATATGTAATTGCCTGATGGTTACTAATCTTTTATCAGATCTGTCATTCATATCAGGTTGTAAAATGGTCACAGTTATTCTGACACTTTCTAACTCTTCAGATCGATAACATTGCAGTGGCAATTCTGCATTGACTCCTCTCATAATCCATAAAATGCAGGAAATACTTTACAGGCTTCAATGCTAATCAAATTGTTTTAACTCAGAGTTACCTATTTCCCTCCATTAAACTCGTGACCAATGAAATGGCTGGCTATTCTAAACAACACTCACAACACGCTGGAGAAACTCAGCAGGTCGGGCAGCATCTCTGAAAACGATCAGTCAACGTTTCGATCCGGAACCCTTCATCAGGACTGAAGAGGGAAGGGGCAGAGGCCCTATAAAGAAGGTGGGGGGAGGGCAGGGAGGAGAAGGCTGGTAGGTTCCAGGTGAAAAACCAGTAAGGGGAAAGATAAAGGGGTGGCGGAGGGGAAGCAGGGAGGTGATAGGCAGGAAAGGTGAAGAAAGAATAGGGGAAAACACAATGGGTAGTAGAAGGAGGTGGAACCATGAGGGAGGTGATAGGCAGCTGGGGGAGGGGGCAGAGTGACATAGGGATAGGGGAAGGGAGGGGGAGGGAATTACCGGAAGTTGGAGAATTCTATGTTCATACCAAGGGGCTGGAGACTACCTTGACAGTATATGAGGTGTTGCTCCTCCAACCTGAGTTTAGTCTCATCATGGCAGTAGAGGAGGCCATGTATGGACATATCTGAATGGGAGTGGGAAGCAGAGTTGAAGTGGGTGGCTACTGGGAGATCCTGTCTGTTTTGGCGGACGGAGCGGAGGTGCTCGACGAAGTGGTCCCCCAATCTGCATCGGGTTTCACCAGTGTAGGGGAGGCCGCACCGGGAGCACCGGATGCAATAGATGACCCCAACAGACTCACAAGTGAAGTGTTGCCTCACTTGGAAGGACTGTTTGGGGCCCTGAATGGTGACAAGAGAGGAGGTGCAGGGACAGGTGTAGCACTTGCACTTACAGGGATAAGTGCCAGGTGGGAGATCCATGGGGAGGGACCGATCCCTGCGGAAGGCGGAGAGGGGTGGAGGGGGAAAGATGTGCTTAGCTATTCTAAATGTTTTAGTTGAGAAGTACCAGGATATTGCTGACTCTGCCTAGCTTTCGAATAATAATCACATTCTCTATTATGTTGCATGTAAGATTTTTAAAAATATGGATCTCTGATTGCAAAATTAATGGATATGAACCAGTTCATCACAGGTAAAGACCTCCCCACCACCGAGCATATCTACAAGGAAAGCAGCATCCATTATCGAGGACCCCCACAATCCAGGCCATGCTCTCTTCTCACTGCTGCCATCAGAAAGGAGATACAGGAGTCTTAGGGCTCGCACCACCAGATTCAGGCACAATTATTATCCCTCAACCATCAGACTCTTGAACCAGAGGGGATAACTTCACTCGCCTCATCAGTGAACTGGACTCACGTTCGAGAACTTTTCATCTCATGTTCTCAATACTTATTGCTTAGTTATTTATATTATTATTATTTTATTATTATTATTTGTCTTTCTTTTTGCATTTGCACAGTTTGTTGTTTTCTTCTGCACATTGGATGTTGGGTGTGGTCTTCCTCTGATTCTATTGTGTGTTTTGTATTTATGCTCACAAGAGAACACACATATATGTACTTTAACAATAAATTTACTTTGAGCTTTGAACTTTGTAAGTGAAATTTCTTCAAATACTTGCAAATTCAACCTAGTTTTAAAACAGTGGTCCCCAACGTCCGAGCCACGGACTGATACATTGCTGCGAAGAATGCAGTGGTCCAGCGGTAGTCGGAACGTACCCAGCACATCTTTGTTTCCTACGTCAACTCAGGAAGTACAACCTGCATCAGGAGCTGCTGATTCAATTCTATTCAGGAATAATCCAGTCTATTCTCTGTTCGTTCATCACTGTCTGGTTTGGATCAGCTACCAAACAAGTCAAGAATAGACTCCAAAGAACCGTCAGGGATGCAGAAAGGATTATTGCTGTGAAGCTGCCCTCGATCCAGGACTTATATGCATCTAGAGTCAGGAAGCGAGCGAGCAGCATCATTGTAGACCCACCACACCCTGGACATCACCTGTTCCAACTCCTTCCTTCTGGTAGGCGCTTTAGATCACTGTATGCCAGGACAAATAGGTACAAGAACAGTTTCTTTCCGTATGCCATCAGTCTTATGAACATTTGAATTTTAGTCTATTATAAACCAAATCCACCTGTACATACACAGGTATACCTCATTGTATATATTTCACAATTATTTGCACAATTGTTTTGTTTGCTTTTTGATTCTGTACAGCGAGAGCTCAGGGAAACCGGCATCGAATTCCCTGTATGTGTCCACATACTTGGCGATAATAAAGGATTCTGATTCTGATTCTGATTTAAGAAAAAAAGCTGAAATAAACAAGGTAATTAATTAGATGCCGCCCAGCACGTAAATGTCAGCCCAGATCAGAGGCGATTGCCGATTGCGTCGCCTCTGATCTGGGCCGACATTTACGTGCCAGGCGGCACCTAATTAATTAGCTAGTTTATTTCGGCTTTTTTCTTAAAGATGTGCTGGGTGCGTTCCGACTACTGCTGCACCACTGCATTCTTCGCGGCAATGTATCGGTCCGCGGCCTGGAGGTTGGGGACCGCTGTTTTAAATGATGTGAACCCCCTAATGAGGTCAAATTTGAATGGCCTCACCTATATTAACACAAAGATAATAGCTTTATAATGGGGTCAGCACTTACAACACAGTTAACACATAGGCCAACTACATTTTCAAAGGAACTTGGATTGCTATATGCCTAAAGTACAAACCTGACCCTCATGATTACCTTTCTGATATTGCTCGGTCTATATGACTTTAATTGAACCTCATTTCATTATAAATTACAGTACAATAGTTGGTATCTGTAAAAGTATGTCTTTACAGATTATCATATGGCCGTAGTGTGGTTCTAATGCTCCTCCTTGCCCTTCTCAATTGTTGTTCCATCCAGTTAGATTACAATTGGTTTGAACCTCGTAACATTAAAATATAGGATCAATAGATCAAGTGGCCTCTTGCTTGCTCCACCATTAAACATCACCTATCTGATTCTCTTTCTCACATACGTTCTTCCTCTCTTCAGCCCACTTCTGATCCCCAGACACCTTTATTACTCTATCGATCTCATTGAAAGGTCAATCACAGTTATTCTGAGTTCCAAAGATTTACAAACCTTTGAGGAGAAGTCTGGTCAGAGATGGCAGCAATCTGGTTAACTTACACATCTGGTGGTAAACTGATGACAAAGTTATCTGGTTGATAGGTTAGTGAGGAAAGTTAGAAAGAGAAAACACAAAGAAACTCTTCAGGGATTTCTCCAATACAGTTCAGAGACTCCTGTGGGTTTAGCCTTTTTTCCAATTCCCCTTCCTCCATCTTCTTGTAAATCACCATCCAGTGCATGTTTTCTCCTCATTCCCTCTCTCATGGCATAATCCTAGTGTCACAATCAGGGCGCTGGGAGTGGACCCAAATGCAAGACACAGAAACACTATGTGGGGTAAATTCAGCTGGGTTTATAGCTCGTTACAAGGAGAGCAAAGCAGAAGCAGGAATAGGACTCAGGCCTTGGACTAGGCTGGGACGAAGGGTCTGGGCTAGGACTTGGAATCACGGATTTCCAGGGCCAGGACTTGATACTTGGAGCAGCCAGGGGCCAGGACTTGATACCTGGAGCCTCCGGGGCCAGGACTCTTCTTATTCATGGGGACAGACTCAGACACAGGACATAAAACATGGAGCCGGGAACCCTCCTTTGACACAGGACGGAGTCGGGACTCTTCTTGACACAGTGTCAGGACCCTTCCAGGGTACAGGGCCGGGACCCCTTTTAGATGCACGATATGGATACAGAGACCACACAACAATGGACAGAACTATAACTGGTCTCAAGTACGCTCCAAGCCGCGGCGAGCTCTAGACTCACCCCAGCGGGTTAACTTTGACTGACTCGTACTGACAAGGGAAGGCGGCTTGCTGGCACTTGCTTCGGGAGGAGACTAGGCTTGCTCCGGCCAGATGACATTGGCTCGCAGTACCTTCGGTGACTCTGTTAACGCTCTTGCACCGAACGGCTGAAAGCCAGAGACTTATAAACTGCCGGTTCAGCCGAGAGTAAATTGCCTCCAATCACCAAGCCCGAGGGACACGGGAACACGGGAAAACAGGAAACCAAAGGGAAACAGGGAGTCAACGGTCCGGATCATAACACAAACGAAGTAAATTTAAAGGGAACCCGATCTGGACCATGACACCTGGGGGAATTATCACAAAAACATTCATGGCATGAGCAAAAAGGCTCTATCAATGTCCAGAGTCAATGCATTGACAACATAATTTGCTGTCAACTTGAAACTTCGTCATGACTTCTGAAAAAAATCCAACCAGTATTCATAAATCAATCAGCCACAAACCTTCAAGGGACTGCTAATTCCTTTAATCATGCTGCTAAGTAGGTCTTGCCAGCCGCTGGACCTTCCTTGTATGCATAACACAAGTCATCAGCTACATCAATGAAGTAAATTTTGGCACTATAAAAATTAAATCAGTTTTACATAAAGAATGATGTTACAATCTGAATATTTCTGAAAAAATTTTGAGTGCCACAACAGCAGAGCCTTTTCCAATATCATATCTACATTGGAACTATTCTGTTAGGTAACAACAAAACAATTTGCAATATCGAGCTGCCTTTTGCCAGCCTTGGTTTCAGTACTTTTTAAATTCAGACATATTGGGAACAAGGTGATATACCGTACCTGCTGATTTTCTTTAAAATCGATAGTGTTGGGGTCTGAGAGATTGAGTGCATTTTTTCTTAACTATTGAGAAACAATAATTAATTCCTGTTGCTTCTACTGGATTTAGATGTAGTCCATCTCTCTTGTTGCAATTCTTAATCTATGCCCCCATTACCCCTGTGAATTTAAGAATTGTTCAGTCTTTACCAACTGTTTCAACTCTGCTAATTGACGAGAGCCTGGTGTCTGGGGCTGCATCCTACTCCTCCAAGTAAAACAGACACAATTTAGTAAGGTTCGTCAAGCAGGAACTCAGATAGTTATCAGCCACAGCAAAAGAGGATCTTCTGACTTAAGGTTAGGCTCTGCAACTTTCTTTACCAGTGAAGACTAATCGGATTGATCCAGGATTTGAAAGGGATGTGTCAAGATTGTATCTTTTTTGACAGGCTTCATGCACAATCCGGGATAAAATGATGAAGACTCCCTATGCTGCACAGTGCCTATGATTCTTGTAAAGCTTCTAGATTTTTTTGTGCATATAAACAGAAAATTGTCCCAGGTTTGTTTTTAATGACCTCAAAAAAAATCATACACAACAAATTAAAATCCACTCATACTGTCTGTGTGCTTACTCATTTATTTAGAGAAATCCCAGAAGCTGGAATCACAAATCACATTAATGGATCTTCACTCCTGTCACCCTTGGTGTGAAATCAAAGCCTCAGTACTTATGAGGAACACACATCAAAGTTGCTGGTGAACGCAGCAGGCCAAGCAGCATCTATAGGAAGAGGCGCAGTCGACGTTTCAGGCCGAGACCCTTCGTCAGGACGGTCTCGGCCTGAAACGTCGACTGCGCCTCTTCCTATAGATGCTGCTTGGCCTGCTGCGTTCACCAGCAACTTTGATGTGTGTTGCTTGAATTTCCAGCATCTGCAGAATTCCTGTTGTTTGTACTTATGAGGAGTTGAGTTTGACTGTTGTCTGGCTTGCCTCTACAATATGCAGATATTAGAGTCAGATCAGACTCAGTCTTCAAGCTGCCTTCTCAGGTTTGCCACCTGAAGCAAGTAAATAGGTGCCCACAGCTCAAACATTAATTCATTCTGAGGCCTGAAGCCGAATAATAAATGGATTATCCCATCAAAGCAAGGGATTGAGCCTTTTTCTTCTGATTAGATTTTGTGATCCATCTCTTTCCTTCAGTTTGTTTTTGCTGTAAATTGGTCCCAGTTATTTATAAAGTTGCTAATATTATTTTTAAGTGGCATTGCCAACTATATATTTAAGACTTTATTTGTTGTACTTCCTTTCATAAACATCATGAATGTAGCAGATTTTGCTTTGGTGTCGTGTGAATAATAACTGGACTGTCTGTATTACTGCTTTCGAGATTGTATAGGACGTACCAGCAGACTTTAGAGACTTAGCAATCGTTACCATCTACAAAAGGAAAGGCGATTGATCTGAATGTGGAAACTATCGTGGAATTTCCCTGTCAGCAATAGCAGGAAAGATCCTCACCCGCATCATGAACAATCGGCTCAAGCCTTTAGCTGAGAAGATCCTTCCGGAGACACAAGCCGGTTCTAGACCATCACGTGGAGCAATTGACATGATCTTCACAGTGCGACAACTACAAGAAGAATGTCGTGAACAACTTCAACCTTTGTACATGGCATTCGTCGACCTCACCAAAGCCCTTGACTCGGTATCAAGGGAACTCCTATGGGATGTCCTATCCACCTATGGATGCCCTGAAAAGTACATTCGAATCCTGAGACTCCTCCACGATGGCATGCTTGCCACAGTCATGGTCAGCAACAGTAACTGTGAGTCATTTCAAGTTAGATCAGGAGTAAAGCAGGGATGCGTGATTGCCCCAACTTTGTTCTCCATCTTCATTGTGACAATCATACTTAATACTTTTTTGTCGCCGAACAATCGATACTAGGATATACAATCATCACAGTGATATTTGATTCTGCACGTCCCGCTCCCTAGATTACAAATTGATAGTAAATATTAAAAATTTACATTATAAATCATAAATAGAAAATAGAAAAATGGAAAGTAAAGTAGTGCAAAAAAACTGAGAGGCAGGTCCGGATATTTGGAGGGTACAGCCCAGATCACGGTCAGGATCCGTTCAGCAGTCTTATCACAGTTGGAAAGAAGCTGTTCCCAAATCTGGTCATACGAGTCTTCAAGCTCCTGAGCCTTCTCCCAGAGGGAAGAGGGATGAAAATTGTGTTGGCTGAGTGGATCGTGTCCTTGATTATCCCGGCAGCACTACTCCGACAGCATGCGGTGTAAAATGAGTCCAAGGCCGGAAGATTGGTTTGATTTGTGATGTTCACGATCTTCTGCAGCTTCTTTGGGTCTTGAACAGGACAACTTCTATACCAGGTTGTGATGCACCCTAGAAGAATGCTTTCTACAGTGCATTTATAAAAATTAGTGAGGGTTTTAGGGGACAGGCCAAATTTCTCTAGTTTTCTCAGGAAGTAAAGGCACTGGTGGGCCTTCTTGGCAGTGAACTCTGCTTCATTGGACCAAGTCAGGACATTTGTGATATTGACCCTGAGGAACTTAAAGCTTTTGACCTGTTCCACTTGCGCACCACCGATGTAAATTGGGTCGTGCGGTCCACTACTCCTTCTGAAGTCAACAACCAATTCCTTCGTCTTGCTGACATTGAGGGATAGGTTATTGTCTTCGCACCATGCCACCAGGTTCTTAATTTTCTCTCTGTACTCAAAACTCATCATTATCCGAGGTATAGCCTACAATTATTGTGTCATCAGCAAACTTATATATTGAGTTTGATGGAAACTTGGCTACACAATCATGGGTGTACAGTGAGTACAGCAGGGGGCTGGGTACACAGCCTTGTGGGGCACCAGTGCTCAGAATGATTGTAGAGGAGAGCTTGTCCCCTATTTTTACAGCCTGGGTCCTGTCTGTAAGGAAGTTGAAGATCCAGCTGCAGATCTGAGTGCTAATGCCCAGGTTCTGGAGCTTAAGAATCAGTTTATTTGGAATGATGGTATTGAAGGCAGAGCTGTAGTTAATGAAAAGGAGCCTTACGTATGTGTCTTTATTCTCCAGGTGTTCTAAGGAGGAATGTAGGGCCAGAGAGATGGCATCTGCCATTGACCTGTTGCTCTGGTAGGCGAATTGCCAAGCATCGAGGTTGACCGGTAGGCTGTGGTTGATGTGTGCCATAACCAATCGCTCTAAGCACTTCATAGCAATTGATGTCAGAGCCACAGGTCGATAGTCATTCAGGCATGCCACCTTGCTCTTCTTCGGCACGGGGATTATCGTTGCCTTCTTAAAACATGAGGGGATCTTAGACTGAAGCAAGGAGCAGTTGAAGATGTCAGCAAACACTCCAGCTAGCTCGCTTGCACAGGCCCGGAGAACCCGTCCCGGCATGCCATCTGGGACTTCCTTGGAATTATCTTCAGGAAGGCCCTTCTAACGTCCTCTTTGGTGATGATGAATCTTGAGCCACCAGGTCCAGTTCATCCAGAGGGAGTGGGAAGCTCCTCTTCTGTTCGAATCTTGCATAGAATACATTAAGTTCATCAGGAAGAGAAGCGCCACAGTTATTGATATTCCCAGCCTTTTCTTTGCGCCCAGTGATCTCATTTAGACCCTGACAAAGTCTACTGGCATCTCTCTGGTTAGCCTGGGCTTGCAACTTGGCTCGATATTGCCTCTTGGCGCCCGTAATGGCTTTCTGGAGTTCACGCCTGGATTCCATGTAGCGACTGGTATCCCCAGACCTAAAAGCCACAGCTCTAGCCTTCAAAAGGGACTTGACCTCATAATTCATCCAAGGTTTCCAGTTAGGGAATACCCGGATCGTCTTGCGAAACACACAGTCCTCTGTGCGTTTCCAAATAAAGTCCGTGACAGCTGAGGCATACTCATCGAGGTTAGCTGCCGAGTCCTTGAATACTAACCAGTCCACCGGTTCAAAGGAGTCACGGGGAACCTCATCCGTTTCTTCCGTCCAACGCGACACTACTTTTGACACCGTGACCTCCCGCTTCAGTTTCTGTTTGTAAGCCGGGAGGAGGAGTACGGCCTGATGGTCTGATTTTCCGAAGTGAGGTTGTGGGACGGAATGGTAGGCATCCTTGACTGCTGTGTAGCAGTGGTCAAGTATATTCGGGCCTCTAGTGGGGCAGGAGACATGTTGGTATAACTTTGGCAGCGTCTTTCTGAGGTTGGCCTGGTTAAAGTCCCCGGCTGTAATGAGCAAAGCCTCTGGATACCTGGTCTCAAGTTCACTGATGTTGGCATACAGTATGTTCAGAGCACACTCCACGTCCGCCTGGTGGGGAATGTCGACCATTGTCAGTATGACTGAGGTGAATTCCCGTGGCAGATAGTAGGGATGACACTTCACCGACAGGTGTTCCAGGTCCGGGCTGCAGGAGCTTGTCAGTGCCACTGTGTCCAAGCACCACCCAGTGTTGATCAGGAGGCAGACACCACCTCCCCTCGTCTTGCCCGAAGACGCCGTGTGGTCCATCCGATGGATCGAAAATCCCTCCGGTCGGATGGCACAGTCGGGGGTGGCAGGGGAGAGCCAGGTCTCGGTGAAACAGAATACACAGCAGTTCTGCATCTCCCTGCAGTAGGTGAGTCTCCCTTTAAGATCATCCACCTTGTTCTCGATGGCTTGCACATTAGCTAGTAGGATGGTGGGCATAGGGACCCTGAAGCCCCTCAGCTTCAATCTGACCAGCAGCCCAGATCTTTTCCCACTCTTCATCGGTAAATAGTTCATCTTTCCAGGTTTCTGTTGATGCAGTGTGTTGTTGTCAGCTCTGTGAGGTTGGTGGACGCGTTCCGAGGGGATCGATCGGCGGGTCGTGTCGTCGGGTGCTCTGGGTCAGGCCGAGTAATGAGGGAGGCTCCGCTGCCACTTCCAGCTGCCGGGGGCCCGGGTTGTCGATTGGGTCGGGCCCCAAAGCCGACACTTAATCCCGGAGGGCTGGGCTCCTGGCTGAAACAAGTCCGTAAGCCGAGTCACGGTTGCGGAGGCCTCCGCTCCAGCCGAGCCTCGGGCTCGATTTCCGAGGTCGGCGACGGAGGCCTCACTTTCGGCAACTGTGGATGGCCACCAACGGGGTTTTACGGTGATCGCTCCGGGGAAGCGTCTGGGGCACCTTGAGGTCACTGACATCACTACTGTGTGGTCGTCTGCTCCGGAGAGGTGCTGGTCGGAAAGGGCCATGTCTCCAAGCGCTCTGACACGGTAGCAGACTGCGGATCTCCGGGACTCGAACCAGGTGGGCCTCGGACCAGGCCTCGCTGGTCGGGTCCAGGTGCGGCCGGGAGTTTAAGAAGCAATTCTGGCGCGGTTGTCTCCAGCTGGGTCAGTAGCTTCGCCAGGGTGTTGTTGATCTTGCTAGATGTAGCAGATTGGAGGTTTAGAAGGGTTTCTCGGGTATAGGATATTGTAGAGGGCAGTTTGCTCGGGAGAGCACGCACAGAGTCGCCAGTTACCGGCGCCATCTTATCCATCCACATTATCAAGGACGACCTACCCCCAGGAATGGAAATTGTCTACAGAAGAGATGGCAAACTTTTCAATCTTGCTAGTCTCAAATCCAAAACGAAGCCATCCACGAGTTCCCTCATCAAGTTCCAATATGCAGATGACAGCAGTGTTGCAGCTCTTTCAGAAAACCACCTACAACAGATTCTGACTGCCTTCAACCGAGCATACATGAAACTTGGACTTACCATCAATTCCAAGAAGACTCAGATGATCTATCAACCGTCACCAGTTGAGACAAATCGGATAGAACCACCAATTCAACTCGGTGAAACAACCCTAGAAAACGTGGACCACTTTCCGTATCTTGGAAGTCACCTCTCCTCCAATGTCGACCTTAATGACGAGATCCAACATCGTCTTAAATGCGCTGGAGCAGCTTTTGGATGTCTCCAAACAGGAGTCTTTCATGATCGTGACATCCGAGCAGACACCAAAAGGTTAGTGTACAAAGCAGCGGTAATCCCAACACTCCTGTATGCATCAGAAACCTGGACAACATACTGACGACATCTGAAGGCACTTGAAAAGTTCCATCAACGCTGTCTTCGAAACATCTTAAATATCAGCTGGGAATATAGAAGAACCAATGTCAGCGTGCTAAATGAAGCAAAAACAACAAGCATTGAAGCCTATGTCATCAAGAACCAACTAAGATGGAGCAGTCATGTTGTTCAGATGAAAGACGAACATCTGCCAAAACAAATCTTCTACTCCCAGCTTAAAGAAGGCAAACATAAAAGAGGCGGACAACAGAAGAGATTCAAAGACGTCCTAAAAGCCAACATGAAGAAATGTAACATCGATATCAACAATTGGGAAACCAATGCCAAGGACAGGAAACTCTGGCGAGCCATCATCCAAGAAGGAACAGCAACTTTCAAAGTCAACAGATGTGCAGAATTAGAAGAAAAGAGAAGAAAATGGAAAGCGAGGCAGCAACAATGAAAGCCCGATCTGCCATCTGGAACTACCTGTCCTGAATGCAGAAGAACTTTCAAAGCCAAGATTGGAGTAAGCAACTTGAGAGCCCATAAGTAGATCAACAGAACGAAGACCATCATCCTCGACCTCGAGGGATAGCCACGATGAGATTGTCATACTATTGCCTTCTTTATCCCTGCCTATACTTCTTCTGACCTTTACTCAATAGATCTCTTACCGACATATGTGAAAAACATCAATCTACTCATTTTCCTCTTTGAAATGGGCAGTTCACTGCAAATTGAAATAATTGCTTCATTCAAGGTAGGGCCAAAATATGGCACTCTTCACCAAGATCCGGCCTGAGCCAATGCTGGACCTTAAGATGACAGCCAAGATTGAAATCACAAAGCAGGCTAGTGGAATTCCCTCTCAAAAAGCTGCAGGTGCTGTATTTTTCAATACTGGTTCAGATTGATTTTTGTCAGGTAAAGTCAATGATGCTATAGAGGGTGGTGAGTCTGTGGAATTCACTGCCAAAGCAGCTGTGGAGGCTAATTCATTGGGTATATTACAGTGAGGGTTGATACGTTCTTGATTAATAAGGATGTTGAAGTTTGAGAGGGTTAATAAATCAGACATGATGGAATGGTAGGGCAGACTTGATGGGCCGAATAGCCTAATTCTGCTCCTATGTCTTCTGGTCTTCTACGATAGTGCTGGAGCTCAGCCATGATCAAAAAGAAAGTCAGAAAGGCTTACAGTGATCCCATTCATTCATACTTATGAATCTTAATAATACAGCAAAGAGAGCCAAAGCAACAATTTCTCCCTCGCTGTCCTTGTTGAAAATACTGCTGCAAACACAATCCCTGTCATTGCATTAACAATAGGAGAATAATGCAGGACAGATCCTAGAAGAAACTATTTCTTTTCACCAATGTTACCTCTTACCAGGACTATTCCATGGACGCAGCTACCCACAGAGCTCAACTGAGAGGAGAATTAAGTGTGGCTGTGATGTTCTTATTGTTAAACAACCAAACCTACATATCTATAGAGTGCAACCTAATAGGATGTATGAGGTCAACGTGAACAATGCCTATCAGCTCCAGGAGACCTAAGTCTGGGAATCAGTCCCTGAGGCCCGTCGACATAAGAGTCCATCCTTTCAACTTCCTCTTTGCATTTCAGGCATTTAGCTTCATCTGGACCCTCCCAATCTGACCCATTTGAACTTTACTGAAGACAGGTATATCCCATCTTTCACTTGCTACACCAGGGACACCAAGGAAGGGGGCATCCATGGAAGTGAATAACTGCATCTCAGGATAGGTCTGTCTGTGTCCTCTTGATGTTATTGTCCTGAGAGGTCAACTAGAAGCCAACAGGAAATCCCTGGGCTCAGAATGAACCAGCTTCCTTTCTCTTATTATTTGGACTCCAAATCACCAAGTAAATTTGTGGACTCATTTTTGAATTTTACAAATAAGGAAGGGATGCCATCCCTGGGTAACATAGCTAAATGCAGTTATAAAGTCATAGAGAAGTACTGTACAGAATCAGGCCCTTTGGCTAATCTAGTCCATGCCAAAACTATTTAAGCTCCCTGCTCCCATCAACCTGAACTGGGACCATAGCCCTCCATATCCCTACCACCCATGTGCCTATACAAACTTCTCTTAAACATTGAACTTGAACTTGCAAGCACCATTTATACTGGCAGCTCATTCCACACTCTCATGACTCTTTGAGTGAAGAAGTTTCTCCTCATGTTCCCTTTAAGCTTCTCACCTTTCACCCTTAACCCATGACCTCTGATCATAGTCCCACCCAACCACAGTGGAAAAAGCCTGCCTATCTATACCCCTCATAATTTTGTATACTTCTATCAAATCTGCTCTCAATTTTCTATGTTTTGAAGAATTCAGTTCTAGTTTATTCAATCTTTCCTAATAACTCAGGTCCTCCAGACCCAACAACATCATTGTAAATTTTCTCTGCCCTCTTTCAACCTTGTTTACTTTTTTCCTGTAGGTAGGTAACCAAAACTGCATACAACACTCCAAATAAGGCCTCACCATTGTCTTATACAATTTCAACATAACATCCTATCTCCTGTACTCAATACATTGATTTATGAAGGCCAATGTACCAAAAGCTTTCTTTAAAATCCTATCTACCTGTGACACAATTTTCAATGAATTATTGACTTGCAATCTCAGATCCCTTTGCTTTTCCACAATCCTCAGTTCCCTACCGTTCACTGTGTAAGATGTACCCTGGCTGGTCCTTTCAAACTGCAAAATCTCGCACTTATTTGCATTAAATTCCATCTTCCATTTTTCCAGCTAATGCAGATCCCTCTGCAAGCCATGATAGCCTTCCTCACTGTCCACTACACCCTTAATGGTGTCATCCTCAAATTTGCTGATCCAGTTAACCACATTATCATCCAGATCATTGATACAGAAGACAACAACAAAGATCGCAGCACCGATCCCTGTGGCACACCAACAGTCACTGACCTCCAGTCAGAAAGGTTGCCTTCTACATACACTTTCTAGCTTCTCCCATAAAGACGATGTGTAATCCAATTTACTACTTCATCCTGAATGCCGCCACTGAACCGTCTTGAGCAGCTTCCCATGCGGGACCTTGAAAAAGCCTTGCTAAAGTCCATGTAGACAACATCCACTGCCTTGTCTTCATCCATTTTCCTGGTAACTTCCTTGAAAAGCTCTATAAGATTGGTTAGACATGATCTGCCACACACAATGCCCTGATGACTATCCTTAATTAGTCCATGTCTATCCAAATATTTCTACATCTGGTCCCTTAGAATATCTTCCAATAAATTCCCCATACTGATGGCAGACCCAGCAGCCAATATTTACTGATTGGCTATCTTCCATTCCTCTGGCACCTCTCCTCACAGAAAGTATGTTTTATATATCTCTGCTAGGGTCCTGCCAATTTCTGCCCTTGCCTCCCGCAGGGTCTGCTGGAACTCCTAGTCAGGCCCTGGGGTTTTATTCACCCTGATATACCTCAGGGTAGCAAACACCTCCTCCTTTGTAATCTGTACAGGGTCCAAGAAGTCGATGATGCTTTGCCTCGCTTCTGTAGACTCTGTGTCCATCTCCAAAGGAAGAAAAATGGGGATAAAAGCCTGATATGCCACTTGAGAAACATCAGTTGGAAGGAAAGCAATAACAAAAAAACCTGAGTCTACACATGACCAAAATCAACAACTATAGTGATTCAACAATTTTACTATCTGCTTCTTGAGGCCAAGAATCCTGGAGACGGGATGTGAGCCCATGACTGACTCCATTTCTCAACAACCCTGTCGATTGAAGGCCCAAGGAATAATGAAATCATTGAGGTGAATGGGTGTTCAGTGCCATTTACCAGCTTCTAGCTCACTGTTCCCAAAGGAAAGCCCTGTGTTTAAATGGTCTCTTTCTCTCTCTCTCCCTCGGTGCTGCCAGAAGATAGTCCTGGAGTCCATGTGTCTTGGGCTATGTTTAATTGATGCAGTTTGTGAACTGGACTCTGTAGTTCATGTTATGATGTGCTTCTGGTTTCTGGTTGCTCCTTATTTTGTTGCTTTTTGGTGACTTTGAACTGGGGTAACCTGCAGATAATGAACACTGAGCCGAACTGAACATGCCCAGATTCTTTCAATCTTGTGTTTTAGATTCTGTGTTTTCCACTCATTTTTCTAGTTGCCATTGCACAATTTGTTTTTTTTTTGCATATGGGGCTGAATTTGATGCTTTTTCTCTGAATGGGTTCATGGTTTTTCTTTGATTGATGGCTGTCTGTGGGGAAGACAAATCTCAGGGTTGTATACGCACACATTCTTTGATAATAAGTGTACTTTGAATCCTTAAATCTTCAAGAGAGTTTTATCATACATAATATTAAGAAGTTAGCAGGCAGATGACTAATAGTTTGGTCAAATAGGTCGGGTTAATAGACTCCTAACAGGAGGGGAGAGAGGCAGAAAGGTTTACAGAAAACATGAAAACATGCTGAAGTTCAAGGCTTTGTAGTTGGTGTGATTACACTGAGGGATGATCAAGAAATTAAGACTAGAAGTGTCACCACATTTGGATATGGCCCACATGCAGAGCAAGAGACACTAAAGCAGGTCGATAGTTCACAGACTTTAATGGGAACAGAGTTAGAGGGAAAAGAAAACAATGAACACTAGGCCAAACAGGGCCGTTAACTAAAACTCTCAAATGGAAAGCGAAACCAATACTGTGGCTGAAAGGAATAACTAAATATAAAACTAATACCGCTAGTCTTCGAAGTCAGTGGACTCGGCCGTCCAATTTCTCATGCAAGGCCAAACGCAAGCAGGCAGCGGAAAGTTGCTAAGCTTTGCTCAAGTCTCAACAAGCACTACAATGAAAAGAATGGAGTTAAATACCATCACAATGAAATAATAATTAGCTGACACGTGCATATTCACGAGCGCAATTGCCGAATCTGCTGCACTGCCGAATCCGTGGTTGTGACAAGAAGAGCACAGACCTTTCGATGGGCTGTGGGACTGAAACTGAGTTTAGAAGTAGTAATGGAAAAAGATGAATTTGAAACCAATGATGAGAATTTAAAGATCAAAACACAACTTAAATGAGATCTAGTATAGATCAGTAAGCATCAGTGACAGTTGAATAGGAATGGTGAAGACTTTTGGATGAAAAATTAACAAAGTGAGTAAGGAGAGGCCTGCTTTGTAGCATAAAATAGACACAATTAAGGCAACTAAGACAGATTTAAAAGATGAGGCAGCCATTCTTTGTTATAAAGGCCCTTGGCAGTAGATGCGTTAAATCTTTACACGTCCAGGTTCAACACTGATCTCTGGTCTGACTGTACAGAGTTTGCATGGTCTCCTTGTGAATATTTGGATTTGCTCCAAGTGCACAGGTTTCTGTCCTAATCCCCAAAATGTACTTCAGTTTGAATTATCCACGGTGTAGATTAATGATTAAAAAGGAGCAAAGGGGGAACTGATGAGCCTTTGAGAGAAAGGATAAATGGCAGAGATGCAGGAACATAAGCAGCGGGGAAAGGAATTAATAGGATTGTTTTACTAGGAGCAGAGGTGAATGGGATCCTTCTGCGTCATTATAAATTTAAGATGAAATAGTCTAAATGACGGCATGTAAATGTAATTGAAAGCCTACCACGAGCTCAAAATAGACACCAAGGTCACAGGCATTCTGATTCAGCTTGGAGAAAGGATTCAGTGCAGAGGGAATAGATTTTGTAGTATCTTCCAGATAATTAGTGGGAGGAGAATTTTGCTTATCTAGTGCTGGTTGCAGATGTGCAGTCTGACTGTTTAAAGATAGTGAAAGGATTATATAAAGTGACGATAAAGTACTTTGTACATGTGGATACTGATAATATGTTTTCAGACATAAGGGATGATTTAGAGATGATAAATCAAAGCGTGTATATGTAAGTTCCTAGAGGATACCAGAGGCATTGGGCGGAGAGAGGGCAGTGAAAAAAATCCATCGTATCTCTGACTACAATATTGTTCTGCAGGGCTTTAAAACTCCCATTCCTCCCACTTAATGTCTTTGTGGACAATACATCTTTAAAGCAAAATAACCTTGATGTTATTTAATCATTGCAACCTGGTTAGCTCATTTTATTCTTTCAATCTTATCTTGCCACTTTGATTTCACAAAGTGTGCTCAAGTGCATTTGCTGTCAGCCAAAGTTGCTGGAGGAATGTGAGCCCAACATGATGCATGTCTAGAAAATCTATCGTATGTACATATTTGGGGAAAAAATTCAGAGAAGACAGCGTTCATTGTTTGTTGAATATACACAATGCAACATGACTGAGATCCTTTTACATTCAGTCTGCTGGTTGGTTTGCTTCTCCAGGCAGCAGTTCTGTATCACCTGGTATTCCCACATCATCGCAAAACCTGTCAGGCCAGCATCTATTTAGCTGACTATGCACAGGAAGATCAACAAGGATATCGATCCATTCCTGCCCAGCAATAGTTGTGATGAAGGATTAAAGAAGAGTGAATTAATAACAAAATGAATTGACCAAAGCAAATGAATCTCTTTGTTCCTGTCCTTGTATTGTTTTTTATTTAATCCAAGAGGACAGTGAATCCTGTCCAGATCAGATTCAGATATGGGAAAAGTCACAGAGTCATACAGCGCAAAAGCCTTTTGTTTCAGTTGTTTTCTTGCAGAAGTTGCAGATTTTAATGAATCAGCTTTTGTCAGACAGACAAGTAGATCTGCAAGGTTTATGCACGCATGCCTCCTTACATTTACCAAATTCATCAAGAGTGTGTTTTGTGTAAACATTTCAAATGAATTTTCATAGGTTATAGTAAATAATACAGAATCTCTTTTACCATAGACAGTTCAGGGTGTGGAAGTGGCTCCCATATGAAGTGAAGATCATCAGTGTCTTTCAAGAAAAGTTAGAGAAGTATATGATGAATTAAGGAAAGGAAGAGTTATTGACAATGGAAGATGAATTGAAGATGGAAATTCTTCTATTGATTCTTGGAAGGAGCAGTTAGACTAAATGGTCTGTTTCTGAACTCCAAGCTATATAAAATTCCACATAATGCTAACAAAAGTAAGGAGCTTTAATCAGAGGTGTTCCTCTGCACTACTTGGGAAGAACTGACTCTGCAGAACCCATTCCCCTTTCCTTCACTCAGATCTAAGGTCTGATTTACAAATGATAATGATTCCAACAATGATAAGTACAATGCTATAACATCGATTGTTTATCAGCAACAGCTAATAATCTCATAACAAAAATAATTGCTGGAATTTAAGAATGGAAGTATTTTCATTTTATTGCAAAAGAAGTTAAACCTAGCTCCTGATCATCTTTTTCGGAATAGTTCTATGTGAAATTGGTGTATATAAACATTCCTTCTTTTGGAACCTGTTAGTATTCTCTCAGCAGTCTAACGAATAAAGTCTGCACTCAGTTTATAGGTCCCATTAAACATTCCTAGTATTATGCTGGCTAGCACCTTGCACCTGCATTGCTGTTCAATAAAATCCTTTATTTCTGTGCCACATTCCTGTGGAGGCTCCATTAATTTCTCTGCCCTTTCTTTATTTCCCAAAATAATTTTCCCATCTTAGTCTGCAAGAGACCCACATTATCTCTGTCAATTTTGTTTCCTATTATATGACTCTCCTATACAAATATCCCTTTTCTTGTTGATCCATTGCAGAATTCTAAAGTTTGTAGGACATAGAACAGCACAACTCTGGATGGGCCATTCAGCCCATGATGTTGTGCTGATCTTGATACCAATTTATACTAAATGCTCTCTTCCTGTGTATCATCCATAACCCTGCTTTCCCTGCTTATTCATATGTCTGTCTTAAAGTCTCTTAAACTCTACTAAACTGCCTGTGTCCACTGCTAGTCCTGGTAAGCCATTCCACTCTCTGTGTAAAGACAAATTTGTTTTTATACTTCACACTTCATACATTCACATTTGTACTTACAACCGCTAACCTTAAAAGTGTATCCTTTGATGTTAGACATTTCTACTCAGGGGAAAAGATTCTGACTGTGTATCTTACCTATGCCTCTCATAATTTTAAAACCTCTATCACAGGGTTTCTCAACCCGGCTTCATGAGAGGTTGCTAGGGGTTCAGTGAGAGATCCTGATAAAAAAAACATTGCTTTTTGAACTTTGTGCAACACATGATGCCAGAGCTTGCAGTGGTGGGCAGTGACTGAGCAGCCCCCATAGCAATCTTAGCCCAGTGCGCCAGTGCGCAGGAGGGTCGCGTTCATGTGCTTGAGTCCATCCTCGGTTTTTAATGCGAGACAGGGGAGGCCATTGATAATTAGTGAGTACTGTATTACTTGGAGGGGAGGACGGCAGGCTGATGAAGAGTGTGAAGTGTGTTTTGCAAGCATTGAATGTACTTGCCCAACTTATGCTGTGACGTCAGCCTCTCCCTCCTGAGTTACCTCCTCCATCTTCACCTTACGCGCCACCGACTAAGTGAGCGAACAAACTACCAGTGTGGTAGAAAATTGGAGGGAAATCTTCATTCTAAAGACAGTCCAGAGTGGCGATTTTTGAAAAGGTGTGAGATGGAAGAGGTGGATTCTAGGCCTTGGCCTACAGACAAATGTGAGAAGGTTAATGATTTATATAGGCATCTGTTAGTCTTGTGAGACCATGGATTTACACCTTGGAAGGCTTCCAGGGTGCAGGCCTACGCAAGGTTGTATGGAAGACCAGCAGTTGCCCATGCTGCAGGTCTCCTTTCTCCACGCCACCGATATTTTCCAAGGGAAGCGCACTAGGGCCTATACAGCTTGGCACTGGTGAGGTCGCAGAGCAATGTGTGGTTAAGTTCCTTGCTCAAGGACACACCATGCTGCCTCAGCTGAGGTTTGAACTAGCAACCTTCAGATCATTAGACTGTTGCCTTAACCACTTGGCCACGTGCCAATAATGATTAAGAATTACAATCTTCTGAGTCATTTCACTGCACTGGTGCAAGAATGGACACAAAAAAGTCCGTCTTTACACAACAAATATGTAACTCTCAGGCTCTGTTGGCTGCGTAAGTCTAGGGAAGACAATCTCTCACCCTGCCAAACATGTGAGATTGAGGTGTAAGCTCACCCAAGACCCCCTTCGCTGATCCTCCATCGAATTCCCGGCCCCAATCCAAGTCCACTCCCATGATCTCTCCTCTCCTGTGTCTTCTCTCTCCATCTCCTGCCAAACAAAAGACCCAGATCACTTCGCTGTCAGGCATACAGCACGAAAACACACTCCTTTCCTTGGATGGCTCACATTCCAAAGCACCCATTATCTCTAACCATAACCGAAACACAGCTTCTACAGAAGGACCATTACATTAGCAGTGAAACCTTTCCCGGGGTGTTACACTCTCCCCCCACCAAAATTAGTCATGTTCTCATACCATTTAGATAATTTGCCAGCCCTTCATGCAAAGCACAAAGTCTAGCCCAGACTGTAAAAGACAGTGACATAGCTCCCCAGGGCGATAGGTGCCACACTCTGTTTCCTCGGTGCTACATAAGCCAGCCTATCTGGTTCTCTCTTGATTCTTTGCAACCCCCTTACCCCCTCACCTACCTCTTCATGTTCTGACACCACTGGGGATACATCTGGCCTACATGGCGAGATGTGAAGTCCAACCCCAGTCTATCACTCCTGCCCTCCTGCAACTCAGACCCTTCTGTCCCTTGGCTGAACCCTGCCTCATCCCTTTCAGTGTCCCACTGAAACCCATTCTGTCCACAGATAACCCCCCGATTTCACCTGACTCAGCGTGAGAAGGGTTGGGAATCTCTTCTTCAATCAGTGGGGACTTAACAAACGGCAGCATATACCACACAAATCATTCCCTCATGCAGGTTCATATCCCCCACTGTTTTCTCCATGACACACTGGTAAGTCACAGGGACTCCCAATATGCCCTGGGACATCGTTTTGAACTGGAAGAATCCCAGTGGACATATAAATGCCATATTCTCTTTGTCAGCCTCACTCATGGGGATCTGGTAGTATCCATTCCTCAAGTCCAGCACACTGAGCCATTTCGCACCACTCAGACAAGCCAGCGCGTCTTCAATCCTTGGGACGATATACTGGTCGGGGGCAGTAGAACTGATCTCTGAGGAATCCATAGGTCTTTTCACCCCTCAAATGTCCAGAATCATCAGGAAGTGACTTCAACACAATCCTCTGATACTTCTCAGGCAGAACCAGCTAAGAACGCCAAAGCCGGTCTGGAGGCGATGTGACCCAGTATAGGATCTGGTTCCTCAACTCCATTCCGGGCCATTCTCTCAGTAATGGAGGCACCGCAGCGTGTTTCATATTTTCCACTTGGGCCATGTCTCCCTTTTCGATGGCTGACCAAATGGTACCGATGCCCGGGTTACCTTGCTGAGCAGCACCACTTCCCCAGGACTCAATTCCAGTAACTGGTTTGTCTTCAGAGCAGTCAGGTTACAGTAAGCTTGTGGAATGGCGTCATCAGAAGCTCCCAATTGATCCACCGATCGATCCTGCCCTTGCATCCCCTCTGCCTGTGTACTGGGCCATTTATTCGCCAGAGAGGTAAGGGCTGATACTACCTCAGAATTCTCACTCTTCACTGGGGTACGGGGACTCATTAGACATTCTAAATCAGACCACTCCTTCCCCTCGCTCCATAGAAACGAGAGAACCCTGTCTTTGAAGGCTCCGCCCCCAGCTACAGGAGACTCGATTTGTGATTTGGCCCGTTCCCCTACACTCTCTTTTTGCCAGAACGTATGGACAGTCCACGGCCCCTCCGCTCCAGTAGTACCAGGAAGTTCTACTGCTGTTACGTCAGCCCTAGTCTGGACTAAAACAAAGTCTGTCCCATCATTTTATCAGACCTCTACCCCACAATTGTAACTTTCCCTACAGATTTAACAGTACTTAAAAATCGAATTAACGATTCATCAGGAGTATGACTATCTACCCCACTCAGCATGCACACATACGTTACCAGTAACCCCGTGGATTCACACCACTGCTCAATCTTGGCAGCATCCATACCCACGTATCGTAATCACTTTACCAGACAATAGTTTAGCACAGACTTAAACACACAACCAACTGGTTCAATGCTCAGGGAAATCACACAGCAGCCAATGAAATCAATCCCGGATGAGCCCCCTCAGTTTCAGCTAGTGGCTGTGTAAGTCTATGGAAGACAATCTCTCACCCACTAAACGTGTGAGATTGAGGTGTAAGTTCAGCCGAGACCCCCTTTGCCAATCCTCCATCAAATTCCCCGGGCTTCGTCAACTCCCAGCCCCACTCCAAGTCCACTCCTACGATCTCTCCTCTCCAACTCCCGCCGAACACCTCGATCCAGATCACCTTGGTGTCAGGGTACACAGCATGAAAATACATTCCCTTCATTGGATGGTTATCTCTAACCATAACCCAAACACTGCTTCTACAGAAAGACCATTACATTGACAGGGTGTTACAAATACACGAAGTACCAACATTCAGTATTTACAATTCTATGAATAAATTCAAATCAAAATATGATTACTACTGTCTATAAAACAGTCAATTCCCTGGGGTGCCCACTACTCCCGGAAATCCCCCACTGTAATCGTTGTGACCGTATGCTCCCTCTCCAAGGGCAGCCGAGCACAAATGTATCCTCGGAAGAGGGGCAGAGAGTCGGCCCTGGCAGAGCCCTTGACTTTCTGCCACCTAGACCCGTGATGGCCATCTTGGCCAGGCCCAGGAGCAAGCCCACCAGTAGATCCTTTTGCAATCTGCCCCCTTCCTTACTGGATGCCCGTTTATAAGGAGTGTGGGACTGAAATGCAACCAGAATCTGAGCAGCAGCCCCTTCAAATACTCAAACAGGGCCTGCAACCTCTCACACTCCATATAAGGGTGGTACACTGACTCCTTCCGGCCATAAAATGACAGGTGGACGGGGTGTCGGTGAACCTACTCAAAACCCTGTTGTACGGTACTGCCCTATCCAACACCTTCCATTCCAGGTCTCCAATGTATAGAGGAAAGACCCCTGCATAAAGAGATTTCCACCGGGGACTTCCCCCGCTGCCGGATGGTGAAGCAGACCAGCAAGCTGAGTCTGCTCCATAGACGAAGGCCGGGAAGTGAAAGACGTGCAGGAGCAGTCCGTACAAGAAACACTTTGGAGCATCACAGAAGGGCACAGTGGGCATCCTTGTGAGTCAGCTCATGTTGTGTGGGTTCCTGTCTTGTGTAGCATCCCAAGGCCTGGGTCCTATGAGCTTCCAGCCCATCGGGTGGTGGTGCAGCTGGAGCCCCTCCACTTCCCCACACCCCTCGACACCTGCCATGATAGGATGGGTCCAGTCCCCTCGCAGCTAGGGCACCGTCCCCCACCGGTGCAGGAGGACCCAGTCTGGATGAGACTAGACTCCCATACTCTCAACAGCTCTTGGTAAAACTGAGGCAGATCCCTCAAAGCAGCGCAGCTGATGCTGTCTGTGGGAAGCTGTGAGTCCTCCCGCAGCCAGTATCCCTGCAGAGGAAGTGCGACGCCCGTGCATGCCATCTCAGGGGGTGGTCACTGTATAGGTATCTCCTCAGGGTCCTGAGGTGAAGAGCCAACAGCTGGGTGCACACACCCACTAATGACTGACTGCCCTCTGTGATCAGAAGACTCAGGACTGCAGCAGAGACCCAATGCCTCCTGTTGCCCCAGAAGAAGTCCACCAGTCTCTTCTGGGTCCAGGAGACAAAAGCAGTGGGCGGGTCTAAAGTAATCAATGAAAGCTACTTATCAATGGGTTTTCCATGGACTGGTGATCCAAATTGTCCTATTCCTCTCTGCCTAGTCTGTGGCAAATAACTTACAAATGTAACAATGGCTCCAGCAAAATCGAAAAGACACTTAACTACAAATCACAGCCAAGTAACACATAAAAGTGCTGATTATTTTAAATGACAATTGGAATCTCAAAACAAACAGAAAATAAAATCTCAGTTAAGTAAAAAGCTTCAGGAAGAAAGTTTTTTAGGAGCATTAAGATCAGTTCACTGGAGATTATTTTTAAAAAGTGTGTGGAAATCTGGACAAAGAGCACACCAATCTCCTGCTACATATAGCAATCCGGTGGCTTTGCAGTGGAAGAGTTCTCAACAGGGTGTTCAAACTGAAAAGTGAATAGCAGGAGTACTTCCAAGAAAATAGTAGGGCAGATTTTGCTTACTGCTTTGAAGATGTAGAATGGCTACAGAAACTAGCCTACATAACACATTTTTCATCATATGAACCAGTTGAACAAGTCCCTGGAGAAAATGTTTCAACTTCAAGTGACAAGATTTTTGGATTTAAAAGGAAACTGAATCTTTGGAAAAATCATGTTGCAAAAGTAAATCTTGAAATGTGTCCATTGTGGCTTGGGCTTGACAGTGAGGAAGGATATCAGAAGGTCTCAAGTCATATTGAAAATCACCCGGAAGAACTGCAGAACAAAATTGAACAGTATTTTTCCTCCCTTTCAACACAAGTGTATGACTGAGTGAGGGACCCTTCCTCTGAATCCTCTGCTCAGCCTGAGAACTTGACTTTGAAAGAAGAGGAGGAACTTTGTAAGCTGCAGTCTGATCATGCACTCAAAATGAGATTTACTGATCTGCTCCTGGACAAGTTCTGGCTTTCTGTGAAAGAAGAGTATCCTGCCATTCATAGGAAAGCAATGAACATTTTGCTACAGTTATCAACTTCTTACATGTATGAGCAAGCTTTATCTTGTTTAACAAGCATCAAGAGCAAGGATAGAAATCATCTCATTTCAGTTGAAGGTGAAATCTGTGAATACTCATCTGAAGTTTGACCCAGAACTGAGAAATATATTATGTTTGCCTTATGAGTTTTTAAAATGTATGAAAGAGAAACAGTAATTGCAAGAAAGGTAAGCTAAGTTTAAGGTTTCTTTTCAAGAAATGTTGGCTAAAAATTCATTCCCTACTCAAAAGAATAATGACAATTATTTTGGATTATTATATCTACATCTCCTGATCACACTAATGTAGTCATAGACATAGCCATACTTTATTAATCCCAGGGGAAATTGGGTTTTGTTAGACCTGAAATTTATTTCAAGGGTTCCTCCAAGGCAAAAAGGTTGAGAAAGGCTGCTCTATCATATCTCACCTTGGTCTCAATGGTCTAGGGAGAACAACCTAATTTTGTCCAACAATTTTTATGTCTTATGCCCTCTAATCCAGGCAGCACTCTGGTAGGCCTTTTCTGCACCTCTTCAGATTGGCTCTACATTCTTCCTCTATTGTGGCAACCAGGCTGCACCCAATACTCCATGTGTGGCCAGAGTAACTTTTTACAGATTTGCAACATGACTTCCTTACTCTAATACTCAACACGCCTACCAATAAAGGCATGCATTCAATATGCTTTCTTAACATCTTATCCACTTGCACAACCACTTTCAGTGAACTATGAACCTGGATCCAAAGATCCTCCTCTTCCTCAATGCTATTGAGCAGTCTACAATTAACTCTGTACCTTTTCCTTCCATTTGACCTCCCAAAGTACGACACTTAATACTTGTCAATTAAACTTCATTGGCCACTTCTTTACACATATCTGAAACTGATCTACATCCCAGTATTCTTTGAAAGTCCTTTACACTGTCCACAACTCCAACAATTTTGGTGTCATCCATAAACTTGATAATCCACACCTATATTTTCATTGAAATCATTGATATACTGAATATCACAAACAACAGACGTCCAAGCAATGATCCTTGCAGGTCATCACTGGTCAAGGGCTTCCAGTCAGAATAATAGCCCATCACCCCTACTTGTCCTCTATTGGCAAGCCAGTTCCAAATCTAAACTTGTGTTTCACCCTAGATCCCATGTAGCTTTATCTTCCGAATCATCTTCCTGGGGAGAGTTCATCAAATGCCTTACTTAAGTTTGTGAAGACAATATCCACTGTCTTACCCTCATCGAGCATCATTATCACATCCTAAAGAACTCAATCAAGTTTGAAAGGTATGACCTGCACTGCGTAAAGCCATACGGATTGTCTGAAGCAGGCTATTCCAAACGTGCTTAAATCCCAATCCTCAGTATCCTCTCTAATACCTTCCCTACCACTGAATAGGGCTCACTGGCCTATAATTACCTGGATTATTCTTATCTCCCATTTTGAACAAAGACACATTTGCTACTTTTCAGTTCTCCATGATCTCACTGTTCCTAGCAAGGGCACAAATATTTTTATCAAAGCCTCAGCAATCTTCTCACTTGCTTCTTTCAACATCATAGGATATATGCCACTAGGCTCTGGGGACCTATCCATCTTAATTCTTTTTAGAAGATCCAGCACCACCTCCTCCTTAATCTCAAAGTGTCCCAGTGCATTATCATGCCCCACTTTGTTTTCACTAATTCCTTTTCCTTAGGAAATACCAACACAAAGTACTCATTCAGTACCTCAGCTACTTACACTGGCTCAGCAAATGCCCTCATTTATTCTTGAGTGGACATCCCCTCTCCTTAGATATCCTAGAAAACAGGAGAAGACACAAAATGGTAGTAGATGACTGTCTCTCTGACTGGTGCTGTACTGCAGGGGTAGAAGTCTGTCGTTGTTTATCAGCTATATTAATGATTCAGATGATAATGTGTTAAACTGGTTCAACAAATTTCTGGATGACACCAAGACAGGGTGCGTAGTGGACATCGAATAAGATTATCAAAGCTTGCAGGAAGCTCTAGACCAGCTGGAAAAATGGACTGATAAATGGCAGGTGAAACTTAATGCAGAGCAGTGTGAAGTGCAGCACATTGGTAGGACAAACCAGGGGAAGACTTACACAGTGCAAGGTAGGACTCTGAGGTGTGCAATTGTAATAAGCTCTTTGGGCCTGTGTGGAGAGCCGGAGAACATTATAGAGCACCTGAATTAGTTAATTGTTGTTTAATAAGTCATTATTCATTTAGATTTCCTTGTTTTTTTGAGTGACTCATTCTTTATAATGTGGTCTCCTGATGCTTTCTGTTTAAACTTGTTACGTTTATTTTGATAGGCTCAGGAATTCCACACTACTTGCATTAGTTAAGTGGACACCCACTTTAGTGCTAATCACAGGGTCCAGGCTTTGAGATTATTGCATCTTGTGGTGTCTCTCAGCCAATCCAACGATCTTCTGCTGGAATTATTATGAATAAACTTTGGTCGCCGTTTCTACGTGGGAGTCTGTCTTTCCTCCACGTTTGGGTTCTGACATAGCCAGCACATTTTGACAGCAGTAGAACAAAGGGATATAGAAATACAGATCCATAATTTATTGAAAGTGGGATCATGGTTAGATAGGGTCGTAAACAGAACTTTTGAAAATTTGGCTTTCATAAAGCAGAGTGTTGAGTTGGGTTGTTATAGAAACATAGAAACATAGAAAATAGGTGCAGGAGTAGGCCATTCGGCCCTTCGAACCTGCACCGCCATTTATTATGATCATGGCTGATCATCCAACTCAGAACCCCGCCCCAGCCTTCCCTCCATACCCCCTGACCCCCGTAGCCACAAGGGCCATATCTAACTCCCTCTTAAATATAGCCAATGAACTGGCCTCAACAGTTTCCTGTGGCAGAGAATTCCACAGATTCACCACTCTCTGTGTGAAGAAGTTTTTCCTAATCTCGGTCCTAAAAGGCTTCCCCTCTATCCTCAAACTGTGACCCCTCGTTCTGGACTTCCCCAACATCGGGAACAATCTTCCTGCATCTAGCCTGTCCAATCCCTTTAGGATCTTATACGTTTCAATCAGATCCCCCCTCAATCTTCTAAATTCCAACGAGTACAAGCCCAGTTCATCCAGTCTTTCTTCATATGAAAGTCCTGCCATCCCAGGAATCAATCTGGTGAACCTTCTTTGTACTCCCTCTATGGCAAGGATGTCTTTCCTCAGATTAGGGGACCAAAACTGCACACAATACTCCAGGTGTGGTCTCACCAAGGCCTTGTACAACTGCAGTAGTACCTCCCTGCTCCTGTACTCGAATCCTCTCGCTATAAATGCCAGCATACCATTCGCCTTTTTCACCGCCTGCTGTACCTGCATGCCCACTTTCAATGACTGGTGTATAATGACACCCAGGTCTCGTTGCACCTCCCCTTTTCCTAATCGGCCACCATTCAGATAATAATCTGTTTTCCTATTTTTGCCACCAAAGTGGATAACTTCACATTTATCCACATTAAATTGCATCTGCCATGAATTTGCCCACTCACCCAACCTATCCAAGTCACCCTGCATCCTCTTAGCATCCTCCTGTCAGCTAACACTGCTGCCCAGCTTCGTGTCATCCGCAAACTTGGAGGTGCTGCATTTAATTCCCTCATCCAAGTCATTAATATATATTGTAAACAACTGGGGTCCCAGCACTGAGCCTTGCGGTACCCCACTAGTCACCGCCTGCCATTCTGAAAAGGTCCCGTTTATTCCCACTCTTTGCTTCCTGTCTGCTAACCAATTCTCCACCCACACCAATACCTTACCCCCAATACCGTGTACTTTAAGTTTGCACACTAATCTCCTGTGTGGGACCTTGTCAAAAGCCTTTTGAAAATCCAAATATACCACATCCACTGGTTCTCCCCTATCCACTCTACTAGTTACATCCTCAAAAAATTCTATGAGATTCGTCAGACATGATTTTCCTTTCACAAATCCATGCTGACTTTGTCCGATCATTTCACCGCTTTCCAAATGTGCTGTTATCACATCCTTGATAACTGACTCCAGCAGTTTCCCCACCACCGACGTTAGGCTAACCGGTCTATAATTCCCCGGTTTCTCTCTCCCTCCTTTTTTAAAAAGTGGGGTTACATTAGCCACCCTCCAATCCTCAGGAACTAGTCCAGAATCTAACGAGTTTTGAAAAATTATCACTAATGCATCCACTATTTCTAGGGCTACTTCCTTAAGCACTCTAGGATGCAGACCATCTGGCCCTGGGGATTTATCTGCCTTCAATCCCTTCAATTTACCTAACACCACTTCCCTACTAACATGTATTTCGCTCAGTTCCTCCATCTCACTGGACCCTCTGTCCCTTACTATTTCTGGAAGATTATTTATGTCCTCCTTAGTGAAGACAGAACCAAAGTAATCATTCAATTGGTCTGCCATGTCCTTGCTCCCCATAATCAATTCACCTGTTTCTGTCTGCAGGGGACCTACATTTGTCTTTACCAGTCTTTTCCTTTTTACATATCTATAAAAGCTTTTACAGTCAGTTTTTATGTTCCCTGCCAGTTTTCTCTCATAATCTTTTTTCCCCTTCCTAATTAAGCCCTTTGTCCTCCTCTGCTGAACTCTGAATTTCTCCCAGTCCTCAGGTGAGCCACTTTCTCTGGCTAATTTGTATGCTTCTTCTTTGGAATTGATACTATCCCTAATTTCTCTTGTCAGCCACGGGTGCACTACCTTCCTTGATTTATTCTTTTGCCAAACTGGGATGAACAATTGTTGTAGTTCATCCATGCAATCTTTAAATGCTTGTCATTGCATATCCACCGTCAATCCTTTAAGTGTCATTTGCCAGTCTATCTTAGCTAATTCACGTCTCATACCTTCAAAGTTACCCCTCTTTAAGTTCAGAACCTTTGTTTCTGAATTAACTATGTCACTCTCCATCTTAATGAAGAATTCCACCATATTATGGTCACTCTTACCCAAGGGGCCTCTCACGACAAGATTGCTAATTA
This sequence comes from Mobula hypostoma, assembly GCF_963921235.1. Lineage (NCBI taxonomy): Eukaryota > Metazoa > Chordata > Chondrichthyes > Myliobatiformes > Myliobatidae > Mobula > Mobula hypostoma. The sequence continues at coordinate 150,974,695 of NC_086097.1, read as the reverse complement.
ACCCTTCCTCATTGCTCAAAACCCAGTCCAGAATAGCCTGCTCTCTAGTTGGTTCCTCAACATGTTGGTTCAAAAAACCATCCCGCATACATTCCAAGAAATCCTCTTCCTCAGCACCTTTACCAATTTGGTTCACCCAGTCTACATGTAGATTGAAGTCACCCATTATAACTGCTGTTCCTTTATTGCACACATTTCTAATTTCCTGTTTAATACCATCTCCGACCTCACTACTACTGTTAGGTGGCCTGTACACAACTCCCACCAGCGTCTTCTGCCCCTTAGTGTTACGCAGCTCTACCCATATCGATTCCACATCTTCCCGGCTTATGTCCTTCCTTTCTATTGCGTTAATCTCATCTTTAACCAGCAACGCCACCCCACCTCCTTTTCTTTCATGTCTATCCCTCCTGAATATTGAATATCCCTGAACGTTGAGCTCCCATCCCTGGTCACCCTGGAGCCATGTCTCTGTGATCCCAACTATATCATAATCATTAATAACAATCTGCACTTTCAATTCATCCACCTTATTACGAATGCTCCTTGCATTGACACATAAAGCCTTCAGGCGCTCTTTTACAACTCTCTTAGCCCTTATACAATTATGTTGAAAAGTGGCCCTTTTTAATGCTTGCCCTGGATTTGTCGGCCTGCCACTTTTACTTTTCTCCTTTGTACTTTTTGCTTCTACCCTCACTTTACACCCCTCTGTCTCTCTGCAGTGGTTCCCATCCCTCTGTTGTGAACTAACCTCCTCATGCCTAGCCTCTTTAATTTGATTCCCACCCCCCAACCATGTTCTACAAGATGTTGGAGACGCAAAATTTGGAGTATTGTGTGTAGTTATGGTCACCTAACTAACAGGAAAGATACCTTACGTCCAGTGAGATGGCGGCGTGCTTGGACACAGTGGCCTTTCTGGGTCCAAACAAAGGTGCAATTGTTCATCCATTATGCCTTTTTTATGATCGCAAGACTGCTAAATAATAAGAACATCAAGCATGGCGGGTCTACCCTGCTAGCAAGTTGCTGGATAGTGATGGAGTTGGACTTTTTGCGCACTGTGCTGCAGCCAACCAGGCAGAATGCAAGCCAACAAATGGTAGGGGATGTTTGGCTCAGATGTTTCTCTTGTGATCACCAATACTGTGTTGGACATTGATAAAGTAGAATTCTGCGAGAATGATTCACTGGTTCATTGGCAAGGCAGATGGAGGAGGAGCTGTGTTGCCTCGGTTGCTATGGAGACAAGGCCCTCAGGCCTCAGGGTCGTTGGTTGTGGTCACTGGCGAAGGGGATGCCGGAGCGAGCTGTGTGCCCCTGGGTTGTGCAAGGGTTTGGATGCTGGCCTCACCTGTCAATGTTGCTATCCAGTGTTTACTCGGTGCAAGACAAGCTGGATTGCATTTGGCTGCACATGCATGAAATGAGGAACTGCTGCAGCTTGTTCTTGAAGAAACATGGCTCCAGGACAGCATCCATGCACCATCAATCTACGGGCCGTGACACCTGCGGACTTGGGTTATATTATTATCTTTTATATAATTTTTGTAACTGCATGTTTGCTCTTCTATCATAATTATATGTGCTGTGTGTGACTGTTGGTGCTATGTATTGCACTTTGGCCTCAGAGGAACATTGTTTCATTTGGCTATATTCTGGTGTACAGTTGAACTTGAACTTGAATAACATTGAAAGAGTACAGAGAAAATTTACAAGGATTTGAAGACCTGAGTTATAGGGAAAGGTTGAGTAACTTTATTCAATGGAGCAGAGGAGAATAAGAGGAGCATTGATCAAGCTATACAAACTTCTGAGGGGTATAGATAGGGTAAATACACACAGGCTCTTCCTCCTGAGGTTGGGTGAGAATTACACTGAGTTAAGGATGAAAAGTGAAATATTTATGGGGAATCTGATGGGGACCTTCCTCCCTCAGAGGGTGGTGTGAAGTGGAACGGCTGCCAGCGGAGTTGATGAGTGCAGGTTCAATGGCAATATTTAGGAAAAGTTTGGATAGGTACCTGAATGAGAGGGGTATGGGAGGCTACGGCCCGGGTGTGGGTTGACTGAAAAGCTGCCTGGCACAGAAATGTCTTGGCGACCGAAACGTCGACTGTACCTCTTCCTATAGATGCTGCCTGGCCTGCTGCGTTCACCAGCAATTTTTATGTGTGTTGCTTGAAATTCCAGCATCTGCAGATTTCCTTGTGCTGGCACAGACTATATGGGCTAAAGGACCTGTTTCTATACTTCAGTGCTTTATAACTGTCTGTCTGACTTGTTTTCTTATCATAAGCAAAGATGCATTAGGATTTCCTTGACCTGCTCATTTAGGGCATTTCATGGCATCCCTTGGCCACCATTGAGCACATCTACACGGAGCGCTGGCACGTGAAAGCACCATCCGTCATGAAGGACCCACTTCATCCAGGCCATGATCTCTTCTCGCTGCTGCCGTCGGGAAAGAGATAGAGAAGCCTCAAGTCCCACACCACCTGGTTCAGGAACAGTTATTACCCCTCAACCATCAGGCTTCTGAAAATTGTTAAGAAAGCATGTGGGATAATTGCCAAATGTACAGAATACATGGGCAGCAAGGTCACATAGAAAACATTCGTTAAAACTCAACTAGATTCTGGAGTTCAAAGTGAGGTGTAGATTAAATCCACCATTATGCTTAAAATCAAAAAAAACCTTGAAGGGCCAGGACTTTCAGGGAAATGGATCCATGAACAGCGAAGTAGGATGAAGCTAAAGTAACATTTTTTGGCTGGCAAGACCTGATGAATTGAATGGGCACACTGTTAACTTCTATGATTCTATGAAGATGTGAGTGCTAAATCTGAGCTGTTAAAAGGAAGGTAATCAAATGCAGCCTCAGATTACCTCGACAAACAGATAGTAAGCAATGAACTCTGATGTCTCTTTCAGTGTTTGGAAACAAGAATTACTCATTCATCTTTTCCTTGATTCTGTTCTTATTCCTGGCAAGAAAAGCTTTATTACCAGTGCAAAAATGTCTTTGAACTGATATTGCTGTTCACAACAATTCACAACAAATTTCACAACATATGCTGCTGATATTAAACCTGATTCTGATTCTCATTCACAAGTAGTCCTGACAAGTTAGAGAGGGCAGAGTTCCTTCACCAGAGAATATTTTTAACATTATTAACCATAACTTACATTAGTTTGCAATTACCAGCTTTTAAAAAAAAGGTTTATTTAATAGTTCAATTAAAATTCCACAGTTGTCATGGTAACATGTGTTCTCAAGTCTTCAATTCCTTGTTCTAAGTGTTTTGAATACGATTCAGGAAAAATAGTCTCAATCCGGTCATTTCTGAAATATCTCCTCTAATCTTAGAAGTCGAGGGTCTCAGGTGTGAGTGGTAAAGGGAAAATCGTTTGAAATTGTTGTGAGAATTATTCCTACATTTTTATGGGAAAACAAACATGTATTTTCAGTTAAGTTTTAACTGAAGTTAGTCCTGACGAAGGGTCTCGGCCTGAAACGTCGACTGCACCTCTTCCTATAGATGCTGCCTGGCCTGCTGCGTTCACCAGCAACTTTGATGTATGTTCCTTCATTGATACGTTAGCTGTGGATTGTTACCACCTGCAATTTGCAGATGGTGTGAACAGGAGTATATTAACAATTTCTGGAAGGATTTGAATCAATATATTTGCTAGATGGAGAGATAGGTGCAAAAATTTAACACTGATAACATAGAGTGCTGCACAAAGGATGAAATCACGGGTGACATACATGCAAAATTGAGGAACTATAATTAACACAGGCTGGCGCAGGAAGGAATTAGTGGAGTAGTAGGAAAACTTGTCACTGTCAATATCTAGATAATGTAGTGAAGTGAATACGAAGATAAACGATGGCATACAAATTCTGCTATGATTAGGTAATATAGCTCCTTTACTGGGTTACTATTACACAAGATTTCAGTCCTTCTTCAGGAAAGATCCAGAATCAGAATCATGTTTAATATCACTGGCATATGTCATGAAATTTGTCATTTTGCGGCAGTAGTACATTGCAATACATAATAATAAAAACTATAAATTATAATAAGATTTATGTACATCTTATTATAATCTTACTATAAACTATTTGATGCATAATCATGTTAGTCCATCCCTAACTGTTTATCTCGTTAGATGTAGATATATGGTTTGGGATGGACTGGCATAATTATGTATCAAACAGTTTATAGTAAGGTCAGCACAGGACACTTGCAGCATTGATTTAAGAATTGCGGAATTATTCATTTAATTTAATCGTGCCCACCCACCCCACAGATATCAGGCAGACAGGAAGTTTAATCCAGTATCATCATGTTGATTTCCAGTGGTCTTAGATATTTCTTTAACCATTTTCACCACAGAGTATTTGTGATTCTGATTACCATTGATTCAAGAGATTTTCAGATCAAAGCTGTTAATTACTAACAGGCAAGTAATAAAACCAAGCACAGTTTTCACATTGTGTTTATTAGGAAAGGGAAATTTATATCCCTAATCTCTCTGGCTTCATTGCATCTTAAGAAACACTTTAAGTGGGTAGTTATTAACTGCCCTCCGAAATCACTCAGCAAGTCACTCAGTTATATTAAGTATCTACCAAGGATAACACATTAATTGCTTTCAGGAGGACAACCTACTCTCAGCTAAGGAGGTAAAACAAATGCCGAAGAAACATGAAGTCTTAGAATAATTTAGAAAATGCTACTTCTTCTGAACAAGTCACTCTTTGTACATACATTTTTTTGTGTCAGCTTGTCTCACAATCCACTTCTTCATGAAGAGACTCCATTGAAGTGTCAGGCATTACAACTCCCTGCTGTACTGATAAATTTATCTTTAAATGCTAGCTGTCAAACCACTACTTTTGGCAAAATGAAGCTCATCATATTCCCACATCAAATGAAATGATGCTGAAAAACTAATTCATGCCTTTATATTGAATAGACTAGATTACTGCAATGCACTTTTTACTGGCCTTCCAAAGCAATTACTGACAAAATTCAACTCATTCAGAATACTGCAGTTAGATTTTTAATGAAAAACAGGAAGAGGGAGCATATCAGTCCTGACCTAACTACTGTAAAGATGGAGCCACACTCAGGTTGGAGGAACAACACCTTATATTCCGTCTGGGTAGCCTCCAACCTGATGGCATGAACATTGACTTCTCTAACTTCTTCTAATGCCCCACCTCCCCCTCATACCCCATCCGTTATTTATTTATATACACACATTCTTTCTCTCTCTCTCTCTCTCTCTCCTTTTTCTCCCTCTGTCCCTCTGACTATACCCCTTGCCCATCCTCTGGGTTTTTCCCCCCCTTCCCATTTTCCTTCTCCCCAGACCTCCTGTCCCATGATCCTCTCATATCCCTTTTGCCAATCACCTCTCCAGGTCTTGGCTCCATCCCTCCCCCTCCTGTCTTCTCCTATCGTTTTGGATCTCCCCCTCTCCCTCTCACTTTCAAATCTCTTACTAGCTCTTCCTTCAGTTAGTCTTGACGAAGGGTCTCGGCCTGAAACGTCGACTGTACCTCTTCCTAGAGATGCTGCCTGTCCTGCTGCATTCACCAGCAACTTTGATGTGTGTTGCTTGAATTTCCAGCATCTGCAGAATTCCTCGTGTTTGCATTGGCTTCCTGTATCTTTTAGAACTGATTTTAAATTTCCCTTCTTTGATTTTAAACCTTTCAGAGGTCTGGGACCTGGGTACATCACAGAAGTGCTTTTGTTTCATAACCCCGCTGCGGCCTTCAGGTCTTCTTCCGTTTGTCTCTTAAATTTAAACAATCTTCCTCAAAAGAAAATCAGCAGGTCAGCTTTTCTGAACTACACTCCTAAACCGTGGAACTCAATACCTAAAAATAAAGGGACGCACACTCAGTTGATACTTTTAAACGTGGGTTCAAAATCTATTTAGTTAAACTTGCTTTTAACGAACATCTTTTTGTTTTTTATTTTCATGTTTGCCATTTATCCCATTGTAAAGCAATTTGATACACTGTTTGTGTGAAAAGTGCACCATAAATATGTTATTATTTTTATTTATTTTTTCTCAACTCAAGCTGATAAAACCTGAGGTACGGACATAGCCAAACACACTTATTTGTCAATTGCTAGGAACTTTTGGACTATTCTAGAGGCTTTCTGAAGATTTACATAAATATTACTGTGCAGCCCTAATTGTTTAATGCTATTGGGATACCAGTTGTAAATATTACTATCAGGACAATGTAGACTTGCTCGTGTTCCAAAAACTTTCAATTTTCTCTTTTATTTCAGCATATTTCTGGTGTTTTTCACTGATTGATTTCTGTAGGTTATGTGTGCTTGGAATGGCCATATCTATTAAACAAGTTGTTTTTGCTTGTTTATCCCGTATTATTATATCTGGATGGTATTTATGGATTGTCTTGTCTGTAATAACTGATCGGTCATAATATAATTTGTGGTATTCTGATTCTAAGACTGGATCAGACCTGCATGTATAGTAAAGTGTGATTTCATTTGTGACTTTGTATTTTAAAGCAAGCTTTTAATGAATAATGTTTGCCACTTGATTGTGCCTGTGTAAGTAATCAGATTGTGTTAAACCGTTACAGGATCCTGTAATGTGTTGGATTGTTTCTGTTTTTTCTCAGCATTTTCTACATTTATCATCTTGAATCTGTTGATCTTTTATGATGCATTTTTGATATTTTTTGTGTTAACCACCTGGTCCTGTATTGCCACAAGGAACCCTTCTGTTTCTGGGAAGAGGTTTGTTATTATTATTGTTGTTGCTGTTGTTATTATTATTATTATTATACATTTTGGTTTAGCAAATAAGGAAGAAAGCAATAATAAGTTAATCCACACTGGATTGCGAAGCAAGTGATCCATGGTTCAAATCCGGCCAGCTCCTTGCACGCTTTCCATCTGTGCTGAGTTGAACATCAAACTAGCAACTCGGCCTCGTAATGAACAGATAAAAATGCCAAAGAAATGGCAAGCTTGCTGCCCAATGTGCCACAAGGTGTGGAAAGGAACAACAATAATTGGTTATTGTTGCTGCCTGATAGATCCAGTGTCCCTGGTTCAATCCTGACCTCTGATGCCTTCTGTGTGGAGTTTGTATTAGCTCCTTTTGTAAGCAACACACATCAAAGTTGCTGGTGAACGCAGCAGGCCAGGCAGCATCTATAGGAAGAGGCGCAGTCGACGTTTCAGGCTGAGACCCTTCGTCAGGACTAACTGAAGGAAGAGTGAGTAAGGGATTTGAAAGCTGGAGGGGGAGGGGGAGATGCAAAATGATAGGAGAAGACAGGAGGGGGAGGGATGGAGCCGAGAGCTGGACAGGTGATAGGCAGAAGGGGATACGAGAGGATCATGGGACAGGAGGTCCGGGAAGAAAGACGGGGGGGGTGGGGGGGTGACCCAGAGGATGGGCAAGAGGTATATTCAGAGGGACAGAGGGAGAAAAAGGAGAGTGAGAGAAAGAATGTGTGCATAAAAAAGAGTAACAGATGGGGTACGAGGGGGAGGTGGGGCCTAGTGGAAGTTAGAGAAGTCAATGTTCATGCCATCAGGTTGGAGGCTACCCATACGGAATATAAGGTGTTGTTCCTACCTATTCTGGTATCTGTCCCCCACTTTTCCTTCGCTACATCGACGACTGCATTGGCGCTGCTTCCTGCACACATGCAGAACTCGTTGACTTTATTAACTTTGCCTCCAACTTTCACCCTGCCCTCAAGTTTACCTGGTCCATTTCCGACACCTCCCTCCCCTTTCTAGATCTTTCTGTCTCTGTCTCTGGAGACAGCTTATCCACTGATGTCTACTATAAGCCTACTGACTCTCACAGCTATCTGGACTATTCCTCTTCTCACCCTGTCTCTTGCAAAAACGCCATCCCCTTCTCGCAATTCCTCCGTCTCCGCCGCATCTGCTCTCAGGATGAGGCTTTTCATTCTAGGACGAGGGAGATGTCTTCATTTTTTAAAGAAAGGGGCTTCCCTTCCTCCACTATCAACTCTGCTCTTAAACGCATCTCCCCCATTTCACGTACATCTGCTCTCACTCCATCCTCCCACCACCCCACTAGGAATAGGGTTCCCCTGGTCCTCACCTACCACCCCACCAGCCTCCGGGTCCAACATATTATTCTCCGTAACTTCCGCCACCTCCAACGGGATCCCACCACTAAGCATATCTTTCCCTCCCCCCCCCTCTGCATTCTGCAGGGATCGCTCCCTACACAACTCCCTTGTCCATTCGTCCCCCCCATCCCTCCCCACTGATCTCCCTCCTGGCACTTATCCGTGTAAGCGGAACAAGTGCTACACATGCCCTTACACTTCCTCCCTTACCACCATTCAGGGCCCCAAACAGTCCTTCCAGGTGAGGCATCACTTCACCTGTGAGTCGACTGGGGTGATATACTGCGTCCGGTGCTCCCGATGTGGCCTTTTATATATTGGTGAGACCCGACGCAGACTGGGAGACCGCTTTGCTGAACATCTACGCTCTGTCCGCCAGAGAAAGCAGGATCTCCCAGTGGCCACACATTTTAATTCCACATCCCATTCCCATTCTGACATGTCTATCCACGGCCTCCTCTACTGTAAAGATGAAGCCACACTCAGGTTGGAGGAACAACACCTTATATTCCGTATGGGTAGCCTCCAACCTGATGGCATGAACATTGACTTCTCTAACTTCCGCTAGGCCCCACCTCCCCCTCGTACCCCATCTGTTACTCTTTTTTATGCACACATTCTTTCTCTCACTCTCCTTTTTCTCCCTCTGTCCCTCTGAATATACCTCTTGCCCATCCTCTGGGTCACCCCCCCACCCCCCCCCGTCTTTCTTCCTGGACCTCCTGTCCCATGATCCTCTCGTATCCCTTTTGCTTATCACCTGTCCAGCTCTTGGCTCCATCCCTCCCCCTCCTGTCTTCTCCTATCATTTTGCATCTCCCCCTCCCCCTCCAGCTTTCAAATCCCTTACTCACTCTTCCTTCAGTTAGTCCTGACGAAGGGTCTCGGCCTGAAACGTCGACTGCGCCTCTTCCTATAGATGCTGCCTGGCCTGCTGCGTTCACCAGCAACTTTGATGTGTGTTGCTTGAATTTCCAGCATCTGCAGAATTCCTGTTGTTTTCCTTTTGTAAGCATTGGTTTCCTCCAGATGCTCTACTTCCTTCCACATCCTTCCACAAGGTTGCGCCATTTGGTAGGTTAATTGGCTACTGTATGTAGCCCTAAATGTGGGTGGTGGTTGTGGAATCCTGGAGGATTTAAGGAGCATACAGAGAATGGGTTGCTGGGAAACTAGGAGGGAAATGGGATTGATGGGATGGCTCTGGCACAGACGCAAGAGCTGAATGCCCATCTTCTGTGATGTAAGGAAATGTGAAAAAAAGACTATGATAACAAATCAAGTATTATAGTTAGTGATTCAATCAAATGGAGAAGATTTAATTGACATTTTTGCTTTATAGAGTCACTGGAGATATATATGAAGAACATCAATGTTAAAAAAAACTTTTATATAAAAAACAAAGAACAAAGGGTATATGCTTGCTACTTAAATCTGTGAAAGTGCTTGTAGTCATGATCAGCAATGAAAAGGTTCCTGGAACATAATTATGTAGGAAAGGAATAGACAGATTTTCATATGCTGCCCCAGGCATGTTATTTTACTTGCATGAGTTAAATAGAGATGTGATACATCCGGAATTTCGAAATAGTCAGTTTGCATTTGCTCACTCTTTAGCAAACGGTGCAGGTGAAATAAAAATTTAAAAATTGTAGGATTCTTCATTAGTTTTTAAGTTTTACCTTCCCCAAATTAGAAAATGTAAATTTTGGAGGACAAAAGGTTTTCCATTACATGAACTTAATAGCATCTTCAAGGAAGTATGAAATGGCCAAACATAGAGCAAAGATCTCTCTATACTGTAGCAATGCATCAAAAATTCAGAACGATCCAGATGGTACCAACATGGCTTTCTGCAAATATTATTGCAAATTATTAGTACGTATTATATGTTTATTTGTTTGTTTTTTTATTATTTGCTTTTTATTTGCATAGTTTGTCTTCTCTTGGTTGTTGGTCTTCCTTTGTGTATAGTTTTTCAGCAATTCTATTGTATTTCTTTTCATCTACTGTGAATATCTGCCAAAAAATGAAACTCAGAGTAGTATATGGTGACCTTTGTGTACTTTGAAAACAAATTTACTTGGAACTTTGAACAGCTAACACTGAATAAGGGTCTTTGTTGATAGGGAATAATTGACACTGTCCAAGTTGCTGAGTTCTGGTCATCTGGCGGGTGTAAGTATTTAGTAGGCATGCTCACTTTCCCTGTTATGCACCTGCATGCCAGAAGAGAATGGGGGGGGTGAATTGTGGGCATTAAGGTGGCAGCACTTACATATTAAATGGAGCAGTTGAAAGTAAAGTTGTTTAAATGAAGGAAAAACTTGTCTTTATTGTTTTGGGCATTAACAGTGGTAGCAGCGGATGGTTTCCAATTACAGGATCCTGCCGGCATTTAATGAGAGCAAACCTTAACGAGAGCTGGAAAAAATGAAATCGGAATATGGGAATTTCAGTCGAAGACTTATGCTAATAAATACATTTGATTTTTTTTTGAAAGAAGTAAAGGATTGGATTTATGATGCATGTTCAGACTTAGACAAAATTTACAGGGATAGTTCTAGAAATATGACTGATTATATTACTGATTTTGAACAAAAGTACTATTACAAGTGTAAATACAAATTGGAACTTCCTGACACAGTGTTGGCTTTTAAGTTGTTGGATACTGGGTATCTAGACATAAAGAACAGACACTTAACGATAACTGCAAAGTACAGAACTTACATGTGCATCTATGAAATCAGCTCTAAAGAGGATTTTTGGAGAAAAGGCCGCTAAGACAACAGTCAGAATTAGTTTGAGTCAGGAAATGGCATACTTCACTGAGCAGAAACAAGAGTCACAAGCGTAGATCCTAAATTGACCAGACAAGAGTATCATTACCTGGCACAAATCCAATAAACAAGTACAGATAGTAAAAAACTTCATCCAATCCTGAATCAGTCTACAAGGCCTACCTCGGAAGGTATTCGGTGATAATGGCGGTGAACTTAATAATGATGAATTCAGAGATAAGGCGGAGAACTTTAACATTGAGAGAAAGACAGCAGCAGCATACAGTCCTTGGAGTAATGGACTTCTAGAGTGACACAATCAAATGCTTACTGAAATAATTCTGAAGGTAAAGAAAAAAGCAATGGCTGTGATTGGAACACAGCACTGGGCTGGTCCCTTGTGGCAAACAATACCAGGCACAATGCTCACGGCTACAGCCCGTATCAGTTGGTGTTTAGCCAGAATCCAAACCTTCCATCTGTACAGGCTGACAAACCACCTGCTCTAGAGGGCACTACAAGGAGTGAGTGGGTTGGGAAGCATATTTCAGCACTACATGCATCAAGGAAGGTTTTCGCTGAAGCAGAGTGTCCAGAGAGAATTCAAACAGCACTGAGGGCACAGGTCCCTCCTACAAATGACAAATATGACATAGGGGACAGAGTGTATTTCAAAAGAGCAGACATTACAGAATGGGAAGGTTCTGGAGTTGTCATTGGTCAGGATGTAATTGTGGTATTCACGAGACATGGAGGTACCTATGCTGGAGTGCATCATTCCAGTCTACGTAAAACACAGAATGAAGACTACTAGAACTCTATGGAGAATAGCATAAGAAATGAAAAGAACTTACCTGATACAGTGCCAAATAGCACAGACAGTGCTGAAGAGAGTGCAGTTGGGGATTCAACAGACTTGGCTGAACAAAAATCATCGCAAGAGCAAAGACAACATGGGTGTAAGGGGTTTCTTCTTTTACGTTACTGCGTAGGCTAATTAAAATGGCTTCTTTGTTATGTTATAATTGAATTGGATTCTTTGTTATGTTAACTGCTGAGAAAGTCCTCCCGCTAGCAGTTTGTTTGGATTATGTTATTGATAAGAGGATGTACGAACCAATTGGGATAGATGTTATTCTTTCTGTGTGTCTGTAAGTTATTGTGATGCGTGGGTTTTTGGGCAGAAGGCTCGAGAGAGAGAGAGAGGATGGACGAGGTGCTGTGAGTCGGCTAACAGGGTTGGACCCCGAGCAGGAGTCCGAGGTCCAGGGTGTTCGGCAAGGAGAGGAGACAGAGACAGACTCATGTGGAGCGTCTGGTTGACCACCGCTGTTGGTCCCAGGCGGCAGGTCGAGGTGGTCCAAGGGGATCACAGGGTGAAGAAGGAAGGTCCTGAGCTCCAACTGTTTGTGCACGAAGAGATTGAACTTTGATAAGTGTGGCACCTTTTATCTTCCTTTTATATTTTATCTCTATTAATTATATAGTTCCAATAATATCTATAAACTGTAATTCATTTAATCGTATCTGGTGTATTGTCTGTTATTTGGGCAGGGTGGGGTACATCGCACAGCATCCACACAAACTAATTACCCAGTTTGGTGGGGCCGAGGGCTGTTTCCCTAGATGACCTTGAGCTGAGCAACCCTGAGGCTTGCCAGGGGGGCTACATGAGTTTTAAGTTTAAAACAGGACAAACTGTGAAATTTGTAGACCAAGGCACTGGTATCTCATACAAAGTTGAAGTCTTAAGACGAGCAGGCAAAGTCACTGGGAGAAACAAAAGTTGGTGAAACTTGAATTACCTAGAACCAGCCAGAGTTACTGGCACTGCAGAGTCAGACAACCTGTCACGTGTAGACAGACTTCATATTGAACCAAGTAAAGATCAGGCTGGACCACCGAGAGATGTCAAGTGGAAGCTGTCCTTGTAACTAAGGAGGTGTCATTTGAATCTGCAAAACAGAATGAAATCAGTATTTGGAGAACTAATGGAGTGTATGAGGAAGGCAGAAACATTGGCCTAAAGACAGTGTCTACAAGATGGGCGTGCACCCTGAAAGAAAGCCCAACAGGAATTATACCAAAAGCATGCCCGGTGACTAGAGGTTTTGAGGAACTGAACATAAAGAACTCCAAAAAGACTCACCAACATATGCATCAGAGTCTCCCTGACTGCTTCTCTTAGTGATATATCAAGAGCATCGGCAACCGCATTGCATGGACATAAGATTCGCAATCTTACAGAGAATGGAGCTGTCCCGTGACATTCACATTAAACCACCTCTGAAGCCAGAAGTGAAGGAAATCTCTGGAAACTCAGAAACTATGTGTATGGTCTAGCAGATGCATCACTCTGCTGGTGTAAAAAGGTCAAGAAAGTAATGTTGAAAACAGGTGTAAAGATGTCACAAGTGGGTCTAGCTGGTTTTTACTGGCAGGATTCAGGATGTCACGTGATTGGAGTACTTGCCTGTCATGTAGATGACTTCCTATTGGGAGGTTCACAAAACTTTGCCATAACAGTTACCTCTCAGCAAAGTCAACCTGTTAGGTTGGATGTGAGGAACATGACAGATTCTGCTATGTAGGGATAGACATCCTTGTTGATGAGCGAACAGTACAACTGCTCCAAGTACAACTACATCAGGAACCTTCAGACAATTCACATGGAATCCTCACATACTACACCACAGGATGCATCCCTCAGTGAAGCCGAAGTGGGGGAATGTAGGTCAAAGATAGGTCAAATTCTCTGGGTGGCAAGGCAGAACAGACTTGACATCATGTTTGATGCCTGCAACTTGGCATCCAGTACAAAAAAATAATGCAGTGCAATCTTTACATGAGGCAAACTAGATAGTGTGTAGATTCAATCTGAAAAAGTAGTCCTGATGTTTCAACAGCACATTGTCTTCAGTGATACCTCACTTGGAAATCTTCCAGATGGAGTACTGTTGGCAATCAAAAAGGATCCAAAGAATTGTATGTAGTACACTGGCAAGAGAAACCCATGCAATATCTGAAGGTATTGACAATGCTGTTTATCTGGCCTCACTCTGTTCTGAGCTTTTCCATGGTGACCCAAAGACGAACACTCTACCAATAACTTGCGTCACTGACAACTACTCTTTGGTTGATGCCATCAAATCCACCAAGTCAGTTACAGAGAAGAGGCTTTGTCTAGAGATAAGCAACATCAAAGAACTTGTCCAAGCGCAGAAAATTCATCATGTGCTATGGTCAACTAAAAAGGAACATCTAGCTGACTGCCTCACAAAGTAGGGGGTGCCAGCTCTTATGCTGTTAAAGGCATTTGCTACATTAAGAACTGTATTAAGATTAAGGGTTAGAACTAATTCTCATATTCTAACGGACATTTTAATTGTCTTTAAATTTTCTTTTCAATTTATTTTTTTAAATATACTTTATACTTTATACTTTAATATATACATAAAAAAAGATGGGAGATTGTTAAGTTCCGTTCATTTGGACTATGTAAATATTTAGTAGGCATGCACACTTTCCTTGTCATGGCCATGCATGCCAGAGGAGAATGGGAGGATTGTGGGCATTAAGGTGCCAGCCCTTATGTATTGAACAGAGACGTTGAAAGTAAAGTTGTTTAAATGAAAGAAAAACTTGTCTTTTTGGTTTGAGCATTAACACAAGTCAGTTTCACATTTGATGTAGCAAACTGAAGAGGCTTCCATTTGATTTGATCAGATTGGATTTGAATTTACATTGTGGGCATGAAGTGTTGCCCAGCTTTATTGTTTGCATTAACATTAATGCCTTATTGCATCAAGATCTTTAAAACCACATTACACAAAAGATGCAGCAGCATAGCTGTGCCTATAGGCCTTATGAATTTTCTTTGCGATGAGAAGTTTTTATGCTTTCTATAGTCATGTCTGAAATATGAAAACTGGCAAGAATAGCAAGAGAACTCTTAAAGCACTTAAATAATCCCTAAGGGTTGTTAACATCAACTCAAAGATTATACAGAATCTTACTTTAAGATGTAAGTAAAGCCTGGCCTTTCAAACATTCCTTCGGTACGGAATAATGTTGTTTTGTTGTTCCTCTCTGTGCCTTTGTGGCACATCGGGTGGCAATTGCCAATTCTTTAGCATTTGTCTGTTTTTCTACAAGGCCGAGTTGCTAACTTGACATTCAGCCCAGCATGGATGGAAAGCGTAGGAGGAGGCAGCCGGAGTCTAACCTGGAACCACTCGCCTCGAAGTCTGGTGCAGATGCCACTACACCACCGGCTGGATAACATGGAATAAGAGCACCACAATTAACACGCTGAAATGTTTGACAAAGGCTGAAAGCTGCACTGTGCAAGGGCACGCTTGAGCTAACTTGATACACACCAACAAAATAACACACAAAACATGTGTGAAGTATATCCCTTTGAGTTAAAAGTAATGAACTAGAATTCTGGTAAAATTAAAGAAGGAAAAAGCAATAGGTTTAGTTAATGATAATGAACACTGTAAAGAAGACAGACTGTTATTAGAAAGAGGACATCCCACTGGAATAATCTCTGAAACTGATGAATCTTGTATGCAAGAACAAGTTGTACAGAAAAAAAAATTATTTCCATACACTGCTAGAACATCATGATCATATTTTGATCTATATTCCACAATGTGAGTATATTGAACTTCATGTAAACATCAGCCACTAGGCTCCTCGAGCTTGCCATTTAATATGATCATGGTTGATCTATGCTGGCCTCAACTCCACTTCTGTGCCAGTTCCCCATAACCATCAATTCCTCAATTTATCAAGTATTTATCTATCTCCACCAAAAATACTTCTGCGGATCTGGCCTCCGCCATCATCTTGGGGCAGAGAATTCCAGAGATTCACTAGGGGAAGGAATTTCCAAGCACTTCAGTATTTAATGACTGGCCACGTGTTTTGTAGCTGTATCTCTTTGTTCATGGCCCCAGCCGCACTTGTGAAAACATTTCAGCATCTAACCTGACAAGCTCGCTGATCATAAGGACACATCTCATTCTTTTAAACTCCCTCAAAGTTCAAAAATTCAAAAGTAAATTTAATATCAAAGTGAATATATGTTACCATATACTGCCCTGAGATTCATTTTCTTGTGGGCATACTCAGTAAATCCAAGAAACATAATAGAATCAATGAAAGACCACACCCAACAGGATGAACAAACAACCAATGTGCAAAAGACTACAAACCATGGAAATTAAAAAGAAAATGAAAAATAAATAAGTAAGCAAACAAACAAACAAAGAAATAAGCAATAAATATTGAGAAAATGAGGTGAAGAGTCCCCTTGAAAGTGAGTCCATAGGTTGTGGGAACAGTTCAGTGATGGAGTGACTGAAGTTGAGTAGTTATCCCCACTGCTTCAAAAGCCTGATAGTTGAGGGATAACAACTGTTTCTGAACCTGGTAGTGTGAGTCCTGAGGCTCTACCTTCTTGCTGATGGCAACAGTGAGAAGAAAGCATGTAGTGAGAGTCCTTTATGACAGCTGTCCATGAAGATGTGCCCAGTGGTGGGGAAGGCATTACCCGTGATGGAGTGGGCTGTATCCATTACATTTTGTAGGATTTTCCATTCAAGGACATTGGTGTTTCCATACCAGGCCATGATGCAACTAGTCCATATACTTTCCACCACACATCTATAGAACTTTGTCAAAGATTTAGATGTCATGCTGAATCTTCACAAACTAATAAAGAAGTAGAGGCATTGTTGTACTTTCTTCATAATTGCATTTACATGACGGCCCAGGATAAGTCTTCTGAAAAGGTAACCTGGAGGAATTTAAACTTATTGACCCGCTCCATCTCCGATCCTCTGATGACAATTGGCTCACGGACATTTAGTTTCCTCCTCCTGAAGTCAATAATCATCTCTTTGGTCCTGCTGACATTGAGTGAGAGGTTGTTGTTGTGGCATCTTTTAGCAAGATTTTCAGTCTCCCTCCTATATGCTGATTCATCACCACTTTTAATTCGGCCAAGGACAGTGGTGTTGTCAGCAAACATAACTACGGCATTGGAGCTGTTCTTAGCCACACAGTCGTAAGTGTAAAGTGAGTAGAGCAGGGGGCTAAGCACACAGCCTTGTGGTGCAGCTGAGCTGATGGAGATTGTGGAGCAGATAATGTTGCCAATTTGAACTGACTGCAGTCTGCAGGTGAGGAAGTAGAGGATCTAATTGCACAAGGAAGTGTTGAGGCCCAGGTCTTGAAGCTTATTGACTAGTTTTGAGAACATGATGGTATTGAAAGCCGAGCTGTAATTGATGAAGACCTTCCTGATGTATGCATCTTTGATGTCCAGATGTTCCAGGGTTAGGTAAAGAGCCAATGAGATGGCATTTACTGTGAACCTGTTGCTCCGGTAGGCAAATTGGACTGGATCCAAATTGCTTCTCAGGTTGGAGCTGATATAATTCCTCACAGACAATGTAAGAGCTATTGGATGATAGCCATTGCGACAGGTTATCACTTTCTTCTTAGGCACTGGTAAAATTGAAGCCCGCTTGAAACAGGTGGGTATCTCAGACTGCCAAAGCAAGAGGTTAATGTAATCTTTGAACTCACCAGCCAGCTGATCAGCCCATGGAAACACAAATGCAAACTGCCTATCCTCTCTTGAAAGAGAGTCCCTCTTATCCAAGGAATTAGCCTGACAAATCTCCTAATGACGGTGTCCAAAGCTACTATAACTCACTCACTATCCCTAACCATATATCTTTGGAATGTGAGAGAAACTGGAGCACCTGGAGGAAACTCCTGTGGTCACAGGGAGAATGCACATACTCCTTATATCAGCAGCAGGAACCAAACCCAAGGCTTACAGCTAGTGCTGTAACGTTTTGCACTCGCTGCTATGCTACAACACTGCCCAGTGGTTCAGCAACATCACCCCAGCAGTCTGAATGTTTAGATTGGACTTAAATTCTATAAGTGGAACCTTTTGAGAAGCTGCTCATTTCTTAGAAAAAGTGAGGTGGGAGTGTCTGCCCTCGACCTCAAAGCAATATGTGTCCAATTGTGGTGTCAAAGAATATCAAAAAGCCTTACGAAAATGGGAATCAGCAGAAAACTCTCAACCATCTGGAATTGTAGTGGGCCAGAGGATATGTTGGATTTTTGGGGACCCAGTCATCTCAGTCCCAGGATATCACTGCGGTTGTACTTCAAGCTAGACCAGAATTTGTGATTGTGCTGCATTTAAAAGTCCTCAGATCTTAAAGGAATTCATACCTACAGATAAATCTGGACAATGTTTACTGGCAAGCAGTATTAACACCACACATTTATCAGGTAAAGAACACCAAACATACTCTAATTGCTTTTATTGCTTGGATTCATCGGAAATCACCACTGAGCAGAAACTTCCCTTGACAAATTGCATCAAAACTGGTTCATGTTTGGATATTCTGCAGTGAGCAATTTTTCCCTTGACTCTCCAAATCTTTCCCACCATCATTGCCAGAAATATGATTTTTTTAAAAATTCCATTTGTGTGAATGACTACAACTCTGGTAATAAAGAAATCCTACACCATTCTGGGGAAAAAAAAGCTCTTTTGATTACCCCATCCATCACTTTAAGCACTCTTTCCACCGCTGATGCACCCCAGCTATCGTGCCGACTATCCCCATGATGGATTACACTTTACACATCTCCCAGTACACAAGCTGGAAGGTCAAAGACAGCAGGTGAATGCAAATAGTATCATTTATAATATTATGCACAAATGCATCATTCTGATTTAAAAATTGATTGTTTGTCTTCATCATCACTGGATTAGATTCCCCATTTAGTGGCAAGTTCACTGTATAGTCCATGGCAAACAAATAATGGGTTATTTAAGGGCAATTGGGAATAAGGAAAAAGGAAAGGTACGTCGCATCCGGAGTTTCTCCGGTTAGCGGATGATTTCCCTCCATGCCTCTCTGACGTAGTGGGGAACCGCGTACAAGGCAAGTTACAGCAGTGGTTTGCCATTGCCTTCCACCGGGTGAGTTTCCAAAGAGATCACCAGCTCGTAACCCAGCACGGATGGAAAGCGTGCAGGGGAGCCGGCTGGATTTGAACTCAGGAATAGGCAAATAATATTGTCTTTGCAGGGCCAAACACATACATAAATAAATTAAAATGTTTTGAGATTAAAAAAGTAATGCTAGTATATTTATAGGTACATGTAATCCAATATTCTGAGTGAATTTGATACCTAAATATTTGAATTTAGTTCAATATATCTTCCCTTATATGGTTGAGAGACATTGGGATACATGAATTTTTATTTGTTAGTGGTAAAACTTTATTTCACCAAATTGATAGGATTATTTGTAGAGTTAATGTAGGGTATAATTGAAAGAGTTGCAGTTGAAGTGTACGTGGAGTCTCAAAATGAGACAGGTTCAAATACATAGATTCCACCATTAGTAAAATTCAGGTCCATCAGTTTAAAAAGTCAACAGACGACTAGGGATAAATCTAGCTAAGTGATGTAAACAGATATTAGTGACAAACAGTTGCTTTACATTTTGGAGAGACAGTATAAACTACAGTTTACAATTATGCATCGCATCCAGGAACTGAGGTACATGATATTTTAAAGTTGCAAAATATATTTGAGAAGACAGCAGCATATGAGATTTTTATCTTGTCTATTAAAGTATAATGTACAAAAGCAAGTACAACATCTTTATAAAGCATGTGTTAAGAATTTGCTGGAGTTTTATGACCCTAGGGGGTCATCAAGTCATGAGTATGGAAACAAGTCCTTTAGCCAACCAAGTTGTATCAACCATTAACCATCCACTTAGACTCATCCTACTTTGATCCATTTTTATTGTCCTCACATTCCCATTAGTTCCCTCAGATCTTAACTAAACTCAAGGGGAAATTTGGCCAACCAACCTGAATGTCTTTGGGAAGCGAGAGGACTCAGAAAGCTCATGTGCTCACAGGGGAATGAGCAGACTGTGCACAATTCTGGACACACCTTAGGAAGAAGGAATGTGCTTTGCACAAGGTAAAATGTCACCTGAGATAAGCTGATTATCTGGCATATAGTTGCTAGATTTACTCCGTTCCATCTTTCTTAACTGGCAGGTAACATTCGCAATGAAATAAAAGTTCAATGGTCCTAAAATCTACTAAATACACAATATAAAACATTTAGAAATGTTTTGGTGGATTAAATAAGGGGAAGCACAGAAGAACCATTAACCAAAGAACACAATTGAGGTGATTGACAAAATAAATAGAAAGTGGGGAAACATTTTTTTACCCACTGTATTATTTTATTACATTGCATTCCCTGAAAAGCACATTCAATGATGAAATTTAAAGAACCCTTGAAGGGAAACATTTTAGAGAGCTGTGGGACAAGAATGAAAGAGGGATTAATTGAGTAGCTCCACCATCAACTGCAAAGGGGTGAATGGCATCCTTCTAGGTGTATCGTTCTATAATTCCACAGTGCTATGCTATAGTATATTCCACTTTCAGTAAGAAAGTGTCATTAAGTTTGTTTCCAACAGCTTGAGTGTATTTAAAAGAGCATTCATGATTTATGAAAGCATTTTTTTACAAATTTCATTTGGGTAATACTGCTCATTTTTCAATATTCTGAACCAATTCTCATTATCTAAGATATTTCCCCTGTGGAGTACCATACAGACTTAGCTACACGATCTTCAAGGCAGCAAGCAGTCCAGCGTGCAACAGTCCCAGTAGGCAGCAGGTGCTTTGGTAGTTTACTTCGGGGCATGAGCAGCTATATTCAGCTTGCCATTTCGTTCTGCCTGGAGTTAATCACATTATTGGAATTTCTCCTTGAGATATGTGACCTCCTGTCCCTTGGAAACCCAGACTATATTAACTAGTATCTGGTGAAGTTCTTGCAAAGAAAAGTCAGCAGACTTCAGGAGAAAGATTTAATTGTTGGATTTTGGTTTCAGGGACAACTATTCCCTGTTGACTTTTAGGTATCAGCACATTTTACAAGATTTTTTTAAAATAAAGGACAATAAAGGTGCTTTAACTGGATGTGTGATTTGGTCATCAATGTCTAGAATAGCAAAGATGAATGGAGTCCTCATTTGTCCCCAGGATATAGAAAATGAACTTACATCAGTTGTGAAAATGACAGAATTTGCTTCACAAATCAAGTATTGGAAAAACTATGAGCACTATTGTCCTAAAAAATTATACATCAGCAAAATAAGGTCAGTAATTGAGATACATTGTGCAAATTGTAGATTCCTTAAGTGAATTTATCACACTGTATAAAAGCAGCTTTGTGTCAATTGTCATTAGAATTAGACAGAAAAAACTTGGGATAATTTGAGTCTGAATTGCAAACAATAAAGAGTGAGTCTTTCATCCTGTTTTCTTTCAGAGCTTTGTTTGAATGCCGCTGATGGAAATGAAAGATTACATGTTCGAACATATTGAGAGAGCCAATGCATTAAATATTAATGTATGGCTCTGAAGAGGTATATGTTCAATATATATTATCAAGTATTCCAGCAGTCAGAGGAAATCCCTTCCTCTACGTATTTTATGTGCTAAGCTGATTACAGCAAGAGAGAGTACTTTCAGGGCAAGTTTGGCACAAACTTGGTTATGGGAACAGAGTCTCTCCATACGGCTTGAGTCAACGAACTGTATGCAAAAAGCATTGCATTGGTTTCACAGTCATTAGGTAACCAGAAAATCGAGAATCCTTTTATTTAAGCTCAGAAACTTCAACCACCAGTTCTCAGATTCACCTTGTGGACCAATATATGTATCAATACAGTTAAAAAAGTACTCAAAAACAGTCATTTATTATCACACTACAGCAGTGGCCTTTGTCACAATCCCACCAGGTATGTTTTTCTTAACTGACGAAAGTTTACTTAAATTGTACTTCACAAGTTGTTATTCTTCAGCTTCTCAGCGGTCGGGGAAAATACATATGCGTAAATCAGCAAAAGGCAAAGAGAAACTGCTTCACATCTCTTCACTGTTCTGGTCCTCTCATTACCCACTGATGCAAAACTTCCTACTCTTCTAATTACGTTACTCATATTGACAGTTAAGGATCTAAAATTTTCAGTATGAATCACCTCTTTGGGTACTATTGTACAAAATAGTATTATTGCTTCAAATCACTTTACGTTGTCAAAGTTACAATTAATGAAAATGAAGTTGAGAGGATTCAACCCATAGTAACCACTGAAGTTAAAAATGCTAAAAGAGAACTAATGGGAACAGTAGAAACAAAATTAAAACTGATGAAAAATACGACAATGTGGTTGTTCATCTTTTATTACACCTAATTCCAAAAATGTTCTAATTCACTCTCCCCTGTACCTGCCAACCAATTTCTGCAGATCAAGTATTCTAAATAGAATAGTAAGGCTGGTGGAAATATGTTACCAACATGTCCCTGTAAAGGTAGTTCTTTTTGAAGCAAGTTTTGACAGATGTACAATGGAGAGCATTCTGACAGGTCACATCACTGCCTGGGATGGACCCCAGAAGAGGCTGCAGATGTTTGTAGATTCAGCACCTCCATGATTGGCACAAGCCTCCCCACCATCGAGAACACCTTCAAAAGGTGGTGCCTCAAGAAGATTGTATCGAGGACCCTCGCTGTCTGGAACATGCCATCTTCTCATTACTACCGTCAAGGAGGAGGTACAGGAGCTTGAAGACCCACACTTAACATATTAGGAACAGCAACATACAGAAAAGTTGCTGGTGAACGCAGCAGGCCAGGCAGCACCTCTAGGAAGAGGTGCAGTCGACGTTTCAGACCGAGACCCTTCGTCAGGACTAACTGAAGGAAGAGATCAAATCTCTTACTAACTGTGCCTTCAGTTAGTCCTGACGAAGGGTCTCGGCCTGAAACGTCGACTGTACCTCTTCCTAGAGATGCTGCATGGCCTGCTGCGTTCACCAGCAACTTTTATGTGTGTTGCTTGAATTTCCAGCATCTGCAGAATTCCTGTTCTTTATATTAGGAACAGCTTCTTTCTCTCTTTGAATAGTCCATGAATGCATGAACACTACCTTGTTATTCCTCTTCCATTATTTGTTTGTTTATTTATTTGAAATTTGTAGTTTTTTTTATGTCTTGCACTGTTGGTTGGCATCCATCTGTCTTGAAGGACAATGGGTGATGATGATTATCATCACAAGCCTGGGCATAAGGTATGGAGATCCTGAGATACCCTGTCGTCAAGATCCCCCTCTAGGACTCACCAATGTAGTCTAAAGGAAAGATAATGAAGCAATATGTTTGGCACCAGCTTGGTTGCAGGAGCTGCCAGAAGGATGTTCAATGACGTCCAGCTGCCTTAGGGGACTCCACTCTGGATTTGCGGTCTGGGTTTACTCCAGTAGACGTCTTTTCTCGTGAGGCTGCTCACAAGGCAGTGAGGCTTCTTAGCCATAGCTGGGGATCTGGCTCATGAGCACAAAGGCCTGCGTGCTACGTGTGCAGGGGCCAGGCCTCCTCCTCATCCTCTGTATTTCAGCATGAGTCTGAAAGGAGTTCGGTTTCCATGTGTCACCAGCGAGGAGGCACTACATAAGGCTTGCTGTTGGAGAGGCTATGTACTGCCAGGGAGAAATTTACACATTCAGCTCTCCTTTTCATAAGACTGCTAGTCAGCGGAAAGTGAGACCAACAAGCACTACACATTACATTACCACACTAGACACATCATAACAACCATTTTGACACTTGCACTGTACTGCTGCCACAAAACCTCAAATTTCACAACGTACAGTACTGTGCAAAAGTCTAATTCAAAGCATGCGTGTACTTGCCAGCAAATCATGGTAACAAATTGCCAAATAACCTTAGCTGCTCTGTCATTGGTAATGTGGAAAGAGCAGCTGAGATCTGCTTGGTAATTTTCAACAGTTTCCTACTTTTGTGATATGTTTATTGTCTATTAAACATAGACAATAAGTGAAGTGAAGACAAATAATTAACAACTAAATTATCCCTTCAATTATGTGATACACTGTACAGTATGTTAATGATTGTTAAGTTGCCCCTTCTTCCCGGAAAGCTAATAATTGTAAATGTGGGATCGCATTCCTTCAGATTGCTAATTATTTTAGTTATTTAGTAATATCTCATACTAAAAAATTATTTTTTTTACTTTAATCAGAATCAGAATCAAAATCAAGTTTAATATCACCAGCATATGTCTTGAAATTTGTTAACTTTATGGCAGCAATAAAATACATAATAATAGTGCAAAATACTATATAATATACATATTAACTAGGTAAAATTAAATAGGTAGTGCAAAACAAATAAGAAATAAAAATGTAGTGAGGTAGTGTTCAGGGGATCGTGGGTTCAATGTTCATTCAGAGGGGAAGAAGCTGTTCCTGAATCACTCAGTGAGTGCCTTCAGGCTCCTGTACCTCCTTCCTGATGGAAGCAATGGGAAGAGGGCATTTTCTGGGTGATGGGGGTCCTTAAAGATGGATGCCACCTTTTTGAGGCACCGCTCCTTGAAGATGTCCTGGATACTGCAGAGGCCAGAGCCTATGATGGAGCTAATTAATTTCACAAGTCTCTGCAGCTCACTTTGATCCTGTGCAGTAGTCCCTCTTACAACAGACGGTGATGCAGCCAATTAGAATTAATTTTCCATTCTCGCCCTTACGTCCTCTCTCTCTTAATCAAATTTGCTTCTGTTTATTTTTCTTTCTGTAACTGATTTAATATTGTACTTACCCAGTCTAACTTATACTCCTTCTCAGTGCTCATTTTGTTTACTTCTCAGCATTTAAATCTTATTGTTTATGAAAGTACACCATTCGCCAGTCTATTTTTGCTAATATTGCCATTATCACCCAATAACATCCAGCGAGTATTAGGAAATAATGTGAAAAGTTAAACATGCGTGAACCAAGTCTAACTATACTTGCCAAGTGATGGAGTCCATTAGAATAATCCCCCACCTGACATTTCATCCCTAGCCATACAAATCAAAGCTCTCCAAATACATTGTATTAGCTATTAGGAGAATTTGGATCCACCCAGCCTGTCTTCTGTGGGGTGAAGAAGGCTGAGGGGTGACTGAAAAGAAGTGCATAGATATGGTATATAGTGAGTATCTTTTATCCTGAGATGGAAATGTCAAGTACTATAGGTCATAAGTTTAAGATAATGCAGGGAAAATTTAAAGAAGATTTAAAGGCAAGTTGTTTTAAGATAAGTAGACACTTGTAATATGTTGACAGGGAGAGTGGTGAAAGGAGATATGATAAAAAAAAGATTCAGGGACATTGACTGGTGGATACAGCCCAATAATGAAGCCCTCCCCACCACTGAGTGTAGTTATGAGTGCTGTCACAAACAAACAGCATCCGTCAGCAAAAGCCCCATCATCCAGGCCATGCTCTTTTCTCACTACTACTGTTGGGTAGAAGATACAGATGCCTTAGGTCCCACACCACCAGATTGGGCTGGCACGATAGCATAGCAATTAGCTCATCATTTTACAGTGATAACGACTGGGGTTCAATTCCCATCACTGTCTGTAGGGAGATTGTACATTTGATTGTACATTGCGAACATGTAGGTTTCCTTTGGGTGCTCCGGTTTCCTCCCACATTCCAAAGATGTATAGCTTAACACCATAAGATCATAAGACATGAGAGCAAAATTAGGCCATTCAACCCATCGAGTCTGTTCCGCCATTCTATCATGGCTGATTTATTATCCCTCTCAACCCAGTTCTCCTGCCTTCTCCCCGTAACCTCTGACACCTTTACTAATCAAGGACAAGGGGTGGAGCTTAGGAGACAACGGCACCTTATGGCGACTCCTCTGCTTGCATTTTCAGAAACCGCCCTATTTGAGACTTTGAGATTTTTTTTACCATGCCCATGGTCTGTTCTTTATCAAATTATGGTATTGCTTTGCACTGTTGTAACTATATGTTATAATTATGTGGTTTTTGTCAGTTTTTCAGTCTTGGTCTGTCTTGTGTTTCTGTGATATCATACTGGAGGAACATTGTATCATTTCTTAATGCATGCATTACTAAATGACAATAAAAGAGGACTGTGTGTCTTCATAATCTAATCTAATCTAATCTAATTTCTATCGTTAATATCTCTACTTTTCCCTTTCAGGGTTCTTTTGAAGACCCTGACCTGGAGTTACATGCTGACTTTGCAGCAATGGGACACATTCTCGGGGTCTCACGACTGGCCATTATTTGATATATCAAGGACACAGTTTAGAAGATTAGCACGCCTTCAGAGTTTCAGGATTTTGTGGCTCTGGAGGCGGGCGGAATCGAGGTCAGTGCCTCTGCAGGAAATCAGTATGTTGTGGGAGACAGATGATCTCAGTTGTGTGCACAGAGACCCAAGTTCTTTGGGCACAGAGCTTGGAGAAAGCGACGCAACAGACCTTTAACATTGTAAATCAGCAAGTTGTTTGTTATGTCTCCCCTCTCACTGTAAAACAGAGACACTTTTTTTTCCTTATTAGGTATGTTGAATTACTGGGTGAACAAGTGGTGTTTCAGGTTATGCAAGTCTGTGTCTTTAGTGAAGCTTTGCTGCATGCTTGAATGCTTAGAGGAGTCGCTGATGCTTTTTTGCTGGTGGGGGAGGGGGGATCATTGCTTTGCTGCTGCTTACACATGGGAGGGGGTAGCTGGGGGGATGCTTTGGGGTTCTAACATTTAACTGTCATTCATTCCTTGGGGCACTCCTCTGTTTTTGTGGATGGTTATGCAGGAAAATAATTTCAGGATGTATATTGTACACACTTCTCTGACATTAAATGTACCTTTGAAACCTCTGAAACCTTTGAAATCTTTGAAACACATCAACCTCCTCTTTAAATATACTCAATGTCTTGGCCTCCACAGCTGTCTGTGGCAATGAAATTAACAGATACACCACCCCCTGGCTAAAGAAATTCCTGTTCAACTCTAGCCTAAATGGACGTCCCTCTATTTTAAGGCTCTGTCCCCTAGTCTTAGACTCCCCCACAATAGGAAATATCTCTAAGCCTTTCAATATTCAACGGTTTCAAGGAGATCTCCCCTCATTCTGCTAAGCTCCAGTGAGTACAGGCCCAGAACCATCAACACCTCCATTCCTATTTGAATTCTTTCATTCCTGGAATCATTCCCGTGAACCTCGTCTGGACCCTCTCCAATGCCAATACATCTTTTCTAAGATAATGGACCTAAAATGCTCACAATACTCCAAGTGCAGTCTGACCAATGCTTTATAACATCTCTGCTATGGTTTCCTCACCCTCCCATTAGAATACTTCTTCATCTTTATCCTGTGCCTTCCGAATTTCTCCCAGAAATTCCAATCATTACTGTTTTGCCATCATCCCTGTAGTGTTGCTCTCCAATTAATGTTGGCCAGTCCTCTCTCATACCTCTATAATTCCCTTTACTCTACTGTGCTGATACATCTGACTTTATCTTCTGCTTCTAAAACTGCAGGGAGAATTCTATCATATTATGATCACAATCTCCTAAGGATTCCTTTTCCTTAAACTCCCTAACCAAATCTGGTTCATTACGCAACACCCTTCCAGAACTGCCTTTCCCCTCGTGGACTCAGCCACAAGTTTATCTAAAAAATTCTCTCATTGGCATTCTACAAATTCCCTTTCTTGGGAATCCAGAACCAACCTAATTTTCCCAATCTACTGCATATTGTAATTCCCCTATGACCATTGTAACATTGCTTGTTTGAGATGCCTTTTCTATTTCAGGTGCAACCCATCCTTTTTGTAGCGGTCATATCTTTCCCAAAAGAGTTCCCAATGATCCAGAAGTCTGAAACCCTGCCCTATGCACCCGTTCCTCAGCCTCTCATTCATCTGTACTATCATCCTATTCATGCGCTGACTAGCCGTGGTGCTGGGAGTAAGCCAGAGATTACTACTTTAAACAGTTAGTAGATTAATTGGTCAAATGGATGTAATAGGCCGGTGCAGGCTTGTTAGGCGGAAGGGCCTGTTACCATGGTGTTTCTCTTAAATAAAGAAAGAAATAGGTTCAGGAACAGTTAATATCCTACACCAATCAGGCTCCTGAACCAGCATGGATAACTTCATTCACCACAACTCTGAGCTTACTCTATGTCCTACAGACTCACTTTCAAGGACTCTTTACAACTCATGTTTTCAGTATTTTTTATTTGCAGTTTGTCTCATCATGTGTGACACCAAGCAGAGCTACCGGACGGATGATGCTAATGAGAGAGATAAGAAAGACAATGGAGAAACATTCAAAATGCTAATAAGAGAGGAGAAAGGGATTAACGGGAAAGAAACACAATTCAGATATTGACAGACTGGTTGCTTTGAACCTGAACTGTTTGAAGTTTGACAGACAGGTGATACCCCAGCAGGGGGATAAAAGGAGCAGGTTTGCTAAGGCACGAGACCCTGGAAAGAGCAGTGTGCCCCCACAAGTGGGTAGGAGTGAGGAGGACCGGTTCGCAGAAACCGACCAGAGGCTCACAGGGTGTAAAGGTACAATCAGTGGGAACCTGGGGTGTGTGTCTGCCCTTGCCTGGGTGCCGGGTTCACCACGGAAGAACGTCGTATCCGGAACGGGGGGGTCACAGTCGGAGACCACAGCGGGATAGAAGACATCAAAAGGTCTGCCCAAAACCAACTGCGAAGACATCAAAAGGTCTGTCTGAAACCAAATTGCATCTCTCTCTCTCTCTCTCTCTCTCTCTCTCTCTCTCTCTCTCTCTCCCCAACGGTACGACAACAGCAATTACTGCGAACTGCACTAAACTGAACTGAACTCTGCTTCACTTAAGACTGATCATTTTACCCCTAGACTGCGATAGAGCTTGGTTGATTCCTATTACCCTAGTTCTGTGTATATGTGTGCATTATCATTGCTAACTTGTTACATTTATATCCTTACGATTAGTGTACTGTATTACTTATTTCTTTAATAAAACTTTATTAGTTCCTAGTAATCACAGACTCCAACGAGTGTTCCATTTCTGCTGGTTTGGCAACCCAGTTATGGGGTACGTAACAGTCTTCTTTTGCACATTGCTGTTTGTCAGTCTTTGTTTATGTATAGTTCTTCATGAGATATTTGTGTATTTTTCCCCTGTAAATGCCTGGAAGAAAATGAATCTCCAGGTGGTATGTAGTAACATATATGTACTTTGATAATAAATTTGCTTTGAACTTTGAACATAAAGGGGCAGTGAACAGAAGGATCACGTGCAGGCAGATGTGTATAGTTTAGACTGGCATCGTGGTCGGTGCAGATATGGTGTGTTACTGTGCTATGCTTCTCCATATTCTATATTCTATCTTCTATGCTGTTAACTGTGACCAGTGTTTCTGCCTCAACCTTAGACTTAATGAGCGCAAAGCCTCTACCATTCTAGGTGAAAAAAAGAACTCCTACTTCTCTGTGTTAAATAGAGGTAGAGAGGCCTCTACAACTCTAGGTGATAAAAAAAAACCTCTGGGTTAAATTCCAGTTGCTGTTTCTGCAGCTACCTGGCCACCTATGAAGAGTCCCTGGCCAAGAATGTCAATTGGCTTCTCTATCAATAGATGCTGACTAGTTGACTTCTTCCAGCATTTTCTGAACTTGGTTAATCTGTATCTTCCTAAAACCTAAAGATTTTCCCCTACCCCTGTCAATGCTGTACTGTCTGCAATCCTCTTTAGCATCCTCCACTCTAAATTCTCAATCATTCAACATGTATAGGTTTGAACTTTATGGTAACAGCTTCCCTATCATAGTCAACCAATACGCTTTGCTTCCTGACACTAAGCCAGTTTTGGATAAAATTTGCAATATTTTCACCACATTATCTAATTTTCCCTCTTCAAAAGCCTTGATGAAATCCATGCAAATTTCGTGGTACTCATCAGCCTTTCTTGTAACCTGCCTTTAATATTAGGACTAATTGAAGTCACACGGTATTACAGTCTGAGCGTTTTCGCACTAAGGGACCCTAGTGTTAGAGGCAAGGTACATGGATGGATAAAAGAGTTGCTGACTGCGCCAATTCTACTTAATTTTAGCTCACTGGACAGCTCTCTTAACCTGGTCCTAATCCAGCAAAACTAACCACACCACACTAAGATAAGTATAGCATTCATTCTTAAGGAGACCAAAACAGTACTATTTATTTTCCCTTGTGCATTACCTCAATGTACTTGTGCATGGAAGGATCTTTTTGCATGGCATGCTTTTCAGAAGTTTTTCACTGTTTCTCAGTATAGGTGATAAATTACAATTAGCTAACAGACAGCAATGGGCCTAGGAAAAGTCCCCAGTGGGACCAGTTGTCATGTGTATGTGAAATAAACCCAATCTGTTGTTCATACTGGCAGGATTATAATCAAAACCAGATTCAGTGAACTGCTTTTCTCATGAAAGTGAAAAATATTATCTTCCAATGTGACATTGTAATCTGAACTCCTAAGAGATGGATCATTTCTTGAAATATAGTTTATTTTTGAATGAAGTTCAGGAAAACAAAGGGTATAATAAAAACACCTTCAACATATTTGAAATCCTTTTGAAAACCCAAATTAAAGCAACTGAGCTTTAAATTGAGTTGTCAAATGTTGAATCAATGTGAAGTGTTGAGTACAAGAGAGGAGCTAAAGCAAAACTGGAAGCTAACTTGAAGTAAGCAACCAAAAAATACTTTTAGAGCAATGCAAATTAAGTAAAGTGCAATAGAATAAAGCACAAAAAATGAGGTGGAGAAAGTACTCACAAGAAGAAAAATACTGGTAAAAGGTGAAGATGATGTTCAATGTAAGCAGACAGAATGCTACTCCTTGAGCTGCAAGGGACTAAAATGCGCAGCTCTGCTCATTAGAAAGAATGACATATCGGTGACTTCAGTTCTTTCTGCAGAACATCCCTATTTTGTTGTTTCTACAACTACGTCTTTTTCTTAATTAGCTAAAGTTTTGCCTTCACAAAATAAGCCTTCCTTTCAGTCCATGAAGAATAAATTACTTGATGCTGCTCACAAATATAGCACAGACACGAGATGTCCCTCACTCCCTCCTGTTCTCAAAGTGTCCAGGGCACTGTTCTACTTTCTCGGCTGCTGCAGATTAATTTGAACCATCCTAATTTACTACCTTCTCCCAGGTGTGCCCACAGAACCGCCTACACACTTTTGCCTCTTCAACAACACACACCTCCCTAGACACATTGATTCCTGTAATTCATCATTCTACCATTGTAAATATGAATACTTAATGCAGTCTGTTTCGTAACATAGAATAATGCTTGTGTTAAGGGAGGAGGATGGGTAAAGATACTTGCTATTTCTAGAATTAATTGGCTTAATTCTTATTTACTATATGTGCAATTTACAATCATGCCTCTTTAATTCCGATGTTAACAAGAGTGCTGCTACAGATTTGAAAATGTCTCCATTGAGTCCTATAAAATTTAAGGTACAGTATATTCAACAACTGCTGTAAGACTCATCAGCCTAAATTTCTAAGCACTATATTTTGGCGACAAAGCATTGTTGCATTGTTGTCTAGCTAATGCTGTTTTAAAAAGTCTGAAAATGACAGCTTCACTTAACGTTTGTTATCATGGTCCCATGTGTAATGCCTGGCTGTATCAGAGGCAAAAGGCACTGCTGAAAAATAGAAATTGACTTTTTATTTTAGTTGCCAACATTTTGGCATGATCAGTGACTTTAACTGCCAGTCCTTGTGCACACATATGCACTCCATCAACATTCTTCCAATGACTGAAACTTACTGCCACCTTCACTATAGTTGTACTAGTGATTCCAGAGGGCAACCAATATCATCTCAAAAACACAAGAAATTCTGCAGCCAAAGCAACATGCTCAAAATGCTGGAGGAACTCAGTAGGTCAGGCAGGGTCCATGGAAGGGAACAAAACAGTTGACATTTCGGGCTGAGACCCTTCTTCTCAAGTTTAGTGGAAGGAACGTGAGAAGCTGGTGGATCACATTATCAACAGGTGAGTTGTATTGAACACCAGGAAGTCATGAAGAGCACCCCCCCCCCCCGCAGGACATCTCTGGGAGAGGTGGTTTCTACTCGGAATAACACTCCTCTCACTGCTGTACGATCTTGAGAAAGTTATCATGACTTCACAAGATTGATCCATTCATACCTCTAACACCTTTCCTTACAACATACTCACTCTTTCATTCATATGCATAAGCTCTTCAGCACTTGGCCAAGTGGTTAAGGCATTGGACTAGCCACCTGAAGGTCGTGAGTTCAAACCCCAGCCGAGGGAACGTGTTGTGTCCTTGAGCAAGGCACTTAATCACACATTGCTCTGCGACGACACTGGTGCCAAGCTGTATGGGTCCTAATGCCCTTCCCTTGGACAACATTGGTGTCATGAAGAGGGGAGACCTGCAGCATGGGCAACTGCTGGTCTTCCATACAACCTTGCCCAGGCCTGCGCCCTGGAGAGTGAAGACTTTCCAGGCACAGATCCATTGTCTCACAAGACTAATGGATGCCTTTAATTACTGCCTATTTTCTTCACATCTTTTTCCCAACCATTTCTTTGACATATGGTCCTTGCTCTGACCCCCTCCTTTTCCCTTCTCTAATATATCTGACTGTTTCACTGCTTTCCTTCCTTTCCCTGCTGCTCTGTGCCTTTCTCTCCCCACCTATCACTCTGCCCATTTCTCACTCTCCATGTCTGACTCCCATCCACTCAGGAAAGCTCAATCATATTCCCTATACAGCACTGGCACATCTAAAACCAAGCCACAAGTTACACAACAATCCATGTGACATAAGGTCTGAAACATGTCATGATGCTAGCATTAGTCTCTCTCTCTCTCTCTCTCTCTCTCTCAAACATATTATGTTTATATTTTGTAACTTCAAAAAACACCAAATTTAATTCAAAGGAAAACGGAACTGGGATATCTTGTGTATATCTTTAGCTTTACTTTTAACGCTACATGTACATATGACGTGATGGCGTGATGACATATACCATTCACGTACCTTTACATCTCACCTGTAATGAATTATTTAAACAAACAGAGAATGCTTATCACCCAGCACTCATTGTTATGAACCCATGAATGTGTCAATTTTCCGCCTTTTTTAACTCAAACATCTCTTCCCTTCCAATTAACACATGCTGTGATTTTATTTTTAACTCCAACATCTCGATGTGTTTTTTTTAAAACTCAAACGACTCACTATGCTTCAACAGGTAGGTAGTAGTCTTGGGTTCTTTTGAAATTTCCTCGTTCAAAACATTAAAAGAAATTGGAAGGAAACACGGAAGAGGGAAAACTCATGTATTTTCTGAGTTTTATTTTTAGTGAGACACACATGTATGACATGATGGCGTGATGATGTATACCATTTACATACTTTAACATATCACCTGTAATGAATTATTTAAGCAAACAAAGAATGCTTAATCAAACAATATAATTTACAGTATTACTCAAATATTACTGAAATTACAAAATGCACAACATTATGTTTCTCTCACGGAGACTTTATGAGAGCACCACAACCTGAGTAAAGCTATCAAACTATAGACTTATTTATGTAATTGAGCAGATTTATATGCCGACTAGCCTGCATCTTCACAAATTTTAGATGAGACCATGAGGTTATAGAATGTAAATCTTGATCAAATGGCATAAAAATCACTTGTAGTTGCTGCCTTAGTATTCCACTGAGTCAAGAAAAGATTATTAAATAGCTCTATAACCTCGTTGAGCACCCTGGTACCTTCTAGTATCCTGCTCTTAAATAGCCATAGGTGTACTTGTTTGCAAGTTATTTTTTAAAATGGGCCATTTGATGAGAACCTGCAATGTTTGCAAATGGGAAGAGCTTATAAGCATGAAGGTCATCAATTAATTCAAGATACAGCAGCTGTTATGCTTGGAAAGCAAAAGCAATGTGTAAAATGAGGGAAAACATTCTTATTATTGTAGTGTTGGATGTTAATGAAAATGGACATCCCAATTAACTGTTTAGTTCTGTCCTTGTTGAAATTTCTGTCTGAAACTGAGAGCTGAATTAGCTGCAACCTGATTTATATCGGAGGAAAGGTCTGTACTCTTTGTTCTTCCAAATCCTTCCTTTAGGGCAGTATGTTGTTGAATGTTATGAAATAGTTGTGTCTGGCTAAGACTGGTTGACTTGCCACAACCTGAAGCTGACCACACAAATGCCCTGTATTGGCCTACCACCAACTGGACATGAAAGAATGCATTCACTTCCTGTTAATTAAAATGTTTTTGGGTTTGAATTTATGGCACTATTAAGTGCATGCATTTGCTTTGAGAAAACCACCAATAGAACCAGCCACAAACAAGGGGAAAGCTGCAGATGCTGGAAATCCGAGCAACACACACAAAATGCTGGAGGAACTCAGCAGAGATCATCTGCTGTGTTCCTCCAGTGTTTTGTATGTGTTGTAATCGAACCTGCCAGCTCCTATGGGTAGGAGAAGCAGATAAATGGGTAAACTGCTTTATTGTTGTTGCATGTACTGAAGTACAGTGAAAAACTTAGCTTTACATCTGTACAGATCAATTCATTACAACAGTCCACTGATGTATAAAAAAGAAAACAGAATGCAGGATAAAGTGTTACCGTAGAGAGAAGGTGCAGCACAGGAAAGCAATAAAGTACAATGTCATAACAAAGCTGTGAGGTCAAGAGTCTATCTTATCATACTGGGGGACTGCCCAATATTCTTACAACAGTGGGGTCGAAGCTGTCCTTGAGCCTAGTGACAAGTGTTTTCAGGCTTTCATATCCGCTGCCCGATGGGAAGGGGAAGAAGGGAGAATATCCAGGATGGGTGAAGTCTTTGATTATACTGGCTGTTTCACCGAGGCAGCAAGAAGAGTAGACAGAGCCCTTGTAGGGGAGATTGGTTTCTGCGAGGTACTGAGCTGTGCCCACGGCTCTCTGCAGTTTCTTGTGGTCATGTGCAGAGCAGTTGCCATTCCATACCATACCGAGATACATCCAGACTGGATGCTTTCTAGAGCGCATTATAACGTGATAATTTCATGCCAAATTTCCTCCGCCTCCTGGGGAAGTACAGCCACCAACCACCCATTCACATTCATCCTTTTATATTATCCCCATGTACCCAGCTACTCATTGCAGATTCCACTGGTCATCTACACAGTAAGGGCAATTTATCGCATTCAATGAACCCAATAACCTGCACAGCTTGGGAGGAAATCACACCTGGGGCAAGCCCACACAGTCACAGAAACAACATGTCAATACCACACAGACAGCACCAGAGGTCAGGATTGAACCAGAGTTGCTGGAGTTGTGAGCTAACAACTTCACTAGATGCACCACCTTGCTGATCTTGAGGTCAGGGGGCTGAAGACAGCAGTGACCTCCACTTTGACAGTGGGAGCAGGCATGATATGTTTTTAAGTTTTGAGATGACAGGTCTCCATGAAAACTCTCTATGAAGTCAAGACTTCATAGGCTTTCGAAAGCGTTTGGTGGATGAGGTCCTTAATAAAGTGGCTGTCTTGCCTCCTGCAACGTGCCCCTGTTGGGAGGATATAAGCCAATTGTTGCTGGTCTATATGATTCACAAAGGTTGTGGTGGGTTATCTACCACATTGTAACTTGTTCATTTACCTGCAGCAGTGGTTCACAATGCAATGAAGGATCACTGTTCGGTGTGTAATATAAGCTACAAGCTGGCAGTAGTTTGGGAATAAATGTCGTTTGCTTGTGAGTGGCTTTATAAAAAGAGTTCTTTCTAACATAACAACATCAGTAAAAGCCAGTTCTTCCCAAAGTAAAGAGTAACGACAATTTTCAGACTAATGTGGTTGAAAATCCAACAATCATTGCCCGACAATTGATGATAGTTGAGTCAGTGTGATGTCGAGAAACAGCAAACAAAGAATTCAGAAGGTTAAGGTTTCTCTTAAGGCTGAGTTTTATGTCTGGACTATGTTGTATGGAAGGTGATGGAATCAGATATCATTACTGTGTCTAGGAGGCATTCAGACACTAACTAGGCAAAATACCAAAGGACGTTGTCCTAATATCGGCAATCAGATTAGTGCCGATGGGCAAAATGGACACAATGAGCTGAAGGGACAATGTTTGTGCTGAATGACTCTATCACTCTTAGGAAAAAGCTTACCCAAAAGTGAGTTTATGATCTTAGTAAATGACGCTAAGGTGACCAAAGGTGTGTAAAGTTGTTTCACTCAGTGCTAATGTATTTTCGAACTTTTTGCTTTATATTTGGTGTAATTTATGCATCTACAGGTGTACTACAGGATCCAATACAGCATCAAAAATTAAATAACTTCTGCAAAATTCTGGTGTATTACAATGGCCTGATCCAATGAATATGATCAAATAAATAGTCTTATTGCATAGATGGTCACAAGGAAAAAAAATTGCCTATTAAACACTTCTCATAGCCCTACTACTGGTAGGGACATCTGGCAACACCAAATGTAAGGGTTGTCAATAGCTCCTTATGCCACTCGTGACAACAGTTCAAAAGGGAAGTCAGCTCAGTCAATTCAAAAAACAAACAGTCCTCAAGCAAAACAATGTTTTCAAATTCCTTCTTCTCTTTTAGACTCTAGGCAACAACAAATATAAGAGTAGTTTTCTGACCCTTGGAACCACTCACAGTCAGAATCCAAGGGTGAAATTCTCTTTACCAAAAGCAAAATCTCCTTCTTTTACACAAATGATCAAACAACTTCCTGTCACAATGATGAATCATCATCACAAATAAGCTTTAATTAAGTTTTTAAACACATTAATATTGTTAGAAACCAATGATCTGGTAAATGATTAATTGCACAATTCTCAAAATGTTAATAAATTAATAAAAGTACACTTTAAACCAATTACAAGGTTTTTGCAGTTTTCATAGTCATAGTCATAGTCATAGTCATACTTTATTGATCCTGGGGGAAATTGGTTTTGATTACAGTTGCACCATAAATAATAAATAGTAATAAAACCATAAATAGTTAAATAGTAATATGTAAATTGTGCCAGGAAATAAGTCCAGGACCAGCCTACTGGCTCAGGGTGTCTGACCCTCAAAGGGAGGAGTTGTAAAATTTGATGTTCCACAGGCAGGAATGACTTCCTATGACGCTCTGTGTTGCATCTCGGTGGAATGAGTCTCTGGCTGAATGTACTCCTGTGCCCAACCAGTACATTATGTAGTGGATGAGAGACATTGTCCAAGATGGCATGCAACTTGGACAGCATCCTCTTTTCAGACACCACCATCAGAGAGCCCAGTTCCATCCCCACAACATCACTGGCCTTACAAATGAGTTTGTTGATTCTGTTGGTGTCTGCTACCCTCAGCCTGCTGCCCCAGCACACAACAGCAAACATGATAGCACTGGCCACCACAGACTCGTAGAACATCCTCAGCATCGTCCGGCAGATGTTAAAGGACCTCAGTCTCCTCAGGAAATAGAGACGGCTCTGACCCTTCTTGTAGACAGCCTCAGTTTTCTTTGACCAGTCCAGTTTATTGTCAATACGTATCCCCAGGTATTTGTAATCCTCCACCATGTCCACACTGACCCTCTGGATGGAAACAGGGGTCACCAGTGCCTTAGCCCTCCTCAGGTCTACCACCAGCTCTTTAGACTTTTTCACATTAAGCTGCAGATAATTCTGCTCACACCTTGTGACAAAGTTTCCTACCGTAGCCCTGTACTCAGCCTCATCTCCCGTGCTGATACATCCAACTATGGCAGAGTCATCAGAAAACTTCTGAAGATGACAAGACTCTGTGCAGTAGTTGAAGTCTGAGGTGTAAATGGTGAAGAGAAAGGGAGACAAGACAGTCCCCTGTGGAGCCCCAGTGCTGTCGATCACTCTGTCGGACACACAGTGTTGCAAGCACACGTATTGCATCATACTACAGTAACAGCATGAATGTAATGTATTTTTGGATTGGGCTTCACAATAATGAGAGTGCTGATAAACATGTTTTTACAGAACAAAACAACAGGTTTAATTTTACAAACCAATCTTTGCCTATCAGAGCCAAATGCTTAATACAGTTTGTTACATCAGGAGTAACTTCAGACATTAGCTATTGTAACAGCCTTATTCATTGCTTCTGAATAGCTCCTGAAACTAATGCTTCTGACTTAGGTTTGTTGACTTAACTGCTTATCATATGAGTCCTTCTGTATATTGGGATAATTTACAACCACGTCAGTTTACATCACTGATAACTTGTGATGAATTATGATTCACTCCTCGAAGTCTTTTTTGTCTCACACCATGGTTAATTGTAGCATAGATATTATACAAAATTAATTTAGTGAAATCTATAGCCATTGTAATTTTGCAGATTCCTTCTTTTGCAACTTCTAAAGAGAGAATCAGCTCTCCTTGTCAATGTTGTGTTAGAAACAACACTCTTTTCAGTTGTGGCTAAATTAAGAAAGAAGTCCTTTCAGGTGTAGTGTTTGGTCTCTTAAAAAGAACATCTCTGTGGGGATTAGCACCAGTTTGTGCAACTTACGGTCACATAATGTTGTGCCTGTTTCTCAAATGCTTAGCCTTTGACTTCAGGCTGCCACCACGCTTGTGACTTAAAGAATGCCCTTGAACTTTTTGCCTGCTGTTTCCAGGGAGATCACAATCCTTCAAGCTATTTGTGTCTAACAGCTCAGACCTAATATGCACACAAGCCTGCTTCTTACTGTATGATTAAAAAAAGTTCAAGTTCCAGTGACCTGATAAATGTAAATAATTTATCTAATATGTGATAAATCTAATTGCTTTCTCTCCCTTTTTCTGATTTTGTGCTGCCCTTTAACTTCTCTGCTATGTCAGAACACTGTGGTTGAAGCACCATGCCAGCTTTCACACTTCCTTCTGAAATTGGGATATCTTGAATTTTCTCTGCAACTACTAAATTTTAATGTTCTGTTCGGAAATGTAAGGGAGGCTTTACCTAAAAGCAGAGCAGCAGAGACAGTTCCATAATAAATTATATTCTACTAATAAACTGCAAAATAACAAGACACAAGGGGCCACGAAACAACATAAAGAATATAGTTAACATGATAAGGCAACAAATTAACTGAGGGCTAGGAGTAATTGATTGAAGCTGGCTGGTTTTATGGATGAATAAAGCACTGTGGATGCGAGCTGGGTTTAAATAGGCTGCAGGTGATGAGTTGGAAATGAGTGCAGGTGATTCCTGTTAGTTGGATGAAGATTGAGAAGTGCCTGCCTGTGCGGAGCTGACAAGAACCTTTCCCACCCACCCCCCAAATGCTTGACATCTGACAGCCCAGGACAATCTAGATGTGTCCAGTGGAATTCCTCAATGAGTGATTGATCCAAGGATGAAATTGGACAATTTTCAAGACCTCTCCTCGGGCTGTACCCTTCCCAGTTGACCAGGTATAATAACAAGAATTCATCAACTGGCAAACTGTGTACACAGGACAACCTTCCACCATCCTTGGCTCTGGAGATGCAGGCTCAAGTGGCTTGATGGTCCATGGACGACGGGCTTGTGGCAAGATACGTGGAAGGTAGCTGTGAACCTGAGGGATGGTGTCAGCTGAAGATGGTAAGTAACTGGGTCGATGTGACGGGTAATATTAAAGGGACCAATGAACTTGGATGAGAGCTTGTGGGAGTCAGTGCACAGGTGGATAGCCAAAGGCTCCCAGGCCAGAGTAGTCTGGCTGGGTGCTGACGGTGGTTAGCCTAGTGGCAGTAGGTGCTGTTGGCAGCTAGAAAGGCTCTCTGTGCCCTCTTCTGAGCATTCCAGCAATGGCAGACCAGAGCACTGGCAGACGGGACTTCCACCATTGGCTCCTCCATGGGGAACAATCGTGATTGGTAGCCATGAAGCACTTCAAAGTGTGATATCCCTGTGGCAGAGGGGGTGTGTAGATTGCGGGACAGTTCAGCCCAGAGCAGATCCCTCTTGCATGTGGAAGGGTTAGAGGCAGCGAAACATCACAGAAACTTCTCCACCTGCCGATTGGCTCTTGCTGACCAACAGTTGGGCTGCGGGTGATAGGCAGAGAAAGAACTCAGTGAGGTGTGGAGAAGGGAGCAGAAGGCTCGCCAGCAAAGGGAGACAAATTGTGAGCCCATGTCTAATGCGATGTTCTGAGGGAAACTGTGGAGGCAAACAACATCTTGGAGAACCATCTCTGCCGTCTCAGTGGCTGAAGAGGCTTGGGGAGGGCAATAAAGTGGGCCACCTTGGAGAATCTGCCCATCACCGTGGCCCCATCAGCAGATGGCAAATACATGATAAAATCCAATATGATGTGGGACCACAGGCATCAGGAGCCGCAGGAGCCTAGAGAGCTGCTGGTTCAAAGAATCTGACTGGAAACATTAAGAGCAAGCAGTGACGAACTGACATACATCTGTGATCATGGTGGGCCACCGGAACCAATGTCGCAGAAAATCCAGAGTCCGTCATGTGCTCGATGGCCAGAGAGGGATGAGGAGTGGGCCCACTGGAGCGCCTCAGGGCGCAAAGCCACCGGTTATACATGCGGTTGTCAGGTGCGCCGGCTGAAGGGCCTGAAGGATGTGCTTCTCAAGATCCCAAATGATCACAGAGAGTATCTGCAAGGGTGGAATAATCGACAGAGGGTTGCTCTCCCTTTTCTGCTGAGTCGAGCTCTCATTACGGGGCGTTCCCTTAGTGTTGTTGGAGAAGGATCGGCAGGAGATGGTGAAGATGCTTGAGGAAGCGGGCCCAGTGAGCCTTACATGGGTTGAGTTGGTGGGTCTGTCGACATGAGGATCTGCTGTTCAATCATGGTGAGAAAAGGCTCAGTGATTCCCATCAGCCAGTTCCTCCAAGGTCCATTTAATGACGAGTAGCTCCTTGTCTTCATTACAGTGTTGTGTAGAGTTGAACTTGCGCGAGAAGACACAAAGATGTGTCTTCCCGTCTGATCCTGAATGGGAGAGGATTACCCCTGCACACGTGTCAGATGCATCCATTTCTATCACAAAAGGTCCGGAGGGATTCGGATGAATATCCCCACCATAGGAAACATTCTCTTCACATCCACCCTATCTAGTACTTTCAACGTTTGGTAGGTTTCAATGAGATTCCCTGCCATTCTTCTACAAGTTTTTTTTCAGATATGTACAGAGTAAAAGAGAGGTGAGTGCAGATATTGGACTGCTGAAAAATGACACTGGAGAGTTAGAAATGGGGACAAAGAAATGGCAGGCAATCAGTCTTCACTGTAGAAGACATTAGCAGTATGCCAGAAATTTGAGAGTGTCAGGGACAGAAGAGAACGTAGGTGCCATTACTAAGGAGAAGGTGCTTGGGAACCTGAAAGGTCTGAAAGTAGATAAGTCACCTGGGTCAGATGGAATAGACCTAGATAGTGGAAATATTACTAATGATCTTTCAGAAATCACTAAAATCTGGAATGTTTCCAGAGGACTGTAAAATTGCAAAGGTTACTTTACTCTTTAAGAAGGGAGGGAGGCAGAAGAAAGGAAATTTTAGGCCAGTTAGCTGTACTGGGCTGGGTAGATTAGATCCAACTATTCAAATGTCCAGGAGACGTGATGACAAGTGTACAAAGACAGCAAAGTAACAAGCCTAATTCATTATCATAAAATAGATAGCACAACTAACCCACACAGAATAATACCTAGCAAGTCACAAACATTAATGCAAGTCATAAAGGTTTCTGGGCTCAGAATTCTTAGTCACCACTTGATCGTTGTTGCTGTCAGGGGAACTCTGATTTCCAACTCACTCGTGAAACCACACTGAAGTCTCAGGCACCGATCACAATGCCGGTCCCAGTTGAAATCCAAAGAAAATTCAAAAAATAGGCCAAGATATCCACAAGCTTTACAAGCACAGAGTAACCACGAGACAGACAAAATCTTTGTTCTTTTGTTCTCACGCCTGCTTTTGTTTTCAAACACATCCTGTGTCCATTAGCACAGTCCTCATAATTCAGTTAGACATTTTAATGGTTACTCGTTGCAATCCCATTCCTTCATGTCTGGACACTTTACAATCCTTGGGCTTACAAAGTACATTAAAGTTTACGCATTTAAGCTATAAACTGGAATCCAAAAAGAATCCATCAATCCAGCTATCGAACCACTGGACAGACATTCTAGGTGTTCATTCACTAACAGACATTTAGTCACTTACAGACCTATGAACTTCATATGCTACAAGATCGGAAATAGTTAAGTGGTCATTGACCTGACAGGCATGCATACCATGTTTAACAAAATCTAATACACTACATTAGTCTGACTTCAGTGGTTGGAAAGATGTTAGAGTGCATTATTAAGGACAATGCTTCAGGGTACTTGGAAGCACATGATAAAGTAAGCCAAAGGCAGCATTGTTTTCTTAAGGGAAATCTTGCCTGACACATCTGTTGGTACTGTTTGAGGAAATACCAGGCAGGATAGTTAGTTGATGTTGCTTATTTGGATTTTCAGAAGGCCTTTGACAAGGTGTTGCACATGAGGCTGTTTAACAAGATAAGAGCCCATACTATTACAGGAAAGATACTAGTGTGTTTAGAAGTTTGGCTGACAGGCAGGAAGTAAAGAGTGAGAATAAAGGGGACCTACTCTGGTTGTCTGCTGGTGACTAGGCATGTTCTACAGGGGTGCATATTGGGACTGCTTTTTTTACGTTATATATCACATTATACAGTAGGTCTGCAGAAGGACTTAGAAAGATTGGCGGAATGGGCAGATGGAGTATAATGTAAGGAA
The DNA here is from genome assembly GCF_963921235.1 of Mobula hypostoma. NCBI lineage: Eukaryota > Metazoa > Chordata > Chondrichthyes > Myliobatiformes > Myliobatidae > Mobula > Mobula hypostoma. The sequence continues at coordinate 150,931,887 of NC_086097.1, read as the reverse complement.
GTGCATGGTCAAAGGAACAATGACATAGACTATTTTGTAAATACTGAGAAAATTCAAAAATCAGATGTGCAAAGGGATTTGGGAAGGTTTCCCTAAAGGTTAACTTGCAGGTTGAGTAAGTGGTAAGGAAGGCAAACACAATATCAGCATTCATTTCAAGAGGCATAGAAGATAAGAGCAAAACTGTAGTCCTTGTGCTTTAGAAGCATTGGTCAGACCACATGGGATATTGTGAGCTGTTGTGGGCCCAATAAGGAGTGGCACAGTAGCCTAGTGGTATCCGTCTACTTCACTTATAAATGCTGCTAATGTGCCTCACCTTTGGCCAGAGGATAAGCAAAAGTCCCTGCAAGGGCCTTCATAATTTCTTCCCCCACCTGGGGGAATGCACCCAGCCAGACCTTGGGAATTTATCGACTTGATGCATTTTAAGGCCTCTAACAGCCCCTCTCTGCTAATTCCTATGCAGTCCAAGACAACACTCACCTTTTTCCTCCTTTCTCTGACTTTCAACAGTTTCTCTACAATAATAACTGTAGAGGAATATTCATTAAAAGTAACACCCACTTCCTTTGGGCTTTGGTTTCACACACGGAAGGCTATGATAATCTTTAGGTTGACCTATTCTCTCCATAGCCATCCTTTTACTCTCCGTGTATACATATAGAATTTCTTGGGATTTTTCTTCACCGTGATTGCTGTGATCATTTTCACTTTCCAGGGCAAAAGAGGCTTATTGCTGACCTCAGCTTTCTAGCACAGCAGCATGACCTTTCCAATGGGGTCAGAGTTGATTATGACCACGTTAAATGTCTAACCAATATTCCTTCCTAAACAAGAACCAGTCTTCAGTTCTTAATGTAAATTACAAGCAAAATTCAGTTTGAAGCTAAAAGGACAGATTTGCAAACAGTGCTACAAATTGTACCTGTGTTTGGAAATACTTTATAGTTTGCAAATCTTCTGTAAATCAGAAATTCTCTGTAAGTGTTAATGTGTGTTAAGAGCTAGTTATTAACTACATTTAAGAGTGTATCATTAAAAATAAAATAAACTGTGTTTGAATCACTTCATTAGCTGGAAGTAACCCCTCCGTGGTAGGGAGGGGGGAAGCACCACTCAAGGTAGTCCTGGTCGCAGAGACTAGACAAGGAAATACGCTATACATTGAAGAATAGGTGGGTACAGTATAACCTCCCTATAGGGAAGATAGTTGTAGATAGCTATATTGGATAAGGCTTAAATTCTTCTTTTGAAATTAGGGCTTTTCTGACAGTGAGCCAAATGCCATCACACAGCCAGACCCTTCTCACACCTGCTGTCCTGTCCATACTTGTTGCATACCTGTCATCTGTTGTCCCTAGTGTACTCTTTCTTTCAAAGGGAAACCAGCCAAGAACTGATTGGCATCATGCAATGTCTTTCTAACTCATGCAGCTATATAACAGTGAGCCAGCCCCCAGTCTCTGGTTCATCCCAGCCACAGTGAAGTTCCTGCCATTATATTCAGTGGAATCCCTGCAATTCATTTCCAACCTCCTCGTCCCTGAACAAGAGAAAGCCTGCAGATGCTGGAAATCCAAGCAACACACACACACACACACACACACACACACACACACACACACACACACACACACACACACACACACAAACACACACACACACACACAAACACACAAACACACACATACACACACACACACACACACACACACACACACACACACACACACACACACAATGCTGGAGGAACTCGACAGGGCAGGCAGCTTCTATGGAAAAAAAGTACAGTGGACGTTTCAGGCCGAGACCCTTTGACAGAACTCAGCAGGTCCTGCCGAAGGGTTTCAGCCCGAAATGTCAACTGTACATTTTTCCATTGATGCTGCCTGCTCTGCTGAGTTCCTTCAGCATTTTGTGGGTGTTGTTTCTCATCCCATAGATGTGTTTGGAAGGTCAGCCTAGCACAAAGAAAAAGACATTGCAGTCAGCTGTATCTTTGTGTGTGGCAGCAGGCAGCAGAACTGCACCAGGCCTTGCCATGGCTGCCCACCCCCTCTATGGACCATGGAGTACAAACAAGCTCTGAACAAAACCAAGCACCTCGGAATAAATACTTTAGAAAACCAGAAATCTCCTTACCATGGTCTTGGGCAGGATTTCAGAAGCCATGTAAACCACAAAGGATCTAAATGAAGGATTAAAAGCTGCTGAATAGCTTCATCAACCCTGAGGGACCAACATTATTTGGCACCACCAGGACTGCTGGTAGCAGGAGATGTCTGGCAACAAAGGGCCAAGACCTTGCACAAGTACCGCTACCTCTATAGACCGCTCTATCACTCAATAGAAGGCTCTGCTGAATTGACAAGAAGAGGTTCAAATCCTGTTTGCCAGCCTGTTGTTAAGAAAAGGCTCCATTAATCTTTTCAGCAACAGCTTCTGATACTGCTTCTAGTGCAATGCACTGCATAGGCAGTTGATGGCATATTTGAATATAGCAACAGCATGGCTATTTGACGAATCAGATTGATACTCCGAGTCTAACACGAGGCATGGTTAGCAGCATGTAAAATCACTTATAGAAAGTGGGGACAAAAAAAGATGTAAAATTCAATTATGAGAAAAATATTCATCATCGTCGTTATGTGCTATGTTGCATTACGTAAGCGATCATGGTCCCATGACCATGATTGTTCTTGGCAAATTTTTCAACATGAGTGGTTTGCCAATGCCTTCTTCTGGGCAGTGTCTTTACAAGACAGGTGACCCCAGCCATTATCATTACACTTCGGAGATTGTCTGCCTGATGTCACTGGTGACATAACCAGGACTTGTGATGTGTACCAGCTGCTCACACGAGCATCCACCACCTGCCCCCACGGCTTCATGTGACCCTGACCAGTGAGCTAAGCAGGTCATGCACTTTTCCAAGGGTGACCTTCAGACTAGCAGAGGAAAGGAGCACCTTGCATCTCCTTTGGTAGCGATGTATCTCTACCCCACCACCCAAATGAGAGAAAAGAGACATAAAAAATTAAACCAAAGTAAAAGCTGACAATTTCAATTTTTAAAAATAGTTCATATTGATTAAAATATGAATGAATGAGGCAGAAAATTGTGAGGGCCAAAATAGTTGTTCAATTAAGATATTTTCAGGATTAAAAAATTCTCTAACATCTGAATACACTGGTTATAAGTTTGCCGGCTCTAGTGAGTAACTGTTAGGTAAACACTGGAACACTATGTGCATCCAACCTTGGAAATGTTCTTGCCCAGTGAAGCAAAGTTTATCAAAGCCTGTTCATTAAACATAATTGGTATTTTGAGTACAGATAATGTACTTCTAGAAATTTGGATTAGCATGACACCATTGCAGCTTGAGGTTTCGGAGTTTGGAGTTCAAGCCTTGCCTCCTCTCTCTGTATGTTCTCCCTGTAAAATACATGGGTTGTCATCGGGTGCTCTCCGGTTTACTCCCACAATATGGGTAGATTAATTGGTCATTGGTCATTGTCCCATGTTTAGATTAGGGTGAAATCAGGGCTATCAAGGGTTTTTGGGTGCCATGGCTTGAAGGGCTAGATTAGATTATGAGAACACTCAGTCCACTTTTTATTGTCATTTAGAAATGCAGACATGCATTTAGAAATGATACAATGTTTCTCCGGAGTGATATCACAGAAAACAGGACAAACCAAAGACTAACACTGACAGAACCATATAATTATAACATATAGTTACAGCAGTGCAAAGCAATACCATAATTTGATGAAGAACAAACCATGGGCACGGTAAATAAAATCTCGAAAGTCCCTGAGTCGATCGACTCCCGAGTCCCCGATAGCAGGCGGCAAAAGGGAGAAACTCCCTGCTATGAACCTCCAGGCACCGTCAACTTGCCGATGCCTTGGAAGCAGCCGACCCCAGCCGACACTGAGTCCATCCATCCGAAAACTTCGAGCTTCCGACCAGCCTCTCCAATACAGCCGCCTGAGCGCCATCCTCTGCCGAGCACCTTCGACCTTGCCCCGGCTGCTGAAACATGCAAAGCCGAGGATTCAGGGCCTTCTGCTCCAGAGATTCTGGTTACCACACAGTAGCAGTGGCAGCGAAGCGGACATATCAGGAGTTTTCCAGATGTTCCTCCGTACTCTCACGTCTGTCTCCATCAAATCAGAATTGTGCACGGTCCCATACTTGACAGATAACAGACATCACCACTGAAGTAGCCGCGCGTGCTGCCGTTGCACCGCCATCTTCTTCTCCTAGAAGGACTGATTGTAAAATTTAGTCTCATTCTCATGGGGACAACTGGTCATGTTCGATGTCATAGTTCAATATTCCACGCACTACTGAACACACCTATCTTCAATGGGATTCTACCACCAGACACACCATGCCTCCCCACTCTCCACTTTCCACAGGGATCACTCTCTCTGTGAATCCCTTGTCCATTCGTCCTTCCCCACTGACTTCCCTCTAAACGCTTATCTATTCAAGTGGAAGAAGTGAAACATCATTCCATTCTCCTCCTCCCTCAACTCCATTCAGGGCCTCAAACAGTCCTTTCAGGTGAGGCTACATTTCACCTGCAAGTTTGTCAGGGTCATCTGTTAGGAACCTGAAGTTCCAAGGGCAGACTCTTCTACATCAGTGAGACCCAACGTAGATTGGGGGACCAGTTTATCCGGCACCTTCGCTTGATCCAAAACAAATCACCGAATGATTTCCCAGTGGCCAGTCATTTTATTTTCATTCCCCATTCTCATTCCACCATGTAGGTCCATGGTCTCCTCTACTGCCCTGATAAGGCCACTATCAGGTTGGAGAAGCAACACTTCGTATTCAGTCTGGGTAATCTCCAACCTAATTTCTCTAATATCCAGTAATTTCTAACTGCTTTACCTTCTCTGTTTTTCCATTTCCCATTCTGGCTCCTCTCTAATTTCTTCTCTTCTTCTCATCTGCTTTTCAACTCCCTGTGGTGCCCCTCCTCCTTCACTTTCTTTTATGGTCCTCTTTCTTCTCCTATCAGATTCCTGCTTCTTCAGCCCTTTACCTTTTTCACCTATCACCTTCCAGCTTCTCACTTCATCCTCCCACCCCCTTCCCATCCACCTGGCTTCACCTTCCAGCTTGAACTCCTTTCCTTTCCCCCATCTCTTAGTCTGGCTTCTTCCCCCTTCCTTTTTATTCCTGATGAAGGGTGTCAGACCAAAACCGTGTTACACATGATACCAAATTAAACTAAATCTCTTCTGCCTGGAATAATCCATATCCCTCTGTTCCCTGCAGGTTCAGATGTCTGTCTCTTAAATATCATTATCATATCTGCTTCCAACAGTACACCTGATAACCCATCCATGCACTTACTGCCCTCTGTGGAAACAGCATTCCCTCTCTCGCTTTAAGTGCATGTCCTCGAGTATTTAGATTAGATTATGAGGACACTCAGTCCTCGTTTATTGTCATTTAGAAATGCATGCATTAAAAAATGATACAACGTTCCTCCAGAATGATATCACAAGAAAACACAGGACAAACCAAGACTAAAACTGACAAAACCACATAATTATAACATATAGTTACAACAGTGCAAAGCAATACCATAATTTGATAAAGGGCAGACCATGGGCACGGTAAAAAAAGGTCTCAAAGTCCCGATAGACTTGTCATCTCATGCAGGCGGCAGAAAGGAGAAACTCTCCCTGCCATGAACCTCCAAGCGCCGCCAACTTGCCGATGCAGCATCATTGGAAGCACCCATCCGCAGCAGACTCTGAGTCCGTCCGAAAACTTCGAGCCTCTGACACAGCCTCTCCGAGCACCATCCTCTGCCGAGTGCTTCGACCCTGCCCCAGCCGCCGAGCAACAAGCAAAGTCGAGGACTCAGGGCCTTCTCTTCCAGAGATTCTGGACCACATAGTAGCAGCAGCAGTGAAGCAGGCATTTCAGAAGCTTCACCAGATGTTCCTCCACACTCTCATGTCCGTCTCCATCAAATCAAGATTGTGCACAGCACCCTACTTGACAAATAACAGACATCACCACCGGAGCGGCCGCTGCGAGCTGCGTCGTGCTGCCATCTTCTCCTCCCGACGCTTCTATACTAGGGAAAAAAGATTCTGATGGTCAACACTAACCACAGTTCTCTCAATTTTATAAACTTTTATTAGGTCTCCCCTCAACTTCCAATGATTCAGAGAAATCAACTCAAATTTGTTCAACTTCTCCATATAGTTCATACTCTCTAATCCGGGCAGCATCCTCATAAACCTCCACTGCACCCTCTCCCTCCTACAGTTAAGCAATCAGAATGACAAGCCATACGCTTAACCAAAGTTTTATATGGCTGTAACATGACCTTTTTAGCTTGTACTCAATGACCCAATGGACAGTGTGGCCCCTCAAGCACAAGAGGAGTCCAGAACCAGAGAAGTGAAGATAGTCTGGTATTAGTTAACGATCCCTGCCTGGGCTGCTGAAATCCAAGATGTCATTCTTTCATAAGATAAAGTACCTAGTTCATCATCTCATCCACAGTTATCAGCTCACCCCACCCACAATCTTCACCTTCCCGTTCCACAGATCTCTTGCGACCTCCACAACCATCATTTCCTATTATCTCCTCAGTGTTTAAGCCCCTTACAGTCTTCACCTTTGCTGCATTGCCAATCATCTCACTGCAACCATCCTGCACCAACCTAAGCCCAGCCTAAGGATGCTCTTTGCTACCGTTAGCCTTCTCATTCCTCCAAACCTCTCTTTTCAACAGCCCTACGCACTCCTGCTCATTGATCCTTTAGGCTATTCACCACTCACCAACAGTCTCTCCGCGAGCTCTAGGCTTTTCAATGATGAGAAATCATTGCCTGTCCTGCCACCTGCAATCCTTTGAGTGTTCTGTGAGATAAAATAATGAGCCTCATAGCAATTCTCACTCCATCTGCTTACAGCTGCCTCTATTCATAACATTGTCTATGGAACAAGGCAAGTCACAGCCGCATGTAGATTTCCCTATTCCCAATTTACTTCATAGCCACAGTGAGAACTGCCAGTCTTAATTTTTACTTAGCAAGTTCCTGGCCAATAACTTATTTTCAGTTGGGGAGAAAATTAAAAAGTAAATGGGGAAGGGAAGACGAGAAGGATTTGATTGGCAGAAACTGCCTGCTTCTTTCAGGATAAACAATCTTCATGATCTTCAAGATATTGATCAGAATAAAATCACCATTTGGATCTTCTTTCCCCAGCTGGCGGAAGTTGAGAAGCTTACATATGTAAAATATATGGATTTCAGTGTGCCATTATTTCAGTATTTCCTGAATTGTACAGCACAAAAGGAATTAATGGAAAAGGTGCCACTGCACAATCTCCATTGAGTATGCAATGCACTACGACACTGGGTTGAATTACATTGTCAGTACATTAGTTGTCCTCTGGGGCCTCATTATTGCCAGCCTCTCAAAGCATTACTTGTCACCTTTAATAGTCATTCACTTTGGCTGGTACTTCTCATCAGCAGTGTAGAGTGTCTGTGATGTCGACCTTCATCAGCAAAGTATTAACTTTACAGGGGCTTAGTTACTTCGCAGCTCCACGGTTGTTTTTGTCCTGTTGCTAAGGATGATTAATCTGGATCTTCGCTCTGCGCAGTTCTCAATCCAGACTGCAACAACTAAGGAGCTTTTTCCCCCCCATTAATCTATGCAGTGAGGACATCAACTGTAATGCTGGCATTTAGTCCCCAACCTTTATGCTCTTGAGAAGTTAGTGGCACAGGGACTCCTGGAAACACTGCAGCCTTTTCAACTAAAATGCTCACACAATTGTTGGATAAGAAGTTCTGAAGATAAAGCACAGTGATGATGGAAAAACAATATATTTCCAAGTCAGGATAATATAAAGGGGATCCTACAGAAGGTAGTGTTATAATGTATCTGTTTCTCCTGTGCATCTTATTGATAGGTAGATGTTTCTGCTTTAGGAAATGTAGAGTAACCTTGGACAGTAACAGCAGTGTATTTTGTAGGTTATACACAGTATGCTGTTGTTAAAGGGTTAATGAAAGGGGTGGCAGGCTGCTTTGACCCATAAGATACTGAGCTTCTTGAGTATTGGTGAAGCCGCACCCAGCCAAGGAAATTGAAAGTATCCCATCATCCTTCAGCTTGCCTTGAGCTGGTGGATAGGTATTATGAATTCAGGAAGTTGATCAATTGTCACAGGATCTATGTACTCAGTGGTTGCTTCATTAGATACACCAGTACACCTGCGCATTAATGCAAATACCTGATTTGTCAATCATGAGGCAGCAACTCAATGTATAAAAGCATGCAGACATGGTCAAGAGGTTCAGTTGTTGTTCAGACCAAACATCAGAATGGGGGAGAATTGTAATCAAAGTTCAAAGTACATTTATTATTAAAGTATGTACACAGTGTACAAAGTATGTATGCAGAATATAACTCTGAGATTCATCGTCCCCACAGACAGCCATGAAACAAAGATGCATGGAAACCATTCCAAGAAAAAAAACATCAATCCCCCCACATGCAAAATAAACAAATTGCACAAACAAAAACAAAACAAAGCAAGTGTTACGTGCTGTTTGGTTTCACTGCTAATGTAATGGTTTCTATGTAGCACCAATGTTTGGGTTATGACTGGAGATAACAGGGCTTTGGAATGTGGGGCTATCCAATGAGAGGGATGTTGTTCTTTCTTGTGGGACTGGGAAAGGGGATTTCATGGTCCCTTGCTGGGAAGAGATGAGGAGAGAAGACGCAAATGGAGACAATTGGTAGACTGCCGGATGGAGTGGGATTACAGCAAGGGTCCGAGGGCTGGCTACGCTTGGAGGAGGTCGACGAGAAACCAGTGGACTGAACCGTGAGCTCCAACGTTGCGCATTAGTCTCTAGCATTTTGCAGAAATGGTGCGATAAACAAAAAGAAACATCCAGTGAGTGACAGTTCTGTATGCAAAAATGCCTTGTTAATAATGAGAGAGGTCAGAGGAGAATGGCCAGACTGGTTCAAGCTGACTGGGAGGTGACAGTAATTCAAATAACCACACATTACAACAGCGGGATGTAGAAGAGCATCTCTGAACACACAACACATTGAACCTTGAAGTGGATGGGCTACAGCAGCAGAAGACCATGAACCTACCAGAGGTACCTAATAAAGTGGTCACTGACTGTAGTTTCTGATTTTCTGTAACAGACAAAATATCCATTGGAAAATCAATAAAATTGTCTAATCATTAGCAATCCCAAGATATTGATGGTAATGTGGTTGAAAAGGCAGGAAAAGTCCAGATAACCTAACTTCCGCTATATTATTCCACTCTTATTCCTCAGCAAAATAATACAAGTTCTCAACAGTGCAATCGAGAAGCGCTTATTCAACAATGACCTACTCTCAAATACTTGGTTTGGGCGCAGATAGACCCTGTGTTTCCAGGCTTCGTTACGTCTTTCATCTGAACAAAGTGAAATAAAAGCTGAAAATGAAAGTGTCTGCCTCTGGCATCTTGGTCACTTTGATCGTGTGAAGCGGCAAAGAGATCTGTTAAATTGTTGATGAAAACAAAAACAAAAAAAAAAATCCACAGCTGTTGAGCACTTGTCTGCACTAATGAAGATGTCTTCAATCACTTTGATGTGAATCAAGAGGAGCCTGATAACTTCATCTCTGTGATTCAACTCCTCTGCTGTGTTTGGACCAAGCTGTAAGGAAGCATGTAGCTCCATGGCCCTGACTAAACCCAAGCTGAGATTATTTTTGATGGGATAAATCTGTTTTGATGCATGAGACATAATGGGACAAGATTTGGACTGCCATCCTTGCATTATTTGACAAGAGATCAGGGTTCCAAACGGACATGGCAGACGAGAGTGCTGGTGGAAACAAAACTCATGGCAGAGTAAACCCAAAATGCTCTTGGTCTTCGATTCAGATTTTTGATTTATTATTTTCCAACCTGGCCTGAATTTCATCATTTTACTTTAAATGCAAGTTGACTGTTCAATATAAATTGTCCTTTTTGTTGATTACAGGTTTCCCCCGCTGTCCGAAGGTAGAGCATTCCCATGAAACGGTTCGTAAGGCGGAATATGAAGATCCAATTGCCGATCGCTGAATGCGATTGCCGATTGCGTCGCCTCTGATCTGGGCTGACATTTACCTGCCGGATGGCACCTAATTAATTAGCTTCTTTATTTCAGCTTTTTTCTTAAAGATGTGCTGGGTGCATTCCGGCTACCGCTGCATTCTCCGCGGCAATGTATCGGTCCGCGGCCCGGGGGTTGGGACCACTGGGGCGTCATCTCATCATCATCTGTTTCCATCAGGGCAGGCAGGTCATCTTCTTCTATGTCTGCCTGCCTCGATGTCGAAGGTCGAGTTTCGTCGTCTGCTGTGGCTGATATGTAAGGCTTGAAAAACGACAGTATGCTTGTCTGCTTAGCCTCGCGCATTTTTCTATCATACAGTTGTTTGTAAGCCCTGAAGCCATCTTGCAAATATACCCTAAACCTACGTACCCTTTCAAAATTAAAGTCATACCTTATTATTGCAGCGAAAATCTCACACAGTTGCTTCACATTCAGTTCCTGGACGACTTCACTTTCGGTCCGTTCGCTACTACATTCGGTTTCGATCGTTATCCTTTCGTCTTCCAATTGCATCAGCTCTTCATCTATCGGTTCTTGGTCATGGGATGCCAAAACCTCTTCAACATCATCTTCATCAACTTCCTCAAGCCAAAGTCACTTTGTCCTTACTTCGTTCACCACGATCGAAACACTTATTTATGTATAGTTTTACGTTAAGTGTAACACCCTTACGAGCTCTTTTAGGCTTTTCCGATACCCTAGAACTCCTCTTGCTAACAGCTGCTCACAGGCACGTGTTTAAGCAATGCTAGCTAGAGTGCAGTTCCGAGGGAGAAGCTTGGCTGCTCGGGCGCACGCTGCCTTTTTTCGTAACAGAGAAAACACCTTCTGTTAGCGAAAACAGGAACTAATGTAGGTCTTTCGTAACAGTGAGCTTTCCTAAAGCGAACGTTCGAAAAGCGGGGGACACCTGTATATCCTGCAATAAATATTCACTCTAGAACTTCTCTCTTCTCCTCCCTCCCATCAACTAGAAGATGAAAAAGGCTGAAAGCACATACCACCAGGCTCAAGGACGGTCTCTAACTTACTGTCATAAGACAATTGGACAAGCCTCTCGTACGATAAGATTGACTCTTGGCTTCGCAATCTACCAGTTATGGCCTTGTACTTTATTGTCTACCCGCATTGTACTTTCTTTGTAACTCCAAAACCTTATTTTACAATCTGTCATTACTTTTCCCTTGTACTACCTCAATGTATGGATGGATGTGATTGAATGATCTGTATGGATTGCATGCAAAAAAATTAATCTCTCCATGCTTGCGTACAATAATAAACCACTCACTAATTCTTTGCAAAATATGCAAATGGAACTTTTTCTCTGCACCTCATAGACCTTTACCTCCTTTTGTCTGCTTCTCATCCTATAAAATTGTTTTAACATCAAAGATTGGTGGAAGTTAATTATTAATAAATACCTTATCTTGACTTCTATCTTACCTTGATTCCCTTCTGCAGTAAGACCTTGGTGATCACCTGGAAGGACAAACTGAACAATGAACATAAGACCTATGGTAGACTATTTGGCCATCAGGGATGCTCACAATTCATTCATCTCTGGATGTTTTACCTCAGCACCAATTTCCTGCACGAAACCAACAAGCCATGATACCCTTAATATCTGAAAATCTATCAACATCTGTCTTGAACGTACTCAGCAACTAAAGCTCCACATCGAGAGGTTATGAACACAAAAGATTCACTCCCTCTGGTAATTTTTTTTCTCATCTCTGAACTAAATCGCCAATTCCTTATTTTCAGACTGTGGCCCTGGTTCAAAATACCATATTTGGGAAACATCAACCCTGTCCACCTGGGCAAGGCTTGGGGGAAGGATGATTATATATCATCTCCGCAACAAATATATTTGCAACAGAGGTTGAAGACAACTCAGTGAATAAAACCCACTGTTATTTATTGATGAATTTATCCAAATTAAAATTTAATTTTGAAAGTCTAGTAACTTCATGATTGGGTTTCCAACCATTTCTTTTTACAAACTAAGTGTATAAATACTTATCACAAACAAGAGAAAACCTGCAGATGCTGGAAATCCAAATAACATACACAAAATGCTCAGGGAACTCAGTAGGCCTGCATGTTGCCTGGCCTACTGATAGAAATACTTATATATACTTTATATACTTAGATGCTTATATATATATATTCAGTGGATTCCAGTTAATTAGTCCATCAATTAATTGAGACGCTGCTTATTTAGGAGAACTCTTGAAGAACAAAAACTAATCAAGAAAATAGCTGAGATTCCCTCCTTTTACTTGGGACAATATGCTGCTTAATTAGGACAGGAGACTGTTGCTGAACGGGGTCAATTACATGCATGTCATGTCAACATTAGACACTGCACCATGCTTAGAGCGAACAATTTTTAAATAGAGTCATTTGCATGTGCTTGTGTCGAAAAAGCAAGGATTTTTGTCACTGATAGTTGGTGAGAACTAAGTAAAAAGCCAATTTAAAACTGTTTTGCTTACTACAGTTTCAAGTGTTCAGGCTTTGAAATGCTAGAAATGGTCGGGAGTGAAAATGAAATGATTTCACTACTTCAATAAGTTAGGAATTATGAAAAATTTTGAAGGTATCGACAACCATCTTGAATGTTACAATGAAAATGAAGATTTTGAAGACGGAATCATTGAAAACATTGTATGATGGCAATCCATTATCTGCACTATATGTGTTTAGATAATTAGCCTGCACTGATTTTGTTAATAGACTGTCAATCAAAGCAACATTGTATTGTGTTGACTGTACGTCATTTCCGCTGGTGACGGTGAAATCTGTGCAGAAGAGTTTTTAAAGTGGAAAAGCCGTTGCACCAGGACAGTTCCGCTCTCTTGACCTCAGAAGTCCAGGTCCTGTGGTATGAGTTTCCCTCTTCCTTGGTTGCAGTAGATAACCATGACTTGTTCTGTGCCTGATTGTGTACTTTCCTCTCCATCAAGCACTGCAGAACCACCTTTCGGCTGTTGGATCTCACTGTTGATCTCATCTGCCCATTCCGCTGGAGCATACCTCACGTTCTAAGGCAGGCACGTCACTAATTCACCAGTGCCTGAGGCCTGCGGCTACCTTCAACTGAATAAGCTTGCCCGTTGAAGCGGGGTACCGGGATGTGACCGTGGCCCATGCAAACAGCCACTTGGAGCCACAGGTGAGAGCTGACTGTCCAGTGGGGACCAATGGCCCCAGAATGGACAGACAAGCCCCTTCACCAGAGGTGCTACCTCTCCCTGAACACCTTGTACACGGCAGCATACAGCGGACAAGTAACTCCATGGACAAGTATTAGGAATTAACACAGAGTTTCATGCTACAGCAGTAGCATTGGTAGAGTCCTAATTTATTCTGTGTTTCATTTAAATACATATCTTATTACTCAGTTAAATGGTAGCTTGTCTTTTCTATACCCTTTTAACTATTTCCGTGAAACTTTGGCTAATTGGGTAGCCACTTGATTGTGACAAAAATATACCAGTTCTGACGTGCCCCAATTAACTGGAATGCTCTGCACATGTATGTCTGGAGGTCCAGGTATGATCTTCAGAAAGCCATCTCACATGTGAAGTGGCAATTCCAAACCAAACTTGAATCACTGAAGGATGATCCACATAGAGGAACCTTCACGAACTCTCACAGCCCCCCAACGACCCTGTGATTTCAGTCTGAGGCCAGCGTGAGAGCATCCTTCAGGAGGGTGAACTTACAGAAAGCATCCAACCCAGATGTACTATCTGGCCAAATATTAAAGAGTTGTGCTGATCAACTGGCTGGAGTGTTCACGGATGTCTTTATCTTCTTGCTTTAGCAGTCTGAGGTACCTATCTGCTCAAGCAGGCTTCAATTATACTGGTGCCTAAGAAGAACATGGTACCTGCCTCAATGATTATGATCCAAAAGCACTTGCATCCACTGTGATGAAGTACTTTGAGAGGTTGGTGATGAAACACATCAGCTCCTGCCTGAGAAGCCACTTGGATCTGCTCGAATTTGCCTACTGTCAACAACAGGTCCACAGCAGATGCCACCTCATTGGCTCTTCACTCAATCCTGAAACATCTGGACAGTCATGATGCTCTTCATTGACTACAGCTCAGCATTCAATACCATCATCCCCTCAAAACTCATCAATGAGCCCTAAGACCTTGGCCTCAATATCTTTTTGTGCAATTGGATCTTCGATTTCCTCACTTGCAGAACCCAGTCAGTTCGGATTGACAATAACATCTCTTTAGCACAAGTGCCCCACAAAGCTGTGTGCTTAGCCCCCTGCTCTACTCATTTTACACTTATAAATCAAAGTGGGCTCCATGGTAGGGTAGTGGTTAGCATGACACTATTACAGTCAGAGTTCAGAGTTCAACTCCGCTGACATCTGTATGTCCTCCCGTGGCATGCATGGGTTTTCTCCGGGTGCTCTGCTTTCCTCCCACAATCCACAGACATACAGGTAGGTTAATTAGTCATTGTAAATTGACATGTCATTAGTTTAGTGTTTGTTGGGAATTGCTGCAACAGCATGGTTCGAGGTGCTAGAGGCCCTACTCAGTGCTGTATTGCTAAGTAAATAAATATTATGACTGTGAGGCTAAACACAGTTCCAATGCCATATTTAAGATGGCTGATGACATCATCGGCCAAATCAAAGGTTGTGACCAATCAGCATGTAGGAGGGAGATTGAAAATCTGGCTAAGTGGTGACACAACAATAACCTCTTACTCAATGTCAGCAAGACCAAGGAGTAGATTATTGATAATAAGGAGGTCCATGAGCATGTCCCCATCAGGAAATCAGAGGTGGAGAAGGTCAGCAACTTTAAATTCCTCGGTGTTATCATTTCAGAGAATCAGTCCTGTGTCCAGTACATAAATGCCATTACAAAGAAAGCACAGCAGTGTCTCTACTTTCTTAGAAGGTGGCGGAGATTCAGCATGTCATCTGAAACTTTGGCAGACCGACAGAAGTGCTGTGGAGAGTATATTGTCTGGCTGCATCACAGACTGGTATGGAAACACCAATGCCCTTGAATGGAAATGCTAACAAACAGTAGTGGATACCGCCCAGTCCATTCGGGTAAAACACTCCCCACCACTGAGCACATTTACACGGAGTGCTGTCGGTGGAAAGCAGCATCCATCATCAGAGACCCCCACCACATGGGCCATGCTCTCTTCTCACTGCTGCCATCAGAAAGAAGGTACAGGAGCCTCAGGATTCATACCGCTAGGTTCAGGAACAGTTATTACCCCTCAACCATCAGGCTCTTGGACCAGAGGGAATACCTTCACTCAACTTCACTCAACTTCACTCAATCCAAGACTGAACTGTTCCCACAACCTATGGACTCAATTTCAAGGACTCTTCATCTCATGTTCTCAATATTTATTGTGGGGTTTTTTTTGTATTTGCCCAGTTTGTTGATGTTTGCTCATTGGTACAGGTTTCCCCCGCCATCCGAAGATAGAGAGTTCCTATGAAACAGTTCGTAAGCCGGAAGTCGTAAAGTGAAGAAGCAATTACCATTTATTTATATGGGAAAAATTTGTGAGCGTTCACAGACCCAAAGTTAACCTACCAAATCATGCCAAATAACACATAAAACCTAAAATAACAGTAACATATAGTAAAAGCAGGAATGATATGAGAAGTACACAGCCAATATAAAGTAGAAATACTTCTCTACAATCATTGCCTGCACTGTTCTCCGTAACGAAAATCTCACGCAAGTGCTCTTGGCAAAAACAAAGCGCAAGTGCTCTCGGCAGAAAATCTCACGCAAGCGCTCTCAGTAAAAACACTCTCTCCAGTAGGCTTTAAGCCATGAAGCTGCCAAATCATACCAAATAACACATAAAAATACACAGCCTATATAAAGTAGAAATAATGTATGTACAGTGTAGTATCACTTACGGGAATCAGGATGACTGCAGCGTCGAGCACATTGATAATGGTGTGTTAGGCTGAGTGGTCGGAGGGTGGGGTAGTGCAGTGGCTCCCACCCTCCAGGCCACCGATCGATACCGACCCGCGAAGAATGCAGCAGTCCAGTGGTGGCTGGGGCGCACCTAGCACATCTTTAAGAAAAAAATCGAAATAAACAAGCGAATTAATTAGGTGCTGCCTAGCACTTAATTAATTAGATTGTTTATTTCAGCTTTTTTCTTAAAGATATGTTGGGTGCATCCAGGCTACCGTTGCATTCTCCGCGGCAATGTATCTGTCCGCGGCCCGGGGGTTGGGGTGGTGGGACACTGAGGTATCGTCTGTTTCCATCAGGGCAGGCAGGTCATCTTCTTCTATGTCTGCCTGCCCTGATGTCGAAGGTCGAGGTTCGTCATCTGCTGTGACTGATGTGGAGGGCTTGAAAAACAACAGTATGCTTGACTGCTTAGCTTCACACATTTTTCTATCATACAGTTCTTTGTAAGCATTCTAACCAGCTTGCAAATATGTCCTAAACCAATGTACCCTTTCAAAATTAAAGTCGTACTTTTCTGCAATCATTGCAGCAAAAATCTCACACAGTTGCTTCACATTCAGTTCCTGGGCGACTTCACTTTTGGTCCGTTCGCTACTGCATTCAGTTTTGATTGTTATCCTTTCGTCTTCCAATTGCATCAGCTCTTCATCTGATGTTCTCGGTCATGGGTTGCCAAAACCTCTTCAACATCAGCTTCGTCAACTTCCACAAGCCAAACTCACTTTGTCCTTACTTCATTCACCACGATCGAAACGCTTAATTATGTCTAGTTTTACGCTAAGTGTGAACACCCTTACGAGCTCTTTTAGGCTTTTCCGATACAGTACATTACAACTCATCTTACAAACGGCTGCTCACAGGCACGTGTTTAAGCAATGCCGGCAAGAATGCCGTTCCGAATCCGGGGGAGAGCGGCTGCTCGGGGCGTGTGCTGATTTTTTATCACGCGCTGCTTTTTTTGTGCGCTGCCTTTTTTTGTAACTGTGAAAACACCTTCTGTTAGCGAAAACAGGGAACTAATGTAGGTCTTTTGTAACAGTGAGGTTTCATAAAGCAAACGTTCAAAAAGCGGGGTATTTCAGTAGTGTGTTACTTTTACAAACATGACTTTTTGTGTTTGGTCTTTCGTTGATTCAATTCTGTTTCTTTGTATTTACTGTGCGTGCCTGCAAGTAAATTAACCTCAGGGTTATATATGTACTTTGATAACACTGGACAGCAAGTTTTTTCAAAAGTGTTGCTTCCTCAGAAATGTTTTGTGGTTATGATAGAAGGTTTGAAGCTGTCTCAGAAGGCTTGAAATATAATTTCAGACTATTTGTATCATGTAGGAATTTGGAGAAACAAAACATTAACATCTATTGAAAATAATGCATTTAACTGCATAATGGTGCTGATGCTTTGCAATCGTTCAACTAAAAATATTTTGTTGATGATTTTCATTTGTACTCAGTGTCTGAGGCTTCCCGCTTATGTGTCCAACAATAATCAGCCAGCATTGATGGATTCCAGTTGCCCTGATACCATTTCTCTATGACTACAATGTCCTGGTGAAACCTTGCACCGTGCCTGTCACTGACAGTTCCAAGATTTGCAGGGAAATGCCTAAATGTGAATACAGAAAATGAATCATTAGTGACATTTTGCACTTGATGGCTTTGTATGCTTGAAGCATGTTGTCAGTCAGCTGGATGTAGTTTGATGCTCTGTCATTGCCAAGAAAATTTTCAGTAACATCCATGCGATTTTCTCCAGTCCCACTAGAAGTTCTTTGAATTGCCTGTCACTGATAACCTGCTTGATTTGTAGACCAACAAAAAAGTCTTCCCTAATCTTGGCATACTGGGAAACATCTGTCTCAAGTATCAAAATCCTTCATGGAAATTTTTGTTCCTGGTGACAGCCGATTCCGTCCTTGTGGCCTTGCACACAGTAATTCTGCTTTTGCCTTTGACAAACCTAAGTCTCTGACCAGGTCATTTAACTCAGATTCAGTTATCAGATGATTCTCACTCGATATAAAAGATTCAAAATCTGTATTAGATCAGCAAACCAAAATCCATATGATGCACCCAAAAATATTCAGGAAGCAAAATCTTTGTTGTCTGGTATAATAAATTTACTTTGAAACTCTGAGGCCTGCAGTGTAAAAGCAGAATCAGAATCAGGTTCATTTTCACTGATGTATGTCATGAAATTTGTTTTGTTGCAACAGTACAGTGAAAGACGTAAAAATTACTAAAAGTTACAATAAATAAATACATCAGACGGAGAAAAAGTAAGGTAGTATTCATGGATTCGTGGTCTATTTAGAAATCTAACAGTGGAGGAGAAGATATTCCTGAACTGTTGACTGTGGCTCCTCAGGCTCCTGTACCTCCTCAGCGATGGTAGAAATGAAAAGAGGGCATGTCTTGGATGGCGCCTGTCCTTGATGATAGGTGCCAACTTGATAATGGGGCAGGTTGTACCCATGGTGGAGCTTGCTGAGTCTATAACCCTTTTGATTCAGTTCATTGGAGCCTTCATTCCAGGTGGAGAAGCAACCCGACAGAGTGCTCTCCTCCTTACATTTGTAGGAATTTGCTAGAGTTTTTAGTACAAATCAAATCTCCTCAACTCCTGTATAGCTCCTAGTGCGCCTTCTTAACGATCCATTAATGGGCTCAGGATAGATCCTCTGACATGCTGAGGGCCGCCACTGGCTCCTCGAGGAGGATTGGTGTGTGTTCTCCCGACTTTCCTTTCCTGAAGTTCACAATCAATTCCTTTGTCTTCCTGATGTTGAGAACAAAGCTGTTGTTGTGACACCACTCAACCAGCTGATCTATCTTAATCCTGAAATTTTGCCAATGACAGTGAATTGATAAATGGTATCTGAGATGTTCATAGCCACACAGTCATGAGTGTAAATGGAGTAAGTGGGCAAAGCATGCATCCTTGAGGTGTGCCTGTTTTGAATGTCAGTGTGGAGGAAATTTTAATACCAATCCTCACTGATAATATTAATAATAAAGAAATAACATTAAATTAATATTACTATCAAACAAAGACATAAAATGATAGAAATATTCAGCTGATTAAGTAGCAAGAGAAAAAGAGTTAATAGCTCGGATGAAAGTTTCACTTTACAGGAGTCAAGACAGAGAGCAAAATGGGAGAAGTTAGAACAGTTACAGCTGGAGACATTTATCTCAATCAGTTATGCAAACAGCAAATAATGAGGCCCCCAAAAGTGACCACCGCAACACACACTCGTCACTGTTCTCCATACCGAGAAACCTTCAACCACACCCTCTGCCTCCTACCTCTGAGCCAATTTTGAATCCATCTAAGTAACACTCCCTACATTCTATGGGACACAACTTTCCAGACCAGCCTATCATGCAGAGCCTTGTGTTAGAGATCATTCTGGAGTTGACATTTCTGGCCAAGACCCTTCATTAAGAACAGAAGGGAAGCGAACAGAAGCCAGAATAACAAGGTGGGATGGGGATGGGGGGGGGGGAGGCGTGAGGAAGGAGTAGAAGCTGTCATGTGATAAGCAATACAGGTGAGGGGGAAGGTGCAAGAGATTCTCTTTCTCTTTCTCATGCACGTTAAACGTAACAAAAAAGTACATGCAAGCAGGGCAGGGAATATCTTCTATCAATCTTTAATAAGACCTTCAAGTGTTGTGACTGACTAAAACTGGGCCAAATGGAAGCTGTAATAGGGAGAATTAAAAGTCTTAATTCACACTGCAAACCTTCAGCAGAGAAAGTCCAGGAGAATCTAAAATAACCTGACCCTCCCAGCACGATGTTTTATACTTCTTCAAACAGAAAGATAACAATAAATGATAAATCACTGTTTCAATAGCAATGATCACCTACTTAACTTTAATACTTGGCGTATAGTCAGGTAAATTTACAGATTTACATGTTTACAATGGTAGCACATCCCAACTAGCAGAACTTTGGAATATTCAATATTGGTGTTGTTTCCAAAACCCTCAGTACAAACTGCAGACACCTGTAATATACACATTTCGTTACAGTGTTGAAGGATGGTTCCATGAGTACACAACTAACCAGAAGGTTAGGTGACAAAATAGATCTGTCCTCAACTATGCCTTAAGTGGCAGGGATAGGGCTTTAACAATATCAGGAACGTTCAGCCATTGTCTTTCTGATACTGTCCCATTGAAAACACATGGGGAATGTCCCACAAAAATGACTGGTTTCACTAGCCACAAAGTATCTGCTGGAAGATAAATTGTGTGCAGGTTTTATTTCCTGAAGACTGGTTCTCATTTTAGTTCATCCATAATTATGCTAATCCATAATGATTCCTAACACAAGGTTCTGCATGATAGGCTGGTCTGGAAAGTTATATCCCATGGATTACAGGGACAGTTACATAGATGGATTCAAAACTGGCTCAGATGTAGGAGGCAGGGGGTAATGGTTGAAGGTGGTTTCTCGGAATGGAGAACAACAACTAGTGTGTGCTGCAGGGGTCAGTTTGGGGGCCTCATTATTTGCTATTTTCATAAATGATTTGGAAACAAATGCACAGGGCCTGATTGGGGAGAGCTTGATCAGTTAGGGAAGATGGCCAAGGAGTAGCAAATGTATTTCGTACAGAAATGTGAGGTAATTCATTTTGGTAAATCATACCAGGATTTGTACCACGAGTGATAGGGCACTAGAGAGTGCAAAGGAATATGGGTCGAAGGAGTGCGGGTGCTTAGTTCATTGAAAGCAGCATTACAGATGGACGGGGGGAGAGTGGGTGCGATAAAAACGTTTGTCATGCTGGCCTTCAGTCAGGGCATTGAGTACAGGGGTCAGAAATTAGGTTGCAGTTGTATTGTCAGTGGTGAGGCTGCAACTGGAATACTGTGTACAATTTGGTCACTGTTATTGGAAAGACATGGTTAAACTAGAAAGATTTGAAGATGTTGATAGGACCAGAGGGCCTGAACTGTGGGGAAATTGGCAAGGCTTCATCTTTATTCCTCATAATATTATTAGAGTAATATTGAAAATATTTTTTGATTAAGCATGCTTGTTTGTTTAAATAATTCATTGCAGGTTATATATAAAAATATACAAATTGCATACGTTGTGCCGCATGATATGTGCACGTCTCGATTAAAGTATAGATGAAGTTAGACTCACGTTTCAGACTCCTGTCTTTTCTTTTTAATTAGTTTAATGTTTTTGGAGTTACAAAGCACAACAAGTAACAGTCCCCAGGGTATGGGAATCTTGGGGTATAAAGGGGTATAAATTTAGGTTGTGAGGGGAAAGATTTAAAAGGGACTTGAGGGCAACATTTTTACACAGAGGGTAGTAAGGAAATGGTACAAGATGCCACAGGAAGTGGTTGAGGTAGGTACAACAGTATCATTCAGGAAGGACTTGGATAGGTACATAAAGTTCAAAGTAAATTTATAATCAAAGTACTTATATGTACTTAAAAGATTAATTTTCTTGTGGGCTTGCTCAGGAAGTTCATAACAGTATAATAACCACAATCAATGAATCAATGAAAGACCAGACCATCTTGGGCATTCAACCAGTGTGCAAAAGACAACAAACTGTGCTTGGGAGGAAGCTAAGAGCATAAGTGTCAAATACAGGGAATTGGAACTAGCTGGATGTGCATGGACCTATTGGGCTGAAGGGCTTGTATCTGTGCTGTGTTGCTGTGACTTTGACCTTTAATCAGAACTGGAAAAGTGAGGGGACTGTTTAAAGTTGCAGAAAGGGTAGGCATGGTGACAATAGAGGGAATGTGCTGTGATTTTAATTTGTTTAATTCTATTGTTTCTCTGTTGCTAATGCTGCCCTTCAGGCATTAATATGTTGGACCTGCTCCCTAGCACAGATGTACCTCTGTTCTCTTCACTTTACACTCCTTTTCTCTCACTTTTCCAATTCCGATGAAAGATCTTCACCTGAAGTGTCAATTGTTTCTCTGCCTGGAGGTGCTGCTTCCCCTGCTCCTAGACTTAATATTAATCACCGTGGAGAACATCTTTAGGCCTCTGCCGCTGTTGATAGGAAAAATGTGGTAGTAACAGGAAAAGGTATAAAATCTCAAATCATCTGCTGGATGAGATATTTTTGACAACCGGTCTTTTCACTGGAATGAAAGAATTGAGCTATGACAGCTTTTCTCCAACAATACTGAAAATAAGCACATTTAATAAAGGCATGAGCAGACAGACTGCATGTAAATCTAAGAACAATTTATCCTTGTATCAAATTCCCCTCTCTGCTCTTTTTACAATGGAGTGTGAATTTATTTTAAATTCCCCATTTCAAATTGCTTCTAAATAGTTAATGCTTCTGTGGAAATAGATGAGAATAGTTTAATAAATGTTAAATGTATATTACATATTTTACTACATTGTCAAGAGTAACCTTTATTCATTGAACATTTGTCCATTATTTTATATTAGCTTGATTAACTGGGATTTGCATTTTCCACTGTGTGATTCAATAGTTATGTAGAGCAGGATGGCTGCAATAGAACTGTTTCTCATGGGTCTCCTGCCTCTGGAAGAGCAAAATTCACTGATGCTGTACTACTTAATGCATTGAAACTATTCAAATGAATATATTTTAGCTGGTAGCAGCTGAATATTGAACCAATGTGGATCAGGGTGGTGGAAGGGCTCTGGAATTAATTATAATATATTGTATTGCATGTCCTTCTGTCAGAACTAAGACATGATCTGCTTGATCTTATGGTGACTCAGAACAGAAAAAAAAAGAAACTGTTCCAAACTTTGTAGAGACACACAGCACTGAAAAAAGGTATCCACTTACACTCACACTATCCCATTTGTATTCTCCCATATTCCTATCAACATGTAAGGGGTTGTACATTCTCTCCGTGGCCACTTGGGTTTCCTTTGGGTGCTCTCATTTCCTCCCACATTCCAAGGACTAATGGATTAGTAATTGTTACATGACAGTAATTAAGCAGCCTATTGCTGTGCTATGTCCACCTACTAGGGTATTTACAGTGGCCGATTAAACTACCAGCCTGCATGTCTCTGGGATATAGGGGAGATATAAACCTACTCAGTCACAGAAGATGGCAAGACTCCTGCTCATGGGATTGGAGGTCAAAGTTCAGTCCGGGCTGCTAGAGCTGTGAGACAATTGCTCTGCTAACTGTGGCAATGTGGCTCAGTGGCACCCAGGAAAGTGGCAAAGATGGGAAGTGTGATGATCAGAACCCAAAGGCTATTACATTCGGTAGGAATGCTTTGCAGAGTTGGTTGTATGAGGTTAAAAGTAACACCTTGTGTGGCCTGTAAGTATGGGATGAATAAGGATCATCTCCTCACCCCTCACAAGAACACAAATGTTAAATGGGAAAAGGCTATGGTACAACTACTTCATCATCTATCTACAATTATTTGAAACTTTTCTAATGAAGTCGTTGGTTAATCATGATATTCAACTAGTTTCCAAAAGGTAGGGAAACTTCCATTGGTAGAAGGCTTTGGTAACCTTCATTCATTTCTAAGTCCACTTTGGCTCATCACCAGGATTGTGAAGTATCTGATTTATAGTCCTGGAACCACTGAAAACAGTAACACAAATTAGCTCCTTGGTCCAGATTTTCCAGAGAACTTACTATAGTTTTGTACAATTGCTAAAATTTGCTGATGTACAGTAACTGTCAGGATATATGGAATGCTGGCATAATCATTTTCAAAAGTGGATGCATTAAATTTCAGAGAGCTGGTTGTACCATTGTCAGTCTAACTGTACTCTGAATCAGACTTCTTATTCACCAGGCGCCATCAGCTTGCTAGTTCCCCGCAATTATAATGGAAATTTGCAAGCTGAACCCCTATCAGTTTTAATTTGGTAAAAGTTCACCATCTCCCTTCATTACAATAAAGAGGAATATCTGTGAAGGGTACTAGCAAGGTAACTAGTAAGGAAATCACATTGTAAGTCATTCAATTTAAAATAATTCACTACTTTATTATTTTTCTTTTATTGTGTTTTATTATAATTTCAATAACATTTTTAAGGAGGAGGAATAGCATTTTTAAAATGAAGAGGAATTCATTGCCACAGATGGCTGTAGAGGCCAAGTCATTGGGCATATTTAAAGTGGAATTTGATAGGTTCTTGATTAGTAAGGGTGTTAGAGGGTACAGGAAGACAGGACAATTGGGATGAGAAGGATAATAGATCAGCCATGATCGATGGGCAGAGCAGACTCGATGGGCCGAATGGCCAAATTCTGCTCTAATGTCTTATGGTCTGATAGTCTAATGTGTTTTGGGTCTTTATGAATGTTAGACATCCACCAACATTCAAGTTTTCATTGACAACTTTGACAACAATTCAACCATGTAGACTAATCCATTTGTAGCGATATTTCAATAAGAAAATTCAGCTCTCTGCTTGCCCTCTGTGCCAAAGTCAGATCCAATGTCATTGAAAAAATCACAGCTGAAGGACATGCACCAGGTAAATTTGGGCTTAGCAGGCAGGGGAGTGCACAACGTGGGTAGCTCTCTGATCCTAAATCATTGAGTTTTCATTTGAAAGTGAGAGGTTTAAATAAACAACCGACAAACTTCATAATATCAGTATATACAGCACAATATTAAAAAATAAGGAAAATAAGATACAACATTTAAATATCCACTTGCAATCAAAAGGTCACATAGTGATTGTGAGGCACAACAGGTTTGTAAATTGAAGTAAATATTCAGCTGTGACTATTTTAGGAATAGACATAGCACATCATACTCTACATCCTACCTTAGTAACAGAATAATTGGACAAGCAACAGGAAATGTGTTGAAGTGGTCACTTTGTGCACCTATTATTAAACCACTGCATCTTCTAGCACCACAAATAATGTCGCTGCAGGTCTACTGAACAAAAATTCCATCCTTACTCTTGCCCCACTCATTGCTGACCAATTAAATTAGAGTTCCTCTCAATTATACATACTCTTAAAATGTTTTAACCACCTAATCCTTGACATCTTATCAGCCAAGGAACTTATTGCTTGTAGGTCGGCAATAAGACCAACAAAGGCAAGTGATGTGAAATGCAGAGGTTGTGATGAGAAATAGATGCAACAACTGGAGTTGCAGATGTCCTGGTTAATCTCCTGTTAACTTGAACAAAACCCATCAGTGTCAGATGATTTTGAATAAATATGGCATACAGCTAGTTTACAACAGATCCAAGCAAGAACTACAGAAATTCCACTTTTGGACTTCGTTTGTAGGTTATGTATTGCGTTGCAAATTTGCAAACACCTCTGAAGGCATCAAATGTTATGCAATTTGACTAACCAGTGCAAGGAAACTCTCAAAATGGAAGTCTTTCTGAATCAGCCATCAATGTATGGCTGTAAAGTTGGCAACTGAATTTTGTTTGAATTTTCAAATTTGATTTAGTAAAGACACAGCTGCAAGTTGTTATTTCCACCAGGCTGAAGAATTTCCTCCATCTCCTGTTGCAACTTCTACCTAACGTGGCATGGAGGATCCAATTCCCTTTCATCATTGCCATTCAATTCAGCATCAAAAGATACTATATGATATCTTTATGCAGGTGCGATAAGCTACAACAATTATTGAGATCTTTGCTCTGTAAGTTTCCTTCATTTATCAAACCGTCACTTTAAAATACCGATGGTCTGCTCTATTAAGATTTTCTTGTCCCATGGGCCTCATTATATTTGTTTTCCTCTCATGTCTGTGGATGGATTACTAGAGTCATAAGCTATGACTGCAGGGGATATCTCTGACTGCCAACCCTCCATCCTGATACTTGGCTCTGAGTCGATGTGGCAAGCATGATGAGTAGACGCATAGTGAAAGCTTCTTGGCTTGAATGTATTAACATGAGTAATAAGGCGATCGCACTAATTAGGCATCTCAGACTAGCCACATGTTCATTGAACAAAAGCCTTAGCTAATTCTGATATAAGGGTTGTCTTTTGGGTTTTCAATGTCACATGTTACACATGAATCGCTGTTTGACCCTTGTAGGAATGTCGACACTCTATCTAATTGAATAAGTGGTTCCCTTTACTTTGCATTTTCCGCTGAGAAGGTAATGAACCATGAGATTTGACTAAATAGCTAATCAGTTGTCTCACAGTTTTTTCTGCTACCTGACCAATGGGCAAAGGTCCATTGGCCAGATAAATACGTCATTGATTTCATGACATTTGCCAAAGATATTAAACCTGTTTCTGTGTTGACCCTGATAAAAGATCCTTGACCTAAAAGATTAACCCTTGTTTTTCACTCAACAAATGCTGTCTGTCCTCCTTGAAGGAATTTTTTGGAGGTCGATGTCCCTGTTCCGTTTTGTGCAAAGGGAGAAGTTTGGGGGGGGGATGGGGGGGATGGGGGGGATGGGGGGGTTGAGGATCTTATTGCCATTCTTTTTTGTGGGGGAGGGTTCCTGTTTCTCCCTGAATTTGTTTCATGTCCGGTCTGGGGAAGACAAATTTCAGAGTTGTATATGGATACAGGCTTTGATAAAGAACGAACCTTTAAACATAGAAAACCTACAGTACAATACAAAGCTGTGCCGAACATATCCCTGCCTTAGAACTACCTAGGCTCTACCCATAGCCCTCTATTTTTCTAAGCTCCATGTAGCCATCCAAGAGTCTCTTAAAAGACCCTATTGTTTCCACCTCCACTGCCACGGCTGGCAGCCCTTTCCACGCTACGCACTCACCACTCTCTGTGTAAAAAACTTACCCCTGACATCTCCTCTGTACCTACTTCCAAGCACCTTAAAACTATGCCCTCTCGTGCTAGCCATTTCAGCCCTGGGAAAAAGCCTCTGACTATCCACACAATCAATGCCTCTCATTATCTTGTACACCTCATCCTCTGTCGCTCCAAGGAGAAAAGAGCAAGTTCACGCAACCTATTCTCATCAGGCATGCTCCTCAATCCAGGCAACATCCTTGTAAATCTCCTCTGCACCCTTTCTATGGTTTCCACGTCCTTCCTTTAGTGAGGCGACCAGAATTGAGCACAGTACTCCAAGTGGGGTCTGACCAGGGTCCTATATAGCTGCAACATTACCTCTTGGCTCTTAAACTCAATCTCATGATTGATGAAGGCCAAGGCACCATATGCTTTCTTAACCACAGAGTCAACCTGCGTAGCAGCTTTGAGTGTCCTATGGACTTGGACCCCAAGATCCCTCTGATCCTCCACACTGCCAAGAGTCTTACAATTACTGCTGTATTCTGCCATCATATTTGACCTACCAAAATGAACCACCTCACACTTATCTGGGTTGAACTCCATCTGCCACTTCTCAGCCCAGTTTTGAATCCTATCAATGTCCTGTTATAACCTCTGATAGCCCTCCACACTATCCACAATACCCCCAACTTTTGTGTCATCAGCAAATTTACTAACCCATCCCTCCACTTCATCATCCAGGTCATTTATAAAAATCACAAAGAGTAGGGTTCCAGAACAGATCCCTGAAGCACACCACTGGTCACCGGCCTGCATGCAGAATATGACCCGTCTACAACCACTCTTTACCTTCTGTGGGCAAGCCAGTTCTGGATCCACAAAGCAATGTCCCCTTGGATCCTATGCCTCCTTACTTTCTCAATAAGGCTTGCATGGGGTACCTTATCAAATGCCTTGCTGAAATCCATATACACTATATCTACTGCTCTACCTTCATCAATGTGCTTAGTCCCATCCTCAAAAAAATCAATCAGGCTCAGAAGGCATGAACCTGCCTTTGACAAATCCATGCTGACTATTCCTAATCATATTATGCCTCTCCAAATGTTCATAAATCGGGCCTCTCTGGATCTTCTCCATCAACTTACCAACCACTGAAGTAAGATTCACTGGTCTATAATTTCCTGGGCTATCCCTACTTCCTTTCTTGAATAAGGGAACAACATCCGCAACCCTCCAATCCTCCGGAACCTCTCCCATCCATGTTGATGATGCAAAGGTCATTGCCAGAGGCTCAGCAATCTCTTCCCTTGCTTCCCACAGTAGCCTGGGGTACATCCCGTCCAGTCCCAGTGACTTATCTAATTCAATGCTTTCCAAAAGCTCCAGCACACCCTCTTCCTTAATACCTACATGCTCAAGCTTTTCAGTCCACTGCAAGTCATCCTACAATCACCAAGATCCTTTTCTGTAGTGAATACTGAAGCAAAGTATTCATTAAGTACCTCCGCTATTTCCCCTATTTCCATACACACTTTTCCACTGTCACACTTGATTGGTCCTATTCGCTCACATCTTATCCTTTTGCTCTTCAGATACTTGTAGAATGCCTTGGGGTTTTCCTTCATCCTGTCCACCAAGGCCTTCTCGTGGTCCCTTCTGGCTCTCCTAATTTCATTCTTAAGCTCCTTCCTGCTAGCCTTATAATCTTCTAGATTCCTATCATTACCTAGTTTTTTGAACCATGCGTCAGCTCTTCTTTTCTTCTTGACTATATTTACACCTTTGTACACCACGGATCTTGTACCCTACCATCCTTTCCATATCTCATTGGAACGTACCTACTCAGAACCCCATGCAAAAATCCCGAGCATTTGCCACATTTCTTCCGTACGTTTCCCTGAAAACATCTGTTTCCAATTTATGCTTCTAAGTTCCTGCCTGATAACCTCATATTTCCCCTTACTCCAATTAAACGTTTCCCTAACTTTTCTGTTCCTATCCCTCTCCAATGCTATGGTAATGGAGGTGGAATTGTGATCACAATCTCCAAAATGCTCTCCCACTGAGAGACCTGACACCTGACCAAGTTCATTTCCCAATACCAGATCAAGTACAGACTCTCCTCTTATAGGCTTATCTACATATTGTGTCAAGAAACCTTCCTGAATACACCTAACAAACTCTACCCCATCTAAACCCCTCACTCTAGGGAGATGCTAATCAATATTAGGAAAATTAAAATCTCCCACCTCAATAGCCCTGTTATTATTACTCCTTTCCAGAATCTGTCTCCCTATCTGCTCCTCAATGTCCCTGTTACTATAGAGTGATCTACAAAAAACATCCAGTAGAGTTATTGACTCTTCCTATTCCTAACTTCCACCCACAGAGACTCCGTAGACAACCCCTCCATGACTTCCTCCTTTTCTGCAGCTGTGGCAATATCTCTGATCAGCAGTGCCATGCCCCCACCTCTTTTGCCTCCCTCCCTATCCTTTCTAAAACATCAAAAGCCTGGTACTTGAGGTAGCCATTCCTGCCCCTGCACCATCCAATGGCCACAACATCATAGCTCCAAGTGCTGATCCAAGCTCTAAGCTCATCCACTTTATTCATGATACTCCTCACATAAAATAGACACACCTCAAACCATCAGTCTGAGTGCATCCCTTCTCTATCACCTGCCTATCCTCCTTTTTGCACTGTCTCCAAACTTTCTCCTTTTGTGAGCCAACCTCCCTTTCCTCCGTCACTTCAGTTCGTTTCCCACCCTCCAGCAATTCTAGTTTAAACTATCCCCAATAGCCTTAGCAAACCTTCCCGCCAGGTTATTGGGCCCTCTCAGATTCAAGTGCAACCCATCCTTTTTGTACAGGTCACATCTGCCCCCGAAGAGGTCCCAATGATCTAGAAATCTGAATCCCTGCCCCCCTGCTCCAATCCTTCAGCCGAGCATTTATTCTCCACCTCATTCTATTCCTATACTCACTATCATGTGACACAGGCAGTAATCCTGAGATTTCTACCTTTGAGGTCCTGCTTCTCAACTTCCTTCCTAACTTCCTGCTGTCTGTTTTCAGGACCTCTTCCCTTTTCCTACTTATGTCATTGGCAACCTTTGACCTTCCAGATTTTCCAGCATTTCCTGTTTTTGTTTCAGATTTCTAGACTTGGCCTAATTCATCTGTCCCTCTTCTTCCAGCCTCTCTCCATAGTTAATAGATCCACAGTTTCTGAAAATTCCAGCATGAGCCATTGCCAAACACATTATTCCCTTCCCTATCCATTCAGCATTCTGAAGACGCTGCTCCTTCTAGGATGCTCATTTCTACATCCCTACCAAAGTCTATTTTCTTACAGTTATCTATTTCATACCTTGGCAACACAGGAGGATCCCTATCTATATTTTACCTCCTCCTTTTAGTTTAATATAATTACTCCTCACAAAGTTATCGAAGAAACCAAATACTTCTTTTCAGTGTGCAGACATGACCCCTAGCCTCCGACCCACCCTCTCTGACTTTCCTTGACGAAGCCTAACACTAGATGAAAGAAAAATATCTCATCTTCTGCTTTGGCACATTGCAGTTCTCTAAAATTAACAATAAATTCCTCACTGTCAGATTATCAGCAATCCCAGTCGTTATCTTCCTAAACGTTCTCCCTTCATCCCTCTTTTCTTTGAAGGCACTTTTTAAAGTAATATTCTCTGAGCAACATTTAGTCATAATGGCACAGCAATATGTTTGCACCAATATTTTGACAAGATAATAGTGTTAATGATCTCCCTGTGATTATATTGTAAAGTTCTTAAATCATTATAAAATTCATTAGGGCATCTGTGAAAATAGATTTCTCTTGGCATTTCTGGCCACATCTTTTCAGGATTTTGATGGGGATCAGTTAATTTAAAGGCTGTTTTGCAAAGAACTGAGGCACATTCAGTCTATGAACATAAATGGAATATGTTTAGCCCTATGAAAATGTTTATTTTCACCCTGGCATTATCGTTAATGTGAGTGAACATTGCCAGTCTTGTAAGACCATAAGACATAGGAGCAAAATTAGGCTGCTCGGCCCCTCCAAGTCTGTCTTGCCATTTGATCATAGCTGAGTTACTTTCCTCTCAACCCAATTTTCTTGCCTCTCCCCATAGCATTTGATGTCTTTACTGATCAAGAACCTAATTAAAGTAATCTCTTATATATTGCACTACCATTAGGTGTTCTAGATGACGTGGGGAAAAATGTTACCAGCATTAACTTCCAATTAGTTATGTATAGAAATTCTTAATTTGCTTTAAATGCGAAGTTTGTTTACTTAGCACTAGATTTTAGGGCTTTAGGCAAATGAATTTCCAATCCAATATTTCCTTGTCTGGCTCAGTAACAGACCTCATTTGAAACTATTCCTGTGCAGGTCATTGAGGCACCATCAATAACTCCAAAGACTGGAAGTAGGGTAAATACTGAAAGGCTTTTATTCACAGTAAAATGTGACCTCCAGCATGCTGAGTGTCTACCCCTGAACTGAGAGGAGGAGCCAAGGCCCAAACGCCTTTATACAGGACTCTGTGGGAGGAGCCACAGGGTCAGTCAGCAGAGGGGTGTGTCCAGACAGGTAACCCAGTTACCACATATGTACATGGCTTACCACACTCACCCCTCCTTTTTTTAAAAAGAGTCCCACGGGGTGAAGAGGCTGACAATATTTACAAGAAGTATATTTACAGGTTAAGTCTATCAGGCGGTCGAGTCTGTCGCTGTGACCTACGTAGCACCGGCGGTGATTGCACCGGCGATGGCGGTTGTGCTGGCTCCGGCCTGACTTCAGGTGCCAGCACATTAGGCGTCGGTAATCCCTCGTGCGTGTGCGTTGCGCCCGGTATGGGTAAAACCACATAGGCATACTGGGGGTTCGCATGAAGTAAGTAAGATACACCATTCGTGACACCGAAGGGGATGCGCAGGAAGTGATAAAGCCTGCCGTCCGCCTCGAAGGCGGTGTAAGGGCGGTCCTCCTGATGGATGGGGAGCTGATGGTAAGCGGATTTTAGGTCTATGGTCAAGTACACCTTGTACTGTGCTATCTGATTGACCATATCCGCGATGCGGGGTAGAGGGTACGCGTTGAGCTGCGTGAACCTATTAATGGTCTGGCTATAGTCCACGACCATTCTATTCTCCTCCCCGTTCCGAACAACCACCACCTGCGCCCTCCAAGGACTTGTGCTTGCCTCAATGACCACCTCCCTGAGCAGCCGCTGCACCTCCGACTTAATGAAAGCTCTGTCCCCTGCGCTGTACCTCCTGCTTTTAGTTGCCACAGGTTTACAGTCGGGGGTCAGGTTGGCGAACAGCGGTGGGGGAGGGATCCTGAGGGTGGAGAGGCCCCAAGTGGTGTCGGAATTGTGGCAGTTGGCATGATG
Organism: Mobula hypostoma; assembly: GCF_963921235.1. Lineage (NCBI taxonomy): Eukaryota > Metazoa > Chordata > Chondrichthyes > Myliobatiformes > Myliobatidae > Mobula > Mobula hypostoma. Next base: position 150,899,542 of record NC_086097.1, on the reverse strand, counting down.
TTGGGTGGGATGCGCGGGTCGGTGTGTGCGTGTGGTCAGTAGCGGGGTATGTGACGTATCCCTACAAAACTGAGGATTTACAACAGTGATTGGTGGGAGGGGCCCATCATACTGCATTGTCACGCTTTTCAGGTGGCTCTGGAAGTCGAGCCCCAATAGCACAGGGGCACACAGTTGAGGCATGACCAGTAACGTAAAGTCTCGATATTCTGTGCCCTGCACCACTAGTGTCGCTACACAACCCCCCCCCACCCCTCAGATGTCTGTTGTATGTGACCAGGAAGCCATGGCGACCCTCTGACTTACTGGCCGTATTGCGAGTCCGCAATGCTGCATCGTGTCTGGGTGGATAAAACTCTCCGTGCTGCCTGTATCAAACAGGCAGCTTGTCCTGCACCCCTCACCAGGATGTCCATCATTGACCTTGCGAGCTGGTGGGGAGCGCTTTGGTCGAGGGTCACGGAGGCCAGGGTTGAGTCGCTGTCTTGGTCCGGCGCGGTGGGGTGCCCCGTGAGCACCCGTTGGTCGTAGGTGGTGGGACGTGCTGCCGACCAAGATGGCCGCCCCATGTCTCGCATGTGGTGGCGGCGTGCAGGGAAGATGGCAGCAGGCAAGATGGTGACCCCCATGTCTCGCACGTGGCGCTGCTCAATCCTGCTCGTGGTTTGGACTTACAGACCTTGGCGAAGTGGCCTTTCTTTCCGCAGCTGGAACAGGTAGCTTCTCGGCCCGGGCAGCATTTCTGGGGGTGCTTCTCGAGTCCACAGAAGTAGCACTTTGCAGTCTCGCAACTGGCAGCAGCCGAGGTCGATTCGCCAGCGGGTTGCAGGTCTGCGGCACCCATGAGGCCATCAGGGGATCACGTGCCTGGAGAGCCTCAGAGTTGTGCAGAGTGGCCTCCAGCATGTCGGCCAGCTTGATCGCCGAATGTAAGGTAAGAGCAGCTTTCTCCAGCAGCCGCTGGTGCACATACACTGACCTGGTCTCGGCGACGAAGGCGTCTCTCACTAGGAGCGCCGCATGCTGTACTGCCGTCAGCCCCTGGCAGTCGCAGGTCCACACGAGCGTCTGTAGTGCCTGGACAAACTCAGCACTCGATTCCCCGGGCTGCTGTTGCCGTGTTGCTAAGTGATGGCGCGTATAGGCGGTGTTTGCCGGCCGCAGGTATTGTCCTTTGAGTGTGCTCATTGTGCCGTCGTAGCTCGGCTGGTCTCTGATCATCGAGTAGACCCGTGGACTGACCCTGGAAAGGAGAACTCTGCGCTTTGCTGTGGAGTCAATCATTTCAATCGCCTCTAGGTATGATTCGAAGCAGGCCAGCCAGAGTTCGAAAGCGTTTCCAGCTTCAGGTGTTTGTGGGTCGAGGTCTAACTTGTCGGGTCTCAGGGAACGTTCCATGCTTTAAAATTACTGTGAATAAAATTGAGGCACCATCAATAACTCCAAAAGACTGGAAGTAGGGTAAATACTGAAAGGCTTTTATTCACAGTAAAATATGACCTCCAGCATGCTGAGTGTCTGCCCCTGAACTGAGAGGAGGAGCCAAGGCCCAATCGCCTTTATTCAGGGGTCAGTGGGAGGAGCCACAGGGGCAGCCAGCAGAGGAGCGCGTCCAGACAGGTAACCCAGTTACAACATACATATATGGTTTACCACAGTCACGGGATGCTTTATCATGTCAAAGCTTCCGTCCAAATGTACATTTTTATTCAGTTATCACTTCGGATTATTATTTATTTCCTTCTTTACCTCTTTGTGAAATTTTTGTTTTTAAACCAGCAATGTATGTTGAAATAATGTAGTTGTTCATTTCTTTACTTAATGCTGCATTTACCCTAATTCATCTGATACTGTATAATTAATTAGCTCAGACTTCTGTCAATTTTAATTGGATTTAAGCCCGAAAGCTGAATAGATATAAATACAGTACAATGCACTGATACATGGTGCTACTTGATTCTTAAAGTAAAAAATATGTGGTGAGTTGTGCTCAGTAAGCAAGACTAATTATTATTGGTATAAATTGATAAAAAAAGAAGAACTGCATAGAAAGACTGATACTGGCCATCAGCTATCCCAGCTTAAGCTGCTTCTATCTTCCAGAAGGTATTTCTTTCAATATTGGATCAAAAGAGGCCAGGAAGATTCAATTGTCAGCTATTAGTGTCACAACATTTCCAGAATATCTGAGTTTAAGAATCCATGATAGATTTACAGAAAATCGAGAGCTCATGATTCTGTGAGGTGACTTTGCCTTTTCAAGGTTCAATGTTCAATGTTTATTAAATAAAAACATTTGGTAAAAATTCATTTTACTCCTCTGTCGAGTAAAATTTTCTTCACCTATGTGTCTGACAGATTAGGTATTGAGTACAGCACTGATTCTCAGAAGAACTTATCTCTGAACATAACTACTTAAAGGTTAGATCAAGAGTGTTATGAATCTTAAGAAGTAGTGTATTATAGAGCAAACAACAGGAATTCTGCAGATGCTGGAAATTCAAGCAACACACATCAAAGTTGCTGGTGAACGCAGCAGGCCAAGCAGCATCTATAGGGAGAGGCGCAGTCGACGTTTCAGGCCGAGACCCTTCGTCAGGACTAACTGAAGGAAGAGTGAGTAAGGGATTTGAAAGCTGGAGGGGGAGGGGGAGATGCAAAATGATAGGAGAAGACAAGAGGGGGAGGGATAGAGCCGAGAGCTGGACAGGTGATAGGCAAAAGGGGATACGAGAGGATCATGGGACAGGAGGTCCGGGAAGAAAGACGGGGGGGGGGTGACCCAGAGGATGGGCAAGAGGTATATTCAGAGGGACAGAGGGAGAAAAAGGAGAGTGAGAGAAAGAATGTGTGCATAAAAATGAGTAACAGATGGGGTACGAGGGGGAGGTGGGGCCTAGCGGAAGTTAGAGAAGTCAATGTTCATGCCATCAGGTTGGAGGCTACCCAGACGGAATATAAAGTGTTGTTCCTCCAACCTGAGTGTGGCTTCATCTTTACAGTAGAGGAGGCCGTGGATAGACATGTCAGAATGGGAATGGGATGTGGAATTAAAATGTGTGGCCACTGGGAGATCCTGCTTTCTCTGGCGGACAGAGCGTAGATGTTCAGCAAAGCGGTCTCCCAGTCTGCGTCGGGTCTCACCAATATATAAAAGGCCACATCGGGAGCACCGGACGCAGTATATCACCCCAGTCGACTCACAGGTGAAGTGATGCCTCACCTGGAAGGACTGTTTGGGGCCCTGAATGGTGGTAAGGGAGGAAGTGTAAGGGCATGTGTAGCACTTGTTCCGCTTACACGGATAAGTGCCATGAGGGAGATCAGTGGGGAGGGATGGGGGGGACGAATGGACAAGGGAGTTGTGTAGGGAGCGATCCCTGCGGAATGCAGAGAGAGGGGGGGAGGGAAAGATGTGCTTAGTGGTGGGATCCCGTTGGAGGTGGCGGAAGTTACGGAGAATAATATGTTGGACCCGGAGGCTGGTGGGGTGGTAGGTGAGGACCAGGGGAACCCTATTCCTAGTTGGGTGGTGGGAGGATGGAGTGAGAGCAGATGTACGTGAAATGGGGGAGATGCATTTAAGAGCAGAGTTGATAGTGGAGGAAGGGAAGCCCCTTTCTTTAAAAAATGAAGACATCTCCCTCGTCCTAGAATGAAAAGCCTCATCCTGAGAGCAGATGCGACGGAGACGGAGGAATTGCGAGAAGGGGATGGCGTTTTTGCAAGAGACAGGGTGAGAAGAGGAATAGTCCAGATAGCTGTGAGAGTCAGTAGGCTTATAGTAGACATCAGTGGATAAGCTGTCTCCAGAGACAGAGACAGAAAGATCTAGAAAGGGGAGGGAGGTGTCGGAAATGGACCAGGTAAACTTGAGGGCAGGGTGAAAGTTGGAGGCAAAGTTAATAAAGTCAACGAGTTCTGCATGCGTGCAGGAAGCAGCGCCAATGCAGTCGTCGATGTAGCTTTTAATTCCACATCCCATTCCCATTCTGACATGTCTATCCACGGCCTCCTCTACTGTAAAGATGAAGCCACACTCAGGTTGGAGGAACAACACCTTATATTCCGTCTGGGTAGCCTCCAACCTGATGGCATGAACATTGACTTCTCTAACTTCCGCTAGGCCCCACCTCCCCCTCGTACCCCATCTGTTACTCATTTTTATGCACACATTCTTTCTCTCACTCTCCTTTTTCTCCCTCTGTCCCTCTGAATATACCTCTTGCCCATCCTCTGGGTCACCCCCCCCCGTCTTTATTCCCGGACCTCCTGTCCCATGATCCTTTCGTATCCCCTTTTGCCTATCACCTGTCCAGCTCTCGGCTCTATCCCTCCCCCTCCTGTCTTCTCCTATCATTTTGCATCTCACCCTCCCCCTCCAGCTTTCAAATCCCTTACTCACTCTTCCTTCAGTTAGTCCTGACGAAGGGTCTCGGCCTGAAACGTCGACTGCGCCTCTTCCTATAGATGCTGCTTGGCCTGCTGCGTTCACCAGCAAATTTGATGTGTGTTGCGTGTATTATAGAGGTCTGCTCATCCATTTTTTTCGGATAGAGGCTAGTTAGGGAGTCTTGCTAGTTCATCTGTGTGTTTTTCTATTAAATGAACAGAAAACATAAATATTCTATTTTGGTGTGAGAAGCAATTGTTGAGCTTCACAGAAGTGGAAAAGCATTAGTCACTGGTAGTAAATACTGGTGTGCTGACATGGCCAACACCTAAAATTCCAGCTTACCCATGATAAGTATGAGAACCAATGCAATACAAGTCCCTTCTGTGGGTCCCAGCTCAGGGAACTATTACTGTACCTTGAAATCAAGAAGTCATGCAAAGATACAGTCCCGAAAATCACTCGTATGCTTTATTTAGGACTGGATGTCATATTTCCCCCAACTTGTTCATTCCAGTGTTTCTGCTCCACTTTCCTTTTGTTCTCAGGTCAATGTAAAAGAATAATTTGCTATTGCCTTCATCCTCATTAACTTGTCCAGCCTTCTGTTAAATGTGTTTAGATTATTTTCCTCAGCCACTCCCTGTTGTAACAAATTCCACATTCCCTTCAAGCTTTGGGTTAAGAAGCTTGTGCAGAATTCCCCTAGTTTGATTTATTCATGACCACCTCATATTGATGGTTTCTGGTTATGAATTTTCCACAATGGTAACATCCTCTCTGTTTCCAAACTTCTCATAATTTTCAAGATATTTTTATTTCAAAAATAGACCATCATTCATTTTAGAGTATATTCAAAGGAAGAAAAAAATGCAAAAACATCCTTTACTTTCTGGTTGATGCATTCAGTCGTACAAACATGAGAGAAAAATGCAAGCAAACGTAACACCATTACCCCTCACTTGGTCCACTGAGGTGATAACGAAGAGAGCTTTCATTGTTTCCCCATCAGCTCTGCTCCTCCATGTGTACTGGCAGAAGAAACCTGGACTGTGCTCCTTTCCCGCCGACCATTAGAGTTCTCTGCACCAAGCTTTAGTGCATCCCTCAGCGCGTACTCCTGCAGCCTAGACTGTGCCAGTCTGCAGCGTTCCCTTGTGGACATCTCGCTCTGCTGGGAGGCCACAGGCTTTGTGAAGGCCAAAGGGCATCCTTCATCAAGCTGATCACCTTCCAGCAGCACAATGTCTGTCTCAGTTTCTGTCCAGAAACAACTCATAGATCAGATTCCTCTGCTAAACAGCAGTTGTGGACAAACAGGGTCGTGGGCCCTTGCATCCTCTTAGCAAATCCACAAATATGTAGGTGACTTTTTCTTACCCATTGCAACCGCAAATGATATGTTGTCTGTAGAGGAAAGCTCCGACTGAGAAGATACCGCCAACCTTCTCTTCTCGAAAGCAAGGTGACACCATCAGTGTAGATCATCTTTCTGCTCTCCCTGTTGCCTCTATATCCTTTTCATAATAGTATGCGGTTCAGGTTAGTCCAGTCAAGATTTGATATGTCATCATTGATAGCCCAGTGTTAATCAACTGTAAAAACTGGCAGCCTGGTATGGAAACACCAATGCCCTTAAATGGAAAATCCTACAAAAAGTAGTGGATATACCCCAGTCCATCACGGGGAAAGCCCTCCCCACCACAGAGCATACTTACACAGAGCATTGTCACAGGAAAGCAGCATTCATCATCAGGGCCCCCACCACCAGGCCGTGCTTCCTTCTCAATTGCACCATCAGGATGAAGGTACAGGAGCCTCAGGACCCACACTGCCAGGTCCAGGAGCAGTTATTTCTCCTCAACCATCAGGAAGAAGGTACAGGAGCCTCAGGACCCACACTGCCAGGTTCAGGAACAGTTATTTCTCCTCAACCATCAGGAAGAAGGTACATGAGCCTCAGGACCCACACTGCCAGGTTCAGGAACGGTTATTTCATCTCAACCATCAGGCTCTTGGACCGGAGGGGTTAACTTCACTCATCCTCACTTGCCCCATCACTGAACTGTTCCAACAACCTATGGATTCACTTTCAAGGGCTATTCATCTCATGTTCTCAACATTTATGGCTTATTTATTTATTATTGTTTCTTTCTTTTTTAGTATTTGCACAGTTTGTTGTCTTTTACAGGTCGGTTGTTTGTCCTTTTGGGTGGAGCCTTCCATTGATTCGATTGTGTTTTTTGGATTTACTGTGTATGTCTGCAAGGAAGTGATCTCTGGATTGTATATGATGACATATTTGTACTTTGATAATAAATTTACATTGAACTTTGAATTTATTTTGATTAACAATTTGCATTGCAGACAATAAAATGTAAAAGGATTGTGTGAGCAACATAGCATAATTCCACCAATCCAACACTAGAGGGCAGCACCAGCAGGAGAAGCCACTACCAACCGAGCCCAGATGCCATGCTTCAACGCAAGCCCGAGGACTGAGGCCTAGTCTTCGCCACAACTGAGGTGACACTGCTGCTTCGCTGCATGTCTCTCCACCAAACAAGGGAAGCAGGCCTGCAACAATCAATGTCCAACAGGGTCGTGTGGTCATAAAAGAAACATGCAGGACAGTCACTCATGGTTTCACTGCACACCAACTTCGCACCAACTCCAGTGCCTCTGAGTAGCACACAGCAGCGCGGTCTGCACCCAGGTCAGCTCTTCCGAACCCAATCCAAGTTCTCCTGCGGCCTGACAGCCTGACACAAATCCCCAGGCCCAACAGCCTGACTCAATTCCCCCTGTCCAACAGCCCGACTCAAATTGCTCTACCCGACACCCCAACATGAATCTCCAGGCACAACAGCCTGACTCGAATTCCCAGACCCAACAGCCCAACTTGAATCCCCAGACCCAACAGCCCAGCTTGAATCCCTCTGCCTGACGGCTCAACTTGACTTGTTCTGTCGGACTGTCGACACCCCAGTGGCTACTCCAAACAATGAGCAGCTCACTGATTTGGTGGACTTGCTGTACATGTCGTTATTGGAGTCAAGAATAGTCTTGCTATGTATAAAAACATATTTACCAAACATCATTCCATTACAGGGATCTATGGGTAACCTCACTATAGGCAGGTTAAGCTGTAAAAACCTACTCTTCAAAGACTATCTTACTTCCCTGTCTAATGTCTGCAGTGAGATCTAGCTGTCAATATCTAATTAAGTGGTGGATCTCCTCTCCCTACCAAGGGGGAGATACTTACAGCTAACGAAGTACCTTAAACACAGCTTATTTTTGTGTTAATGATACACAAGCATGAGAAAATTGTCAAATGCTGGAGATCCGGAGCAACATGTGCAAAATGCTGGAGGAACTCAGCAGGTCAGGCAGCATCCATGGAGAAGAGTGAACAGTCGATGTCTCAGGCCGAGACCCTTCATCAGGACTGGAAAGGAAGAGGAGAAGTCAGAGTAAGAAGGTTGGTGGAGGGGAGGAAGAAGTACAAGGTGGTAGGTGACAGGTGAAGCCGGGAGAAGTAAAGAGCTGCGAAGTTAATTGGTGAGTTTCAATTTAGGCAAATAGTTTTCAATACACATTTAACTCTGGTAGAGGATTTTCTGATTTATAAAAGATTTCCAAATTACAAAATATTTATAAACTACAAAGGATTTCCAAACATAGCTACAATTCTTATGAACTAAATGAACATACCAATGAGTTGCAGATAAATGACTTGCCCATCGCAGAAACCAAAGATTAAGGAATGAATTATACCATAAGACTATAATACATAGGAACAGAATTAGGCCTTGTGGCCCATTGAGCCTGCTTTGCCATTTCATCATGGCTGATCCTCTCAACCCCATTCTCCTGCTTCTCCCTGTCACCTTCTACTCCCTAAATAATTAAGAACTTATCAAACTCTGCCTTAAGTGCACTCATTGACCTGGCCTCCACAGCTGCCTGTGGCAAAGAATTCCATAGATTCATCATCCTCTGGCTAAATTTCCTGCAATTTCCTTTCTTTTGCCTTCCTCCCTTCTTAAAGAGTGGAGTGACATCTGCAAATTTCCTGTCCTCCTGAACCATTTCTGAACCTAGTGATTCTTGAATGATCACCACCAATGGCTGCACAATTTTTTGAACTACCTTCTGAGCCACAGAGCCAGACTCGGTGCCAGAGACCTGTTCACTGAGGCTTTCTCCGATAGGCTGTGCCTCTCAGCAGTATCCAAAGTGGTATACTTATTATTGAGGGGAATAGCCATAGGGGTACTCTGCACTGGCTGCCTATTCCCATTTCCTCTCCTGACAGTCACCCAACTACCTGCCTCCTGCAACTTAGGGGTGACTACCTTCCTATAACACTGCTTACCACCTCCTTATTTTACCATATGAGCCGGTGGTCATCGAGCTGCAGCTCCAGCTCCATGACATGGACTTTAAGGAGCTGCAGCTGAATGTACTTCAAGCAAACATTGTTATCTGTAGACTGCTGGTCTCCTGGAGTTCCTACAGCTCACACAAAAAAACGTACCACTAGCTCTGGACCATTCTCACCACATTAGCTGTGTACTGATAGACAAAGAAAGAAGAAAACTTCCTCATAGTTTACTACAGCCTTTGCCCCTTCTCACCTTTTGACGGTATTGGGTTTGCTGAGCATGGAAGTTCTAAACTCAAACAAAGATCTTAAGCCCTATCGGATATAAATAGTCACGAATACTCTCAGTAAAGAGGGATAATACTGTAACTACCCAATCATCATGGACTAGTTTACTTTGCTGTTTGTTTTCTGGGGTGAGTTTTAGCTGCCAATGCTGACTATTCGAGTGGTGGGTCCCTCCTTCCTCCCAAGGAGAAGATACTTCCAGCTAACAGCTAATTTATTTATAGTGATACACTTTTGAGCCTACACATTCCTAAATCACATTTAGAACTGACAGAGGATTTCAAACCATTTCTAAAACACAAAGCATTTCTAAAACTCAAAGGATTTCCAAAACACAGGTACATATTTTTAGAATCTCAAAAGACATACCACGCTGCAGATAAACAAGACACCCATCGCAGAAACTAAGCTAGAGGAATGGATTCTATTCATCCCATCACCCTATCACTCTTCTTGATATTCTTCAACCATTCCTAATAAGCCCAAACTGCCCTCTACATTTATACCCCCTTTTCTACCACTTCACAAGCATATGATATTTCCTCAGATGTCCTTTCAACACCAATGATCTAAAAGCATTTTGAAGACACAGTTCTTCAGCTACCTACCAGTAATGTTGTTAATCTGTGAAACTAACTTCTTTTAGTACATAGTACTTTCCAACTGGAAACACATCATAATTATTGACATGCTAAATAATATTATCCATCTGTTCTGCAAGCTTCCTTGAACCAAGCAACTTAAGAGTCAGCTTGTCTGTTTGAAACAACTTGAATTAAACAACCCATTGTCTTATACTGCATTCTTCAGCAGTAATAAAGCAGGTGTAATAATCTAAACACTTCTTCCAGACAGAGTATCTAATATCCACAAAACTTGTTTGCAAAGCTGGTCTTTAGACAATACTTGCTTTAAACTCAAAGTGATTAGTGCTTGCCGTTTACATTTCAAGAACTGAAGGTTGACTTCCCTTTACAGCTAAAAGTCAAACTGTTAGTTGGAAGTTTACTTACATTTCTTTGTGCTCTTACAAATGGCAGATGTAGTGTTTAGAAAGCAAGCTTAGGAAATAACCAAGAAAGTGAAACATAGAAACATAGAAAATAGGTGCAGGAGTGGGCCATTCGGCCCTTCGAGCCTGCACCGCCATTCAGTATGATCATGGCTGATCATCCAACTCAGAACCCTGCACCAGCCTTCCCTCCATACCCCCTGATCCCTTTAGCCACAAGGGTCATATCTAACACCCTCTTAAATATAGCCAATGAACTGGCCTCAACTGTTTCCTGTAGCAGAGAATTCCACAGATTCACCACTCTCTGTGTGAAGAAGTTTTTCCTAATCTCGGTCCTAAAAGGCTTCCCCTTTATCCTCAAACTGTGACCCCTCGTTCTGGACTTCCCCAACATCGGGAACAATCTTCCTGCATCTAGCCTGTCCAATCCCTTTAGGATTTTATACGTTTCAATCAGATCCCCCCTCAATCTTCTAAATTCCAACGAGTACAAGCCTAGTTCATCCAGTCTTGCATCATATGAAAGTCCTGCCATCCCAGGAATCAATCTGGTGAACCTTCTTTGTACTCCCTCTATGGCAAGGATGTCTTTCCTCAGATTAGGGGACCAAAACTGCACACAATACTCCAGGTGTGGTCTCACCAAGGTCTTGTACAACTGCAGTAGTACCTCCCTGCTCCTGTACTTGAATCCTCTTGCTATAAATGCCAGCATACCATTCGCCTTTTTCACCACCTGCTGTACCTGCATGCCCACTTTCAATGACTGGTGTATAATGACACCCAGGTCTCGTTGCACCTCCCCTTTTCCTAATCAGCCACCATTCAGATAATAATCTGTTTTCCTGTTTTTGCTACCACAGTGGATAACTTCACATCAATCCACATTAAATTGCATCTGCCATGAATTTACCCACTCACCTAACCTATCCAAGTCACCCTGCATCCTCTTAGCATCCTCCTGTCAGCTAGCACTGCCGCCCAACTTCGTGTCATCCGCAAACTTGGAGGTGCTGCATTTAATTCCCTCATCCAAGTCATTAATATATATTTTAAACAACTGGGGTCCCAGCACTGAGCCTTGCGGTACCCCTCTAGTCACTGCCTGCCATCCTGAAAAGGTCCCATTTATTCCCACTCTTTCTTCCTGTCTGCCAACCAACTCTCTATCCACATCAATACCTTACCCCCAATACTGTGTGCTTTAAGTTTGCACACTAATCTCCTGTGTGGGACCTTGTCAAAAGCCTTTTGAAAATCCAAATATACCACATCCACTGGTTCTCCCCTATCCACTCTACTAGTTACATCCTCAAAAAATTCTATGAGATTCGTCAGACATGATTTTCCTTTCACAAATCCATGCTGACTTTGTCCGATGATATCACCGCTTTCCAAATGTGCTGTTATCACATCTTTGATAACTGACTCTAGCAGTTTCCCCACCACCAATGTTAGGCTAACCAGTCTATAATTCCCTGGTTTCTCTCTCCCTCCTTTTTTAAAAAGTGGGGTTACATTAGCCACCCTCAAATCCTCAGGAACTAGTCCAGAATCTAAAGAGTTTTGAAAAATTATTACTAATGCATCCACTATTTTTTGGGCTACTTCCTTAAGCACTCTGGGATGCAGACCATCTGGCCCTGGGGATTTATCCGCCTTTAATCCCTTCAATTTACCTAACACCACTTCCCTACTAACATGTATTTCCCTCAGTTCCTCCATCTCACTAGACCCTCTGTCCCCTACTATTTCCAGAAGATTATTTATGTCCTCCTTAGTGAAGACAGAACCAAAGTAATTATTCAATTGGTCTGCCATGTCCTTGCTCCCCATAATCAATTCACCTGTTTCTGTCTGTAGGGGACCTACATTTGTCTTAACCAATCTTTTTCTTTTCACATATCTATAAAAGCTTTTACAGTCAGTTTTACAGTCAGATGCCTACTGGCCAAGAATTGAATATCCATTACAGCCTAAACCTCTTGAGCCAAATCTTAACAACTCTAACAGTAATCCATTCATACAATGACCACTCTGCTTACATCTCACTTCTTTTTAATTGTCCTTTGCCAAATACCAAATAGACCACTATGATGAAACACACTGAGGAGTCCTGAAAGACCCTGAGCTCTTCTTAAACCTCACGCCACCTTCTCTCTTAAGTGAGTGCTCACAATGATTGAACATGGGCCAACAAGACTTCATTGTTTTTATTTGTTTACAACAAGATGCTGAGCAAGGAATATTGGCTGGAAGTTTGACCTCATCACAAACAACTCCAACCCTTTGCAAAGGTCATGCTGATATGCTAGAAAGCTGAGGTCGGCAGTAAGCATCTTGGGCCCTGGAAAGTGAATATCCATCACAACAGCTGCCCATAAGCCTGATAGCAATGTTTTCAGGCCTTTGTGTCTTCTTCCCAGTTGAAGTGGGGAGAAGAGAGAGCGTCTGGGGTGGGTGGGGTTTTTGATTATGCTGGCTGCTTTACTGGGGCTTTGAGAAGTATCAAGATTCTTGGTTTGTGTGATGTGCTGAACTATGTTCACAAATCTCAACAGTTTCTTGTGGCCGCTGTCAAGCAGCTGCTATACCATAATGTTTTCTCCAGTGCATCAATAAAAATTGGTAAGGGTTAACAGAGACATGCCATGTTTCTTTAGAAGCATTGCTCAGCTTGCTTGGCCAGGTTGAAAAAGGACAAGCTATTGGTGACGTTGACTCCCAGGAACGTGAAGCTCTCAACCTCAACCCTATTGATGAGGACAGGAACATGTGCATTTATACCCTCCGCCTTCCTGAAATCAATAACAAACTCTTTTAATTTGCTGACAGTGAGGCAAACGTGGATTGGTTTAGTTGAGCCACTGCTATTCAGCATGAAATAGTAACTCTACACGTCTCATCACAACTATTGTCTGGGGTGCAGGAAAATTAGTATTTAATGTTTCTTTTAAAATTTCATATATCCAACGTACAGAATATTTTTCCTGTGTATATGCCACTGACAGCTACAGGTATGCGTTTAAGTGAAGCTTTGATGAATTCAAATCCATGGTGAAATGAATCATGTCAAGTGCAAATGAGTGTTCAAATAGTGCAAGGCAAGTGGAAATGAATATGTAAATAGATTATTAACATGTACAGTGGAGAGCATGTATTCACTATCAAGTGGTGTGGGTGAATGTTGAAGTGAATCATTGACAGGTATTTAACAGATACAGGTTATACTTAGATCACTGTAAGCAATACGGAGGTATTTGAATATATCACTTACAAAGGTAGAGGAGTACTTATCAAGTGGCTACAGGGGTAGGGAAGTCTATAATTCATCATGGGTGCAGGGCCAGAATGTTTAGATAAATCATTCATTGAAAACAGTGAAGTTGGTGGCCAATTGCTGTAATAATCCAAACATTTAAACCCCAACCTGAAATTGTAAAGCAACACACACAAAATGTTGGAGGAGCTCAGCAGGCCAGGCGGCATCTACAGAAAAGAGTAAACTGTCGAAGTTTTGAGCCGAAACCCTATGTCAGGACCCTTTTTCCTCTTTTCCATGGGTGCTGCCTGGCCTGCTGAATTCCTCCAGCATTTTCTATGTGTTACTTTGGACTTCTAGCATCTGCAGATTTTCTCGTCTTCCTGAAATTGTAAAAGCCCATACTCTGAAGCTGACGCCCATTCAAAATAAACAGAAAGATTTGAACGCACAATATTTACCCCTTTCTCCTCTATTTAACTCCTCATTCTTTCCAAGTCTCTTCATTTTCTCCAGTTCTTCCTCCTCAGCAATGTGTCCTCCACATTCCCATTGTCCCTCCTAATTTTCCTCCATTGTACCCTCTGCAGACCCCCCCCATTGTTCTCCTCAGCATTTTCCCTCAATATCCTCTCAATTCTCCCTCAGTCCACTCAACATTGTCCTTTATTTCCCTTTCATTTGCTCACCCCTTGTCCCCTCCTCATTCACCTCCACTGTTGTTATCTAAAATGGTCCGTTTATCTCTACAGTATACAGAAAACCCTCACTGCTGTACATCAAATCACACTTTAATTCATTTCCTGTGATATCATCTCACAGCTTTTCCCCTGCTCTCCCCACTTTATTTTTCATTGCCCACTCATTATTCTCCTCTAAGCCTCTTCATCGCTGTTCTCTCCACTAAACCTCCCTTATTGTCTTCTTCAGTTTCATTCCTTTTTCTTTCACTACAATTCTCTCTCTTTTTCACTCCTTCTTTTCAGTACCCCTTTCACACTCTCTATCTCCACCTCTCTTTCTTACTACCCCTTTCTCGTGCTCTCTCCCCATTTATTTTTTCAGCTCTCTTCTGCCTCATTCTTCTGTTCTGGTACTTTTCTTCTCATTAACTTTTATGTGATACCTTTAAGAATATGGTTTTTGTTTCTTGCGGGATGTCAGCGTAGAACATTGATTCATAGTGAGCTGCCTGTATGGATGAAAGTAATGAAAAACAAGAGAGTATGACAGTGTACTCTTCCTCCTGAGATCATTATCCAGAAAAGCTTCTCCCTGACTGATCAAGTCGAGTGATCAGGGGCAGCATCTTCCAGAGCTGCAGGGGAACTTCAGATAGTTGGCTCAGGCAAGAAGAAAGAGTGCTTGAACAGTAGCTCAGCACAGCATGGATCAAAGATGCTTGTGGCTCAGATTTAGCTACAGTCTGCATCTCAGACATCACTAAGTTGTGGAGAGTACTTCCCGACGACTTCTGGAGAAGCAAATAAGACTATTGACAATACAGTATAATAGATCATAAACATGCAAGGTTAAATAGATTATGAACAAACATGATTAAATGGCTCACATACAGGAGTGCCTACAACGTTAACAAGCGGAGTTAAGTGGATCACTGACAGGAACAGTTAAGTAAACTCTGGCAAGTTCCATTGATATGGCCCACCGATGGCCTCAATAAATAGATGACGAGGAAGAGCAGTTAAATAAATCATCGGCAGCCACAGTTAAATGGACCAGTGGCAGTTGAATGGCCCATTGACAGGCCCAGTAATTTAGAGCAGGAGGAGCACAGATGCACAGAACATCAACATGTGCAGTGAATTACAACATAGGTAGGCACACATAAATAGATTATTTACAATTTAAAGTTGCTATATCTGTAGTGTATTAGCAGGTACAATTAACATTTTAAAGAGATCATTGACAGGTCCAGGTGAATGCTCGAATAGGTGAATGACAACAATAGTTACAAAATTTAAATGGATCATTAACCAGATATGTTCCCCTATGGAGAGAAAGAAGGCAAACATCAGTTTTCATGTCCTTAAGATTTCCCAAATTACTTTATAGCCAATTAAGTTTTTTAAAGTTTAATCAGGGCTGTAAACTGAATGCAACAAGCTCTCAGAAACAAAAATGTGTGGTAATGCTCCCATGCCTGAGTGGATAATGATGCAAGCTGGAAACAAACTGAGGATTTCTTCAGTGGGAATTAGATGTAAGCAGGGATTAGATGAATCTCAGCAGTGGAGTAGAATAAGTATTTACAGAAGGAGTTTGTACTCAGTTAAAGGAAACAGCGTGGAGATAGGTTTCAGTGGTAGACAGCAGCAGGTAGCTGCCACCAGAACTGAAATGCTCTCCGCTGTTTCTTGTGAAGTGGACAAATGAAGATCCTTCTTAAGTAAGATACCTGAACAAAAAAAGCAACATACTTAACCTTTAACCTTCATAAACTTCAGGTATAATCCATATATTAAACATTCTCAGATTCCATCACTCACCTAGGGGCAGTTTGCAGTGTGCAATTAACCTACCACCTGCAGGGGAAAACCTGTAGACTATCTGTAAGTAGTTTAGTTGAAGTAGGGTGAAAACCTGTAGACTGTCTGTAAGTAGTTTGGTTGAAGTAGGGTGGCTGCTGCAATGCAGTTGTAAATCTGCACACAGCAAAGGCGCCTACAAACAGCACTGTCAGTTAATTTGTTTGAACCAAGTTAGTGTAATAGTTATCGTACAGGACTAATACCTTGAGGCACAGACTGTTGATCCAGAGACTTGATTTCGAAGCACACTTGGGCAGCTGAAAGTGGTAAGACATAAGGGCAGAAATAGGCCATTTGTCCCATTGAGTCTGATCTGTCAGACTGCTCCTGGAGGTCAGGTTGAACTGGGTCAGTGGAGTATGAGGCAACAGTCCTACAATCTGCATCATTGTGTCACCCCAGTGAACATAAAACTACCAGAGTGCTGTAAAACCCACCTGATTCATTGATGCTCCTTCCAGCAGAACATCAGCTGTTCTGACCAATCAAGCCCATCAGCGGATGTAGTGGTTGATGGTCAAGCACTGTCCTGTATGGTTTAGAATAACATTTGGTTCAAGGAAAATAGTTGCTGGCTTTGATGTGGAAAACAAGTTTGAAGGCTCTGGAGATAAGATCCCTGCTGTGTTTCCTAATGAGAACTTGCAGCCCACCTGAGAGAGTGAGTAGACCCTGCTTTAACATCTCATCCAGTATAAAATGCCACCAGCTGTGAACCTAGACTTCATCGGGAAGCCGAACCTCAGAAGCTGAGAAGAGCACGTGGATCATTTTCAGTGAGATGCCATTCCTCTCAGATTTCATTGGGTCACATCAGAGAAAAAGCTAAAATCTGCAGTGCGCTGTCAGTAAAAGGCAAAGGTCTCTCGTTTTTCTCGTTTTTCAGAAAGAGGAAGCTCTTATTGCTTTCCAATTTCTTCTTAAGAAATAAATCTCTTAGACATAACATACCTCATCTCTTTCAAAAAAAACCTGGAGGATTTATGGTGTAGATTGACAAGAAAGGGAGCTGCTGCATAACTAATACACCAGCCTCCTGACAGGTTGGCTGCAAATTGGCTTTCTGCTAAACATAAAACTGTTCTATATTTATTCGATAAACAGTAAACAATTGTTATATATGTTCCTGTCACTATTAGCAACCGGGGGATTGTTTTTTCTGTTCTTGTTTTATTGTCCCAGAGTGCCTTTTCTCCCAATGCATAAGTAAGAGTTAGACTTTAAGGGTAGTTTAGCAAAGTTTGCAAATATGTTGTGCAATGTCATCTACTTGGCATGACCATCAGTAAGATCGAGCATGCACGCATCTTGTTGCATGACAGCTGTGCATTTGTTGTGAGCCTGAATCATTAGTTTGCTGATTCACCATCACTTCCAGTCCAGTCTCGTACTACAGTGAGCCATACTGATGTACCGAGGGAACTTGGGGTCCAAGTTCATAGCTCCCTGAAAGTGATCGCACGAGTTCAAAGGGCAGCAAAGAAGGTAGATGGCATGCTTTGTCTTTATTAGTCGAGGACCTGTGTTCAAGAGGCAGGAAGTTCTACTGTAGGTTTATAAAACTCTGGTTAGGCCGCATCTGGAGCACATATTCAATTCTGGTCACCCCATTGTGGGAATGATTTGAAGGCTGAGGAGAGGGTGCAGAAGAGCTTTATCAGGATGCTGTCTGGATTAGAGGGCATGGGCCACTCAGAGAAATTAGGCAAACTCACGTTGTTATCTTGAAGTGACGGAGGCTGAGGGGTTACCTGATAGAAGTTTATAAACGTAAAAGATATATAGATGGAGTGTACAGCCAGTATAATTTTCCCAGAATCGTAATGTCTCATACTAGAGGGCATGCAATTTTAAGATGAGGGGGTAAAGTTTAGAGCAGATGTGAAGGGGAAGTTTTTTTACACTGAGCATGGTGTGTGCCTGAACTGTCCTGCCAGGGTTGGTGGTGGAAGGAGATTTAGGGGTTTAAGAGGCTCTTACATAGACACATGAAGTATGCAGAGAATGGAGGGATATGGTCCATGTACAGACAGAAGAGAGTAATGTACTTAAACATCATTTTAGTTTAAATGGTTTGGCACAGCATCACGGGCTGAAAGGCCTGTTCCTATACATCTCTACCAGAGGTTCCAGATTTCACATCAAATATTAAACCAGAGATCTTTCTACCCTCCTGCATGTAAAATATCTTCTGGTACTTCCTGAAGAGTAGGGAGGTTGACTTCAGTGTACTATCCAATACTGTATTTACCTCTCAATTCATTAACTCTCAATTAACTTCATTTGCAAGAAGTTATCTGTCCATCTTTGTCTTTACCTACAGGGTAATGAGTGCAAGAGTTGGAACATCTTCTGATAGCTGTATCAAATGCTGGTGAGGCTGTGCTTGGAAAAATGTGTGCAGTTCAGGTTGTTTGGGTGTAGTAAGATGAAACAGAATTAATGATTTCCCTGTTGCAATGCTAACAAAATGGCTGACTTCAGTTTAGTGCTAGGTTTGGGTTATGCAGGTAGATCTGTCTGAGGTGATTTACTGGAAATCATGTGGTAGTTTTCAGTATATTGTTTATCAGGGATCTTGCATTATAGGGAATTACTATTCATTTGTAGGGGAGATAAAAGAGACCTGAACACTATAATAATAAGGTTATTTCAAGGGATTTTGGGATCTTCTCCATGAGCTGGATCATGACCAGTGCCTGGTTACCTTAATGCCTCTTCATGTCTCGTTGAAGTGTTGGGATGCCCCAGCAGCTAACGACTGAGTGGTTAAGGATATACAAACAACAGTGCTAATTATTTATTGCTGTGAAGTATTATTATTAATTGCATACAAATTTGAGCATGATTTATTAGTGATGAATCAAAGAAAGAAGTCTGAGATTTGTTCTTTCAGTTCAAATAGACTAGATTTGTAGCTGTAGTTAGAAGTTAAATAAAAGTTAAACAAAATTACCTAAGCTACTAATTTGTTTGTTCTTTTAGTTAGGAGTTAATAAAGTTATTGAATCAAACTATTTGTGAAGTTATGTCTTACATTGTCAACTCAGTCACTCAAGAGGAAGCAAAAAAAGGTCTCTGTTTTGACAGAGGGGGTAGCGGAAGGGTGCGGAAAAGATTCACGATCATTTTACAGAGACTGGAGGGCTAGAACAGAATGGAGAGATGGGACAGGCTGAGGCTTCTTTTTCTGGCTTTATTAAGTTTTATAAAATCATGAAGAGCACAAATGAATGGTCGCGTTTTTTTCCCTGGATAAAGGAGTCTAAAATTAGAGGACGTAAATTTAAGGTGAGATACGAAAAATTTAAAAGGCGTTTGAGAGGCAACATTTTCATGCTAAGTGTGTTGGGAATATGGAACAAACTGCAGAAGAAGTGGTAAAGTACAAATAATAGTTAAAAGACATTTAGACATGGATGGGAAAGGTTTGGAGAGATAACAGCCAGACATGGGGAAATGAGATTAGCTCAGGTAGATAATCTGGAAGACCCTGTTTCCACATTGTATAACTCTGATTCAATTATATTAATTTTCCTTTGGAAATTGTTGTATGAAAAAAGCATGCTTATGCTTTAAAATACTCCACTGATTGTGAAACACTCTTGAAACATGGTCTGCAGAAATACACTTCATTTATTTTCTAAAGATGAATTTATGCAGATACTCGAGGTTTGCTTTATTAACAGAAAAGATCCAATGTACCCAGCAAGTCAGGCAACACCCATGAGAAACATTTCAGGTCAAGGTTAATGTGATTAATATTTATTGATTGTGATTAGTGTAAGATGGTAACAGGAACTCAAAGGGAACTTAGCATCTTGTTTTAGACGGAATTCTACATGAACACACACACACACAGATGAAAGAGAATGGGAAGGGGAAGTGAGGAGGGAGAAAGGATAAGAAAGAGAAGGATGTGTAGGAAGAGGAAGATGGAGAGAAAAAAGGGAGTGGGTGAGAGAGAGTTGGGAAGAAAGACTGAAGGACATGTAAAGGGAAAGGAGATGCTGCAAAGACCTGGCCTGTCACAAGAATAGAGCAGAGTCTCAGTTGCTTTGCCGAAGCTAAGGTATGGACTTGATTTGCTCAGAGCTCTCCACCAAATGATGTGGAACAACAGTTCCATTCAGCTCTCTTTTCTTCCACCTCCCTCTGTCCCCACACTATCACCATGCTCCACTCCTCCATTCTCCAATCGTCCTCTCTCTCCCTCCTCAGATCCTCTCATCGAACTTGATTCTTCCTCCTTCCAAAGATAAAAGATCTTTAACGTTGGAATCATTTCTTAAGAGTCTGAAATCTTTTGCATACAGATGGGGTGCAGGAATCCTTGATAGGTAAGTATGGTTTGGCCATCTCCACAGAGTCTAATTTCAGTAATGGATGAGCAGAAATTTTTTCTGGATATTGGGAAGGTCAAAAAGCATTTTCTTCAGTTCTGTTTACAATCCCCTTTCCTAACTATTAGCTTCATCCCTTTCCTGGCAATTGGCTGAATATGAAACAGAAGTATTGCAATTTCAGCATCATTTTCACAAAAAACTATTTCCCCCGGGATCAATAAAGTATGACTATGACTATCATATTTAACCCCAGGTTAAGCTCAGAATTATGGTTATCATTTCTGACGTATGTCATGAAATTTGTTGCTTTTGTGGCAGCAGTACAGTGCAAGACATTAAAAAACTACTGGAAGTTACAATTTTTAAAAAATCAAACAAGTGCAAAAGAATGCCAGAGGTAATGTTCAGAGGTTCCTCAACCATTTCGAAATCTGATCGCAGATTCAACCATATATCTACATCATTACTAAGTACACTTTATCTCCACCACCATAACATTGTCTGACTTACATGCTGCTAGAAGTCTTGATCTGTGGTTTTGCTACTCCTAGCCGTGCTTATTTCGATACAATCCTGGCCTGTGTTTTGTTCTATTCCTTTTAAACTTCAGTTTAGCTGAGATGCTATTGTTTCCCGTGCTTTTAGCTGCCACAGTCCTGTGTTCTGAAATTCCTTTCCAAGACCTCAGCACCTCTCTATCCTCCTTGAAGATGCTCCTTAAAGCCTAACCAGGCTTTTGGTCATTTTGCTTTATATCTCCTTATGAGAATCAACTGCTATTGTTCTCAATATTCTGGCCCAGAACAATGAACTATCAGATAAACTGAGATGGCACTGCCTTGGAGAACACAGAACGTCCTCCTGGCATCTCAGCCGACTGCCCGAAAGCAGCTAGTAACCATCATGAGCAAAGGAAAGAGGAGATAATCAGCTTCCACCTCTAAACACACACCCACCCCCAGAGCAGCTGAATGGAACAGCAGCATCACATACATGAGGGAAAAATATAATTAAATTTTGTTTGATAAAATGATAAGTTATTTTCTAGAAATGTTAAAATCAGAGCAGGTTTACTGGTTTATATTGACACATTAATGCTTACATTCTGCTGCTAATGAGGGACCGAGGGCATGCAGTAAGGATCAGACCATAGTTTCCTAATGAATGGTGATTTGATCATCAGAGTACAGGTAATCTTTTCAGAATGTTTCTTTGTAGTTTAAGTGGAAAATACTTAAATTTTATTTTTAAATGTCATTGTTGTTACATATGCACATTACGTTACAGACACTCACATTTCTTACTCTGATGAAAGGTCTCAACGTGAAACACTCACCGTAATATTTCCTCTCACAGATGGTGCCCGTCTTCCACGATTTTTATCTTCTGCTGATTTTACTTCGAGTACCTTATGGTGCGAGGCCTCCCTCTAGTGGCTATTCAGCTGAAGTGCTCTCACCTTGAGGCAATGGGGCACTTAAATTCCCCAATATGAACAATATT